>NC_140658.1:12748016-15248016 GCF_978046115.1 Saccoglossus kowalevskii
CAAATTTGCATAATTCTGTTTACTTTGCATGTGTACTATGAATGTATATTTTAATACATATTGTCATATAACATAGACAATAATAATTTGTCCATTCCATGAGACATTTCCTCTATCTGTGTAACTTCATATTTTAGTGTAAAGTAATAAAAATGATATACGTTACTTGGGATGTAATATATCCTAGCTAGTTTCTAGTGGAACCCCTCATATTACTTGACAATAGTCTATGAATATGTTGCGAACGATGAAAGTGCTATACGTTAACTGGAGGAGACAACTTAACACATACTGTCCATCAATTACTGAGATACAAAGGGTGGCAGCCGCATGACTCAAGCTTTTGACAGGGTGTAAAATCGCGACTTTACGTACCTCTTGGTCTTTGATATAGCTCTATAAAATTCACTACATTGTGTTGAATCCATGTGGGCATGGAAGCTGTGATGTTTTCCACTGAAGAAAACTTACTGTGAACACATGTGTGTATAAGTGCTATTTATCCGTTTTCAACGCATGACCCCCTCCCCGCCACCTTCACGAACTCCAATATGTCGCGTTTTTTGTTTGGATCAGGACAACTGCGATTTAGCGAGGGGTCACTGTATCACTAATGTATTGCAATTCAACAAAATAAAATTAAGAAATTGCAATATAAAATATTCCACCAGTGACAATGATGGGTGTATTTCACGGTTAGTGTTGGTTAAATAAATATTTGCTCACTATTTTAGAAAATGGCTTGGTAGTTCCCACCACCATTTATATATAATGTTACATCATGTTGGCAAAAGTTTAACTACCGGTAATCCGAAAGTCACTCTAGATAATTTTGTTTACTCTGTATGTGTACTACGGTTGCATTTTGTTATTTGTTATCATTTTAATGGTGTGCATATTTTACCGGCAATACATAACGGTACACTTTACAAAAATACCCATTATATTTTTATCAATTATAGTTACCATTATAAAACCAGAACAAAAGAAATAATGATAACGTGTTATTTCATGCGGAAATTCTAATGAGATGCATTTTTATTTTGAAGTATCATGTTCATGTATACCATAGGGTCCATAGTATCGTTTACTACTGACTACACTTTGTACTTGGCAGTTCCCATCATAATTATCGGATTATTTGGAAACATAATATTGTAATGTAAATTTCTTTTACTAATGTTTACTAATGTTGACGCTACCTTCAGAGACTCATGTTGACTATGCGCCGGATCGTTTACTAATTTAATACTTATCAGTGTAAAATGCGACGGAGGAAAAGTCAGGAAAAGTCATAATAGTCAAGAAAACTTAAAGAATGAGAATAGTCTATCAGCCGTTGATGTCCACACCAGCGATATTTGCACATAGAAATTGAGAATCATAATTGCATATAAATGAGCAATACAGCTATTCCGGCCATCAATCGAATAATCAGTCTTTATGATTGATTTAACTGATAATTGCTTAGATGTCTGAGACCGAATGTTGAGTTGAGTTCGAGAGTGTGATTATATTTACGGCGATGTCAACGTTATTGATTACATCACAGCCCCCAACACTGATTGCTTTAGAGGCGCGTTGAAAAGGAAGCCTATTTTGGGCTAGTTCCATTGTCGCATTTCGGAGTGTAGAGAGAGAGGACTTTGGCCCTATGTCCTATGGCTCTTGTGTTTCAAGCCAAAAAAACAACACAGATTCCCGGGGATGTAGGAATAGGTGACAAATTCCAAAACAATGAAAGAAAATCGTAACTTACTGCACATGAATTTCATGATGAAGTTTTCAACAATGTGGTGCGTGACTGCAGTGATTGAAACAAAAATAAGGGATTCTGAAAACGCAATTGATGGCATCACAAAAAACGCAATGTAATGCAAGTTATGCAATATCACGACGAATGTGTATATTTTCAAAATATAAATTTACTAACACTAAATTCTTATTATTTACATTCGTTGAATAAATGTATCTAGAAGGGGATGTATGTAGTAATACGTTGGAATAGTTTTCTAATAATGCATAGTAAATGTTACATTACAAAATATATTTCAATGATACACGACAAACAAAAATCATACTGTACCAATATACTACTAGCTGGAGACCAGGTGTGAATAGATAGATACACTAGATATATATCCAACATATTAAAGGCAAACATGTACATGTTTACAATCCTATGATCACCTTCATTCAATAGAAAACGTTGTCTGTTTCATCTATTTCATATCAAAACATTATGATCTAAACGTCATCACGCTTTTGCATATATGACGAATTAGAAAAATACCACATGTCTGAAGGTTTCTGTGCCCTTACTTCTTACAACATTTTGGTCCAGTTTATCGATTTTATAACTCAACTTCTCATTCCCTTTCAATGCTTTCTCATTTTTAGAAAGAAAGTACATTCTGAATGTCTCTGTTCCCTGACTCACTTGTTCAATGCCACTCCTGTTATCCTCTTGAGTACTTTTCAAAAAATCTAACATGAACAATGATCCCTTCTCCAGCTGATCAGCGTTCTTTATGGACTGGATATTACGAGTGTGCATCTGTTCTCCTAGATCGCTTGAATAAACAAAACTCTTCTCACATTCTTTGCACTGGATGTGATTTTTTAGACCACCAGACTGATTGAAGCATTTCTTGCATTGTTTGCACTGAAATGGCTTCAATCCTGTATGGGTAAGTGTGTGATATTTTAAACCACCAGACTGAGTGAAGCATTTCTTGCATTGTTTACACTGAAATGGCTTCAATCCTGTATGTGTAAGCATGTGAGTTTTTAGATTACCAGACTGAGTGAAGCATTTCTTGCATTGTTTGCACTGAAAAGGCTTTAATCCTGTATGTGTACGCATGTGCTTCTTCAGATTCCCCGACAGAGTAAAACACTTCTGGCATTGTTTGCACTGAAATGACTTCAATCCAGTATGTGTAAGCATGTGATATTTTAGACTACCAGACTGGGTGAAGCATTTCTTGCATTGTTTGCACCGAAATGGCTTCAATCCCGTATGTGTAAGCATGTGCTGTTTTAGATTACAAGACTGATTGAAGCATCTGTCACATTGTTTGCACTGAAATGGCTTTACCCCTGTATGTACACGCATGTGCACTTTTAGATAACTTGAACTAGTATAAGGCTTCGCACATTGTTTGCACTGAAATGGCTTCAATCCTGTATGTGTAAGCATGTGATATTTTAGACTAACAGACTGACTGAAGCATTTGTTGCATTGTTTGCACTGAAATGGCTTCAATCCTGTATGTGTACGCATGTGAGTCTTCAGATTCCCCGACTGAGTAAAACACTTCTCGCATTGTTTGCACTGAAATGGCTTCAATCCTGTATGTGTACGCATGTGAAGTTTTAGATCACAAGACTGAGTGAAGCATTTCTCGCATTGTTTGCACTGAAATGGCTTCAATCCTGTATGTGTACGCATGTGCGTCTTCAGATTCCCCGACTGAGTAAAACACTTCTCGCATTGTTTGCACTGGAATGGCTTCAATCCTGAATGTTTTTCCATGGACTTCACACATTTAGGTTCTCTGAACTAATATACAATTCTAATATCGCACATTTCAGTTGTGTTGTTGTTTTCATTAATAATTCAAAGCATACCATGTGACATTAAAAGCATAATTCTCCATGTGTATATGTTGGTAACTTTCATATAAATTTTCAGTGACTTGAATATATAAGTGTTTAGGAATTTGTATCACTTCTCTGGAAATCTTGAAAATCTTGGGAAATGAAATGTACTACATTGTATTCCAGGGCTTCATTGTGTGAAGTGTTCTTCATCTATAAATTGGCAGCAAGTTCAGTTTTCACCTACAAAATAACAGAATGAAACAATATAACAAAATATATTTGGAGTGCAACATCATGAAATGATGGATATCTAACTGCAGTTTACCATGTCTGTATGTGCTTCTACATAGCCTAGCCTTAACCTATCAAAATATTATTAACTGGCATTGTAGAATATTAGCTGACAAGAATGATTCCAGCATAATAAGCGGGTCTAGCTCGAATGCTAGTTTTCTATGTGTCTCTACAGAACCTAGGATAAAGTGGAATGTATCTAAATAAAAATACGGTGTGATAACAATGCAGCCTATCTATAATACAACATTTCTATGTGTCTCTACAGAGTTTATCAACATAGCTACATGTAAATACTATTTAGAGATACCGTATCAATGTATAAGTATTACGTGATCACAAAGCACCATATCTAGCTAATTTTCTGCGTGTCTCAGAGTCCACGAAAATAGCTACATGTGATACATTAAAAAATAAAAATAAAAGGAAGGTGTGATATCAGAGCAGCCTACTTATCTAGAATGTAGATGCAATTTATTAAAGTAATAGTATGATGTGATATCAGAATAGCCAATGACTAGGAATGCTTGTTTTTCCATATCTTTGCAGAACTATGGATAATACAGTGTAGATGCAATGTATAAAAGTAAACATATGGTATGATGTGATATCAGATCAGCTTATCTGGCTAAAATGCCCGTTGCATATTTGTCTTATTAGAGCCTGGATTATTACCTACATGTAGATACAATGTATTAAAGATCGACATGGTTTATAAACAGGCGCGGGTGGAGTTTATTATTCAAATAAAGTCGCCCTCACTCACATTAATATCTGTGTATAAAAGCTCCACAAAACATATTATATTTTCTGTTTTTCAAATGTGAGTGGCGCCATGAATATTCATGGTAGTTATAAATAAAAAAAGGGTTGAATTTGGCAGGTAGACCATTTACTTTTGCCGGAAAAATGGGTTTCAAAATCGTCGAGTTTCCAATTTGCCGGCAGTGTAAGCCCCACCACATCGTTTTCAAAATGCCTACTTTGAATATGAGGTAAAATAAACGCTACTCGTGCGTTGCTGATACAAACAATGGAATGAATTACCAAAAAGAAAACAGAGGTTGTCAAAACCAGACAGAATATAAAGTGTCTCTCTGAAAACACAGACGGTGGTTGAAGTCAACTTGTCAACGATAAACGGCATTCATAAGCCGTAATAACAATTTTGCCTGAAGTTATGATATACTAGTATATGCACTCGATGTACATTTTTATTTATTCAACAATCTTCGCTCACTGCGCTCATCAGGAAAAGTCCACACGATGGTGTGTGGTCGATCGACAATCTCGTTCCATTCACGGTTATTTGTAAATCAATGTAGAATAGCTTGGAATAAAATTCTATGCGCATGTCATACAAAACAATCAACAATTTGTTGAGGCTTTCCACTATTACAATTTGTTGAGGCTTTCCACTATTACAGTAAAAGTATGGTGTGATGTGATATCAGAGCAGCCTATCTAGCTCGAATGCTAGTTATCTAAGTGTCTTTGTAGAACAAAGAATAATATCTAATTGTGGATGTAATTTATTAAAATAAAGATAAAGTATGGTGTGATATCAGAACAGCATAACTAGGCAAAATGCTAGTCATCTCCGTGTCTTTGTAAAACCAAAAATATTACATGTATATACAATGCACTAAAGTAAAAGTATTGTATAATGTGATGGGCTTCGCTTGATAGAATGCTCGTTATATGTTTGACTTTTTAGAGCCTGGATTATTACCTACATGTAGAAGCAATGTATTAAAGTTAAAGTATTGTGATATAAAAGCAGCCTAACTAGCCAAAAGGCTAGTTGTCTATGTGTCTTTTTAAAATCTGGAATATTACCTACATGTAGATGCATTGCATTAAAGTAAAAGTATGTTGTGATATCAGAGCAGCCTATCTAGCTAGTATGCCCCTTATATATGTGTCCCTTTAGGGCCTGGAATCTTACCCACATGTAGATGCACATGTATTACAGTAAAAGTATGGTGTGGTGTAATACGAGAGCAGGCTATCTAGCTAGAATGCTCGTTATACACATGTCCTTTTACAGTGTATTACAGTAATAGTATGGTGTGATACCATAGCAGACTATATAGCTAGAATTAGGCAGAGTGTTTTCAACCCGACTATTCACATAGTTCATACCCACCATAGACTCATGTCAGTCAAAATTATCTGTCATTCAGCCAGCAACAGAGAGAGAAATCTAGGTCAGGGGAAGCCCCGTGACCTCATAGATTTTCATCCACAGTAGGGACCTTGTGTCTATGTTGGGTAAGAACTGTGTGAATAGGCGGGTTGAAAACCCTCTGCAAAAATTCACTATGTTCAATTACCCACCTTAGACTCCAGTCAGTTAGAATGACCATTTTGAATCAAACGCAGAAAGGTGGTGGGTTTCCATGCATAAAAGGGTGTCCATAGCCCGGCACAATATTCCCTACTTACGACTACCACTTAGATAAGTACAGTGACAGTGTCTTAACTTGACAGTGTCGTACCCATAACAAAGCAACTGCAGATAGGGTGACAGGGTTGCCCGACAATGCTAGACCCAAATTCAGATGCTTGGGTGACTAGCATTCCAAAAGAAAAAGAGGCTGAAACAGTTCTGCATGAGGGCAAAGGCCTAAAACGAGACCGTGACATGTCCAAGGAGTGCTGACGGGAGAAACTTCTCTGCACAAATCTGTAGCAGAGACTACTCTTTCGCCTATGCGCAGTGATTCTTGTGTTTATCTGGGCTTGGTCAGTAACCAAAGTCTCACCCACTAGAACGGGTCCCACCGGAAAAAGACCTTCTTCAATTGTTTGGCTCTTTGGTAATGACTGGTAAACCCGTTTGCGCTCTCCTAAAGCCCGCCCTCAGTATATGATAGAGGGGGAGGGCACCTGAGGCAAGAGCCAATTATTCAGCGATCGCACAAAGCCCATGTGCTCGTACTCTGTGTCTCTGTAGACCCTGTGTCATGTCTTGATTCCTTAGTACGATTATCGTAGTAACTCAACCCTCGAACTGGGCATAGAGGCAATTCTCGATGATGGGTGGCCTGTCCTGGCCTGTCGCCAATAGTCATAAATCTTGCACACTGTCGCAGTGATTCACCTGGAAATGGAAGTTGGGGAGAATGGTCTGTCCTGCTTACCATAGTCATAACACATAAACATGTGCTTGCTGCCATGCCTTGAATCCTTAGTATGAGTCTCGTAGTAACTCAACACCCAAACTGAGCATAGAAGCAATTCTCGATGGTGGGTAACAAGGCCAATGGTCGCTGCCTAGGACAAGCCCAACTCGTCAAACAAATGGATGAAAACGTCAGCTACATGGTCAACAGAGAGATGGCATGGATCAATCTCCCTTCCACTACACCAACATATGCCCGCCATTTTAGGACGCAGGCTGCATTGTTGGAATCCCTATTTGCCTTGGCCAGGACGTTGGCAGCTCGCTCAGATAATCCTGAGTTTTTTGCACACACAAAAATAAGAAAACAAACTTATCCTACCAGCCACTACGTCTACTGTTACCAATGGTTCACAGCTTCTTCAGAAATCTCAGTCGAAAAACTGGAGACTGAATCAAACTGGTTTTGCTAGGATGCTCACTTGATGCATAGAAAAACAGAAGTGATCATAAGGCAAGATGGTGTCCCCTGCCTTGCCTCGGTCACGTGGTTCGTGATGTGGAAGAAAATATATGAAGTTATGGGGCTTTCCCTGACATAGATTTTTGTCTTCGTCCTTGGTTGAATGGCAGAATAATGCCTACAGTGGTAATTGAACGTAGTGCATGCTTGTTTTCTCCGTGTGTTTACAGAAGCATGGATAATATACAATGCAGATGCAATGTATCAAAGTAAAAGTGTGGTGTGATATCAGAGCAGCCTACCTAGTTAGAATACTAGTTTCATGTGTATCGCTACAGAATGCAATACAATGTAGATGTAAAAGTGTTGTGATATCTTTCTATAGAACGCTAGTTTTCTATATATCCACAAACCTAGCATGATAGCTACATGTGGATAAAATATTGGTGGAATGTATGACAGTTGGAAAAGACATAACCATCTACATATATACATATTTAAAATTGCCGGAATGAACTACACTTACCTAAAGTGGATTCTGCGTGTGAAACCTTTACTCAGTACACTATACAAAATGATTCTAACCCAAATATATATCTATATTAAAAGAGTATAAAAGATTATGTTGTTATTAAAGGACTGTATGGTAATAAAAAACAGTGTTAGGTTGTGTCAAGAGTGGCGAATAATTTACCTCATATTTAGCAAGCAATTTGCTTAATTTATTCTTCAGTGCGAGTAGCACTTTTATATTCAACACCAGAATTAGTATTACTTCAAACGTTTTTTTTTTCAATTCAGATGTTAGTCAAAGGAGGCGGCAGGTTTTGTTTGACTGTGCGGCGAATATTTTACGTAAATGTAAACAAATCGATTTTTCCGGGGGGGGGGGTCCGGGGAGCATCCTGCCCTTGGGAAAATGTTGATATCTAGACCCTCTGAAACGCTAATTCCTGTATTTTGTCGACTGACCTTCCATTTGTTTATTGACTTTTCTTTTATATGATTCGCTGAGGGCGCGAAACACCGGTGTTTTTAACTAGGTGGGAACGCGAGCAGACAATTTAGTATAATATTTACACACAAAAAAAAACAGTGCTAACACCGGCCTGTGAGAACGTATCTATAGTGATACTCCCCGCTCCATACTTTCCTGCATTAAGATAAGATTTGCTGATACAAGTTGATTCATCTTGTATCAACAAATATTTACATAATGCGTCTCTGGCGCAGGAGACTCCAGATGTTACATTCTTTGGGACGGCCTGGATTCAGAAATACTCTAAAATTGCGAAGAAAACGAACATTTTGCTGAGAAAAAAAACTATAAAAAATGTTGTGTTGTTACGACGTGGGGATTTTATGAGAAAATGATTACAACTGTGACCGACCTCCACAGTTGCCCATGGAAGACTAGATACCAATAAAGGATGTTTACGGGTAAACAGAAGCTCTGTCATCAGGGATATATTTGCTCAATGATTAGGTCAAGAATACGGTGCAATGTTTGGCAGCACAAGTAACCTTCAATTTGAGTAGGAAAATAATTAACAATCTCCGACTGAGATGGATACTTCCTAACCACGTTGTTTTACAGTAGATATGTGGTATACAAATTACCAGCACGTGTTAAACGTTATTATAGGAGCAGTAAAACAAAGGCTTAGTGACAGAAGGAATCAAATTTACATTTAATTTATTTTATATTAATTAACTAATGTGTTGCACTGTAGAAGACCTGTTGGAGACTGGGTTATAACAAAAACTTCATCATTCAAATCTATGAACTCTTTGTAGTTTTGATGATTTTGTTTGCATTATTGTTAATCATTTCAATTGATTATTGTTCTATAAGTCAGAAGCAGCTATGTTCAATTAGTTAAACATGTATATGTATATGTAATTAGTTTGTCACGTAAATGGCTGATCATGTCACAGCCGATGTCAAAAACAAAACATTTAAAGAAAATGTGGAAAATAAATCGTAAATGAAAAACAGTAAATTTATGCCAAAATGTACAATATGCTCACGGTACTTCAAAAATCACCTAGGGGACATTGTCAGAGGCGGCGGCGGCGTTTTTTGACTGTGGGGGTGAATATTTTATGTAAATGCCAATTTAGTCTTCCATGGGCAACGGTGGAGGTCGGTCACAGATGTAATCATTTCCCTGGCACTCTCAGGTAACACTTTTACTTCAAAGCTAATTCAAAAGTGATGGTTAATTACTTCTCAATTTTATCATTACCTTTAAACAGTCTCGGTTGGCCAAACTTGAATTTTATATTTCCAACAATTCTAGTCTATTGTGTTGTCATATTTATTTTATTTCTACTTTTCTTGAATTGAGAAAATAATTATTTCAAAAAAATATTTGAGACTTATTATGGTGTAAATAACTCTCATTCAATTAATTTCCACAATTGTAAGTTCTTATGATTAAGAAGTTATTCTTTAGATTGGATATTTGATGTTGAAACAATGTTAACTCCTGAATTCAAACCCTCAATGAGTTCCACACATGGTATAAATACCATTATACCGCAGAGGATA
This sequence comes from Saccoglossus kowalevskii, assembly GCF_978046115.1. NCBI lineage: Eukaryota > Metazoa > Hemichordata > Enteropneusta > Harrimaniidae > Saccoglossus > Saccoglossus kowalevskii. The sequence continues at coordinate 12,758,061 of NC_140658.1, forward strand.
TTCCTCTCTTTCCTGAATTGTTTTTCGAAATATAGGATACACCATTGTGACACTTTAATATCGAGCAAAACTAACCTTGTTTCTGTGCTTTTTTGTCAAAATCAGGTAACTGTCAGTTTAATTACAATGTTTACTTAAGGTAGAGATGCAGTTTACCTGACAGGTATTTTAATTAGTTAATTAGGAAATCAAGATGACCTCCCTTGTCCACAAAACTATATATTTTCGGAAAGCTTATTGTATATTTTTTTTTTTGATTTTGTTAGTATTTGTTTATGGACACTGTAGTTTGAAATGTACACAAAAATGTGCTTTCTTGTTCAAAAGTGATTACAAAAAATTAGCTTCTAAACCATGCTTCTGTTTCCTGTCAAAATTGGTTTATGGGTACATCTGTTTACTCTGAAGAAAGTGCCGTCTTGAAAACTGTCTACCAGTTGTCAATTTTGCAGGGCAGCAGCTCAAATTTCACTACTTCAAGTTTATGTATAAATGAACACCCGGGCTAGTTGTCTGTAAGATTGTTGTAACACTGTTCAACCAAAAACAATGCCCCGGGGGCGTTTTGAAGATAAATACATTGTCAATTATTTGTGAAAATTTCAAAACAAAACGTCAAAACGTCACGGAGCTATTTTTTTTAAAGTTCTGGGATGTGCACTAAAAAGAAGCTGAGATAATTGCTAATTTGCATAACAATTCACTCAGTAAGAAGTTTACTAATGCTCATAATTAAAATGACTGTAACAGTTGCAAATTTAAATGGATTATCGTTTTGTAAAAAAAGTTAAATATAGTGCATAATATGGAGATCCTGCCATTTCTTTTTTTCACCAGGTTTCTTTTTTATTGTTTATGTACAGCCTTGCTAAATCTTGTTAAGCATTAAAAAGTTTGCACCTGTTATCTATATTTATTTGATTTTAAAACTAATTTTGTTTTATCGCAATGCCACACTTGTGTAACATTCCACAACGTTGTTCTTTGACTATTGATTATTTTGACTACTACTTCAATGTTCTGAATAGTCGAATGGGAAAGCCAAAGCGACTGCGTTGGTATTGGCAAGTGTTTATCCATTGTGATTCGCACCCTTGGCGTTTGTATTAGGCGGTTTTTCATTTCCAATGTTTGCTACGTTGTAATATGCAACCACTTCCCCCGTTTTATTGTGATGTTTCAGTGTTAAATGATGTCTTCTTTGTCTGTCACGCCATGACCTAATTTTACAACCACGGGCAGATTGCAACGAAGTGCATAACCTTTGGCTTGATTCGACTGGCTGTATAATTTTTCTGCCAACAAGCAAAGATTTATTACCGTTATTATCATTATTTTATCACGTGATTTGTTTGTTTGTATACAGCAATTCATATATAACGACCCTTAGTGAAGGGCATTTTTTGTGACATCAGCAATTTGTACAGTGTGGATTTGGATTCTCGAATTGTGCCTGGACTTTTAGCCAGTGTATATTTCATTATTAAAAAATCATGTCATATTATTATAACTGAAATTTTGAACATAATAATTTTGTCAATACAAATATTGTTCTACCGTTAGACTATTACTAACCATTATTCTACACCAGTGCAAAGCAAGAAACGCAATGGTCGCATTGACGGTCGCATGTATTGAGATTACACGCCGCTGAGACAACAAACGCGATCGTTCATACATACATATAGTGTTCACAGGTATTATTTATAATTTCACGAGGTCCATAACTCTACAAACATGAATGTTTGACGAGTATACTTTAATCGTAGATATATATCACTTACTTCGCTCGGAATATTCCTCAATCCTGACATAAGCTCGTCCTGTAAAATCTGCACTAAATTGCACAATGGCGGTAACCCCGATGACCTCAAATTAATGCCCTCTACGATGACAACATTTTATTAACAGTGGTATCGCCTCCAGATGGCGCTCTTGTTAATTGCTTTTGTATCAAAGGATATCAAAGCACAGGTTGATTCTGCATCATAGTCCCGCTTTATACAGGTATTGTTAAATAAATAGATATTGTACTGTAAGAAAACCTTACCTTCAGTACCTCTTGGGTATCTTAAAATCATGGTGATTCACACAGGGACCTGATGAACTACTTACGTCAATACATGGACGTCTTTGGGGCGGAGCAACTATGTCCCAGTACAAGACCTTAACCATTCTCAAGATAATGGTAATTATATAATTAACACAGTTTGGTAAAGTATAGCAAAATACTACTTCATTAAATTGAATTATCAACGCTCCGAAACCTCGAAAATCACTATTACTTGTTAAGACCAATCAGCCTGCACTATATATTACAAGGGATGAAACAAAATATGCACATGTAACCCGGGCTTACTTTGGGTATTTTTAGATCCATGCTATATACGATTTTTGCCCATTGTTCGTCTTACATCGCTTAAATATCCACATATGCCGTTTTGTGATATAGCGCTCTCTTGTGGTACACTAGTGCTAGCCTTATGTGGTTTTCGATAGTATTGTATACGTTATATCACCCTGTAGCACGCTTGGTGAATTTTCCTAATTTTTTCTTGTGCGTTACTTGGGCCGTTCTGACTGCTGCTTGTTGTCATTTTTAACGGTCTTTTACTGTTTACGTATTTCGTTATAGGCCCATGCCCTGCGTTGTTTTGGCTGTTTTTTCTGGTGAAGTTCGTTTTATGGCATGAAAAAGTGTTGAACTTGAACGTACTTTTTTTCTTCAGTACACCGTCATTTTTGTTTTATTACCTAACACTTTTAGGTTCATGTGCTGCAAGTTACAGAGAACATACCTAATAGGCCGTCCCTCAGCAAATAACTAATCCAAGGCATTTTCAAAATCGGGAAACTTATTTATTCATTCATTCATTCATTCATTTATTTATTTATTTATTTATTCATTCATTCATTCATTTTGAACAGCGGTGTCTTCCTTCAAGTATTGAATTGTGTTGTTGTGTTAAAACCATCAAGTACGGTGAAGTTAAACTATGCTGTAATTACGGCATTCATCGTACTTTATCCACCATGTAATATGTCAGGTATGTAATGGCAATCCTGAGCTTCAACCTGAGCTTGCTCAGAGTCAACCTGAGCTCCATTCTGAGCTTCAACTTGAGCTTGGGAAATTGCTTACAGCTCAGAGTCAACCTGAGCTCCATCCTGAGCTTCAACCTGAGCTCGGAATATCGTTGTTCACATCAGAAGCTATCGCTATCGAAAACGAAGTTGGGGCGCCGAGTCTGAGCTCCAACCTGAGCGTCTAAGATCAAATCAGCTGCGTTGAAGTCACTTATTAAAATATACTCGCTAGCGAAAACAAAGTTGGGGCGCCGACTCTGAGCTCTAACCTGAGCGTCAAAAATCAAATCGGCTGCGTTGAAGTCACTTATTAAAATATACTCGCTAGCGAAAACAAAGTTGGGGCGCCGACTCTGAGCTCTAACCTGAGCGTCTAAGATCAAATCAGCTGCGTTGAAGTCACTTATTAAAATATACTCGCTAGCGAAAATGAAGTTGGGGCGCCAACGCTGAGCTTCAACCTGAGCGTCTAAGATCAAATCAGCTGTGTTGAAGTCACTTATTAAAATATACTCGCTAGCGAAAATGAAGTTGGGGCGCCGAGGCTGCGCTTCAACCTGAGATCAAATCAGCTGTGTTGAAGTCACTTATTAAAATATACTCGCTAGCGAAAACGAAGTTGGCGCGCGGACTCCGAGCTCGCTGGCGAAAACAAAGTTGAGGTGCCGACTCTGAGCTCTAACCTGAGCGTCTAAGATCAAATCAGCTGTGTTGAAGTCACTTATTAAAAGCAGTCGTTTCACACGTGTGAAACACGTTTCCTGTTTTTATTATCTTTATTTCTGCTTTTACAGTTTTATTTTCTTCTGAATGTCTGTGTCAAAGTCAAATAGGATATTCTAAACACGTTTCCTGAGCTTGAACTTGGGAAATTGATTACAGCTCAGAGTCAAGCTGAGCTTCTATCCTGAGCTTCAACTTGAGCTTGGGAAATATAGTGCGACTCACCGAAAGGGTCGCAGTGTCGCTCTGCGAAACGGCATATTTTGTTGGGAAGACCAGTTGTCAAAGTGTAATTACGTTGGAACACATATGCGTGCATTGTTTTATGTTGATGTCAATACTTTTTTCTGAATTTCGAGTTGACATTTAATTTCGCGGTTTTGAGCTGTCCATGGACCATGAGCTGTCCAAGCCATTCGCGGTGTTTAAATTTTGAGGATTACCGGAAAACAAAACGAAGGATCACACCACAGGAAGCAGTAAGAAAATAAATCAATAGTTGCATAACATTTGTGTATCATTTTTTTATTGGAAATGTGTGACAGTGGGACAACTGGGAGTACTGCAGGTTACTGAGAGCATTTTCATTGTTATTCATCTTCTCGTTTGTCGTGATAAAACACTGGGAAATCGCAGTGTTTTCAAAAACACGATCGACATGGAAATCAAGTCCAAGTTCCGGGTCCCCGTAAACTTCATTAGATTGTGTGTGTATGGCGGTCTGTGAACGTGCATGCACCTCCATGGTACTGTACTACCGTGCACTGGGTCTCAGACTAGTAATCTGAGACTGGGCACTGAGGAAAACGAACCGATATCTGGTTGTCATGACGTTGACCATTGCAGGCACATTCAACCAATGGTATAAGTGGATTCACGCAACCATATTGCTACATTGTACCAAGCATGAAAAACTGGGAAAGACGTTTCACCGGTGAATTATTGGAGAGAAACGTTGTAAATCACAGCGTTCCACAAAGCCATGGTATTCATAATTATAATTGTTTATTGGAGGTGTTCATAGTTGCGAATTACTTGCATAGCTTCTATTTACAGAAACAAGCTGATAACACTAATCAATGTGTATAGCGAGCCTGGTATAGCAGTCCAGTCACGCTTGCTTCCATAAAGCGTTGATCTGATCTGAGCTAGACATTCTGTAACGATGAGATAGTTGGTGGGTGTTTACTAACTACATAGTCCAAGTTGGCCACGTCATGGACAACATGCATTCACCGTGACCACAGTGAGTTGGACAAACTTATGTATTTTAATAAATTATTAAATAATAAAATGTTATATAACTTTTCCCTTACCCCCTACCTGGTATTGATTTCAAGTAATCACTGATCTTTGTTTATACTACTCTTTCCTTTAATGCGCGATGTAGACACACTATAAAATTTGCATATAACATATAACATTAGCGCATAACAAAGATTGTGATTCGATATGGCGGTGTTGAATATCTGTGCAATATGGCAGTGTCGTCTGAAAACCACGCATCAAAATGATTTCTGTTTATTTATTTACTGTTGTAGATCCTGTGAACTAGCCATTGAATATGATGTCGGGAATAAATGGTTTTCTGACCAAGCTTTATTACTTATTGCTGGCAATATTCCAGTATGAATTGAGAGCAAACTGTGACACCAAATCCAGTCGTTGTTTTGTTATGCTTCTAAAATATATATTTTTTTTAAATAAAATAAATTAAATAGAAATATTATGTGTATTTGTATGTGGAAACAAGACTGGCCCACTCAAAAATATAAAGAAGTGAGGTCTGCAGTTTTTTTTTAAGTTTTTTTATTTGTGAAAAAAAACTGGCATTTTACAGAGTGTAAACAATAAAACACTCACAGTGCGAGGCTAGTTCACCAACATGTCTATTCTCTTGCTTGAGTGTGAAAGTACATTGTTTAGTGACTACCTCTTATATTTTTAAATTTTAGAATTTCATTTATTTGGGAAGGTTCTTCTATAAAAAATAGAACAGATATATACAAGTTTCCTGATTTGTTGAACGTTTTCCAGATCTTCACAGGTAATTTCTATATATATATAGAAGCAATGTAAAAGTTGCTTTGTCGAAATGTGTTTGAGAACTTTCGAACCGTTTGGGTCCGCTTCTTGGCACATGCCATGTTATGCCCGTCTAATCGTTTAACAGGGGAAAGAGACTGCATATAAACTTGAAAAAAATGATTTTTTCTCGATGTCAAACCGGTTGCTATGTAGTAATTGTATGGAACAATGCATTCTGGTTGTCCAACTACGGAATGCGGTAAACCTATCCATAGCTATAGTACACTATTTTCAGAGACTCATTCTCGCCCCAGAGTTTATTTTCGCTTCGAGACTCAACGGAATAAATCTGTGTAGGCTTGGCGTAAAAGAGGCCGGGGCCATGGCGTACGACGATGCGGCGACTTGGATTCAGTAATACTCCACTATTTGGCTCAAGCAAGACTGTAAGGCTGTATGTTAAACCATGGAGCTCCATGGTTAAACGTACGATGTATAAAACGCGTCGCCGTGTTCACATTACAAACTATTATCAGCTCATTACCGACTGGCACCGAACCAATTCTGTCGTCGTATCGCTTATTTGGAATAAAGACGTGTTTTAAGAGCAGGTCAAACCTTCCACCAGTATTCGACTGAAGTCTGTCATATTGTATTGCTTAACTGAAGAATGACACGTCTTGGTGTGTGAGTCTTATCCAATTAACATCAACAAACCACCAACTATTAATTGCAGCGGATTTCCTAATTTGTAATACACATTTTAAATTTAAATGTTTTATTATATTATTAACAGTTCCATAATGTCTCTCACACGGGCATAGCTGTGCCAAGGCTTCGAATATAATTTATTCCAGGGACGTAACGACAAGCGTATTTTATTTACGAATTGTACAGCTACCAGTCTTTTCAACATCAGCGCACGCTATTGTTATGTGCACATGGTGGGATCTAGGCACGCGCCGAAATTTTTAAGCCTTTATGTTTGGAAGAATTACAGCACTGGGTTTACGATTGTCCGGACCCACATCTTGACCCACTGGGCTCGTGCAGAAATCACGCTGTCATTCGTCGATCTGTTAGTTGAACCAAACATGGAAAGGGATACACATATGATGAAAACAATAATTGACATATTGAAATTAATTCCTTTTGTTATTATAGTATTTATTGCGAGTCATCGTGCAATGAGTGGCTTAGAAGTTTTGATATTTATTTGTTTACGTCAATGTAGCATTGAAAGAAAATATCGGTTGCAGCACATGAATATTCGTCGCCGACGACACAGTCACTCTACTCACCTAGTGGAGTGACTGTGATTTCAATCATTACTACTGTATCCGATCATATGTATATTTATGTGTTCTCTGAAAATTCACCACTGATTTCGTTTCGTGTCGAGCGTTCAAGTAGATCTCTAAGGTGAACGCCACTAATGTGTACCCGAAAGTGACTTGGCTGAGAAATGATTACGTACTACAATATACTAACACTGACTATCTTTTTCTAACTTTTGAAAGTAATAGTTTTAAGAAATATTCATTGTGTGTTTTAATCATAGGTTAATCAACAGTATGTTTATAAGTTCAGTCACATCAGACAAAACACATCACTTGATGCCACAGTGGTAACACCTCTTTAATTGTAGAAGTAACACACATGATTATAAACAATGTATTAACCAACAAGTGTGAGTGTCTTGGCTTAGTTCAAGTACAGCACCTTACACGTTTTTTTTCAAAACATAAAATATGACGGAACTTCGTTCATAGCCCAACTAGACTTTTTTTTATATTTTTGAAATGTCATAAATTTGACCTAATAAAGAAGTTCAGGAAGCGTGATGTATTGGAGCTAAGCACGTCTGGGGGTACATCAATTATCAAGCCACGACTGTGTTTGTCGTTGATTGCGGGATCATGACGCGTGAGTAATTGTACTTAACAATCAATTTAAAAACAAGTTGTATGAGGGCGCTATATACGAACATGGAATAATTTTATATGTGGACAACGCTTATACCTAATGCACATTTAAATTGTAAACGGTTATATACACCATGTAAGGATAAATATTAAAAGACAGTTCCCGGAAAACGTCAAAATAAATTAATTTACAATGGGCGTACTCTGCGTAAATAACGTGGAAGAACACAAAAATACACCGGAAACCGTTAACGTAATAATCGGTAACCCAGCTGTACATGTTGTTTCAGTTTCAATGTAAATTGGCGTATATTTTTGCATTTACGTTTCTTCCGCCCAACTTAATCATCGGGTATTTAAAAGTATACGTTATAAACGTTGAACGGAAATCTGCAGTTTTTCAGAAATTACCGTTGATTTACGTTGGACTGAATGGACGACAAACGTAGCATTCCGGCTGCCGGTTACGCGACGGATATGCCACCCCAATAGTCCGATGGTTACGCAACGGTTACACTGCATAACCGCCATGTAACCGTTGTGTAACCGTACCGGAAACACGCGATTTTATGCCGTTTTCTGGATTAAAATATCAATCACCACAGTGTGGCTTTAATTCAATACGAATATTATATCACTAGTTTCCGCTGATGTCACCATACTTGTCCATATCAGATTAGTATAAGCCAATTTAAAGTATTACAGGCACTTGATATGTGAAAAGAACATTTAATGACAAATTAAATAAATGAATAACATATCACACAAATAATTTTCAGCCATATAATGAAATATTATTGTAATCATCTTTAACTATCGTAATTAATAATAATTCATTGACAGTGTACAAAATGCCTCCAGCAATAAATTTAAGTACTGGGTAACAATACAAAATTAAAACAAACTGTGAAATATTATAATTACATCACGTGGTACTCAAATCTATGTTTATAGTTGACATTTGTTGCATAAATGTATCTAGTTTGGGATGTATGCAGTAATATATTGGAATATTTTCGAACAGTGCATACTAAATATGGCATTGCAAAATAAAATTAAAATTGTCATTCAATAATATGTATGTTTTATCTATTTCATATCAAAACATCATGATCAAAACGTTATCACTCTTTTGCATACTTAACGAATTAGCAAAATAACACGTGTCTGAATGTTTCTGTGCCTTTACATTTTAAAATGTTTTGGTCTAGTTTATCGATTTTATAGCTCAACTTCTCTTTCCCTTTTAATGCCTTCCTATTTTTCGAAAGAAAGTACATTCTGAATGTCTCTGTTCCCTGACTCACTGTTTTAATGCCACTCCTGTTATCCTCTTGTGTACTTTTCAAAAAATCTAACACGAACAATGACCCCTTCTCCAGCTGATCAGAGTTGTTTATGGACTGGATATTTCGAGTGTACATTTGTTCTCCTCGATCGCTTGAATGAACAAAACTATTGTCACAATCTTTGCACGGAAATAGCTTCAGCCTTGTATGTATAAGCATGTGATTATTTAGACTACCAGACTGATTGAAGCATTTCTCGCATTGTTTGCACTGATATGGCTTCAATCCTGTATGTGTACGCATGTGCTCCTTCAGATGACCAGACTGAATGAAGCTTTTCTTGCATTGTTCACACTGAAATGGCTTTAGCCCTGTATGTGTACGCATGTGCAGTTTTAGATTTGTTGCACGAGTAAAACGCTTCTCACATTGTTTGCATTGAAATGGCTTCAGTCCTGTATGTGTACGCATGTGATTTATTAGACTACCAGCCTGAGAGAACCATTTCATACATTGTTTGCACTGAAATGACTTCAATCCTGTATGTGTATGCATGTGCTCTCTCAGATGCCCAGACTGAGTGAAGCATCTCTCACATTGTTTGCACTGGAATGGCTTCAATCCTGCATGTGTAAGCATGTGATTTTTTAGACCACCAGACTGAGTGAAGCTTTTCATGCATTGTTTGCACTGAAATGGCTTCGATCCTGTATGTGTACGCATGTGCACCTTCAGATGACCAGACTGAGTGAAGCTTTTCATGCATTGTTTGCACTGAAATGGCTTTAACCCTGTATGTCTAACCATGTGCACCTTCAGATGGCCAGACTGAGTAAAGCTTTTGTCACATTGTTTGCACTGAAATGGCTTCACCCCTGTATGTGTAAGCATGTGCTGTTTTAGACAACCAGACCGAGTGAATCTTTTCTCGCATTGTTTACACTGAAATGGCTTTAACCCTGTATGTGTAAGCATGTGCTGTTTTAGATATTTTGAACGAGTAAAACATTTCCCACATTGTTTGCACTGAAGTGGTTTCAATCCTGTATGTGTAAGCATGTGATTGTTTAGACCACCAGACTCAGTAAAGCATTTGTCACATTGTTTGCACTTGATTGGTTTCAATCCTGTATGTGTAAGCATGTGCTGTTTTAGATTGCACGACCGAGTGAAATACTTCTTACACTGCGTGCACTGAAACCTTTTTTCAATGGACTGCACACATGCAGGTTCTCTGTTGATTTTGTCAACACCTCTACTGGTATCTGGCTGTGATGACATTTTTCAATCTGTATTTACTTCTAATATTAGGTTCTATATGTATAGCTGATTGTACGAGTTAGTATGAAGGTAATCTTATTGGATGAGGTTTGGAATTTGTGGTTTGGTTTGAAATGTTCTAGCTTTAAATAAACACCAAAACTCAGCAAGCAATCACATTACACATTCTACCACAATGAACTAATATGTAATTCTAATATTGCACACTTAGGTTGTGTTATTTTTTCATTAATAATTTAAGGCATACAATGTGACATTGAAAGCATAATTCTCTATGTGTACATGTAGGTAATTTTCCTATAAATTTCCAGTGACAAATTACAGAGGTTTTGTGTTTGCTTTTTGAAATCACTTGGGTATGTTTCTAAAGTGTTTAGGAATTTGTCTCACTTCTCTGGATATCTTTGGAAATGAAATGTACTACATTGTATTCCAGGGCTTCATTCGGTAAAGTGTTCTTCATCTATACATTGGCAGCAAGTTCAGTTTTCACCTATAAAATAACAGAATGAAAAAAATATAACAAAACATAATTTGAGTGCAACACGGTGAAATGATGGATATCTAACTGCAGTGTACCATGTCCTTATGTGCTTCTATAGAGCCTAGCCTCAACCAATCAAAATATATTTTAGTTGGAATGCTAGTTTTTGTATGTGTCTCTACAGAACCTAGGAAAAACTTACATGTAAATACAGTGTGAGTGGAATGAATGTAAATACAAATATAGTGTGATAACAAAGCAGCCTATCTAGCTATAATAAAAGATTTCTATGTGTCTCTACAGATTTTAAAAACAGAGCTACATGTAGAGATAATGTATCAATGTATAAGTATGATATGATCACAAAACAGCCTATCTAGCTAATGTTCTGTGTGTCTCAGATTCTAGGAAAATAGCTACATGTGGTACAATAAAAACTAAAAATAAAAGTAAGGTGTGATATCAGAGCATCCTACATAGCTAGAATGTTAGTTATCAAAGTGTCTTTTTAAAACCTGGAATATTACCTACATGTAGATACAATGTATTAAAGTGATAGTATTGTGTGATATCATAGCAGCCTGCATAGCTAGAATTAGGCAGTACGTTTTCAACGCACCAATTCACATATTTAATACCCATCATATACCCAGGTCAGTCAAAATTATCTGCAATCAGCGAATAACAGAGAGAGAATTACAGGTTGGGAAGCCAATGACCTCATAAATCCTGAAGTCTATAGTAGGGTAAAAACTGTGTGAATAGGCGGGTTGAAAACCATATGCCTGAATTCACTACATTCAATTACCCACAGTAGACTCCAGTCAGTCAAAATTACTATTTGGAACTGTAGGCAAAGTCAGACGATGATAGGTGGTTGGTTTATGAGCAAAATCAGAAACAATAAAGGGTGTCCCAGTCACTTACAATATTTCCTACTTACGACAACCACGTAGATAGGACCAGTGACAAACAATGTTTACACTTGCCAGTGTTGTCCTGATAACTGCTGGTAGGGTGACGGGGTTGCCCGAGGATACTAGATCCAAACCTAAATGCTTTGATGACCAGCATTCCAAAGAAAAAGAGGCCGACATAGTTCTGCATGAAGGCATAGGCCGAAAACGAGAGCTTGACATGTCTTTGACATGACGGGAGAAACATCTCTGCACTAATCTGTAGGAGAGACTACCCTTTCACATATGCACAGTGAACCCTGTAGTCATCTGGGCCGGGGCAGTAACCAAAGTATTACCAACTACAACGGAACCAACCTTAAAAAGTACCTTCCTCAATGGTTTGGGTGTCTCTTTGGTAACAACTGGTAAAGAAGTTTGCGCTCTCCAAAAGCCCGAGGGGGTACCTGATGCAATAGCCAATGAGTCAGCAATCACACAAACTCTATGTGCACGTATTTGATGTCTCGGTAGACCCTGTGTCGAGCATGTCAGGTAGTCATAAACCTTGCACACTGAAAGGGGAGGTCAGGAGTCTGGTTTGTTCTACTTACCCTGGCCTTAACACATAACCATGTGGTTGCTCCAATGCCTCGACTCATTAGTACAATTCTTGTAGTAACTCAATTCTCAAACTAGGCATAGAAGCAACTCCTCTTGATCCTCCTTGTCAACAATGTTGGATAGACGGGGATGACGATCGGCTACGAATCATGTCCTAGGATCTTAGGATCCTAGGCGAGAAACGCAATTCACATCTTTAGCACAGCTGAATTGTCCATAAAGGTGGCACAATCATCTGAGAAGAACAATGCCCCTAGCTCAAAATGACACGAGAGCTAGTAGAAAGACTGTTTTCCACGTCAAATATTTTGAGGTTGCATATCCCAGAGGTTCTAAGTGTGGTCTGCTTAAAGCTGACAATAATACAGACAAGTTCCAAATAGGACGGTTCCCTTGTTCAGGGTCTAGGTCTTTGATGGAAAGCAGTAAACAGCCTCCAAATAAGATGACTATCGGCTAATCTTGTCACAAAAGGATTCTCGATGGTGGCTGAAAAAGCTGGTAATGATCGCTGCATAGTACAATCCGAGCTCATCAAAAAAATTGTAGAAAAACAGCTACCTGGCCAACAGAGAGATGGCATGGAACCAGTCTCACTTCTAATACGTCAATCAACGTACGCCCGCCATTTTGGGATGTAGGCTGCATTGATGGAATCCCTATTCGCTCTTGGCAGGACGTTGGCAGCTTGCTCAGATAAGTGAGTCAACTGAGAGCCTTGTAGCATGTTATTGGTACACCGCTGAGCCTGGAAGCACTACTGGTATTTCCAACAGTAGTTGAAACCAGTTCCTGCTTGGTACATTGGGCGCCCCTGTGTCCAAATACGCAAACACGCATCCCTTTTCCAGGCTCGACAGAAGTGTAACATGCTGTGAATGGGTATAACTTTTGACTGTCCCACCACCGAAACAGTCTGGAGGCTGCCACTCCGCATTACAGAGACTGAGCTGCCAAAAGGGGGTGCCCACTTGCCTGATCCTCACCTCTGGAAGGTGGTGTGCAGCTGGTTCCACAATATACTCCAGGTATCAAAGAAGAATTTGCTCTGCAAGAACTGATAGCATTGGAGATCTGGTTCCCCCTACTTGTTGATATAAGAAACCACCACTGTGTTGTCCATGCGAAGCAAGACTCTGTGTCTATGGGTAGTAAGTGTATCAGTGCAAGTGCACTGCTTTCAGATTGAGCCAATTTATATGGTTGCCCTGAACCCAATGCAGGGCTTGTTCATCCAATAGGTGCGCTCTCCAATCTGTTAGGGAGGCATCTGTTATCAGAGTCTTAGCCGTGGCAAGTGGGTCCAAAGAAACCAATGGCTGGGGTTGGCAATTACCTTTCATAAGGGCAATGCATCCCATGCTTGGCAAGAGTGAGTTACTCACTTCTTCAGTTCCCAAAGGTGAGCCCAGTGCTGCAACAAAGTGTGCTGTACCGGGCGGCTGCATAACACAGCTTGGGCAACTACCTGTGAACTGAGGTCATCATTCCAATGATACGCATCAGCTCTTGAAGAGACACAGCGGGAACGTTTAGTAGAATTTCAGCTAGGCCACTCAGAGCTGGGCAAAGAGCCTGCAATGGTTTTACCAAGCCCTCATCCATGTCGAACTTCATGCTCAGAAACCCAAACGCTGTGTTGTGTTTGGATGGGACTTTCTTGATTTACTAGGAAGCCCAAATGTTGTAGTAAATCCTGTATTAGCCTTACTTGCTCGGCCAACAACCACTTGTTGGTTGTGTAGCAATCCTGAACTTGAACTTGAATTGAGGGAGTGGTTGAATTGCTTGCATCGGTATGTGCAGTTAAGCATCGCCCAAGTCTAGATAGGTTAACCAGTAATAACAAGGTAAGGAGAGTAAAAGAGTGCCCAGTGTTTCCAGGTTCAGACTCCAGCTGAACATATGCTCATCCCCCCTATTGCGGACCGAAGCATCAAACTTGCTTCCCCTGCGAGCTTGCTGGGAAACAACCCAAGGAAGAGGGGGCCACCACCTGGTTCCTTCCTTCTGGGGCAGGGGGGTACCGCCACTTTTCCCTCCCTCAGAAGAGCCGGGAACCTTGCCTCCTGGCCACTTGTTGTCAGTGGGTGCAGATTTTGGTCTTTACATTTTCTCAGCTTGGGGTTCTTCCCGCTTTTCCTGCCCGTACCGGAAGTGGTAAACAACACCGTGACTCAGATCATAGGCAAAAATAGGCAAAACAACATCCCGCTGCAGAGAGGGATACCCTCCCATGAGAGCCAAATGACATTGCAGGATATTCTGTGTAGGTGTTGTTGTCCCACCAATGACTGTGTACTGGTCTAGGGAGCTGGTTCTTTCTGAATTTGAGACTTCAGAGCGCTGGAGGTGCTGATCAATGCGTTCCCATGGGCCGGCCACAAACTTAAAAGTTGAGTCACCACTCTGCTGTCAGGGCATGGATTGTTTCCAACTGAACTGTCGAAATATTCCATCTCCATTTGGCCGTCCCACCGAACCAACAATTTGTGGCACCGGGGACAAGGGAAGGAGCCGAGAGATCTAGTTGGCATGAGATTTGCCTCCGGACTCTGCATCGATTGGGTAGCCCTTGGTCCAGCAAGAGGCATGAGATTACCCTACCCTAAGGACTTAGCCCTCTATTCCGCAGGAAACCAAGGTCTGCCCATCGACACTGTCTGTGTGTTCCCAATGTGTCCAGCACTTGGCCAGACAAGGAGAGTCAGCAGTCGGTGTTGCTTGCCCTGCCTTGTCTCGGTCACGTGGTTCGGGCATAGAAGAAAATATATGGAGTCATGGGGCTTTCCTTGATATAGATTTCTCTCTCTGTCGTTGGTTGAAACACATATTAATGCCTACAGTTCAAAATAGTAATTTTCACTGACCAGGGTCTATGGTGGGTAATTGAACGTAGTGCTTGCTTGTTTTCTTTGTGTCTTTGCAGAAGCCTGGATAATATGACAAAGTAGATGTAATGTACCAAAGTAAAAGTATGGTGTGATATCAGAGCAGCCTATCTAGGTAGAATACAAGTTTCATGTGTGTCACTGCAGTTCCAATATGTAGACACAATACATTGAGATATCTTTCTATAGAACGCTAGTTTTCTATGTACCCACAAAACCTATCATGATAGCTACTTATGGATACAATGTTGGTGGAATGTATGGAAGTAGAATAAGACATAACCATCTACATGTATACGTATTTAAAATTATCGAAATGAACTGCACTTACCTGAAGTGGATTGTGCATGTGAAACCTTTACTCTGTACACTACACTACACTACACTATACCATCTGATTCTATCCAATATATATATATATATCTAAGTTAAAAGAGTATAAAAGATTATGTTGTTATTAAAGAACTTATAAAGTATAAATGATAATAAATACCAGTGTTTGGTTGTGTCAAGAGTGGCGAATAATTTGCCTCAATTTTAGCAAGCAATTTGCTTAATTTATTCTTCAGTACGAGTAGCACTTTTATATTCAACACAAGAATTAGTATTATTTCAACGTATTTGTTAATCAGATGCAGGTCACTACGTGATTTCTGAAGTACCATAAGCATGTTGTACATTTCGACATAAATATTTTTCATTTATTTTCCACATTTTCTTGAAATATTTTCTTTTGACATCGAGATAATTAGCCATTCACGTAACAGACTAATTACATATACATGTTGAACATAGCTGCTTTCTGACTTATAGAACATTAATCAATTGAAATTATTAACAATAGAAATGGTTTTGAGCGTGGCATTGACCACCAAGCATGACAATGCTACCACGCTGTTTGTGACCTTGGGAAAACACTGATTACACACAAAAGATTAACAATAAAGTAAACAAAATCATCAAAACTACAAAGAATTCAGAGATTTGAATTATGAATACAAGTCATTGTTATAACCCAGTCTCCAACAGGTCTTCTACATAAAATAAAATAATATAAAATCATAACTTTGAAATCATCATTACAATTTTGGTGTGAATTATGTAAATTTGAGCCCTTCTGTCACTAAGCCTTTGTTTTACTGCTCCTGTAATAGCGTTGAACACGTGCTGGTAACTTGCATACGACATATCTAATGCAAAACAACGTTGTTAGGAAGTATCCATCTAAGTCGGAGATTGTTAATTATTTTCTTACTCATTGTGCTTGAAGGATAATTGTGCTTGCCAAACAATTAAACCGTACTCTTGACCTAATTAGTGAGCAAATATATAGCTGATTATTAAAATGTGCTTCTGTTTACCAATAATCATTCTTTATTCTGTTAAGTCTTCCATGGGCAACGACGTGATGGTAGATCCATTGAAAGTTAAGTACTTCTCAAATTTATCATTTCCTTCAAGAAGTCTTGGTTTTAGTCTTTTTTGTTATCATATTTATTTTCTTTATACTTTTGAATGCAAGTTGTTAAATTGAGAAAAAAAAAATCATTATGGTGTAAATAACTCGTTCAATTAATTTCCACAATGGCAAGTTCTTAAGATTAAGAAATTATTCCTTAGATTGAATATTTGATGTTGAAACAATGTTAACTCCTGAATTCAAACCCTCAATGAATTCCACATATGGTATAAATACCACTATACCGCAGAGGATATTCCCCTCTTTTCTGAATTGTTTTTCGGAATATAGGGCACACCATTGTGACACTTTAATATCGAGCAAAACTAACATTGTTTCTGTTTATTTCTTGTCAGAATCAGTTTAATTACCATGTTTACTTAATACGCTGTTTTCTTACTTATTATTTTAGTTTTGCATGGTGACGCACTTTGACGAGTACTTCAATGTCCTAATTAGTCGAATGTGAAAGCCAAAGCGATTGCTTTGGTATTGGCGAGTGTTTATCTTGTGTGATTCGCACCCTAGGCGTTTGTATTAGGCGGTTTTTCTTTTCCAATGTTTGCTACGCTGTAGTATGCGTCCACTTCCCCCCTTTTATTGTGATGTTTCAGTGTTAAATGGTGTCTTCTTTGTCTGTCACGCCATGACCTAATTTTACAACCACTCCAGATTGCAACGAAGTACCATGACATTTGGCTTGATCCGACTGGCTGTAAGATTTTTCTGCCAACAAGCTAGGATTTATTAACATTATTACCATTATATTATCACGTGATTTGCTTATTTGTATGCAGCAATTCATATATAACGACCCTTATTGAAAGGGCATTTTTTGTTACAACAGGAATTCGTACGGTGTGGATTTGGATTCTCGAATTGTGCCTGCACTTTTAGCCAGTGTAAACGGATATTTCACATTACGGGAATAATACGCTAATAATCTAACCACAAAAAACCCGAGTTGCTGAGGCAGTTACTCGGGTGCGATAAAATGTCGACGTCATGTGGAGTTTGTTTATTTTTTTTGGATACGGGTTGTAAAAAGTTAGATAAGCTAAATTAGAAGGCAATGCCTTAGACGAAGTACTTTCTTACGCGTGGAACTATTTTTTTTTCACGATATGTTCTTTATATACTTTATAATTATGGCAATAAACATATACTGTTGGAAATGTTATTCAGTTTAGAGCTCCGTGGACTTGTCTTTATCATCATATTTCAACATAAGTATTCAATCTGGAACGACCTCTTCACTTCGCTCTTACGCGTAGGAATATGCAAATGTGACCTTTATGCAGTATTAGTCTGATAATAACAACTGGTGTCCAGTTGAATTTTCAGTTACGGCATTTCGTCGAACTTTATAGAAGCGTACATGATTTGTTAATTTTTCCCGTAATTGTATCAGTATGGCCAATTTCACATATGAACGGGGAGACATCATCGAGGCAGGCAGTTGATGTCGCCAAAGTACGACAAATCCACGCAGACCGTAACACGGAAGTGACTTTTCAGGGTGGTCGAAACGTTATGATGTGTCTCTCCCGCCTGATATGGTGCGCCAGAAAAGTCCTGTAACTGAGAGAAAGTAAAATACTTGTACTCTTTTTCGTTTACAATATTCTAAGACTTATTTTAAATGATCACAAAACGTGTGTTTGATTTCTGTACATTCGTAACACAAACACGCACTCCACGTGATTTTCTACTCTTGCAGGTCAATCGATGTCTAAAAGTAGTTCCAGCCAGTACACATTTGTTTACACATTGTGATAGCATAAGATAACTATCTTTATAACTAATTAAATAAGACTAATGTCCTGATCATAAATTGATAACCATTGGGTTATAACCGAGCTGTTCCCGTAATGATTATTAAATAATCATGTCATATTATTATAACTGAAATTTTGAACGTAATAATTTTGTCAATAAAATTACCAACTATTATTCTACACCAGTGCAAAGCAAGAAACTCAATGGTCGCATTCCCGGTTGCATGTGTTGAGATAACACGCCGATGAGACAACAAACGCGATCTGTTCATACATACAGTGTTCACAGGTATTGCTTATTTCATGAAGTCCATAACTCTACAAACACAAATGTCTGACGAGTATACTTTAATCGTAGATATATATATCACTTACTTCGCTCGGAATATTCCTCAATCCTGACATAAGCTCGTCCTGTAAAATCTGCATTCAATCGCACAATGGCGGTAACCCCGTGACCTCAAATTAATTCCCTCTACGGTGACAACATGTTAATACCAGTGGTATCGCCTACAGATGGCGCTCTTGTTAACTGCTTTTGTATCACAGGATATCAGATCACATGTTGATTCTGCATCACAGTCACGCTTTGGACAGGTATTGTTAAATAAATAGATATTGTACTGTATATATGACAAGGGATGAAACAAAATATGCACATGTAACCCGAGCTTACTTTGAGCATTTTTAGACCCATGCTATATAGGATTGTTGCCCATTGTTCGTCTTACATCGCTTATATATCCACGTATACCATTTTTGATATAGCGCCCTCTTGTGCTACACTAGTGCAAGCCTTATGTGGTTTTCGATATTTAGTATTTTAAACGCCATATCACCCTGTAGCACGCTTGGTGAATTTTCTTATTTTTCTTGTGCGTTACTTTGGCTGTTCTGACTGGTGCTTGTGTCATTTCTAACAATCTTTTACTGTTTACGTTTTTCGTGATAGGCACATGCCCTGCGTTGTTTTGGCTGTTTTTTTCTGGTGAAGTTCGTTTTATGGCATGAAAAAGTGTAGAACTTGAACGTACGTTTTTACTTTAGTAAAACGTCATTTTTTTATTACCTAATACTTTTAGGTTCATGTGCTGCAAGTTAAAGAGCACATACTAATCGGCCGTCCCTCAGCAAATAATTAAGCCAAGGCACTTTTCGTTTCAAAATCGGGTAACTGTCCGTTTTTACGCAGTCAGGGAAGTTCGAATTACTAAACGAAGTACAGAACGAAGAAGCTGAAATATGTGAATATTTGTGATGTATTTTAAGTCTTACCGGATTGGAAGTGGGAATTTATTATTACTTTGAATAGCCAAACATATTTTAGTTACTTACTACCTTATACTAACATATGTTTGAATATTTAGACAAATTCTACACAGAATTAAACTGCAATGGTAAACCTTCCTTGTCTATTTATTTATTTATTTATTGATCACTTTCTTTTTCTTCCGTTATCTTGATGTACTACTTATTCCGATCTGGTTCATTTGTTAGAACTAACAGAATATCAATCGGAGAAGATTAATTAGGCAGATGTCATACGTGTACGTTGATTTTGAACAGCGGTGTCTTCCTTCAAGTTTTGCATTGTGATGTTGTGTGTTAAAACCATAAAGGACAATATAATTATGGTCCAGTGGCCGACATCCTGTGTTTATAATAAACAAATATAACATAGTCGGTCTGCAACTTTTATTTTTGGTTGGACATTCTGATTTCTGGTCGGGACCGTCCGACGTGGGAAGAAACATGTGATATAAATATTTGATGTTGTAACAGATACACTAGTATGACTTTTTGTCCGGGAATGAGAGTATTTACTCGGTGAAGTTAAACTATGCTGTAATTACGACATTCACCGTACTTTATCCACCATGTAATATGTAGATAGATATTTCGTGTCTGGTGTGTAACAGATGTACTAATACAAAAATATGACAACATGCCGGGACATGAGGACATATACTTGCTGAAGGTAAACTATGTTATAATGTTTACCATACTTTATTCACAATGCAATAGATTATATAAGCAGATATTTACTCGATTATTCGATTTGACTGTATCTTGTACAATCACGGCATGTGCCGTGAATAGGGAATATTGGAAGGAGTTATATATAAAACAAATAGGCCGATTTATCAGAGTACTACCTTCAAGTACATTGTCCGCATAAACACATGTTAATTATTCCTTTAAAAACTGACACTTTGTCCACATATACTTCTATGACTTATTTCGAACAAAATCAGGCATAACATATGTAAAAATGATGGTCAAATCAATCCAAATAATACGACTTTATCTTAATACACCGGTAGTTTTACAGCAAATATAAAAATATGTATGTACCACATAGACAAATTTCGGTACCTGAATGTGAACCTAATTTAACCCCCCCCCAAAAAAAAACATACTTGTGAAAGTTGGAGTTTCGTACAGTGGCTACAAATATCAATCACCACTACGCGGCAGGAATTCAATAAGAATATTATACTGCTAGTTGTGGAACTTATGTCGTATTTAAAGTAACACATGTTTTTGAATGAAACGAATATTTAAGAAAAAAAATAATGATTAGTTAGCTATTTATTTAATTACGAGAAAATACTATCAAACAAATAATTGCCAGCAATATTTAAAATCTTATGATGAAGTAACATTGTAATAATATTCAAATGTTATTAATAACAATTTAATGACAAAATACGAAATGCTTCTGCCAATAAACAAAATGAGAAAATATTATAAATACATTATGTGTATATTTTCGCATTGTTCAAATTTACTCACACTCAGATCCTTGTTTATTGTTGACATGTGTTGCATATAGTAATCTAGATGTATGTAGTAACTACCAGACTAAGTAAAATACTCGTATTGTTTGCACTGAAATGGTTTTAGCCCTGCATGTGTAAGCATGTGCTGTTTTGAGCTACTAGACTAAGTAAACGACTTCTCATATTGTATGCACTGAAATGGTTTTAGCTCTGCCTGTGTAAGCATGTGTTGTTTTAGATTACCAGACTGAGTAAAACATTTCTTTCATGCGTGTACTGAAACACTTTTCCCTTGAACTGCACATTGTTTTCATCGTGAATATCTCTACATTTATCTGGATTTGAAAGCATTTTACTATCTGTACTACTATTAGTAAGTTATAGCTGAGTGTACGTGTTAGAATGCGGTGTAAATGTAATCTTGTTATATGTGGACAGCAGTTTGCAATATACTAGCTGGAAATAAGCAACAAAGCTCAGCAAGCAATCACATTATATTTTACGTCAATAAACTAATTGGCTATTCTAATATTTCAGGCATAACTCTCTATGTTAGTAACCTTCTTATTAATTGGCAGTGACAAATATTGTTGTTGAATGTGTATATGTTAGACACCTTAGGTATATTTTTAAACTTGTTGTTAAGCTATATCACCTCTCTGCAAATTGTGATCAAATTGTGAATTGAAATGTACGATTCTGGGGCTTCACTGTGTTCATCACCTATACATTGGAAGCAACTTCAGTTTTTACCTATAAAATAGCAAAACAAATCTAGGACATTTGTTTAATGAATGAAAAGACGAAATAATTCAATATACATGTATCAAAGTATATTTACAGCATAGATTCAAAATAGCTGAGTTTGCTAAAATGATGAATCCCTAATGTATCAGGGCAAAAGTATTAACTGGCATTATATGCTATGTATATGTGTTATCATGGAGCCTAACAAAATGCATGTGTGTCTCCACAGAGCTTAAGATAACATCTACATGTAGATGCAATATAGTTGTAATGTAATGTATCAAAGTAAAAAAATATGACATAAACATGTATATCCTTATTCAAAATTAGCGAAATGATACCAGACTTACCAACAAGAGATTTGTGTGGAAACCTCCGCACAGCACACCATACAAACTGATTCTATCGAATATATATATATATATATATATATATATATATATATATATATATATATATATATATATATATATATGTATATATATATATATATATATCAATGAAAAAACTATAAACAAATACATGTATGTTGTTATTAAAGAATTGTAATTATACACGTATATAGTAATAAACACCAGTGTATGTTTGTATCAAGGGTTGCAGCCATTTTAACTCATATTTTAATTTAGCATACAATTTACTTAATTTATTCTTCAATAAGATTATTACTTTCCATGAAAGTTTTATTTTCAACACTAGAATTGGTCCTGACCTTATCTTTTAAGTACTGTACCTGGCACACTGCTTTATACACGTGTGGTTTGTTACTGGCCACACTTATCCAGTCACGATTGAAAAGGTTATTGTACATTTTGACATAAATTTTCGAGTTTTCATTTACGACATTGCGATAATTTTTAAATGTTTCTTTTTTGACATTTGGTGTGACATATCAGTGATTCATGAACAGACAAATTATTTACATGTTGAACCAATTAAAATTAGCTGCCTTCTGCCTTTGTGGGGCATTGTTTATGGCTGAAAAATGTTGACACTTAGAGGAAATAACCATTGAAATATTTGACAATAGAAATGGTTTTGAGCGTGGAACTGACCACCAAGCATGACACCACATTGTTTGTAGCTTTGGGAAATTTGACGACACATACGAGAAAAATGAAGAATAACAACATTGAATGATATCATCAAAACCTATGGTCACTATGGCATTTGAACTGCTCATCAGTGGCCGCTATGGGCTGAAGAGATTTATATAAAAATGGGCAATTGGGTTTACACAAAGGTGGTTACTATAGAAACGGTTTTGTTATTAATGTAATTTTGGGCAGGTGGTCTTTATAATGATGGTATATATACCAGCGTATATATGGTCTATGGGCAGTGATCGTCCGTCAACTTCTATTCAAGCGACTTCTTCCCCCAACCTGCAAGCGAGATCACCTTGATAACTAACTATATCACAGGTACCTGGGATGGTCCTCATTCATATTTGTTAATTTATTTTAGGGAATATTTTTTGAAATTTTTAGGCAAATATGATTTTTTCAACAACTTTTGTCGGATTGCATAGAAATTTTTCAATAATGTTCTTGACACGGACTAGATTTTCACTCACTAATTTAATGAGACAGTATGCAAGTGCTGTTTTTTGGCTAATTTTTGCATATTTTTTGACATTTTCTCCAAAACTGTCTGCAAAATTTGTTTGATTGAGATTCATGATGAAGACTTGTCTTCTTTCAAACTTATTCATTTCGTGAAGATATCTCTATTTACAGTCAAACCTGTCACACTGGTCATGTGCGTAGAACGGTCACCTTCATTTAACAGATGTATTGTATCAGTCCCTTGCAATTTGCTATGTAAATGTCACTGGATAGAGCGACCACCTATTTAACGCAGCCAGAGGGCATGTTAAACTGTAAATTTACTGCTATTAATATCCATAATGATTACTAGCCACCGTAACTACTGGATAACAAGCAGCCTGTCGTCTGAGATAGCTCCACTGTTAGCAATGCACACTTAGTCTAATTAGTTCTAGAGCACCCCTGCAATGAATTCAATTTAAATCTGACTATTTTAGATATCAGAAATGGGTTAATAATAGATATCAATATGCATGTTTATCAAAATTGAACTAATCATGTCTGTGGATTACCTCAATGAACCAAATGAATAATTAAAAAAAATTAAGCAACTATTATGCATAGAGTAGGTCTGTATATTGTTTCAAGGTGCACATGTAGAAAGTTGCATTATAATGTGATGATTAATCCTAACTAAATTAGTGGAAAGCTGAAAAGTAAATTAGTATGCAACATAGGTCATTATTATAGATTTATATAAACCTAAAATTAATTTGATCATCACATTGTGTTAGAGTAATAGGTAACAAGATTCATTGAATTAAGATAATTTAAGTTTCATTGAAATGTGATTAGAACCAAACATTATGATTTTTATGATCTGATTTTAACCCAAAACTGGGCAGGTCTGTGCATTGTTCTAGATCATCAATATACCAAGTTTCATTAAATTGGAATAATTAGTACATGTGATATCAGTGTAAAAGCTGAAAATTGACTAGTTATGCAAATTAGGTAATTATTATGCACTGATTTTAACCCAAAACAAATCACATCTGTGCATTGGACCAGAGTATCTATTACCTATTTATTATTAAGTTTCATCACAATCTAATGAGTGGCTTTTTAGGTATCCGTTGAACAGTCAAGAAACAGCTAAAAATATCATGCAAATCATGTAAATAATAGGTATGGATTTCAGTCAAAACCTAATCATATCTGTGCATTAGCCCAGAGTATCTATTCACCAAGTTTCATTAAAAACCAACATACGGTTATTGAGATATCTGTGGAACGGACAGACACACACACATACAGACAGGGTAACTGCAAAGACAATGTATAGTATTTTAAAGCAATCGGACTTGCTGTTTTCAACAAGAATTCG
Source organism: Saccoglossus kowalevskii (assembly GCF_978046115.1). Taxonomy (NCBI): domain Eukaryota; kingdom Metazoa; phylum Hemichordata; class Enteropneusta; family Harrimaniidae; genus Saccoglossus; species Saccoglossus kowalevskii. The sequence continues at coordinate 12,782,993 of NC_140658.1, forward strand.
AAAAAAAGACAAAAATCAAAATTAGAGAATCAAAGATATCATCACAAAATGAACAAAACTAAGAGCAGTCGACATTTAGTATATATATATTTATATAATATCAGAGTAATCAGACTTGCCGTTTATAATACAACAAGATGTCAAAAATATCCCTTTTTTACCAAAAATGACAAATACCGTAAAACACATTTAAAAAGCCACTTGCAATTTAAGCGAATTGCATAGACTTGGTTGCAGTTTGTTGCGATTCCAATAAAAATTCTTGAAAAATGAATATAAATTGCATAACTAGGGGTGAACGCGAAAGTCATGTGACCGTAAAATCCCAACAGTGTAAGCGCCCTCACATTACCGGCCAGATTCGGGCTTGTAAATTTGCACATACGTAATACGGTAGGTGGAGCAGTCGTGCCACGAATCATAACAATAAAAAGCATGTCTATGAATTTTGATAAAATGATGTAATAGCGAAGTGTTGATTAAACAAATCTGTCTTGTCATTGCGCAGTTATCACCTCCATAAACACAAAGGAAAACTATATATCAGTATCACTTCATTGATGTTATTTATTCATTTATTTATTTATTTTCATTGAAATAATGACCACAATGAATACGTTTATTTGTTTGCATTAATTTACTTTTCAATTAAGTGTATTCATCATGTCAGTACGTTTACTTTGTGTTGTTTACAAAGTATGTGTGGGAAAAGAAGACGTCCTTTGGTGGCTATTGATAATAAAGTCATTAGCGACATCTTTAATTAGCGAATGAGTTCTCTCGCTAAATTCGCTAAAAAGACACGCTCGCGAAAAAGACATGTTTTACAGTATAAAACAGGTCTTTTTCTTCATCAAAATTAGAGAATCAAAGATATCATCAAAAAATTTTCAAATCTGAGCGGAGTTCATATGTAGTACCGATACGTATAATATCAAATCAATCAGACTTAAATTTGTTAGCAATAAGCCAAAAACATCACTTTTTACCAAAAATGTCAAAAATATTCACCAAAAAATTTGGAGATTGAAGGTATCATGAAACGAAAAAATGTAAGAGAGGTCTACCTGAGGTACATACACACCTTTTGTCATTTTCAATGAAATGATTATTACCAATCGCTTCAGCGTGGTATTAAGAGTTTGTTTTCTGGAATGGGTGATACCAAGGGGGAAAATGGTTGTACATATAGGGGTTATTCCTGGAATTGCAATAGAGAGGGTTCAGGCGGAAATACAATATGTAGTGTTTTCATGTTTTGTCTGATATTTGTGCTGCTCTAACTGATGTGAGATTTGTTTCGAAATTTTGTGTATTTTTGCTGCTGAAAACACCCTTATTTTTCATTGGAAGAGTCGAACCAGTTTCACTCCCACTGGGAAATCTGCATTGTTGCTTAAATGAGAGCTAATTGAACTCATTTTCCAGACCGGCTAAACAGTAATTAATTTCAATAGCCTATCGCGTGATTTTGCTCAGAATGTTGACAAGGAAAGAGGCTATTCCATATTACGCAGGAATAATTGCGAGTAGAATATGTGAGGGATTGTATCAACAGAGATGTTTATACTGAAATACTGATGTTTATACTTATATCTATCTTCCTTTTTGCATTCCTAAGCATTTCTGTTTTAGTATACTGGTGAAAATGTTGAATTTGTATGCTTTGCAAAGTTTTTTTACTGAAATACCACTAATGGCAGAATCCCGGCTTTGAACAGCGCACACGTTATTCTTTTCAATACAATGGCGAAGGATTGGCACGATAGGTCGTCGTCCTATCTCGGTGGAACGTTTCGAAGTCAGTTTTTCGTAGGCAACAACGTCGAAGCAACAATGCTCCTTTTACAGTGAGATAAACTAATTTCGAGTTCGTTATGGTATAGTCTTCAACACAAATGAGAAACATCAACATCACATAATAACAGGCTCTGAAACTACAATTTCTTGCTGGAGTTCTACGAATGATTTTAATGCGTTCAAATTTTTTTTATTTCAAACTTCGCATACACAAGGTGGTTTATCGAAATGCATACTGATAAAAGTTACTGAAAACATTTTGAGCAATACTACCAGAGTGAAATATATACTATGATCATCGTAAAGAAGAAAACCTGTGGTTACTTTCAACAGTTTGGATCAAAACAGTGTCTCAAACACACTTTTAGTTTTCAGTTTATTTTTTCAGCTCGTAGCGATAGAATTAGTCACGTTAAAACTATTATGCTTGCTCTCAGAAAGCACTTTGATACAATTTTACTGAAAAGACGAATTTTTCATTGCACATGAATATTAATTTATTTATTTCAGTGAATCGTGTCATGTACCCCCGGGTGAAAGCAGTTATTTTTTTTTTCAAACGTGTTAATGTATTCACCGATTTTATTTTTGGCGGGCGGGACTATGTCATAGAGAGGGTTTGTACTGAATATGCAATATGTAGCGATCTCCTGGAAGGCCCAGCATTGCTCCAGTATTATCCTGTTAAGTGAATTAATAATGAAATGCTATGTACTATCTATTGTATTTGGCTATACAAACACTTTTGTCAAATTACGTAAGCACATGCGCTGCTAATAGGGGAGACACGATATCAAAATATTACCATTTCTTTAACATTACTATTTATGACAATCCTATTATTTTTTTACGATTTATTTAACACTCAGGATTATTATTATATATCCTCTCACGCCTTATCTAATGAATTCTTATCACTCGCCGATTACCTTGTACATTTTGCTGCAATACCTTGAAAAGTGTAACGTCATAGACTTGTTAAACCTCTTAAGTTGAATTGTCTTCCAATTTTTAACAAAAAAATATCGTTTCCTCTTTCAAAAAATATATTTTATACTATACTGTGTGTATTATCACACTTCAATTCACATAAGAAGATTCACTCAATCTTACTTTCAGTTTGAAGTTATAGTTTAAATATTTATTCAATATTTTGACAGTTTCAAACACTTATGAAACTGTTGGTGTAAATCATTGCTCATGAAAGATTTTTAATTTTCCACTCAAAAATAAAATAATACATTTAAAACTCGTAATTGTACTTGTATATGTGACTACTAATGTAAACTAACACTTGCCATGTTGATACACAAATATACTATTTGACCCTGAAACGCCCCCTAAGTAGTACTGTGGAATACTTCAATTTCACAGAAAAGGTTTCCGCTAAAATAAATCCCAGTGAATATACCATTTTCCCTATACTCTATTGAGACAGCACAGTAAATATTAGATCCACACGTAATGCCTGAAAAGTTTTCAGTGAAAATAAATTAAGTGAAATTCTATATGACTTCATGAGAGTTGGAAATGAACAAATTGTATGACACCTGCCCCTACCCCTCCATGTACACTACCGTCCCCCAGAATATCCTTTAGCCAATGTACTATATGTGACTTGAAATCAAAAAAAATTATATGACAACGAACGAAATTATAATGTCAGCCTCTAGTTCAGCACTGATTAAATAAACTGCCTCGTATTTATGCCAAGTTATCCATTGCTTACGTCAGTGACTACAAAATTGATGTTTCAATCCCAGGAGTTTCACTTTCTATTTATTACACGGAGGTGCCAGTCTTTTATTTTCTATTGTAATATCAATTTCTTGCGATTACTCAGCACATGAAGCTGCAACCACAGACCGTCTAGGTGCTGTAACTAAATCCTGGTATAAGCACCGGTTATGCAGGCTTGAACTATGTATGTGAAGCAATCTGATAGGTATATACAATCCGACAATCAATTTCTCGTGTTTTGGTAAATATTTGATACAAATACAACAAAAATCAATGTAAAAATATTACCCGCACAGCATTCTACATGTTACTTGTTGTGTTTAGTATTGTTTACTCCCAACTGTTATGTCCCGAGAGCGTGCACGTGGCGATAAATACTGTACTCCGGAGATGGAACAGCCGTTGACGGTAAATGAAACAGGGATTATCCTCGGACCGCACGAGCTCTTGGGTTGCCGATGACAGACCAATTATGTTACATGTGACATCTTGTAGGTTATGAACAAATCCTCTTGTAAACGTGTACCCACGTGCTGGCTTCTGAACAGGCCAAATTGTGACAATGTTTGTTTTCTTTATATTTTCTAACGTGACTACCAAATCTAGCCTTCGCAGTCACGCTAAAAATAGGTGAACAAATGACTAAAATATTTTAGTAATTTTACATAATACAAGTTTCGAGATACTTTTATAAAACCGGTCTCATTTACATTAGGGAATGTACACTTTTTGTAATTTAACATTTATTTTGCGTTACAAGTGGCTGTGGTAGGTCTCCAGGCTTTCGCCGCACGAAGTGATGCATTGTCTCAAATGTATTGTCTTTACTATTTCCATGTGATAGTAGCTGTATTTACGAGAGTGAAAGTGTAGTGAATATTTTTTTTAATTGTTGACTGCAGTGTACATGACAGCACCCTAAGCATACGGGCATGCAATGGCTGGTATTTGAATGGGCTGACACGTCCAGGGAATAAAGTATTGATGTATAATTTTCAAAATCATCACGAATGCAAACTACTGAATACAATTCATAATTCACAAAACGTCAATCAAGCTTTTGGAATGCAACTAAAATTGTTGACTGCAGCGAACATGACAGCACCCTTAGCATACGGGCATCGTGGACATCGCCGTGGCATCGTAGTTCAACGATACGAGTGTAGCAAAATGTACATGATACGACAAATCTGAAATTATTGAAATAAACACAATTCAAAGAAATGATCAATGCCACATGATTTTGTAATGTTTCATATTAGTTCCATTATTAATTTTCTCATTGGAATGCCAAAGTAGCTCATGTCTGTATACTACGGAAGCATGTCTGAACGAGAAAGGTGTTTAAATTCTTCCTCCACACTCAGTTTAGGGGGAAAAAATCATCGTTTTTTCGTTGCAATCAGTGCTACAGATCGCATTTTAACATTGCGGTAATTTACTTCCGCATTGCGCTAAAAATCATCGTCAATAATCGTAACATTTCATCATTACGACACATCATTTTGATTGGTTAATGAAAGACATGACCTGTTATGTCAAAGGAAGTTGTTCCAGGTCAAATCGTGCTGAAAAACCTCATGGTGGAAAATTGTTTTGCGTCGAGAGTTTGCGTACGATCGAAAACAAACCAAAACGAAGATAATGATAAATGCCTTCGTCCACTGTTTCTTCACATACCCTACCCATTATTTCACCGTAAATTCAGATGGTATGTAAATCGTATTGTAATAAAATGTGTGTGTTTTTTTATGAACATATTTGTTTCTTCATTGCAAGTAACGTTCAAATCAATGACGCATTTTTTTTCAAAAATAAGTATTATTTTCCCGAGCCCGGCGTGGTGAACGAATATTTTTTTGGATAATTTTTCGTTGTTTGCAAGATGGCTACAGTGTTTAACCCCAAAACAAAATCATATTTTCTGAATTGGTCCTCGAGTACAAGCTCATCCCTTACTTTTCCTTTACGTGTTCATGCCTCCGGGCTTATGATCAAGGAAGTACGGTATACTGTGACAATTCAGATCAGTCCAGTGTGAGTGATGAGAGTATATCGTCGACGATGCCCCTTGTTCGGATGAAAGTTTTATTTCAAATTACACGGAAGTCTGTGAACAATCTGCTTGGTGTTCCTGTGACACTTGTCCCATGATTTGCCAGTGCAGCCCCGTGAATACATGGACGAAAATGTTTCCACCACCACACTACGAACTCAAGATTGCATACTCCAGCATCCATACTTTGAATAATTTGCACGCCGCACAGTGCGGTACTGGAAATAGCATTTATTAGACAGTTAGACAAAAAACAAAACAAAACGCCTGTCTCGATCAATCGCACATCCATAATGTTTGTATGTTGGTAGCTTGTAAATAACGTTAACGTAAAAGTCGAAACAACCTAGACTAGAAGTCAATTCACCAGTCCAGCCAGCTATGGCTCCCTAAGTTGCTTATATTTAATCAGATACTATTTCGTCATCATGCTTTGTTACCTTACCTGTTTATACCTCATGGGGGCGTTTTTTTTATGACAAGATGGCGCAAACGGAAGTCCTTCGCAGGTTTATGGTTTCTCATATTTAAATCATCATAACTCTGAAAATAATCATTTTTTTAAATTTTGTTTTTCAAATCTATAATCAATATACATAACTTGATAAATACAAACACCAAAATAGGCTCTATTTAGTTCCCCTTTAAGTAGTAATTATCCCTCGAGGCGTTATATTCGGACAAATTGAAGCAGGTGGGCCAACAACCAACACACGTTGACGTTGCTTCTCTTTCACGGGCTAAAATCGTTCTACGATTACATCACTTCCGCTTTAAGATCTCTTAATCGTGACAAGCACTGCGGTTGACGCTGTGACATCACGTCTATTCAATCTTCCTACTTATAATTCATAATTGAGATTGCTCTTAGCATTCACTAATACTGTTAGTGTTTATTATTTAGGCTTAAATGTAATATTCAAGATAATAAATGTTGTTGTATATCGATAATAAGGTGGTTTAACAGTAAAATAATGCGGAGGGGCTGTGGCTTAATTCAATTTCGAATCAAAATATTCGGGCAGTATAAATAAATCATAGCTTGGAAGAGGCCATTGATGAAAGGGCGGTGGTCTTCGCTCAGTGCGTCTTTTAATTTCATGTAAATAAACAACGAGTTGTATACGTCGCCATGAGTATCGAACTCGACGCGGCGCGACGACCATCGCATTTTAATCCCAAGGTTAGGTTGCCGACAGTAGAGAACAGTGGGTGGCCTAACTGCAGCATGATCAAGCGCTAGATTGCGTAACCGCAACTTTCATTGGCCATGTAAGTATAAACATGTACATCAATGCATTGACTAAATTAGGTTCATGCCATTTGTTTTTACACTTGCAACATCGATAGCTGCGAGAGGTGTCAATTGGCCTGCCGGGGAAACAAAACCAATGGTTGGTATATTAAAAGAAAACTAATTTCTCAATGGTTATTCCAAAGACAGCATTGTAGAAAAAGAAAGCAGAGACTTTTATTTAAGACACTATTCCGATGATGCAGACTACCTTTTCGTCGAAATTTGCTAAATACATAAAGTAAAACACCGAAAACATGACGCTGAGGTCCGGCGTGTTGGACACTTCTTACGTAGCCAAACTGCCGGCCTGAATAATAATGTGTGAAAGTAGTGAAAAAAGTAACTGATGTCAAGTCATCGTGCCCACTTCCTGTCATACTGCAATCTGTATTTTCTGAATTTGCTTTGGCGTCGTTTTATAACTATAAATCGAACATGTATACCTTCATTGATACTTTACTGAGTAATCATATTTAAATATGACAGAAGGTTGGGTTCGGGCGTTCTGGTGGACGGGCGTTTCGGCCAAGGTTTTCGACCAGGACGGACGTTTCGGTCCTTGATTCTCTTCTGTAAAATAAACGATCTTCAATATTTGAAATTCACACCTATCGTTATATGTGTTGGTATCAGTTACTAGTATTTCATAACAATAAGTATGATTTTTTGCTCATTGAAAAAATAGTATATGCATGGAGGTGATCTCTTTTTACCTCCATGGTATATGCTTGTATTTTGTGCACGTATTTGTAACCAATTTCAAGAGTAAGAGTCGTAACTTTCGAGGGTACAAGTATCGTGACTCGTCCATACATTTCACTTACGTTCATCACACTTTAATAAAGTCGCCGCTTGAAAAGAATGCTTTTTACGAAGTTTAAAATAGTCAAGCCTTTTGGGTTCTAGCCTCTTGGTTGATTTGACAGCGGTAGGTATCATTTATTCTAAAAAGTTAAAGATCGGTAAACATGAAACTAAACTAAAATTTCTCCTGCGTTTCACGTGCGACATGTTTACTAAAAAAACAGAGTTAAGCGAATTTATTTAGATATTAGTGCGTGAACTCTGAAGGTCACTGCCTATTGCCGCACACAATTCAAACACGTTGTTACTGCCATTGCCATATTGTTCCGAACACCAAAACCATGTTCTGACCAAACAGTAACATTGCCAGCTATGTTGCTGACTCTTTGGTGTGCCCGTCTGAAGATCTAATCATACTTGACCCCCTTGGACCAAACTAACACTAAAAGGAGACGTTGCACTCACTAATTACGAGGAACACACATAAGTCAAATGTTCTGGAAATCGGATCAAGGATTACACCCCAATTCCAATGTATTCAAATACTCCGTTTACGTTGCCATATATTACAGTGTATGGGATATTAAAATATAAGACACACTGTATGTACAGTGTCGAACTAAAAGCGGCAACCTAAAATTATAATGTTTGTGTTTATTATTACATTACATTGCGTTGCCCGATAAAGTGTTATCGGTAAAACGTACGTAAATTTGTTTCACGACTATTTTAATAATTTCACAATGCAAAATTCTAGGTTCGTTGATCCTACAACCCGGTCAAATATAGTACGTCAGAGGCTGAATGGATTTTCGCTGCGATATTTAGCCAATGAGACTGGGAGGTCGATCGGTACTATACACGGCAAAGTCGAAAAAATCGGGAAACGGAATCAACTCGCGCCTCTAAGTCGACCGGTCAACACGTACAAAGGCGACCCCCGAAGTAGCGGAATTTACTGAGTTTTTGTAGGCCAACGAAGCATCTAGGTCAGCTAGCGAAGTGAAAGAAACGCTGTTGGATGAGGGTGTTTGTACTCCCAACACACTGCCATACGCAAGAACCATATTCCACACATTCAAGCGAAATTTAGACTACTCATATAAAAAACTACGTATATTCTGAACAGATGACGGAACATAACATCGACAGAATCATGAATTATATCGACTTATATTTTTTAACATATCCAAAATCACTCTCGATAATTTTGTTTACTTTACATTTGTACTATGACTACAGAGAAACTACTTATACATTATACCACGAATCGGCGCCAGCGGAATTCGAAAGCAAATTGTTTTGTCAAACCCAAGCAGTTGGCCAATTCGCTAGCGAGTTTGCAAATTCGCTGCCCCAATACTTCTGAGACTTGCTGCAATAGAAAACAAAACAAGCACACTGAGAGAAATAGCCGTGTGCTAACTTGAGCTTACTTACACTTCCCACATTAAGTCGAGTGGCACCCGTCTTAAAAATGAGTTGATCCGAGAAGGTCAAGTAAGATAACGGTCTTTAGACGCGTACACCAAAGCAGTCAGCAACTTAGCTGGCAATGTTGCTGTTTTTGTGTTCGGAACATCGCTCAAAAAAGATGTCGCTGATCACTCAGTTGTCGCAGCGTGTGTTGTACCTAGTACATGATGCACCCAGTTTCGACTTTTGTAAAATGCGACAGTAAAAATATACGTTTCCCTTGGTATCACATTAGGGTAAAGCTGTGGGGTGGGGCGCTAAATGGCAGGATATTAGATACCCTTAAACATGCAATTAAAATAACGTGTGTACAGTGCATTCTAATTATTCGTCGGTAATAAAACAACAACAACAACAACAACAACACAAGTACTTTTCATTATCTAATTTACATAATACTGTACATAATAATGACCGAGAAGACTGGTTGTTACAGTTGTTTACAGAAATATTTAATACGTAGTCTAATACGTGATGTCGGCATTCAGCTTTACAAAAATATTAAAACATACTAATAATCTATTTCGTGATTTCGGCGTACAGTATAGTTGTTTACATGAATATTTAGTGTATAACCACTTTTCGGATCATGTTTTTTAAAAAGTTATTAAACATTTGAAGGGCGCTGGTCGTTGCGCAGCGCGTTTTCGTACTTCATGTAATGAAGCATTAGTTTACACATGTTATATGAGTCGCTATGAGTCCCCTATCCAACAGGACGCGATGACCACCGCCCTTTGAACAAAAGATTTTTTATTTTAAATGCTGACCAACAAATTTCAGAATAACAATGTTTTAAACGTTTGATAGAAATTTGCCCGAAGTCGTGAGTTGTGAACAAATAAACTGTTAATAAGGAGATTTGGTTATGTAAGATCTCCATGATAAGGGGTGAGTAGAAACACAGTCCTCCACTCGGTTGGGAAACGCTAATACTTCTTTTGTCTCAATGCGTATTTCGCGTTTGTCAAATTGTTTATTAGTTAACCCATGTGAACGCAAGCCGACTTTTCTATTAACATAAAATTAGCATATAGTATGACTTATTTTTTTAACAGAAGCCTTCTTGAATTACATCTACGCGGGCGCATACACTGTACGATGTTACGATGTTTGGCACAACGCGAGAGACGGTACATTATTTACCGAAATGTGGGGAAACTACGAGGATTTTGATGATTTCGATATCGATTGGAATGATATATTGCAAGAGGGGAAACAGAATGTTGCTGCTGAACGCATGAAACAAGGCTACGGAAACGGAGACATCGATGCAGCCATCCATACTGTTAGGACCGCAAAAAACGTATCGAACGTAGTTTATGTGTTGAAACACGATCTAAAAAAAAAACAAATAAAAAAATAACAGAACAGCCATTAAAACAGCAGTGGGCACTTTTTTGAACTTCTACCTTAATATTAATAAAATAATAGTTCAAGTCGGAAAAGTGTGTGTTGTTAAGATCAGATACTCTCACTATAACATCCGATCGACTTTGGTCGTTCGAATCGCCATCTTGATATAACATGAACAAAATGTGTACGCTCTAAAAGTGGGCACTTTTTCGAACTTCTACCTTAATATTAATAAAATAATAGTTCAAGTTGGAAAAGTGTGTTTGGGAGGTTTGTTAGGATCAGATACTCTCACTATAACATCGACTTTGGTTATTCGAATCGCCATCTTGATATGACGTAAACAAAATGTGTACGTTCTAAATCAGGGAGCTATTTAATTCAGAGATTTTCTGAGAAGAATATGGGAATCCGACTACACCAAAATGATTCGGCTATTTCTAAGATATAAATCAACGGCATCAATATTAAAGAAAAAAAACGACCGTCTTGGTTCGTGTGCGGATACAAGTATCTACGGGGCAAAACCACAGTCCCTCTAATTACAGCTCCCTGATCATAGATAGATAGAGGGACTGTGGCAAAACTAACGGTAAAATAATCGACTGAAATAAACCTATTAATACTGCTTCTACACAAAATAATCTATATTAAAACTGAATTAAAATATTAAACAAAAATATGACGACTGTGACCGTTTTAGATATAGGAAAGCATTTTCACAGGGTGAAAACTTACAGCGTCACCATAACACGTCTCCCTGCAATGAACAGTGCTGGCTGTGACGGTATGAATATCTTGATTTGTGTTATGTTAATTAAATGAACATATCTTTTTAAATTACACGTGCCTTATCAGGAAGCTTTTACGAACAGAAATTACACACGCTACTCGAAATAATTTCGAAATAAGCTGCAATAAATGACAAAGATTCACAGGCGCAGAACGGAAGACAGTGTAAATCTAGAAATATCCAAAGATGATATGACGTCATCGGTTTCACTCCACAAGCATAATGCACACTTTTACCAGCGATCGGGGATTACCATCTTAGAACAAAGGCGTTTCCCAACCGGGTGTTGAGGGACTGTGGTAGAAATAAGTACCGGTACATCTCTTTAGAGTGTGACTATGTAGAGAGAAAAAGAAGTTCATTTTTTTAAATAATTTCACTCAAGCGACGTCACAACTTTGAGTCTTTTCCAATCTAGTCTTGATGGCGCCGTTGTGTTGGCACGCCCACAATTTGGATCATTTCATAATCTTGCTATATGCGGGTAAAACGTTGTTTTCAAAATGTCACGCCTGGTTACAATAAAATTACAGCTTATATGTTGCATATGCATTCAAATCGTTATATTTTAATTTTAAATTGTTATAACTATCTGAGTTCACTTGACATAACACAATTTACAAATCAACTCCCCAGTGTTGAGTAACCCCAGGTATTAATGAACTCATTGGTACCGCTGTAAAATTAGATGCGTTCGGACATTTAAACTCACACATTCACAAGATAATAACGATGCGGGACATATTTCAGTGAACTTGATTACGGGAAATGCATGGCGCAAATTTCAACCGCAAATTCCGCTGTGTGCTCTTGCAATCGCGGATTTAGTCATTTTTACAAGGTTCGCCAATATTGTCGTCACGTGGTAATTTTGTGAACAATGACTGTCCGGTTAGTGCGAACTTTCCCATCTATTTTTAGGCTTTTGAATCATAAATTCTAATGTATGGTTCTGAATGAAACAACAGGCAGAGAGCACTTTATTCAAAAACGTCGTCAAACCCTTCTCACTACCTCAACGTGACCATGAAAGGTACTCCTTCCATGTCGTGACAATAGCATAACCTCAGACTTGTAATATTACGAGTCTGATGCATAACGGTCCAGTGGCCGACATCCTGTGTGTATTGCAAACAAATAGCATAGCGTCGGTCGTCAATTTTTTATTCTGGTCGGAAATTCTGAATGGCGGATTCTAGCAGCGAGCGTGGGCATATTTTTGAAAAAATAACGAACGAAAAAATCGATAGGTAAAAAAGGTGTTTGAGTAATATTCTCAAACATAAAACGCAACTAGATGTGTTTTTACTAAAATAAATGAGTTTTCAATAGACCAATACACTCACGTGACACTACTTTCCCGAATTAGGTTCGTGCAGGGAGCTGGTTCGTGTAAACTATTTCCATGGGGAAGCCCCTTTCGTTTTCGCACCCCAGGCCACGACACCAGATATATTCACACTACCTGCTTAGACTTCGTACTTGATATGGTTGCACATTTGTCGTTATTTTGTGACTTAGAACAAAGGAACAGTGGTGCACGATATATATATATCTGTTTAATACTTTTAAAAGATTCCTCTCATTAGTAAATAGCGCCCTCACTCAACAATATTTAGAATGAGTGGTTGGTCAAAAGTTTGATGAGTCAGGTGCATCTATTGGTTAAGCTTGTTGTACATAGATGCAAATGAGTATAGGAACCATTAATGCTGTAGGGTGTACTGGGAGGGGTGGAAGATTTCATGTTTGTAATGACTGGTTGTAATGCGGTATCTCGTTGTTTTCAAGATGCAGCCTGATATTTGTTGCTTTCTTGGTTATTCAATTGTGGCTAAAATTTGTGTGGTGGGTGGAAGATGTGTTTATTGTTTGTTGAGTCATTGTTTAGACACCCTGCAGCTTGAAATGGTATGGTCCAAATCCAAATTCGATATGGTGGTGTTGAATATCTGTGCAATATGGCAGTGTCGTCTGAAAACCACGCATCATAATGATTTCTGTTTATTTATTTACTGTTATAGATCCTGTGAACTAGCCATTGAATATGATGTCGGGAATAAATGGTTTTCTGAACAAGCTTTATTACTTATTGCTGGCAATATTCCAGTATGAATTGGGAGCAAACTGTGACACCAAATCCAGTCGTTGTATTGTTATGCTTCTAAAATATATATATTTTTTAAAGAAAAGAAAATAAATTAAATAGAAATATTATGTGTATTTGTATGTGGAAACAAGACTGGCCCACTCAAAAATATAAAGAAGTGAGGTCTGCAGTTTTTTTTTTTTAATTCTTTTATTAGTGAAAAAAAACTGGCATTTTACAGAGTGTAAACAATTAAACACTCACAGTGCGAGGCTAGTTCACCAACATGTCTATTCTATTGCTTGAGTGTGAAAGTACATGGTTTAGTGACTACCTCTTATATTTAAAAATTTTAGAATTTCATTTATTTGGGAAGGTTCTTCTATAAAAATAGAACAGATATATATATATATATATATATATATATATATATATATATATATATATATATATATATATATATATATATATATATAGAAGCAATGTAAAAGTTGCTTTGTCGAAAAGTGTTTGAGAACTTTCGAACCGTTTGGGTCCGCTTCTTGGCACATGCCATGTTATGCCCGTCTAGTCGTTTAACAGGGGAAAAAGACTGCATATAAACTTGAAAAAAATGAATTTTTCTCAATGTCAAACCGGTTGCTATGTTGTAATTGTATGGAACAATGCATTCTGGTTGTCCAACTACGGAATGCGGTAAACCTATCCATAGCTATAGTACACTATTGTCAGAGACTCATTCTCCCCGCAGAGTTTATTTTCGCTTCGAGACTCAACGGAATAAATCTGTGTAGGCTTGGCGTAAAAGAGACCGGGCCATGGCGTACGACGATGCGGCGACTTGGATTCAGTAATACTCCACTATTTGGCTCAAGCAAGACTGTAAGGCTGTATGTTAAACCATGGAGCTCCATGGTTAAACGTACGATGTATAAAACGCGTCGCCGTGTTCACATTACTAACTATTATCAGCTCATTACCGACTGGCACCGAACCAATTCTGTCGTCGTATCGCTTATTTGGAATAAAGACGTGTTTTAAGAGCAGGTCAAACCTTCCACCAGTATTCGACTGAAGTCTGTCATATTGTTTTGCTTAACTGAAAAATGACACGTCTTGGTGTATGAATTGAGTCTTATCCATTTAACATCAACAAACCACCAACTATTAATTGCAGCGGATTTCCTAATTTGTAATACACATTTTAAATTTAAATATTTTATTATATTATTAACAGTTCCATAATGTCTCTCACACGGGCATAGCTGTGCCAAGGCTTCGAATATAATTTATTCCAGGGACGTAATGACAAGTGTATTTTATTTACGAATTGTACAGCTACCAGTCTACAGCCTTTTCAACATCAGCGTCCGCTATTGTTATGTGCACATGGTGGGATCCAGAATTAGCGGGACCAGCGCAATACAAACGTGACCTTGATAATAGGATTGTGTTCAAATAATAAAAGCTGACATTTTTGGACTAACATTATGTAATTGAAACACAAAATATAAGTATTAGAGGGATTACAAAAGAGGCTATAGTTAATATGGGCAGATAATTTGCTGGAGCCATTGGTAAATTTATGTAATTGATTTTGCTGTGACAATGTATACATGTATGAACAATTATGTGAATATGGTGTTGTGTGTTATAGGAACTAGGTGATGTCTTAAGTCTTTTGGTTATGTCATTTGAATCAAGAGGGGGAGGTTAAAGTACTTGATCGGAAAGAATGATTATATTTGTTCTTTGGCAGTGAATGGCTTATTTGTACTTGACTGTAACCCACACACCACTCGATTGTAATTTGGCCAGCTGCTATTAGACATCACTCAGCATGACTAGTTGGAAGACAACCATGTAAAAATAGTGTGAATAGAATAAACGTCTGTAATGAACAAGGAAAAAATAAAGTTTTATTTTTTCATCTTAACCATCAATATACAACAAGTTTACAAAAAAATTTGAGTAAGAATAAAATAAAAAGTTGAACCAATAGGAGATACAGGTGATGGTTGAATTATCTCGCCTGGAAGAAAATAAAAAAACAAGTGGTAAGGATTATATATTGTAATGAATGATTTGAGTAAGGTGTTGAGTAGAGGAATGTTCAATAGGAAGAACATTGTTGAAATGCTTTGGAAATGATTGGACTTTCCATAAATTAAATCTTGAGGCACATTGTAAATAACTAGTGAGAGGATGCTGAAATCACTACCGTGCATTCAAGCATCCTCTCAATGAAAACACAGGTTATGCACATTTACATTATAATGAGGTAAATTAGTGTTGTAAACGGAGTGTCATGATTAAATCTGGTATGATGTGCATGGAACGACTCATGGTGCAAAAGCAGATAAGTGTTGACGGAAGACCCAAATGATAATATCACCACCGACCAATTTGGTAGTAGTCATATTGCCGAAAATACTATATCTTGTTGTTTTCAATAAGTATATGTGCAGCAACAATAAACTGTACAAAACCAGTAGTTAACTGTTTACAAGACAGTATTATAGACCCATATCATGCAAAGTTACAGGGTATTGTACAAATATACCCCCTAACTTTTAGGCTATTGTATGTTCATCCAACTGTCCATTCAGAGTGAATAAGAAATAAAGTAGGTGCAAAGAGACTATATGGAATGTAATTGTACTTCATAGATTTATCAATGATGATATCAATTCCATCAGACTGATAGAACCGGTAAAAGTAATGAATTTATCGCATGGCAATGGTAATGTGTCATCTGACATATAACCGGAGTGAATTGACCATGTGCAAAAACAGCATTGTTGGTTTGCATAAGACAGCCCACACACATGCTATAAAGAGTAAACACCTTGTATCACCAATGACAGGGCTGTGAATGAGTCAACATCAAACCAGAAACATAGAATGTAAATGCATGGACCTGTTTGTACAGAATCCCAGTTCATCCCTCATTATTTATGTGGACCATGTTAAAAAGATCTCAAACCATTATGAGGCCAATGAAAAACAAATTTGATGTTTCCAGTATTAGAGTAAAAAATATTGGGTAGTTAGGCAGGGATTTTATTATTTTAGATTTACTTTTTTCCCCAACATGTTCAGTCTATATCAAATACAATCATTTTAAACAATTTTTTTACATGATGATATTACTATCAAATTTTGTTTATTTTAGAAAAAGGTAACTCATTTCCATAAAAATAAAATTAATAACAAATGAAAACACATGTCATTGTTTAAGGTTCAGGTGAGTGGCACCATTTCAAAAATGGCAGCTGGCGACAGAAAAACCTTCACTGATGTACATGTGTATGTAGTGAGCACAAGGAATTGGCCCCTATCAGTTTCTGCCTAATAAATGACAGTTATGTACATTCCTGCTGTGGCCATTTGCCTACAATAGCAACATCACAAGCATGATAAAAGCCCCCTGATGTACACATTGCAGCTCTTGCTGTTTCTTGCATGTGACAAAAATCCGTCTAAATCACAAGAAACTTGTAGTGAGCCAAACAATGATCATGAAAAAGTAAGAATGAATACAGCCAGCCATGCCAATGTGGTGAATCAAATGCAATTTCTTGCATGACTTTCTGCTCAATATTATAGTGTGTGTGTCACAAATGATCATGAAGATTAATCATGATCACATACTTCATATACACTATAACATTACATTAATGGGCAAAGACTATAAATCATATCCATGCCCCTAGACATGGCTACATCCGAGGTCATTATTTTGCCAATGCCATTCTTGCATGTCATTATTGCTGGTTGCATAGACTAGACTATTAATGTACAAGTATTTACACATATCGGCCTTAATTGGTTTTAGATGCTATTTTATTGAGATGCATCGCGACAACTGTGGCCGTGAAGGACCGGTCGGTTAGGTAATTGTTACTAGTCGCACCGTGCACACACATCATATGAGTTCACAGGCCATAGGCCTAGAAAATCGCTGTCATCATTTATATAAGATGCAATATTTATTTTTGGTCATTAGTTTCTCTGATTCGAGACATCATGTGCCAATAAATCCTGAAAATTGGCTTTGCTAAGCGATGAGTCGTTTAGTACAAAACATTGAATGATCATAGCATGGTGTGCAGAGTTTTAGAGGTAAAGCAATTGTTAAGAATATATTAAAATTTGTGGAAAAGGGCAAAGGCTCTTACCTTAGTACAATTTCTGTACGGCGTCCTGGGCTGGCTGGCAAAATAATCACGTCATCGAAAGATGCGTGTACGTGAACTGTAGACAATTTCCATGACGCTGCATTGCATGCGTAGAGTCAACGTCACGATTTCTGCGTATCAATTTTTCTCCGCTTTTTTCAACAAACAATTCACTTTTTTCTCATGGGAAAACGTCGTCAATCTTATTTTATTAGCCTGAACTTTGTCTTGACAGCGCAAATTATACCCAAATAAACGTCTTTGGATGATTTCTGGCAGCAAAAATTGATTCTCGACTCAGTCCTAATTACGCGTTTAGGAATGACCTGGTGATCCAGAATTGACCTCGAATGAAAATACTGCCGTCTACGGCGGGCCTCGAGATCATTGCGTCTAGGCACGCGCCGAAATTTTTAAGTTTTTATGTTTGGAGAGAATTACAGCACTGGGTTTACGATTGTCCGGACCCACATCTTGACCCACTGGGCTCGTGCAGAAATCACGCTGTCATTCGACGATCTGTTAGTTGAACCAAACATGGAAAGGGATACACATATGATGAAAACAATAATTGACATATTGAAATTAATTCCTTTTGTTATTATAGTATTTATTGCGAGTCATCGTGCAATGAGTGGCTTAGAAGTTTTGATATTTATTTGTTTACGTCAATGTAGCATTGCAAGAAAATACCGGTTGCAGCACATGAATATTCGTCGCCGACGACACAGTCACTCTACTCACCTAGTGGAGTGACTGTGATTTCAATCATTACTACTGTATCCGATCATATGTATAGTTATGTGTTCTCTGAAAATTCACCACTGATTTCGGTTCGTGCCGAGCGTTCAAGTAGATCTCTAAGGTGAACGCCACTAATGTGTACTCGAAAGTGACTTGGCTGAGAAATGATTACGTACTACAATATACTAACACTGCCACTCTTTTTCTAACTTTTGAAAGTAATAGTTTTAAGAAACATTCATTGTGTGTTTTAATCATAGGTTAATCAACAGTATGTTTATAAGTTCAGTCACATCAGACAAAACAAATATCCCTTGATGCTTCAGTGGTAACACCTCTTTATTTGTAGAAGTAACACACATGATTATAAAAACAATGTATTAACCAACTAGTGTGAGCGTCTTGGCTTAGCTCAAGTACAGCCCCTTACACGTTTTTTTTTCAAAACATAAAATATGACGGAACTTCGTTCTATCATAGGTCAACTAGACTTTTTTTAGATTTTTGAAATGTCATAAATTTGATCTAATAAAGACGTACAAGAAGCGTGATTTATTGGAGCTAAGCACGTCTGGGGGTACATCAATTATCAAGCCACGACTGTGTTTGTCGTTGATTGCGGGATCATGACCAGTAATTGTACTTAACAAGCAATTTAAAAACAAGTTGTATGAGGGCGCTATATACGAACATGGAATAATTTTATATGTGGACAACGCTTATACCTAATGCACATTTAAATTGTAAACGGTTATATACACCATGTAAGGATAAATATTAAAAGACAGTTCCCGGAAAACGTCAAAATAAGTTAATTTACAATGGGCGTACTCTGCGTACATGACGTGGAAGAACACAAGAATACACCGGAAACCGTTAACATAATAATCGGTAACCCAGCTGTATATGTTGTTTCAGTTTCAACGTAAATTGGCGTATATTTTTGCATTTACGTTTCTTCCGCCCAACTTAATCAGCGGTTATTTAAAATTATACGTTATAAACGTTGAACGGAAATCTGCGGTTTTTCAGAAATTACCGTTGATTTACGTTGGACTGAATGGACGATAAACGTAGCATTTCCGGCTGCCGGTTACGCGACGGATATGCCACCCCCATAGTCCGATGGTTACGCAACGGTTACACTGCATAACCGCCATGTAACCGTTGTGTAACCGTATCGGAAACACGCGATTTTATGCCGTTTTCTGGGCTAAAAATATCAATCACCACAGCGTGGCTTGAATTCAATACGAATATTACATCACTAGTTTCCGCTGATGTCACCATACTTGTCCATATCATATTAGTATAAGCCAATTTAAAGTATTACAGGCACTTGATATGTGAAAAGAACATTTAATGACAAATTAAATAAATGGATAACATATCACACAAATAATTTTCAGCCATATAATGAAATATTATTGTAATGATCTTTAACTATCGATTTTAATAATAATTCATTGACAGTGTACAAAATGCCTCCAGCAATAAATTTAAGTACTGGGTAACAATACAAAACTAAATCAAACTGTGAAATATTATAATTACATAACGTGGTACTTTCAAAATGAAAATTTACTCACACTCAGATCCATGTTTATAGTTGACATTTGTTGCATAAATGTATCTAGTTTGGGATGTATGCAGTAATATACTGTAATATTTTCTAACAATGCATACTAAATATGGTATTGCAAAATAAAATTTAAATTGTCATTCGATAAAATGTATGTTTTATCTATTTTATATTAAAACATCTTGATTGAAACGTCATCACACTTTTGCATACATGACGAATTAGAAAAATACCACATGTCTGAATGTTTCTGTGCCTTTACTTCTTAAAATGTTTTGGTCTAGTTTATCGATTATATAGCTCAAATTCTCATTCTCATTCAATGCCTTCTTATTTCTAGAAAGAAAGCACATTCTGAATGTCTCTGTTCCCTGACTCACTTGTTCAATGCCACTCCTGTTATCCTCTTGAGTACTTTTCAAAAAATCTAACATGAACAATGACCCCTTCTCCAGTTGATCAGCATTGTTTATGGACTGGATATTTTTAGTGTACATTTGTTCTCCTCGATCGCTTGAATGAACAAAACTATTGTCACATTCTTTGCACTGAAATAGCTTCAGCCCTGTATGTATATGCATATGATTTCTTACACCCCCAGACTGATTGAAGCATTTCTCGCATTGTTTGCACTGAAATGGCTTCAATCCTGTATGTGTACGCATGTGCTCCTTCAGATTCCCCGACAGAGTAAAACACTTCTGGCATTGTTTGCACTGAAATGGCTTCAATCCTGTATGTGTACGCATGTGAGTCTTCAGATTCCCCGACTGAGTAAAACACTTCTCGCATTGTTTACACTTAAATGGCTTCAATCCTGTGTGCGTAAGCATGTGCTGTTTTAGATTACAAGACTGAAAAAAGCATTTGTCACATTGTTTGCACTGAAATGGTGTCCTTCCTGTATGTGCAAGCATATGCTGTTTTAGATAGCAAGAGCGAGTAAAACACTTTTCGCATTTTTTGCACTGAAATGGGTTCTCCCCTGTATGTACAAGCATGTGCTCTTTCAGATACCATAATCTAGTATAACGCTTCTCACATTGTTTGCACTGAAATGGCTTAAATCCAGTATGTGTAAGCATGTGCGTTTTTAGACTACCAGAGTGAGTGAAGCATTTCTTGCATTGTTTGCACTGAAATGGCTTCAATCCTGTATGTGTACGCATGTGCCTTTTTAGACCACCAGACTGAGTGAAGCAGTTTTCGCATTGTTTACACTTAAATGGCTTCAATCCTGTGTGCGTAAGCATGTGACGTTTTAGACTATAAGACTGAATAAAGCATTTCTCACATTGCTCGCACTTGAATGGTTTGAGTCCTGTATGTGTAAGCGTGTGATATTGTAGACCACCAGAAGAAGTGAAGCTTTTCTTGCATTGTTTGCACTGAAATGGCTTCAGTCTTGTATGTGTAAGTATGTGCTGTTTTAGATGGCACGACTGAGTGAAATACTTCTCACATTGCGTGCACTGAAACCCTTTTTCCATGGACTGCACACATTCAGGTTCTCTGTTGATTTTGTCAACACCTCTACTGGTATCTGTCTGTGATGGCATAATGCAATCTGTATTTACTTCCATTATTAGGTTCTATAAGTATAGCTGAGTGTACGAATTAGAATGCACTATTAATGTAATCTTAAATGTACTACATTGTAATCCAGGGCTTCATTGTGTGAAGTGTTCTTCATCTGTATCTTGGCAGCAAGTTCAGTTTTCACCTACAAAATAACAGAATGAAACAATATAACTGAATATATTTGGAGTGCAACGTCATGAAATGATGGATATCTAACTGCAGTTTACCATGTTTTTATGTGCTTCTATAGAGCATAGCCTCAACTTATCAAAATATTATTAACTGGCAATGTAGAATATTACCTGACAAGAATGATTCCAGCATAATAAGCGGGTCTAGCTCGAATGCTAGTTTTATATGTGTTTATACAGAACTTGGAATAACACATGCATGTAAATACACTGTAAGTGGAATGTATCTAAATAAAAATACAGTGTGATAACAATGCAGCCTATCTATCTATAATACAATATTTCTATGTGTCTCTACAGAGTTGATCAACATAGCTACATGTAAATACTATTTAGAGATAACATATCAATGTACAAGTATTATGTGATCACAAAGCAGCATATCTAGCTAATTTTCTGTGTGTCTCAGAGTCCACGAAAATAGCTACATGTGATACAATAACAAATAAAAATAAAAGTAAGGTGTGATATCATCGCAGCCTACATAGCTAGAATTAGGCAGAGTGTGTCAACCCACCTATTCACATAGTTCATACCCACCATAGACTCAGGTCAGTCAAAATTATCTGTGATTCAGCCATTGACAGAGAGAGAATTACAGGTCAGGGAAGCCCCATGACCTCATAGATTTCCATCCACAGAAGGAACCTGAAGTATATGGTAGGGTAAGATCTGTGTGAATAGGCGGGTTGAAAACCCTATGCCTAAATTACTGCACTACATTCAATTACCCACAGCAGACTCCAGTCAGTGAAAATGACTATTTGAAACTGTAGAAACAGTAAAGGATGTCCCAGTCTGGGACAAACCCAGATGCTTAGTTGACTAGCATTCCAAAGAAAAAATAGGCCGACACAGTTCTGCATGAGGACATAGGCCTAAAACGAGACCATGACATGTCCAAGGTTTGCAGACAGGAGAAACTTCTCTGCACAAATCTATAGGAGAGACTACTCTTTCATCTATGCACAGTGAACTCTGTAGACCCTTTGTCGATAAAGCCAGATGGTCATAAACCTCGCACACTGTTACAGTGATCCACCTGGAAATGGAAGTCAGGAGACTGGTCTGCCCTGCTTACCCTTGCCATAACACATAAACATGTGGTTGCTGCCATGCCTCGACTCCCGAGTATGATTCTTGTAGTAACTCAACACTGGGACAAGGCATAAAAGCTTCTCCTCGCTGACAATGTTGGCTAGACGGGGGATGATGATAGGATCTTGCAGAGAAACGCGTTTCACGTCTTTAACACAGCTTAATTGTCCATAAAGGTGACACAATCATCCGTGAAGAACAATGTCCTTAGCTCAGAATGACGCCTACCAGAGACAAGAGCTAGTAGTGTTTTCCATGTCAAATATTTTGAGGGTGCTGATCCCAGAGGTTGTAAGGGTGGTCTGCTTAAAGCTGACAGTAAAACAAGTCCCAATTGTGCAGTTCCCTTGTGCAGGGTCTAGGCTGTAAACAGTAGGTGGAAAGCAGTAAACAGTCTCCAAATAAGTGACTATCGCCTAGTCTTGTCACCAAAAGACTTTATAGCCAATGATCGCTGCATCGGACAAGTCAACTGATCAAAAAAAAGAGAAAAGAATTTGCTCTGCCAGAACTAACAGCAATGGAGATCTGGTCCCCGCTACTTATTGATATAGAGACCACCACGGTGTTGTTTGTATGAAGCAAGACTCTGTGGCCTCAAACTATGGGTAGGAAGTGTATCAGTGCTAAGTGCACTGCTTTCAGTTTGAGACAATTTATATGGTTGCAGGGCTTGTTAATATAATATGTGCTTCTCCAATATGTGAGGGAGGCAACTGCTATCAGAGTCTTAGCCGTGGCGAGTGGGTCCTAGGTGACCCCTTCCTGAGGTTGGCAATTGCCTTTCATCAAGGCAAAGCATCTCACACTTGGCGAGCGCGAGTTTCTCACTAATTCAGCTCCCATAGGTGAGCCTAGTGCTGCAACCAAGTGCGAATGCATAACGCAGCTTGGCAACTACCCTGTGAACTGAGGTCATCATTCCAATGATACAGATCAGCTATTGAAGAGACACAGAAGGAATGTTGACTAAAACTGTGGGTATGCCACTTAGTGCTAGGCAACGAGCCTGCAATGGTTGTACCAAGCCTAAGTCCATGTTGAACTCCATGCCTGAAACCCAAATGCTGTATTGGGTGTGGATGGGACTTTTCTCGATTTACTAGGAAGCCCAAATGGTGTAGTAAATCCTGTATTAGCCTTAATTGCTCGGCCAACAACCACTTGTTGGTTGTGTAGCAACCAGTTATTTAGGTACAGGTTGATGTGTACCTGCATCCAGTGCAGCAGTAGCACCACCACATGTATTAACCCAGTTTCACCTTTCCAAAAAAAAAAAAAAAATAGCAAAACTATTGAAACCTTGTTCGCAAGTTGAGACCAAGAATTGGCTAAATTTTTTGAAATAGTGACACGCGAACAACAACAACGACGATGCCAAAACCTTTCCTATACTATACATTTCCCTTTGTTTACACTACACTACGGGCAAGGGGAAAAATGAGCAAGGGCGTGTCCAAGACACCTCTGATGGCCTACATGGGGGTACAAAACATATATGCCTTGCTTGGTCCCCTCCAATCGGAGGCCGGAGAGCCAAATCCATCTGGTATCCCAGGAGGAAGCATTCCCTAAACACGAATATCTCTTGCTGGTGTGCTTCTTCCTCCTTGCTGAACAAGGAGCAACTGCAGTGGAGGCAACTTCATCCACCTGTATTTTGTCTACCAGACATGCAAGAGACAAAATTGGACCTGGCAGGTCCTCAACCCAAGCCCGAATCTCGTAGGCAAACTTGGCATGCTGTAAGGTGTAGTCCACAAAGGAACCCACAGGAGCAACATGTTCCAGGGCCACAGCCAAATCAGTTTGTGGGGAACAACCTAGGAGGTGAAGGCTATAAATGGACTGCTCCATCTGTAAAATGAACAAGGCATGCATGAGTGAAATTATTTACAGTTAAAAGTTGACACAAAAAGACCAAACAAAATGGCACACAAAAAAATACACAGGACCCAAAATAAGTAAAAACTCAGCCCACCAGCCATTATACATCTACTAGCAATGGCTCACAGAAATTTGAAAAAACTGGAGACTGAATCACACTGTTCTTGCTACGATACACACTTGATGCGGAGAAAAACAAAAGTGATCATAAAGCAAGATGGTTTCACCTGCCTTGTCTCGGTCATGTGCTTCGTGACGTGTAAGAAACAAATTGAGTTATTGGGGGACATATATTTCTCTCCTCGTCGTTGGTTGAATCACAGATTAATGCATACAGTTCAAAACAGTAATTTTGACTGACCAGAGTCAATGGTGTGTAATTGAACGTAGTGCTTGCTTGTTTTCTCTGTGTCTTTACAGAACCATGGATACTATACAATGTAGATGCAACGTATCAAAGTAAAAGAGTGGTGTGATATCAGAGCAGCCTATCTAGTTAGAATACTAGTTTCATGTGTGTCACTGCAGAACCAATATGTATATACAATACAATGCAGATGTAAAAGTGTTGTGATAGCTTTCTATAGAATGCTAGTTTTCTATGTATCCACAAAACCTAGCATGATAGCTACATGTGGATACAATGTTGGTGGGATGTACGAAAGTAGAGTAAGACATAACCATCTACTTGTATACATATTTAAAATTACCGAAATGAACTACACTTACCTGAAGTGGATTCTGCATGTGAAACCTATACTCGGTATACTATACAAACTGATTCTAACCAAAATATATATCTAAGTTAAAAAAGTAAAAAAAATATGTTGTTATTAAAGGACTTAAAATATAAATGATAATAAATACCAGTGTTTGGTTGTGTCAAGAGTGGCGAATAATTTGTCTCATATTTTGCAAGCAATTTCCTTGATTTATTCGTACGAATAGCACTTTTAAATTCAACACAAGAAATAGTATTATTTCAAACGTTTTTTTTTTTTTTCAAATCAGATGTTGGTCACTATGGGATATTTGAAGTACCGTAAGCATATTGTACATTTTGACGTACATTCGCTATTTTCTCAATTTTCTTTAAATATGTTCTTTTCACATCGAGATGCTCAGACATCCATGTAACAGATTAATTACATATACACTTTGAACTAATTGAACTTAGCTGCTTTCTGACTTATAGAACAATAATCAATTAAAATTGTTAACAATAGACATGGTTTTGAGCGTGGCATTGACCACCTATCATGACAATGCTACCACGCTGTTTGTGACCTTGGGAAAACACTGATTACACACAAAAGATTAAAAATAATGCAAACAAAATCATCAAAACTACAACGATTTCATGGATTTGAATGATGAACACAAGTCAATGTTATAACCCAGTCTTCAACATTCTACAGTGAAATACATTGATTAAAATATGATACATAAATATATTAGTTATATTGTTAATTGCTTACAATTGTATACGATTCTTATTACCGTAATAGTTTTGAAAACGATTGCTTTGGTGTTGGCGAGTGTTTCCAATGTTTGCTACGTTGTAATATGCGACCACTTCCCCGTTTTATTATGATGTTTGAGTGTTAAATGATGTCTTCTTTGTCTGTCTCACCATGGCCTAGTTTTAAAATCACGGACAGGTTGCATGACCTTTGGCTTGACCCGACTGACTGTATGATCGTTCTGCTTAACAAGCTAGAATTTATTACCGTTATTATCATTATATTATCACTATATTTTTTGTATACAGCAATTTATATATAACGACACATATTGAAGAGCATTTTTTGTGACATCAGCAATTCGTACGGTGTGGATTTGGATTCTCGAATTGTACCTGGACTTTTAACCAGTGTAAACGGATATTGCATTATTACAAAATCATCTCATATTATTATAACTGAAATGTTGAACGTACTAATTTTGTCAATAAAAATAACGTTCTACCGTGAGATTATAACCTCCCTTGATTCTATACCAGTGCAAAGCAAGAAACGCAATGGTCGCATTCCCGGTCGCATGTGTTGAGATTACACGCCGCTGAGACAACAAACGCGATCGTTCATACATACAGTGTTCACATGTATTATTTATAATTTCACAAGGTCCATAACTCCACGAACATGAATGTTTGACGAGTATACTTCAATCGTAGATATATATCACTTACTTCGCACGGAATATTCCTCAATCCTGACATAAGCTCGTCCTGTAAAATCTTCACTCAATCGCACAATGGCGGAAACCCCGTTGACCTCAATAAAATGTTGCCATCGTAGAGGGCATTAATTTAACAGTGGTATCGCCTCCAGATGGCGCTCTTGTTAATTGCTTTTGTATTACAGGTCACCACATCACATGTTGATACTGCATAGTAGTCACGACAGGTATTGTTAAATAAATAATTAAATATTGTACTGTAAGAAAACCTTACCTTCAGTACTTGAAAATGCAGTATCTGAAAATCATGGTGATTTACGAGGCGCGGAATGTAAATTTATTATTTTGTGTATACTAGAAGAAAACGTACTAATAATTCAAAATTACGTACGTATTGGAGGCGTGTGTTTAAAAACGACGTGCGTGTTAAAAAATGACGTGTGTGTTTTTAAAAATGGCGTGTGTGTAAAAACGACGTGCGTGTTAAAAAATGACGTGTGTGTTTTTAAAAATGGCGTGTGTTTCAAAACGACGTGTGTTTTTAAAAATGGCGTGTGTGTTTTTAAAAATGGCGTGCGTGAGGTCGAATGAAAATTTCGTGTGTGTAAAAAGAAAAAAAACGCGTGCATTAACTTATTTACGCCTGTGGGGGCGCTGTTTTGAATGATTTTTTTTTCGGGTGTGTGTGCAAAAAAACGTGTGCGTTAACCTTTTTACGCCTGTGGGGGCGCTATTTGAATTAGTTTAATTCGAATCTTCCGGTGATAAGGCATCACCGGGTTAATTTGGCCGACCTATTGGGTTAATTTAGTCTGATCATTAAGCAGGTTTAATTGCTAGATCCTGTTGGTTTAACAGTGTATAGCATTTATTAATAGGCTTTACTCTATTGTACTTGTTGTATGGTGAGATTCGTATTGATGTTATTGCATTAAATCGACAGTATGAGCTCTCTCTGTTTATAACTGAAATACATTTATTGATTGAATTCTTGGATTGACTGGCTCATTCTCTGTACATGCCAAATCTCTGCTCCGGACCCCCAAGTCTGTCTTTGGTGCGTGAGACAGCCCCTGTGATTGTGAGAAGGGAGACAACTGTTGATATCCTGCGGAGATTATTTAGATTGGTGAACAGAAGTTTCATCATCTGCCTCAACCCGTCGAAGTTCATAATAGCCGGAGGGCGGGGGTGGCACACACATGTTTTAGCTGCCGAAAATCATACCCCGAATTACAAAACACTTGTCCAAACCGGTTATGAGTGCTTATAAGATATTGCAAACTGTCGTCCGATTTCATGCATTTATGACGAAATTTAACAATCTCTGTTTTGTTGTGATACCAGATACAACTACGCATGCGTGGAGCGCCCTCAAGTAGAGAAAATTCGCAGTCCTGTAGATTGCGGGCGCTCCATGCATGCGCCGATTGACATAAACATCATTTTTTACGTTTCCATTGTTTGTCTAGAGAATGTGAAAATTGGCTAAAAGATTTCGATTTTACATGGAGGTAAAATAGGTGTGTTTTAATTATGATTGGTGGGTGTAGATGAATTGTTTTTCAGGCCATTAAGTGTAGAGCGAGAAAATGTACAATTCATAACGATATTCTAGCAACTTCGTTTTTTTTACCGTAAATCGTTTATTTTTTAAATACAAGTTGTTTCCTAGCCGTGACCTTTTTTTTAATTATAAGATTTATGTGATGAGAAGTTTTCGCATGGTAGTGGCGTTACGGTTCACCATGAATTTCAATTTTTATTGTAGTCTTACAGGAAATTTATCAGTTATACAACATTTATTTTTGTGGGCATCAAGGCAAAACACCATGTAGTATACTTCCCAACTGAGTATTTCATTGCACAGTAATTATATATTTTATGATAGCTACTAGACTTTGTTTTTAAAGTAAATTGACAACATGAAAATCAAAATACCTATTCCATATAGCAATTTGATGTAGTTCGTATAGTCTCCGAACGTACTGTAAAGGGGCTAATTATTCACTGGGTTTTAATTTTGCGTAT
This sequence comes from Saccoglossus kowalevskii, assembly GCF_978046115.1. NCBI lineage: Eukaryota > Metazoa > Hemichordata > Enteropneusta > Harrimaniidae > Saccoglossus > Saccoglossus kowalevskii. The sequence goes on from NC_140658.1 coordinate 12,811,880, forward strand.
TTTGCCGAATGTAATCTGTGAAATTTATACCCAGTGAAAATTAGTCATTTTACAATATATAATATTCATTAAGTCAACTAACAACAGGTTAAACCCAGTTAATCATATTATTAGATTAAAATAAATAAATTGTTCGATATATAATGAGAAAATAAACTATAACTATCATAGAACAGGCAAAGACAATAGTGTTCTCTCTCCTTCCCTCTCTAGCCCCATGCTTGGACGACAATAATAACCAATAGGTGAGAGACTACAGTGTTTATGCTATGAGAAAGTGCAGATCTTGAACGTACTTTAGTGCGAATACATTTTGTGATTGCCTAGCATGGCGGATGCACTTTAATTGAATTTAGTGAATTTACCTACTACGGTTCAAATGTTCGTCATGTATTTTAAGTCTTACCGGACAGGAAGTTTATGGTAATTTGTTACTACTCTGAATATCCAAACATATTTTAGTTACTTACTACCTTATACTAACATATGTTTGGATATTTATAATTAGACAAATTCTACACGGAATTAAACTGTGATGGAAAACATGCCTTTTTTATTTATTTACCACTTTCTTCCCTCACATTCTCTTGATGTACAACTAATTCCGAACAGAATATCAATCGTATTGGAGAAGCTTAAAAGCAAAACACATTAGGCCGATGTCACAGTTGTACGTTGATTTTGAACTTCAGTGTATTTTTTCAATAGAGTTTGGTTCTGTGTTAATTTTGTCATTGTGTTATTGTGTGTTAAAACCAACCTGAACAAAGGAATGATCTTCCAGTGGCCGACATCCAGTGTTTATAATAAACAAATAAAATAGCATCGGTCGGCAACTTTTTGTCTTTTTGATTCTGATTCCTGGACGGGACCGTCCGGCTAGGGAAGAAACCTGTGATATAAATGTTTGATGTGTAACAGATACACTAGTATGACATTATGTTCAGATGAGGATATTTATTCGGTCAAGTTAAACTATGCTGTAAGTACGGCATTCACTGTACTTTATTCACCATGTAATATGTAGATAGTTATACATGTTTGGTGGGTAACAGATATACTAATGCAACAGTATGACATTATGTCGGGAAATGAGGATATATACTTGGTGTCGGTAAACTATGTTATAACATTTATTCACCATACGATAGATTGAAAAATATATTTATAATATTCGTGATATATAAGCAGATATTTACCCGATTCGAATGCATGTTGTACAAGAACGGCATGTGCCGGGAATAGGGAATATTGTAAGCTGTTATATGTAAAACATATAGGCCGATTTATCAGAGTACTACGTTCAAGTCAGTGTCCACATAAACACATGGTAATTATGCCTTTCAAAACTGACACTTTGCCCACATATACCTCTATGACGTATTTCGAACAAAGGCAGGTATAACACATGTGAAAAAGATTTTCACATCAATCCAAATAAACGACTTTATTCTAATACACCGGGAGTTATATAGCAAATACAAAAATATGTATGCACCAGGAAGACATATTTCGGTACCTGAATGTGAACTTAATCCCCCCACCCACAAACATACTTGGACTTTTGTTCTGTGGCTGAAAACATCAATTACCTCCACACGACAGGAATTCAATAAGAATATTATACTGTTAGTTGTAGAACAGAGTAATACATGTACTTGAATGAAACGAATATTTAGGAAAAAATGAATAATTAGTTAGCTATTTATTTAATTACCAGAACATACTATCAAACAAATAACTCCCAGTGATATTGTTCCATCTCTCTGTTGACCATGTAGCTGATTTTTTCATCCATTTGTTTGACGAGTTTGGCTTGTCCTATGCAGCGATCATTGCTATAGTCCAGTCTTTTCACCCACCACCACCAGAATCCTTTGGGGACAAGACTAGCTGATAGTCCTTTTATATGGAGACTGTTTACTGATTTCCATCAGAGGCCTAGACCCAGAACAAGGGAACCAAAATATTTAGTAAAATTTAATTATCTAAGTAAGTTGCGAAATATTTTGAATGTAATCGCAAATAACATGTCCAGGAATTGTGCCAAAAACTTTTAATAATAATAATAATTAAAAGTTTGTATAGCGCCTAATATTCATTATGATGATGCCCAATGACGCTGTCAGTTCACAGAAATGCTCTCTGAAACATTTAAGTTTTGAATGTAGATTTGAAAATGTTTAAACTGGCTGCAGAATGAATGGCTGGTGGCTGACGGAGAAGCATGTGAGAATGAGCGATCGACATATGTCTTGAGTCTGGTTCTGGGCACTGTAGGTGTAGATGCATTACTTGCTTGAACAAAGAGTTCTGCCAGGTTGACGGAGTTGAATCAGGTATGATATGTAGGTTGGTGTTAATCCATGAAATGCCTTGTATGTGAGTAGTAGGATCTTGAATTGAATTCTGTAAATAACTGGGAGCCACTGTAATTGATGTAAAACATGAGTAATATGAATAAAGCAGCACGATTCTGTGTCCTTTAAAGTAGATGTATTTGTGTGTCGGGTAAGCCATATAGTAAGGCATTGCAATAGTCCAGTTTAGCAACAAGAATAGAACATACTATTTTAGAACAGGTTTCAGCGGATAGATACTGTCGGATATGTCCAATACGTCGGATGTGCATGTAAATACTTTGACATGTAGTGGTGATATGTTTTCTGTACTGAAGGGTGTCATAAAATATTACTCCAATGTTACGAGCGGCTTGTACTGGTTTTATATATGTAGATCCAAGTTGAAGACATTTAAGTGGAATGAGAGACAGGTCATATTTGGTACGGATTAGCATAACTTCCGTTTTTCATCGTTCAGCTGTAGTTTGTTGTTGGTCATCCAATCTTTGATGTCAAGAAGACAATTCGCAGTTTCGGAAATAGATGATGAGATGTTGGTTCTGGTGAATGATATGTATAGTTTATTGTCATCGGCATATTGGTGGAAGTTTGGTTGATGACGACAAATAATTTGACCAAGTGGTGAAATGTACAGTGAAAATAACAGGGGACCAAGTACCGAACCTTGGGGAACCCCATAATGAAGCTTAACTTGTTGTGATGAGTGATTGTTATTCACAATAGATTGATGCCTGTCCGTTATCTATGATGAGAGCCATTTCCAGTCTAGATCTTGTATGCCCATGTTGGCTAGTCGTGTCAGCAATATACGATGGTCGGTAGTACCAAAGGCCGCAGATAAATTCAACAGTATTAAAATGACATAATGGCCAGAGTCTAGAGAATTTAAGATGTCACTAGTGTTGGTTCGTTACTGGAAACAGAAAAATGAAGCTGTCTGTGTATTCTGGGTTGTGCTCATTATGTTAATATCTAATCCCGATACAAAAAATAACACAGGGTAAAATATATCAAGTGATGCGAATTGAATATTGCAAAATTTACCGCACTTACAACTGCGATATTGCAGCTGCTGACATGACAGTACAGTGCATCGATTTTAAATTAAATAACTAACCTGTACAATATAATGTGGTACTACACCTAAAGACAAATTACCATTATCCATACATTGTTCATATGGTGTTCTAGTACCACTATGATAGCAACCATCTACATAGTAATAGTATACATTGTTTGGATAGGTTTGGTGAACGATAGTGGAACATCACAGAACACAGCTGACTGAAATGAAAACAACGTTTTATTTTGAGTCGAATTGCGCCCACGGTGCAACAGTTTCTCTTAATATAAGACTATATATTTTGATGCTTTGCGTGCGATCTGATTGAGCTACCATTTCATATGGAGAACACCGATTTGTTGAGAGGAAGGAATACGAACCTGGTGCGCATATTTTGGACAGGTACTGATGTTTATACAAACAATTACGACTGTGGTGTGATACGTCTTTATTTTGAACAAAAAGAATTGTGTTGAGATTCTAAATCTACGGGGGGGGGGCGTTCAATAAGTAATGCCCCTGGAACAATTCCAGTTGTCTGATCTAGATGAAATTTAGCGTGTGTATTGATTCACATCTGTATGGGTTATGTTGCAAAAACAGCTCCAAATTAATTGTGGTTTCTGATTTACAGGTGAACTGAGTCAGGTGGGAAATGAAACCAGTTAAGTGTTGCGCAGTGATCCTGTTTTTGTGTTTGAAAGGACTCACACCAAAAGAGACTTTTGATGAAATGAAAGTAACTTATGGTGGTGATACCCCATCATATGACCTTGTAAAACGCTGGCATCGTGATTTCAAACATGGCCGAAAGTGTGTTGAAACAGACCTGGTCGTTCCTCTTCTGCTATGATGAGGCATTTGTCCGTCAAGTTGAGGCAGTCTCTTTGGATGATCGACGCATTACTGTTCGCCAAATAGCCCAAGAGGTCAAGATTAGTACAGGGCCTGTGGAAACTATCATTCATGAGCATTTGCATAAGCATAAGGTGTCTACCAAATGGATTACAAGGTTGCTCACACCTTTCCAGTGCTCGAGGATGAATTTGGAGATGTCCCAAGAAGTTACGGCCTGGCTGTGAGAAATATTACGGATGGTGAGAAAAATAGTGAAAGTGATGAAATTGTCTTACCTGAAAGAACAAGAACCAACATATTAAACACAAGACATGGTCTTTTCACTGCACAAGGAAAGAAATAACTAGTTGAAAATTATCAAACGATATCTCATTAGTCATTGTAATATTATGTTCCAAAATGAACCCCTTGCCCGTGGACAAAGCAAAGGAATTGACATATTGTATAGTTCACTAAATTAATTCAGCCAGTATTTCGAATACATGGGAAAGACACAGTTTGCGTTGTACAGTATGAAATAGAATTGCGAAAATGCTAAAAAAATAATATTCAAATCGTGCAAGATATATTTTATTTTGAAAATGAACATCATTCGCATCAACATCAGATACATTGTAGTGCGGGATGGTACTATGATTACGCCATGGATAGCAAACTATCCCTCATACACGAATATCTGAAAGAATCCCAACAATTAACGATATTATTTATACATAATAGTGATTTTTGATTCACGGGTAAAATAAAACAAACACCCTAACATTTGTTGAACATTTATCAACCCTTAGAACCCCGTCGGCAAGCCAGTCAACCTGGTTTTCACTGCAAGAGGTTGCGACTCCCCTGCCAAATTCTAAGGCCAATTAAAAACCTGATACAAACACGTATTAAACGTGTTGCGTGAGAGCATACAAACAAACAACAACATTGAATGATATGTATTGAATTAGACATACACATGAAACAACAAGAGGGAATAAAACGACATTTTGAATTAATTAAAGTGTAAAAACGACCTCTGAACCATAACAGTTTGAAGTCGCAAAGGATTTGTAATTTTCCATTTTCCAAAGAATAGAGTGTCATTTGTAGTCCAAATGTATTCGAAGTACTGGTACTTGGATTCAAATCTGCTGGTGAGTTTTGACAATTTCCAACGGATCCTAAAATAAAGAACCGTCCTCTCGTTTATTCCGCCGAGAGATATGGATAGCAACTGATGAAGTGATAAGGATAAAAAAACACTCTCACACTGACGAGAGAGGAATCTACGTGAGAGTTGAGGTGGCAGAATAACGAAGGAGGAACCGTCAAACCATGTAGAAATAGTATAAATGCGTGAAATGAAACAAACAACCCGTATTATTTATAAACTAAACTAAACACGTTTGCTGATGAATTATGTTTAATTGATTTATTAATAATGAACATTTGTACATAATATAATAACCTTATATCCACAAAAAGGTTATATAAATAAATGCACACACGTATTAGAATGTTCTAACACACTATTCATGATTTACCTTAACCTCCGTAGGACAAGGCAAGTTTTGCGTAGAGAAACAAGGCACCCTCAATATCGATTTGTCGATTTGATCTTGGACAATTATTTTCCGTGTTACCCAAGGGAATGATGTGTATCCAATGGGTTCAAATCATTCACTGTGAGCAAGTTGTGTTGATTCGTTCGTGGCTCGATTGCCGACACGAACACCTCGGCATTCAGTTAGGTCGTGTGTGTCAAGTTAGGACTGTGATATAATATTGATCCGATTAAAACAAAATAACGTATGACGTTTGACTCTAGAAGCATTATTCATTGTGTCAGCAAAGAGACCATTTCAAGACCAATAACACCGGCACAAACCATATCTATCTAAGAATTGGAAAACAATATTTAGCAATTAATTATTATCAATGCTTTTTGTGTTTTAGCTGTGGTATAATAAATAATAAAAAAACATATTGACCGTCTAATGTGTTGTGACGATGACGAGTTTGGCGTCCCAATAATTCCTATCTGTATATATTCCAATGCGTAATTTCAACTTCTCTTGTGCTCCATGTCTCATGTTCAATGTCTTGACTGATTATAATACAACCCGATATAAGCGTCACTAACCGCATCAACCTGTATTCAAGCGGTGTGGTAATTGGCTGAATTGAAAATAGAACTCGTTATACAAATCAGAACAGCGACGCTGTCCCTTGTTCGCTGCTAATTATTGTTTATTGGAAAGAACTTATATATTGTTCAAAGTTTTTATCAGAAAAGTACCTAATATACATATTTGTTTGTGTAATCCGTAATGTTGAAAATGTTCTTCTTACTTTAGTGCAGAGCGATACAAATAATGTATGTGATAACACTGTGCTTACAAAATTTTTAATGTACATTTGTAATATCGGTATAAACAATATTAGCATACCCGTCAATGATATGTGCGGAATATCACGCCCAATTTTTGAAACATTTTAACAAGTTGTCAATAATCGCAGTAAAATTCGTATATGAATCATTTAGAGGAGCGATGACTTGAAGGGTGAGAGATATGGTAAGCAATAGAATTGAACAAAATATAACATAAATAAATATTTCAGATATATTACAGATGAATTGTTCCAATTTTTAACCTTTATTATGCTGGACACTATAAACATTCAAAACAATCGCAGTTACCAGAAACAGTAATCTGAATCTAAATCAAATATATAAAACAAGCATGGCTTCTATCTTCGAAAGAGTACTAGATTTGTACTAGAATTAATTATCACATTATGATAAAACTTTGTACATGTGTAAACTGACTACTGCCCTCAATATACCATATGACACTGAGTACGTATATACAAGCCAGTAGTATGGGTTTATACGTGAACTGAATTCTAACTTCGAATTGACATGTAAACTTACTATATCTGTTGTCTGTTATATATACTTTGCAATATTAATTACATATATAAAGGCAAGTAGTATGGATTGATCCGTAAACTGACTACAGACCTTAATAAACAATGCGATAAAAGTACGCATGTAAATGCTAGTAATATGTTTTTTTTATGTAAACTGAAATCTACCCTCAATATACCATAGAATAAAGAGTTACGATATAAAGGCTTCTGTACTATGGATAATTATAACTGACTAAAGTCCTCAATATACCATGCTACAGTAAATACATATATATATTGGCTTGTAGTAGGATTTGATATGTAATCTGAATTCTGCGCTCAATATACTATGCGATAAGTACGCATGTAAAGGCTAGTATTATGGGATGTTATGTAAACTGAAATCTTCCCTCAAGATACCATGTGATAACGAGTTCGTGTGTCGAGGTCAGCAGTATTAGTTAAAACGAAAACTGAGTACTGCCCTCAATATACCATGTAATAACGAGTTCGTACTTTGTTTTGACCGTAGTGCAGTTTATTGTAATCGGTAACGAACGCACTAATCTGTTGGGGAGATTGATCGAAAAATGGTCAGAAATGTGTGCAAACTTGACTTAAGACATTGTCTTACCACATCCCGCAATAACATGTTAAACACAAATATTGAAAGTCGAGAGGTAGCCCGAAATGTATTACAAGCCGTGCGTGCTAGACAGATAATGTTAGAAAATAGCGTACCAAGTTGTGAAGTACTTGCATGGGCGACAATCTGACCACTCCTCAATGTTATGTTTAATTACCTTGGAGCTTTTATATTTATTAAAGAAAAAGAAAAACTCCGGCGATATCATATCCATAAACAATCGCCTTTTAACAATTGATGATTCTGTGCTGTCGGGCCCAATGAACACGCAGACGGCAGGTTCAAAATACAAGGAATGTTTACTTGTGTAATAACTAACAGTACTCAAAACAAGATGGCGGCCCTGTCCCAGAATCCCATATGTTGCTTAGCAACCTAACTGATGGCGGGAATATGGCCATGCAAAGTACGATATATGTTTATACTTTTATGCTCAGACACAACAAATTCATTGAGTTTGTATGTGAAAGAAGTTCTATTCAGCAGAGGTGTATGTCAGATGTGTATTCGTTTATACTAGCATTCTGCTCTTTATTCAATTACTTGTATTGATAATCAAGTCCTTGAATATTTATCTTCATTTTCATTTAGGATGGGTGCCTACCATTAACATAGGTGATAACACATCCAACAGACTTCACGGAAGCATTCTGAATAACTTTTGTATCATGTGTTAACCTGGAAAAGTAATTCATTCAAAAAATAGTGTGCGTCGGGCCTAGGGTGTAGCGCGGTGGGCGTGGTGTGCCCGGTGGGTGTGGGGTGTAGTATTCACAACTGCCAGTACACTACACAAAATTAGGTTAGGTAAATGCACCCTCTCTAGCTCGAATTAAATTGCATTGCTGTAAATAATAGCAATTCAATAAATGAATAAAAAAATAAAAGATGTATCAGCAGGGATACAAATTTACAAACCACATATTACAACAGGTTGTGCATAGCTCCATCATTTGTTGTGTCGTGACATTTGAACAAACATATATACAATGTATACATACTAACTGATGCACACATTAATAATGCTACAATTGATTTAAGTATTGTAACACAATTGTACTTTTGGTAGGAAAAAGACAATATCGTTTGTTTTATCACGATATTCCAAAAAGTAGACACAGCAAACATACTACTCAGTGGAACTAAATTAGTAATGCTTTGCTTGATTTAAGTAATATTATCGGACAGCTAGATAATTTTTGTTGGGACTGTCCAAAAAAATCAATTGACTTCGGGGAAATAAATAAAGATGGCGGCATGTATTTGTTGAATATGTTACTCCTACCCGACCCATGGTGCCGTTAACATTGGTCAGGACTGTTAAAAATAATCAATATGACTCCATATGGAGTTCAAAAGAAATTATATTATACAACAATGATATGCACCATTTTCTACCATTCAATATTTTGGTGTTTATTGGTGAAATTAGGTTGGTAAAAAGAAAATATGTGTGTACCCATTAACATAGGATATAATGGAACAGGGATTAATGATTTGTATTACAATGACTAGAAATAATATCGTGTCTAGACTGGCGCAGTCGGGGCGATTAATTTGTTTTTGGAGTTTAAATAAAATAAAAAAGTCACGAAATGGAGGTGTTAGTGCGAAGTCCCCTGTAACTGCGAAATCACCCAGACTGCATGACCCTCTATCGACACTGCAGGAACCCGTCGATTTTTCAACAGCTAATTATGTTAATGAGTGTTCTAATTTACAATCATCTAAGTCAATCACAACGTTTCTTCTACTGACCTCTGACGGAGAAGACGTCGGCTGATTGTAGCAGCCGATTTTGTTTTAATTCTACGACTGTTTTTTACATTTTCTATGCTACATTCGAAGTCGATTTTTGACGGCTACGACAAACTCGAATTTCAACATGCCGCCATGTTGGGTCTTGTCGCATACGACTTGTTTACCACTTCCGTGTGACTGAGAATGTTCTAGAACCGTACTGTGTCTGGGTGGAATTTTTAGAAGTTGGTTGAATAGGTAATAGGACACTGTAGGAGGCAATAGAAGGTAATGGAACATTCTAGAAATTTGTAGTAAATTCCAGACTCATTATGTATGCTGATGTGATGGTCTATTTATAGACAGTGTGGGTATATATAGGGGAGTTGTTCAGCACTGAGATCAGATCGGAGATCTCGTTGAATTGTATTGGAGTTTAAGTATCTAGTTATTGAAGTAGTGGAGTTTTACCGCGTTATTGTACTTGATGTTTGCAGAGTATAATAATACCAGTACCAGTTGAAACCTCATCTGTTGGCTCCGTGTTCGTATTTTATCATCGCCGCCAGGGAAGTCTTTTTGTTACTGTTGCCATTTTGGTATTTGAACCATCACACTTGTACTATACCAATTACGTTTATACGGTAATATTACGTTGCATGTGACAGGTCTGCAGTGTGACCTTTGCCATGTTGCATCATGAATATTTAATAGCAATGAATTTCCTGCACAATGAACCAGTCGGTGTGATTTCGCGCTAACACCTCCATTTTGCTCTTTTTTATTTTTTTTTAAACTACAAAAAAAAACAAATTAATCGCCTCGACTGCGCCAGTCTATGTCTTGCTTTCAAATCTACAGTCACACAAATATTAACGGGAATTTTATGTTATTGACAATTACTTATTTTATATCCATTCTGCTGTATTTTGTTCTCAAAATTTTAAGACAGAGACAGGAGAACTACAGTACTGTGTGACGGAACACAGTCCCTCTATCCCCAGTCTGGAAACGCTTCGCAGTCTATTGTCCCAGGGAAGTTGCGGGTAAATAAACCGTTCACACTTCGCCACGACGCTGAACGTACACTAACTTGAGCACTACAATCACAAACTGCAAACAGAACATATTACCGTGATTTTTCAAAATACGAACATCCGAAAGAAAAAATAACAACATCACAAAAATTTAAATGTACATATCTATTCACATTTAAAAAATATTGTAGTTGAAAGCAGTTTTTCTCACAGGGGCTTGACGATCTATTCCCCTCAATGCGTGGACGTCTATGGGGCCGTGCGACTATGTCCCGGTACAGGACCTTACCCTTGCTCAAAATAATAGAAACTATGGAATTAAACAGTTTAGTAATGTAAAGCAAGCATATCTTATTAAATTTAATCATCACGCTCCGAAACCACAAAAATCACTAATACTTGTTTCCGGCCGATCAGCTTGCACTATATATAAGACAAGAGAGGAAACAAAATATGCACACATTTTTCTAGCTGCCGAAAATCATACCTCAAAATACAAAATACCTTGTCCAAACTAGTTACGAGTGCTTATAAGACATTGAACTATCGCAAAATGTTGTCCGATTACATACAAATCATATATTTTTCCATAATTTACGCATTTATGACGAAATTTGACAATTTCATATTTTCTGTGATACCAGCCTTCAAGTTGTGTCAATCTGCGCATGCGTTCGCGCCCTCAAACGCCAGGACTGCATTTCATTTCTTTGCTGCCAGAGTTTGAAATTCTCAACTATGCATAATCATTTATACACAATTGAAAGCGCATTTGCCGGAACTTCTTCGTGCGTTATTCTTGTACAAACCTCATTATATATGTTATTACAGTGGCTAAAATGGCGACAAATGGTGATGTGGATTTATATCTAACATTGTACTTACTCTACTATCGCTTGTTTGAAATGTTAGTGTTTGTATCGTGTTATTAAAGATAGCAGTTCTCGTTAGTAAATACAAAATAAATATATAATAACAGATATGTCACATACATCATCAACATGGTGTAAACCATTCAAACCATTTAATTAATATTCCTAATACAGTATACCGGAACTACTTCGATTATGTTAATTATGGGCCAATAGAAATACATTCCGGTGATGTATCTGGTCATAACAATACGCGTTTCCGCGGAAAGGTAATATATATATTGTGTTGACGTGCGGTGACACTTATACTGTGACTACGACGTCTCTCAACGATGAGAAGAATGTTGCGCTTACTAATAATACACACCATTTCAAGTGTTGCTGTAGCAGCTTCGGTCAAGGTTAGTTTACAGTGAACGTTATCGTCTAGTTATACAAATTATTTTCAAACTGGTCAGTAGAGTGTTAGTTACAGGTATAGTATGCAATGATTGCCAGTTTTACCATTCGAAAACTAACTTTCATACAGACAAACGTCACTCCTCACTATTGGAAGTCTTCGTTTTTTTTTCAATGAACAGGCAATTTTATTAACAGTGAAATCGCGAAATTATGAAATTGTCAGGTCATGTGAAAATGTTATAATAAATTTCAAAAATTTTGTTGGGTTCAATGATCGACGTACTAAAAATAAACTGGAAGTCCGCTGCGTCCAAGAGAAAACAATTGCACACGAGTACGTGAAGTAAGTTTCTTTCCCAATTTGATGGTTTGTGGCTGCTTAAAACCAAGTTGCATCCGCTAATTATTGAGTCATCTATGCATATTTATGCTTGTATATTTTCCTGTTATGTTTAATTTTTTGTATGTCTTGGCGAAACAAAAGTAGAAATTATAGACTAAACTTGGAATATTTTGAAATCGGCAATTATTGTTTCTGACTCCTGAAAGGGTGGGAACTGTCCGGATTTAGCTGCAACACGTTGATATCGACAGTTTGGTTGAGATTTTGATAGAAACGTAATGTAATCATTTGTATTAAATACGATACTGTACTCACTCTTTCACTGAGCTAGTCCAACAGCTGGGGCATACTATGTACCCCCCCTCCTATCCCTCCCAGACCCAACGTTTTTGGACTTTTTTTGTGTTGAACAATAAAACAACATTTAACATTACCCAGTTTTCGCTGCTCAGTATCAGATTCACGTTATTTTAACAAAATCGCATGTAACTGCGTACGTGTGTGCGTTCGATAGGAGCATTGTGCTCCACAAGCTAGTAAATGTGCTTTGGTTTTGCCCCAAATCAAACACGTGTATTCTCTCTATATAGACGTTAATAAATGTATGAATATATCTTGTATTCTTGAAAAGTGAAATATTTACATTATGTTATGAGTTTGTCAGCCAACAGCAGTTATGTTTCAATATTTTGACGACGAATATGTACGACATTCTACAGATAAAATTTGAAAAATTCATCTGCTATTTATACAATTATGTTTCACGTGGCTCTTGATTGTTCCTTTCCCCTCGAAACGATGCGTATGATTTGTATAGTAATAATTATGGACATGAATTCATGCTACCATTCATCATTATTAATATTTGTTTTTATTATTATTTCACAGAAGATACATTTTGAGAAGCGATCAGGTAAGTAGTAATTTAATTCACAAGATGGTAATTTTGCGACTCAATTATTCATCATTTGTTCATCTAACACATAATTCCTGTCACGTGTTACCGCTGATAAATTGACTGCAGACATAACGCTATACAGTACAGCCACAGTCTGAGAGCTGAGTGGATTGTTATTTTAAACCTACAGTTTAACCAGAGTCAATATTTTTGTGTTTTTTTGTTCTTCAAAAATCTTTTCGAGTTTACGAAGTTAGTAAATAGGAAAATAAGATGTTCAGAGGTGTTTGACAGATTTGTCAAATTTCCAAATATACGTAAACCTACCCAGAGGAAATATGAGAGTGTCCTCACGTGCGTAATCTGCCACTGGTGGGGTGGACAGTAGGGGTAGATAATATACAGTAGAGCCAAAGACTTACATTCGCTCATATTCATCTTTGACGGCGACCATCTATGCGAACATTATGCTCTGGAAATTGTAAGCGGTACATTTTACAAGTCATGTCGTAGTTGTTAGCGAGTGAAAGCTGTGGTTGAACGGGATATGAAACTTGGTAACCTACAATATAAACATTAACAAATGTGTGTATTATTTGTTATAACTTCATTGTTATTACATAATTCGAATAACTTTGATATCACAGTGTCGATAATCTATATACAACGGAATATCAAAGTAAAAACACGACGTTATCTTTAACGGCATTTCAGTCAGTTTTACAGACTAGTTAGTAAATATGAGTTATGTATCATTCAGGAACGAAAGAACATTAAATGACTAATTATTAATTTATATTTCTAGCAAACTATGAAATAGTTTTTGGTCGAATGATATATGCCGAAGCAGAAGCTTCTTGTGCTGCCATCAATGGAAAACCCGCACAGATCTGCTCAGAGGCAGAACAGAATGCAGTAGAAACATTAAGAGATACCATAGGAAACGATAATAATAATAATTATCTAATAATAATGAAATATTACTTCATCGCAATGATAAATAAACACCAATTCAACAATTTAAAATATCCATAAAGCTGCGCATTATACCGTGCATTTCGATTTTAGGTCACAAGTGTGACAGACTTTTCTCAAGAGAAGGCGATTTACAATGTTGGAAAAACGTACTATGATGCATTTTTCGTCATAAGTTTAGAATAATCAATTGTAATGAGCCATTTATGTTCATACTATCATATATGAAGAGTAATATCTTAACAATTGAATAACAATTGAAACAAAAATGGGTTTATCTTGATATTACCGAGGTGATAAGATTGTAGTGTTCTTGTAGTGTTAAACCTGTAGTATTGTGGTTCAGCTGAATCCAACTGACATCAGCTAATAACACATTAATCTGATTATAGTGCAGCCAAGATGGCAGGCTATGTATGGAATTCTTTGCCGTGTTACACAGCGGAAAGAGGTGTTATTTGTGAGATACAACCCGGTGAGTTTATTATTCTGTTTTTATTGAAAACATTTTTTTCCTGAAAACAACGGTCTGGATGTTCTTCTTATATTTACAACTTCGACCAATAGACCTTCGTAGCGTCCTAGTGTTTCATTTTCCCCGCCATTTCGACCACAGATCATTCAATATGTGTAATAGTGAACACGATGACTGGAAGAGTGGAAAACTATTTGAGGGGCAAACCAAGTCTCGTGGCAAACCAAGTATCGCGGTACTATCACTTTCAACGGGATCTTGGCGGTCATTTGCGTCGAAAATCAACTCCGCGATATGGCATTCATACTTCTGAGTAAATATAGGTGCATTAATAGATTATAAATCTTATACACCTTAATATTTGACCTTTCTCATGTACTTGACAAATTGTACAATTGTTGTATACGCAGTATCGTCTAAGTTATATGTTCATGATATATGCACTAAATACGACTCAGTGGTGTAAACTCCATCGTGTGTGTTTTATTATAACAGGTGTTTCTGGTGATCCACACATGACGTCATTCGACGGTCGACCATTTAGTTTCCAAGGTATATGCTGGTATACTCTGTTTAGAGACTGCTCGTCTAATCCTGGCTTTGAAGTTACAGCTGAGTTTGAGCCGAGAAACATCAATACGCCGGAACAAGTCAGAACGCGAACTGTTTCTCTTAATATAACTGTTGGAGGTGACTTTGTTGTCATTAATGGATTGAACGTCGTTACAGTAAGTGACTTGCTCATGACATAACTCATGTCATTATACCTTATTTTAGAAGAGTCTGGAATTTTTTCTGTTGAACATGATATTTTACAAACTTCATACATGACTTTTTGTCTGGTTTCTGCAGACCAAAATAATTGGCTGTACAAATGATTGCTAGTTGAACTTCCTGAAATAATGCAATTTATTTTTATTTTAAATTGTTGTGCCTCGAGTCAGTTCCAGACATCGAATGTCACTGTTGCAAGCGCAGACATAATAGTATAGTGCATTTTGTCACAGAAACCATAAACATGTTTGGGACTAAATGACTGTGTGGCCATGACTAAATCAAACAGTAATTTAATATGTTGGCCTAGCATCAACCAGGCCTTATCGAAGACAAAATTAACCAACGCCCCCCCTAAATAACATCTCTTCCTGTGGTTTTGGCATTTCCACATAACACACTCTCGACCCTTTCGATGTTCAACCACAGGTAGGAGTTGAATTCGGGTCTACTGATCAATAGTCTGACGCACAACCACGGCGCTACCAGTTACCGGTATATATTAAAAGTGGTTTACAATTTACTAATTACAATATATATATATATATATATATATATATATATATATATATATATATATATATATATATATATATATATATATATATATCCTCAGGGTACAACTGAAAGACCTATGACTAAAGCAATCTCAATACACGTACAGTAAGACAATAAGAATATCAAACTGACCTTCACCTCCAAAGATACTACATTCACTCTGTACTGGACATTGAAGACACACAGCTTAAGAGTATCTATCTCTGGATCCGACTACCATGGTCAGCTCTGTGGTCTTCTGGGTGACGCTGATGGTGACACTCGTAATGACTTCCTAAAACCTAATGGTACTGTAGTCCATGATGCTGCTGAGTAAGGGGAAAGCTGGCGAGTAGAGTGGAAAAAGTAAGTTACTTGAAACATATTTTAAATAAATTGTCATTTGCGTTTTCTTAGACAGTTACAACATCTTATACTGCCATAAGCGAAGATATTCGAGTACAGTTAATAACGCAATCTGGTTGGCTGTGGTACTGGTATTTTACATACTTTATGGTCATGCTCAGTTACGAATAAGTATACACTACAAAAATTGCCATACTACTTGGAATACTAAATGTTATGTTAATTACGGTGTCATGAGGCTGATAAACTGTATATGTTTACACAGTATTACACATATGTCAGTATCTTTTCAAAGTCATCAATACTGCTTAGTCACATGATAAGATCGAAAAAGTCTGATCATTATTGAAATTAAAATACTTTTTTGTTTTTGTTTCAGCTGTGATTAATACTATTTTATATGAAAGTTGACAATGACAACGCACGCAAATAGGCAAAGAATGATAGATGCATGCGCAGGTGACGACGCTCCGCTTTAACAGAGGAATTAAAATACATAAATTAGATGCCATATTGTTGAAAATAAAGACTGAAATGCGTAAATGCGTAAACTGAAATTGTGTTTTATGTATTTTATCTTGCATGTATCTTACTAATTTAATTTTAATATATATATCACCAGCTGTAATAACAAAATGACAATATTTGGCCTGTATTATTTATCACATATATAAGTCAATATCTTCACATTGAGAACTGACTGGATCCGTGGTACATCGTGGTCAGTCCAGGATGTAAACTCGTTCTTACAATTAAATAAACACAACATTAGTATATTAGGCCCATTATATATGATATTTCAATCGTGTGCAAAACATAATATATTGTAAAATATTTTGATTTCAATTATTTCCATGGGATAGCAAATTTAGTACTTTTTGGCAAATTGTTACTTCATTATCAGTACTAGTGTGTTTAACTTTCCGCGAATTAACATTATGGCATTTTACGTCTGTCAAATAACGGCCAAATGAATACGCGGAATCATTAATTACTAAGGACCTGGCGTAGAATTGGAAATTACTCCAAATAAACAAATGTCCAATTCTGGAACAGGATAATAGTATACTCGGAGGCGGACATCCGGGCATTTTCACAGCCTGGCAACCCGCGGCGGTGAAAACAAAGGCCCAAAACTCGCAGAAAACGGTACTTTGGGATGATTGTTGAGACTCCTTTGAACAGTGCAACAAGATTAGCCCTACGTGTGTAACATATATAAATTTGGTTGTTCAGAATTACTTCAAAGTTGAGTTCGTGTTGTTTTCTCGAATTTTCACCGGCTCGACCGGCGTTCCACAGCAGCGCTCTCAGAGCCCATAGAAATGCATTGTACAGTGGTGCGCGTCTTAGCAACGTGGAACGTCTGTGACGTAGCTCCGCCCCCGAGGATATTTGTTTATTGATGAAATAGTAGGGCGCCGCCAGACGATCTGGCTTAGTAAGTGTGCCGTGTTTCTCTCATGAAGTAGACGCTGATTGTGCACAACGGAAGCCGCTCATCCGGCCATTGGATGGCGGCACATCGTGTATGTTGTGTTCACAAAGGACGTGGAGATGATCCGTGGTATATCGTGACCAATAAAAAAAATGATTTTCTGTCTAACTGTGGGGTGTCTTTTATTTTTGTGCTAAATGGGAAACACCAAAGTTCCGGCATTTATTTGTCATGGTTGTTCCGTACCAGTATCGCGAGTTCTAAGTTTGGTTTACTATGTTGGCAAAACCGCGCAAATTAATTTTACCGCCACTTTACAGCTGTTTTAACACAGACACCAGTTAATTCCGTTACCCAATGGCTGAAGCAATTTCACATCGACAAGACACGCTCCAAAACAGATTTGACAGCGTCGGCCCAATGCGCATGCGTATAAAATAGGTGGTACTTATATCTTAATTCATGACATCGACTCACAGACTGTACGCCTCAGCAAAGTCACCAAATTGACAAACAACCGATTGACGAATTTGTGTACTCTTGTTTCAAATTCCAACTAGAACATTGCTGACATAATACTTAAACTGACTTCATTGCAAGAACACATGAATGTCACAGACCAAAACGTCAACACAACATTTCTGGAGATGCACAAGTTGAAGGACATAATTACATTACAATTGGAAACTGCTAATAGAACAAATTTTCGGAATGAATTGGTGTTCAGATTTGAAAATCACTTATCACTTTGTGTCTCACCAAAAAGTCAGAACAGCATTACAAGACGTCTCTACAATTCTAAGACAAAATTATCAATATACTTGCCACCTATTTTAATACCAAACTTACTCATAACTCATCAAACTACTGAGTCACTGTATATACAATTACGTTATACGTATACCATTGACAAATCCAGACTCATCTTATTAATTATACTTTAGACGAATTGGCATATAGATCTGCTAAACCAAGTTTTGATTTATTCTCATCACCTATATCATATTTGGCGAAATTATTCTCATCGACCCTGTGCATGTCTTTTGTCACTTGTGTTCTGATAGTTCTGCTTCACCTGAAAGTCTGAAGACAAGAACGTATGATTCAACATTTATTAGCAATTGTCATGATATGTAATCAACAAAGCATGTTAATTATCAACATATGGCAATTGACCCTGTACACACAGGAAGTCCTCATTATGCAAATTAATAAACCAGTCTTAGTAGTAGGACCTAGAGACAGTGTCTTTGTCAATTACTAAACATAACATGGTGTCAGAAGTGCTGATTCCTGCATGACAATTGTTTGAAACTCACCATAGAGAAGTGAAGTGACAACAGGTTGAGCTGAAGAGGAAGAACTTCTGAGAAAATCTTTTAAAAAGCGAGATTTCCAGAGTCACCCAAGATCAAGCTACAACAGTGCAGAGAACAATGAGAACAAAGGAACTCACAACAAGATACTGTGACCTTTTGACAAAAACAAAGGCGACTGAGAAGTAAGTGTTCCTAGAAGTCATTCATTGTAAATTATGGCACACAATAATTTTAGACAACCACCAGAAATGGATTTTACCACTGAAGGCAATAAGGCTGAAAGATGGAAACAATGGAGGAAAACAGTAGAGTTGTATTTAGAGTTGGTATGGCAGACAAAAGTGATGCTGAGAAAAGCAAAGTTATTCAGTACATCATAGGCCCTGGAGGTAGGGAAATCTTTGAAACTTTTGAGTTCACTGAAGAAGATGATGATAAAAGCACTGTACCAAATGACACCCTAGACAAGTTTGAAAAACATTTCGCCTTAAAGAAAAGCATTGTAATTTCTCGTCACAAGTTCAACACTAGAAATCAGGGAAGAAATGAATCCATTGATGATTTCGTCACAGCACTAAAAATATTATCAAAGGATTGTGCATTTGGCACAATGCGTGATGAACTGATTCGTGACAGAATAATATGTGGTATTTACTGTGAGAAAGTTAAAGACAAACTACTGCAGAAACAAGATCTAAACCTAGAGCAAACACTAACCATATGCAGAGCTCATGAAGAATCAAAGAAAAATAGGCAAGATCTGGCTGAAGAAACCAGTGTACATAGTGTAAGATCAAAGAAAACTTATGCGCAACAAAAACAAATCAAGAAACCTAACTACAGTGGCACAAGGCAAAAACAAAGCTATGATAATCCTAAGAAAGAGAGGTGTGGCAAATGTGGGACTGTACATGCAAGAAAACAATGTCCAGCATATGGCAGGAGATGTCTGAAATGCCACAAAATGAATCACTACCAAAAGTACTGTAGATCCAAAATCAGTGTCCAAGGATTAAATGAAGAAGAAACAGATACTGAATCCAGTACACTCTATGTTGAACCCATCAAAAAGAAATGCAAGACTGAGGTCAAAGAAGACGAGTGCTATGTGACAACTGATATTCATGGTACAGATGTGAGATTAAAAATAGATACAGGATCTCAAGCAAACATCATACCAGTGAAGATATTCAAGAAAATCAAGGACTCTAGCATTCAAATTCAGAAGACTCGCATTACACTGACAAGTTACAGTGATGAAAAGTTAAAGGTACATGGGAAATGCAAGTTAAACTGCATGGAAAAATATTTGGATTTCTACGTCACAGAGACTGACCAACCATCTTTACTGGGATTTAAAGCTTCACAAGACTTGGGCTTAATCAAGGTAGTCATGAATATTCATGAAAAAGAGAAGAAAACCATGATAATGGAGAAATTTCCAAAGTGTTCGATGGAGGATTAGGCTGTCTAACTGAACCATATCATATCAGGTTAGACACATCAGCTGTACAAGTAGTACATCCACCAAGGAAGATACCAGCATCACTTCGTGACAAACTAAGACAAACACTGGACTAGATGAAAAAACAGAAAGTACTTCGTAAGGTAGATGAGCCAACAGACTGGGTGAACTCCATGGTTGTTGTAGAGAAACCAAAGTTGGGTAAACTACGCATATGTCTAGACCCAAGACACTTAAATAAGGCAATCAAACGAGAGCATTATCAATTGTCTACACTTGAAGACATAACAACACGCATGTCTGGAGCTAACGTTTTCCCAAAGCTAGACGCCAACCATGGATACTGGCAAATACCACTTGATGAGTCCAGTCAACTACTCACTACGTTTAATACACCTTTTGGTAGATATTGCTATCTGCGAATGCCTTTTGGAATCAATTCAGCACAAGAGGTATTTCAGAAGAGAATCTCCCAACATTTTGAGAACCAACCTGGTGTTGAAACAGACATGGATGACATTTTGGTATGGGGTAGAACAACTGCCAATCATGATGAAAAGTTGAGGGCTACACTCAACAATTGTGAAGAAATAAATCTCATACTCAACAAGGAAAAATGTGAGTTTGGTGTCACAAAAATCGGGTACCTGGGAAATATTCTCACACCAGAAGGAGTACAACCGGACCCAGAAAAGATTCGAGCTATAACAGAGATGCCGCCACCAACAGACACGCAAGGAATAATGCGATTACTGGGTACAGTAAATTACCTCGGTAAATTCGTGCCTAACCTTGCAACTATAACAGAGCCAATTAGAAGCATACTGAAAAAGAACATATAGTTCCACTGGTCAGAAAGTCAGCAAAATTCATTTGAGGCAATAAAGAAAATCCTAACAGAACAACCAGGCCCTGTGTTAAAATACTATGATGTAACTAAACCAGTAACTGTTAGTTGTGATGCATCCAAATTTGGCCTAGGAGCTGTATTGCTGCAGGAAAACAGACCAGTAGCTTATGCATCTCGATCAATGACTGACGCTGAGACCAGATATGCTCAAATTGAAAAGGAGCTATTGGCCGTAATGTTTGGTCTGGAGAGATTTAACAGTACACTTATGGTAAGACAATCCATGTTGAGTCTGATCACAAACCCTTGGAATCCATCATGAAGAAACCACTTGCAGCAACACCAGCAAGACTGCAGTGAATGCTTCTTAGACTGCAGAAATATGACATATCACTGAGATACAAACCAGGGAAAGAACTAGTCACAACTGATACGTTGTCAAGGGCTCCCTTATCATCTCAGTCACTGGGAAGTAATGATGACAGCATCATGGATGAAGATTTGTCCTACGTCGTGCATCATGTCATGTCAAATCTGCCAGTATCAGATGAAAAGTTGCAGATAATTAAAGACAAAACAACAAAAGATGTCTCTCTCAAATATCTTACATCTGTATTAATGAATGGTTGGCCAAAGAACAAGTCACAACTCCATGTCAGTATTAAAGAATACTTGAAGCACCAAGATGAACTAACCATCATGGATGGAATAATATTCAAAGGAGAAAAATACTGATTCCACATTCTTTAAGACAAGAAATGTTGAAATTAGTACATATAGGTCATATGGGAATAGAGAAGTCAAAGCAACGAGCAAGAGACATTCTGTTTTGGCCTAATATGAACACACAAATTGTAGACATGGTATCAAAATGTAGTATTTGTCTGGAATATCGCAAATCAAACCAGAAAGAACCAATGATACCAACACCAATTCCAGATGGTCCATGGCAAACTATAGCAACTGACCTGTTTATGCTAGACAACACTAACTATTAGGTTGTGGCAGACTACTATTCCTAGTTTTTTGAAGTTATGAAACTTCAGAATACTTAGTAGCACAGTTGTAAACTACACCAAGTCCATCTTCTCAAGACATGGAATACCATTTGAAGTCAGAAGTGACAATGGACCACAATACACTGCAACTGAATATCAGCAGTTTGCTAAAGAATGGGGCTTCAAACTTGTAACAACTAGCCCATACATGAGCCAGTCAAACGGTTTGGCAGAAAGAACAGTACAAACCATAAAAAATCTACTCAAGAAAGCACGAGATGATGAGAAAGACCATTACCTCAGTATACTGGAGTATAGAAATACACCAATTAATGACATCGGATACCAGCACAAATTCTAATGAGTCGGAGGCTGAGATCAACATTACCAATAACACAGATGCACCTAAAACAAAACGTAATAGAACCATCCACCCTCAAAGAGAAACAGAAAGTCAGACAAGATCAGCAGAAAATGAAAATGCCATGCTAAACCCCTACCTAGCTTAAGCAACGGAGAAACCATTCGCGTTCAACAGGGAGGAAGATGGGTGACAGCAAAGGTATCCGGACATGCCAAAACACCTAGATCATACAACATTGAAACTGCAGAAGGAAAGCACTATCGTCGCAACAGAAGACATCTAATGAAAACAAATGAACAACATTATTTTGTAGATGATAGTGACATAGAAGAAACAGAAGTCGTGCCAACTCGACCAATTAATGAAAGGACAACAGTGACAGCAGCAACAGTGCCTAATAATGCCCCTGTACCTGAAGTGAAAACAACTAGAAGTGGAAGAGTTGTCAGTAAACCAGACAGATACCAATCTTCTGTGTGACAGGGCAGAATAATCCCTGTTTTATTTCTCTCATATCTATTGAATAGGATAGTCTACCCTAATTCAATATAGTTATAAACAAGTAGTATTAATTAGTTAGATGAAGTTTAAATTGATGATAACTGTGAACAGAACAATAAGTGTGAACTGATAGAGTAATTAACTCTCACTGTATGGAATACAAGGAACTTTATAATGCGAAGAACTGAACTATAACATGCACTAGCATCGTTTCGATTTTTTTAATATTTGTCTCACTCATATTTTAACAATCTAAAAAAAAGGGAGTTGTCATGACATGTAATCAACAAAGCATGTTAATTATCAACAAATGGCAATTGACCCTGTACACACAGGAAGTCCTCATTATGTAAATTATCTAACCTTGTTTACTTATACTTGTTGGGAGTTGAATAAATCAGTCTTAGTAGTAGGAGCTAGAGACAGTGTCTTTGTCAATTACTAAACATAACAGCAATTGGCACTTTTGCTGAACAAATTCCCATGATAAAAAGCGCCCCACAGTGTTGTTACCTGAAACAAAGCCTATACCTAACCGATTCTCTTGTGTTTTGGGCATATCCATGCAATAGAACATTGACATTCGTTACTTTGATTTTATTCTTTATAGGCAAATTCACACTGGCACGTGTTCATATTAAATTGTTTCACGTCCCTTCCCTTCAAACTAGTTATGCGACCATTGTTATCAAATTGTCAAATCACAATGATGCTATTAGCATTCCGTTAAAACATTTTTTTTATCTCGTTGCAATTGTATGTATTGAGCGTCGCACTGTCATGAGTGTGGTTTATTAAATAAGTTAAATCTATATATTTCACCGTGTTAATTTGTCATAAGTTTTTTAAGTATTGAGAACATTTGTTATATATGTGATAGTTGCTTAGTGCTTTTGAAGTTTTCCTACATAGTTTTATAATCTAAATTTATAGTTTTCTTATTTATGCAATTAATTGATCACCAAGATTCTTTGTCTTTCTGTGCAGTATTTTCTGTATTGTATTTAAGTTGCTGTGGGCGATAAGATAGAAGCGATCCCAAGCTAACACGATACATCCACAATGCAACTTTACGACCCAGAAGGTATTCAATCCAAGCACATTCAACCCAGACAGCATCACTTATTTTCCTTGGACGTCGAATCACAATCACCCAACCCAAAACCCTTGCTGCCGCCACCCGTCTCTTAACAAAATCGTGGACAACACAATGTAGATGCAATGTATTAAAGTAAAAGTATGGCATGATGTGATATCAGATCAGCTTATCTTGCTAGGATGCTAGTTATCCATGTCTCGCTTAGAGCCTAAAATATTACCTACATGTAGATGCAATGTATTAAAGTAAAAGTATGCTGTGATATCAGAACTGCGTACATAGCAAGAATGCTTGTTTTCTCTGTGTCTCCACAGAACCATGGATAAAACATTGTGGATGCAATGTAGTAAAGTAAACATATGGTTTGGGTTGATATCAGAGCAGCCTTGATATCAGAGCAGCCTATCTAGCTAGAATGCTAGTTATCTATGTGTCGTTTTAGCACATAACATATTAGCTACATGTAGATGTAGTGTAGTGGGATATCAGAGCAGCCAATCTTGATGAATGCCAGTTCACTACGTGTCTCTCCAGAATCTGGAATAATACCGACATGTAAATACAATTTAAATGGAATGTATCAAATAAAATTACGGTGTGATATCAGAGCAGCAAATCTTGCTAGAATGCCTACTTATATAAGTGTCTCTAAAGAACCTAGGATAATACATACATGCAGATACAATGTAAGTGGAATGAATCTTAATAAAAGTATGGTGTGATATCAGATCAGCACATCTAGCTAGGTATTCCATAATAACAAGTTGTACATGTATAATAGGTACACGTAGATACCATGTAATGTATCAAATTAACTGTATTATGTGGTATCATAGCAGCCCACGTAGCTAGAATTTCGCAATAGCACCAAGAATTATACCAACATATATATAAAATGTAGATGAGATGTATCAAAACAAATGTGTGTGTGATATCATCCCCTGCTTAAAGCGTACACTACAACCAAACTGAGGCCCAATTCAGGGTCTAGGCCGAAACTGCACCCCACTGCACACAGGCAGGATATCCCGCATAGCCATGTGGTGTCCCACCAACGGCTCTGTCTGTTGGGCCAGGAGGCAGGTGAGACTTCAGAGTGCTGGAGGTGCAAAAGATTGCATTCCAGTGTGCCGGCCATAAACTCAAAATGTAAGGTCGCAACTCTACTCTCTGGGCTTGCATTGTTTCTAACTGAACTGTCGAAAGATTCCATGAATGCAGCCATCTTCTTTTGTCTGTCCCACCGAACCAAAATTCATGGTACCGAGTTCGGGGAAAGGAACTGCTGGATCCAGGCACAGCGTGAGATTTGCCTTCAAACTCTGCTGACTCTGGTATCAGACACGGCATCAATCGATTGTCCCACTCTGGGAACTCAATTCTGCAGTCGGTGTTGCTTTGGATCCCACTATCTGGATCCCGGAAGAGACAGCACTACCGAGAGAGACTGCTTTAGGATCGAGGGTGGGGGTACATATATCCGTACATACATACATGAAGACCGGAAAAAAATTCTTCTCATGGGTTCCAACAGACGATCTCCGGTAGAGAGAGTGCACCACCGTCTTGCCCTGCTTTGTCCCCTCCGAAATTGGAGGCATGGCCGCCAGCCCCCATCGGCTGCCTGTGGAGTAGCATCTTTGCCAGCCAAGAACCAATTTTTCGGCCGAAGTCTCAACATTAACCCTTGGCAGATTCCACCACTATTTACAGTATGTCGCATGCCCTCAGATGATTATAAATTCACTTCGGTCATTTGCATCACCCAATCAGAACTCATGAAACTACACATTACTTGGTAAAATTAAAGTGGCAGAATCAAATAAATGTGTTGCTACCTTTTTCTCTGAACGAGCTTACTGATCATCAAAAGAAAGCGCATAGTGCTGTATCTGAGGAAAATGACGTGTTTGTTGCAAACACAGTCCCTGGACTTACTGATCATCAAAAGAAAGCGCATAGTGCTGTATCTGCGGAAAATGACGTGTTTGTTGCATACACAGTCCCTGGACTGTGTTGCAACGAAGACCGAATCGGGCAAGTCGATATGTTATCAGTTTTGACAGTTTTGTCAGTTTACTAAAACACAGTTGCACAAATATTTAGACATTCCATCGTCCTCATTCACAATTTTCAACATTGGAATAAGAAATTTTGGAAACGTGTCAACGAATATAGATTTTCTGTTCTCGACTTTTGGTGAATCAGCACAAAGCCTACACGCCGCTACTGTTTTAATTTGTGATGAGCTCTCCGTTCTTCACATTTATAATACAGCAACTCTGATTGGTGGCGCCAGCACCTTGGTGCGACCAATCAAATGAATCAATTTAGCTTCAGTGAAATACAGCTTTTCCTAACACGATCACGCACGGGTTCGTGGGACGGTTATGAATGGCCGGCTTCAGCGAAACTGTGCGATTCGGACGATGGTGGAGTAGGTCTCGGCAGAGTCCCGGTACCACCAGCCTGTGCCCCACCTGATCCCTCAAAATGATGGGAAGGTCGGGCTGGTATTCGGAAGATCCCAGGAGGTAGCATCACTTGAACACGAATATCTCTCACTGGTGTGCTTCTTCTGTGTGCCGAGCGAAGGGCAACTGCAGTGGAAGCAACCCGCTCAATGTGCATTTGGTCTACCTGTCCCGGCAGGCCCTCAACCAAAGCCAGAATCTTGGAGGCAAACCCCGGCGAGGATGGAATCCACAGAGGGAGGGACCTGCAACCGGTCCCATAGGAGCAACAAGCTCCAGGGGCACTTAGGAGGTCAGGAGATAAAAAGACTGCTGCCTTTCTTCCTGTCTATTTTGAAAACCACATTAGTAAAAGGAACAAGGCAAGCATGAGTTAAACGAATCACAGTTAAAAGCTGACACAACATGACCGATTGTGTCATCTGATTTTTGTTTAAGTAGTGCACACAAAAAAAGCTACGGGCCCAAAAATAAGAAAAAGTTATCCTACCAGCCACTTCGTCAACCTTACTAATAGTTAACAGCTTCTTCAGAAAACTGTGCAGAGAAAAACAAAAGTGATCATAAGGCAAGATGACGTGGGCCTCCTATGTGTCCACAAAGCCGAGCATGATAGATACATATTGATACAATGTAAGTGGAATGTATGGAAGTAGAATATGACATAACAATCTTCATGTATACATATTTAAAATTACTGAAATGAACTACACTTATCTGAAAGGCATTCTGCATGGGAAAATCTTCTCCTAGTACACCATGCACACTGATTCCAACCAAAATATATATCTATGTCAAAAAAGTATGAAAGATTGTTATTAAACAATTTCTGGTATATATGGTAATAAAAAACAGTTTTTGGTTGTGACAAGAGTGGCGGATATGTTGTCTCATATTTGGCAAGCAATTCTCATAATTTACTCTTCAGTACAAGTAGTTATTTCAAACATTTTTTTTCAGCATTTTTTAAGCATATTGTACAATTTCTATAATTCATTTACGATTTATTTTCCACATTGAATTACTTTTTTTCTTTAAATGTTTTTGACATCGGCTGTGATATGATCAGCCATTTACGTGAGAGACTAATTACATGTACATGTAATTGAACTAATTGAACTTTCTGCCTTCCGTAGGTCATTATTTTAGGCCTATAAACAATAGTTTCAGGCTTATAAACAATAACCAATTGAAATCATAAACAATAGTTTTGAGCGTGGCAGTGATCTCCAAGCATGACAGTGCTACCACACTGTTTGTAGCCTTGTGAATTAGGTAAATTTTACCGTTTCCCTCCCTAATTGTTTTTTTACTACTCCCTTAATTGCTATGCAGCTGTAAAACAACGTGGTCGCCGTTAGGAACTATCCATAACAGGCGAAGTCTGTTGATTATTTTCGTACTCAAATTGAAGGTTTATTGTGCTTGTTAAACAATTAAACCATACTCCTGACCGATTCAGTATGGACATTGATAGCTGATTATGAAAATGTGTCTCTGGTGACATAGGTTCTGTTTACCGATAAACAACTTTTATTGTGTATTCAATGTCATAGAGTGGAAAACCCGGAATGTCAAAACTATGGAAACATGGAAAGTAAAAATATTCTGAAAACATGGAAGGTAGAAATATAGTAATTAGGGTTAATTTTAAACTGAAAAACTTGTTATTTGTTTATTAGTAACATTCTAATATATGTTTTCATAGTTACACAACAATCTGGGTCGCTCAGGGACATAATCATTTTCCCTGCACTCTCGGGTACCACTTTCACTCAATTACTTGGTCGAACTTAAATTGTATATTTTGTCATTTTTATTTTTTATACTATTCAACGCAACAAAAACCAAGATTCACACTTTTTTTCAGTCAGCTAGCAAGTACCAATTCTGTTATTTTGTTTTGCTTTACGTGTTAATTAATTAACACCAGGAATATTAAACAATACAAGTGGTTAAATTGAGACAATAAATGTATGGACAAATATATTTGATACTTATTTTGATGTAAACAACTCGCGTGTCATTAATTCCCACAATAACAATTTGTTAAATTGAGAGAACAAATGTATGAACTAATATTTAATCCTTATTTTGATATAAACAACTCTTGTATAATTATTTTCCACCATTACAAATTGTTAAATTAAGAGAAGAAATGTTTCAACAAATATTTAATACTGATTTTGGTGTAAACGACTCCCGTTTGATTAATTCCCACGGTTACAAGTTGTTCAATTGAGAGAATAAATGCATGGACAAATACATAACACTTATTTTGGTGTGAACAACTCGCGGTTGAATAATTCCCATAATTACAAATTGTTAAATTGAGATAATAAATGTAGTGATAAATATTTAATACTTATTTTGGTGTACACGACTCACGTTTGATTAATTCCCACAACTACAAGTTGTTAAATTGAAAGAATAAATGTATGGACAAATATTTGAGACTTAATTTGATGTAAACAACGCGCGTTTGAATAATTCCAACAATAACATGTTTTTAGATTGAGAGAATAAATGTATGGACAGATATTTGATATTTACTTTGTTGTAAACAACTCGCGTTTGATAAATTCCCACAATAACAATTTGTTGAATTGAGAGAATAAATGTATGAACAAATATTTGATACTTAATTTGATGTGAACAAGTCGCGTTTGATTAATTCCAATAATAACATGTTGTTAGATTGAGAGAATAAATGTATGCACAAATATTTGATAATTAATTTGATGTGAACAACTCACGTTTGATTAATTCCCACAATAACAAGTTGTTAAATTGAGAGAATAAATGTTTAGATACTTATTTTGATATAAACAACTCACATTTGATTATTTCCCACCATTACAAGATGTTCAATTGAGAGAATAAATGTATGGACAAATATTTAATGCTTATTTTGGTGTAAACAACTTTTGTTTAATTATTTACCACTAATACAAGTAGTTAAATTGTGAAAATAAATGATGGAAAAAAATATTCAATACTTATTGAATAAATGTATGGACAAATATTTAATACTTATTTTGATATAAACAACTTGCAGCTGATTAATTCCAACAATTACAAGTTGTTAGATTGAGAGAATAAATGTATGGACAAATATTTGATACTTATTTTGGTGTAAACAACTCACGTTTCACTAATTTCCACAATTACAAGTTGTTAAATTGAGAGAATGAATGTATGGACAAATATTTGATACTTATTTTGATGTAAACAACTCACTTTTGATTATTTCCCACAATAAAAATTTGGTAATTGAGAGAATAATTGTATGGACAAATATTTTATACTTATTTGGGTGTAAACAACTTGTGTTTGATAAATTGCCACCATTACAAGCTGTTCAATTGAGAGAATAAATGTATGGACAAATATTTTAGACTTATTTGGGTGTAAACAACTTGTGTTCGAAAAATTCCAACATTTACAAGTTGTTAAATTGAAAGAATAATTGTATGGACAAATATTTTATACTTATTTTGGTGTTAAAAACTTGCGTTTGATTAATTCCCACAATAACAAGTTGTTAAATTGAAAGAATAAATGTATAGAAAAATATTTAATACTTATTTTGATATAAAATACTCTTGTTTAATTATTTATCACAAATACAAATTGTTAAATTGAAAGAATAAATGTATGGACAAATATTTTATTCTTATTTTGGTGTTAAAAACTTGCGTTTGATTAATTCCCACAATAACAAGTTGTTAAATTGAGAGAATAAATGTATAGAAAAATATTTAATACTTATTTTGATATAAAATACTCTTGTTGAATTATTTATCACAAATACAAATTGTTAAATGGAGAGAATTGTGGCTGTGGGAATTCGGTTCGAATAAATCGCCGCGTTTAATAAATCTCCACAGAACATACAGCAGACTCACATGATCGAGTTCAAAAGAAAGTCGTAATGACTTCTTTATTCATGGGTAGAACGCTGAACATTTCAGCCAGTAATTACATCAGTAGTACAAACTTATGTATTAAAACTGTGAGTGCCCTTGATGAGGGGCAAATAGGTGAATAACTTGAAAAACTATGAACTAAATTCAAATGTGGACTCCATTGATGACCGCCATATCCATCGAGAGTAGGAATCATGGGTAACACTGCATAATAATTAGCATGTTTGAGGTCGATTCCATTGCTCATAGGGGGTAACTCTTAATGCACGAACACATGTAAACGATCTAACAGTGAAATAATAGGGTAATTTCCTCAGTTAATAAGGAAATATGAATAAACTAGAATAATCTAAACTGTTTTTAAAGATAAAATGTATTGATACATATTCTTATGCATTTAACTAATTAACAAACACATGTTGACCTGTGCCCCGACATACTGAAATGAAACAATAATATGCAGTAGACCAGCTGATTGCTAGCCTGAACAAGTTTGTTTCAAAGGTGAAGTCTTATCAGGGTATCCATGGATACCGGATGTGATTGACACTGCTTGACCTAAAGGTCACGAATGTTATTGTTAGAACACGTGTCAACTCTAGGATTTCTTCATAGAACACAAATTTGAAACAACATTGTAAAGAGTTAATAATTGCTATGAAAGATTACTTTGTATCAAAAGTTTGGGCAATATTCTAACAGTTCTGAAACTTCTGAAACATATTGAGTTCGTTTGCTTACACAAGATTTGATTCATACTGCCGGTAAATCCTTTGTTCAGCATTTTCCGCAGATCGTCTCTTGGATCGTCTTCTTTGCATTGAATAATCAGTTTGCGTTGTGTATTGAGTTTCATCCACGTCGCTCGCAGTTGGTTGTGAATCAACGTCGATCAGCGTAGAATCTTCCGTTGACGGTGATTCTGAATTGGGACGTGAAACCAACTCAGTTTCG
Source organism: Saccoglossus kowalevskii (assembly GCF_978046115.1). Classification (NCBI taxonomy): domain Eukaryota; kingdom Metazoa; phylum Hemichordata; class Enteropneusta; family Harrimaniidae; genus Saccoglossus; species Saccoglossus kowalevskii. The sequence goes on from NC_140658.1 coordinate 12,843,515, forward strand.
GATGAAAGTTCAAGTGGATACAAACGAGAGATGTTGCGGTTAGTTTTACCGTGTTTGGTTCTGATTTCCACCACTCGCACTATTCCATCAGAACCCGGAAGTAACTTGGTGACGCGTGCTAAGCTCCAAAACACACGTTTCTTGATATTGTCGTGAACTAAGACTATATCCCCGACTTTCACCGTGCTTCCCTTGACCCCACGGTGCTGATTGATGTGTCTCTCGCGTAATGATGTGATGTACTCGCTGGTCCACCGTTGCCAAAATGCGTTTTGTAGCGTGATCATGTATTGATAGCGACGGTTTGCAGTGTTGTGATTTGAGATGACGCTGGTGTCCGAGTGGTTCTGTTGAATTCTCGGGAGACAGTGTATTTCACGTCCATTTATCAATTGCGAGGGAGTCAGTGGGTTCAAATCCGAAATATCTGACGCAACATGAGTCAGAGGACGTGCATTAATTGCGCACTCGATTTCTGTGATAATTGTCGCTAATTCAGTATATGACACACAAGCTCTGCCCAGTATTTTCTTGAGGGAAGTTTTTGTGATCGATATCATGCGTTCGAATAGCCCTCCACACCACGGACTGCGTTTCGGTGTGAAGCGCCAAGTGATACGATTTTCGGAAAGGTACTGTAATACCATGGGATCAGTGCTGATTTTCCGAAGTTCGTTCGCGGCGGAGACAAATGTCGATGCATTGTCTGACACGATGAGAGTGGGCGTTGATCTACGTGCCGCGAATCGACGCAAGGCTTGAAGCAATGACTCTGTAGAAAGATCTCTGACCAGTTCTAAATGGACAGCCCGTGACACCGTGCAGGTAAACAAACAAATGTACAGCTTTACTATTGACTGTGTAATGGTGTTTTTGACAAGCAAATGTCCGGTGTAGTCAATCCCAATCGTAGAGAATGGCACGGTTTGTTGTACTCTAAATTTGGGTAAAGGCGCCGGTATTGGTTTTGAGTATGCCCGTCCACACGTTTACAAACCACGCAGCGATGAATGACAGCTTTCACGAAGCATCGCATTGATGTGATCCAGTAGTTGTAGCGTAGTCTTGTAGTTGTAGCGTTGGTTCCGGCATGCTGAAGTCGGACGTGTGCGTCGCGAATAACTAAAGTAGTATATTGATGTTTACCGGGTAGGAGTAGTGGATGTATCGTGTTTATTGGTAAATTCGCGTTTTGTATGCGACCACCGGCTCTGATCAGTTGATTGTCATCCACAAATAACTTGAGTTGTTTACGCAGAGCGCCGAGATGCGAGTTATTTTTGACAAGACTGTCAATGAGTTCCCCGTAATATTGACGTTGAATGGATTTAATCCACAGTTGTTCGGCTGTTATCATCTCGCTGGCGTCAGGCGTTGATTTTTGGGCGCTGTTCTCTGTATCAGAGACGATTGGCGCGTTCACATTGAGTCGAGTTTTACGAACTTTGATAAATCTCAAAGCATAAGCTGTTACACGCAATAAATGTGACAAATTGTGGTAAGAGTCAATATGAAATACTGCGTCGGCGTTGAAACTTGCTACTTCGGGTATCACTTTGGGTTCGGCAGAGTTAACTTTGAAATGTTCGCTCATTGTGGGCGACTTGAAGTGAGCAGTGATTTCATTTTGATCAAAATTGAGTGAAGTAGTAGCCGCGTGTAGTACATTTGATTCAGACGAGGTGGTTTCTGATGTAGTATTATGTTTCACATGGCGATTAGATTTCTGTTTAGCGGGTTCAAATAAATCGCATATTGGCCAGTTGTCTTTATTTGTCAACCATTTGGGTCCTTGCCACCAGTACTTGGAATTAATCAGTTCTGTCGGTGAAACGCCTCTAGTGACTAGATCGGCCAGGTTTTCTGTGGTGTTGACATAACGGTGTTCTTGGGGAAAGGCGTTGATTTCGGTGACTCTATTTCGCGTGAAAGTATCTTGTTTGCCTCATCCGTTGAGCCAATGAAGATTTATCTGGCTGTCACACCATAATACATATTTCAATATAGAATATTTCTGAGCGAGTGCCTCACCAACAAATTGAGCAAGTCGGGTACCAATTAGGACTCCCATCAGTTCCAAACGTGGAAGTGTCAACTTTTGTTTGCTTATAGGCGCTATGCGTGTCTTTGCGATGGCTAAGGCGGATTCCTTATCGGACACCAAATACACGGCGGCTCCGTAGGCCTTTGTTGACGCTTCGGTGAAAGTGTGTATTTCGATGTTGGTTGGGTTATCAGCAAAATACTTGCGATTCATTTTGTAGTTGGTTATTGTCCGCAGATCTTCTGCAGTGTTTTGCCATATCGGTAATAATTCTGACTCGATCGGTTTATCCCAACTATGATTAGTCAAGCATAACTGTTGAATTATGAGTTTTGCACGGACTTGAATTGGTGAGTAATATCCCAGGGGGTCGTATAAGCTAGCACAGTAGGCTACGATATCGCGCTTAGAAGTTAACGGTCCAAATGATGGAGCACGTAGTTGTTTGGCTTGTAGGACGTCGTCCGCGGAATTCCATTTGATTCCTAGAAATGAAACGTCGTCTTTGGGATTTGCTCGACCGTCGGTTTTGATGATTTGTTTCAGTAATGGATCGCTCGTATTCCATTGTCCGAGATTGAATTTCTTGGTAGAGAGAATACGTTGAGATTCGTCGTAGAATTGCATCGCCTCTTGTATGGTTGCACTGCCCGTGACGACATCATCTACATAAATATCCTGTTGTAAAACTTGAGCGGCAGTTTTCGAAATGTGTTCTGTAGTTAGATGTCTAAGTGCGGCGTTCAAAATAAAGGGCGAGCATGTAGCGCCGAATAAAACCGATCTAAATTGATGAGTTGCGAATGAACTGTTGATATCGGCTGGGTCTGTTAACCACAGGAATTTGGTATAACAGCGGTCAGATTCGTGTAGCTTGATTTGCAAAAACGCCTTCTCAATATCAGCCGTTACTGCAATGGGATTTGACCGAAATCTAAGTAAAATCGATGTCAATGAATTGAGTAGCGGCGGTCCAGTGTCCAAACATTGGTTGAGGCTTGGTTGGTTTTTACTTGCCGCGGAACAGTCATATACTATTCGAATGGGTGTCGACACGCTGTCCTTTTTGACTGATCGATGTGGCAAGTAATGCCCAGTTTTTTTGAGTCGTCATTGTCGACCTTTTCGATATATCCATGTTGTAGTTGATCCGCGATTATTGAATTGTAAACCGGGATAATTTCCTTGGGTAGTTTCGCTATCATATTCCTGGTGCGTATGTTTGCCACTTGAAAATTGGTTGGCAGCGTTGGGTGTTCTCGTTTCCATGGCCATTTTGCGATGTATCTGTCGTCTTCTGTGCTGAGATTGTGATCAATGTATTGATTATATTGTTCACTTTGAGCAATTTTCAGCTCATTTGCCTGTATTTTGTCGCGAACTCCAACTGACTCTAAATCCCAAAATGTTGTGACGAGTTTGTCAAGTTCCGTATCGGGTGTTTTTATGGTTGATATATGAAATGTTTGGATTGCTATGGGATTCGATTCACGGATTATATGCGAGCCGACATAATCCCAATACTGGTCTGCATCAATCAGAACGTCGATGTCCATGTGTGTACCGCTGGAGAGGGGGTGCGCCAGGTCGAGATTGCGTAAATGTTTGATGTTACGCAAGTCATGCGTGAGGTAGTTATCCAAATTGTCCGAGATCTCGTCGACTAACAACAGGTTTATTGCGCTTTTGAAACCGTCTCATTGCAGAAGACCGACTGTTGTTCGAGGTACTGTTTTGTAACCGGTTCGAGGATTGGCGAAGCATTTCAAATTGAGTGTTTCCCAAAACTTGGGGTTTGCCTGTATCGAAGTGGCGAACTTGCTGGTTATAAAACTTCGATCTCCGTTGTCGAATAGAACAGTAGCGATCTTGGATCCACCATCGCCAAATACGGTGACTCTTGCCGTTTTAAGTAGAACACGTGGTGGTGGCGCCGGGTCGACGTTTGATCGTTCTCCGAGAGATAGTCGGCGTTGAGTGAAGTTTGAAGCATGAGCGAAATGAACACGCGGCGTGTCGGGTTTGGTTTGAGGTGCATCCGTTGAAGTAGTCGAATGAATCGATGTGTGGTGCTTGGCTTTGCATAAGCGACACGAAAAATGCGATCGACAATCGCGTGATAAGTGGTGTCCTAGACAGTTGAAACAAAGTTTGTTATCTTGAATAAATGTCACTCTGTCTGCACGAGTTGCAATAGCGCGACAGTCAGTAGTATAATGTCTGCCCTTACAATATGAACAGTGAGGTTGCTTGCATTGTGGTTTCCGTATAGTCTTGTTTGAAGTGTGCATTTTGTTTTGATAGTTGACGTGTGTTCCAGCTCCTTGATTTGGTTGCGAATATTGGCTGTTAGTGTTGAACGCAGAAATAGTAGATGGGTACGGTTCACTGTCAATTCTGTCTGCGAATTCCCTGACTTTGATTTCTTGGAGCATATGTTTACTGAGTGATGATAATGTCCAGTCTTCATCGGTAGAATTGGATCTCGCTAGTTGTTGTTGAAATGCAACAGGTAATATGGACAGCAACATAGGAATCAACAATCCCTCATATTCGGTTTCGTTTTTGCCGAGTGTGGCGAGTGCTCGAACTGAGACGTCTATGTTGTCGTGGAACTCTCGTAGAGCTGTAGCATTGTATTCGGGTAGCGGTTGAGTATATAACGCTTTCATGTGCGCGCTTATAACTGACTGAGTACGACCATACCGCTTCTCCAACAGTTCGTACGCCTTTTTGTAATTGGCGTCCAACATTTGAAATCCTTCAATCAGTTTTCTCGCACCATCTCTGACTAGCGATCGAAGATATGTGAACTTCTGAGTCTCAGTAATAGTGGTGTTTGAATCGATAGTATTCTTGAAACTGTCATTGAACTCGCTCCAAGTAAGCGGGTCGCCATGAAACAGTGTTATTTCTAGGCGCGGTAGTTGAACATTGTGTTGAGATGGGCCCCGTTGAGTTGTCCGGGATGGCGGATTTGGAGTTTGAACTTGAGGCACCGCTGGGTCGTTCTTTGAGAAAAATAATGTGATTCGAGCAACACGATTGAGAGCGTTTATCTCGTACTGGTCCGTTTCGGAAAATTCCTGGTCTGTTACATCGACAGTGTCCGTGATATTGGCATCAGCGGTGACTAGTGCGTCCAGTCGTGTATCGACGGCCATTTTCCTGGTAGCGATGTCTTGATAAGCGATGTCCTTGTTTGGCGCTGCATCGTAATTAGTTAACGACTCTTCGAGGGGTTGTAAAACTGCTTCTAATTTGGCCCTTGCCCTGTCTCATGTCTTGATTAAAGTTTGTAATTTGGGTGGCATGTTGAAACCTTAAAGTATTACTCTCAATATTTGAAGATCTCTTGATTGTACAGGTTGGAAGTTCGTTGTTCTAATTGAAGAACACGTGTTGATTCAATTTCGCGGTCTTTCCGGAGCAGTCTCTTGCAATGTTGAGTGGTGATTCTTGGTCATGAAATAGCGAAATATTGAGTGAATCTTATGTCCTGTAGAAATATAAGTCGCAATGACTTCTTTATTCATGGGTAGAACGCTGAACATTTCAACCAGTAATTACATCAGTAGTGCAAACTTCTGTATTAAAACTGTGAGTGCCCTTGATGAGGGGCAAATAGGTGAATAACTTGAAAAACTATGAACTAAATTCAAATGTGGACTTCATTAATGACCGCCATATCCATCGAGAGTAGGAATCATGGGTAACACTGCATAATAATTAGCATGTTTGAGGTCAATTCCATTGCTCATAGGGGGTAACTCTTAATGTACGAACACATGTAAACGATCTAACTGTGAAATAATAGGGTAATTTCCTCAGTTAATAAGGAAATATGAATAAACTAGAATAATCTAAACTGTTTATAAAGATAACACTAGATGAATAAATCTATCTAAATGTAGAAATGTATTGATACATATTCTTATGCATTTAACTAATTAACAAACACATGTTGACCTGTGCCCCGACAAGAATAAATCTATGGACAAATATTTAAAACTTATTTTGGTGTAAACAACTCACGTTTGATTAATTCCCACAATTACAAGTTGTTCAATTGAGAGAATAAATGTATGGACAAATATTTGATACTTATTTTGGTGTAAACAACTTGTGTTTGATTAATTCCCACATTTACAAGTTGTTAAATTGAGAAAATAAATGTATGGACAAATATTTAAAACTTATTTTGGTGTAAACAATTCGCGTTTGATAAATTCCCACCATTACAAGTTGTTCAATTGAAAGAATAAATGTATGGACAAATATTTGATACTTATTTTGGTGTAAACAACTTGTGTTTGATAAATTCCCACCATTACAAGTTGTTCAATTGAGAGAATAAATGTATGGACAAATATTTGATACTTATTTTGGTGTAAACAACTTGTGTTTGATTAATTCCCACATTTACAAGTTGTTAAATTGAGAAAATAAATGTATGGACAAATATTTAAAACTTATTTTGGTGTAAACAATTCGCGTTTGATAAATTGCCACCATTACAAGTTGTTCAATTGAAAGAATAAATGTATGGACAAATATTTAAAACTTATTTTGGTGTAAACAATTCGCGTTTGATCAATTCCCACAATTACAAGTTGCTAAATTGAGAGAATAAATGTATGGACAAATATTTGATACTTATTTTGGTGTAAACAACTTGTGTTTGATTAATTCCCACTATTACAAGTTGTTCAATTGAGAGAATAAGTGTATGGACAAATATTTGATACCTATTTTGGTGTTAAAAACTTGCGTTTGATTAATTCCAACAATTACAAGTTGTTAAATTGAAAGAATAAATGTATGGACAAATATTTGATACTTACTTTGGTGTAAACAATTCGCGTTTGATCAATTCCCACAATTACAAGTTGCTAAATTGAGAGAATAAATGCATGGACAAATATTTGATACTTATTTTGATATAAACAACTTGCACTTGATTAATTCTAACATTTACAATTTGTTAAATTGAAAGAATAAATGTATGGACAAATATTTGATACTTATTTTGGTGTAAACAACTTGTGTTTGATAAATTGCTACCATTACAAGTTGTTCAATTGAGAGAATAAATGTATGGACAAATATTTGATACTTATTTTGGTGTAAACAACTTGTGTTTGATAAATTGCCACCATTATAGGTTGTTCAATTGAGAGAATAAATGTATGGACAAATATGTTATACTTATTTGGGTGTAAACAACTTGTGTTTGATTAATTCCCACAATAACAAGTTGTTAAATTGAGAGAATAAATGTATAGAAAAATATTTAATACTTATTTTGATATAAAATACTCTTGTTTAATTATTTATCACAAATACAAGTTGTTCAATTGAGAGAATAAATCTTTGGACAAATATTTAAAACTTATTTTGGTGTAAACAACTGACATTTGATTAATTCCCACAATTACAAGTTGTTAAATTGAGAGAATAAATGTATGGACCAATATTTGATACTTATTTTGGTGTAAACAATTCGCGTTTGATCAATTCTAACATTTACAATTTGTTAAATTGAAAGAATAAATGTATGGACAAATATTTGATACTTATTTTGGTGTAAACAACTTGTGTTTGATAAATTCCCACCATTATAAGTTGTTCAATTGAGAGAATAAATGTATGGAAAAATATTTTATACTTATTTGGGTGTAAACAACTTGTGTTTGATTAATTCCCACATTTACAAGTTGTTAAATTGAAAGAATAATTGTATGGACAAATATTTTATACTTATTTTGGTGTTAAAAACTTGCATTTGATTAATTCCCACAATAACAAGTTGTTAAATTGAGAGAATAAATGTAAAATGTAAAAGACCCGGCAAGTTAGAATCTGCCAAGCAGTTTGTGGTGCGTTTGAAGAACTATTTAAAACGTTGGGTTGAGTTGTCAGTGGTTGATAATACGGTTGAGGGGTTTGTAGATTTAATTTTGCGTGAACAGTACTATACCACTTGCAATTCGGATTTGGCAGTGTTTCTGCGTGAACACTCTCTTAAAAACATACACGAAGTGGCCGAATTGGCTGATAAACATAGAGAAGCTAGACAGTACGTGTCAAATAAATCGTATAACCCCCCTCCCAAGCAGAATGTGCCTAAGAATCTTCCTCAGTCAGGTGGTACCCCACAGGCGGTGGGAACAGTAGGTAGGAATAATAAGCAAAGGTTGTGTCACAGATGTGGCAAACCAGGGCATTTTAAACACGAGTGTAGGTCTAGATTCACGGCCTCCGGCCAACCCATAATAAATACGGCTTCCATGTTAGAAATATCTGAACCTCAGCCTAGGTCCGTTTCGGAAAAACTGACAGTGGCTACATGTATTTGTTTGCCCAAAGAACCATGTATCCATGAACAAAATAACAAATTGGAACTGAAGTGTGGGCGCATAGTCCCGGTAATTAGCATGTCTAGTGTTAATCGCATAAGTAGTGTAGAACCGGAAATGCCGGTCGTTGAGGGCGTGGTTAACGACAAGGTCGTTAGAGTCCTTCGAGACTCGGGTTGTAGCGGGGTTGTGATTAAAACTGATTTAGTTAAACCCAGCCAACTTACAGGTGAGGTACGTACTTGCATATTAATGGATGGGTCGTACAGAAAAGCTGCTGTAGCAGCATTAGATATTGAAACGCCCTATTATGTAGGCCAAGTGAAAGCTGTATGCATGAAGGCGCCAGTTTTTGACTTGATAATTGGAAATATTCCCGGGGCCAGAGAGCCTGGTGACCCTGATACCACCCAGAGCAGAGGTGGAGGTGAACTTGCCCAGTGTAGAGGTGAGGGTGTAACCACCCAGAGCAGAGGTGGAGGTGAACTCGCCCAGTGTAGAGGTGAGGGTGTAACCACCCAGAGCAGAGGTGGAGGTGAACTTGCCCAGCGTAGAGGTGAGGGTGTAACCACCCAGAGCAGAGGTGGAGGTGAACTTGCCCAGCATAGAGGTGAGGGTGTAACCACCCAGAGCAGAGGAGGAGGTGAACTTGCCCAGCGTAGAGATGATGGTATAACAACCCCGACTAGAGATAGGGATGGCAATGTAGCCACCCCCACTAAAGATGGGGATAATATTGATAGTAGCATAAACCCCACTAGAAATACGGTTCAAGATAGGATCGAGTTAGTACAGACAGTAGAAACTAGAGCCCAAATTGAGTCTAAGAAAAGACTAATCCATCCCATGACTGTTCCCGAATTTAAAGATGATACGAACAAAGTTACAGTGGTGGTGCTTAAAGCAGCACAAGTCGGGGATCCTAGTTTAAAATCTGTTCGTAACTTGGCTGAGTCTGGTAAGCAGAAAACCACAGGTAAAAACAATGTAGCCTATTTCATAATCAAAAATGGGTTAATCTATAGGAAATATAGGTCCCCTAAGATAGAATTAGGTCGAGAATTTACTCAGTTGGTAGTACCTTCAGAATTTCGTTTACAAGTAATGAGATTAGGTCACGATTCCGTCTTGGCAGGTCACCTCGGCACTCGTAAAACTGTAGATAAAATACTAACTCAGTTTTATTGGCCTGGCATGCACAATGACATCAAACGTTATTGTCAGTCATTTAATTCCCACATTTACAAGTTGTTAAATTGAGAGAATAAATGTATGGACAAATATTTAAAACTTATTTTGGTGTAAACAATTCGAGTTTGATCAATTCCCACAATTACAAGTTGCTAAATTGAGAGAATAAATGTATGGACAAATATTTGATACTTATTTTGATATAAACAACTTGCACTTGATTAATTCTAACATTTACAATTTGTTAAATTGAAAGAATAAATGTATGGACAAATATTTGATACTTATTTTGGTGTAAACAACTTGTGTTTGATAAATTGCCACCATTACAAGTTGTTCAATTGAGAGAATAAATGTATGGACAAATATTTGATACATATTTTGATGTAAACAACTTGTGTTTGATAAATTGCCACCATTACAAGTTGTTCAATTGAGAGAATAAATGTATGGACAAATATTTTATACTTATTTGGGTGTAAACAACTTGTGTTTGATTAATTCCAACATTTACAAGTTGTTAAATTGAAAGAATAAATGTATGGACAAATATTTGACACTTATTTTGGTGTAAACAACTTGTGTTTGATAAATTCCCACCATTACAAGTTGGTCAATTGAGAGAATAAATGTATGGACAAATATTTGATACTTATGTTGGTGTAAACAACTTGTGTTTGATAAATTCCCACCATTACAAGTTGTTCAATTGAGAGAATAAATGTATGGACAAATATTTGATACTTATTTTGGTGTAAACAACTTGTGTTTGATAAATTCCCACCATTATAAGTTGTTCAATTGAGAGAATAAATGTATGGACAAATATTTTATACTTATTTGGGTGTAAACAACTTGTGTTTGATTAATTCCCACATTTACAAGTTGTTAAATTGAAAGAATAATTGTATGGACAAATATTTTATACTTATTTTGGTTTTACAAACTTGCATTTGATTAATTCCCACAATAACAAGTTGTTAAATTGAGAGAATAAATGTATAGAAAAATATGTAATACTTATTTTGATATAAAATACTCTTGTTTAATTATTTATCACAAATACAAGTTGTTCAATTGAGAGAATAAATCTATGGACAAATATTTAAAACTTATTTTGGTGTAAACAACTCATGTTTGATTAAATCTCACAATTACAAGTTGTTAAAGTGAGAGAATAAATGTATGGACAAATATTTAATACTTATTTTGAGATAAACAACTCTTGTTTAATTATTTATCACAAATACAAATTGTTAAATTGAAAGAATAAATGTATGGACAAATATTTTATACTTATTTTTGTGTTAAAAACTTGCGTTTGATTAATTCCCGCAATTAACAAGTTGTTAAATTGAGAGAATAAATGTATAGAAAAATATTTAATACTTATTTCGATATAAACAACTCTTGTTGAATTATTTATCACAAATACAAATTGTTAAATGGAGAGAATAAATGTATGGACAAATATTTGATACTTATTTTGGTGTAAACAATTCGCGTTTGATCAATTCCCACAATTACAAGTTGCTAAATTGAGAGAATAAATGTATGGACAAATATTTGATACTTATTTTGATATAAACAACTTGCACTTGATTAATTCTAACATTTACAATTTGTTAAATTGAAAGAATAAATGTATGGACAAATATTTGATACTTATTTTGGTGTAAACAACTTGTGTTTGATAAATTCCCACCATTACAAGTTGTTCAATTGAGAGAATAAATGTACGGACCAATATTTGATACTTATTTTGGTGTAAACAACTTGTGATTGATAAATTGCCACCATTACAAGTTGTTCAATTGAGAGAATAAATGTATGTACAAATATTTTATACTTATTTGGGTGTAAACAACTTGTGTTTGATTAATTCCCACATTTACAAGTTGTTAAATTGAAAGAATAATTGTATGGACAAATATTTTATACTTATTTTGGTGTTAAAAACTTGCGTTTCATTAATTCTCACAATAACAAGTTGTTAAATTGAGAGAATAAATGTATAGAAAAATATTTAATACTTATTTTGATATAAGCAACTCTTGTTTAATTATTTATCACAAATACAAATTGTTAAATGGAGAGAATAAATCTATGGACAAATATTTAAAACTTATTTTGGTGTAAACAACTTGTGTTTGATAAATTCCCACCATTACAAGTTGTTCAATTGAGAGAATAGATGTATGGACAAATATTTGATACTTATTTTGGTGTAAACAACTTGTGTTTTATTAATTCCCACATTTACAAGTTGTTAAATTGAGAGAATAAATGTATGGACAAATATTTAAAACTTATTTTGGTGTAAACAATTCGTGTTTGATCAATTCCGACAATTACAAGTTGCTAAATTGAGAGATTAAATGTATGGACAAATATTTGATACTTATTTTGGTGTAAACAACTTGTGTTTGATTAATTCCCACTATTACAAGTTGTTCAATTGAGAGAATAAGTGTATGGACAAATATTTGATACCTATTTTGGTGTTAAAAACTTGCGTTTGAATAATTCCCACAATAAAAAAATGTTAAATTGAGAGAATGATTGTATAGACAAATATTTGATACTTATTTTGATGTAAACAACTTGTGTTTGATTAATTCCAACAATTACAAGTTGTTAATTTGAAAGAATAAATGTATGGACAAATATTTGATACTTATTTTGGTGTAAACAATTCGCGTTTGATCAATTCTAACATTTACAATTTGTTAAATTGAAAGAATAAATGTATGGACAAATATTTGATACTTATTTTGGTGTAAACAACTTGTTTTTGATAAATTGCCACCATTACAAGTTGTTCAATTGAGAGAATAAATGTATGGACAAATATTTGATACTTATTTTGGTGTAAACAATTCACGTTTGATCAATTCCCACAATTACAAGTTGCTAAATTGAGAGAATAAATGTATGGACAAATATTTGATACTTATTTTGATATAAACAACTTGCACTTGATTAATTCTAACATTTACAATTTGTTAAATTGAAAGAATAAATGTATGGACAAATATTTGATACTTATTTTGGTGTAAACAACTTGTGTTTGATAAATTGCCACCATTACAAGTTGTTCAATTGAGAGAATAAATGTATGGACAAATATTTGATACTTATTTTGGTGTAAACAACTTGTGTTTGATAAATTGCCACCATTATAGGTTGTTCAATTGAGAGAATAAATGTATGGACAAATATTTTATACTTATTTGGGTGTAAACAACTTGTGTTTGATTAATTCCCACATTTACAAGTTGTTAAATTGAAAGAATAATTGTATGGACAAATATTTTATCCTTATTTTGGTGTTAAAAACTTGCGTTTGATTAATTCCCACAATAACAAGTTGTTAAATTGAGAGAATAAATGTATAGAAAAATATTTAATACTTATTTTGATATAAAATACTCTTGTTTAATTATTTATCACAAATACAAGTTGTTCAATTGAGAGAATAAATCTTTGGACAAATATTTAAATCTTATTTTGGTGTAAACAACTCACGTTTGATTAATTCCCACAATTACAAGTTGTTAAATTGAGAGAATAAATGTATGGACAAATATTTGATACTTATTTTGGTGTAAACAATTCGCGTTTGATCAATTCTAACATTTACAATTTGTTAAATTGAAAGAATAAATGTATGGACAAATATTTGATACTTATTTTGGTGTAAACAACTTGTGTTTGATTAATTCCCACCATTACAAGTTGTTCAATTGAGAGAATAAATGTATGGACAAATATTTGATACTTATTTTGGTGTAAACAACTTGTGTTTGATAAATTCCCACCATTATAAGTTGTTCAATTGAGAGAATAAATGTATGGACAAATATTTTATACTTATTTGGGTGTAAACAACTTGTGTTTGATTAATTCCCACATTTACAAGTTGTTAAATTGAAAGAATAATTGTATGGACAAATATTTTATACTTATTTTGGTGTTAAAAACTTGCGTTTGATTAATTCCCACAATAACAAGTTGTTAAATTGAGAGAATAAATGTATAGAAAAATATTTAATACTTATTTTGATATAAAATACTCTTGTTTAATTATTTATCACAAATACAAGTTGTTCAATTGAGAGAATAAATCTTTGGACAAATATTTAAAACTTATTTTGGTGTAAACAACTTGCGTTTGATTAATTCCCACAATTACAAGTTGTTAAATTGAGAGAATAAATGTATGGACAAATATTTGACACTTATTTTTGTGTAAACAATTCGCGTTTGATCAATTCTAACATTTACAATTTGTTAAATTGAAAGAATAAATGTATGGACAAATATTTGATACTTATTTTGGTGTAAACAACTTGTGTTTGATAAATTCCCACTATTATAAGTTGTTCAATTGAGAGAATAAATGTATGGACAAATATTTTATACATATTTGGGTGTAAACAACTTGTGTTTGATTAATTCCCACATTTACAAGTTGGTAAATTGAAAGAATAATTGTATGGACAAATATTTAATACTTATTTCGATATAAACAACTCTTGTTTAATTATTTATCACAAATACAAATTGTTAAATTGAAAGAATAAATGTATGGACAAATATTTTATACTTATTTTTGTGTTAAAAACTTGCGTTTGATTAATTCCCGCAATTAACAAGTTGTTAAATTGAGAGAATAAATGTATAGAAAAATATTTAATACTTATTTCGATATAAACAATTCTTGTTGAATTATTTATCACAAATACAAATTGTTAAATGGAGAGAATAAATGTATGGACAAATATTTGATACTTATTTTGGTGTAAACAATTCGCGTTTGATCAATTCCCACAATTACAGGTTGCTAAATTGAGAGAATAAATGTATGGACAAATATTTGATACTTATTTTGATATAAACAACTTGCACTTGATTAATTCTAACATTTACAATTTGTTAAATTGAAAGAAAAAATGTATGGACAAATATTTGATACTTATTTTGGTGTAAACAACTTGTGTTTGATAAATTCCCACCATTACAAGTTGTTCAATTGAGAGAATAAATGTATGGACCAATATTTGATACTTATTTTGGTGTAAACAACTTGTGATTGATAAATTGCCACCATTACAAGTTGTTCAATTGAGAGAATAAATGTATGGACAAATATTTTATACTTATTTGGGTGTAAACAACTTGTGTTTGATTAATTCCCACATTTACAAGTTGTTAAATTGAAAGAATAATTGTATGGACAAATATTTTATACTTATTTTGGTGTTAAAAACTTGCGTTTCATTAATTCTCACAATAACAAGTTGTTAAATTGAGAGAATAAATGTATAGAAAAATATTTAATACTTATTTTGATATAAGCAACTCTTGTTTAATTATTTATCACAAATACAAATTGTTAAATGGAGAGAATAAATCTATGGACAAATATTTAAAACTTATTTTGGTGTGAACAACTTGTGTTTGATAAATTCCCACCATTACAAGTTGTTCAATTGAGAGAATAAATGTATGGACAAATATTTGATACTTATTTTGGTTTTACAAACTTGCATTTGATTAATTCCCACAATAACAAGTTGTTAAATTGAGAGAATAAATGTATAGAAAAATATGTAATACTTATTTTGATATAAAATACTCTTGTTTAATTATTTATCACAAATACAAGTTGTTCAATTGAGAGAATAAATCTATGGACAAATATTTAAAACTTATTTTGGTGTAAACAACTCATGTTTGATTAAATCTCACAATTACAAGTTGTTAAAGTGAGAGAATAAATGTATGGACAAATATTTAATACTTATTTTGAGATAAACAACTCTTGTTTAATTATTTATCACAAATACAAATTGTTAAATTGAAAGAATAAATGTATGGACAAATATTTTATACTTATTTTTGTGTTAAAAACTTGCGTTTGATTAATTCCCGCAATTAACAAGTTGTTAAATTGAGAGAATAAATGTATAGAAAAATATTTAATACTTATTTCGATATAAACAACTCTTGTTGAATTATTTATCACAAATACAAATTGTTAAATGGAGAGAATAAATGTATGGACAAATATTTGATACTTATTTTGGTGTAAACAATTCGCGTTTGATCAATTCCCACAATTACAAGTTGCTAAATTGAGAGAATAAATGTATGGACAAATATTTGATACTTATTTTGATATAAACAACTTGCACTTGATTAATTCTAACATTTACAATTTGTTAAATTGAAAGAATAAATGTATGGACAAATATTTGATACTTATTTTGGTGTAAACAACTTGTGTTTGATAAATTCCCACCATTACAAGTTGTTCAATTGAGAGAATAAATGTACGGACCAATATTTGATACTTATTTTGGTGTAAACAACTTGTGATTGATAAATTGCCACCATTACAAGTTGTTCAATTGAGAGAATAAATGTATGTACAAATATTTTATACTTATTTGGGTGTAAACAACTTGTGTTTGATTAATTCCCACATTTACAAGTTGTTAAATTGAAAGAATAATTGTATGGACAAATATTTTATACTTATTTTGGTGTTAAAAACTTGCGTTTCATTAATTCTCACAATAACAAGTTGTTAAATTGAGAGAATAAATGTATAGAAAAATATTTAATACTTATTTTGATATAAGCAACTCTTGTTTAATTATTTATCACAAATACAAATTGTTAAATGGAGAGAATAAATCCATGGACAAATATTTAAAACTTATTTTGGTGTAAACAACTTGTGTTTGATAAATTCCCACCATTACAAGTTGTTCAATTGAGAGAATAAATGTATGGACAAATATTTGATACTTATTTTGGTGTAAACAACTTGTGTTTTATTAATTCCCACATTTACAAGTTGTTAAATTGAGAGAATAAATGTATGGACAAATATTTAAAACTTATTTTGGTGTAAACAATTCGTGTTTGATCAATTCCGACAATTACAAGTTGCTAAATTGAGAGATTAAATGTATGGACAAATATTTGATACTTATTTTGGTGTAAACAACTTGTGTTTGATTAATTCCCACTATTACAAGTTGTTCAATTGAGAGAATAAGTGTATGGACAAATATTTGATACCTATTTTGGTGTTAAAAACTTGCGTTTGAATAATTCCCACAATAAAAAAATGTTAAATTGAGAGAATGATTGTATAGACAAATATTTGATACTTATTTTGATGTAAACAACTTGTGTTTGATTAATTCCAACAATTACAAGTTGTTAATTTGAAAGAATAAATGTATGGACAATTATTTGATACTTATTTTGGTGTAAACAATTCGCGTTTGATCAATTCTAACATTTACAATTTGTTAAATTGAAAGAATAAATGTATGGACAAATATTTGATACTTATTTTGGTGTAAACAACTTGTTTTTGATAAATTGCCACCATTACAAGTTGTTCAATTGAGAGAATAAATGTATGGACAAATATTTGATACTTATTTTGGTGTAAACAATTCACGTTTGATCAATTCCCACAATTACAAGTTGCTAAATTGAGAGAATAAATGTATGGACAAATATTTGATACTTATTTTGATATAAACAACTTGCACTTGATTAATTCTAACATTTACAATTTGTTAAATTGAAAGAATAAATGTATGGACAAATATTTGATACTTATTTTGGTGTAAACAACTTGTGTTTGATAAATTGCCACCATTAAAAGTTGTTCAATTGAGAGAATAAATGTATGGACAAATATTTGATACTTATTTTGGTGTAAACAACTTGTGTTTGATAAATTGCCACCATTATAGGTTGTTCAATTGAGAGAATAAATGTATGGACAAATATTTTATACTTATTTGGGTGTAAACAACTTGTGTTTGATTAATTCCCACATTTACAAGTTGTTAAATTGAAAGAATAATTGTATGGACAAATATTTTATCCTTATTTTGGTGTTAAAAACTTGCGTTTGATTAATTCCCACAATAACAAGTTGTTAAATTGAGAGAATAAATGTATAGAAAAATATTTAATACTTATTTTGATATAAAATACTCTTGTTTAATTATTTATCACAAATACAAGTTGTTCAATTGAGAGAATAAATCTTTGGACAAATATTTAAATCTTATTTTGGTGTAAACAACTCACGTTTGATTAATTCCCACAATTACAAGTTGTTAAATTGAGAGAATAAATGTATGGACAAATATTTGATACTTATTTTGGTGTAAACAATTCGCGTTTGATCAATTCTAACATTTACAATTTGTTAAATTGAAAGAATAAATGTATGGACAAATATTTGATACTTATTTTGGTGTAAACAACTTGTGTTTGATTAATTCCCACCATTACAAGTTGTTCAATTGAGAGAATAAATGTATGGACAAATATTTGATACTTATTTTGGTGTAAACAACTTGTGTTTGATAAATTCCCACCATTATAAGTTGTTCAATTGAGAGAATAAATGTATGGACAAATATTTTATACTTATTTGGGTGTAAACAACTTGTGTTTGATTAATTCCCACATTTACAAGTTGTTAAATTGAAAGAATAATTGTATGGACAAATATTTTTTACTTATTTTGGTGTTAAAAACTTGCGTTTGATTAATTCCCACAATAACAAGTTGTTAAATTGAGAGAATAAATGTATAGAAAAATATTTAATACTTATTTTGATATAAAATACTCTTGTTTAATTATTTATCACAAATACAAGTTGTTCAATTGAGAGAATAAATCTTTGGACAAATATTTAAAACTTATTTTGGTGTAAACAACTCACGTTTGATTAATTCCCACAATTACAAGTTGTTAAATTGAGAGAATAAATGTATGGACAAATATTTGATACTTATTTTTGTGTAAACAATTCGCGTTTGATCAATTCTAACATTTACAATTTGTTAAATTGAAAGAATAAATGTATGGACAAATATTTGATACTTATTTTGGTGTAAACAACTTGTGTTTGATAAATTCCCACTATTATAAGTTGTTCAATTGAGAGAATAAATGTATGGACAAATATTTTATACTTATTTTGGTGTAAACAACTTGTGTTTGATTAATTCCCACATTTACAAGTTGGTAAATTGAAAGAATAATTGTATGGACAAATATTTAATACTTATTTCGATATAAACAACTCTTGTTTAATTATTTATCACAAATACAAATTGTTAAATTGAAAGAATAAATGTATGGACAAATATTTTATACTTATTTTTGTGTTAAAAACTTGCGTTTGATTAATTCCCGCAATTAACAAGTTGTTAAATTGAGAGAATAAATGTATAGAAAAATATTTAATACTTATTTCGATATAAACAACTCTTGTTGAATTATTTATCACAAATACAAATTGTTAAATGGAGAGAATAAATGTATGGACAAATATTTGATACTTATTTTGGTGTAAACAATTCGCGTTTGATCAATTCCCACAATTACAGGTTGCTAAATTGAGAGAATAAATGTATGGACAAATATTTGATACTTATTTTGATATAAACAACTTGCACTTGATTAATTCTAACATTTACAATTTGTTAAATTGAAAGAAAAAATGTATGGACAAATATTTGATACTTATTTTGGTGTAAACAACTTGTGTTTGATAAATTCCCACCATTACAAGTTGTTCAATTGAGAGAATAAATGTATGGACCAATATTTGATACTTATTTTGGTGTAAACAACTTGTGATTGATAAATTGCCACCATTACAAGTTGTTCAATTGAGAGAATAAATGTATGGACAAATATTTTATACTTATTTGGGTGTAAACAACTTGTGTTTGATTAATTCCCACATTTACAAGTTGTTAAATTGAAAGAATAATTGTATGGACAAATATTTTATACTTATTTTGGTGTTAAAAACTTGCGTTTCATTAATTCTCACAATAACAAGTTGTTAAATTGAGAGAATAAATGTATAGAAAAATATTTAATACTTATTTTGATATAAGCAACTCTTGTTTAATTATTTATCACAAATACAAATTGTTAAATGGAGAGAATAAATCCATGGACAAATATTTAAAACTTATTTTGGTGTAAACAACTTGTGTTTGATAAATTCCCACCATTACAAGTTGTTCAATTGAGAGAATAAATGTATGGACAAATATTTGATACTTATTTTGGTGTAAACAACTTGTGTTTTATTAATTCCCACATTTACAAGTTGTTAAATTGAGAGAATAAATGTATGGACAAATATTTAAAACTTATTTTGGTGTAAACAATTCGTGTTTGATCAATTCCGACAATTACAAGTTGCTAAATTGAGAGATTAAATGTATGGACAAATATTTGATACTTATTTTGGTGTAAACAACTTGTGTTTGATTAATTCCCACTATTACAAGTTGTTCAATTGAGAGAATAAGTGTATGGACAAATATTTGATACCAATTTTGGTGTTAAAAACTTGCGTTTGAATAATTCCCACAATAAAAAAATGTTAAATTGAGAGAATGATTGTATAGACAAATATTTGATACTTATTTTGATGTAAACAACTTGTGTTTGATTAATTCCAACAATTACAAGTTGTTAATTTGAAAGAATAAATGTATGGACAAATATTTGATACTTATTTTGGTGTAAACAATTCGCGTTTGATCAATTCTAACATTTACAATTTGTTAAATTGAAAGAATAAATGTATGGACAAATATTTGATACTTATTTTGGTGTAAACAACTTGTTTTTGATAAATTGCCACCATTACAAGTTGTTCAATTGAGAGAATAAATGTATGGACAAATATTTGATACTTATTTTGGTGTAAACAATTCACGTTTGATCAATTCCCACAATTACAAGTTGCTAAATTGAGAGAATAAATGTATGGACAAATATTTGATACTTATTTTGATATAAACAACTTGCACTTGATTAATTCTAACATTTACAATTTGTTAAATTGAAAGAATAAATGTATGGACAAATATTTGATACTTATTTTGGTGTAAACAACTTGTGTTTGATAAATTGCCACCATTAAAAGTTGTTCAATTGAGAGAATAAATGTATGGACAAATATTTGATACTTATTTTGGTGTAAACAACTTGTGTTTGATAAATTGCCACCATTATAGGTTGTTCAATTGAGAGAATAAATGTATGGACAAATATTTTATACTTATTTGGGTGTAAACAACTTGTGTTTGATTAATTCCCACATTTACAAGTTGTTAAATTGAAAGAATAATTGTATGGACAAATATTTTATCCTTATTTTGGTGTTAAAAACTTGCGTTTGATTAATTCCCACAATAACAAGTTGTTAAATTGAGAGAATAAATGTATAGAAAAATATTTAATACTTATTTTGATATAAAATACTCTTGTTTAATTATTTATCACAAATACAAGTTGTTCAATTGAGAGAATAAATCTTTGGACAAATATTTAAATCTTATTTTGGTGTAAACAACTCACGTTTGATTAATTCCCACAATTACAAGTTGTTAAATTGAGAGAATAAATGTATGGACAAATATTTGATACTTATTTTGGTGTAAACAATTCGCGTTTGATCAATTCTAACATTTACAATTTGTTAAATTGAAAGAATAAATGTATGGACAAATATTTGATACTTATTTTGGTGTAAACAACTTGTGTTTGATTAATTCCCACCATTACAAGTTGTTCAATTGAGAGAATAAATGTATGGACAAATATTTGATACTTATTTTGGTGTAAACAACTTGTGTTTGATAAATTCCCACCATTATAAGTTGTTCAATTGAGAGAATAAATGTATGGACAAATATTTTATACTTATTTGGGTGTAAACAACTTGTGTTTGATTAATTCCCACATTTACAAGTTGTTAAATTGAAAGAATAATTGTATGGACAAATATTTTATACTTATTTTGGTGTTAAAAACTTGCGTTTGATTAATTCCCACAATAACAAGTTGTTAAATTGAGAGAATAAATGTATAGAAAAATATTTAATACTTATTTTGATATAAAATACTCTTGTTTAATTATTTATCACAAATACAAGTTGTTCAATTGAGAGAATAAATCTTTGGACAAATATTTAAAACTTATTTTGGTGTAAACAACTCACGTTTGATTAATTCCCACAATTACAAGTTGTTAAATTGAGAGAATAAATGTATGGACAAATATTTGATACTTATTTTTGTGTAAACAATTCGCGTTTGATCAATTCTAACATTTACAATTTGTTAAATTGAAAGAATAAATGTATGGACAAATATTTGATACTTATTTTGGTGTAAACAACTTGTGTTTGATAAATTCCCACTATTATAAGTTGTTCAATTGAGAGAATAAATGTATGGACAAATATTTTATACTTATTTGGGTGTAAACAACTTGTGTTTGATTAATTCCCACATTTACAAGTTGGTAAATTGAAAGAATAATTGTATGGACAAATATTTAATACTTATTTCGATATAAACAACTCTTGTTTAATTATTTATCACAAATACAAATTGTTAAATTGAAAGAATAAATGTATGGACAAATATTTTATACTTATTTTTGTGTTAAAAACTTGCGTTTGATTAATTCCCGCAATTAACAAGTTGTTAAATTGAGAGAATAAATGTATAGAAAAATATTTAATACTTATTTCGATATAAACAACTCTTGTTGAATTATTTATCACAAATACAAATTGTTAAATGGAGAGAATAAATGTATGGATAAATATTTGATACTTATTTTGGTGTAAACAATTCGCGTTTGATCAATTCCCACAATTACAGGTTGCTAAATTGAGAGAATAAATGTATGGACAAATATTTGATACTTATTTTGATATAAACAACTTGCACTTGATTAATTCTAACATTTACAATTTGTTAAATTGAAAGAAAAAATGTATGGACAAATATTTGATACTTATTTTGGTGTAAACAACTTGTGTTTGATAAATTCCCACCATTACAAGTTGTTCAATTGAGAGAATAAATGTATGGACCAATATTTGATACTTATTTTGGTGTAAACAACTTGTGATTGATAAATTGCCACCATTACAAGTTGTTCAATTGAGAGAATAAATGTATGGACAAATATTTTATACTTATTTGGGTGTAAACAACTTGTGTTTGATTAATTCCCACATTTACAAGTTGTTAAATTGAAAGAATAATTGTATGGACAAATATTTTATACTTATTTTGGTGTTAAAAACTTGCGTTTCATTAATTCTCACAATAACAAGTTGTTAAATTGAGAGAATAAATGTATAGAAAAATATTTAATACTTATTTTGATATAAGCAACTCTTGTTTAATTATTTATCACAAATACAAATTGTTAAATGGAGAGAATAAATCTATGGACAAATATTTAAAACTTATTTTGGTGTGAACAACTTGTGTTTGATAAATTCCCACCATTACAAGTTGTTCAATTGAGAGAATAAATGTATGGACAAATATTTGATACTTATTTTGGTGTAAACAACTTGTGTTTTATTAATTCCCACATTTACAAGTTGTTAAATTGAGAGAATAAATGTATGGACAAATATTTAAAACTTATTTTGGTGTAAACAATTCGCGTTTGATCAATTCCCACAATTACAAGTTGCTAAATTGAGAGATTAAATGTATGGACAAATATTTGATACTTATTTTGGTGTAAACAACTTGTGTTTGATTAATTCCCACTATTACAAGTTGTTCAATTGAGAGAATAAGTGTATGGACAAATATTTGATACCTATTTTGGTGTTAAAAACTTGCGTTTGAATAATTCCCACAATAAAAAAATGTTAAATTGAGAGAATGATTGTATAGACAAATATTTGATACTTATTTTGATGTAAACAACTTGTGTTTGATTAATTCCAACAATTACAAGTTGTTAATTTGAAAGAATAAATGTATGGACAAATATTTGATACTTATTTTGGTGTAAACAATTCACGTTTGATTAATTCCCACAATAACAAGTTGTTAAATTGAGAGAATAAATGTATGGACAAATATTTGATACTTATTTTGGTGTAAACAATTCACGTTTGATCAATTCTAACATTTACAATTTGTTAAATTGAAAGAATAAATGTATGGACAAATATTTGATACTTATTTTGGTGTAAACAACTTGTGTTTGATAAATTCCCACTATTATAAGTTGTTCAATTGAGAGAATAAATGTATGGACAAATATTTTATACTTATTTGGGTGTAAACAACTTGTGTTTGATTAATTCCCACATTTACAAGTTGTTAAATTGAAAGAATAATTGTATGGACAAATATTTTATACTTATTTTGGTGTTAAAAACTTGCGTTTGATTAATTCCCACAATAACAAGTTGTTAAATTGAGAGAATAAATGTAAAATGTAAAAGACCCGGCATGTTAGAATCTGCCAAGCAGTTTGTGGTGCGTTTGAAGAACTATTTAAAACGTTGGGTTGAGTTGTCAGGGGTTCATAATACGGTTGAGGGGTTTGTAGATTTAATTTTGCGTGAACAGTACTATACCACTTGCAATTCGGATTTGGCAGTGTTTCTGCGTGAACACTCTCTTAAAAACATACACGAAGTGGCCGAATTGGCCGATAAACACAGAGAAGCTAGACAGTACGTGTCAAATAAATCGTATAACCCCCCTCCCAAGCAGAATGTGCATAAGAATCTTCCTCAGTCAGGTGGTACCCCACAGGCGGTGGGAACAGTAGGTAGGAATAATAAGCAAAGGTTGTGTCACAGATGTGGCAAACCAGGGCATTTTAAACACGAGTGTAGGTCTAGATTCACGGCCTCCGGCCAACCCATAATAAATACGGCTTCCATGTTAGAAATATCTGAACCTCAGCCTACGTCCGTTTCGGAAAAAACAGACAGTGGCTACATGTATTTGTTTGCCCAAAGAACCATGTATCCATGAACAAAATAACAAATTGGAACTGAAGTGTGGGCGCATAGTTTCCGGTAATTAGCATGTCTAGTGTTAATCGCCTAAGTAGTGTAGAACCGGAAATGCCGGTCGTTGAGGGCGTGGTTAACGACAAGGTCGTTAGAGTCCTTCGAGACTCGGGTTGTAGCGGGGTTGTGATTAAAACTGATTTAGTTAAACCCGGCCAACTTACTGGTGACGTACGTACTTGCATATTAATGGATGGGTCGTACAGAAAAGCTGCTGTAGCAGCATTAGATATTGAAACGCCCTATTATGTAGGCCAAGTGAAAGCTGTATGCATGAAGGCGCCAGTTTTTGACTTGATAATTGGAAATATTCCCGGGGCCAGAGAGCCTGGTGACCCTGATACCACCCAGAGCAGAGGTGGAGGTGAACTTGCCCAGTGTAGAGGTGAGAGTGTAACCACCCAGAGCAGAGGTGGAGGTGAACTCGCCCAGTGTAGAGGTGAGGGTGTAACCACCCAGAGCAGAGGTGGAGGTGAACTTGCCCAGCGTAGAGGTGAGGGTGTAACCACCCAGAGCAGAGGTGGAGGTGAACTTGCCCAGCGTAGAGGTGAGGGTGTAACCACCCAGAGCAGAGGAGGAGGTGAACTTGCCCAGCCTAGAGGTGAGGGTATAACCACCCCGACTAGAGATAGGGATGGCAATGTAGCCACCCCCACTAAAGATGGGGATAGTATTGATAGTAGCATAAACCCCACTAGAAATACGGTTCAAGATAGGATCGAGTTAGTACAGACAGTAGAAACTAGAGCCCAAATTGATTCTAAGAAAAGACTAATCCATCCCATGACTGTTCCCGAATTTAAAGATGATACGAACAAAGTTACAGTAGTGGTGCTTAAAGCAGCACAAGTCGGGGATCCTAGTTTAAAATCTGTTCGTAACTTGGCTGAGTCTGGTAAGCAGAAAACCACAGGTAAAAACAATGTAGCCTATTTCATAATCAAAAATGGGTTAATCTATAGGAAATATAGGTCCCCTAAGATAGAATTAGGTCGAGAATTTACTCAGTTGGTAGTACCTTCAGAATTTCGTTTACAAGTAATGAGATTCGGTCACGATTCCGTCTTGGCAGGTCACCTCGGCACTCGTAAAACTGTAGATAAAATACTAACTCAGTTTTATTGGCCTGGCATGCACAATGGCATCAAACGTTATTGTCAGTCATGTGATGCATGCCAACGTACGTCCCCTAAGGGAAAAGTGGGTAAGGTGCCCCTGGGCACTATGCCCTTAATCGATGTTCCCTTTAAACGTGTGGCTGTTGACCTTGTGGGACCTATTGACCCCATAACTGACCGAGGTAATCGCTACAACATTAGTAGACTATGCAACCCGTTACCCGGAAGCAGTCCCTCTTAAACGCATTACCACAGAGGTGGTTGCAGAAGCATTAGTTAATATTTATAGTAGGATGGGTGTCCCCGAGCAAGTGTTGTCAGACATGGGTACACAGTTCCTGGCACAATTAATGAAAGAGGTGAGTCGCTTGTTGTCCATCAAACAATTGACCACTACTCCCTACCACCCACAATGCAATGGGCTTGTGGAGAGGTTTAATGCGACATTAAAGGCTATGCTAAAACGTATGTGTAGAGAACGGCCCAAAGATTGGGATAGGTATATCAGCCCATTATTATTTGCATATCGGGAGGCTCCCCAAGAAAGTCTTGGATTTTCCCCATTCGAACTTTTATATGGTAGGACCGTGAGAGGCCCTATGGCCATATTGAGAGAGGTGTGGACATCGGAAACTGTAAAACCCGAAATTAAATCCACTTATCAGTATGTACTGGATTTAAGGGAAAGGTTAGAGGACACATGCGAAATGGCACGAAAAGAATTGTTGAAATCCCCGTGTAAATACAAACATCACATTGATAAGAAAGCCAGGTATAGGAAGTTTGAAGAGGGGGATCACGTACTTTTACTTTTGCCTACATCTAATGACAAATTAAAAATGCAATGGCAGGGACCATATATTATCAAAGAACGTGTGGGGTCGGTAGACTATAGAGTTGAAAAAGAGGGGAGGTTGAAACTTTATCATGCTAACATGCTCAAAAAGTACGAGGTGAGAGGTCAGGAAGTCCGTGCAAAAGAGAAGGTAGAGCAATTGGGAATACTTCAGTATGTAGCCATGGGGCTAATTGAAAATCAGGATATGGACTCCAGGATAGCTAACTCTGACTCTCCCCCTACAGGATTAGTTGAGGTAGTCCCTATTGAAGGGGAGGAAACTATTGAGGACGTACATATTTGTCCTGATTTAGATATCGATCAGATTAATGCAGTTAAACATATTTTGAGAAAATATAGTACTACTTTAACGGATATCCCGGGCAGGTCAATGGTAGGAAGTCATGATATTAAACTGGTATCTGAGCAGCCGGTAAGACTGAAGTCTTACCCAACTCCTTTTTCCACTCGAGAATCAATCATTAAAGAGGTTAAAACTATGTCAGATATGGGGGTTATAGAACCATCAGATTCGCCATATGCCTCCCCCATAGTATTAATAAAAAAGAAGGATGGCACAATCAGGTTCTGCACAGATTTTCGGAAATTGAACCAAATTACCGTGTTTGATGCTGAACCGATGCCCAACCCGGAAGAATTATTCGCACAATTAACTGGCGGACGGTATTTCACAAAATTGGATTTGTCCAAAGGGTTTTGGCAAATACCCTTAACTGCCGAGTCAAAAGCAAAAACTGCTTTCTTAACTCCATTGGGCCTGTACCAATATAGATATATGCCCTTTGGATTGGTCAATAGTCCAGCCACATTTTCAAGAATAATGCGAATAGTCCTCCGTGGTATGGAAGGAAGGGTGGTAAACTTGGTGGATGACATTCTTATCTATACAGAGTCATGGGCAAATCACCTGCGCACATTTTCAGACGTTTTGACTAGACTTCAAGCAGCAGGTTTGACTGCTAAACCGAGTAAATGCTACGTGGGGTTCAGGGAATTAGAGTTCGTAGGTCATCAGGTGGGTCAAGGTACGCTTCAAACAATGCCTGGGAAAATTAAGGCATTACTCGATACAGAGCGGCCACATACAATCACGCAGGTTCGCTCGTTCATTGGTGTTGCGAGTTATTATCGAAAGTTTGTTCCGAATTTTGCGGCAGTTGCCGCACCCCTACATGACCTAACCAGGAAAGGTCAACCAAAGAAGGTTAATTGGGAAGAATCACATCAAAAAGCATTTGAAGGGCTAAAAAGCGCCCTCAGTAATCCACCCATTTTGAAACTTCCAGATTTCAATATACCATTTATTTTACGTAGTGACGCTTCTGATACCGGTCTGGGCGCGGTTTTAATGCAAATTCACGATGACCATCATTTTCCTGTAGCTTTTGCGAGTAGAAAGCTTTCTGTACAAGAAGCTAAATATTCAGTCATTGAGAAGGAATGTCTAGCACTAATTTGGGGTCTACGTAAATTCCAGCAATACTTGTATGGTCGAGAATTTGTTATTGAAACTGATCACCAGCCGTTGATTTATTTGAATCGTGCTAGAATGGCAAATGGAAGACTGACCAGGTGGGCCTTATACCTACAGTCATTCAGGTATAGAATCGTGGCGATTAAAGGCTCCCAAAATGTAGGAGCAGATTATCTTAGCCGAAGCATTATCCAAGAAACTGATATTTAAAATATTTTGTGCAATATTTGATAATATAATAAATGTATTTTGTCGCTTTTATTGTGGATAGACAAAATCACCACCTAGTAGTTGTGACATGAAAATTGGTGTATTTTACTGATATTTGAAGACAAATCAACTCCAAGTAGTTGTGATATGAAACGGGTGGATTTTGTCTTAGGAATGGTAGGTATGTCACAAGGTTCCAAAATACATATGTAATTTCAGATAATAGTAATGTAATTATTATAAAATTAATTCCATGAATCATGCAAATTTGCAATGATAAATATAACCTGGGCAGAATAATCCCAGCAACGAATTGTGTTGAGTACGTGGGACGTCGATTCCCCACTCAAGGTGAAATGCACGTACGTCTGCTAATTTTAAGTGGAGTAATAAGGACGCCACCAATGTCGACGAACCAACTAATTGCTTACTGAAAAGGATCTACATGCTAATTGTCTGTTATGCTAATTCATGCATGGTATTTAATGAATGGAAAATCTATTGTCAACGTCTTTCCTGCCACGCAGTTGCTGAGTGTGCACATCATTCGTGCGTCGCAAGACCCGGCTCTATTATCCTTTGTTAAGAAATCGCCATGGATGCAGTCTTCTAGTGGATGTCACCAATGGTTCTGCGAGCTGAGTACATTTCCTAGGAACTGACGCATTACTCTAAACCACATTGCCAAGAAGCCTTTGGTTCGTCGAGTGTAACCGGTTCAATGCTCCGTTGCCAGCTGGAATAGGGCGTGTCCATCTCCACTTCGACAGCGTGCACAGCAGGTCTACGCTTCCACATGAACTGTACTGTCGACATGGTATGCATAATGATTATTTCAGAATTATTTTAGAGTCGTAGTGTGTTATTTTGTTCAATGCTTTGTTGGGTTTCATACTTTTGTCAACTGTGGTATGAACGGTTCACTTTAGTTGAAATACCAAATAGTTTTGTTAAATTTTACATATTTTCCTTACTTTTGGCTCCACATACTCCAGTCGCTTGTCACTCATGACTGGAGCTTGGAGCCGTGTGTATATATCAGTTGTTCCGTATATGCCCGCTTTGTATTATTCCCCCTTTATTTATAGTTGTGTTATTAAATATTGAGTTGAAAGTTTATATTTGTGTACATTTCCAAACCTGGTCACCCCAATAATGGGTAAAGAACCCACAACACAAGGCAAGGTCTTATGGTCCTCATTTGGCTACCATTATTAATTACCCGAAAACAAGCCTTGTGACATGTATAGAAAAATATTTAATACTTATTTTGATATAAAATACTCTTGTTTAATTATTTATCACAAATACAAGTTGTTCAATTGAGAGAATAAATCTGTGGACAAATATTTAAAACTTATTTTGGTGTTAAAAATTTGCGTTTGATTAATTCCCACAATTACAATTTGTTAAATTGAAAGAATAAATGTATGGACAAATATTTGATACTTATTTTGGTGTAAACAACTTGTGTTTGATTAATTCCCACAATTACAATTTGTTAAATTGAGAGAATAATTGTATGGACAAATATTTTATACTTATTTTGGTGTTAAAAACTTGCGTTTGATTAATTCCCACAATAACAAGTTGATAAATTGAGAGAATAAATGTATAGAAAAATATTTAATACTTATTTTGATATAAAATATTCTTGTTTAATTATTTATCACAAATACAAATTGTTAAATTGAAAGAATAAATGTATGGACAAATATTTTATACTTATTTTGGTGTTAAAAACTTGCGTTTGATTAATTCCCGCAATTAACAAGTTGTTAAATTGAGAGAATAAATGTATAGAAAAATATTTAATACTTATTTCGATATAAACAACTCTTGTTGAATTATTTATCACAAATACAAATTGTTAAATTGAAAGAATAAATGTATGGACAAATATTTGATACATATTGTGATGTAAACAACTCGCGTTTGATAAATTCACACATACAATTACAAGTTGTTATATTGAAAGAATAAATATATGGATACTTATTTAGATGTAAACAACTCGCATTCGATTATTTTCCACCATTACAACCGGGACATGTAGGATTGTTAAACGATAGAAATAAATAAAACAAAGCAAGAAAAAACTAACCATAATAACGATCGTAAAGTTAAGACATTGAGTCGACTTACTGTCGGCACCCTACTTGTCTTCGCAATCTTGCGTTTTTTGGAGAGTAAAAATTTAGTTGATAATTCTTTTTTCTCTGATTTCTAAATGTTTTGACGCGTGACATAATGATAAGCGAAATACTAGTAATCGACTCGAATTTTGTATCGCATATCGCGTGCCCACATGATTACAATGTGACAAGTGGTCTTGCAATCTATGTATACCCTGTCGCAGAGTGCAATAATCAACATTCGGCGAGTCGCACAATCGCGTCGCAGTTAGTTTCTAGACCCCTATACGTACCTCATGTTCATACGTGCAGTGTTTATACGTTAGATTTGTAATTTCACGCTAAGGTCATAAGATCAGTAACTCCACAAACATGAATATCTGACGAGTATACTACTATCGTAAACGTATATCGCTTACCTTGCTCAGAGATATTCTTCAATTTGACGTAAGCTCGTCCTGTAAAATTGATTTCATGCGGTCAATCGCACAATGGTGGAAATCCTGTTGGCCTCAAATCAATGCCCTCTACGGTGACACTGTTTTTATTAACATGCTCATGGCCTACAGATGGCGTTCTTGATAAATGTTTCTGTATCCACATGTCATCGCAGGTTGATTTGTTTGTGATTCAACGAAGCCAGTGATAGACATAACGTGCTTGGTCGTTAAACCTATCTTTCAAGGTCACTGATATCGCCCCCATAGTCACGACGGTACGTTCTGTCACAAAACACGCAACATTTTTTTGTTGTGTTAATACATTTTTTTTATATCACAATAAAGAAACGGTTACATAGTAGATAACGAAATTCCTACCGGAAACAAAATAGTGTACATGACAAACCCTTTCTGGTATACGGTGGTGAAACAAAAACAAAAGTTAAGATTAATTTACTTGCATTTAAGCCAACCAATCATTTAGAAGCTCCGATTTACGATAGTGATATTGTTCCCTTCCTTTATATAGGGCTATTTCCAACTCTATTTTTCTATTTTCACGGACTAGTGGCTTAAATGCATTTGCAGAAGGGACTGTAGCATTTCTTCTACAGCTATAATTATACTTTTTGAACAGTAAAATGAAATGGTTCAAAATTAGACTGTCATCATTTAAAATACCTAACATTATATTTACTTTATTACACTGTATTCATTGAATAATACTACACCCTGCCTACAATGCATTCCATAATTTTTGAACATGGTGACAGTCAACTAAAAGATGTTCAATTGTTTCATTATACAATTGACATAGTGAACACAGAGGAGAATTTACAAGGTTCCATTCAAATAATTTTGCAATAACAGGTAAGTATCTATGTTGAATTTGAAACTGAAAAGGTCTTATGGCTGAAGCTATAGTTGTCTGAAAATGAAGTGTAAATATCACATTACTCATTTCAGAGGATACACAATACAGTTCCTGAAATTGGCTGACAATGGTTGGAGTTTCAACACTATCTCTGCATAACAATTTATAAATTTGTTTACTTGTAATTGAATTAATATCTATATAGGAGGATTTGCAATAAATCCTTTCACCATAATCAACCTTTGTATGTCTGTTTCTATGAAATATACTTTTCCATTTCTTGACATAGCATCTATTATACCCTGAATTTGGAAAAATTCTACTTGTGAAATACCCTTAGTATTCCAAAAACCCCAACAAGTTTCCATTGTTGTCAATTCAATCCCCAATTCTATTAACATTTTTGTTTGCCAATCCCCGAAAATGCACTGAATGGTTACCAATCTATAAAGATTTAATATTCCAAAGTAACTGGCTATCAATTTCCTGATTAGTTTCAGGATTTATGAGTAATTTTTGACCAGTCTTGTAAAATATCATAATGGAAGAGTCGGGCCTTGTTTATCAACTCTTTAATCTCAATGTTGCACAAAAAAAATATTACTCCCAAAAACCCCTAAAACCCTATTCATAATAGTTCGCCATCCAGCAAAACCACCATAGATCATTTGTTTTAACCCATTTTATTTGTTGTGCCTCTATAAAAGAGTCAACTTCAATCATATTAAGACCCCCATTTTCAATACTGGAGATCAGTGTATTCCTTTTAACTTTATCTCTCCCGTTCCAAATAAACTTAAATATAATCTGTTTTATCTCTTTGATTTGATAGTTTTGGTGTACGAATCATTGTTGCTATAAAAAGAAACTGTGAAAGGCCGAATGTTTTCAAAATTCTAATCTTACCAATAATTGAGTGATCTTTGAGACAACATATTACATATTTGTTTCAGTTTTGTTAATTTATTTTTGAAATTCTTTTCATCATAGGTTACATAAATGCCTAGTATTTTTATACTATCAGACCAGTTTAAAACAAATTCAGGTTTTTTCTTTGGCTTGTGCCCATAACCCAGTAACAATAATTCTGTTTTATCTTGGTTTAACCTCAAACCTGAACAACATTTAAAATTATTAGTTATTTGAAACAAAACTTTAATTGATGTTATCATTTGCATACATTGCCAGTTTAATACATTTCTGAAAAAAAATAAAACCTTCAATAGACTGGTTGTTTCTAATTGCAATTGCCAACAATTCAGTAGCTACAATGAATAGATATGGAGATAGGGGGTCTCCTTGACGAAATTCTCTACCCACTTCAAAATAACCAGTTGAGATACCATGGTTCATGACACAAGCAGCAACATCTTTATACAAATTTTTACCCAATTTATAAATGATTCAACTCTTTAAGGCTTTAATAATAAACCTATGGTCGACTGAATCAAATGCCTTGTGAAAATCCAGCGACACTAGAACACCTGACATATCATTCTGTTTAGAGTGCCACATAAGATCAAGAACTGTTCGTATAGCGTCCCCAATATAACGGCCTTTTACAGATGCACATTGGTCTGGAATTATAGAAGGCAAGACATTAAGCATACGCTTTGAAATAGCCTTGGATGCAATTTTAACATCTACATTAATCAAAGATATTTGGCGATAATTTGAAATATACGTTTTATCTTAACCTTTTTTGGCAATTAACGTAATGACACCCTGTCTTTGTGAAACACTCAACAGACCTTTATGATATGAATACTATTAAGCTAATACCTTCTTATTACTGGACAAAATGTTTTATAAAAATCAGCAGAGAGACCATCGTTCCCTGGTGTTTTATTGTTAGGCAATGACCGGAGTGCTGAATAAAATTCTGTCATTGTTAATTCTTAATTCTCCCTCACACTTCCCTCACACTTTTTTTCCTCTGCATCTAAACAGGGAATGTTATTACCTTTCAAGAACAGCTCAGCATTACTGCTATAGAGATCAATTTAGTTTAGTTTAGAATGGAATTCTTTAATACATTTATTTATCTTATATTGGTCACTGATTTCACAACCACCAACATTCAAACGCCTCACTGTTGACCGTGTTTTATTTGTTCTTTCTAAACCCAAAAAATACCTATTACTTTTTTCCCCCATCTCATATTAGTTAAACCTGGACCTGATTATTAACCCACGGGTTTCTTCTTCCAAAATATATTCCAACTGTAATTTCAAATCAGTGTAAAGTGCCATATCATTTTCATCATCTAAATTTGATTCCAAAACTTTAATTGATTTCTCCAACTCAAGTACTCTCTTTCGTTTATTTTGGGCTTTACTCTTTGTATAGAAGACTGTAAATCTCCTAATCTTATATTTCATGAACTCATATGTCCCTGTCACACTCAACATAATATTACCGTAATTGGTATAGTGATGGTTCAAACACCGAAATGGAAACAGTAACAGAAAGACTTCCCTGGCGGCGATGATAAAATACGACCACATAGCCAACAGATGAGGTTTCAACTGGTACTGGTATTATTATACTCTGCAAACATCAAGTACAATAACGCGGTAAAACTCCACTACTCCAATAACTAGATACTTAAACTCAAATGCAATTCAACGAGACCTCTGATCTGAACTCAGGGCTGAACAACTCCCCTATATATACCCCCACTGTCTATAAATAGACCATTACATCAGCATACATAATGAGTCTGAAACTTACTACAAATTTCTAGAATGTTCCATTACCTTCTATTGCCTCCTACAGTGTTCTATTACCTATTCAACCGGTTTCTAAAAAAAATCTAGAATATTCCACCCAGACACAGTACGGTTCTAGAACAATCTCAGTGACACGGAAGTGGTAAATAGGTCGTATGCGACAGTCCCAATGGCGTCCCCATCTAGGGTTTCCTGTCCCTAAGTGTTAATATTCTGACTCATTTGGTTAACAAAATCCTGATCTAGACACAAACTATTATTAAACTTCCAGTATGATGTACCGTGTTTATCAATAGAGTCATTACTTAAATATAAAAAAATGCAGAATGATCAGAGACAATTGAGAGCATAATATCAACCGATATTACATTATCCTGTAGGAATTCTGAGATAGACCAATAATTCAGACGACTTTGAATGACTGGTGATCTCTGCCGCCAAGTATATCGTTTTGAATTGGGATTTTTAACCCTCCATATATCAATCAAATCCATTACTGCTAGCTTTTCCTTCACAATATTCAAAATATTTTTGTTGAATCTCAGTCTTCCTTCTTGTCTATCCAAAAGTGGGTTTAAACACAGGTTGAAATCACCCCCAAAATTAACTGCGTTATCCTCAAGTCCTCAATCTTAAAGCTAACTTGATTGAAAAAAGGTACATTATCAACTGGACAATTGGGTGCATAAATATTACAACGAATTACGTTAATACTCTGAATTGTAACATCCAAACAAATTAGCCTACAAGTGTTATCTCTAAATGTATCATGAACCATGATATCCAGTGATCTTTTAACCATGATACCAACCCCCTACCATGACTGGTTCTATGACAATAAACAATATTACCCTTCCAATCATTTGCCCATCTCTGCTCAATCTCGTGTGTACTGTACAATTCTTGTAGCATGATAACATCACTACCAGTACAACCAGCACCAGAGTGCATGGTGAAAAAGCATGCCGGCTCAAAGTACAAAAAAAAATAAAAAAAAAATACTGTATATCATTTAGCTGCAAAGAGAAAAGGAAAAGGTCACTGGGAATAAGTAACAGTCAGTATGTAGCTGTCCTATACACTTATTACATGTAATCACTATGGTGGAATCCACCGCTCGGACGTTTCAACTTTCGTTTCATCATACTCAAATAGTGACATTGATGAAACTCACAGTAAAACAGAAACTTTCCTATCCGGAAATTACCTTCAAATTTATATTTTTTACGCGAGAGATACCATATAAATATAACATAATATGAAAGTTCACTGGGAACAAGTAACAGTCAATATGTAACTAACCCATACTTGTACATGTAATCACCATGGTGGCTTATCTCCACATCTCAGACGTGTTAGCTTGCCTTCGTCATTTTCAAATAATAGCACTGGTGGTACTTGAGGTGGAACAAAAACTTTTCTCTCAGGATATTTCATTTTGAAGTTTCTTTTTTCCGCAAGAAGTACTTTCCTTTCACGACGTACTGTTTTTGTCACGTCATCGGAGACCGCCATCTTGACTTTTTTATCTTTCCACATTATTGTTTTGATATTAAATTACGTGAAACCAACTTCAACATTGCCACTTTAAACTGGAGTCTCGATAACTTTATGTATGGGTCTGGTTTTATCCATTACTTTGGCAGGACCGGCTGGAGTTCGGTGTATCAATACAATTACCCAACCCTTAGCTTCAGTAATTCCAAGTTCGTTTACCAGCAGACTAATTATGAACTCGACCATATAACGCGAGCTTTCCTCTATTTTTTTTAGAATATTATATATAACCACATTAGACAAAGAGTCCACATTCACCTTCAAATCTCGTATCTCAGATAATATAAGTTCCCCATCTATGTTGCGTAATTTCGAAGACGCGGCTATCATAGAGTCTTCTACTTTCTGAATACGTTCGTTATGTTCTAACAACGATTGTTTCATATTATTTACTTTCGTCGATAAATGCATTAACATACCAATAATAAAATTCAGCTTCTCGTCTAATGCCATCGTGTTGAGGTTTACTGCTTCGCTTCTCCGTCTTTGGGTAAACTAACTATGACGCAATCTTGTTTCCGTCATTTGAAATTTCACAGTCAGGCGGTTTCGGCAAATTCGTCGCTTCCCTAGGAAGAGCTGCTCTAGTCTTTACACCTGTATCTATACTGTTACCATTTACTATTATTCTTATCACGAAGTACGAGTTTTCTGGAATTAAATAAAAACTAAATCACTCCGTCAATAAAGAACTGTTAAGATTTTAAAAAATATCACTCATTATATCTTGACACCGGAAAATATGTGCGCACAGATTATGCACCCGTCGTTATCGACATTTGATACAAAAAGTACTTATAAACAGACTCAGAAGAAGGTATTTACTACCGTTACGGCACAACACGCAGTTACCACCTTCCATATCATTAATAATGGATTGAATAAATATGTTGATATATAGAATACAATATACGGTTTTAGACACAATAACAACTAAAAAATGCAATTGTCAAGCAAGATTGAATAGAAACGACAGTAAAAAGAGTAAAACAGTTTGTATTCACTTTGGAGAATACCTTGTTATTTTGAGAATATTCATGAAGTAATATAACGCGGCGATTGTGTGTTTACCGCGTCACTGAATGACTTCTCGAAGCCATTTTGACATAACTCTGTTCCGAAATCCTAAAACTTCTATATAAATTTACCATGTTAGCCGCTGTTCGGAAAGTCATAAAAGTGTCGAAATATTTGCCACAAAATATCCATATTCTTGTGGATTATTTAGAAAATTCTTCTATGACAATGCTGTGTGAAAGGGCCATTTGCAGGATATTTAAATATTTCCATCTATTCATAGTCGTCGGTACGTGAGATTCTACGCCGGTAGCCGGAAAACGCCCCCACATCACACAGGTTTGTCAATTGACTGCGAACCGTATAGTTCGTGCTCGAATTGCGAGAAGATAGGACACACCTCTGTCCCTAAGTTCAACTTAAAGCCTCACACTAAATGAATAGATTATATAGTCGGCACATTTTAACCACAACCACGATCAATCGTGGAATTTGAAAGACGTTTAAAAATTTTCTTCTGTACGTCAGCAGCCTTTGCAGACAGCGACCTGATGCTGATTGGCTGAAACAGTAGGCGTGTCCTAACAACTTCTAAACGCAAGCGAACATATAAATTCCGGCAGTAATTTCTAACTTCTTATTTCAGAAAGCAGACGTCACACCACGAGCTAGAGAATAAGATAAACTTACAACAATTCGCAACAATACGCGTTATACACGAGCTGGCAGCCATAATACATCAATTTTCAAATTGAAGCAGTTATAAAAAACGCCCACTATTGCAGCAAATTACAATCAAGTCAACGCTTGGGATAGCTGCTGACGTACAGAGGAAATCCTTCAAAATTTCCAAGAAAAAAAATTGTTACAATTTGCATGATTTGTTTGTGGATGTGGTTTATATGTATCGACAATATACTTTAACTTTAACAATTCTTCTACAATAAACTGTGTATAACTACCTAACGATTGGATCACAAGCCCTCGAGCCCCACACAATGACGCTTCCACCGTCAAATTATTATGGTACATTTAATACGCTTCAACCCGTATACTTCAACTGGTCACCGACGTAAAAACAATCTTCCACGTTTACGAAATACCTTGAACTTTGATTCGTCCGACCAGATAACTTGAGTCCATCCTAATTTTATTGTGCTTAAACTCAATTATGTCACGTAAATTTTCAGCGTGACATCACACTTTAGTTTCTATAACGACGATCCGCTGCTCCACAACCACCTTCATACAGAGTTTCAGTTTATTATTATCGCGTATCGCAATGAAACTACTCATAAGTACCACCCAATCAGTGGCCCCGACAATTTTAAAAGCACACGTGTGTTTAATGAGATCACGTGAGTTATGCATATGCTCGTAGATGTCATCAAATCAGTCCTTTCACGCGGTTAGCAGTAATACATTCAGCAACATTAATTTAGTTGAATACTGGTATTCTAAACATTGGAGTTAAATACGGAAATTGAACAACGGCCTGTAATTGAAAGGGCTGAGACGTCCAGGGAATAAAGTATTTATGTATTTTTTTCCAAATCGTCACGATTTCAAACAACCGATCGCGAATACAACTCATAATGCTCACAAAACTTCAATCAAGCTTTCAGAATGCAATTCTTAATTAGAATCGTCTGTGTAATAAAAATGTTCAATCCTTTCATATTTTAATATTTTTTTGAGAGTTTTATTGCCAGCACTAATTGATCCAAACTTGTATTGTACTGTTATTATTGATAGTGTTCATGACAAGCTTATTCTATAAGTGTTAAATAAAAAAAATATTTACGTTTACAAAGAGTTGGGATCTCAAAAAATGATAAAATGAGTAAATTGTGGTTCTTGCCTACAAGGTGTATGGCGGAGAAAAGAAAATATTTTTGTAGATATTGGAATATTGTGTGAAACTCTTGGCAAGGCAAGTAGTAAGAAGGTCTCGTCAACTCGTGTGGAGGGTTTAACAAACAAGGTATCGGCAACAAGAGTGGAAGTTCCTCCAATAAGAAGGGAGGTCTAAATTCTACTATGCTGCAATTGGTGTGAATGATTCTTCACGCTAGTTTGTATGCAAATTAAACACCTTACAGGATAGTTCTCATACATATTTTTGCGAAATTAAGCTTTCATAAGAAAAGCCCACAGTCCAGTATATCCTGTTCTTCTGGGATTAAAAATATCAATCACCTCAACGCGGCATGCAATATTATACCACTAGTTATCACTGATGAGAATGTCACCATACTTGTCCATATCAGATAATTATAGTCCTATTTAATGTAATATATGCACTTGAATGAAAAGAATATTTTAATGAAAAAAATATTATTAGTTAGTATTCTACGGTAATTAAATAAATAGCTAACATATCACACAAGTAATAATGTTATTAATAATAACTCATTGACAGTGAACTAAATGCCTCTACCAATAAACTGGGTAACAATAAAAAACAAAAACAAATTGTTAACTATTATAATTACATTATGTATTTATTTTCAAAATACAAATTTACTCACACTCAGATCCCTGTTTATTGTTGACATTTGTTGCATAAATGTATCTATGTTTGGATGTACGTAGTAATATACTGGAATACTAATAATAATTCCTAATAATGCATAGTAAATATAACATTACAAAATAAAATGAAACTTGTTTTCAATGATACACGACAAACAATAATTACATTGTACCGATATACTATTAGCTGGGAACCAGATGTGAATGGCAACACCGTGTACTTCCCACCATATTTAAAGGGAAACGTATACATGTTTACAATCCTATAATCATCTGCAACAATGTTGTCTGTTTTATCTATTTTATAGCAAAATATCATGTTCTAACGTCGTTACAATTTTTGCATATATTACGAGTTAGAAAGATACCACATGTCTGAAAGTTTCTGTGCCCATACTTTTTACAATGTTTTGGTCCAGCATATACATTCTATAGCTCAACTTTAACTCGTTTCTTTTCAAAGCTTTCTCATTTCTAGAAAGAAAGCACATTCTGAATGTCTCTTCATGAATCCCAAACCTATTATCGTCGTGACAACTTTTCAAAAAATCGAACACGACCAAAAATCCCCTTTCCAGTTGATCAGCTTGAATAAACAAAACTCTTGTCACATTCTTTGTACTGAAATGGCTTCAAACCTGTATGTGTACACATGTGCGCTTTTAGATGGCTCGACTGGGTAAAACACATCTCACATTGCTTGCACTGAAATAGCTTCAATCGTGTATGTGTGAGTATGTGCCGTTTTAGAGAATGAGACCAAGTAAAGCATTTGTCACATTGTTTGCATTGAAATGGCTTCAAACCTGTATGTGTACGCATGTGCATTTTTAGATAACTCGATGAAGTAAAAAACTTGTTGCATTGTTTGCATTGAAACGGTTTCAATCCTGTATGTGTAAGCATGTGATATTTTAGACCACCAGACGTAGTGAAGCATTTCACACATTGTTTGCACTGAAATGGCTTCAACCCTGTATGTGTAAGCATGTGCTGTTTCAGATGGCTAGACTGAGTAAAGCATTTCTCACATTGTTTGCACTGAAATGGCTTCAATCCTGTATGTGTAAGTAAGTGATATTTAAGAGAATTATGCCAAGTAAAGTATTTGCCACATTGTTTACACTGAAATGGTTTCAAACCTGTATGTCGTCGCATGTGCCTTTTCAGGCTACCAGGCTGAGCGAAACATTTCTCACATTGTTCGCACTGAAATGGTTTCAGCCCTGTATGTGTACTCATGTGCACTTTTAGATGGTATTGCCGAGTAAAGCATTTCTCGCATTGTTTGCACTGAAATGGCTTCAATCCTGTATGTATAAGCCTGTGCTGTTTTAGATTCATAGATTTGGTAAAACACTTCTTACATTCAGTGCACTTGAACGATTTTGTCATGGACTGCCTACATTCAGTTTCTCGGTTTGTTTTGGCTCTACTATCACCTTTACTATCATCTGGCTTAGTCGGCATTTTGCTGTTTGTATTTACTTCCATTATCGATGTTATATAGATATAGCTGATTGAAATAAAACAACAAAACTCAGCAGGAAATCACATTATACATTTAAGCCGATGAACTAATATGTAATTCTAATATTGCAGACTTACGTCTCTCATTAACAATTCAAAGCATACCACGTGACATTGAAAGCATAATTCGCAATGCGTGAATGTAGATATTTTTTTAAAAACGTCCAGTGACTAATTATAGATATTTTGTTTGTGTTTTTGACATCCCTTTGGTATATTTCTAAAGTGCGTGGAAAGCTCTCTCACTTCTCTGGGAATTTTGGGAAATGAAATGTACTACATTGTATTCCAGGGCTTCATTGGGTGAAGTGTTCTTCATCTATACATTGGCAGCAAGTTCAGTTTCCACCTACAACATAACAGAATGAAACAATATAACAAAATATATTCAGTGCGACATTTACATTAACCTATCTAAAATGATAAATATCTAGCTAGTATATAATTTTGTTATATGCTTCTATAGAGCCAAGCTTAAGGTAGAAATGCAGGTTGGGAGACTATATTTCTAATTGGCTCTAATTACTGTAATTACATGAGTAAAATATACTTTTTACCAATCAAGTTATATATCATTTGAAAGAGGTTTATTTAAACTTTTGAGTTTTTTGGATTACAATAATGTACTATGATACCATATTAAGTGGTTTTGATTTTGGGTTAAAATCATGCATTTTAGGTGAAAGTGCACTTAAAACTATTTAACTTTTGAATGCATACCCTGATTTTAATGTAAGAACACTTATTTAAAACTTCTGTTTACTGAGAACATAATGGCTTATTTATTAGTGCTTCCATTGAAAAGTTTTTACACAGTGCTCTTTGAAACATTCACATTTTATAAATCGTTCACAGTTAACAGAGCCACTGATTGGCAGCTGCTCTATTGTTTCTGTTCCAGTAAAGACAGTGAAACCATACGAAGCCATTTACTTAGGATAGACCTGAATAATGACCACTGATAATTTCATCGAAAACAAATGAACCGTCTAGAAGTTAAATAGTTTTAAATTGAAATTTGGAGTAAAAAATGAAACTGAGATAATCGCCATTCTGTAAAAAAAAAAATTAAAACAAATCATTCGCTCCATATGTGTAACAGAAACTCCTAGAAATACACCATACACCGTAATTTGCCGATGTTAAATCGTCAGGTGAAAAAAATAAAATAAAAACATTTACAATTCGAGGGAAACGGTCAAAAAATCGTCTGCGAAGTCTCAACCTAGCGTGAAAAATGTCATTGCGTCGTGTTATCGATTCCACTGAGGGAGGGACACAATGGATTTCATACAGTTATATAAACATAGCGATCGCCATTGGGTGGGTTGAGTCTAAATTTACCTTCCCTCAAACCTTTAAAAAATACTTTGTATGACGCAGTTTCCGTGAAGTTAGACGACCAGGTTGAAAAGGGCCCTAATATTTTACTACACAACGGCTATTCACAAACGCCGGTGGAACAAATTTGAAATAAAGTCACATTGGAAAGGGAACTATTGTAAATCGATGCAGACGAGACAGGTCGATGCAAATTAAACGAACTATGACCTCTGGAAATACCTCATTCATAGAGTTTCTTAGTACTAGAGGTCGCCGATCACGACCATACAACGTAGTTTGCGACATCGCTACCGGTGCATGCTAGCTGACAAGGGGGTTTCCGATTAAGGTAACCAAGATGGCATCGCAGAGTGCATGATTTTTCCGAGGTGTTTAAAAACATCATCTCATTGCCGAATTTTCGGTAATTTACAGGGTATTTTTTTATTTTTAATTAAGGGAGCATTTTATGTTTGTGTATTTTGGTACTGAAAAGTTAGTTATCGATGACAGCAACAGCAGTGTTGTTTGTCAATTGCATCACAATTCTATCAGCACGATAATCATTACATCGAAACGAAAAATGTTTACTTCAGTTTTAAAATGCCGTTGGAGTAAAAATTTGTGGAAACATTTTTTAGTTTCGTCCACAATGCGAAAAAGCTTGAAATCTATGCACCAAGAAAACAAAAAAAATTGTGGCCTTGTTTTCCGCGAAAATTAAATCGCCCTATCGACGCTACCTCCTACATGAAAATAAATGAAAAAAACAATTTATTTAAGGGTGAAAAAGTTTACTTATCAGTTACAAGTGTATGTTTTGTTTCATTCCGCTTGCATGCTGGAAGCGTCAATGTCTTGTCTGTTTTTGACTCCCGTGTGCGAAGCACAAAAAGGGAGTCTTTGCAGTTAGTGTGTCTGTCTGTGTGTGTGTCTGTCTGTCTGTGTGTGTGTCTGTTCCATCGATATCTCAAGAACCAATGTTCGGATTTCAATGAAACTTGGTATATAGATTGTCTGGGGCAATGCGCAGATTTGATTAGTTTTTTGGTTGACATCCATGCATATTAATGAGCTCATCTGCACAATAATGTGTGAATTTTACACTATTTCTGTTATATCTCAAGAAGCATTAAAACGATTTTCATGTAAC
The DNA here is from genome assembly GCF_978046115.1 of Saccoglossus kowalevskii. NCBI lineage: Eukaryota > Metazoa > Hemichordata > Enteropneusta > Harrimaniidae > Saccoglossus > Saccoglossus kowalevskii. Next base: position 12,887,003 of record NC_140658.1, read on the forward strand.
TTGGTAAGAATCTTACTAATGATTGGCAGCTGCAATTCATTGTTGTATTTTACATTTTAATTAAAATTTAGCATTTTTTATGTATTTTTGTATTATTTTTTTTAAATTATTCTGCCCAATTGCATGAATACAACTAATAGGAATCGGTGAGTGGACTAATTTGCATAATGATGCGCATGCGTGTTCTATTTTTTTTCATGACCAGCAATTTATGATGGTGTCAGCCATTTTGTTATTTCCAGTGTGTTGTACAAAAATGAAGCAAGCGCTCGGGAGATGAAATGTATCAGTTTACATTATGAAAAGGTCTAAGAAATTACATGTATGATTTTTTATTATCGTATAAGTAAATAAATAAACAAGTAATTGAACAAATGTATAACTTCAATGACTGTGAAACGAATTACTGTGCAAGCTAGTTTACATTCACGTGTGGTGTACAATTACATTCAAGCCACGGAACATTGAACCCTGTGTGAGCCCAGTCAAGAAAATAACGAATGTGAAATTCATCATCGCTAAAACCATGGCACTGTTGAAGATATGAAAATGGTTGGTAGGTTCGATTTCATGGTAAAATGTTGTGCAAATTCGTTGTACTTGTGAATCCTGATTTATCACCGTATTATTGAACGCGAGAACAAATATGGTGACCTCCAGCATCAATGTATTTGTATCAAGTCACTGCCGTAAGGAGATATTTCCTTTGTATCGCTTACCAACATTGTATTGTACTTCTTTCCTTTATTTTCCTTTACACATTTGGAAACTTGCATGGTGAACTTTCACCCCCACCTTCCCCAAATTACGAAGCTATCAAGTCGATTAGTAGGTATAGGATGTCTATGTGTGTTGATGACTACTGCGTTGTGTAAGGGCTTCTCGTACGTAAAATGTGGTGCATTCCCAGAAAAAATATCTATTTACACAGAGCTGACAAAATTCGCCTACATGTGTGAATATATGTTGGGATTTGGAGAAAAAAACTCGTAAAACATACCGAATTTACCGTGACAGCAGTGATCAATTTTGATGCCCATTGCTGGTGGGCTGATCAGCATGTCGGATTATTTCTGAGAACGTTCTTCGTGTGGGAAATCACAAAATTATTAGCACTAAGTAAGCTGGTTTACCTTATTTTTGTGTAGAGTACCCTGTACAAATGACGTGAATCGACATGCGATGATTACCAAAACAATTTGACAATCGGTGTCTCATTTGTTCACCGCCCCTCAACACGGTGATTTGTTACGATCGACGGTGATTTGTTATGAAGGGTATTTTTCCCGGCCCTTTTCGTCGGAAATTACGAATTCATTGGCTATAATATATCCTAGTTTACTTTAGTTGTTTCATCCGATTATTCTGTACATTGATTTTACCTTGCAAAGGAAACAATCGGTGTCTGACTTTGTTATATTTACACTATTGCAACACCTTATGTGGGCCCCCAGTGTGGGCCTCGTGTTTCACTATTTTTTTCATTGAATATTACACGGCACGATATCCCTCAAATCGGAAGGCACATTTATTACTCGAGTTACTGTTCCTATTAAGTTAAGCCATGGTGCAAAAAAGAAAATATGGTTAAGCTGAATACCATGCTTCATGTGGAATGTATAGACCGTGATGTCGGCATTAACTACTGTATGCACAGTGGAAACCACTGGAGCAACGCCACGCTGACCGGCGTCTCCTGCCTGGTAAAAAAAAAAATGCGGGACGGGCTGCAGGGTTTTAAGCCGTGTAGATGTTTTTGAAACGAAAATGAGCGAATAGGTTTTGTTTCGAGCCACTTAAAATGTCCTATGTGTATTTTTGGTTGGTACTCATCGCGTGCGACGTGCCCCAGATAGTGTCAATTTATACGCAGTAACAAATGAGACGCGTTGGGGATTACTTTAAATTTTACGTAGCGAGAAGTACGTCTGCCGTAAGTTATTAATATTTGTTATGGTACTGAGCTGTACGATGGTTGTAATTTTACCATGTCGATTTTCGGGATATACGAACCAATCGAAAAGATCGTGATGCCTTCCTTATTAATATACGTAACTGAAAGTAAATAAATATAATATTTATTGACACACATATTGATATTAAGATAGTGGTTTGAATTTTAGATATTTAGATTGTGATTGTTTGTCAGAAATTTACATAGTTGTTCTTGCTACTTTACGTTTTCCGTGTTAATTAAATTTCTAAAATATTTTTAATTGCCCTATAAGTTTATTTTGGGCATTTATTTGTTTACTATTTCGTTGCATTTCATTTTCCTCAATGTTTTATGAATTATTTCAGTTTTCTTTTTAATGTTTCAATTTTGTGTAGCTATTTTATGCATATTTTTAAGTAGGCTTATTGTAGGTATACGATGTCTATGTGTGTAGATGACTACTGGTGGCTACTTATTTAATAGATTATTCATAATTTGTTTATCATTTTCAAATATTCCCGAATATTACATCATGATCCCTATTCCCTCAGCACACGGGAGTTCCTTCTAAGCTTTCTTTGATTTGTAGTTTGCTAGTTGATCGCGCTTGGGGTAAGTAAACAGAGAGCCAGGACAGGAAGTCGCACACCGGCTGCTCCGTAACTGGGGCCAGCAATCATTTGCATATAAAATCAACAGTGACTTGTCAATCAAAGAGTAACGCAAACAAACTTTCGGGACTTTTAATCACATACGCGTGCCTCGGTTTCCTATATTTTAAAATTGATTTTTGAGTATGTTCCAACAATGACAATGCTCGGAAGTTTTAACACTATCTCGCCAAGAGAAAAAGCAAAAAAAAAAAAAATCACGAAAAGTGCCCACGAACCTGCATCTCTACCTTAAATATATTAAAAAAAGTAATAGCTGACATTGTAGCATGCTAGCTGACAATAATGATTCCAGTATAATTCCGGGTTTAGCTCAAATGCTAGTTTTCTATGTATCTCTACATAACCTACGATAATACATACACGTAAATACAATGTAGGTGTAATGTATCGACGTTAAAGTACGGCGTGATATCAGACCAGCCCATTCAGCGAAAATTATAGTTGTATACGTGTCGCCAAACGGCCTGGATGATTACCTCCATGTTGGTACAATGTATCAAAGTGAAAGTATGATATGATATCGGACCAGCCAATCTAGCTAGAATGCTACTTTTCTATAGCTACCCAAAACTCGATCAATGTAGAAGTAAAGCATACACGTAATAGTATGGTGTAATATCAGAGCAGCGTGCCGAGATAGAATGTCAGTTTCCATGCGTATACATAGCCTAGCATAATACCTATATATAGTTACAATATAGGTGAAATGTAACAAAATAAAAGTATGGTGTAAAATAAGACCAATCTATCTAGTTAGAATGATAGTTTTCTAAGTGTTCACATCTGCTACATGTGGATACAATATTGGCGGAATGTATTAAAGTAGAATAAGATATAGCCACCCATATTTATACATATTTAAAATTACTGAAATGAACTACATTTACCTAAAAGGGATTCTGCATGGGAAAACCTTTACTCAGTATACCATACACACTGATTCTAACCAAAATGTATATCTATGTTAAAAAAGTATAATATGAAAGATTCTGTTGTTATTAAATTTAAAGTATACATTTAAATCAACAATCAAGTGTCCATATTGAGATAACTACTTTGAATGTTTATCTTCTACATCGGCTGTGACATTATCAGCCATTTACGTGACAGGCTAATTACATGCACATTTTGAACTAATTGAATTGGTTAACAATAAAGTGATTAACAATAAGAAAAAAAAATAATAAAAACTACAAAGTATCAGATATTTGAAGGAAAAGAAGTCATTGTTATAGACTTCAACAGATCTTTTAATTAATTATTTAATTAAAATATGATATATAAAAGTAATAGTTAATATTGTTAATTGCTTACAATTATATAAGATTCATATCTGTACTTTTGAGAAAAAAATCATGACTTGTTATGAATTATGTATATTTTATCCCTTCCCCCTTCCTTTGTTTTATTGCACCCTTAATAGCTTTGCGCATGTGCTGGTAATTTGCATACCACATTAACTGTAAAACAACGTGGTCGCTGTTAGGAAATATCTATCTCAGTTAGGTCTGTAGTAAGTATTTTCCTACTCAAATATTTGACACTTATTTTGGTGTAAAGAATTCTCGTTTAATTAATTTCTATCATTAAATTGGGAGAATAAATGTTCCAACAAATATTTGAGACTTATTTTGGTGTAAATAACTGCCGGTTAATTAATTTCCATCACTGCAAATTGTTAACATAATGAAATAAGTCATTGGATGTGGTATTTGATTTAATTTTTAAACTTTCAAAATAAGTGTTAACTCCTGCATTCAAATCAACAATTCCACATGGAGTATACATACCACTAAACTGCAGAGTAGAAATTACAGCAGAGAGGACACACCATTGTGACACTTTAACTATGTCACAATCAGTTAATTCAATCAGTTAATTTGCAAGTTAATAGTTGTTTTCTTACTTATTCTTTTAGTTTTGCATGGTGGCGTTTGGTGAGGTTACTTATTCTTTCCTAACATTCTTTGTTCACTTTATATATATATTTGATTTCAAGATATTTTTCTTTTATCTCAGTGGTACGCCTGTGGACGATGTTGCTCGTTGACTTGTGTTCATTTTGTTAACTACTCCAATTTCGCAATTAGTTGAAGGTCGAAACATTTTTTGTTAGTTCTGGTGAGTGTTTATCTAGAGTGACTCACATCCTTGACGTTTGTATTACGCAGTTTTCTAATTCCAGTGTTTTCTACATTGTAATATGCGAAGACTTCCCAGTTTCACATTCTTTGTTCACTTTTTATATATATTTGATTTCAATATATTGTTGTTTTATTTCAGTGGTACGCCTGTGGACGATGTTGCTCGTTGAATTGTGTTCATTTTGCTAACTACTCCAATTCCCCGATTAGTTGAAGGTCGAAACGATTTTTTTAGTTCTGGTGAGTGTTTATCTAGAGTGACTCGCATCCTTGACGTTTGTATTACGCAGTTTTCTAATTCCAGTGTTTTCTACATTGTAATATGCGAAGACTTCCCAGTTTCACATTCTTTGTTCACTTTTTATATATATTTGATTTCAATATATTGTTGTTTTATCTCAGTGGTACACCTGTGGACGATGTTGCTCGTTGACTTGTGTTCATTTTGCTAACTACTCCAATTCCCCGATTAGTTGAAGGTCGAAACGATTTTTTTAGTTCTGGTGAATGTTTATCTAGAGTGACTCGCATCCTTGACGTTTGTTTTACGCGGTTTTCTAATTACAGTGTTTTCTACATTGTAATATGCGAAGACTTCCCAGTTTCATTGTGATTTTTGAGTGTTGAATGATGTCGCCTTTGCTTGTCAAGCCATGACCTAGTTTTAAAATCATAGCCAGGTTGCAAAGAAGTGGCTTTAGCAGATCTAGACTAACAGTTATGGTCGTTCTGTTTAACAAGCTAGGATTTATTACCGCCATTATCATAATATTGTCACGTGATTTGTTTATTTGTATATACCAATTCATATATTACGACCCCTATTGAGGGGCATATGTTTTGTGACATCAGCAATTCGTACGGTGTAGATTTTTCTTCTGGAATTATGCCTGGGCTTTTAGCCAGTGTAAACGGATATTGCATTATTAAATCAAAGAAAGCTTAGAAAGAACTCCCGTGTGCTGAGAGTATTAGAGACACAGTAAAAATTAATTCAAAATTACTTGTACTTGAGATATTGTTGGAAAAGCTGAAATCTAATTATGCAAATTAAAATTAAAATGAACAGCGTGTAAAACTAATAAGGTCTGCGCAATGTAACAGACCATCTGTGTACCACGTTTCATTGAAATGTGATCAGAACCAAACAATTATACATTATTATGTTAATTAGGTAATTTTTAATGTGAACAGATTTTAACCCAAAACCGATCATATTTGTACATTGTCCTAGAGCATCTATGTACAAAGTTTTATTTAAAGGTGATGATTAGTACTCGAGATATCAGTGAAAAAGCTGAAAATTAAATGATTATGCAAATAAGTTAATTGATATGCACAATTATTTACCTCAAAACTGATCAGATCTCTGCATAGTCCTAGAGGATTTACGTACCAAGTGTCATTGAAATATGATGATTAGTACTTGAGATATACGTGAAAATCAAATATCAAATATCGATCTCTGCATAGTCCTTGAGTATCTATGTACCATGTTTCATTGAAATGTAATTCTTACTACTTGAAATATCAAAAGCTGAAAATTTATTTATTATGCAAAATGGGTAATTAATATGTACTGATATTACTCTAAAACTAGTAAGTATGTGCAGTGTCCTATGGCATCTAGGTACCAAGTTTCATTGAAATGTGATGATTAGTAGTTGAGATACATTGTATCAGTGGAAAAGCCAAAAATGTACTAATCATTATGCAAATTATGTAATTAATATGCATATATTTTCACCCAAAAATAATCAAACTTGGCATTAGTTCAGAGCATCTTTGAACCAAGTTTCATCAAAATCCAATGAGTGTTTTTTTAGATATCAGTGGAACAGTCATGGAACAGCTAAAAATTAGCTAATGCGCATAAGTTCAGAGCATCTATGTACCAAGTTTCATCAAAACTCAATGAGTGGTTCTTTAGATATAAGTGGAAAAGTCATGAAACAGCTAAAAATGAGCTAATTATCATGCAAATTAGGTAATTAATATGTATGGATTTCTACCAAAACCTAATCAAATCTGCGCATTAGCCCAGAGCATCTATGCACTAAGTTTCTTCAAAATTGATATATGGTATGGTATGGTGGAGGAGATGGACACACACACACACATACAGACAGGGTAACTGCAAAAACTCCCATTGTGTGCTTCGCACACAGGAGTCAAAACTCATGTCATATTATTATAACTGAAATATTGGATGTAATAATAATGTTGATTCAATAAGAATAACGTTCCACCGTGAGACTAGTACTACCCCTTATTCTACATTATACAGGGCTCACACCACTAATCGAAACTCCATTGACGACATTGTTAACATATGACGAGATATGAAAATGATAAACAAAGTTGAAAACATGGCTCAAAAATGAGAAATCAACATGCCACATGAAAAAAACTAACATGTTAGCCAGCTCAAAAAAAATCATTGGTTCTTGCAAGGCATTTAAATCTCATAATAATAATAACAACGCCTATTAATTAGCTTAATTGTATATGCTATGTGTGCCACGCTCGGTAGTATTGACATAGACACCGTCGAAGTTTACCGAACAGCGGATATTTTGCACACTTCGCGCTCCTACGAAAATTGCATATTTCTTTGTAAAACATCCGGACATTTTTAAAATTTTTAAGATGTGTTCTGGAGATTTGCAGCTGTGTACGAATTTTAAGAATCGACCAACATTTAGGCGAGTAAACAGGTAACTGAATGTTTAGTATATACCTCAAATAGTTTTTGAATATATAATGAGCAACTTGGAAACATTTTTTCTCGCTGTTGCAGATTTTGCGGAAAGTTTCCGAAATGTTTTCGGCAAGGGCATATCACTGCGTTTCTAGCGATCATACGACTTTGTTTGTTGACAGTTTTGTGTGTGCTGGTATCATATACATGATATCTCTCAGCGTTTCAGCGTAAACCGGTTATCAATAAAAACTTGGGGTGTGTTATTTTTGTTGAGTTCGTCTTCAGATTCGCTAATTCTTCCGTAAATGTCATTTTCGAATTTCGATGTGGTCATGGAGGTAATAAGGATTACCTATGTCTCGTGATAGTTGATTGAAATATGATCTCGCGTGATTTTGTGATAATCTTGTTGCTCCGCAACGTTTACTCGGTAGATATGAACTGATAACCTAAACAAACGTGGCATGCATTACTTTAAAAGAATCCGCCGCCTTGCCAGTCTGTTTTATTACTAGTCTAAGTTTTTTAGTGGTTGATTAGTGGCATGACATGAAACCTACACTGCAAAGCATTAAACACAATGGTAGCCGGGGTTTTGCGGCGTTTTGGGTCAGGAAAAGTATTTTGTTTCGTCTGTCAATTATATACACATCAACGGTATAAGCCGTACAAGCAGGACCCTACCGATGATGTGTATATAATTGACATACGAAGAAAAATACCTTGCCGGAGCCAAAACGCCGCGAAACCACGGCTAACACATGGTCTCTTGGGTTGAGATTACACGCCGCTGAGACAACACAGGCATCTGTTAATACGTATTATTTGTAATTTCACGAGGTCAATAACTCCACAAACATTTATATTACTAACGAATACACTATTATCATAGACATATATCACTTACCACGCTCAGAAATATTTCTCAATCTTGACATAAGTTCGTCATTCCTCAGCTCCTGAGAGCGAGGTTATTTGTAGATATGATGGCGATCGCCGCTGTGTCTGCGGAAGTACTATGGGAGATTGCATGATGGGAGTGAAAAGTCTTTTGATCAGTAAGATAATTTTAGAAAAGTGAAAACTAGAGTGATTGTGAAATAAAGGTTGGTTTTAAATATAAAATATCATGGAAACTGGATGAAATAATGGAAGGAAATTGAACGGGTATGAAAGGGCAGTAAATGTGGCAAGAATGCAAGGTCATAATCCGGGGGTCAAAATACGTCACAATACATCCATCGGCTGTCAACAACTATGGATGCGGTAAAAGTCTTGATTTGCAGTTTGCGTGAATGGCCGGGAAAAATCATGCCAATTCTGTGCTTCAGTAAAAGTATTTGCTGCTTTTTGTGCAATGGAAATTAATTCAAGAAATACTGTCATAGGACATTTCCTTCTAGTAAACAAAACAACCCTTGGACGTTTATCTTGAGAAATTGAGAAGACGAAAATATGTTGGAACAGTCGTTGTTGTGAAGCAATGGACATACTTCTCCAGGGTATCAAGGGTAGTTTTGATTATTAAAAAAGAGAAACTGCTGCTTTATGGAAGAGCAAATTTCAATGTCATTGGCCACAGTAATTCTAAATCGATGTTGGTTTTAATTGGTGTTACCTGGTGTAGAAGTAATAAAATTACGATGTTTTCGAGTTTAATAGTAAATTATTAATATTAAGAAATTAATAGTAAATGGTAGACTCCCTTTTGAATAACATCAACCAGTCTAACCTGGTTGACAACAATGCAATTCTAACAGCAAGGCAATCAGGACAAATTACTAAAAAAATTTCAACTTGGAAAAGTGAATTACAAAACGACAATCAATCAAAACAAAATGAAATATAAATAAATTAAGAACATACAGAGAATTAAAAAACAATTTTGCTTTTGAAACATACCTTATTACCCTGCAAAATATTAAAATGCGCGAAAATTCCGCCTCAGTGACCATAACTTGAAAACTGATACTGACAGACACAACGGAATACCCCCTTGCTGATAGATTATGTAACCTTTGTGATCAGAATCAAGTAGAAGATGAGTATCACCTAAAGTTATACCCCCGATAGTCTTATTTGAAATGGCAAAATCCAAAATTTTTCACCAAAGACACAATTCATAGTCTTGCTAAACAACAGTGGTCTAGTGTTTTGAAATACCAGCAACCCCAGTGAGAATTTTTTTCCCAGTTAAGTTTTGCATTTTTTCTATCTTTTTATTGTATAATAATCTAGTCTTAATATTTTCTTTTTCTGTTACAGTAATGTATTAGCTTAGCTTTTTGTATGTTTTTATTTTATTTATTTAATTTTTGTTAACCTTTTATTCTTTCTTAAACATTTGTAGCCATTGCCAATCGCTCCGGGGAATGTGTAAGTGTTAATAAAATTAATATTATTTAATTAATGACCCCACATTAGTGATTGGGCTTGGATAGTTGAAGAGATTTTTAAATGGGCTACTCGATAGAAGTATTAGCCGTGACTCAAGACTTTTCATTCGGGTTTATACAACGCTTACATGTTACTGTCAGAAAGGTTTAATGTCTTGTTTGTATTTGCACAATGTGAAAGAGGTGTTTATTGTCAAAATATACCAGTATATGGGTGGTTGTATGCGTATTGAACTATACAAAATTTGACTTTAATATGTCACCAAATTGTACGTTTATATTTCTGATATACTCGATGTGAATCTCAGCACTGTGCTTTTTATAAATGTTATGGTTCGGTTAATAATGTCCTGGAAACTGTGCAGAAAATCACAGACTGTTATTATTTTTTGTTCATAGTTTTTCTAAATTTCAGTTTTTATTGTTCATAAATATTTACAGCAATAACACTTTTTTTTGTGAAACCATTTCCAGTTATCATGATTGTGTATATGACAGCCACAGAATAAGACATGTATGGATATGTGTGAGTATGTTTCATGGGTTAATAGGCCACTTCTTTATATCCCACAATGTCTGGTAATTCTAACTAACTACTATTTCGCAAAATTTGCGTAGCCTTGCTTCTACTCCCATATTGTCCTTAATAGTGAAGGTTAATTCAGATATATTGTAAATTACACAGTAGTAACACTACAATACATTTTCCTTTACATCCCCTGGTATTACATAACAGCCTTTGTGCTGGTGCTGATGCAGTTATGGTTCACAACATCACCGTTCACTTGTGTAAATCTGTTTCATATAGTCAATCGCACAATGGCGGATACCCCATTGACCTCAAATCAATGCCCTCTACGGTGACACCTTTTTATGAACATTGACATCGCCTCCAGATGGCGCTCTTGTTAAATGATTTTGTATCACAGGTCATCACAGGTTGATTCTGCATTGTCGTCACGCAATCGACGGGTATTTTATTGCTTCAAAACCTTCCTTTAAGTAACCTTTGTGTATCTGAAAATCAAGGAACCTTAATTGAATGAAGTAGCATAAATTCATATCAACGTAGCATTGAATATGCAATACAAGCCACGGATTTTGTACTAAACAAATAATGCAGGACAGGAATTTTATGACTTTCTGTATTTCGTTTATATTTTGACTTTGTAAATAATTTGTGCGATTTGTTTGTAATTCAATTGAATGATATAACGAAATTCATGAACAAAATCCATTATTGCCACTGATTTCCATCCATAGTCAAGAGAATACTTTCTGTCCTGAACAAGCAATATTGAGTAAATTAACAATAATATTATTAAAAACAAAATCGCGACAAACTCTCAAAAGCGTATGTATTCGAAATAAGATATTATCCGTTGCACCATGTCGTTTGCAGATGATGCTGAGAGAAGCGTGTAACATTTGTTTACTTTCGCAAAATGCTATATGATTATGTCGAGGAAATTAATTAAAAAAGACAATAGATGCATTTAATATGTAGTGATATAATACCCTCTATGCATTAAATAAAATCTTAACTCTAGTTCTACTAAATAGTATAATACAACACTGACATACGCGTTATATCTTTGATGACGGAGTAACAATATCATTATTAAATATATTTAGAATAACATTCAGTTCCCTTCTGTCATGTTTAGAAAATTGGCAAGTATCATTCTGTTGAAGGTAATGTTGATAGCATAACGAACATGAGGGCGCGTATGCAAAATAAAGTGTATACGAGTTTACTCAAAGAGAAACAAGTTATTTCAAAAGGGTTGTCATTTGAGGTAGTATGTGACAATTAATACGACGTTGCAAGGTAATCCACATATTGTTTACCGCGGCGGCTTGTGACAGGCACACTGGCATGCACGTGGACATCGTGATACTCTTGAGTGAAATTCAATTGCAATGATGGAAATAACACGTTCTGTAAATACAGTTCTCAAGAAAGGAATCTGGTCAGTTGTTTACTTACCAAATTACCAATCACCAAGCTAACATGACAAGGTTATCACGGTCTTTTTGGATAATGATAAAACAATTAAAATACATACAGGTTATTACATGCATATAACCTTAATGATATCGACCCGTATTTATTTAGGATTGGTCGCGATTTGTTAAGGAGCAAATCATTGTAGGCATGCAGGAACTAATGGCAATCTCTTGATAGAATGTTTATGGAACACCTCAATATTGATACATCCTTATATTTTGAACACGAGGTGCCAATGTGTATCTCCACAGATATGAATCAAGTATTCGGTGAATTGGTGTTAAATAAAAAAAATCCGCTTTTTGATTTCTGGATGAATATGACTGCATGACACATGGAATAGCTGAGAATATACAAACAGTTTATACCTTATACATTCAAATACATCGAGGTCAAGTTGTTTACATGCGTATTGCTAATATATAACTAGTTCAGTGATTATATTATACCTTCAAATATTAATTTTAAGTCGGAATACGAAACCCATATATTTATATAATAGTATTTAAATAATACTGGGTAAATGAAAAATTATATTAAGGATAACAAACGACGCCAGTTAATTGACTGACAGTCGAGCGAGCATTAAACAAGTGCGAAGCAGCAAAGCGTCTGACGTTGTTTTGCAACAGTTATTTTTTCAAAAAAGTACGTTGATTATGATATTTTAAAGCTGTGGATATGTATCAATACACGTTAATATTAAAATAAATAATTTGAAGTATGACAATGGTAGTTTTTTATGATATGGATGCACCGAAAACATCTTCTGGACCTGGAAATGTATATTCAAATTATATTTATAAAATAGAACATCAATAAATCATCCCCGCCAGTTATACCAAGCAGAGCAATGACTTTTTACTTAAATAATAACATTGATATAAATGCGTCATACGACGTCTGGCATTGTTGATAGCATTACTATAATACACGACTCTCCGTTCTTATCCACGATATCTACGTTGGCACCAAACTCTAGTAAGAGCATACACGCCTTACTGTAGTCTATAAAATACAGAAATGAAATGAAATGATGTTACTAAACATATATGTAGGCATAGTTCTGGGTCGTGTGTCATCATGGATGGGGTTTGATGAGGGATCCCATTGTGTTTAATTGGTGGTTGTGTCAGCCTTGTGAGCGATTGTCGGTCGGCCAATCGATCTGTCAGTTAATTGACCAAAGTTAATGAAATGAAACCACATACTGAACCATTCTTTCTTTCTTTCTTTCTTTCTTTCTTTCTTTCTTTCTCTCTTTCTCTCTTTCTCTCTTTCTCTCTTTCTCTCTTTCTCTCTTTCTCTCTCTCTTTCTCTCTTTCTCTCTTTCTCTCTTTCTCTCTTTCTCTCTTTCTTTCTTTCTTTCTTTCTTTCTTTCTTTCTTTCTTTCTTTCTTTCTTTCTTTCTTTCTTTCTTTCTTTCTTTCTTTCTTTCTTTCTTTCTTTCTTTCTTTCTTTCTTTCTTTCTTTCTTTCTTTCTTTCTTTCTTTCTTTCTTTCTTTCTCTCTTTCTCTCTTTCTCTCTTTCTCTCTTTCTCTCTTTCTCTCTTTCTCTCTTTCTCTCTCTCTCTCTCTCTCTCTCTTTCTCTTTCTTTCTTTCTTTCATATATTATACATAATAATTCGATAAACGCTCAAATAATTAACAGACACTTACCGCCAAACGCTGCTAACATCAACGGTGTTCTGTCTTTGTCATATTTCGCATTTATATATGTTCCATTAACACTCTGATGGCATACCTGGCACATGCAGGGGTGTGTGTTTAGTTGTCTAAGTCGTTGCGTTTACACCAGCTCTGAATACAAAAAAATAAACATTTTATAATAACTCTTACTTCATGTTTGTTAACAACACTGCGCAACTGTAATCACATGTTAACGCTTCAAACATCGCAAACTTAAAAATTCTTAAATATGGCAACGACTCACCAATTCTAGTAAATAAAGGAAATTAATCTGATGCCACATGCGATCAAAAATGCAGGTGAACATGAACCTAATTCACCTTTATTACTAAATATTTCGCAATGGTGTGTTCCCCTAACAAGTTTCTCTCAGATACATACACTCACATTCATTGATGGTAAACATGCTTATATTTTATGGCTTGCTATCATCTATCAATAAACAATGTAAACTGCTTTTAAATCAAATTTAATTTTACGTTGATATTGAATTCGTCAACGACAATAATATTGCAGTTCATCATATGTATCATGCATTATCGATGACATTACACGTTTTCAAATATTACCCTGAGCGGCAAATCTAATTTGGTTCTTGTACAGACTTTGAAATTGTGTCGTAGCAAAAGAGTCACCTCTTAAAATGCCAAACAGGGTTCGTCTAGTGACGTGACAAGTTTTTGTTTTGATAATTGATTTAAATATGATCAATCTGACTGTTTTCCCTCACCAATAGCTTTATGTATTCACGATTATGCGTTTCCGTTTTGAAGTCGCATTTGACGGTTTGTCAAACCTTTTTTATAGTAACACATAGGATTTGCTTCCACACTAAAAATAAATCCTTACGAGATCACGTGACTGCTAAGTGAATGAATGACATAGATGCGAAAGAGTACTTTGTAGAAATTCTTGAGATATATAAAGTAAAACATGGAAAACAATCAGTGTTTTTGCGTAACTTTTATAATTAAAGGATTTTTTTAATATTAGAAGGATATGTTTTGTTGTTACATTCAGTCTGCGAGATCCATAAATTTAACAAAACCGCTGAAGAACACTTGTTCAAATATAACAATGAGGAAGAATCTGACAAGTACCCACTGAGTAGTACTCGCATAATTGATACACTAATTTGCATATCAATAAATGAATTTACGCAATGATTTTTTTAAATAGTAAAACCGCAAAATATGTAATAATAATAATAATAATTATTATTATTATTATTATTATTATTAATTCTTGGTCGTTTCTGATTATTTTCTCCCCTTTTTTATCGATCAGAAATGTAATTAACTTCAATTATGATATCCACTTCATCGATGAGGTCCTTAGCAACACTTTTGTGCCAATATTTTTCTGCATAGTTTCAATCGTTTCCGCATTTGTATCATCTTGTATTGTCCACACATCAGTGAAATATTTACGAATAAGTAAATAATAATTGTTGTATTTACGTATATAACATGTTTTGGAACAAAAACAATGTCATGTTTTACAATAACCAATCAGCAATTGCTTAATAGATTAAGGGAAGAAATGTCATTCATTTGAAATTTCTCCTAATTTAAAACAATTAAGAAAGAGTTGGATGCTTTTTTAACAATCTTTATAATGAGCTAATACGTCTTTGTGTTATTTCTATATTATATTATATTATATTATATTATATTATATTATATTATATTATATTATATTATGCTTTTTGGTTCACGGGTAAAATAAAATAAAAGACGATCACGTAACAGTACAAAAACACCTTGGAACCCCGTAGGCAGGCCGGTGACACCGGTTCGCACTTAAGGGGGTACCAACCCCCCTGCCAAATTCCAAGGGAAAATCAAAACATTTAAAACACAGAACAAGTAACATAAAACATATATGCGCTGCTGTAAGTGTGTGCAATGATAGCCCACCAAGAGGACAAAACTCTTGGCTCCTGTGCGTGTGCTAAGTTTGTAAATACAATGATGTTCGTTTGTATCGATGTTTAACAACAAGACAAAGCAACTTCCTGCTTTAAATAGATTGTACCTGCCATGTTTACAGTAGAATGCGAAGTGTGTTATCCTCGATTTTACATAGTGCATCCTCTACCGTCCACATAATCTCAAATTCTGGCAGTTGGTTCATGATCCGGAAACATTCATATTCTGTTTCAAGCCTCGACTTAATACTTTGAATAAAAATGTCCAGAGGCTCACTCGATCCTTTGTTTTGCCTTTTATTACGACGGCTGACATGAATTGCAACCTTAGCCATGCACGCTAAGAAACAAAATAAACCTTGTGCCTTGCTCGACATAAAGTGTTTTGAGCGATGGGGTGGTAAAATAGTGAACCACCAAATCGGAATGCGAAAATCTGGTTGAAGCAGTCGCGACGCGATGTTATTAAAATAATGGAGTAAGGCGCTATTTGATGGACAATCATAAAAAAATGTGTTGAAGTGTGTCAACTTCATCACAAAAGGGACATTTATCTGAATTGTTCAAACGAGCTTTGAACAGAAATCTCCCCGTTGGAAAGGCACCATGGACAATACGCCACTGCAGATCCCCATATTTGTTAATGACTGGTGTTTCATAGCAATCCTTGAAGTTCGGTTTAGCACTTTCAGGCAGACTAAGGATGTCCCGCCAAACAGTGTCAAGTTTTTGTAAGTGTTGTGTTATTGACTGGACACGTATTAGATATTTATAGATTGCGCCTTTTTCAAACTTATATAGTGGCAAATTTAGTTCATCAGAAAAGTGCAGTTCAAAGCTATGATGTGAAAGAGGTTGATTACACTTCCCATTCCCTTTGAAGTAGGTGTTGATAGTATCTTTCCATTTGGTAGGAATAGAATCGTGAATGACCTTGATACTGAGATGGAGAATACGCTCGGAATGGATTTTAATTTTATCCGACATATCAGCGGCCTCCAACCAAGTTTTATTCGTTTCTGATACCAAATCACATACTTTGGTTATTCCCGCGTCAACAAAATGTCTGAGCGCAAAAGGCTCATTTCGTATGGGATGTATGATGAGTGGGTTGTTAAACAGTGGCTCATTAAGAATATCAGTTACGTTATTATCATTGAACTTACGCACTTTCTCTACAGATTTCCAACACTGGAGGAGCTCATAATAAAATAATGGTGATCTTTGTAAAGGTGCTTTGATAGTGGTGCATAGAAGTTGACTTGCATATGACATATTGCTCGCTTGCATAAAAAAGTAGTCTGTGAACTTAAAACAGGGGTGGTCATGGTTATTATATAGATATCTTTGAATATAGGAAAGTCGCATAGTACTTATGCGTGTTGGAAGATGTGTAACATTTTGTCCACCTCTTTCCAAGGGGAGGTACAGTGTTGCAGCAGATACCCAATGTCGCCCTTGCCAAAAGAAGTCGAGCAGCATTTTCTGTACCTTCAGAACTACGTCTGGTGGCGGCACAAGGCTATTAAAGCGATACATTAACTGCGATGAAATCAGATTATTAATGATAAGAGCGCGCGTTCTGTAAGACATGCTGTAAACAAAATGATTCCAGAAGTTGATCTTATTATTTACTTTTGCAACAAGTTCAGCCCAGTTCTGATTCGTATAAGTTGGATTATTCCCAAGATAAACACCCAACAGTTTCAACCCCTCGCTGTTCCATGTTATATTGAGAGGGGAGTAGGTGATGTTGCGCCAGCTACCTACCCATAACCCTTCTGATTTTTCGAGATTGATTTTAGAGTTTGACGCAAGCTCGTAGACATGTAACCAGCGACTTAGTAAGTTGAAATCCTGCTTGCGAGTTATGAAAAATTCCACGTCGTCGGCGTAAGCGGTGAGTTTAGAACGTTGGTTTTTGCTGTGAGGTATAACCAACCCTTCAATGTTTTCATCATTCCTAATTTTATGAAGTAGTGGTTCAATGGCAATGACGTAGAGGGCAGTGGACATTGAACACCCTTGCCTAATGCCACGGGCCACTGTGATGGGTGTAGTAAGGGCGCAGTTAACGCGGACCAGGGACTGGGCATTGGTATACATGAGGCAAATGTAAGAAAGGAAACGGTCACCAAAACCAAAGGCACGAAGCGTATTAAAGAGGTATCCGTGATGTATCCTATCAAATGCCTTTTCCTGGTCAATGGCAACAATAGCCAGGGGCGAGTTAGTTAAGTTGGCATAGTCAATACTGTCACGAAGTAGATTTATATTGTCGTGAATATGCCTGTTTGGTATGCTGCAAGTTTGGTCTGGATGAATAATGCTGCCTAAAACACCGCGCAAACGCAATGCAAGCGATTTAGTGAACATTTTGTAATCGCTACATAACAGACTCACGGGTCGCCAGTGTTTTACGTTGGTAACGTCACCTTCTTTAGGGAGAAGAGTGACCACGGCCCTTGTGCAGGATAGGGGGAGCACATTTTCGTTTATGGCAGCAGTAAATACATGGCACAGATCACTTCCAATGATATGCCAAAAAGTTTGGTAAAATTCGTTTGGTATTCCGTCGATACCGGGAGTACGCCCATGGGGAAGTAGTTTGACCGTGGCACTCAGTTCGTCAAACGTGATTGGTTTGTCAAGGTCATCACGATCTGTTTCATTTAGTTGAGGTAGTCCTTCAAGGAGGCTATTTTGAGCTTCAATGTCAATGTTATCAGGTGTATACAGGTTATTGTAAAAGGTGTGTATGATTTTCCGTATTTCAGTTTGATTTTCAGTAAGAGTATTATCCTGGTGCCTCAACTGAAAGATCGCCTTTTTGGTTCCCTTCTTTTTCTCTAACTGGAAAAAGAAGGAATTGCAAACATCACTTTCATTTAAAAACTGATGTCGCGCACGCGTAGCACTGCCTTTGTGTTCACGTTGAACAAGGCGTGCGAGAAGTTTTTTCTTTTCAGTGTAACTGTTTAAGAGCGGTGCATCGTGTGCAGTACAACGTTCGATGGTTTTAATTTCCATTTCCAATGCTTGTTTTTCGGTTTTGTATTTATTTTGTTTGAGTGTGCAATACTGTTGTGTCAGTGGTTGCTCTGGTCCCACAGAGAAAATATCGGAATTGATTGACCACTTTTTAATTCCAATCGTCAAAAGACAACATACCTATATCAAAGATACTACAGATTTTATTAACAAAATCCAAAATATACAAGTATCTGATAATAACGTCCTAGTAACGTTAGATGTCGTATTAATGTATACTAATACTGTTCACGAAGAAGCGATCCGAGCAACCGCTAATGCAATGCAATCGAATTACAATCACAGTGATACTCCTTTGAAACCACTAAGTTTGGAATATATAATTAAACACCTTGAAATCATTCTGAAACGAAATACATACGAGTTTAATAATGAATGTTATACCCAAACATGTAGAGTTAGCATGGGATCACCGTCTTCACCTGAGATTGCTGACATTACATTCCACCTACTGGAAAATCAGTTTTTATTACTTGGTGCTCGATATATTAAAACATGGTATTGTTTTCGAGATGACATCTTTATGGTATTCAAAGTTATCATACCTGAATTATACACATTTGTTTAGGATGCTAATATGCTTCATGATAAATACCAGCTCACATTTGAATACTCCATGACACAAGTCATGTACCTTGACCTCGACCTATATAAAGGACAACGCTTCCATGATCTAAATATACTAGACGTGAAAACGCACACCAAGACAACGGAAACCTTTCAACAGTTGAAACGTAATTCTTGTCATCCTACATCAGTATTAACAAGGTTGTATTAAAGGCGAAACTATTCGGTATGCTCGTACATGTAATAATGTAAACGATTTCTAACATAAACGTAATTTATTTATTGAAAAATTTCGTGAAAGAGATTACACAGATAACGATATCAAAAGATACTCATCAATTAATGAACATAACAATCGTATCTCGCATTTACGTGAATCAATGCCTAATAATGAAGGGCAACCAATATTCACAACTACATTCAACCCTTATATTCAAGGGTACATGCTCAAAAGAGCCCTAAAAAACACGGAATGTTACATCTGTTACGTATTTAGCTAATGCAATACTGCCCTCAGTCGGTGAAATGTTCGTCAATACACCACCCCCATCAGTACGGCTTATGGCATACAAAAATGCGTTAGTCCGTTGGTCCAAAGGACTAAAAAACTGTCATATATAAATAAAGAGCTTTATAGATGAATTCACAAAGATTTCCCATTTCAAAGTGCAGTTTTGAGGTGAACGTGATCAAACTAATGAACATCCATTTTGCGTATAATAAACAAAAAATGCTGTTCATGTTGGAATAAATTTTAAATTTAAAATTGTATATCTTTCAAAGTTAAGAAAATAAAAATCATTATTACAATTTTATCGATCGTTTGTAGTCGTTATTGGCTAAAATTCATTACTGTGAGTTTTCACAATTTCATAATACATCGATTTGAAGTATTTGTTAATTTAAAGACATTATTTCGAGTTTATTACGAATATGAAACAAATTGTAAAAAAAATGTGTAACAAAGACTCATAATTATAATTATAATTATACATTTATAATAATTCAAACATTATCGCTTGGAGAAACATTTCCAAAATTAAACTAGTTTTACTAGTAGATCGCACTGTGAGTGTAGATCGCAACTTTATTTTTTTGAACAAAATAAAACGCTGTGGTTCTTGTGAAATATCATATCATAACCTTGAGTTTAGGCACCCTAGTCGGCCTATACTTCTCCCGATTTACGGACCATAAAGAAACATTCGCTATATATTTTGATGCTGTTCATGAACATAGGTCCACATTTGATTCGCTACCACATGGCCTTACCACCATTATATAGTGTTTCCAAATATGTTACATGTAGTAGAGGTCATATTGCATCATACGTTACCCCTCATCTAAACGACTGGTTGGTTAGTCATGCTAATCTCATAGCACTCAAACAAAGGCATCCCAAACATGATGCACACTTTAATACCCCGGGTATTACATATGTCACCAATATAATTTGAATTTTTGGGAATAGAGCTGGACACAACAATGTGACTAATGATATCTATCTGCGGGATGCTGAAATAAGTTAGACGCTGGTTACTCATAGGATATTAGATATAAACAATAACAAATAAATTGTAAATAACTTTTTGGAGTTTACTTATAAAAACAGTTTACTACACTTATCTAATTGACAGATATTGGAAAGCATATTATTCACAATAATAGTTATCTAAGTATGCATGTATTCATTATTTCTTCATCTAACAATATTATATATGTTCAAAATTGTTTGGTGAATTTTATAAATGTCTTAATATACATGTAGCATAATCGAACTGTTTGAGCTATTATAACCAAAACAATATTGTTACAAAAGAGTCAACGAAAAACAACAACCACGACGGATATTGTTATTCATCTACAATGATATGAACGATGTAATAATAATAATAAAAACAACAAATTAATACTTTAGTTCCACATTTAAGAATTTATCTCATGAAATAGTTAAAGTAAGGTGGTAAGGACACTATTTGTTGTTAATGTCCTATTTTTCGTTGAGGTTTCAGTATATGTCCGAGGTCTAGGTCATTCACTAGACTGACTTTTCTTCACAAAATGTTTCAACACTTTAGATTACATCTGCTTTTTAATTTAATTAAATTGATTCTATAAAGAATTATTATTATGAGTTACTTCTGTTTTCTGCGATCTAATAAGTAGATTTCCATCAGAATTGTATATATGGTTAATAATAGGTTCCCTACCCTATGCTATACCCTTTTTAATGTTTTTTAAAGATGCATTTCAATGTTACCAATTCTTACATGCGAGTATCATATAGGTATTTACTTTAATTCATCATTGTAATCTAATGGATATTCTCCACATCATTTTATATTCAATATATATAATTACATATTAATACAGCCATGATTTATTTTATCACAGATAACTACAACCGACATAATGCCAGCTTGCTGGGTTGGATCCTGCATACATGGTATCGGCTATCTATGGCACGTATCTTACAATACTACACGTATTCACTACACGATTTCTCTAGGAATCATACAAAGACAAAATCAAGAAAACATCAAAAAGGCAACTTGTTGAGGCTTCGGGGGAAATTTTACACTTTGGACTTGACAAGGGATAAGAATATTCACAAATATCGTATTGTTGAGGAGATGAACTAATACTACTATGAAACGGGCAATACAGAGTTTGGTAATTTTACACAAGAGTGTATCACTGGAACTATTGGTGTTGCAGGTCCAGCTGAACCATTTCATTCTCTACGTCATCACGAACTGCAGGCACATGACATTCCTTCACTGAGGGCGTCATTCCCAGTTTTTCCAAAACGTCGTCAAATACTATTAAATGTTGGCAATAGCCTTATCCATACTCTTGGAGTCCCACACGTAGCTATAAATAAACGATTACAAATTGCATATCCCCTGATCATGAATTCGACTTCGTACGATTGTACGACCAACGTCACAGTATTGGGATATATCCTGTATGAACGCGATCAGTGGTATAGGTTATCAGCCGGAATCGTACAGATTCCAACATACGGTAAATTGAGCATAGAACAGATTGAACACGTACAAGAGAGACCATTATTGATTCGACGAATTTATCCTGAGACCATTGAATGTATAAACATAGGATTACAAGAAGCATTTCATCGTACAACAATTGGCATTATGGGCGATACATTATTTCGTATGATCCTGAGGAAAGTTTGCAAGTAATAGTATTTGCATCACGATTTGGTGAGCCTCTTGAGAACTTACAAGTTACAATTAAACCAGGAACCAAAATTCGATATGCCACTGATTGCAGTGGAAGAACCTATCCCTTCAACGAACCAGACACAGAAGTAAATTACACACATTCCAATGTTACAGACACGACCGGTATTGCCATTTTCGAGTTTTATAGCAGTGATCCAAGTTCTCCAAAACCAATTGTTGGCCAAATGTATATTTATGATGTTGAAAATGAATTTAATGGTATAACTCTCAATATTCGCGTTCGAATATTGCTTTATACTTTATACAAAGTGCCAAAAGGTGGTCCAACGTGGAACAAAGATATATACCCAACATTCAAAATGTATGCCAGTATGTTCCCTTGTATGGCTGATATTATCAACCTAGCATCATATGAGGATATAACAAAGAAAACAGAAATGTTGAAAACCTCGATGATTTTACACATGGCAGACCCTTCATATATGCCTGTGACTCAAGATCTTTCAAGTAGTAAGCAATAGGCTATTCTAAAGAGGCTAGATAACCCTAAGCGGGGCTCACAACCCCTGGCAACGTTAGAAGAGTTACATGGATATACAAACTGCATAAAAACTGGGAAGAAAGTACGATAAGACGATAACAAAATTACCTCTCTCTACTACACTGACTGAGCAACTGAGCATGCTCAGAATAATTGATCCTGTTAAATTCAGATTCATGAATTCCTGATTTCAGATTCACAAGTTTTACCAAATGTATTCGATCAGTAGTGTATACTTTTCAGAACTCAGAGCCTTAGAATCAATTTCTCAGATCCCAATTTCAAACTCTTTCAACATGAACATGAAAATAATTCCGATGTCCAGTGATGATTTTGAAACAAACCTAGGTCCTGGTATTATACTAAGTCCTGAATTAACAAAGAAGTCATGTGCATCAAGGTTCACCCAGATTAATGAATGCAGTTTCTTGAGCTAGTATACATGAATGACAAATAATTGTGTTGCTCTTGTGTACTCTGAGATTCTGAACACGGGTTTTTAGTTGTCAGTACAAAACTAGATTATGGGAAATCACTTTATGATGAGTTGTACCCGCATAGATTACATATTAATTCACCTGTTTGCAGATGTACCTTGTACTACTTTATAATCAAGTAACGGGGACTGTGGCATAAATGTAATTAATATTTTAAAAAGTGTTGTCATGGAAGAAATGTTTTATATGACGCTTGTAGCAATTATACTTATTAGTATATGTGGATATCCGATTTAAATGCTGTAATCCCACGATATCCGACGACAATGCCAGGAAAAGTACATCCATACCTTACAATATCCCTTCAAAATTTTTGCTTGGAAGACGTCTTTCACAAAATTGAGGAACCGGATGATTCATTGCCATTAACGTTTCGACAAACTGTACCTTATAAAAATAAATCAACTGAAGATGCTGAGTATCCACATCCAAATTACAATACCATTGACAGTTTTATTATCAGAATGTATGGAAGACCCTCAAATATCTTGACAGTACTAAGGACGATATGTTTGCATGTGCTGATGCGAATAAACAAGTTAATGTGAAACATTGGTATAGCCATGTTGTTGGCAAACCGTTTGCAGTCATAAATCTCAGAGATGAATGGAGAGTAATCTAATTAACACAACCGTGTGATTCCCATGAAGAACAAACGCATTACTACAGATTCATGGAAATTGTTATGGGGATAAGCTAGTTCTTCATGAACGTACAATGAAAAAGTTTGTTAATCTACGAGAAATCTACGACGAAATTGTCCCTGTAAAATTACATGGTCATCAAATATTGCAATATACTTCATAGTTTTTTGTTACACTTTAATGTAAATAACATTTAGATCATCTATAATGAAAACAAGATCGAACTGTATATCGAATTTGATCAAGCTGCCTCATCCACGTTGCTGTGACATTACGTTCTTAAATTGTAACATACTTAATTTAGTTACATTGAAGCCTAGTGGCCATCGAAATCGACATATAATCGGTCATAAAAGCGTATAGCTTATATTAAATCATGTAATTATTAAAACTCCCATATATTAATTTGTATCGAATGGAAGGTAATAGTATTACATTTTACATATGGAATTTAGTCTATCAACTAGCACATACACACATACAAATTAACAGATTTCTAACGAAAAAATTATTAGATAAACCTGGAAACTGTTTTTAGTTGAAGTTGCCAAGCTGCATTTATTTGATAATCTAAGGAATGGAATTCATATTTAAGTAGGCAGTTGCATCAAAGAATTTCCAAGTGTCACTCGATGTTGTTTCGGAAAGTGCGTCATATACAGCGATTGTTAAGTTCTTGTGCAATAATTCCCTGTAGTAGTCACGTTTAAGTGTGATATTCAATATGTTTAAGCAGTTTCCAGCAGAATTGAAATCTGGGGAATAAGTTCGAAGATAACTAATTCAATGCCAAAATTATCCAGTAAATTAAAAAACAACCTTTTTGCCTCGCGGTGATGAATCGGGGCAATGTCCAAAACAATTGTCTCACCTGGTGTTAACATTAGTTCGTAGTCAACAGTGAACGCTTCCGTTGCTTCAGTAAAAAAAATAACAAATTGGTTTGCATTTGATGGACCCGGAATTACGAATGTATACATAGACATTCAGACCAACTATGACATTAAGAGTGTGGTTCCGTCCCGCAATATAACGACCGATTTCTATGCAGCGCACTCCCCTCTGCGAATGTCGTGTACGACAGACATTGCGCCTTCGCATATAAACTTTCGCTGCTTCTTATTATCAACCTGGCACTGGCTATTTTTAATATTCACCAGGATACGGACATATTTTCGACGCATCACAATTCACTTATCCACAAGTACCGTTTCCATTCTGCCCGGCACATGGTACCCGATAGGGTCACTAATGCCCAATGTTGCCCAAACATCTCGACCACCACCGCCACCACTTGCAATTGAAACCCAGCCGGTTAGCAAACCAATTACACCGAATGTTGCACCCAGTTGCTACAAGTGCCATCCACTGGAAAATAGTAAACTGTAGTCCAAACTTCGTATAAATTAGTTGCTAACGTTTATCTATAATAGTGAGTTATTCGTCGTATTTCATTAATGAAGTATTACAGATGGCGCTCTTGTTATGCTTTTGCTTTTGTATCTCAGGTCATCTCAGGTTAATTCTGAATAGTAGACCAATGGCGGATCTAGGGGAAAATTTTATTCAATTCGTTTTGTATAATATAAAAAAAATCATTAACTTAGTCTGGCGATTTTATAGTTTGGACCCCTCCCCATAAAAAAATCCTGTATCCGCCCCTATAGACACGAAACATATATTGTTAAATATTGTACTGTATGAAAACCTTACTTTCAGTTCCACCTTGTTTATCTGAAAATCTATGACAAATAAACGAAACAGTTTGACGTAACGTAAAAGCATTTATAAATATAATCTACGCATACATGCAATATAATCTACGCATTTTGCACAAAACTAAAACTACAAGGAATTTGAAGGATTTCTCAATTTCGTTTATATTTTGACTATTTTCATGTTTTAGCAGCATTCCTTTCTGTGCCATTTGTTTGTGAATCAAGTAAACTAGTGAATGATATGACGTACTTGGTCATGAAAACAATCTATTATTGCCACTGATTTCGCCATTCATAATCAAGACAAAACTTTCTGTTCAAAACAAGCAATAGTGAGAAACACAAAAAAGTGGAAATTTGTACCAGCCGAGGTCATCTCTAAACAAAGTGGGCTGCTGTTCTTTACTAATTAAACACGGAAAGGGTGTCACACACAGCAATGTGAAGAATACAATAATAATCACTCATAACTTGTAATCTCGTGACAACAGGAATTATGTGCGCACAGACTGCATAGACTTTCACCCACCGTTATCAACATTTGTAAAAATATATTCATATAAAGACACACTAAAAAGTATTTACGAACCGCACTACGGGCAGTTGCCAACTACGATATCATTCACTAAAATAACATGTTAGACCATCTAAATTAAACTACGGCGCTATTTAGGTAGATATTTAGAATATCTTAATTATAAACTACGGCGCTATTTAGGTAGATGTTTAATATATCTTAATTATAAACTACGTCGCTATTTAGGTAGCTAATTAGAATATCTTAATTATGAACTACGTCGCTATTAAGTTAGCTATTTAGAATATATTAATTATAAACTACGGCACTATTTAGGTAGCTATTTAGAATATCTTAATTATAAACTACGTCGCTTTTTAGGTAGCTATTTAGAATATCTTAATTATAAACTACGGCGCTATTTAGTTAGCTGTTTAGAATATCTAAATTATAAACATACGTCGCTATTTAGTTAGCTATTTAGGATATCTAAATTATAAACTACGTCGCTATTTAGGTAGCTGTTTAGAATATCTAAATTATAAACTACGTCGCTATTTAGGTAGCTATTTAGAATATCTAAATTATAAACTACGTCGCTATTTAGGTAGCTATTTAGAATATCTTAATTATAAACTATGTCGCTATTTAGGTAGCTATTTAGAATATCTAAATTATAAACTACGTCGCTATTTAGGTAGCTATTTAGAATATTATAATTATAAACTACGTCGCTATTTAGTTAGCTGTTTAGAATATTATAATTATAAACTACGTCGCTATTTAGGTAACTATTTGGAATATCTTAATTATAAACCATGGCGCTATTTATCAACGATATTTTGTTATTTTTGCGTGACCAATTTCCGCAAGTTTGTTTGTCCCCATGAACATGGTCCTACTTTCTTTGAATATTACCGTTTTGTGCACAATAGTAATGAATTCCAAATAGAACTTTCATTACAAACGTTTATTAACACACATTTCCAAATTAAAACATTTTACAATATACTTTGACTTGCACTGTAATCCGTGGCACCATGTTTTTGTCGTTGCTGCTGAGAAGAACGTGGAATATTTGCTTACATTAACTAGGTGTATATGTTGAGGAAAGTAATTTAATCAAGGCAGTGGACACATTTAATCTATGGTGATATAATTCCTTCTATGTTTTAAAGTGCCTGTGAAATGGCTGCTTTTTTTTCTCGCCTAAAATCATTCAACGGTACATCCAAAATATTATTTTTTATGTTTCTTCGCATAAAATATTGTTTTAAATCGAAAAAAAATGCGTTTCGAACATAGTCTACGGCAACTTTATTTTTGTGTATTTAAAACGAGGCTTCTCATTAGCTTCTCATTTGCATACAGTAATACATGTTGTGACGTAAGAAAAAGCTGCGCAGCTTGCATTGCCGATACTTGTATATAATGCACATTTCTTGTACAGTTTTCTCATCTTTGACTAATTTGGCACTTATGTGAATGTTCGTCGAGAGAGAATAAACCACAATGAGCACATAATATCAAGTTTGTCGCATAGCGTTGAGTTAGATGTGAAATATGTCCTTTCTGGCGTAGCATGTCACCGTGATCGTCACCGCCATCGGCCCACGTTTGTACATTGTCGCTGGACCCCGGCACTGAACAGCATTTGAGTTGGTGAGAAGTTCTAGTTTTGTTACGTATTGAACGGACTGTAACAAGGTTGGTCTGGACTGTACAAGTATTTATATGGTAGTCAGTCGAAGTGTCGACTTTTAGTTTCAAGGAACTCTCTACGCTTATGTCGATCATCGCCGAGTTTTTCAAAATTGGTTATTGATCAGATCACTAGGCATATCACTACACTGTTTTATTTCATCGACCGTCTGAGTTAAAAAAAAGCATTCAAAACAATAAATTAAACAGAAAACATATTTTCACATTTGTTGGACCCGATATTGAAATAAATTCCTGATAATGTATCATTAGCCGATAATGTAACACGGATTAACTGATATTGTAATACAAACCGATAATGTAACAACTGGCAACCAATACTGTAACAAAAAGGGCAACCGATAATGTAACACAAATAACCGATAATGTAATGATTTTTTTTTCAACCGATAACGTAACAAGATGACTACCGATACCAAACTTGAATCCATTGAAATTGTTCGCATTTCGTATTTGATATTGTGCCATCAAACAAATATTATTTTGTTTGTTTTTAGCTGCAATTTAATAAAAAAAGAGTACTGAAGTTTCCTTATACTTTAGGGTTCCAGCTTGCTAATACTGACTGCATATCTTTGTGTTCAAAGCTTGCTTTCCGGGTTGCCATGAAGTTACGGCGAATTATGGGACCTTCCAAGAAAATACGGGAGACCATTTTGAGAGGGCGAAAGTAAAGGCCCAATTTAGTCGCCTTGTGGGATTGTTTATTGGAGGTATGGCTATGCAATTTAGTGTGTCAATCACTTGCTTGACGGGTGTTTACAGAACCCCTTGTAGTTTATTTACATATCATATTAATTTGCCAATTACGATTCCACGGCAATGACCAATAATATATGCAGGCACGCTCAGGGTGCTGTCATGCTCGTTACGGTAAACAATATACAAACTATTCACTTACACGTTCCGGTCCCTACGAAATGATGACGTCACTAAATTACTGGCAACATAAATGCTACTGCTGAGTAGCAATTGTAAAGATAAATATAGCTACATAGCAGCAATCAACGGTTTTCAAGACTATGGCACATGGCAATGAATGACCAATGAATGACTATTTGCAATTGCCCTCAAAATAAACGCGTTGCAAATTGGTTTGTATATGTGATAGTGCTCGAGATATTAGAGTCATGCATAGTAAATGAGTTATCTTAACATATATGGTCATCGAATATATTGTCCAATTCTCTCGTGCAAAGCCTTCAATGTAGAGTTGGTTTCAAGTTTGAACATGCAATAGTACTTGAGATAATAGAGACATGCATATTTAATGAGTTCTACGACCATATATGGTCACTAGATATGTTTGCCAATTCTCTTGTTCAATTTAATCAATATAGTGTTGATTTCATGTTTGTATATGCAATAGGTCTCAAGATATGTCAATTCAGTCTGTATTGTAGGTAGGATCCTCCCCTTTTCCACAATGTTTTGCAGCCCTCCAAAAATATACATTTTCATATTTTTTTGGTAATCGGTAGTATGTTTGATGCTCTTCGAAATGACCTGAAAGGACGACTGAACAGATCCAATATAAAAATTGAAGAAACATCGATGTGAAAAAATAATTGTTTTTTTAATCTTCTTTGCCGGTCATGTGCACGATGACTCGTAATAAATCCCATAACAGCAATAGGATAACATTTTAATATAGAAATTATCATTATCTTCATATGCGTATAATTTTCAATGTTTGGGTCAAATAACAGATCCAAGATTGAGGGCATGATTTCAGCACGAGTCGAGTTGGTCCTAAATGAGTTCAGGCTAACGTGAACGCAAATGCTGTAATCCCCCTCCAAACATGAAGGACTAACAATTTCGTGCCGAGATCCCGTAACATGAACGTAGTAAATGTTAATGGCATGATTACATATTAGTGTAGTCTATAGTCGTGTTTATACTATACCAAGTACGGGCTATCTATAGGTTTGTATATCGGCTAGTAAAAAAACGGTTAGCACAGTCTAAGAAAGGTCTAAACTTGTATATGTTAGTTTACATGTTACATGTTAGTTTTATCGTTATAAAACATTACCAAAGCAATTTCGGAAAGTGCAGATTGCAGAATAAAGAGATGACACACAGCGTCAGTTAATTTTTTTCTCGAAAACAATATCTCTAGATATTCTAAGCATTCTATGCTACTTATGTTAATGCTTTTCAATGACATCATAGTCATTTACCTCCTTCCCATCCTTGGCATTACATTACATTGGTCACCGATGTGCTATGACTAATCACACTTGTCATGCAAACATGCAAGTTGTATTTTGCATGCCTCTTGTATTGTCATTCCTTTTTCAGCAATCATTTTGAAATTAGCTATCTTTAAGGTTAACCTACTCATTCGAAAATGCATGCTATTTACCATTTTCTTAATACTGTATTTACTAAAGATCTGCTCATTTCTAATAAATTTAAGGGAGCCTAATGTGTAAGCTCAGACAATTATAGTAGTCTGAGGTTTAAGTCAGAATGCCAAGTTTAACTGAAATAGTGGGAAATAGCTCTCAGTGCGAAGGTCATAATTTGCATAGATAAACAAATCAAGAAACAAAGGCAGCATTAATACCTCAAGCAAGTCAGCAGTATCCATAATGCATTTACATGAAGTAAACTCATCCTTCAAACAATGATTCCAAAGAACTAGCAAAACATACACAATAAACAAAGATGAAAGTGACTGACATTGTTTGAAATAGTATTACATATAAAACTATACTTTAAACAATACATAAGAATTAGTGTCCATTGGACAATCAGGAACTGTCGGTATTTATTGAAATACATCTATGCAAAATTATCGGAAAGTCCACGCGGTAGTTGAATGGGATGTCACACTTAGACGATTATATAAGATAATGAAAATGATAACAAAGCCCGTGATAGCGAGCTGTGCGTGAACGCTAATATTGACCTGTTTAAATTAGGAATGGCATGGTCGCGCACTACCAGGTAAATCAGTTCCTGCTTCGCGGCATAGGATGAAAAAAGAATCTGATTTGTTGGGTCCGCACGTCTCTAAACAGTAAATATACTTGCAAATATATTATTACATTATCGGTTGCCGTCTTTTTACATTATCGGCTGCTCAAAAATATATTACGTTATCAGTTATTTCGTGTTACATTATCGGTTGAAGAAAAAAATATTACATTATCGGTTATTTCGCGTTATATTATCGGTTGCTTTTGTTGTTACTTTATTGGATGCGACTTATTACATTATCGGTTTTAATTACAATATGGGTTAAATCATGTTACTTATCAGTTAATGATACATTATCGGTAATTATTACATTATCTTGTCCAACACAGCGAAACATATTATTATTATACTACTAGTAGCTTCGCAATGAATGGCTTTCGCGGTAAGTGGGTTTCGTATCTGGTTGGTTTCGCTAGGCGTAGGACGTTGTCTCAGTAACTGGTCCTTCCATCCTTGTTGAGAATTAAAGTTTTATGTTTCTTTAACAACTGGCGCTATTCTGGGAATACCATCCTGGCAAGAGTTCCAAAATAAGACCCATGCTCTGATATTATTGGTGTTGCAAAGGATAGTTGAGTATTTTTTATTGGAATTAATAATCCTCATGACCGTTTTTCAATATAGATAAATTGTAGTACATAACAAACTGTATAACCATCAACAATGAATTAAAGAAATATTACTAATGCATTGTAATACAACTAATTCAAATTGAAAGAAATTGCACAATAAAATATTCCATCAGTAATACTCGTCAAAGATATTTGTTTATAATTTTATAAACTGGCTTGGCAATACCAGCCCCAATATATATATAAAGTGTACATATTTTTATAAATAAAGATATACTAACAAAAATGAAATGTTAATTATTTCATATTTTATGAATTTGTGAAATTGATTACCAACGTTATTAGGTTCATGTGATGCAAGTTATAGAGTACGTACCTAAGCGGCCGTCCCCCAGCAAATAATTAAACAAAGGCGTTTTCTATATTGAATTCGGGGAACTCGCCGTTTTACACAATCTGGGAAGTTCGAATTACTAAATGAAGTACAGGACAATGAAAAAATCTCAAAAGTGAATATTCATGGTGTATTTTAAGTCTAACCGGACAGGAAGTGGGAATTTGTCAGTTCTCTAAATATCCAAACATATTTTAGTATAAGGTAGTAACTATCTATTGCAACCATGTATATATACGAAACGAAGTACAATTAATTCGTGAATACCGGCCATACACCATTTAAAATATCTAAAGTGATGTCATCGGAGACGTTGAACGTATACGTCACATGTCAAATGCTTCCTGTAGTAACACCACACACATATAATTTTATTCACATGTACTACACATTGCACTATATATCGCAGAAAGTGTCATCTTCGAATGAACTGTCATAAAACAATCTTTGTAAAGTAAAGTAAAGTAAAGTAAAGGAATATGCAATTGTATAGTATCTATTCAATCATTTTGGCTGGTTGGGAAAGAAGTCTGGGCTGCCATGAATACTGACCAAACAATTTACTAGTGTAATTTTGCTAGAAAAAAATAACAATAGCACTGTCACGTGACAAAACTGACATTCAAATAAGGTAACCCCAACGCTGCCACGATACGTAATATCAGATTGTAATCGATGCATTCTCATGTAAAGATATTGCAATGATATTAATTATAGATCAAATTTATGTTCACTAAAACTAAGAAGGACCTCTTTGTGTCAGAGAGGTCCTTACGATCATTTCGTCAAGTCCATTGCCATTCTTGAATCACTTGGGACGGCAATTCTGTGTATTTGGTCATCTAACTTGTTTATAGCCATAATATTATATTTAAGTATTCATTTGACAGCCGTACTACTTTACGCTAGCGATAGTTTATTTTCAAATTTGTTGGGCGCCCTTTTCGTAGAATTTTGTGTGGCACATTAAAACCACATTTTTCGAGTTTCTTCAAATTTCCTACTGCTTGCGATGAAATCTATAACCAAATAGAGCGATGTAGTTTTCTAAAGTAGGACATGCTGTTGCGATGTGTACGTCAAACTGCACAGATAGAGATTGCAGATAATGAACGACAATCTTCAGACTGATTTAGTTTTATATATCATTCCACAAAGCAGCAAAGGTTTCGAGTCTTGTTTTGGTGAGACCGGGTCAATGTGCGCGGCTCAGTCCGGCCTGTCGACGAGGATGATTTACATTATACGTTCAATGTTGGCGTAGCAAATTTATAAAACATGTGCATATTTTAATGTAGTTATAATTCAAAATAATGTCAAAATCTGTTGAATTTGTGGCGTTCAATTACAGCACCTATTATCAGTACGTTGAGTTGATTGTAAACAAATGTTTAAAGTTGTTAATGTAGTCTGATAACGTATAGCCTTGCAGCTAAATATAGATAACACAATAATCTGTGTTGCAGTATAAATGTCCCCCATACCAATCGATAGCGTAATATATAGAGAAGTTGTTTCATACCTTATCTGCACAAAATCTTTTTATTTCATTATCTATCTTATTGTATATTATTATTGCCGTTATCACTAAAATCATAATTGATTTAATCAATAGCATATGTAATGGTGATAAGCCAGACTTGTGTTTCCAATGAATGATGGAATAAAAATGTATTAGTATTAGAGACCTTAGACAGTTTTAGGAATAAAATAATTATCATCCTCGGAAAACATATGGCGCCACCTAGATGTTCGGATAAGTTAGTGGAGATATTATCTATCAATGCAGGAAAAATGAGGCTAAAACTGCAAAATCACATATGTTAAGAAGCACACTACTATCAATGATGAACTCAATATCGCTTTTGACTATATTCCTTCACCCCTTTCACGCTTGTAAGTTTTTTTCTCTTTTTCTGTCTTTATTTGAGATATGGTCTGGAATAAATCACTGAGAACCAGAGTTGTATATACGTAATAACATGTATTAATTGTTTATTATAGTAAATGTTAATTAATTATAAATTTCAATACTGTAGGTTGCAATACAAAATCTACTATGTATCAGGATTCTTGTTTAAAAAGATAATTATAAATATACCCTATTTCTGCTTCCCGTGCTTCCACTACCCACTACAAGTAATTTTTAAGGATTCTTTAATAATTAAATTAGTATTTTACTTGCATACAGCCTATTGTGCTTGTATGCATGAAATGAATAACAAACCCAAAAATGCACATTTACAAAGAATAAGATTTATAGAAGTTTTTGAGCTTTATAACAACTCTTTGATTCGAATATGTTTAAATTAATTTTTATAAAAGTTACTCCAAGTAATGTATTTTTGTTAAACATTTCAAAATTGTAATCATAATAGTTTTCACAAAAAAATTATAGGATGTCAAGTACACAACTATATAATGCTAAGACCATTACTATACTTGGTTTGAAGATGGACATGTTAGTTAAAATATGGATATTGTAAACAACACTATAATTTTCCGATATTTTGCTGAGTGACTTATTCCATAATATAAAAGAAAAGAGTAAATTAATACCGAACATTGTTTGTGATTTCCCTATAGCGTTAAGCTCTAACTGAGTGTTTTGGATTGGTTAATACAACACCATAGAATCAATGAATTCGACAATAACTGATTGAGACAGATGAGTGATGTATATTAAAAATCGATTACCCTTCTCTGAATTACCATCGAGTATAATCGAAACAAGTACCTTTACTCATCAGAGCTAAATGCGTTTGCCGCCTACCGGTAAGTGGTGAAATTTGACTTACTTCACAGTAGTAATTCCGTGTTTTTATATACAGCGCCCACACTTGAACTCGCGCTTGAGTTGTACATATTATACTTTAAAAAGCAACGAAATAAATGAAGCCGCTAACGTCAATACAGATTCAGATAGATGATCGATGCATATTACAAATGTATTGCGATTCTCAGAATTATCATCCAGTCGTCGATATAAATGTGTCTGGCGACGTATTGGGAGATGCTTTGATCATTTAGATTCATCAATGATCTTTATAGCGCATGCGTACTCAAAATCAAGGCATGACACGTACTTATTAAGACAACGTTGTACTAGCACGAATATAAATTAAAACGATTTGGATACTCACCACCCAACGGCCATACCGGGGTGAACAATTGATATTCCTATGTATATCGAACAAATCGGCAGCGACGAGAGAATTTCACATTAAGGGTGTTACAGTTTACGTATATATGCATGTTACATTACTTTGGTCGAAGTAGTGGCCTTATATTACACGCAATATTGTTTCAAACATCACGTATTAGATCATCATACTGTAGGTAATAATATTAAGTCAAAACACTGGCCGTTGTAATATTCATTCGCTTTCACTTGATGCCATTGTGAGACACCTCGCGTATTGTCTTCCTTTTGTAATGTATACTGGCCTGCACACGATGACGTCATTTGTTTACATTCTTGGCAATCACTGCGTCATAGGATTCCACAATTATTGATGGCAAATTATTTATAAAAAAAAACTTTCTAATGGAAATGCATTGCTTTGCTTGTATACAATATATTTATCTAATTATGTTGGATGCGCACACATTGAATCGTAAGTTAGTGAGTTGTTTATAAATATGACAGTACACCTGAAGTATCGACCGACGCGCAGCGGACGTACTGTCTGAGTGCATACTTTGAGTTATCTCCGTAATAACCATGGGAATGACGAAATCCAAAATGTTTAGAATAGAATCAGCGAAATTCCTAGTGTGGAGTCCGGTCAAACTCTGGCAGCAGCCATGTTTGTTTTATTGTTAGAGGACGCTTATGCGCGTAATCATTCCATATTTGAAATTTGAATTTCCTATTATGATAGAATCAAAATACTTTTGAAAAAGACTTCTGAGTGCATACTTTGAGGTATCTCCGTAATAACCATGGGAATGACGAAATCCAAAATGTTTAGAATAGAATCAGCGAAATTCCTAGTGTGGAGTCCGGTCAAACTCTGGCAGCAGCCATGTTTGTTTTATTGTTAGAGGACGCTTACGCGCGTAATCATTCCATATTTGAAATTTGAATTTCCTATTATGATAGAATCAAAATACTTTTGAAAAAGACTTTTGTTCTATGTAAAAATAAATACTGTTCATACATTTCATCGCATGTATGTATGAGTAACACCTGACATATCTTGTTACTTGTGGCATTGTATTGTCATAACGTGGGCGACGAGTGGGCGGATGCTCCATTTTACACAAAATAGTCAGCGTGGTGTCTGTATCACAATGACACATGTCTATATCACGCTGGCCTGTTGAATGACGCTGAGCGTAATTTGACGATAACCGTTAGAATGGCGACTCACGTTTCTTTAATCATAGCTAGTTATCTCTCGGAATTGTTTGAACAAAATGTTTAAGAACTGATGATAGCGGTGGCTTATAAGCTAAAAAGACGTCAATATTTGTATCCGTTTTGTTAACCGCTCAAAACTGTTGATGACACTTTGTTCTCTTTGAAGAGGTTTTACAACGAATTTGATTAATTTTATAGTCCATGTGATGTGTTTGGTTCAGGTGGAACTTTTCGAATGACAAGGTCTTTCACTACCGAAAAAATGTTCGACGTCCTTTCCTTCTGATTGACTTATGATCAGTTGTCAGTCTTTTAAAAAACACCTTTTTTGTTTTTCTTGTACATTAGAACTTCAAAAAATATACGCGAAATGCAGAATTTCATATTTAAATATGTTATCATTACTTTATTAAGAGTCAGAATGTATAGTAATTAAATGAATTATTTTCGTCCTTCAATTTTTATTTTGTCATTTCTTAAAAAATTAACAATATAAATTGCTAGACTAACGAATGAATGTCATTGTGTTTGCTGTCAGATGTATAATAAGCATTATGCCAGCCTTGGTCATGTGACCCATTGTTCTGGCCGTTGGTTTATTTTAGTAATCCATACATGTCTTATTGTCTTTACGCTGTTTGTAAACCGACTACACTTGTATTCATATGCAGAGTTAAACATCTACAGTTGCATTCATATACTAGTAGTATGTGTGATTGCTACGTAACTGCGGCATATTTTGTAAATCGCTATTGTACCTTGGCGAGTAGTGAACAGTAGTTGACGAGGAGATACAGAATACAGAAGTTTTCCAAATGACAGGATCGAACCCACAACATCAACCACAACAACTGAGCTATTCGAGTTCAGATTTTCTGCTTTTTAAAACTTCTCACAAAATGAGTATTAGAAAGGTCATGACTATGTCAAATGTCATACATTGAATTATTCACGAGTAAGTGACAAAGCGTACAAAAGATATTTCTGTAAGTTTACTTACTTTGAGCAGTGTGCACAGGCAGTGATTGCTGATTCGTGATATACGTACTCAATCGCATATCTTTACAGTTGCAAACGCACTCAACTCATGCGACTAACTATACATACGTGAACATTCAGGCATAGTATAATTAGCCATTGCGCTATTACAATGGAATGCTATTTCACATGGCCATGGGACAAGACATTCATTGAATATCATTGCAAGACATAACATTTATATGATATAGTAAACATCACCATTTTACGTACGTTGGAAGAAAATATAATATATATAGTTGTTAAAAATTGTTGAATGATTACTATGTGAAGTGAACTACTGTCGAGCTGGAATTGAACAGGATTGTTAGTAGATATCATTAGATGCTTTGCACACTTAATCAATCACGATGGCCTTCCCGACTACTTGTCTTAATCAAATCTGCTACGTTAATGAGATTGACAATTTTGTTTGGGAATCTGTACATATTGCCATGGCGACTATATTGTGTTCCCCCACTTTCAGCATAGTTTCTCGCCATCTGCTGGTTATTGGAAAAGTAGTCAACTTCGAGGAATAATCGAAATAAGGCACTCAGACATACAGCAGCAGAAACGTAAAAAGCACAAGAACTAATATCATATTATTCAATTTGTTTTCCCTTGGAATAGATAATACTTTAAATTCTGTCAGAAGTGATGTCCGTAATCAAGGTGTGAATATAAATATGTCATCTTATTCATTATTTTAGCAAATGTATAGAATTTGCCAGATCGGAAATTCTCTTTCAATAAAAACTACCAATATTATTGTTCATACGTCTGTAAAATCGAGGCAATAATTTATTGTATGGTATATATCCAATACTGCAGAAGATATAAAATGAAGCAGCTAAGACCATATTACACCTGCTTTGACTTCTCCTCACTGGCTTCCGGTAACGGATCGGATTGTATATAAATTACTGTTGTCACTATACCAAGACCTCCACGGCCAGTCCCACAAATATTTTACCGAAATGTTTCATTCACATGTATCATTTTTGTACACCCTAAGATATCTCACAATCTTCCAACTTACTTGCATTTTCAATGTCATGTTTAGTAATATGTGTAGATGGGGAATTTGCCGTACGCGAACCACATTTGTGGAATGCCCTGCCAAACCATGTAAAAAATTGTACAATAATAATAATTTTAAGGTACATTTGAAAACGTATTTCTTTAAAAAAGTATATAATCTGTAATATTCTTTCTTGGAGTTGATTGTAAACAAATGTTTAAAGTTGTTAATTTGTAATATGAAGTGTTTGTGTTTATTGTTTGCGTCATAAAACAACAACAACAGTGTTATTGGAAGATTGTTGGTGCAAAATGTAACGTCAAATCATTTTTCACAGTAAGAGTCGATTAATACTCGATAAATGTAGTCTGATAACGTATAGCCTAGCAGCTAAATATAGATAACACAATAATCTGTGTTGCAGTATTAATGTCGCCCATACCAATCGATAGCGTAATATATAGTGATATTGTTTCATACCTTATCTGCACAAAATCTTTTTATTTCATTATCTATCTTATTGTATATTATTATTGCCGTTATCACTAAAACCATAATTGATTTAATCAATATTATCTGTGACGGTGATAAACCAGACTTGTGTTTCCAATGACTGATGGAATAAAAATGTATTAGTATTAGAGACCTTAGACAGTTTTAGGAATAAAAATAATTATCATCCTCGGAAAACATATGGCGCCACCCACATGTTCGGATAAGTTAGTGGAGATATTATCTATCAATGCAGGAAAAATGAGGCTAAAACTGCAAAATCACATATGTTAAGAAGCACACTACTATCGATGATGAACTCAATATCGCTTTTTACTATATTCCTTCACCCCTTTCACACTTGTGTCTTTTTTTCTCTTTTTCTGTCTTTATTTGAGATATGGTCTGGAATAAATCACTGAGAACCAGAGTTGTATATATGTAATAACATTTATTAATTGTTTATTATAAATTTCAATACTGTAGGTTGCAATACAAAATCTACTATGTATCAGGATTCTTGTTTAAAAAGATAATTATAAATATACCCTATTTCTGCTTCCCGTGCTTCCACTGCCCACTACAAGTTATTTTTAAGGATTCTTTGATAATTAAATTAATATTTCACTTGCATACAGCCTATTGTGCTTGTTTGCATGAAATGAATAACAAACCCAAAAATGAACATTTACAAAAAATAAGATTTATAGACGTTTTTTAGCTTTATAACAACTCTTTGATTCGAATATATTTAAATTAATTTTTATAAAAGTTACTACAAGTAATGTATTTTTGTTAAACATTTCAAAATTGTAATCATAATAGTTTTCACAAAAAAAATGATAGGATGTCAAGTACACAACTGTATAATGCTAAGACCATTACTATACTTGGTTTGAAGATGGACATGTTAGTTAAAATATGGATATTGTAAACAACACTATAATTTTCCGATATTTTGCTGAGTGACATATTCCATAATATAAAAGAAAAGAGTAAATTAATACCAAACATTGTTTGTGATTTCCCTATAGCGTTAAACTCTAACTGAGCGTTTTGGATTGGTTAATACAACACCATAGAATCAATGAATCCGACAATAACTGATTGAGACTGATGAGTGATGTATATTAAAAATCGATTACCCTTCTCTGAATTACCATCGAGTAGACGAAACAAGTACCTTTACTCATCAGAGATAAATGCGTTTGCCGCCTACCGGTAAGTGGTGAAGTTTGACTTACTTCACAGTAGTAATTCCGTGTTTTTATATACAGCGCCCACACTTGAACTCGCACTTGAGTTGTGCATATTATACTTTAAAAAGCTATGAAATAAATGAAGCCGCTAACGTCATTACAGATTCAGATAGATGATCGATGCATATTACAAATTTATTGCGATTCTCAGAATTATCGTCCAGTCGTCGATATAAATGAGTCTGTCGCCTAGCGTCTTGGGAGATGCTTTGATCATTTAGAGTCATCAATGATCTTTATAGCGCATGCGTACTCAAAATCATGGCATGACACGTACTTATTAAGATAACGTTGTACTAGCACGAATATAAATTAAAACGATTTGGATATTTGGTTTTGCTGATATTCGTATACTAAATAATAAGAGAACTAAGGTATCTAAGAAACCGGAGAAGGCGAGTTTATAATTCGGATATTAGTTCAATGTCCGTACATTGAAAAGTCGCTTTCAATAACAGCAGGTGGCCATGGTACATCTTCTACTGTTGCCTTGGTAATCAATAAGAATGTCACCTTAAAATACCGCCATGGGCGATATGTGCGTAAACACTTAATTTCGCAAAATGTACATGTTCTAAGAGATTACTCACCACCCAACGGCCATACCGGGGTGAACAATTGATATTCCTATGTATATCGAACAACTCGGCAGCGACGAGAGAATTTCACATTAAGGGTGTTACAGTTTACGTATATATGCATGTTACATTACTTCGGTCGAAGTAGTTACCTTATATTACACGCAATATTGTTTCAAACATCACGTATTAGATCATCATACTGTAGGTAATAATATTAACTTAAAGTCAAAACACTGGCCGTTGTAATATTCATTCGCTTTCACTTGATTCCATTGTGAGACACCTCGCGTATTGTCTTCCTTTTGTAATGTATACTGGTTATTTGTTTACATTCTTGGCAATCACTGCGTCTTAGGATTCTACAATTATTGATGGCAAATTATTCATAAAAAAACTTTCTAATGGAAATGCATTGCTTTGCTTGTATACAATATATTTATCTAATTATGTTGGATGCGCACACATTGAATCGTAAGTTAGTGAGATGTTTATAAATATGACAGTACAGTTGAAGTATCGACCGACGCGCAGCGGACGTACTGTCTGAATGCATACTTTGAGGTATCTCCGTAATAACCATGGGAATGACGAAATCCAAAATGTTTAGAATAGAATCAGCGAAATTCCTAGTGTGGAGTCCGGTCAAACTTGAAATTTGAAATTTGAATATCCTATTATGATTGAATCAAAATACTTTTGAAAAAGACTTTTGTTCTATGTAAAAATAAATACTGTTCATACATTTCATCGCATGTATGTATGAGTAACACCTGACATATCTTGTTACTTGTGGCATTGTATTGTCATAACGTGGGCGACGAGTGGGCGGATGCTCCATTTTACACAAAATAGTCAGCGTGGTGTCTGCATCACAATGACACATGTCTATATCATGCTGGCCTGTTGAATGACCTGAGCGTAATTTGACGATAACCGTTAGAATGGCGACTCGCGGTTCTTTAATCATAGCTAGTTATCTCTCGGAATTGTTTGAACAAAATGTTTAAGAACTGATAATAACAGTGGCTTATAAGCTAAAAAGACGTCAATATTTGTATCCGTTTTGTTAACCGCTCAAAACTGTTGATAACACTTTGTTCTCTTCGAAGAGGTTTTACAACGAATGTGATTTATAGTCCATGTGATGTGTTTGGTTCAGTTGGAACTTTTCGAATGACAAGGTCTTTCACTACCGAAAAAATGTTCGACGTCCTGTCCTTCTGATTGACTTATGATCAGTTGTCAGTCTCATAAAAAACACCTTTTTTTGTTTTTCGCGTACATTAGAACTTCAAAAAATATACGCGACATGCAGAATTTCATAATTAATATGTTATCATTACTTTAATTGAGAGT
The DNA here is from genome assembly GCF_978046115.1 of Saccoglossus kowalevskii. Classification (NCBI taxonomy): domain Eukaryota; kingdom Metazoa; phylum Hemichordata; class Enteropneusta; family Harrimaniidae; genus Saccoglossus; species Saccoglossus kowalevskii. The sequence goes on from NC_140658.1 coordinate 12,929,004, forward strand.
CAGAATGTATAGTAATTAAATGAATTATTTTCGTCCTTCAATTTTTATTTTGTCATTTCTTAAATAATTAACAATATACATTGCTAGACTAATGAATGAATGTCATTGTGTTTGCTGTCAGATGTATAATAAGCATTATGCCAGCCTTGGTCATGTGACCCATTGTTCTGGCCGTTGGTTTATTTTAGTAATCCATACATGTCTTATTGTCTTTATGCTGTTTGTTTGTAAACCGACTACCTTGGCGAGTAGTGAGCAGTAGTTGACGAGGAGATACAGAATACAGAAGTTTTCCAAATGACAGGATTGAACCCACAACATCAACCACAACAACTGAGCTATTCGAGTTCAGATTTTCTGCTTTTTAAAACTTATCACAAAATGAGTATTAGAAAGGTCATGACTATGTCAAATATCATACATTGAATTATTCACGAGTAAGTGACAAAGCGTACGAAAGATATTTCTGTAAGTTTACTTACTTTCAGCGCTGTGCACTGGCAGTGATTGCTGATTCGTGATATACGTACTCAATCGCATATAGTTACAGTTGCAAACGCACTCAACTCATGCGACTATCTATACATACGTGGACATTCAGGCATAGTATAATTAGCCATTGCGCTATTACAATGGAATGATGTACTATTTCACATGGCCATGGGACAAGACATTCATTGAATATCATTGCAAAACATAACATTTATATGATATAGAAAACATCACCATTTTACGTACGTTGGAAGAAAATATATATAGTTGTTAAAAATTGTTGAATTATTACTATGTGAAGTGAACTACTGTCGAGCTGGAATTGAACAGGATTGTTTAGTAGATATCATTAGATACTTTGCACACTTAATCAATCACGATGGCCTTCCCGCCTACTTGTCTTAATCAAATCTGCTACGTTAATGAGATTGACAATTTTGTATGGGAATCTGTACATGTTGCCATGGCGACTATATTGTGTTCGCCCACTTTCAGCATAGTTTCTCGCCATCTGCTGGTTATTGGAAAAGTAGTCAACTTCGAGGAATAATCGAAATTAGGCACTCAGACATACAGCAGCAGAAACGTAAAAAGCACAAGAACTAATATATTATTCAATTTGTTTTTTTCTTGGAATAGATAATACTTTAAATTCTGTCAGAAGTTATGTTTGTAGTCAAAGTGTGATGTTTGAATATGTCATCTTCTTCATTATTTTATCAACTGTATAGGATTTGCAAGATCGGAAATTCTCTTTCAATAAAAACTACCGACATTATTTTTCGTACTTCTGTAAAATCGAGGAAATAATGTATTGTATGGTATATATCCAATTATAGGAACTGCAGAAGGTATAAAATGCAGCAGCTAAGACCATATTACACCTGCTTTGACTTCTCCTCACTGGTTTCCGGTAACGGATCGGATTGTATATAAACTATTGTTGTTATTATACCAAGACATCCACGGCCATTCCCACAAACATTTTATCGAAATGTTTCATTCACATGTGTCACTTTTGTACATCCTAAGACACATCAGAATCATCCAACTTACTTACAGTACAATGTCATGTTTAGTAGTATGTGTAGATGGGGCATTTGTCGCATGCGGACCACATTTGTGGAATGCCCTGCCAAACCATGTAAAAAATGGAACAATATTAATAATTTTAAGGTACATTTGAAAACGTATTTCTTTAAGAAAGTATATAATCTGTAATTATTCTTTCTTTGTCATGCGTTCTTGAACAGCTATTACTATAGAAAAAGGCCAAATAAATAAACGATTATTATTAAATTACTAGTATATAATGATCTCTGATTCCTGAAGTAACATTTGAAGAACATTACATGAACATCCATATCCTAATGTAGGTTGTTGGCATATAATGCATGGCACGGACCAGCCACCTAATTCCCTTCAATCTCTCGTGACATGTAAATGATTACCACATGGTTCCACAACTCGCTATATCGACTAAAGGTATATCGCCCTCTTTCTGGATTAGCAGTAATGAATCCCGGCCATCCGACACCGTAGCATTATTGTGTTATATCAATATTTCCAGTCACATAACCCGGCTAGATGAAGGTTTAAAGTTTAAGTACATAATTGAAATAATGACGTAAATAATATTTCCCATATTCCCATATTTGCGACTGTCGGTTATAAATAATTGTGATTTGACAACGCTTATCTAAGCATACGTCACAGTCACAAATATTAGATATACGTGATAATTTCTATTATTCATGACTGCAAGATATTTTATTTCTAAAGAATAGACAATTTGACTTGCACAAATTTATTTACATGCATATCAAGCTGCAGAAACTTATACAAAACACCCAGAAGTCACTTAATCCTAGCTCGTGGCTTTGAATGGTATTCCCCTAATATCTGTATCATATGGTCATCATTCAACTCATTAGATAACCTTGACATTTCATGGGATTCGCGTAACGCAAGATTGACCCGCGGTCCTCAATAACAGAAAGTGATAAATAACACTCGAGTACTGTATTGGGGGGATGATGAGCTAAGTAGTAGTAGTATTTTTTTTAGCTATTAAGTTATTGAGCGCAAGTAATACAATTTAAGCGTTAGTGGGATACTCAACGTCGCGTGGCAACCAGGTTATTTAGAATACCAAGAAAAGCAAGGTTGCACTGTCCTTGGAATGCCGCTGGTCATGTACAGCGTGTGACAGTACTTATTTTGCAAACAAAAAATCAGAAATTCATTAAGAACAATTCACCACGGAATATATATATATACTTTATATATACCTTATTTGCCTTATTTAAAGGAAGCATAATTTTCTATATTATTCTTGAATTGTGAATATGTGACTGGAAGAAGCGGAATGAAATAAAATGAAAATGATTGCCTTTCTTTTTCTACGAGGAATCTGTTGTAAAAATTCGTTGAAAAAAGGGGTTAAGATATTTGCGTGACTTGACGCCCTTTATATTCTTATATTAGTCTGTTATTGCTATGTATCGTTTTAATATTAACTACATTTTCAAGGTTATTGGGTCTCTAGGTACGACATATAGATTCATTATACACACATACGACTGTACAAGTGTATTGTATTTCAGAGTAACACAATGCTGCAAAAACGTTATTTGTTGTTTTGGCGCCCGTTGCGGCATGGCGAACATTGAGGTATTTGTTAAAGTGAGAGGGTCGGCACATGCGCACGCTCGGGCATTGAGTTCCAAGCGATGATAACAACACACGCTAAGAACGCAAAGGCTCATGGGTATGCGCTTGTTTGTGACACGTTATGGCCACCTGACGCATGCGTAGGTGACGACTCCCCCGCTTTAAGGTAATACTGCGACATACTATACGTACCCAAGAAAAATGTCACAATAACATACACTTCTTCGTCCGTACATATAAGCATATGTTTTATTTACATTATATTTTGTTTATCGTTCGTTTACTGCTACCTAAAGCGTAGGCTAAACTTGATGACAAGGGGACAAGTGGATGTACGGACATTTATTGTGCAATGCACACTCAGGAGTGCGTCGAAACTATATATAGTCGTGATGTTACCCCGGACGATGTAGTAGTGCATTCGTTTCACAACATGTGATTCATATTACGGCTACTCCAATGAACAAGAGTAGTGAAAATAAAAATGATCTTAGTAAGAAATCGGAATGATATGAATCAATGTGGTCAATAGCTAAACCCTACACAAGATAGCACAATTGTAGCACGTATATTATTTAGTTGCATTGAATTATTGATTACCACAGACTTGGCCCCTTGGCTTATCTTCTTACGTACATACATAGATAACCAAGTGATATTCGAGTTATGCCGCGCCGTGTGTGCTTACACGATGGAACGAAAGTCGACGACAGAGATATATGGTTTTATTTTACTGGCAAATAACTGTTAGTAGAGTGGACGAGCATGCAATTGAGCTTAACAATATCAGTTTTGCTCTCAGTTCGATTTCCCGCGGCGCCTGGTTATTGGAAAAAAACAGTCTACAATGGAAATTAAGCGGTCAGTCTGTTTATCTCAGGATTTACAGGCCACATTCAATTACTTGTACATTAACAATAAAATGTATAATTAATATATGACGTTGAAGTACAGTTTTTTTTTTTTTTTTCAACCATCGGATTTGGCATTTGACACAGATATATCACAAACACGTAGCATCAATTGAAATTAAAAAAAGAGCTAACAAGACGTATCTTTGAACATTATGTATGATGTTCTAAAGTACCTTCAGTTAGACATGTAATACACGGCTAGAACGACGACGTCGACTCTATAACATGAAGATGGACGACTGTGTGAGCAAGTGTGTGTGTCTGTGAGAATGAATGAATGAATTAATTAATAAAGTGCATTATATATATATCCTAACGTAAGAGTGTCATCGGCATTGATTTCACACACGACTCGCCTTTTAGCAGATATTATTGCCTCTTAGCAGAATGGTTACCAGTACCAGTAATGTTGACGATATTGACGATTTCATTTCAGAATCTGCTGTCATGGAGACTAAATTGCGTTTTTCTTTTTCAGCACGGCTTCTCTTGATCTTGTTATTGGAAAAGCAGTCAACAAATCCGTGGACTTTCAATTAAGCACGCGAGCACACAATAACAACGACATGAAAACATATAATAGTATATCTCCATTACTGACAATTCATAAAACGTAATAACCTACATGTGGGTCCATAGCTCTTCTTTAGTCTTGGTGATGGTATTTTAGTCATTTATGATGACATTAGCTGTCATTAAATTTGCTATTTTCAGACATTAGAATTTGTATTGACACAGACGAGCTACAATGGCTTGTGTAACACCGACGCCAAATAGCGTCGCAAATAAAAATCGATTAAAGTACATAACAGAAACTATCACCAATCGATAGTATGTTTCTTAAATACTCGCCAGCGCGAAAATCGTGACATAAATGATCTGTTTGAAGTTGTTTTTCTCGAGATTTAGCTCGATAAACCCTACTTGATTCGAGTGACAGCCATTTTCTTGAGGTCGAATGAGGACAAAATTACTTGGATAAATGACGTCACTGTATTAGAAAGTCTCTCGGAAAGTGGAAAGTATTTTGCTATGAACTAATTACCCTGCATCCTACATGTATGGAAAAACACTCATTGTACATTCCTCTCACAAAACTGTGGGCAGTATAAGCATGCATCTAAATATAAGACGACGAGTAGTTCACTTTACGGGAGTATCCAACAAGTTATCGGGAATACTTTCTCCAGTGACATCATTTTGTCCTAGGTCGACCTGAAGGAAATGGCGGCCACCCGAGTTCCGTGTGGTCAGGATCACTAAAATCACGGGAAATCATTGGTTTTCGTACCAGTTTTGGTTTTGGTGAAATATTAATAACATATTATCGATTGGCGTCAACTTCGATTGCGTGATGTCGACTTTTAATTGAGATGCCATTTGGCGTCGCACGTTTGTGTTGCGGGGTCTATGAGGGGAACCAACAATTGTCTGAAGATAACAAATTTAATGACACCAAATGCATCAGAAAAGATTTAATACCATGACAAAGACTAAATACCGACACAAGAAGAGCTATCGCTAATAATAACCTAGACAGAATTGTAGCAATTTACATAATCACCTTAATTGTTCGTTCAAACAGGCAAATATTACAACAAGAAACACAAATTATAACTCATTTTTCTCGCCATTGCAAACACACGTGCTAGCCAAGCTTTACCTCCTCCCCGAAAAGTTCGAAATGACGTATAGTGTACAGCTCCCCACAGAGACTAAATGATCATACACAAGTCGAATCCAGACATCAGAAAAAACGTATATAGCTAAGTAATCAAGCTACGAATGAACTTTACTTAGTTATGATTATTATGGGTAACATGTGTATATATGTGGTATATCTGTAGCTCCGTTCACATGTTGTTATATCAGAATAAAAAAAACACAGTCAAACGATTTATGTATTCCATAAAACTAGGTCAGATGTATGTTTAAGGGTTTGACCTAAAATAGACAAAACAATGATGTAATGATGCTGAACGATATCAATGATAACTAATTAAATATTGAAACTATGATAGTATTATCTGCCAGTTTTAAACCATTTATCTAAATGAAATAACTATCAGTTATGATTCTTAAATAATTATGTTTTCTATGCGACAGACCAATATGCATATTAGATAAAGGAAAGGGCGGTTGTCAAACTGACTTATGAATAAATCAAGATAAACTGAATTACATATTCGAAAATATCAAGATACACCACATAAAAATGTAAATCTGTTTTAATCCTAGCCCGCGAGTTCAAATGATATTTCTCTTAATTCATTCCTGGATGCATCATATATGTCTCATTCGGTAAATGTAACACTTCATAGGATTCGCGAGAATGATCCCGGGTCCCCAATAACAGAAAGTGGAGTGAAATGAAATTCGAGTACTAAATGAAGAGCTCCAATAAGCTATGTAGTAGTTTGAGCAATTTAAGTGCGTTGGATGAGGCACACATCTTGAATGTCGACTCAAAAGAACGCCGCTACATTCATCAGCATACTCAACGTCACTACGGATGGCGAGGAAAGCAAGGTTACATTGTCATTTGAATGGCCCTGGTAGTCGTACAGTGCGCGTTCCAATTTCATGCAAAACAAACAAGTGATACCCATATTGAATTGAATGCGTCCGTTGAATACTAGAATCTGCACTTGGCTATTAGACACGCCATGAAATATTTCCAATCAGGCAAACGTGTGCATGTGTACGTCGCTATGAATCCCATATCGAACAGGTATATTGACGTCAATCGCACTTAAGGTAGAGATGCAGTTTATCTGACAGGTATTTTAATTAGTTAATTAGGAAACCAAGATGACCTCTTTTGTCCACAAAACTATATATTTTCGGAAAGCTTATTGTATGAATTTTAAAATTTTGTTAGTATTTTTTTATGGACACTGTAGTTTGAAATATGCACAAAAATGTGCTTTTTTGGTCAAAAGTGATTTAAAAAAAAGTAGCTTCTAAACCATGCTTCTGTTTCATGTCAAAATTTGTTTATGGGAACATCTGTTTACTTGCTAAATCCTGCTAAGCATTCAAAAGAGAGAATGTTTGCACCTCTATGTTATCTATATTTTAAAATCGTTTATTTGAGTATGTTCCACTATTCACAATTCTACAAAATTTGTTTGGATAATAAAAAGTAAAAAAAAAATTCACTTCCAAGTGCCCACGAACCTGCATCTCTACCTTAAAAAACTAGAGTTTGTACTTGGCTATTAGACTAGTCAACATATTCAATCAGGCTAACGTTTGCATGTGTGTTGTTGATGAATCGTACAGCGAAAGGTGGAAATTGTTTTTTCGAGGCGTTTCCGCACGGTAGCTTGGCAACCAAATTATTCGAATTAGTGACTGCGCTATCCTTATAAAGTGAATATCAACACTTGCGGATAGCATAGTTCAAGTTAAACAATCACACAAAATGCTTGAAGGTACTATCAAGCATGTTAATACCCGAAAAACAGTCCAAGTCATTCACTGCCAAGTCAGCGAGCACCGCACACTTAGTATTATTAGGGTAGCCCTAAACATATATTGCAACGGTTCGTGCTGCCACAAATTCCTCAAATACCCTACTTAACCAGCCAGCACCGCTCTGTACACGTCCAGTAATGGGGACATGTTCATAGATATTGAACATTATTCATATTAAAAGTATAGTGTTCATAATAGAAAATAATAATAGAAGGTAAAATGAAGCAGAGCATTGTTGGTATTTTATAGTTTACAAAATCCAAAACGTTCTGCCATTCAACATAACATTCTACAATGTATAACACACATATTGCAACGTACATTAATATTTAATAAAGCTTTATTAATAATTATTTCAATGAAAATTATCGTAGTTTGGGTGTATTTGTAGGCTTAATTTTATGTTTATGTAACTATTAACACACCACATGGAGATAGAGACACAAAGCTCTGCACATTGTCTCTGGATTAACTCTCAATTTTAGATATTTCTTCTCCTGTTACATATATATGAACATATCATCTTGCCCGAACGAGTATAACATTTTTGATTCTTTGGCGGGAAGTCAGTGGATGAGCATTTTGGAGTCTGTGTACTAATCGATCATTTAGTAATACAAGTTGCATGTAGCGATGCTTTTCTAACAGAAATGATAATTATTTCTTTGTTCAGCACATCGCTTTCCGGTTCAATGTTTTACATTCATTTTGGCTATTTGTAGAGGCTATCAATATAGCAACAGCCGTGTAAAGGTGTGAATTGTTGCTACACACAAATGACATTATATAAAAGTGCATGCTAAATTGTAGGCTAGTTGCTTCGTGGTCACACCGCATCGTGTTGATTCAATGTAATATGGATCCCCTGCGGTGATAGTGTAGAATGTATTGTTTCTTTACACGGAATTCGAACTCGCGTTGTTATATGCATCCGGGTCATGGATCAATTTCATGATGCATTTCCGTGATATACAATAATAACTCGGTTGTATTACATTAAATCTGCCAATTTTAAATAATATATCGGCTCAGATTCATTTGATACAGATCACCGTCATGTATTGACGTATTTTGTTTTTGACCCACATATTGATTAAATAGTAAAATTTGGCAATACAAAAAGTTGCAAGGCGTTGATGGCAACCTTCGCGTGAAAATAAGCTTTTGTATTTTCACTACGTTCAGGATACTACCGAAACGTAGATTCATTTTTTTTCTTGCATATTCATTTACACGTCGCTCTTTCCAAGGTATTCCTAGTATCCCCTCAATTAATTTATCCATTTTCTAGTAATATTATCATTTTCAATAATTTGCCCAGGTATACAGTGAAATGTAAGAAAGTAGAAATACCTCAACCTGTGATGACCTGCCATCATTTCGTAACAATTAAGCCCACAGAGTGAAACTCACTTTTTGCATACATGGAACTTCATTTAAGCTGTTATTCATCATATAAGTGCACATATGTGTTCTTGTTTTTCAAATCATGTACTTTACCTTAAAGGTTTCCGTTATCATTCTGCTCTGCACTTCCGATGAAAAAAGCAAACTTAATCAGTTAGGTGACGAAGATAATGTACCAAAAACTAATACAATCAATGGGTTCAATCCACAAATTTAAAGCATACTAGTAATTTACTGCGATCTAGCCGTTGCTTCGCGCCTCCAAGGTTCATACGTTGACAATCATGATATTACTTGGGTCCGTGTCAACCATGTCGAAAAATGATAAAACATAAATTACCCCAATGCTAGACTACAACCTAATAATTATTTGAAAGGAGATCGATACCATATTTCTGCTATTTTAGTAATGTAGTTCCCTCTTAAAACATTCAATTCTTGGTTAGACAGTAACTTAATTTCAAAGGGTCGTTTAGCGGTACAAACGTTTTTGTATAAATGTATCATGAGGGTTTGAGGAATAACACTTACCAACATCAATAAAGCACACACTTAATTTTCTGTAAGAGCTATACTTGAATGACGCGGCTGAAAGCTCACTAAGCGGCACTGTGTTTGATGAATGTTGTAGGTTACTTTTATAGTGCTCACATTTTAAACAGTACATACAATTCTGGATACAGATTATAAAAATCGAACACTTTAAATTATATCCAACAAAATGCTATTCCCAATTTCGGAACGAAAACAAATTACTTAAATAAATATTGGTTCGTGTACGTTTTGTTGATCCAGGGAGCTGGAATACTTATCATTGCTAGTATAATCTCTCTGAGCAACTGTCAGGCTACGGCTTACATGAAATATGCAAAAAGAGAATCTCACCTTTCGGAATTTAAGGTGAATATCATTTTCTGTTCAAATAAGATGGACAAATTTATCCTCAGATTTGAGCAATTTACCTCATTCGATAATACTGTCGCTTTCGTTATACGTTGTTACAGTCAAATCTAATTATTATTATTATTGCTGCTTTATGAACGATCAAATGTACGTGCTGCCACTTTTAAGCATTCTTTGACATGACGTAGGCATCAATGTAGTGTTCCTATTGTATATAGCCGCGAAACCACTGGGAGTCTGATAGCTATTTCACATGTAGCTACATACTATCATTCACATCTGCCAACCATGCGTAAAATTCATTCTTGTGCACGGAATTTGAACACCCACTAGGTGAGACCATCACGGTTTTAAGTACACGTAATAGTGTCATCACGTACAGTAATATAAGCTAATTTGTTAGTTACATATTTTCATAATAGAAAACACAACAATGTTTCGAAGTATACTCGGCTCACAAAAAACGCTTTTCACCAATTGCAATTATTAATTGCACATGAAGATGTATTTGTCTTCTAAATATGTATTTCGGTCTGGTAGCCCTAGTAATAATGCCAATCAACACGTCACTTGTATTGGTGATTTACTACAACTGTGTTCATAATCAGTATGACATTTAATGATGATGAATTAAGAATTTGCCAAAAGCCTATACAAAATTATTTCCTGCACAAAATGTTGATTAAGTATGCGAAGCACTTGATAAAGATGTATTGTACTGTTCAATATATGTTTAAACAAGCACGTGCGCATCGTTCTAAGCCGGAGGAGTTAGTCAGCGTGTATGCATGATTCAAAGAAGATTTGTGTTCACCATTGGTATACACGTTACATGCGTTATACGGCTATAATGTCCGGAAGCGTGTCGATGTTAGTTAATGAAGCAACGATTGTAAATATAATATGCCTGATAAATATAAGATGCCTGCGTTTTCATAATCGTCAATATAATAATTCAATACCACTTACTCAAATGTTTCCGGGTAAAAATACTTGAACAATTCCAGCTGTCATATTAAAGGTGGAATCAATTAGAAGTTCCGACAATTTATTGAACACATCGAACACATGTAATTAGACTAGCTTCCCGTGCTTCCTGTAAAAACATTCCGAAATCCCAGTATATCATTTTACTTATTGTTACCCGATAAGTCAGAAACAATATCTCAATAAATATTAGCTATCTGAATTCCAGTCCAACTTTATCTGTAAGGATTGATACAGATTTATTGTTGCTTACGATTCTTAAAAATCCCGAGTATGAATCCGCAATATATTAATGTAACAGTACATTTGTCTTCTTCTGTCATGTGGCCTTCAAAAACACGTTTTACACGATTTAAATTACACGATTCATAGTGATTAACTTTTAATTCTTGTTTGTTGGAATTATGTATTTAATAAGTACTGGAAACATATTGGTGTATGATTAAATAGAGCATGTTTGCCATCATACAAAGGTATGACTTATTTGTTGAAATGATGTACACGGACAAAAACTGGTGATTGGATTCAATACTTTGCTCCCGTGATTAATAATTAAAGCACAAACTGTGTTTGCCGAGAACAGGTATGCAAAGAATTGACTGATTGCACTTAATTACATTTGCATGAACCGGAGACAGTAAAACATCCTGTAAAAATAATCACATTTAATCATATTAAAACTAAAAAATACTTTAACTTTGAATTTATTAAACATTGTGTAATGAAACATGCAGGAATTGATCTGAGAAGAGTTATTAATCAACGTCAAACTAAATGTTATCGATATCCTTATCAGACAGTAAATAGTTATGGCAAACGGTGATGCACAAGATAACACTCACGAACTCGTGTACACGGCGAAACGCCTCGTTATTGCAAGTAGATTCGCTAGTCACAATAGACAATTGCCTAATATATCTGCAACATGCCCCGTAATGCCGGGCAGTAACTAGATAGAAAAAGAGAAATAACAATCTTACCAATCGAATATCCAAATCGTATGTTTTCACAGGAGAAAGTACAAGTCCACTTACAAAAAGCGCTGTACAAGAGGCACAAACAACATGACACAGACAAGTCAATGAAAGAATGATATATGGACCCCAAGGCATGCAGCCATGAAATGATATCAGGTGTTTCGAAATAAGTGAGCTGCTCCACATGACTCAGACGTCAGATTCTTCGACGATTAAATACGAGTAGTTAAAATGAGATGATAAAAGCAATCAAATCATTTAATATTATTTTTTTTTAGTTTTTTATAAAAGTTCTTCTTTTTATTGACAACAAACACTGAAAACAAAGGGTTCCAGGATTGGCCATGAAGCATTCCCCACTGATCTTATTCAAACAAAGCTGTCTAAAATTTCGAGAACAATATATTGACAGTTTTCTGGATCTAGTAGGTATATGACATACGTGCAACTTCATATTCAAATTAAGGAATTTGCACACACAAATTATAACTAGTGCAATCTTTTTCGTACAATGTATTCGTGCATAAAACAAGCGCTTAAAATGTTATTAGTTTCAGCCTTTCTGTGATCATAATTTGATGTTTAACTCGTTTGACCCAACAGGAAGTTTCTTGACAATATCCGATGTCTTATTTTATTTCTGTCACACACAGTCAATGTCGCTTTCGGGGAAGACTGCCGTGACTGATGGTCAGACTCAGGTGTATCATTCACAACAATTATATACTTGTTTAATCACAATTGTCCAGCTTCAAAACTAGCATTGTTTTTGCAGCATAAAACCATATAAATTGTGAATATGTATTTAGTTTCGAAGCATATTTTTTTAATCATTATGTGTATATTCTAACGCACAAAGTTATGTTATATTATTATAGATGATTGCATGGTACGTATGTTATATACCGAGAGACAAGGTCCAACCATAACAGCCAGTTGTTTTTAATTGACGTGATGAGCAAAATATTTAATGATTTATTCATTAAACGCACGCTACCTCCTTTATAATCCGATTTCTTTCCAATAGTGCGCTGCCGTTTGTTATTTGCGGTTGTATTCTCTTTTGAGAACATTTAAAACACTTTAACTGATAAGTTTGGGTTAATAGTGGGCTTCATGTTTTAGGTCAAGTGGCATGTTGGAAATATCTTTGCTGTGTTGGCCATGTTAATTTAAATGTATGTCTTCATGGATTCGGTAAAGGATTAGAGCAATACGTTTTTCCATTGATTTTGTCCCTGGTCTTGTATAGGTGCAATTAGTCTGGACGGCTGTCACGATGTAATATCAATTTCCAGCAAGATCCGTTTTCATCGTAAACAGATGTGTGTGTTAATCAAGTCGAAGACATTTCCATTTAATTTGTCATTACTTATTTCGATATATAACAATTACACCCGCCATTGTTATCTCAGTACAAAATGATAAATCGTCGGCGATTTTAAGTCACAATAGTAATATATACTGCTTCACATCAAGAAAACAAAATGTTAGCTGTGTCACAGTATATCATATGCACCGTTATTTCGCTGAAATGATTTCCAGAGCAACCAATATTTCATTTAGTTAAATATAAATTGATGCTAAACTCACACGTTATATATGTGGCACAATCATATAATCATATTTGAAAAATTACAGTGCGTGCGACGGTTTTCAATCATTCGCGTGAACCTTTTTTGGAAGCCTGTATTATTTACAGTAAAATGCCTGGGAAGTATTATTGATATAAAGTGATAAGCCATACATATTATTTACACATTTTTGTAATATATCACGAATTGTCCTGAAGTAGTGTTAAACGTGGTCATCCAACTAGTTCTGTGAAATGGACAGGTAAATAACAAAATAACACGATATCCAATTAACCTAACACAGACTTTTCAGTGTTCAAGAAGACGATTCAAAGAGGTTCTATGATTCATATTCCCAGGAGGATGCAGACCTACAAGTTTAACCAAAATAAGAAGTGAATAAATGTAGATATAACGTTACAGCTGGGGTTACACTCAATTGAATATATGAAAATGTATAGCTCCAATGAGCCTTTTGACTGTAAACAGGATATATTAGTACATACATCACCACATCATTATGTCATACGTTTCTAGAAAATTAGAATACATTCTAAATTTATAACGCTGCGATCTTGGCAAATTGATAATCTATTTGTAAAAAAAATCAATTTATTGACTCCTCTTGAGTTATTTTGAAAACAATTTTTGTTTCTTCAAACATTTTGTTCATATTGTGTTAAGAAGGTAGGCAAAATGTGTGGAGAATTCGCCGGGAGATACACTATTAACTAAATGCGCATGCAGTAGGAAGAAGAGTGAGGTGTTATTTATACTTAAAAGTAAGCAGACTCTTTGAACCTGAAATATATTGTATTAAAATCCACCGCTCTAAAAAACGAAGTGTGCACAAAAGTTTTGGAAACATCAGTATTTACTTGAAAAAATTGTCTTCCTTATTTCAGCTAGTCAATTTTTAGTTTGTTTCAAGAGAAAATGTTCAAAACCGTTTAGACCCCATTTTAATAACGGAGAGAGCGGACAATGAAACATATAATGGTTTCATATCATGAATTTACCAATAATATACTGAGATTATTTTCCAGTGCCATTCCCATTAAAAGATTGTACACAAGAGCTGGTGAGGTCACACATACATCGTTATACATTGGATATTTTAAAATATCAGCAACATTCTCTTCCCCAAGATTTCATTCACATAAACCTTAGTCCCAACTTATCCAATATAACTAAAACATTGTAACAAGCCGTGGTTTAAACGCATGTAACAATAATAACGATTAGAATGTACACACATTTCTAACGACTGTTTGTGGACGTCGAGGATTGTACTAATTGTGAATATGTTATTACCGGGTAGAGATAGCCAACATTTGACTGTGGACTAATATTTAATGAGTATTAATGTCGCAATGATGCGTACGAAGTGTGTATGGAGAGTAAAAAGCGAGTTATTTCAATATTTGTTATCAAATTTTGTTTTATTTATTTTGTTTCCAGGCAGTTCGCAACTTTACAGTACGTAACACACGCAGGTTTTGAACAGGCAATATTTTAACAGCTTTGCGGCTTAACGGCGTAGACGCCTTGTATAAATCATGAACTGATAACAGATGGGCCTAAGAGACATTTGATTTTCAGTGAGGCAATTACAAACAGTGAGGCAAAACAATGAAATTGTATATCTGTCTCTACCATAGAGACTTTCAAACATACACAAAAGGTTATGGAAGATATGAACAGAATCTAATGATCTATGGTATTTGTTGGTTGCTATGCCTTTCCTACTGATGGTGAAGATTATAAGAATGGTTGCTATGCGGTAACCATAGCAGTTCTATCGTAATTTTGATGCCATTCCGCTAGTGTACTACTCTGGTATCATTGATCTGCAACACCAACCGTTGTTATGGTTACACTGACTATGTCTGTATTGATTATTTTACTCTGAGGATGTTGTGCATGGTTATGGTCACGCGCTCACAAGATGACTTTTTCTAAATATCAAAAGTCAACATAACTAAAATATGCATTACCTATAGTGATAATAGTGTTTGCATCATACGGTCAGAAACAACACTAACAATAATAGATTATTAGCAAAATGGCCGTTTCCCGACCTTATTATTGATATAATAAAGTATATCCCGATAATCCATTTACGATACCCTTATAATCAGTGAAATTCCACAAGCTGGTGTAATGCACTGAAGGTCTCAATGGTATGAGTCACTTTGTCGATGAAACATACGACATGCATTACACGTTAGACAATTAGGATTCAATTAATAATTAATATCGCAATATTATACTTTCTATAAATACAATATCACATAAAATATACTATTGTATATTAGCATATCTCGGGCGTTAATGAATATTCATAATAAATTAGCTTACGCGGATATATAACCACGTGTGTCACTGATCTTATAGGGTTTGTATTCAAACAATGCTATCTACACTTTCGAGAACAATATATTTGTTTACAGTTTTCTGGATCTAGTAGGTATATGACATACGTACAGCTTCATTTTCAAATTAAATTTTCACACAGAAATTATAACTAGTTCAATGATAATGGGAGTGCTGATCTTATATCACAGTTACTGCAACTGATGTTTTTTTTTAAAGGGAAGGAATTTTAGCCTTCGTGATATTTGTCAAAATAAATGTTAATGTCTATTCACCATCCGAATAATTAATGTTGCTGTGATAAAAAACGGTACAATCCGCCAATTTGGAAATGCTCCACATACTGTCCGAGTACACATAGACTGATGACGTTTATCGTACATATCACTACGTTTAGAGTGAAACAAATTGATGATACACTAAACGTAACGACTGTGAATGATCTACACTACGGTCATATAATAATGGTCTGTTTTGCTCGATATGCTAAATATTAAGAAAATAGACCAATTTCCGTTCAGAGCCAGGTCCCGCGTTATGGATGAAATCGAACGTAAACCGGATGACAAAAGGTCGTATTGTCGAAGTGATGTCAAAACTTTGCGTAGGATTCCATCTGCTTAATAATGTGCTATACTCATTTGATAATGATCAATTGTGTATTAGTAATTGCATGTCAATATCATATTCCAATCGAGAAAGCATTTGAACATTGAACTATAAAAACGGGAAATTAAAGTTTATAATCAAATTATCCGATTTTGGCAGAAGACGTTACGCGAGATCTCATAGTAAACGGGAAATAATATACTGAAGTTAAGAACTCACACAGATGTTCCGAGTTACTTGTTAAATTCAAATCATATATGGGAGTAAATTTTTTTTTCAGATGGGATAT
The DNA here is from genome assembly GCF_978046115.1 of Saccoglossus kowalevskii. NCBI lineage: Eukaryota > Metazoa > Hemichordata > Enteropneusta > Harrimaniidae > Saccoglossus > Saccoglossus kowalevskii. The sequence goes on from NC_140658.1 coordinate 12,945,685, forward strand.
TAATCGTGTTTCACGTAATTACATATACGAATGACACGGCACTCTACACATACATTCACTATATGCAAAGGTTTTTACATCTATTAGCCAACTGTCATATTGTGAAATTAAATAAAAAATGGTTATGTTATATTATTATAGTCAGTTATATTATACGTATGTTATATACTGAGATACATTGTCTAACCGTAACAGTCAGTTGTTTACAATCGAAGTGATGAGCGAAATATTGAATTATTTATTCATTTAACGTTTTAAGTGAATCATACAACCTTCTTTTAAATCGACGATTTATTTCCAATAGTACGCTGCCATTTGTGATTTGCGGTTGTATTTTTATTTGAGCATACTTAAATGATGATTTTGGGCTTCATGTTTTAAGATAAGTGGCATGTTAGAAATATCTTTGCTGTATTGACCATATTAACTTAGATTGATGTCTTCATGGTTTCAGTTTAGGTTTACAACAATAAGTTTGTCCATTTATTTCGTCCCTGCTCTTGTGTAGGGAAATTAGTGTGGGCGGATATTGAGAAGCTATCACGAAGTGATATCAATTTCCAGCAAGTTCTGTTTTCATCTCGAACAGATGAATCAAGTCAGAGACATTTCCATTTCAATTTTCATTACTGATATCGACATATACCAATTATAAGCCTTCCCCGCCATTGTTATCTCAGTACAAAATGATAATGCGTCGGTGATTTGATGTTATCTTACATATCTTACATCATGTCAATTTAATAAAACAAAATATTTGCTGTGTCAGGTAAATCTCACAGTACATCTTATGCACCGTTATTTCGCTAAAATGATTTCCAGAGCAACCCAATATTCCATGTAGTTAAATATAAATTGATGCTAAACTCGCACGTTATATATGTGACAATAAGTAAATATTACTACGTTTTGATTGTTCAGGTGTTTTATGTTTAGTACGGATCGTCGCTAGCGAAGTGGCACACTCATATAATCATATTTGAAAAATTACAGTGTGTGACGGGTTTCAATCATTCGCGTGAACCTTTTTTGAAAGTATGTATGTTTATTATTTACAGTAAAATGCCTGGGCAGTTTTATTGATATACAGTGATAAGGCATATATAATAATTAGGTAAACATTTGTTTAGTAGCATATCACGAATTTTTCTGAAGTAGTGTTAAACGTGGCTATCCAAGTTCATCTGTGACATGGACAGGTTCATAACAAAATAACACGAACACGATATCCAATTAACCTAACACAGACATTTTAGCGTTTAGGAAGACGATTCAAATAGGTTCCATAATTCATATTCCCAGGAGGATGCAGACATACAAGTTTAACCAAAATAAACATTTGTTTAGTAGTATATCACGAATTTTCCTGAAGTAGTGTTAAACGTGACCATCCAACTTCATCTGTGACATGGACAGGTTCATAACAAAATAACACGAACACGATATCCAATTAACCTAACACAGATATTTCAGCGTTCAGGAAGACGATTCAAAGAGGTTCCATGATTCATATTCCCAGGGGGGTGCAGACCTACAAGTTTAACCAAAATAAGAAGTGATTAAATGTGGATACAAGGTGACAGCTGGGGGTCACAATCAATTGGAAATATGAAAATTTATAGCTTCAATTAGCTGTTTAACTGTAAACAGGATATATTAGTACATAAATCACTACACCATTATGTCGTACGTTTCTAGAACATTGGAATACATTCGAAATGTATAACGCTGCGATCTTGGCAAATTGATAATCTATTTGTAAACAATAATCAATTTATTGGTTCCTCTTATTTGGACAACAATGTGTGTTTCTTCAAACATTTTGTTTATATTGTGTTAAGAAGATAGGAAAAGGATGTGGAAAATTCGGCGAGAGACACACTATTAAGTAAATGCAAAAGGAAGAAGAGTGAGGTGTTATTTATAATTAAAAGTCAGGAGAATCTTTGAACGTAAAATATATTGTATTGAAATCTACCGCCATAAAAAACGAAGTGGGAACAAAAGTTTTGGAAACATCAGTATTTACGTGAAAAAATGTTACTCTTTATTTCAGCTGGTCATTTTTTTGTTTGTTTTAGGAGAAAATATTATATCCGAAGTATGCATGAAGAGTACGAAACGCGTTATTTCAATATTTATTATCACGTGGTTTCCAGGCAGTTCGCAACTTTCCAGTACGTAACACACGCAGGTTTTAAACAGGCAGTATTGTAACAGCTTTGTGGCTTAACAGATGATAACAGATGCGCATATGAGACATTTGATTTTTAGTGAGACTATTACAAACAGAATAAAGAACGAGGCAAAGCAATGAAATTCTATATTTGTCTCTACCATAGAGACTCTCCAACATACACAAAAGGTTATGGGAAATATGAACAGAATCTAATGATCTATGGTATGTTTGTTGGTTGCTATGCGGTAACCATAGCAATACTATCGACACTTTGATGCCATTCCGCTAGTGTACTACACTGCTATCGCTGTTGTGTTTACTATAAGGACGTTGCGCATTGATGTGGTCACGCGCTCACAATATGACATTTTCTAAAAATCAATGGTCAACATAACTAAAATATGAATTACCTATAGTGGTAATAGTGTTTGCATTATACGTTCAGAAACAGCCCTGTGGAGTTCGCATATGAATGTTTTCTGAATGCAGATAAGAAATAGAATTTCAGTTATCTAACATGATTGTATATTAATATTTAATGAAATTGTTAAGTTTGTCGTACTGTTCTGTCATGCTTTGTTCGAACTTTAATTGGCCACATCACATGCACAGTATTGTTATAGTGACGCTACATTGCAGGTACAGCATGTTCACAATACAGAACAATTTGGCCACAGCGCAATTAAAGTGTGATCATCTTGCAGTGGTTTAGTAGTACAGTTTGGCCTTATCGTGGTCATAACTTAGCCGAACCGTAGTGAAATGTTGGCAATGGACCACTTACGATTCGATCACAATACGATCACTATTCAGCAACAGGGCAGCAACAATGCAGTAACAGTTTAGACATAGAGCCGAATAAATGTCACAATTCTGTAACTAGATCACGTGTTCTTATGTATATGTATCACATTGCAACCGCACTGCATTAGGATTATTTTAGATATCTCATAATTAACATTGAATACTCATTCAGTTGTAACTCATGTATCAAATGAATCATTACGCCAGCAACATCATCCGTGCAGGTACAACATATGAACACAGTGTCATTGTATAAGTGGAGTCAAACTATATTCAATGTTTTGTACTTCGATGTATAGTTAGGTTTAATAAAACGCGGCTCTGTTCAATGTGAACAAGCATGGTTCGTGAAGATGTCTATCTTACTAAAGGCGTATTAATTATATTTTCCTACATTCTTGAAACCCACATGCAACACAATGGCACAAAGAGGGTTTAAATTGTTTCTTAAATCAACAAAACAATTTAGTAGATACATCCTCGTCGTCATAGAAATATTGATTGTTAATGATAATCACTTTAATGCATTGATGGTCTCAATGGTATGGTTTATTTTGCCGATGAAACACACGATATCCATTACACGTTAGCCAATTAGGATTCAATCGTTTGAGTAATAATTAATATCACAATATTATACTTTCTATAAATATAATATCACATAAAATATACTTTTGTATATTAGCATATCCCGGGCGTTAATTTAATGTTAATGAATATTAATAATAAATTAGCTTATGCGGATATATAACCACGAGGGTCGACTTTGTATACATGTTTTCAGTTTATGTGTAGGTATGTGTGGTTTAAAATCGTAAAGATACATTTCATTTGGCACGTCGCGAATAAATTCGGTATCATTAATGACACTCGTTAACACGAATACAGGCAACTGCGGTCCTTCTTTGATGCACGTCCTTTGGCATTTCAATGTAATTTCGAACATTCCAATATTTCAGGACAAGACAACAATCACGCACAAAATCTAAGATAATGTTATTTACAAATTTCTATAGACTTCAAATACTTAACACATTATGAAAAGTAGAATACACATTACTAGGATTAGAAGCAATATGATCCATTGCATTTTCAAATACGGGTCACAAAACGGCTTGGTCTTGATAATTAACACAACATTTTTGTTGACTTGAACGAAATAAACGATAATACGATATCGTCTGTCGATTACAAAACAAAAACAAGTCAAGGTTACGTATAGGAAATGTAGTACCTACGTTAGACTGATGTGAACATATTTGATACAGCTTGTTTTATAAAAGGGGTTTGGTTATAGAAATACAGCGTAATACAACTTGGCACAGCTAGAACATTTACACAAAACATGGCACAGTAAGATATTATTCCATTCTTTTTGATGTTAACCGAAACTGTCTGTCCTTATATTCTCGAATGCCTTTGTTGCACCGACAGAACCGATGATAGATGAAAGTTCATCTTTAACGAGCATGCACTTCGTAGTAAAATCTCTGACGCGAATGCGTTTCAACACCATTACCTAAAGTGATACACAAATTGGATCATAAGAATGCAGACTACACGAAAAGTGAAAAATATATAGTTCGTATATAGTATAGGTTACACTGACTACTTCTGCAATAATTTTATCTGTTATATGATCTGTACACATGATTGTTACATTTATTATCATATTAATGCTTTGCTTCGAGCATTACTCCACAGAAAAAACGACAATCCGTCCACAAGAGAGTTATATTTGCAATAATTGCATACCGTGTTTTGATGTTGCTGCTGCTCCATCAGGTTTCTGAAAGCATTGTAATAACATCATAAAAATGTTATATAGTATTAAATTCGCTAAATAAAAAAACGCTAAAAATTGTCTTTTATTACATGAGGAATTTCGTTTAAATTGAAACAGACTGTAATTTTAAAACATTGGTAGACATTTTTGCATGATGCACTATGAGTACGTTCGACGTTTTACTTGCGCTCGAATTCGAGGCACTGATAGGCATTTTAATTATACATTGAATGTGACGCGTCAAGAATATAGATTGTGATATGGACTATATTCACAAGCACGGGTAAACACGGACTATTTACACAAAGAAGCGTGGCCAGTGGAAATACAAGGCATGTAAAATACATGTTTTATTTACAAGAAATTAGAACGCCGGCTGAACATGGCAACACAATAATACAGCAAGATAGAACACTAATACAATGATTTTTCGTTTTTCGACATTGTGAATTTCTTTTGTTTTGATGAACATGTACATTGATTTTGATAAGACAATTCAGAAATATACCAAAAATGGTTCATGGCAACATGCATGCCATATGCCCACCAATTATAATTGTCATATTTACACACACAAAAAAGACAATAATTGGTTATATTTTCCTAATTGTAGCATTTTATTTGTTTTGAATTATGACTGAATGTAGCAGAACGAAATTACAAACTATCTAGTGTATTCAACAACTCATGCATCATTTGATTTTACTGAACTTCTATACAAAAAACGAAATAATTAAGCAGTGTAGTATTATAATTGTTTTTTTACCTCGATTGGAATTCGAGTTATTTGATCTACCATCGCGATTATCGCGTGTATATTCATTGACATGTTTATCATTTCAATAAGTATTATTTACGGCACTGTTAACATTTCGTGTTGAATCTTAGATGTATTGGTGGAAACGGCATTGATTTGTAGTCGTTGTTATTAAATATCTATGTACGAACGTAACCACCCAGTTAACCACATGTGATTGTTAAATACAGTGTCATTGAGCGCGCTAGCGCCGGAAGTAAAACAATATATATTTAACTTTCAGCATTTTTAGCATATTTGAGGCTTATTTAGAGCTGAATTACATGTATTTATTACTTGGTCAATATTAGCAATCGGGTGTCACCAATGTGTACTTATATACAACGAATAGTGAATTGGCACAGATAACATTCTACTTACAGGAAAGACCACATTAAAAATTCCCCGGCTTTACGATCCTGGAACCCATAGACACATTGAATTAAATATGTATTTGGCATAAAAGAAGGACCACAATTATGTTGCCCACCAAAGGTAGTTAATATTATTATAGGACTCAGTTAATTGTCAATCAGTTTATCGCCTTTGGAAACAACTTTGAACATTTCAGAAATATTTCATGGATACACTGCATAATAGAGTCGCTAAAAGCGAGCAAGTTGTGTTGCACCATTGTATAGAGCTTTTCGTCTTACAGCCACACCGTGTATTCATTTATTTTACTTCCAAGCTTTTAAAAAGCATATCATTGCCACAGGCACATTTTGAGTTACTGAGAGAAACTGATTTAATTAAATATTTATTCATTCTGAGATTTACATTGTTGCTACCTTACGCAGAGGAAACGTGTACACTGAATAGATGACATGCCCAATTACAAATGGTCAAAAACCTTTATAAAACATAATTGCATTATCGCGAACCTCAATTTGCATAACTTCTGTTTCTGTTTATGTTATTGTCGACTTTCTCTGTAGTAATATATAGCAAATTATAAACCAATTTTGTAGATGAAAAACAGTATCACGGCTTGCATTAACTTGCAAGAACGTGAAGAATATCCTTCTGAACCAACTACATTGGGAAAATATCGTTTGAAATCTAATGACATAAATTCCGTCGACAAACGTCAGTATATGACAATGACACCTAATAACCATACATTATAAGGAGACTATAATCTACACTAACTCATGAGGGGGCGATTATACATATTTCACAAATGTCGGTATCTTCAAATATATAGTATAAGAAATGCGTGAATGGTTTAGATCCAAGATATACTCGTTATTTTAATGAAATAATCATCAATTATTCATCAATGTGAATATTAACAACTTCATCCATATGTCGTATACTTTATTCATTAGTGGTATACGTTGTTGTGTAAATTATTGAATGTCAGGCGTCATACCTTGGGTGGGGTAGGATGTGGTGGTTTTGTGTTGGTGGTCGTTATTTGTTGCAGTCAGTTTAGGGCTGCACATCGTTTAAGGCAATTGCCTACTGATACTTTTATTGTTATCGTTTTTTAAGAGACTCGTTATCGTTTAATGGTTGTAATAAGCGTGCTGAACACACAACAGAAGCATTTGCAATCACAGTTCAACTATTATTGCCTAAGGAACACATAAAATTGTGTTTTTACCATGTAACTCTTAGAAGTTTGATCCATTTTCACCCTTTTTCACACAGTCAACAATCTATCTATTGCCATGCCAACCACATTGTGTTTTTGAAATATATATATATATATAATGAATTTGTTCATCAATACAACGACTGTATATAATTGTGATCACCATGAAAAAAAAAACAAATACATCATTTTGTTATATTTTAATACTAAAGCTAGCCTGGACGGACTGACGTCGTACTGTTTAATCGCTAAGTCAAACAACGACAGCTTGTCATTGACCACTACATTTTATACTCTGTTTTAGTATTCTGGTATATAGCACTTCTCATGCACAATTTATATACAACTTACAGGAGTCATAGAAATCATAAAAATCATAAAAAGCGTAATTTCAACATTAAATGCACCAATAATAATATCCTGATGAATTATATGACTAACTATATGAGGACATGAGGATAGTTCCTTAAGGTAGAGATGCAGGTTCGTGGGCACTTGGGAGTGATTTTTTTTTTGCATTTTATTATCAAAAAAGTCTTGGCTATAGACTGTTGAAATTTTGTAGAATTGTGAATAGTGAAACATACTCAAAAACGATTTTAAAATATAGGTAACAGGTGCAAACATTGTCCCTTTTGAATGCTTAGCAAGATTTAGCAAGGCTGTACATAAATAATAAAAAAAAACATGATAAAAAAAAGAAATGACGGGATCTCCATACTATGCACTGTATTTAACTTTGTACAAAACGATAATACATTTAAATTTGAAACTGTAACAGCCATTTTAATTATGAGCATTAGCAAACTTCTTACTGAGTGAATTGTTATGCAAATTAGCAATTATCTCAGATTCTTTTTAGTGCACATTGCAGAACTTAAAAAAAATAGCTCCTAGACGCTTTGACCTTTTGTTTTGAAATTTTCACAAATGATTTACAATGTGTTTATCTTCAAAACGCCGTTGGGGCATTGTTTTAGTTGAATAGAGTTACAGTAATCGTACAGACAACTAGCCTGGGTGTTAATTTATGAATAAAACTTGAAGTAGTGAAATTTGAGCTGCTGCCCTACAAAATTGACAACTGGTAGACAGTCTTCAAGACGGCACTTCTTTCATAGTAAACAGATGTACCCATAAACTAATTTTGACAGGAAACAGAAGCATGGTTTAGAAGCTATTTTTTTTAAATCCCTTTTGACAAAAAAAGCACATTTTTGTGCATATTTCAAACTACTACAGGTAAACTACATCCCTACCTCAAATATGATTGATAGATGCCAGTAGAGCACGATGTGCTTTAAATATTGCTCTATGCTTTCGTGCTTTCTCTCTTGTTTGCTATTTAATGTGTTGTTACATTTGAATGTGAGGTTACGACGATGTTACAAGAATGTATAAACAAATACATACTGTGTAGTATAGGTTATATAATGCGGCGTCGTATTGTCTGGTTGCATACTTTATGGCATTCTTGTAAAAACGTTATTATTCCACATTTTCTTGATTCAACCGTTTGGTATGGGAAGCTCAGAACTGAGCAAGATAGTAAAAATTAGCGGCCATTTCTCGCTACAACTTTTGTTTATAATCGCTCTCCGCATTGTCAATATCACACAATCGTTCCAAATATGGATCTCGCATTTCTCAATAGAGTCGGATGCAACTAGTCTGTGCAATACCACAAACACTGGCACGTTGTTACTTGAATTATTAATTGAAGTTTGATATAATACAACATAAAGAGTTTTTTATTTGTTTTACTAAACCATGCGATTTAGGTCTTGCTGCTTACGTTGGACGGCCTAGATGTACGAGTATTTTTCTTTTTCTACATAACATGTCTATGTCACGCTCATAACCTTCAATGAATTTGCTGATTGATAAATATTAACCACTGCGCTCAATTTCGTACTATCAAAACAATTTCATAGTGATGTATCAGTGAGATGCGATAGACATTGCTTAAAATTGCCTGAGAGAACTGCTATTCATTTGCTCAAAATGCATTACTGTAAAATGACTAATTTTCACTGGGTTTACATTTCACTGACTTAGCATTTCAGGCATATTCATTGGATTTTAAATTCACGGTTTTATCATTCAGATAATGTGTTCTATGCTCAATTTTACATATTCACTGGGTTTTAATTTAGCGCATTTTTCAGTCAGCGAAATAAGACAAATTAAAACACAGGCAATAATAATTACTTATAGACACAGCATGCTGCCCAATATTGACTTATATTTACATGTATTGACGTAGTTACTGTTAACTCGTGTGAATGTTTGATTCATTAAATCATGGCATGCTATTAAGCGACAGTAATATGCACATCCGGAATTAATAATACCTTAAGCATATTTAAACAATAATGTTCTCCAGTGGCTCATAATGATCGAAAGCACACTTTGCACGAGGCGTGGTCGACCATTTTATGAAGTGCAAAGTGTGTTTTCGTTCATTATGAGCCACCGGGGAGTACATTATTGTTATTTTTTGTTGCATTGGCAATGCCAGTGAATTTTCGTACGTTCAAACTAAGATAATTTGGAATAAGCGCTTGCGAGCTGAAGCGTAAAATTCCCGCAGCAAGTCGGCTAGGTCAACGACATGAAGGTTTTCAAAATTGGTGGCGCATACCCCTTGAGTTCAAGCCATCCTACCCATTTAGTCTGCTGTGAAGTATTTTTTTCATTTCTTGCATTTTCGAGCGCATTTTCGTCGACATCGATTAAAACGAGCCATCGCGTTTGCATTTAGTGAGCTACGTTTATTTATGCACTGGGTGTCGGTACCGGGTGTTTCTCGCGAAGTTGGGATGAAATTTTTCATGTAAACTAAGGACAAATAATAATTTTTCATATAGCTCAGAGTTATTCATTTTCAGTTTTGATTTTCATCGTTTTCACCCCATAATTTCCTTCATTATTAAATGCCCGTCTTTTTATTTGTTTTCCGAACTCAACATTCTATTCCCATGCATGGTACGGGGCCTTGATGTTCAATAATGCAATGGCGAATAACCTGTAGCAATGATGTTATAACATTCGCTGGTATTGACAATGCTATAATATAATGTGTAATATGTTTAACAGTCAAAAGTACAATACTCAAGGATTCTAAAACAATGATTTTTGTGTTATGACAATCACTTTTAATGTGGAAAGCACCATTACTTACGAAGATTACGTTTTTAAAAAGTGCATATATAAAGTACATAGAACGTCAAATTATAGCCATAACATATATACCAGGCATATTTCAAAACTAAAATCCTAAATGAACGATACAGCGACCGGCACATGGAGGTTTTACAACCATTTTATTTGTCAGTCTCATAATCTATTATAAAGGATGTCATATTCACGATTTGATATACGAGACAAACATCTCATAATATGTTTTGATTTTGTTTTTCACTCGAAGATTCATTATTATTTATTTACAAATCCCTATTCCTGGGCAATAAAAAACAAAACCATTTTGATTTGTTGAACGTTTGACAGACGCTTTCAAGCATGTATACAGAAATATTTTCCTGCAAATGCATGCTGTGACAATATTCACGCTCACTAAAGTACAGCGCACGTACAAGGCTATATTCTGAATGCTATTAAAAATACACTTGCGATTTGTTGTGTACTGGTCCTCTCTTGTTTTCATATTGAATAAAGGACCGATACCGTATCTAATTTTCATTGCAATTATATTCATGGAATGCATTTCTTGTTCTTTATAAGCGTATACAAGTGTGCTCATGTATATATGTCCATGTTAATAATATCTGACAATAGGCAATGGCAATCATTCAACAATTATATGTGATTGAAAGCTCTGATAGTATTATATTAAATATAATTGACCAACCGTTCATATCAATTACAATTTGCTGTCATTGCTTGCTATACATATAATTTCATATGATTTATATGTTTACATTTTTCTTTTTGTTATTTTTTTCCTGGTACAGCGCATCTATTTTAATGGCATATACATATGTTAAATTAGAATTAATCAGAGCTTATTGAAAAATTAGCGTATTTCGCCCATTAAATTATTTTGTGCCTGTATGTCCATGAAACAACACGATTATTGACACAAAATTATCATTGACGGCAATAACAGTGCCGTTAACCTATATTCTCCCAAAATATTATAGTTTTTGTTATTAAACATTATATTACAACAATCCATGTTTTAGACTGGTATTCATGGGTGAGAGTATAACTGGAACACTGTATTCAATTGCCAATAAATCTACATAAATAATTATAATTATTTTTGGAGTGAATAACAATTCGTTGACTTGATGATAATTGTGATTGAAATAATAATAAATATTAATAATGAAATATGAAATAATAATAATATATGTTGCTGAGTATAGCCTTGACATATTTGTTGTGCGTTCAAAACTGTGTTCACATTTATGATGATGTGATGTGTTGTGTTCACGCATATTTCCAGTATATCATATATGTTTCTTAGTATTACGATGTTTAGGAACAGAATATTGAATATATTGAAGTATGATTGGTCAAATGCATAGTTAGAAGGCCGAGAATTAGTCAAACGTTTAGTTATAAGGACGACAGTCGATCTATCATGCGAGTAACACCCCCCCCCCCCGCACCGCCACCACGAACATGTTGTCTGAGACAAAATAATATAAATGTGTTTTCAAATTTTCTGTATTGTGTACATACAGCGACAGCTTGATAAATAATATGTCTAACAGCGTAAACAATATCCTCAACGGCATGCAGTCTTGCATTTAATCTTCTGAGAAATCCACTTTCAGACGTATTTTGCAATCCGCCGACATGACGTGTACATAGATATTTTTGTATAACCGCTGGCGACATGATGGTGTATGTTGAATATTTAACTTTTATTTCCATATACATCAGGTAATTATTTTATTTATGACTGAAATGTTATATATAAAACATTGCGACCAAAGCAGAAAACACTAGAATTTATCCTGGCTCCAAAAAAATGCTTAAATGAAATGAATTAATAATAAAATAAAGCATCTTCTATGTAAAGAACTGTTTTTGTTTTTTTGTGTTTTTTTTTTGTTTTTTTGGAATTATTTTTTTTAAAAACAGTTAAAAAGACCAAATTAAGTTGGTGAATATTTCAAAAATTGAGGTCAATATGGTAGTGTAAGTTTTTTCTGAAAGAGAATCATCTTCTAAAAGTCTCGTCGATTGAGCATTATATCAAGGGCAACCTTATAAAACTCTTAAAATAATCGTCTGAATCTTTTCAAGTTAAAATATAATATTTTTAGAATTTATGTATGCATAGCAATCAGATTAGATCCAATTCTACGCGAAGTTGTAACCGGTTGTTCCTTGTATCAAAAGTAGTCAGTTCTGAATATGCAATTAAAATTCAATAACTTTGAAGAATCATTTCTTAAATTTCCGATTTCATGGCAATCATATGCAGATCTAACTTGATTGGTTCTTATTAGGGGGAACAATTCTCGAAAAAGGAAAAGTATATTCTTCTAAGAAGAAGTATTCCCAAAATATCTGTTTTCAATTGATTGAGAGTCAGGCATGACTAAAAACAAAAACAACAAAATATGACATTCTTGGCAGAGGTTGTTAATCCAGGTTTTCAAGTGTTTGCGTCCCTCACCTAAGCAAGAGAAACTGATGACATATTTTCAGAACATAACTGAAATAATAAGTTGCAGTAGTGAATTGTGACAAGTTACATACGTACAATTATTAAGTCGAATGCGCCAAATAAATACCTGCCTTCTCTTTACATTATCACGGTTTACTACATATCCTAAAAAAGAACGATAGACAACTGAAACAATTGTTAGGTGTAATGCAACATGGGAAAAAATTCTGTAATAAAGTATAATTATATAGAAACCTTTGTTCCAAAATGCTGCTCGTCTGTTCATGTAAGCGAATCAGAATTAAGGTAGATACAGGTTCATGGGCATTTGCTTTTTCTTACTCGGTCAGTCTTGGCTAAATAGTGTTTAAATTTCAGGCCTCTGTGAACAGTGGAACGATAAACTATAAGGAAACCTGGTATGTGTATGTAGGCCCAAAAGTTTGATTACGTTGCTCTTTGATTGACAATTCACTTTTGATGATATATGGAAACGAGTTGTTGGCCACAGAAAGACGTGTTACTTCAAAAAAATGTTATGCACGTGCCTTAGCTGTCAATAAAAATATGTAATACCCGTGTTCACCCATGCAAAGCCAAGCACTATGACGTCAAGACTAATGACGTTATCATACATATTCGCAAAACGCATTTCTCTTAGATACTTGTAAATCAAACCATTATTACCACTTTATATCAGAAAACCGAATTTCATGATGTGTGGTTAACTACATCTGATATTTAAATGTGTTCTAAGAAATGCAAATTCGCATTTAACACAGTCATTATTTCCTGGCCTATTTTTTTTTACTCTCCTCATCAAAACAATTTCATGGTGTCACAATCATCAGGAAATTCAATACTCATATATTTTAATTGATATTTCAACGTCATTGCTATACTATTATTAGCAGCTACGATTTACTGACCACATTATTCAGATTGCACCAATGTATAGCAGTATTAAACGCAGTTTACGTATATATATATATATATATATATATATATACTTTTATATTTGGAGTAAATGTGTTAAATATAACCATGTCAGTGTTAAGCATGGTTGAAAACAAATAGTAACTCACATTTTCTTGATTAATGACTTTATCTACATTTTTGGTAACACTTGGGTCGTATTTTTCAATAAAGCATATAGGCATTAATCTCCAAAATTAGTAGCTCATCATTAGTATTTTTTCAAATGATCTATATTGTCTATTGATGATAATGTCTGATTAACAAGATTTAATGAATGATTTTATTATACGTGTTACTAAATGTAAGGCTAGTTCTTTGACGCGGAGATAACTCGCGCGCATAGTCGATATTTCAGAAAAAAATACGATCTCTGATTGGATGCTTGTGATATTATTCACAAGCCTACGGTCTGCAAACAACGTGTAAACTAGTTTAACGGATGTGTATGTGCATTCAGTCAGTACAGACAGACACAGTTCGTTGATTGCGAAAACTATGTGGCCGTTGAGGGAGGTTCATTTTATCTGCATATATTATATATTTCAAGCCTAGTCATTTCTGTTGTGCCTTAGCTGGGAGATGTGGAAGTCGTCAATAACGAAGCTCATTCGCATAGTGATAATGACAGCTGCATATATCTAATATCGTCGCAGCTACGTTCGTTTACCGGCCGTATTATACAATGAATTTTATCAATTCAAGCGACACTACTAACAGTACTGAAATGCACAGGTCAGAGCTACCACCATGGCTGTTTCATTTCGTGATCCCTATATTCTTCAGCCTCGTCTGTGTAATAGGTCTGATCGGCAACGGAATTGTTGTCTACATTATACTTCGCTACCCAGGAATGACATCGCTGCCTAATTTGTACATCTTAAACCTGGCGTCTGCGGATTTTCTTTTTCTACTCGGGTTGCCTTTTATGGCGTATTTCAACACAACGAAGCGGTGGATATTTGGTAACGTAATGTGCAAGGTAGTGATGGGAATTGACGGCTTTAATATGTTTTCTGGTATTTTCACTTTGACTGCGATGGCTGTTGACCGATACTTAGCTATCGTTCACATCGTTTGGTCTAAAAACTATAGGACAGTCCGCAAAACTAAAGTGGTTTGTGCCTCGACTTGGGTCTTCGCGTTCGCCGTCGTGGTACCACTGTGGATGTATTCGGCGACACAGACGTTCAATGGAGTAACGGTCTGTAACATCATTTGCCCGGTGTTGATCGGACAGCTGTTCATCATATACACGTTTGCCGTTGGTTTTGTTCTACCGTTAATATGCATTATAGTTTGCTACTGCAGAATATTAGTATACCTGACAAATGGAAGATCACGTCAACGCCGACGACAGTTTCACGTTGGTAGAGTCGGCGCGATGGTACTGATTGCAGTGATTCTGTTCGTGTTATGCTGGCTCCCTTTTTGGATTGTAAGACTACTATTAATCTCCGATGATCACAGTAACACGTTAGTGTCACAGGTCTCGTACTACGTCAGTGTATTCCTGAGCTCCATAAATAGCTGTTTAAATCCGCTAGTATACGCGTATTTCAAGCAAGATTTCCAAGACGTGATTAAACACTGCATATGTTATTGCAAGTCACACAAGGACACGATGTCAAGGTTACGATGTTCATCATGCTGAATTAAACTGCTATCGGATAGTACGCTTTATGCTGAATTGTCCAATCTTCATACGACATTTTCTATTTCTTTAACTGGTATATTTGGATGGGATTTGCCATAGGTCTATGGGCGAGGTTCCACGCTATATTTGGTTTAAACTTCACATACATATCATATGTGACAAACACATGTGTATTTGTGTCATGGTCAAATAGCTGATATTATTTATGTGACATATAAACAATTCTTAACAAAACGGTTACACACTATGCTAAACATTATTTTATCTGTAAAACAATCACTGTCGATGTGGCAAAATATATTTTTAATACTATCAATTATATATTATACATTACACTGCATATATCTATTCATTGATGTCCCGACAATATAATGAAACTTCGATATAAGTGTACTTTAACAATTTTGTTTCTTGAAATGACGCAGATTTTGCCACCTGATATATTTCTATGCGTACATAAAATAAATTCGTACACTACCACATGTTGGTTATACATTTTTGAATATGTAATACATTATTGAACCCACTTTCTGTATGAATAGAAGGAGTGTTTATGGTGACAATTTTGTTCAGTGTTCATGATTGCTAGAGTTTTTTTCATTTTATGTATTGAAATTAGCTTTCACAAGAAACATGAGTTGAACATTGCTCTCACAAGAAGCACACAGCCGGAAGCCATTTTGAAAAGTCTCTGTGAATTTATACGTTTTAGCTGACGCGCATGATTAATCATGAAATCTTGTCAATGTCAACTTTAATTGCATTGAATGAACGGTCGCGGTCGCCTGTGATGGACAGTAACATTTGCATTAATCAAGAAACCAGGTAGTTATCTAATGCAAGGAACCGCATATACCCCAGTCTGACATATTATCTAGTTGGAATTGTTAATGTGTCAATGTGAGCATATTCCATCGAAATTCATTCCTGTGAAAGCATGACATATATATATATAAAACATTTATTTTACCAAGCTAGCTAGTCAAATAGTTGAGAATATGTTTCCGTGTTAAAACAAAACTATTAAAATTCTATGTTTAACATGTTTCATACTATTTTACTCGCCCTGGAGTATTGCCCAGACACTCTGTAAATGTAAGTAATTTTATTGAAATGGCTTGAACCATAAAGGAGGAAGAAAATAACATTTATGTGTAAAAAATAATTTTTGTACCACCACTGGGGCTGTTAAAGACATTAAGCTCATTTAGGCAATTATGCTCTTTTATAGTTTTTCTAGTGGTTCGTAAACGTTTCGATGAATAGCATACAATACTACACAATGTCCGATTTTTAGGTTCATTATCAAATTTAAAAACGAATAGAGCAAATGCTCTTACTAACTAGATGAGGATATGAAAAATATTGGGACTGCTTTGTTGCGTTGCGTTCAGTATACCTTTCATTTGAAATGTAGTCATATGTATTGTATTTCCAACGATATGCAACACGTCAAATAGTGAAAAGCAAACAAAAAAATGGTGCTTATTTCCCTGCTATGACATTGACATACAGAAATTATTGACGAATTTACATTTAAATAATAGAAAAATAGTCATATACTTCTAATTAATCATCTTAAAACAGAAAAAAGTCGTTCAATTCTGAAGAATTAGGATCCTGAAACAATAAATATGTATCTCAACTATTTTGTATTCATCTTCAGTCAATCACTAAATTAATGTGTATCTAATTCTGAAACTTCATTGATCATTTTCTAATATCGCAAATACTTTGGTACAACACACTCTCTCCCCCTCTCTAAACACATGGTGTTTTCAGTCACATTCTGCCTGGAATTATATACGTACTTTTTGCTAAAACGAACAGATAGACAGTGTTAGAAAATTAGGTTATTCAAGTGTAAGTAATTTAGTCATTAACTGAACGAGAAACTCGTAAAGTATAGTTCAACGTGCTGTTAAATGGAAGCCCTCAATAAAACATATACAACACGCAACAGATCAAGTTGTATAACTTATTATCCCAGAAAGTATATCGATCAACAACAAGAAATAGTTTACCACAGATAGTAAATTGAAATCCTGGCGAGTGTTGAGTAGTGGTTTATAATCTCACTGAAGATAACGAGCGACCTGAAAATTGTTAGCATTTAACAAAGTAGTCATATGCAGACATTGCCGCGAAGAGAACACTTGCATAGTAGACCGGACATTCAAACTCGCTGTACTGGTTGATTGAAGCAGAACAAGGAATCGACTCTATCTTGATTTGAAGTCAAATGTAAGAATTGCAAGCAATTTCTATATATTATTATATAGAATGTCGTTTTGTTGGTATAAACGTCGATTTGTAATGGTACTTCATACTAAAATTAAAAATACATTTGTTTTTATCGTTGAGCTTTACATAGCAATACAAATCGACAAACATGAATGTAATTGTGTACTTGAAATCTAATCCGATATTCAAAATTAACCCAAAGCCGCTTGCATTGCATAGTACCGTGGTAAAAAGGGCCTATTGTTGCATGTCGTTATAACCAAACCCAATTTTTCTTTGTTTTTCTTTTACTATAAACAACACAACAACTATTCTGGATATAATCAAAATATTACACTTACATGTTTTCACTAGATCAATGAAATATTGTATTTCCTTATGGATATCACCTTCCGAATTCATTCTTTGTATTTACAAGCATTTCTGAATATTGTATTTTCCTTTTAGTTATATATTCATATCAGAAATATTCGATTGGTCAAGTTTATAATAATATCATGCATTATCTTTAACAGTTCTGATACAATTGAATTATTTGTCGGTCTAGTTTAATGAGTGTTGCCCAATTGAATTAACATCTTTAAACACAATTTGTGCAATGATATTTTGATTTTTACTTTTTTTTCTAATTTTGTATGAAAGTGTATCAGAATATGCCACATGATTGTTTTTGATTGCATGCATTGTGCTTCTCATATCAGGTTTTGTTTTTTGAGCAAAGCAACTTAAACTTAGTATCACAATGGTGACATTCAATGTATATCTATCTTGTCGGATCCTTTGAGTATGTCTCCACCATGTTATCTCAAACCAAGACGTTCATGCTTGGTAAATAGTAGATAAACTTATAAATTGTTACAGTCAATGTTTATTCACGCCAGTACACTTAGAAGAAGGTGACGATATTTACATGCTACAGCTATTTTTGGAATCCAAGTATCTATAACATTCTAAAATATAAGTGTAATTAAATTCCAATTGACAATCGCCATGGTGATGATATTTAAATGCTACAGCTATTTTGGGAATTCTGTATATTGTTAGCAGTATTTTGATATAATGTTGTTTATTTGAAAGTATCATGAATAAAATACACGTTGATCAAGTATCTATAACATTCTAAAAGATAAGTGTAATTAAATTCTAATTGACAATCGCCATGTTTTCATTTACTATGGCATTTATGGCTCAGGATTTTGACGCATTATTACTTGTTTAAGTGAGGCAATTGGTAACTAGCATTTCCTATTCCTATTGTAAAGATTTTCATGTGCAATGCATTAATATGTATTCACAATAGATTACCTCCCACACGTGAATAGTACTAATTACAATCACTTATGACGGATGTTGGCCACTTACTTTAATTGTAGGATATGTTGACGTTGTGCATGAAGTCGATGATCGTAGTGCACTGTGTTGTGTAGCCCTAGACCTCGTCAAAGTATATAGTTATTAATCATGTCGACGTATCCTATATTATAAAAGAGATACAAACGGTAAGATATAAATTATTACAATTTAAAAATGCGAATAGAAATTAAAACAACAATGTTGGTTTAAACTCATAGTTGCTGTTGACATAAGAGGTAAAGTAAGCAAATAAAACCGAATAAACGGCAAGGTAAATACTACGTCAAATTATAGTAAACACATACTGCGTGCGTGACCCGAACCGGCGCTAAATCAAACCAAATCGCTTAGCTTCACGCCACTACACGTCTTCCCCTCGGCCAGCGGGCATCCCCAATAAAGAATGCTTAATAACTGAGCTTATTACGTGCAGCAAGGGGGAAGTTGCATGACACGATTGGTTAATATACTAGTCTCATTTGCATAAATTAATATTCATGAGCAATGAAAAACTCGTCTTTTGAGTAAAATTGTGCCAAAATGCTTTCCGATAGCATACATGTTAGTTCTAAATTATAGTAAACACGTATTGCGTGCGTGACGAGAACCGGCGTGAAGCTAGCCGATTTGGTGCCGTACCCGAGCGCCGGTTCGAGTCACGCACGCGGCACGGCCAACACGTCTTCCCCTCAGCCACCGGGCATCCCCAATAACGGATGCTTAATAACCGAGCTTATTACGTGCAGAGAACATGAAACCCGTCCACGCGATCCGAGCCGCACATCGAGGCAAGAATGCGGCAAAGGTCTCCAGATCTGGCTGTAGTATGATGGTGAAAGTAATGGTACAGCATTATAACAGTGAACAAGTAATGAGAAATAATTTTAAACTCATAGTTGCTGTTGACATAGGAAGTAAAGTAAGAAAATAACACCGAATAAACGGCAAGGTAAATAATACGTCAAATTATAGAAAACACGTACTGCGAGCGTCACTCGAACCGGCGCTCGCATACGGCACCAAATCGCCTAGATTCACGGCACTAAACGTCTTCCCCTCGGCCACCGGGCATCCTCAAAAAAGGATGCTTAATAACTGAGCTCATTACGTGCAGAGAACATGAAATCCGTCCACGCAATCCGCGTCACACAGAGTGGCCAGAATGCGGCAAAGGCCTTCAGATCTGGCTGTAGTATGATGGTGAAAGTAATGGTACAGCATTTGTTGCCGTACGCGAGCGCCGGTTCGAGTCACGCACGCAGTACGTGTTTACTATAATTTGACGTAGTATTTACCTTGCTAGCGTACAGCACCAAATCGCCTAGCTTCACACCACTGCACGTCTTCCCCTCGGCCACGTGCCGAGAACATGAAAGCCATCCACGCGATCCGCGCCGCACAGCGTGGCAAGAATGCGGCAAAGGCCTTCAGATCTGGCTGTAGTAGGATGGTGAAAGTAATGGTACAGCATTATAACAGTGAATAAGTAATGAGAAATAATTTTAAACTCATAGTTGCTGTTGAAATAGAAAGTAAAGTAAGCAAATGACACCGAATAAACGGCAAGGTAAATACTACGTCAAATTATAGTAACCACGTACTGCGTGCGTCACTTGAACCGGCGCTCGCTCGATTGGTGAAAGTAATGGTACAGCATTATAACAGTGAATAAGTACTGATAAATAATTTTAAACTCATAGTTGCTGTTGACCTAGGAAGTAAAGTAAGCAAATAACACCGAATACACGGCAAGGTAAATATTATGTCAAATTACAGTAAACACGTACTGCGTGCGTGCCTCGAACGGGCGCTCGCGTACGGCACAAAATCGCCTAGCTTCACGCCACTACACGTCTTTCCCACGGCCACCGGGCCACAGTCAGCTGGCGCACACGTGATAATAAAATAAATACGATATTTACTATATGGGGGCCGCCATCTTGAATGACGCATAAAACTAAATAAGAGACAATTTGTGAAACGCGTTTTTCAGATTCCTACAAATCTGGACAGAAATACCAATCTTTCACAAAAATACGATCCATTGGGGTCATATTAGGCCAACCGATAACAAAAATCGGCCGAATTCGGCGTTTTTATGTGGAAAAATCCCTTGCATACGAACACCTAATTACGCAAAGAACATAGAACACTTAGCCGGGAGTATTTGAAACAGTCGTAAACCCCTGATTCGAGGGCCAATCAGCGACGCCCTTAGCAAAGCACGACAACTACAGCATCAAGCCTTCCTATTGGCTAATAACTCAAATGACCTACAGGTCATCAGAACGGCCGCGAGTTTAGCACATGGATTTCTTGGAGCGTGATGGAAGAAGCAATGAATAGAGCGCTGAATGGCCACAGTATATTTATTACTGGACAAGCAGGTACGGGGAAGACGTATGTTCTTAACGAAATCGTCCAGCGACTACGAGAATAGGGGAAACATGTCGTTGTCACTGCTACAACGGGACTGTCTGCGTTATTGTTACCCAAAGGAGCGAAAACGATCCATTCAACCCTATGCCTCGGAGATGGTCGTTTTGAGGTTGAGTCCATTGTCTCAAAGTTACTGACTGATCCATTATATGCAGAGTCTAAACGCGTAATTGAAACAATGAACGTGCTAATAATTGACAAGATTTCAATGTTGAGTAGTAAGTTGTTCGAGCAAGTCGAATCTGTTGTTAGATTGGTGCGGAAATCTATAATGGTCATGGGTGGAGTGCAAACCATCGTGAGTGGCGATTTTTTACAATTACGCCCAGTGCCAAATAAAGACAATGGTGACCCTGGAATGTATGCTTTCGTGTCTGCGGTGTTTACGAAAGTGGTTCCACATTCAGTGACATTAACAGAGGTTAGGAGACAAGATGAAATGACGTTTGTTTCCGCTGTACATAAGTGTGCCAATGGTAATGTTTCTCACGAAACCGAAGTTTTATTAAAAGCACTTGACCGTCCATTGGAGACCACTAGTTCAAATCCAGTATGTTTGTATGCAACGACTTTTGAAGTGAATTTTCACAATGCGTGCGAACTGTTGCAGGCTCCTGGTAATGAGTTTGTTTACACATCAGTTGACCATTGGGACCATTTACAGCTCAACAAATTACCTGTCCAGAAGGTATGTGGCATGGCTTTGTATATATTAAAGTTTTGTTATGAAAATTGTCATACTTGAAATAACCGTGGAGGTCTGTAGGTACTAAACTTGTATTGTAGTAAGTATGTTATGTTAAATCTATATATATATATTACTAGGTTATAAGATTGAAAGTCGGGGTCCCTGTTATTCTTGTAAAAAATCTATCAACAACACTTGTAAATGGTCTTAGAGGAAATGTTGTAAAACTTGAACCGGATACGGTATATGTCTACTTCGATAATGTGAAATCTACAGCTGCAATTTCTCGTGAATCTTTTTCAAGGTAATGTAATTGAAATTCAAAACATTGCTAGACATCCCAGTGATGGGGGCGCCCTATCTGTCCCACGTAAAACATAGAAAAACTGTTCTGTTACCCAAAATTGTGTTTGAATCCAAAACATGTTAAAACCGAATGATGTCATTAACCGAGTGTTTCCTGTCTGTAAATATCGCTTAATAAATATTGTTACTGTAGACTAAAGGCATCAAAACACACATATCGCGGAGCTATATTTACAACCCACCAGTTGCTTGATCGCCATCTTGAAAGTAGTCGAAGTCTTGCAAAATTATGCGAGATCATAGTTTCGAAAGTATTATGGGATAACTTGCACATCATCGTAAAGCCAAGATGTGCTGCTGTGAGTTGCCGATAATAGTGAGTAAATTTACGCATTTTTGGTGCATTTTAGCGGCGATTTAAAAACGGTAATAATATAATGAGCTATCGTTTTTGTTTCGGCATGTCATAGCGTATCACGGCATTAACAGTGTAGAATATCAACCTGTAAACATGTCCTTGGTAGTCGATTGACTGTAATGGTGAACGCCAATGTGCGCGGCCACGTTTTTAAAACCCGGAAGTGATTTTAATGATGTTACGTTTGTTTTGATCGTCTCACCTGTAAACAAATGAGCAACGGCAATGGGTTCCCTGCACTTATCATGACTTAATGCTTTATGTAGAGTTGCAATACTGTAGAAGTTTGAAGCACTGAATCAAATACTGATGAATGGACAATCAGGCAATACAATATTACAAATTTAAGTACATATTTGCCTGAAACTTTCCCAGTTATTAGCATTACATTTCTGAAATATTGTAAAATTATATGGATCCCCTGGGTTTTTTTTTAGTTTGCCTAGTACAGTTGACCAAGTTTTGTGGAATAGTTGAGTTTGAGTAAAGATTTATTATAAGGTAGTAAATATGTTGCATTGCTTTTAAAGGGTAGATTGAATACACATAATTGGAATGCATTAGTTTTGTGACGAGCAGACAGACGACAGTATATACTTGCCAATTAATGTGTGACTATAGAAAAGAAACCCTGAAGCTAAGAGTATAAGTTTTTGTTGATGAGTAGAAATATATTTGTGTTCTGTTTTGTGATGTAGCCACATGGGCAGTGTATGTGCACATGGGTAGTCAACTGACTTGTTTCACTTGGAGGTTGAACTTTAATTGCGTTATTTATGCAAACTATTTGAATTATACAAAAGCATTTCAGTACAACACATTGTTCTGGATATATCGTGCAACAAGCATATACACACATGTTAGTTTAGAATGCATGTACAATTACTTTTAAAAAATACGTCCCATTGACCAAATAACATGTGAAATTATATCATATGGCTTAAATCAATTATCAGTTATCCTTTATCAATATTTAATACTGGAAAATGTTCAAAACAAAGAGAAATACGTAATTAATGTTACTAAGGTTTTGGAAGAACCCTAGTTTTGATGCACATACATTAAGAAGTAAAATTTGCACAATTTGTTTAAGTTCCGTAGGTTGTGATGTGGTGAAATAGTGCTTTTGGCATTTTTTTTCCATTTTCACTAAGAACATGGAGATAAAATTAGGGTCACACTAGTAAAATGCTATTTTAAACACTGGAAATACTTGCAATGCTGTTATTTTGATAGTATTAAACAAGACAAATGTTAACAATGACAACCAGGTGTTTGCAAATTCTTTACATAATTACATAATTACCATAACAAAGGGCGGCCATATTGGTGTGCTGGCAGGCTCAAATTTTCAGTTTTGCAGAGTTCAAACCCTTCTTGTGCCTCAACAATGAGTTTTTTTACGAAAATTTTCAGAGACTATAGTATAAGTGCTTCATGTTGGGTACTGCATTTTTTCACAGACTGCAAGGAGAAGATTTCCATTGGGACCACTAACATTGCCATGTTTTCTTTAAAAGCATTATTTGTAAAATCTCGATTTCAAAGAAAAGAATTTTTAGGATGTCTTAAAGAGGAATGGTTTGACAAATTTTAATCTAGTTTATTCTACAAATAAAACAAATTTGGGGTTGCCTTAGGCAAGCTAAATGTGAAACAGGCTAATGTGGTGTTTATCTTGATATTTTTATCATAATGATTTGTTAAAGTGGTAATTTGACAAATGGTCTACTGTCTGTGGGAGTTTTAACCCTTGTCTTTTTTCCTTAGTTACGGAAATCATTCACTATGATTAAGGAAAAATTAAAATTTTCATAATTCAAGAGTTGTAAATCTATTAAGTAAACTCCACATGAACTATCAACGAGTCTTAGTTATGTAAGAGCTGTTTGAAAAAGGTCAGAAAAAAAATAAAGATGTTAATCACGCAAACTCTCTGTAATTGGACTGGATTATATACAACTGGATATACAATGTAGCAACATAACTAGTATGGTTGGATTTAAAACAGATGAAAATAAAGTAAATGTGGAGGCCCATATGAATTATTTTATTCTGAGGCCCCATTCTCTAGGTCAAGCCTACGTCACAAACTGGTCAAAATCCCCCAAACCTTGCCAGCAACCAATCACTGACGAGCTTAAACAATAGCTTTCCCTGACGATAATACTTAGCAACGTTATTTCCCCCCACGCTAACTTGAAAAATCTTTTGTTTTTGTCTCGTTTCTATTTCCGGTCTGTCTTAGAATATGTAAATCTGATTTTACAACTGGAACTCTGAGTAGGTGACCCTGATAGTAATAAAGTTGACAGCATACTGTGAAATACTTTATTGTCGTTGGAATTTATTTTCGCTGAAAAGGCTTTTTAGGTGTTTTGTATAGAATTTATTTTCACTGATTTTTGATGGGTTTAATGTGAAATATGTGAAAAAAAGTATATTCGCTGGATTTTATTTTCACAGAATCATCCCTTATGGTAATTGTTTTTTGTAACATTAATTTAGTAAGCAGTGTTCTCCACGAGGGGTTTAAGAGGGGTGCAGCACTCATCTATAATTTATTTGCACCCCTCCTCAATTTGCAGCGCCCCTCTATTTATGTTTTTACTAAGGTAGCCACAAACCCAACATAACTGTAGAATCATAAATCATTAAGGCCCAAGCCCTTAGGGCTAGGTATGGTATACAGTATAGAACAACTTGTGTGTGATTGATTTCAGCAATAAAAACTTTAGCGGTCATGTGACTTTTTCCACCAAGTTTTTTCCCTCCAAAACGGTAAAATTCACTTTTAAATCTTCTTCTTTAGAACCACTAGGCAAAATTCCCCCACATATGGTATTTTATCTATATTTGACGCACATTTCAGTTTGCAATATTTGTTATGATTGTCACATGTTTTGGTCACCATTTTGGTTTTCTTCTAGGCAGGAAGTAGTTTTTTACTTATGCCATATGTATGTGAATATTGTCTTGTTTGCTGCAATGCATCTCTATATGAAACTCTCTCAGAATGTCAAAAAAGATTTCAGATCAATCATATGGTTTGGCCACCATCTTGGATTTTATGTAAAATTTACCAAAACATTTGTTTCTCAAAAGAAATTCAACGACTCAACTCGATATGCTGCGTTTAAGATGTACGGTCATAGCTTGTTGCAAGAAAAATATTAAAATTTTAATCAGTCATGTGGTGTGGCCACCATATTTGATTTTGTGAAAATGGTACTTTTGCAATTAAATTTTTTGTATTGATCTGTTTTGGCGAAAGATTTTTATGTGTATTGTACTCTTGAGGTACATTCTTTCACCCGAATGGCACATGGCTAGGCACCCATTAGGTTGGGCTTCTAAAATCATTAATGTGCATAACTGCTATATCTCAAGCACTGTTATAGCTAGGAAGATGAAACCTGTGTTATTATGGTGACATTAAACAAGAGATTTGTCTAAAATAACAGAAGCACGGTCATTGCCATTCATATTAGTGACAGGATGCTTAGGAGTGTAATTAGTAAAAACTAAACACATTAGACAGACCAGCATTAGTGATAAAATCTTGTTTAAATATGCAAGGTCATAATTTCAAAGCTTGGCAGCAGGCAGAGCACTTCCTGTTGTCCAGCTATTTAACCCTTATAACAGATTGCTTTCTGAACCAAAATATTACTCTTATATTCAATGATCAAATGGGAAAAGGGATGATTATTTCCTGATTTCTCGCCTTAGGTTGTTCCATTGAGGTCCATGATAGTACAAACATAAACAACCCATGATAATTATGTAATAATTGTATATTACATTAACAGAAAGGTTAATAAACTATTTTGCATGCCTGCTGGCTTGATGTTTTCCTATAATGTAGGTTGTAAAAGCAAGTTATTTCAGTGATTGTTGGAGGGGACTAAGTGATTGATATACCAGTATTCTCAATCTTTAACTAACTTCTAGCAGTTTTGAAGAATTTAGAAGATAAATGTTTAAATATTCTAATTTTACATTACTGGTACATAATGTATATGTAATGGAAAAGATAATTTGCCGTACCCCTATCTTACCATTCTTTAATTTGTATTATTTTGCTAAAACATTGTTATCCCCATTCTTATATTTGTGCTAATGGGAAGATGCAGTTTGAATAAAATACTAGCATATTAATAACTTTACTACTCTACAAGTGCCATCCGAGTGTAAACTAAATCAGTACATGTATTTCTATATTTCAGATTTGATAAAGGACTGCATCGTGACACTGCATCAAGGCAGCAAATACCATTACGTCTTGCCTACGCACTCACTATTCATAAGAACCAAGGCATGACAATTGATTCCGTCACTGTAGACTGTAAATGTGTCTTCAACCCAGGACAGATAGGTATAGCGATTAGCCGGGCAAAGAAGCTCAGTGGACTGAGAGTGGTCAATTTCAATAAGAAGCTATGTCCACCTCAGCCTACAGTTATTTCTGAATTTCTTCATAGAAAAGAGCATGCATTTCTAGACGACCTTTCATGTTGCACTCATAAAGCTGAAGAAAACATTGCAAGTCGTCTTCCAGCCATGTATGAACTAGTGGATGAGGAAGAGGAAGAAGAAGAATACAGAAGTGATGATGAGTTCACCATTGAAGAAATTGTCATACAAGGTTTAGAAAGAGAACATGAAGAAACTGATGACAGTCAGTTACCGGATAATACAGGTGATATCACAGTACAAGTACCAGCTTCATTCATACCACATGCTGTTATAAAATCTATGGTGTATGCTGTTCCTGAGACTGATAACCAGAGAAGACAAAACACAGTGATAGGAACTTTGACAAGAGATGCAGATATACTACAAGACTTCTGTAATCGGCAATGGCAAGTGGTGTACAGTTTTTTTGAAAGAAGTTGCTCAGAATCAACATTTGAGACAAATCATGCCTCGGCCTTCATGTAAAAGTTCTGTGTCTATTTACAAAGTCAAGCATATAAAGTAGCTTGCCTTTCTTTCCTTCAAAAACAGTCTTTAGTCCAGCAACAAATCAAAAAAACAAAACGATGTCGCAGGAAGGAATGGAAAGCTTGAGGTATTTGGCTGGTAGATGCGTCTATAAAGTGAAAAGACGATTAAAGAAAACGGTAGCACGAAATCTGTATTCCACAAAGTCAATTTATTGAATTATTTGGAGGTACCATATGACCAACTGTTATTGATTTCTAACTATAAAGACACGTTAGAAGAAATTCAACGTAGACAATACTCTACAGGTAGACTAACACATATTAGTGATATCTTGTTTGAATTTTTTTATGATCTGGAGATGAAAAGAGAACAAATCCATTGTATAGAATTTGTGCACCTGGAAGGCTCTAATGCTGTGCAAGTAGCCAGTCAAATGTTACTGGAGGACAATGACTTGTTCCAAAAGTGGCTAAGAATATTTGCTGTCTATAAAGATCCTGTCAATCTCCTAGAAGAAAAAGGTCCAAGGAATGAGTGCAAAGATGTCTGCTTGAATTTAGTAAACTTGTCTGTAGCAATCACCACCTTTCACCAAGAGTTGATCTCTTCATATATGTTAGTTGCCAACAACATATTTCGAAAAGAATAAAATGGGAAAGAAAAAAGGTATGTCCCATCATCATGCTGTCTATGTGAAGAAGAGCAGTACACAAATCTCACAATCAGTTATTACTATTAATACCATGCAAAATGATTTGACAGAGCAGAAAATTATCAGTCACACTCACTTGAAAGACCAGCTAACAATGGATGGTAACTACTTGGATAAAACCAAATTTAAGAAAGCAGAGTTAATACTACTATGTGATGCACACAATGTGACACACAAGTCAAGGTCAACAGTAAAGGACTTGAAATTATTAATCTATTAAAATTGCAACTGGAATGCCCAACCCAGATGTGTTTACTGCAGGTTCATCTGGACAAGGAAACAAAAGAAAAAGATCACCACCAGCCAAACAAATTTCCAAGAAGAGGAAAATTACTGTAAAAGATAAAACTCAGTCCAAAGAAATTTCTATTTGTAAATCGGGAGAAACTGGTGGTTTGTGGTTATGTTGTGACAAGTGTTCTGAATGGTACCATGGTGGGTGTGTTGGCTTACAAGATGAAGAAGTCAGTAATCTAGCTGATGGAAATTATTTAAGGTAAGTAACAACGGCAAAATATAAATTGTACATTCTCCGATAGTAGCACCTTGACGCATGTGAATTGCAGAGACATTCATTTACTTGGTCCAATTCAGTGTACAATAAATGTGTTTTTATATTGGAGATGTGCTTTTAAAGAGCCAATATTGTATAGGTAATCGCACTATTTTATTATTATAAATACCGGTGCCGCATATGATCAACATTTTGAAACAAATACAAGTTAAGCCAACAACAGAAGTGACATTTACAGAGATACAATTACTTGCTTGCACCACAGCAAAGATTATGAAATTTAAACTGTCTGCAAGCAAATTTGAGTAAACTCTATGGCCTGAATAAAAGATCCAATGAGAAGGTTTAATGACTTGATGGTATTTATGAAAATAATAAGAATCTCAATAAAATTTCCATGATTTGCGGTGTATAGCAAAAGTGGTTCACAGTATTTTTTTCTATCCTGGTACAAATTTTAGGCACTGATTCAATGTTGGGCTATTCCTCCAGTGGCAATGTCCCAGTCTACATAACTTTCTCTCAGTGCTTCTTCCGAGGTCATGGTATTGATTGACAATGGTGTATTGTCTTGACTGGGCAGGTCTAGTTTTTTTTTAGCTGGAGGGTGATATTAAAAAGTAGGTAATAATTAGGGACACTCTATGAAACTGCACGACACCTGCTACCCTCGTTACAGTCTCAACACCCAAACCAGTCCACAATAGGTTGGCACCACAGACAAGGTTGTAATAGCTATGTTTGTCATTATGCTTTATTTACATCAGTAAATGTATTATCTTGACAAGGCTTTTGTATCAATTCATACAACTGTATAGAAATCCATGATCATAGACAATACCATATCTATAATTACAAGCTGTAAGATTTGTTTGAAATTGCAGTTGCCTACATATAATAAAAGATGTTGATATGCACTTTCTTTTCTGTTTACAGAAATGTTCAAAAGTGAGCATGGCATGTCCTATCTAGACTAGAAGTTGATATTGAATAATTAAATAAATACCACTGTACAGGTAAGTTATTTAAACTGTTTTATAACTGATAGACTAAAGGAAAATGAGTTTATTTGCATACTTAAATTTAAAAAAAATTACATACAAATTAGGATGTCCAAACATTTTAGTATCTGGCACGACAGAAATTTCTTTGCAAATTAATAAAAGGGTTAGTGTTGGTAAATACTTGAGGTAGAGATGCAGGTTTGTGGGCACTTGGGGTGATTTTTTTTCGCTCTTTATTATCCAAACAGTCTTGGCTATAGATTGTTAAATTTTTGTAGAATTTTGAATAGTGGAACATACTCAAAAAACGATTTTAAAATATAGATAACAGGTACAAACAGTCTCTTTTGAATGCTTAGCAAGGCTGTACATTAATAATAAAAAAGAAACATGGTGAAAAAAAGAAATGACGGGATCTCCATATTATGCACTATATTTAACTTTTTACAAAACGATAATACATTTAAATTTGGAACTGTTACAGCCATTTTAATTATGAGCATTAGCAAACTTCTTACTGAGTGAATGGTTATGCAAATTAACAATTATCTCAGCTGCTTTTTAGTGCACAGAACTTTAAAAAATAGCTTCTAGACGCTTTGACCATTTGTTTTGAAATTTTCACAAATGATTGACAGCGTGTTTATCTTCAAAACGCCGTCGGGCATTGTTTTTGGTTGAACAGTGTTGCAACAATCGTGCAGACAACTAGCATGGGTGTTAATTTATGCATAAACTTGAGCTCCTGCCCTGCAAAATTGACAACTGGACTGATGTACCCATGAACCAATTTTGACAGGAAACAGAAACATGGTTTAGAAGCTATTTTTTTTTAAATTACTTTTGACCAAAAAAGCACATTTTTGTGCATATTTCAAACTACAGTGTCCAGAAAAAAATACTAACAAAATTTTTAAATTCATACAATAAGCTTTCCGAAAATATATAGTTTTGTGGACAAGGGAGGTCATCTTGGTTTCCTAATTAAAATACCTGTCAGGTAAACTGCATCTCTACCTTAACATGTAATCATTAATCAAGTCAGTTTTTTACACCCAATACCTTCCTTCTTTTGCTTTGGCTATTCTTCAGTGGCTCATCTGTGTGCATGTGATAGGGTAAAACAGCATATCCTGTTTTGTCCATGACTGCAGCATTTGACTTTTGTGACTGACTTCCCTGTGTTAACAATATCGTGTTGATACTTTTTCCCGAATTGGGCATAAGTTGGGTTTTGGTTAGAACCATTCATACTGCGTTGGGAACAAAACAAGTTTTCTACAACATCAGAGTTTACTCGTCCTGGGATGATGTATCCTCCCATACAGAATTTTAATTTGTTTTTACAGATTTTATCAAAACCTAGAACTAGGCTTTTTAAGTCATTCCTATTCTCCTTGGACATGAGAGCACTATTTTTTTCCTGGACTGTTAGAGTGTTATCAGCCTGTACATCATTTTTTCACTGAGTAAACCACTCCGGTGCACATTTGTTTTCAACAATGCGTTTATCTTCATAACTTGTTATTGGCCTCATGTCTCGGAAATTTGAAACCAATGTTGATGTGTGAGTGAGGAGTTCAATGGTTTTGGTCAGAGTCCATTTCTCGATATCATCTGACAAGGACTTTTGGTATGCCTGTAAAGCAAACAAGAATATATAGAAAATGTTGTTCTTGATAGTTATAAGTAAAGCATGATTGCCTGCTCAAGATATGATAAATAACTAGGGGGGAAAATACACTTCTTTCTTGCTTTACAGACACAGACTTACCACCATTAAATACAACATGTCCTTATCGAGTACTTGTTCTGCAAGGTGGTTGCGCATCTTTGATGCTTGGTCAGGGTGCAAATGTTCATCACTTAGTTTGTAGTGCACTCTGATGGGATTGGTTGCACCATCCAATTGATAGGCCTTCACCCATTGGCTCCATAAAATGTCATTATTGCCAAAAACAAAGTGTTTTGCCTTCTTACTTCTAGAACTTTTGAGCTTCTTAAACTCATGCTACATATGTGAATTAAAAATGAATTTTCTCTTAGTTTTTTTAGATATTTATCCATTCATTATTTTAAAGAAGTGTTTCATATTGTTAATCAGAAGTCAATTTTTTTATACATGTATTTGTATTGGACACCAAGTTAAAACAAAAGAAATTATTAGTGATACTCACAGAAGGGTCAAAAAGAAAAGTTATTTCATGTTGACTATCATGTAAATCATTTACAGTAAAATCACTCTCTTCTGGGAGATTTTCAGGGAAATGTAACTTGACAAATGATCTGTTATCGGATGCCCCATCAAAGCAGCTGTAATTCACCTAATAAACATAAGAAAAACAAAACTAGAATTGTTGTCAGCAAGAGATTTCTTACATTGTTTCATTTTCATTACAGTTACTGGTTCTCTGTTGAAGATAAATGCATCTAGATCTGAAGCTTAGAATGAACTGATTTATTTACACTTGCATGTCTAGAAGAACAGTATCTCAACGCCTTTGTGTTTTTGCACCTTTCACTTTCTGTTATAATTTTATTTGCAACTGAAGTATGGAACAGTTAATCATATTGTTTTGCCTGCATCTTGAAAAACTATTGGATGATCTGATTTTGCAGAAATTGCCTGAATATTTTAGAATTTTCCATTGGATCAAAAATTAATCTTTTTAATTTCATGCATGTCCTTACAAATAAAATTAAAACATGCAATCAATTGAAAGTTTATTACACAAATCATGCACATTCAAAATAGCAAAATCCAGCTATGGGAATTATTAGGCTATAATAGAGTATTTCTGGCAATCCCCTCCAATGCTTGTAGATGTGATTCACACATTTGACAATGTGGTGCAAAATACATTTGGTTAGAAAAAAAATGACTAAATCTGTTGTAGCGCTGAATAATTAACACTGTCAACATGGCTCAAACTTTAGATTATTCATTTATGATCTTTTTCTTATAGAATAAATACTTTTGGGTAAAGTTACAATTGTTAAAAATCTTGCAATCTCACAACTAATCCATTTATTTTCCTCCTTGCCATCCCCTCCTAGTGCACTTATGAATCGTCTTAATGTAATTATTAATCAATTTATTTGGAGTGGTAGGCGAGCTAAAATATCCAGGGCTACTCTTAGTCGTGGTGTTAAATATGGTGGTTTAAATTTACCTAATTTAACACTATTTTCCAAGGCGTTAAAATTAACTTGGATTAAAAAGTCCCAAGAAAAAAGTGCTCACCCGTGGAAAATACTTTATTTTAATATTTTTAGGAAAATTGGACATTATAAGATTTGGGAAGCAGATGCAAATTTTATTAAAAAGTATATTACTTCAATTAAAAATAACTTTTGGTCGGAAATAATGGACATTTGGCATTCTTGTATAAATCATCAAAAATTTAATTATCAAAGTCAGGTTTTGTGGCATAATTCAAATATTGCTATAAAAGATGATTATGTCAACAGGAGGTTGTGGCAGGAAAAGAATATTTGGTATGTAAATGATTTATTAGGAGATGATGGTCATTTTTTAAGTTATGAAAATTTCAAGTGTAAATACGACTGCAATGTTAATTTTTTGGAATTTCAATCTGTGTTAAAAGCTATTCCCAGGTCATGGAAAAAGGAGTTGCAGGAGAAGCCTAAGAAATTAAATTCAATTGACAATTATTTTGTCCTTAATGTTAGAGACAAACCTAAACCTCACAAAAAAATGTATTCGGATTTGGTTAGGAAAAATGTACCTCCTTTGGGCTGTCAAAATAAATGGGAAAAACGGCTTGAAATTCGAATTCCGGACGAAGATTGGAAACCCATTTTTAAACTACCATTTCTCTGTACATTTGATTCCAGGCTGCAGGCATTTCATTATACATTTTTACATAGGGCAATTTACACAAATAACACTTTGTGCTTATGGAAATTAGTTGATAGTACATTGTGCACTTTTTGTAACGCTGATATTGAAACTCTTGAGCATCTTTTTATTACATGTACTATTACTAGAAGATTTTGGGGAAAATGTCAGCAACTCTGGAAAAAATGGACAAACGTTGATATTTTATTGTCTGACAGGAATATTTGTTTTGGAATACATGGCAGTTTTTATTGTAATCTTCTCAACCTTTTTATTTTAATCTGTAAACAGCACCTCTATTCTGAATCGAAAAGAGGTTCTGTCCCAAAGGTGGAAGTCGTGGAGAGTATAATGTTAAACACTCGCATTGTAGAGCGACAAATAGCTATCAATAATGGTTCAATGTCTAAATTTAATGAAAAATGGAATAATTTTAATTATGAGTAATTCACTTATTAGCCAGATTTGTCAGCTTATCAATAATGTTCCCCCACTTCCACTTCTTTTAAGCCATCCACTTTTCTTTCTTTTTTCTTTTTTTGTAATTTTTTTTCTTTCTTTTTTTTTGTAAATGTATTTATTTAAAGTAATAAAAAATAGATAAAAAAAAAATACTTTTGTTTTCTTATTTTAGAGTTGTAAACGCCCATGCCATCAGTGCTTTTAAGTCCAAAAAAATTAAATAATACTGGTTAGTGTGAGCAATGCAAAGGTACATTTTCCACTTCATTTTGCTACTGTACAGCACCCTCTGTTTACAATATGATCAAATCTGCACAATTTGATATCTATGAAATGGTCTAGCCTCCCCTTTTTAAAAATTTAACCAGACTTTTGTGAAAAGTGTAAGTGGGCTTTTATCTATGTATTATGTTTGTATAAAAGCAATTTATAAATAAAAATATATAATCTACATATCTGCTTACAGTGAACTGCCAGTCTCTCAGCAATCCAATACATTCCCAAAATATAGCAAAAAGCTCTGGTGCTGTGACTTCAGTGGTTGGGAAATGTGCCACAGGAAATTTAAAACCACTGTCCCCAATAAAAAACATTTGTAATGCATGGCAGGCTAATGATATCTTGTGTTGATCTGTGTGATATAAAAAAAATGTCTAATGTGCATAAACTGTAATTACTTGGTACAGAAGACAATTATGGTTATTTTGTCAATAATACCCGGTAACTCTTATTACTCACTGAGTGAAGAAATGGTTATGATTGATCAGGACTTCTGAATGATAACAAGTTCAGGAGCCAATGTTTATATTCAAAATAATTGATAAATCTCAAAGTTGTGATTCAATTTACCTTTTTTGAGAACATCAATGTGCTTTGCATCATCTGAGATGTCTTTGAAACCAACAAATTGGCCAAATTGGGAGAACTTTACTGTAAACATCATTGAACATAGTTTTGATTGAGTAGTCTTCAATCCAGTGGGGGGCTAAATTATGTTCAATAAAGTGGGAGGGGTCCTAGATTTCCAGCCTGTTAGCAAAAACACACACTTTTTCGCGGCCTTTGATTGATTTTATATTTGCATATGTAAAGAAAAGTCAGAATTGCAAAACCTTGGGTCCCAGCGATATTGTCGCTTGTCTTCTTTAACTACATTATCTTTCTGTGAGCATAACAAGGCACAAAATTCTTCGTTTTGCGAAAGTTGTGGTCCCAATAATCTCACTATTGTCTCCATGTCTTTATTATCCTCATCAGTTAAAATTATGTTCATGATTTCTGAATCTATTTCTTCACTTTGTTTATCTATCTTGGTAATTTGTTCTTCACTTCTTTCTCTCTCAGTCTCTTCAGATGTAAACCATTTTTTCCTTTCCAAGTTTTGTTTTTTATATATGCATTTTTGGCATATCTGTTTTCTTTTTGTCGGATTGACTAACACATCACAGTTTCCTGACCTACATGTGTTTTCTTTATCTGTTTGGTATCCCATACGTACAGAACTTAACAATACTATTTCAAGCAATGCATTTAGTGGACGTTCATTAAATGAAATGTGGTCGCTAATTCCAATGTTATTA
This sequence comes from Saccoglossus kowalevskii, assembly GCF_978046115.1. Classification (NCBI taxonomy): domain Eukaryota; kingdom Metazoa; phylum Hemichordata; class Enteropneusta; family Harrimaniidae; genus Saccoglossus; species Saccoglossus kowalevskii. The sequence continues at coordinate 12,981,661 of NC_140658.1, forward strand.
AAATTTACGTTTCGATCATCCACCAGTACCTGACACTTGCCATCTGTGGAAATAACAATTTTTTTACTGTTTTGTTTACACATACAGTGGCACACCTTACCATCTTTTCAGTTGAAGAAATAATGGAGTAATGGCGATGCTTTTTTATCACATTTTCTAGATTCTTAAATGTAAAATTGTCACTATATTTTCTTACACCAAGATTTGTGTAAGTGTATTTCAGTTGCCCATCTACGCGACATCGACCTTTTGAAATTCCTGATCCAAATGTCTGAATTGTCATTCTCCCAAACATTTCATTGGATACATGTGTATTTTGTGTTTGGCAGTAATGCTGGTATGTGTCAGAACAAAGCACTGAATTACCTTTTCTGATTTCATAATTCTCATGCAACCTGTAAGATATTGAATATAGCTGTATAACATAAATTTAGCATAACAATATACATGATATCATTCGTTTTTCTGTAATACTAATCACATTTCTCAAATGGAAATTTCTTTTAAAACATGTCTGTGCAAAATACGACACGACTAAATATAACATACTGTCGTAACCAAGCTGTACGATTTTGTATATTTCATTTTTGATGACATGGTAAAACGAATAAGAATTAATTGGAAACCTTTAATCATATTTAAATTCCTTGATTAAAATGGGAATTTGTAATAAGAACTATTTCACTATTATTTTTCAAAAATGTTTGCACTTACCAGCCAACTAAACGACACTTCAGTGGTTCTTCTCTGCCAAATGTACGAATTTCTGCCTCCATGATTAGTGTAAGCTGGTTTTTAAAAACTCGCGGCCGTTCTGATGACCCGCGGGTCATTTGAGTTATTAGCCAATAGGAAGGCTTGATGCTGTAGTTGTCGTGCTTTGGTAAGGGCGTCGCTGATTGGCCCTCGAATCAGGGGTTTACGACTGTTTCAAATACTCCCGGCTAAGTGTTCTATGTTCTTCGCGTAATTAGGTGTTCGTATGCAAGGGATTTTTCCACATAAAAACGCCGAATTCGGCCGATTTTTGTTATCGGTTGGCCTAATATGGCCCCAATGGATCGTATTTTTGTGAAAGATTGGTATTTCTGTCCAGATTTGTAGGAATCTGAAAAACGCGTTTCACAACTTGTCTCTTATTTAGTTTCATGCGTCATTCAAGATGGCGGCCCCCATATAGTAAATATCGCATTTATTTTATTATCATGTGTGCGCCAGCTGACTGTGCACCGGGCATCCTCAATAAACGATGCTTATTACGTCCACGCAATCCGCGCCACACAGCGTGGCCAGAATGCGGTAAAGGCCTTCAGATCTGGTTGTAGTAGGATGGTGAAAGTAATGGTACAGCATTATAACAGTGAATAAGTACTGAGAAATAATTTTAAACTCATAGTTGCTGTTGACATAGGAAGTAAAGTAAGCAAATAACACCAGATAAACGGCAAGGTAAATACTACTTCAAATTATAGTAAACACGTACTGCGTGCGTGACTCGAACCGGCGTGAAGCAAGGCGATTTGCAACATATATCACAATCATTGTCAAACCTATTGTACCTAGTTGCGCTGGAATGATAGAAATAAAGAGCAGGATGTGAATGGTGAAGGTATGTTATTAAAATAGCTTCAGTGCACAATCGGGACAGTATTATATGTTGCGCAAATGTTTATTTTTTTTCATTACGACGCATGTTTTTTAAAGTTCATCAAATGTAGATTTAATATACAAACACCAATGTTCTTGATGTTCGTCCTGTGCAAATTACCATCCTTTGTTTGGTGTATATTCGAATATTCATGGTTAATTTTGAAGGTGTAATGGATACTCAGTGAACAACAGCTGGTATTTATTGCTGACAAGGATGAATCGTAAAAACGTGATGAATGCAACAAATATGTGATAGATTGCACATAGTCTCTTTGTTTTATTACCAAACGCTTTAGCGTGGTATTAAGATTTTGTTTTCAGGCTTGGGTGGTACCAAGGTGTGAAAATGGTTGCACATACGGGGGGTAATTCCTGGAATTGCAATAGAGAGGGTTCAGGCCGAAATATATATAGTGTTTCCATGTTTCGTCTGATATTTTTGTGGTATTCTGCTGCTGTAAATAATGCAAGATTTGTTCCGAAATTCAGTGTGTTGTGTGCACTCCAGGGTTATTCGTATTTTGCTCAAAACACCCATATTTTTTAATGGCAGAGTCGAATAGTTTCACTCCCACTGGGAAATCTGCATTGTTACTTGAATGAGAGCTAACTAAACACATTTTCCAGACCGGCGAAAGTGTATGCAACAGCCAATTTTAACAGCCTGTCACGTGATTTTAGTCTGAATGTCAACATCAAAAGTGGCTAATTCCTTTACGCAGGTATAACTGGGAATAGAATATGTGAGGGTTTGTATCAACAGAGATGTGTATAATGAAAAGTAACATCTATCCTTTTTTTGCATCGCTGAGCATTTCTGTTTTAGTATACTGGTTTGAAAATGTTGAATTTGCATGATTTGCAATGTGTTTTTTTTTACTGAAACTCCCCTATTGATCGAATCCCGGGTTTGAATACAATGGTGAAGGCACGCAAGCATGACTTACGTTGTCAGCAGTAGTCGCTGAGCTTCACGCTACAACTTCACTTGTGATGTTGCTTGTTAGCCGTGGATTGAATTAATCTTGACTACCGGTTAAAATGTTGCTTATTTGGCATTGGTGATCTTTATTTGGAACTGGGTAACGTCGCCAGCAGAAACCTCCTGGGATTTTGATGTTGATGGTTGCGCCTCCATGGCAATCGCTAATTTTACTGCGGGTGGATCTTCCAAGAGCCCTTCGGGGTTTATAAAACTCATTCAACATACAGTTCTCTCAATCGTAGTAGTCCATGTGATGTACACCTATTGTGCCAAACATGTTGCTGAACGATTTTGCCAATGAAAACAAGCCGGTTGGCGATCCACTCCACTAAAAAAAAAACTAGCAATATGTTTTCGGCTGTTGCCATGGTAGGACATGAACGTGAAGCTAACGTCGGTTTATAACTAACACCGGGCACCGTATACAAAGTTCGCAAAAAAACATTAAGTCCTTAGAAGTCATTTTATTTTATTGCTAGGACGTATGCTGTTGTTAGTGATTGGTCAGTTACTTCGGCCTGGGGGTGGATCAGTAGGGGGGTTACCCTGTTTTTGATTTTGCGAATGGGGGGGGGTGTCACCCTGTTTTCCACAATTCACACACACGCATATGCATATATTTTTTTAAATTTTATTTCAGAACAATAGATTAAAAAGTTAATCGTACAAATGTGTTCTTAATAATAACTATTACCTATATTGCCTATAAATTTGTTGATGCAAAAAATGTTATAGGCTAAATATTTTGGGGTTGAAGTTGACAAATAATTAACAGATTATGCAATGCGGCAGAGCCCCATGCAATTATACAGTTAAGTTTTGAACACATCCCAAGTCCATGTGATACTTTATTTAAAGTCTGAAGTCACCATTGTATAAGATATTTACTGGATTTATCCAATTGTAGCTGGAGACGGAAAAACACAGCAATTAGTACAAAGAGCAGTGACAGTTTTTGTTCAGCAAATCAAAAAAGTTAAATGGATTCATGTATATAAATAAATAGTTTTTTTTTTGTTTTTTTTAACTTTTAAATATGCATATTTTGCTCTGTAAAATACCAAAATCCAACACAAATTTATACAAAAATCAAAATGTCCTTTGTTTTCATAAGCACAGACTGTGCTTCAGGTGTAAAGCTTTCCTGGTCTATAAGATATGAAAGATATATTAAATCCAAATTAGTTTTCAAACCGCCTAGATTCAAATCCTCTTTTCCTATCTTATAAGGGCGTTTATCAAGTGAGTACTCCACAGCTTTGTTTTTATTTACTATCTTTAGCAGCGTAGATTTCCCTACTTCCTGCAGCCTTTTCTGTAGTCGTTTTTTGGCTTTATGCTTCCCCTCCCCTCCTAAGGTGACTGGTCTATTAAATGCAAACACTAAAAACTACGGCAAACCACGATATTTTCAATGCACATCATACATTTTGCAATCATGTCAGAGCCAAAACTGTTAATGTTTCTTTGTTTTTCGGGGGGGGGGGTCAGCATGTTTTAAAATATAATGTTAGGGGGTCGCCCACTTATTTTTGTTGATAGGGGTGGGTCAACTGAGATTTACAGCTGACAAAATGGAATCTGCCGACCCCCCCCCCCAGGCCAGAGTAACTGAACAATCCCTTAAATTTATTATTTCCAACCGATAGTATTTTCTAGATTGCAGGCAGCATTTACAGTTCATTCAAAGTTCAAAGTTGCGTCGGGATTACGTTGATACAGTGTAACAATGTCGGCGTCGGTGATCTCTTACCGTGTGGAACGTAGCCAAAATAAAAGGCATGAATACAAGACTAGTGGGAGGTAATAAATTTGGGGTCGAAAGTATTCAAAAAACAGTTTTTCGCTGTTGCCATTGTAGCTGTGGACCAGGATTGTTTTGCCAATTAGTGACGGTACGACCTGCCTGTCAATTATAAACAAAATTAGCCAAGCCAAAAAAAATCTCAGTAAATTGTAGCCCACACTCAAGCGGATTAGAATGAGCTACGTCCATGCTTTTTAATCATAGAAATGTAGGGTGTGATACATTTGGCTTGAAGGTATTAAAAAATTCAGCTGTTGGCTGTTTCCATGGAAACGGTGGTCAGAATTTGTTTTCAGATTTTACCAATAGTAACTTTGTGCCCACACTCAAGCTGAGCAAAATGAGCTATGTCTGAGGTTTTGTATCAAAAATTTGTAGGAGATACATTTCCTGATAACTAGGGTGAAGGTGTGACCTACCTGCTAAGTTTGAGCGAAATCGGCCAAACCAAACAAATCACAGAAGAATTAATACGTGAAAACACTAGAAATCACAAACACACACACAGATACACAAAATTAAAGTGATTTTAAGGGCAATCCAAGTGGAGCGAATCGCCAATACCATGTTCATTTGCATATGTGAAAATACCAAACACATCATTGCACGGGTGATATGCAAATTAGTTTTAGTCAAAATAAGTTACTGCTTAGAAGAACCATTACTGTTGTTCAAATTTCATTTCACTCGGCAAATATATTCATGTACCCAAACGTAAAGTATCGTACTTCTAAATATTGTTTATTTCTGCTATGTTTCGAAAAACGCTACTCTTGAACGGACTACTGTATTCGCTCTCAGACCTCATTTGCATATGGGGTGTGGAAGTACCGATTTTGATTTCAGGGACGAATCAAAATAAACTGCAGTATATATGTAATAATGTGGAATACTTCCTTTCACTGTGAACATTTTTCCGCTAAATCAAATTCCAGTGAAAATGCCATTTCCTTCATACTCTATTGAGACTTGACACAGCACAGTGAAAATTTGATTCACACCATATGCTTGAAAACTTTTCATCGAAAATAAATTAAGTGAAATTCTGTGTGATTTCATGATAGTTGAAAATGAAAAAATTATATGACACCCAACCCTACCACTCCATACACAATGTAACCACACCTCAAAAACATCCTTTCACCAGTGTATTATATTTGAATTCAGGAGAAATTTAAATAAACAAATTATATGACAACGAACTTAATTATAATTTCAACCTCTAGTTCAGCACTGATTAAATAAACTACCTCGTCTTTATGCCAACTTGAAGTTATTCAATGCCTACACCAGTGACTTCAAACTCTATGTTTCAATTCCAGGAATTTCACTTGCTATTAATTGTATGGGAGTGCCAGTCTTTTATTTTCTATTGTAATGTCAATTTCTTGTGATTACTCGGAAAATGAAGCGGTAACCACAGACCACAGTGCTGCAACTAAATCCTGGTATAAGCACCGGTTAGGCAGTTTTGAACTATGCATGTGAAGCCAGCTGAGAGGTATATCCAATCCTATAGATTTCTCATTGTTTGGTAACTATTTGCTGCAAATACAACAAAAATCAATATAAAAATATTACCCACACAGCATTCTACAGGTTACTTGTTTCACTAGTTTTGCAAACATCTGGCGAATGCCGCGGCTCATCTGCTGCTGACTTCCTAAAGTAATTCTAAAAGGTTGTCAAATCATCGAATCTAGATTAAACGCATGAAGATGTTATTTAAATAGCGGAAATCACTCTGATTGAATCAACCTCGACAACTGTGCTCTTGGACGATTCAGCAGTTAATAATCATAGACCTCACAAGGACTGCATTTGTTCAGCTATCATTACGTTCTCCTGGAAACTCGACTATTCATTGTAGTAAGTATCATATAGTACACTTCGAAAATCAAATATTTACTCCATGAAACGATCTTTTATGATTTTCTGCTTGAAGATAAAATATTCTATATCACGAGCCACAATTCAATTTTGCAACGCATGAGTTTTTGGTCAACTAAGTTATATATCTCAATTAATGTACTACCTATATCGTTAGAAGCAATAACAATGTCAACGCCAATTGTTGGATGAAATGCCCATCTGATCGCGAGTAATATATATATGCCCTTCTGTTACACCTGTTATCAAGCACATGCCATAGGAATAATGCAGTATTTTATTCTCATTGTCACCTCTTTCTGCAGTTGTGAGCTGATAATGAAAGTCAGGGCCAATATACTTCACAATTTATCAAGTGAATTTACATAAGTTGCATTTAGATCATATTATGTTATGAGTTGATATATGCAGAGTATTTAATACAAATCCAAGTAATGTGTGGTTGTTCGCTATAGTTGTACGCGGTAGAAATTTGGATACACGTTTATGCAGGCCAGACCACAGAAACATTGCTTGTTCAATCCGAGGGTAATTTTTATTTCAAACAACAACATGATTACCGTTAAACCTATCAAGTGCTACTTCCAGTGTTTGATAACAATTTGTCAGATAAATCTTATCAAATTGGGTCAAAACCCAAAATGCCTACAGTAAAAAATTGGATAGAAACTTGTTACCACATTAAGGAACACTGGTGTAGTGGTGTTGTAGAAAAAAAGAGATTTGGCAGTGATGACCAGTATACTTGAAAGTGTTATTGTATGCCTATGACAGATAATACAGCAGCACTGTACCTAAGATTTATGTAAACACCCCATATTTCACTGGTGAAGAGAGGTGGTATTCTACAGACAGTTTACTCATCCTCGCATACACCAGGGTAGCTCTGTTAAGCATATGGTTGTACCAATGTCATTGCATCAACAAATCATGATTAAACGGGGGCATATGGGTGTAAAGAAAACTAGTGATCTCAAGAAATGTTTAATGGCCGGGTATACATAACAAAGTTTTGTCGATCATGAAAAAAACAGAAAACGGTACGAGGTGAAATTGCAAATTATCCTTCAGATGATGCCACTGATAGATGTGCCATTCAAATGGGTTGTTCTTAATTTAGTTGGTTCTATTTATCACCTTACTGAAAAGTCATCCTGAAATTAGTAGACTATGCTGCCAGGTATCCAGATGCAATATCCTTATAACATATCAGTACAGAAAACATAGCTAAAGCACTAATTGATGTGTACAGCTGCCTGGGTTTACCAGAGAAGATTTTACATGATATGGTTACTCAGTTTGTGAGTGTATCTGCGAGGTGTCCTGCTTGTTGAGTGTTAGACAACTGTAGAAGTTTAATGGTACGTTGAAAACAATGTTGAAGCGTTTGTGGAGAGCAGCCAAAGCAGTAACACTCCAACATCAATAAATTACTCTACGCCTATAGAGAAGTGTCCCAAGAATCAACTGGTTTTACTCCATTTGAGTCGATGTGTGGGACAATTGCCACAGGTCATATTGCACATTCTTGACAACAGACTCAGGAACCAGTATCAGTATGTGTATCATCGCTTGGAAGAGACACTGGAAAGTGTCCAGGTGCATCGAGAGCCTGAAACAGTGAAAGCACTTCTTTGATAATAAGATGAAAGAAAATTAAATTTATTAGTGCAGTGGAAGGGGCAATAATACATTGATAGTGTCATTGATGTAAATGACTATAGAGTAAAGATATATGGAAAGTTTGAAACATACCATCCGAAATTTGCTGAAGAAGTATTAAAATGAAATTAGCAGAATAGTGATGTTGATAACAATCTTGCTGTCTCGGCATTGCTAGTGCAGCTGTTATAGAGTATGAAGAGTTTTTGGATGAAGATTTTGTGCAGGATGATGACGGTTGCTGATGTGAAATTTGGCAGAAATGTTCTCTCTAGTGCATGAGTATAAGTAAATATTCACAGATCTACCAGGAACTACCAACCTAATCCAGCATCGAATTCATCTGAGATCTGTCTTTGAAAGACAACATTCAATGTATACTGACGATTGGAATTGTAAGAGAAACTTCCCACATGCATCACTTGCTGTGATAGTACACAAATAAGATGGGTCGAATTGTTTACGTATTAACCAACGCCAGTATAACAAGATGATTGACCGAGAGCCAATGATGACAGCAGATATGCTCCAAGATCATAGTAAGGGAAAGTACTTTACTAATGTTGATCTTAGTAATGCGTTTTGACAGTTTCTAGTTTGTTTTCACCACAGATGGTACTTAGTAGTATGTAGCAGTCTTTAAATGAATTAGTTCGCATGTAACTGTTCGCATACGACTTAATCAATGACACGGGAATAACCTGTCCACTGAGATATGGTGTCGATATTTCAGAAATAAATATACGATATTTAATTTTTTATTCAACGCTTGTGACAACCGTGATCGATAACCAGTCTGTAAGCAACCTGCGAGTTAGTTTTACAGATGTCCGTTCAGTACGTGACATCACAGTTCGTTTGATCATGGAGAATATGTGGCCGTTGAGGGAGGTCCATGAATGGGTGATTTACATGAATGGGTGATATATCAAAAGAACAGTCTATCGACTGGTGCCACAGCTGACTGATGAGGGAGTCAATAACAGAGTAACTGTGACTGCTACACACTACTGAATGCGCTGTAGCTACGTTCGTTTGCATGCTGTATATTATACAATGAATTTCTTCAATTCAAATGATACCAGTAACAGTACTGACATTCACAGGACACAGCTACCAACATGGTTGTTTCATTTCGTGATCCCGATATTCTTCAGCCTCGTCTGCGTAATAGGGTTGATCGGCAACGGAATTGTGATCTACATTTTACTTCGCTGCCCAGGAATGACATCGCTGCCCAATTTGTACATCTTAAACCTGGCGTCTGCGGATTTTCTTTTTCTACTCGGATTGCCTTTTATGACCTATTTCAACACAACGAAGCAGTGGATATTTGGTAACGTAATGTGCAAGGTAGTGATGGGAATTGACGGCTTTAATATGTTTTCTGGTATTTTCACGTTGACTGCGATGGCTGTTGACCGATACTTTGCTATCGTTCACATTGTCTGGTCTAAAAACTACCGAACTGCCTTTAAAACTAAAGTGGTGTGTGCCGCGACTTGGATCGTCGCGTTCGCCGTCACCGTACCGTTGTGGATGTACTCGACGACACAAACGTTCAATGGGGTGACGGTCTGTAACGTCGTCTGCCCGGTGTTAGTCGGACAGCTGTTCATTATATACACGTTTGTCGTTGGTTTCGCTCTACCGTTGATATGCATTACAGCTTGCTACTGCAGGATACTGAGATACCTGACAAATGGAAGATCGCGTCAACGCCGACGACAGTTCCACGTCGGTACAGTCGGCGCGATGGTGCTGTTTGCGGTGATTCTATTCATTATATGTTGGCTTCCGTTTTGGATTATAAGAATAATGTTACTCTCCGGCGATCACAGTCTCACGCTAGCGTCACAGGTATGGTACTACGTCAGTGTATTCCTGAGCTCCATAAATAGCTGTTTAAATCCGCTAGTATACGCGTATTTTAAGAAAGATTTCCAAGACGTGATTAAACGCTGCATATGTTATTGCAAGTCACACAAACAAAACGTTCACGTTAAGATCTCTATCACACAAAATTAAACTGCTGATGTATTTTCTAACTGCAATTGATTTCACCGAATAGTACGCTTTATGCTGACTTGTTTCATCTTCCTCAGAATATTTATTAATACTATTCTGGTAGTTATTTTAGGTTGCGATTTACCTATGAATCCTGACGAATTGTGTTCAGTGTTTGTATGTGTTAGTTTTCCTGAGCGATTCAAAGTCAATTATTTTCAATGTTATTTTTAATTTAATTTATCGACTTTTACTGATTGGCAGTAATATCTAACAACAGTGTAATCATTGCGTTCGCAGTGATTAATACTTCATTTGAATGATTGTGGTCTGATATAAAAATGCTCAAATAGCGTTACGTTAATCGGAATCTGCTTTATAGTCACGAGTTATTAAATATTGTTATCGTATGTAAACTATCATAAAATTTATCAAAACGAAATTAATTCAAACTTTAAAGAAGCTATAACTTTGGTATTTTGTGTAATTGCAATTGAATTGATTATCATGGAAAGAATCTTTTTTCCAAAGCGTCAAACATTTTGTGACCCAAGTATGTATTTTGCATTCCAATGTAATTCCCGTGTACAGAATATGCTAAAAATCACAGTTATGTGGCAGATGAATAGTTCTTAACACAACGGTCAGTAATACAAAACACCTCTAAAACGTTTAACATTAATCATTTTAATTAATTCTAAATTATGAGAATTCTCGTGTTTTCCATTAATATTTTTAGTGTAGATCACAGAGTACAGGACAGTATCGTTAAATAATTTAGTCTACATAAATTTGACCTTCCTACAGTTGAGTGTGAAAGGTGAAACATACCATGTGTAAAAATAGTTGTACAGCCTGCAATAATCACAATAGATACATCCACCCAGGTTATGATCATAATACATGGAATCCCCCTGATCTATAACCAAGGTCAATACAGTGTTTTATCGAGCACTTGTTTCATATTTCACCTGGTCGTACATACCTCTATATTACTCAGCATGATCGGGTCGATGTTGCTTGAAATACACACATAAAACTAGACCCTTCTGTGATATGTTAGTGATTATTTTCATAAATAGCTCTATTCATTCGATATGTGTATTCAGTATTTAAGCAGAGCTAACTAAATCAATCGTTATAATAATATCTATATGAGTTATTTGGGTTTTCTTGTGAATTTTTCGAATATATATTTATTTAATGCTTCATATATTTGCGCATAAAGCAAGAGTGTAAAGTCATAAAACAAAGTGTCAAAATAAAATTTATTTTAACGTTTTTTTCTTCTTATTTCTATAACAAGTATCCGATTCTAATCAGTTTTTATTAACTTGATATCCAGTAACTTATAGTATGTTGGTTGTTGTAAAATTTTAAAGTTTTCTTTATTGAACTTTTATATTAATGAACTTTATATATTTTTTGTGTAGTATGCTTTATCGAAACCGGTGACAGTTTGTGGAATTGCTCCTTTTTATATTCTTAGAATAATTTTGTTACATTATTGAAAAGCGGTTTCAACTTACACACATTTCATAAGCCTTTGTGATGTAAACAAATGTGGTACTTTTGACAAATAATAGAATCCAGGGAAAAGCAGTAAAATGACAAAATTGCCAAATACCAAACAAACAATTCGCACAACCAAGCTAATATGTAAAATCAAATGATACTTCAAAACTCAATGGCCTTGCTCCGACGTTTATGGTGTATAAAATTAGTTACATGCATGTTGATGTGTATCCTACGCCCGTATGGCTACATCAAAATTCAACGAGCATAGTTTAAAATATTATCACTATTATCACAATGTTACTGCGGCTTATTAAATAAATATCAATGAAATAAACATACCCACATAACAGTAATTAAATTAAATTTTAAATTAAATTCTGCCTAAATTATATACTGTCTCTAGTCAATGTCGTCATGAGATGCATGTAATAATTTATCATGTATATGCATAAACATGTTTTATTTAAATAATATTCGATTCTGCGCATAATAAATTGTCGTTTGCCACACTGGTGCTAATCCGGCCGCTGTTGCATTCGGCGTTGCTCTCAAGGTTTTGAAGGAGGATCAGCCATCCGAAATAGAGAGCATGTCAGAATGAATATTAAGTAAAATACGCCGCTTTGGTGTTAAGGGTATTTTTTTTATTTTTCAAATGGAGCAAATATGTACATCGCATCCGGGATCGGTGCAGCGTGTTCTTAGCTGTGAACATTTCAACGCGTACCACGCCGGTACTCACCGAGTAAGCTATATGCTGAGTGGCATGCGAACAAAATGCGTAGTGCGTTCGAAAGAAAGTCATTGCAGTCAAATCAACGGCGCTGGTAACATGCGTTTGAAAATGTTAACTGTTCATTTCAATGATTTTATACTCGAGATATTGATTGATACACACTGGTAAATCATGGTTACTTAAAAGGAGTAACCGTGGCTGAAAATAACATTCTCTTTGTATCTCAGTTTTTTCAACAAACAATGTATGCTATTGAGTGACTTTTGTTATAATACATGCAAAAAATACTGCATACTTAAAATAGCATTGTTATTTTGTGTGAGAGCTTGTGTGGGAAATGTAATTGTGCATGGTGGATATCTGTTCGATGTGATAAAATAAATAACAGCCATTCGGCAATATCACGGCTGTTGGACTCCGGCTCTGTCATCATCAGTATTATGACCATCACCAACATCCAGGCAACCAATCGTGATATTGCCCTTACAAACACGTGATATTATTTAAATACTTACCGAAAACATATCCAGGTTGTTAGAGCGATGAAAGAGAAGATATTTTAATGCAAGTCTAGTGTTTGAAGTAGCGTTTACTAGCAACTGAAACATTATTTCAATGTATGATCAATCATTAACATTTTGAAATATCGTGGGTACTCCATCACCTGATTCCCCTAATGGCTGGATGTTCATATCCGTTGGATCGTGCGGTTCGTTGCCCACTTTTCACGATTTGCAGATGTGTTTATTGATTAGCAAGAGACTGTGAATATATCTACAAATAGTACTCACACAACCTGATTTTTGAAAGAGAGCGGAAATTGTGTTGACGGTAATTTTAAATTCAATAAAGCCTGAAAAACGTGCGTGTCCTTCAGTGGTTAGTTAGATTAAATGCGTATATACTGTAACGTTAACAAGCGAGTTCGTTGGCTGGTCAACGAGCAGGTCTTCAACCATTATTTCATTTTTTTATATAAAAATAAGACGAAAAATGAAGTGACGTACTGGTTTTTAACTGATATCCATAATGACAAAAAAACGAATAAATTGTCCCGGTTTTAATTATGGTTCGTCGAATAAGTATCATATATTATTTTAAATAATTTTAGTGGGACTTTTAATTGAATTGAATAGACAATCATAATCGCTTGTAATTTCGCATTCCGTATTAGTGGACGTATGACATTTGTATATATAAATAGTTTCCTTTTACAAAGCATACTTTTCTTATAATTACACATCCTTTTCCATAATGACAACAAACGCAGTGACAAGATATCACCAAACCAAACAACTAAAAACAACTTTAGCATAAGAGCGAAAACGTAATGGACTGTGCCGTATTTTTGAAGACCGTTAAGCCTCACTTGGAATGATTTACCTCATATTTTGAAAATTATCTATAAAACAATAGGTTACAAAACAACTGACAGTACACTACACATGTGCAACATAATACAAATTAAGAGAAGGATGTATGGATTGTATGGTGTTTTGAATAAAGCAAGCACATTCTACTCCACATGCGGCATCCAAACAAATTAAATGGATTATGCATGGAACACAAGTTCACATCACATATGATATCCAATTTGTACCAGTGTTAGTTATGTTTCACCACATTATGTCTGCCAAAATCCTTTAAGGCTAGTCGTTCTTTACAAAACTCTTTATTTAATTGTTTGAACAACAAGCCCAGGCATATTAAGTAAGCTGGAATTATGCACCCCATATTTAGGATATAGTGGAATAGTTCTCTAAAAGTGGGTAAGATTGTTAGTTTCCCATAGGTTCTCTAATTGTCTATAGACGTGTTCATTAATGACATATATCGGCTTACAATTAACGACCCCCCCCCCGTTCATTGTCAATGTAAGAATGGTGTAGAAAATGGTTTTACTAACGAGATGCTTTGTCACGCTAGTTGTATTTGTCAAATATGGAGTGTTGATATAAAGATGATATATATAAAATACTGTCTCTGTTTTGGCGTTGGTATTTGTAGTTATTCTTTACCTACATATAAAACAGAAGCAAATAGTAACACGCCAAAAAGCTTGTATTCATTGTGTTGTTATGACACATTGGACCATGTTTTCGCGTTTAGTGTGAATTAACGATGTATGGTACCAACTGATATATATATATATATATATATATATATATATATATATATATATATATATATATATTGTGAATTTTCATTTCAGAAATATGTGATGTTGGGAACAAATCAGTATCTTAATTTAATTTAGATATGGTCAACGATCACTTGTTATTGTGAATTATAAATTTAGTAGCTATGCACATAAATTCGTTCAATATTTTAGACCACACTACGAAATAATTGTTTGTTTGTTTGTTTGTTGGTACAGTTCGGCTTAATTTACGAACTGTCTACATGTACGTTAATAATTATAATTTTTTTGAAAAAATAGTTAGTCAACCTAAATCAAGAATGGCATAAGAATTAAGTTTTGAACATTCTAATGAGAATTTATGAAGGTGTTTATAAATTTATGTTTTGTGGGTACTAATATGAGGAGCATGCGTTGTGATAATGTTTAGGGAAATTAATTGATAACAATATAATTTAATACAATATACAATTACCATAAAGACATTTGCTTGGTCGCCGATTGTTTTGTATAAATGCCATTGTGTCAGTAATTGATTATTAGACTGATAACTTGGTAATTTTCGTTTTAAAGTTTTCATTCCGGTTATTAATTGTGACATTCTGGCCGTGTCACGCTGTTCAAAACTATGACATGTGTTATAAATGTACTGTGATAAGAAATATATATAATTGTATGTCATCATGTTGACATTATCGAATTTCTTCAATATATTATCTTAGGGAGAATTGTAAGAAGATCGAAAACCTGACCTTCTTGATATGTAGATAGAGTGTGAGCTTACATATTTTTTTAGTTAACGTTCATCCACGCGATATTCTTGAAATGGTTGTCGATATAGAAGTGATACAGCAATATTTTAGCACCTAATGCAACTATGGCACTGCTGTGATATAATTTTGGCTAATTGACTGCATCAAAAATATAATACCCATTAATCCTGATCGCTAAGCGAACTGATTGATTAAATACATCAGGACCTTTAACTAATGTGTTTTTCAACCATATACTAAATTATAAGTGCAGTTAAAATTTCAATTGAAAGTTCTTACAAATATGACCTCTCGTTATTGTTTGTGTTTTACTTACTGTGGCATATAAGGCGTCTCAATATATCGGAATTTCGATTTATTGTTTAAACTTAATTTGCGTTTCGTATTCATATTGTCAAAATTGGGATGGGCAATACAATACATTTTTTTCACAAAACACACACACAAACAAACACACACATACACACTATATGGTGTATGTGCGACTAACGATAGGGAATTTGGGTTCTTACAAATACTAACAGAAGCGGCTTTTTATTGAGAGATCTGCAACAAACGAAATATAGCATTAAAATGTACTTCAAGAAAACACTGTTGTTAAGATAGTTGGGTGTGTGTATTTCATAGGTGGGTCCCCGGATATGGTACACACCAATAGATACAATAATTGAGTAAATTGATGCAAAAATAGACTCAGGGGTCGCTGACTAAAATCCAATTTCCGTATCATACAAAATATGTAAACACAAATCAACTCACATTTTCCCTTTGAAATTCATTCGCGAGTTCCGATCATAGTCCTGTTATTCAATGATCATTTCATGGATTGCTACAGAACTGGTATTTTTATTCGCCATTGATTTTAAGTTCAAATGTTTAATAAACGATGTTGTCGGTCACTTCCACTGCCGTTGATATATCATAGATAATAATGTCGTGATTTGTAATTTCCAACCAGGAATGTACATTTGTTAATTTCCGGATGGTGGTCGCACAATCAATCACATGTCAATTTCCCTTTCAGCATGATAGTTTTTGTTCCTTTGTTAACGAAGTTCTTGATTTGATCTAGTTTTGGTGTGTGGTGAAATATACATGGGTAATATTACTAGTATACCAATTGACTCTTAATTCGTATGATAGATGGTAATGGCAAAATAATTTGACTTTCAAGGGGAAGGTACATCTTTTTTTAAAGTTATCGTTTTAACTACATCAACATAAGACATAACATTACACTACTCGTGTAAAAGATTAAACCATTATAAAACACATACAACTATTGTTGGCATATTAATGTGTCGTTTCAGTCTTTATGTATAAACCATTTAAACACATTTTTCAAAACTATTATGAAAGCCTTTCAAAATACGTTTTGTTTAATACATTCCAGTAGGTTGAAATAATCGCTCCAATAGTTATTGATTAGGACAATCACGCCAATATGCAAATAAGAGGTAGGCTAGATAAATGCGTTTAATATATAACCATATTATTTCACTAGAGATCATTTTTGCAAAATACCATATTTAATACCCCGAAGCATTCAGTTAATAATTGTTTTGTCATCTCGAATTCAGGATTTTATTTGTCAAAATTGTATGGTGGTTTGAATGTCCATGGACCCAGTGGCAAGCACTGCAATAGTCCCAGGACACGCACTAGTACGTTGGAGTTTCTTGTGTTTGCAGACACGTGCCAAGGGTACTAACCACAGATACTTCTGCCTTGCATGTGTCTAGAATCCAAATGACAGTCTCATTTACGTTCTGATTGTAGGAACTTCCTATGAAGTGCGTGCATTAGAAAGCGTTGCCAACGAAATGAGACATGTAGCATAAAACGTGATGCAGTATCGCTATTTTGCGTCTTACCCGCGCCTCAGTAGTAGCTACATTGTATGCACAATAAACACGCTATTCTGTCTTTGGTTGTATACATACAACTGGGCCGTCGTCAGACAGCTTAATCTCACCTTACGTCACCTATAAGCTATATTTGAAATTATGACGACCGATGAATCACCTTAAGATATCCCAAAGGAATCTATAATCTGATTTGAACATATATATTAATTTTGCGGGATTATCTCGTCTATACTCAATATCAACGCCACAAACATATGTCTCACATAAATAAGTTGATCAGTGCGAATCACTTACTAATATTTGTTTTATAATAGATTCACAAGGTATGTTTCGGGAAGTGAACACAATGTTCCGACTAAATAACTAAACAAACTTTTGATTTACGAATGCATTATACATTTAAGTGTTTTATAATTATATATTCTATAATTTTCTCGTAGATCCTAAGTTAAACACACCGCACCTGTCCATATCATTCGTTTGACGTACAATAATGTGCAATGTATAATTACCTACTTTACGGACCATCATAATCAGTTTTTGATGAGTTTTTTAAGTGCTTGTAATGAATTCAAGTGCCTGTATATTCTCATAAATGGATTTTTAATGGGTATATTAATGTGTTTGTATATCTAATTTAAGTACCGTTAATGACGCGATATATAAATCATGTGGAAAGTAAAAATTGTAAGGATCAAAACAAATAGATGAATAGTTTGCCCAATACATTTCGCAGCTAACTGTCAGTTGAATTTAAAACCGTGTTGAATTTTGTAATATTAACCATAAATGTGATTGAAACGTAAATGTAAAAAACACGACAACAATACATATCATCCATAAATGTTAAAAACTTATTTTTATATTTATTTTATTTTGATAATTTGTAATTTTAGTGCGTTTACGTAATAAAATATGTATAATGCTTTTGGCATGCGCTATTCATTGACGAGAATACGACAGCGGATATTTGTCATACTAGATGTGCATAAAACCACTGGAGCAAGCATTGGCTAATCGAAGATTCCGAGTTAACTGTCAGTCTCACACACAATCAGTTAAGGGCATCCTTGTAGAGCTGAATGCATTGCAAAAATATGTAAATTGAAAAACTTTCATTATTCGTCGACGCATTTTTAACTTATTGTATTATCAACATATAATAATAACTCCCTATTCGTGACCATGTGCTATGAATACGTGCAAATTATACAAATACAAATATACAATACAAATACTGCAGTACAAATATTGCGTATAATTATAGCGCGATAGTCGTCGCGCTGCGCATGTGCCACATTTTTGTTGATAAACATTGATTTTCCCACAATCCAATGCGCTCTTCAAATGGAAATCACAAGTATGAGGTTTGACCTGGGCGCGACTTGCACTGATTACAGCCGGTGACACCTTCGATGCCTTCTAATAACATGAAAATTACTTAATTAAAGCTTGGAAATGTCTCAGTTTGTACTCGTTGATCTGCGCAACAGTCAAAGTAGCCATCTTCGTTTATATGGGATCCATACATCTCGCACATGCGCAGCGCGACGACTACCGCGCTTTAATTATACATTTTGAAGCAAATGTTCCGGAAATATAGGCTACTTTTGACGTCAGAATGACGTATATGGGTGAATCTTACTATTTTTGGTTGTCACTAGAAGGTGACATTTATTGCCTATCTACATTAATAAATTAGTAGTTAAATGTAACAGGACGACTGACGCCTGGCTTGTGAAACTCTGTACAAATTTATTCATAATGAAATGGTTCTGAACTTGCTTAACCACGGTTGAAAAGACGACTTAACAACTACATTGCTAAAGGTATAAATAGGCTTTAATACAGAGTGATGAGTATCCCTAATCTCAAACGCCGTATACCTGTAAAACTAATTGTCATTATATTGAATGGAAGTTTGTTTATTTCAAACACGATGTTAACTTCGATATGGGACTCATAACGATAGCACAACATACGCGGCGACCACCTCAATTTAAACTTAATCTGTATCTCGACATAAACTTCAAATTCGTCATGTTTGAAACTCACGCCACTATAAATGCACCGTATCAATGAACCAACACAGAATGATGATACTGATATAATGATCTATTGGTTTTCTTTTATTGCCTTGGTTTTTTCATTATATTACTGAGATACGTATACTAATACAAGGTTAGTTTTCAAACACTGCATTACAACTGAGTAACAAACAGCATTTAGGATTATGATGAGTTTAGGAATATGTCAACACTATTGTCTTTCAACACATACTGTCAAGACACCAAATTATATTATAATGTTTTTTTTCACTTGGAGAGCACTTACAAATTTATTAATGTCATAACAATATTTATTTGTTTTGTCCAAATAAAAAAAAACACTAAAACACATGTTGCTAGCTGAAATCTGAATTTGAAAAAAACAGCCAAAGGACTAACTTGGACTCGTCACTGATGGATACAAGATTCTTTACACTTTGTGCTTTGTTCCTTGTTGTATATAATGCCCATGGATTATACCACTACAAATTACGATGTGTATACTATATTTTAGGGATAGCCATGCGATTTTTAATGCTTGTCACGTGTAACGCGTAACCGATGACGAGGAGTTTGCATGGGCAGTAGATTTACATATTCAGTGGGCGCCATCATAGTTTGTTTAATCGCGATAAATATGTGGCCGTTGAGGGCGAACTATATATTTGCTATGTGCATGAGTGAATGATATATTTATTCAAACTCAGTCGTTCGTGTTGTACCTCAGATGACAGATGAGAAGGTTGGCATAGCATAGCTCGCTCGCATAGCTGCTATACACATCCGATAGTGTCTCCGCTACGGCTGTTTTTACAGGCGTACTATACAATGGATTTCATCAATACAAGCTATACACATAACAGTACTGGTACGCACATTGCCGACCTACCGCCGTGGTTGTTTCATTTCTTGATCCCGATATTCTTCAGCCTCGTCTGCGTAATAGGTCTGATCGGCAACGGAATTGTGATCTACATTATACTTCGCTACCCAGGAATGACATCGCTGCCCAATTTGTACATCTTAAACCTGGCGTCTGCGGATTTCCTTTTTCTACTCGGATTGCCTTTTATGACCTATTTCAACACAACGAAGCGGTGGATATTTGGTAACGTAATGTGCAAGGTAGTGATGGGAATTGACGGCTTTAATATGTTTTCTGGTATTTTCACTTTAACTGCGATGGCTGTTGACCGATACTTAGCTATCGTTCACATTGTCTGGTCTAAAAACTACCGAACTGCCCTTAAAACTAAAGTGGTGTGCGCTGCAACTTGGTTAGCCGCGTTCGCAGTCACCGTACCGTTGTGGATGTACTCAGCGACACAAACGTTCAATGGGGTGACGGTCTGTAACGTCATTTGCCCGGTGTTAGTCGGGCAGCTGTTCATTATATACACATTCCTCTTTGGTTTTGTTCTACCGTTGATATGTATTATAACTTGCTACTGCAGGATACTAAGATACCTGACAAATGGAAGATCACGTCAACGCCGACGACAGTTTCACGTTGGTAGAGTCGGCGCGATGGTACTGATTGCGGTGATTCTGTTCGTGTTATGCTGGCTCCCTTTTTGGATTATAAGACTACTGTTACTTTCCGGTGATCACAGTCACACGTTAGCGTTACAAGTCTCGTACTACGTCAGTGTATTCCTGAGCTCCATAAATAGCTGTTTAAATCCGCTAGTATACGCGTATTTCAAGCAAGATTTCCAAGACGTGATTAAACACTGCATATGTTATTGCAAGTCGCATAAAGAAACAATGTCCAGGTTACGATGTTCATCAGGTTGATTCATTTGCTAACACATATTGATTTACCGGATGATACGCTCATTGCTGATTTGGTCATTCAGACGACTAAAATAATTTACTATTTCTTCAAAGTTGGGTTTGTTTTGAGAGTGTAATTTACCTCGGAGACCAAAAGCAGGATGCGTAAAATGAACGCTCGTTAAGACGACGTGCCAGTTTGCACTCGTGTTCTTGAGGAAAGTATGAACTCATGTTTGACGTATTGTTTATTCATAATAATATAATCTATAATCTACAATATACTTTACTACTAAAGGGCTGCAGTGATCTCGAGGGCGACAGAACCGTACGATTTGATTTTGATATCGTGAACATAACAATACTTTTTGAATGTCAGTTATTCTTCTTGGTTATTCTGTAATGCGGAAAATAGTTGCACGTGTCGTTACGCTCACGCGCGAAGTGTTTCCGAAGATTGGACGCGATGTTTCGGTACAATGGTAACTAATGGGATGATAGAATATATACGTTTTTGATTGAAAATATACAATTCATTCCGATTATTTCGAAAACCCTGAAAACAGTTATTTGCAAACCAGGCTAAAAAGCCGTATTTTATGTGATTTCAACAGTGAATAAAATGGCTTAAATTGTTCATATGATGATACAACTTTAAATGTCTAATAAACAATACTTAATGTTATTAGTAGAAATACTTTATCTAGTATTTAATATTTGAACATATTCACCGGGTTTTACACACGAATAACGAATAAATAGATTTATTTAGCTATAATAGCGAAACCCATTATATAATTATCGCATTTACTGTAAATAATACTAACCAATTTTTCCTGATAGAGCGAAAGCGAGGTCAACTAATTGCACGTCTGTTATACTATATCAAAACACATACACATAAGAGTCAAAGTTCAACTATGCAATTACGTAATAACAAATGAAATAATTGAATCAATTCCTGAAGCGGCTAATTCAAAGCAAACAACTCTCAACAGTAATACAAAAGTTAAATCATTGCAAGTGGGTGGTTGGAAATCCCCAGTTTTCTATCTTTCTCCTCTGGGATAGGTAATGATATTATGTGAGTTAAGTTTAAACTAGGCTTAAATTTGACCTTCTTCAATTGCCAAATTTAAACAACACCAAGAAGCCATCCGCATCAAGACTGGTCATTGCTGTACTGCCTGCAAGCATCAACTTAATGGAAGTCACACGCCTGAGTAAATTCATCTCGGTTACGATCATTAACTTTGCTTCAGGCTCGCTCAAATCTACAATCGAAGTCAAAACAGCGTGTTATTTAAATTTGCACATGTTTTCATTCTCAAATTTGCCATATACACATGTACCTCCCTCATACTAATTGGTTCGATATGGTAATGTATTTAATTGGTGCATGTATTTTATTTCGTTATTTATTTAACCTTGTACTTTTATGTTGTGGTATTTGGAAAGCCCACAATAAGGTGCATAATGTAAAAAACAAGTTGTTAAAATGAATACTGAAATAAAAAAGAGAACAACAATATATCCTATTTTAATAAGATTGCGACAGTATATATATGTACATTCGAACACGTATTCGAATACCCATTAAAATGAATTAAAAATACAACAAATAATTCTATCTTTAAATTAATAAAGAAAATAATATATAAATTTCACAAACGTAGCGTCGGTCCAATGTTGATACGTCTTTTCCCAGTTTCTGCACTTTTCTGTTAGAGTTGTATTGACGTTTGCAAATAATTTAAAAATAGCTTCAAATTCATATTTATGTACGCGTTGTGAAATAGCGGTAGTAATGATGTAATTTTACTGATAAAACATATTGGTATTACAGACTTAATGCATTTGTATAGCCATAATAAATGTTACCAGCTGTACAAATACATTGTAATTTGTAAAAATTCAGATCATAAAATCACCCGTGCGTTTTTGTCATGTGTGTGGAGTGTTTGTTTACTCTGAATATTGATAAATATGCCCGCTATATATTATATATCAACAATTACTGTTTAATCGTGTATTAGAAACAACACAAATTTGTGTGAGTTTATAGAACCTACCGGAATATATCGGAAACAATGTTACAAGCAAAAAGAAAAAAAAACTTCACTCATTGTTGTACGTCAGGTTTCTCGGAGCTGAGTACGGTAAGCGCATATTTTTATTTTTGTAAACTACTATGTAAAATGTACACCACCAAACACTACACAAGTCGCCTCATTTTATGTAAAAGACAAAGTTTTACCTGAAATTATATCATCACTACACTGACATAAAGGCATTTTTATTCTTCTAAATATACTACTTATAAATGAGTGAAAGCAATATCCATATCAAATATACAACTATCAACACGACTGTTTTGAAACATAATCAAGATGAAAGATCAATATTACGTGCGGTATCGTGACTAGCGATTTTATCAGTATAAATCACACCCCCCGAGACTTTTTGTGTTTAGTAACGACTGGTATTTCACACGTCTGTTCGCCAGCAGACTCAACATAATCAATCATTAGACGGCGATGTTCGTTGAAATTCTGATAGTATCATTTCAATATGAACGTTTCTGTAAAGCTTCTCAAAGCAGAATGTCAGTGATTTATTCGAAAGAACAAACACACTGCTTTGTTAGTGTAGCATAATTAAGAAGAATACAACATATGAATAGAAAACAATACATTTGATACCATCGATAACGATTTCAAATCTTGTATAGTTGTCTAATGGCCTGTGAACGTTACAGTGAGCATCACGGAATATCACACAACTCATTTGTAAATACAAAAACGAGTACAGAAAATGCTTTTATTAACGAGCCAGGGGTATTCAATATCCATTTAATTTGAGGTTTACTTATCTGTAAAATGTAGTAGCAAAATACTAATAGTAGCAAAATGAAATGTGTTTGTCTTTTGATATGGTATTGACTCAATTTAATTTACATTTAGTTATTTGTTACTACTAGTAAATTAATTATTGCATCATGCTACTTGCATTGACAAATTATGTGATATTTTGATACTATGTATATTATGTAGCGAATTACAGAGTTGAAACACACTGTCGATTAAACCAAAGAAACCAGAGAATACAGGAACACGCAAACGCGTGTTTTTCCTCCGTTATGTATGGCAGTTGTATAGCTGGTAGTAGTGTTTATGATAGTTTATATTTTTGTTTTTCATTATCACTCACATGTCAGTAATGACTGGCATAGTTGTTGTTATAAATGAACAGTTTTGTGTAAGGCCAATGGCTATATATAGATTAATTGAACCGAAGAGATCAGTGTTTACCGAGGCGAAGCTAAGGACAAAAGTGCTCTCTGGGGGCCGACAAATCTGTATAACTACCAAGGCTTTGAGTTCAATGTTTGTATCATTATACCGAATAAAACTAACATTGTGTAAGAGGGTGCATTGCAAGAACACTCCTGCCCAAGTTAACAATGACAACATCCAGAATTTTCTACATTCGTATGAATATATATATATATATATATATATATATATATATATATATATATATATATATATTCCATAATTCCAAAAATTGTTCTCACAATTAGTATTTTTATGGGTATCAACTAGCTACGGGCAAATGCTTAATGTAATATAATTTCATTTTCAATAATAATAAAAATATCGTTGTATGGGCTAAATTTTATTAACATCTTTATTAACATAAGCTGGAAGATAACATTTTGTCGAGCCCTCGGGTTATTTCTGCACTATACTATATAAAATCATAAGGAATCCTTTTAAGAGTTTTAGACATTCTCGCTGAATGAATATTTTTTTAATGTGAAAGTGTCTTCCCATGCATAGATGTGGTGACATTAAAGTGCCTTAGCTATTGCCATACCCTGTTAAGTTGCGGTATAATGTTGATTATTTGACAGTATCAATGAATAAAATACAAATTAATCCTACTCGCTAACGAAGTCAGTAGATTAAATATAAGACAACCATATGATATGTTTAGATTTTCTTTCCATGACATTTTAAAATACAAGTGTAGTTCAATTCCATCCAAAATTCGTTACATATGTGATCCGTTTTGTTTAACTTGGCTCTTCAATACGTATTGGTTATGACGAGTTTTGATTGAGATGAAATTGGCAAATTCAATAATATGTTTCAACGGCAGACTGCCTTCCTATAGTAAATATTTTAAGTGATACTTACAATCACTTTTAACGGAGATTGGTCATTTAATGTTATTTGAACCTGATTTACGGAGAAAAATGGGTTTTCAGTTCAACAAGAAGGGGCGTCACGCGAGTCAACTAAGTGATTGCCACTGATTAGTTATAGTTTGAAATACGAATGTGTGAATGGACGCTGTTCGGTAAAGGAAGTTAACGGACTGGGTGAATTGTCCCGCGTGCAATAAATACGTGTGCAAACAATTGTGTTCAAAATTATCATTGCAATTCAAACTACGAAGAAACTGACGTTGGTATACCTGGATGTTTATAGAAAGACACATATAAAGACAACGATTAAGTAGATGCAACAATTTGCTCAGAACGTCGTTGATGATAACCTGTTTCTGGATTGTGCACAGTATGCACAAATATGTCGACTGAAATAAATATTCCCTGGCGAATTCTTTTACAAATTCAGAAACGTTTTATTCACTGTTATATTCATTGTTTACTACTGTACTAAAACGATAAAATGTTTTATCCATTCCTAACGATTAGTTAAATTATTGATAAGCGATGTTGTAGTAGCTCGGTTCCGCTACAATTGCCATAGCAACAAGGCCTTCATCAAATTAATTAAACCACATTGTTTACTGTATCTATCGATAACGACTTCGTTGTCAGGATTTTATTACTTTTCATAATGTCCCGAACTATTGAAAGTAAGTGTCTAGTGAATTAAATCATCCGTGTGTTATTTTCGATTTCTCCCAGAATGTCTATTGTATTAATTTCCGGGTCATGTTTGCACACTCGCATGTTAATTTCCTTTTTTGAATGATGATGTTTATTGCGTTTTTTAATTGAACTGAATTGTTGACGTATGGGTAGGTATTGGGTGATACAAGCCATGCACTATTTGTTGTCCACCAGTCACATAATAGATGTGCTATTCAAAATAATTTGACTTCCTTAAAAGACATCTCATGAATTTTAAGTTTTAGATCAGCAACATAGACATATATACCCTGATTTTATAGAAACTGTTACGATGGTGTTGAAGTGAAAATTACCGCGTGGTTTGTGTGAAATTGTACGCCATGAGTTAGAGTTGGCTAAACGGTATCGTCACGGTATATATATATACGCGACAGTGTAATGTAAATATTTTATGAGCTGGTCGGGTCATCTGACATTGTTCTCCTATAATTAAATTATGTGAATATGGATTAAAGGTCAGACTAATGTGGCAGAAGTTCGTTTAGTGGATATTTACAAGAAACATCAATCATGTGAGTCTTTGCTTGATTAGAACATGTAAAAAGTCTGTGGCAATTTTCGAGCTACTACAACTACGTTATTTTACTTGAATATAAACGGGTTGTTAGTCAACTCATTTGTACTTTTCCAGTTCGTTCATCCTACCACAGTTTTGTGTTTTACTGAATGTTTTGTCCACACAGATACTTACTTGTTTAGTTGTTCGAATTGTAAACTCACTGCTTGATCACATTAATACATATAAACAAACATCACGCTAGAAATGTCCTGTCATGTTGTTCGCTTATTAAAGGTCAATTAGTCTGCTTCAGTATCATGATCGGCAGATCTGAGTAAAGTCTAATTATGGATGAGCGCCAAACAAGATACGTGTGATTTAGACTTCATCTTCATAAGGTCCGCAGCTGCTTGAGTCTGAATTGATCGGAAGATGATCACACAGTGAGGTCAAAGTTGACTATGGTTTATATTGCAGAATGCATTATATGTCAGCAATGACAATTTAGACATAATAATGTCAAGTGAGACAACAGAGACAACAACGTGTTGTAGCTCTGACATTTACACTTACTATAGTATATCAAATCATACACTATATTATGCCATAACGTAAATGACATGAACATCGAATAGATAGTAAACTAACAACCATAAACATATATGTCTTCAATATACCTAGAGTTACAATATTACGTTCGAGTTTATTATCATTGTAAACGCATCTTGTAGAGGTACAAATGAAGCTTACATGTTAAGCACATTTATTTAACTTTTACAAAGTACAGTGAAATGTAGTGATCTCTCTACGTAGCGATTGCACTATGTAAATGATACAATTATGGTGGTTACAATAAGCATAGGACAAGCCAGTGTTGATTTACGAGGATAAACTATCGGCAGGGTCAATTGGTCACGAGGACAAGAGTCGTATAATATTTTAATACTGGGTTAATACATTGTTTTCCAAACAAAGATATGACAATACGTCACTGCTTTTTCCAGGATTACCTAGGCAAATATAATTATTCCACTAGGAGTTCTATCATATTTTTACAAAATTTCCTGGGATAAACACGCAGATAAGAATCAATCTATGTCTGGCAATACATAATGGTTTCCGCATTAGATGTAAACTGTATTCGCTGCAGAATTTGCTACGCTTTTTTCTCAAGTTCTGCTCAAGGGGTAGCCTATGTAACAGCAGTAAATGCGAAGGAAAGTTATAATAAACACAAATACATAAAAACTGAAAAATTGTTGTATGGCGTAGTTGATTAATACTAAATAATTTATAAAAACAAAATGAATAAATTAGTATTTCAATTCTGTTTTAGTAGTGTTTTAATTATTTATGCATTTGATGTTTATTAGTTTATAGGTCGGATTGAAACACAAATTACTCGGATCTTAATGATTCAGTCCGTTTTTACAGTTTTTAAACATTTTTAGATTCTATTTTACAGAATGAAAAGTACATCATATTACAATTGTGGTTATTGTGTACTTAGGTCATCGCTTTATATGCAGTATCATAACATCAATTGTTTGTAGATACTAAATAAATACAGAAAAATATGGCATAATGCTGTTAGTGGCAGTGCAGTGCATTTGTATCACTGTAATTTGGGGGAATTTGAGTTTATATATATATATATGAATGATGGTATTTATGATTGTATCATTTTCGTCGGAGGGTGCATGTTAGTAACACGGCCCATTATATTATTTATAATGTAGATGCTATTATTAATTTACTAGAAATGTACGGAATCAGTTACTCGACCGTAATGATATGTTATAAAATGTTATAACACAGTAGATAATCAGGACAGTATCCTATAATGCAAATGTTTGTTTCCATTACAGTGAATTTCCTTTGAAATGCATCAACAGATGATTTGCAATATAGATAACGATAACGGGTTCCAGAATGTAATCCCGTTTCTCTCGAGTGTTTATTGCAATTGTTGCTTGAAACTGCTTGAGACTTAACGTGGGTAAGCAGGAGAGCTGTAACTTTCTGTTGCTTGTCAATGCTTATATACTGACCTGTACATTTCATGTGTAGTATGTGTGGTAGAGATGAATGTATTACATTCTTACAATGCATATGTACTCCCGCATACACATCCAATCACGGTGTCACATACACATGTTTATAGGCTGGAATAATTTCAAAACGTTGTCAACTTATCTGTTGATTATAACTAACTAAATAACACTTTGATCAACCTTGACATTGTGCTGTTGAAAGTTTTGCTGCTTAGCGGTTAATGCTACTGTACCTATATTAGTTTTAACCTACCTAACCATCGTTTCAACGAGCCTTGTTACATGTTTCATATAGTGCATGGAACAGAAAACCATATTATGAATGATTTGAGTGTTCTCGCTTTCTCGATTTGCATGTAATAGTGTATTCTACTATTTGTCCAAAAAATTACCATTTTCCTCCACAGTCGCAAAACATAAATATTCATATTTATTAATTTCGCGCTCCACTTGTACGTTCTTATCCGTAAGTATATGATTCATTTATCCCTATGAGATATTCACACTCTGTATGTTATCAATAAGAAGTGAACCATGGCTTGAACATGCCCTTCAGATTACTCTCCTTTATAAAATATGTAAAATATGTAGTGAGATATAAAATTACCATCATCTCTGGCTTATCTGAATTATTTATTGTTTTCTAGTCTGACTAGGTCATGAATAACACACACATACACATCATTTTAAAAATTAAACTGCTTATTTCCGATTTTGTTAATATTACAGGTAATTTCTTGAAATCGTGAAATCCGTCTTTTTGTCAATATTTTGTTTGTTTTTTGTTTTTTATTTTGAATATCATATCTCTATAATTTTTATTGAAGGTCCCTGAATAGACATAATTTACGCCAGTTTAAGAACATAATGATTTGTTCATAGTATTACAATATTGTTTTAGTGATGATGATGTTGATCTTTATTGTAGTAAATTCCATATCTTAGTTTTAAGGTACAAATAAGCTGCCATGGATTGTAGTATGTTACTGTCAAACGTCTTCATCAATTCCACAAACTTATTATATGAAGGCAATGTGAATTTGCCGTCATATAATATGTTTGCGGAATTGATATTGATAATATTGTTTTATGTTTAACATCAAGTTTAACATAACGACAAGATATATAATCAAAATATTATTATGACCGCCACGTGATTTTACTGAGCAAATCGCCTTGTATGCGCTTGTTTTTCATATGTATCTATCACGGATTTTATATGGTATTTGTGTGTGTGTTTTGTCACTTGTGTGGTCTTTGAATTGACTAAATATGAATTTGAATTTCGTATGTGCATATTGGTGAAGATGGTCGTCCAATTTAGGTCGTAACAAACGTGTTGAGCATATTATAAGGTATAATGCTTCTTGTAGGTAGAAACTGAAAACAACATTATATTAATTCCAAATATATCTTAATTTGAGAGACTGACTTAGTTTGCTTCAGTTGATTACCCATCCATAATTATTTTAATCTTTATGGTGCACATATTGGCCGCGAAATTATACGTCACACATTTGCAATGTGGAAATGCGACTTAAAATTTCTAATAAAGAAATTATAGTCTAAAAATTGGAGATTGAATTCATTGAATTTTAACTGTGTAGAATATGACATGGGTATGGTTGTAATACTAAACAGTTGAATCATTTGTTCGCGTTGTCTGTTTAGTTGTGACATTTATTTTTTTAACTGTCTATTTTATAGAATTTATTTAGGTTTTAACGGGGCTTTGTTTTTGCGAATAAATCGTGAATGAATGAAATTTAATTTATTTTTTTAATTTTGAAATTGATTGGTTATGCTTATCATAGGTGATTTAGATCAACCCTTGATACATGGCATGATATTCACGGTGTTTCAGATCAATCAATTAAATTCGTCCCTGACAAAAATCCCTATAATTATTGCATTTGCGCAGTCACTTGTACGTCGTCTTAGCATATTATGATATTCGATATTCAATGCACATTCAATGAACTTCAGTTATTAATCAAGAAGTTCAAGAAGATTAAAAAAAATACTACATTATGTAATCATCCTGTATACCCATCTTCTTCTATAATATAATAATCCATTGTCATTACGAGTATAATGCTCAACAGAATCGAGCACACAATATATTTTTATTTATACTTTTTTTTTATTTTGAGACAATGAAAATGCTGACTCGAATACTCATTTCGACTACTATGATGTAATCCATCTGATCTCGTGTAATAAGTGTGCCCTTTGGTTACACTTATATTCGAGTGTCTGCAGATGACATAGTATGAATCCATGTTACAGTGTTGTTAAATTGTTTGCGTCTTTCTTCTTGTTTTCTACAGTATTCATAGTTGGTAATCGATGGGATAATATATTTGCATAATAGACTCCTAAATTCACCAGTTGAATCAAAATATGTTGCTTTTAATAAATTTATTTAATATTATATTTCGAAAGTGTTGTTTTTATCGAAATTTACGAAATACCAACCACATTTATAAATTCAGTTAAATTTCTCACTTAAACTGTCATGAGTAATATGTATGCTGCAGGGATACACTTATATGGTAGTGCCTGCAATCGATATCGGATGAATTCTTATTACAAAATTAAATATTTGTCATCGTATCTTTTCTAAAGTTTTCAGTTGATATTTGATGAGATGATATTTTTGAAAAGTTCCTGAAGACTCCAACATTCAAGTTTCAGATGTCTCTTTTTAATAAAACCTATGAATTACGAACCAAATATTTAGAGGATACCATTTTTATAAAACAACTGTAATTTTCATTGGTTCGGAGCCCTTGGTTCACAAGAGCAAAATTACTCCACGAGTTTAACAAATCTGATATTGTAAGTTCATGAATTTGATATCATCACCATGAGCAATGGCGTTTCAGATTTATCGTAATTGTTCATCATCTGAGAGGAAGCTGACACACGCTCGATCCTGAATTGCATTGACCTTTCCCAAACATATATTTGTGAGATGTGATGGACAGGTACAGACATATTAGTTTTATACAGATAATTTTATCGCAATGCATGTTTGGAAATTAACCAAAATATTTGTAGTTTTGTAACTCTCGAGCACACCACAGAGATGTGCAACATGAACATTTGTCCATTACCATTCAAACTACCATATTTGTACTGATAACTAAGTAAAAAGGGGAATGATCAACTACCAATATTTCAATTCTGTTTACCAATATAATTAATCAAATTTCACACTATGATTTGAAATTCTTTGGTAACTTAATTTTCTAATGTCGTGCTAACTCAGGGCCTACGATATACCATATAATGCTGTACTTCTCTATTAGTATGTGATAAATAATACCTCTCCACCAGAATCGGGCTATAATGTAAGATGACGTCATGATGTCTTCTAGAACGTCCAGCCGGGAAGTGTATGAATCCGCATTAGATCACACATAAAGTAGGCCTATAAAATATTTAACAGACTTTCAAGCAAGTTATACAGATTTAGTAAATGTCGAACAATGAAAACATAGTTGTTTATCCATTAGATAGATATGGCAGGCAGGAACAGATTGAATCATTTAGAATGGTGTATCGCCCAAAAATAAGAACATTGGTTTATAGAAGACTATTACAAACAAATTAGAAATCAACAAAACAGTATATAGAATGCTGCTAAAGCAATAGTATTACTGGTAGGAAATTACATGCATTTTCTTGATGATTATATTGAATATCATTGTAGCATGTACGGAAAGTACGTAATTTTACGTTGTCATAACCAAACCAAATTACTGACCGTATTTTACACCAACGGCCATATATATTAATGTACGCATCATATTGAACTGTATATTCCGTTCAAGTCAAATCTGTATTTGGTACTTTTTGCAACTTGCGTATCGTTTTTTTTTATTTACATTTCATCTTTTACTTACTATAAGAAATACAGCTCTTCTATATACCAGAATTGTGATGCGTTATTGGTTGCTTGAATGCAGAAAATTGGCATATCGCTTTCTATGTTGTCAAGATTGCGATGCGCAATGCAATGACATTTTTCCACAATAACATCATCTTTTTCATGAATTGGTTTAATGATACTTCCAGACTCTAATCACGGATATTGTTCACCTAATTTCATTGCAACCTGGTTCAGTTAGAAATTAACGTTCAGTTCAATAACCAGGGTCGTTAGGCAAATAGAATTACAACAACAAATATGTGGTTGCGCTTCGTGAAAAATACAAATCACATCAAAAGGACATTGCTGTTGGGGTTTTTCACATGAACGGGTCTATGAGTGTGGTAGACACACGTGGAGACAGGGATTCAGTAGCTGCAACGATATACTCATGGGATCATTCTCAAGCGATGTCAGTCCTTTCCACTGCCGTTGGCACAGCAAAACAAATATTTCTTCAAACTAAGCAAATAACACCGAATAAACGGCAAGGTAAAGACTATGTCTAATTATAGTAAATACGTACTGCGTGCGTGACTCGAACCGGCGCTCGCGTACGGCACCTAATCGCCTAGCTTCACGCCACTACACGTCTTCCCCTCGGCCACCGGGCATCCCCAAAAAAGGATGCTTAATAACCGAGCTTATTACGTGCAGAGAACATGAAACCCGTCCACGCGATACGCGCCACACAGCATGGCCAGAATGCGGCAAAGGCCTTCAGATCTGGCTGTAGTAGGATGGTGAAAGTAACGGTACAGCATTTTAACAGTGAATAAGTACTGAGAAATAATTTTTAAACTCATAGTTGCTGTCGACATAGGAAGTAAAGTAAGCAAATAACACCGAATAAACGGCAAGGTAAAGACTATGTCTAATTCGAGTCACGCACGCAGTACGTATTTACTATAATTAGACATAGTCTTTACCTTGCCGTTTATTCGGTGTTATTTGCTTACTTTACTTCCTATGTCGACAGCAACTATGAGTTTAAAAATTATTTCTTCAAACTAGTCTCTCTACCATATATATTGAGATAACACTTGGTAGTTTAGCGCTATATCCCACTACAAGTTTAGCGCAGTAAGACTACAATTCATCAACCAAACTGATTGCACCTCACGAAGTCTTACAAGCCATTTTAATAAATCTAAATGTTGACGTTGAAAAATATGTAAATTACTGAGTTTGTTTAGTGTGGTATTGTGCTGTGTAAAATGTGCATTGTTCTAGCAATTTGCACACCCAAAACTGTCGACAGAGACAAGAGCGTTTAGTAGCGAGAAACAGTGCTAATAGTGCTGTGTTATGACATAATATTGAATCAATTAAAGCCAGTACGAACCACTAGATAGTTGATGGCACTTGTATACTGTATATTGATAAAAATACCAATGTAACTTTATCCAACACCATAGTACATTATCTATCTGTGCTTCAAATCTGACGAAGGAACATCATGGAAAGAAGGAGGAATGACAAACTCGGCTCTGTCATTAGAATTGTTGATGCAAATTGGAGCGTTTCCTGTTTGCCCCGCCAAGGTCGTGTAGCTACGTGGGAGTTTCCTAAACGCAACGATTGTATGACAGATTGTAATGCCCAAGCACCAAAGCTGTTGTATCGTTTGTTGTTTGTATGTAACAGAAGATTGAATACTATATAGTTTATGCCTGTAGGCATCACAAGCTCCCACAGGTATTACAGTCTTACGCCACCAACTAGAAACGCGTACTCTGGTTATATCATATATTTATTCCATATGGTCAATCGTTACGGAATCAAAACGAGTTAGTACATCTCCAGAATATGGTTCTAAAATATACAAAACAAAATAGGGAAACTATAATATTCGAAGTAAATCAAACAATTCTCATCATAAAATGTACAGTAAATTAAATATACATTTCTCTTAATATGTGCAGAAAGTCGAGCGATACAACCAATAAATATACGGCAAATAAAATGTGTAACAATAAGTAACAATGCTAACTGAAATAATTGTCAACCATTTTGACCAGCCAAAGCACACATTGCATACCATGTGCTTTATTAAACGTGCAGCTGACCACATGTACGCAATGTGTTTGGGCACAAAAAATGGGTGGCAAATAGTATAAATAACAAAACAATTTTCAAGAAATAAGTCTTAACGAATACTAACATTTACAGACTTGCAATAATAACCCAAAGTAAGAGTGATAAAATCGAGTTCATACGAGTACTCAAACTTGTAACAAATCACTGCCAATAATTTCATGCTGATGAAGCCAACAATGAAAAGAAAACCTTCCTTACCTCATTTAGTGGCACCTTCCCGGACCGGTGTACAAATGTTAGCAAACCTAGCAAGTTTCAGAAAACCCAATGCGGCAGGGCAATTCAGAGAAGACACAGAGACGTCTTCACTCTTCAGAAGCACATGCTGAACTGAAGACAATAGCCTGCCTAGCCCAGAGTTCACCACAGGTCAAACAGGTGAAACAAAGGAATCTAACTATGTAATCAATAACCAATCAGAGGGGAGGTTTGCACAACTTACACACCGCCCCCGAAAGGCGCACGTCACGAGGAGCCTTTCTAAATTTAAAGTTGCAGAACCGACTACTAAATGAATCATGTACATGAAAAGAAAAAAAATCATTGTTCTGTTCAACAAAGGTTCATTGTTCTATTTTCTTCTTGTGATGTAGTCTTTTACTACGACGTGGCATCGAATGATCACATCCATCTACTTGTTCATGTATTTCCTTGGTGTCTTCTGCACCGATCTCTGCTGCTCTAGTTACTCCATCTTGTCTTTCCATCACAGTCTTGTGATCCATGTTGCCTTCCAATAAACAGAGCTTGCGCACATCTCTCCGTAAACATCCAGTGGAAGTCTTCACAAGAACATGACGAGTTGTACCAAATCGATCAGCAAAGGTCTGTTCGACTTTTCCCAAAGGCCATTCACCTCGAGGAATATTTTCATTGACAACAAGTACCAAATCACCAATGGATAGGTTCCTTTTCGGCCTGCACCATTTCTGCCTTTCTTGTAGAGTTGGCAAGTACTCACGTACCCACCGTTTCCAAAACTCAGTTGCAAGATGTTGAGTTTCGGTTCTTCTTCTGTGATGACCATTTTCTTCTATGATTTCACTCACCGACGTACAAGGATTTAGGCGTAGCAAAAGTAAATGGTTTGGTGTGAGTGGTTCAAGATCATCTGGATCATCAGATAAATGTGTCAGTGGTCGATTATTAAGAATCTTCTCCACTTCTGTTGTGAAAGTGAGTAGCGTTTCATCATCCACTAACCTGTTCCCTAATAAAGATCGAAGAATCTTTCTTATCGAACGAATCATTCGTTCCCAGACTCCACCTGCATGACTTGCTGCTGGTGGATTAAAATGCCATTGAATATTTCTTCTGCTAAGTTTACCGTTAATAGAAGCTTGGTTCCATTTAGCAAGCATCTGTTTCAGCTCAGTCTCGGCTCCCCGGAAATTGGTACCATTATCACTGTAGAGATGTGTAGGTGGTCCACGCCGACTAATAAATCTCCACACAGATTGTATAAAGGAATCTGTGGATAAATCATGGGCCACTTCGATATGAACAGCCCGAATGGCCAGGCAGGTGAACACGCATCCATATCGTTTAATGGTACCTCTTCTGTACTTAATATACAGTGGTCCAAAATAATCTATCCCGACATGGGAGAATGGTGGCTCACCTGGTGTCACTCTAGCTGCAGGAAGTGGAGCCATTTTTTGATTCCCGGGTTGTGCATTCCATCGACGACACTTAATATACCTACCAATCACACGCTTTACAGTAGCTAGTCCATGAACAATCCAGAACTTCTGTCGTATCTCTGACAACACTTGGTTTGGGCCAATATGTCCTTGTTGTTCATGGTAATGTTGAACGATCAACTCAGTCACATGATGATTGTGAGGTAATATAATTGGATGTCTAGCTTGCTGACTAATGGGTGCGTTCACTAGTCGTCCTCCGACGTGTAGGACTCCATTTTCTAATTTAGGGTTTAACTTTCGCAGTGGACTGACATAACCTTCAGCATCAGGTTTCTCACTCAGAATCTTTTGCGGTGAAGCAAACTCTCTTGGAAATGAACTTCGTTGGACAATTCTGCAAATGTCAGTGGTAGCAATGGAAAGTTCATGAACTGTTAACGGGCCTATTTTCAATAAGGCAGATCTTCTCAAGTACATCTTAAACCGGATGAGCCATGCAACACTCACTTGTAATTTATACCAAGAGGAGTATTGATGAAGCAAACGACTCCAAACATCTGTACCCATTGTATTGCACTGGGTAATGGTTGTTGCTTGGACCTTCCTTCTCAGCTCTTTGTCGTCACGATCAATTTCTGGTAGGTCAGTAGGTTGGCCTGGCCATTCTGATTCAGGTTGCCATAGAAATGCTGCACCATGGAACCATGTGGTTATTGCTGCCTCATTAGAACCATTCAATTTTATTCCTCGTGATGCATGGTCTGCTGGATTGAACTCTGAACTGACATGGTACCATTGTGATGGAGATGAAGCATCGTGAATAATCTGGAGGCGGTTAGAGACAAAGGTTTGGAATCGTGTTGCCATGTTGCGAATATATTGGATGACTATTGTTGAATCTATCCAAAATAGGGTTCTCTGGATTGGGAGTTGAATTTCATCTTGAATTTGTCTGCTGACCTTAACTGCAACTGTAGCGGAGCGACCCTGGACTTTCCCATCAGCAAACTGCAATGAATTGTACCATTTGTATCTATCAGCCGCAGGTAAGATGCAACCCCATAACTTCCTAAGGAGGCATCAGAGAAATTATGGAGTTCCACTGTTTGTATTTGACTGAAACCAGTTGGTTTGTAGCATCTAGGTATAGCTAGTGTCATCAAAGTAGGTAGTTTTTTCCTCCATTCTCTCCAATTCGACAGTTGATCTTCTGGTACCTTTTCATCCCATCCATATCCAACACGACATAATTCTTGTAAGATTCGTTTTGCCGGTAAAACAAAGGGGGCAGCGAATCCAAGTGGGTCGTAGACTGAAGCCACGAATGATAACATCTCCCTGCGTGTCTCTTCTTTCAGTCTGTCGCCAATTCTGAAGTTAAAGGCATCCTTTTCAACATCCCATTGGATGCCAAGAGCTCTGTCAATCGGCAAGTTCTCCATATCTAGATTCATCACTGAAGAAGCACGCTCAGCTTCTGGGATCAGTGCTAAGATTTCCCGACAGTTGGATATCCATTTTGTTAGATGAAAACCTCCTTTAGCTAACATTTCAGGCAACAGTTTCACCAGTTCCTTGGCTTCTTCAACACTAGCAACAGACTTCAGACAATCATCGACGTAGAAGTTTCTATAAACAGTATCCACAATATGAGTGTCATAATTACTTCTGTTGTCATCTGCAGTTCTCTTCAGAGCATATGCTGCACAGCTTGGTGAAGATGTGGCACCAAATGGATGCACCAACATTTGATGATCGGCTGGATCTTTAGATAAATCTCCTTCCGGCCACCATAAGAATCTTAGTGCATCGCAGTCCGCCTTCTTCACCTTAACTTGATGGAACATTTGCTTGATGTCAGCGACAATGGCAACTGGCTCTTTTCGAAATTGGAGAAGTACTCCCACAAGGGTATTATTTAGATCAGGACCTTGCAGAAGCTGATCATTAAGAGATGTGCCTTGGTATTTGGCAGCGCAGTCAAAAACAACTCTCACCTTCTCTGGTTTATTCGAGTGGATTACTGGATGATGAGGTAAATACCAAGTAGAACCAGACTTCGTTGTTGATGAATCCACATTTGGGCATTCTTCTTGCATGACCCTGGGAGATGTAACCATCCAATGCGTCTTTATATTTCTTCATAAGTGCAGGATCTTTTAATAGACGCCTCTTCAGTAGCTTCAACCTCTTTAGAGCAGACCATTTGTTGTTGGGTAAGCAGGGATCATCATATCGCCAAGGAAGAGCCAGCTGGTAGTGACCTCAATCAGACAAACTGAACTGTCCATGATCGCCTTTGCTCTTCTATCTTCCAGCGACATACATGCCTTGGTATCAAACAAGGACTCTGAAATCTGCATTGTACATGCGATGAAGCTGAGAAGTTATAGGTTCGAGACACTGAATTGGGGAATCAGAGTCCAAGACTTGGTCAACATTAATAAAATTGATGCTGTTACCTCCACGCTTCTTTCTGCCCATTGGTCCAATGAATGTCCAACCAAGTAGTGTTCGAATACCATATGGTTGCTTCCTTTCACCACGACGCTCCTCAAGAACCCAATGTGCCTCGGGGACATCGTTCCCAATGAGGAGAGTAACGTCTTTAACTTCTATC
Organism: Saccoglossus kowalevskii; assembly: GCF_978046115.1. Lineage (NCBI taxonomy): Eukaryota > Metazoa > Hemichordata > Enteropneusta > Harrimaniidae > Saccoglossus > Saccoglossus kowalevskii. The sequence goes on from NC_140658.1 coordinate 13,020,322, forward strand.
TCTGGCAATTCTATATCATTCAGGTGAGACCATCCTTTTATATCCAACTTGGTCGGAATACTGTCAGCTGCTATCGGCAATCTATCCGTTGTCCAAACTTTATCCAGTCGCACACCATTGACCAAATTTAGACCTCTTACATCCATCTGTAATTCATGACCATTAATCTGCCTCTCTGCATTCAGTGTGGACAATGTGTAATTGACAGGTTTACCTGTAATGCCTAATTTATCAGCAAGGCTGTAAAGACAGATAGACGAATCAGAACCACTGTCAAGAAATGCATAGGTTTCAATCTCTTGGCCTCCATCTACCCCACTAACACGAACAGGAATCACCTGCAAACTTATGCGTGGTCGATTGGTTTGTGTAGCACTACATTGCGCCTTGCTTCCAATGACATTACTATGTCTCTCATTTTGAGCTGTGGCGGGAGCTTTCAGATTACTATTGCTGAATGTCTTGGGAGTTGCAGATGTTTGATATGCTGAGTTCGATGTTGCAGGATAAAGCAAAGGATGATGTCTTTTACCACAGCCTATGATAGGGCAAATACGACCACCTCTACAATTCCTAGCCAAGTGAGAAGGTCTTGCTTCTTGGCAACAGTCACAGAGCCTGTGTTCCCTGATGAAATCTTTTCTCTCTTGGAACGGTTTGAACGTAAATTTTCGACAATGTTCAAATGCATGGCTACCACTGCAAAACAGACAACCTCTCCTGCCATTAACTTCGATCATGGAAGTATCATCAGCACCAACATCATTGGAGGCAAACTTGGAAGGAAGATTTATGGGAGGCGTGTCAGCTACATGTGTAGCCAATGTAGTAGCTTTACTTGGCTTTTGTCTTGATCTGGCATTTGAATCTTTTTCTCCATCAGGCTTAGATCCTACCAATTAACCAAATCTTGTATTTGCAATTGCTGATCTGTTCTCCAGAAAGTGGGTAAGGTGCAGGAATTCAGGTTCAGTGCCCACACTGATCAACTTGCCAGCTTGCTTGGCCCAATCTGATTGCAAGTATGATGGTAACCGCCTAACCACCTTTTCCAGGGTATCCATTGAATTGATGTCAGCATGGAAATTCATTTGCTCTGAACTGATGTGGCAATTCTTCATATCACGAGCCAATTTCTGCAGCTTATCCACTTCATATGCCTTTATCTGAGGGCCTTTCACCACTTTGTCAATTGTAGCATGCACTATGACGTGTTTCTGACCAAAGCTTGTAGAAAGGATCTTCCGGGCTTCTGTATATCCTCGCTCTGGAGGGAGAATTACACAGCTTCTGATTGCTTCCTTAGCTGCACCAGTGTAGTGTTGGATAAGATATGATAGTTTGACAGTATCATCCTTGACTAATTGTTCTATGTTCACCTCAAAGTTTTTGATAAAGGTTGGATATGCGACCGGGTCACCATCAAAGGTATGAAACTCGTGTTTTGGTAGACTCAAGTTAATGGCTAATGCTTTGGTAGTCTCCAGCTGATTCTGCACAATGCATTCCATTGTCTTCTGTTGACTTTCTAACAGTTTCTGTAATTGGAACGTTTCAGAGAGAGCAGCACCATTACCTGACTTCTTAGTGGTCATCTGCTTCCCTATAGGCCCTCCTCTGTCATCACGATATTGTTCGCTGGTACCATGTGCATTATCAACAAAGCTTGTATGTTGTGGACTTGACGCCCCTGTAGTCCTGAATTGACTATTGGCTGGACTACACGACGGTATATACGATTGGAAATAATTGCTCATCATTTCTTGTTGGGTTTGCCTCTGCAAACTAGGGAGTATATCAGACTTCTGGTCAGATTCAATTTCTTCATCTATAAAGTCTACTTCTACCTTGGCTTGTGTTACCCGATTTTGAGCTTGCATAATTTCCATTTCTGCTTCCTGCTGCTCCCTCTCTTGACGCATCTGAAGCAGACGTTTTTCTGTTTCTTCTCGAAGCTGCAACTCTTTTATGCGTTGCTTTATCTGTTTTTCAACTTTGAGTTGGTCTAACTCACACCGGGCTAAAGCAAGTTTCCTCTTTGCTTCCCTAGACACACGACTTGTCTTTGTATTGGAGTTAGAACCTATTCTACCATCCTCAGTATCCACATCCAAAAATTCTTTCTTTTGCCAGTATCCCATGGATTTGTCTTGTTTTCTTGTGGGAGTTGAGGCCAAGACGAAGTGTGAAAATCTACCGAGGCATTTGGATATGTGGTTAGAGTTGGCATGTGGACTTTCCTTTCCAAGAGAAATCCATGTTCCAATGCGTCTTCCATTTGGTCGTCAATCCTTTCCTTTGGGCCAGGAGACTCCATTGTTTGGAATACCCATTCTCTGTGTCTCTGATCAAAATACTCCTTTCTTTCGAGCTCAACCTCGTATTCACTTTCGACAGCACCTCTTGCCATTGGAGGTAGACACTGCATATATTCACGACAAGTTTTTTTATACGAGTTGAATATTTTCTCAAGAGCACATCTTTTTTTGCTTACTTCTTGGTATGCTGCTTTTGTGGACATCATACTGTCTATCTCAGTGTAGACTCTGGTAAGATGACCGCCATATGAAGCTGTTGATTTCTTCAAACGATGCATCTTATCAAGTTGCATACTGGCTCGGTCCAGGTCGAATAACGTGTCCCTATTTTGCGAATATCTTTGATTCAGACTCATTTCCCAGTCTTGCACGGGTTTATGATCTAGGATATGACATTCACAGCACGATATTCACTTGATTGACAGCAGTATTACCAGTATGTACAAGGTATGAAGGCAACACAAAATTATTATCTTCAGCGAAGGTTAAATGAGAACTATGTAGGCATCACAAGCTCCCACAGGCATTACAGTCTTACGCCACCAACTAGAAACGCGTACTCTGGTTATATCGTATATTTATTCCATATGGTCAATCGTTACGGAATCAAAACAAGTTAGTACATCTCCAGAATATGGTTCTAAAATATACAAAACAAAATAGGGAAACTATAATATTCGAAGTAAATCAAACAATTCTCATCATAAAATGTACAGTAAATTAAATATACATTTCTCTTAATATGTGCAGAAAGTCGTGCGATACAACCAATAAATATACGGCAAATAAAATGTGTAACAATAAGTAACAATGCTAACTGAAATATTTGTCAACCATTTTGACCAGCCAAAGCACACATTGCATACCATGTGCTTTATTAAACGTGCAGCTGACCACATGTACGCAATGTGTTTGGGCACAAAAAATGGGTGGCAAATAGTATAAATAACAAAACAATTTTCAAGAAATAAGTCTTAACGAATACTAACGAATACTAACATTTACAGACTTGCAATAATAACCCAAAGTAAGAGTGATAAAATCGAGTTCATACGAGTACTCAAACTTGTAACAAATCACTGCCAATAATTTCATGCTGATGAAGCCAACAATAAAAAGAAAACCTTCCTTACCTCATTTAGTGGCACCTTCCCGGACCGGTGTACAAATGTTAGCAAACCTAGCAAGTTTCAGAAAACCCAATGCAGCAGGGCAATTCAGAGCAGACACAGAGACGTCTTCGCTCTTCAGAAGCACATGCTGAACTGAAGACAATAGCCTGCCTAGCCCAGAGTTCACCACAGGTCATACAGGTGAAACAAAGGAATCTAACTATGTAATCAATAACCAATCAGAGGGGAGGTTTGCACAACTTACAATGCCGTTAACACAAACGTCATTACATTTGCCACAAACACCGAGATAAAAATGATAAGCATCTAGTCATCCACTATATGTCACTTGAGTAAGAGTCAGACACATAAAAGAAACAATTCATGACAGTTTTTGTCACAAAGATGTTTTTCCTATTTTTTCAAATGTTTTAGCTATTTATTATTATAATTCATTCGGACAGTTTTCTAGCAGTAACGTATTCACTGTCATTTATTCTATGTTTTTCTCTGTTATCTCAACCCCTGCAAATATAAGTATGCATGGAATCATGGAAATAAACGGTGTGCATTGCCGTGTGATAACTGTCATAAAGGTGAGTGCTTGTTTACAACTCTGGAAGAACAATTGGAATCTTCCAGGTGTGCTCATATTTTACATAACAAAAGATGCTTACGATCAACTGAATTGCCCACGTGAGGCTCTGCATGTCATCGTGAGCTGCTAGCAAAACCACATTCTGATTTGCTCCTGTGGAAACCCAGGTTGTGTACCTGAATCTGTACCAGTTATGCCCTAATAATAGGCCAGATTTGAGACAGTTGGAGACCGCCATTTCCATTGAGTATTATGTGTATTGCTGCTACGATATTGTGAGACAAGTGACACAGGCTTCAATTATCATTCTTTGGGATCTTTTTGAACTGCTCTGCGATATCCTGCTATCAGCGATGCCCTCCAGAATAACAGCATTCCTCTACAAGCTAGCCTCGTGTATCTCATCGTTGTTGTGTAGCAAGAAGCCATTGACTGTCATCAACTTCGACATCCCAGAACTGCCAGTTATCACTAATGCACACTTCCCTAGGCAATCCCCTATTTTAGTGAATTTATTCTTTGTATTCTGTTCCTTGTTTCTTATCATAGTTTTCAGATGTATTAAAGCAAGGGGCTTTAACTTGATATATTGGTGTGTGTGTGTGTATTCCATTTCCTTACTATTACCTTGTCTACCCCATTCTAGCAGTGGAAGAACCCCATGTTCAGTGTGAGTTATGTGGGTGGGTGCAATAAGCAGGCCTTACACTATGACATTAATAAATCCATGCGTCCATGTGTAATATAAATGGTATCAAACAGCGAACAATTTCCAGATTTTCCAGAATTTAATTATTTTAAAATTGTGATTATGGCATCGGTTCTATTTGCAGATCGTTTTTTTAGACATAAAAACTAAACAAAATCACAGATTTCAAAATTTACAGCTCTGTTAGTGACAACGTACCTGTACTTTGTACTGCTTAGATTTTAATTCGATGTATTATTTAGAGAAGTCTTTCTTCCTTCTCATCACAACAACCTCGTTTAAAATTTCAATTTTCGATAACAAATTAACGAGAATGTACATTAAATATAAATTATATTTGTATTTTGTAATTTTCATATTGGTACAACTATACCTAACATTAATAGTAGTGTTCACGCTACACGAAGTACGAGCTAGGATTTAAGATAATATCGTATGTTTTTATATCGGATAGCCCCAATTGCATTAATGCACAGTACAAATTTTAACTTTGATTACTAAGTACAGTAACTAGGAAGATGTATATGATAGTTCCAACCGTTAGTTTATTTTTTTCTTAAGAACAATGTCCGTAGATGTACTTGTTTGTCAGGTCGGAAACGGCATGCCTAAAAGGATAGTTATGAATATAATAGTAAGTCGTTCAAATGAACATTTTATACAATGGCGTTTTCGGTGCTAAGTCCGAGCTAAGCGTTCGGGTATACTTCATCTAGACCGAGTCTTAAAAAAGCGTCCGTGCTAAGGAGCTGTGCGTAAACTATTGACTATGGCTAGTTCCCCAAGGCCAACAGCAAAGTAATTACACACGTAAAAACAAAAATTTGACCATAATGGTGTAAGTATGCTATGAAAATGACCCACAGGATATTGTGCAAATGTACGTTTTCTGTGTTTATTTTTGGTTTATTACAGCGTACGTCTGTTGGAATAAAAAAACGATGGCTCGTGTTCCCGACTAATCCCATGGTTTCTGTGTGCTTATTGCTATTCTCGCGTAAATCTTCACGATAAATATTAAATAGACTGTGGATAATCACGTGGTTAGATTGTACAATTTAAACTCGTCGATTTGTATCGTTGTGTATTGTTATGTATTGCGATTGACATCATTTAATTGACATGTACTTTTCAATGCATATGTAGCGTATATGATCTGTAATGGATATATATTGATCTTTGGATATTATCATCAATGTGTTCTTCATGCTTGTGTCTCATCATATCAGAGTTAGCAGAAACATAAATCGCGTCGCCACACACACATTTACGTTCATTACTGTAATACTAGGCAAGACAAAACCTTTGCAGTAAAGGCAGAACGATAAAATCAACAAATGGAGATGTACGGATACTCAGTCATACTCATCAATGGTTTGTCGATATTTTTTTCATGAAAGTTGGACCTATGTGAGCAGGGTGTGTCAATGTTTACGACTGCCGCTCTCTCAACAGAGAGCATAGATATTCACATGGGAGATGAACAGAGGAAATCGTTAAATATGTATTATAGAATAATAGTTTTATTTTAGTGGTCTGTTTCATTTGGATTGAATATAGAGAGCGCGAAGAACGCATCATTTGGTCTACTTCTAATTAAATAATTTAAGACGTTGTCAACGCATCTATATATTAAAACAAAGGCATGGGAATGTTGTCAGAATTGTGTGAGTCACATTTTGATTACCCTTGACATTATATTACACCGTAGGACAATTTACATAACGGTTAATGACACTGAACGTCGTGCAGAAATTAATGTAAGTATACATACTCAGCATTGCTTTTAAATTTTAAACACGATTTGTGTGTTAATTAGTTTTTACAAGCCTTGCTTCATGATTCGGAAAACATTCTTCAGATAACTGTGTGGGATATAGATCGCATAACCGCACTATAAATGTTTGAGTATTGTAACTTCATTGATTTCTGAGAATTGGTGTACTCTAATATTTGAGTTTCAACATAAATACTCATATTGTTTTAACTTTGCGCTTAACTTGTATGTCCTCCTTCAATGTAGTATATGGTTCATTAAGTCTGATAAGTTATTTTTTCTCTATATGATATCAATAACAAATGAAGCGTGGAACTCCCACAAGACTATAGATATAAAACTACCATCATACTAATCATAGCTTTTCTGAATTATTAATAGTCAATTAAATAAATTCTACCATCTGAAACAGACAGTTAGTTAGGTCATATGGGTTAGGACGTATATCAATCTCACTATTACAATTTACGATTATAATTCTCAACTTCTCAACTTTATTTTACATTATCTAAATTGACTATTACTACTGATACTAATTATTATTACTGGCAAACCATAATACAAAACAGGATTTTCACAGTTCATGTGTTTAAGATCAATTGAATACTTTCGTACATCGAAAATTAAGACCTTACAACGAGTGTACATTTTCAGCCACATGCACATGTAGTATATCAATAACATTTTACATACCCAACTTAAATATTTTGAAAGGGATTAAACAATTACCCTATGGAATGATCCTGTATACCGAAGGGATTATCTCTAACCACGAGTATGATGCGCAACACATTTTAAACATAATGTGTTGTTATAGTTTGAGGCAATGAAAATGCTCGCTTTGATACTCATTTCACATTTCGATTACTTTGACGAAATCCATCTGATCACGAGTAATAAATCTGCCCTTTGGTTGCACTTATACTCGAGTATCTGTGTATGACATAAAATGAGTCCGTATTACAGTCTTCAATTTTCATCATTCTCTGTCATTCAATTCTGAGAAGATATAATGCCTGGCAACTCTGAGATTAACTAGTTGAATCTCCGTTTGATTTTAATAAGTTTACTTTTTATTGATATATGAGAACTACGAACCATATAAATGTCTTCAATTAAATTGTCTAATCATTAGTATTAAATGTATCCCTTGGATACAACTGCAGTTGATAAAAGATGAATGTGTATAACATAGTGCCTATAGACTCTAAGATCTACATTCCAAATGAAGCATACAAACTACGAAACACATATATAACATCTTTTGATTATTCCTACAATATATGATTTAATAAACGAGAGTAGTAATGTTAGTTTGTTCATAGTCTTTGCCGAAATATACCTCACGAGTTAAATAAATGTGTTATTATAGAATCAAAAATGTTTTATCATACTACTATATTAAAATGGGTTAGAATTTGTGTTACTTTTTTCTGACTATGTACTCGCTCTGATAGATTATGAATTATTTAAATAAAACGAACATGTATACAAGAGGCATTAATAGCTTTATTATTGACAATACACTTTCTGCTCATACTGTCCAGGGCCTCTCTGTAAACGCTAGTGATTCGTGTGAAATCATCAATTGTGTTAATATATAGTCTTTTATAGTTTTTCTAATGGTCCCTTGACGTTAATATCATTCACGTTTCTGTCGAGGGAAGCGTTCACTAACGAAAAGGTATAATATGTGAACCGGTTTTGTTGTTTAATATCCATCTTTATATAGGTACGGAGTATGGCAAATGAAATGAGAGCAAATCGTGGATTTTGTTTAAATACGATATGCGACGTAGTTACAATAGTAGTGAATATGATGTACATGTTATTTAAGTATCACCACGTTATTTTGTGAAATAGTATTAATAGTATACACCGTCGCATGTACCGGAAATCTGATGTCAAGCCACATAGACTTTGACAGACCATTATTTATCTATATATATATATATATATATATATATATATATATATAAGTTAAACTTGTTACGCATTTAGACTAGACCATTGACAATTTATCATGTATTCACCATGGATAACTACATTTCAATTCATTTTGTTTTTGTTTTTACAAGTACATTTTATTCGTATCTCCATAAAGAATAACTGAAGGTATTAACATTCACAATATAATACATTAAAAATGCCAAATAAGAACAATAATTGAATATAATCTTGTAGTCCGTGTATTGCATCTTACCACTCTGGTGATATATGATGCGTGTCAGTTTGTTTATGTATTCTCAGAGATAATTGCAAGAAGATCTAAATCCGGACATTCTTTCTCTGTAGACATTGTGTGAGCTTACTTATTTTTCCAGTCAATATTTATTTCGCTAATGTATTTAGTAGGAGGTGTCGATATTGAAATAGTACAGCTAACTTTGAAATTTGTGCAATTTGAGTAGTATTGTGGTAAATTATAAGTTATTTGACAGTATCATAATTAAAATTACCGATTAATCGAACTCGCTGACCGAGTCGCTTGGTTAAATATATGATAATCTGAACTGATATGGCTAACATAATTTTCAATCATCTTCTAAAATAAACTCTAAGTATAATTAAAAACATTGATTGATTGAAATGCGGAAGACAGTAATATATTTTCACAAAGATGGTCTCCACATAAATTGGTTGCACTGCTACTTATATATATATTGGTCTCTTAATGTATGTGTACAAAATAGTTCCCAACAATAAGCATTACAACGCAAGAAGATAATGTTGTTGGGATATCTGATGTATTGAACGGGTCAACAGATATGGAGCTAATAATTCAGTAGATGCAACGATATACTCATGGCGCCATTGATGACAATCTGGTATGCCAAATCAAGACATTAAACATCACATTAATATATCCATTAAAATCAGTTCATGAGAATATACAGGCACTTAAATGCATTACATGCCTTTTAGATTAGTCGTAAAAAATATTACCTTAAATATTGCCATTAAGAGAGTGATATGAACGGATTTGGTGTTAATGATATTGCATATTTTGGCAAATATGAAAGCAACGTTAACTAGAAAGTGATTCTAATTTTATTATAGTATATTAACCTTAATGGATTAAGGTAGAACACATGTGTGCGATGTTGATATGAAGTATAGACGAGATAGACATACAAGATTTAAATCTGTAAATATATCTCATATCATCTATCCTAAGGTAATTCATCGGTGTTATCATTCAAGTGATGCCTACAGCAAAAAATAAGGTATACCTATGTGAGCAGAGTGTGTAATGGCACCGTCAGTGCAATACGTATTCGAAAATTACCGACTATAACATTATTGTATCATTTTATGTGCGTCTTCGTATTACCATTCATTCACATTATATTTTTTACGAGTATCGCACTTTTAAAAGAAATCATAAATAGAAAATGTAGAATGGAGATAAACAGGATGACACGTGTATATAATTATACTTCAATTTAAGGTCTTAATGTTCATTACGTTTCGTCAACTGCTGATATACTAAGAACAAAATTTTCAACGCATCTGTTGATTGAATTAAAACAAATGGTCGACAATATTGGTCGTCAACTAACTAAAATCAAAATGAATGCACTGCTGCGATATCTCTATACAATGTATATCTATAGTAATCACTTATAAGATTGAGCGTTTTACGCCATCAATGCCAGTTGCTTCAGCCAAGACACATTTTTGTGTCGCTTTCAAAGTGTAATTGCAGACTACAAATCCTAACTTTACACAATATATATGTCTTTTCCTTACATATTTGCAGTCTGAATCGGGATTATTGTGAATAATAAATCTCTATAATTATTGCTAAAAAAACTCAAAACAATATTATTTACGTCAGGCAAACATTGCAATGCATTGTTCATATCGTTTTTAATATAGTTTTATATATAACAGTAAATTATTCCTAAAGTATAACCAAAGAAGGCAGTTGTTCAATTCAGTCTATAACAAAATTAATGTACAGTGCGTGGTACAGGGTATATTCCTTCTTGCTAAAAATTAAAAACAGAATTTCCTAAAATCTAGTTACATTTGCACTTGCAAACATCATTCTCAGAACAGGCTAAATAGAATAATATGTATCAAAATATATTATAAAGTACATGTTGAGAATTATAATGTATGAGAATCATAACGTTTCGTATCACTAAGATAAACATATCTACAATATAACTGACATTTAAGGTAAAACAAGACAATCTAAGTGACTGAGTGTATATTAATTCCGGAGTGGCATCTCATAAATGCAAATTAAAAATTCGAGAGAACAGGAAACACTAATCAGTGAGTTTTCTCATAATCTAAAATAGTTGAGATTGAATTTAAGTCATTCGAATTTTTGAACTTGTCTGATTAAGAACTGTGTTAACCTGGCGGAATATGACGATTGGTACGATTGTTATACGTCATAGTTGTTGCTCATTAGTGACAGCACTTGTTTATCGTATTTCATGTTCATCACATGACTGCTTCGACATTTTGTACTGTAGATCTGGATTATTGTCCGACATAATCAAGCTAATATAATTCATATTTGAAGGAAATATAGTTTAAACGAATATCATCCAGAATACATTTTCATATAATAGAGAGCATATAGTCTCAACCTATGACCAGTCACACAAGATTCCCTTCCACTCTGCTTCACGGAAGGAAATGCCTGTATACCATTGGTATATTTAAAAAAGGAATGTTTGAGATATGCTAAAACCTATAAGGGTTTCCCAACCCAATATTAAGGATTAAGATTTTTTATTCTGCATAAAGTATGACCCTTAAAAAATCACTGTAATTGAATAGTGTATGAGTTTTGTTTTATTATCAGGCTTTTTACTGTATTGAAATTAAAATTATGGTAGAAGAATGCTATACTGCCGTCTAGTATGCTGCATTCGGTTATTATTTCAAGTCAGTCACATATGACAATTAATGCTAAAGAGGCTTTATATTCACAACACACAATTGATTCACAATTTTAAACTCCACAGAATATGGGTAATGGCTGATACGGTCCTTTTAAGCAATGTAAAATTTATGACAAATGATTTCATCAATTTTAAATTTTGCAAAACTCGTTTCTCCCACGCTTTTGTAATCTAAGCCAGAATTGCTGTGAGGCCTGACAATATGGAAATTGTGAATATGGATTTAATTTGACTATCGTCACGCCGTGACTGACTGCATTTGAGTGTGTTCTGAAAGAGTGCAATTGATGGCGACTCTCATTTCACTTAACCACTTATTTCCTAATGCATTGATTTGAGAGTCACCGTAAAATTAATTAAATATGGTATTATAAACGTCAATCAGAAAATGCAATATCCTTTCATTTTAAATAATATGTTAAAATCACCGTTTTATTATTATGACTCATATATACCTTTTTTGTAAATACCCTTTAAATCTGACACATTCTGTCATCTGGTTGATGGGTGAAAGTTGTACGTTATATTGCTAACTAAAAACATGCAAAAAAACATACAATGTTGTTAATCTGTTCACTTACTTATCTACATTCATGAATTGTTTGCTAATAAAGATTCACGTGACATGGAACGACCAATGAGAAAGTTCTAATATAATATTCGGCAACTCATTTGTTATGAGTAAATGATATACCTAGTATTGGGTTTGATGTTGTTCTCGTCAGGGTGCATCTTAATCAGATTATATTATATGGCTTGACAATACGTATTTGTTACACTATGAAAAGGAGAAGCAATTTCATTATTTTATTTAAAACACAATGACTATCTCATTGATCAATTCATCATTGATGATAAATTTATCATTTCATTGGATTTAACATTTTTAATCTAGATATCTCTAGGCTTGGTCAGAGTGATGCAGTCTGCCGTATCAACAATGAAAACTCATTTAATTATGTTGTTTATTATTGCTGGTTGTATATGTCTTATGTATCAGGATGTAAATATACTTTTAAAAGAACACAATGACGCGTAAAAGGGGAATGATTTTACACTGATAATAATTAACAATCAAGAAACCAAACCTTTTGACGGATAGTAGAGCGTAAATGAATGTATTGATGATCAGAAATTAATAGATTGAATATATTTGAAATAGAGTAAATTATTAATATATCCATTATGTAATAAATATCCGCTCGACTAAGTGGATTGTCTGTTGCAAATTTGTAAAATTGCAAGTGTTTTGTGTGTATGTGGGTGATTGTTTTCCTGTCTTAGAATGCATGAATATATATATATATATATTGCATGATGTGTTTAGTGTTTCGTAACTTTATGTTACATGCATTTATAATCATTTGATATATTCTATAATGTGTAATCGCTGCAAAGTGTGTCGCCCACGTTTTGATAATTAATTGGGATTGAGTGTCTCCTAAAAGCTGTCACATGATTCAATGTGTTTCTTGTTGACTAAATGTACAAAATGAGTGTCTAGTCAACATGTTATTACAAAATATGTGAATTATAGAAACTTTAAGTGTACGTTATCAAGAACACTGCAAGTAATTTCAAAGTGAAGACAAATATATGTCTAGTTTTTCACAGGATCTGACATATGAATGTAACATTATTGAAAGTTAAACATTGAAACTATAATGATTTTTATTCTATTCCTTCAACAGTTATTATTTTTTCATTATTATTTTGAAAGAACAAAAAATATATAAACACTTCTACTGACCACGTATATTTGTGTCCATGTTTCGTTGTCTTGGTTTTAGGATTTATTAAACAAGTTATCAAATGTACGCATTGTCGAAAATGAATACACGATATTTGTTTGATCTCCTGTGTGAGAATATAGTCCAGTGGATTTAGCCTTGAAACAGACCGAACCGGGAAGTAAATAGTACAATAACAAGTCTGGTATCAAAAGATTGGGAATTTTCGTAGATTTACCCAAAAAACCCAAGAACTGACAACATGGACATTTTTTTTACACGGGTAGAAGTAAGGGGTAGTGTTTTTCATACATTTTAGATTTTTCTTATATTTATATTTTGTAATTAATATTACTTACAGCCTATACATTATTTCATATACATATTGCTAGTGTTTTCTATACATTTTATTTAGATAAACTGAAGAAACTATCCGCCAGTTATAGAACAGAAATTTGCTGATGTCGGCATTTTTTTACAAATATTTTAGTCCTGTCAAGTAGTCAATCAATCTTTTGTTTTACCAGAGACCTATCGGTATCACAAAATATATTTCCTTTATTTCTAAGCACCAGTATCTAGGTAACTAAGCACTGTTTGAACTTTTAATGACTCGTTCGTAATTTCCAGGGGTTTTTAAACACCCTGATATTCCCAAAATATAGCTAAATCCTGTTACACAAGGAAGATTGTTATGGTAAGCTTATAAACACTTTGCTATGATTACTTCTCTTTTTCCTTTCTGTATAAATTGCTCTGTTTAGAGTAATCATATTTTAATATAGTTAAAACAAGCCATTTGCAAGTCCTTGCATGACTGTCAATCATAATAAATTGCTCAATTTGTAAAGTCAATGTGACTTTTGATTATCATCACGTGATTTTCTTATATGGCAACCAGCACAAGATTAGGTCCCGATTTTTTTGCTTGAACACGCGTACTAAACGCGTCTTGTTTATGCTTGTGATAAATTTAGATTCAATATCCACAAAGATGAGTGGGTACAGCAGGTACAAGCCAGACTTCACAGCATCAGCAGTTTTACATGATTTCCACTATCATGCAAAGAATGAAGCCCCTGAATCCGAAAAAAATCGACTCATTAAAACGGTTGCACAACTTATTAAAAATGATATAAAATCGTGCAGCACAACTAGTCATTTACACCCAAACTGAGAAAGCCACCTTCCATCCGCCCTGAAAGTTTTACTTCAAGATATGTTTGTTGGAAAAGACACTGATGTTAAGGTGGCATCCGTAGGGCAGGCCATCATGCAGTCAGTTCGCCCACGAGTTACAGTGGTTACACTGCAAATTGGAATTGCTGTTCAAATACATCGCCAGTTTGGCTCATGATTTCCCATTGATTCTCTCCATAGTCATGGGTTTTGTTCATCATATGCAGAGGTACAGAAGTTTGAACGTAGTGCCACTTGTCACCAAGTAACTGACATTCCTGGTTGTTCACAAGCGGACATTTTAAACAACATGTAGCTGATAATGTTGACCATAATGTCCGAACCATTAACGGGCTGAACACGTTTCATGGTATGGTCATAATAACGACCATAACACCAGAGATATTGTGGAACAACACCATACCTAAAGTTCATGTCACATCTGAGGATATGGTTTCTGTTGCAAAAGTCAATATTAGATATTATAAGCAGTTATCAAAGGACATGGCCAAATTAAAGTATGTCCAATTACCCAGTGATAGCAGGTGATGATACATTGAATGTGGATCTTCTGTGGAAAATTGCTTGGTTGTTACAACCATCTAGACCATTTTGGAATAGTTTTATGCAAATGGTACATCAAGGTCCTCATCCTGGGGTCTCATCTATAATGTTCATGCCAATCGATATGAAATCAACTGATGAACCATGTATTTTCTCAACTATGTGCTTCATCAGTGAACAAGCTAAGAAGTATGATTTAACACCAGTGCCCACCTTCGACCAGCCTTTGTGGTGGAAATCACTGGAAATCCAACAGAATGAGCCCAGAAGTAGCAGTGTGAAGAATATTGTTCTTCGACTGGGTGGTCTGCATGTGCAAATGAGTTTTCTGGGTTGCATTGGACATTTAATGAGTGGATCTGGACTTAAGGAACTATTGGAGACTGATGTTGGACATATGTTGAGTAGCAAGGCCATTTCCAGGGCTATCAGGGGTCACATTCTAGTGGAAGCAGCATTATATGCATTGCTTTTGTCAATGATGTATGACCTTCTATTACCAAGAAAAGAATCAAGAAGAAATGAGTTGAAAGAAGCAGGGACCATCCCAGAGACACTGCTTGCAAACGAGACAGAATATAATTGGTTTGTTCAGAGGAAGTACTGACTCTAATCCAGGAAAAAAATCAACCAATTCAAGGAAACACTCGCTTTCCTTAGAACATCAAAGTTATGGTTACAGTACATAGAGATGATTGAAATACTTCAGCAGTTCATTAAGGCTGAAAGAACTGGTAACTGGTCTCTCCATCTAAAAGCTTTTCCAGACATGCTTCCATAATTTGCTGAATCTGGCCATAATCTTTATGCAAAGTCAGTATACATATATTTTCAGATTATGTCAAAACTACCAGAAAGTAGTGCTGATGTATTTCGATCATTTCTGAATGGATACCATGTTGTTAGGCGGACGTACAGGTACTGGGCAGGTATATCGACTGATCTTGCATTTGCTAATGTTGATGAGGAGTGTCAAAACAAGTGGTGGGCTGACAAGAGGTAGAGGTATGTCAGAAATACAACATACCGTTTGGCTACTCTCAACACCTGTATGTGCAGAAGTCAACCATGCAATGCAAGAGTTCACTGGTGTTTCTTACATCACGAGTGAGCAACACAAAGAGAGTACAAAAACCAGGCAAATTAGAGATCATAATGACCTAATGGAGTTGGTACAGTTTTTTTGTGCAACAACTCTACTCTATGTAGTATAGCTACTGGATTTGTTGTTGATGACACAGTAAATGTCGATAATGTTAAGTCTATTGGTGCTGAAATAATAAAGTATATGATTAGAAAAAGCGCGAGTGATTTTTCAATCACTAAAAAAGAACAGGCTAAATAAAAAAAAAATAAGCGTGAAAACATCATTAAAGCTTGATGCAGATGAAGTACAAGTTGATCCCCAGTTGTTATTTCAAAGACTTGTTTTCATTGCAAAGGGAATTGTATCAACAGACGAGTTGTCCAGTCTTTTCACCTATGAGCTGTGTACTCATCCACCAGCAATGTTTGCCTCTGATGGACTGATGTGGGAAGCAAACAAACCAGCTTTAGCCGAAGCAGTCTGGAAACGTGTTGGTCCCATTACTAGTGACATGTCCATTGAGGTTAAGTATGTTATTGATGAAGATTCACTTTTACAGAGAATTCCATGGCTACGAGGACTAACATATAATGGCATCTGCAAACTTTACCTTGACTACATTGACCGCAAATGTGGTAAAGAATCAACAACTCATCTTAGGCGTTCAATAGGGAAAATGTCTACTAGTGTTAACTTTGATTCTGGCATGGTTATGAATATGAAGAAACAACAGTTACTTGAAAATGCAGCAAATAGGCAGCGATTCATTAATAATATCTTGGGAACTGAACTAGAAATGATGGGAATCAATGTTCGACATGCTGAAGAAGATGCAGATGTATAGTGATGACAGCTGTAGACTCTGCTGTCAATGCACCAATGGTAGTTGTAGGTGAGGACACAGACTTGTTAGTATTGTTGATCTACCATGCCAACTTAAATAGTCACAAAATGTATTTAAAACCAGAGGCACGGCGAAATACAAAAAACGAAGTCAAAGTGTGGGACATGCCAAAGACAAACTAGACCACTTGTTTGCCAAAACATATTATTTATACATGTTGTCTTGGGCTGTGACACCACATCCAGCATGTATGTCTTAGGAAAGGGCCTGTCCTTGAAAAAATCAAACCAACAAGCAGAAGCAATGTCATGTTTCAGTGTTTGATGCTCCGAAAGACGACATTGTGGAGTCAAGAGAAAAAGCGTTGGTCCTTTTATATGGGGGCAAGTCCGATGAAACATTGGATTTACTCAGAATGGGAATTTTTTTCAGAGAGTTGCTACAAGCGTTACATCTGCAACTGCAGGTTACCATAGTCAACGTGTATACCACCAGGTTCTGGTGTGGAAATGGCAATCCAGAAGAATGGGGATGGAAAGAGAAGGAGGGAAAATTGCTTGCTATCCAAACTGACAAGACCTCCTGCACCTGACAAATTAATAAAAGTTATCAGATGTAAATGTAAAGCAGACTGTCGAACGACACGTTGCACATGTAGAAAACATGGACTAAAATGCTCGCCCATGTGTGGTGAATGTAGAGGTGTAAGCTGTAGAAATTCACTCAATCTGGATCTTGATGACGATGATGATCAAGTATAATATTATAAACTTAGAATTAGACTGACTTGATTTGATGATTGGCCAACCAACCAACCAACCTATTTTCATACCAATCCTAAACAGAATGAAGTTATGACAAGACACAAGTCTGATCACGGAAAGTTTGTAACTGTCTCATTCTACCACAAACTTTGACATATTTATTGATATAATCGATACATCACAAATCTTGGCAATCACTTTTTTGAAATTACCACATCAAACTTGATATAAGTCCCCTTCATTATGTGATCATTGCCACATTCCACATACCTGTAACTGTGAAATGTCCTTCATATATATTACCATTTTATCACCAATCTTTACATGATACAATCACATATACTTTGATAAACACGATTCATTTGTATGTTTTATGCACATGTACAATTTGTGGGAGGGGCGAGTTAGTGCGACCGACTGCAGAAAAATATCATGTTGATTTGGCGAATGATGAAGACTAAATATGCCCCAAATATTCCAGAAAAATTGTTTTTTAATAATAAAAATGATATATGAACAATAATCGCAAATGTTTCTATATTGTGTAGAATTTATACTGATAAAATGCCAATGAAACAAGACTAATACAAGACCCTGTATATTTCTGAAAATATCACCATTTGGTGGCGCTGTACCTGCATATAGAGGGCGCTATTTGTCTCACCATGCGCAAACAAATGTTTGGCTGACTAAGTACGATAAGTGGTGTAAGTGTGATGAAGTGTGTTATATTGACCATTATTCCATAAACATTTATATATGTACATTTTACTCCATCAATAAAATGGCTTAATATTTCCATTATATGGGCAATATTAATACCTGAAAAAATCAACTTTCTCTTTCTCCGATTTTGATAGACTTTTGATATGTTGTTTATAGATGTCTGCTGTTGCTAAATCTGCAAAGAAACTTTCTTTTGCAATTTTGTCCGGGTTGACCTAATAATCAAATTAGATTGAGCTTTCAAAAGACATCAGCTTCACAAGGTCGACGAACTTCTGACGTCAGCAATGACGTCATCATATATATGACATCATCATGCATGTTGCAGTGATCTGTTACAGATGCAGATTTTTATTTCATTCATTGTTTTTAAAATATTGTTGCTATACAGTAATACATTTCAATGGTATTTAGTGGTTATTGCATGGTCGGATATCTGCGGTAGGGAAAATCAGTGCTAAAAACAATAAATCTTCAACATGCTCTAAAAAAAATTGCCCGATGGTTTAGGTCTTGGGGTTTTTTTTGGTCATTCTCAATGACCTTAGCCAACGTTTGAAACAAAATTCGCTAATGTACTATTTTATTCCGGGTCAAACCCTAAATCCACTGGACTAATACAATGTGAACTAATTTCACATTCACTATTTCCTATCACTGTTCACTTGATCGCACAAGTGGCCGCTGAGGGGGTTTTATTATGGATGCTTTGATGATAAATATCAGGCCCATTCATTCGTATTGCGTTTTTCTTGGCCGACCGGGCTCGTTCTGTTATACGTTCAGTGATTTTAACTTCTAGACACCTATGATGATGTTTTATCTACGTTTGCTTACCAGCCGTGTTCTACAATGGATTTTACCAATGTAAGCGATTATGTTACTATGTTACATTATACTTCGCTACCTAGGAATGACATCGCTGCCCAATTTGTACACCTTACACATGGCGTCTGCGGATTTCCCTTTTTCTACTCAGATTGCCTTTTCTGACGTATTTTTACACAACGAAGCGGTGGATATAATGTGCAAGGTAGTGATGGGAATTGACGGATGTAATATGTTTACTGCTATATCCACTTTGACTGTGATGGCTATTGACCGATACATCGTCCACATTGTCTGGTCTAAAAACTACCGAACTGCCCTTAAAACTAAAGTGGTGTGTGCTGCGACTTGGTTAGCCGCGTTCGCCATCACCGAACAATTGCGGTTGTACTCAGTGACACAAAACGTTCAATGGGGTGACGGTCTGTCACGTCATCTGCCCGATGTTAGTCGGACAGCTTTTTATCATATACGCGTTTCTCTTTGAATTAGCTCTAACGATAATATGCATTATAGTTTACTACTGCTACGCCGTCGACAGTTTCACGTCGGTAGAATCGGCGCGATGGTACCGATTGCGGTGGTTCTGTTCGTTATATGTTGGTTTCCTTTTTGGATTATAAGACTACTGTGGCTCTCCGGTGATCACAGTCACACGTTAGTGTTACAGGTCTCGTACTACGTCAGTGTATTCCTGAGCTCCATAAATAGCTGTTTAAATCCGCTAGTGTACGTCTATTTCAAGCAAGATTTCCAAGACGTGATTAAACACTGCATATGTTATTGCAAGTCACATAAGGAAACAATGTCTAGGTTACGATGTTCATCATGCTGATTCATCTACTGACTCGTATTTATTTTATAAATTTATCCTAGATAGTACGCTCGTTGTTGAGTTTGTAAATCTGACTACGGAATTAATTTAGTATTTCTTTAAAGGCATGTATGTACACAGAGGCAGGGTGTGTAAATTGAACGCTTATTAAAACACGTGCAAGGTTATATTCGTTTTCTTGAGGAAAGTAGGAAATCTTGTTTAGCGTATTTATACCTTACCCCCCAAAGGGTTATTAGTGACAGCCGCGCGTCTTGATTTTGCCCTTCGATTCCTGAATATATAGCGTTTGTGCGTTTATAGTTTTTGTGCACCTGACGTCGACAAACCGAAAAGTCGGACAGATTTCAAACATACAAATTTGGCTATAGCATAATACTTTCATATTTAGGGGATATTGTGATAGTTAATAAACAATATCGCAGTTATATTTATTCAGCAAACACACACCATCGGTTTTCACTTCATTTTTTTCTGAAATAATCATTTTTTTTCAACTGGTAATCCAATTTTCTCAGCTGAATTACATAGTTTGTGTAGCTGTCTCTTTTGTACCTACACATGCTCACTCTGCTACCTGTGTTATATATCCCACTGACTTTTTACGGGGCTGCATGTCTATTGTTCTTATCGAATTGTTATGTTTCTGACAAACCATCGCCCGTTCCCAGGCAGGATACTCATGCGCAAGTAGAGTTACATCGTGTCTGTCTGTTTTTCGAAAATTGGGAAATAATGTTATCAACTAGAACAAATGTCGTGGTTAAAGTATATATTCAAGTACATATTCTGCGTGGCCGTAAAAACATTTTTTTCTGTCTAGTCAGATTTGCAAGTGTTTATTGACATAATTTTAGTATTTTATGTAAAATCGTATGTGCTAAATTATGTGGAACTTATGTAGTAAAATGTGTCACAAATCGAAATCATCGTTGGCACCTGACTGATTATTTTTTATAGCGGCATGAAACGTGATTTTGAATTCTGCTTTCGATCAACCCAGATAATCTACATAGTATAAAATCTCCCAGGTTTAACTCTCATTCATTCATTCGTGCAAAGGCTACTATGAGTCTCATATAACATGTATACAGTTAGCATGAATAACGCAGGAATACCAAAGAGCGGGTGCCAAGCAAATCCTGATGAGAGTTTGTAGTCGAATAAAACAGTTTCCCGACAGTGGTGGTTCGAAGTGAACGCACGGAAGTATTCACATAAGAATAAGCTCTTATCGCTAATGTATTAGCGTATGGGAAGCTATTAAAACTGTTGGATCTGTACAAATATCTCACGATACAATATCAGACATTTTAAAAAAAAGGCAAAGATAATGTGCAGGCGGCAATTGCAAGTTCTAGTTTACAAACAAGTGTCCACCCATGAAACAATGCGTTTTTAGCATTCGTAGTGTTATCGTCGCTTTGGACGCACTCTCCGCGCGTGCGCAGTTGACGACCATTTAGGTTACTCTCCTGGATCATACTCTGAGGCAGAAACAACTGGGAAACCGCCCATGGTTTTTCTTAGGCTCGCGCTATGCCATGGCGACGTTACGCTTTTACACGAAAGGTTTCTGAAGATTGTATGCAGTGAAGTGGTGACTTTTTTGATTGAAAATAATTAGTGATTTTTTTTATTGAAATAATTAATGCGTTTTTACAGTATTAAATAATACTAAACAATTTCCTGTGTCAGAACGGGTACAAGGCGAACTGTTTCTTTAAACTCCACTATGGTATATATTGTCTCAATAGTTGTAATAAAATAAGGCTCAAACAGTTTCCCGTCATTCATACTTCTACTGAGTGTATCTACACGTTATTCACAGTCACAGTCCTGCACACATACCGTGATATAAGTAAATATTTTCACGTAATTCCAGCATATCGTGTGTACTATCATACACTTTAGCAAAGAATAGAATAGGCAATACACATAAGTTATATATAATAATTTATTCACTGTTACTTTATTCAAATTCTCAGTTCCCGAGCTTTCTTCTCTATAGTATATGATATTGTATGCGGATTCAGTTAAACACAACTTAAATTTGGCCTCCTTAACAAGTCTCATCATAGCCGTGCTGTCCGTAACAATCATATTTATGGTTAATCACATATGTTAGAGTAAATTCTCCTTGATTATGATCATTAGGCACGCTTCACGCTTGATCCGATCTACAAATGAAGTCGAAAAGCGTGTTATTAGGCGCATGGCTCATTTTCAGTTTGGTCATATACATGTACACCATGGTTATATACATTTACATTTAATCGGGTCGAAGTGGATATAAGTTTTCAAGGATGAGGCCCATGTTCATGGGCGCTTATATTCAAACCTGTATTTCACACAGAAAATGCTATTGGTTTTCTTTCAAACTAGTGAAGTGTATGCATGTTTCTCTTGAAAATGAGCCTTTTTAGTTTTTTTAACTCAAAACAGACGTTAGGAAAACAAACTGAAGTTTCAGACATATTGCCTATTGTTATAAATTGATTAGAAACCAGACCATGTCCGAGCCCTTGTCAACTTCTCAATTTATGAACGATATTTTTTACTCTACCTAAGAGTTCTATCGTTTTAATAAGTCGATCGAGTAATGTGATACATACAGTTATTGGTATGCAAGATGAGAATCTTCTGTGAAAACATTCAACTGTTATATTGATCCGGCGTCTGTCAGACGTATATTAAAGTATTGCGCGAAGTGCCGAAATGAAACGCTCGAAAACAGAAACTTTGCATAAAAGTAATCGTATCCCTACTCGTGTGGAAACGATTTTTGAAACGATTAGTTTTTCATCGTAATTCGCTTAGATATTACTCGAATCTTTGACATCACATTCGACGAAAATAATCATACTGCGACGGATATTTTTTTGGAAAATGCAACGAAATTTCCGAAACCATCCGGTAATATGGCGCCACTTGTTAACTGAGTAAAAACAGTTTAATCTTGTCAGAAATATAAACGCGTGTAAAGCGTCATGAATACGTTGGATTAATTCATAAACCTTGTTAATCTTGTTACCGTGATAAGAAAAACAGCTAGAGCTTGATTCGGAAGTTCCATCAAATTCTAGAAGTCGTTTTGTACAATATTAATTTTCTTGGACGGCATTGCTGCTTCGTCCAAAGAGTCATCGTGACCAGACACGTACCTATGCACATTTTGCGGGAAACGTGTTAGCGCCTGCTATGTTGTTGATGTTATGACTAAGTGCATGCACAGAACTTATCAACGAGAAGAATGCAGTGTTTCGCATAATCCCCTGTCAATGTTAAGTTTTGCCTGCAAAAAAAAACAGTCACACTCGTAGCTGTTTATTGTCGCATTTTTATCAATATTTAGCACTTTTCTAAGCACAAATTTAACTACTAGTATTTTGTTTTACTACTGTGACGAAGACCTTGCAGCATTTAAAAATATGCAGAAAAATGTCTCATCCTTAATTGATTAATATATTTTATTTTATAATAAAATTTATTTGATAATTCGAAAACCCACAATAAAATACTATTATGAAATAAAAGGGATAAAAATAATAGGCCAAACCCCCTTTTGAAATAAAAACAATACAATGTTGAATGTAGCTACAGCACAATAAAAGGAAGTGGTACATATGGCAAACCAATGTATGAGATAAACAAAGTCAGTAATGAGTGTTTTTTGGGGGTTTTGTTTGTCATGTGTTAAAATATTAATGCTATGTATTTCAGTTTACTAAAACAGAAACTGGAAAATGAACACAAGTATAGAGAATGGGATACGTAGACAATTTCGATAAATATTGAAAAGTTATATATACTTGATATATCCAAGACATTACTTGCTAGTGTATTTATGTTCGCTCGGCCTCTTAATGTTCATTCAAAACTTTTGGATTTTTCTTTGTATGAAGTCGATCGCCCGGGAAAACCCCATCACTTTTAATCTAGCTTACATGCCTTGGTAAGCATTCTTTCTGTTCCTTGGTGAGGAACCCATTTGTCTCAAGATTTAGCTGCCGTTCATTATATCCAATAAGGCTTGTGTCTCTTCGTCGCTTCATTTTTTTTTTGCGAGGGAACAGAACACGGATGCTATTTATGGAGTGGAAGATTTGGAACAAAGTTTTCTTCATGTATGACCACTAGAAATGTATCTAAAAGTACATGCTAAGAATATTAAAAATACCGCAATATTGTGTGGGTTTATAGATAAAAACCTACCGGTTTTGTCAGAGTCGAGTGTATTGCCCGAGGGCGCCACGAAATAGTCCTTGACACCGGAAAAAATGTCGGCAAGATAATATATAATAAGATAAACAGATAATAAATGACAATTTCACTTCATTTTGTATATCGGTTTTCACAAATTTTTCTTATAATTTGTATCATGGAATGTCATTTATGTAAAAAATAAATAAAATTAAATTTTTTACCAAAGTGTAACACTGTTGAATTAGTTTATACCTTAAATTTGCATTCAAAGTGCATTCATATAGAATTCACGCATTTTTTAGGTGCTTCCACGAGTAAAAACACAACCAAAATTCATTCTGTAAACTGTTTATAAGCGACATGACGCAAACAAAGACTAAAAACGTAGTTATTTTTGACTTGGCTTGATTTAATCGTTGTTCATTAAATTTGGTATTTGATATAATTTTTCATTGTGACCCTTAATCCCATTGAATGAGCAATTATTATCGCATGTGATTTCACAATGCAGAAGTAATCAAGAAACAATGCAACGATCCGCATTGGTCTGTTCAACATAATGGAATATTGTATTTTCCGTGGCGTTATTAATGCGTAAATGATCCCATTTCTATGTAACCATGTTATTTGCATGACAATTATGTTATTTGACCAAATAATTGATACTAGTCCCTTCTTCCAGCAGATAATAAACACTGTGTCAAGATATGAAAGGTTTAATAGAATTTCTAATTTGTTCAGAAGACCATTCAGCTGCACTTCGGATAATTTGCGTTACGATATGGGAACTATTCTTATATTACTATGTTTAACATGCTTCTGACTATATATACGCCTTTTGTGAATATTAACTTTTAAACGTGAATAGTTATCCTTATATTTGCTACCTTGGCACTGCATAAATGTTGTCTATTTTAATATTAATGACTTATACACATTTCAGTTTATTTTGTCAAGGCATTCTGATTATTTGAAAGAACAAGTTCCATGCTTTGTTAATGTAACATAATAAAGAAGTAGATGTTATTTATATAAAAGAAATACTAATTGCTCTTAATAATAATGTTCGTTTATAGTTACTCTAATGGGTTGTAAACGTTTCTAAGAATATCACACAGTTCATTGTTAAAGGCAATAATGAATACAGCAAATGCTTTTATTCTTATTAACGAGCCTGAGGTATAGATATTAGTACAGCATTAGTGTTTTTAGTCATGTTCACGTTGCCGCACAGCGACAAATAGTAACAAGCAAAATGAAATGTGTTTGTTTCTCTGATATGTCATTGACTCATTAAATGTCATGTTGAAATCACATTTAATGCCATCATGATACTTGCATTGGCAAATTATGTGGTGTCGATACTGTCAGTCAGGTAGCGAATTACAGACACCAGGTAATACAAAGACAGGCAAATCCGTTTTGTTTTCTTTGATATGAATGTTCGTGTGATTCGAACGGGGTTTCGAAGTTCACGCCCAAATTCCTAACAAAAACTATAATTACGTTTTCATATATATTTTATATTAATTTTTAATTATATTCCATAGATAGTGGACATGTACCCAGATGCTTAAGCAATTGAATTAAACAAGATAAATCACATTAAACACCCGTCCATGGCCTCTGATTTTTTTGCCGCAGTTGGTCATTCTCAGTATTATATGGTGCAGTTATACAGTTGGTAGTACGTGAGCGAGGTAGTTTGTATTTTGTATTTATAGATCGCTTACATGTCAATCATATAAAACTGGCATAGTAATTCACGCTTAATGTAAATATAATATCACTACTAATCAAAATATCGTTGCATGGGCTGAATTTATTTAAGATATTTCAACATATTCTGTACAATAACATTTTGATTCGAGGTTCTAGCTGTATCATCATTTGATGTAAAAATGTTTCCCCATACTGATACACACGAATATATGTGGCGATATTGAAGTGCCTTACCTGTTGCCAAAACCCATGAAACTGTGGTATAATATTGATTATTTGACAGTATCAATTAATAAAATACAAATTAATCCTACTCGCTAACCAAGTCAGCATATTAAATATATGAGAACTATCAACTGATATGTATAATGTCTTTTCCCATCACATTCTAAAATAAAAGTAAAATTAAATTGCAAATTGTAATATACCTTAATCACACGTTTTTTTTATCTAATTCCAATTAAAATTGTTTAAGAGTTGATTTCTTATGCTCAATGCAATAATATGTTTTCACGTCAGATTACCTCCTACATGAAATAGATTTAGCAATACTTACAATCACTTGTCACGGCGATTGGTCATTCACTGTACTTTCAACATGGTTTAACAAGCAGCGACGTAGCACGAGTTAGTTCATAGACTGTCACTAATTATTTATCGTTTGAAACAAGAATCTGCAAAAAAACAGGTTTGAAAGAAGAAAGAAAGAAGTGATCGAACAGGACAATAAATAGATAGGTTTGCACAAAATTGTTTTCAAAATTAGCATTACAATATACTACAAGAAAACCGCTGTATTTATAGCTGGTTGTATACATGTAATGAACGAGGCTTTGAATGTAATGGGCACGTATTGATAACGTAGATATACTCAGAACATTATTAAAGATAATCTACAACTAATCACAGTATGCACAAACATGTCGACTGAAATAAGTGGTCTTTCACAAATTCATAGGCGTTTTATTCACTGTTATCTTCATTGTTTACAAATGTAGGTACACCGTCAAGTGTTTTATTCACATTAATTTAGGCGAAGTTGTCGGTTGCTTTCACTTCCGTTGTCATAGCAACACAGCCATTAACAAATCAATTCAGTCCAGTAAGCCTGCCATTCATCAACCCTAATAATTATACCAATGTATTGCGCACGTTTTTTATTTCTTTTCATAAAATGAATAACTGAATAATTTCACCCAGAATGTGTATTTTGTTAATTTCGCACACTCAATCAGTTAATTGCTATAATTTGCATGATTTTTTTTAAAATTATTTCTGATCACGCTGTTCATGTATGGTTAATTGTACGTGGGTAATACTCACTTGCTCGTAGTGTTATCCACTAGTGGTCACATGATACATGTTTAACTCAAAATAGCTGGATTTTCAAATAAAATTCGCATAATGTTTGATAGCGACAACAAGCAGATATTTACCATACCTTTATTGAAACTGATACAATGGTGTTGACTTAAACAGAAGTGAAATATGTGCTTCTGTATGGTACTGTCTTGCCAATCATAGACGACGATGTAATTGCTTTTTGACAACTGAATTGAAGTGACAGTAATGCATTTAAATGCATGATGTTATTGGTATCATATACTTTTAATGTCCTGAACCGCGTAACGCTATTTTAATCATACATAAAAATAGAGGTTATAGATTAATGGGAAGTTCAGACTTTCATTGTATGTTGCGAAGTGATTTCCTAGAAGTAACACAGAGATAAAACTATGACAGGCAATAATACTGGATGTAGCATAAGGTGTGAACTGCATTCACTGTAGAATTGCTCATTCGTTCTGCTCTGAAAACAAATATTGAATGCAACCGCAGTAAATGCGAACAATAATTTGTGTGAAACACAACATATATTATAGTAGCTTATTGACGCTAAATAATTTATAAAAGCAAAATTAAAAATCTGTATTTTATTGTATTTCAGTAGTGTTTTCATTATTTATTTATTTATGCATTTGTTGGATCCGAGTTCTGGAAACAAGCTGAACACACAGATTACTCGAGTCACAAAATATCAGTTCGTTTGTATTGTTTTAGGCCATTTACTATCATAATTGATTTGAGTTATTTTGGGTGTTTTGTGGGAGTGATGTGTTAATCATTTGAAGCGGGGGAGTCGTCACCTGCGCATGCGTCAGATGGCCATATCGTATCATTTGTTAAAAACA
Organism: Saccoglossus kowalevskii; assembly: GCF_978046115.1. Classification (NCBI taxonomy): domain Eukaryota; kingdom Metazoa; phylum Hemichordata; class Enteropneusta; family Harrimaniidae; genus Saccoglossus; species Saccoglossus kowalevskii. Next base: position 13,048,441 of record NC_140658.1, read on the forward strand.
AGCGTCTACCCGGGAGCCGTTGCGTGTTGTTATTGTCGCTTGGGACTCAATTCCCGCTCGTACGCAGGTGAGGACCCTCACGCTTAAATATTATAAATGCAGTCTAAAAGTATCATAACGTATTGCTCTGTTGCACTTCCTACTGATTCACATTGTACACATATTATATACTTCCTATAATTCATCACATCAACCACTTTCAAAATTTAAATTTTCGATCAGAATATAAACATGCAAAGACATTTTTTTTATATATGAATAAAGGTATATGGGATTGTACTATTTTCGTTGAAGGTGTGGTGCGTATTGGTAAAACCGCCCCCAATATTATTGAATATAGCTCACCCCTCAAGGTCAATAGCGAAATAAGTGTAGGTGTTATTATTAATTTACTAGAGCGCACGGAATCAATTACTCGACCGTAATGATGTAGGTATGTTATGAAAATAACATGCGTTTAACGTATTGCTCTGTTGCACTTCCTACTGATTCACCCTGTATTTATTATAGTCTACTTACTATATTTCATCACATCAACCATCTCAAAATGTAAATTTTCGATTAAAATATAAACATGCAAAAAAAAAATGTTATATATGAATAATAGTATTTGTGATTATACTTTTTTTGTCGGAAGGTGCGTGTTGTTAAAATTGCCCCTAACATTATTGATTACGACTCGCCCCTCAAGGTCAATAGCGAAATAAGTGTAGGTGATATTATTAATTTACTAGAGCGTATGGAATCAACTACTCGACCTTAATGGGGAAAGTATGTAATGAAAATGTCTCTAGTGGATAATAAAAGCAGTATTAAGCGTTTATTTATTTTGAAATGCATCAACAGGTGATTTATAATACAAACTCCAATATCGATAACGGCGTTCGATTCTAATCCCATGTTTCTTGTTTGTTTATTAAAATTTTCACTTAAGACTGAATGAATAATCTAATGACTCCAGATAAGAAACCACCCACGCAGTAAACGAAGACGATAGACTCAAAAGGTGGTGGAGGACACTTACTTAGTTATGAAAATCTCAATCGGCCCTGAAATGTAAACATATGTAAGCAAATTTTATTACCGCTTTTATACGTGTCCTTGTATTGCTAGTTGTGATTTTAAAATTTCAAATGACAGCGTATATACAAACTGAAAATTAATAAATTGTGCAAGTCACATTTTGATCAGCCTTGACATTGCACTGTGGAATATGTTGCTTATTAACAGTTAATAGCGCTTTACCAAGAACGGACATCAGTCAAAACTAAATTGAATAACAATGTCAGTGTTAATTCACGAGCCTTGTTTCGAGTTTCAAAATAAATTATTCAAAAATAGAAAAAGTCGAAGTTGTAAAATGATGTGCGAGAAGGAGCTACAGTTCTCCTTTCACATACTCATCTTTTATATTGATAAATTATGTAGATACGTAATTATTATAATCTTAGGTTATTAGAATACTCTCACTTGCGACAGTTAGTCTAGCTAATCTAGTTATAAAACACACCATAATACGTATTTCCAATGTCATTGATATACAGGTTAATTGGTTTCTTACAAGATTAATTAAAAACAATTATTTTTGGATATTTTGAATATCAAATATCTATAATAACTAATTAAAATCGGCAGAATCGGCATCATTTACGCTAGTCAAATAACATAGTGTGGTTTATATTCAGATGTGCGGAATGAATCTCATATGGTAATGTTGTGTGTGCCTTGACACGTGTCATTTTGTTGTTAGTTAAATTTAATAAGAATTTGGATTTCGTTTGTGCATCTAAGCATTTATTATGGTCTTGTGTCTTCAAATACTTGAATGAAGATGCTTATCCAATTTACTTCATAACAAACGTGCTGAACATATAAGACACATCACTTTTTGGTTAAGAATTAAAGCAGCATTTTATATTTATATTGCTTTCAAAATTCGAAGACAAACAACACACTTTGCAAACTTTATGTAATTGATTTTCAATGGTTTTACTGCATTAATTAGACTCTTTAAAAAAGGCTTAACATGGTAATTCGTGATATTCACTGTTCGTGTGTTTTTTAAATAAATCATTCACGTTGATTTCTAAACAAAGAACAATCACATAATGACTGTATTTCTTCAGTCAAATTCACTTTCATTTAGTACACACCAAATCTTCTTCAAAAAGATTGACTACACCATAAAAAAAATCCTGTAATCTTCTTCGATACTTGAAATATATCATTGTTCCCTGTAACGACGGTTATAATGCGCAACGGGCTGTGTTATTATCTTATAGATTGAGGCAACAACAAAATTTACTAGAATAGTAATTTTATATTTAAATTACTCTGATGAAATCCATCTGCGCCCTTTGGTTAAATTTATAGCAGAGTGTCTGCAGTTAACATGAAACGAATCTGTATTACATTATGTTCTACATTTTTTAGTTGACATTGAACTATGCGTTGCATTCAACCACCATTACCTACTCAATTCATTCAGTATACAAGGCATCTACACAGATAAATAAAATAGTAAACGGATAATGTTTAAGACAAGAAAAATCGTGCGTTCTTAGTCAATACGAAGGTAAACGGAATGTTAATACAATGGAGTTGGGCCAAAAATAGTATTGTTGTAATTAATATGTTCCTGACTATATGTTCGCCCTAATATGAAAAAGTTCAGATAATTTCTTCCTGCTTGAATACTTAATCGTAAATAAGCAATGATACACATATTATTTTGAATCTACTTTAGAGAAAATAGGCGCTTAAATTCAAACATATATTTCATAGTGAAGATGGAATTTGACTACGTAATATATTTTTTAGTTAGATTTGTGTGTGAATTGTGTGAAAATGTTTTTTTTTTCTAAAACCTGTGAAGTGTATGTGTGTTTTCTCGAATTTGTGGCCGTTGTCCCGTGTTATGGACTGTTCAGCAAACTGGGAATCAGCCACTGTTTCCTTGAAATGAGAGTCGAAAGTGAAAGCTTCTGAATTGAAGATTCGGTCTCTGTCAACGGTCAAAATCAAACGCTCGAAAGCAGCAAATTTGCATAAAAGTTATTCCTTTTCAAGGTAAATCGCTTGAATAATACTCGTCTCGTATGACCAACGAAAATAATGATAATGTAATGGATACTCCATAGTTTAATATAAGACTGACCATAATAAGATAAAGAAGTAAATGAACAGTGCTGCTGTTTCCAAACAGGTACAAACACTAAGTTCAAAACCAGTTTTAAAGACTGTTGCCAATTACACTATATGACCGTCTAAATGTGACTGATCAATTCACAGTGTCATTTCATCAAATGTGCAGAGTATGGCTGTAGGGATAATTTCATTTACGTAAAAATACATTTGACGACCAATTAGCCAGAAGCTTCCACTTCCAGAAGTAAGTTCAGAGAAACGACTGGTGCTTCAGATAAAAAAAAATGTTATATATGTAGGGGAAAATTGTGGTAAAAGATAAACAATGGCATCACTGCTAAGACACAAGTAGCAGAAACGGGAGAATTGTCTGGCATATGATGCAAAACGGCATAGGTCATATTTTAACAATAGGACAATAGGCAATAGAACGAAAAAAAAAAACATTACCAGTCTTTGCAAATAAATGTAAACCAAAATGTTATGGATAGCAAACATGTCACTATATTGTCAATATCTGAAAACAGGATTGTATCATAATTTGGTCTGCCAGTTTTTGCCATAAATTATTCTTGTTTATGCAATTCGAACAAAAAAAAGATTCTTCTAAACCCCATATGATGTAATCAATTACCTAACAAGGTTGATCCATTGAGAAAAGACAGTAGCAAGATTGATTGAATTATGCCACTGTGTATATTGTACTCAATACATCAGACTTGTCTTCTGTCTGATGTTCTTTGATGACTGTTCAATGCCAAAACTACAAAAGCGGATATGTCAAGGAACAGTGAGGCAAATTTTGATAAAATGATTCCCTATTCCACTATTCTCTATACAAGACATTGCATTACTTTTCCCAAAGCTATCCACGTGTGTGATATGGTCACACAGATATTCTGGTTGTACCCGTTACTATACAAGCAGAAGATACATGGATACATCGTTTGTCTGAATGTATGTATGTACGTCATTGGTATATTTAAATTTGACCCAATACTGACAAATAGGGAGGGGTGTGTGCAAATGCTTACTCGGCACACATGCACTGTTTAGGTGTATATTCATAATTGACCCCAAAAAAAAGAAAAGAACATAAACAACCTCTCGTGGAATACAACAGGGATAATTGACAGGCTTTAAGAATGATTGTCATGGTAACGAGCATAAACCATGGATTGTAATATTTAATTTGTGTTTCCACAACATCTATCTTCTGAGTAATTATAATCACAGCTTCAAACAAATGTTTACGTACCTGATTCCACTTCCGGTAGGAGTACCTCCTCAAAATACCAGTCTTGATGGGAGTAACTGTCAATATATCATGTCAAAATAAAGAAGAATGTCAACTGCACCTTTATTGAGAACCAACTAAATGATATTGAAATACAAATTACAGAAAATGTCAACAGTTTCCTATTAAAAATGTAATCGCTATAGAAAAAAGGAGAAATCATTCTGACTATTCTAGGTCTTGTAGTTTTTCATACAACAATGTACCCGGTACTAAATGACGGTCCTGTAGATCCCGGAAACTCTTGCTTCCCCTTGAAATTTGCCTTTGTATCCAGTTACCGTTATCAATTCCACAGACCAACACTTTGAGGATTATATTTATCTTTCATGTTAAACTAGTAAACTATCCAGGTTTAACATAATACTCCAATATCTGAGCAAACCAAGTATATACAAGTTACACTTGTCAGAAAAACTTGTCAGGCCATTGTATATTGCTGACAATAGGGTGAATCAGATACCAGTTACAACCAAATCAGATGGTTTTGTAATACCAGGTCTAGTTTCGTGCTAACTCAGGACGTAAATTATACCACATAGATGCGGCACTTCTTATTTAGTGAGTGATAAATAGTACACCTCCACCCGGATCGGATCACAAGATAACGTCATGTTGTATTCTATAACATTCAGCAAAAATTATATTAATACGGCTTGGATCACGTTTAGATAGTACAGCAACGAAAAAAAGCTGATATTACTGTAAGACGAGAGTTAAATAACAGATTTATACAATATCGAAATATAAAACATAGTTGGGCAAAATTTGTGTTGTATCCATACAACAGACGTCATATACAATGACAGATTGAATTATCCTGAAAGATGTTACTCCCGACAACAAGAACATTAGTTTATCACAGAATTTTATATATATATATATATATATATATATATATATATATATATATATATATATATATATATATATATATATATATATATATATATATATATATATATATATATTTAAATATTGGTCTTGCTGAAGTTGTGAAGATTGCACTAGAATGTCCCAAAATATGACTCAACTTTCGAAATTGCCGTACTGAGTAACTAGAGCATACCGACAATAGTTAGAATGGCTTACCGTTTAAAATATAAATTTGTTTAAAATATAAAATGTGTGCGCTGTTCGGGTAAGATGATGGGAAAAAAACAATATGTGAATTGTGCAGCATGAAAGATACAATAAGTCATTACAGAAAATAGTTTTACATAATTAGAATTACAATTCACTCAAAGAAGACATTGATATTGGGATATCTGGTTTCCAGATGTAATGGACGGGTTTCTGAGTGTAGTAGACATGCATTTTAATAGGAATTTTGTAGATGTGCCGATATACTCTATATAGGGCATTGATGATAATCCGGTATGCACAAACACGTTAACAAAAATAGGCTTTCCCCAGCGAGTTCCTAACGAGATTTTATTCGACGTTATCGTCATTGTTTACTGCAGTACATAAACCAACAAGTGTTTTATACAAACATCATGATTCGAGCGTTCACTACCGTTGGCATAGCAACACTAATAATTCTTGAAACATGTCTACTCGTGTATGACCTGATGACGACTTGGTAGTTCAGCGCTATTCTCAACACAAGTTTAGTTAAGTATGACTGCAATTCATCAACTATATCAACTAGTATCCGTTTTAATAATGCATACATGTTTTCTTTCTTTATTATTATTATTTTCTATAATGTCCAAAGCTATTGAGAGTAATTGAGTATTAAAATAATCTTTGACTTATTTACTATTCCCCACTCAGAATGTACATTTTCTTAATGTACGTGTTGTTGTTTGATGTGTGCCTAATAAAGGTGCGTGGGAAATGTGACACACGATGTCACATAGAGGAAATAAACTAATTATCGTTATAGTTTTCCGACCAATAACTGCAGACTTCGATAATCTAAATGTTAACAGAAGTGGAAATACATTTCAGTTGAATATATCCGTAATGTTTTGTTCAAACTTACAGTGTCACATCTAGCTCACCAACTTTTCTCCAGTGCGTTGTGTATTCAACTCAATATAATTGTCTCAGATAATTGGAGCTTAAACTATGCATACAACACCCGTTCATGGTATTCGTATTATGTGTTATATATAATGTGCTTGCGTATGTCATTATCTTGGCCATCATAGACGACGACGTAATCAGTTTTTGACGACCAAGCTAAAGTGTTTGTAATGCATTTGGGTGTTTGTGTATTCTCATGAAATGATGGTAATTGAGAATACACATTATCTAAATGGGAAATGCACAATATGTTTTTCCATACATTTTGTTGGTAGAATTAACGATCGTGTTGAATTATGCATCGACGTGATTATGCATATACTTAATTGAAGAACAAATCATGGTCACTTTATTACACATATTATAATACATACTTTCCAGAGCTTTTCTGACTTTTGCAATGTATCAACCCGAAAATCATTCTAAACAGAGTTACAGTTAGCACAAATTAGAGTAGATATATACTATTGTAAACTCCACAGTCATCATTTTGGGGTTCTGCAATTGAGGCTTGTAAAATATGCACATTTATGTAGGTAACACAAGCCCAGCTCACAAGTTACAAGTGACTTCTCTCTGTATAAGAATACAAATGTAATGAATAAACGATGTTTATAAACACAACCCTGGCGGTTAAGATCTGCGTAAGACAAGGTTGTTGATTCGTAGGAAAAAATAACGACCAGAACAATTGGTTACGTGTTGTGTAATATTCTAATACACGGTTAATAATTTCCCCAATACGTGAAGATTTGTCGTTGTATTTGTCACAAACCCCGATATAAAAAAAACGATACTCTTTTAGCTCGGCATTTTTCTTTATGCCACAAAGGGGATTTCATGGGAGTAAGACACAGATGAGACTCATAACAGGCAATATATAGTGAGTTAGGCAATAGATGTGAACAATATTTGATGCAGAATCGTCATATTTTCCTTCCCAGTTATGCTTTAAATATCGTATATAAAATGTAAAACTAAAAAATAGCATTATTTTGTTTAACAATAATTATAGTAGTTATATTATTAATGCTAACTAATTCATAAAATTATAATTTATATATAATGTTGTCTTTCATTCATATTTTATATAGTGTTTTCTTTATTTGATTATGAGTGAATGGATTCAAGTGGTGGATCTACAGGTGACCTTAGTCACACAAATTAGTAGAATTATTTTAGGTTTTAGTCATATATTATAATAATTCATTTTAGAGTACATTTCATTGAGGTGTTTCATAGTAGTGACGTGATCATTGGTTAATTTACTGTTGGAATAAATAAATTAACAGATTGGATTTAAATCACCCTCTGTATGTCAATCCTCTTCGTCGGTGAAGTCTTCCTTCGTCTCAGCACACCAACCTGCTTTAAAATTTGAATTTTTTAATTAAACTAAATATACACTTCATATACAGATGATGGTATTTGTGATTGTGTCATTTCAATGGGAAATGCGTATTGATAAAACCGTTCCTAACGTTATTCACTGAATAGTGCTCGACCCTCAATCTGCACGGCGAATTAATTGCACATAATGGTGGTATTATCAATTTACTTGACGCGTGGAATCAATTATTTTTAAGCAAATGACCTCCCATATAACAATCGGAGCGTTTCCTATATTATGAATGTATTTCTTCATTACGGCGTATGTTGTTTGAAAAGCACTAACAGGTCATTTATAACAAACACCAATGCCGATGGTTTGTGTCTGCATCTAATTCCATGGTTTTTGTGTGCTTAATGCCATTCTTGCAAACCACTAAACGATATGTATGGACTAATACCTTGGTTAAGCTATACAGTTTAGCCTCTAATCTCGCTAAGCTGTATCGTTGTGTTATTTAGCATGTTTTGTGATTGAAATACGTTCATTGACCTGTACTTTTCATTGACATATCTGGTGCACAAGCACCTTTAGATAATATCATGTGTTTTTCATTTATGTGTCGGCGTAGAAAATACATCAATCACGCCGCCGCAAACACTTGTTTAGATAAGCATACAGTCATTAATCTATTACGACTAGGCAAAAAAACACCTTTGCAGTAAACGCACAACGAGAAAATCAAATGATGGCGATGTTGGGATACTTAGATATGGCATGATGGATGACTCACAGACGTCATGAGTCATGCATATCTCGTGTTATTGCAGCCAAGGCCTAAAAGAAATGTAATGATTCGACAAAATGCCACCGTCAGTGACATATGTTTTTGGGAAATAAGCACCAATCTATTATTTTGATATTTCGTATGTGATAGTGTAATTTTACAGTTAATTCACTCATATGTAGGTCGAAATTTTCTTTCATCAAAGTGAGATCCATTTAGACAGGGTTTGATAATGTTTACGACATTCGCACTCTCAAAGGAAGCGTAGGTACAAACTGTAAATCAAATTGAATATTTAAAGAAAGAAGTGTTTACTCAACTGCTAAATTCAAGGGCATGTTGACTTGTGGAAGTCAAATTTTGATCAATCTTGACATTGTACTGTAGAATAATTTACTTTTTAACGGTTAATGGCACTGTACTACGTAGGACAATCAGTTTACACATACATACGTCATTTTGTAAATTGTAAATTGTATCAAAGAATGTCAAGAAAGGGAACTACGATAAACGTTTATTTATTTTATTTACTGTTTATGCTGTAAATTTTCACAAATCTAATTGCTCACAGGTTGTAGCGGGCATCGCAATTGCGACTAAATTATTAGTAATTACTGAACAACATACAGGACAGGTTTTGACCTATTTAAAACCACTCAGCATAAATTTAAAGAAAAATCAATTATTGGCAATTTAGGTAAACCGTAATACAAGATATCAATGTTCATGTGTTTAAGATCAATTGATTACGTTCGTTCGTGGAAAAACAAGACCTCATGACGACTGTATATGTTCAACCACATGTAAATGCAGTAAGTTTCAACAACATTTTACAGACCAAATCAACTTCAGAACAAAACATTTTCAGTGAGATTAAACAGCTTTCCCATGAAATGGTCCTCTATACCGATCTTCTTCAATATTGAATCGATACTATTATCTCCTGTAACAACAATTACCATGCTCGAAACGAGGCGATGAAATTGTCATTTCATATTTCCACTACTTTGATGAAATCCAGTTGGTCTCGAGTAATAAGTATGCCCTTTAGATACACTTATACTTGAGTGTCTGCAGATGACATAAGATGAATCAGTATTATTACAGTATTCTATCTTTATCATCGGCATTTTACAGTTCTGAGCTGATAAGTGATGAGAAGATCTACATGCATAGTGATAGGAACTCACCAGTTGAATCTCCGTGTATTTCAATAAGTTACAGTTTAAGTGCCATTTTTTAAGTGCAACTACGAACCACATACATATCTTTATTTAAATGGCGAATAATACGCATGTCCCTAAGATATATATCAGTGTGCCTGCAGTTGATATAAGATGAATATGTATTATCATCGTCTTTTCCTAAATTTGTTTTAATATTTGATGACATATTTGTTTGCATAGTGACCATAGACACTAATGTTTACATTTGCATAGTCTTTTTTGGCGAAACCTGTAAACTACGAATCACATATATATCGTTTGATTGTTCCTACAATATCTAGTTTATTAAACTGGTGAAGAAATTTATTACCTTTAATTTACTTTATTATAATTGTAAAACTATTTTTGGAGATGTAATTAGATCATAGTTGCTAATTCAAAGTCTAAGAAAATTCTAACCGTTTCACAATCCGTGAAAATTGCGACTACGTGAAACATATTTCTGTACACAGTGAAGTTGATGACCTGTATAAATCGCACTATATACATGTATGTATGACAGTGAAATTGAAGTTATATTTAAGCAATGTATGTATCAACGCAGTCAGTTCGAAAACAGGGTACAGCTCATAAATATCCAATGTTTAAACAGTGCGTGGAAAGTAGCGCTTTTCTCGTAAATAATGACGGCTACTGATTGGAACAATAAGAAAGTTTTTTTTCGTAGTGAATGCTGAACAAAAACCAAGAGCTGCCGAAGGTTAGTAAATTGTTATTGCAAATAGGAGCGCGCCAAATGTAGTGTACTGTGTTATGTTGTTACTGTATACACTCCCAGATGGAGTATAAACTATTTTAAATAGTTTCTTAGTGCGCGAAAAAGTATGTGGTATGCAATAATACATATATCATGGACAATACACTTCATGATAATGCTGTTCAGGGGCTTTGTAAACGCTAGTGATTCGTTTAAAATAACAATCGTCAAGCTGTGTTAATGTAATATAATATATAGTCTTTTATAGTTTTTTTAATAGGTCATGAACGTTTCTATGAATAGAATACAATATCACACAATTCACGTTTTTGTTGGTTCATTGTTAAATATGAAAACGAGGGCAGCAAATGTTTTCAATAACGAAAAAAAGAAAATATAATATTTAAACTGCTTTGTAACCCTAGGTTGTTCAATGTCCATCTTGTTTTATGTATTTTTTTAGTAATTTGCCAAGGCTTTGGTAAAACCAGCCACTAAATAGTGTTGTCTGGGGTCCCTCTTTCTATATAACTAACGCTACTTTTGAAAAGCTATAGAACAAATTCGGACAAATTGTTAGCACGTTTCAGCGTATTCCAATCGGATTAAATATCCCAAGCTGAGACGCATCAAGTATTTTTGAAGACAGGTGCACATGATCTGAAAGAGTGATTGCTATTATTGAGGACATTTTACTGATAAAACTCAAAAAAATGTCTCTATATAAAATTATTTTTCAACAGATGAAATCACATGTTATAAATGCTTAAAACGGTCAAGTTGCCTGGTCATAAAAGAGAAAAAATACTGTGGCTGAAAATAGTCAATAGAAATAATAACCCAAATGACGAATCACACACACTTTAGTCAACAATTCTGTCCAACATCATTGAGAGTTTCAAACTCACTGCTGCATTGCGACATGTTAACTTGGGCTAGTAATTAGAGTATGTCCTGCCTTTGAACTGTTTTATATCAGAATCTATAGTCATGAGAATCAAGCACACATCAATTAAACCACATTTTGTTATATTTAAATCGTCCTTTACAAAAATAAATAAACAACCAAAATCCCGTCTGCCGCTTTAAACATTACGAAACAAACTTGAAAAAACACATTTAGAAACACATTAAAGATGATTTATGACAAAATTTATTCAATATAAACACCGATAATAATTTTCATAATTACCGATTACGCGTGAATATATTAAAGATATAAGTTAATTTATTATACTCTCGAATTGTTAGCATTTCATTTGACTTGATTTATGACTGAAAGCAGCTAAATCGCATTAAAAACAATATGTAGCATATCAGGCCAGTTGTATACCATTGCCATGGAAACCTTGTTACATAAAAATCAGAACACGCAGTCAAATTACAGGTGTTAAAATAGGCTCCTCTGACAATCACGTGAATCTCACAGCTTATGCAGATGATGTAAGTTTTTTCAGACAGAGAAAACTCAGTGAGTTATGAGAAAGCAAAGAACTCCCGAATTATTCCTAGGGGCGGGCAGTTGGAAATCACGTATTGATAAACCACTAGGCATTGGTTGGCACAGTGATGGATTAAAACTATTGGTATGTATATTGGCACTTTAAAAGTACTGCTAACGTGAGGAGAAAATATACACGGACAGTACTGATATATTTTGTATTCGTCTCAATACGAGCATTGTACGCAAAATTGACACGTCATTCTGTTCACTGTTGTACATACAAAGTTAGACTTCACACAGCTTAGGTGTAGCTTATTTTGAGCTGTAAGAAATACTTGAATGGTGACACCAACGAATCACCTTAGAACATCTCAAGGGACAGTGTGATCTGAGTTAGAACCTTATCTTTACATATAGAGTTGTTACAAGGTTACAACGTCTATACTTTATATTAACCTCGCACACATGTGTTCCACAAAAATCCATTGACTGGTGCGAAGCACGTTACTAATGCATGTACTATAATAAATTTAGAATTTATGTTACAGGGAATGAACGCAATTTTCTCTCAAATTCAACACCTTCATTCTATTCTAGTTAACTGTTGGTTTCGTGACTCTGTATTTGTCAGCAAATGCAACATTATTCAAACAACACATTTTCATATCATTCTGATGATCTGTTATCTTGAGTGTTATCTAAATCTGATGTATATATGTCACTCTTTTAATGACAGTCATATGCAGTGACGTAATATTTTTTTACGAATAATCTGCCTGTAATGCATGTTTATACTCATTAACTGATTTTTATGGAATACTAATGTTTTTTATCTCGTCCCTCGTAACTCGTACCATAAATGAAACAGTATATCAGGTATATGGAAAGTACAAACTATGGATAAGATCAAACTGTTGTCATAAGATTGGTTTCTCACAGTCTTCTGTTAGTCGAATTTAAAACCGTGTTAAAGTATGCATTGATGTGTTTTCTGTGCAAACCTAGTCAATTATAGAAGATATTGAACGAATGACGATTACATTATTATTCATACTACAACTCATGTCCACTAATTAAGTAAATACTTTTCCCCCTGCCATATATTTGGCAACATAATTTTAGTGTTCATGTACAGTTATGGAATACGTTTACTAAAAGTTTGAACCCTAATCACCTAAAAAACGTTGACCAAAGTAAAGGTATATACAGAGACAGTTTACAAATCGCGTACAGTTAAATCTAGTGCCTGCTCTCTGTATATGGATACAGATGTAACAATTACAGGCTGTAAAAATATACATACATACGTAGATGAGAACATTTGATCAGGCGATAAGGCGTTGAATAATACTTAAATTTATGGCCCGTATCGATATATGAGAAAAAGTATTTTTATTTTTTACCCTGGCATTTTTCACGCATTTACAAGGGCAGTAAAAACATGTTTTAATGAGAGTAATACACAGATAAGACGCAATCTGCGGCAGGTAATATATAAATATATATCATAAATATATATCAGGGGTTAGGCATGGGAGTTAAACTTATTCGCTACACTTCTTTCTCAAGTTAACAGTAATGGTATATTTTTGTTGGTTGTTAATGTTGTAAAAGTCCTTTGACAGCCGACGGTTTCTATTCAGCCTTCACTGAGAAAACAATCTTTCTTAGTTTCGAATAGTGCCCGTTTACGAGTTTCTTTGCTCTGAAGAATGCTCATTTAGTGGGGAGGTATTTTTTCTAGGTTTTAAAAAATACTCGTTTACATGTTTCTGTGTTTTCAACAATAACTATTTACCAGGAAATGACTATTTTTCATAGTTGTAAAACAAAGAATACAATATATCCGTAACAATTTTAAAATGATACGTATTTTCCAGCAGCTACACTATGGTTTACGACCAACGATTTTCTCTGTTCGAGGAGCTGAATGTGTGCATGATCACTCCACAAGATGAGATAAGCAGGTACAGTTGCAATGAAAAGAAATATCTCGTTTAATATGAACCTCGACCCCCGCACCTGGTACGCAATTACCGAGAGATTTTTCAACATCCCCATACACTTTCTTGAGCACTTGATTAATGAGGTATCAAAAAACCGGACGCGGTATGTCTTTGATGTGAAGCCACAATTCCATTGATTTGTAAAATCATTGCTGTATTGGGAGAAATATAATATGAACAAAACACTGGGAATAATATTAACCGGAAATGATAAATGTAAATTCCGTTGATTGGGATCGGGGTTTGTTTTCATTGAGCCTTTATTAATAATATTAGCGTTGTGAGTGTCGCGTTCTACATTACTCATTGCGAGTTTACAAAAACACTCATCGCCAAGTCAATCTTTCCCTGTTTTCAGTCGACGTCTTTCGCTTCTCATGCCGTAACGTATCCGATGCGAAGGAAATATACGCCTTGTCATAGTAGCAATAATTGTATAGTATACGAGTAGTTAAAACTCAGGAACTGCATTCAAAATTAAACTGTTCCCAATAGGGTATTTTAGGTAATTCCATTATATGTTCGGAAAGTTTTTTTAATTAATTGTGTCAACCAGGGTTATTATTTTCGTGAAACCTTCAAAATATAATTAATTAAATGAACGAGCATTCTTATGAATGAAATAATAAAGTGCCAGACAACAAAAACGCATAAAAACATTGTTTGACTGAATTCTCATAAGTTGTAATAGTGAAACCCCGATTCGTTTTTTTTTTTGATTAACGTAGGCGGGTATGTAACTGTACACAATGGTCACTGGAGTATTGGGGTGTTGCAAAGTCCCTCAGTAATTGCCTACCAATTGCGGGAGTTAGGTATATGCAAATATCTTGCACGCGCTGTTAAGGCAAAATATTGTATGTATGTATGTATGTATATTGTGTTTGACAATTACTTTTACTAGTATTTATTCAAACATGCTTTGGATGTCCATGAGTCCATTATTCATATTATTGGCCGATTAAATCAATATAGATTCGTATATATTTCTCGTCCACGTGTCAATTCTAACAGTGAACAATTTCCAGATTTTATTCTTCAAACACATTGGTGCTTCGTGTTATGATTACTGTGGACATATGGTATCGGTTCATATGTCATTGAATTACATCAAATAGTAAAAAAATACATTCATTATACATTGTATAGTTTTGTTGTGAGCGTTTAAACTTGAATAAATTCAATCCATACGCTAGCCAAATTTTAAATGTGAAGTGTTTGTCAAAATAACCAAGCAAATTAATTCAACAATATTAATGATTAGTTTTATTATGTATGTAAGTGAATGCTTATCGTAAAATTGTACGTGACATTGGCGAATTCATTGCAGATGCTGATGGTTTTATTAAATTACTGGACACGCGCATTTACAAGAAACCAATTACCCGGTCGTAACGATGAGGGTATGTAATAAAAATGACCCGGTTGATAATCGAGGCAGTATATAAAAATATTGTAACAAGAGTTAATTTACAATACAAGTACTTATGTCTGCGACGTATGTCTGTATGTATTCCGGTTTCTGTTTGCTTATTTCATTTCCCGGAACAGTCGCAATGATGAATACATTTGTGATAATAATGTGGTTAAGCTGAATAGTTCTATCTTCTAAAAAAACAAAAAGCAAGAGTGGAACTGTATTGCTGTGTTATTTGGGTATTATAATATTATGTGATACAAATCCGTTCATTGATTTGTATTCTTTCAAGGCATGTATTACTATATATACAATTTTAGTAATATAGTCACATTATACAATATAATTAATATGTTCTACTTGTGTCCTGCAAACGCACTTCCGATAGTATGCACATAAATCTAGCCGCTGCATACACATGGTTAGAAAAACGTACAGCCAATACCATCTGATACGAAACAACCTCTCAATAAACGAACAACGTCATACCGAAAGATGGCGATATATAACACATCCAGTTAAGACAATGAACGTATATATGTATACACACATCATCACTCGTGTATGTCACTTGTTATTGAGAACCTTGGCACAAAGGAGATTATATCCAAATAAATCGACGTAATGCCACCATCAAAGCCTTACAAATTCGGGAATTTCTCATTATACAATTATGATATTATTTTATATGTGTTCACGTATTACCATGTGTGTCGACATTTTATCATAAAGGTAGTATCTATATGAGTAGGGGATGATAGTGTTTACGACTCTCAAAAAATGTTAATCAAATGATGATATGAGGTTCAAATGGGATTTCAACTGCTGTATTTTAAAATTATTCTTTTATTTGAGTTGGTCTTGATGTTCATTTAAATTGATTTGCAAACATCTGAAGAACGTTTATTCAACTGGCGATCTTTTTATTAAAACAATTGTTAATACGGCTGTGAATTGAACTATAAGATACGAATGGAAAAGTTGACCAAATTGTATAATACACGAGTTGATCAAGCTAGTGCTGACAGACCATTTATACCTTATCAGTGAATAGCACTGTATCTAGCACGGAAGTATGTTTAAACCTATCTACTCGTAGTTGTAATTACATTGTGACAGTTTCGCATCTATAAATATAGATACACTAAAAAATTATCAAGTGATATTGTATATGTTTTAGCAATGACATTCGTCCTAACAGGTAAAACATTTAAAGTGTTTATAAGCTTTTCCCCAATTTTAAAACACTTTTATAATTACAAAAGGTGTTTATAGTGAAATCACTTGTAAGTCAATGTTTTCGATTGCAACATTTTGTGAATTTTTGTATACAACACATTATGTAAAATGCTTCCACCTGAAATATTTATTGAAAAGTATTCATTATCACTTTTAAAAGACATTTTACTGAAGATACATTTTAAAAGATGTTTTCACCAGGAACACGTATTAAAAATATTCAATAAAACAACACATTTTTAAAAGTGCTTTCACTAGAAACATGTGTTGAAAAGTATTCATTATCACAACAATTTTAAAAGTGCTTTCACTATAAACACATATGTTGAAAAGTGTTTTCACCAAAAACATGTATTGCAAAGGTTTATCATCGCAATGCTTTGAAAAATGCTTTCACGCAAAACACAATTTAAATATTGAAAAGTACTTGTATCAGCGACACATTTTAAAATTAATTCCTAATATTAGCAAAATCATCTCGTCCGCTCTTAACAAGAATTCATTTTTTCTCTCCAGTGTGAAAAAAATACAATATCATCAAAATATTTTAAGTAATGTTGAACTTAATTATCTCATTATTGTTTCGAGGAATGTGATATTTGAATCAGAAATACTACTGTTGTTATAAAGTATGCAGAAACGAAAATATGACTACACACCAGTAAAACGAATTGAATTTTCCTGTTGAATTCTGTTCTATAATTTTATTTGGTAACATATATCATGACTCGGAGGAATGTCGACAATGAATTTATGCAGGATGTAATTTCCTGATGCTGTAAATCTAGTACCGTACAAACTCGCACATAATTAAATGATTGGAGACCGCTACAAATGACTATGCAGTACACGGCTGCATATGTTGGCTCTATCAATTACTTTGTTTACACGTTTTATAATGGAGTAACAAAACCACTATACCTTAAATGTTATTTAGGATGTCTCCTGGTTCCTTTTTTTCTCAGTAAATCTAAAGGCAATCATTCCAAATCTTCTGGATCCTTTCTTTCTCAGTAAATCTAAAAAGCGATAGGTTCAAATCGTTGTTGCTTCTTCAAAGAAAATGACACCTGTCATACTCCTAATTACAATTGTTTAATGAGCATGCTCACGACACAAGTTACCAGTTACTTGAACACGCAAACACTTTACAAAAGTGTGTCTCACAAACAAGTGAAAACCTAAATTATTGTTCAATATTAGTTTTCATATAGTATCGTATATATGAAATTTCTAAATGAAAGTGAAATAAATATGTTTATATTATTAACGACTTAAAGGGGCTCATTTAGATCATGCGCAAATTCGCGCATTCGGGTAGCAATCACCATTATATGGTTTTCAACATTGGGGCTCCGCCAATAGAAAATTAATTTATTGGACCATAGAAAGTTAACGCCTGTCCAGCGCTGCGTCATTTACTAACACGTTTGCTGACTTGAGGTTTGAAAACAGCTCCGTGTATGTTCAGTCTGCTGCTGAACACTGCATGGTAGACATAGGAGCGCATTATGCATAGTCGGGTGTTTAGGGTTGAAACATTGCATGTACATTTGTTTTCTGGAGTATTTCAAAAACAACAGTTTGGAAAAAATTTCTCTTATACATTAGCACTTTCTGAAACAGTTATGGTCTGGTATTGTGGGTTGAAACGTCGTTGGCGATTGTGCTTTCAAAAGTCCTTCAAATTGAACTGATTTCGAGAAAAATGTATGAATGTTCCGATGTGATTCGAACCACCGCCACCGCTCACCAAGTGTAGAATATCAAAGTCCATTAGGTAACAAAGAACTGCACCAGGTGTTTTGATTTCCAGTTGAATTATTTAAATTTAATAAAGTAGTGACATCCTATTACATAAAAAAAACACAAAAGTGCTCCGAAGATAGTAAGCTAGTAACAGCTAGTAAGATCTAAATCTACTATCTATCTTATCTGAATTATTAATAGTTTCCTAATTAAATTCTCCCACGTGAGACGCTTGATATGGATAGGTCATGAATGCCACACATAGTAATTTAAAAATGTAATGAGGGATTTCCGATTTCCTGATATACAGGTTAATTGATTTCGTGGAGGATTATAGAAAAACATACAAGTTTCAAAACGCGAATCTCATGTTGCACGTAACACCAATGTGTCTTTGTGTGGGAGGGGAATATTGTTAACATCAAATATCCATAAATATCGATTAAATCCCTTCAAAACAATGTCGTATACGTCACGCAAACATCGTAATGTTTTTTTTCTCATTTCAAAATAGTTTTATGTGTAAACAATCATTAAGTTTGATCATGCACCCTCAAAGAAAAACTCCCAGTTCAGTTTATGCGGAATGTGTTATGCTTTCTGTTTAGAAATCGAAAACAGAATTTCTGACTTGGATTGGTCTGTAACGTGTATCGAATAGTGCATGGCAACAATGTTCTTGGAGTAAATTATTTCAAGCTGCATTAACACACTAACATTATTGTCAGAATAGCTAACAAAATTTGTATAGCTAATGATATTACAGTGTACATATCCTGCCCTGACCATTCAATACATGCCATTTTGAGGGTCCTGTCACTTAAACTCGATTTTTATACCGTATTGAAATTATAATGTTGGCAAGTGGATACTATACTATCTCCTAGTATGCCACGCTCAGTTATTATTTTCAGCCAGACACATATGACAATTAACGCCATATCCATAAGCAAGTCGTAAATGCAATTTTCACAAAATATAATCGATATAGGCCATCCACTATGACATATGACATATGAATTCATCATCAACTAATCTTGCAAAACTCGTTCTCTCATCTACTCGTATTACTTTGAGGCCTTCATATATGGGAATGGTGATTATGCTATACACTGTCAGAAAATCAATATTGCTCTCAATTTGAGTATCATCACGCTGTTACTGACTGCGTCTACTATATTCGAGCGTGTTCATTTCACATAACCACGTATTTCCTGGCGTATTCATTTGAATGTTACCATGAAATGAATTTGATGGTATTACAATTTCCAATTGGAAAATACAGTACTTTTTTATTTTAAATGTTCATATCATTTCACGTTTTGATTATTGGATCACATTCTGATTCGAATTGTTTTGAACCAGTAACAAATGTGAGTATATAGGAGATGATGGTTAATATTTTAGTTTCATACTATGTGTATCACCAACAGTTTTCAGCTGAAAATTGCTTGAATTGCTTGAATTGAATTGAATTGAATTGTTTTTTTCAAGTATATGTGAACATTGAATATAATTTGTTAACATACAACGTTGTTAATATGTACGAATACTTACCTCATTCATGCAGGTTATCATCTTCTAACAGGAATTTACGTGACATTGGTCGACGAATGAGAACATGATAGTTTAATATTCGGCATCTAATTTGTTATAAATAGGTAATATGTATTGGTCATGTTTCGAATATGTTCTCTTCAATATGTGTTCTAAACGAATTATTTTATATGGCTAGATATACATGCGCATTGGAGACTTGTCACACAGGGAAGCACTTTTATGGTTTCGAATAAAACACACTGTTTATCGCATTGACTGTTCAATACGGATGATAAATTAAACTTAAAATTTGTATTTTTATACTGTCAGAGAAAATTAAAGGCTTGGTCAGAGAGAAGCAGTCTGCCTGGCTAATATTGAATTTATTTAATTCTGTTGTTGTTGAATATTGCTGCTTTTATACTTCTAAATTGCCAGGAATAGATATAGATATATATTTAAAAGAACAAAATGCCGCATATTAGAGGTATTTTACACTGGGGGAATAAACAATCAAACCATTAAACGGATACTAGGGTGAAACTGTATGAAAGAATAGAATAGTTGGAGGGGTGAGTACATGAAATTATTAGAGACAGTATTCCAGAAAAAAATACAACCAAATACATTCATCGATAGTAGTATCAAGACAGGACAAGTAATTGAAGAATTTTTTTGTATCAAAGAAGAAAGATTTTACAAAAGGTCTGAACACACATGGAGAGTTGCACGTAAATCAAATATATTTTTAGTTTCAAATAAATACAATGTTTAATTTTTTTGAAAAATTGAAATCGTACTTTATCAATGTAAGAGTTTTATAATGAATATTATCTTGACTATACAGTTGTAAAATTGCAACTGTGTGTTTATGTTTCTTTCCTAAAAAAATAAAAATATGCAGACGTGAATACATTACACAATGTGTGTTTTGTGTATATTTTGCTTGTTTCACTGTCTTTCTTTTTGTTTGTTAAACATTATATTAAATACACGACTGGTTATTTACTACCGCAAGAGACTCTGACACAAAATTGATATTTTCAGAAATAAATACACGATATTTGTTGGATTGCCTGTATGTGAAGACAATGTGAATTACTTTTACAGTACGTACGTGCCATCACTGTTCCTTTGATTGTAAAACACATGTGGCCGTTGAGGGAGTTTCATTATATCTGAATCGATAATAAATTTCAAGCCCAGTCACTCGTATTGCGCCTTAGTTGACAGATGTGGAGTTCGTCAATAACGGAACTCGTTTTGCTACACGCGTAGTGTTGACGACTGCTTGACACATACAATGGTGTCTTAGCTACGTACGTTTACCGGCCGTATTCCGCAATGGATTTCACCAATTTAAGCGATTATAACAGAACTGAAACATACAGACCCGACCTACCGCCGTGGTTGTTTAATTTCGTGATCCCTATATTCTTCAGCCTCGTCTGCGTAATAGGATTGATCGGCAACGGAATTGTGATCTACATTATACTTCGCTACCCAGGAATGACATCGCTGCCCAATTTGTACATCTTAAACCTGGCGTCTGCGGATTTCCTTTTTCTACTCGGGTTGCCTTTTATGACGTATTTCAACACAACGAAGCGGTGGATATTTGGTAACGTAATGTGCAAGGTAGTGATGGGAATCGATGGTTCTAATATGTTTACTGGTATTTTCACTTTGACTGCGATGGCTATTGATCGATACTTAGCTATCGTTCACATCGTTTGGTCTAAAAACTATAGGACAGTCCGCAAAACTAAAGTGGTGTGTGCCGCGACTTGGATCGGCGCGTTTACTGTCACGGTTCCGTTGTGGATGTACTCAGCGACACAAACGTTCGATGGAGTAACGGTCTGTAACGTCATCTGCCCGGTGTTAGTCGGACAGCTGTTCATTATATACACGTTTCTCTTTGGTTTCGTTCTACCGTTGATATGTATTATAACTTGTTACTGCAGGATACTAAGATACCTGACAAATGGAAGATCGCGTCAACGCCGACGACAGTTTCACGTCGGTAGAGTCGGTGCGATGGTGCTGTTTTCAGTGATTCTATTCGTTATATGTTGGCTCCCTTTTTGGATTATAAGACTGCTGTTACTCTCTGATGATCACAGTCTAACGTTTGCATTACAGGTCTCGTACTACGTCAGTGTATTCCTGAGCTCCATAAATAGCTGTTTAAATCCGCTAGTATACGCGTATTTCAAGCAAGATTTCCAAGACGTGATTAAACACTGCATATGTGATTGCAAGTCACACGACGAAACGATACCCAGGTTTCGCTGTTCATCATACTGAACTAAATTCAACAATAATAACAATGTGAATTGACCTGATAAATTAATGCTCCGTGCTTAACTTTGGCAACGTACCTACAACATCAATACTATTTCTTCAACTAACATACTGGCGGGCTTGTAATATTTCCCAAATGTCAGACCCACGTGCTAACTTGACTGAGTGTCTTGGGGGAATCGACAAGATTATTAAGTATTATTACCTGTTTCTATGTACACTATATACTATGTCTAAAAGCATAATCGTGGTTTTCTGATTATAACATTTAGAGGTATACTAAACAATGTTTCATTTCATGAATGGGTATATTTGATTGAATCATCTGATATAGTTGTGGGTCTTTTATTACTAACGAACAATCAAAAATCAATTTCCCTTATCAGCGAAAATAGCAACAAATTTTTGTGACTATTTAATGCAGATTTCGTTGATAGAGAATGAGCGAGACAGACTTGCAGTTAGTAGGCAATTCGAAATTATTTAGACTCTGGTGAGATCTACACTTAATGTAAACATGTACTCGAATAATATCAGTTGTTTAATGCCGTACTTGTGAAGTTATGCTTCCATTGCGTGCTTTATCTGATTCACGGTCACAGAGAAGTAAAATACAATGTCAAACAGATATTTCTTACCTTCGACATATACTTTAGATAAGCATGACCGGAAACAGATAAGTCCGCAGGAAAAAAATGCTATATAGTGATAGATTGGGAAATTAATTATACAGGGGAATGTCTGCACTTAGTCGTATCACGGGACATGCACCGGAATATGTTGGAAAACGTATGCACAGGTCAGGTAGTTAGAAAGTACACAAATCTGATTATTGTTTTTATTTTTTTGCATTTTTATTTTTATATATGTTGGTTTGTGTATTTTTTGTTTGTTTGTTTATTCATACATTTTTAGCGCAAAAAACTTATGCTGAGATAATGAATAGCTAATTGAACTAATTAAAATATGAAAATTAAAATCATAGATTGTAATCAGATTGACAATACACTTTATTCTGCAAAGTTAAATTATGTCACATGTTATTGTAAAGAGTTTATTCAACCATTAAAAAGATTATCCAATATTCCAATAAAATGATGAACGTTAAATAACATTAATAATATTTCCTGCAACAACCAAAGTACTGATTAAAACTCGGTTATAATTACCAGTCACGATTAATACTGTCCTGATCTACAACGGTGGTTGGAATAGCGTGACAGTTTTAAACTGTAGAATGTACCGCATGCAGTAATTCACATGGAATGGAGCGCAGCTACCGAAAAGAAACATGATGTTGAATAACATAGTATTGATAACCTATATAGTACACGTATCTGTTGGTTGTTTTACATGCATTATTTACTACACGTTGGTTTCTGCAGAGCACTTATTTTCTAATTGGGCATAATTACAAAACATTTTTAATATTCCGCGACAATCATGGTTATTTGAACATGTTCTAATTGAGGTTTATGGTAATATGTCCAATGTCACAGTGTAAGGCCTGATTATTGATATTGAGAGAAACACCCACAGAACTGACACTGGACAGGAAGAACTTTCACTGCTAGAATGTGGTAGACAAGATCGGGATATCAAAAAATATCAAGTTAAGGCTCCTGGCTTTAGTAATTCTCATAATAATGATAAGATACAAAACACAGAATAATACAATGAATAAATTCACTAAAATAGGAGGAGGTGTGCAGTTCCAGAATGTGGAAATTGATGACAGTGTATGGCTTCTTGCAACACAACAACAAAGAGATACAGGAGTCTTGCTTGCAGAGAAACGCTGTTATTCTGGAGGGCACTGTTGATAGATGAATATCGAAGAGCAGTTCATACAAGTCTCAAAGAATGATGATTGAAGCCTGTATTACTTGTCTCACAATTTAGTAGCAGCAACACACACTTAATTGAAAAAGTGAAAAACAACTGTCCTCAATCTTGCCTTTTTATAGAGCACAAATGGTCCAGTTTCAGGTATACCATCTGGGTTCCCACTGGAGCCAATCGGAATTTAGTCTTACTAGGAGCTGTCTCACGATGACATGCAAGCCCTCATGTAGGCAAGTCGTAAACATTCTTTGTTATGTAAATCACAAACACACCTGGTAGTTTCCAATTGACCTTCCAGAGTTGTAAACAAGTATGATCTGTATGAGAGTTATCACACGAACAAAGAACACCGGTTTTTTTTTACATGTTACCATTTTATTTATTAAAATCTTGTTTTAATTATTATATTAATAAACTGCTACACGGTCAGTTTCATATTCACTTTATTAATATCTACATTTCTATTGACCTGCAGTTGCCGTCTGATAACTCATCCTTCATTTACATACTTTTTTTCTTTCAATTACATTTAAACATTCGCCATGATTTACATGTAATTTGTTTATTTAATTTTGTTTAATTTAATAACCGTGTTTTGATATAACACGTGCATTTGCATTGGGCGATTGATTGGACGATTCGTTTGAGTACAACATACAAAGAAAGGAATTTCTTTCTTCTCACTGGTGAACACATGAATCGTGAATGTTAAAAACGGCACTAGGTGGTCGTTCATTATTAGACATAAAATATTATCAAGTCTCGAAAATAAACAAAGAAAAAACATATATTTCCTGGTTTGTGGCCAATCCTTGGAGAATCCCACAATCGCTTTTAGGCTTTCGAACCGATAAGAGCAAAAGTATCAACCCTTCAGATCATGTAGACATGTGCGGATATGTAGGGTAGATTGGGTAGATTGGGTTCTTCTTCACGCTATTACCCAATGAAGTAGCAAATAGGAACGACAATTCCATATGGTGATCAGAGGAGCGCGTTGAGGCAAAGATTGTAATTATAAAATGCCATGAAAAATTAACGTAAATACGTTCGATTTCAACACTGCGTATGTGTTCAGTGTTATGAATACCCATCCACTATAACCTTAAAACAGCGAATCGTGCAGCGAATTAACGATGTATTCACTTTTTCAATTGATGTTTAATGTTGCTTAAACAGTTTCTGAAAAACTCGTTGCAGAGCAAAAGGTACGGGTGTTTATTAAGTGTCACATGTACACATTGCAATTCAGATATAAATGTGGTTGTTGGAAGATTTTCCGGAATTTTATCAGTGTATTGTGCAGTGGACTACTGGTGTACTTATGCCCACGATGTCCAACTGCCGTTGCTAGAGCAAATTACTGTATTATGGGCCACAAGTTTGGTGGTCATACCTGCCACAGCGACTGCTGAGTACACACCGTAATCCAAATGAGTTTATGTTCGTTCAAATTGTCTCAGAATACTTTCACCACAAGACCAAATAATTTGAATTTTCACAACTGTGATTGTCTTTCGACATTAGCTGCATGGTTCCTAACGTTCTTTGCGCATTGTGCGCTTGTGAAATCGGTAGTTGATAATATTTCTGAAGAGTTATTTCAGGGAGAGACTGAACGACCGTCGTTGAAAAAATCAGAAAAACAGTAATTCATTGAAACTTAATACAATATATTTTTCGGTCTGACCAACATAATAGCATATTATCCCTTCAGCAGGGTTATTATTGATTAAGGTAGAGATGCAGTTTACGTGACAGATATTTTAATTAGTTAATTAGAAAACCAAGATGACCTTCCTTGTCCACAAAACTATATATTTTCGGAAAGCTTATTGTATGAATTTTAAAATTTTGTAAATATTTTTTTTAATGGACACTGTAATTAGAAATATGCACAAAAATGTGCTTTTTTGGTCAAAATTTATTTTTAAAAATTTAGCTTCTAAACCATGCTTCTGTTTCCTGACAAGATTGGTTTACGGGTACATATGTTTACTATGAAGAAAACGCTGTCTTGAAAACTGTCTACCAGCAGCAGCTCAAATTTCACTACTTCAAGTTTATGCATAAATTAACACCCAGGCTAGTTGTCTGTACGATTGTTGTACAACTGTTCAACCAAAAATAATGCCCCGACGGAGTTTTTAAGATAAACACATTGCCAATCATTTGTCAAAATTTCAAAACAAAAGGTCAAAGCGTCTAAGCTATTTGTTTTAAAGTTCTGGGATGTGCACTAAAAAGAAGCTGAGATAATAGCTAATTTGCATAACCATTTACTCAGTAAGAAGTTTGCTAATGTTCATAATTAAAATGGCTGTAACAGTTCCAAATTTAAATGTATTGTTTTTTTGTAAAGTTAAATATAGTGCATAATATGGAGATCCCGTCATTCCTTTTTTCACCATGTTTCTTTTTTATTATTTATGTACACTCTTGCTAAGCATTCAAAAGAGAGAATGTTTGCACCTGTTATCTATATTTTAAAATTGTCTTTTGAGTATGTTCCCCTATTCAAAATTCTACAAAATTTTAACAGTCTATAGCCAAGACTGTTTGGATAATAAAAAGCAAAAACAAATTTCACCCCCAAGTGCCCACAAAACTGCATCTCCACCTTAATTTGACAATAGCGGTTTCATGTCAGTGGAAGAATGAATAAATCAATAATTGCAAAACACATTTCCATGCTAGGAACAAACACCGTGACAAAATATGATACACGTGGAGAGACCCACATCGATGCATAGAACACGTAATAGTGTTGCCCGCAGACCATTCAGCTACACATGGGTGGTGATTTGCTTCGTGACCTGGAAAATGCTGTACCTGACAAGTTCCTGCCTATATACATGAACTATTTTAAACATATCCCTACTATACGAATACGTAATTAAGTTATATTCAATAATGCATCTATTATTTACCTGAAATATGCTTATATCAACCATGTGTAATACACACGTCTGGTTATGGTTGCCAAGGCGCTCTATAAATGGCCGTGATTCGCTTGAACGGAAACGCACCACGCTGTGTTAATGCAATATACTAAGAATACTTTGATACCGCCGCTGGGAATGTTAAAGAAATGAAGCTTGTTTAAGCAATTGTGATCTTTTGTAGTTACTCTAATTGCCCGTGAACGTTTCTATGTATATCATACAATAGATAATATATACGTACTCTTCTGTATTTTGCTCTGACAGTGCTCGTTATTTTGTTACCACGATACGAGACACAGCAGCGAAATGGTCTCAAGCAAAACAAAATTTGGTATTTATTTATCTTTTACGGTTTTGATATATGGAATGTCTTGTTGAAATGACATTTTAATCATTGTCTCTGAGTTATTAGGAAATTCGCAAATATTGGTAGATGCTCTAGCAAATTCCGTCACCAGTGCTGAAGAACTGACACACAGATAAGCATTAAAGTCGAAACACATTTTTGAATACACTGAATCAGTTAGACATCCGGTGGTACTGAGAGTGCAATAGGCTGTATCTTTGTATTATATTATGGAATACGTTTATTCACATCCAACTCGCTATAGCATAGTTGTTAAGAAGTTTCATGCCAATTATGATTGAGATTGTGTTACTGTATTGTTTCCTTATATAACCATATAATGATTTATTCAATATATTCATAGATAAGCATTCTCATATTTCATAAGGCCTATATCGAGTACGACGTGTAGCAATGACCACGACAAATTAGTACAATAGAATACTATGTGCTTAGGTCAAACATTATTGCGATTTTGTTGAAGCTATAATTGATAATGTTACTTTATTTACATAATTAAATTTAGCAAAATCGACAAGTAACTAAGCAACCTATACCCAGCGGTGTATTGCTGAAAATGATGTAGTACGGAGACAGATTAATTACAGTCAATGTCCTGAAGCCCTCGCATGTTAGTATTGGATTTTCAACAATCCTATAGTTTTGAGTAAACGTTATTTAAAATGTCCAGCTTGTCATATTACATAATATTATTATACATCTGTCACCATAACGCCATAAGTTACAGCGTGTCGTGATTTTGCGGTATTTTACGGGGTATTTTCATCCTACCATATTAGGAAATGTGAATTCCAAATATGAAATGATTACGCACGTAAGCGTTCTCTAATAATAAAAACAAAGAAAGTACACCGTCGCATCGAGCTCCGCTGCGCTTCGGTCGATATTACCGCTGTACTGTCTTCGTGCATACGTTGAGATATCCTCGTAATGACCTCATGTTATAATGTGAACACTGAAGTTAAATATGCGCTACTTTAACATAAAACAAGTTGATTTGATTGATCGTATAGGACTTCGTGAAATTAACCTTCTGATGTATTGCCTCTCTCGGTTATTATCGTATGGGCTGCAAGGATGAACGTGTCACTACCATGCACTGAAATGGAAATATATTGCGAGTTTTAGGTGTAAATGTTTTTAATTTCCACGATCTAGACCACCACTGCACTAACATCAGTAACGTCTATTACCACAGCTATTTCTTCGGCCTATTGTAATATTATGCACGTCAAAATATCTCCTGTCGCATCAAAATCGACATATGCGTTAATGTGAAACATTTAAGTTTTCGATTAGTGGTTGCTGTGTAATAATATAATGTAAACATGTACTGATCACTCATGTGAAACAATCATTTAATTTACTGTTATTGAATTGTTTTCATCACAATTTAAGAATAGGTGGTGCCTTTATTTATTATGCTATTCTAGAAAATAATTACATTTCAGTTTTGTTCGTTCAACGTGGCTTTGAACAAAATTAGTGCTGACTATGATGCTATTCCCGGGGCGGAGCTACGTCACAGAACGTTTCTATTATGTCGCTACTATCTGCACCACTGAATCATATACTTCTATGGGCTCGTCGGCATAATAAGCAGTGTCTTTCTATGATTTTTTTTTTAAACTGAATCTCCGAGACTGTTGTGTCATTAGAACATCTGATATCGAATGTATTTTTTTACGCAGCTTGTTATCTCATCAAGACTATAATGTATTTACTTCAATGACTAAAGGATCTTTCATCTGAAGGTGATATATACATTACCCTCATGCACAGTTTCGAGCGCCAGAATAAACTAAATAATACACTAGGTTGTAAGCAATTAAAAACAACAGGCAGCTAGGTAGGTGTCTGGTTCTAAACACAGTCCAACATATCAATTAAATCAAATAGTCATTTATATTACGTGATTGATTATATGTGCAAATGATAATATAATATTCGAAAAATGAAATGCGTCATCAATAAAATGTGAGTATAGCCAAACCAAATAGATCAGGTCGTGTTACATATTAACATAATGACATGAACTAGCCTAAATAATAAAATGTTTGTTTTATTCAATATTTTTTCCCAACAAGATCTGTAATGGAATGAATGAATCGTTATATACATTTGATTTTTTGGCTTCCGACACGTATTGTCTCATAGAAAAAAAAACTAGCCTTAAGTATTAAACACTCTTTTTATGTTGTTAGCATACAGATTTCACCTCCTCACAACATCTTAAGCTGTATCACCATGGCGATGCGTATTCCAGATGTATCTACTATCCATGGGGCATGTCTTCTCTACGTTGTCTCTGAGAAAATCTAAAGAAGATCTAAAACCTCTTATTTTTATATGATGTGTATGTATTGCTTACATATATAATGCTTTTTAATGACACTCTTGAATATAAGTGTCGTAAAATTCAAATATGGTTAGTGTGATCTTATATGTTTTGCAGAATTCTTCTTTTACTAACCATGGCTCTTGAATATTTCAAAAATAATTGCTTAGGTGCAATCAATTGTTTACTGCACATCTCTCTGACGCGTAATGCATTGATGCATTCCCACACAAAATATCCTCAGTATGAAATGATCTCAGCAATAATAATTATATTCGCCCTTGCAACGTGATTCAGTTAGAATTGCCGAAACGACATTCTCTCGATTGTTCGTTACCATAAACAAGGACATCAGAAGAGTTCTATCAGTGATTGCTACTGGACATTCACCGTGGACGCTGTTCGAATATGATGAAGAAAAATTAAATGTTGATCACACCAGGATGAAAAAAAATGTTGTTCAAAATACGTGCACGAAAATTACTGTTCAATCCACCCAAACAATCTACTGATATTGTGATAGATGGGTGTTTATTTGGAACATACGGTTCTTTTAATGCAATGAACATACATGGAGATAAGAATGAAGTAGATACAAGGAAATACCTGGAGGGGTAATTGATGGTGATCTAATTTCAGAAGCGTACACTGTATGCATGATCATATGAGCCAAAATAGATATTCACTGGTGAATACGATCAGGTTTTTTTTATTTAACCTCGTATTTCTGAGTTACTACAGTACCTTGACCACAAACACTCATGGTTCAACACTGAAGACCAGTTTAGTTGTTAGGTAGGCGATGTTGTTTGTTGCAATGTCATATCAACATAGCGTCTCCTCATCAATAAAACCAGTCTGTCTACTGACTGTACCGATAACGACATTAAAGCTATCTCCCCCAATACAAATTGAGCTCTAGACGGCTTCAATTCATCAAACATATTTCCGAGTTCCCACACATAATGTGTATTTTGATAGTTACCAGGCGATGTTCACATACTCACATGTCAATATTGTTTTGAATGGTCATTTGTTGTTAAATTATTGTTTCTTGTTTTGATGTATAATGAATAACATATAGGTGAAAATCACCTTGCTTATATTATTGTCTCCCCTGATGGGCTGGTGATAGATGTAAAATACTAACTAATCATGAATGTTGCCTAATAAAGTGTAAGCCTAGATAAAGTAGATTTGTGTTCTGCCATACCAACCTATTAGGTGATTCTAATGAATCTAAATTATGTCAGAATCGGAAATTTACTAGTTTATATTTGTGGTATTGAATATCTACCATTTGAATGTGATAGTTGTATACCACGTATAATTGTCACCAGCCTAAACCATACCTGTAACGATTCTAGTACGTTTAATGAACACAAAATGTTATGCAGTTGTAAATCTGCCCAGAAAATACAATGAAAAATACGTTGTTAATGAAGTATATCCATATGCTCCATGGTTGTACTGACCACGTCATTTTGTCCTTCATTGTAGTATTGGACACGCTACTTCAATTATATAATGTGTTGGCTGTCAATACAGTAAAAAACGCGACCCTGACACAACATTTCACACTGCATTGACGAGCATTTCACACTGCATTGTTTTTTTGTTTCTCTAAATGTTAATTTTATGTAATAGGATATCTACCTTGTTGATTTATAGATGATCGCTGTATGATTCTGAATACTAGATCACATTCACACATAGAAATACATCTCCCAGTGAACGAAATCTTAATTGTTTATTTGTTGCTTAGAGTGCACTTCGTCTAGTAAAGTAAATTATATATCCTTATGTACCCGCCACTATACTGACACACTATATTAGTTCATATTATAAATTACATTAAAACCATGACGGTTAAAAGTGCCTTTACTTACGTCGACAATTCAGTTCAGTTCCGTTACGAATTACACTGAGGTGGTATCCGTTACAAGTTGCTTGTATCCCATCAACTCATGCTTAAAATGACACGGTGTTTCAACTCAAGGAAATGCTGTCTTCTGTAAATTTTCAAGAGGTGCTTAAATTCCCTGAAGTCTACATCAACTTGTACTCACTAACTGTAGGAGTAATTTTCAAACAAACGCACCGAGGACCCTTCATAATGGCTAAGCATACGCTCTATGAATGTTACATAACGTTTCTCATACATACTGAGTGTAGAACCACAAGCATTTGGCTATTTTCTATGTACGAGCTGTATGGACAAGCACACGCACTAAGGTTTCAACATGACGATGCCCTACAAACAAATCGACTGTAAGAATGATTGCCAAGCTTATGCACCAATAATACTATGTAACAGTTTCTTGTCCATATCGACCGTATGAACACATGCCAAGCATATGCACCAACATGACAGTTTCTTGTACATGCCGATTAAAAAAAATGGTTATCAAGCACACGCATCAAGGGTACTATTTTACAGTTGTATGTCATGACTGTAGGAACGATTACCAAGCACACTCACCAAAGATGCTACATGGAGGTTTAATATACAGACACACTGTATGAACACTTGGAAGGAATGCACACCAAAGATGCTACTTGACAGTTTCTTTTATGTGCTGACGTCTTTGATTGTTACGCACACACACAAAGGGCATTACATGATGGCTTTACATACATACTGACTGAGGAACACTTGATCAGTACATGAATTAATGATTCTACCTGGTAGTTTCTTGTATCTAACAACTGTAGGAACGATTGTCAAGCAAACTCACAAAGCATGCTGTAATATGGCAGAATGTAGGAACATTTGCAAAGCACACACAGTAAAATGCTGCATGGCTGGTTCATAATAACAGAGTACTGGTCACAATGGCACCAGGAAACAGAGCATTTTGAATAACTGCTTACATGGTAGGGCATCAAAAAACTTAAAATTCATCAACTTATCAATACATAGAGTGCTTACTCAGCCAATAGAAAAGAGAGACGATCTATGTAATGAAATTAACTCTATTGAACAGGAAATACAACATAATCCCTCACTATACAAACAATTGAATGATACAAAATCACTTCTTGAAAAAATAATAACAAATGAAGTTTAAGAGGCAGCTATCAGATCAAGGTAAAATATATTGAGTGAAAACATCTTTTTTTTATTTTGAATGGTATAATAGAGGCATGAAAATGATGACTTAGTTAGAATGGCCCAATGAAAGCGTGACCGAACTACAATGTGGGATGCGCAAATTACACTTCCGACACTGTCTCACTCGAGTGCCAAACAACTTTTTTGTCAAACTTGCCCAACTGAAGGATTGCTTCCTACCGCCTGCAATATACACAGCGTTACATGTACTATAATCAGATCACTCTTACTTACATTTTACAGACGTCTTTCTCAGACAGTTTCATAATCACATATATGATAAACAGTTATTCATCGCTGATTTCCCACAATGCTCTTATGATATACCTGCTTTATATCGTGACTTGCTAACAAATTGGCGAATACTCACATCTGTTCGAACGGATTCCCCATCCTCTTATCAAAATCTTTTTCAAGAACCGTTATTTCGCAACAAGTTAATTCTGCACCACTTACATGAAACACCATTAAATCTCACTCATTTGTTTGAAGCTGGTATCACAAAAGTTGATGTCTTAATCCACGAATATGAATGGAATGTGTTGATCTACTTCATCCACATGTCAGCATATATTTAAATCTTTCTTCTTGGTATAGCTTTGTGTGTGATAAAAAAGCCATTCCAACACAATATAAAATAGTTTACAAAACATGGACACACTAAACTAAATCGACACTCGAACTAATACTATTTCATGAAATGATAACAAATGATATTTATAATTTTCTCATCTACGTCATAATAAATAAATTATTTTAAATTATTAGCTACTTGGGCCGCCCTGAGGTGAAATCATTGCACAGAACCACAGATTATTGTGTTATATACTCACCTCAGTTGAAGCAGCCGTTCATGTCACCCGCATGGAAAAGGATTACTGGGAACAGACGTCGAACAAACATTCAAAACCCGATTAAGATGGTGATTAAAGATTGAGTACACCTACAATCATCTCAACAAAACATTAAATCTGTTTTAGAACCAGTGGTTTGAAATTGACGCGCTGGCATTGTACAGACTGTCTTTAGGAATGATTGACAAAAACACGTGCCAAGGGCGGTACATAAGTTTCTTACGTATCGACTATCGGAATGCTTGCAAAGCACTTGCATCAAGGTTTTTAGTTCATACCAATTGTAGGAACGATTTTCAAGCACACACACAAAGAATGCTAAGTGACCTATTTTTGTACAAATCACATGTCCCAATCACGACGGTTTTTTACATACGAACTGAAAACGTCACAAAACAGTTGTATGTACAAACTGACTTACTGATTGTTAAGCAAACAAACCAAGGGTACTTTATGACTAACTGTTATACATACCAAACTCGGAAAAGATTGTCAAGCACACTCACCATGGATGTCAAATAAAAGTTTCGTGTACTTACTGCAGATATTCCCTACCCGACTGTATGAATAATTTTCACACACACTCACCATGGATACCATATGAAAGTTTTGTGTACTTCCAGTAGAAATGACCTACATAAACTGACTGTTTGAATGATTGCCAAGAAAATGTACCAAGGGTACCTGACAATTTCATATCAAAGGGTCTGTAGAATTACTAAGCATGTGCACCTGTTTCCTGACTGTACTATCTGTAGCAACCAATCACATGTACCTAGGATGCTATACATGATCGGTTATATGTTCATATCAATTGCAAGAATTATGCTCATGCATGCTTACCAAGGCTTCTACATGACGGTTACTTGCTCATACAGAATGTAGGAATGCTTACATGACGTTTTCTTAATATACAAAGCGTCTAGAAGAACTCTTGCCAAAATCACGTACAAAAGATGCTACATGACATATTCTTGTACACACGATGTTTACATACATTTACACATGCACCAATGATTCTACTTGTTCATAATGAATGCCTGAATAGCACATGCGTCACGATTGCTATATCGAGGTTTTTTACACAAGATAACCGACTAGATGCTACTTTCTAAGGAATTGCTTCCCGGGCACACTCGCCAATGATACCATGAAATGGTACCTTGAGTTAGAACGACTGCCAAGCTCACACGCACCAATGATTCTACATTCCAGTTTCTTGTACCGACTGTAGGAATGATTGTACTCAAGCTGGCGGCTTGTGCATTTTTCTATATGAAGCGCCCAAAATTGAAAGCACTGCCAGCAAAATTGTACATTTAAATATAGAAATATAAAAAGCACAAAACATTATTCGGCAACGAGCACGCTATTTTGTCTACGGTTGTATAACGAGACAGGATAAATTGGTTTTACATTATTTCTAGCTCTAGGCAACATTTGAATGATGACAAACGATATATCTCAAGTGAGTTTATTTAGAGCCTTATCTTTACATATACGTGTATTGCATAATTAACTCGTTCATAGTACATATCAACCTAAAAAAAATGTCACCTGAATATATTTATCGAGGCCAATCACTATAGTGTATGTAATAAAAATCATTTCAGAGTTGCCATGTGCTCTTTTTTTAGACGATGTAATCAAAGTTGAAACTGACTTCACGAATTTATGATTTTTTGTTTTAGTGTCATATAAATTTATATTTGCCTCAAGAAATTTGTTTAGTGAATCGATCTCAAATTCATGGCATCAAGCCCATTCTGTCATTTATATAGTGTGTTTTCTTGAGTACTGTATTATAGGCGGTGTAATCAGTTCGG
Organism: Saccoglossus kowalevskii; assembly: GCF_978046115.1. Lineage (NCBI taxonomy): Eukaryota > Metazoa > Hemichordata > Enteropneusta > Harrimaniidae > Saccoglossus > Saccoglossus kowalevskii. The sequence goes on from NC_140658.1 coordinate 13,083,950, forward strand.
TATTAGTGACTAATCAAACGTGCTAGATACATTTAATGGAGATATAAATCGTGTTTTTAATGCCTTGACCTCGGGTAACTTTAATTCAAGCACGAATATATTAATTACTACCTACGGGTAAGTCAGAGCAGGTGTCGTAAATAAGACTATATATCAATTATATGGGAAGTAAATATTATAAGCCATGGATCAGCAAGAAGTTTACACCAAATTGGTTGGAGACAAATGGTTGTTGTTTTGCCATACGTATCACAGTTACCTATCTCTTTAATTTACAGCCGTACGCGTTTATGGGTTACTTGCATACTTAGTAAATGATATCAAGAACTAGTCAACAATACCATACATTATTACACATACTGCTCTGGAGGTTTATGATGATTGGCTGTAAAAATTGAGAATGTGCTCTGGGGAAACGCGAGTAAGGCTGTCAGTCTTCATGACATGTTTGTCATCAGTGCGCGTACAACCGTGCATTGAATATCGAACTCCCGGGGGGCAAATGTATATTATGACTTGAAATGAATACATTTTGCAATGCAATCCAAGACTTCGGTATGTTTACATACAAATGAAAAATAATATCTGAAGAACTGTGAATCTATTGGCCCTCCTTTCTGAATGTTCATCATTTTTGCATATGTTTAGACGTGTATTTGTTTACATTTACGTGTTTACGATATTTCAGCGATGGCCAACATGTTACAATGAAACTATGTTTCTGAAATACTACTGTTTAATCGAATGTATATACAAAGTATCCTTACATATTGCCCTTATACACCTTATAAATTGCCCTTATTACCTCACACTGATAATAATAAGTATTTTTAAATTAAATATTTAATGTGTTATCTAATATTTATTAAGCTGTGACGTTAACATGACGCGCGCATGAAAGCTAAAAAACAGCAGTCTGGCGTCACCTAAACCAAAATTAAACAACAATTAAAATAAACGATACAATCCAGTCCACATATATGTCAAAGGGTCATACGAACCTAAGTGCACTTAGGAGGTGCAAATTTTGTCCAGGCAGTTATTAAGTTAGTACAATATACGTTGCCATACACTTAAACGATCTGCTGATGAAATACGTTAGGCTCTATAAATATGACTACTATACCAAAGCATATTTTGATTATCCAACATTTTATCGCATATGATAAATGTGTGTTAAAAACATTGCCCTAGGAACTAACGGTATTTGTAGCGACCTTTTTGAGTGCGTCTTTATTTGTTGAATTGTACGTTACCCTAAAAATATATCGTTCTCAAACAGCAAATGACATCACATGTATATGGATTTATAGGGGATAACACGAGCACAGAACTTCAAAATACTGTCAATACATGTCATTGAACGAAGGCATCCAAATGAAGCCATTTACTTTAAACACTGTCCCTAACTACGCTAGTTTGGTTTAAGATGTAAAACAATCTCATGGGTGAGTATTAGGGTATGTTTTCTTTATTTTTTTTTATTTAACACAAACAAAGCAAAAACGAAAAAATACTACATCTTTTTTTCAGATGTGCCTGAACGACTGCGAAGATTGAAATGAGTGTGAGGAAACCCAATGCAATAAACGCGCTTGTTAGATTAAGCCCAGTTGGAAGATTAAGAATCCAATCCTAGACAAGACACTAGTCTCGAAAAGTCCAGTGAGTATATATTATGTACATCTCTCTTGTTAACATTCTTTAATTATGTACAAAGAATGTGAACATTATTAGCCAGTGTCTGAGTATTTATTGTACAAAATTGTGCCTTCATTGCGTATATTAAAAATAATAATCATGTTAATTCATGTTTTAGCAGTGTGTCATTCATTTTTACTAAAATAAAACGGTATTATTGACCTTCATTTCTTATCAAAATGTTACATAATTTTTGTAATGTATGTTACATATTCAGTAGATGAACATATTAACAAAGTTTTCAATTCCTGCAAGAGCATGGTCTTTAGTTACATGTCACGAGCGGACTGCAATTTTAGATATAATAGTGCAACGTGACACGACTTGGCACTCATCCACGCTTAATAGTAAAAACTATTTCAATATATCATGTCACGATCATTATTTTCTATTTCTGAACATTTCTATTACAAAATACCGACGCGAACACGCTAACGAACATGATAACTGTACACCAGTTTTTCAACAAACAGTTCAGTTTTATCTTCATTGCGTTTCTGTATTATATTTTATTATAATTTACATTTGTCAGTTTTTTTGAAACAATTGCACACAAAATACCGTACAAAATACAAATCTCAGCGCTAGTCACGTGCAAAGTGGCCGACTACTCAGACACTGGAACGTATATAGTCGTGTTGTTAGATGATAATCTTCTAATCACTGAAATACATATAACACAACTTAGCCCAAGTAATGCATGATTGATTGGCGAGGAATGAAATTTACAGTTGTCGATCTTGCAGCAGCAGTACTTTGTATACCAGCGATGTAACCGTCGAAGAAATTCAATATTGACGTACACCAGTCACTGATTGGGACATGATTCCATGACTACAAATGCATGCCATTGCATTCCCGGATTGACCACAGATCTTCCTTCAAATTCCAAACTCAAGCTGATAAATGGACAACACGCCCATATTTTAATGTAAAATTATATTTAAGATATTTTATTTTCACTAAAAATATCACAGTAAATTGTAATATTATCGAAATTGCTGTGTGAAGGGAATTCAATCTTGTCGTGTATCTGAACCCGTTATCTCGGCATTGTGCCACGAGTAAAACTATATAGACGTTTTCCGACGGATCTCCATTTAAATTGGCAACACGCCAATAATTCAATGTAAAACTATATATATAAACATTCTTCATGACACCGACTATAACGTTATATCAAACCAGTAACTAAAGTTTGCGGAGGTCTCGAACAACTTATACATGATGGCTTTTAAAAACGAGTTGCATGTCATTTGTATGAAAACGTTATGCATGAGTTCACGGAGAATTGTGATTAAACATTACTTGCTGCAATAATTCATTTATTTAAGATCATTAATATGAAGTTCATCAGGTCAGTATTTTAAAGCCAGGGTACATGCTGCAACCTTTTTTTTTTAATTTCCTAAAGCCGGTCGCTGTAAACACATAGTGTGCGTGTGTTGGTTATAGCTGCATTACTCTCTGGTAGCTAATCAGGTGATGTCGACATGCATTCTGGCTAATTATGATGTTATCAGACAAAAGACACTTAGCGCATGCGCAATGTCAAATAAATGAAATAGTCTTCCGATGTATGGGTTTACTGTACTTTCATGAAAGTAGTGCGCACACATTTATAGTTTCACATTATTTATATATGGAATTTAATTTAAAAAACAGCATCATAATTTGTATATAAATCAACCCATTCAAATCATTCCCTGTGCAATCTTGTGCGCAGGTTTCCTAATATTATCACCACAAAAGGCACGATACAAACTATATATGTTAGTAATCACTGGATTATACTGAAGTAATTGTCCTGGGTTATGTATTTTTTTAAGAATAATGTATGTTTAATATATATACGTCTACGCGAATATTTCAGTTACTAGCAATTAAGGTCAAATATGCACCACATCATGAAGCATTTATGTAGCTGTGTTGTATACTTAAAACATATATATAAATTATACATTAATACCAGTAGGTATATGCATGTTGCACGTTTGTTCGAATGTGACGTGAAAGTTGACGCACAATTTCCAAATAAGAACGACATGCGAACGCGTTCGTAACATTTTCGAATTCGTCCGTATATCGTTCATTTTGGTCACAATATGTTAAAGCTGGAGGGTCGTCACCTGCGCACGCGCGGGAATTGAGTCCCAAGCGACGATAACAACACACGCTAAAAACGCAAAGGCTCATAGGTAGACGCTTGTTTGTAAACATTGACACGCTATGGCAGGCAAGTGACGACTCCCCCTCTTTAATAGATGTCGTCATGATATGTGGCATATCGTCATTTTGAACCTATATCTGAATTGCACACCAGACACCAGTGGACAGATATAGTTGAATAAACATTCGACAGTATTAACGGAGACAGTTGCTTTCATCCCACGCTCAATGATATTATGTTATTCAAACGCTGTAACAATTCATTGAATTCGACACAAGTATCACGACGAAATGGTGTGATGGTCTTTGGAGATAGGAATTTGAATCTAAATAAATGGTTTCATTATAATATTGTTGTGTAGCTGACGACAGCGCTCATATATACCATGGTTAAGGTGGGTATATAACTATAATTCACAGTAGCCATTGGTGCAATGTTCACACACAATGTTATTCACATTTTCTGATCAAATACACACGTTCAATGAATTCTCATTAATATGCACGGTGGGATTTGTGATTGTATTATTTAGGTTACAGAATGCGAGTTTGTTAAATTCCTTCTAGTTTTGACCCTCACAACCAACAGCTAGTGATTTAGCCGCTCATGCCGAAGGCATTATTAATTTAGCCGGCTGTCTTACTGTAAAAAATCTATTACCTAACCAGAACGTAGACAATATGATATGAGAATGGCTAAGTTTACAACACAATGGTATCCTATGTTACGCATTTTTTTTTGTAATCACGTCAACAAACAATGTTTTGCGTGTTTGCACTTATCCCCGCGAATCTATGTGTTTAATTCATACGTTATTGCAATCCGATTGGATATTTAAGTTACGTGATTAGGTTGAACAGTTTAAGGGTCGCTGAGTGTAAAAAATCAACGACGAACAGAACCGTACGTGATTACCCTTTCATGACGTGTATCGTTTACAATCCTAGTAATGTAACATATTCATATTTATACATCATATATAAGAGAAGATATGTTACCGATTTTCTCTAAAGTGCGTATAATGTTGATGATTGTATCCCCCCCCCCCGCTGCTGCATATCCAATATTCGCCGCTAGCATGCAACGAAGTCACAGTGACCCACAAACGTATTCAGAAAAGCACAATGTCGTTACACTGATGCCGCTATAAGAAACATCCATCATGACGGATGCGAACAGCGATACATACAAATGATGGAGATGTATGCAATATCAGTATAGATAATCTCATGACATACATACACATTCACATTCCTGGATATGAGCACATAATATCGGATTAATTCAACGTAATCAGTGATATACGTATTTAAGACTGAAGCTTAATACTGCTTAATGTATTGTATACGTGTCCTCATAGCCACTTATTTAAATGGGTCAACATTTTATCACTCTCAATATAAAGCATTGATATACATTTCGCCAATCGAGTGGTGACATGTTGTTCACACAAGAAATAATGGGGATGAATCCTTAAAACAATTGAGAGATGGAGCATGTATTATAAATTACACTTTTATTTTCCGTGTACTGCCAACTGCCGACCTCCTAATGGAATAATCTCAGAACGCTGTCAACACATCTATGTATTGAATTAAAACCAGGGAAAAGTTGATTGAATAAGAGAATTACAGATACAACGCTAGTCAAATTGGCCTTGACATTGTGCTGCAAGACGATTTGCTTCGTAGCTGTTAATGCGACATTAACTGGGAACAAAATCACATTAACATCAACCGACTAGTCGTTGGAATTACATTTTAACGATTTGAGTTTTCCGCAGTACGGAAATAGAGATGCACTCTGAGTAACGAAAGTGGATCCGAGTGACGCCTAATAAATGTATAGCAATGATGATCATTCTCCCTAAACATGTCACAGTGTAAATTAGAGACGAAATATATAAGATGAAGATATGTTAGCGTGAATATTAAATGACTGCCTAGGATCAAAGTAATATATACATTGGATCCAATGAATGCAAATTAAAGGTACCATGACAACAACTATTCTTAAATTCAAATTCATTACAAATAACATTTCTCAGAGAGAAATCTTCACACGTTTTTCTGATGATAGGCACTGGAATTTTCGGTATTTATTTTCTAGTTTTGGCAATTGTGTGTAGTACATTCAGAATAACTGCACTTAATACACTATTGCTATAGATCGCTCTGTGGCGTCAAAATAATGTATTTGTGTGAGCAGTTACTGTTTTTCATAGACGACTGTGTTAGTGAGAAGTAATCTGTCAACTAGAATATAGAAATATCTGTCATAAACATAATTGTAATTGATTGAAAACAACAGCACAAAACAATATTGACGCTTCGAACAGCCTTTGTTTCGGCCGTTTACGTCATAGAAATGATCTGTCACAAGAGGGCATATGACATTGATAGTCAGTCAGTATATTAGTCGCATACAAAGGTCTAATTAGAATACGATGTGAAGTTTGCATTTTATAACATGAAGAAATTTCTTTAATTCCCTAAAGCACATATTATCTGCAATCATTCGGTGATTGCCAAGAAACCCCTAGAAGCTGTTTCTGATAGTGTGCTGTGTTGTTTTACGCTGGTTCAAATGTTATCGTGTTTCCGTACATCAACCTGAAGTCCTGCATATCTATTGCGATTGCAATATATGCTTTACACAAGGTCACGAAATCCCTTCAGTTCTTTTTTTTTTATAAAAATGATAAACGTAAACATCTTTGACGGACTTCATATTCACAATCACATTTTGCCTAATTGTCATTCACTAATTAGTACAAAAGCTCAGAGCGGTTTTATTTATTCGTCTAAGACTAACTGGATTTATGGTATTTTCAGCTTCGACAATATGTCACTGCCGTTTATGTGACTTAAACGTATCAGCTTAAGGCGGGCAGCATAAACGAAATTTTTCGGCGAATACAGCTTCTCTAGTCTTGAAAAGGACGACTTTCAAAACTCTTTTCGAAATAAAGAAACGGACGAATATTGTATGTCATTAAACTCTTACATTGGAAGTAGAAAGAACATATTGGGGAACGAAACGAAATGCTCAGCACTCAGATACAAAATTGATGTGCTATATTAGATTTATACCTTCTTTCAATGTTGATTTGACTCAATCAGTACTATACACAATCAGTTCAACAATACCGTTCAATTCCAGTCAATGTTGTTTTGTTTTGTTTTGGTATGCGAACAGAAATGCTGGTGACAGTTCTATTATTCCATTGAATTATTAATATTAAAAATTTCAAAAGCTAAAATGTCTGTTGTAAAATAATGATTCACATGCGAAATTGAACGCATTCATGTTACTCCACAACACATGTTATATAAATTCAACTATTATACATTTCCTTTATATGCTTCAAACATCGTGATGAAAACCATTTTTTTTCTGACATTTATTAGCAAACCATAAGTTACAATAAATTATGTTACAATGATACAGTACAGACAAGTTTCCTTATTTCTGAAACATGTATTATGTAATCCGTGAATGATTTAGGAGTTTGAACTATTTAATTGAGGGGTATGAACATTCCATGCTGCATCTGTGTTCACAGAACCGAATAACAGTTGTAGTATATGTTATCAGTACACGCCATAAGCATGTATCATGTGTTGTATTTGGAATATCGAGTTGATTAATGTCAGCTTGCTCCCATTTATTATATCACTCGGTCGGGATGTTTTGTTATCTTAGTGCAGCTGGATTTGTTTGTTTGTTTGTTAAGCCTCGCAGCTCAATCAGGTTTACTAATTAAATTTGCCAGTGTTCATCAACGTGCCTTTGTAGCAGGGCTTACAATATTTGGCCTAAATGAAACCTACCATCAATTCATCAGCAAACTTTCTGTTTGCCTAGAAATACATAAATTATAAACCAGTTTATTTCTTGAGTTAAGTACAAAGTGTAAATGTTTTCTTACATCTGTGCAGGATCATATAACATGAATAAGGTGTACTCACACAAAAACGTTATCATTCCAAACACAAAATCTGAATCACCTGATATTAATGCTAGAAATTCAACAGAACTACAAAACGATTTGTTAAATTTACTGATTGATGAGTCTATGTGTTACTAATAAATACAAAAATGACATCAAACATCTTCAAATCTTTTAGCTCAAGATGGTTAGAACTTAAAAAACAATTATACATTCCCATTGAGAAAAAAATAGGTTACCATGTTTCATTCGAAAAGAGCTTCATCTTTATTGGTTGTATTAGATTTGTTTCTGTTTTAAGGCTAATTAACCCGCTGCAGTGTCAATAATACTGAATGGGAATCTAGAAAAGTGTAATTATACTAGCTCTTCAGATAACAAGCTTCACATGGCATTGGTTACTGGACTAGCTTACAGCTGTTTAGAATGCTGTAACACTGTTAGTTATGTTCGGGTTGAACATGGTACATCGTCGATAACAAGCCATGGCTCTTGTGGCTGATTTGTCATGGACTATAAAATAAGTAAATGGTATAAACAATATAAAAAACCCACACAATGTGATATTTATTAAACTAGGCGCTTTCATTTGTTGAATAAGTCGTTAAATATATGTTATCAGTCAGGCATCGCAAATTGAAAAAGTTAATTATGTTGTACGAAATGAAACCGCTATCATGTATATCTTATCTGAATTGTAATTAATTCAATTTGTCCACCAGAAAAAGTCAGATTAGACCATGAATAATACATACAGTTAATTGAAACTACAAATTTCTATTTCTATTTATATACGAGTCAATTGGTTTTGTTTGGGATAACGGGTAGACAAATTGTGAAACAGAGTGTAGCAATCTTTCTTGTTTGTTTGCCTTTTAGTCATTTATTTACAATACTTTTAATCCCAGAGAACAAAATAATGCTTCTAATATAGATAAAAATTATTGATGTTCAAATGACAAACGTAGACACACCGTTTAACGAAGACCGTCACGCGGATTTAACTGTTTTGTACGCACAGGATTCATGTGTGTGCCTATCACTGAAGTTATTGTAAATATTTGATATTTCGTATGCCTAACTGTGTACTTGTTCTGTGTATGCACCCTAAAACACGTTTGTAACAAACATGTAATCATAATAAATGAATGAGAACAAAACATTAATCGGCTCATGTTATTAATAAATTTTTGCTTGAATTTAGAGTATGAGGCTGAGTTACATTGCAGCCTTTGTGACGCTCGTGTTGATAGAGTAATTATTCAACCTTGTGAATTATAAGAGAGCAAACATTCTGATTTAATGGATGATCACCTCATTTCCTAGTGATGTTTTACATCAAATAATTAGGTTATTAACGGTATATCTTATGAAATTTAGGATTGTGGATTGCAGATTTTAATAGGTTTCGTAATTGCTCAAATTCACCAAGTTAAGTCAATGAATTCGTGATTTTGTAAAATTAGAAGCGGAATTACGAAATGGTATTAAACATACCAATAAATGTATGGAATACATTCAATTACACGACAAACCTTAAGGGAATTAAGTCTATAATTAAGATTTTTTTTAAATTCAAATCTACAAGTCGTATAAAGTGAATTCAGTTTTGCATTCAACAAAATTGAACGATTGCTCCCCCAAAAATATCTATATTTTTACCTCTGCATTCATACATATTTATTTGTAATACTGTGCCTTTACGCATTACATTACGCAACATAACATGCACGGTCGGTAGAATTTTAATATGTAGTGCACATCAGTATTTTAAGTAAGATTAATGAACCGACAATAATAACGAACACGTTCGTATTGTTTTCAACCACCGCTGTGTTAACTTAGCATGCTGTCTACTTCTCAATCAATTTCGGAAATTACATTTTTGATGGGATTATAAATCGTCTCAATCTTTGACGCTGTGATATTGTACATTTCTTATATGCAAATTATCCGGATTTCCGTTGGGAATTTTGCAATATATATCAAAACTAGTAGGCTTTGAAGGCATACAGATGAACTCGAATATCATTTTGACAAGTATATTCGGTTACCTCATTCTGCTGTGCTGTTTTACTGCATTCGTGTATTCCGTATAGGTCAAGTTTTTTTCCGTGAGTAAGTTCAACTCCGTTATTAAATGAAATTGGGTGAGCGTTATGTTTGATCACGTTCTGTTCGGCATATTAGGTGGTTCATTCACAAATGAATTCACTGTTATATCATGAACTTGACCTTGTAGATTTTAATTTTAAAAATATGTACCAATTATGTATACTTCCTTATACTAGAATGTCATTATTGTTCGTTTGAATGCAATCATTATATCATATATATATTGATATATGTGTTGTAATAAACGATGTAATATTTTAATTTATCTCACATATCATTATAGATTTGAATTTGAAGAATATGTACCAATTATGTATATTTTCTTATATGTCATTAGTGTTCGTTTGAATGCAATCAATATGTCATTGTTATATGTATTGTAATAAACGATGTAATATTTATAGCTTGGGATTTCAATGCTAGAACCGCATCTGACCCTGATTACATGTTACATGATGGTACTCGTTATAGCATTGGAATCGATTCTAAAACAGTTACCCAATTTACAGATATTTGAAAAGAATCGGGAGAAATTATGCAAGTACAGATCACAAACAAAAGATTATCTTCACACAGACAAAATAAACAACCATGGTATGATAAGGAATGTCGCATGGCAAAATTATATAAACTTTCCCGTTTACGTCGATATCGTGATACTGGTTGTGAGATTGATTTAAATAACTACAGAAGTGCTCGTAATTCATTTCGATCACTGGTGAGAAAAAAGAAACATACATATAACGAAAAATTGCAGGAAACGATTAGAGAAAACATAATAAGTGAAAAATGTATCTGGGAAACTATTAGAAAGAATAAGAGTAAAAATCAAACATCTATAATCCCATTACAAGATTGGGTCATGTACTTTGAAAAACTGTATAACCAGGATTCATAGATCGAGAGCATCTTACTGAAGTTAAAAACTTTCTGTATAATTTTGATCCGCATTCTCCAGAATTTGACACGACATTGAATGTGCCAATAACGAATGACGAAATTATTCAGTACATACATAGACTTAGAAATGGCAAATCTGCAGGTCCTGACCTTTTAATCGCTGATTTTTTTAAATTTGCATGTGATGTGTCGATAACATTTTTGAATGCCCTTTTTAACTTAATTTTTAATACTGGTATTTTTCCAGAAGGTTGGTCAAAAGGTATTATTATTCCTATCCACAAGAAAATTAGTCGAAATGATCCCGGTAACTATAGAGCTATATCACTCATGAGTATAATTGGAAAAATCTTCACCAGTATCATTGAAGCACGACTATCAAAATGGGCAAGGGTTTTGATATAATCTCAGAGACACAGGCTGGATTTAGGGAGGGCTATTCAACTATTGATCAAATATTTACATTATATGCCATAATTCAGAAACAGTTAGCCAGGAAAGGGGGAAAATTGTATTGCCTCTATATAGATTTCCAGAAAGCATTCGACTCAGCTAATAGGGATTTTTTATTGTTTTAGACTGGCCAATAATGGTATCAACGGAAAATGTATGTAATTTTACCAAGTATTTATAAAGATGTCAAATCATGTGTTCGTGAAGGAGGGGTCACTTCGAGATTCTTTGAATTGAAGAAAGGGGTTCGACAAGGTGCATGATCAGCCCTATTCTCATTTTACATTAATGAGCTACAAAGCATGTTGGATGACTCTGGGTATAGAGGAATACAATTGATCCCGAACGACATGTTAGAGTTGTTTTCATTATTGTATGCTGACGACATTGCTTTATTTTCAAATTCTGTTTTGGGCTTGAAAAGACTAATAAGTATATTTTATGAGTTTACAAACAAGTGGGATCTAAACATCAACTTAAATAAAACTAAAATTGTAGTATACAGAAATGGGGATATCTTAGTAAATATGAAAAGTGGTACTTCGAGAACAAGCAAATTAGTACTGTTAGTTCATACGAATACCTGGAGTTGGTAATGTCATGTAAATGCTCTTTTAATATTACCACAGAAAATGTAGCTACAAAAGGCAAAAAGAAAATGATTGCAATCAAAAAAAACTTAGGCAATATGCAATGTTTTAAAGCAGACTTGTATTGTGGGAGGCTACCCTTATTTTGTTACCATGTTAAAAGATGTGTGAAATATTGGTTAAAAATTACTTGCATGGATGAAAGCAGATTACCCCAAAAAGCTTACCAGATGCTACTTTCACTGGACGAAAAAGGAGAAAGGTCATGGGCCACAGAAATTAAAGAATTGCTATTTAAATATGGATTTGGTTATGTCTGGTTTAATCAAGGGGTGGGGGACTCTGATATGTTCTTGTACAAATTTTGTGAACGGGTCAAAGATATTGGAATTACAGATTGGTATATAGACGTTTGTTCTGGCGAAAAAACACAGTATTATAGGCAATACAAAACAAATTTTGGGATTGAAAACTATGTGTCATTGCCACAATTAAAATTGCGCAGAGCAATAGCAAGATTAAGATGTGCCATCCCTTAGAAATAGAAAGAGGCAGACATAATAATATCCCTAGGGAGGGCCGTATTTGTCATTTATGCCTGCAAGAAATTGATGATGAATATCATTTTTTTACTAAAATGCACTACATGGGACACAATCAGGAAAAAGTATCTCCCAAATGAGACACAACCCCCAAATTTGAATACTCTAGTACAATTATTAAGTTCCTCTAAAAGCCAAATCATTAACTCGTTAGCTCTATTTATTTATAAGTGTTTTTTAATCAAAGATCAAATGAGAATAACCTAATAAGTTTGTATGTATATACATATTAATATCCCCATCACATTATATAGTGCTTATATTATCTATTGACACCCTCTTCATCTATATTTTCATACATATTTTGTAAAATAAATGTATTTCTTGTCAATAATTAATTTGTATGATTGTAATGGGCCGGAGGCCATTATACAATTAATTAATAAATTATTATTATTATTATTATTATTATTATTATTATTATTATTATTATTATTATTATTATTATTATTATTATTATTATGTAATATTTTAATTTATCTCACATATCATAGTTGTTCAGTGTAATAAAAATAGTGTAATATTATTCGTTATCACATATTATTAATTTGGGTATGACAAATCAAAAAGAAAAAAAACTAAGAAGTTTTAGGTAGTAATATTATAATAATTTGAATATTTCTGAGTGTGTTTTAGATGTTAGCTAATACGATTATGTGATATAAAGCCCAATATATGTGGCACGTCATTTCAATCAACTCCAATTTTTCCAAGCGCACCAATTTCTTTCACCCACGGCTAGTGGCAAATTGCCACGGATTGTGAAATTTACTCTGTATTTATGTCACAAATGCATCCTCAAAATCTAATAGTAAAGGCTGAAAAATAACTATATTTCTGTTTCGCAAACATGGAGAACTGGCGGTAATCGGCGTTCATGCAAAACGAATGGCTGTGCAAATGAGCAAGAACGCTCTAAGACTTATTTTCTGAATACGCGTACACAAACTATGATCATTACATTAGTTTTTATCCTTTAGAGGCTGAGAAATTTATACATGCGATGTCAAATTACTAACTTTATAATAACAGATTTATTAAACGAGTGTTGTAGTTTGTATTTGTTCGAAAGAAATGAAAATTACCACACTCGTTTAATAAATCTTATATTGTAGGGTCACTCGTGAGATATCCCCTATATCTCTATATTATGTAATACAAACGCTAATAATGTGTGGTTTTATATTTGTTGATGAATAATTAGAAATTATACTTATATTTCTGTCTTTTCAGATAAGATGTGTACAAATACGTGATACCACATTTTTAATTCTTCCCCCACGTTGCTGACGCTTGTAAATTGGTTCATGATAAGTCCAATAGGATTGTGTATAGTCTACGGATTAAATTCTCTCCAAAATAAGTAACCGTTTTAACAATGCATTGATGGTTCTAAAATACACATACTTCAATATTCAATGACGCTACACTCAAATGTATTATGTGTTCATTAAAAGGCTATCGTATACAAACGAGAAAGGCGCTCAGCCTTGTCTTGAATACGTGTTAAGATATTACGTTCCGAAGTTATTTTTAAAAGCTGCGGCTCAGAATCAATCATGCTAGTAAACTCGTTTTTTTAAATATAATATTGTGTCATACATATTAGGTCCGTGTATGCAAGACGCAATATGATCTTAGTAACACTCATAACAAAATGTCACTGAAACGATCACGTGGCTCTCCAGCTATGCTTGTCGTGAAATAATTGTTAATCCTCTCATTCAATGTTAAGTGTTACATCAAATTGTTATCATGCTGTGATGAGTGATATCTCTGTACTGTAGTAAACACAGTTTTCCGACGTAGCCAGCACATGCTGATATAAGACAGTCACACAATACTTATATCTCTCACTTCTCGTAATTTCATCCTTTCATTCTTCTCTCCAGTTTATTAGTAGTTACATCAGTGTGTATATGTTACACAGGTGTGAATTCACATGGAATTATTTGTCGATGAATTGGGTTGATTGGATTTGGCCACTGTATTCAAACTTGTAGTTTATTTAGAAGATGAGCATCGTTTTCTTTCAATTACTCTTTGCATTCTCCTCAGTTGACGTGCACTCTGCATGTATGTGATTTTTGCTTAAAATTCATATTTTATATACCAACAATTATGAAGTTCTGCTACCATTGGTTTAATTAATTAATCAAATTATAAGTTTTGTGAATAATATTGCAGTGTGGTGATCATTGTTTAGTGTACTTTGGCAGATTGTTAAAGGCCGGTTAAATTTCAGTGACACTTTTTGTACTGACTGTTGATGACGTGAAAATACATAATGGAATTAATCAAACAAATGTTGATACAACATTCTATTCGGCGATAATTTATCTTACAGCTTTAGAATTGTTTAAATACATAACGAAACTCGGTAATTGCTGAGGCAAGGTCGAATGAATATTACACAACACTCATCATACAATAGTTAATGTTGACATATAAATCAAAATTTAGCAATAGGATGTTTCCTATTTAACAAAGTTTGAAATTTGTCATACATTTAAAATCATCGCTTAGTTGGTTTCTTTGAGTTATACCTCGTTGTCTTGTTGATTTATGCTTTTATCAGGCTCTACTGCCAGGGAAATGCAAATTGTTTTACTATTTGTATCTTATGATTGTAAATGATTATTCTTAATACAAAAAGTCCAAATCAACTAAGCCATAAATATGTTCAAAGTGTGCACATGAATAAAACTAAATTCATTGGGTATCTTAAATGATGGTTTTGTATAAGATTTTCAACCAACCTTACAAATATAGCACAAAACTTTCTATATATTACTTTTTTATTTTAGTAGCCAATATATTTTATTTTCATGAGATCTATATGTAGTTTTCATTTCAATATTTATAATATTGAAATCATTATTAGGATTTGAATGACTGTGAAGAACAGTAGTATCATCTGTGAAAAGAATGGCGGATATAGCATACTTAGCATACCATACCTAGTCGTATATGGAAATTTACAAGTCTACGAAAACAAAACAATTGACCAAAAACAAGCGACAAAAAATGAAAAAGAACAAACTAAAACAAATGACAAGTTCACTACACTACATAGTCAAGAGAAAGATATATGGACTCCATTGTATATATGAAGCGATGTCAGGTGCTTCGAGTAGAGTAGATGTAGATGTTAAAATGTCTGCATATGTACTACATGTGCTGGTATAAAAAATGAGCTGCGAAGTGCATATCCCACATTTTGGAGGGAATGGGTTAATGCTACAAAAATGAGGGGAATTATTTTATTTTTGCTGAATATTATGTGTTGGTAAGTAGAATTATTATTGCCAGTAAGCCCAAGTAATTTAATAAGGCCCTCATAATAATATGAGATTATTACGAGGATACCTCAAACACGTCATCAACAGGGGCACTTACGAATTTCATTTGTGACAAAGCAACGTGTCGACATTGAATCATTTCAAAGCACGTGCTGCTTTGACTAGATAAGTAGAATATGTTTGTTCAAATTTGGTCAAAACAGGGCCTGGAGTTATTGGAAAATAGCGGATAGTTGTAATCTGTAGCAACATCTATGTATATATGATTGGTTATAAGAAAATCCGCTATTAAAAATCTTTTCACCAGCATCGTGTATGGATAACAACACCTACCATTCAATGGATATAATGTAAAGTAAAATTCATAATGTTTTGCATTTTACATAATAACATGATTTGATTGAGTAATAGCATAAAATCAATGTTTTGCTTTTAAAGTACGACGGATGCGCTTAGGCATGCGAGGGTGAAACTAGTACGGAGAATGCAACGCTCTAAATCTGTAAAGAGAATATGGTTGTCCCAATATGGCAAAACAGAGTGGGCGTGATATGGACAGTTATTGCGCGCCTCACTCAATACAGGAGTCTGATTAAAAAGAATTATTGTAGAACACATTGGTATAATATTACATCAGTTATGATTTGCATGCTTTGGTACTTGCCTTCAGATATGGATATTAATCTCAAGAATAATATATTTGATCAAAAAATGTGGACGACGAAACGCTTCTAGATTAAATAGTTGCATTTATAAATATGGATCCTAGGCTAACTAAGACTACAGACTGAGGGATATTTACATCATACTTTACTAATTTTCTATAAACACTACTGCACGTACTATAAATATTTCTGAATGGTTCAATATGCATGTCCAGTTGAGTGTAAATAATGAAGTGTTTTTAGGAATATTTGATATAAAACAGGTATATCCTGAATAAAAGTAAATGGATATTAAGTAAAGTCCAACATTTTTTTCGCATTTTACATAATAACCTGATTGGATTGAGTAACAGCATAAAATCAATGTTTTGCTTTTAAAATACGTCGGAAGCGCTCAGGCATGCTAGGGTTAAACTAGTGTCATGGATTTGTTTCAATGTGTCTAGTTACAGACTTGATAGCTGGGTTTCTAGTGGATTGCTGTGTCATATCTGTCAGCAATTGCCCATACCCTGTTATCATTTAGGCTCATGCGGTGTGCTGGTCGAAACTAAACTCAGTGATTGAAACTAAATCTGACAGTTTGGTATGTGTGGTTTCCCGTTATAGCGGACGATTAATCAAATAGATATGACCTGTTAAATGCTTCGTGTGATTGGCTATATGCGAGTTGGATGTTTGTAGGCTACGCCTTAAGTATTTAAACTCCCCTGTAATTGGCTAGAGTTTTGGAAAGTAAATAACGAGAGTCTTGGTCAGTCTGAGAGAGATCTTCATGAGATGAGGCGAGTCTTGAGAGTACTCCGCGAAGCGAGAGAGTCTTGGGGGACTTTTCCCCGAGGCATTCTCTCTTTGAGAGTTCTCGACAGGCGACTAAGACTAGAAAATTGACACGATTCTAGATCTGTGGGTGTCTTTGTTCAGTGAAGGGGTGGCGAACGTAACGAAACCTGGTACTTGGCATGAGGTTTAATAACACGATAATTAAGCCATCATACTAGTAAGGAGAACGCAACGCTCTAAATCTATAAAAGGAATATGTTTGTTCAAATGTGGTCAAACAGAGCGGGTGTGATATGGACAACTATTGAGCGGCTCACTCATTGCAATACACGAGTCTGGTTAACGAGAATTATTGTGGAACACATTGGTATAATATACATCAGTTGTGATTTGCATGCTTTGGTACTTGCCTTCAGATATGTATATATATCTGAAGAATAATATATTTGATCAAAAATATGGACGACGAAACGCTTCTGGATTAAATATTTGCATTTATAAATGTGGATCCTCGGCTAACTAAGACTACAGACTGAGGGATATTTACATCATACTTTACTAATTATCTATAAACACTACTGCACGTACTATAAATATCTCTGAATGGTTCAATACGCATGTCCAGTTGAGTGTAAATAATGAAGTGCTTTTAGAAATATTTGATATAAAACAGATATATATCCTGAATACGAAGTAGGGTAACTGGGAAATCATCAGGGGAAATCCGTGTATACACTATTCGATTTTAATTTGCATTTCAAATATATATAATTAATTTTGTTTCGCTTGAAGGAAACAAACAAGTCATCGTGAGCTTCAATTTGTAACACAGCTTTATTAATTTTGTAAAGTATTCCGTGTCTAATGCTAGTAAATTGAAACTGTTGTTTCTTTAAGTGTATCTGATCATAGTACATAAGTACGCTCTCACAAATCACATTCCGGTGTTTAAGTTTAAGAAGTGTGGATCGGTACAAATGAAACCTAATACACTCACAATACGCTCTCTATTCCATATATGTATCGGGACTGTGCATGCACGATGCAATATGATTAAAGTAACATTTAAAACAAAATACAAAAAACGACCACGTGCCGTTGCAGCATTGCAGTGAGTACTAATATAGAACCAGGGAAGCCCGCCAGTATTAGACAGATTCTTTTAATATATTCACGGCTGCCTGGTATGAAGTATTGCCTGTATTGTGGTAAACTTGTTTTGCCGATGTTGATGTATACCATCCACACCCACATTTTCCGGGCATGTTTCTTTATTGATAGTTGCATTCACATGTACCCAACGGCATTTGGCTTATGTTGCATTGTTTAAAGATAGCTGCTGAATGGAGGACATTTTTTCGCATCGTATTCGGACGTCATAATTGTTTTCAACAGACGACAATAGATCGGAAAAATGAGATGATGTGAATAGCATATCTTGAATGCATTTACACTCGAGAAGCATGTCGTCACTAAAGGTTTTGACAGGAATTTTGTATTGCATACCTGGATAATAAAATATAAGAGATATTTTTTTCAAAAAAATGAACGAAATTATAAAAGAACTCAAACAATGCGCATACTCTCGAGGTGAGTGTTTTCCCTGGAGCCCATATTCTCAACTACTGAAACTGTCATACACGGTCTTTTACCACCCAAAATTCAGCAAAGGCATAATATATAGATGATTAATAATGCGAAAACCCAACTTATCGATAACTGATCCGAATTAGATTTATATCTAACAAAGAAATGTGTTTGTTTAGATATGGTCAAATAGGGTCGGGCGTGATATAGTAAATTATTCCACGGCTCGCTCATCGGGTTTCTCATAGCGTTTCAAGACCGGGCAATACGGGGGACATGGTCGTGCTTGCACATATTTATTTCAAATAACTATTCCATCATTTGGACAAAATGCATTATAAGCAGTTACTTGTATTCTAAAGCAATCTCACTTTGGGCTCTTGATATATATGAAATCCTATAGAGAAACCTGAAGTGGGTGGAACAAATGCCATTCCAGGGACAAACTACTACACAGCCACACAGTTGCTGATTTAAACGGCATAACTTTTTCACCCATGAAAGTCATTTTGAATTTTTACATTCATTCATTTAATTGTCTGGTCTGAACGGAACGGATCAATATGCATGTATAATAGGATGTAAACATGCTTAATACAAAACCTTCATGTGTCATAAATAAAAGGGGGTAAAAGGGAATCAGCATACGTGTTTTTCGATTTTAAGGTAGCATTATTTAACGTTTTTCCAAATTATTGTATTTTTTTCACAAATCATACTATTTTCAAAGACGTTGGCGTTTGTTAATTTAGCAAATAAGTGTTCAAGCTGTTGTTTTTCTTCCATTTATGAGAAAATAAAACGTCTGCTGTTCAAATTAAATTGGTTATAATGTTGTCTCATTGTTTCTTTTTCTTCTATCTTATGATACGACCACTCAAAACATGCCTCTGTTAATGGACCACTCAAATTATAAATTCCTTTTTTGATCTAATACACAGGCACTCTCTAAGATATTTGTTTTCATGGTTTCGTGCCCTTTGACTTAGACGTTGATTGCCTGTATTCGGGTGTGTTTCGTAATCATACTAGGATGTGATATCAGTCGATATCTAACACGCAATGAGAGTTTCTAAACACTTCGTAGTTAGTCTCCACTCCTGTTTGTTTCACGAATTAGTCATTTGCATATCAATATGTCCGACACAAGGTCACGTTACCACTTTGGAAACAAGTGATTTTGGTGTTTTCATCTAAAGATTTTACCAAAATGGAGCTCGGCCATTTCTTTAATTTGCTTGTTTCCAATTGCTTCTTAACTTTCTATGCCCCTACAAATATTTTAACAGATTTGTACGTGAAAACCAACCGCGGGCACCGATAAACAGGCATGAAAACCATTGCCGTAATTTCATTGACGTTTCCTAGGAGTTTATGGTTTTTTTCAAATTACGAAGTTACGAAAAAATAGTGTAGGTTTTGTGTCGTCGGATTAACATCAAACTTGCACAGCTTTGATGTGACATTGAGAGGAACTTAAATATGTCTAAGCAAAATATTTCATAGATTATTTGTGAATGTGTGATCGTTTAGTTGGTGACAATGCAAATAAAACTTGGAATTCAGCTCGAAACACGGCGCATGGATACTGTTTAAAAGCATTCAATTAACACACTACTGGAGTACTAGAAAACGTGACAAAAATTATGTTTTAGGACAAGCATAACTGTGTAATTTATTCAGGAAAAGTTGCAAACATAAAAACACATTTTTAAAAAGTTTCATTTAGTAAGTATGCAAATAATTCAGTAAGTATGCAAATAATTCAGTAAGTATGCAAATAATTCAGTAAGTATGCAAATAATTCAGTAAGTATGCAAATGATTCAGTAAGTATGCAAATGATTCAGTAAGTATACAAATAATTCAGTAAGTATGCAAATAATTCAGTAAGTATGCAAATGATTCAGTAAGTATGCAAATGATTCAGTAAGTATGCAAATGATTCAGTAAGTATGCAAATGATTCAGTAAGTATACAAATAATTCAGTAAGTATGCAAATAATTCAGTAAGTATGCAAATGATTCAGTAAGTATACAAATAATTCAGTAAGTATGCAAATAATTCAGTAAGTATGCAAATGATTCAGTAAGTATACAAATAATTCAGTAAGTATGCAAATAATTCAGTAAGTATGCAAATAATTCAGTAAGTATGCAAATAATTCAGTAAGTATGCAAATGATTCAGTAAGTATGCAAATGATTCAGTAAGTATGCAAATGATTCAGTAAGTATACAAATAATTCAGTAAGTATGCAAATAATTCAGTAAGTATGCAAATGATTCAGTAAGTATGCAAATGATTCAGTAAGTATGCAAATGATTCAGTAAGTATGCAAATGATTCAGTAAGTATACAAATAATTCAGTAAGTATGCAAATAATTCAGTAAGTATGCAAATGATTCAGTAAGTATACAAATAATTCAGTAAGTATGCAAATAATTCAGTAAGTATGCAAATGATTCAGTAAGTATACAAATAATTCAGTAAGTATGCAAATAATTCAGTAAGTATGCAAATGATTCAGTAAGTATGCAAATGATCAGTAAGTATGCAAATGATTCAGTAAGTATGCAAATGATTCAGTAAGTATACAAATAATTCAGTAAGTATGCAAATGATTCAGTAAGTATACAAATAATTCAGTAAGTATGCAAATAATTCAGTAAGTATGCAAATGATTCAGTAAGTATACAAATAATTCAGTAAGTATGCAAATAATTCAGTAAGTATGCAAATAATTCAGTAAGTATGCAAATAATTCAGTAAGTATGCAAATGATTCAGTAAGTATACAAATAATTCAGTAAGTATGCAAATGATCAGTAAGTATGCAAATGATTCAGTAAGTATGCAAACAATGCTCTCGCTTCCTTAATTTGTAACTCAAGCTTAAATTTAATTTTGCTTCAATTGAAAATCAAGATTTTTTGCAGTTGCCTATCGCTCTTCTCTGGCATCTGCAGTGTACCGGTAGACAGATGGCAAGGAAAAAAACTTTTTGAAACCAGCGACTTCTGCTACGTATTATTTAAATTAAGGAAGGAATGTAAACACTTGAATAACTGTATTAACTACCTCTGCTAATATTGTTGTTTAACCTTTTTAGTTATGTCTGTCTCCCAATTAATTCTCATTGCAAAAGAATTTTTTATGAAATATTCTTCATTTATAACTCGTGAAATTCATGAAAAGACTTTTACGAAATGTTCAGAGAGGGTTTCTCTTGATAAAAAGACCAATAACTTGGATTTTGGAATATAACTTGATGTAATTGCCATTAAAACATCGATTTTATGGAATGATTCTTCAGAAAGCTATTGACGAATTTTAATTACATTTTCAGAATATTCTTGACACGAGAATCGGATCAGATTGCCATGGATACATACTGATTCTTCACCATTGCTGGGTCACAGGTAGATTAGTCTGGTGAATAAACCTTTAAAGACTTAATCTGACCGTTTTTAATCTGAGGAAAAAACATGAAAAACATGTTTTGTTTATAAAGGAGATGTTTTATTTATATCATTCAAGCAAATTGCGTCTAAAATATACATATTTTTACCAATTGCTACTAAAAAAGTAGATTATGGTGTTTTTTGTCGAAATATCCCATACATAAAATTCCAGTCGTAAATAAAATAATTAACTGATTTGTATAGGGTTAAATATACAGCATGTGCCATTATGTCGCAGGTTATTATACAAAAATGACTATGCACACAACATTCCATGTCGGTGGATTACAACATATGTATGAAAGTGGATCTTCTCTGAAGATGTAAGCCTGCAAACCATTGACGATATTGGCTACGCTGTTAGACATATTATTCATCAAGCACCACAATACAGGAAATTTGAAAACACACTTTACATTATCTTGTCTGAGCATGTCAAGGAAAAACAGCATGTCCGTGTGGGGTGTTACTCACATGAGAGATAACATCTTGATCAATCGATTATCGCGCTAACTAAGCGTTTGACTAATCAATCACCAATTTATTGAATATTTTGTTCCCAAACATCGAAATACATAAATGATGTACTATAGATACGCGTAGACATAAGACATCACATCATAATCGGTGAACACAATTTTGAACGCACAACAGTTATGTCGAAGCACTGTTACCTTGCGATATCGAATCATACCACTCTAAATGATATATCGACTGACACTACTATCCCCAGCAGAAGATTTATGATTTCCATTATTTCAATCACTATTCAGTATTCGTAATTATCGTAGAGTCAACTCATTATTATTCATTCTAACTAATATTTTCTCATCTGCATTTAAATCCACAATTTGTTATATTATTGGCTTTTTTGTAGGTTGATTGGCAATTGAATACAGAGTTCTAGTTAATTAAATTACAACACTTGAGAATGAAGGATACGTTATCGAAGATACATTTGATATATGGCGCTGTACTTTCCATGTGTTTTGTCTATACGTCGTGGTATTATCAATTACTACTGTACATCTATATACTGAGTTATAATTTCGAACTGACGCCAGTCTGTTGAGTTGAAAGATTGATTACTATAATAACATAACATTGCACTTATGCGTCTTTCAGTATACATGTGCACAGCATGTTTTGTTTATATCATTCACTAAGAAGACACATGTGCATTGCGAATAAAACCGCAGCCCTATTTACCTAATTGTGTGTGAAATATGTGATTGTGTGTTTTTTTCTGAAAATTTCACAAACAAGCAGGGTAGATGAATACAATTTTTTTTTTTGTGAATGCATTGGTGTTACAGTGGTGATCAGGTTCGGTTGGTTTCCCACTTGCACGTGCTAAAAAAAGTGTTAATCCCGGTCGTTTGCTGTTAGGTAACATTTGTCTTGATTGAAGTCCTAAAATTAGTTTTAAATTACATTATTTCTAACATGTAAATGGTAGATCAACATTTACGCGAAGTACATATCTGATTATGTAAAACCTAAAATTGTGGA
Source organism: Saccoglossus kowalevskii (assembly GCF_978046115.1). Classification (NCBI taxonomy): domain Eukaryota; kingdom Metazoa; phylum Hemichordata; class Enteropneusta; family Harrimaniidae; genus Saccoglossus; species Saccoglossus kowalevskii. Next base: position 13,107,744 of record NC_140658.1, read on the forward strand.
AGATCGACTTTTTTCAATTCAGAATATAAAGAAATAGATTACAATTCTATAATTTACGCAATGCATTTCGGACTTGCGTGGCAACGACGAGTGATAACAACTGTGCTTTAAGAGAACACCTGGTAGGGTTTGATATTTTTACCGAAAAATTCAGATCAGCAAAGGTGAAGGATGAACGTTCTACTGACCAAATTGAGCTGGTGAGTGATGAAATATTGAAACGAGTGATTTCTGATAAATAAATGCAAGTGTATACGTACATCCGGGTATTTTTTCCACTCACCATTCCGTTCTTCATGTACACAAAGACAGTTACAGAACACATAGCGCGTGTGAGATATGTATGTAAATGAATATAATTATTCAAATACAGAGCAGATGGTTCTAAAACGTAAAATGTAATTTACAATTAGGGGTGTAAATAAGTATTCAATTAATTTGCGTGTGTGTGGTTTAAAGTAGAAAACCCCCACCACTCGTAGTTTTTTATATTATAATCGACTCGGGCCTGCGGTATTCGGCGATCCTAAGACTTCTCTGTTTTCTTCTTTTTCGTTTCGGTGACGTGGATTTCCCATTACGGATCACCCGATTTATGTTGCAAAAAGGGCACTAAAGAATACATTGACAGGAATATGAGGACATTTATTTGATCTAACGCATCTTGAGATTCGAATGTTCGACTATTTCGAGACAAGTGGCACCACAAATTCAATAAAAAAAATATTAATTATATTTTTCGATAGACGAATTTTAAAACAGAAATATTCCTACACATTGTCGTACATTGCGGGTTTGATAAGAAAGGTCGGATGTTTGTGTACGTAGTATGGAACCCATATCGAACGCGTTGTGACGGCTATAGCTCTTAAAATATAAATGTTGAGGAGGATTAGAAATATTGGTTTTCCGGTTATAAATGCAGTCTAATCATCATGCATTAGATCTTCCAAATAAATATATTTAATGTAATGTATACATAACATCAGCAATTTTATTAATAAATCATTACTAACGTACCGTCGTGCTCGACTCATGTCTTAAGCTGCTGATTCAAGTTAAATATTAAACATGCTTTGATCTTACCGACATTATTAATCGTGTACTGTAAAATATGCGTATTTAATAAAATATTGCCCGTACGCGATATTACTTTAATGAAAATTTACATATATTGTATCACCGATCTTTTGCTTTCTCTGGGCCAAGACGTTCACGTTTTATTTATCTGAATTAATCGTCTCACAATATTGGTCATTGGATACTATTAAATATACTGATTGATTGACGGATTAATTCGAAGATGTTTTTATTTTTATTTATTTCGATAAAAAGAATATTGATTCAAAATTATCAAGCAGAGTTTTTAAATAATTTAAGGTAGAGATGCAGTTTATCTGACAAGTATTTCAATTAGTAAATTAGGAAACCAAGATGACTTCCCTTGTCCACAAAACTATATATTTTAGAAAAGCTTATTGTATGAATTTTAAAATTTTGTTAGTATTTTTTTTTCTATGGACACTGTGGTTTGAAATATGCACAAAAATGTGCTCTTTTGGTCAAAACCGATTTAAAAAAAATAGCTTTAAAACCATGCTTCTGTTTTCTGTCAAAATTGGTTTATGGGTACATCTAATTACAAAGATGAAAGTGGCGTCTTAAGAAGACTGTCTACCAGTTGTCAATTTTGCAGAGCAGCAGCTCAAATTTCACTACTTCAAGTTTATGCATAAATTAACACCCAGGCTAGGTGTCTGTACGATTGTTGTAATACTGTTCAACCAAAAAAATGCCCGACGGCGTTTGAAGATAAACACATTGTCAATCTTTTGTGAAAATTTCAAAACAAAAGGTCAAAGCGTCTAGGAGCTATTTTTTTACGTTCTGGGATGTACACTAAAAAGATGCTGAGATAATTGCTAATTTGCATAACAATTCACTCAGTAAGAGGTTTGCTAATGCTCATAATTAAAATGGCTGTAACAGTTCCAAATTTAAATGTGTTATCGTTTTGTTAAAAGTTAAATATAGTGCATAATATGGAGATCCCGTCATTTCTTTTTTTCACCATGTTTCTTTTTCATTATTTATGTACAGCCGTGCTAAATCTTGCTAAGCATTCAAACGAGAGAATGTTTGCACCTGTTATCTATATTTTAAAGTCGTTTTTTGAGTATGTTCCACTATTCATAATTCTACCAAATTTTAAAAGTCTATAGCCAAGACTGTTTGGATAATAAAAAAATAAGTTCACTCCCAGTTGCCCATGAACCTACATCTCTACCTTAAGTTAATAACTTATATACACTGTATTCGATCGGACGAGTTTCGAGTATACAGTTGCCAGTGTGTGAGATCGGCCGCTACTTTCGTGTGACTATTCCTTCTGGCATTCCTATATTAGTTAGACAATTTGGATTATGAGAAATCCTTTCCGGATAAGTGCATTAAATAGTGAATTTGCGTTGCTATACATAAAATATACCAGCTACCTAGCTTGTTGACATGCAGCTGTTTTAAAAATTCGACCTCGTTTCACGCGCGGATTTGTTCAGTTTAATTGCCTCACATGAGTATGCGTTGCTATGCATAACATTGCGTTCGTAGGGAACCATTGGGTTACATTACACTCTCGCACATGAATTCCAGTCAACAGCATGTAATGGCGTATTTTATTATGTCTTGTGTGTCACGGAACAAAGCATTAGATTCTGGAAGAATATAGGTTAACGACGCTGTTGTTGCCATCAATGATATTTTAAATTTACATGAATATTTAATGGGCGAAATGCACTCATTTTGTAATATGCCATTAGGCCACACTGATTTAATTTTATGGATGAGATCCTCTGAGGACAACCAAAACTAATGCGAGAGGGCGAAACAAAAATCGGCCAAAAAAAAATGCTGCTAAAACCACAGGACTACGGAGCTATTATTACGAATTTAACCACAGTGTATCAAAAAAACAAAAAAAGTCTTTATTTGTAGGAGGCACATGTTGATATACACATTTCGTACTGTATTACTGTCACAGGTATCATCCCCTTTGATTTTGAAAAGGCAAGAGGATAAGGCAGATGTTAGCTTTGCCAAAGGCATACACATCAACTCAATAATAAAGAAAAACTTACTGTGTTGTATTGACAAAAATAATTAATTAAAAATGAACAATAAGTTTTTCAACAGCAACCTGGAAATTAACTTCTTTGACATTAAAACTACAGCTTTTAAAGTGACACTTCAGATAGACTAAGTGTAGACACAAATGCTCTAAAACTACGTCAACTCTGTAACAAATTATAAGAGGCTCGATATTGACAAAAAAAACACCAACGTCACCCCGTAAGGGGACTTCGGCCAAGGAGCTTCTGCTGCTTTCGTTGCAGTTTTGTCGACTTCAATGCGGACAAAGCAACCGAACTGATTTGTCGCCTGACCGACTTTTAGGCCACCATACACCTCCACTCCTCTCCTCTCCCATTTCTCTCATCATTGTAGAAGAAACGCGGGACAGCCACTCTGGACAATATGTTCTCAAAGTTGTCTGGGCGAAACTCGCTTGCCGCTACCGACCTCTCATATAGCTGTGTAAACGTCTCCCTGGCCAACGTCAATTGCGTACCAGTCTACAACAATCCCTCCGTTTCACCTCTGAACTTGTATGCTCACGTATTTTGGTGGTGTGGTCGCCATGTTGGATCATTTATGGCGAAATTTGCATGTTTTGAGGCAATCTCTTTTCCATAGGTCTTTGCGCTTTACGTAACGCGCATCTAACTGTGCGGAGTTTGGTTTTGGAGTAGTCCAAAACGAGTTTTACGACAAGTCGGCGCTTTGCGACAATATGAGTCGGCAAGTTCTGGACAGAAAACCGATCTGTGGAGACTCGTCGTCGGAGATTTTTTTTTTTTGAGATATCATCCATAAAATTAAATCGGTGTAGCCTTAATATAGCAGCACTGTACCAGAAAAACACGAAAAATGTAAAAACTTATAAATTATATATAGAGAGGATGGTGATCAGATACAGGCCAATGACTGCAAATTTTAATGCATGAACGGTTTGTCAATTAAGGATAGAGAGGTGTCGAATATGATTAATACACTAATAAAGAATTAATAAAATGTTATTTCCTGTATTATACAGTGTACAATATAACATGTAGAAAATATTACACTACCAATTTTGTATTAGTTTCTCGTCTCTGGTGTTACGTCGTGCAATATATTACGTCATACAATTGATACCACCATGCATTAATCAAGTTTCAATCTAAACGTCAGTAATATGGTTTGAACCATAGTTTAATTGTTTGATTTTATAGTTGAAAGGAACTGTGGGATCACTTTTAATAACGCACATAAAAAGATATGGTTATTTGAAGATTATAACTACATTCTAACAAGACTAATAACGTTAGTTAAGACAATATTATTACAATATACCCGGCGATTTTACCAATATGAATCATTGTGACCGATTTATTGTGCTTTCATCTCCGCTAAAGTACCATAGTCGTGATTCATATTGATTCCATTCGACGTATAACACAAAATCCAACGTACGCTATACGGCGACTTTTAACTCTACTTATTATAGCATATGTATATGTAGTAAAGAAAAAAGAGCAATGAGTTTTTACATCCTATCTACAGAGGCATCTACCCCCCCCCCCCCGCACCTTTATGCTACTACATAGAAATTATAGACACTATCTCTGCTTTTGTCATTGTCTCAGGGAAAACGTAATCATGGAATTGACTAGTAACTCATCAGTTAGAGTGAATCTCCGTCACCCCAATCAGAAACAACAACATATATGAGTACATATGTAATCATTAAGTTTGAATACTCACATTTTTTTACAATTTGTTAATTTGGAAACTTGTGTAACATTGTTAATATCTTTTCCAAAATTTTGACCGCTTTTAATTTTACACAAATAATAAAATTGCACATAATTGGAAACGTATGTTATTCTGTTTCAGTTTTAAATTAAACGTTTAGTACTAAATGAATAATCTGAAAAGCGTGTGTTATTGTTTGCTTGCAAAATATTCTTGTGGTGTGTTATAAAACACATTAACTGGTCTTATTCGAGTGATAGCATACAACTATGTCCCCGAGGCAATTTTAGTCTTCAAGTTACCCGTATCTGTTGTAGTGAAAAATCACTATGACCAATGCTGTTCTGAAACTAGGTTTTCGAGGATTATTAATATAATATAACAGTATTTTGCAGAGTTTTCAATCAGTATCGCGTTTAGAATGGTTCACTCCACATATTATTAACATGTGGCATATATACACGTGCACTCTTGTATGCGCTTACAATGAATAACCAAGTATAACAAACTATTCATGCTATGAATATAATTGCAATGACAATTTGACATGGTATCAGTTCTTCATCTAATATGAAAACAAGGGAGACAAAAAGACCAGTAAACAATTAAATCGTAAGTGTATTTTAATAGCAAAAACAATGAAAACAAAAAGTTGTAGCTACGCTCCCTTTCGAAGAATATATATAAACTGAATCATATTGTATATATAGCACAAAAAGACGGGATGTAGAATCTCCATGTGGCGGTCGCTGTATCGTTCATTTAGGATTTGTCGTAAGAGACATACATAGTATAAATTAAAGCTTAAATTCAATACTACACTTTTAAAACGTCAACTGATAAGCTTCGTGAGTAATATTTTACCTGATTCAATCCGGCACATTAAAATTAATTGTTTTAGCACAAAAGTGGTTGTTAGTTCCCGTGGATTTAGACTACACAGTGCGCTTAAGAGAAGCTCCCCTATTATTAATTCCGGTCATTCATTTTCTTAAGTGAATATTACTGTCGCCTAATAGCTTGTCATGTCATGTTTTAAAGAATCTAACACTCTACTGTAAAGTGTGCACAAGTTATCAGTAACCACGTCAATACATCTAATACAAGTCAATACTGCACACTGCGGTGAAATCAAGGAGATATATAATGATGACGCTGTTACAAGAATGCCGCAAAGTCTGCACCCAGACAATACGACGTCGCGTTGTATGACCTTTACTACACTGTATGTCTTTGTTTATATACTGTGCTATGCTTCTCGTAAGCTCAAATTTAAATGCAACAAAGATATTGTACAGCAAACAAGAGAGAAGCACGAAAATATGGAGCAATGTATAAAGCACATCGTGCTCTACTGGCATCTATCAATTATATTTAAAAAAACTTCCCTTATAATGTTATTTTATCATCAGGGCATTATTATTGGTCCATTTAATGTCGTATTCCCACTTTCTATGATATGGAGAACATTATTACTGCCTGCTGTAAGCATTATTTAGATTGTGTAAAGTGCGTGAGAAATGTTATTTAACGGAGTACTAAAATAGAATTTAGAAGACTGTTAAAATATAGTGGTCTCAGGTTATTGAAAAAATGTGACATTGTCGTCATTTTATTTAGTGATTAAACACCACAACTCCAATCAAGGCTAGTTTCGGTATTGATACATATAGTGCCAAAAAAAATGATTTTATAGTTTCTTTCATGGTGATCACCTAAATCAGTAGGAGGGGTCCGCCTATAAAGTCGACCTATCAGAAGACAAATTCATTATATATTTAAGAAAAACACGTGGTTGCCATGGAAACTAGATAGGAGACAAAAATGGACTCCTGAGAGATACATGGTAAAATCACCATTTTAGGTGTTCTTTAGGCGATAATAGTTATTTGCGAACATGGATGTTGTTGGTAGTGAAAGACGCAGGGGATATAGATTGCGTGATTACACCGTGGCAAATCTTGCCCAGGAGACTGATTCTGCCTATCTACTGTAGTTTTGACATTTTTTACTGTGATGGTTGATCATCCCCTTCAGTGTCAAATTCAACATAATATAATATAACATAACATCAAAATAAATAACAGTATTTTGTCAAATAAAAAAAAAGAAAACTTGAATTATTTTATGGGAGATAACAATAACAGTATCGACCATGAAGTAATATGTTTGATATCCTCCAGGTTACATAGTTTCGACATAAATGTTTAATGTCACCCGTGTTGATAATTTAACATCCAAGGGGGAAATCTACAAAATGTTTGTAAACGTATTTATTATTGATATTATTGAATATCGTTCATACATACAAAACGTATATTATATCACAAAATGTATTAAACTGCAGTAAACTAACCCATAAATGAGTAGAGTAAAACTATAATAAGCATCTTTTGGAGTACAGAGGCGATGACATAGAATCGCAATTGTAAACAAGTTTAGTGTCATCACATGAGAAAAGCCACAGAAGGAGAGGCCTCGTTAATCCAAAATAATACGCAGTTGTTTTTGTTATTGGAAACGATTATGTGGCTTATTTCTATCATACGAAATATTAAATGTCCAAGTGTGCCTAGACAAGTAGTTTTTTTTCTTTTTTGTATGAAATAAAAACTTTGTAAAGGTTTAACTTTTTTATTTATTTGTGTGACCGTGGACAAATGCGCCATTTATAATTAATTAATAATAATATTTTTAGAGGATAATTTTTTTCAATAAAAACACTTCAATCAGACCAAACTGTGTTCCTTTAATGGATGAGTCATTCCTTTATATGTATGCAGATGAATTTCTACAGAAAAAGTACTGAAATCAAATTCTGATATATATTGATGATGTCCTTGAGATACTACATAATCTGCACTTTGTACTTCATATTTAGAATGTCCTTGAATTTAATACTAAAGTGCAGGTTGTTACTAGATTTAAGACGAAAGAAAATATTTTATTTTACTATCATCAATTTTCCAAACTTTTGCAGTAATATCCTACTTTCTCCTACATATCGCATACATACTTTCAACTTATAAGCTAGGCCGGAGCATGTAGTACACATGGTTTTATCCTTTACTATATGAATTTATGCAATGCATATACGAATATCATATTTCTAAGCTTAATTATAAAATGTGTGTAGTTGGACTGCAATTACAGAATCGTCAGTTATGGCCAAGCACGCTGATTACAACTATTAAAAGATAACGAGTTGCAAAATACTAACTTCTGTCTTTAAGAAAACAATGACATTGAAAGAATCAGTAGACAATCGTCTTAAACAATCTACAACCCTGAACTACATAAATGTACAAGTGTTTATTGTACGTTCTTTCATTTTTCTCAATTATATCTGCCACGTTACATTCAGGGCGTCAATGCAATTTTCTGGTGCTGGTGCTGTATCTTATTAAAGAAGGTGTTTCGACCCCCCCCCCCACCTGATACTCCTTGTAGTATTTGAATGTATGATACAATTAAGCACACGCCAATCATGACTGAGAAACAGGAATAAATATTGAATAAATAATGGTCTCGCGTCAATGGCATAATGCATGTGAAGTAACTACATGTTTTACGCCAGTAGTGTCGAAGTGAATCACTTAGTTAAAATGTCTTTGAATAAGTCAGTTACAGTATGTTTTAACGTGCTTCGTGTCGCTTTACATGCTTATAGCGAAGTTTCTAAATATAAACCCAATTACCTATATATACACACCTAAATACTACATTTTAGGCATCATTGCATTAAACAAACTAGTAAAATAAACTATTGATTCGGTTAATAAGACATTTCTATTTAGAACTGAATTATATTAACGGGAATTGAGTGAAACGGAGTTCAGAATAACGTGATTGATTCTGGTATGATTTGTGTAAATGCTTGACATGTACGCGGCTCAAGGGAGTGACTCCCCGTCTTCGATAAATATGAAATCTAAAGGCGACATTATCTTGAATATATACGATGATGAGTTGCAAATTTGTATTCACTATCGGATATCACTTGAGTAAATTGTCTGCAGAGATGTATTCTGATGAATGACAGTTTAATATTCAAATTGTGATATAAAGGGCTTTCATTCAATTCATCTATTTTATTCAACCGTGTCACAACGTCTGAGTATTTTGATGACTCTGAGATGATCCGTTTTTCTGTCAAATACGTTCGCATAGTTTTTACCCGAGAAAAATATTTGTAATACGTTAATTGGAGGGTTGTGCACGTAGTATTTGTCTATGTAACATTTAATGAGTACCGGTTTTATTTACAGAGGCTTCGTTGTGGTTCATGTGATATTATTCACTTGTCCTGCTACGCCCTAATAAATATATAAATAAGGGTATCCCATCGAATTAAATTACGCGAATATTTTGAAATAATTGCACTAATGGGCTATCATCGTTGTTAACAAACTATCGTCAACATGTATAGGTAATCTTTTTTCAGCGTAGTTCAAATTTCAAAACAGTAGACCACTAATCGTGCAAGCAATCCTTGTTGATGAGCAATGCTGTCATGGTATATAATACCCTGGGTCACAAGCCATTTTTGTACTATTAAGTGTTCGTATTGGATGTATTTTGAAAGGGAATTGGAGTTTTTCCCAGATGATGATGATCTTTAGTACTGTTCAATTCGTTCCTATCTAGTGTTTCCTATATCAACTTTTCCACTCTCCCTATGCACCATATTACCCTTTACCATTACCAATACAACCCATCCCACCACATACAACCATTGAGGAACTAATTTTACTACACAGAGATAAAGTTGCTAATATTCATATTGATGAATAATCAATGTTATCATGAACAAATCGAGTACATCTTAGTTTTAAAGTCGCGCGTATCAACTACAAAATGTGTTTACTGCATAACAACCAAGTACGCAGTTCTTAGATTATATATTTGAACTCTAGGTACAATTCAAACGTGCTGGAAAACTCCTCGAAGCTAGAGTAGATTATATTCTCCATATAATGTATTGTGCCATTGTGATATATCGATATTTCGTTGACGGCATATATCTAATTGGATTCCAAACAATATTTTAAATGTATTTGGTTCAGAAGGATAATTTTTGCGTCCTCACAAATACGTATACAATTAATATTTTAATGAAAGTTTTGAAAAAAAAAACTATTTTCCATATGTTCAATGTATTTGGTTCAGAAGGATAATTTTTGCGTCCTCACAAATACGTATACAATTAATATTTTAATGAAAGTTTTGAAAAAAAAAAACTATTTTCCATATTTTCAAAATTGATTAATATTTTGGTATATGCAATAACATAAATTATGTGAATCGATGTTTTTCACTTCTTGTGATGATGAAATTATGTTATATTATGTCAGTTTGTAATTGGGCACGTCATCTATTCAGAATACATATTCCCTCTGCTTAAGGTAGCAACAAGGTAAATATCAGAATGAATTGATATTTAATTAAATCAGTCTTCCTCTGTTACTCAACATGTGCCTGTGGCAATGTGTACGCCACTTAAAAGCTTGGATGTAAAAGAAATCCAGATGAATGCACGGTGTAGCTTTGTTTACTTAACAAAGATTGTAGGACGGAAAGCTTTATACAATGGTGAAACACAAGTAGCTCGCTGTTTGCGCTTCTAATTATAACGTGTATCCATGAAATATTGCTGAAATGTTCAAAGTTGTTTCCGAAGGCGATAAACTAATTAACAATTAATTTTGTTCTGTAATAATATTATTTACATTTGTTTGGGGGTATCATAGTTGTTGTCCAGCCAAGTATATGTGTAATTCAATGTGCACATGGGTTCCAGACACAAAGAAAGCTATTAAAATAGGGGATTGTAATTTCTCGCATTATTACACTCGAACACGAACGCTTACTAAATATTCCCAGAACACTATAGTTTAGTATGATATTTTGTGAAACATCTGTGAAAATGTCCGCGACCCTGCCTTAAGAGTACAGCATGTAGATGTACTAACAATGGATTCCATGTTCACGAATTATTCATATAACAAGATATGTCCGTATGTGTCTTATACGCTTTCTCGGTGCGCATTTACTGTTCATAGTCGTATGTACAGTACCTGACATAGAGTGACTCACTCAACACAGTTTATCACTAGCATTTTCTTTATTCCTACTTTGAGAACAGTTAGCACAGTCGTAACACCGGCGATTTTTTTAGTTTGGTCTCTTCTGTAAATGGAACGTTTGTTACCTGAGTCCACTACGGACACATTCACTATTCTACCCAGCTATCATTGTACATGTACGGATCGGTGGACCCGATATTATTGACCAATTAATGAATACATAAGTCTGCATTATTTACCTAAGTTCGTTAGGTATCTCAACTGACAACACGGACTTGTTTCTTTCCTAATTGGATGAATATAATCTGTCGTGAAGATTCACTCTCACACTCGCTGTGGTGATTCAGCTCTAAATAAGCCTCAAATATGTTAATAATGCTGAAAGTTAAAGGACACAAAAACCTTTTAAAGTTATAATTCAATGGTTGTAATGTACATTATATTGTAATGACGTGAAATCTAGTTATCCTTCCGGCGCGCTAGCTGACGCTGTATTTAAAAGTGATCGTCACATGTGGTTAACCGGGTGATGACTTATATATTCGGACATAGTAATTTATTAACAGCTTCGCGATTCAATACCGTTTATACGAATACATCTATATTGTAACACGAAAGGGACCAAATGCCTTGTCAATAAATGTGTTAGTGACGTATTTAACACTTATTGGAATGATAAACATGATAATTAAATAGTTTAGGTAAAATAAATCCCGTGATATTCGCGTTGGTAGGCCTAAATAACTCGAATTTTAATTGACGTAAAAAAAACTATAATACTACGACAAAAAAAGCAAACATCTGATTTTGACAAGAACATTTGGAAATATGTCAAGAATAAATCATAACGAAATGTATTCCATGTGCACACCGATGATAATTTTTATAATTACCAATTACACAAAGGTATTACAAAGAAGACGTAATTTGCTATATTCTTTATATATTTGTCATTTATTTGTCTTGAATTATGACTGAATGGAATTACAAACTATGAAATGTGTTTAACAACTCATGTATGAACAATAACTTCATAAAAACGAAAAGTCTTTATCGTAGTGTTGTTATATCATATTGTGTTGACATATTCTGCCCGCGTTCTACTTTCTTGTAAGCAAACGAGATATTTTACTTGTGTTTTATATTATTTTGTGTTTATCCGGGCTGGGAAATCAAAATCATAGTTTTTATTAGAAATACAATTCAGTAAAACTCAAATTAAGAAAAAAATATACGGTAAGCTGAGATGAACCTGCGTCTTACAGAAATAAAAACATTACATTCTTGATAATGATATGTCGCGTCACATTCAATGTATAATTGAAATGCCTATCAGTTCCTCGAACACGAGCGTAAAACGTCGAACGTACTCATATTGCTAGATGGAAAAATATATAACAACAATCAATTGTTTCAATTTCATACTTCATCAAATCAATGCAGTACACAGAGTGACCGACATAATTCCCCCTGTATTACGCTAAATCGATGTAAAATGAATATTTTCTGCGTTTTTTTTTTTTTTTTTTTTTTTTTTTCTAGCGATTCACTCGATAACATTTTTATGATGTTGTTTATTACAAGGCATTGAGAAACCTAATGGAGCACCTGCGACATTAAACTCTTGTGTTATACTGGAGCCTGTAACACAGTATGGATTTGTATAGGTGACGGGTTCCTTCGCAATTGTCACTTTCCTGGAGACGTATTGTTGGTTTCGCTGTAGTAGAAAGAAGCTCGACGCAAAGCACCAATATGATAATAAACGCAGCGATTATGGGTGCATTTTGCGACATATTAGTGATCAAATTATTGCAGAAGTAGTTAGTGTAACCTATACTATATTCGAACTATACATTTCCTTTCGTGTAGTCTTCATTCTTATGATCCAATTTGTGTATCACTTTAGGTAATGCTGTTGAAGAGCATTTGCTTCGGAGATTTTTCTACAAAGTGCATGCTTGTTAAAGATGAACTCTCATACATCATCGTTTGTGTCGGTGCAACCAAAGGCATTCGAGAACACAAGGACAGGCAACTGCGGTATACATCAGAAGAAATAAAATAATATACCATACAAAGATTCTTGCTGCGTCACGTTTTGTGTAAATTTTCTTGCGGCGCAAGTTGTATTACGCTGTATTCCATATCCGCCATATCCCACTTTTTTTCAATAATTTATGTCATATTGGAAAACAAACATCCTGTACCAAGTTTGTTTACAACTGTCTAATGTAGGTACTATAATCCTTATAAAGCTGCCTTGACTTGTTATAGTTTTGTAATCGATGCATGAAAATATCGTATTATCGTTTAATTCTTTCAGGTCAAACAAAAATGTTCTGTTAAGCCGTTTTGTAACCCATTTTCAAAAAACATTGATGATATTGCTTCTAAACCTACTAATGTGTGACATAATGTGTTATATATCTTGCCTTGAAATATTCGAACGTTCGATATTACATTGAAATTCCAATAAACGTGCATTAAAAAGGAACCGCAGTTTCCAGTCTTTGTATAATCCAGTGTCGTGTGATTTTAATGATTTAAAACCGCACATATCAGCATTTATACTGGAAACAAAGCTGTATATACTGTATACAACTCATTCATTGGAATAATTATCATTACCAATTATTTTTTATAATGGTGACTACAACAAGGAAATATCACATATAATGTTTTGATGATTTAAACTCGCAATATGCCACTGTATTGTATTGTATACATTAATGGGTTTCACGAATGAAGGACAAAATAGATAATACGATTAGTAAGATGGACATCTTTCTTAGCGAACAAGTGTATGCTTGTTTATATTAAACAGGCCTAAGCTTTATCAAATCTAACTAATACATCGAAGTTCAAAACATGAAATATAATTTAACTGCAGCAGATGATGATGTCGCTACCTTAATGATTCATTAGATACACTATCTAGTTACGACTAAATGAGTATTCAATTGTAATTATGAAGATCCAAAATGACCCTCAAGCAGTTGTAATGTGAAACCTACGCCAGTTACATAAGAACACGTGATCTAGTTACCGATTTGTTCATTGGTTTGTATTTGTGACATTTAATCGGCTGTGTGTCCACACTGCTACTGCAGTGTTGCCGCACAGTGATCATATTGTGATCGAATCTTTAGTGTTCCGTGGTCAAACTTTTACTGTGCTCCGGCTACGCTGTGGCTACGATAAGGGTAAACTGTACCTGGACACTGCATTGTGACTACACTAGAAATACTCTGTGTCTGTACTGTGAACATACTGTACCTGCACTGTGGCGTCCCTATAACAAAACTGTGCCTGTGATATGGCCAAGTTTGAACAAAGCATGACAGGACAGTACGACTAACTTCAATTTCATTACATATTAATATACAATTATGCTTGATGACTGAATTCCCATTTCTTATCTGCATCCAGAAACTTCCATATGTGATCTCTATGAGCCGAGACAGACGCACATAATAACATCTTTTGATAACCTGCTTGTGGAATTTCACTGATTATAAGTTTAATGTAAATGGATTATAGGGGAATGCCTTACTATATACCAATAATAAGGTCGGGAAACGGCAATTTCGCTAATAACCTAATTGTTAGTGCAGTCTTTGAACATATAATGTAAAAATAAATTATTACTATAGATAATCCATAATTCATTTATGTTGACTTTCAAATTTTTAGAAAATAAAATCGTCAAGGCGCCACATCTACACAGTAAAAAGGCATTACAGATGCCAGTATAACCGTGACTATCTTGTCGGCGTATATCAATGGTTGGTATTGCGGCACAGCGATAGAGGTGCAGTACATTGGAGCATTCATAGTGTCTTCACCATCTATTGTAGTCATAGCAACCAACAAATATACCACAGATCATTATATATTGTATATATTGCAGAATCTATATGGCAGAGACAAATCGCATTTTATTGCTCTGTTTCATTCTTTGTTCTGTTTGTAATTTCCTCACTGATAATCAAATGTCTCATAAGTCCATCTGTTATCATCTTAAGACTCATGAAAATCCCCACAGAGCGTCTGAGCTGTTAAGCCGCAAAGATGTTATATTAATGTCTGTTCCAAGCCTGTGTTTGTTACGTACTGGGAAGATGCGAACTGCGTCATTTCTTTCTCGCCATTGAAACCACGTGATAACAAATAATGAACTAACGCGTTTTCGTTCTTTTGATACATACTACCTACGCATAATCTATTATGGCAATCATTTAATTACATTGTTATAGTGCTGACATTATGCATAGTTGCCGAAACAATATTTTCATAATAAAATTATTTCCGGCTTCCATAAGCACACTTACTCGCTAATAATTCTCAATTTAACGGAAATGCTAATGAACAGAAAACATAATTTTACCTGACAATACTTTGCCTGTTTGATCAATGTCAGGTCAGGTCAGGTCAAATCACAAAATAATACGCATTCGATCAGTTTATAATTGTATTTGCATTATGGTTTACTCCGGCAAAAGGAATTTAAAATAATGTATTCCTTTCTCGCTGCAAAAGTGTGCAGGAGAATAATGTATAACGGTAACAATTAGTTCTGCAATAAACACTGTATATGTTTGTGTTATGTGCAAGGTACATCTATTGATATAGAAAGCAGCCTTAATGTATTCAGAAATCATATATTGGCAAATTCATAACATTTTTCAAATCTCGCAAAATAATTAACTGACTTAAAAATACATACATACCACACTATGACATTATAGACAATCATTGTTACTATATTTAGTCCCCGTTCAGACGCAGTCCGAAAACGGGGACTTATGTTTTGACCTCCGTGCGTCCGTGCGTGCGTCCAGACCTGTATCTTAGAAATGCCTGGACCAATCACAATCAAACTTCACACATACATCATACATGATATCATACATATGCACGTCAATTTGTTTCATGATCTGATTCAAGATGGCCGAATGGCGGCCATTTTTGTGCTAAAAATCATCAAAATCGAGCGTTTCCGGTTGTTTACAGATGGATTATGTTCAAACCTTGTATATACGTTGGACATTATAGGACCTTGATGCACATCATTTTGTTTTACGATCTGATTCAAGATGTCCGAATGGTGGCCATTTTTGTGCTAAAAAATCATAAAAAGCAACCATTTCGCGGCTGTTTACAGATGGATTTTGCTCAAACTTGGTATATACATTAGACATTATGGGACCTTGAAGGAAATAATTTTGTTTTTCAGATAACATTTAAAATGGCCGACTGGCGGCCATTTTGTATTAATCAATGTGGTTCTCGTGCTATATCTCTAGCTCTAGCGAGTATATTCAAATTTTAAATATTCATTATACATCATGTCATAGATATATTGGTTTGATGATCCTATTCAAAATGGCCGAATGGTTGTCATTTTTGTACTTAAAAATCATCAAATATCAAGCATTTCTGGCATTTATGGATAGATCTCGTTCAAACTTGGTACATACATTAGACATTACGGGTTCCTGATGCACGTCATTTTATTTTTCAGATCAGATTCAAAATGGCTGTCTGGCGGCCATTTTGTTTTAATGAATGGGTTTCCAGACCCATATGTCTGACTTGTTTTGTCTGATTATGTTTAAATGTTTAATATTCATTATACATCATGTCACAGATATACGGATATATTGGTTTGATGATCTTTTTCAAAGTGTGCTATTTTTGTGCTGAAAAAATCTACGAATATCAAACATTTCTTGCATTTATGGATGGATTTTGTTCAAACTTATAACACACGTTAGACATTACAGGTTCCTGATGCATGTCATTTTATTTTTCAGATTGGATTCAAAGTAGCTGACTGGCGGCCATTTTGTTTTAATGATTGGGCTTCTAGAGCCATATATCTTAAATGCTTTGACTGATTATATTCAAATTTTATATATTCGTTATACATCATGTTATATATATATATATACATGTATTCAAAATGGCTGATTTTGAATGCTGTTCCAGAGCAATATCTCTCTATATGGACAAGTACTTGTTTGACCATCAGATACAAATGTCAATCATTTTAATGTTAAAAAAAATCATATTCCTGACATGGTTATATTCCAGCTATATTACTATAAACATAACTATATATCTTAAATTTGATAACTAACGGGGACTGTGTCATGCATGGCTTGTTTTAGTTATATTGTAAGGTGGGACTGACATTTTATGATCATGGAGTCCTGTATAGGAATAAAAACTTGTTGATATGTATTAGTGGCCTCATTAGCTTTATGTGCAATGTTTGATGGAAATTGCACTGTGCGAAATATTTTGGCTTGAGAAACATTGGTAATGAGTGAATTGTAATATTGTTGCCCGGCTCACTATTTACGAAAATAATTTTTAATGTAATTCTTGAATGAAATTCTGCTGAATTTCAAAAACCGAATTTCGCACACCGTTTACCTACCCCCTGAACACAATGTGAACTCATTTTTTTTAAGAAACCTAAATTGTTGTTATACTTCATCTTCTCAATATCAATTTTAAAATAACTACAAGGCAATCACTAAATAATGTTTACAAATAGATTATCAATTTTCCATGAACGCAGCGTTATAATTTTCGAATGTGTTCTAATGTTCTAGAAACGTACTACATATTTGTGTGGTGATTTATGATTTGTACTATATATTCTGTTTACAGTTAAAGGTATTTGAACCTATAAATTAGAATGTTTCCAATTGAGTGTATCGTTTAACCTTGGCTGTCACTTTATATCCACATTCAATTACTTCTTATACTGGTTAAACTTGTAGGTCTGCATCCTCCTGGGAATATGAATCACGGAACCTCTTTGAATCGTCTTCCTAAACGCTGAAATGTCTGTGTTAGGTTAATTGGACATCGTGTTCGTGTTATTTTGTTATGAACATGTCCGTGTCGCAGGTTTACACAACATCACAAAAAATTCGTGATTAACTATTATGACATTTTGAGTCTTATCACTTTGATATCAATAATACTGCCCATGCGTTTTACAGTGAATAACACTTAAATGATATCGACATACATAATGTTAAGAACGGTTCGCGTGAATGATTGACAAACTTCTCACGCACATATGATTTTGTCACGTGACATGTTCCCACAATTAACCGCCACTCTTGCGCGCAAAGGAAAGGCACGAATCTTGCGTGTTCCCATATAAACATTATGCACGTGAGAGGGTTATGTTGCGATTTTTTTTTTTATTATGACAATGCAACGCACTATTCCAGGCGTCAGCCAAGCCACTTCAAGTTGCTATCGACGATCTGTACTGAACTTAATACACCTGAACAATCAAAACGTAGTGATGATTTACATATAAATAACGTGCGAACTTAGCATCAAAAATGGAAATAATTTATATTTAATTAAATGATATATCGGTTGCACTGGAAATCGTTTCAGCGTAATAAAGGTGTATATGATATACTTTGCGATTTACCTGAAACACGTTGTCACTGTTTTTCTGATGTTTTTTTTGAATGTCTACTTGTATATATTCTATACCATTTTACATGTCACAGTAATTCCATATTTGAATGTAATACATATAGTTTGTTTGTTTTTCTCGCATGGTTAACTATATAATATTTGTTTTCTTAGATTGACGTGATGATGTTTATTGCTACTGTTGTCAGATAACATAGAATCGCCGACGCTTGAGTTAATGTGCTGAGATAATAATCGCTGGGGAAAGCTTTCAATTGGAATATGTCGAAAAAAAGGAATGAAAATTGAAATGGAAATGTCTCCGACTTGATTAAACAACACGCATCTGTTCGCGATGAAAAGCGGGGCTAGATGGAAATTGATATCACTTCGTGACAGCTTCTCAAAATCTAACCAGGCTAATTGCACCGAGACGATGCTAGTGAAGAAATCAATTGACTG
The DNA here is from genome assembly GCF_978046115.1 of Saccoglossus kowalevskii. NCBI lineage: Eukaryota > Metazoa > Hemichordata > Enteropneusta > Harrimaniidae > Saccoglossus > Saccoglossus kowalevskii. The sequence goes on from NC_140658.1 coordinate 13,126,604, forward strand.
TCTTACTGCTGTATTCCTTTACTGAAACTATGGAAGCATCAATCTAAGTTAATATGACCAAGACGGCAAAGATATTTCCAACTACATGTCACCTGTCTTAATTAGCTAAAACAGGAAGCCCGCTATCAAATCCAAACTTATCAGTTACAGGGTGCTTTTAAATGTGAACCACAAATGGCAGGGTACTATTGGAAAGCAATCATTGATTTAAAAGAAGGTCGTATGATTCACTTCACTCGTTAAATGAATAAATCATTCACATATTTTGCTGTCATTTCATTTCAATACAACTGACTGTTATGCTTAGACCCTGTCTCTCAATATATAACATACATATAATATAATTATCTCCATATATGTGACAATATGACAGTTGGCTAATAAATGTAAATATTTTTGCATATATTGAATGTCTGTTTAAAGTGGCATGTCACCCTTAATTGTGTAAAATACAATTAATATAAAATCTGAAAATAATAAAATTTCACTCCTGTATATGATTTGTATTTAACATGGACACTCGGAACATCTGTGTGAGTGCAATGCTTGTCCCAAAGTTGGTTATTGGAAAGATAACCAGATTGAGGTTATTGTACTTAGTCTGGGTGAATCTATATTGCAAAATTGTAGACATTTTTTGTTATATGCTAATATAGATTTCTTAGAGACGCTGTAAACATAGAGTGATTTGGTTTGTGAGCTTGAATTCGCGTTTTTATAGTTCAATGTCAAATAGTCGAATTTCCAGTAAGGGAATATGGCATTGAACTACACTTACTATAGCTAACTCTCACTGTTGTCAAATTCCACGCCAAGTTTAGACGTCACTCAAGACGCTATGATCGTTTGTTTATCCTGTTTTATCGTTCGATTTCACACATAACGCGGGATCGCGGTCAACGGAAATGGTCTATTAATATAGTTGTTATAATATTGAGCAATGCAGATAATTATTATATAATCGTGGTGTTGATCATTGATAGTAGTGACGTTTGGTGTGTATCACCGATTGATTTTTCACACTAAACGTGGCGATATGCTCGATAAACGTCATCGGTCTGTGTGCTTGAACAGAAATCCAAATTGAATGTGACAGTACCGTGTTTTTTATCGACATGATAAGTGAATTTCATACTGGATATCAATTATTCGAATGGTATATTGAAACTAAATCACAACTGAATTATTTTGAAAAATAAAGAAGGCTGACATTTCTGCCAATTTTAAAAACCGTCGCTGGCCATAACTGCAAAACTGCAACCACCAACGCGCTTAGACGTCAAGCATAATTAGCATGAATCAACATATGATTCGTAAGAGTTGTAAAATCGCGAATTCTATATTGTTTTGGCACTCAGAGCTGGTCATGTTATGAAAAGGTTCTCATCTGATATTACTGACATCGAGCTTCGGTCCGTAGATGATAAATAGGTTCGAATACACGCTTTATGTGTACATGTACACGTACGCAACGTCTCGCGTTTCTGTTGTGACGTCGTCATCGAATCCCGAGCACGTCCTCGCATACAGTGTAAACGGATCCGCGGAGTTTACGTGAAGACAACCGAGTAAGTTGGAACGTGTAAATTTATTTTTTTCTTTTGGGACAGAAAAGTGTATGCGCTCAGTGATTTGTTTATGTCAGCTGCATGTGGGATTACAATGTTACATACTCTATTTATTAATATTAATGCATAGTTTATAATTGTCTATGAAACTGAACCAACAAACTTACTATGTTGGTCGACAAGGACCGGACGTGTAGATTTCCCGAGGTAGATTCCAATTCCATGTACCGGTTCACTCATTTCATGAATTTCGATCAACACAAACAGCGTTGTATTTTGTAGTGTGGCTACAAATGTGAGGTTAATTTTGTTAATTTTCCTGGTACAAAACAGCGAAATGTAATTCTCATCTTCGTGATACTCCTGTCACTCAGCGTATTTTGCTTCGATTAACCAAGAGCTACAGACAGTCGGGATATATCTCAAACCGACAAAAATACTTTCAGTGATCCTATCGTTAGAAAAACGATGTGCAGTGAGAATCTATTGCAAAAGCCCTATAATACAGACAAAATGACAAATACAAATTGTTAAGTCAATATTATTACAATGCTCTGGAGTACAGTTTATTGCAAAATTCGTGAGTAGGCGACATTCTATAGCAAATATTAACACCCAATAGAGCATTCCCAGTATTTGGCATTACCCATGTGTGGATGGATATATCAGCCGTGTATTATGCATGATTTGACATTGATTAGCTTGACCTTCATGACCAATTAAACAGGGACATGTATATACGTTGAGTAAAAAAAATAGTCCCAGTAGTCGACTTTATCAATTATATAGGGAAAATTCCATTGCTTATACATCATTAACTATTTCCTCTTCATTTGACTAGAATAGCCAGGATAATAAAATCAACAAGGGTGTGATGCAATATAAATGTATCATTCTCATGACTAGGTATCATAGCCCCAACCACTGACACGCACAATGCTTTTTTTTCGAAACAAATAATTTTTATGAAAATTGACACAGGTTTGTAAAAGGAAACTATTAATTTGCCTCACGAATTAGATTTACGAAACTATTATATATGATCAGCACTTTACATTAGCGTTAGAATATGCACATACCAATGAAAACAAATTATGCTTCGAAACTAATTTGATTCACGATTTATATCGTTATACAAACTCAGTAATAGTTTTGAATGAAGCTGTACAATTTTGAGTATACAGGTATATGGATGTTGTGAATGGTACACCTGAGTCTGACCATCAGTCACGGCAGTCTTCCCCGAAAGCGACATATAACTGTGTGTGACAGAAATAAAAGAAGATACCGGATACTGCCAAGACACTTCCCGTGGGGAAGGCTGAAACTTGTTTTATACAAGAATACATTATATGCAAATCACTGCACTAGTATATAGTGTGTATGTGTGAAAATGAGTATTCGTTAATTAGAATATAAAGTTATACGTATGTCATATAACTAGTTCTAGAAAACTATATATAATTTATTCAGGAAAGTGTAGCTTGCTTTTTTTGAATACAAACCCTATAAGGTCAGTGGGGAATACGTTATGGGTAATCCTGGAACGCTTTGCTTTTATTTCTTGTTGCTTATATCATCTAAACATTCCATTTTATCTTCACGTAATCAACCGTGAGTAATATGTGTATATTTAAAATACTATATGCTATATTTTTTCGTACGGCCATTTTGAACTGATTTTTCTTTATATTAGTGAGTATGGTTCAGTGGCTAGTGAGTCCAGCTGCAGTAGCGAGACGCTTCGCCGTGTGCGCGTTTTCGTATCCGATGTAGATTGTTATTATGTGCATGTCCGTTTGCCGGTAACTAGTTACTGTCGCCGGAAGTGAAAGGTTATATACAGGCTTTTTTACACTCAAGCAGTGACGCCGGTGATATCGATAATTAATTATTTGACGTTAATCACCGGGTGATTGAAAACTCTCCTCATTCAATTCCTGCATGTTATATTACAAAACGTTTCATAAATTCAAGGGTAAAATATTTTCAGTTTTAATACGATTATTATTAATCGTGTGGGCGATGTAGTGCATCCAATCACCAATTTGTTCCTGTGCGTCATTTCTACCAGTCCTGTCTTTTGTAACATGACAAACTTGCTCTATTTAATCCAACAAGAATATATTTCAATACGTATTAAATAAACAATCATTTTATTCCAGCAAATGTGAATTAAAAGTTAATTACTATGAATCCATAATAGGAGGTCCGGAAGATTTAAATCGTGTAAAACGTGTTTCTGAAGGCCACATGACAGGCGACGACAACACATACTGTTACATTCATATATAGCGGTCTCATGCTCGAGATTAAAGAATCGTAAGCGTCAATAAATCTCTGTTCAAGGACGGAAGAAATGCTTAGTGTTAAGAAAGCTTAGATTTCGACAATAATACCACAAAATTGCCTTTAACTTTATAACATATATGTATGATTTGAAATGGGAGAATGTCTGTAACTATGCTTTTTTTTCGAAATCAATTTTGTCTGTTATAAAACTATTCCACAATGCATCAAACCCAGCAGGTAAATATGGAATTCGGTCGTTTATCGCTAAATAAATCATATAACAAATTATTGAAAAAAATATTGTTTCTGACATATCGGGTAGCAGTAAAGAAAATGACACGCTGGGATTTTCGAATGTTTCTAAAAGGAAGCACGGCAAACGTGGTCCAATGAAGGGTTTCGTCAGAGTGTAATTACTTTGTCAAACAGCAATACAAAATGTCCGTCATAGTCTAGAATCCAAGGAAGATAATGCATATTGGTATTATGATTCAAATTTGTCAAAAGGGCATTCCATGTGAAATGTATGATATAATGTAAATCTGCCATGATATGGATATTGTGTTATATGTTTGTTTGGCAATCTGTCATAGTCAGTGAAATGAAAGATGAAATTATGCTGCTTTCCCATTCATTCAACGTCTGTCTGCAGGGACGTTCGATGAGTTCACCTTATATGACAACTGGAATTAAAGTATGCTTTCTCCGGAAACTCCAGAGACACGTACGATTGAATTATTTAATTGACAATTATGAAAACGCCAATTAATATTAAGCATGTTATTTTTTTCTGTAATTGTGTCATTCTAGTAGCCTGGCATGTGAATTCTTTCTTCATTATCTAACATCGACACGCTAATGGAAATTCTAGCCGTAGAACGTGTGCAGCGTGTATACCACGCCATTCAGTCAGTCAGTCAGTCAGTCACCAATGGTGGACACGAATCTTGTTTGAATCATGCTTACACGCTGACTAACCGCCCCCGACTGATAACGATCCGTACGTGCATGTTTAAACATATATTGAAAGGATTCTGAAAAGTACAATACATCTTTATCAAGGGATTCGCATATTTAATCACACCTTCACGTAGGAAATTATTTGCCATAGGCTTTGGGCGAATCCTTTGTGTTTAAAAAATACATTAAATGTCATCCTGATTATTAACACAGTTGTAGTAAATCACCAATAAGAGTGAGTGATGTGACGTATTGATTGGTCTTATTACTGAAACTACCTGACCGAAATATCTATTTAGAAGACACCGCCATGCGTGTAACTATCAATTGGAACTAATGGAACGCGGTGCGAATCGGGAGTACTACGAAATGTTGTTGTGGTTTCACGATCACGTACGATCAGCTCCCGCGTTCAGTTTGCTGTCGATCTTTGTAAATACTACGGCTACTTTACAGCACGTATGGAAATACTCCGATGTAACAAACATAGTTAGTTATAATTTCGAGACGTGTTGACACTGTTACGTGTACTTTAAAGTGTGATGGTCTCCCACAGCGCGCGTTCGAATTATATGAACATAAATACACATGTTTTGCCCACTACAACCTAGCGAGTGGATTATGTAGTAAGCGCACGGTGTGCTTCTGATCGTGTAGGTCTATGCCTCGATATAATTTCACAATGATCACAGACCATTTTCTATCGTGTACTTTGTTATGGTAGCCAGGTGTAAATGCTGGCGTTTAGAGAGAAATGTGAGACTAGCCATGGTTTCGCGACTCATATTTCAACGATCGGAATATTGCCTTGACCCGCCGCGGATTCAAGCATGTCAAAGAATCTTTACCCAAATACATACATTTCATGTTTTCATAGAGCAGCATTTATTTTGATTGTATGTAGGTCTCCAGCCATCGCAATCACAGTTTTGCGTCATTTTTATTAGAAAAAAGCAAAAAAACAAATTACAGTAGTAATCACAACACATAATTGAAGTAACAATAAGAATACAATTTCCAATAGGTGATTTTCCGAACAATTGCGAGATCTCGCGAGATGCATAAAAGACGCGCGTCGAACGTCTGCCGCAAAAATCGAACGATTTGATTTTGAACTTGAATTTCTTTATTTCGCAGCTTACATTGACCGGCCGATCTTCGACAGAGGAATATTGCTTCCAAATACCCTTACTTAATCGAAATTGCCTATCATCAAATGTGGACAGCACTTTATTAAGCATGGAAATGTCCCCGAAATACTTTCGCGTTTGTCGAATCCCACGCGATGTTTGACGCGACTACGACGCTATGACCTTTGTTTGTCCTGTTTTTACGTTCGATTTCACGCATAACGCGTGATTCTCGCAGTGAACGGAAAATGGTCTATTCCCACTGTAGACTAACAGTTCTTCTGTGAGATTCTACTAGCAATGATAAGTATCCCAGATCTCTGATTAAACCAAACGTATTCACACCAATATTTACATAAACTATTTCGATGTCCTCGTTCCCACATTAGGAATAGCCTCTTGATGGATTTGTTGGGTAATATGAAGTCTTCCATTTTTATAGTTTGTATCTAGAATTGTTAAACATTGTTTAACTTGTTTACTGCATAAAGCTAACGTACTACAGTCATCAAACACAGTGCCGCTTAGTGAGCTTTCACCCGCGTCATTCAAGTATAGCTCTTACAGAATATTAAGTGTGTGCTTCCTTGATGTTGGTAAGTGTTATTCCTCACACCTCAATCTTACATCTATACAAAGACGCACGTATTGCTAAAAGACCCTTTGAAATGGTGGTACTGTCTAACTATAAATCGAACTGAATGCTGTAAGGGGAACTAAATTACTAATAAAGCAGGAATATCGCGTCAATCTCCTTTAAAATGATTATTAGGATGTAGTGACGCATTTGGGGTAGTTTACTCGATAGACAATTTGATAGTATTTTTGTTTTACGACCATTGGGTATTATGTTTCCGATCTCGGGTAGTTTTTTTTTAACATTTTTCGACACAGTTGGACCCGCGGCGTAAGGGTCCACGTAATAACCTGCCAACGTATGCACCTGGAGGCGCGAAGCCACGGTTGGCTTGCAGACATGCGCAGTACTTTAATTTATAGTTTCTTGGATTGAACTCATTTATTGTATTGCTTTTTTGATACGTTTTCCTGGTCACGTAACTAATTAAGTTTGCTTTTTTCATCGGAAGTGCAGAGCAGAATGATTACGGAAACCTTTCAGGTAAAAGTACATGATTTGAAAAAAAATGAAAACATGTGCGTACTCATATGATGAATAACAGCTTAAATGAAGTTCCATGAATGCAAAAAAATCAATTTCAATCAGTGCGCTTAATTGTTACAAAATGACTGCAGGTCATCACAGGTTAAAGTGTTTCAAACTCAATAATAGATGTCGTTAAATATTTTTTTTTTCTTTTACAGTTTCTCTGTATATGTGGGCAAATTATTGAAAGTTGAAATATTAATAAGAAAACAGATAAAAGAATAGATGTGATTAAAGTGCGTGTCGGGCGACTAGGGATATAGTAGAAGAAATGAATGAAAATACGTTATAATAGTATCGTGAACATAGTGAAAGCAAGATAACATTGTTTGGACATGTAACACGCGCGAAGAACACCATTCGAAATGTACGAAATCGAAATCAACTTGTGAGTAACAATAACGGTGGAACATTTAATAATCGATAACATCAGGTAGCAGACTCACGAGGGCGCAGTTGATGCATTGAGATGATGGCTTCCATCAAATGTAACGCTTTGTAACGTACCACACTTACTCGTGTATATTGCCATTATACAATGACAAATATACAGAAAAGTATCTGGAATATTTGTAGCAACATATTCAGTAATAAAACAGAACACGATTGTCGATTGGCATTGCCCGAATAAAACCTCGACTCCGTCTCATATTTCAGTGTTAGTTGTCAAAATAAGTCTTGGTCAGAAAATACGTCAATACATGATGGTGATCTATATCATATGAACCTGAACCGATACATTATTTATAATTGGCAGATTTAATGTAATATAGCCGAACAATGCCCTTAATCCTAAAAGGTATATCACAGACGACAGGAAATTGATCCATGAACGTGATGCATATAACTACGCGAGTTCGAATTTCGTGTAAACAAACAATGCATTCGTACACGCATTGTTTTCATCGCAGGAGATCCATATCACATTGAATCAACACGATGTGGTGCGACCACGAAGAAACTAGCCTATATTCTAGCATGCACGTTTATGTAATGTTGATTTGCTAATCCACGTGAATGTTTGTTTGTGTGTACTAACAATTCACATCTTTACGTCATTGTATGTTTTTTTCAGTGCGCGCAAGAACAAAATGCAAAAAAAGGTATTAAAACGGTCTTACTTATTAAAACATCGCCACATGCATCTCACATACTATATTCAAGATTGAGATTATATTAATGTTTGTTTGTTTATGTGTTTGTTTTTTGTATATTTAAGAGAAGTATATTTAAATGTCCAACATGAAAATATCATGTAAAAAATAATCTTTAACTGCTGCGCCTTTGATCAGTGCACATACACCTAAAATACTAATTAACTAATTTTACACCGAAGAACACAACATGTTATACACGTACTGGCAAGTTGATATGTTCACGGATATGTAACAACAGAACAATTTATCTAAAACAGAGAATTAACCCAGAAATAAATGTGTAAGTCTTTGTCTCTTGAGTTAAGCGCATACATAAACAAAGTGCTAATTTTAATAGTTATAGAAACCTAAATTGAAGGTATGTACTTCGCATTATGGATTATAAATTGTAGAAGATTATGCTCAAAGGGTGGATGGAAGGCAATTTTGGAGTGGCTAAGACTCTCATCATTTTGGAGCTTGTAAACTATAAAATGCCCACAATGCTCTGCTTCGTTTTGCACTTAGATATTTTCTCTATTATTACCCTAGTTACTTGCGTTACCAGCTTACTCGGTGAATGACTTGGAATGTTTGTTCGGGTATTAACATGCATGATAGTACCTTCAAGCATTTAATGTGATTGTTTGTGACGGACCTTACTTGTTATCCACAAGTGTTGATACTTTGCTTTTCAAGGATAGTGTAGTCACTAATCCGACTAAGTTCTTGGTTGCCTAGCTACGTACGGAAACGCCTCAGAGAAACAATTTCCAGCTTTCGCGTTAGCGATGTACGATTCAGCAACAAACACATGCAAACGTCAACCTGATTGAATATTTTAACCGGTCTAATAGCCAAATATAGGGCGGCAGTCGTCGTGCCGAGTCCTGTTCGATATGGGAAGTATACAACGCGTGTAAAATACAATGTTTGTTCACATAGTAATGGTTTTCATGTCACCCTAATAGTAACGTTGCGTATATGTCTAAATGTTTACAGCGATGAACTTGGGAATGTAGCGGCGTTCTTTAGAGCCGATAATCAAGATGTGTGTCTCATCTAACGCACTTAAACTGCTCAAACTACTACATAGCTTGTTGGAGTACTCGAAGTTCATTTCACTTTTTGTTATTGGGGACCCGGGGTCATTCTCAAGTTACGCGAATCCTACGAAATGTCACAGTTATCGAATGAGTTCAACGTGTTGACATATATGATCATCCAGGAATTACGGAAACACCACTCGAAGTCTCGGGGTATAGAAATAAAACAGATTTACATTTTGGTATTTTTTTATTTGCTTTAGCTTGATATTTTAGAATATGTAAGTCAGTTTATCTTGATTTATTCATAAGTCAGTTTGACAGCCACTTTTTCCTTTATCTAATATCCAAATCGGTGTGTCCCATAAGAAAATAATTATCTAGGATTAATACTAATAGTCATCTCCGATGTTGTCTTGTGACATGCATTTATATAAATGGTTTCAAGCTGGCAGATAATACTATCATGGTTTCAATATTTTATTAGTTATCATTGATAACGTTCAGCAGCATTACATCATTGTTTTGTCAATTTTAGGTCAAACCTTTAAAGCGCGGTGGTCGTCGTGCCGCGCACGTTCGAATTTCATATAAATAAACAATGTATTTTACACGCGTTGTGTACGTCGATATGAGTCCATATCGAACAGGACGCGGCGCGACGACCACCGCCCTATAAACATACATACATAGTTAGACTGTATTTGTTTTTTCTCATAAAACAACTCGTAAACGGAACTACAGATATACCACAGTGACGTGACGGCCTTGGGTGGCGGAAATTCACTACAGCATCTCCGGAGAGAGAGAGAGGCGGAATAACCACAGCCAGGGGCTTTGAGATGCACAGACTGTGGAATATATTATTGTCCAGACTACAGTCAGTCTGGGGCGGGGTCTACATTCAGAGCCTAAAACTGTAAACAGTGTTTGGTTTCGAGAACGCACATTCTCATTAAATCCGACCTTCGTCATCACGCAGATCCCATAATGCAATGGGCAAAGTTGTCAATGTAAATGTGCGTCCAACCCAATACCCTGCATCTATAGTAGTAATAATAATAATAATAATAATAATAATAATAATAATAATAATAATAATAATAATAATAATAATAATAATAAGTCAGCTTTTGTATCGGCACCATGAAAACAGAAATACATATCTTTAAATTACATTCTTCATTTCTTTTCTATAATGCCATAAATCAGGTACATATTTTCTAATTAAAGCTGATGAGGTATTTCCCACATTTTCATTTATGTTCATTCATTTATGTTCCATAGTGTATCACCAAAAAGATTCATTATGTAATTTTCTTTTTTGATGATTCTTTCTTTTTGTTTCTCCAGCAGTAGTGTTTTAAAGATTTCATTTTCTCTAAATTGTTTGTAATTTTGGGGGGTATTTCATTTCCATAGATATGATTCATGCCATTAGTCACTAAAATGTTTTCTACATATTTTGGTTAAATTTTCCAAGCCAGTTTAACTTTGTTTTTATACTGAGTATTCATTTCTTTAAAAACTATTTTAGTCCGTCTGTTTGTAGCAAATACCCAATCTTAATCAAAACAAGCGTTCTTTAAGCTTAAAGGGGGAGGGCCGTCACTTGCGCACGCGCAGGAATTGACGATAACAATACATGCTAAAAACGCGAAGGCTATGACCATCTGGCGCACGCGCAAGTGACGATTCCTCCGCTTTAAATAATTGGGTGGAAACACAGTCACTCTACTAGTGGAGTGACTGTGGTGGAAATATCAACAACAAGCGTTCTCCAAACTTGGCAAATACATTTCTGCTGGCGTAGTACAAAACAAATGAAAAAAATATTCATTTTTGGTTTTCAAAAGGAATACTGGTAAAACAGTACTGGCGGCACATCACTACCATCGAGTCTGAAAAGTAAATGAAATTACATATAGTTGGTCTGAGTACATATGTATATGCATATTATGTATACTCGATATATACACGGAGGACAGATCCATGTGCTCCGAGATCAATCATATCTAAGTAAAGTTCATTTGAAACGTGACTACATAGCTACAAAAGTTGTTTGTGATGTTCGAGATTCGACTTGTGCTTTATCGTAAAGTTGTTGTGGCCGATGTTCACTGTGCGTCTGTGGCGAGGCGATTGAGTTCAAATCATGTGTTTCATGTTGTGACAGTGTTTGTCTGTTTACGTGTACGGTTTTTTATACTATTCTTTGGAGACATTTGAGGTGATTATGTATACAAATCTGACTCGAGGTAAAATCCAGATTTATTATATGTTAGCAACAACTTTTCAGTAATGGGAATATAACATCATATGTTTTTACGTTGTTGTTATTGCGTGCTCGAACGCTTAATTTCGATTTTCAAATTCCTTGAAGTTGTTGACTGCTTTTCCAATAACAAGATCGGATGAAATCGTGCTGAAAGTGAAACACGCAATTTAGTCTCCATAGCAACGGTTTCCGAAATGAAAACATCAATCTCGTCAATATTGCAGAAATAGGTAAGACTAGATATTTGCTCTACAATTTTGTGGCTGTTTTAATTCTAGTTCGACGGCGGTTCAAAGCGCGTGGTACGCATTCGAAAATGTTACAAGTGCGAGTGAGTAAGAAGATCTGAAAAGAGGCGAGTTATGTGTAAATCAATGCCGATGACACTCTTGCATTTTGGGTATATACATATATATATATATATATATAATGCACTTTATAAAATATATCTGGATTAACCCCGTATTTTTATTAGATACCTTGATACTGGTAGTAGATTTTGTTTTTGTTTGTTTTCATTCGGTAGAGTTTAGATACAAAATGTGTCCTACGTAGTACCTGTGGTTTAGTTTAGCACTTTGACTTGGAAGAAATATGATACGGCTTTCATTTGCGACGCGTTGGTTTGTCCGAATGTTAATTCATTCATTCATTCATTCATTTTCACAGACGCACTTACACGAACACGCATGCTCACACAGTCGTTTATTTTAATGTTTATCTCTATGGAGACGATATCGTCGTTGAAGCCGTGTATTACTTTTAACTAGAGGTATAAAAGTGCCTTCAAGTCATTTAATTTAATTAGAAAATTAAAAATAATGTCGTGAAACTAATATTTATCGATACGTCTTGTTAGCATGTCTGTTTTAAATTGCTCAGAAAGTGTTATGAAGTGCGCAATGTGAGGTTATCAACTGATGCTTCATGGTCGTGATATATCTTTGTCAAATGACTAAACCTATGGTTAAAAAATAACAGGTGAACTGTACTTTCACGTCATATGTTAATTATACATGACGTCGACGAGTGTTAATGAACAAGCTATTGAATCGTGGCTGTACATCTCGAGATGAACAGACTGATTGCTTAATTTCGATTTTTGAAAGTTGTACTGCTTTCCCAATAACCAGACGCCGAGAAATCTAACTGAAAGTGAAGCAAACAACCAATCTTAATCTCCATGACAACAAGTACGTACTGATATTGTCTATTTCAATTGAATGCTCGTCAGCTTGTCTACTCCAGCTAGTCGCCAGTAGAGTCAAACCATCTATCTCTGTCGTCGAGTTACGTTCCACCATGTAAGCACAGGCGGCGTAGCTTGTGTAAAACTTGATTAAAACTAATAGTTAAAAGACAATTCGGTGGCTATTTTAATTCTAATTCCGTGGCTCATAATGCAACTATTCGAAATTGTATAGCGTATGTACGTAAGGCGATACCTGAGGATCCAAATCTGTGCGAATCAATAATTCAACGCAACTAAATAATATACGTGCTATAATAGCGTTATTGTCACGTATTTATTGTGTACGTGTAGTATGTCGCAATATTATCGTACCGGCAATTTCAATGTTCGCCGTGCTGCAACGGACAATATAATAAAAAAAAATAACGTTTTCGAAGCATTGTGAAATATACTACGCATGTATAATCATCCCGCTAGTGGCGAAATGGTTCCGTGACGTAATTGAGAGACGCATTAATAACTGACTGTCGATAATAAGAGGTAATTCTCGTGGCATCGCATCGTATTTACGAGTAATTTTGATATTTCGAGTCGCTAAAAGACTCTTTATCGTCTCTGATAAATTTTATCTAAATAATCCGTACCACAGCGGCATCTTATATATAAAGTGATGTGCCCATGCAGAGAACACGACAATCAATCCAGGGAAGATTAAATACAACTAATGAGAACACTTATAAAATAAATTCAGTTAAAAATGTTCAAAATGCAATATACTATAGTGGGTTGAATTTACATAATCGAAGTATTTGAAATCAATTAACAGTGAAATGTAAAACAAGTCGATTTATTCGAGAGTATCCCCCTTCGATGATCTTGAATAGGTAATATTATATACGTCGCTGAAATGTACGTTATCTTTAGTAATGTACATTTCAGTTAAATCAAATGCATCGTACAACGACACGTGGACATTGACCTATTAGATTGGGCAAAGACTGCCTTCTTACAATAACGGATATATATATATATATATATAATTGTACTCGTGTTCTCCATCTATAAGTCTCAATACACGAGACTTGCATTTGCTATTTTTAGACATTATAATTGCTGGGTACTACATTCCATTACAATAATTATGTACCTAATTGCAGGCTTAAGCAGCTTTTCTGACATATTTAATCACCCGACAGCTTAGATCATAGGGCTTACTTTAATGGAACATTAGACGGATGAGACGGTTTTTTATAGCCTAGTTTGTACTCCTAATGTAGGATGCGAACATATATAAAAATCACTTATCCAGTTAAAACATATTGTGTTTGGGTGTTTGTCTAGTCGGGAGAAGACGAAATAATGGGCGGCCACAGAGGATGGGATTGATAACATCAGTTAGTTAACTGGAATCAAGGCAGTTGGTGTAGTGAGAAGAACTGAGAATAATAGGATGAGATGAGGGTTAGCTCTCTCTCGAAGCGGATGCACTAACGATTCCAACAAGGCTAGAGCTGAGGTTAAAAATATTGTAGGGTTGACGTTCTCGACTCGTCGAGTTATTTGAGGCTGACGATAACGGCTTCCATCAACGTTTTGTAAGGTTTCACCATTTAATCAATATATGATGACACATATATAGGAACGTACGAGTAATGTTTTCAATAAAGTGTTTAATAAAAAAAAAAGCACAATGTTCTTCGCCGAATGGATGAATGAATGATTGAATGAATTAACTCGATCCAAATACAAACTCGCCTCCGATTTGTCAACAGATGCCCGGATAACAAATACCTCAATATCAGATTAACTATACCAGGGTAAGACACGATCTGAGCTATTTCATAGAAGCAGAATTAATTTCAGACAACCAAACAATTCATAACAAATAAAAATATTACACAGAAAAACCTAGAACAAATAAAAAGAATGTCTGTAAAATCGAACGAATTACTGACATTATTAAAATAACTCACACACGTGGTAAAAACATAACTTATATTGAATACAGAAAAGGCCCGATTTAAAATAGACGTTTTATTTTCTGAGAACCCACTCAGGAACATGAAAAGGAATTTCTCGAAAGATATACAATTTGTCATATGCGTTATCAATACATTTGAATAAAAGTAGATCCAGAATATTTCTACAAGATTCAAATGTAGGGAAGCTATAATGTTTACATTAATTGATGTACATATTAGAGTGAAAGTAATTTGATCATTTTATAATACATATTTGATACATTTAATCTGTTCCTGTGCGGTTATTAGGTATTTCCGAGTGTGACGATGACCAGATATGCAACCTTTGCTTCAGCTTACTGAGCACAATAGAGAAGTACAGTGACTTTACAATTCCCTAATCTCCGGATTAATTCCCCTAATCACTGGATTAAATGCCTAATTCCCTAATTCTGTCAAGTATCTGATACCATAAAAAATGGAAGTCTCATCAATATGCCTGATTCATAGCCCAGCGCGCGCATACTAACTCCAGTAAACAACCAATATATTGTACTCGCTTGGTATAACCTCGCATTGAGCCCATATTTTGTCTGGTATACTACAAAACAAGAAAACATGTAGGGTGTCTATTCCAAGCACATCACCACATGTTTCTGTTATACCATACTAGAATACTAAGAGTTCAATACCGGAACTCACGCTAGTTAATTTTGCAAATCAATATCAGGAATTATTTGTAAATACGTAATTTGAAAATGAGAATTCTCAAACGAAGATGCTCCTTTCTCGTTGCTCTTACAAACTTGATTTTTATAATTATAGAACTTTTGCTTGAGAGAACATTGTTAGTGGTTGTTTAGTCGGTTGTCTAGCAACAAATGGAACCGCTTTAGATAAACAATTTGCAGATTTTACAAAGTGAAATACAATTACACGATTCAGCGCCAATACAGTACACTGTGTCATACTAACGTCGGTTGTTAAAGGCGATGGTCGTCGCGAGGCGTCGTGTTCGTTATGGGTCCCATCAGACGTGTACAACTCCGGTAAAATACATTGTTTGTTTAGACGATCACGCTAGTGAAAAGGTCCCAAATTTCAACATATTTCTAATACCCTTGGCTCGCTTCGTGGCAAACTACAGCATTTCAGACAGTGATTATTAACTCTCAGATATCGGAATGAAATCCCCTAAGTAAAAAAATTTAATTTTATGTTAGAAATTATGCAAAAATAAACACTATTAAATCATTAAAAAAACAATTTCAAATATAGATTCAAATGATACATTTCCCCACTGAATAACTATATCTGTCCTTAGAGGGCATATACAATTAAATTGGGGGCACTGGAGGGTAGAGCTAGGATTAGAGTTAGGGATAAGGTCCAAAATATATATTCCGTGATGAATTACACTGTTGTACGCTGTATGGGGACCAGTGACTCCCCAAGGACAATACCACCTTGGTTTACTTGGTATTCTAAGTGAACTGGTGGCTAATCGACGATGAGTATCCCACTAACGCTTAAATTGCATTACTTACGCTCAATAACTTCTTGAAAACGTATACGCGTCAAATGCGGCTTTCTTTGCTTGAATTGATAATAAAGATTTCTGCCTCATTCAACGCACTTAAACTAAAAAAATACAACTAGTACATAGCTCATTGGAGCTCCCAATGAAGTACTCGAGTTTCATTCATCAACACTCCATTTTCTGTTATTGAGGACCGAGGGTAATTCTCGCGTTACGCGAATTCTACGAAATGTCACATTTATCTAATGAGTTGAATGTACTTCCCCCTTGGTACAGTCAGATATTAGGAGAAATCATTCGACGCAACGGGTGGGATTCATTAAAAGATTCTTGACTTCTGGGTATTTTGTATCAGTTCCGTCAGCGTGATATTCGTGTAAGTCGATCTTTGCAAGTCAAATATTCTAGCCCTCATAAAAAACATCTGAGAATCTGGAAAAATGGAAATTATCACGTATATCCACGAGTTTTGACTGTGACGTAGGTTTAGATAAGCGTTGCCAAATCAAAACTATTTATAACCGGAAATTCTTATTTATCTCGGACGCTGCTGTTATAGTCTTCCGTCATAGTTTTGTCATTTACGTGCCAAAAGTTTAAACCTTCATCTAGCCAAGTTATGTGACTTGAAATACTGATATGGAACGATGTCACGGTGTTGGATGGCCAGGATTCATTTCTGCTTATCCAGGGAGAGGGCGATATATCCACAGTCAATAAAGCGAGTTGTGGGACCACGTGGGCATCATCTATATGTTACGGGCAATTGAAGGGAACTAGGTGGTTGGTCCGGGGAACATTCTACAAATCTTACTTGGGGAAACAGAGGTTATTATATACTAATGAAAAATATGATATATATCATGTGGTTTTTACGTTGCTGTATGCCTCAGTGCGTAATTACGATTTTCAAATTCCTCTAAGTTGTTTACTGGTTTGCTAGTAACCAGTCTGAGATCGAGAGAAAGTGCGCAGAAGGTGCGGAACACAATTTCGTCTCCATGACAACATGTACGATACAAAATTGTCAATCTCGTGAACGTTGCAGATTTGATTAAGACAAGTAGTTGGAAAGGACATCATGCTTGATTTAGTGTGCAGTGAATCTAATGTTATTCACTCGACAATTCAGTTGTTGTTTCAATTCAAGCTCGTTAACAGTTCACTGCGCATAGTACTTATTCGGAAATGTATATATTTGCGTGTAAGGAGATCTACTAAGAGGCCAGGTTTATTGATTGATTGATTGTTTGTTTGTTTGTTTGATTGATTGATTGATTGATTGATTGATTGATTGATTGATTGATTGATTTATTTATTTATTTATTTATTCATTCATTCATTCATTCATTCATTCATTCATTCATTCATTCATTCATTCATTCATTCATTCATTCATTCATTTATTTATTTATTTATTTATTTATTCACTGCTACATCGTCCGGGGTAATAACATGTGTTCATTCTAAAAAATAGTGACACGTATGTGCCCCACGAGTGTGATTAATTTCGAACGCAATAAACTAACATTTCTACATTTCGAGATTTTGTTGTATCTTTATCAAAAGACCATCTCCAATTGCCCAGAAAAATGGATTTTATTGATACTAATGGGAATCAGTAGTGGCGGCATCAGGGCGCCCACCCGGAAAAAAAGTTGCCCCCCCCCCCCAATCAAGCTGAAACCTTCTATGTCAGCAAAATTTGCCCGCAAAATGCAGGAATTAGCGTTCAGACTTCACACCTTCAGATCTCCCCCCCCCCCTCATGTAAACTTTCATACCGCCGCCTTTGGACATGCACTTGAAAGTATGGTCAGTGTTATTTAGTCTAATATTATCACATGTGATAAAAAATACACCGTCCGATGTTTGCCTTTTTTCGAACGTACGTAATATAGCGAGGTTTACCATATCATTTCAATGATATATCTCCCACTGTTCATGATAGCAGCAGTGAATGTTTTGATCCTTGGTCATGTGGAAAGAAACAGCGTTCAAAGATTTTACTCAAGTTCATGTGGTATTGGAATAACACAGTATTTAATTATAATATGCCTGAATGTGCACATATCACTTATTTTATTTTACTGTCGGCGGAAACAATAAAGCCTAAGTGTAACGGAATCACACGATTGTTTTCCTTATTTAGAAAATCATGTGTGTCACCTTTACGGCATATTCGAACACTTTCTTTTGTATATCTTACTTTTGAAAGTAAGAATATTTAATTTAAAAGTGTCAGTTCATGCTGTTATTATAAAGAAAAAATATTATTTTTAATAATAATTAATGGGCGGTGGTCGTCGCGCTGCGCATGTGGGACATTTGTGTTGATAAACATTGATTTTCCCACAATCCAATGCGTTCTTCTAATTGAAAGCAGAAGTATGAGGTTTGACCTGGGCGCGATTTACACTGAGTACCGCTGGTGACTCCTTGATACTTTCCAATCAATTGAAAAATTACCTTATTAAAGCTTGGCAACGTCTCAGTTTGTACTCGTTGATCTGCGCAACAGTCAAAGTCGCCATCTTTGTTCATATGAGACCCATATATCTCGCATATGCGTGGCGCGACGACCGCCGCCCTTTAAAGTAGCGATAACATATTTAAATATGTCCGAAAAAATAACAAAAAATGGGTATTTTTACAAGAATGACAGCGGCTCATTAGTCAAGCAGGGGGACAAAATAGCGAGAAATTGTTTTGATAGTGAAAGACCTTGTTGTTTTGGAAGTTCCACCTCAACCAAACACAACAAATGAACTTCGTTGTGAGATTTCTTCGAAGAGAACAAAGTGTCACCGTCTGTTTTGAGCGGTTAACAAAACGGATACAATTATTGACGACTTTTCAGCTTATAACCAACCGCCATCACCCGTTACTAAGCATTTTGACCAAACATCAGTTCCAATCATTCCGAGGGATAATCAACTATGATTAATGAAACATGACTCGCCATTTTAACGCTTATCGTCAAATTACGTTCAACGTCATTAACTGGCCAACGTGATGCAGACATGTGTCATTGTGATGCAGACACCACGCTGACTATGTTGTGTGAAATGGAGCATCCGCCCACTCGTCGCCCATGTTACAACAATGCAATGCCACAAGGAACAAGATATGTCTGGTGTTACTCATACATACATGCGATGAAATGTATGAACAGTATTTATTTTTACATAGAACAAAAGTCTTTTTTTATCTGTGAACACTCTAACTCTCATATCGAAACACATTCAATGGGTGGCCGGAATTGAAATGAAACAACATATATTTATTCGCTGTTAATTACTATAAATACAATACATGTTCTATGATGGAAATGTGTCTATAATAAATTAAAAGTCATATGTGGAGTTAGTTTTTTTTTAAAAAAAAACATGGTGCACAAATGCCGGAAGAGAGTTTAGATCATAATGACATTTTCCTTACATTGAACATCATTGGAATATAACTACACGTTAGCAGATGTTGATGAAACAGAAACAAATCTCAAAACAATTATGTATACATTGTGTCATTTTGCAGCTAAACAAAATAACTAGGTTTTGTTGTTGAATACTTAACGACAGTCCGCGGAAGGTCCCGTTTTTGTAGCAATGTTACTGAAAATGAAGTGCTATCGTGATAAACTAGTGAAAAGAATATGCTGTTCCTAATGTTGATAACATTCCGTCGATAGAAATAGTATTGTCGTGAGAATTACTACTCAATGAACGATTGGGTGCCTCATTGCACGACAGTGTTCTTTTTTTAGCTTTCTGCGTCATCATGGCGTCACAGATACACGACATCTGTGGAGAGGCGATGTATTTATATCACCCATCGTGACACGATGGAAGTTTGCATTTTTTTTTCAGTGAAATTGTGTTCAATAATACAAAAATATATTATAATATAATAACAGACATCAACAGATCGTATTTTAGAACATCTCAGTAACTTGCGATTCAATATTTGTGCATCTAACATACTTAAATAATAATATTGTATACAAACTTATAGAAGAGCAATGCATTATATAGAAATGCCATTAAAAAGATTTATCTCAAAACAAAAATATAAATTGCCATCATTACTATACGTACAACTAGCGTCGTATTCAGCCATAGTTTTTCAATCGGAAATTTCACATGCGTATCGATTTCGACGATGTAAAGTACAGTCGACATTTAATCGATCATGTCTGATCAGCCTGGCAAGTTTACCTTAGAAAACGTTTACTGTTTTGAGCAGTAGAGGTTGGCAAGATACAGTCGTGAAATCGTAAGAAGCAGTAGTTGCCAAGAATGTAAAAAAATGGCGTCGTAGTGTACAGGCCAGTATACATTACAAATGGAAGACAGTGCGCGAGGTGTCCCAAGTGAGAGCGAATAAATATTTAAACGCAATATTACACCGCCCAGTGTTTTGACTTAATTTTAATACCTACAGTATGATGATCTAATACGTGATGTTTGAAACAATATTGCGTGTAATATAAGGCCAGTACATCGACCAAAGAAATGTAAAATGCATATATACGTAAACTGTAACATTCATAATGTGAAATTCTCTCGTCGCTGCCGAGTTGTTTTATACACATATGAATATGAATTATTCACCCAGCCATGACCGTTGGGTAGTGAGCAATTTCTTAGAACATTTTGCGAAATTAAATGTCCACCCACATATTGCCCATGGCGGTATTTCAAAATGACATTCATATCGATTACTAAGGCAACCGCTGAAGATGCACCATTATCATCTGGTATAACTGAAAAATGATTTCCTGGCTCTTCAGTGTACGGTCATTGAACCATTACCCGAACTATCATCACTCTTTTTCCGGTTTCTTACACAAATCTTGGATACGTGAGTTTTCTTATCATTTGTTTTTCAATGATGTATCTGATGCGTCTTTTTAGCAAAACATAATATCCAGAATGTGGTTTAATTTTACTTGTATTTGTGGTAATTTTATAACGTTACTCGAAGTAGCGTCAGGCCTTGATTTTGAGTGCGCATGCGCTATAAAGATCATTGTCATATCGACATGATCAAAGCAATTCCAAAGACGCTTGGCGCCAGACCCTGACGAGTGAAAGTACTTTTTCGACGACTCGATGGTAAATATGAGAAGCGTAATCGATTTGTAATACGCATCGATCATCTGTCTGAATCTTCAATAGCGTTGTCTTAGCGGCTTAATCCATTCTATGGCTTTTCAAAATAATGTAGGAGCCGCTAAAGTGCGATTGAAGTGGGGGCGCTGTTTGCAAAAAAAAACAAAAAAAACACGCAATTGCTACTGTGAAGTAAGTCAAAATTGACCACTTGAGGGCGTAAAGCTGAGCGCCAAACACAATTATCTCTGATGAGTTAAAATACTTTTTCGGCGCCTCGATGGTAATTCAGAGCAGGGTAATCGATTTTAATATACATCGACCGTCTGTCTCAATCGGTTACGGCTTCATCGATTATATAGAGTTGTATTATCCAATCTACAACACTCAAGTAGGGTTTAACATTATAGAGAAATCACAGAGCCATTGTTTCCATGGAAACATGTTTTTTTTTCAATCATTTTTTGAAATCTACAAGTCAGCAGAATATCGAAAATGTGTAGTGTTTTTAAAGTGTCCATCATTAAGCCAAGTATAGTGCTGATTATAGCATTATAAAGTTGTGTGCTTGACGTCCTATCAGTTTAGAATATATAGATGAATGTTTAGCATGTATGAACATTTAAGATTTTCCGAACAGAACCTATCTGCAGCACAACATTTCCTGAGGTCTGGACTTTGCACAACACGTGCAACTTCATCCGTCGACACACGAGTAGAATTAACATTACTAATTGAAATGTACTATTGAAATTTAACATTATGAGCATCATTATTGACATAAGGATGATACTAGAGTGTTCTGCCTAAATGTTAGCAATATTGAAATCACCAACGATACCATAGCTTTACGTGGAAGATACGTACCACGTGACAATGCAGCTTCCTTCCAGAAAGTACTGTAATTCTTACTCATGTGTGATTTAACAAATATGAATATTTTGATAACCGGGATGATATAACGTAAGCATTGTACTGAGACTGGACTGATCGCTGATTCCTCATCACGAATCGAACTGATGTTACTGTAGACTCAGTCGTCAGGGGCGGATCCAGCAAAATACATTGGGGGGGGTCCAAGCTCCGCTTAAAATTTACGGAGCGTAAATCGCAGAGCAGCTATACGTAATCCAGATGCATTTTCATGCGTTTGGGGGCATGTCCCGCCCCTGCTGTCCCCTCTGGATCCGCAACTGCCACTCGTGGCTGCTCTGATGTTCCTCTCTGCTCGAAAACAGCTCCTACCTTTCATAAATATAAACAAGCACATTGCGTTGTTTCTAATTTTAGCTATATGTTCATTATCGGTCATATTTCCAACTCACTATCAGTTCATTTCCCTGCTTTAGAAGGCGACAAAATACAACGGACAATGGCGAAATACGATCATATTGTTCTCAGTGAGTAAAGTACTCCAAGTATGTTCAAAATTAGTTTTCGGGTTTACACTAGTAAATGAAGTACTTATACAGTATGACTCATTTTTTCCTGTTCATGTTTGGCATAATCGTTCCAAGTTCTGAGCGCTTTTTGCAATGCTTACAGCCGATCAATATGTTCAACCGCCTTGATGAATGATTTCTTTGTTAATATAAACAAACAAACAATTAGGACTAAATGCTCCCTATTTCGGCTAAATATTACGCTTTACTATAACAAAACCTGCATGAAATAGATAATCCCTACTAACTTATGTAGGTGGCGCCATACTTTTTCCGAGGATGATGATTATTTTTATTCTAAAAACTGTTGAAATTCTCCAAATCTACTAATAAATTGAAATGTATAATTGTATACACGTTAAAATCACAATTCATATCGCCATGAGAAGTTTGATTACTCCAAATATTGAATAAGATATTGATTTGACACAGAAAGCAAGCACTTTTGAAATTTACACGCCAGGAGCTTTCCAACTGCATCCTTCAATATTAGTAACCAGTCTTTGTGCCATAGCCAGTAATTCACAATCAAACGTTTCCCGAACATGTGTCCGGCAATGACATGACAAATTATTGTAACTTGCTTGGCAATTACTGAAGGCTGTTTTTAGTACTGAAAAAATACTCCATATTTGTAGGTTCAAGAAAGTCTTTTAGAAGATTGTCAACTGTCGCCAACAGTTCGGCACACACACCACGTACAAGCAATGAACATATCTGTGTTTATTCAAATTCACTGTATATGAATGAGCCTTTTTCTGGTCGCATGATAAAAAGAAACATACAAAATACTAAAATGAACAATTTAGTGGTAAAATTCATTTTTTTAATTTAAATTTAAAAGCTCATATCCAAGAAATGATCTGAAATAAAACGATACCTCTTTACGTATAAGAACGCTTGGGAGAATTAGGTGTAGCGCAATCATCCTACTGAAATGAGTAAAGGGGCCGACGACGGTGATGAGGCGTTGCTAATATTATCCTATACTTTCAGCTTGAATTGAAACACAAAACAATTAAAGAAAACGGAAAATTGCTGAGAATACTACGAAACAGTGTGCATGCAAATAATGTAATCCAATCAAAATCAACTTCATTGAGTACTCAGGAATCACAACTGGACTGGAGTTAAATATAATTTTTTTTTTAAATCCGTCTTAGATTAGCTGTGTCTTTGATGTCGTCTGAACCTAATGGTACAGCGTACAGCGTAGTAGATTGCTCATTGTGCTGTTTTGTGAAGTCTCCCACAGAAGTGACGTAAACATTTCCATTACTGCTGTGATGCCGCAGCGTAAAATTGCGTAAACCACGTGATAACGGATTTAACCAATCACATATACAGAATCTGGATGTGGCGTGATATAAGGACAAAATAAACTGTGTGGTTATGATACGATGGAGTAGCTCGGGGTTTATTTAAATTCTCATTCATCAATTTCATTTTACTTGCGCTAGCGTGCTAATCAGCTATCAATACCCGTGTGTAATATTTTTTACACTAAGGTCTTCCCAATTTAGTCAAATGTTAAAGCGGGGGGGGTCGTCACCTGCCATAGCGTGCCACTGTTTACAAACAAGCGTCTACCCATGAGCCTTTGCGTTTCAGTGTGTGTTGTTATCGTCGCTTGGGACTCGATTCCCGCGCGTGTGCAGGTGACGACCCTCCCGCTGTAAAGAATAGACTCGGTTCTATTTAAGTCTTAATAAAATATTTGGTCAAAACAAAAGTTACAGCTGGCATTATTTTGTATGTTGATACGGTTTTACGGTAAATAAAAAGGGCTTTTCCCAATTTACGAAGAAAAAAAGGACGTTTTTACAGTTTACAGTGTTAACAAATGGAACATTGAATGGTCCGAAGAGCTCTCCTACTCAAATTCTCCACCATTGCTGTGCCATGTGACGAGACGCATGCGCATATTACCCTCGTAATGCTCTTCATTCGGTTAGAGGGCCTTTTACGTCTTGACATTCAATTTTGTAGTGAATTCTGTCATCTAGTAGTTTTACAGTTTCTAAAATGTAATTTCCCTGGATTATTCTTTACGATTTTTTTTATTTAGATGTGAATTTTTGTACGTACGAGAAAAATGACACATTTTTACAGTGTACGAAAAAAATATTTGATTGATTACGTTGTACGTCTAGCCTGTGATTACAGAATTACGAAATTTATTTGTTCTATTTACGTTGTACGAACAAAAAAGTATTGCAATTACGTTGAACGAAAATAACCCTTGCCCCCCCCCCCTCTATGTTAGGTTAGGTTTATCGGAAACACGCTCACGTCAGTATTTGACCCAGCGATTGACAGCAACGCCAATCGTACCCCAGAACTTCCATCACGTGATCAGGGAATTATCATAATTTATGACGTGATATCGTATATGTATTAAAGTGCCTTGTTTACTACGTCGCATGGGACCCACGTTAAACTCAAGCTTGTATCGAAATGTTCATCTGCTCCTCAAACCATAAATTGATATTCGTTTATTACATTCGATAAAACGATATTTCACTCTACCAGTCATCCGTCACCTTCACAGAACAGAGCGAATTTAAAGCGGAGGGGTCGTCACCTACGCATGTGCGGGAATTGAGTCCCAAGCGACGATAACAACGCACGCTAAAAACATAAAGGCTCATGGCTAGACGCAAAAGTTTGTAAACAACGACACGCTATAACCGTGTGTCGCATGCGCAGATGACGATTTCCCCGCTTTAAAGTTGTACATATACTATATATTGTAGCTATACAGTAATACATTTCAATGGTAATCAGAGGTAATAAGAGGTTATTGCATCTGCGGTAGGTAAAATCAGTGCTAAAAACAATAAATCTTCAACATGCTCTAAAAAAAATTGCCCAACGGTTTAGGTCTTGGTTTTTTTTTGGGTTATTCTCAATGACCTTAGCCAACTTTTGAAACAAAATTCGCTAATGTACTATTTTATTCCGGGTCAAACCCTAAATCCACTGGACTAATAGTGTATGTGTGTTATAAAAAATTGTCTTATGAAATATTATACAAAAATGATTAAAGCTGATGAAAATAAATGTGTAAAAATATAAAAGACGATAATGAAATAAAACAAAAACAACTATAATGCAAGGCAATGCTCTTTTCACGACTCGACTGCTGTAAATAGAACAAAAGACAAGATATTATGAAGATGAAAACAATATTTGTGAACAAATACATCGTGAGAGATGAAATAACATATTATTTAAATATTTACTAAACATATTTCTTTAAAGTGTGATAATATATGTGAACTTAAAAACAAATAGTTACCGAAGTGGAGGTCGACGAGGTAGCCAAAAAGTGACCGAGGCCAAGAATGACTCTGGGATATTACAACTGCCAGAATCAGAGAAGAAGCGTCACCGTTGAATTTCCTTTCTCTAAGCAACTGTAGAGGGCGCGCTTTGCTGAGATGCAGAGAAACATTCATTCGGGTATTCGTATTCGCTTAGCCATAATGTTTGATTACTAAATTGTCTGCAGAAAACGAAATCTACTACATTGATAATACACTTGAGATACACGGTCAGTAATCAGGTGCCGCCGACAGCATCAACACGCATCGTTGACTTTCAGAAAGCTTGATTAAAAATGAGAAATCTGATTGAAATGGGATCTTAAATATGCTAGTAAATCGACGAATAACAACCAAATTGATGTATGGAAAAATAAATTATCCTCTTCCAAATATAAGTCAAAAACCTGCTTCTGTACACCGTGACGCATACATCGCGACAGAATCATCATAGAGATTGGACAATTGTATCGCTCTTACAAGTTTGGTTGTAGATTTCTTCCCAACGGTGTGGGAAATTGAAAGAAACTGTCAAAATATGACTAAAAATTGTGTGTTTTAATGTGCCAGGCAAAAATACACAAATCAACAAAACATTGCTAGCTTGGAGATCGGTGGTCGTCGCGCAGCGCGTGTTCGAATTTCATGTAAATATACAATGTATTTTACACGCTATGAGCCTCGTCGCCACCTCCCTTTAAAGTATGACGGTTGTCCAATAAATACTTTGTCATATTATGGATATGAACAAGTTAGATTCCCAAATGCATAGAATTCCAAGTTCCAAGTGATTCAGAACTCGCGCAGTTACTGAAAACGAAGCCTTGGACTTGACGAAAGCTTCGAAACACCTACTCTGAGGCAAAGACGTCCTGTCTTAGCTTTGGTGTGCATAGATTTGATCTATAATTAATATTATATTTTAGAAACCATACCCACATTTGCTAAAAAAAACTCGTTCAAATTATAACTCGATGTTCAATTAACAGTTAACCGAACTTCGAGAATCGGGCAACATAGATTTCTGGTTTTGTTTTTCCACATTTAGTAAATCGAAGTTTAATTAACAGATAGTCGAGCATTGAGTTATAGGCAACCCAGATTTGTTATCGTTTTAATTCTAAAAACGTGACCATTCTGCTAAATGTGCACGTTACACCGCAAAACAACTTCGGTTAACTGTTAATTAAATGTCAACTTACTGAATGTGGGCGTTAAACAACAATAACAAGTTATGTTAAGTAAATATCGGGTTATAGTTTGGGCTATGTTTCTAAAATATAGTGGGTGTGCTCATTTTTGTAACTCGATGTTTTCGAAACTCGATATTACGCATCTCTCCCTCTACAGGTAGGTATCATTAATATATTTGTTTGTTTTTTTTGTCATAGTTTGTTTGTCGGTGCAAAAGTTTGTACCCTTATTGTGTCGACGAGAAGTGTTTACCTTTTTTTCGTTCAATCACAATGGGTAGTAAGGAGTGTGGCTCAATTATTTGTTACCCCACTTACTTGAAGACCACACTTTTTGGTAATTACATACCAACTTTAGGACCAAGATGTTAGTCTGATATCAGTATTACGAAACGCATGCGCAGTGCCGTACGATGATGTCATATATATAGAACAGGTCTGAATTCAAAACACGTACTAATACGGCACTGTCTGTTAACAACATGTTTTCAGGCGTGTCAATATTGATACCCACTTCTATACAAACTGCTGTGGAAAAATACCCAATCGGGTGCCACATATAGCTTGTCTATGGGAGAAACCGTCCCCGGGATTACATGGGTCATTTTTCTGCTGATAATACACAATTTAAATGCGACTTTAATAGTGTTAGAAACTCAGGCAATGATGTTTTATAAATTTCTTTTAATTTTCTACACCAGGTTATACATTTCTAGGAGTCGTGCTCCCAGCGACGAAACGCAAAATAATGTGGTTAAAGCGGCGGAGTCGTCAAATACGCATGCGTCAGGTGGCCATAGCGTGTCATTGTATACAAATAAAATTCTACCCATGAGCCTTTGCATACTTAGCGTGTGTTGTTATCGTCGCGTGGGACTCAATTCCCGCGCGTGCGCAGGTGACGACCCTCCTGGTTTAGCAGCGAAAAATCTATTGTTGTGTTCTTGTTCTTCATTTAGTTCTCACGCGTCTCTGGTCAAGAGTATAACTATATATGACGTCATATCATTTACCCGTCTACGTCACAGATTGCATCGTCGCTAAAGAGCGCTACTGATACTGGAAACCAAAGTGCATGAAGTTCTATTATGGGGAGTAGATTGAGTACAAAGTACGGGTTTAGTACACAGTTTAGAAAACATTTCATTCAACTTTAACGTAGACTGATATAGTCCCATAACTCAAAGAGTCAGATCACCTGCGATTGAAAAGCCCACTCTAGTCCCTGCTATGCTGAAATTAAATATAACCGCCCCATACCTTAATATAGAAAATGTTACAAAAATATGAAAGGATGTGATCTGTCCCACTTTCGCATGCACGAGGTCGTGTTTGTATGCATGAAGTATAGTTTCATGTACAGATTAAATGACGCAAGATGCGAATGTGATGTGACTTGCATTTGTAGGTAATACTTCTTGTGGTATGGACTCTAACTTTGACTTGACCTTCGCTGTGGCCATACTTTCACCTACACTCTAAGGCACAGCTCAAATTTGGCTTTCACATTGAAAATCATTATGAGATAGTAAATCATCACAACTGAATTACAATTACAAGATAATTACCATTTTATTAAAAGAACGCTGATCTACGTAAAAGTATAATTCGCCCAACGTGGGGCTCGAACCCACGACCCTGGGATTAAGAGTCCCATGCTCTACCGACTGAGCTAGCCGGGCAGCTGTCAAAAGACGTTGAACAGATAGGTGAAATTATTTAGTGAGATGATAGTGGTATTTTTAGCTCATTTTTACGTTGAGAGCGATATTTGACAATTTAATAATTATGACCACAAACAATAAAACAAAAAGTTTAAATAAAAATAAAGAAAATTCCCGTATATCCGCTATTTTTAGAGTATACAAGGAAATTATTAAAGATTATTGAGACCTCGAGTGTGGGTAAAAAAAATCAAACAAATAAAACAATTCATCATTATTTGGATATTTTGTTACTTAAATTATAGAAACTGTTCAATTACAGATTTCACAACATAATAATATTTATAATATTCATAATGCGCTTTACATACTTTACATAAAAAAAACATCTCAAAACGCTAGATAAAAAAATATAAGTATTAGTATTTAGAAATATAAAGAAAAGAATCCCCTCTAAAAACGAACCGTAATTAATTTTAAAATGTTTTAATATTAATTAAAATGGTGCAATTTAAATTTAATTTAAATCCAGATTTAATTAAAGTGCTCACAGTGTTTAGCGGGTTTGGGTTGGTCTCCAAAAAGATGTCGATATATGATGACAAACAAACGGTTTCATATACCCTTGGGAAATATTCCTAGTTCAGTGTCCTCTAATGAGGTGTCCGTTTACAAAGACGCCCATGTGGTAAAATTTTGGTGGCGGATAAATGTATGTTACATTGAATTACATTTCAATTGTCTTATTAACATGTAAGAGTTGGACAATCAAAGAATATAAACATATTTAAAGCGGGGGAGTCGTCACCTGCGCTTGCGTCAGATGGCCATAGCGTGTCATTGTTTACAAACAAGCGTCTACCCATGAGCCTTTGCGTTTTAGCGTGTGTTGATATCGTCGTTTTGGATTCCCGCGTGTGCACAAGTGACAACCCTCCCGCTTTAAATGTGGGACTCAACAGCACCATTCGTACCACGAGTTTCTGTCACGTGATAACAACACTTGATAAATAGAATATCAAATAGACCTCGCATTAAACATGAATCTCGTGTCACGTGATGTTCTTCAAAACCTAAATTATTACAGCTGTTTGTTTATTACATCCAATCTAATAAGTCACTCATTATTTCATTGTTCCAGTCACGGATCACCCATACAGAACACAGTCACCATTTGTAATGTATTGCATATACAGTTACTTTAATTTATTTTTGTTGTAAAAAAGTTCTGATATAAAATATAATAAAAATATGATAAAAGCCGACGAAAATAAATTGTTATAAGATATAAAAGACGTGAATAAAATAAATCAAGAAAAATTAACGTTCAATGCAATATTCTTCTCACGACTCGACACCTGTGAATAAAACATAAGACAAGATATTATGAAGATGAAAAATTATATGTGAGAGATAAAATAGCATAAAATACTATAAATATTTGTTAAACATATTTTTTAAATCGATCTTGAATATGAAATATAATAACAATATCTTGTGTGGACTTGTTATTTGTTTGAGATATAAAAAAGAAGAAATTATGAAAAATCCCAGGAAAATGCAGAATAATGAAATGATCGCGTTAAAATATTTTTTTTTTTTTTGCGATCACTCTCCAGATTTGCTTACACTAACTAACTATTTAAGTTAGCTATTTTTATATTTTCTTTTCTTTTTATTTTATTTTATTTTATTTTAGAAATAAACGATGGGACTTATAAGCAAGTATACAACTCATGAAATCAACATACCATATTTCGAGGTGGAATTTTTTGCAATCTTTGTCAATCCAGCAAATAATAGTGACACTGCACTTGGACCATTTGTCCTTCTCGCTTCAAGTCTTTGGTCAAACTTCTTGTGCACTCGATCAATATACACAGATTTGTGAATGACAGGTAGAGGAGGTGGCGTTTCTTGGTTACCAGATGTAAGTGGTAAAAAGTAAAGTTGTATTGGACTAACTGAAGTGGACTTCCCTTGTTTTTCAAACACTGGGTTTGCTGAAGTAATCTCTGTGGACAGCAATTAAAACACGTGACGTCATTACAAAGCACATCATACATGTGCAATATGCCACGTGTGTGCACCCTAGAAAACAAGATGGTGTCTGACTTTTCATCTTACTGTAAGTTTCCACCAAAATTATGAATGGAATTCAGCCATTCTGAGTACATCCAAGAATTATTCGTAGATTTTTTCACGACCATAGACGGCATCCAGCCTATACTAAATTGTACTTTATTTGAAAAACAAACAAACTATAATTGTGTGAATAAAATCAAAATGAGGAAACATTTTAATAATAAATATAGAAACAACAATGACATTATATTAATCATAATTGTATTTCGAATTAATAACAGAAAGTTGTTTACCTTTTGGAATAATAGATGACGATTCTGATAAAGTTCTAGGTGTGGTTGGCATTGGAGAAACCTGAAATGATGTTATTACAAACGTTAAAGCGGGAGAGTCGTCACCTGCGCACGCGCGGGAATCGAGTCCCAAGTGACGATAACAACACACGCTAAGAACGCAAAGGCTAATTGGTAGACGCTTGTTTGTAAACAATAACACGCTATGGCCACCTGACGCATGCGTAGGTGACGACTCCCCCGCTTTAATAATGACGTACTTTTCTTCTGATTAAATGTAACGGTGCTGTGATGTGGTGTACGCTACATGAAATCCTCACCCCCCTATGCTTTGTGAAATCAGATTGACGTAAGACTACCAAATTCAACAAATGTCGGCATCATTTTGGTTGATAACTACAATAAAATATGCATTTGTTGTCGAAGTTGTTTGTTATGTCAACATTTAACGCAAAATGCAAAACATCCTCATCAACGGGCCCGACTGAGCCGCGTACGGGAACCCAGTCTCAACAAAACAAAGCAAAACTTGAAACAATTACAAGAAAACTTGTAGGTAAGTGTCTGCGTTTTAAATATTGAAAGTTTGGTACCTTATTCTTACTTCGTAGGCACCGTGACGGTTTACGCATCTCGTCAGATTCTGAAAAAGAGAGAGTTTTGTTAAACATTATTTTCAACTTGAACTTTCGGCTTTGAAACTGAGGGAGGTTGAGAGAAAGAAATACATGTACTAGGAAACAATCAAATATTGTGATAAACAGAGACTTACTTTTCTGCTTCGTGGAATGAATATTTCCCATTTTATGCTCAAATTTTGAAGAATATACTGAAAATCGCGATGCGCTTTACAGACAGTAAAATTTCGCTCGTCGTCTGAAATGGAATGTCTGAACGCGGGGAATCCAAACAAATGGAACGCATCTTGAATGACGCCACAGACACCGTGGAATTTCCTTTCTCTTAGCAGCGATAGAGGGCGCTACTCTGTGAAAAAAAAGAATTTCATACGACGGCTTTAACTCCCTGGTTATGGGATTTCTAATTGTGGGTGGAGAGGAGGTAAACAAACAAAAAATAGGTTCAAGGAAATTGTTTCCCGCCACCGACCTGGGTGTGTATGGAATAATTGAATCAAGTTGAGCTACAACGTTATATGATATGGTGTTTTATAAAGAGTGCTTAGGATAGGAGCAGAAAGAGAGGATGTCCTTGATAGTCGATAAAGACAATTATGCTGGAAACTGAAGGACCAAAGACTCAAAGGGGTAAAGGTTGTATCATTGGTTATTCATTATTTAAACAACAAATACATGGCCATGACTGGCTACCCATAGGTCCACCTCAGTGCACGATATTCTAATTAGGAGAGACGTCTACAGAAGGTGTAAATGGGCGCGTATTGATATTTGTTTTACTGGTGTTCAAAACGCTCAAAGTGGGTTATGGTATATTTGATCTTAATTATCTCTCGATCCTTATGCTACAGCCGCGATTGGTCACGGGGATTGGTCAAGCTAACTGTATGATTCTACGATGTCCCTTTCCAGATTAACTATTGATATAAAGGTTACATTAATTGCTATAAACGTCTTGGCTATATAGAATAATTACCAAGAACTACGACTATCTGCTACAATTTCCTTCCCATAGAACTGTTTGTAACTAACCCTGGAAGTACGTAATGTTCGATAATTTTTGGTCTGATGCACTGGCAATATACGTCACATTCCGTATACTGAAAGTGAGAGCGCCGTCAGTGTTTGGAGTGTGGTGTCGCGTAATCTTGGTGGAAAATGCTTCAGTTTGAGATATAGTCCATCTTCGGTCGAACAGAGAATCCCGTGTGCGATTAGATAATATTATTAATTATGTTAATAATAAATAACAACAACTTTATTGATGACACCGTAAGATGATGAAAACCTCCGATAATGTTAGGAAACTGGCAAGAAACTCAGTTCTGATGCGGATATCTAGCGAACACGGCAGCCGCTGTGAACACACATTTAAAATGTCAAAGTCTTCGAACAAAATTTTACCGACATTACAACTATAAAGCGTGGTCGTCACGCCGCGCCGTGTTTGATGTGGGACCCATCCAACCTATACAACGTATGTGAAGTACATTCGAACGCGCGCTGCATGGCGACCACCTTGATCATGAATAGATCAATCCCAGGCCCCCGGGCGCTTTCTGGAAAAATTATAGGGATGCGCACGTGTCATCAGAACCTTCCTTCCTTCTCGGAACCGTTTTTTTTTCTGCTTTTTGTCAAATTTTTGAACTTAATATACTTATAATTTTAATGTACTAGTATTTATATATTCGGGACACTTTTGGCCCAAAAAGGGCCCCGATTTGGCTGAACGTACGTATACAGCTTTCCAATGGAAGTAACCCAACATATCCAAAAGGGATCTCGAGCCTCGCGTGGGCACTCGGTAATTTTGAGTAAAAACGGCACTCTATTGCGATTATTCGAATTATTCTCAACGGAACTGCAATATAATTGTAGGAAGTCGCTATTCTGGATCGGCGTCATTATCAAGTCCCATCAAGTCACAAATACTACTGCCGATGGGCAATGAACAAATTGATCAAAACATCGACCCTGTCCTGAAAAATGACCAGAAAAAACTACTTTTGTGAGAAAATTTGGCAAAAACGTACCATTTTTAGTTTAGTGATTTTAGAGATTTTTTTTCCAAAAAATGTTGACCCATATCTGGGGTATTTTTCGCGAAAAAGTTACCCATTTGTGTGGCACATTATATATAGCTTTCCTATGTGAGTCCGTGGCATTCCAAGATCTTGTCGAGGGAATTCCTTCTCGCCTCGTTTTCACCAAATACTGGGATATCCATCATGATTAATTTCAATTTTATTTTCGCTAATTATGACAAATTAACATCATTTAGTTTTGAATAGTTATTTTCTCTACTGTCTGAAGTCGGTACAGAAATTATTATAAAACTTAAACGCGAAAGATTCATTGAAGAAAGCAGAAGCTTGCACTGGAGAACAGAAACGGCGAACACGAGGTTGACAGCTGGTAACTACGTAATCAAAATACGTGCAAGCCGAAGGCATTTACTTTTAACGCCGTTGTGGGGGCGATCACGATCTTGCTCGGAGCTCAGCAATTCCTGAAATCTGAGGTATTTTAGGGGAAAAATAAACCCGCTGAGCTGTAATTAGTCAAATTAGTCGTATCACAAATTTCTCGCAAAAGGTCTAACATTTCCCGCGTAAATTCGGTGAGCATGCAGTCGATATTTTTTTATGTACCGTTATCTGGGCTTTAACATTGACCGATGTCGTCATCAAGTGATTCAGCGTGGATCGTTTGATGTATTCCAACAGACGCATGCTTCAATCTGAATGCTATGTTGACTATGCGTTCGTTTTGACGGACAGTGCGCGTATAATACTCACCACAGAAGCGGTTTCCGTGACCACTGACTATCGATTTTCTTGAATTCATTCTCTCGACCCTCTTAAACGCGACGGAGTTATATCTATTTCTATTGGATTCATTTTACAGTGAAAATGGCTGGCCTACTCGGCGCTAATCTTAACACTGAGAATTCAACAAAATACTACCAAGATATTAACCAACTTAGCGTTCGATCTTACACGGAGCTGCTCGCCGAGGAACGCTCAATGGATAAAGATTTCGAAGAGGTAGGTCGCTTTTGTTTGTCGTATTTGTTTTATTTATTTGTCGTTTGTGTTCTACTTAAGAATTACAGATGTCGGCGATATATTATTTCATGTTCTCTTGAAAAGTGTTTAAGAAAAAAAAAAGAAACTTTAGAAAGCGCAAGCTTATAGACGTTTTGAATACAATGGTGTTGCTTCACTCAGCCTTTGTAAAGGACAATAAAACGAAAGTTATTGACGTACAACGACGGCAGAGCGGCCGATTGCCGTCGCGATCTGTGAACATTATTCCAGTTGTAATATCCACTGTCTCCGGAGACTGTGCACTGTCATTAATTTAAATCTCTCGCGCGTTGTTTGAATTTTAAACTTGTTGCCGCCATGGTTGTGTGGCAGTGCACATAAATTATTGCCCCTGACCGCAGCAGACTTCCAACGCCCGGCTATTGTTTTCTTGGGTACGTACCCCCTGCACGGCCTTTCAGAAATTTCAACGCATTGTCCGAACGCGACGATAACTATTGTTTTCTCAATAGTACGCCGTCAGTAGCTAACGTTCTGTAAACATGTTTCCTACTTCGCCGAGCAGTCAGACATGAAAATACTGTATCAGGCCCCAAAGCTTGCAACAGAGTTTCTGTGTGTAACGCATCTAAGAATGAATGTATTGCCAGCTGGTGTGTAGTTATTGTGCGATCACTAGTACTCAAAATGATTGATTTTAAAGTGAAGTAAAAAAAAAAACACAGTCAATATAGTGCATTGTTGTCGCCATGACCCTTTCCAATGTTACAAACTTCAGACTGTTACTGCCAGTATTATGAACCTGTTGCTGTTACTATAGCAACTTGACTTAGATTACATGACTGTAAAATGCTTTATTGTATAATTAAAATAATTTTATAATATTTAAAATTTTAAGATAAACCATTAAATTGAAAATGAAAATACTGTAAAATATTTTTTATTAATAAGTTTGAGAAAAACATTTTTTACTTTTATTACAGCACTTCCTTGAAAATTATGTTGTGTGAATGTTTTTTTGTATAATGCATGTCCAAAAACATTTGATATGGTCATTGTAAGAACTCTGCCCAAAATACTGCCCAAATTGAATTATTGTTGCCCATAATACTTTTGTTTGGTCAAGGACAAAGGAAAGAAGTTCATGATGACACTGACATTAAGAAAGCCAGAATATCCATTTACTTAGGGGGTCTTGATGGCATGGACGGGGCAAGCGAGTCACATTCATAGGGCAGAAGATATTTGTATTGTATATAGACAATAACTTTATAGTTTGTGTATTTACAACTTCATGAATAATTAATGATGTAATACTTCCTAATTAACATTGTTCTTGTAAGTAGGTTGACTCACATATCTTTTGGAATTCTGCCATTAATACAGATTTTTATAGGTAAAGGTGTAACAATGAGAAGTAACCAGTTCGGTCATTGGTGGTCATGTGGTTGTTACATCAGACTCATGATTGGTAGAGCTGAGTTCAAACCTTACCTATAGTTGAACACCAAAAGGGGTCTCCCATGTAATAATAATAAAATGTAACCGACTCACTGTTACTGTAACAGTAGGAAGTAACTGACTCATTTTTGTAAAAGAAAGTAACCAACTCTTGTAGCAATAGGAAGTATTAACTGACACGTTTTTGTACCGGTAATAGAAAGTAACCAAACCACTCTTGTAACAATAGAAAGTAACTTACTCATATTTTAATAAAAAGTAACCAACTCTTGTATCAATAGGAAGTAACCGACTCGTTTATGTAATAAAAAGTAACCTACTCTTGTATCAATAGGAAGTAACTAACTCATATTTGTAATAGAAAGTAACCAACTCTTGTATCAATAGGAAGTAACTAACTCGTTTATGTAATAAAAAGTAACCTACTCTTGTACCAATAGAAAGTAACTGACTCGTTTATGTAATAAAAAGTAACCTACTCTTGTAGCAATAGGAAGTAACTGACTCATATTTGTAATAAAAAGTAACCAACTCTTGTATCAATAGGAAGTAACTGACTCGTTTATGTAATACAAAGTAACCAACTTATGTATCAATAGGAAGTAACTGACTCGTTTATGTAATAAAAAGTAACCTACTCTTGTACCAATAGAAAGTAACTGACTCGTTTATGTAATAAAAAGTAACCTACTCTTGTAGCAATAGGAAGTAACTGACTCATATTTGTAATAAAAAGTAACCAACTCTTGTATCAATAGGAAGTAACCAACTCGTTTATGTAATACAAAGTAACCAACTTATGTATCAATAGGAAGTAACTGACTCGTTTATGTAATACAAAGTAACCTACTCTTGTATCAATAGAAAGTAACTGACTCGTTTATGTAATACAAAGTAACCTACTCTTGTACCAATAGAAAGTAACTGACTCGTTTATGTAATAAAAAGTAACCTACTCTTGTAGCAATAGGAAGTAACTGACTCATATTTGTAATAAAAAGTAACCAACTCTTGTATCAATAGGAAGTAACTGACTCATATTTGTAATAAAAAGTAACCAACTCTTGTATCAATAGGAAGTAACTGACTCGTTTATGTAATAAAAAGTAACCTACTCTTGTACCAATAGAAAGTAACTGACTCGTTTATGTAATAAAAAGTAACCTACTCTTGTAGCAATAGGAAGTAACTGACTCATATTTGTAATAAAAAGTAACCAACTCTTGTATCAATAGGAAGTAACCGACTCGTTTATGTAATAAAAAGTAACCTACTCTTGTATCAATAGGAAGTAACTAACTCATATTTGTAATAGAAAGTAACCAACTCTTGTATCAATAGGAAGTAACTGACTCGTTTATGTAATAAAAAGTAACCTACTCTTGTACCAATAGAAAGTAACTGACTCGTTTATGTAATAAAAAGTAACCTACTCTTGTAGCAATAGGAAGTAACTGACTCATATTTGTAATAAAAAGTAACCAACTCTTGTATCAATAGGAAGTAACTGACTCGTTTATGTAATACAAAGTAACCAACTTATGTATCAATAGGAAGTAACTGACTCGTTTATGTAATACAAAGTAACCTACTCTTGTATCAATAGGAAGTAACTGACTCATATTTGTAATAAAAAGTAACCAACTCTTGTATCAATAGGAAGTAACTGACTCGTTTATGTAATACAAAGTAACCAACTTATGTATCAATAGGAAGTAACTGACTCGTTTATGTAATACAAAGTAACCAACTTCCTCATGTAAAAATAAAAAGTATTATCAAACCAATACTACCTTACTGATACTATCCGAATGACCTGGTCTACGAAACAATTGTGAATTCAAAGGCTCTACTGCGAAAGTTGCTGATTGCAAAAGTGACTCAGATGGAGTCTCTAGTGTTTGAATGAAAAAAAACTATACATTCAGTATGCATGGGACAGAATATCAATGTTTCAGTCTCATTATTCCACATTATTGCATGAATAAGTGAATGAATAGAATTTAAATTCAAATAAATTCGTCAATTTTTAGTTAATTTGGAGAAAAATGAACCATGTAATTCCGGGAACACTTCACCTATTTAATAGTTAAATGAAGGTACACTTTATTCTTTTGAGATAAATTGAAAAGGACACAAGCATCAATCAGTGAAAAAAAAAACTTTACTACTGTGGAATACTTTATTTTCCCTGGAATTAATCGCTATTAATTCGCTGATCAGTTTAATGTGAAATATAGGAAAAAAAGTCTATTCGCTGGATTTTATTTTCACGGAATTATCCCTCCAGCGAAAAAGCGAAAATAAATTCCAAGCGACAATAAAGTAGTCTACAGTATTTTGAATGTGGAGGGGATGTATGTACTGCGTAATTTCATCTTGCGTATCTATACATTGTCTAGTCAAACAAATTATTTGCAAAACATTTTATAGATTGAAATATTATGAATTAGTACATTAGTACATTTTTATGCATACTAATCAGTCACCTTGCATAATTAATACAGTTTATCAGTTGCTGTATAGATATGTAGCAGTTTATATAGAATTTAAATGCAGGTGCAAAGTTCATTGTGTGAAGACTAAAAACCTCCCCAGCAGGGCCTCTGGTTATTAAAACACTGAACACAGTGTGAATGAATTCCACAATTCAGAATCTTCTTCTGAATCAAGGTTTGGTGATTAATAATTTGACATTATGAAATTCTGTTACCACAACCTAATATATTAGATGGCAGTTACCGTTAAAGTCCTAATATAAACCGCATACGTAATAGTAACCGCACCCCCAATTCCGGCTTCGGGGTTAAAGAGTTCTTAACAAAAATTGAAAACTTGAAAAGTACCTATTACTAACCGCACCCCCAATTCAACAAGACCGTGACTAACTTCATTGTTTCAACCAGCTGTTCCAAAACGGCATTGTTCCTAATCCTATTCTTTGTTTCGACAACATGCCTAAAAATATTCACACCTATTTATTGTTCAGCGGTGATAAGATGTCAGACAGGCAATGAAACTGCTTTTGTTCTGGCGGCGACCTCTGTCAATACTCTTTCTGAATACGTCTGTGTTTCGTAGGTTTTAGACAATGAGCTTTTATCACCGTAAAAGTGTTAAACTGAGCATTGAAGAACAATTTATCTTTCGAAAACAAATAATTTCTTGATTTAAAAAAAAAATCATGCCGTTTTCCCATGGAAATCAAAGGCAAAAGATCGCACTACATTATCGGTAAATCTCTTCCGTGTTGCGTTCACCATGAGGTCGCTGAACTGCATTAACATATTTAAATGAGCTATGTAATTTAGACACGTGGGCACCATCCAGCATTTTGATTGGTTAATTAGCGACTTGACCCATCCGGTCAATAATACGTCACGTGAGCATTCAAAAGCATGGCGGATATCGTATCGGCTGTTTACATGTGACTGAAATCATTCGCTTACGGGGAAACTAAGTTGAATTTTACTTGCATTTTATAACAATTCAACGAACTTATTTTTCGTGCGTTATTGTAATCACTACTAAATAATAATCACCAATATCAACACTTCGAAAACAAGTAAGTTATTCACTTGTGACCAGCAGCATGGCCGGATCGAGCTACCGTTATGTGATCATTTGCTACTAAGCAGTGCATTCGTGTTTTTATTTGAAACTTCTGTTAGAATATACTTTTCGTTACGAAGAAAATTAAAAAAAATAAATGCATATTACGTTAAAAATACTGAGTATTTTTTGTATCATATAAAATTTTTTTTTTGATTGACTGTAATTTTTCAACATTTCGTAACGCCTATTTTAGAACCAAAATAAGGCCTTTCACTCTTCCCCGACGCCTATTCAAAAGATTGTA
This sequence comes from Saccoglossus kowalevskii, assembly GCF_978046115.1. Classification (NCBI taxonomy): domain Eukaryota; kingdom Metazoa; phylum Hemichordata; class Enteropneusta; family Harrimaniidae; genus Saccoglossus; species Saccoglossus kowalevskii. The sequence goes on from NC_140658.1 coordinate 13,167,000, forward strand.
CGGTGTATTGTTTGTTTTGTGCATGTGTTGTGGACAAAAAATGACCACGCCCATTTAGTGATTGCAATATGTACGTAATAGAAACCGCACCCCGAACTTGAGCTTTTGATCCCAATTTTTAAATTGATACATTGTAATATAAACCGCGGTTTATAATAGGACTTTAACGGTAATTGTTTGGATATGTAATATACTAATAATATAAAAAAAACTGAGTGAATAAGACTTGTTACTGAACTATTTTACAGAAATTCCTGATAAATCCTGAAAGCGTTTTTGACCCCATAACACTTGAATGTAAATCCTTGTCACCATTCACAAAATAAAATGCACAATATGTTGTATCAAAATTTTAGCAGGGAAAAAAATCCACTCAAAAGATTCTGTGCTAAAATTATTCAATGATTATATGTCACCATGGTGATACCAGTAATTTAACGGGTAGTACTGGTATATATGGTACTGCATTTGTGCTGCAGAAATCCACAATAGCATATTTGTGTTTCTCAGTTTTAGTATTGTTTATTTTTTGTATTTTTATTCTGCTTAATTTTTTTTTATTCTGTTGTCATTTGAGCATAACTATGATATAGGTTACAATTAGATTGGAATTAGATTACAAAAAAATATGAGGAGGCTCCGTAGGGACCAGCATATCCTTTCAGTTGATGTATAGTTCTCCTTAAATAAAACACTATTTCTCATATCGTATTGGGTACACAAAAATATAAGGTTTTCATAATTGTATGTAACCACAGAATTTACTGAAAAGTTGGTGTCACATACTACACTTAGTAGTCTATGCTTTGAATGTGATATGTAATGTTTTTAAGTTTAATCAGGCATGATGACACTTTTTATTAAGGTAGAAATATTGTAGATCCCATTATGTTAAGAGGGTACCCTTTGTTATAGACATTTTGGGCATTACAAAATGTATCCTTTAGTTTGAACATGCCTACCTGGTTATGCCATATGTGACCCCCCCCCCCCCTCTAAACCCTAAAATCTCATCATGAGGTGAATTTAAGACGTTTGCAACTTTTTGTCATGCTGGATAACAAAATTGTAATGATTCATTGCATTTCACTAATTATATTACATAAACGACTTGTACTTCAGATATAACAAGGTTTCCAGGTTTGTGGTTTGTATGTTGTAGTTATAGTTTACGGCCATCAAATTAATCTATATGTTGTATGTCCCAAGACAAGTGGGATTGTTTGTATGAGGATAAGATTCTCATGAAAATCACAACAGCACAAAACTTCATCATCCGTAATTTCTTCTTTTTAGCTCCGCTGTTGACTTTGTCGAGCGGAGCTTATCATATGAGTGATTGTCCGTCGTCGTCGTCCGTGTCAATGTTTTACTTTTTCGACTTCTTCTTGAAAACTACAAGCCTGAATGCTTTGATACTTGGTGTATATGTACCTTGGGTAGACCTCTCTCAGATTTGTTCATTTCATGATGATATCTTCAATTCTCTAATTTTGGTGAATATTTTTGTCATTTTTAGTAAAAAGTGATATTTTCGACTTCTTGTTGAAAACCGCAAGTGCAATTGCTTTGATATTACATATATAGGTACTACATGTGGACCTCTCTCAGATTTGTTCATTTTGTAATGATATCTTTAATTCTCTAATTTTGGTGAATATTTTTGTCATTTTTGGTAAAAAGTGATATTTTCGACTTCTTGTTGAAAACCGCAAGTCCAATTGCTTTGATATTACATATATAAGTACTACATGTCGACCTCTCTCAGATTTGTTCATTTTGTAATGATATCTTCAATTCTCTAATTTTGGTGAATATTTTTGTAATTTTTGGTAAAAAGTGATATTTTCGACTTCTTGTTGAAAACTGCAAGTCCAATTGCTTTGATATTACATATATAGGTACTACATGTGGACCTCTCTCAGATTTGTTCATTTTGTAATGATATCTTTAATTCTCTAATTTTGGTAAATATTTTTGTAATTTTTGGTAAAAAGTGATATTTTCGACTTCTTGTTGAAAACTGCAAGTCCAATTGCTTTGATATTACATATATAGGTACTACATGTGGACCTCTCTCAGATTTGTTCATTTTGTAATGATATCTTTAATTCTCTAATTTTGGTGAATATTTTTGTCATTTTTGGTAAAAAGTGATATTTTCGACTTCTTGTTGAAAACCGCAAGTCCAATTGCTTTGATATTACATATATAGGTACTACATGTGGACCTCTCTCAGATTTGTTCATTTCATAATGATATCTTTAATTCTCTAATTTTGATGAATATTTTTGTAATTTTTGGTAAAAAGTGATATTTTCGACTTCTTGTTGAAAACCGCAAGTCCAATTGCTTTGATATATTATACATATAGGTACTACATGTGGACCTCTCTCAGATTTGTTCATTTTCTAATGATATCTTCTGTTCTTTAATTGCCATGTGCATTGCTAACAGCGGAGCTATCTCAGCCGACAGGCTGCTTGTTTTTTTTCATGATCAATTATTGGTACTTGATCTCAATATTTTTTTTCAAATTAAAATTTTAAACATTTTGTGAGTACCGTAAATTAGTTTTTTTCAGTACTAGAAAATCTTTTTGATTATTTTGAATTAACTTTAAATTAGTTTTTATTTCAGAAAATATTTTAGTGTTCTTTTTTTATGTCAGTTAGTGTGTAAAGTGAACCAAGTGTGTTGTATAATAGATAAACAATTTATTACATTAGTATAAAAATAATATTATATTATTATAAATTTTGTTAAAGAAAAAAAAAGTTAAAAATTACTGTCTGGTTTCTGATAATGCATAATGTAATCATTAAAATTCAGGTTTTTGCATAATTCCCCAAGTGAAAAAGTCAAGAATTCACTGTAAATAAATCTTGTCACTGCTAGAAATTTTTGCGATTTCAGGATTTTCGTGAGGACAATATTTCGTGAAAGTTGCTGATACCTCATGTCGTAGGACGCCACAGAAATTTTCACTGCTATAAAATCACGAGATTTTCACTAACACATGAAATTTGCAGAAATTGGTTAAAATCAAGGTGATTTACAGTATGTTATTCATGTTATCCAATTTGTAAAACTCAATTAACAAACTATTTGTCTTGTATACTTTTATTACTTGGGACACATCTAAATGACCTTCTGTGACCTGCAATGATGTCAATGACTCCCTTGAGGTCAGTCTGAAGTGGTAGTTTACTGGGTCAACTCAGAAATCATGAATCACTTAACTGTGTTACTGTTGAATACTTTATTTTCGCTGGAATAAACTTTCGCTGGAAAGGCTTTTTGGCCGTTTTGTATGGAATTTATTTTCACTGATTTTTGATGAGTTTAATGTGAAATATAGGAAAAAAAGTATTTTCGCTGGATTTTATTTTCACGGAATCTTAACTTCAGCGAAAATAGCAAAAATAAATTCCAAGCGAAAATAATGTATTCTACAGTATATGCTACAGTCATTAAATTAATTGTTTTAACTTTCTATTTTTGGAAGTCAAGGATGTAGTAAAAAGAAATTATGTAAATACCAGTTTTGTTTAGTACATTGTTTACTAGTGATGAGTAGATTTCCTTGTCCTGTTTGGGGAGTAGAATACGCACATGGTACACATCATTTGTTTTTTAGTATGGTCAATCTTGCCCTAGCAACATGTGTTTCCAGGAGCTGACAATTTGTGAAATTTGATTTGTACTGTAGAGATTTATTAAAACAGCAAATTTAATCTAAGGACAAAATAAGTGTTTTAATTTTACAAATTGGTGAGTTAAGAGTACCCTAAGAACTTGACGTTCATGGTGACCAAAACATGTATATTTTCTAGGCGTTATCATCTCAGGTTTATTTTTGTCTGATTAAAATTCTTCATGCATAATTAATAACATCCTGTAATGTCACGAGACGTCATCCGACAACAGTGTTATCAAAGCACCTTTTAGTCACTGCATTGCATTGCATTGTGTATAATATCAGTCTATAAAACACATGCACGATACATTTTTTATTTACATGTCATATGAACACATCACTTACTGACGCCAGTCGTTTTCCCTGTTTATTTCGTCTATCTGTGGTGACTTTCAGCAGGTCATAGGTTAATAAGATGTATACTCAGATCCACTATTTAATGGAGACAAAGACAAAAACCTATGATTAGATCATCTTGAGACAGGTTAGTTTTACCCTACTGATAAGTACTAAACTGATTTTATTTAATTTAAATATTCAGTAGCCCCTTGAGTAGATACTACATATCAGTAAGGTAAACCTAACCAATCTCCAGATGGCCAAACTAAAGACTATAGTAGAGAAGTGAGAATACAAGTGGAAGCCATTTTGAAATATACTACTGCTGTCTCTTGATAATTTATAATACACTAATTGACATATGACCTCGTCTGTCACTCAACGACAAATCATATAAGTGGTTGAAAGTTCCTAAAATAGTGGGGTGCAAAAGGTCAGATGTACAAGTACATAGATTTTCTGCTTTAGTAGTTACAATTCATATTATTAATTCCATGTTTCCTAGTCAAATCAAAAAATTTTTGATAAAATCTCTCAGTAGTCATTTCTAGGCTTAGAATAACATATACACAAGTACATGTTTTCATTCAATAATCAAAAATAAAAATCTAAAATAAAACCTTTAAAATAGCTCATAATTTTTAAATATCTTTTGATAAAGAACAAAATAATGTTTCTGGTCATTGTTAAATTGTGTACATTTTTTGAATGTTTTTGGTAAGAGTTCAAGAAAAAAAACATTTAAAATTATAATTTTAAAGACACTTTTAAATTAAAAATATGTTTCATCAAGTTGAGCAGAAACTTTTCACTGAACACATTTTATCTTTGTCAGTACCATTGTCTATTTTTAGCACTATCTACAAAATGTTTTTTATAGTCTGCTCCTCCTGCATGAAATGATGATAAATATTGACAAACCTTTTGGTCAAAAACTAAAAGCAATATCTGCAAATTTGTGTATGGTCCAAAATGATGATGAAATGTAGTGAAAATTTTACAAAATGTGAAAATATTTGTACTGAATTTTGGGTGGGAAAAATATCTAGCACTCAAACAGTTGGACTGAGATAATCACTTTAAATAATTAGTTGTACTGTTAAATCTGTATTAGAAGTCATATTCTTAATAGAAGTCGCACCCGATTTTTTTGAACAGTGTAGATGCTCTAATAGAAGCCGCATCCCCTCTGTTGCATTGTACCATCTTAATAGAAGCTGCGGCTTCTAATACAGATTTCACAGTAGCAGTTTTTGGCAAGCTACTTAATAACACCCCCCTCTAAGTGATGACCATCCAACCATATCCTGTTACATTGCTTACATATGAAACTCATTATGATTAGCAATCTATAAATACCCTAGGTTCAATGTCAATGTCACTGTCCCCAATTAAGGTTGAACCATTTAAACTTAAAAGACATTAGGAAACAATAATTGAAACTCTACCATTACACTCAGTAAACAAAAATAAAATTGCACTGGAAAAATCAACATGAATAAAAAAACAACGCAAAATATTTATTTACAAAGTTCTCAATACAACTCTCGTAAGGATTTTAAGTGATCAATCCCTTTCGTAGGATTGACAACTATTTGAAGCTTATGGTTCAGCAGTGAGGGCAGGTGGCTAGTCAGTGAAGCAGAATTAGGTATAAATTTTCTTACATGCTTTATTGATGTTGTTTTTACTTCCTTAGGAAGTCATTGACTTAAAATAAATTTTGTTTTACTATATGATATTTAAAACAACACATTGTGTTTCATTAACGGCAAATTGTATGTATTATTTATGGTCAATATTGTACAGCCTGGTAACTCTGTCTGACCTACTGAGGGGCTGAAAACAATTTTACAATATTTTTTTAAATTAAAATTTACATTGGATTTGTGCTTTTATTTTTTTTTTTTTTTCATTTTTCGTGAAAACTGAATTTACTATAAATGTTTTTTTACAATTTTACGGAAAGTTGTGACTTACACGTTTTTAACTGATGTGCCAGATTTGTCTTGCAGGCATGATGCATTGTATTCTTGTTGTTTGCATTTAGTGTGAAACATCACAGCATGGTATGTTATGATAAACATCATGATATTCACTTTAAATGTCACTTTTAATGCAATACCCTGAAAAAAAAAATCACGCAACGATTTCATTTACCTTACAATGATACAAAATGTTACTTCCATAATGCAACCAATCAAAATAATTTGTAATACAAACTGAAATTTCATATAGACGACTCGACGACTTTCCCGGAAATAGAAGATACAGCGTTTCGCATGCGTGCGCATGTCGTTTTGGGGTATGTAATGTAAACTTGCACGCTTGACATGTGCTTCTCGGTGTACCAATCAACGTCACAAAAATAAAATTCCCCTTTGTCGACCATTAGCAAACTGGCATGTTTGTTTTTTCAGCCACGACAAAGCAGTAATGTTTTTTCACCCCAGTCTCGCTACTTCTGAGAAAGTCGTCTATTTCAAATACATCAATCGCTAAGTTTATATAATCTTTCTGATGATACATCAAAAATCGTCAACAACCACTACTACATCAACTGGCAGGCTTAGACTTTATTAAATTAGCATAAATTAGTTTCTGAGGAGGAAAATGGTACATCCACCAAGCATTTATTTTTATTTTCACTTTTGTTTTCCTTTTTCAGTTTTGAGCTAGATTTTTAGTTTATTTTTTATAATGATATTGCTTTAATTTTTTTGTTTGCTTTTCCCTACCAAATATGTGTTGTTTTTTTTAGAAATAACAGGTTGTTTTTTTGTAATTATCTTTGTAAACGTTTTTTTTTTAAATTTTACTTATTTTTTTTAAAAATCAACCCCGTTCTTTGAGTTTTCAATGGTTGCCCTTTACGTGATAAAAAAAAGGTTATCACAAGATATCCCTTGTATGTAAATCCGGTTGTTATGAGTGACAACCAAATATTATCACAACTGTGTTCGTAACACAGAAGCTAGTTTGGCATTTCTGTTTTGTTACTTAATCTTTGCCTGCCACAACATTTTCGACTCCCGTGTGCGAAGCACAAAAGGGAGTCTTTGCAGTTACCCTGTCTGTATGTCCGTGTGTCTATATGTCTGTATGTACGTATGTATGTATGTACGTATGTATGTATGTATGTATGTATGTATGTATGTCACTTTTTTTGTTCCACCGTTATCTCAAGAACCACTAATCAAATTTTGGTAAAACTTGGTACATAGATGCTCTGGAATAATGCGCAGAATTGATTAGGTTTTGGTAAAAATCTATGAATATTAATTACCTAATTTGCATGATACTTAGCTGATTTTTAGCTGTTCCAAGACTGTTCCACTGATATCTAAAGAACCACTCATTGGATTTTGATGAAATGTGGCACATGGATGCTCTGAACTAGTGCGCAGATTTGATTAGTTTTGGGTAAAAATCTATGAATATTAATTACCTAATTTGCATGATAATTAACTGATTTTAAGCTGTTCTATGACTTTTCCACTGATTTTTGAAGAACCACTCATTGGATTTCAATGAAACTTGGCAAATGGATGCTCTGAACTAATGCGCAGATTTGATTAGTTTTGGGTGAAAATCTGTTAATATTATTAATTACCTAATTTACATAATGATTAATCAATTTTCGGCTTTTCCACTGATATCTCAAGTACTAATCAAAACATTTCAATAAAACTTGGTACATAGGTGTCATATGACACTGCACAGACCTGATAGTTTTTAGGGTAATATCAGTACATATTAATTACCTAATTTGCATAATTAATTAATTTTCAGCTTTTGATATTTCGAGTAGTAATGATCATGTTTCAATGAAACTTGGTACATAGTTACTTGAATACTGTGCGAAGACCTAATTAGTTTTTTGGTAAATATTTGTGCATATTAATCATCTTATTAGCATAGTTAGTTAATTTTCAGCTTTTCACCTGATATCTCAAGTACTAATCATCACATTTCAATGAGACTTGAGACATAGATATTCTAGGACTATGCAGAGACCTGATTAATTTTGGGATAAATAATTGTGCCTATTAATTACCTAATTTGCATAATTAGTTAATTTTTTGCTGTTCTATGGCTGTTGCACTGATGTCTAAAAACCACTCATTGGATTTCAATGAAACTTTTAAATAGTACCCATCGCATTTCAATGAACCTAAGACTATGCACCATATTAGTTTTTGGTAAATATTTATGCTTCTTAATCACCTAATTAACATAATTAATTAATACTGATATCTCAAGTATTGATCATCACATTTGAATAAAACTTGGTCCATAAATGCTCTAGGACAATAGACAGCCTGATTAATTTCGGGTTAAAATATGTTCATATTAATTCTCTAATTAGCATAATAACTAATATTTTTTGGGTTCTAATCACATTTCAATGAAACTTGGTATATTGTGCAGACCTTATTAGTTTTACACTTAAATCTGTTCATATTAGTTACCTTATTTGCATAATTAGTTTTCAGCTATTCCATCAATATCTCAAGTGTAAGTAATTTTGAATTAATTTTTAATGTGTCTCCAAAACTCTCAGCACACGGGAGTTCTTTCTAAGCTTTCTTTGATTATGTATTTTTTCACAATTTTTGTTCATTTTGGATCAAATGAACATAATTTATCATTCTCTATTGTTCTGAATCAACATTTTTGAAAAAAAAATATGCACGTTTATTCTGAACGTTGATTATCCGGACGTCGATTATCCGAAATGTTCGGTTATCCGAACCTACTGTGTGTCCCCCAAAGTTTGTATGCAGGTCTGGCTGTGTTCCGTATAATACAAAAGTCAACTGTGAACAATAAATACTAGAGTCGTCTTGTGTGACTTTCTGGTGCAACACTTTCAATAAAGCTATTATCAACATGTAATCCAACGTCTTTCACATGTTTACGTCCGGTGATCACAGTAGCCAACCTGGATTTTTACAACAATTTATTATGTCAATCGTTCTAGGTGTTAAAAACTTTGCTGAATCCAATAAAATTGGGACATCTTGTAGCAGTTTACCATTCGAAAATCCACAAGCAGTCTGGTAACATCGAGCCCATCTATACACAGCGTATACGAAGCGATCTTTCACCTGTTTACTTTATCAGCGTCTTTTATCTAGCATTGACATGGCTACCCCAGTGAAACGCTAACGCTGTGTGCTTGATTTGTACGCGAAGGTGTCAATTATATCGACTAGAACGTGGCGAAACCGCAAGCAATCTATCTACCGAACAATGTGTTGGTAAATCGACGATATCCGATATCAAGGCAAAACAAAAGCTGCTGGATTTTTCCAGTAAAGTGGATTCAAGTGCAGGACTGAAACAAAAGATAATGAAAAAAGCCAATGACGATCGTTTAGAGAAATCCGTCTTCACTTGGTTCCGGGACTTGGTTTTCCCAAGAAAGAAGCAAAGGAACTTTATTATCGCTACATTTTACGAACATTTTGAAACATTTTTTAACATTCCAGTGTGCAACATATTTATTACAATGTATTACTGATTAAATAAAAATGTTTTTAATGACGTTCTCTACATGTACTATTGTTTGATTTCATTACAGTCATGTGCGTTTGAATTTGTGTGTACGTGAGCCTGTAAATTTGAGCACGCCCATACAAAATCGCATATCCGAACTGTTTGCATAACCAAACAAAAAGCATGCCCCCCTAACAGTACGGATAATCGACGTTCTACTGTACCTCTCAGAGAATTTATTTATACAAACTAAATGATAAATTCAACAATAAAATTATGTTTTAGTCAAGAATTATACTTAATTATTACACAAATATGGTATTTTCATTTGATCGAAAATAGACATGAATGATGGTATAGTTTTTAGGAGATTAAACATGTGTATAGGTGGGAAATTTTCCCCCCAAGATAAACATTGTAATCCTCAATACTGGTTCATATCTCATTGTTCATATCATTGTAGTTACAGTGCTCGCTGTTTCTACCTCATAGCTAACTGATTTCTTTGTAGTTGCAGTCACGCTGTTTCTACCTGTAGAGCTACCTCTATCTGCTAATCCTTGTTCCTGTAGAGCTACAGTCACGCTGTTTTTCTACCTGTAGTTGCAGTCATGCTGTTTCTACCTGTAGTTGCAGTCACGCTGTTTTTCTACCTTGTAGTTGCAGTCACACTGCTTCTACCTACATTTACCGGTACTAATTTTAACAATATCATTTGAGGGCTAGTATAGTTTTTTGAACAATGTCATTTTACATACTTTTATTTCAGTTAAATATTTCTCTTTGTGTTTATTTTACTGTTTCATGTCTGGGTGCTCACCGTGTCACCATGCAGTGTGTATCGCCTATTGTTATGTTCGCCATTTTTTCTTGTGTAGTGCAGCTTAGGTGGGACTTGGCAGTATATAACTGCTATACCTTTCAAACATGCAGTATTTAGTTTGGGAGAATGTTTGGATTTGTCCGTGAATTTTGCTTGGCGCAAAAATAATAATAAAAAAAAATATATAAATAGACATGTATGTACAATCTTTTCACCAACGCCTTGCAAAAAAAATGTCACTTTCAAATCGAGCGTTATAGTATTTGTATTAGGCAAAATAAAAGAAAAAATTACTTGTGTGATTCCAATATAAACCTATAATAAAAAAATATAACAAATATAAAAATCAACGCAAAGATTTCAACATGAAACTGATTAAAATTTTGCCCAAATTTGAATATCTTTTACTTTTAAATCTATCTTTAAACATTGGACTTATTAACTAATCAGCATACTGGAAATGTTATGAGAAAAAAAGTCAATGTTATCACAATTTTTTTTTTAAACCTTGTTTTGAAGTGCAAATAAACCAAAAATTGCATTAATTGAATTCTGGATTATCAAATATGATTTATTATTTTATTCATATACATATATGCCACAGCCATATACTACTAATATAGAAAATATGGTAATTATAATTCAATTCTCACCACCAATGTGTGTATATTCATAATTTTGTGTTCAGCTTAATCATAATTTAGATTATTGGATTTTCTCTTGTATATACATACCTAATACTACAGATAACAGGTTATTACCCGTTATGTTTTTAAAATTCCCAGCCATTCTAAAAATAGAATATTTGTAATTGAATATGACTGACTATGTTCATTTAAACCTGTATGAATACATTTCTCAATCACACTCGTCAGAATAAATATAATCATGTAATACCATATGATATCCTCTTTCAGGGTATGACGTAATACTACTCTAAGAGGCTGTCAACACTCTTCGCTTCAGTTGCGTGAGAATATTGCCCCAAAGCTGTGAAAAGCAAAAACCAATTTAATTTTAATTCTAAACGCACAGAGAAAATACAGCATTTGAATTTCATTAATTCCGCTGACAAAAAACTGTGGGGAATTCAGACAACAATTAAAAAAGTGGAGTTGTGCTGTTAAAGATGACACTGGGGGAGTGAATCGAGTGACAGGATGCTTGGAGCGTATACTTAGTTAGCTCTGAGATTGAGTCTTGTATAGATTGCATGTAGTTTGGTATAGAGAATCCTGTATGTGTATATTTCATGCCCCCATGCTGGTTGTTGTTAAAAATGTGAACAATGAAGAGCAGTGGTTGTTGTGTCAAGTCCTGTTCGATATTGGGCTCATAGCAATGTACACGATGAATGTAAAATACAGTACATTTTTTATTTACATGAAATTTTAATATGTGCTGCGCAACAACCACCGCCCTTTAATATTTTGCTGCAAATAAAGAGCGTGGTACTTTAATAAGTTGTTTCCATGGAAACAATGACTTTGTGATAAAATTCCTCATTGCATTTTAATCACTATACTGGCGGCTGATTTATTCTTCAGAATTTCAAATAGCCAGTCATAGAGATTAGTTGGCAACATTTCAGAACATTCTCCAGCCACTAATGTGTCAAAGTTCACTAGTAAATGATGTGTCAAAGTTCACTGATTAGTTATGTGTCAAAGTTCACCAGTCACTGATGTGTCAAAGTTCATTGGTCACTGATGTGTCAAAGTTCACTGGTCACTGATGTGTCAAATTTCATCGATCAGTGATGTGTCAAAGTTACCAGTCACTGATGAGTCAAAGTTCACCAGTCACTGATGTGTCAAAGTTCACCAGTCACTGTTGTGTCAAAGTTCACCAGACACAGTTGTGTCAAAGTTCACCAGTCACTGATGTGTCAAAGTTAACCAGTCAGTGATGTGTCAAAGTTCACCAGTCACTGATGAGTCAAAGTTCACCAGACACTGTTGTGTCAAAGTTCACCAGTCACTGTTGTGTCAAAGTTCACCAGTCCCTGTTGTATCAAAGTTCACCAGTCCCTGTTGTGTCAAATTAAAGTTCACAAGTCACTGATGTGTCAAAGTTGACCAGTCACTGATGTGTCAAAGTTCACCAGTCACTGATGTGTCAAAGTTCACCAGTCACTGATGTGTCAAAGTTAACCAGTCAGTGATGTATCAAAGTTCACCAGTCACTGATGTGTCAAAGTTCACCAGTCACTGATGTGTCAAAGTTCACCAGACACTGTTGTTTCAAAGTTCACCAGTCACTGTTGTGTCAAAGTTCACCAGTCACTGTTGTGTCAAAGTTCACTAGACACAGTTGTGTCAAAGTTCACCAGTCACTGATGTGTCAAAGTTAACCAGTCAGTGATGTATCAAAGTTCACCAATCACTGATGTGTCAAAGTTCACCAGTCACTGATGTGTCAAAGTTCACCAGACACTGTTGTTTCAAAGTTCACCAGTCACTGTTGTGTCAAAGTTCACCAGACACTGTTGTGTCAAAGTTCACCAGTCACTGTTGTGTCAAAGTTCACCAGTCACTGTTGTGTCAAATTAAAGTTCACAAGTCACTGATATGTCAAAGTTGACCAGTCACTGATGTGTCAAAGTTCACCAGTCACTGATGTGTCAAAGTTCACCAGTCACTGATGTGTCAAAGTTCTCCAATCACTGATGTCTCAATGTTCACCAGTCACTGCTTAAGCATGAAAATATCTCAAAAATACTTTTGTTTTAATCAAAGTCCCAGTTTTGTTGTTAATTTCACACAGGATTTCACGAATGAACAGAAAAAGGTTTATTTGTTTTAATTTATTAGATCTGTGAAAATATAGTAATTAAAAGCAATATAAATAATAATAATTTGTGTGTTTATTTATCAATATTTTTTTCAAGAGATATAGTGTGGTACTTATGTAATATCAATAGAATTATTTTAGATTCAACATACTCAGTAAAATGATGTATTGCATCTGATTAAAAATGATCAGTTGAAATCATACTGGGATTGAGCATAAAAACATAAAAAGGGTTGATTATTTCACGCAGACTCAATGGGGAGACAAATCTGTTGTCTATGATGCATAATAGGTGCCACTTTGGAGGGGGGGGTGTTCCATTGGTGCTTATGTATGTCAATTACAGGATTAAGTGCATTAATTAAGTTGTTATAATTGTCATTATGACAACAAGATGGTTACATAGCTCACAGTCAAAGTGTCATTAATGCACTATATGTCAACATTCCTACTTGCAATTTGCATATACAAAAATTCAGGAGAGACAACAGTGACATTCCATGTCCAGAATTACCCACAATTCTTTTTTTACCAAACTGATTATACACACAGCATTTAGGCAGATTCTAGATAGAAATTATAACTGAAAATGAAATCCATTTATAAGATTTTTCTTTTGTTGGCTAAATACTACGCTGTGTGTGTCCAGGGACTGAATAGATCCTGACTCCAGCTGTCTTGGACATGCTGATTACACACCTTGTGGTTATGAATCCCAAAGTATCTGTCTCAGTGGACCTACATGTCATTGGAGAGTGCACCTCGCTTCACAAAGTCTGCGGCTCACTCAGTGGTATAATTAAAGTATAATCCCAGTCTACGAACTTTGTCCAGTAGACTAGCATCCTTGGATTAAGGAGGAGACAATTTTCTGTTTCACTTGTTCTCATCCAAGAATCCTCATTGCAAAGAAGATTTTTCCATGATTGCTTTGTAAATCTAATAATATTGCATAGCTTGTTAATCACTCTTGTTAGAACCATAATTCTCCTGTCCGTCCCACTATGCTCTTTCTGTAATTATTAAATCGTTTTGAAAATTTATTAAATACTGTATCTTAAGATGAGTTAGTAACAAAAAACATTATGATGTACCTGGGAAATGTTTTCTATTCATTGTTTTTTAATCTCAGTTACTAGTATAATATTTACTAACATGCAAAAAAAAGTCCATAGATCACACGTGGAGTACTTATTTAGTGGCACATACTGTAAAATGTACTTTATTATAGCTGGAATAAATTTCAGATGAAAAGGCATTTTTGGTGCTTTGTATGGAATTAATTTTCACTGATTTTTGACAAGTTGACTGTAAAATATAGGAAAAAAAGGTATATTCGCTTGATTTTATTTTCACTGAATCATTCCTTCAGCGAAAATAGCGAAAAGTAATTCCAAGCGAAAATAAAGTATTTTACAGTAGTGGGATAGGTAACTAGCATGAAGTAATAAATTGACAAACCATAAAACTAACACAATGCCTTTTAATAGTTCCTTGTTGTACACACTGCCTTATTACAGCTTATTCAGTCTTGGTAGTAATCTGGACTTTTACATTCTAATGCATTAGGCCGTAGACCCTCCCTCTTTTAGAGAGTCTATAATTAGGCTAAGAAAAGTCATGCTTCTGGTCGCCATGCGCATCAGTTGAAATACGTGCATCACAGCCTAAATTTTGTCCGAAATTTAATAAAAACCAACAAATCCAATTTTTATTATAAATAGAATGAACAAAAAGATATAAAAAAGTGCACTCGCATCAATATAAAAAACAAATTCACCGAAAATTTTTTATTTTATTTTTCTGAACTTAATCATCTATATAATCTTGTTGATATTTTAAAAATTTCTGTAAACACATTCGTATAGTGCATAAAAACATTAGGGGAAATATATTGAGTCTATCTTGTCTCTGGCTATTGTTTTTTTTCTTTCATAGTTCTGTGTATGATCTACCAAAATTATAGTCAACATCGCTATAAAATTTGCAAACTTACTGACAAAATATCAACAAACGTAGCATTTAAAAACTAATTTTTTTTTTTAACTCTTATTGACATTTATGACACAGTTAAAGTTATACACAAACTCTTCAAAAGACTAAACCAAGAATTGCATTGTTTCCTAAGTGACTATAAAGATTGAAATAGTGATTGAGCAACAAATGTTTTCGCTTTGTCATGTGACCCATTGTTGTAAGCTGAATCTTAATTCCTGTATGTCCACTCTTGTCCTTTAGAGTGATCCACAGAATATCTACATATCATTTTACTTTAATCCTAATGCAAAGATATTTTAAATTTAACTCCTGTTTAATGAATATCAATGAATTGAAGTTTACCTTAAATAGATAAAGTTTAATTAAACTTTACTTAAACTGTATTCCTATATAGAATTGCAATTTAATTGAGATTAATAAAACTTGACTGCTAATTGAATTTAATATGATTTAACTGAATTGAAGTTTTTTTTTTAACCTCTTTTTTGTTTATTTCTACTATATAAAACATTACAGAATTGAAGTTAATAGTTTCACATTTCATTGGAGTATGTGAGAGATTTGTTCTGCCTCCACATTTTATAGACAACTTGTTAATATTAGAGCAAATACTTGAATACGGACTTCTAGGATTTCAATTTCTATGGAAAATCTGACAAATCCATACAGCACATACAATAGGGAATGTTAATTCTATAATGCATACAAACACATTATTACATTGAGTTGATAAATATGAAAGATTTGAACTTTCATTTGATATCCTCGGGGGCGGAGCTACGTCACAAGACGTTCCACGTTGCTACGACGCGCACCACTGCACATGCATTTCTATGGGCTCTGTGCGCGCTGCTGTGGAACGCCGGTCGAGCCGGTAAAAATTCGAGAAAACAACACAAACTCAACTTTGAAGTAATCCCGAACAACCAAATTTATATATGTTACACACGTAGGGCTAATCTTGTCACACTGTTCAGGGGAGTCACAACAACAATCGCAAAGTACCGTTTTCTGCGAGTTTTGGGCCTTTGTTTTCACCGCCGCGGGTTGCCAGGCGGTGAAAATGCCCGGATGTCCGCCCCCGAGAATAAAACATTACCATAAACTCATTAGGATTCAATGCTGACATGAAATTAAAATAAAACTACTTTTTCACTCAGGCTTAGCAAGCCATTAAGAGTTATTAAAAGAGTATTGAACTCTAAAAAAAATACAATACCACCATTACAACTATTTATTTTTTGTACAATTTCTCCAATAATTTATGCTTTTAACATTCAACCTCAGCTTCCTGGCTCAAATTTTTGAGTGAAATTTCTCTAAATTTTAACTAAATTGTTAATTAGAAAAAAAAAAATTACCAAAGTTTGCAATTTCTTTTTCAAACTTTGATCACTATGTGTATCAATTGAAAAGAAATTGATTACAGCTGTTTTATTTCATGTTGTCATGACAACAGTTGACATATTGGTGACTGTGATTGGTTACTCCAGTTACTGTTTACATAGGGTAGAAGGTAAATTTCACCTGCTACAAATTATCATAAATATCACAATTCAATTTTGCAGCACTGAAAATGTCTTTGGATCTTGTGTCATGGAGCGTCACAGATTTTCGCAAAATATTGTCTTCCTAATTGCCATAAAATCATTAAATTCCTTTATGAAAAAAAAATGAATCAATATACAAAGTATACATGCTTACATCACTTTCTTCAGCATCATATTTTTTCCCGCCTAAATTTTACTTCAACATTTTTCGTATTTTTATGTATTTTTCTATGACTTCCTTATTAACTTTTTTACCACCAAGACTTTCTCGCCCAAATTTTTCTGCACATTTTTCTTATATGCTTCAATATTTCTGGAAATGAACCCTCATTTTAGAGTCAACAGGAAAAATTTGAGTCAATCTCAGTTTTACTCAAAAAGTTTGGCTATTTTTGTCCCAATCTTCTGAAGGAAAGTGCAGACTATAAACAGGACTCTTTTGTGAATTTGTGATGAAAAGAGGTAGAGTGATTTCCCAAAGCATACAGAAACTGATCAATTTTTTTTAAAAATATAGAAAAAATGTGTGCAGGCTTATTATGTGATAGGTGATCAATGCAAATAAATTTGACATTCAAAAAGCTTGATCAATAATTAGTGAAAGCAAAGGAATACCTGTTTTTTTTATTTCATGTTTTATTTGATGAAATGTGTTAAAAGTACACAATAGCGGCAGTAAAAGTTTCAACAGAACAACCTCAATTCTTGTTACTATTTACACTGTGTAAAAATTTACAATGCTTCTGTGCGTGCATGCTTGGCAGTAAAAAAAAAACACATTCATCATGCTTTTTTTTATTTTGGTGTAAGCAATTGACTATTTAAACTAAACAAGTTCTCGCATGACATACTTTTGTTTGGGTGAGAACCTACATAAATGATAGTGAACGTTGTGCTTGCAAACCATTATTGGTAGTAACACTGGGTGGGCAGGTGCCAAATTTATTCATTTTATTTAAACAATTCTGAATAATTAACTGTCTGAAGTTATTCAGTCATTAATTTTATTCAAGCAATTCAGTTATTAATTTTATTCAAGCAATTCTGAATAATTAACTGTCTGAAGTTATTCAGTTATTAATTTTATTCAAGCAATTCTGAATAATTAACTGTCTGATGTTAACTAGCTATTAGTTTTTTTCCAAGCAACTCTGATTATCAGGGACATGAGGCCAAAAAAAAGGGGTTAAGTTTTGCCCCTCGTCCTAGGAAAAATAATGCTGTGACATGGTTTTAATTTGTTTCCGTAATAAGGTTATTTTAATACCACAAGAACAAGATATATGTTAAATCTTTAAATAATGCTTTTGATTATATGCATTTAAAAATTATTTGTAGTATCAAAACATCATATGAAACATAAAAAAAAAACATTTTCCTATTCTATCATGTGTGGTAGTTACAGAGACTTGTAGAATGTCATAAAATCACAAACGTTGTATAAATAGATGAAATTAATCCACGGATTTGACTGCAGACTACACAAGCAAAAACTACCGTTAAAATTCAAAAAGTGGAATGCAAGCAAATGGAGGTAAACCAATCAGTGACTATGTACTAAACTACTGTAAAATACTTTATTTTAGCTGGAATTCATTTTCGCTGAAAAGACATTTTTGGTGCTTTGTATGGAATTTATTTTCACTGATTTTTGACAAGTTGAATGTAAAATATAGGGAAAAAGGTATATTCGCTGGATTTTTATTTTTACTGAATTATTCCTTCAGCGAAAATAGCAAAAATTAATTCCAAGCGAAAATAAAGTATTCTACAGTATTCATGGGATATCAGCCAAAAAGGCGGTGTAGAAAGTTTTTGATCGATTTCTTTACAAGATGGAGTGGAATAATTATGCAAACATTTACAAACTTATTAAAGCGAGAGGGTCGTCACTGCGGGAATTGAGTCCCAGGCGAAGATAACAACACATGCTAAAAACGCAAAGGCTCATGGGTAGATACTTTGTAAACAATGACACGCTATGGTCTCTAATATATGGTATCAATAAAGTCTTTAAATATTCAGAAATTATCAACAACATCTATGGCTTATATGGTTTCAACGATAAATTGTATCTTTCTGAAAGTTGATTATTCTGCAGTTGTCTCGCTGCGTGGTTATTTTATGTATTCTGTGCTTGTACGTACACGTTCCAATCTCTATTCAACTTACCTTAACATAACGAGCCATACAGAAAGCTTCTCTATCGAATGTCAACCTAATGTATGACACTCCACCTACAGTCAGACAAAAACTCAATTCTTCAGAGCAACTGACCTAATCGACTACCGACCTTTGTAGATTTAATTGCGTATCATTATTAAAATTAGTCTGACTGACTATGTAGTGACCAATGTTGGAGGCTGATAAGATCATTTCTGAATAGCGATTGAGGTTCCTAATAAAACCGAGTACGACATAAGGTTGCAACGTGCCTAGAATAATCACTTTTAATGTTATTTAAAAAGACATTTCAGTGACAAATACCTGTAATTATCCTGAACAGGTGATTTTCCTTCCACTGTGAAATCCTGCACTTTGTGTGAATTACGTGAGTGAAACTTCTGCCTCAATAATCAAACTGTTTGAATTTGAATCGGCAATCTTTGAGAAGGGAAGATTGCGTTAAGATAGCCTTACTTTGTCAAAATCGAAATCGACCATCATTAAATGTGTACAGCACATTAATATGTGTAAAAGTACTCCCAAAATAATTTTGCGTTTGTCGAATCCCATGCGATGTTTTGACATCATTGCGATTCTATGACCTTTGTTTGTCCAGTTTTTAAATTTCATTTCATGCATAATGCAGGATCATGTGGTTGACGGGAAATGGACTATTGTGATTTGAACTCAGAAAAACTTTCAAAATAAGGGATATTTAATTAAATTTAATTTAACATGTCATGATCGCAAAAGTACTAAAAAAGCAACTAAAGTAGAAATAGTACGCCTATGTTTAATCACATGGGAACCTGACAAACACTTAACTTGACGTTATTGACAAGAACAGGTGGTTATTTCAGAAAAAACATTACCTGTATGAAAGCTTGGCTGTAGGAGAAAAGCAGATTAGTGTGTGACATTGTCTGGTTAACAAAGCATGTAATGGAGAATCCTGTTAACAATGTCAATCCCTTGTGTGCTCGGCCCAGCAATTTCATGTACAATGCGGCAATGAATTGTATCCCGGATTATATTAAAAAGCGATGGCCGCTGTGACTTCAATACGTGTATCATACAATACATAACGATATATATGCATACGGATAAATGTACATTTACAGGTACAGTCAACATATATATACAGCTTCTAATAGAATATATATCCTGCCAATAAAATATACATTTTTTATATCCTTACTAAAAAAATATATACACATTTTAAAATATTTTATACCCTTCCAAAATAATATATACCCTTCCAAAATAATATATACCCTTCTGGAATAATATATACCCTTCCAAAATAATATAGACCACTCAGAAATATTATATTATATAATACTTCTTCAAAAATAATATATACCCTTCCAAAATAATATATACCTCTCCCAAAATAATATATACTTCTTCAAAAATAATATATACCCTCCCAAAATAATATATACCTCTTTCAAAATAATATATTTCTATCCAAAATAATATATACCCCATTGAATACAATATATATTACTTCCAATACAATATATACAATATATATCAAAAATGTATTTTGCGTTTTAAAAAAATGGCATCTGTCCAACCCTGTATAGCCTACTTCTCCTTCACACACACACCCACACAATTTCAATCGACTGCCTTACAAAGCAGTATGTTAAATACAGGACATCAAATGATACAAAGTTGGCACAGAATTAACTTTTTCTGGTGCCATGACAACTCTTAATTAGGTTAATCACGTATATTGCTCAAGCGAGAATTGCACGTTTTCATGCAACAGTTGACTTTCCATCACTTGGCAACACATGTATTCAGAACTCGTAAATTCTGAATACTAGCTATATTTCACATATAGCAATTTGTCAGGTTTCACTATCCAGAGACGTCTCCCTTCAAATTCTAACCTGTATAGATACATATAATGAACAGTTCATAAAATAAAGTGTCTGTCATTATCTCACTCATCAGTGACGACATAAATAGTATTAATCAAATTTAATTGTTTTTGGAAGTCAGAGCTTAGTAAGGGGATGCCGCAGGATGTTTTCTCTGTGGGAGGTTTGAGTGGGCTATTATGGAAATTAATATTGCTTGAAATTGACCCCGTGACCTAGTTATTTTGTTCATAATATAAATAATTCATAAATAAAGTGTCTGTCATTATCTCTCTCACACTTATACATTAGTGACGACATACCGGGTATGTTAATCACATTTAATTGTTTTTGGAAGTCAGAGCTTAGTTAGGGGATGGTTGTTTTCTCTGTGGGAGGTTTGAGTGGGCCATTATGGAAATTAATGTTGCTTGAAATTGACCCGGTGACCCAGTTATTTTAATCAAATTTAATTGTTTTTTGGAAGTCAGAGCTTAGTAAGGGGATGCAGCAGGTTGTTTTCTCCGTGGGAGGTTTGAGTGGGCCATTATGGAAATTAATGTTGCTTGAAATTTATTATTTTTTTCTGCATATATTGAGTAATACATCATTTTTTTGTTTTTTCTAATATATAATGATGTTGTAACAAAACTATACTAATAACAATAATTCCTTACTCAATTATTATATTTGCACTATTAGATGCACATCTCCAATATGAATATTTGGATCATAGGCAGACATAGACATGTACAAGTAGTAGGCAAAAAAAAAGAACCTTCATCAGGGGAAAATAAATTGTAAATGTTTAAGGGTTGTGTAAACTAAAATAAAATCTGTTTGTCAGATATAAAAAAAAATATAAAGTTCATCAGTTCAGAGTATCGGCTTAGTGATCGTGAATTATTTATGTATGCTGTTTTATCTACTGTGGATTTATTTTTTATAGATAAACAATGTCAGAATGTAAGTCAGCTGCCATAAAATATAAATAACTACTGTAAAATACTTTATTTCTGCTGAAAAGTCTTTTTGGGTGTTTTGTATGGAAATTATTTTCACTAATTTTTGATGAGTTTAATGTTTAATATAGGAAAAAAGGTATATTTGCTGGATTTTATTTTCACTGAATCAGCCCTTCAGCAAAATTAGCGAAAATAAATTCCAACTGGAAATAAAGTATAACATTTTCAAAGTTTTTTTTTTTTAGTAATTTTGAAATTTGATCCAAAATTAAACATAAAAACAGAAATTATGAAAAAATATGGGAATTTGTTCCAAATGTTGTGCCAATAATTTATCTAGTGAAAATGATTGAGTTAAGGTTGAAGCTTCATAGGCTGTTGCCATGACTACATGTTCTAAGGCGTAAACAATGCCTGTAAGATATATTGCTTATTTACTCTAAATTCTTGAGACAACTGATGCTTTAACCCTTTGACAAAACGCCAATGTAAACTTTTGTCACCTTTTACTAAATAACTCACATTACTTTTCAGCTCTGCTGTCGACGACGCAGTCGAGTGGAACTATTCGTATTACTGATTGTATGTCGTCGTCCGGCATCTTTAGAGATTTTCTCCTTAAAATCTGTCGGTTATATGGGTTTCACACTTACTACAAATGTACCTTGGGTGGTTCTTTCTCATATTCACTTATTTTGTGAAGATACATGGAATTCACTAATTTTAATCAGTAATTTTTGACATTTTTGGTAAAAAATGCAATTTTTGAAAATCACTACCCGAGTTGCTTCTATATTTTATAAGACTCCTTGGATGGATCACAGTCAAATTTGGTCATTTTGTGACGATACCTTCAATTCTATAATTTAAAGTGAATGTTTTTGTCATTTTTGGTAAAAAATGCTTTTCTCAACTATCTAATTATATCTGCTTGTTTTTTCTACAATTGCAAACAAGACTTAAATAATCAATTAATAAAGAAGTTTTATGCTGGAAAATGAATTCAACCAGAAATGTTATTTATTCTATGGTTAAATTTGCATAATGACTGGGTTTTAATTTTAAATTAGCTCATTTATCTATCAGCGAAAATAAAAACCCAGCTAATAATTAACCTTTCGTACACCATAGTTTTTCTCGTCAAAATGTTGGTCCAACACTTTTTACACTTTTATGTATTTATCTGTAGTTTATTTGTTTGAATTTGAATGGCTGCAGGCTTTGATCAAAGTTGTTAAAAAAATATGAAAAAATAAAAAAAAATACTCAGGTTTAATTTGTGCATTGCAACAAAAATTGACTTGGGGTTAAAAGGACTGACAGTGAGTACTATAATGTTTGTTGAGTGTTTAGTATTTATGACTTGTTAGGACCAGCTTGTTTTTTCGAAAATGGTAGGATGATGCATTTTGTTTGCTTTTTCAGCAGAACATGGTAATAATAATATTTCTAAATGCCGTCACTGGAAAGACCTTCATTACTATTTAAAGGTTCATATAATTTTTTCATATTTTTTCCGGTCTAAAATTTGGTGTAGCGTTTCATGTATTTATTTTAATAATTTTTTGGTAATTTTGGACTGAATGTAAATAATTTTGAATGCACACAACACTGACAATTGGAATTACTGTAGAATACTTTATTTGCGCTTGGAATTTATTTTCGCTATTTTCGCTGAAAGGATGATTACGTGAAAATAAAATCCAGTGAATATACTTTTTTTCCTATATTTCACATTAAACACATCAAAAATCAGTGAAAATAAATTCCATACAAAACACCCAAAATGCCTTTTCAGCGAAAATTAATTCCAGCTAAAATGAAGTATTTCACAGTATTTTGCATCTAGAAATGAGAGGAGACACATAGACTGTTGAAATTGTTCTAATTACAGTGACAAACACTTGTTTATCATATTTTGCTGCGTTCTAGTGAATATACAATGCAAGCCTAGGGACAATAGAAGACAAAAGACTATTTTTCAACGATGTCTGGCCATTGTGATTGAAATGCCTTACAAGGTAATTTGAGCTGTGAGAGGGTAACCTTTTCCCTTGTTGTCTGACAATAAGTTTTTGTAGCATATTCATCAACGTCGTAGTCATTTAAGAAAAGCTGTGTACCAATCATTGCCTTGCTATGAACTGTCAATTGTATTCCTCTTGGTTTGTGTCACTGGTATTTCAGTTGATGATATAGATCTAAAATAAAATCTAAAATAAAGTGCCCCCCCCCAAAAAAAACTTAGTTTCTACGTAGATTATAAATTTAGTATGATATATACCTGTCATATTTTTTTATCCATGTTTTGTTATCTGTTATAATTTTTTTGTTTTTTTTTGTGTATTTTCAAATTATGGCATTTTGCACATGGTTGAAATTTTGTTCAAAATTTTGCATGTTCTGTAAGGTCATATGTCACAGGTCATAGGTCACAGTTTTTGCTACCATTAGAATAGAGTACTGTAAACTTCTTTCATTTCTCGTGAGACGTATTTCGTGAGTCTGAAAATCACAACATTTTGTAGCATTTAGTGATTTTTGCAAAATGTTATCTTCGGGAATGCTATAAAATCATCAAGTCGCAGAAATTCTCAAACAGTGAAAATTATATTTGGATTATTCTATATTTGCTTTTAGAATCGCTTTTCCAGTTGAAAGCTGAAAAATTTATTATTATTTTCTCCAATAACATAAAAAAAATGGTTTGGGGTTTTCTTGTTTATGTCTGAACAGTTTGCATCAACAGTTTCTCTAATCTGATCAAAGTAAGGTCTTGGGTTTTTGGGCTACAAATGTATCTAGCATTTTCTATATTACTTTTTTAATTGCTTTTTAATCAGATTTTTTGACTCCCATGTGTGAAGCACACAATGGGAGTCTTTGCAGTTAGTGTGTCTGTATGTATGTGTGTGTGTGCGTGTGTGTGTGTATGTGTGTCCGTCTGTTCCACTCATATCTCAAGAACCATACATTGGATTTTGATGAAACTTTGTACATAGATGCTCTGAACTTATGAGCAGATTTGATTAGTTTTTGGTAAAAATCTGCATATTAATTACATAATTAGCATAATGATTAGTCAATTTTCGGTTTTTCCACTGATATCTCAAGTACTAATCATCACATTTCAATGAAACCTTGTACATAGATATCATAGGACACTGCACAGACCTGATAGGTTTTCGGTAAATATTTATGCATATTAATCGCCTAATTTGCATAATTAACCAATTTTCAACTTTCACACTTATATCTCAAGTACTAATAATCACATTCCAATGAAACTTTGTACATGGATGCTGTAGGACAATAGACAGACCTGATTAATTGTGGGTTAAAATCTGTACATATTAATTACCTAACTTGCATAATTAACCAATTTTAAGCTGATATTTTCCACTGATATCTTGAGTACTAATCATCACATTTAATGAATCTAGAACTATGCAGAGACACAATTAGTTTTTGGTAAATATTTATGCATATTAATTGCCTAATTTGCATAATTAACCAATTTTCAACTTTCACACTGATATCTAAAGTACTAATTATTCCATTTCAATGAAACTAAGTACAAAGATGCTCTAGGACAATGTACAAACCTGATTAGTTTGGAATTAAAATCTGTCCATATTAATTCCCTAATTAGCATAATTCATAATTGTTGGTTCTAATCACATTTCATTTAAACTTAGCACATAGATGGTCTGTTACATTGCGCAGAGACTTCATTAGTTTTATACCCAAATCTGTTTATATTAATTTCCTGATTTGCATAATTAGTTTTCAGCTTTTCCATCAATATCTCAATTACAAGTAAATTTGAATTATGTTTAATGTGTCTCCAATACTCTCAGCACATGGGAGTTCTTTCAAAGCTTTCTTCGATTTACCATTGTGATTGCAAAATCCTAACACATTTGTGAAGTATTTAAAAATAGACAAAAAAAATTACAAAAAATGAGAAAATTTAAACAGCCCAACATATTTTAGCCATATTTTGTGCATAATTATTAAGCTATGATATATTGATCCAACTTTTCATATTACTGTAAAATACTTAATTTTCGCTTGTGCATTATTTTCGCTAAAGGAATGATTCAGTGAAAATAAAATACAGTGAATATACCTTTTTTCCCATATTTTACTTAATAAATTCCATTACAAAATAAATTCCATTACAAAACACCCAAAAAAGTAGTTTCCAGCAAAAAATTAATTCTGGCTAAAATAAAGTATTTTACAGTATACTGTGAAACATGTTTAAATAGCTACATGACATTTTAGCAAATTTGACTCCATGCATGAATTAACTGAATCTTAATTTAGCTAAAGTCTCAACAATCTCATTGTGAAAATATACTTTATTTTAAATTAGCGACATCTTGAATTAGCAAAATTACAGATTAGCTAAATTAGCTTAAATAACATGCTAGCTAAAAAGACATGTTTTACGGTATTACTTATCCGCTGGTAGGTCCCCGAAGACAAGGCTTTGATACTTTCACTATGTTTTATTCATTATCTTCAATATTTGCCATAAAAGTCAAATTCATACATTGAAGACACGGTTTTTCTCAGCTGTATGGATCAAACTGAAATTCAGACTTGATATTTACATTAAGGATATACTGATGTCATATCAGTTTCAGTCTGTATACTTAGTCTCTAGCTGTCAAAGTTTTCATTTTAAGTATTAACTGGTTCAGTTGGTTGGTTAATCTCAATTTGTTACATGCATGTACAGGAAACATTTCATCTAAAAACATTCTATTTTGATGCAGTGAATGTAAATGCAAGTTACTTTTAAGGTGAACCATCTGTGTTTTGCGGTTTATGTTTACTTAAATCGATATACTGGTCATTGAACTATTAATTGTGATATGTCTGGAATCCTGTCTGGTTATTGATGTTACAGAATTAATAGTGAGTGCAATTACATAAGTAGCAGAGGTGCATCTGTGGTTCGAATAATTTTATAATTTAATGATGCAATAAATTTCATTTTTAGTTAAGTTATGCTTGTATTTGAGATGCATTTCTAATAGAACAAATACTGTAAAATTACTAAAATTTTGCTGATTTACCATTTTTGGCATATTCAGTGGGTTTTTAATTCACGGTTTTGTCATTTAGATAATGTGTTCTATGCTAAATTTTAAATATTCACTGGGTTTTAATTTAGCGCATTTTCCAGTCAGCGAAATAAGCAAAATGAAAACCCAGTGAATAATTGATCCTTTCACAGTATGGTAATGTACTGTCTGTAAATGTTTTTGTTTATAATTTTATCTCAGCATTTAACAATGAACGGGACAATTTTTTATGTATTCTTGGTGTTGAACTATTGAATTCAAGTTTTTGTTATTATTTTGTAGCCTAGCAAATGGCAATAAACAAAATGTACTACGTGTACTTTTAGTGAGTAATAGATTTGTCCAAAGCCATTAGTCGAGATTCATTCACATACAATGTGACTTTTGGTGAATCTTGGCTGATGTGCTTGTGTTCGACGGGGAATGGTTGACTTCAGGATATGGCATAAAGGTGAATTACCATAATCATTAGAATATCAAGTTGGTCCTGACACACAAATACATTGTTTTCTGTGACGAAATGCAGTATACACATACATTTACCAGATCATTTGCAATTTGCACATAACAAAACTGAGAGAGAGAATGTTTTAATTTCAGGAATTGTCCAAGGCACCCAATTATTTCAAAATAAACAACTATATCAATTTTCATTAGTAGAAATTCTTACAGGGAAACCAATACTGTATTACCAATAACACACTAAGTCAATCAATACTAGAATTCTTGTTTAATTGGGACCTGTGTAAGTTGATTTAACCTTTTCACCACCAGTTCCCTCTTTTCATCACAAATTCACAAAATAGTCCTGTTTATAGTCTGCACTTTCCTTCAGCAGATTGGGGCAAAAATAGCTGAATTTTTTTATTAGAAACTGAAAATTGACATAAATTTTGTCTGTTGGCTCCAAAATTTGGGTTCATTTCCAGCAAATATTGAAGAATAAAAGAAAAAAAGTGCGGAATAATTAAGGCAAGAAAGTCTGGTGGTGAAAAGGTTTAAGGTAGTTCACTGCTTTAGGGAACCAGAGACAAACAAGGATATTTAAAATTTTGCTTAGAAGATGATTTTACATGTACTTAAATCTTAAATACTGGTTGTTTTGTTACTAATACAGTCTTGATTGAAAATTAAAGTTAGTTCAAAGCCACAAAATCACGGTTGAGTCGAAGAATGTGTATACAAGGCACAAATTTATATGTTGGAAAAACCTGTCATCAAACAAGCTGATCTCTGATTGGTCAGACTGTTAGGTATTTGGGTCGTGTAGCCAATCAGAAGCAGTCTTCTAGCTTCATAGAATAGCTTCACACTGACTCCAAAATTGAGGTATGAGGATATATATGATGAACAGACAATAGATGACTTTTGAGTTTGCTCTGGTTGCTTAGTTACAGAGTGCAGGCCTAGAAGTGTTGATTCTGTGGTGCTACTGTTTTTCACAATTTGATTTCCTTGGTTTTTTATCAGCCTGGGTTCTCCTCATTTAGAATGCCAGTACCGACTCCATGGAACCACATCAATTCCATACATATGCGTTTTCTAAAGAAAAAGATTTTTAGAAGCATTTTGTGAACTTGATCTCGATCTTTATTTCTGGATCGGGACAACCATATTATCTCTATTAAAAATAAATTTCTATGAAAATATGCCATATATATATAAAATTAAATTAAAAAACATGTATATACAACACAAAACTATTTAAAACAGCATAAAACTGTATCATGACATCAAATGTATGGTACTCTCCATCAACACTATCTTTCCCATAGTAACTTAGCAACATTTCATAAGCCATTGTAATACATGCTCATAAATGAGTTTCCTTATTTTAAAAAATAAATAAATAAATAAATAAATAAATGATTAAATAAATAAATAAATAAATAAATAAATAAATAAATAAATAAATAAATAAATAAATAAATAAAAAATTGAAAAAAAATAATAAAAAATAAATAAGCCATTGTAATAATACATGCTCATAAATGAGTTTCCTTATTTTATTTTCTGCCAATAATATTTACATGGCAGATATGCTTTGTAATTATACATTTTTTTAAAAAATAAACAAACAAACAAATAAAAAAAAATAAAAAAAAAATAAATAAATAAAAAAATAAAAAAAATATTTATTAAAATTATTAATCAATTGAGTGATTAAATAATTAATAATAAAAATGTTAGGCAGCATAATGTTTAATGAATTACTATAACCATTTTGATTCTGTGACTGTTTTTAAGTCTCTGTAGTAGTTGTATTTCAACATTTAATTGTAGGTACTATGATGATATATTTACCAGGTTTTTTTTTTACAATTATGAGTGCTTTGAGAACCTTAAGGTTGTAAAAGAAATATTGTAATTGATCGGTTGATCTTGTGACATCTGTATAGTGTTGTTTTAATATTTACAAGTGCTATGTAACTGTGTGCATATAATGCTGATAAAATAACTGCAGTAACAGGAAACCCTTGCTGTGTACGTGATCCACAAACGCAGTATATCTATGGATTGGTTAGTAGTAATGTATGTTTTTCTCCTACTATTTCGGTTGGGGATTCAGTATCAAGGGTTTACCGAGTAGCAGAGAAGCTGTGAGTTCAGTAGCAATGCTCATCTCGTTCAAGAATTGGTAGTGAATGTTTCATAGTATCATTTTAAGAACTGGGCCACCAAACATGTGGTGACAGCAAGGAATCAGCTGGACAATAACAACATTCAAACCATGCACTTT
This sequence comes from Saccoglossus kowalevskii, assembly GCF_978046115.1. NCBI lineage: Eukaryota > Metazoa > Hemichordata > Enteropneusta > Harrimaniidae > Saccoglossus > Saccoglossus kowalevskii. Next base: position 13,196,546 of record NC_140658.1, read on the forward strand.
ATTTCTTTATATTGTAATACATAGCCAAATTCTATTAAAATAAATCAAAAAATAAAAACAGCTTCAATTAGGGGTTAACCATTACAAACTCGGGGGTGATAGGTTTCTTAAAAAGAATTATGCATAAAAAAAATAGAGAAAAAAAATTATTATTAATAAAATTAAAATTATATTTATAAAAATAAACGTGATAAAGGAAGGTAAAAAAACTCAAAACAACATCATCATGTTAGAAAAAACATGAAATTTCTAGCTGCATGCAATCTTCCCATACTTTCCATGGAAACATTGTGTTTATGATTTCTTCATAATGTCATACAAATTTCTCAAACTGATAACCTCACAAACTTTCTGAAACTAATGAATCGATTTATCAATTTAAAGTTTAACATCTGAAATATACATATATATATATTGCACCATTGTCGCAGAAATTGTTTGTTTTCTAAATTAGTCAGCTCCCTCTATTGAAATACATGAGAAATGTTTTCTCGTAAATATACCTGACACACTTGGAAGTTTTATCGTTGCTTAGTAATGAATATGAAGAGTATGCCCTGTAGGCAGTGGAGGCTGTTGACAAGATTTACTTGTCTTTTCGTGAAGACTTCATAAATCATTAATTCCTGCAAGATACATGTATTTTATTGACCTGTTTTCAAATATGGATTACCCATAATTCATTGCAGTACTGTAAATTACATTATTTACTGAGTTTTAATTTTGTTTAACCCTTTCATCACCAGTTCCCTCTTTTCATCACAAAATAGCCCCATTTATGGCCTGCAGAAGAAGTTTTCTTCAGAAGATTGCAACAAACATATCCAAATAGTTTTTAGTTTGAGTAAGAATGGAAAATTGACTCAAATTTTGTTGGTTGGCTTCAAAATTAGGGCTCATCTTAAGAAATATTGAAGAATATAAGCAAAAAGTGCAGAAAACTCTGGTGGTAAAATGTTAATTCAGTGACTGCAAATGTTTTCTGAATTAATATAATTATAGGCTTGAGGCTTTATGAAAATGAGGTTCTCCCCTAAAACACAAAAAAATTGGATCCAGGGTGTATTTAAGGTATTTCACTACCATTAAAACATTGACAAATTGATCACAGTAAATCATTCAAAAATTGTTGTGTGTTGATTCACATACATGCATGTCATTCATAATTAAAGTTTTTACGGAGAAAGAATGATCTGTTTTCAAGAAAACATGCAAAATAACCAAAAAGGCGGCCATTTTGAAACATTTCCCCGAAGGAATCCATCTAAACGCAATATTCCATAAATAACCTATACTAATATTCCAAATTCTCCAATTTTTTGCGAAAGCCAAATATAGCTCAAATAAGAATACATCAATTTATTTTTTTAAGTATAGGTCACCAAACAAAATTTTGAGATATTATAGAATGTTTCTGTCATAGGAACCAATTTTAAACATGCATTTTTGATCAGTTTTCAAGGTCGTTTTGTGGAAATCTTTGTTCGGTGACCATATATTTTATTTCAGAACTCTGTACATTACATTGACCCAACCCCTCTTGCTGGATTCCCAGGACTTCTCAGTATGTTTTTCGAATGGTGTTGAGCTACTGTAAATTACTTTATTTTAGCTGGAATTAATTTTTCGCTGAAAATGACTTTTTCAGTGTTTTGTATGGAATTTATTTTCACTTATTTATAATTTTTTGATGAGTTGAATGTAAAATATAGGCAAAAAGATATATTTGCTGCATTTTATTTTCACTGAATCATCCCTTCAGCAAAAATGAAATCCAAGCGAAATTAATGTATTTTACATTACCTTAAGCAGTAATGCTGGGCTTTGCGGTATACCACTGGATTATGTACAGAAATAAAACATTGCAATCAAGTGTGAGGAAGTTTGTACAGATTCTTGTGATTACTACATATCTATACAAGGCTGGGAGATTATTTATTACAGTATTTTTTTCGTGTAATTTTTATGGCTGAAAATTTCCAAAAATATTTTACTATAACAAAAATTACAGTACAGTGATCGGCCGCATGAGTTCTAGCATGCTGTACATATACTGTAAAAGGGTTAATTATTCACTGGGTTTTAATTTTGCTTATTTTGCTGACTGGAAAATTAAAACCCAGTGTGCGTGTATGTGTACAATTTAGCATAGAACACATTATCTAAATGATAAAACCGTGAATTTAAAACCCACTGAATATGCCTGAAATGGTAAATCAGCGAAATTTAAACCCAGTGAAAATTAATCATTTTACAGTACCGGGTAGATGTGTTTCTGTTTGTTTTTAGCTTTTACTCTCCATGAAGAAATTGATGGATTTGATTCCATCAAAATAAACCGATTTTTAAAAACAACTCGTTTGTCAAACATTATAAGGCTACATTATACACACCACATTGCACAGGCTGCACAGTGAAGTTATTGGCAGTTGAAGCATTCATTGCATTGAATCACTGCAGACAGCAGTCAATTATGGGCTTAATTATGGTTTTTTCCTGAAAAATTACATTCACTTTTATATACAGAACTGTCCATAAACTATGATGTTCCTTATTTTAGTTTGTATACCCAGAATGCAGTAGTATTTTGTCATGTAGTAAAATATGGAAAAACTATTTTTTTTTCCGGAATTTATTCTCGCTGATTTCCTCCATCTGACGATAATGGCGAAAAATAATTTCCTGGTAAAAATAGCATTTCTTGTCATATGGACAGAGTAACAAAGCTTGAAACTAAATCAAACAAATTTCAATCATAATTTTACGCTACAGTGTCCCATTTCCTATCAAACAATCAGTCGCTAATTTAGGGTAGGACCATTTTTTTAAGAGGGGAGATTACAATTTGCATGTCAAAATACCCCTTCCCTCTCTGTCCTACAAGAATTTGCACCAACTGATTTTAATGCAGGAAACATTAAAATTAGATTTAATAAAAATCTAATCACTTTTATAGCCATGCATGCTGCCCATAACTTTAATAAGTCAAACTTGTGTTAATACATGTACCTAATGACATATTGGTTCATTCAATAACACAGCCACATCAAGAATATGCAAATTAACAACTTTTTTATGAAAATATTTACGATATTATTAGGTGAATTGAAAAAAAAAAGATATATTTGTATTCAATATTCATAGACTGATATGAATCAGATCGCCATGGTGATGAATTCAATTCACAGTTGGTGATTTGTTTGGTTTCATTATTGAATAGCAATAATGGTGTTGTACTTTTATTTGTTGCTGCATGTCTACTGATCACTGTATTGAATTTTACTCATTTTGCTTCCAGAACATTATTTTTCAAAGGAGGACAACTTCAGGGGGTTTTACTAAATTTTTAAATCATTATGTTTTCACTGTTAGGAAATTTTGCTGTTTGATATTTCAATGGCGTTCGCCAGGAAAACATTTCGTGACCTGTTTTAACTTGCTGTCTTACAAAAAAAACAGATTTCTTCACTGATACACTGATCAAAATTTGTGTCTTATTATTGCTTTCTTCTGCTAGGATCCATAAAATCAAAAAAAAAAATTGAGTCACTAAAAATTCACAGAAAAATGGGGAAAATTTCTGCATTTTAGCACATTGGTTTCTATGGTGGAGATATTTTTTCCTATCTTATAATATTGCCTTGTGATGAAGACTAAGTTGCATATGTGTGCTTTATACACAATCTACTAGATAAAAATGAAGTCCTGAAATACGTTCTGAATAACAGACATAATACGCAGTGACAATTACATTTCAAAATGATTTGTATAGGAAACAAGAGAAAAGTTGGCCAATTGTTAAAATATGAAGTGTGTTTATTGACTTGGTGTGTTTTAGAGGCTGTGGCAATTTCATGAAATAAATGCAACTGAGTAAAAGTGCATTCTTGTGTGTAACTTAGAGCATTTTATCAATCCAAATCATCTTTAGTTATTGTTGTGTGATGTTATAGAGCATGTACAAATGTTTTACCCAATGCATTTGGTAATTTTATATGTAACTAATACGCAATCATCCCTAGCTTAACAAGTGCATAGACAACTTTGGCATCTTTGGCCGTTCTTGTTTGACGTGACAGAGCATGTATTACCTGGTACATTCGGTAATTTTACATGATATTAAATAAGTACGCAGTCAACCCTGGTGTCTGGCCATTGCTGTATGGCATAACAAGTGCATAAACAACTCTGGCATCTTTGGCCATTGTGATGTTACAGAGCCTGTATTACCTAGCACATTTGGTAATTTTATGTGATTTAACAAGCACGGAATCAACCCTGATACCTTTGAAATCTTGGCTTATATAGGCTTATTCACTGTAGATTAGCACATTTCAGTTGAGAATTTGAGATCAGTATATATATATAACCACCTCCATATATCAGTGGCGTTCACGTTAGAGATCTGGGCATGTGCCAAAACTTGTGGGTGAACAGTCGGGACCGAGTCGGCACATGCCGAAAAAAATTTGTCGTCCCCAATAGACGCTTGGGACCTCAATTCGGCAGGTAATTTTCTCAAACATGAAATGCAACTGGGCGTAATTTTAAAATAAATTTATTAGCCTGTGGCAGAGACTCGTGGGGTGTTCCCTGGTGTCTACCCAGCTTAGTATTAAATGAAAGACGCATGGTCTCTTGGAAGAAGAATGGCTTCTTATAGCTGCACTGTTTCGACAGCAGAGAAGTTCATGTTACTGATTGTTCGTCATTCGGCAGCATCAACTGTACATTTTCAACTTCTTGATAACGCTTGCCTTGATACTTGGTATTTATTTTGTGGTATAATATGTACCTGGGGTGGATCTCTCTCAGATTTGTTCATTTCATGTTGATATCCCAGGTGCCAAAGTCTGTTGCTAAAATAGGAGCATTTACAAACAAAGTCAATACAAAAATTGGTCAAAACTATATCTTGGTGTTGATAAAATCGATTTAATTTGAATAATGAGCATCATGAACCTATAATTACCAATCATGGATGCTGTTACATGTAATATGAGAGTGATTTGTTTAATTTATAGTATGGTACCAGCTTATTAATTGGTCCATTCATTCAAAAAAATTCACTTTAAAAATAAAAATATACAATGTATTATTTATCCACTTTTATAAGGGAAATTATACATTTCTGGTTGTCATAGAAACACCAATGGAATAAAATGTATTTTTCTGTGAAAATTATATCAAATACTACAACAGGTTTAATTATTTACTGAGTTTTAAATTTGCTTATTTCGCTGACTGGAAAATGCGCTAAATTAAAACCCAGTGAATATGTAAAATTTAGTATAGAACACATTATCTAAATGATAAAACCATGAATTTAAAACCCACTGAATATGCCTGAAATGGTAAATCAGCGAAATATAAACCCAGTGAATATAATTTCAGTGTGGTTGAAATTTAAGAGTGCACTGGTATTTTGTTTGACATTTTCCTTTGTATATTAAACTGTAATCTGGTGTTTTGTTTGACATTTTCTGTGCTATACAGTTTTACTGATTATAGGTTATACAATTAGCAACATGGATTCACTTAAACTGAAACTTTGATAAGAAGCAACGTATTTGTGGGGGTTCCTTGTTAGAAGGACAGGAAACAAAATGTCATAGTTTCCACGGAAAAAAGTTTTGGAGTACCCTTACTTTTTATCTGCTCTTTATCACTTATTTGATAAAACTATTAATACTCAGAAAAATATCAAGAATTTGTAGGACTTTTAATAAATGAATTTCATATTATAGCGTTGGTTCCCATGCAAGAATGGAATGGAGGATATGATTTCTAGCTCACGTAATTTGTTCTCTAGTGTCCGGGCTGCCAGCATTCTAATGAGCTGTCATACGTTACGTGGCGAAATCACACAACCCCCCCCCCCCCACCACGCAGACAAAATGTTTCTAAGCTAATAGTAAAACGTTTTTTATTGTAATTAATTTCATGTGCTAGTCGCATCGACCAAAAGGCAGTAAAATTAATCTCTTGTATAACAAAAATAATAAAAAAAGTTTATTGCATTTTTAGAAATGCAAACAAAGACTGATCATTCCATTATGACAAGCATTATAAATAGTGACTTGCGTGTCTAGAAAACTATAATGAATCTTACTAATTTGGTATCTTTTTGAAATTAGAATTTATTTTTGTCGCAAGCTAATTATGTAAATTGTAATATATTTTTTATGAGTTTTACTTCCTGTTATCAGTGAATAGGTTTGGTCATGCTGTAATTTTCAATAAAAAAGTTAATTACAGTGAAGGGCATAAAACTGTACCTTAGCTTATAAACGTATTTTATAAACAAATTGTAAATTTATATCAATCATCAGCACTCATTCAACCAAAATGCACCCGCATGCCTTTACATAACAAAGCAGCTGCGACCACCTACATTTTCAAAATGAAATGAATATTTTTGTCATTTTTGGTAAAAGTAATATTTTCGACTTCTAGTTAAAAACTGCAAGTCCAATTGATTTGTTAGGGGATCGTATAATATTGAACTTGCCCATTTATACTAATTAGAACTAACGATGAAGTTCCAATGTGTATAAAACATTTGTAACGCCCCCAGTTTTATGCCCTTCACTGTATGGGTGATGCAGTTATGATTATTAAGCACACCAAGAATACCAGCATGTCTCACTTCACCCTGTTTTACAACTTAGTATAAGTAAATTGCTAGCGCTGTACCTTTCATTTTTTAATAGATCGTATATTCATTTTTTTATCCTATATAGAAACTAACATGGTCTTCAAAGCGCCAATAGCTGTGGTTTTGAACATTTTCTGTTTAAATATAACAACATGAAGATCACAGTTAGTCTGCGCACACGTGATAATAAAATAAAATAAATACGATATTTACTATATGGGAGCTGCCATATTGAATGATGCATAAAACTAAATAAGAGACAAGTTGTGAAACGTGTTTTTCAGATTCCTACAAATCTGGACAAAAATACCAATCTTTCACAAAAATACGATCTGTTAGGGTTATATTAAGCCAACCGATAACAAAATTCGACCGAATTCGGCGTTTCTGTGTGGAAAAATCCATTGCATACGAACACCTAATTACGCGAAGAACCTAGAACACTTTCCTGGGGTAACTGACTGTGATAAAGATGATAAAATATTGTTTTTAACACAAGTGTTTGGACAAAGTGACCGTACACAAAGCCAATATCACAGAAAATGCAATGTAAAAACTAAGGATTGAGTAGTCGCAAATTTTGTTGAAATTGGCCATGCGGTGTGGATCATAGGAAATTATGGCTCCCAACACACTAATATAAGAAATGACACCTAAAATTATCAGTGAGAGGCCATTAGGACGACTTAGCCTCTTAAGATGGCAACGTATTTGACATTTCACCCAGGTAAGTTGTAATCTTATATCTTAATCTCTAAAGTTTGCTTGACAAAATTTAATTTCAATAGATGGCATTCACTGGAGACCTGGGTACAGCTATATCTGTCCACCTTCAACTGATTCAATGTTCAGGGTATATATGCTATGATTTCAGTGTCCACGTTTCAGCAATGGCCGTTACAAATTGACATTGATTATACCGAAAATGTTTCATTAAAAATAAAAAGAAAAGAAAAGGGATTGATAGTTACCGCTATTGAATTTTTTCTGTAAAAAAAACAATTGTAAACTACACAAAACACACATTTTTTGATCAATTATCGAGGTTGTTTTGTAAAAAACTAAGTTTGGTAACCATATATTTTTATTTCAGAATTTTGAACATCACAGTAACCCAACCCATCTTGTTGGATTACTACCTTAAATAAAATTCAAACTGCTTGGTGACTTAAAATTGGACTGTCAACTCAGCTTTGCTTCTGAGTATCCTATAAGTGAAAAAACACCAACAGAGAAAAGGTGTAAGCAGTTGAATTGGATTTGTGCTAATACATGCATCTCTAATAACAAAATTTTAAGTGTATATATACCTCCGAAATTACCTTTATATTTTGCGCTGGATCATTAAAATATGACTTTATACTATAACCATAGCAACTACAAATATATGTTGATGTGAAGTCCTGACAATGACAAGATTAGATTTTTTTAAATTGTATTAGTCATGCTGTAATCTATTATAGAATGAATGCCCAATGGGATTATGGGACTTTTATTATGTCATAACCCTAGCAACCATCACCATGGAGACATCATGGAGTCTCTATCATTCTGCCATTCATCATTTTTGTACAAATCAAAGATAATACACATTCCATTGTATTCCGGTAGTTGATGTAATTGTTTTTTTTTCTTTCTAAAATCATAACGTCTGTTGCTGATAATGGTAAAAGTAATTATTTCTTTTTAAATATTGTAATAATATCGCGATGGAGACTAAGATTATAAAGAAAAAAGTCAGTTGTTTGTTTTGTTTTGTGCGTATGTGACAGTTGTACTGTACTGCGATAGAGCACTTTCCATACACTGCTTCAAACGTAAAGGCAGGATAAGCAAAGGTTACAATGCCATAGGGGCGGGCATCAAAACAACATAGTGTGACTTTCGACAAACAAACTTATTTTTTTAGATATTTCCACACTTAATAATGTCTATACACATTTGATGATTGTCAGTTTTGAAGAAATAAGGGTGTTTCAGTGCTCTTTAAACAATCAACATTGAAAAATTGAAACAGAAACAAGAAACAGAAGTGCAAATTCAATATAAATCATTCAATTTTTGCAGCAGATGTTCGATCTGTGACTTTAACACAATATGCAAGATCAAGCTGCAAATCATCTATGAATTAAGATAACAGTGATGTATTTTGTGTTGGTTTTTTTTAAAGTGAGAATGAAAGAAAGGAAATGTATTATGGTCTCAACAGAGCTGCAATTGAACCTATCTAACTGTCCATATATTTCTTGTTTTTATTTCTAAAAGCAAAACACAAGTTGGTATTGTTGTCAAAGTAGGTGGTTGTTTTGTTTGGCTATTGGCTCTTTTCTACATCGCTTATGATATTATTTAATTTATTCCAATGCATTGGTGTGTGTTTGTGAGTTTGCCAAATGTTTCACACTTTTCTAATTTCCATACATGAATGTGCATCACACGTTCGAATAAAGTGTAAATAAAATTTATTTTACATGCATTCTGAATGATGCATAGAATCCAAATAGAACATGGCACAGCAGTTTGATGAGTTAAACTATAGTGGCAGATCATGTACAAGGCATCAAAATGGTCCACTTATCTATGTACTGTCCTTAAGATTAGGTTAAGAACCCTTTATTCTGCTTCATATATTTAAGTGTGAATTTAAGATTAAACTACTAGTTGATCTTTTGTTAGAAGTAGAAAATACACACTAGATCAGGCCCTTGTTGGTTAATAAAGTTAATGTTTTATTATTTTAAAAAGTCAACATTTCACCAGGTTCTCTTATAGAGTCACTGAACATTTCACTGAGTTCGTAGGGAATGGGTGAACATTTCAGTGTTTAGAGAGTCACAGCAAACGTTTCACTGGGTGTTTAGGGAGTCACAGTGAAAATTTCACTAGGTGTTTAGGGAGTCACAGTGAACATTTCAATGGGTGTTTAGGGAGTCACATTGAACATTTCACTGGGTGTTAGGGAGTCACAGCGAACATTTCAATGGGTGTTTAGGGAGTCACATAGAACATTTCACTGGGTGTTCAGCAAACATTTTACTAGGTGTTAGGGAGTCACAGCGAACATTTCAATGGGTGTTCAGCAAACATTTCACTGGGTGTTAGGGAGTCAGAGCGAATATTTCAATGGGTGTTAGGGAGTCACAGCGAACATTTCACTGGGTGTTTAGGAAGTCACAGTGAACATTTCACTGGGTGTTAGGGAGTCACAGCAAACATTTCAATGGTGTGTTTAGGGAGTCACATCAAACACTTCACTGGGTGTTAGGGAGTCACAGCGAACATTGCACTGGATGTTTAGGGAGTCACAGCGAACATTTCACTGGGTGCTTAGGGAGTCACATCAAACACTTCACTGGGTGTTAGGCAGTCACAGCGAACATTTCACTGGGTGTTTAGGGAGTCACAGTGAACATTTCACTGGGTGTTAGGGGGTCACAGCAAACATTTCAATGGTGTGTTTAGGGAGCACATCAAACACTTCACTGGGTGTTAGGGAGTCACAGCGAACATTGCACTGGATGTTTAGGGAGTCACAGCGAACATTTCACTGGGTGCTTAGGGAGTCACATCAAACACTTTACTGGGTGTTAGGGAGTCACATCGAACATTGCACTGAGTGTTTAGGGAGTCACAGCAAACATTGCACTGGGTGTTAGGGAGTCACAGCGAACATTTCACAGGGTGTTTAGTGAGTCACAGCAAACATTTCACTTGGTGTTTAGGGAGTCACAGCGAACATTTCACTGGGTGTTTAGGGAGTCACATCAAAAATTGCACTGGGTGTTTAGGGAGTCACAACGAACATTGCACTGGGTGTTTAGGGAGTTACAACTAACATTGCACTGGGTGTTCAGGGAGTCACAGCAAACATTTCACTGGGTGTTTAGGAAGTCACAGCGAACATTGCACCGGGTGTTTAGGGAGTCACAGCGAACATTGCACTGGGTGTTTAGGGAGTCACAGAGAACATTGCACTGGTGTTTAGGTAGTCACAGCGAACATTGCACTGGGTGTGTAGGGAGTCACAGCGAACATTGCACTGGGTGTTTAGGTAGTCACAGCGAACATTGCACTGGGTGTTTATGGAGTCACAGCGAACATTGCACTGGGTGTTTAGGGAGTCACAGCAAACATTGCACTGGGTGTTTATGGAGTCACAGCGAACATTGCACTGGGTGTTTAGGGAGTCACAGCGAACATTGCACTGGGTGTTCAGGGAGTCACAGCGAACATTTCACTGGGTGTTTAAAGGGTCACATCAAGCATTGCACTGGGTGTTTAGGGAGTCACAGCGAACATTGCACTGGGTGTTCAGGGAGTCACAGCAAACATTTCACTGGGTGTTTAGAGGGTCACATCAAGCATTGCACTGGGTGTTTAGAGAGTCACAGCGAAAACTTTACTGGGTGTTTAGGGAGTTACAGCAAACATTTCACTAAGTTCTGAGGAAGTCACAGCATTCCACTCGCTTCTTAAAGATCAGTCATATGTAATCACAGAATTTGTCACTATAGTGACAAGTTCATTGCTAATAATCAAAATATTTTTGCTGGAATAGATTTTTGCTATGAAAAGATTCAGAGTCCATGATAAATCTCAATAAAAAAGCTATAATTCAATCCATGAATCTCATCTACTTGCTCTGTTCTCAGCGATTACATATTTCATGTGCTGTTCAACATTAGTTACGTCGATCATCTTATTATTAAAAGAAAAGTTCGATATTTGCAAACTTTACCTACCTTCATATGTAAATGTTTTTGATGGAAATTTGCAACCTATCATGGTGCCCCTGCAGCCACATCGTACCACATGCTTGAGCGCATTACTGGGGGACTGAGACCATGTCATTTCAAACAAAATCTCTAATCTCAGTCTCAGGACTGAGACCACATGTCAAACGAAATAAAACCTCAGAGCAAGTGTAATCTGAAAATATCATTGTCTAATCCGGCTTATATATCCATCTCAGACTATTTTAATACAATTTGAATTTTTTAAGACAAATCGATGGCTAAGTACTTACAGAAATCAGACAAACTGGTTTAATGTGAATGTACAAGGGAGAAAATTATACTGTATTTCGTCATTAAGGAAGTTAAGTAGGCTTTTACGACCAATATACGACTGAAAGACATATCTGATGTGTCTGTGAAGCAGCTGTGGGATTTGTATTCATGATACAACTACGTTTATATACATACATGTACTGACTTATCTTACATAAGTGTCGGGGAATACAGTGATGTAACAGTCTCTCGCATAAAGTTATTAGTAATGTCGCAATATTTGGATGTGCATGTTCGCATACTCGTGAGTATGAAATTCTTTTGCCTGGTGTACTATATATATTTACACTATATGTCAGAGCTTGATATTAACAATATTTTGTGGATGTCTACAAGTTTTACAACCTGGTTTCCATGGTATTATTGGGTACTCCATCAGTTTTAGTTCCCATGGTATTATTGGGTAGTCCATCAGATTTAGTTTCCATGGTATTATTGGGTAGTCCATCAGTTTTAGTTCCCATGGTATTATTGGGTAGTCCATCAGATTTAGTTTCCATGGTATTATTGGGTAGTCCATCAGTTTTAGTTCCCATGGTATTATTGGGTAGTCCATCAGTTTTAGTTCCCATGGTATTATTGGGTAGTCCATCAGTTATTAGTTCCCATGGTATTATTGGGTAGTTCATCAGATTTAGTTCCCATGGTATTATTGGGTAGTCCATCAGATTTAGTTCCCATGGTATTGTTGGGTAGTTCATCAGTTATTAGTTCCCATGGTATTATTGGGTAGTTCATCAGATTTAGTTCCCATGGTATTATTGGGTAGTCCATCAGATTTAGTTCCCATGGTATTATTGGGTAGTCCATCAGTTTTAGTTCCCATGGTATTATTGGGTAGTCCATCAGTTTTAGTTCCCATGGTATTATTGGATAGTCCATCAGATTTAGTTCCCATGGTATTATTGGATAGTCCATCAGATTTAGTTCCCATGGTATTATTGGGTAGTCCATCAGTTTTAGTTCCCATGGTATTATTGGATAGTCCATCAGATTTAGTTCCCATGGTATTATTGGGTAGTCCATCAGATTTAGTTCCCATGGTATTATTGGGTAGTCCATCAGATTTAGTTCCCATGGTATTATTGGGTAGTCCATCAGATTTAGTTCCCATGGTATTATTGGGTAGTCCATCAGATTTAGTTCCCATGGTATTATTGGGTAGTCCATCAGTTTTAGTTCCCATGGTATTATTGGATAATCCATCAGATTTAGTTCCCATGGTATTATTGGGTAGTTCATCAGTTTTAGTTCCCATGGTATTATTGGGTAGTCCATCAGTTATTAGTTCCCATGGTATTATTGGGTAGTCCATCAGTTTTAGTTCCCATGGTATTATTGGGTAGTCCATCAGATTTAGTTCCCATGGTATTATTGGATAGTCCATCAGTTTTAGTTCCCATGGTATTATTGGGTAGTCCATCAGATTTAGTTCCCATGGTATTATTGGGTAGTCCATCAGTTTTAGTTCCCATGGTATTATTGGGTTGTCCATCAGATTTAGTTCCCATGGTATTATTGGGTAGTCCATCAGTTTTAGTTCCCATGGTATTATTGGATAGTCCATCAGATTTAGTTCCCATGGTATTATTGGGTAGTTCATCAGTTTTAGTTCCCATGGTATTATTGGGTAGTCCATCAGTTATTAGTTCCCATGGTATTATTGGGTAGTCCATCAGTTTTAGTTCCCATGGTATTATTGGGTAGTCCATCAGATTTAGTTCCCATGGTATTATTGGATAGTCCATCAGTTTTAGTTCGCATGGTATTATTGGGTAGTCCATCAGTTTTAGTTCCCATGGTATTATTGCGGTAGTCCATCAGTTTTAGTTCCCATGGTATTATTGGGTAGTCCATCAGATTTAGTTCCCATGGTATTATTGGGTAGTCCATCAGATTTAGTTCCCATGGTATTATTGGGTAATCCATCAGATTTAGTTCCCATGGTATTATTGGGTAGTCCATCAGTTTTAGTTCCCATGGTATTATTGGGTAGTCCATCAGATTTAGTTCCCATGGTATTATTGGATAGTCCATCAGTTTTAGTTCCCATGGTATTATTGGGTAGTCCATCAGTTTTAGTTCCCATGGTATTATTGGGTAGTCCATCAGATTTAGTTCCCATGGTATTATTGGGTAGTCCATCAGTTTTAGTTCCCATGGTATTATTGGGTAGTCCATCAGATTTAGTTCCCATGGTATTATTGGGTAGTCCATCAGATTTAGTTCCCATGGTATTATTGGGTAGTCCATCAGATTTAGTTCCCATGGTATTATTGGGTAGTCCATCAGTTTTAGTTCCCATGGTATTATTGGATAGTCCATCAGATTTAGTTCCCATGGTATTATTGGATAGTCCATCAGATTTAGTTCCCATGGTATTATTGGGTAGTCCATCAGTTTTAGTTCCCATGGTATTATTGGATAGTCCATCAGATTTAGTTCCCATGGTATTATTGGGTAGTCCATCAGATTTAGTTCCCATGGTATTATTGGGTAGTCCATCAGATTTAGTTCCCATGGTATTATTGGGTAGTCCATCAGATTTAGTTCCCATGGTATTATTGGGTAGTCCATCAGATTTAGTTCCCATGGTATTATTGGGTAGTCCATCAGTTTTAGTTCCCATGGTATTATTGGATAATCCATCAGATTTAGTTCCCATGGTATTATTGGGTAGTCCATCAGTTTTAGTTCCCATGGTATTATTGGGTAGTCCATCAGATTTAGTTTCCATGGTATTATTGGGTAGTCCATCAGTTTTAGTTCCCATGGTATTATTGGGTAGTCCATCAGTTTTAGTTCCCATGGTATTATTGGGTAGTCCATCAGTTATTAGTTCCCATGGTATTATTGGGTAGTTCATCAGATTTAGTTCCCATGGTATTATTGGGTAGTCCATCAGATTTAGTTCCCATGGTATTATTGGGTAGTTCATCAGTTATTAGTTCCCATGGTATTATTGGGTAGTTCATCAGATTTAGTTCCCATGGTATTATTGGGTAGTCCATCAGATTTAGTTCCCATGGTATTATTGGGTAGTCCATCAGTTTTAGTTCCCATGGTATTATTGGGTAGTCCATCAGTTTTAGTTCCCATGGTATTATTGGATAGTCCATCAGATTTAGTTCCCATGGTATTATTGGATAGTCCATCAGATTTAGTTCCCATGGTATTATTGGGTAGTCCATCAGTTTTAGTTCCCATGGTATTATTGGATAGTCCATCAGATTTAGTTCCCATGGTATTATTGGGTAGTCCATCAGATTTAGTTCCCATGGTATTATTGGGTAGTCCATCAGATTTAGTTCCCATGGTATTATTGGGTAGTCCATCAGATTTAGTTCCCATGGTATTATTGGGTAGTCCATCAGATTTAGTTCCCATGGTATTATTGGGTAGTCCATCAGTTTTAGTTCCCATGGTATTATTGGATAATCCATCAGATTTAGTTCCCATGGTATTATTGGGTAGTTCATCAGTTTTAGTTCCCATGGTATTATTGGGTAGTCCATCAGTTATTAGTTCCCATGGTATTATTGGGTAGTCCATCAGTTTTAGTTCCCATGGTATTATTGGGTAGTCCATCAGATTTAGTTCCCATGGTATTATTGGATAGTCCATCAGTTTTAGTTCCCATGGTATTATTGGGTAGTCCATCAGATTTAGTTCCCATGGTATTATTGGGTAGTCCATCAGTTTTAGTTCCCATGGTATTATTGGGTTGTCCATCAGATTTAGTTCCCATGGTATTATTGGGTAGTCCATCAGTTTTAGTTCCCATGGTATTATTGGATAGTCCATCAGATTTAGTTCCCATGGTATTATTGGGTAGTTCATCAGTTTTAGTTCCCATGGTATTATTGGGTAGTCCATCAGTTATTAGTTCCCATGGTATTATTGGGTAGTCCATCAGTTTTAGTTCCCATGGTATTATTGGATAGTCCATCAGTTTTAGTTCGCATGGTATTATTGGGTAGTCCATCAGTTTTAGTTCCCATGGTATTATTGCGGTAGTCCATCAGTTTTAGTTCCCATGGTATTATTGGGTAGTCCATCAGATTTAGTTCCCATGGTATTATTGGGTAGTCCATCAGATTTAGTTCCCATGGTATTATTGGGTAATCCATCAGATTTAGTTCCCATGGTATTATTGGGTAGTCCATCAGTTTTAGTTCCCATGGTATTATTGGGTAGTCCATCAGATTTAGTTCCCATGGTATTATTGGATAGTCCATCAGTTTTAGTTCCCATGGTATTATTGGGTAGTCCATCAGTTTTAGTTCCCATGGTATTATTGGGTAGTCCATCAGATTTAGTTCCCATGGTATTATTGGGTAGTCCATCAGTTTTAGTTCCCATGGTATTATTGGGTAGTCCATCAGATTTAGTTCCCATGGTATTATTGGGTAGTCCATCAGATTTAGTTCCCATGGTATTATTGGGTAGTCCATCAGATTTAGTTCCCATGGTATTATTGGGTAGTCCATCAGATTTAGTTCCCATGGTATTATTGGGTAGTCCATCAGATTTAGTTCCCATGGTATTATTTACAAATTTTTATATATATTTCTCGCATTTCTTTTCTTGGTTACTTGTTTTGCAAAAATATGTAAAACATTTTGTGGGTTTTTTGTAAAAGGTGATTTATCATAACTGAAATAGGAGAATACTTGCTTGTATCAAAATTAACAGAATTCTCACAACTATATAAATATATATATATAGAAACTAATCTTGTTCTTTCTTACCCATGATTTGATTAATATTTTCACCACCAGACTTTCTCGCCCGAATTTGTTTGCACTTTTTCTTATATTCTTTAATATTTTTAGAAACAAACCCGAATTTTGGAGCCAACAAACAAAATTTGAGCCAATTTTCAGTTTTTACTCAAAAAATTTAGCAATTTTTGTCCCAATCTTCTGAAGGAAAGTGCAGACTATAAATGGGACTATTTTGTGATGAAAAGAGGGAACTAGTGGTGAAAAGGTTAATTTTAGGATGTATGTTTGTACAGACAAAACTTTTCAAGCATCACATCGCTACACAATATTTAACCTTTCCTCAGTGAAAAGTTGTCTACAATCAGCTAACAGTTTGCAATATAGGTTGAAAAAAAAGCTGATGTGCGAAAATATATAAAACAGCTGGTAGCCGGTCAAAACAAACACCTATTTGAATAAAATACCAGCGAGTACTTTTTTAAAATGTTGGTATTATTTTATTTTTTTTGCACTAAAAAAAGAAACAGTTTTGTATTGACCAACTACATTAATTCCTACTTGAGCAACAAATAGGTAGATAAGTAAGAGAAACATAGACAAAAATGCACATGGTCATATTGGCAGTTGTCCAGGATTACCCATAATAATAGAAATACACATTGATGGTTTTCATCTTTGTTGGGATTTAAGGAATCGGAACGAAGCCTGATGAGACGCAGTAAGAAGATGAAAGTAATCTTTTGATGTTGTTGATTACATTGTACAATATATATTTATTTACTTAAAAGGGTCAGTTTTCAGTTCACAACAATGGCCCACTTAACCCCACAAAACACTGCGAGTTTATTTCAACTGACATATGGTGTCCCTTAGAGATGACCAGACTTGTATCAATGCATTATCTTGTTTAGCTATAAAAAGCAAAACATTTTCTCTAAGCAGCTTTAATTTTGTGAGTTATAAATTAAGTTTCATACATAAAGGAAAGTTCAGAAAATTATGAAGCAATGGAGACTTGATTGATGATTCCTATAAAGCGATACTGTCTCCAAATCTGCATGAGTCTAAATTCTACGTTTCTGCTTTCTGTTTGGTCTTTTACACTGCATGCTATATCCAGTTCAAAACATGAACATTGCTAATCAGTCGTTGTGCCGCGTCCTGTTCGATATAGGTCTCATAGCGACGTATACAACGAGTGTAAAATACATTGTTTGTCTACATGAAATTCGCACACGCGCTGCACGACAACCATCGCGCTTTAACTATGTAGTAATAGTATTTTATCATCACAAAAAAAAAACTTTGTTATTACCATTGGCAAACATGACACATACATGATTGTATTAATAGCAACCCTGTAAATGCACAACTGTTTTTTTAGCAGAATTCTAAAACATGTCCTCTATCAATATGTTAAGTAATTGTTGTTTTGTGAGGTCTCCCTATGCATATAAATATAATTCTGATGACAGTGTTGTTTTAACCTTTTCACCACCAGACTGTCTTGCCCAATTTTTTTCTGCACTATTTCTGTTTATTCTTTAATATTTCTGGAAATGAACTATAATTTTGGAGCCAACAGACAAAATTTGGATCAATTTTCAGTTTTTACTCAAACAATTTTGCTATTTTTGTCGCCGTCCTTTGAAGGAGAATGCAGACTATAAACAGACTATTTTGTGAATTTGTGATGAAAAGAGGGAACTGGTGATGATAAGGTCAAGACAAAAAGTCATGTACAATAATTATTTCAAAATGTTGTCTGTACAATTAGTATCAACAACTATAGAAAATGCAGACTATAAACAGACTATTTTGTGAATTTGTGATGAAAAGAGGGAACTGGTGATGAAAAGGTCAAGACAAAAAGTCATGTACAATAACTATCTCAAAATGTTGTCTGTACAATTAGTATCAATAACTGTAGACCGCTTAATTTTTACTGCTAGTGATTGTCCTGATTTAATGTTATTTGTGAAGACAAAATTTTGTGCAAGTCACTGACACTCGGACCCCGGAGAAATTTTCTCTGCTGCCAAATTTCGTGATTAATCTGATATTGTGATCCTACCCTATTTATCTTAATTAGCCTAATTCTGACTACTCTATTTAGCCAAATTACCTTAATTCTGACTACCCTAATTATCCAAACAATCCTATTCACTTCTCTTATCTGAATATTGACTGTCCTAGTTACCAAAATTACCTTTATCATAACTATCATATTTACCAAACTACCTTAATCTTGACTATAGTTTCCCAAATTACCTTGATTCAAACTACCATATTCACCTTCTTACTACCTTATTTTTCCCACTATCCCTAAAAGTAAATGCCCCAGTTACCCATATTTCTTTATTCTTGACTACCCTATTCATCCCAATTACCTTAATCTTGACTACCCCATTTACCTGAATATTGACTGCCCTATTCATCCCATGTACTTTAATATTGACTCCCTTATTCAAATCAATTACCTTATTCTTGACCCACATTACTCTAATCTTAGTTACCCTAATTTTTTTTAGTCCCCGTTCGGACGTAGTCCGAAAACGGGGACTTATGGTTTGCCCTGTGTGCGTCCGTCCGTGCGTCCGTGCATCCGTGCGTCCGTGCGTTCGTGATCACCTGTATCTCGAACATGCATGGACCGATTAAGTTCAAACTTCACTCATACATCACACATTATATGGGACATATGCACATGCATTTTTTTCATGATCCGATTAACGATAGCCGAATAGCGGCCATTTTAAGGCCGAAAATGCATCAAAATCGCACATTTTCACCATTCCGGACCCGGATCTCAGTTATGCATGGACAGATTTTGTTTAAATTTGGTACATACATTAAACATAATAGGACCTTGATGCACGTCTTTTTTTGTTTTGGATCGGGTTCGAAATAGCCGACTGGCGGCCATTTTGTTTTAAAGAATTCAGTTCTGGATCCGTATCTGAGACATGCTTGGATTGATCGAGTTCAAACTTCACACACACAAGGTACATCATGTCACAAATATGTATGTGCATTTGTTTCATGATCTCATTAACGATAGCCAAATGGCGGCCGCTTTAAGGTCGAAAATGCATTGAAATTGCACATTTTCACCATTCCGGACCCGGATCTCAGTTATGCATGGATGGATTTCATTCAAATTTGGTACATACATTAAACATAATAGGACCTTGATGCACGTCATTTTTTTTTTCGGATCAAGTTCGAAATGGCCGACTGGCGGCCATTTTGTTTTAAAGAATTCAGTTCTGGATCCGTATCCGAGACATGTCTGGATTGATCAAGTTCAAACTTCACACACACAAGGTACATCATGTCACAAATATGTATGTGCATTTGTTTCATGATCTCATTAACGATAGCCAAATGGCGGCCACTTTAAGGCCGAAAATGCATTGAAATCGCACATTTTCACCATTCCGGACACGGATCTCAGTTATGCATGGATGGATTTCATTCAAATTTGGTACATACATTAAACATAATAGGACCTTGATGCACGTCATTTTTTTTTCCGGATCAAGTTCGAAATAGCCGACTGGCGGCCATTTTGTTTTAAAGAATTCAGTTCTGGATCCGTATCCGAGACATGCTTGGATTGATCGAGTTCAAACTTCACACACACAAGGTACATCATGTCACAAATATGTATGTGCATTTGTTTCATGATCTCATTAACGATAGCCAAATGGAGGCCGCTTTAAGGCCGAAAATGCATTGAAATCGCACATTTTCACCATTCCGGACCCGTATCTCAGTTATGCATGGATGGATTTTGTTCAAATTTGGTACATACATTAAACATAATAGGACCTTGATGCACGTCTTTTTTTTTTCGGATCAAGTTTGAAATGGCCGACTGGCGGCCATTTTGTTAAAGAATTCAGTTCTGGATCCGTATCCAAGACATGTCTGGATTGATCAAGTTCAAACTTCACACACACATAGTACATCATGTCACAAATAGATATGTGCCTTTGTTTCATGATCTGCTTAACAATAGCGAAATGATGGCCATTTTAAGGCCGAAAATGCATCAAAATCACGTATTTTCACAATTCCAGAACCGGATCTCAGTCATGCATGGATGGATTTTGTTCAGATTTAGCACAATGTGTTGTACATATGCAGGTGCATTTCGGTCATGATCTGCTTTGAATGTATATGTCACTCAAATATGAACGGAACGGGGACGTGTCATTGACAATGACTTGTTTTTTTTTTTAATATTTTTTTATGCTAGGCAACAGTTCCAGACATTGAGTGTCACTGTTGTCTCTCCTGACTTTTTTTTTTCTGTATGTACAAATTGCAAGTGCTAGTGACAACACATCGTGCATTTTGCCACAGAAGTCATATTCATGTTTGGGACTTCATGACAGGGCTGTGTGGCCATCTCTCTGTCAAATGGCAATTTGTAATGCACTATCCTTGTGTCAACCAGGCCTGGTCGAACACAAGCACCTGCAGACCTTAACCAAGGTTCCCCTAAAGTCGCATTTTTTAGTGAATGAATCTCAGCCAGTTAAATTGGCCTTCCCATTGAGTCTTGGCACATTCACCTAGGGTCGGGGTCGACCATTTTGATGTTCAGCCTAAGGTAGGATTTGAACTTGGGTCTACCGATCATGAATCTGGTGCAACAACCACTATGCTACCAGTGACTGGTCTAGTTACTCTAATTAATCCCAGTGAATATTTATATTCAGTAGCAGAGTACCCCGGGATTGCATATTTGCATTTAGTGTGCCAGAGGAATATACATTACATTAATCTTCTAAAAAAGATACATACAACTTTGAAAGTGTAGAAAGTCGTAGCGTCGGTAACCGCAATCGATTGATTCTTATTTCGATTTATGTTTTATTATGACTACATCCATGCCTTGTGAGAAAATACCCTATTTATATTCCTAGCACGATACCAATGCGAATTAATTAGAATATAAATTATCTGTAATGGTCCTCTTGGTTCTCAATGTATTTTAAAAGGGCTATACCATTATTTCTGTATAGGGATGAGTACTGAAATGATATACTGAGCTTATAGAATTAATAATACAGATGACAAAAAAAAAAATTTAAAATAATTAAATAACATAAATAACAGAGTAAAAAGTAAGTAGTTGTATTTGAACTTGTTTCCATGGGAACAGTGACCTTGTAAATTTCTAGCAGCTATTTGAACTTTGGTAATTGGTCAGAATGCATACAAGTGTGCTTCATAATTTAGAAAACTAGTTTGGGTTATTCAGATTTTCAAGGAATGTTTCAGCAAAATGTCTAAAGAATGCAGCTTTTAATCTGGAAAAATCCTAATCTGGAAAAAATCCATAAATTATATTTGTGGTATTTATGAGAAAGACAAGAAATTGTGATATTTTATTTTGTCTAATTGATGGTAGTTTAATATGTAAATTACAGAGGTTTGTCTATAGTAATAAGTTATTATTTAATATGCAACAAATATTCTTTTGAAGATGCGCTTTTAATAGAGAAAATTTGTTAGTGGATTGGCTTACTGCTCAGTGAAGAAAAACAAAACTGTGTTCTACATTTAGCCAGATGTATACCTATAAATAAATAAATAAAATACTTTCTGAGTGTAATTCTGTGACTATGCCTAGAACAATTAATGTTATATATACCGGTATATATTTATTCAGTACTATAGGCCATGGGCCTTACATATACAATATTAAATATTCTTGAAAATAAATAAATAAATAAACAAACAAACAAACAAACAAACAAACAAACAAACGAATATATAAGAATCAATCAATCAATCAATCAATCCCAGTCATTCCATAATTTTTCAGCGTTTCTGTAATGAAAAGAAAATAACTTACTAATGTATTTGAATTACTTGAATTAATTAACGAAATAAATTTCCATTCTGCTGCTGGAGAAAAATAAGTGTGTGGAATAAATTTTAGCCTAAGATTGGCAGATTGGCCTAGAACAGTTAATGTTATCAGGTGCAGTTTTATGCCATAATTTTTCTTGCGCAGATTTTGATAAAATATTTTTTTTTTATTTTGAACCATTGAAAAAAATATTGGTAAAAATATAGAAAAATGTATGTGGATTTTATTACGTGAATAGTGACTGAAGTTGTCTTGGAGATCAAAGGGTTAAACTAGTTTAATATATCTTACTATAAATAGAACTGACATAATCATAGAACAGTGTACAGAATCCAAAACAGATGAAATGAGGACAACGTGTACAGATGATAGACATTTTCTGTGTATACTTTGATGTGATTCGTTTGGTGATTTGTTCTCATGGTAAACTATTGCATGTACAAAGCCATTGATTAACTCCACAATACTGTAAAATACTTTATTTTCACTTGGAATTAATCTTTACTATTTTCGCTGAAGGAGTGTTTCAGTGAAAATAAAATCCAGCGTATATACCTTTTTTCCTATATTTTACATTGAACTCGGCAAAAATCAGTGAAAATAAATTCCACACAAAATACCCAAAATGTCTTTTTAGCAAAAATTAATTCCAGTGAAAATAAATGATTTCACAGTACCTTTATTCCTGTATTTTACATTGAACTCTGCAAAAATCAGTGAAAATACTATACAAAACACCCCAAAAGTCTTTTCAGCGAAAATTAATTTTAGCTAAAATAAAGTATTTTACAGTTAGTTATAAACATGCTATTTCAGTTATTGTTTACTCATTTGTTTGTTCAAAACAACAATTTCATGAATAATTGATCACATGACGTAATACGTAGTTACGTCATTTCGAAACTAACGCTATTAGGAGCTCTAGCTAATAAGACTTGGGACTGTGGCTTTAATAAGACCAAAGAAAACAAACTTATGTTGCCCTCAAGTCGAAAAATTTAACAATTGGGTCGGGCGGTCGGATTTTTTGTTTTTTTGTTTGTTTTTTTAAATTCGTGAAAACTAAGAGCATTTTAAATAGCCAAGGTATATGGACTTCATAGTATTCGGAACATGTCAGAGAAATACAGATCAACCCAAGGTTCAAAGTCGCCACTTATGGGAACTCTGAGGATCAAACAACAGTCCAGGATCGTTAATTTTTAGAGGAAACACTTTTTTAGCTCCGCTGTCGACTTTGTCGAGCGGAGCTTATCATATAAGTGATTGTCCGTCGTCCGTGTCAATGTTTTACTTTTTCGACTTCTTCTTGAGAATTACAAGCCTGAATGCTTTGATATTACATATATAGGTACTACATGTGGAACTCTCTCAGATTTGTTCATTTTGTAATGATATCTTTAGTTCTCTAATTTTGGTGAATATTTTTGTCATTTTTGGTAAAAAGTGATATTTTCGACTTCTTGTTAAAAACCGCAATCCAATTGCTTTGATATTACATATATAGGTACTACATGTGGACCTCTCTCAGATTTGTTCATTTTGTAATGATATCTTTAGTTCTCTAATTTTGGTGAATATTTTTGTCATTTTTTTGTAAAAAGTGATATTTGCGACTTCTTGTTAAAAACATATTACCGACTGGTATTAGCTTTTATGATGTGATGTAAAAAATATTCTGCTTTTGTCAACTTTTATTTGCGATACCCTTTAGCGTCACACATTTGTGTTATCCAAGTCTATGTGAGAAACCATAGCTCTTCTGTGTCGATAAAAATGATAATGTCATAAAATAACAAATTCAAAGACACCAAAATGTATCAGAAATGACTAAAATACCACCACAAAGACTAAAGACCGATACTACTATAGACCCACAGCTATTGGGACTAAATTGTCATTGTCAAGATTTTTTTTTTTTTTTTTTTTGGTTTTTGGTTTCTTAAAATTATATCCTGATAACGGGGCGAAAGTATTCAATGAAAAAATTAAATTATATACTGTGGAATACTTTATTTTCGCTGGAATTAATTTTCGCTGAAAAGGCTTTTTGGGCGTTTTGTATGGAATATATTTTCACTGATTTAGATGAGTTTAATGTGAAATATAGGGGAAAAAAGTATATTCGCTGAATTTTATTTTCACAGAATCATCCCTCCAGCGAAAATAGCGAAAATAAAGTATTCCACAGTATATATTTTTAATTAATAAGAATGACATTTAGATGTCAGTAAAAACAAAACACAGAAAGACTCTACGGGTATAGCTACTTTTATTCTTTCTTAATGACAAACATCAAAATAAATTGATTTAAATGTGTCTATATCCTGTCAGGTGGTTGGATTGCTAGAGGGAATAAAAAAAAGAAATATTGTTTCATCATAAATCAGGATTACCTATCTATAAATAACTATACTTTGATGTTGAATGAAAAATGGATCAATATTTGAACTTGATGTAACCTCAATATCAAAGTAAGTGGGGTCAGTGACTTGTTTCCTTCCAGTTTAGAGGTACAATGTACATGTACATGTATGAGGAAGCCAGTCTGATGACAGCGCCCTCTAGTGCCAGTATCTTACAAATATGTTTTTATCCCATGATACCTGATCACTGGTGGGATGTTCACTGTTCCAAATTCTCACCGCAACCAAGCAACCAACGACACATGAGATTAGCAAAAACATATTCTTTGTGAAATTTAAGAAGCTTGTATGGTTATCTATGCATATCCATTTCTGTACCACTTAGAGGAGACCTTTAATTTAAAATAACCTTACTGATCAGAAATAAAGATAAGAATCCCATTAAGCACATGAATTCACAGAATACCTGTTTTGATTTAAATGATTGATATGCTGTTTCTTTGAAAATGAGTCAAGTCCTTTGGTAGTTTGACTTCATGCTTTTGATTGCTGTCCCTAGCAGTAAGGATTAGGACCTTTGAAATCATGGGGGGGGGGTCTTGGAAAATTGTGACAATGCGTTTTTTGTTTTTTTTTTATTTATTTTTCATATATCTGTCAAAATTTGTTTCTGCAACACCTTGTTTGCAATTTGTTTTCTCTTTGTGGTGTCTTTCTTGTGAATACCAAATTTGAGATAGATACATATCGATCACGGTTACTAAAAAAGACGATTAGGAAACAAACCATGTTCTTTTCATTGGATGCGTGTCGCGGGTAAACATTTGAAACAAAAGACGTACTAATCTGTGATAAAGATCGGCTAATCATTAACGCAAATATGGCATAATTTTCTTTCAGAGCTCATTGCAATCAACAACTGCACGCCATTTTATTGTTTACAAAAGTATTTTTCAGTAACCGTGATGTAAGATGCATCGCAAAATGTTTTGTAATTTTTTCCGTTTACACTCCTATTTTTCTCTCTCAAGTAATTTTCGTCAATATATATAACAGACTTGATCATTAAAAAACTTTTTTAAAAAAATGTCTGCGAAAAGAAGAGAAATTTCATTTGATAGAGATAATTTTAAAAAAATTATAGCAAAATTTTTGTAAAAAAAGTTATCAAGCCAAAAACAAATGCAATGTTTGATTTATGTGTCCTTTTATTCTAACCGATGGAGATGCTCTATTTTTGGTGAAACTAGTAAAAATAACTTTATTATAAAATGCTGTGCCTGAATGACCTCATGACCTCTGTGATGATCAGATCTGCAACAATTATATCTGCAACAATTCAACGGTTTACCATATTTGCTGATTTAAATTAGCTTTGATCAGCAACAAAGACGCAATCCAACATACTCACTCACTCTCTTGTCACGTTCTGAGTGATCAGGGATGATTAGAGATGGTACCACATGGTACATTATTATTTTCCATAAAAGAAAAAAAAATGAAGTGAGCGATGCATGTTTTAAATCCATCAGTTAACGCTTTTGAATGTGAATGGTTTTGGTATTGCTTTGTCTTCAACAAAACGTCCACTTGAGCTTTCTATTGTATCTTGTATCATCAATGCATTGTTCATATGTACATGTAATTATCGTTGGAGTTATCACGTCCTAACATTATACAGCATACCTGAACATACAGGTAATTTTTCAAAATTCTTGTCTCAGTTGAAAAGATTCCCATATACTATTTTGTTGCCTCCACCTGATGGAGGTTTCGATCGTCTCTTTTAATTCTGGGTACTGCCATAATGTACACATCTGACCAAACATGCAAATCACGTTCATATTTTGTACGACCTGCAACTGATTAGAAATTACACGCAGCTTTCTAGTACGACTCAATTGGTTAGCCTCTGTCAGAGAAGACCTGCTTGGGCACGATTTGCATAATAGTCACTTGGTCGGATGTATTAATACATGTAGTTGTCAGTGCTTGTTTAGACAGCCATGTATTAAAAGTGAGCGGCTGCTGGACTTGCGTATTAATAGCACACTGTGAAAACTGATTGAATGAAAGTTTCTTGTCAATAAAAGTTGATTTTTTCGTACTTTCTCTATTTTCTGTACACACATGAAATGAAATCATTGCTGTGAAAATAATTCAGTTAAAATTATCATACTGTAAAATACTTTATTTTTTCTTGGAATTAATTTTCACTATTTTCGCTGAAGGAATGATTCAGTGAAAATAAAATCCAGCGAAAATACCTTTTTCTTATATTTTACATTCAACTTGTCAAAAATCAATGAAAATAAATTCTATACAAAACACCCAAAAAGTCTTTTCAGCGAAAATTAATTCCAGCTAATATAAAGTATTTTACAGTAGTTGGATTCAATCAGGCACTATGGACATGTAATGGACACTTCACACGCACAGTGCATTTTAACTTAAAGGCGATTTTAGCATAAGATTAAATGTATACGTACAATTCACTTTGATTGCACCATGGAATAGGTGATTTTCCATACAATTGGGAGATCTTGCGAGAAGCATGAATAACGCACGTCGAACGTCTGCCGCAAAAATCGAACGATTTGATTTTGAACTCGAATTTCTTAATTTTGTAGCACACATCGACCGGCCAATTTTCGACAGAGGAATATTGCTTCCGAATACCCTTACTTAATCGAAATTGCTTATCATCAAATGTGTACAGCACATTATTAAGCATGGAAATGCCCCCAAAATATTTTCGCGTTTGTCGAATCCAACGCGAAGTTTGACACCACTACGACGCTATGACCTTTGTTTGTCCTGTTTTTATGTTCGATTTCACGCATAACGCGTGATTCTCGCAATGAATGGTAAATTGTCAATTGTCAGACACATCTGTCTGTGCTTACTCATCAACTAATAGCTGGAATTTACGTGCACATATATGCTCAGAGACGCATCAGTCGAAATAATCCCACAGTAATATTTTAAACGTAATCTTACAAAGTGCTTTTTAGTCACAAAATCAAAAAAAAAAAAACGCATATACATGTATAGTTTATTTTGTATATAGATAGACATTTCATCAAAACTAATTTCTTCACATGAAATATACAGGCACTGAATGCTGCCTAACATGCAAAGCTGATTATGTAATTTTCCCGCCTAGCTATCTCAATATTTATTTAATTGAACCACAGTCCCTCAACAGGGACTGTGATTGAACAATGCAAAAGTTGTTCAGTTCTCATCCTGGGTATGTTTATTTGCAATATCATGTCACAGTTGAATTTGTTGGTAGGCCACACACATTACCAACAAATTATAAAACCTTGTTGAGAGTATTAACTCTGCTGATTAAAAACAGTAATCTGATTTAACAATCGATAAAACGTGAGATTTGCAGTGACATTTGTGACATTGTCATCTCTACTAATGCTCCCTGATAACACTGCTAAATTGAATTTATAATTTTATAATTATTGTCAAAAATTTTTTAATTCTGCATTGCTTTATGCAGGACAGTGAAAATTGGTATGTTTACAGAGCCCATGGTTCATATAATGTTTAGACACACTATCTATCTGAGATACTAATTTTAGAATACTGGTTTAGCGTGTAATATTATAGGTACAACATATCGAGTTCAGAACTAAAAATTCACAGTTTATATAATTGTAATTCCAATGAATTTTATCTAGCTCAAATGGTTTCTTACTTTTCTGCTCAAACCTCTGTGGAAATTATTGAAATTGCCTGCAAAATGTTAAGTGAAGAGCGCCCTCTATTGACAAATCTCCATTTCCTAAAATAACTTTTGTTTGCCTATGTCCATGTTCATATGTCATCACTCAGAGTCGTTGACCTGTATGACCTCTGACCCAAGTATATATGGACTGCATTCCTTTCTGCTTTTATACCACAGTGATAGATTAGTTTGCAAATCAACTAAGTAGCCTTATTCCAAGACATGTATTACAAATTGGGAATCAGGGATAAGGCTGTACAGATTGAATAGATCCCTTTCTGACAGTATATTGATAAATTACAGATAAATCTCATTTTTATTCAATCAATATCAACATCCCAGATGGGACTGTACCATTACTCTTTGGGGAGGGAAGGTGCCGACTGCAGGGATTGACTGGAAAATCTTTCCTATAGTATTAACCATTCACTCAAATGAGAAAAAATGACAAATTGTTCTATTATGCTTAGGTAATGGAAGTTGGGCATTTTACATTCTAAACATGAGAAAATCCAAAATAACACAGAAAACCTGCTTCTGCAGAAATTATAGATAAGAAAGACTGCAATGTTTTTTTGTTTGAAGATTTTCAATTTAGACAATATTATTTTTTTTAATTTAGCTGATTTAATATCTGCTTTAATTTATATTTTTTTTTCAACAATCACGATATTCTTGATTTTGTTTAGCATAATTAATTTAGAAACCATTAAGTTTCTTACGTATTTTCTGAAAACATATTTTCTCCTCATTGGCTCATATTTTCAAAAAAAGAAATTTTGTCTTCAAAAATTCATGAAGCAAGTTTTTAATGTTAACATTTTTTTTAACAAAGATGATACTGTATTGTAGTTTATGTTACCAGCTCACACAGAATTACTCAGATTTTAATTGCAATTCAATTATATTTTTTTTTTTTTAAATAAATAAATATAAGTTCAAATCTAGGAAATATAATATATAAAACATTTGCAAGACTTAGTTTGTAACCAGTTCTGAAATAATAAACATGTTGTCCGCAGTTCCACTTATCTACGTGTGTTTTTACGTGCTCACCTAAGTAGGCTCAAAGATTTCAGTATGTGGTTGGTCAGTGATACAACATATATCACTAACTTAAGTGGTCTATGACATGCCTTTCAATTTATCTTATTTTTTTTTTCCTCACTGATACTAAAGAGGAGGATACTGCAGGAAAATCATCTTCTGTGATTACTCTATGTATCCAACTCAAACAACGGCTCTGACTTCCCAGAGCCTTTTCCTCTTCGTCTTCATGCCGCTAAGACGTGTCTTACATTTATTGTTGCAGGGTACCGGCAATGGAAGTACACGAAATCATCTAAGTCCTTCGGATAACATACAGGAACTGAATGAACTGAGTGTGCGGTCTTATACTGAGTTGCTACCGACTGAGAGAAGTGCTCCGGGTACCAGTGATGGGGTCAAAGGGGTACGTGAAATAATTTTTTTTTTTATTAAACCAATTTTTATTTTTACTGGTATAATTTATTTTTTCTTCACAGCATTTGTTTAATTTCATTCACAAGTGCTTAATCACAGCGAGTTGGTGTTCCTGCATTACAATGACTTTCACACAACACTGATCAATCCTCTAGAAAGAATACGTGATATAATTAAAATCTACTGTGAATTTAATTGAAATCCAAATAAGAAATTAACAAGCCATTTAATTTTGTGCTTACGTGTGTTTCACACTGAACATTGATTATATGAAAAAAAACTGATTTGATTAAAACAGCGACAAAATCTTCTCATTAATATTATATTACTGAGATTCCCAGCTATTTTTGATGTTATATACAAATTATCAATCATCATACCGGTAAGTGTCAGATTTTTAAAAAAAAATATCGCTGTAAACCGTATCATCCGTCATCCTAAATATCTTACTAGTTTTCAAATATTCCAATTTGTATCTTTTCAAATCAATGAGAATACGTATAATTTGATTTCAATTTTTTTTATAAAAGTTTCCAGTGATTTTTTTTTTAAACTTAATTTTTCAATTTATCAGTAGTATCATAGCAAGTTTTTTTAAATCATTGATTTTTCATGGAACTCATGTTTCTAAAGTATGCTTGATTTCTTAAATTATTTCAAATGTAGGTATATATAGATTCTAAAGATGCTTTATTTTATTAAATATGCTTACAAGAATATCTGATTGATGGTACATTGGATAGCATGTTCACTCTAAACCAGGGAGTTTCTGGGATCAATTTCAGGATCCGACTGCTCACTAAGTAGTATAAATCCAATTACAGTCTGCCCTACCTTCCAAACACGCAATATTAGATTTGGGACACTGGTTTTACACATATTCATTTGCGATTAGCAACAAAGACAAAAAAAAACTCAGGAGAGACAACTGTGTGTTAAATGTCTGGAAATGTCGCCTGGCACAAAAATATTTTAGAGAAAAAAAATCCTTCCAAGATGTTTACTAAAACAGCTAGGCTCTGAGATAGTGTGATGTAATTTATTGTATTGTAAATTGACCCGTGCTTGTAATAGGAGTGGAAATGATGAACATTTATGTCAACTGTGGTGTTATTTATTCTCCCCTATCTGTGGGTAAACAATTTAACAGATTGTTTTCTGTTTCGTATATCTATAGCTGCTTTGTAAGTTGATGTCTGTGTAAATGTTTTTTTCTAGTGCAAAGCTGATGTATGCCTTTTTCAGTATGCACTTATTACAACCTGGGAGGGATGTATGTTTCTTCTAATGGTAATACTGTAGAATACTATATTTTCAATTAGAATTAATTTCGGCTATTTTCGCTGAAGGAATGATTCAGTGAAAATGAAATCCAGCGAATATACTATTTTTTCTATATTTTACATTATTAAACTTGAAAATAAACAGTGAAAATAAATTCCATGCAAAACACCCAAAAAGTCTTATCAGCAAAAATTTATTCCAGCTAAAATAAAGTATTTTACAGTATATATCAACATCTTTCGAAGGAGATTAAAATGTTCCTACAAATATAAAAAAGCCAAAAAGATGTGATGTAACTAAATAAAATAACAATGTTTAAACAAATTTTGCAACCTGAAATGTAAAAAATTCTTCGAAAAAAAAACACAAAAAACAGTGCTGTAAAAATAAACAAACTCTTGTAATTTAACAATGTGAGTTTTCACAATTCACAGATCTTTAATCTCTGTGGAAAATGTGATTTAAAATGATACTCATTTTCTTAAATTATTTAAGGCGTACATGTAGGTGAAATCCGAAAATGTTTTATGTGGAAATCGTTCTGAGTTGTTTTACAACAGCATGTGCTCTGAGATATCGGGCATGTAATTTATTGCATTCAAAATTGACCTTTTTATTGCCATTATCACTATTTATCATTTTCTAAAATGTTCAAAATCATCTTGTTTTCGTCCAAATCCATATGCAGTTCTGTCTGTTTTGCTTGATATAAAAAAAAAAATTTAAATTTAAAAATACCTTTGATTAGTTAAAAATTGTATTCTAAATTCTTATACACATACATGTAAGTACATCAATATTAACTTAGCATTAGCATTAATATTTTATAGACTTTTAATTTTATTTAATTAAATTTTCTAAAATATATGCATACAAATTAACATTGCATTTATTGTATACTGAATCATTAACATATTACTAATTTTGATCACAGAAAGACTCAATCTGTAATTTTACATAGGCATATTCACTACTTACTAATAGAGAAATTACAAAATTCTGAAATTTCAGATCCATTTTAGATTTGTAAATAAGATGACATACATTCGGCCTTACACTGACGTATGTATTTATTGGAAACATATTCCCTCGTGGATCCTCCTGGGACATACTTTCTTATTTTAAGGATAAAACTCACCTGTAGTGTCAAAACAAAATTTTAAAATGAAATATTGTGTTCTGAGGAATGAGGAAACAAATTTATGAGTTCTAACACCTTAAGCATCAGACGAAGGAAAGTAATCATAAAAAAGATTTGGAAGAAATTACTCTATCTAAATTTCACTGGCTTGGCATTTGCCAAATGATTGACGATGATGGGAAATAGGGATATGTGGAATAAATGGATAAGTGTGTAGCTGACGGAGTAAAGTAGATACGACTAGAATGACGATCAGAATGACATATTGCAATGAGGTAAATGGTGTGACATCATCGTAGTCTGAGCTGTCTCCAGTAAGATTGCATCATACTTTCTCATTTCAAGATTGCAGATA
The DNA here is from genome assembly GCF_978046115.1 of Saccoglossus kowalevskii. Classification (NCBI taxonomy): domain Eukaryota; kingdom Metazoa; phylum Hemichordata; class Enteropneusta; family Harrimaniidae; genus Saccoglossus; species Saccoglossus kowalevskii. The sequence goes on from NC_140658.1 coordinate 13,229,245, forward strand.
TCGTTTATTAACTCCTAATAATGTCAAAGGTGGCAATATAAATAAGTGTTTTGATCGTTTATTTCAAGACTAATTTTCATCTTGTTTTTGTGATTTCCTGATTAGGATCAGTTTTCGTTGTGGTTCTTTGATATCAAATTTTTTTGTGTGTAATTATTATAAATACATTAAATATTTAATTAATATTTAAATATTCACTACATTAGACTAGTGTAGTCACTGTGACATACTAAACCATTATTTGTCAAAACTGTATTAACAAATAAAATCAATTTATTGTGATAAAATAAAATAAAATTTATTGTAACTATTAAACTAAAACTAATTTGATTCATTTTGAGAATCGCTATAGTAGGTAATTTGCATAATACTCTGTAATATGCAGATATAACCAGTTATATTTCCAAATAGATCAGTTTCAAGGTAGAATTACCTGATCACCTTTGACCTTGTGTTTAATCTTTTAATCCACTCCACAAGGACTTGAAATTAAGTAGATGGATTATGTGTTATTGAAAAAAAAAAGAGGATAGAATTATCTTCTGTTTGTCATTGAATAAAATCGTATTTGATTTAGAATTAATTACAGTTAAATCAAATTTTCGATTTTTTTTTACGTTTTATTGCAATGCTCATGACATCCATGATAGTGACTATATGAGAACTAAGTTAAGTTTATTTACAGATTATGCCTTTTCACCACCAGTTCCCTCTTTTCATACAAAATTTACAAAATAGTCATGTTTATAGTCTGCACTTTTCTTAAGAAAATTGGGACAAAAATAGCCAAATTTTTTGAGTAAAAACTAAAAATTCACTCAAATTGTGTCTGTTGGCTCAAAAATTAGGGTTCATTTCCAGAAATATTGAAATATATAAGAAAAAATGTAGAAAAATTTTAGACAAAAAAGTCTGGTGGTGAAAGGGTTAACTACCGGTATGTGAAATTTTCAAATTTCGATTGTCAGTTTAGATATAATTTATTTGCTACATTTTTGTGTATAATTTAAAAAAATACTGTGAAATTATGTCTGTTACCGGTAGTAATCCTCATGATTTCAGGATTTATGTAATTCATGAAGAAAAAAAATGTGCGAAATTCACTGACGTCTTTGTCTGGAGAAATTTTCTCTGCTACAAAATTCTGTGGTTTCCATTGGCTCACAAAATTTTCATAAATTTGTTTCCCCCCACATGCAAAATAATATTGTAGCTTTAAAAAAATGTTTTGGTAAATAAAAAGTTATAATCTATAGGGACCATAAGTATTTAGTCAAATTTGTATTTTTGATGTCTGAACAATATTTTTTTTTAATATCTGAAAAATATTTGAATTTTTTAATCCTGAAATAATTTTTACGATTACTGAAAAAGACACAGTACATGTACATGCAGACGATCATGGAGCATATACATGTATTTTGTAGACTCATAAATAATTCTCTGAATTTCATTTAGTGCTTATAGACGTATGTTCTAAATATTTTGTTGAAGTATTCACTAGATATGCGTGTAATATAGTTCAACTAAAGCAAAGATTTCAATTTACTTGATTCTGATTCACCAAAAATACTGACACTAGCTAACTTTGGAACTTCATGTAATAGGTATACCTTTAATGTAACATAATAAGCCTGTCTATTCCCTGTACAACAGCTGTTGCTAACAATGTATGTATACACCTCTATGTTTTGCAATCTGGTGAATTTCACTTACCCTTTAAGGACTCTAATGTCATGGTGTGGTAATTGGAAGCTCTGAAGTAAACAGAATTGCTCACAGTTGGTCTCTCAATTGCCGTAAATTTGCACGACTGTTATTCAAAATATAAAAACTGAAATCAAAAATAAGCCGTAGGAATGATGTACTTGCATAAAACAAGGTATAAAGTGTACCTGACAATTTTTCAACAACTATGAAACATGCAAGATGAATTCAATGAATGAATGAATAAAATGAGAGAATCTTCATATATGTAAATTAGCTAATTTGCATAATAAATTTAGAAATATCCCACGATATTTACTTTTCTTAAATAAAATTAAAGCAATCAAGTCATACAATTACATTGTAAAATTTACGAAGTGTTTCGATTTTTTGGCTAAATATCGCAAACTTAAATTCAAATGTTTTACAGAAATATTGTCTAATAAAATTAGATGATAGTCTGTATGATGTGTGTGACTTGGCGAGTTTATTATACCATTATGGTTGATCTAATCCATCAAATTATACTTAGGGTTGAACAACAGAAAGTGATCTTCAGCTTATAAACTAGCTGATTGTACCACACACTGGACTGGGAAAACTAAAATCACCATCTCATATTTTACATGTACATGTATACGATGTTGATTCACCAATTACCAGTAAGCTAGCGTCTGCATTTTTCAAAATCTGCATTTACTTTATACCTCAGTGTCTCTATAATGATTGGTTAATTCTATAAGCCTGACAATTTTGTGAATTTACTTTTAGTTTTTGTTTTGATAATTTAATGGTGTCTGTGAAAGTCGATGTGAAAATCTACTACAAAATTACATGTTTTTCAATGACTTTAAAAGTTTTAAAACAGTATTCAAATGTCATTCAAAAGCTGAACCAATTATGGGAAGTAAATTCTCTAATTTCTTTGGTCAGTTTATTGATCACTTGATATCTCCAGATGGTTGACAACACTATTCGAACAATTCATCAGTTTCAAACAACCAATCAAATTTTAGTTTTCAATCTATCAACCAATCAAATTCAAATTTTCAATCAACCAAATAAATTCAATTTTTCAATCAACCAATCAAATTCATGCTTTCAATCAACTGTTCAAATTTAAGTTTTCAATCAACCAATCAAATTTAAGTTTTTAATCAACCAATCCAATTTAAGTTTTCAATCAACCAATCAAATTTAAGGTCAATAAACCATGGTTGTATTCATGATTTAATGACCAGCCATCATGTCTAGGCATTGTTGTTGAGGTCTTACAGACCAAGTGAATAGATTCTACTGTACATCTTTATGCAACTTCTGCTGGTGCTTGTGTTAATGTGTGACTGATGACAAATATTAACAGTGACTCAAGTCTCTCTTCTGTAGGGCAGTCATGCGTTTATAAAATGAACATAGCGATTAATTCAATTGGTTGAATTATTAATGAGTTGAGTGTCAATCATGTGGGTATCTCGGGATGAGCAAGCTTTTGAAATGAACGGAGTAAATGCAGTCAGTGGATCAGGTACTCGATGCAGCTAAATTTTGTCTGCTTGTTTGAATATATTTATTTCAATATTTAGTTTCATATGACTGTCTTGTAAGTTGAAAATCGAGCATACAATCTGAGAAAACTGGCAGGGCTGTACCAAATAAGAAACGTGTCATTGAGTATATTGCAGATACAATCAACTAATTTATTCACAGCTTGGGGTTTGTGATTGGTTGTTATTCACAGTACAAAGGTCATACCTATTAAATAAAAACTTGTTTGTAAGTGAAAGGAATTATGTTTATCAATATGTCTGCTAACATAATGCACACACGTGACAACAGTTTTATGGGTAGTATATGATAGGGGGAGTGTATGGTGGGGCTAGTGTATGATTGAATTTTCCTCAAACTGTCACGATTCAGAGTTTAAACATTTATTTCTGTTCTGGTTTTCTGATTAAAGCTTTATATTTTTTTGATGAGTCGATCTAATTCATATTTATAATGTACATGCATAAAACAATATTAAATCTTTGGAAATATATAATATTACCTAATCTTCTCACTGCTTTGGATACCAGACACTTTGCTCTGTTGGTTGGTAGTAGTATAATATTACATGCAGTTTTGCCCCCACTTTACACCACTTTGCACCACTATTTTGCACCTAGTTTTGCGTTTTGCACCACTTTCCACTACTTTTCCACTTATTAAAGGCACACGAATATAACAAACAACTGCTCACAATCAATAATATACATGAAAAATACTTCTTCTTGGTGATGACAATATTTCTCACTATTCAGCCATACCGTATTTGCCATTTTTAGCTTTGCTGTCGATTTTGTCGAGCGGAGCTTATCATATGAGTGATTGTCCATCGTCGCTTGTGTTTACTTTTTCAACTTCTTCTTGAAAACTACTTATTGCTTTGATACTTGGTGTATATGTACCTTGGGCAGACCACTATTAGATTTGTTCATTTCATGCTGATATCTTTAATTCTCTAATTTTGATGAAAATGTTTGTCATTTTGGGAAAAAGTGATATTTTCGACTTCTTGTTAAAAACTGCAAGTTCAATTGCTTTGATATAAGTACCTCAGGTAGACTTTTCTCAGATTTGTTACTTTTCTAATGATATCCTCAGTTCTTTAATTGAAATGTGCATTGCTAACAGCAGAGCTATCTCAGCCAAGAGGCTGCTTGTATTTTATGATAATTTGGCTTGCATGCAGTTATCATGCAAGCTATGTCATGTTTGATGTGGCTTTATTTTCACTTGGAATAAATTTTTGCTATTTTTGCTGAAGGAATGATTCAGTGAAAATAAAATCCAGCAAATATACCTGTTTTCCTATATTTTACTTTCAACTCGTCAAAAATTCAGTGAAATAAATTCCATATACATAATACCCAAAAAGCCTTTTCAGCGAAAATTAATTCTAGCTGAAATAAAGTAGTCCATAGTATACAATACATTGTTTGAATTTATAGAACAAAAAAAATTGGTAACTCATGACGGCAACCTTTCTTTAATTGTTGGTGTGTTACACAGTATTACGGCCGGTACCTTTGAGTACGTGATTGATCAGCAGGAGACTGCACTCCTGACAGAGTACAGAAAAGCTGTCAGATTTAAGCCCTTTCTAAATAATGAAGAGCCAGCTGAATGTAACATGTGTTTGGTGTCATTAAAAATGAAATTGTTATTTATCATATTTGCTGACTCGACAAAATTCTGAAGTTTGTACAAATATCAGGTTATTGATGCAAGCATTCTAGCGAAAATTAAACCGACAAGTACAACAGAGTCAATATATCAATGAACCAGCACGCTCTGCAAGGATTGGAGCTGGAATGTGACGTTATTAATATACCTGTCCATAATTTATCAAACTGACACAGTTATTAATCTGAGAGGAATTTCTGGTTATGGATATGCAGCTTTTTTTAAAAGTTGAAAATCTCTATAGAAGGGCAGAGTCTGTGAATGACATTTCTAATAAAGTTGCCATCAACAATGCATTACATATTATGCATGTCATATCAAGCTGATAGAAACACGATTCTCGGTGGATCTAAATATTCATACTACGTGTATGCATTGTTACTATCTGAGCTTGTTCTGTAAGTGATTTTGATTACAAGTACTGTGAAATACTTTATTTTAGCTGGAATTAATTTTCACTTAGAACATTATTTGGGTGTTTTGTATGGAATTTATTTTCACTGATTTTTAGCGAGTTGAATGTAAAATATAGGAAAAAGATATATTCGCTGGATTTTATTTTCACTGAATCATTCCTGCAGCAAAAATAGCAAAAATTAATTCAAAGCAAAAATAAAGTATTTTACAGTACAGGAATTTGGATCTATAAAGTTATGTACCCTTGGCAACAGCTTAAAAGTGCAATTTATGAAAACTCTAAGATAACAGTTTTCTAATGGGCTGTAATTAATATTTGTTTAATGCTTGCATAAGACGGTATTTATGGACACAGTTATTTGCATAATCTTGTGTAATTCCTAGTCTATTTCCTGCCATCTTGTTAAGGCAACTTGTTCAATTTTAATTGGACCCACCATCTCGGATCCAATCCTTCATTGATTTACTTCTACTTCCTCCCCCCTCCCTCCTCCCCCCAAGATTTGTTGTACTTTTATGTTTTCTACTTATAGATTTTAAATGCTTATTAAAAAAAAAATTTTTGGATATTTAATCTTTGTATTTGTATTTTCCTACTAATCTTGCTTTAACATATGTGTATTTCCAGCTTCCACTGTTGCTAAGACTCACTCTCATGTAGTTACAGCATCCACTGTTTCTATCGGTACTTGCAGCTTCTGCAGCATTTGCCATTAACATTACAATTATTTGATTCAATTCTGTTTGGCTGTTTTCTGATGAACAAAATATTCTACACATCGGATGAATGAATAAATGAATGAATAAGTAAACAAATGAACAAAATGAATGAGTGAGTGAGTGAATGAATGAATGAATGAATAAAAGTAGCAAATGAATGAATGATTGATTGAGTAGTTGAATGTGTGAGTGAATTATGAATAAGTAACTGAATGAATAAATGATAAAATAAATGGGTAAGAAAACTGTATGAAAGAATGGATGAATATTGAATGAATGAACGAATGAATGGATGAATGAATCTTCTTTTTGAATGCATGTACTTTACATGTGCGTCTTCTGTTAAAAAGAATTTAAAAAGAATTTAAAAAGTTGTCAATCTCATACAAATTCTCTAGTTCTAAGATGAGAATGAAATCAGTAGTGACATATTCTCATAATAATTCAACCGGACATTATCTATCTATAAGGGATACAATGTATCAGGACTTTGTATCCTACATAGTAGAATACAATGTGTTGAATACCAAGGAATGTGACATTCATATTTATATCTTAGAATGCAAACTCATTCAACTTATTTAGTAATATATTATAACTGGTACTGTAAAAGGGTTAATTATTCACTGGGTTTTAATTTTGCTTATTTCACTGACTGGAAAATGCGCTAAATTAAAACCCAGTGAATATGTAAAATTTAGCATAGAACACATTATCTAAATGATAAAACCGTGAATTTAAAACTCACTGAATATGCCCTAAATGATAAATCAGCGAAATTTAAACCCAGTGAAAATTAGTTATTTTACAGTATTTTCTATTTTGATTTATTATATAACTGACTTTATGTATATTATATATTTACCGCTCTGAGCTCACTTTAGAGACAATCAAATAGGTGCTACTAATATCAACGACAAGACTTTGTTTCCATTGTATGTCTAAATAGTCCCTGTTTGAACAAAGTTTGAAATGGGGGCTTATAATTTGGTCTCTGTCCGTCCAACTTTCCATCCATCCATCCGTCTGTCCAGAGTCATATTTCAGAACCCTGTGAACAAAATGTGTTCATTCTTTGTACATACTTTAAGCCCCCTCCATCATGGTGTTAATTATTTGGCCCTCCACCACCCTCTCCAATCATATTACCAGGTGTACTCAATTTGGCCCTCCACCACCCTCTCCAATCATATTACCAGGTGTACTCAAAAAACAAAATGATTTCATCAGTAATACTCCTATATTAAAGCCTTATTTTTTCTCAACTAAATTCCTGGGTTTTTCAGTGAAATTGAACACTCTGAGAAACATTCATGTTAATTTTCATGCATTTTGTATTCTCATCACATGCATTATGTACGTATTTCCACAGTATGACGTAATACAAGACATATCGAAAATGTACATCACATAGTTATCATATACTGCCAAATTTTTTTTCTTTGTACATGTTTATGTCCTATTCGATGGTTGTCCAAAAATTCTGACTTAATATACGATCTGATAACTACGGATTGCGCCTAGCACATGTGTACATTTTCAAAATTATACAACCCTCCAATCTTACGTATTAGAGAAAATATCACGAACGAGCAGTATCCCCACACATTATATGTAATATTAAATGCATTCATGTACCGGTAATAAAAAAACACCAAGTCATCAACAAAACTAGCATACAGGCACGGGCAATGATAACAATTTTGTATTCGATGTTATTCCAGCAGTATTTCCACTTTTTCAGAATATGATAAATATATAATCCCTCGATATTTTTTCATGATTAGCGCCTGCAAACAAAACTCTGGTGATAATCACTAGTGTCTGCGTACACCAACCTAACATACTGTAAAACACATTGAAATAGCTGCATGCCATTTTAGCGAATTTAACTCGATGCATGACTTAACAAAATCTTAATTTAGCCAAAATGCCAACAATCTCATTGCGAAATTAAAATGACATGCTAGCTAAAAAGATGTGTTTTACAGTATACGTCTTGCATGTTATTGTCGCTAGTTGACGCAACCTACATGAACGGAATCATTTGGGTGTCAATTTGCAGTAGTTTTAATTGGTGAAATGAAACGAATGAGGGATATAATTTTATAATTGTAAAAACTTTCATGTCATTGCATGTTAAATCAGGTCAAATGTAAAGAGTGGTGACTGTCTCCGAAAAAATTGGATTGATACAAAACTCTAATCACACATGTCTGCTGACGTCAAGCTAGGAGAAAACATGTGGGATTATATATAAAAATAGATTCAAAGTGTTATTGGGATGAAGTCACAACATTTCTCAGTAACAAATGGTTAGAAGTGGAGTGGTTAGAAACTGAAGGAGAATAGAATATATAATAGAAAAGAATAGAATAGAATAAAATTAAATTAAATTAAAAGAGGAATAGAATACAATACAATACAATACAATACAATACAATACAATACAATACAATATAGAATAGAATAGAATAGAATAAAATAAAATAAAATTAAAAGAGGAATAGAATAGAATAGAATACAATACAATACAATACAATATAGAATAGAATAGAATTATGAGAATAGAATAGAATAGAATAATACTTAATTGATACTATTAAAAGAAAATGGTACTACATGTACATTGTTTTTGGTAATTTTTCTATTATAATAATAAATAATAATAACTTTATTTAATTAAGCGCAACAATTCCAACATATGAAGATCAAAGGCGCTGATACAATAAACAATCAGTCAAATATTAAAAGCACATTTAAATAAGTGCGTTTTCAGTCTGGATTTAAAAATGTCTACTGAAGGACTAGAACGAACAGACAGAGGTAATTCATTAAAAAGTTTAGGACCTAAATTTTCAAAAGCACGGTCTTTGTATAACACCTTGGACTTTTTACTACACACCTGACGAGTTTTAATAAGAAACTTCGATTCAGATCTTAAACTACGACTAGGTACATAAAATTTGATTAATTCACATAGATAATTTGGGGCAAAACCATACAAAGATTTATACACTAGTAAAAGTAATTTGAAATTGATTCTTTGTACAACTGGTAACCAATGAAGTTTATTAAAAATGTCTGTAATGTGGTCATATTTTCGAGCACGAGTGACAAGGCGGGCAGCTGCATTTTGTACACGAATAAGAGGTTTTATCTTAGTTACAGGGAGACCAGACAATAATGAATTACAGCTGTCTAAGCGAGAAGATATGAATGCATGTACCAACTTTTCAGTATCAGATTGGGATAATGATTTACGAATACGATTAATATTTCTTAGATGGGAATATCCAGATCTACAAATAGTAGAAATGTGTGTTTCCATAGATAGCTGCGAATCAAACAAGACACCTAAGTTTCTAGCACTTGACGAAGCACTAACCAATTCGTCACCAATTGCGATACTAGACAAAGGACACAAGTCTTGTGAGAATCTCCGAGACGACATGCACAGAAATTCAGTTTTCGACACATTCAAAAGTAGGAAATTACAAGACATCCAATCGCTAACATCTTGAATACATGTCTGAAGTATCACCCGGGCGCGAATTTGATCATCTTCAGAAACCGATAAATAAATCTGTGTCATCGGCGTAAAAATGATATTTTACGCCGTGACGTCGCAATAACTCGCCCAATGGACGCATGTACATTGAGAACAATAATGGCCCTAAGACGGAGCCCTGTGGAACACCGGTTTCTAATATAGACGTCATATCAGAAAATACATTTCCAATTTTCAAATACATTTCCAATTTTCATGCTTAATCAATTTCTTTACCTATTTATCATGCAAGGAAGAAAAATCCAAATGTAAAATTAAATCACGGGACCCCTTAGTTATTAAATCCTTTTATTTGAGAATTCCTATCCCCATAGATTTCATGTTACAATAATACATGTAAGTTTATTATGAGGTTAATGTGAATGATGTGCATAAACTGGAATCAGTCACGTCAACCTTCTTTATGTGTCAGTACCCACACTGGGATAAAGTAGATTCAGTGAGAACTGTTAACGCCATAAATGATCGCTGTCATATCGAAAATTTGTTAATTACAAAATTACAAAATTTGTTAGCATTGAAAATTTAGTCAGTGACTTTCGCAATATTTTCACCTCAGGAATTTTATAAGATATCCCTAAGTTGTGAGAATTTCTTGCAGTTTACTGTAGTTCGTTCTTAGACAATTAAAATACAAAAAGCAGAAGAACTTTGGAGACTGATGTCTTCCTGAATTTTCCACCTTTCTGAACTCTCATTAAGTGTCTACATCAGACTGCCCTAAGCTACGTGTTTGTTGGGAAATTTCCACTAAATTGTCAACACAGGCACGTGTGACCTTCATCTTATGTACAGGCATAAATTAAATGCTACGACAAATTGACTGATCATAAACATCTATTTTTCTTAATGTGTACAGTATGAATTTTGATGTTTAAATTAATAAATAAATAAATAATTTTGCTTGATTGTAGTCGAAAGCAATTTTTGCCGACCAGGAAGTAGGAAAAGTGCCATTTGAATTAAATATGACGCTAGTGATTTAAAGGTGGATTTTTAGATTTTGTTTTAAGATTTTGAAATTCAACATGCAAATATATATCATTTTCTATGCAGACCATTCTGTCCAGACATTATAAAAAGAGACATTTGAATTAAATTACTCACTAGTGGATTTTTAGGTTTTATTTTATTTATTTATTATATGATTTTGGGGTTAAACACATATTACATACACTTTCATGTGATTTGAGTGAAATGACATCTGTGCAGACCATGCTGTCCGAACAGTAAAAAAAGTGCCATTTGAATAATTAAACAGTGTTTAATTAAGTCAATTATGATTGAAATGTGCATTTTGAGTTTTGATTTTGAGGTTAACATAAGAAATATACTATTTTTTCTTTATTTGAGTGAAATAGCGTCTGTGTAAACCATGTTGTCCAGACAGTAGAAAAAGTGCCTTTTGAAAATATAAATAAATATGCCAGTAGTGAATTAATGGTGTTTAAATATGCAAACAATATACATGTCGCAGTGATTCAAGTCTGTTATTAGTAATTTTGAATTGAGTTGCTCTACAAAATAGAAACCCTATAAACTAATCTCCTACTTAGTATCAAAGCCAAGAATTCCATTGATGTTAGCGAGACATAAATTTATTATATATTTTTAAGTGACAATTTGTATCAAAGCCTTGATGGCAATTCAGACCCCGTCGTCTTATACAGCATGTTCACTGGAATACTAGAAAATGGTAAACGTGTGGTGGTACCAGTAATTATTTCTACAAATCTTGAAATATAGTTCTACGTGACATAAGATATTAACAGTTGATATAATTCCTTACATTGTTAAAACAATGGTAATCTAGTGAATTTCAAGTGTTATAATATTTAATTTTTCATTATAGCAGGTTCCAGTTATTTATGGGAAGTTATCTCCCATAATGCATTGCACATATACAGTTGGCAAGTAAAGCAAATTTAGAACAAATAACCTTAATCCTTTGAGCTTAAATCGGTTAAATTTATTCACATTTTCTGGGTTTTTTTCAGTGAATTCAGTCTTATAATTATGAAACCAAAGAGACAAAAAAATTGAAAATTTCTGCAACATTTCATGTGCGAAAGAGCAGACTATAAATAGGACTAGTTTGTGGGTGGTGCCTAAATTTGACGTTGGTGCTTAATGGGTTAAACTTTTCTGAACCATACACTTTGTAAACTGGAAACCTATAAACTAAACAGACACATAAAATTGTGCCCATTCCTATTTAAACATAACTACATATAAAAAACCTATTTAATTTATTTTTATTTATTTAATTTTAACATCTTTCCCGGTCACTACAAAGGTAGGTCTGCTGACATACATTGTAATTTGTTATCACCATTTTGAAAATATTGAATGTGCATTGAAATTTAACATGTTTTAATAATAGAATGAAATTAGCTGATATTTCATTAAATATCAGTGAATTTTTTTAAAACAATTAAAAAATATTTCATTTAACAGCAAAAATATTGATGGGTTTGCAATATAAAAAAATCTCCATAAGCCAAACTTGTATAAAAAGAACTTCTTTTAATGTTTTGTGTGTTTCTATTGACAGTACTGTGTATTTTAATAGTCAGACAGGTGAGATTGAAGTCGTTTAAATGAATAAAGATGTGAAAAACAACACATGAATTATGTGACACTGTGCTGTATACATTATCATATACTTTGAATGCAACATAATTATTCACATAGCCATCCTAGTTTCTATTCATGACTGCACTCACTTTCCCATCTATTTTATTTTATACTCAATTAGTTGCTTTTTCCTTTCCTATTCTGTATTAATTATTGCTAAATTGGTTCTTCGCTCGTATAAGTAAAATGTCGCATAGAAATAAGGGAATGAAATCAATACATTCATTCAGTATAGAATAGAGTTTAGAAAATAGAATAGAATTTAGAAGATAGAATAGAATTTAAAAGATAGAATAGAAGTCAATTGAATAGCTTTGAATAGATGGGTAAAATTGTATAGTAAATTAAATCAACCTAACTGCTTCTAGCAGAGGCCTAGAATAACGAATAAATTAAGATAGAATATAATAGAATCAATTGAATAAATTGAAGTGAAACAATTAAATAGGGTATTTATAAAATAGAAAATGAAATAAAATTAAAAAAAATAAAATAAAATAAAATAAAATAAAATAAAATAAAATAAAATAAAATAAATAGAACAGAAGAGAACTAATAGATCTAGAATGGACTGGAAAATACTACAATAGATGGCTCAAATTAAATTACATGTGGTTGCACTGATTATCTTCATTCTTATTATATTGACACTCCTTGAAAAATTATCTGATATTTTATTTCAATTAATTTATTGGGCAGATTTCATAAAATTGCACTGTGCATGAGTATGCTGTAGGCATGGACTAAGCATCTCATTTAATGGCCATGAATTGGATCATTACTGGTAGTTACCTAGCGACCGCCTCCAACTACTCATCAACTTACTTATCAAGTTACTGCATGCTTTTATTGCTGGCAATTTTACAGACACAACTGAACACAGCAAGCAATTGTCTCTATCACATACCAAATAGAATCCCATCTCATTCAACAATATAGAGACAGTGTGATTTACTAGTAATATATGGCTTGACATTTGATACTTATTTTTATATGTGCAGCTTGACATGTGACTCTTGTACTCCATATATGGCTTGACATGTGACTCTTGTAGTCCATATATGGCTTGACATATGACCCTTGCACTCCATATATGGCGTGACATGTGACACATGTAATTCATTATTATCAGTCTGTTGTGCTGCATTGTGCTTGATATGGGTACTATATAAAACCTGTAAAACTAGGCCTTGCTTTTGAAAGTATAAAAGACTCACAGTAAAAGAGTGATTAGCAGATATGCGCTATTAAAATATCTTCAAATTGTATGGCCTGAGGAAATGATAATTAGCTCTTCTGGATTGACTTGGGCAAATGATTGACGAGTGATCGGCGAATGGTCAATGAGCGATCACTCTCCTTAAAAAGTAAGATCTTGTAAAACACACCAGCACTCTTTAAATCATTCAATTGTGAACACTTCTGACAGCTGCTATTTTGCGATTTATGTTTTATTCTTCAAAATTACAATATCGTCTCCTGATATAAAATAGTCATTGAATTGCATTGCATGATGGGATTGCTACGGTTGATCATTTGAGACTGAGTTGAATGCGGAATAATTACCTCAATTATTAGGAAACTACTCAACTCTCTTTACTTAGTGGTTTGCGTAATTGTCATCTGTCTTTGTGATCAAAATGGGAGTGCTTCCGACATAATTACATATACTGCTGAATATTAAACCCGTTTACAGCTCAGAGGGGGCATTTCCTATGGCGAACAACCCTTAATATTCAAGTATTGCAGACGCACAATTTCCATTTCATTATCCGTTAAATGCTTTACTTTATTTTCTCAGCATGTCGTTGTGTGCTACTTACTGTCAACTATTGTCCATTTCATTGCGTCAAAACTCAGAATGAAACTATTAAAATTGACTTAACTATCTGTCTCTTAATTGAAACAACTTCCCAGCAAATGTGTTGTCAAATTGAATGTAATTATTAAATTATTGATTCTAAACTAAGCTCCCAAGCAAAGTAATTTTTATATTCTACTTACATGTATTTAAATCCTTCCTAATTTGTGTACATGTATGTATCTTAATTTCACAATAGTCTTTTCATAAAAAATTCAAAAAATCCTATAGGATTTTCAAAAATTCTATAATAGTTCTTGTGATGAAATTCTATAGGACTTGTATATTCCTATAGGATTTCATGCAAAATTATATAGTAATCAATGAGTCTTATAGGTTTTTACATTGGCTGTTTTATAGGACTAATACATGAAATTATAAGTCCTATAGGATTATAAAATTCCTATAGAACTTTAAACTGCCAGTCCGATAGGACTGATGTGTGAGACCATAAGTTCTATAGGACTATGCAATTCCTATAGGAATCATATCATATCATATCATATCATATCATATCATATCATATCATATCATATCATATCATATCATATCATATCATATCATATCATATCATATCAATTTTGATTTGACACATTATTAGTCCCTGTTCGGACGAAGTCCGAAAACGGGGACTTATAATTCGGTCTCCGTCCGTCCGTGCGTCTGTGCGTCCATGCGTCCGTGTGTCCGTCCGGAGTCATATCTCAGAATCCCTTGGACCGATTCCGTTCATTCTTCGCATGTCCCTAGTACCATATGTGGGACATATGCACATGCAGTGGTTTAGCGATTCGATTCAAAATGGCCGACTGGCAGCCATCTTGTTTTTTGAAAATGTCGTATTTTGGACATGCTTTGTCAGTTTTCATTCAAATTTAGTACATAGATCGTACATGTTAGGATACATGTCCCCGACCGTCCGTGAGTTCCTGAGGAAGTCCGTCCGATCGTCCGTGTGTCCGTCTGTCTGTGTGTCAGTCTATCCAACGTCATATTTCAGAATCCTGTGGACCGATTCCGTTCATTCTTTGCATGTGACTAGTACCTTATGTGGGACATATGCACATGCAGTGATTTAGCGATTCGATTCAAAATGGCCAACTGGCAGCCATTTTGTTTTTTGAAAATGTTGTATTTTGGACATGCTTTGTCGGTTGTCATTCAAACTTGGTACATAGATTATACATGTTAGGATACATGTCCATGACGATATATTTCGCAATTGGATCAAAGATGGTCGACTGGCAGGCATCTTGTTTTTGTTTTTTTATGCGGTATCTTGGATGTGCTCTGTCAGTTTTCATTCAAATTTGGCACATACATGTACTTTATACATGTTATGATGCATGTCCATGACAATTTGTTTCAAAATCTGGTCAAGGATGGCCGTTTGACAGCCATCTGACTTTTTGGCCTTACTACTATATTTCCACAATTTATGTACATTTTCATTCGTATTTGGCACATACATCATACATATCTCTGTGTTTCATAATCAGATCAAAGATGGCTGAATAACGGCTGTTTTTATTTTGGCCATATTACGAAACACGTGTTTTCATGTAAATAAACAATCTGTTGTATACGCCACTTGGAACTCAAGTTTCAAGGACACGCTTGCGACAACCCCTCCGCTTTAATATGACAAGCACAAAGAGAACTTAACGGGGACTGTGTCATTTTCAATGACTTGTTTGATCATGGTTTCAGAAAATGAAAAATATGTCATCTCTCCTCCTTGTAGCAAATCAACTTGTACATACCTAAGTCTTGATAGAATTTAACACTTGTGTTGTAAATGATCATACATGTACTGGGGGTACATCGATCTGACAACTTATTCTGTGTAAAAATCTTCTTTTTTTTCTCACAGTGTGTATGTTTTCTTAATATAAATATAATTTTTTGTAATTTTGCTATTTTCTTTCTCGTAATTTCTGTATGCAATTTTTTTTTCTCAAATCTAGCCCACTCCTATGAAAGTCTAATGGTCAGTCCTTACTTCTGTAATTAGAGTCTCTATAGATACAGCCAGTGCATTTTTCATGATTTCAAAACAAATTTGGAAAGTACAAATTCCCTTTTCAATAAAAATTAGCAATATGTCCTTGTTATATATTAATTGTGATGTTCTATCCTGAATTATAGAACACATCAACATGTATTTATAAATTACTGTAAAATACTTTATTTTCAATGAAATTAATTGTTGCTGAAAAGACTTTTTAGGTGTGTTGTATGGAATTTATTTTCACTGATTTTTAGCGAGTTGAATGTAAAAGATAGGAAAAAAGTATATTCGCTGTGTATTATTTTCACTGAATCATTCCTTCAGTGAAAATAGTGAAAAATGATTCCAAGCGAAAATAAGGTATTCCACAGTACAGTAGAGTGTCTGAACTACGATCTGATTTGGTCAATAGAGGTATTAAACTTTGAGGCAGTGAAACAAAGATGGGGATGGAAAGCTGTCATCCTAATTTTGTTGTTTTCTGTCCTTAGTACATGGACAAAAAAATCCTTGTATCTATGTCGTAGCAGATTCTTGCTAGATGACCTCATCTACTCAATAGAGCCTATGAATGGGTCTTAATTGTCACCATTGATAAAATATATAAAAATAACAAAATGTTTAATTCTAGATAAACTAAGGTTTTACAGGGAAACAAAATAGCATGATTAGAACTGTGTTGATGAGGCAAAAAATGAAAAACTGTAAATAAGGACTTTCTTGCATTCAAAGTATCTACATAAAGTGTCTATCAGAAAATATATTAGTGGTGTGAAACCTACACACCGAATACAATTCATTAATGACAGAAAATCAATACAGTTCGGTAGATTTGTGTGTTTTACAGGCAGCTGCATCGTCTCAAAATAAACAGTCCTTCAAAACACCAGTAACTTTAATATATTGCCGAAATATTTAAAAATAAAGCCTGTTTACACATCACTTAAAGGGGCACCTTCCAGTTAAGATTAATTTTACAACAAATTTACTTTCTGGATTAAAATAACAATGGATAACAAAAGATAGATTAACATTGTACACAACATAAACAATAGTGTCCCATGATTCTTTGGTGCAATCCATGGGATTGAGCGGTTCCCCTTTAAGGTAGAGATGCAGTTTACCTGACAGATATTTTAATTAGTTAATTAGGAAACCAAGATGACTTCTCTTCTCCACAAAACTATATATTTTCGGGAAGCTTATTGTATGAATTTTAAAATTTTGTAAACATTTTTGTTATGGACACTGTAGTTTGAATTATGCACAAAAATGTGATTTTTTGGTCAAAAGTGATTTAAAAAAAATTCTAAACAATGCTTCTGTTTCCTGTCAAAATTGGTTTATGGGTACATCTGTTTACTATGAAGAAAGCGCTGTCTTAAAAACTGTCTACCAGTAGCAGCAGCTCAAATTTCACTACTTCAAGTTTATGCATAAATTAACACTCAGGCGAGTTGTCTGTACGATTGTTGTAACACTGTTCAACCAAAAACAATGCCCAGATGGCGTTTTGAAGATAAGCACATTGTCAATCATTTGTGAAAATTTCAAAACAAAGGGTCAAAGCGTCTAGGAGCTATTCTTTTTTAAAGTTCTGGGATGTGCACTGAAAAGAAGCTGAGATAATTGCTAATTTGCATAACAATTCACTCAGTAAGAAGTTTACTAATGCTCATAATTAAAATGGCTGTAACAGTTCCAAATTTAAATGTATTATCATTTTGTAAAAAGTTAAATATAGTGCATAATATGGAGATCCCGTCATTACTTTTTTTCACCATGTTTCTTTTTTTATTAATTATGTACAGCCTTGCTAAATCTTGCTAAGCATTCAAAAGAGAGAATGTTTGCACCTGTTATCTACATTTTAAAATTAGTTTTTGAGTATGTTCCACTTTTCACAATTCTACAAAATTTTAAGTCTATAGCCAAGACTGTTTGGATAATAAAAAGCAAAAAATAAAATGTCACTCCCAAGTGCTCACGAACCTACATCACTACCTTAAATGTTTGTAATATAATACTTCAGGGCTTTATTTGCGTACTACAGTAAATTCTAATGAATTAAACAAAATCTTGAGGACCCCTAATATATTAATGATATATTTTCCAAGAAACACTTTCGGTGTTTCCAAGCATTCATTTTATATAAGGCTTATAAACTTATTATTTCTTGATGACTGATCATAGGGTTATATTTAGTAAAGTTGATATGAAATATTGCAGTTTGAACACCAGAGGAACTGTACAGTGCATCCTGTGTAAACTGAACATCAGAGGGACTGTACAGTGAACCCTGCTGAACTGAACACCAGAGGAACTGTACAGTGAATCCTGTGTAAACTAAACATCAGAGGGACTGTACAGTAAATTCTGCGTAAACTGAACACCAGAGGATTGTACAGTGAATTCTGTGTAAACTGACCACCAGAGGGACTGTACAGTAAATTCTGCGTAAACTGAACACCTGAGGGACTGTACAGTAAATTCTGTGTAAACTGAACACCAGAGGGACTGTATAGTAAATTCTGTGTAAACTGAACACCAGAGGATTGTACAGTGAATTCTGTGTAAACTGACCACCAGAAGGACAGTACAGTAAATTCTGCGTAAACTGAACACCAGAGGGACTGTATAGTAAATTCTGTGTAAACTGAACACCAGAGGAACTGTACAGTAAATTCTGCGTAAACTGAACACCAGAGGAACTGTACAGTAAATTATGTGTAAACTGAACACCAGAAGGACTGTACAGTGAATTCTGAGTAAACTGAACACCAGAGGGACTGTACAGTGAATTCTGTGTAAACTGGACACCAGAGGAACTGTATAGTGTGTTCTGTGTAAACTGAACACCAGAGGAACTGTATAGTGAATTCTGTGTAAACTGAACACCAGAGGGACTGTATTGTGAATTCTGTGTAAACTGAACACCAGAGGGACTGTATAGTGAATCCTGTGTAAACTGAACACCAGAGGGACTGCATAGTGAATTTTGTGTAAACTGAACACCAGAGGAACTGTACAGTGAATTCTGTGTAAACTGAACACCAGAGGAACTGTATAGTGAATTCTGTGTAAACTGAACACCAGAGAGACTGTACAGTAAATTCTGTGTAAACTGAACACCAGAAGGACTGTACAGTGAATCCTGCGTAAACTGAACACCAGAGGGACTGTATAGTGAATTCTGTGTAAACTGAACACCAGAGGGACTGTATAGTGAATTCTGTGTAAACTGAACACCAGAGGGACTGTACAGTGAAACCTATGTAAACTGAACACCAGAGAGACTGTACAGTAAATTCTGTGTAAACTGAACACCAGAGGAACTGTACAGTAAATTCTGTGTAAACTGAACACCAGAGAGACTGTACAGTAAATTCTGTGTAAACTGAACACCAGAGGGACTGTACAGTGAAACCTGTGTAAACTGAACACCAGAGAGACTGTACAGTAAATTCTGTGTAAACTGAACACCAGAGGGACTGTATAGTGAATTCTGTGTAAACTGAACACCAGAGGGACTGTATAGTGAATTCTGTGTAAACTGAACACCAGAGGGACTGTACAGTGAATCCTGTGTAAACTGAACACCAGAGGAACTGTACAGTGAATTCTGTGTAAACTGAACACCAGAGGAACTGTACAGTGAATCCTGTGTCAACTGAACACCAGAGTGACTGTACAGTGAATCCTGTGTAAACTGAATTCATGAACATTGAATTTATTTTTTTAAATGTTTGTGCCAGGCGACATTTCTGCTGTCTCTCCTGATTTTTGTTCGTCTTAGGTGATAATAGTATGCGTCCAGTCTCTCAAACCTAATACAGCGTATTTTGAAGGCAGGGCAGACTGTTCTCAAATTTTAACTGCTGAGTGTACAACAGTTGGTTCAAAATCAAATTCAAAACCTACATTGTACCTGATGCAAGGTGAATACGCTTACCTGTGTACCAACGCCCAGGTGTTATTTGTTAAATTTATTTAATTATTTAACTGACAACAGGAAACACAATTCTTTCTGCTGACCCAATTACATTGTATCTTTTTGCATCTTCTCACCAGACTAAGATTGTTGATTTAGTTCACAGATTTATTACCATATAGATTAGTATCTATGATAACGTCATTTATGATTGCTTCAGTATTAAAAAAAGAAACAGGTTACTATTCTTAAAGGCACATAAAAAATGTATACTGCAATATGTGAGCCATGTCAGGGAGCACACACCGGTGAGGAAATGAAGCGACAGGTGTGGAAGATGTGGAAGGGCGGATCGACCTGGAAACGCCATATCAGAAGGTTTCTGTGCCGTTTTAACGGTGTATCTATCGCCATTGAAATATTTTTGGAGTAATTTTAGTGTATTTGGTGTCCAGTCTCATTGTCAGCTGGTGTTGCTGGGAAGTTTTCACGGAGAAAAACATATTGGAGAATGATTTCATGTTGTACAGCAGCACGTAAGTGCGCAGCTTAAGAAATATATTTATGACTTGAAAGTTCAATTCAGTAACAGGGCGCCAGTCGAGGGTATCAGGGCACTGCGCCCCGGCCTGTTCCTCGATTTAGAAAAAAACCCTGCATGATATAAATGTAATAGCAAAAGATTACATACATACGTAAACTGGTAATAACATTTTCTAAAAATCCAAATTCTTATTTGAGTGTTTACATATGTTATTGGTAAAAAGTACAAGCCTCAAGCAAGATTTCTAGATTCATAAATTCTCACCATTTTGTTTGCGATATTTGAAATTCTCATTAATTTGTTAGTGAGATTCTCATCGTTTTTTTGCAGATAATCCAAATTCGCACCAATTTATTGATAACAAATTGGGAAAATTTAAAATCTCCGCAATGAATCAATGAGATTTGATATTTATGCCAATAAAGCAGTGAGAAGTTACATTCCCCTCCACTTTTCGCCATTGGTCTCTCACTTTGAAGAAACACAGTTGATATACCTTTACTGCTTGATCTGATTTTGATAAAATACATTCCAAGCGTAACTAAAGTGTGGAACAGTAACTGAGACATACCAGTGATCAGGCAATGAATTCTAAAAATATCTGCAACTGCATGCATCTAACATTTAATACTATAAACATCTAATAATACTTCTTAATTTCTTGGAATGTGGAACATCCTTGATAGTTTGTAGTAACTTAACCTTATTACTATAAGTGTCAAACATTTCTGTTATTGAATTACACAAGGAATGGCAGCCTGGACAGGCATTATAGGTTTCACACCACCATTAGAAATTATCTGGACACAAGGTCAAGCAATTTTCGCAATTTCATGGGAGAAAAATTAAATTTGTGTATTTCCTGACACTGGAAAAATCGTGAAATTGAGCTAAGTGAAAATTTCTTGTCAATCACAGCAAATTCAACAACACATGTAGTCACTGTGAATATACGCTCAATGTTCATCGAGAACATATATATATATCACCAAATATAATAGCATCCTTTGTTATTATGAGTACTTTTTATGATTATAGACTACCCTATTATGATTATAGACTGCCCTCTTGTGATTATAGACTGCCCTCTTGTGACTATAGACTGCCCTCTTGTGATTATACACTGCCCTCTTGTGATTATAGACTGCCTTCTTATGATTATAGAGCGTCCTCTTGTGATTATAGACTGCCTTCTTATGATTATAGAGCGTCCTCTTGTGATTATAGACCGCTCTCTTATGATTGCAGACTGCCTTCTTGTGTTATTGAGTGCCCTCTTGTGATTATAGAGCGCCCTCTTGTGATTGTAGAGCATCCACTTGTGATTATACTCAGAGCATTGTATCTATGTTGGTACTATATTACTAGCATTGTAGCTATACATGTTGGTAAGATATTACTAGCATTGTAGCTATACATGTTAGTAGGATATTACTAGCATTGTAGCTATGTTGGTACTATATTACTAGCATTGTATCTATACATGTTGGTAGGATTTTACTAGCATTGTATCTATACATGTTGGTAGGATATTACTAGCATTGTAGCTATACATGTTGGTAGGATATTACTAGCATTGTAGCTATGCATGTTGGTAAGATATTACTAGCATTGTAGCTATACATGTTGGTAAGATATTACTAGCATTGTAGCTATACATGTTAGTAGGATATTACTAGCATTGTAGCTATACATGTTGGTAGAATATTACTAGCATTGTAGCTATACATGTTGGTAGAATATTACTAGCATTGTAGCTATACATGTTGGTAAGATATTACTAGCATTGTAGCTATACATGTTGGCAAGATATTACTAGCATTGTAGCTATACATGTTGGCAAGATATTACTAGCATTGTAGCTATACATGTTGGTAAGATATTACTAGCATTGTAGCTATACATGTTGGTAAGATATTACTAGCATTGTATCTATATATACATGTTGGTAGGATATTACTAGCATTGTAGCTATACATGTTGGTAGGATATTACTAGCATTGTAGCTATACATGTTGGTAAGATATTACTAGCATTGTATCTATATATACATGTTGGTAGGATATTACTAGCATTGTAGCTATACATGTTGGTAAGATATTACTAGCATTGTAGCTATACATGTTGGCAAGATATTACTAGCATTGTAGCTATACATGTTGGTAAGATATTACTAGCATTGTAGCTATACATGTTGGTAAGATATTACTAGCATTTTAGCTATACATGTTGGTAAGATATTACTAGCATTGTAGCTATACATGTTGGCAAGATATTACTAGCATTGTAGCTATACATGTTGGTAAGATATTACTAGCATTGTAGCTATACATGTTGGTAAGATATTACTAGCATTGTAGCTATACATGTTGGCAAGATATTACTAGCATTGTAGCTATACATGTTGGCAAGATATTACTAGCATTGTAGCTATACATGTTGGTAAGATATTACTAGCATTGTAGCTATACATGTTGGTAAGATATTACTAGCATTGTAGCTATACATGTTGGTAAGATATTACTAGCATTGTAGCTATACATGTTGGTAGGATATTACTAGCATTGTAGCTATACATGTTGGTAAGATATTACTAGCATTGTAGCTATACATGTTGGTAGGATATTACTAGCATTGTAGCTATACATGTAAATGTTAGTGAAATACTGTAGAATACTTTATTTTCGCTTGGAATTTATTTTCGCTAAAGGGATGATTCCGTGAAAATAAAATCCAGCGAATATACTTTTTTTCCTATATTTCACATTACACTCATCAAAAATCAGTGAAAATAAATTCCATACAAAACGCCCAAAAAACCTTTTCAGCGAAAATTAATTCCAGCGAAAATAAAGTATTTTACAGTAGTGCATAGACAGTGGTTTTCGTTATTTTCTTTGATAAGTAAAATTCATTAAAATGAATTCACATAAACATGTGAATACAACTCATAGAACTCATTGTTTGTCTGCCGAGTTTGTGACCTTATATGCAGTGAAATTGCTTGAAACATCAAAATAGTGAAATTGAATGCCAGTGAAAATAAATGGCTTACAACACACCCTAGGCATGTAGTCAATAAACAATAACATTAAAAGTAAATTATTAGATGAAGAATTTTTATTTGATTTTGTTTCACAGAATATTTTATTTAAAATACCTTTAACTTCTATAAAATCATTTTCTGATTATTTACAGATACGATATAGTTACCATGGCAGCGAAAATTGGGAAAGTATTTCCACAGATAATGATAGGGACACGGAAAGTGGTCATCATCACCACAGACGACATGAAAACAAGAAAATCAATGCAAGGTTTGAGGTGAGGATTATGAAAGATGAATGCCAATATGAGAGGATAAGTTTTTGGGATGCATCAATCACACTTTTCAAACAGAGGAGTATACCCAATAGATTACATTTCTTTGAAATTCTGTAAAAGATGAGATGAGATGCAGGTAGCCTGGGGCTCGTTAGAGATAACTCCTAGAAGTTATTGTGCATATTTTGATTCAGTCTAGCAACAGATTTTCTCATAATAAATAATAATAATAATAATATTTTATTAGCCTTTGGAGCGGCAAACAAAGAGAAGAAAACAACCAAATCATACATATTTGAAAAAGGAAAGAAGAAAAATCACATTAAATTCAAACTTTCTTTTCTATACTTATACAATTGAGTAATAAATAACTTCCTTGGATACAATATTCCCCAAATTATTGTTGACTTTCCACAATATGTCGCTAAAAAGTACATTAAACTTAAAATTAATTCCTCGAGAAAGAAAGTTATTAATAAGTGTTGGGTCTACTTCAAGGTTTTGAACTTTGTACATGAAATCTCCATAAAATTTGTGTCTTAAATGATAAGTTGCTTTGCATAAAAATAGAAAATGATAAATATCTTCTTTGTCGTCATTACATAGCTTGCACATTCCATTCCCTTTATATTTGTCCCATGTTATTTTATTACCCTCTAAATCCAGTGAGTTAGATCTGACTTTAAAACTCATCTTGAGTTATTCTAGCATACACATGCTTTTTGCTATTTTGCTCTATTATGAATTTAGATATCAGTTGGGTTCTGTAAATAGAGAAATATTCAGAGGTTTAAAGGGAAGTGGTTGTTGAGCCATACTCTGATTCTTATGAGATGCACACAACGCATGTTAAAATGCATTGTTTGTTTACATGAAATTTAAAAACATGCTGCACGAAGCCACCACCCTTTAAGTTCAGTGCATTTGATATTCCAATGATATTCAGTATGTTATTAATTCACTGGTTGCATTCTTGATCAAAATTCACCAAATACAGGGTTAGTAAAAATAGTGTTTTGATTTGGGAGTTAGATGCGTGAATGTAGCATTATTCGACAGCCGAACATTGGGACAAATCAGGTTGCACTCTTTATAATTTTAACCAAAATGTGATCACATTGTTACACTTTGATTATTTGGCGTCTTTACTACAAACTACGAGGGCAAGGAAGCCCGATCGTGCCTGCCGTTCGTGTCAGTGTTTCAGATTCTGATGTAATATTGGTTATAATTGTCACAACAGACCCTACCAGAAGGAACGTCACTCAGCAATGATTTATCTCAAATAATCATAAAGGAAATCATGGAGAGTGGTAATATGAATACTGGTACCAAGTTAGGGTTAGGGTCAGGGTTAGTTTGTAGTAAAGATGCCAAATAAATGAAGTGTTACAATGTGAACACATTTTGGTTAAAATTATAAAGAGTGCAACCTGATTTGTCTCAATGTTTGGCTGTCGAATAATGCTACATTCACGCATCTAACTACTAAATCGTAACACTATTTTTACAAACCCTATAATACATCATGCATTCCTCTAATGACAGATGTCATCCTCTAGTGATTGATCATTTCCATTACTTCAAAGTTAGGTATTTGAGTGAAGGCAATGTGTTGACCTTGACCATTGTGTTATATTCTTCATCGATCAAGGACTACAGATCAAAATGATATACTGGTAGATATTCTGGTAGAGAATATTTGTTCTCAATTTTTTATTCATTTTTATAAAATTAATTTATGAATGATTTTTGTATTGGTGGTGAAACGATTGATGATTTGCAAATTACTTAATTAATATGCAGATATAAAGAACAATACAGAAAATAGAACTACTTTATAGAAGGTTAATCAAATTGATGATGACAGTGAAAGGATTGATGGTATGCAAATTATCTAATTATTATGTATCTATAAAAAAGCAGACTGAATGTAAAACTACTTTGTGTAAGGTTACACAAGTTGATGATGACAGTGAAAGGGTTGATGATATGCAAATTTTCTAATTATTATGCACATATAAAAGAAGCAGACTGAATGTAAATCTACTTTGTGGGAGGTTACACAAATTGACAATGACAGTGAAAGGGTTGATGATATGCAAATTATCTAATTATTATGCACATATAAAAGAAGCAGACTGAATGTAAATCTACTTTGTGGGAGGTTACACAAATTGACAATGACAGTGAAAGGGTTGATGATATGCAAATTATCTAATTATTATGCACATATAAAAGAAGCAGACTGAATGTAAAACTACTTTGTGTAAGGTTACACAAATTGATGATGACAGTGAAAGGGTTGATGATATGCAAATTATCTCATTATTATGCACATATAAAAGAAGCAGACTGAATGTAAAACTACTTTGTGTAAGGTTACACAAATTGATGATGACAGTGAAAGGGTTGATGATATGCAAATTATCTAATTATTATGCATATGTAAAAAAGCTGACTGAATGTAAAACTACTTTGTGGAAGGTTACACAAATTGACAATGACAGTAAAAAAGCTGGTTGATGATAGAAAAATTACTATTATATTCACTTAAATGGTTAAAAGAAGCAGACAGGACATAGAGCTACTTTATGGAAGGTCACACAAGTTAAAATTCATGACAATTATTTCTGCCTTTGCTCTACATGTATTATACATGATTGCAAGTCACCACATGCATCCATTTTTTAACGATACAATAACCTCAGAAAGCTATCGCTACTAAAATAAAATGTCTTGATTCGTGCATATATGTCAGACAATAGGCCATATAATTGGTGCAGGCCGTTGCTGCCTTATCTAGAATACCGCAGAAAAAACAGCTGTTTGTTAATTTTATTTTGACTTTATATTCAAGGCATGTACACGGTCGCCACGGTGGCCGCCTAACAGACTCCTGCTGTACTGGCTACCCACGATAAGAAAAAATACTTAGCACTTGAAGAATTTCATATAGCATGTAGTGAGTCTGGCAAGGAACATGTGATAAATGGAACTCGTAAAAAAACAACCTGCACTACAAACTCATGTTTTGAAATATCAGTTTTGACACAACAAATGAAAGTAAGCTGAATTCTACCTTTGTACCAAATTGGTTATTTTCAAATTTAGGCATGTTTAAATAAGCAGCGATAATTTGTAATGGCAGTAAGGGACGATGATGACTAATGAGGCTTTTAGTGTGTGTTTAAGTTGTTTTCCTGTTTCAAAAATGCCTTCTGATGAGCTGCTGCCACTTACATATCATCACATGGGGGTAGCGGTATTAAGGGGCAAATTTGTGCTTCCCAGCTAGATCAGATTTGTATAGAGCAAAAGCAAATAAGCCCTACACTCAAATAAATAAATCAAGAGGGGATTTTTATCGTAATTTTTTTCCACCCGCCGCATAACAAATCCAAGTTGCATTTTCGTGGGAGTATATCATTGATCAAAGTACCGAAGTCTCGCGCAGATGAGAAACAAGGTTATACATGGAATAAAATTTTATTTCTTTTCTTCTCTTCGATCAATAATCTCACTTACAATTCTTTGGGAATCACACACATCTAATGGAAAAAAAGAATTAATTTTATTTTTGTTCAGCCCTCCTCAAAAAAATTGCCTTATAAAAACTCGAGAAACAAGGAATAAAAAAAGTCTGGCCTAATGAGCAGTGAGTAATTTACTATTCATGGTCAAAGCAAATTCAGGACATGATATGCAAAATTAACAAACCATCAGTATTTGGTCATAATTGTTTCTCAGAAATGCATTCAATTTTTATTCTATACCCCATATTTATGACACAACACTTGAAGTTGTACATTAAAATAGGAACAAATTCTTCGTGGAGTATTCATGGTGAAGTTGAATATTGATAAATATCGTAAGGTTGAAAAAATACCGTAAATTTGAAAAATACAAGTTGTGAAGTTCAACTAGCTCAACCAAATATAGCGAGAAACTGAACTATCGCGAGAATATGCAAATTCGTGAAGGAACGAGAAATGCAAATTAATCAAGTCAATAAATCATGCATAATGCTTCACATTAAGCATTCATATAAGCAGTATTGACTCTAAACTTGAAACTACTTGGAGATCTATATTTAAAGCGCAGTAGTCGTCGCATTTGTGTTGATAAACATTGATTTTCCCACAATCCAATGCGTTCTTCAAATGGAAATCAAAAGTATGAGGTTTGACCTGGGCGCGACTTGCACTGATTACTGTCGGTGACTCCTTCAATACCTTCCAATCGCATGAAAATTGCCTAATTAAAGCTTGGAAACGTCTCAGTTCGTACTCGTTGATCTGCGCAGCAGTCAAAGTTGCCATCTTTGTTTATATGAGACCCATATATCTCGCATATGCACAGCGCGACGACTACTGCGCTTCAAAGAATGTACTAATTTGCATATCAATAGGTAATAGCCCGAGACGCTCTACTGATTATTGAAATTGAAATTAAATCCTCTGTGACCAATGCTTCGATATTAAGTATTAAAATACAAGTAGATACATGTCGTTATATGTCGTTATATTTCTCAAGTGTTTTTATACTTGTCTGCATGTATGGCTATATTTAAAGTACAAGTCATGCAAATATGCAATTGGGGGATTATCAAAACACGGACTACTTTCAAATTTTGCTGCAGTTATGAGGTTTTTTGTTGATAATAGATCTTTGAAAATTTTCATATACTCTGATAGATATGTAACCTGATTAAAATAAGATCCTATTTTTTTTTCATATTTTTTTTATATGCTTTTAATTATTTATTTATATCATGCACTTTCTTTTAATTATATTATTTGAATTATTTATTTATTTGACAGTAGTTTTTTAAAAGTTTTGGTGATTGCGAAAGCCCACAAGTGGCGATTGTTAAAGTAATACAAAATAAGATGTATCTAGTAATAATAAAAACGACTACAAAATAATAAAAATCTGCAGTGAAATAAAATAGATAAAATTATATTATCAGATTTTAATAATATAGTGAAAATAACAAAATTTTAGAACCCAGTGAAAAGTTCATGTTTTATAATATGGGTACACAGGGGTTTTTCTCGGAAAAAACTGCAAGAGGGAGCACTGCAATTTAGTGGCGCCACCAAGCGGGGGAGATCGGGTTCTAAGTTATATTCTAAGTTAAAATGGAGCATTCTATGGCTTCCTTGGAGCCAAAATTACTATCAGACAGGTCACAGGTGAAGACTATGGCCACATGTGATTTCTGGTCAATCAGAATTTTATGGCCATGGCATGAGGGCACTGCGCCCCTGTTCCCTTGTTTAAAAAAATCCCTGGGTACATATGGAATCTCTGTCAAGCATCCCATGCTCAAAGAATATATTCATATCAGGTTGTTCTGATCATGATCAATATGATTGGTTAATTAAAATAATATAATTTTGAATACATTTGTATGGCTATTAAGTTATAGTGGCAATTGATGCTAGGGATTCATTGTAAAAGTTGTGCATACATTGGAAGACGTTTATGGATTTCTTTAATCTCTTCTATGTTTGCAAACAGTCTATCAAAAAGTACATTTAAATTAAAATATTTGCACAATATCATGGTTGTGCAATTTCAAGTAGTGGAAACATCTTCTTACTTCTCACTATGTACTTATATCAGTGTGGTTGTATTATTTACTTCAATCAGTACAGCCACATCAAGCATCTACCTACTAGACTTTAACTTTGTGTCATGATTAATTCTTTTCAATTAAATATAAGTATGTAACAGATTTGTGAATAGTACATGTCAGGTTAAATCTGTCCTGCTTCTTTGAATACCAATCGCTCTAAAGTGTTTATGATTCATTGCATTTCATTCAATTGAAATCAATATTGCATAGTTTCTGATTCATTTCAGAATCGTTGCCATGCCCTTAATAGAGGTTGGTCATATTTCACTGATAAACGCAGCAGCTATTACTACAGTACAGTGCGAGTGTAACTTAAAGCACGCTGGTCGTTGCGCAGCGCGTGTTCAAATTTCATGTAAATAAACAATGTATTTTACAAGCGTTGTATACGTCGCTATGAGTCCCATATCGAACAGGACGCGGCACGACGACTGCCGCCCTTTAACTTCAAATTAAGCTGACTATCAACGGGCTGTGCCTTTCATAAAAACTTATTAAATAATTTCAACTTATTCATTGTAGTATTTAGTATATGAGAAATATTTAGGAAGATTCTGCTGCACAATTTATATATGTGGTAACTTTCTAAACAAGTTATGAGCTCCAAGCCAACTTAAAGCTAACTACACGTTAACCTTCTCACCACCAGACTTTTTCGGTCAAATTTTTTTCTTATTTCTTCAATATTTCTGGAAATGAACCCTAATTTTGGAGCCAACAGACAAAAATTGGGTAAATTTTCAGTTTTCACTTAAAGCGGTTGTCGCATCGCGTGTTCGAATTTCATGTAAATAAACAATGTATTTTACACGTACGTGTTGTATACGTCGTTATAAGTCTCATATCGAACAGAACGCGACGCAACGACTGTCGCCCTTTAAAAAATTTGGCTATTTTTTTTCCAATCTTTCGAAAGAAAATGCAAACTACAAACAGGACTAGTGTGTGAATTTGTGATGAAAAGGGAGAACTGGTGGTGAAATGTTACATGTATGTTACGCTTAGGCCATATTATATACTGCTTAATTAACATAAATATATATTCAAATAGTCTAGCGCAAGTTAAATTCATGTACCAATTTTATTGCAGGATAAACTATTTGTGAAATACACATGAAATTTTGAAACAACTAGTTTAATTGGGTTTGATAATAAAATTGTATCTCTTTAAACACACACGCCCCTCTCACTTGATTAATGTCCAGACCATGATGATGCAATATATAATAAAACACAGACACACATGTAATTAATTTCTCATCTGTTTGTTGTTTTATTTTACTGAGTGGAAATGTTTTATTGATGTCTCTATGTTACCGTCCTGGTCGCACAATAAAATGTGTTTATTTCTCCGCAGAGCGTTAACTATGACGTCATAGAGAATGATCCGTACCTACGAGATGAGCAGGCCAGCGGATATAAGGTAAGCCTGATTACCCGATGAACGTGATTTGCTGTGAAACCCTGTTGTTGCAGTATTTCAAGTTTATCCTACATTACAGTCTTCAAATTATTCAAGACCCTGCATTAAATGCAATTTGAATGCATGAAATAATCGAAAGTACATATGAAGTACATTTTTTTTTAGCTTAAAATCATAAATTTTTTATTTATAATCACGGTGCTCTGTTTTGTGCAACAATAAGTTTTTATTATGGTCAGTTTAGCCTTGAGTACTCTTCAATCCTCTGCATCCCCAGTGGACATAAGGCTGTCTTGGGTACTACTACAGAATAATATAAAAATCATGGTTTATTAATTTTACAACATAATAGAGTGTTTTAATTGACATCACACTAGACAGATGACTTTGTATATTAATGAAT
The DNA here is from genome assembly GCF_978046115.1 of Saccoglossus kowalevskii. NCBI lineage: Eukaryota > Metazoa > Hemichordata > Enteropneusta > Harrimaniidae > Saccoglossus > Saccoglossus kowalevskii. The sequence goes on from NC_140658.1 coordinate 13,260,663, forward strand.
GCATTGAAAAAGAGCACTTAGCAATAGCTATAGGTTAATAAAAAATGATTTTTAGCTCCGCTGTCGACTTTGTCGAGCGGAGCATATCATATGAGTGATTGTTCGTCGTCGTCCGTGTCAATGTTTTACTTTTTCGACTTCTTCTTGAAAACTACAAGCCTGAATGCTTTGGTACTTGGTGTATATGTACCTTGGGTAGACCTCTCTTAGGTTTGTTCATTTCATGTTGATATCTTCAATTCTCTAATTTTGGTGAATATTTTTGTCATTTTTAGTAAAAAGTGATATTTTCGACTTCTTGTTAAAAACCGCAAGTCCAATTGCTTTGATACTACATATATAGGTACTACATGTGGACCTCTCTCAGATTTGTTAATTTTGTAATGATATCTTTAATTCTCTAATTTTGGTGAATATTTTTGTCATTTTTGGTAAAAAGTGATATTTTCGACTTCTTGTTAAAAACCACAAGTCCAATTGCTTTGATACTACATATATAGGTACTACATGTGGACCTCTCTCAGATTTGTTAATTTTGTAATGATATCTTTAATTCTCTAATTTTGGTGAATATTTTTGTCATTTTGGGTAAAAAGTGATATTTTCGACTTCTTGTTAAAAACCGCAAGTCCAATTGCTTTGATATTACATGTATAGGTACTACATGTGGACCTCTCTCAGATTTGTTAATTTTGTAATGATATCTTTAATTCTCTAATTTTGGTGAATATTTTTGTCATTTTTGGTAAAAAGTGATATTCTCGACTTCTTGTTGAAAACCGCAAGTCCAATTGCTTTTATTTGACATATATAGGTACTACATGTGGACCTCTCTCAGTTTTGTTCATTTTGTGATGATGTCTTCAATTCTCTAATTTTGGTGAATATTTTTGTAATTTTTGGTAAAAAGTGATATTTTCGACTTGTTAAAAACCAAAAGTTCAATTGGTTTGATATTACATATATAGATACTACATGTAGACCCTTCTCAGATTTGTTCATTTCGTGATGATATCTTCAATTCTCTAATTTTGGTGAATATTTTTGTCATTTTTGGTAGAAAGTAATATTTTCGATTTCTTGTTAAAAACTGTAAGTCTGATTGCTTTGATACTATACATATTGTTCATTTTCTAATGATGTCTTCAGTTCTTTAATTGAAATGTGCATTGCTAACAGCGGAGCTATCTCAGCCAATAGGCTGCTTGTTTTTAAATATAAGACATTTATTGCATTCATTTAAAAAATATATTTTTATTTCTAGTTTAAAAGCAATAAAATATGCACTTCAAATGATAATAAAACAATAGAACGCGTTTCGAAAAAATGTGTAAAATTTTGCCATTGTAGGAGTGAAGATTTCACTGAGATCTTAAACCCTTTGGTCAAACTTTTTAACATTTTTTGCCTTTTTATAATTCACAAAATAGTCCTGTTTATAGTCTGCACTTTCCTTCAGTAGATTGGGACAAAAATTGCCAATTTTTTTGAGTACCGGTAAAAACAGAAAATTGAATCAATTTTTTTCTATTGCCCCCAAAATTAGGGTTCATTTCTAGAAATATTGAAGAATATATGAAAAAAGTGCCAACAAATTTGGGCAAGAATATCTGGTGGTTAATACGCAACAGTCACATTTTCATGAACTTTGCATGTCAATGAAAATCATAGAATTTTTTAGCATTGAAAATTTCTTTGGGGTCTTACGGCACAAATTTTGTGTTAATTCCTGAATGCCATAAAAATATCAAATCAAAAAAATATCTATCTAAGAAAATTAAGTAGTTTACAGTTAATGTCCTATTGCAGATAGGTCTTGCAGAACGTTTGTCTAAAATTTGGCAATAAGTATGTAGAATTATTTTGTGAAATTTGACTATTAAAAGTTTGTCATTGAACTAAATACGTGGAGTAAGCACGATTCAGTGTTAATGAAACTTGTGTGAACCCGGCTATCATAAAATCCATTGCTGTGTGGACAGGGGTATCTGGATCTTATCATATTCTAAAAATCAGTAACAGCTTTAAAGATAATGATCTTTAAGTTTAACAACTGATGTTCATTTCAACATCTATATAGGTATATCATCTGTGTATCTCACAGATGGCGTAGATATTATAATTCATAATCCTGTCACATACTAAATACCTACATACCATGTCTAATCTGATGTGTTGCTAAGCTGGTTTCCATGGCAATAGCATGGATGAATTGAAACTTGATCACATATAATGATGTGCGTATTTTTTTTTAATTTATATGTATTTATAAAGCTTTGTTTAAATTGAATTTGATCATAGCTAGATTATTTATTGGGAATAATATTTGAATAATTATATTTATAAGGAATAACTCTTTTATTTTCATAATGCCACCAGCCGAAGCTTCTAATTTACAAAATTTGTTAAGGCGATTTAGAAACAATATTCAAAATCTGAAATATGTACATAAAGCAAACAAAAATAATGATTAAATAATTCAAAAAATAATAATAATCTGATTTTAATCAGATTCTAGTAAAATTGGGCTCAACTTCAACTGGTTTAGCCCTTTAAATTCTAAAGTCACTTTTCTCAACTTTCACAAAATAAAGTAAAATAAATGTTTCAAAAATTATTATCAAGACAAGTGATCAATAAAAAATGATGTCATTTTAATAAATAATAAAATTAATAAAGAACTTCTTAAAAAAAAACCATAAAAATGTGCAGAATTTGTAAAAAAAATTGATTGGAACAATAAAAAAAAAAGAAACCGTATCTGCGTGTTTTTGGATTTACTCACTGATTTGGAGCATAACAGAACATAAATATTATCTTCTCCTGTCTTCTTGCTCATGTCGTTTTTTTTCTCTTAAATTTTCCCAGCAGGAAGCCATAAATATGTTATCTTTGTTTTTGTCATTTCAACCAGACTGATAAATACATCCATCCATCTCTTTAAATGTATATAACCTGTAAAAATTCTAAAATGCAATCGGTGGATCAAGGCTATAATTATACAGTAAATCATAAATCATATGTATTTAATAACTAGGTCAAATTGTCAAATTATGGTCATTTACTTATTATTAAAAAATACGATGAAAAAAAATATTTCATCATCACAATATTTGGTTTCAAAAGTATTACATAATAGACAAGTTTTGAGGTCTGTTGTTACCGTAGAAACTTGTGCACTCTGGTGTGAAAACATTTCAGTTTCGTTCACATACGGAGGTTGATTTTACAGCGTAATTGTTCGATAGCTTATTAGTTCACCAGTAACCATGGAAATTAGCAAATAATTTGCATGGGCTAGAAATCACCCTCCCCAATCTTGCATGGGAACCGACTGATGGGTATATATAACTCAAAACTTCTCTATTATTAAGACACATGTCGTAGAATTTCATTTTATTTGGCACAGAATATACAACCTTCAAACATGTTAAATTACTCCACAAAAAATAGTTTCAAACATAATTAATAAGAATATTACAAAATATGATTTTGTTATCATATGTAATTAAACAATCACATTTGGAAGTAAGATGAAAATCACCATTTTCATGAATTTTTAACTTATTTTTTGTACAAAAATTAGTTAGGTAAAAGTATATCTTTTACAGTTTTGTGTACAAATAGCATAACATTAAAACCATGAGGTTAAAATCAATGATATATCAGTTTTATTGACCATTCCTATTTAGTCACAACTACCAATCTGATTTATTCACAGTAATCAATGCTCCAATTATGTAAATTACCGGTAGTACATGAACTGTGTGTTGTAACACAGGGTAGATCCAAAACTCACCGCAGTGTGACGTCGAACACTGCCAAACAATTATGGCAGTTACTATGTTTTTATCCGTTATTCTGTTAAATCAAGTAAGATAAATGTATATGAGTGATGGCTGAACTGTTGTCTTAACACCTTTCAGCTCACTTTGATGCTTAAAGAAAGAGCAACTTTAAATATAACTAAATATTTCATGATTTCAAAAATAACAATATGAATACAAATTGTAATATTCATAGACTTGAATGCTATGTGAATGAACCCATCTCATATTATTTAAATTATAGATTTGCTAGTCGTGGTGACTTGCAATATTTAATGCAAGTCTGAAGTTACTGTTGTTGTTACAGGTTCTGTGCAAATACCATGCGTCAACTTGAAATGATATTTATTGCTTTTGAAGTGGGTGCTGGAAAATGTCACATTCTCTGTAACACTGGCAATATAACTATAAAGGGGTTTATGAAGAGTCCCACAGGTTGAACCAATAGAATTTTTTTTCTACTCGCAGTATTGAGCAAGATGGATGAAGTTGGTTTACTATTTGCTTTTAATCAGTCTTTTTTTACTGTTATTAGATGTTTCATCTGTTCCCTGGTTGCTAAGTTACTGATTAAAATTTGATGTAGGTAGAAATTCTGGTTGCTTAAACGATAAGATAGCTGGTCACTTCAAAGATGTGATCTCTGGTCTTTTTACGGATGTCAAATATCTCAATACCAATTTTAAGATATCACAAATGTGAAATCACATTATTTGTTTTGGAAATATGTAAACTTCCAAGGCAGTCAACCACTACAAAATAAACACGTTCAGTATAAAACCAAAGCTGTTCGTTTGTCATTCAATGCCCCTTAACTTAACGCATCCCCTGTTGAATGCATCCACAAATCGAATGTGAAAAAAAAGCATCAGAATGCAATGTGGTAATACAACATTGTCTCACGCATAGTTACCAAAGCAACCAGTTGGCCCAAAACTCGTGGTATCAGAAGCAATTTTTTTCTGCAATTTGTTATTTACCACAATTTGAGGAGAAAATGAATCAATTTTCAGTAGTAATTTAATAATAGCACTCATTATTGAAATTATATTATAGCAAATATTGTTGTCATGGCGACAATAAGCTTTCATTGTAGAAATATGCTGTAAATTGACATAGGTGTTTGAAATATTGTGTTGAAACTGCTCTCCCGTCTCCAAAAATGTGATTAGATATAAAGCTCCAGCTTATTTTTGAATTTTTCTATTTGCCATATTTCATTTAATTTTAATTTTGTTTATCTATAACAGCTTTATATATTTTAAATCTGAAAAAGCAGAAAATAAAAACAAAAATAAATAAATGTGCGGGGTAGATCAACAAAAATAAAATATGGCAATTAAAAAAATTAGCCCATACGTACATCAGATTCCATCAGAATTTTACACAAAATAATATATATGGCATGTTAAAACAATTTTTGTTTTGGCAAAAGCCAGGCGAGCCAGGCGACATTTGCATCTATTGAAGTCACTACTGCCTGATGTTTTGTTGGTGGTAATTGCAATGGACATACAGGCCAATCTCCTAAACATAATATTGCGTGTGTGGAGAACATGACAGTCTGTACTCGGATTTATGCTACTGAGTGAGCAGTTGGCTCTGGGAATGAAATCTAACCCAGAACCTTCGTGATGTGAGGAAAAAACACTAACCACTTTATTATCATTCAGGTATTACAATGTACCAGACTTACTGGTTAATATGAATGGCATCCACAGTAATATATCTATTAGTGCATGCAGTATGTGCTTTTAGGCATAAAAATATTCAGTAAAAGTGATCTCTCGAGTACAGAGACAGTTATCTCTTTATTGAGCTGATAAGACTATGGAGGAGTCTTGTTTGCATTTTACTGAACAGTGTTTGGAATGTACTAGATTGGGAATTCATGCTTCTAGTTTTTTGGAGGTGATGTTTGAGCACTATAAATTGCTTTGATATTACATATATAGGTACTACATGTGGACCACTCTCAAATTTGTTCATTTTTAATGATATCGTCAATTCTCTAATTTTGGTGAATATTTTTTTCATTTTTGGTGTGCATTGCTAACAGTGGAGCTATCTCAGCCGACAGGCTGCTTGTTTATAAATAAAAGTTATTGAAGTTGTAAATGGTTAACAAGAAATCCTGGTTGTGCTTAAAATAAACCAACTATTTGAAAAGGGCTTTTAAATTGAGCGATAGGATATTCATGCATCATAAATTTTTCCTCTTTTAAAAACTATAAAGATAACTATATTATCTGGTGTAATACCAATTTTGCAGAAAACTGAATTGAACCTGCAAGCATTGTCAACAACAATCCTTAGTATACAAAATCAACCACTATATGTATGTTGCCTAGCAACCAGTGGACCTGAAATTTTGAGCACTATCATTGACTACTTGACTACATAGAAACTCTTAAATCTATAATAACAATATTATATTTTGATTTAAAAGAAATATTACACAGAAACGCAATATATTGAAGTACAAAAGGTGTTTTGATATTGATTAAGTATTGTAATAAAAATTATATAGTAAAATGGAATTAATACAAAAGCTGAAAGTTGCAAAAAGATTGCAACAATTGTTGAAATGGATTTTTAGAAACTGAATCTATTGCTGCAATATTCACGACTGAGTAGGTTTTATTGAAATTTATTGTTAAACATACTTAGGAACTGTTGTCTTTATTTTCAGCACTTTCTAATTCTTGTAAAGCAATATTGTGTTTATTCGATGTGATCGTGAGATTGATTCTTTCCTAGTAACGATTGTATAAACTCCTAGGGAAATGTAGCACTGAGAAATATTGTGATGTCATTTTAAATACTTCCTTGCATAGAATTAAAAGGAATGTTTCTCAGATTGACAAATTTAACCAAGAACCCCTGATTCTGGAGAAAATTTATGAAAATTTGCCTTTAAGGGAGACTGATATACCATCTAAATAATTAATAGTCAATAATTCTATATCAATTTATTTTTTTATAAATTTTCATAAATTTTAAATGATGATTGAAAACCATTTGACCATGAGTTTCAAATTGATATTATTCAATGAGAGCAATTTAATTCGATAACAGACCAGTGGGTATGTGTGTGCGGTACAGTTCAAAGAATTCTTAAGCTCACTAGCTCGTACAATGTAGCTTTGCCATTTGATCAAAACTTTTAACCTATTCTTGGTACTGTAAAATCTGTATTAGAAGCTGCAGCTTCTATTAAAATGGTACAATGCAACAGAGGTGATGCAGCGGCTTCTATTAGATCATCTACACATATGAGAGATGATGAATTTTTGATTCTCAATTATCAAAAACAAATAATGCGACTTCTATTAGGGAAGCGGCTTCTATTAGATCATCTACACATATGAGAGATGATGAATTTTTAGCTCCGCTGTCGACTTTGTCGAGCGGAGCTTATCATATGAGTGATTGTCCGTCGTCGTCCGTCGTCCGTGTCAATGTTTTACTTTTTTGACTTCTTCTTGAAAACTACAAGCCTGAATGCTTTGATACTTGGTGTATATGTACCTTGGGTAGACCTCTCTTAGGTTTGTTCATTTCATGTTGATATCTTCAATTCTCTAATTTTGGTGAATATTTTTGTCATTTTTGGTAAAAAGTGATATTTTCGACTTCTTGTTAAAAACCGCAAGTGCAATTGCTTTGATATTACATATATAGGTACTACATGTGGACCTCTCTCAGATTTGTTCATTTTGTAATGATATCTTTAATTCTCTAATTTTGGTGAATATTTTTATCATTTTTGGTAAAAAGTGATATTTTCAACTTCTTGTTAAAAACCGCAAGTCCAATTGCTTTGATACTACATATATAGGTACTACATGTGAACCTCTCTCAGATTTGTTCATTTCGTGATGATATCTTCAATTCTCTAATTTTGGTGAATATTTTTGTCATTTTTGGTAAAAAGTGATATTTTCGACTTCTTGTTAAAAACCACAAGTCTGATTGCTTTGATATTACATATATAGGTACTACATGTGGACCTCTCTCAGATTTGTTCATATTGTGATGATGTCTTCAATTCTCTAATTTTGGTGAATATTTTTGTAATTTTTGGTAAAAAGTGATATTTTCGACTTCTTGTTAAAAACCAATAGTTCAATTGCTTTGATATTACATATTTAGACACTACATGTAGACCTTTCTCAGATTTGTTCGTTTCGTGATGATATCTTCGATTCTATAATTTTGGTGAATATTTTTGTCATTTTTGGTAAAAAGTGATATTTTCGACTTCTTGTAAAAAACCAATAGTCTGATTACTTTGATATTACATATATAGGTACTACATGTGGACCTCTCTCAGATTTGTTCATTTTGTAATGATATCTTTAATTCTCTAATTTTGGTGAATATTTTTATCATTTTTGGTAAAAAGTGATATTTTCAACTTCTTGTTAAAAACCGCAAGTCCAATTGCTTTGATACTACATATATAGGTACTACATGTGAACCTCTCTCAGATTTGTTCATTTCGTGATGATATCTTCAATTCTCTAATTTTGGTGAATATTTTTGTCATTTTTGGTAAAAAGTGATATTTTCGACTTCTTGTTAAAAACCACAAGTCTGATTGCTTTGATATTACATATATAGGTACTACATGTGGACCTCTCTCAGATTTGTTCATTTTGTAATGATATCTTTAATTCTCTAATTTTGGTGAATATTTTTATCATTTTTGGTAAAAAGTGATATTTTCAACTTCTTGTTAAAAACCGCAAGTCCAATTGCTTTGATACTACATATATAGGTACTACATGTGAACCTCTCTCAGATTTGTTCATTTCGTGATGATATCTTCAATTCTCTAATTTTGGTGAATATTTTTGTCATTTTTGGTAAAAAGTGATATTTTCGACTTCTTGTTAAAAACCACAAGTCTGATTGCTTTGATATTACATATATAGGTACTACATGTGGACCTCTCTCAGATTTGTTCATATTGTGATGATGTCTTCAATTCTCTAATTTTGGTGAATATTTTTGTAATTTTTGGTAAAAAGTGATATTTTCGACTTCTTGTTAAAAACCAATAGTTCAATTGCTTTGATATTACATATTTAGACACTACATGTAGACCTTTCTCAGATTTGTTCGTTTCGTGATGATATCTTCGATTCTATAATTTTGGTGAATATTTTTGTCATTTTTGGTAAAAAGTGATATTTTCGACTTCTTGTAAAAAACCAATAGTCTGATTACTTTGATATTACATATATAGGTACTACATGTGGACCTCTCTCAGATTTGTTCATTTTGTAATGATATCTTTAATTCTCTAATTTTGGTGAATATTTTTATCATTTTTGGTAAAAAGTGATATTTTCAACTTCTTGTTAAAAACCGCAAGTCCAATTGCTTTGATACTACATATATAGGTACTACATGTGAACCTCTCTCAGATTTGTTCATTTCGTGATGATATCTTCAATTCTCTAATTTTGGTGAATATTTTTGTCATTTTTGGTAAAAAGTGATATTTTCGACTTCTTGTTAAAAACCACAAGTCTGATTGCTTTGATATTACATATATAGGTACTACATGTGGACCTCTCTCAGATTTGTTCATTTTGTAATGATATCTTTAATTCTCTAATTTTGGTGAATATTTTTATCATTTTTGGTAAAAAGTGATATTTTCAACTTCTTGTTAAAAACCGCAAGTCCAATTGCTTTGATACTACATATATAGGTACTACATGTGAACCTCTCTCAGATTTGTTCATTTCGTGATGATATCTTCAATTCTCTAATTTTGGTGAATATTTTTGTCATTTTTGGTAAAAAGTGATATTTTCGACTTCTTGTTAAAAACCACAAGTCTGATTGCTTTGATATTACATATATAGGTACTACATGTGGACCTCTCTCAGATTTGTTCATATTGTGATGATGTCTTCAATTCTCTAATTTTGGTGAATATTTTTGTAATTTTTGGTAAAAAGTGATATTTTCGACTTCTTGTTAAAAACCAATAGTTCAATTGCTTTGATATTACATATTTAGACACTACATGTAGACCTTTCTCAGATTTGTTCGTTTCGTGATGATATCTTCGATTCTATAATTTTGGTGAATATTTTTGTCATTTTTGGTAAAAAGTGATATTTTCGACTTCTTGTAAAAAACCAATAGTCTGATTACTTTGATATTACATATATAGGTACTACATGTGGACCTCTCTCAGATTTGTTCATTTTGTGATGATATCTTCGATTCTATAATTTTGGTGAATATTTTTGTCATTTTTGGTAAAAAGTGATATTTTCGACTTCTTGTAAAAAACCAATAGTCTGATTGCTTTGATATTACATATTTAGATACTACATGTAGACCTTTCTCAGATTTGTTCATTTCGTGATGATATCTTCAATTCTATAATTTTGGTGAATATTTTTGTCATTTTTGGTAAAAAGTGATATTTTCGACTTCTTGTAAAAAACCAATAGTCTGATTGCTTTGATATTACATGTATAGGTACTACATGTGGACCTCTCTCAGATTTGTTCATTTTGTGATGATATCTTCAATTCTCTAATTTTGGTGAATATTTTTGTCATTTTTGGTAAAAAGTGATATTTTCGACTTCTTGTTAAAAACTGCAAGTCCGATTGCTTTGATACTATACATATTGTTCATTTTCTAATGATGTCTTCAGTTCTTTAATTGAAATGTGCATTGCTAACAGCGGAGCTATCTCAGCCGATAGGCTGCTTGTTGATTCTCAATTATCAAAAACAATTGATGCGACTTCTATTAGGGAAGCGGCTTCTATTAGATCATCTACACATATGAGAGATGATGAATTTTTGATTCGCAATTATCAAAAACAAATGATGCGACTTCTATTAGGGATGCAGCTTCTAATACAGATTTTACGGTAGTATTTACCTATGTTACTAATATAACATATTTAGGCAGTTGACCTTGGTCTATTTAGCTGTTCGTCAGTTTTGAAAGCAAAATAAGCTTGATCACCAACTTTACCCTAGCTAAATTTTACTGTAACACTTTATACTTCATGGAATAAAGGACGTTGACACAGAAAAATTTCAACAGCCAATCAGAATACCTTATTCATATTTGAATGAATTAAACACTGTATTGCTAAACTGTTTACAAAATTTATATAACCTATAATTCCTTTTCTTCTTAGTTGTACATCCGTTATTGGAAAACATTTTATTGAAATTCTTTGAATATTGAGAGATTGCAGAAATTGGATTTCGTGCATTTCCGCTACTAGAGAACTGACAATTTGTTCTAAAAAAAAAATGAATAGCTCACTTCAACTTTAAAGAAAAGGTGCTGTGTCAGTTTGGGTATCTGCGAAAAATCTTGGCCATTAAAAGCATTTCTCAGGCACGTATTATTTGGTTTCTAGAGTGCCACCGCTATTTGCGGAACATCCATTAGTTTTTATCCCGACAATTGTCTGAGTGAAAGCTTTACACAGATAGCTTGATTCCATTATGGGAACTAGATATCGCAGGCAAACTGAAAGGTCCATTTTAAAAAAATGTCACTAATAGAAACAGGAATGCAGACATTTATTTTAAACTTTGTTTCAAAACGTTTTATGCATTAATGGACATACATGTATGGTTGTTTCCGTCTGCTTTTCCCTCGACTTCTTTATGGCTACATGCTGCCATCACAGTTCAATATCAGAAATGTTTTATACTTTCAGTAATTACATCATTTTTGTGACAATAAATTTAAAGCAAAGTGGATTACTAAAAAGCATGACATGCATTACTCTGCTTTGAACATTTAAGTGATGGGACAAGGATTTAATCTTTAATGGTGCTGTTAAAAAGAATACTCTTAACAAATCAACCATTTGATGTTGCTATAAATAAGACGTTATTTTATCCACACCGGTATTGTAATCCCAGAGTACCCAGGGACAAGGTTCTTTCTTCGCTCAAATACTGTAGAATACTTTATTTTCGCTTGGAATTTATTTTCGCTGAAGGGATGCTTCAGTGGAAATTAAATCCAGCAAATATACTTTTTTTTCTTATATTTCACATTCAACTCATCAAAACTCAGTCAGTGAAAATAAACTCCATACAAAACACCCAAAATGTCTTTACAGCGAAAGTTAATTCTAAATAAAGTATTTCACAGCAGTTAAAATTCTGCCCTCAGTTGATCATGTAATTTTGATTATTTCGTTTTTATTACAGGGTGTTATAAAGAAGAATCTTGCTAAATGGCTGGTTATGTTCTTAATTGGTGTGTTTACTGGTGTTATAGCAGCTTGCATAGGCATCACTGTTGAACAACTTGTATCACTGAAAGTCGCAGTCCTTATTAAATGTATCCTTTGTTGTACTGTGATTTATAATATTTGTTTATTTAAACTCACAAGCTTCTTCAATTTTATTGTTGTTCTGAGCCAAACAGTACACTTCTAAACTGTAATTTTCGATTTAGGATTTGGAAATTTACATCAAATTGCAATCCCATATATAATGTTATTGGGGCAGAGATACGTCACCGAACGTTCTATGTTGCTAAGACGCACACTTCTGTATTATGTATTTTTATGGGCTATTCGCGAGCTGCCGTGGAACGCTGACCGAACAGCCGAGGACAACCAAATTTATATAGGTTACACATGTAGGGGTAATCTTGTTAGTGTTCAGGGGAGTCTCAAAAACTAGCCCAAAGTATTTGTTGGAAGTTTTCGACTGTCGGTGAAAATGCTTGGATAATTTGTACCAGGAATACTAATAATCAAAAGATATGATTTGTCATAAATTAACTCCTTAATAATTCGTCAGATATTAATAAATGTGTGGACAATGATTGTTTGTATATTCCATTCTTTATATGGCTGTCTATGAATATAGTTGGAGTTCTTATAGCAGGAGCACTTGTTGTTTTTGGATCGGTGAGTGCAATTATTTACACATCACTATTAACATTTTAATGGTCACTAAAACAGGTCATAGGTCACCAAAACACATCAAAGTTAACCAAAACAGGTCATAGGTCACCAAAACATATCAAAGTTAACCAAAACAGGTCATAGGTCACCAAAACAGGTCATGGATCACCAAATTGATCAAAGTTAACCAAAACAGGTCATGGATCACCAAACATATCAAAGTTAACTAAAACAGGTCATAGGTCACCAAAACAGGTCATGGATCACCAAAATAGGTCATAGGTCACAAAAACACATCAAAGTTAACCAAAACAGGTCATAGGTCACCAAAACAGGCCATGGGTCACCAAAACACATGACAGGTAAAGATAAAGGAACAGTATCTCGAACTCTGATAATTTTGTTTTTGTGAATATATCATTCCCAATCATGGCATGTGCATAATATAATTACCATTATTTACCCTTGCAGATGTTTATGCAAATTAGTATTTGTGTGCTTACTCAATACAATAATAATGCTGGAGTTGGTGTTTTTTGTTCCATTTCAGCCTGTAGCTGCAGGTAGTGGTATACCTCAAATTAAATGTTATTTAAATGGTGTGAAGATACCCAATGTTGTTGCTATGAAGACATTGGTCTGTAAAGCAGTAGGTGTGGCAATGTCTATGTCTGCTGGATTAGCTGTAGGAAAGGTGAGTTCATCAGTTTTCTTAACAATGTGTTTTGTCAGCTATAGTGCCCTCGCATTGTGCTGCAGGGAACCCAAATCCAATGCTCCAAATCATTCTTGAATGAAACCGATGTTATGAACACGTTATCAATCAGGATATGCTAATTAAGTTGACTGATTTATATTGGGGTATTGGTACACCAGTTACACAACCTGACTTCTGGCTTGTTCCTTGATTGACCTACATATATTGGTAACACTATCACGTCCACCCAGTGCCTGGCATTATGGTACAGCGCTCTCTTGTGTTACATTGCCATCTTGTGATGTTACAGATGCAACGGTTTTTTTTTTGTGTGTTTTTTTTCAGGAAGGGCCAATGATTCACTCAGGTTCTGTAGTAGCTGCTGGAATATCGCAAGCAAGATCCAGAAGATTCAAATCGTTAGATTTTAAAGTAAGATTTAATGATTCATGTATAATGCACTGATTCTATTGGCTAACTTGCCCCATGTGACTGAAACTAAAACCAACTATAGAGGGCGGTAAGCATATTGAGTGCGTTCTCTTCTCATATTACCTGTTGTATTGTCCTGACTTGAAAAGAAATATATATAACACATATATAAACATTTGTTTCTATCAGCTTTTTAAATACTTTCGCTGTGACACCGAAAAGAGAGACTTCATATCAGGGGGTGCAGCGGCCGGCGTGGCGTCAGCATTTGGTGCTCCAGTAGGGGGTGTGTTGTTCACTCTAGAAGAAGGTGCTAGTTTCTGGAATCAAAACTTGACATGGAGAATAGTGAGTATGAATGTGTGCATAAGAATTTTCCAGTTTGCATATTAATTACCTAATTTGTTTCTCAAGTTTTTATAAGGCAATTTTTTTGAGGAGGGCAAAAAAAAAAAAAAAATTAATTCTTTTTTTCCATTAGATTTGTGTGATTCACAAGAATTGTAAGTGAGATCATTGATCGGAGAGAAGAAATGAAATAAAATTTTATTCCATGTATAACCTTGTTTCTCATCTGCGCGAGACTTCGGTACTTTGATCATGATACTCCCACGAAAATGCAACATGTGTTTGTTATGCGGCGGGCGAAAAAAAAATGAGGATGAAAATAAGTTTTTTTAGCAATTTATTGCACTTACAAGTCAGCGGGCGTGAGAAATAACACTGAAATAAAATTATATTTTTATTTCATTTTCGGCTCCTGTTCATTCGACGGGTTCACGAAACAAAGGATAATAAAAGTCTGGCCTTATAGCATAAATTAATAATTTATTTTAAAATAAAAAACCTGCTTTAGTGTGCACTTGGTATATGTCGGCTATTATTTTTTTTTCAGTTTTTCTGTTCCATGGTGTCAACATTTTCTGTGAATGTTATACTCAGCGCTGTTCACGGCCATCCAGGTGACCTCAACTATCCAGGCTTGATTAGTTTTGGACGATTTTCAGTAAGTAATTATATTGAATGAATATGCTAGGTAATAATCTTTCATCAAATATGCTAATTTTATATTGGAATTTTGAATATTAATGAACTCTTGAATATTCATAGTCGTCCTGCACTCTCTGACTGCTGGGGAGAACCTTGGTACAGGATGCTAATATATTGTAAAACATGTTGAAATAACTGAGTTTTCATTTTGAATATTAATGAGCTCATGAATATTCATAACCGTCATTTGCTCAACAAACTTTTTGTGTTGTGCATCTAAGCAAAAAGACTAATGAGGAATATTGAACAGATATATTAAAAAAATACCCAAATTTGTTTATATCTGACAATTTATATGCTCAAACTTTTATTTTACAGAATTTAAAATATGATTGGTATGAACTATTAGTGTTTATATTGATGGGAATCATGGGTAAGTTTTCTATATCTATATGGACTAGAAGATATGGGTCAGTTATTAATCTATTCTGACATATTTTGACACTGTGGAGTGTTTATACTGATTATTTCACCTTCCACAGGTGGACTAACTGGAGCGCTGTTTAATTTTATAAATAGAAGAATAACTATATTAAGACAAAGGTAATTACAGCATCATATGGGTCTGAGTGAAAACCTATAAACACATAATCTCAATTTACACATATTTAGGCAATATAACACAAATTTAAATGATATAACAAATATTTAACATGATTAAAAACATATTTAAGTATTCAAAACATATTTGAGTGATATAACACATATTTAAGTGATATAACATATTTTTATGTGGTATTACACATATTTATGTTGTATTACTCATATTTATGCGATATAACACATACTTAAGTGATATAATATATTTTTATGTGGTATTACACATATTTATGTGGTATTACTCTTATTTATGTATTACTCATATTTATGCGATATAACACATACTTAAGTGATATAATATATTTTTATGTGGTATTACTCATATTTATGCGATATAACACATACTTAAGTGATATAATATATTTTTATGTGGTATTACACATATTTATGTGGTATTACTCTTATTTATGTATTACTCATATTTATGCGATATAACACATACTTAAGTGATATAATATATTTTTATGTGGTATTACACATATTTATGTGGTATTACTCATATTTATGTGGTATTACTCATATTTATGTGGTATTACTCATATTTATGTGGTATTACTCGTATTTATGTGGTATTACTCATATTTATGTGGTATTACTCGTATTTATGTGGTGTTACTCATATTTATGCGATATAACACATATGCAATATAACACATACTTAAGTGATATAATATATTTTTATGTGGTATTACACATATTTATGTGGTATTACTCATATTTATGTGGTATTACTCATATTTATGTGGTATTACTCATATTTATGCGATATAACACATACTTAAGTGATATAACATTTTTACCTTGCCCGTACCATCAAAGATGGAAGGGAAAGGTATATTAAGGGAAAAATTTTGTTTGTCGTTGTTGTTGTTGTCGTTGTCGTTGTTAATAATTGTTATTGTGTGCATAATAACTTTACTAATTCTATTCCAAACTTTATCAAACTCACCTTATTCATCAGTATAAAGTCTTCCCTGAGTTTGAACAACAGATGTCCTGTATGAAAATATCATGCAAAAATTGAGAAAATCTGATAAAATATTTTGACTGTTTCTACTTGACTGATCACTGGTGATACACATCAAAGGTCACTGATCTCAGTGGAAATATGCATTGTTGTATGTGTTCAATGAAGCAAATGATTGATCTTGTAATAATATCCTTGGTAATGTATCTCAGAATCCCATACTGGGTTTCAAAACCAACTCATGGAGAGATTGCACAGTCTAATACACATTTGCAAACCTACCAATAAAATCTTTACAGAAAACAAGATGTTAGAAAATCAATATAAGCACTCCTATGAACTGGGTGCCTAACTTTGATCTGAAAATCTGAAGCTAATAGAAAATCTGTTTAGTTCAAAGTTATCAAATCAAAAACAATACATAAAAAATACATTAAAAGCAAAACATTTCATCCACATTTTAAAAAGAAAATTATTCTAAAATATATGTATTCTGTATTTGACAAACAGTTCATTCGACAAATGAAAACTTACAGGAATATGTTTCAGCTATTAGAACAGAATGATAGAGTTTTTATAATACTAGTTTAAAAACGCACTTCAAAGATTGCAGTGTTTGAAGATGTAGATTCTCAGGAGGCAACAGTACTGTTGACTTCTCCCTCCACTGGACACCAACTAACTATTGAAGTTGATTTGCAGATTTGCAAAGCAGAGCTTGCAACATGATAGCTATTCATAAAGGGTGTTTTTTTTTTACTTTTCATATAATACAGTAGTCACACAATGAGGCAGTTCATATTTGTCTCAGTGAATCATTAATTTTTGACAGACACCTGTACAAAATACTTGGACTAACACCAGCTAAAATTTTCTGTTATCTTGCATGTTTTATGAATCTATTCACATCTAAATGCAGCACTTTTTTTTTTGCAATGAGACATTTTTTTTTATACTAAAATATCTGAATTACTTTGAATAAAGCTGGAAATTATGTCCCTTAAAATAATTAAACAAATATGGCACCAATGTTTTTGTAAGATATTTACATCTTTTAAGTACATTCGGTAGACTGATTCCCCACTGTTGGTTCAACCCCAAAACTTGTTTGTATTCAAAATTAATTATGACACTGCATATTTATATTAAAACAAACTATGATAAAGGGAATTATATTATATAACAAAGGGCAAGGTCGCCAGAGTTCAACTATGTTTATGTGGTATTACTCATATTTATGCGATATAACACATATGCGATATAACACATACTTAAGTGATATAATATATTTAAATGATATAACACATTTTTATGTGATATGTTATAACATATGATGTTTAATGCCCATTTATGTGATATAAAAATATTACAATATAACATATTTATATGATTTAATGTTTACGTATATAACATTTATGTGATATATTATGTGATATTTGAAGCTGTTATCTGATATTACTTGTTTGTGAAGCTGGTTATACGAGTATATTTTGATCAAAATGAAAGTGAGTGGAAAACATCCCATAATGCATCAACCAGTTCTACGAATAAGTGATATCAGGTGATAGCCTTTTTGTCACATGACCAACTCCAAGAATCAAAACGACAGAAATCCTGATTTTAAAGAGATATACTTAATAGTATACTTATATACTATATTATATGCGAGTCATTATCAAGTCTGAAATTCTCAAACCGCAGTGATAAAAAAATGTCTGCACACTGTTCGAGCAAACAAAACAGATGATGTTAATCATGCGCATCACAATGTTCAGTGTGAAAGTTCATTTATAGTGATATTTCATTTATAGTAATATTTCATTATAGTGATATTTCATTTATAGTGATATTTCATTTATAGTGATATTTCATTATAGTGATATTTCATTTATAGTAATATTTCATTATAGTGATATTTCATTTATAGTGATATTTCATTTATAGTGATATTTCATTATAGTGATATTTCATTTATAGTAATATTTCATTATAGTGATATTTCATTTATAGTAATATTTCATTATAGTGATATTTCATTATAGTGATATTTCATTTATAGTGATATTTCATTATAGTGATATTTCATTTATAGTAATATTTCATTATAGTGATATTTCATTATAGTGATATTTCATTTATAGTGATATTTCATTATAGTGATATTTCATTTATAGTGATATTTCATTATAGTGATATTTCATTTATAGTAATATTTCATTATAGTGATATTTCATTATAGTGATATTTCACACTAAACATCACTACTAAGAATGACATGCACTATAGTAATGTGAAGAAACATTTATTTGTTTTAATGCGCTAAAACATATTGTAAATATAGTGTTCTATTCTCACCACGTCCTCTGTTCTGATTACCATGGTTACATATATGAACATAATGACGGGAAAGAAGTTTTGTGGCCCTCTCATTTTTAACAAAATGCTGTTGGCCATTTGCTTCTTAGGTTTAGGTAGTCCATAAATAACTTAGATTCTATTTCCATTTTCTAGGTTTATAAATAACAGACTATCAAAAATGTTGGAAGTGGTTGTTGTGTGCACGGTTACAACCATTGTAGCATTTATGTTAATCTATTTCACTAATGATTGCCATTCTATGAAGATATTGAACTCTACATATGATGTTGAAACAGAGAAATACCAAGTGCAGGTGTGTTATCTGAATTTTAATATCTAATTTGAGAAAACAGAACATAAACAAACACACTTTACATATGATTTTGAGACAGAGAAATACCAAGTGAAGGTGAGTTATCTGAATTTAAATATCTAACTTGAAAAAACAGAACACAAACAAACACATTTTACATATGATGTTGAGACAGAGAAATACCAAGTGAAGGTGAGTTATCTGAATTTAAATATCTAACTTGAGAAAACAGAACACAAACAAACACATTTTACATATGTTGTTGAAACAGAGAAATACCAAGTGCAGGTGAGTTATCTGAATTTAAATATCTAACTTGAGAAAACAGAAAACAAACAAACACACTTTACATAAGATGTTGAAGTAGAGAAATACCAAGTGCAGGTGAGTTATCTGAATTTAAATATCTAACTTGAGAAAACAGAACACAAACAAATACACTTTACATAAGACGTTGAAATTAAGAAATACCAAGTGAAGGTAAGTTATATGAATTTAAATATCTAACTTGAGAAAATAGAACACAAACAAACACACTTTACACAAGACATTGAAGTAGAAAAATACCAAGTGAAGGTAAGTTGTATGAATTTAAATATCTAACTTGAGAAAACAGAGCACAAACAGACAAATTGTGTACATATAATAGGCTGTAGTATGTTGTCCTATGTAAAAAATAATGTTTTTGACTTTTCTTGATTTTATGCCTTCTTAAAAACTACTAGTTTGGTTATAATAAATACAAGGCAAATGTAAAACGAATAACTCCTAACATAGTTTGCTATTTATTTTTGCCAAGTAACTGAAGGATCTTTGATTTTCAATTACAGTTACGATGTAAAGATGGAGACTATAATTCAATGGCATCACTCTTTTTTGAGACACCAGAGGGCAGTGTTCGTAGGCTATTCCATGACAATTCAGGTCAGTTTCTGTATTTTTAACTCTTGCATGGTTACTGATTGTCACAATATTGGACAGTGATTGATCAAAGTTTCACAATATTGGACAATGATTGGTGAAAATGTCATAATGTTGGATAGTGATTGGTGAAAGTGTCTAAATATTGAACAGTGATTGTTCAAAGTATCACAATATTGGACAGTGATTGTTCAAAATGTCACAATATTGAACGGTGATTGGTGAAAATGTCACAATGTTGGATAGTGATTGGTGAAAGTGTCTAAATATTGAACAGTGATTGTTCAAAGTATCACAATATTGGACAGTGATTGTTCAAAATGTCACAATATTGAACGGTGATTGGTGAAAATGTCACAATGTTGGATAGTGATTGGTGAAAGTGTCTAAATATTGAACAGTGATTGTTCAAAGTATCACAATATTGGACAGTGATTGTTCAAAATGTCACAATATTGGACAGTGATTGATCAAAGTTTCACAATATTGGACAGTGATTGGTGAAAATGTCACAATGTTGGATAGTGATTGGTGAAAGTGTCTAAATATTGAACAGTGATTGTTCAAAGTATCACAATATTGGACAGTGATTGGTCAAAATGTCACAATATTAGACAGTGATTGATCAAAGTTTCACAATATTGGACAGTGATTGGTGAAAATGTCACAATGTTGGATAGTGATTGGTGAAAGTGTCTAAATATTGAACAGTGATTGTTCAAAGTATCACAATATTGGACAGTGATTGTTCAAAATGTCACAATATTGGACAGTGATTGATCAAAGTTTCACAATATTGGACAGTGATTGGTGAAAATGTCACAATATTGGACAGTGATTGATCAAAATGTCACAATATTGAACGGTGATTGGTGAAAATGTCACAATGTTGGATAGTGATTGGTGAAAGTGTCTAAATATCGAACAGTGATTGTTCAAAGTATCACAATATTGGACAGTGATTGGTCAAAATGTCACAATATTGGACAGTGATTGATCAAAATGTCACAATATTGGACAGTGATTGGTGAAAATGTCACAATGTTGGATAGTGATTGGTGAAAGTGTCTAAATATCGAACAGTGATTGTTCAAAGTATCACAATATTGGACAGTGATTGGTGAAAATGTCACAATGTTGGATAGTGATTGGTGAAAGTGTCTAAATATCGAACAGTGATTGTTCAAAGTATCACAATATTGGACAGTGATTGGTGAAAATGTCACAATGTTGGATAGTGATTGGTGAAAGTGTCTAAATATCGAACAGTGATTGTTCAAAGTATCACAATATTGGACAGTGATTGGTGAAAATGTCACAATGTTGGATAGTGATTGGTGAAAGTGTCTAAATATCGAACAGTGATTGTTCAAAGTATCACAATATTGGACAGTGATTGGTGAAAATGTCACAATGTTGGATAGTGATTGGTGAAAGTGTCTAAATATCGAACAGTGATTGTTCAAAGTATCACAATATTGGACAGTGATTGGTGAAAATGTCACAATGTTGGATAGTGATTGGTGAAAGTGTCTAAATATCGAACAGTGATTGTTCAAAGTATCACAATATTGGACAGTGATTGTTCAAAATGTCACAATATTGGACAGTGATTGGTGAAAATGTCACAATGTTGGATAGTGATTGGTGAAAGTGTCTAAATATTGAACAGTGATTGGTCAAAGTGTCACAATAATGGACAGTGATTGGTCAAAATGTTAATATTGGTCAGTGATTAGTCAAAGTATCACAATATTGGACAGTGATTGGTGAAAATGTCACAATGTTGGATAGTGATTGGTGAAAGTGTCTAAATATCGAACAGTGATTGTTCAAAGTATCACAATATTGGACAGTGATTGTTCAAAATGTCACAATATTGGACAGTGATTGGTGAAAATGTCACAATGTTGGATAGTGATTGGTGAAAGTGTCTAAATATTGAACAGTGATTGGTCAAAGTGTCACAATAATGGACAGTGATTGGTCAAAATGTTAATATTGGTCAGTGATTAGTCAAAGTGTCACAATATTGGACAGTGATTGGCCATAGTATCACTATAAAGGACAGTTATTGGTCAAAGTGTCTCAATATTAAACAGTGATTGGTCAAAATGTCACAATAATGGACAGTGATTGGTCAAAGTATCACAATAATGGACAGTAATTGGTCAAAATGTTAATATTGGTCAGTGATTAGTCAAAAGTTGCACAATATTGGATAGTGATTGGTCAAAATGTCACAATATTGGACAGTGATTGGCCATAGTATTTCTATAATGAACAGTTATTGGTCAAAGTGTCTCAATATTAAACAGTGATTGGTCAAAATGTTAATATTGGTCAGTGATTGGTCAAAATGTCGCAATATTGAACATTGATTGCTCAAAGTATCATAATAATGGACAGTGATTGCATAACCAATCATCTCTCATTTATCAAAGACTGAAACCATGTGTTTTTTTTATATATTTACTTCAGGAGCATACAATCCGGTATCACTCTCATTGTTTTTCATCTGCTATTTTTTTTTGGCTTGTTGGACTTATGGTCTACCTGTTCCTAGTGGTATATTTATACCATCATTATTAACTGGTGCTGCATGGGGTAGACTGATTGGTATGCTGGTCAATTCAATGGTAGATGACACGGTGAGTGTAATTAAGCTGTACATTGAATTACTGACACTCAAAGCACCAATTTCGAGAAATTGAGAATGTTATATGGACTCAATAATTTTTCAAACATTTTAGTGCAAAATTACTCTAATTTTTATGCAATTGTCTATAATTATTTTGTCAATTTTTGATCAAATAAACTTGACTTTTAATTGACTCTTGTATTCACTTAAAATGATTTAATCACTTTCTGCTTGACATATCAAACAAAATGTGTAAATGATAATTAAAATAGTGACAGACATATTAATTTGTCAAGGGTTTTGTTAAGGTAGAAGCCTAGTCATAATTTTTGACAAAATTGGTCATAAATCGCATGACAATGTTCATTAGTTTATTATGTACAATCATGAAGCTAATGTCTCATAGTATAATGAAATGGCATTATTTTTTGTGTTACAGTTAAGCTTTTTGAGAAACGTGTCCCAATATTTCTTAAAAATTAGAACAATTCCATAGAACATAATTTTAAAGAAAAAATATATTTTTTGACACTTTTAAAACCCAGATTTTTTTAATAATACAGAACAACAAAAGGTACTCCATCATTAACAATATATGATTTTTTCAGCCTATGTCACCAGGCTAGATTTTGAGATATTGCATAATATAATAAGGTAAAAGTGTTATAATAGTGTCAAAATGGTGACTTTCCACTAAAATACAACCATTAATTTCTCGAAAAAAAGGCTGGTGACCCCCAACTTTTTTTAGGTCAATATCCTTATATTGCCTTGGAGTACAATTTATTGCAAAATGAATAAATTCTGGGTTTTTTAATTTATGAGTAGGCTTCTACCTTATGGCAATAAATGTCCTTGAGATTAACAACACATAACAGTGAAATAGCACAAGTGGGGTTGACAATGTATTTGGCATCTGCGAATGTTGACTGTATTTAATTTGTTTTATGTACTCTACCGCATTCTGTAATTATGTCAGTTCTATTTTTAGTAACACTATGAAATCATCACGAATAATTAGCAGAATGTAATAATATAGTGTTAAAATATTGTTGAGAAATATAATAATTTCTGTACAGAATATAGATGTTGGGAAGTATGCATTGATTGGTGCCGCTGCTCAGCTCGGCGGTATACTGCGAATGACAATTAGCTTAACTGTAATACTTATAGAAGCTACGGGCAACATGTCTTTCGGGTTACCAGTGATGTTGGTATTGATGATGGCACAGTGGGTCGGTAATATGTTTAATAAAGTAAGTTACTTTCATGACTATCCATCCTTTTTTCTTCATTTCAATAAATTGATACTGCAGGTTGCTTTGCGTAACAATAAAGTGAAAAAAAAAATTTATAGCATAGTTTGCAAATTGTGCCAGAAAGTACTCCATAATGTGATTATTAAACTGAAGTTTTTTTAATTCGAACATACAAAGTAAACCCCACAGAAATATTGACAGACATATTTACAATGGTTGTAGCACTAGTGTTTGAAATCAAATGTTCTCATAATGTTTATATTTAATTGGTTTCATGTACTGAACAACATAGATTTCAAAGTCATAATTAACGTTATTGGTTACATTTATCCAATTACTAAAGTGTTTTCTTGGTCATTCTAAAAAATTTAAAGACGCTATGAAAATATTGTATAAAAAGAGAGATAAAACTTGATTTATTATATTTTTTTTGTGTGTTTCAGGGATTATATGATATTCATATATCTTTAAATGGTGTCCCATATCTAGGATGGGAAGCGCCACCTATGTCAGCTAAAATATTTGCCAGGTAAGCAACAATAAAAATGGAGAATATGTGAACTTCCTGTATTTCCTGTATCATTTACAGATAAGGATATAACACTGCTCTACGTTCTCAATAATGAGTTAAGATTTGATTATAATTATTCTGAAGTTATACGTCCTTGATGCAATAATTTCCCATTACCATGGAGATGCAAGAATTGTGCAGCACCAGCAATGGTGAAATTATTTTTTGCTACAAATCAAAACAAAAATTTCAAAATGCAATCAGTCTGGTGAAAACTTTTATCTGGCCTGAAAAGAAAATCAGTTAATCATTTCATATTCATTGTCTTCAGGGAAGTGATGTGTGCTCCAGTAATCACACTGCATACAGTTGAGAAGGTTGGTGATGTGGTTGACCTTTTGACCCGTGAAATACACAATGGTTTTCCTGTTGTAGATGAATTGGAAGAAGATGAGCAGGTATGTATGCACCAAATGAAATAAGAAAAATTGTAGTTAAAAGAAAAATACATTTTGTATCTACACTCCCTATGTAATGAACTGCTCTCCTTGCCAATGACCCACCCAGTTACAGAATGGAATGCTCTGCTTATTAATATAACTCCATTATATAGGAGAGGGAAGATAAAAAATATATTTTGTATTTTTTTAAATATCATTTTTTTCTACTCCCTGTGTATGCACCCGTAAACATGGTAGACTATGGTTTAGTTATACTATTTTGTTATCATCTTTTACTGACAAATCACTTTCCTTGAAAAAGAGCAATATCAAATAGCCCCATGTGAAATATGGGTGGAATTTCTGTTTAAGTTGTTGTTAATATTCAAATTTGCACAACACATGGCTTGGTAGCGGGAGCTTATATGATTCGTATTACATGCAATGATGGCACGTAGTTTGATCAATAACAAATTGAGAACAGAATTTATAGCAACTAAGCTGACGATAGTGTTTTTTCTGACTAGAGTAAATATTATGCAAATAGTGTAGTTCTTGATTGGTTAAACTCTGGTTGTTCCAAGTATACAGCTCACTCCTCTGACAAAATTGTGTCAGTTTTTTTTTTCACAAAAAAAAATGAGAAAACTATACATGAAATGGATAGTTTGCAGTATATATACAGTCAATATAATGCAGATAGTGTAGTTCTTGATTGGTTAAATTTTGGCTGTTCCAAGTATACAACTCCTACCTCTGACAATATTGTGTCATTGCATATTTATTTATTTTTTCACAAAAAAATGAGAAAATTATAAATGAAATGGATAGTTTACAGTATATATACAGTAAATATTATGCAAATAGTGTAGTTCTTGATTGGTTAAACTTTGGCTGTTCCAAGTATACAACTCACTCCTCTGACAAAATTGTGTCAGTTTTTTTTTTCACAAAAAAATGAGAAAACCATAAATGAAATGGATAGTTTACAGTATATATACAGTAAATATTATGCAAATAATGTAGTTCTTGATTGGTTAAACTTTGGCTGTTCCAAGTATACAACTCC
Organism: Saccoglossus kowalevskii; assembly: GCF_978046115.1. Classification (NCBI taxonomy): domain Eukaryota; kingdom Metazoa; phylum Hemichordata; class Enteropneusta; family Harrimaniidae; genus Saccoglossus; species Saccoglossus kowalevskii. Next base: position 13,286,680 of record NC_140658.1, read on the forward strand.
CTCCTCTGACAATATTGTGTCATTGCATATTTATGAGAAAATTATAAATGAAATGGATAGATCACAGTATATATTTACATAGTTTCTGAATAAATACCACTCACATAAACATCAAATTTATGCATTGCAGTTAGAAGGAAATCATGGGCGACTGAAGGGGCTTATACTGCGTGAGCAATTGTCAGTGTTATTGAGACACAAGGTAAGACACTTCAAATGTTGTTGTAGTTAACCTCTGATTCACATTTATATTTGAATTCATTTTTGAGTTTGAATAGCTTTGAATTATTGACTCATAGCTTGTTTTTTAAAATTATTTTGTAGAAATATTCAAAGATATTGCCAGTGATTGACTCCCGTGTGCGAAGCACAAAAGGGAGTCTTTGCAGTTACCCTGTCTGTATGTCTGTATGTATGTATGTATGTATGTATGTATGTCACTTTTTTTGTTCCACCGTTATCTCAAGAACCACTAATCAAATTTTGGTGAAACTTGGTACATAGATGCTCTGGGATAATGCGCAGAGTTGATTAAGTTTTGGTAAAAATCTATGAATATTAATTACCTAATTTGCATGATAATTAGCTGATTTTTAGCTGTTCCAATACTGTTCCACTGATATCTGAAGAACCACTCATTGGATTTTGATGAAACTTGGCACATGGATGCTCTGAACTAGTGCGCAGATTTGATTAGTTTTGGGTAAAAATCTATGAATATTAATTATCTAATTTGAATGATAATTAACTGATTTCAAGCTGTTCCATGACTGTTCCACTGATATTTGAAGAACCACTCATTGGATTTCAATGAAACTTGGCACATGGATGTTCTGAACTAATGTGCAGATTTGATTAGTTTTGGGTAAAAATCTTTTAATATTATTAATTACCTAATTTACATAATGATTAATCAATTTTCGGCTTTTCCACTGATATCTCAAGTACTAATCATAACATTTCAATAAAACTTGATACATAGATGTCATATGACACTGCACAGACCTGATAGTGTTTAGAGTAATATCAGTACATATTAATTACCTAATTTGCATAATTAATTAATTTTCAGCTTTTGATATTTCGAGTAGTAATGATCACATTTCAATGAAACTTGGTACATAGTTACTTGAGGACTGTGCAGAGACCTAATTAGTTTTTGGGTAAATATGTGTGCATATTAATCACCTTATTAGCATAATTAGTTAATTTTCAGCTTTTCACCTGATATCTCAAGTACTAATCATCACATTTCAATGAGACTTGCGTCATTTTCTAGGAATATGCAGAGACCTGATTAATTTTGGGATGAATAATTGTGCCTATTAATTACCTAATTTGCATAATTAGTTAATTTTTTGCTGTTCTATGGCTGTTGCACTGATGTCTACAAACCACTCATTGGATTTCAATGAAACTTTTAAAGAGTGTACTCATCACATTTCAATGAACCTAGGACTATACACCATATTAGTTTTTGGTAAATATGTATGCTTCTTAATCACTTAATTAACATAATTAATTAATACTGATATCTCAAGTATTGATCATCACATTTGAATAAAACTTGGTACATAAATGCTCTAGGACAATAGACGGCCTGATTAATTTTGAGTTAAAATCTGTTCATATTAACTCTCTAATTAGCATAATAATTAATATTTTTTGGGTTCTAATCACATTTCAATGAAACTTGGTACATTGTGCAGACCTTATTAGTTTTACACTTAAATCTGTTCATATCAGTTACCTGATTTACATAATTAGTTTTCAGCTATTCCATCAATATCTCAAGTACAAGTAATTTTGAATTAATTTTTAATGTGTCTTCAATACTCTCAGCACACGGGAGTTCTTTCTAAGCTTTCTTTGATTTTAAAAATATTTTAACATTTGAATGACTGAAATGAGTAATTTTATGACACCATAAATATGTAAATGAATATTAATCCGAATACAAGACCAGTAACTACTCCGTGGTAATCTGGGTGAATATATGCTGCTGTCATTATTTATTGTAAACAAGATTTACTTGCTAAAATTGAGAAAATTGTTTTTAAATTAGTATTTTTTTTTTCAATAATCTACCATGTTATTATTATCCCCTGTGTAATACTTATTTTCCACCCCCATGAATGGAATGGACTATGCCCTGCAAAAAATGAATAACAAAATGTTGAAACAGAGTTTGACAAATCTAGATAAAATTTTATGATGTGTTAATTGCCATGTATCTTAAAAGTGTTTTTTTCTGAATATGCCTGACAGAACAGACTAACTATCGCAGAGTTGTCTACTAAGAGCATTAAAAAATAGTTTAGATAGTAAAAACAAGCAACTCTTCAAGAGTTTATATAAGAAATTAATGTCTACAAATTGTTGTCTTCTCTCTAAAGCAGGTAAAACCATATGAGCAATCAAGGACTGCATTATTGTAGCTTAAAATGGCACACTCATCTCGAACTTTATAGAATTATAATCATCAACTTGATACCTTTTGTCTATATTTAGGTATTCCTGAAAGTGGATGACATGAATAATATACCGCAGCATTTGGTGGATGAAGTCTCTCAGAAATTGACGTTGACTGATTTTCGGGATGCGTATCCAAGGTACCCTCATATTGAGGTATGTCATAATACAAATAAGATACAGTCCAAGAACCCCATTTCGGTATGTAGTATTTTCCAATCCTTGATTAGTGAGTAGCCTATGGCATGGAAAGTAATGCTTCGCTACGGTTTATAAGCAAAACGCTTCCCAATAACCGCGCTCTCATTGTATTACCATAGGTTAGATAACATGATTTGTATATCTAAGATTACTATGCTGTAAAATACATTTTGGCTGTTTTGTATGAAGTTTATTTTCACCGGATTTTATTTTCGCTGATTCCTCTCTTCAGTTAAAATAGCGAAAATAAATTCCAAGTGAAAATAAAGTACTTTAAAGTATAGTAAAGGCAACAAAAACTTAGTTTTCATTTCGCCATTTTCTGCTATTATCTGCTATAAATTTTATGTGAATATATAAAATTACAATTTCCTCACTGTAAATATGCTCACATATCAAAATATTGTTAAAATAAGTAATAATAAATTATGAGAGATCAATAGCCCTCACTTTACATTATTTGTTATTAATTAATTATATTGATTAATAATCAAATATAAGTATAGTTATCTGCTGCTAAACTGTAACCTGAGAATATGACCTGAGGATACCCTGTGTGACCTTGCGGCACAATGCATGTTGGGTAAACCCTCGGATAATGTTAGATTTGAACTCACCAGTTTTTGACCAAACAGGGTAATCAGTGAGAAAGTGGCTGCCTGGGGAGGTGTGCATGGTATAAATGACTAGCAGTGGTGATTAAACCAGGGGGCTGTTGGTCTTTTTTCGGGTAGAGCTCCTTTAGTTTATGTCAGCACTAGCCAGTCACTGTCGCTATTTGTTGTAATTTTATAATTAAATGTGGGTGAGTTTCACAAATAAGCTTGGCTTGCATGCAGCGCTGTTCAAAAAGACCTGTTACACAAGGCAAATGCAACACAATTGTCGCATAATAATAAATGTAAAGTAAATGAAGGTTCTAACTAAAACCTTAGTAAATTGCATATCTTGTCAAGAAGGTATGCAACAGGTGGACATGATAAATATTATTACAAGGAAATGTCAATTTGACTGACCAATGAATCAGATCCTATCATATCTTATAAACAAATGCAAAATACAACTTAAATTGTCCACAACTGAGGTGTTAGCAAAACAAAACCAATGAGCTGAACAAGCTCAACATGTAGAAGTTAGCCCTAACAGTCAAAGTATTGTTTGATTTCATGTACCCAGAGTTATAGCATGATCAGATGCTCCAACACCAAATGCTTAAGAGATCTTTCAGTTCATGCATTTTTGCATGTCTTGTTCGTCTCCAGGGTGAGGGAGGTGGAGGTTGGGCACTTGACTCTTGATTGCCTTCAAGGCCCGCCTTGATAGTGTCACATCTTGCCAGAGTGTGTTTACCTTCAGCATGACAAATGAACATTTGAGACTGACTGATCTTGTGTGCATCTGTGATAGTGCAGAGTACACAAACAGGGCACAGGAACATGGAAACCGGTTAATCTTGTCTCTGGTTCGTAACTCTAAAAGGTGATTAGTCTACAAAGTTTCCGAGAAGGCCTAGAATTCTCTTTATTTCCTCCCTGAAGCCACGGCTAGTGTTTTTCTTGTGCAGTTGGCAAGTAGCACTGCACATTGCAGCTCATTAGGTGGCGGCTGAAGAGATGCCAACACTACTACCAAGATGGTGACTAATCTCAGAAGGTGTTCAGCCCACGTTAGAAGAAGTTCTTTGAATAGTGTGTTAATCCTACCCAAGCTAATGCAAATCCATCTTATCTAAGTTGGAAGATAGCCTGTACTGAAAGTGTAACATGGAACAGCTACAGGGTCATTGAATCAACCATATTGGACATTGTCACTGACCGTGGGTCGCAGGGAAACATCCTGGGATGCTCTTTGAGCAGTGACCAGAAGATGTACAAAGATCCACCCTTGACTCAGCCAGAATGGCACTATCAATGTCATTGTTGTTTTGTTTAATAAAGAGTCTTATAATGAATTGCTGGCAAAAAGGGTTAAGGTCGATCAATACTAAGAGCATCAGGAGTCAAAGAGTAGTTTTTTGCCAGAAAGATTAAGGTGCAATGATACATCCAGACTGGGTGTTCATACATGTTAAAATCTGATTGGTTGTTTGTCATTTATAATGAACTCTGATTGGCTGTTCATTTCATAAAGAACTCTGCTTGGCTGTTCATTTCATAAAGAACTCTGATTGGCTGTTCATCATTCATAGTGAATTCTCATTTTATGATAGATTGGTTCCTCATTTATGTTAAACTCTGACTGCATGGCTGTGCATCATCCATGATGAACTCTGATTGGCTATTCACCATTCATGTTCATTATTCATATTAAACTCTGATTGGCTATTCACTTGTTGTATTAAACTCTGTTCATCCTTCATAATGAACATTGTTTGGCTGTTTAACAATCATATTAAACTCTGGTTGTTATCATTCATAATAAAATCTGATTTGTTGTGCATTATTCATACTGAACTCTGTTTGGCTGTTCACCATTCATAATGAATTCATATTGGCTGCTCACCATTCAATATGAACTCGTATTGCCTGTTCATCATTTATAATGAAATTTGATTGGATGTTCACCATTCAATATAAACTCTGATTGGCTGTTCATCATTTATAATGAAATTTGATTGGATGTTCACCATTCAATATAAACTCTGATTGGCTGTTCATCATTTATAATGAAATTTGATTGGATGTTCACCATTCAATATAAACTCTGATTGGCTGTTCACTATTTATATTCAACTCTGATTGGCTATATATGCATTATTCATAATGAACTCTGATTTGCAGTTTACCATTCATAATGAACTTTGATTGGCTGTTGACTATTCATAATCATAATTAACTCTCATTGGTTATTACATTCTGATTGGCTGTTCACCTTTTATATTGATCTCTCATTGGATGTTCACCATTTACAATAAACTCCGATTGGCTGTGCATTATTATATGCATAATGAACTTTGCTTGTTCAACATTAATAATAAATTATGATTGGCTGCTTCCCAGTCATATTTAACTCTGGTCTGATTGGTTGTTCACCATTCACAATAAACTCAGCTTGACTCCTCACATTTTATATCAAACTGTCATCGACTTTTCATCATTCATAATGAACTCTGATTGACTGTTTATCATTCATAATGAACTCTGATTGACTGTTTATCATTCATAATGAACTCTGATTGACTGTTTATCATTCATAATGAATTCTGATTGACTGTTTATCATTCATAATGAACTCTGATTGACTGTTTATCATTCATAATGAACTCTGATTGACTGTTTATCATTCATAATGAACTCTGATTGACTGTTTATCATTCATAATGAACTCTGATTGACTGTTTATCATTCATAATGAATTCTGATTGACTGTTTATCATTCATAATGAACTCTGATTGACTGTTTATCATTCATAATGAACTCTGATTGACTGTTTATCATTCATAATGAATTTTGATTGACTGTTTATTATTCATAATGAACTCAGATTGACTGTTTATCATTCATAATGAACTTTGATTGACTGTTTATCATTCATAATGAATTCTGATTGACTGTTTATCATTCATAATGAATTCTGATTGGCTGCTTATCATTCATAATGAATTGAATGCTCACCATACACAACAAACTCTGACTGGATTTTATATTTTGCTCTCATGGTTATTCTTTGTATTTCAGTGCGGAGGTCCTTTTTTGTCTTCCCATGAAGAGTGGTGTCATTCTCTGAAAGTTAGTCGATATACTATGCACGCATCAACAGTTAAATGTACCTCAACATCTTGAAAAGAAAAGTTTATTTTGAAAACAAAGACAAGGATTTAGCTATAAATCTGCTTTTTCAGATTATTAACAGAGATTTATTTGGACTATAATGTGAAATATTTGATTGTCTGAGTTGTGAGAAACGTAACTTTTCAATGATTTTCAATGATGTCTCAATGTTGGCAAACATTTTCACAGCTAATTTGATTTGTTGTACTTTTGCATCATGTTCCAAAACGATTCACCTGCATTCAAAAATGAATTTGGCGTTCAATACCAATCCCTAAAAGCAAATGGCCGCAGAGTTGTTATTAAGATTGAGAGCGTCGTAGGACTTGTTTTTACCTCCCAAATATTTGTTCATTCAATCTCGTCATTTTGTCCGCTGTCCAAATACCCAGGTATCAAGATTACATAGATGTAGATGAATAGAACAGTTAACACGATGATGGGAAAAATGGAACATTATTTGAGTACCAAAAACAAGTCTTGTCCTTCTCTCAGTTTTTTCAACATTTCGGCGGCCATTTTGTATCTATGATCTATTCATACATATTCATGACATCAAATATTTCACCTTAGAAATGAACTCGGAGTGAGGCAATATACAGAATAAACTATTAATAATATTATTTTTATTTACACACCATAAAAAATATTGTAAATTTTTTTTATTCAAGATGTGCCATGAATGTGCATGTTTGTAGTAGACTGTGATGTGCTTGTCATAGCACTCGGTAATAACTGTCCAACTTTCAAACACTCTCATGTGCTCAATGCCAACATATTAGTGCCACCCATGTGACTGAAACACCACAACTGGTTTGTATTTGCATCCTATACATGTAAAGAGTAGTGGTCCCAACCACGCTATTTAAATGCATTTTTACTCATATTCATTTATTTTGCTATGCGTAGATTTTGACATGTATAATGCATGCATGCATGCATCAGGAATGAACCGAGCCATTCAAATATCCATTCCCATACCATACTAAGAGTAGTATTAATTGATTCCCCATGATTGCTGCCTAATTACTTGTCCATATTGTTCATAATATAGCAAAAGCCTGTAATTGAGTGCATGACTGTCTTTTAATTGTCCAATGGTATGAACAAATGGAAACGACCTCATTATATACTGTATTGACTTTGTGTTTGTATTTTATGTGATAGAATTGTTCATATTATTAGTAGTGATAAAGTGTGCACATCTCAGGGGTTGAAGTTAAAAATTAAATGTGCCTGTCTGTTGTATAGGTTTAAGAAATGTGCATGCCCCAATGGATGATGTAATTGTCCTAAGCAAGATAAATTACAACGTATTATTTGAAATGACATTTTCATCTTTGCTTCATCATTATTTTTTAGATTTTTTTAGAAGTCTGAAAGCATTTTTTGTTTGTTTATCAACAACTTGGGGCTATTCCATTGGTTCAGTTACTAAAAACTTGATTGATTTGTTCACATTTCTATATTTACCTGTCCGACATAAAATCTGCTTTTCTGGGACAGATGCACTGGCCTTAATTTCAACCCCCTTCTGTATTAATCATTCATTGCAGATTTATTCACCATATGTAAATTTAAGTAGAAGACAATTTATCAATGGAAATACCCTGAATTTATTCATTTTGCAATAAATTGTACCTCCAGTCAATTTACGGTCATTGACACCAGCCTATATGGTTACCGTCAAATTTGTTGTATCACAAAATGTTGTTTGTTTGTTAACTTAAAGAGTATTTTTGATATTTGATATCCTGATTTACTGAAAAGGTCAATACTATGGTTACACACAATAGAATGAAAAGAAAAATAGCTCCATGATTGCCACAATAAAGCAATGAATACTGTCGTGTGTTTTCAGACTAGCAATCACAAAATTTATGAGTGTGCTTCTGTTATAAATATGACAAATTCAACAGAAGCTATTATGTGAATTATATATATTCATAAGGCAGGCAAAGTATAGTCATCTACTCTTTTATTTCTTGTTAGGATATTGTTATCACACCTGAAGAAAGAGAGATGGTTATTGTTCTGACTCCATTCATGAATCCATCTCCTTACTCAGTAGTAGAGGTGAGTAGTGCAATTAGATAACTAATAACATTATAGATTTATAGACCAAGTATGAGTGCACAGTCTGAGTGTTATGTGGTCATGGCTGGCTGTGGGTTGGTAGGGATCAAGGAAGGGTGATAGCCAGTATGAGCAGGACTGTATAAGTTGACAGGTATAAGTAGATAGGTATAGGGCTGTATTTGAGCAGTACTGGCGTAAAAGAACAGGATGTCAGCACGATTGGTATAAAATGGATTGGGTGTAAGGTGTAATAGGACTGGGTTTAAATGAAACAAGTGTGGGCAGGGCTGTATTAATTGAATGTGGGTTGGACTAGTATGAATGGGCTGTAATGATGTAAATGAAATAGGTGAGATTGAAATTGATTGGGGTTGGAAATTGATTGGGGGTGGACTGGTTTGAATGGAATGGGTATGTGCATGACTGGTTTAAGGTATTTTTGCTGAAGGGATGATCCGTGAAAATAAAATCCAGCGAATATACTTTTTTTCCTATATTTCACATTAAACTCATGAAAAATCAGTGAAAATAAATTCCAAGCAAAGCGCCCAAAAAGCCTTTTTAGCGAAAATTAATTCCAGCGAAAATAAAGTATTCCATGGTATATTTAACTTTTTACAAAATGATAATACATTTAAATTTGTAACTGTTACAGCCATTTTAATTGTGAGCATTAGCAAACTTCTTACTGAGTGAATTGTTATGCAAATTAGCAATTATCTCAGCTTCTTTTAGTGCACATCCCTGAACTTTAAAAAAAAAATAGCTCCTAGACGCTTTGACCTTTTGTTTTGAAATTTTCACAAATGATTGACAATGTGCTTATCTTCAAAACGCTTTCGGGCATTGCTTTTTGTTTGAACAGTGTTACAACAATTGTACAGACAACTAGCCTGCGTGTTAATTTATGCATAAACTTGAAGTAGTGAAATTTGAGCTGCTGCCCTGCAAAATTGACAACTGGTAGACAGTTTTCAAGACGGCACTTTCTTCATAGTAAACAGATGTACCCGTAAACCCGTAAACTAATTTTTTTCAAATCACTTTTGACCAAAACAGCACATTTTTGTGCATATTTCAAACTACATTGTCCATAAACAGAAAATACTAACAAAATTTTAAAATTCATACAATAAGCTTTTCAAAAATATATAGTTTTGTGGACAAGGGAGGTCATCTTGGTTTCCTAATTTACTAATTGAAATACATCAGGTAAACTGCATCTCTAGACTACCTTAAATGAAATAGGTACTGGTAGGACTGGTGTAAATGAAATGGGTGTGGGCAGGACTGGTGCAAATGAAATGGGTGAGGGCAGGACTGGTGTAAATGAAATGGGTGTGGGCAGGACTAGTGTAAATGAAATGGGTATGGGCAGGACTGGTGTAAAATGAAATAGTTGAGATTGAAATTGGGTGGGGATTGACTGGTGCAAATGGAATGGGTGTGGGAAGAAGTGGTGTAAATGAAGTGGGTGTGGGCAGGACTGGTGTATTGAGTGAGCTTCTAATTGGGTACAGGCTGGACTGGTGTGCATAGAATGGGTGAGGGTAGAACTGGTGTAAATATACTGGGTATGTGCAGGACTGGTGTAACTGAACTGGGTGTTAATGTATTGGTCACATTGGTAGGACTGAAGATTGCTTATAGTTTGTTTTTATACTAATTTATAGTGAAAATATTTTACTGGAATTGTGATTTATTTCAGACTGCCAGTTTGCCGAGAATATTCCGTTTATTTAGAGCTCTTGGTTTATCATACTTAATAGTAACTGACTCTGAGAACAAGGTATGGATGGGAAAGAATCATTGCTTGCCTTTAACCAAAGCATATCTTACTAGACATGTTGGTGTTTATAAATATGTATATATATATATATATATATATATATATATATATATATATATATATATATATATATATATATATATGATGTAAACACTGTCAATTATTGAATTTTCAACACTTGGAGGGTGTTGTGATCTATTTTGAGGATGTTGTGACACACAAATCTGGTTGTATTTTGGCTGCTGTAACATATCTTTATTATTTCTAACTGTCAAAATTTGGACTGATTCCGATAAAATTAAAGTTGTGTACACATTTAGTTTGATATAATTGCATGATGGCTGTGAGTGAGAAGTGGATGGTACATGTAATATTGTACATGTAATATTTGAATGAACACAAATATTCATATTTTAATTTAGCAGTGGTGTCATTACTTTTATCAAAGCACACAGTAAAAATTGAATATGGACTGCAATTTGACAAGATAAAATGTTGTTTAGAATATCCAACACATTTTTTACACGAGAAATTTTTGTTACTGGCTGTTTAAGTCGAAATGAAAAACAGTTATTGAATCATGAACTTCAAATTCTAAGTATTTTGAGAGATTTCCAATTCAAAATGGCTGCCGCTGTAAGGCTTAATTCTTAATGGGGGAAATCATAGAGTCATTTCCATCTGATGAAACGAAATTGATCACGTCATTGCTAGTTTTATCCTTAAGGAATACTTGACAAATGACATACTGTAAACCACTTGGTTTTTTTTGCTGGAGATTTTCATAACTGGCTCTATAAATTTGTCTCTTGCGAATTAAAAACGGTTTACGGTATTTGATCACACTGTCAAGGACTACGTGGTATTTTAGATAAAATTTGAAATGTAAAGGAGATATTTTATTTTTTACCAGTGTATTGGTATGGTAACACGCAAAGACCTTGCTCGCTACAGTCTCAATGTCAGATGGAATTGCAGTGTATCGCTGGACGAACTTGAAGTAAGAAGAAGCTGATTTCATAACATGATGGGTGTGAATACTAATCGTGACGGTGGATGGCGTGCACGGATGTGGTGGCACCAAGACAATGGTAAAAAAGCGGTAATACACAGAAAATGCACTCTGTTGATTGGTCAGGCGTGATGTTTGGTGGAGGTGATGCTTACCCACTATGTCACATGCCTGGGTTGGTAACGTCAATGCTTCCATTGCTGTGGCCTAGACATCACTCCGTGAGGTCTGAGATCACTACGAACAAACAAAAACAAGGAGTGTATTAAACCACTAATAATTGAAAATACAAAGCTGAAGATGTTGATTCGAAAAAGCAAATTTATCAAAAATAAAAATACTGTCATGAGATTACATTGAGATTTTGATTACTGTCTTGAGATTATGATTACACCATCTTGTTTTGAAGAAAAAGAAATGAGCTGGCTTTGACAGAATTTGTCACAACTACTTTGCAATATCATTTACACTATGCAGAGGCTGAATATATCAATATATTCATACATTATTGATTCATTGTATAATGACTCAGAAGTCGCACATTTTTTTCTGTTTGCAGTAACAATTAGTACAAAAAGTTGTGAAAAACTACATAGTATGTTGTGTTCCTTCTCAAATATTCATACTTACTTATTCTGCTTGATTCCTATTTTATACTACCAGTAGTTATTTTACTCTAACATTATGAATAATAGTCTAGAAATGTAACAGTTGTCCTTTTTTTTCAAATACCCACAATGCATCTGTTCTATAAAAAGTATTTTCTGCAAAGCAAGCATGGTAGTGGAACAAAATTAACATTTTCGGAAAATTTATCCGAAAACATCTGCAAAAGAAAACTAGAGCCTCTCTCCAAACATTTCACCAATTGTTTCCCAAATGGCCAAATGTTGGAACATAATGCTATGAGGGGACCTCCTTAGTATTAAAACTTGTTTAACCATACCTTTTTTTCTCATACTTGAAACCCATTTGATAGAATCTGTAAATTATTGAAAAGTGATGAAAATTCATCTTTCTACCCTCTCTGTCTGGCACAGAATATAGTGCTGTTTGAATCTGACGGCTTTTAATCTATTTTCCATGACCCTGAAAGTTCACACATCCTGGTACTTTCTTGGGAAAGAAATTCACTACCAATGAGAATATAAGGTTCAGAAGGTACATGTACCAGGATGTATGACCTTTAGGGGTCAGACAGTACCAGGACGCATGACCTTTAGGGGTTAGAAAGTACCAGGATGTATGACCTTTCGGGGTTAGAAAGTACCAGGATGTATGACCTTTCGGGGTTAGAAAGTACCAGGATGTGTGACCTTTAGGGGTTAGAAAGTACCAGGATGTATAACCTTTAGGGGTTATGCATACAGTTTGTTGATGATTATAAATTCTTTGAAAACTATATTTAAAAGATGAAACATCATATTAGTTTATTTCGTCAATAATAAACATTGAAAATAACTGAATTTGGTAACAAAAAACGTTGTTTGAAAATATAAAAAATACAACTTTTATTTATGGTGGCATAACAATTACAGTGTGTGATTAAATACATGTTTATTTGCAGTGGAGTAAAGACTTTACAACCTCTAGTGAATCATTCCCCCTCATTTTGCATAATAATGTCAGGTGACTTTGTATGGTAATATTACAGTAAATCAGGCTGCAGTGTCTTAGAACCATCATGTTTTCTAATTTTTTTAAAATGTCTTTAAAAATTTAACTAGAAATATCTGTGCCTTAGATGATGCTAGTTACATACCTTAGTGACACAGTCTTAATCTAGTACTCAAGGTGTTTGTTAGTTTGTTGCTTATTTCCTGAATGAGCGTGCTGTTGATTTTTGTAGTGTATAAATCATTTCGGATAATGGTATCTGTCACATGACAGGTATCTTTTGATCAGGGAATGTAAGATATAATCAAAAACTTTTTTTTGTGTGAAATTACAGCCATAGTACATTTCTATTAGAAGCACATTAATTTATTATTCAAAATTTATGGTAATCAAATATATCAAATTTCCATCTAAAAAATGAAATATAAAATACCAATAAAGAACATCATTTTGGTTAAAATTGGATAAAGAAAAAAATGTTCTGACACCTTTTCTATTTTATTCTGAAAATAAATTTATGATTTTTCATGAGAACTGAAATTTTTGTTAGATTTTTCTAAAATTTTGACATGAAAAACAAAAAAAAAAAGCTTCGCCACCAGAACCATGACCATTTTTTAGGTGAGCCTAATAGAATGAATACAGTACTGTATTTGTAGCACATGCAGTGTGAATAGATTAAGTCCTCATAATTAAGTTATAGATTGCCTTTTTTGGTTGTTGTGCTTCTAATAGTGAAAATATGATATATTGGTGCCAAACAGTTATGTACATGAGGGATGTACTTAGAACATAATTTTAAATTTTGATGAAGAATTGGACACTGTCATGTCAGTGCTTTCTATTTAAACTGCTGTGAATTTGTATGTGATATTTGTAAATTACTGTTAAAACAGAATTGGTTTAGTTCTGTTGTTTATTAATACAGATTTTACAGTCGTCATTGCCAATCCCACTACTTCCCACACCTGCCCCAGGCATTCACGATCTCATTGTCTGCACATAACGTGTGCGAAAATTAAATTTGTGTCTGGTCTACCCATGATGCCTTGCATTTCAGTGTTCTCTAGGATCGACCTATTCTTAAAATTCTTGGGTAGACCTAGTTGGGGTAATCAAACCAATAGTGGTAGTGATTGGCTAGTGATGACATAAACTTTTCATTTGTTGGTTAAATTATTAAAATAATATTTGATTGCATTAAATTATTATCTTAATTCATGAATAAAACAAACTATTGTAGCTTAATTTTTATACAAAATAATATCTGCATAATTTAAAAAAAAAAATTATAGATGATGCAAATAAAAATTGATGACAAATTGTCGTGTAGATATAGTGTTTACTCTGAACATATGTAGTCTGATCTGCCCACAGTAAATTAAATCAACTGATTAATTAGCAGGAGATACGAAAACCAGTTAAATCTAACTCAAACGAGTTAAATCAAAGGGAGTCGTCTACCCATGAGCCTTTGCGTTCTTAGCGTATGGTGTCATCATCGCTTGGGACTCAATTTCTGTGCGCAGATGACAACCCTCCCGCTTTAATATAAAAAAAGCATGGTTCAGAAGCTTGGGCATCTTACTTGAAATAAAATAAACAAACCTTTCTCGTTTTTGTAAAAAAAAAATTGTCCTATTGTACTAAAGTGTGAATATGTCAAATAGTATACGGTTTATTTTGTATATTTTTTTGTTATTTTCTCCTGGAGTTTGTCTGTATATAGTGTGTTCATTATATTTAGTTTAAGTTCTGTACATGAACATTTTAAATCCAGCTTCTCATGTTACAAGAGCACATTTTTAAAACCTGGATCACTTGTATACTGCCCTCTAGTGGCTGTAACACTGCCCTCTGGTGTCAGTGAAAACAATATATATTGTGATATGTGGTATAAATGTAGATAAGGAAAGTGAATATTTTAATCACTACTTGTAATTTGTATAAAGAATCAAAAGACAGAAATTTAAAAGAGAATATTTTACTTTCACAGACAATATAGTAAGTATCTACTTCTTTTTGCACAATTGTACATTTTTGTCAATATTTTGCAACTTATTCTAAATCGCTCTAATTTTGTTTGGAATGAATTGTCGTTGTGGATTTAATGAGTCTGGGAGAATCACAAAATATCATAGCTACAGATATTTCACTGATGTCTTTTGATGGAGTGGTGTTAACTTGGCGAAACTTTGTCCTCGCGATCATTCTCAAATTATAAAATAGCAAGCTATTTACAATATTTACTGAAGTTTATTACACCAAAGTCAGCAAATGCATGTTTATTTTTACAAATATCCTTGTAAATTAATGTCATTCAAATCACTGTCATGCAACAATAGACATTAAAGTTAGAACAATCTCTGTCCTGCACTAGTTCATACAAGTGTAACTGTCATTATAGTTTATAAATACTGTGAAATAATTTATTTTAGCTGGAATAAATTTTCGCTGAAAAGACTTTTTGGGTGTTTTGTATGAAATTTATTTTCACTGATTTTTGACGAGTTGAATGTAAAATATAGGAAAAAAGGTATATTCACTGGATTTTCACTGAATCATTCCTTCAGCTAAAATTAAGTCCAAGCGAAAAATTAAATATTTTACAGTATTTAGGTTTATAAATCTATTTATAACACACATGCTATAGCTGACTTCAGTGTATTAAACCCAGTAATAAAAAAATTTTCAATAAACTATGTGATTAACAAGACATTATCTATCTAAAATAAAAATATGGAGGAAAAAAATGATTTATTTTGCCTTGGACACCTGGGATGTGTGATTAATTCAATATCTCATTAGAAATTCAGGTTGCTTGATAAAAAAAAAAAAAACATTAAATTATTCTGGGAATTGTTATTCTAAGAATATTTCCAATATTTGGGGCAACAAATGTATGTTTTAGAAAAAAATGTATTTTTTCAAAAAGATGCAGAAATTTGGAAAAATATGAGTTTATTATTATGATGATCAATTTCTAATCAATTAATCATTAAAATAAAATATGTATAATTTGTTTCCAAAAATCAAAATTCATATTTTGTTATTTTTTATTTATTGATAGTTGTCGCCTATAAAATAATATTTTACCGGGGTAACTAATTTTTCGCAGATGATGCTGAAGACAATATCGTATTCAGTGTTTTTGGTATAATAATGGAAAATTATTTCAGAGAAAAATATTCAAAAAGTACTTCTAATTCTTTGCTCTGAACTACTGTAAACAGCTGTTTCTGGCTGTAGTCTTTCAAATTTTCACAGGTTCACGGTGAAAACATTATGTTTTACAACGTTTGTGAAAGTTGAAATTGTAAAGTGATAGTATATTTAATGTGTTAATAATATCTGTGTTTATTTCCTGTACTTAAGAGTAGAAAAATAGATGAATAATTAGTGTGCTTAAATAATAACACAAATTAATATTGTTACGTTAGGCAGCTGTGAAACTAGGTTAGAAAGTAAACCGGTTCAAACCGGTAGTAAGCAAAATATTGTTTAACATACAGTAAGAAGTTATTTTAAAATGGCTAACAATTATGTAATTTTATTTATTTAAAAAAAAAAGATGTAATATCTACATTTACAAAGTTGTACTTTTTGCGTGAAATACAAATAAATAATGATTAAATGGGACTTTATTGTTGTCTTTTTGTGAATGGTTTCCATGACAATGGAAACAGTTGTATGGTGAAAATGTAAATACATTACAAAAATAAATAGAAACATTACATAATGTATAACTAAAATAAAAATACAATTATAGAAATGTTAGTATTTTATTGATTATTTTTAATTTTGGCCAGTACATTATTCCAATTGCGCATAAAGTAGTTTAGTCTTTCATTTCTCTGGTTTGTTGTGATATTACGTTCTTTAAACTATTTTTTTATTTTTCTTACTTTACTTTTCTTACCGTATATAAGTCACTTATTTTTTAATATTCTTATTTTGGGCTATTTATAAAACTAGATTTGTGGCAAAGTTATAACATTGTAGTCTCCACAGCTGAATGCTCAATGAAATCTATGTATGACATGCGAATTAGAATGGTGACGACATTTCAAGAGGGATTTGTGCTTATTATAAATGTGCGATTTTAGGCCAACACAAAGTACAAGGTCTACTGTGTTTTTACAAAGACGAACAAGGCATGCGTTAGAGGGCGCCATTTATGACCTCCAGCCAAAAGGATTGCGGTTCTAGACATCTCTCCAAATTCATTGTTATGTATCAACAGCAAGTTCTGATTGGTTCACACGTACACTAACACTGAATGGCTGTAATATACCAGCAGTCCTGGGGTAAAATGCTGAGTACAGTGCCATCTTGAGAGGCTCAGATATTAACGAGAAACAGAATTTAGCCTAAGCTGAAATAAAGTGTCTTAATTTTATATAAAATATTCTCCTCTCAGTATTAGCTGAGCCTAATCAATCTATCCTACCGATTGGAGCTAATGTTTGATCGTAGATCCTCCAGTAGAGGGTACTGGAGGGTCTATAATTGGATGAAATATATTTTCTAATTGTACACAATGAAAAAAAAAATCAAACTTAATAATCACCTGTAGAGGGTGCTCTGTGTTATGAACAGGACTAGTAATATTTACTGAATTATTATGATTTATAAGTTAGAGGGCACACTGCAATCTGAAAATCATAGATGCTGAAATATCAGAAATATACTCAAGTGTCACATCAACTGCCTCTAGAGGGCGGTAAATAGCATTGGGATTTGGCCATCAAGTTCCCATGTTTTGTTCCATTGTCAATACCCTGCATATTGTATACAAGAGAGTAAGAGTAGATGAAAAACTATATTTTTTTTTAAATATATTTTTCCTATTCCCAGTGATCTGTTTGTACATTTCAAAGTTTGGGGAAAACATAAGCAACTTTCCAGCTAACTATAGAGGGAGACATACAAACTGAAACCAATTAACACACTTCGACCCACAGGATAAGATAAAGTTTTGCTTTCACTAGCGGAATGTGACTTTGATGTAGATAGCTACTTTATTCCTAAAATTTGGATCAATAAAAATGATTTTTGCCTTATTGATATTCACAACTGCTTCCAATCATGCAAATGACCCAACTAGTAATTCACTGACTCCTCTTTGACACAACAGAAAATCATATATTGATATAGTGATCTTGAAAAAGTTTTTCCACATTTGGATTTTAAAAGGAGGATGTTCTTTATAGTGATCAATAGAGGGCAATATTTGCAACAAGTTTCAGAATTAAAAACTTTTTTTTCTCATCACAACTTCCTCAAGTGAGGGATGTCATATTTATTTCATTCTGTCAAATTAGGCCAAATTTCAAAAAATAAATTTCAAAGCAACTAATCGAGAGGCAGCCATGAGAAATGCAGAAAAACATTCAGCCACCATCGCAAGAAATAAACAAGCTTGTACAAATATTCATTTATGATTTCTGAGAAAAACTCATTTTAATGAAATAAAGCAAACTATTCAATGCAGGACTTGAACATTAACCCTTTTCAACACTTTTAGTTTCCACCAAATATTTTACACTAAAATTGCCACTGATTTGTCCAAATACTAACGTACTACAAACATTAACACGCGACTGCTGAAAGCCTCAACAGATACTGTAAAATACTTTATTTTAGCTGGAATTAATTTTCGCTGAAAAGACCTTTGGAGTCTTTTGGTATGGAATTTATTTTCACTGATTTTTGATGAGTTGAATGTAAAATATAGGAAAAAGGGTATATTCGCTGGATTTTATTTTTACTTAATTATTTCTTCAGCAAAAACAGCGAAAAATTAATTTCAAACGAAAATAAATTCTTTTACAGTAGTTATTACACTTTGTTGATATCTATTAAAAAAAATTTACTCCAGCAGGTAATATGTTACAGTTAATACATGATATTCACAGCTTGGGGTAAAAAGAGCTTTTGCTTCTCATACATTTGTTTTGCCATCTAGTACACCAGTAGGTACATAAACGATTGGATTGGGGAAATGTTTTTATTCTATTTCAGATGTTTTGTCTATCAAAATAAACCTTTAATGCATGTACATGTATTCAAAAAGATTTATTTAGTAAAATGTTGAATGATTCTCATATCTTGTTGTGGTAATGAATACTGTAAAGTTAATTTTTGCTGAAGACATTTTGGGTGTTCCGTAACAAATTTATTGTCACTGATTTTTGGCAAGTTGAATGTAAGATATGGAAAGGTATATTCGCTGGATTTTCTTTTTACTAAATCATCCTTTCAGCGAAAATAGCAAAAATGAAGTATTTTACAGTAATCATAATACATGTACAACAAAAACAATCAAAACTGCATCACTACATATTTATTTATTTTTATTTTCCCTGGCAGGTGAAGCAAAATCTAAATTTTTGGCCATATTGTTGCATGTACTATCATTTTATTTTAGTACGTCTTGAAAAAAAAAAACCAGTTTACAACAGATTTTTATACAATCATCGAAGTATGGGTTATAGCTGGCCAGAGTTCGAGTACCGGGTATTAACCTTTTCACCACCAAACTTCCTCGCCCAATATATTCTGCACTTTTTGTTTATATTCATCAATATTCCTGGAAATGAACCCTAATTTTGGAGTCAACAGACAAAATTTGAGTCAGAAATATTAGGAATACAAGAAAGAAGTGCAGACAAATTTGGGCGAGAAAGTCCAATGGTGAAAAGGTTAAAGTCGTGAGAGCAAGGAGATATAAATTGTATTTTTGAATACACATATGAACTGTAAAATTAGTAAATTATTTTTCAAATGGCAAAATTTGGTAGTATTTGCTCTCAGTTTCAGGTAAGAGTTCCTTAGGGCCCCCCTCACCCATAGCTCTAACCCTAACCCTGTCTCTCCAGTACCCCTCCTCCACCCTCTCATCAATTGTATATACCACTTATTACTAGTACTGTAAAATGACTAATTTTCGCTGGGTTTAAATTTCGCTGATTTACCATTTCAGTGAGTTTTAAATTCACGGTTTTTATCATTTAGATAATTTGTTCTATGCTAAATTTTACATATTCACTGGGTTTTAATTCAGCACATTTTCCAATCAGCCAAATAAGCTAAATTAAAACCCAGTGAATAATTAACCCCTTTACAGTATTTGGAGGGTCATATTCAATTACAGTGGGGGGGGGGCTGGAGTGGGGGGGTAGGATTCAGGTTAGGGGGTGAGAGGGCAGTTTCACATCAGCATATAAAATATAAAACAAATTCTTAACTAAGAATGAATTCAAGCGTTATTATGCTGAACAGACACATGTAGATTCAACAACAATGATTCACAAAGACAGATATAAACAAATGATTGAACAACAAATATCAGTCTAGATTTCAAGGTTTTTGCTTGTTCGCAAAATGCTCAAAATTAAAACGTGCCAATATTTAATGATTCTACAACACCAAACATAGACTCGTTAACACTAAAGACAGCATTAGACTGCTAATTACTGTATGTCAGCCTCTGGAAATCAAGAGGTGTCTTGTTTAATAATATAGTTTGAACAGTAGGTAAGCTTGCTTTCGAATGAAAGTACTGTAGAATACTTTATTTTCGCTCGGAATTTATTTTCGCTATTTTCACTGAAGGAATGATTCCGTGAAAATAAAATCCAGCGAATATACTTTTTTTTCTATATTCCACATTAAACTCATCAAAAATCAGTGAAAATAAATTCCACACAAAACGCCCATAAAGTCTTTTCAGCGAAAATTTAATTTCAGCAAAAATAAAGTATTCCACAGTAATTGATCACTCATGAGTCATTCCATCTCAATATTTACTCATAAACAAATATACAGTGAAAACTGTCCAAACCAAACCCTGTAAGACACACAGCAAACGGTGACAAGTTTTCACCAGTATTAAAAGCATGCTGTATTACACATCAACTTTTGAACAATTTTCTTAGCCATACAAAGAAAGGAATACTATTTGGTTTAGACTGTTTTCACTGTACTGTTAAACATCTAGTAGCAAAAGCAAGTAAACAGCTCGCATATTTTTTTTTCAATCGTATTACAATATTAAATTTTTTTTTTCCTGCACAAAGTTCATACACAATAAATGACAAATTAAGGTCTGCAAATATTGACAAAGTTTTTATAGTTTATGTGACTATTTCCTTCTAGTACAGGGAGAAGACTATGAATAAGATATAAACAAAATTTCTAGTTCCAATTTGCTTCATCTACTTGTGTACTCTTCCATAACATATTGTCATTGGTGGTCGATGAAATTCTCAGTACTTTAATTTGCATGGTTACCTTGGCAACAAGCATCATCTTCTACAAATTGTCTTATAATTCAATGAAATGGCAGCTATTCCATAATGCGATACGTTCAAAATTATACTTCGAAATGTTCGACGTCATATTTCCCAGAATGACGGACTATGTATTGCGGTTACATCATTCGTGGTTCATTTAGTTCGTATTTACAAAGTGTCACAGCGCGGCAAATTCGTCTAGCAGTTAGCCATTTCCATTACATGGCGACTCACACTCAAAGAAAATGCAGTTTCCGAGACAACTATAGCATAAGAGGAAGACAGCAGCGATGAAAACAGCGCTGCAAATAGTACATGGCTTTCTCTCCAAAAAAAAGCTTGTTAGATAGAGAGCCATAAACATGGCGTGATTATGCAGCAACGCAGGACTTATTGCTGGTTTTGGTATCAACAGAATCGGTAGAAGCCACTGTAAACAATACATCTTGAGGCCGGTTTCTCCTGTCGAGCAAATACGTGAATTCAAGTTCAATCCCTGAGAAAAAAACGTTACCTACGTCAACAATGTTGGATTTTCCTGTCCGCACGCCATTTTTGATATCGAGCGATTAACTAACATACAATTTGTAGCTCCGAATTCCAAAACACATTGTCGCTCATACATTTTTAAGTTTGACAACTTTTCGAAAGAATTACCACCTCAAAAAATATATCCTATAAAAATAAAACTGTCAGTCGGCCAGTTAATACAATTTTTACTGCGAAGTTGTTTCACAGCAAATGTGTTGAATACACAGACTACAATTAACGGTAACTTATAATAACACATGTCTCCTGTTCGGAAGTCACTGACGCGCAAGGGAAAATGGTATTTTACTTTACCTGCGATGGTAGGTGATTTAAATTTATTGAGACTGTAAGGAAGAATATAAACAATCTCGGCATTAGGTCTATCTACGTGTGGCCGTAAACTATTTATAATCAAATACCTTTCCGAGGAACGTCCATCAAAAAAGTGTGGTGGGGGGGGGGGGGGGGCTCATTCGATCCATGAAGGCGCGACAATGTCATATAAATCATTATCGGATAATTATCGTCTAATAAAATCTAATGAAATTCTGGCAGAGATGTCTAACTTAGACATTGTTAGACGATATTATCGATAATATCGGAGAAAAACGAACTGTTGCAATAGTTGCCCAGACAGACCTGTCTAACTTAGACATTTTTAGACTTTTTTTAGACATTGTTAGACGATATTATTGATAATATCGGAGAAAAACAAACTGTCGCAATAGTTGCTCAGACAGACCTGTCTAACTTAGACATTTTTAGACTTTTTTAGACATTGTTAGACGATATTATCGATAATATCCGAGAAAAATGAACTGTCCCAACAGTTGCCCAGACAGACCTGTCTAACTTAGACTTTTTTAGACATTGTTAGACGATATTATCGATAATATCAGAGAAAAACGAACTGTCCCAATAGTTGCTCAGACAGACCTGTCTAACTTAGACATTTTTAGACTTTTTTAGACATTGTTAGACGATATTATCGATAATATCGGAGAAAAACGAACAGTTGCAATAGTTGCCCAGACAGACCTGTCTAACTTAGACATTTTTAGACGATAATATCGGATAACGTTAAAAAGTGCAATGTCGCGCCTTCCTCATTCGATCGTTTGTAACGTAAGTAAGTAAGTAATTCTTTATTGCTATCGTATCCCATTTGAGATCTTGACATAAAATACAATAAAGTCAAAAACATGTAATAATAAAGAAAAGATGACAATAAAAGGAAATACTAAAAGTACTGTAAATGAATGAAATAAATACATATCTCACAATAAGAGATAAATGAATAATTGTAATATAATGTAAATTATGTTTTTTTTGAGGCAGCTGGTACTGAAGATATTGTTTGATTTTTTGCTCCCTAAGCATAAAGCAAGTATAAATGTGTTTTGAAACGTCTTTAATTATGTGATCGTTTTTATTATTTAATATGTTTATTTATGTCTCTCCATACATTTTATGTTCAGTAAAAAGGCTGGTTCTTTCTTTATCATTGTATTGTAACTAGTTACTGATTGAAACAAGAATTTGTAGGATGAGGTATGCATGTAGTGTGATATGCAAAGAGAATTGCTAGATAATCACAAACAAAACAAACCTACTATAGAAATGAATGAGTTAGTGAAATAACTGAGTAGTGCCTATCTCTATAGTCACTTGAGGGGGGGCAAGGGTTATTTTCGTTCAACGTAATTGCAATATTTTTTTGTTCGTACAACGTAAATTGAAAAAATAAATTTCGTAATCACAGGCTAGATGAAACAACGTAATCAATCAAATATTTTTTTCGTACTCTGTAAAAACGTACAAGAATTTTCTACGTTTTCTTTCTTAATCTTCTGTAAAATGTAAAATAACCTTTATTTTCTCTGTAAACATTCAATTTTTACTGTAAACTGTAAAAACGTCTTTTTTCCCTTGTAAATTGTAAAAAGCCATTTTTATTTCCCGTAAAACTGTACCAGCTACCACCCTGCCCCCCCCCCTCACTTGTAACCCAAAAAAAGACTGTTAAATAAAACTCTGGTCAAAAATATGCTTTTTTGGTCAAAAGTGGTTTAAAAAAAATTAGCTTAAAAACTTCAAGTCCGTTTGTGGGTAAAATTACATCACTGGATACCTTGGTATACTACTAATTCAAATGCGTCCACTCATCTCTCTAACGGCTTTCGAAGACGCACAGCATGACCTCTAATTTCACTCTTTTCTATTTTTGCATAATTTATATATCCATGTTAATTGCGGACTTGTTATTTTTGTTCCACTCGCCATAATAAACTGTCCGGACGCATTTTGAAGGGGGAACACCTTGTCAATAATGTGTGAAAATTTCGAGGCAAATGGCCAAAGCGTCTATCAGCTATTTTAATTTAAAGCCCAAGAATTCACCAAAAATAGAAGACGAGAAAATGGCTAATTTGCATATTTGCGCGTTAAACCGGGAATTACTGCTTTGTCATACTTTCTAGACTATTGAAATTGAAAGTTAACGTATAGACATAGACATTTTATGTAAAATCGTTGGACCAGAACAACTGCTCTTGAATATATAAATCAGAAACACGTCATTCATACCAGTGTTTTGATGGGGTCGGTAAAAACACGTGGCAATGCCCAGTAAATATGACGTCATCTCATGAATTATTAAACAGGGGTGGTCCTAGGAAGGTGACCTTTTATCACGATCAAAACATCATGGCTTCTCTTCGATGTATTTTCAATAAAAAATCTACGAGTATTTCAGAGCCTATGGTTTACCGTGAAGAGTACAAAGTGGGATATTAAATTATTTATCCTTGATGATTTTTATGTAGTATTGAGAACCAACTCCAGGAAGCGAACGCACAATAATGAATAATCGCGTAATCCTAGAATCGCAACGCGAGGCACAGAAGTTTTGTTCATCGTTTCCAATCCCATTTTTCCCACTGCAACATATTTGTTAAAAGAAATATTTGAATTTTGTTCGTTTTTTAAGGAGGCATTTTTTTATTTTTTCCGATTTTGGCAACGCCTTATTCAGGGATTTTCTAAGACAGTCGCAGACAATCAGCGCACGGATGTACGTACAAAACATGCTGTTGTACTACCGGCGACGGTCGCCTGCAAGAAGAGAGCTCCAGCTCCTAACGTAAAAGTTTTAAAATTTCGACCGGTTTTAAATAATTTGTGTTGGAAATCTGACATGTTTTAAGAGTGCAAAATTATTAAGGTGCATTTTCGAGCGGTCGAATTTTTCTGAATAGAAATCGGCAAATGAAAAAAATGGGAGTGCGAAACAGTGTGCTTCGTTAGTTTAAAAAAAATGGAATGTCCGTCAAATTGACGTAAACTTCCCCATTTTTCACGGAAAAAGCAAAGTTCGTGGCCGAGTTGCAGGCTAAAAAAACTCAAAAATCGAAACAAAATCATCAATCAGTAAGTATTATGACAAGGAAAACAAAACATCAGACGTGGAGAAGCGGTCAGCGCATCAAAAGAGTTGTTACCGTAATGTATCAAGTTACCTCTCTCTGTGATTTATTTTTCATTGAAATTATTTGGTTGTTTTCAATTAATTTTAGCGTACCTTTGCAATTTATCAGTTGCATTGTCAGTTGTTTGCTTCATTGAATTAAACGGAGTTCGTCCGGTTGCAAACAAAGCTGTCTCGCACCACCGAGCAAAACTTGCGAATGAACGAAGTACAGTTACCCATTGGACAAAAGATACACAAAAGTTTGTATCTCCCCGACCCTGTGCAATATATCCGGTTAGAATCAAAGCTCACGTGTCCCTTATTTGAGGGACCAGATTCTGCCGTAAATTCGGGATGGGATTTAGAAAAAAAATAAAATGGGACTTTTAAGGTGTATTTTGGTGTCATTTTCGGACATTTCAATCATTCCTGATGCCTAAAATAGAGTCTAAGTTTTACCGTAGTCATTGACGCCTATTCAAGAGTAGGATGTTTATGGTGACTAGCGTGAATGGGTAAGCTTCGTTTCGACTATGAGCAGTTATCACTGTAAACAATGTTAAATTATTCTTCACATACTCAGTTTATTTTTTGAGAACAATTATTTAAAAATAAAATCTCTCAGTCAATCAGAAACTCGGATTCATGCCTTCAGGGAAAGTCATGTTTGGACGCTCACATCGATTTGTTTTTCGTTCGGTGGGCTGATGCCTTCAGTGTAGCTTTTGCCTCTTCTGAATCTTTTTTCTACCTCTCTTTCTTTTCACACCACGCATAATGTAATGATAAAAATTAAGAAAAAACGCTGAGGAAATATAATGTTTGGTTTGCTAGCGAGCGAGAACTGATTTGAGAATAATTGCACATGCGCGTGAATTGAATGAACTATGACCCGTACAATCTCGATTTGCATATTGTCAATCAAAGGTCTTGTTATTTGGTTACTCATGCAAATTAGGCAATTGGACATAAACATTGCCACATGTGAGTGTTTTTTATTTTTAACCAGAAAATAAACAGCAATTTTAACGGTGTTCCAATAAGAATTCATTGGTCAAATTTTCACAGAATGTTCTTTAGATAAAAATCTATATAAAAAAGGAAAAAAAACTATTTTTGATTGAAATTCACAAATAAAGTGCATCTCTACCTTAAGACATTACACATAAGGTAAAACAAATCACGTGACAATATTATGATAATAACGGTAATAAATCCTAGCCTAAACACTCACAAAATCACAATAAAACGGGGAAGTGGTTGCATATTACGGCGTAGCCAACATGGGAAATAAAAAAACGCCCAATACAAATGACATGGGTTCGAATCACACTAGCTACACACTCACCAGAACCGAAGCAATCAGAAACCAGCAATCGTTTTGGCTTTCCTGTTCAACTCCTCGGAACACTGGAGTAGTTAGAAAAATGAACACCACTCAACGACCAACGTTGTGGCATGGTACACAAGCGTGCCATCAAAATAAACCAAATTAGCTTGAAAAGACAGTGGGTTCAAGTCCGCTCAGAGCTACCCGTTGTATCCCCAAACTTTATCACTGAAAACCACTATTTCGATCACTCCTGTGCCAGTGACCAGTGTTTGGGCGACCGGAGAAAAAATACGATAAAAATGCGATCGTTTTCCGATTGGAAAATACAGTGCAGTCAGAAATTAAGCGATAACCGGTCGATTAAAAGTGGGAAGTTGGGCGAAATGAGTACTGTAGTTCAAGTGATATTAGCGCATTTCTAATTTAGTTTTTAACTTGTACAATATTTATTTACTCACTGTTTACTATAGCTAGAGCGCTGTACATGTCTTCATTTTCAGGTTTGTTCTTCTGCCGATTTCCGCAACCAACGTGATTTTTTATTTGGGATTTCGAGAAACTTAACATGAATCGTTATGGCTTCATACGCACAACACCTCATCATGTTTCAACTTTTAAGTCGTCAGTTAACAAGGTCTTTCATAGTAGCATTTCTATGGGATTGACGTACTAAAATGAATGGGATCAATTATCAGTGTTCACTGATGACATCATTGAATGGCCCTCTAGAGGCGAAATGACGCCAAGAAAAGTGGACGTTTGTCGTCTGCTTCACATCCCGTTTTATACCAGATATTTAGGGCATTTCGCAGCACATACAAGTTATTTTTATCGACAGAATTCATTCACAGATCTCAGATTTCATTTACAGAGTGCCAAAAGCCACACCTCTGCTCCCCTTTAACAACTTGTAATGGTGTAAAATAATTGAACGAGAGATGTTTACACCAAAATAAGTCTAAAATATTTGTCCACACATTTAGTCTCTCAATTTAACAACTTGTAATTGTGGGAATTAATCAAACGCGAATTGTTTACACCAAAATAAGTCTCAAATATTAGTCCATACATTTATTCTCCCAATTTAACAACTTGTAATAGTGTAAAATTATTAAATGAGAGTTGTCTACCCAAAATAAGTCTCAAATATTTGTCCAGACATTTATTCTCTCAATTTAACAACTTGTAATTGTGGGAATTAATCAAGCGAGAGCTGTCTACATCAAAATAAGTCTAAAATATTTGTCCATACATTTATTCTCTCAATTTAACAACTTGTAATGGTGCAAAATAATTAAACGAGAGCTGTTTACACCAAAATAAATCTAAAATATTTGTCTGCACATTTATTCTCTCAATTTAACAACCTGTAATTGTGGGAATTAATCAAACAATAGATAAACAATAGAACCAATTTAGCATAACAATGATTGAACTAGATTTATCAACATATTACATTGTTATGGAAATTACCTGATAATCTACAATATATGCCTGGAGAGAATGTGTTGTATAACACTTAGAGTGGGTAATCTTGGTAATAACACATAGTGCATGTGTTGTCAGTAAAGACCATCCAGAGAACAGAATGTGTTGTATAACACGTAGAGTGGGTAATCTTGGTAATAACACATAGTGTATGTGATGTCAGTAAAGACCATCCAGAGAACAGAATATGTTGTATAACACTTAGAGTGGGTAATCTTGGTAATAACACATAGTGTATGTGATGTCAGTAAAGACCATCCAGAGAACAGAATGTAATGTGTATTAATTTTATTTTTGTTCCATTGTATTTTCTTACCAATAAAGAAATTAAAAATTGTCCTTATACCATAGTTTCAATAAAGCGCTATTCTATTCTATTCTATTCTATTCTATTCTATTCTATTCTATTCTATTCTATTCTATTCTATTCTATTCTATTCTATTCTATTCTATTCTATTTTCTATTCTATTCTATTTTCTATTCTATTCTATTTTCTATTCTATTCTATTCTATTCTATTCTATTCTATTCTATTCTATTCTATTCTATTCTATTCTCTATTCTCTATTCTATTCTATTCTATAGTGGATAGTGTGCAAAGCCAGTAAAGACCTTCCAGAAAGCCGAATGAAATGTATATGTCATGTAGTGTGTACGATGTTGATGAAAACCGTCCAAAGAACAGAGTGAACAGTAGAGTGCACAAATGTACAGTTTTGTTACCATTGATTTGTTAACATTGTTTTATTTATATTTCAGTCGTAACCCCCGGTTACACTATTTATATGGGTGCAGAGAAGCATGAAAGTATGTAATATTTTTGTATTAAGTTATTTGGAGATGATACTTTTATGGTTTTAGGTTATGTATTTGAAGTATGAATACATGTGAATTGTTGGATACATGTCTTTAATATTTAATGATTTTCAGCAACCAGAATTTGGCAATCAGTCCAACTTCTTGATTTTTTCTTCATATTACATTTGCTAATGTGGCATGTCTAGCTTTAGTTAGCTACACAAATTCATAACGATTTGAACATTCACTATTCACAAAACAATATTTAAACATGATGTAAATTATGCAATATTGTTTTGGGAAAGTTTACAAAAGTTGACTTACAGAATGGAATTCATATGTTCAGTCAACAATCAAATTTGCATACTGTAAATGTAATAATTCTTCACTGGTTTTTAATTTTACTATTTTCGCTGATAAATAAAATCTGCTAAATAATTCCACATAAACTTGTAAAATAACAAGTCATTGTTACTCTGCTATGTCCATGTGAACTTAAAACCCAGTGAAATTGCTCAAAACATTGAAATAGCGAAATTAAATGCCAGTAAAAATAAATGTTTTTACAGTACATTCTTCTCATCTGTTGAAAAATACATCTGACTGGTATAATATTGTCGTAAATACATTCAATAATTCGTGCCAATATTTGACATGCATAAACAAATCTTTTATTTTTTTCTCCAGATGAAGAACTCTTAAGGTGGGGTTTTCCTGAGGATGTCTGGTAAGATGCAATTCAAAGAATTCGATTGAAATAACAAAAAACCTTTAAGTTTAGTTTTTAGTATTAAAACCTATCAATTTCTTGTTTTGCAGGTTCCATGTAGATAAAGTCTCCTCAGCGCATGTGTACTTACGACTTCACCCCGATGAATCCCTGGATGATGTCCCAACTGCAGTCATTGAGGATTGTGCTCAACTTGTCAAAGCTAACAGTATTCAAGGTGAGATGTTCTAATAAAAATACCATATTTGGTTGTGTCCATCATATCACATCACATCACGTCTTGCCCTATTTGGATTGTTGCATTCAAAAGTCTGCCTTATTTGGTTGTAGGTGTCACGTGACTTACTAAATATGGATGGTTGTATCCCAGCTGCTGCCATATTTGGTTGTAGGTGTCACATGATTACTATATATAGATGGTTGTATCCCAGCAGCTTCCATGTTTGGTCATCACATGATTACTATATATAGATGGTTGTATCCCAGCAGCTTCCATATTTGGTCATGGATATCACATGATTTACTATATATAGATGGTTGTATCCCAGCAGCTTCCATATTTGGTCATCACATGATTACTATATATAGATGGTTGTATCCCAGCAGCTTCCATATTTGGTCATGGATATCACATGATTTACTATATATAGATTGTTGTGTTCAAGCAGCTGCCATATTTGGTCACGGGTGTCATGTGGCCCTATCATATTTGGTATTTATGCAAATACTGATGATCATGTGCAATAAACATTGTTAATTCTAAATTACTGAACTTTAATTATGGACATAAATGTCTTTCACCACAGGTAATAAAATGAACAATGTCAATGTCGTCTACACACCATTCCTCAATTTAAAGAAGACTGGTGAAATGGATGTAGGGCAGGTTGGATTTCATAAACATAGAGAGGTAAATTTATAAAGCATACACAATGGATTGTAAAATAATTTATTTTAGCTGAAATTAATTGTCACAGAAAATACATTTTGGCTGTTTTTATACATTTTATGTTGTTTTTTTTCACTGATTTTTGATGAGTTGAATGTAAAATAAAGGAAAACATTTTCACTGGGTTTTATTTTCACTGATTCGAAGTTCAGTTAACTGTTAATTAATGTTTGGGTTACTAAATGTGGATATTCAACAAAGACAAAAATGCATGTTGCCCATTACACAAGGTTCTGTTAACTATTAATTGAACATTGAATTACAATTTGGGCATGGTTTCTCAAAAGTAGGCGTGGTTTCTATTATATGGGCATTATCAACTAGAACAATTAAGTATTTCGAAGTAAAACTGTTTGACGAGAAAATTTTATTTACTGAGGCCTTAGGGAAATTTTTATTAAACTGCCATTTTGTTTTGTTCTTTTTATGACACAAATTAAACATGTTTGCTATATTATCAAAGGTGGTCTGAGGGAAAACTAACATTGTACCTTTGATCATAGGTACGAAACATCAAAGTTGACAAAAGAATTAATGAAGTGGTGAATCGACTAAACAAGACGAAAGAAGAACGGCATCCCGATCTGCAAGCTGAACGAGAACAGCGAGATAAGGAGGAGAGGGCTAAGCAAAGGAAAGTGGAGAAATGTAAAAGAGAACAGGAAAAAGAGGAAGCCAAGAGGAAAAAGGAAGCGGCTGAGCTAAGGTGAGTAGTGAGAATTCACTACTTATATGACACATGTCTGTGAAAATTTTTAAAAAATCTGTCTCGTATCGTTTGAATTTGCCTTTCCATTAAATGAAAATTCAAAGCAAAGAATATTTGACAAGATGTCTATTGTCCATCACTGGTTCCTTGTGTAATCTTATACATAGGTTTCTGTCGTAAATTGGCCCTAAGCCGCTAAACAGGGCGATTTTTTTATATTTTGTCATCATATTTTGAACATTTCAATCTTTCTTGGCGCCTAAAATAGTCTAATTTAAGTTTTATCGTAGTCATTGATGCCTATTCAACAGTATGATGTTTATTGCGACTAGCGTGAATGGGAAGGTTCATTTCGACAATGAGCTGTTATCACTGTAAGCAATGTTAAATTGTTCTTCAAATGCTCAGTTTATCTTATGTAAACAAAAAAATTTTTATTTAAAAAAATCATGCCATTTTCCCATCAAAATCCAAGCCAAAGGATCGTACTACAACATCAGCAAATCTTTTTATAATAATTGTATTTGGAGTACGAGGTTCATTAATGTGATTGTCTTGGAGAAAGATGACACTAGGTGACATTGTAATGAAATTTTGAGCAATCTACTTTTTAATTCAGCAAGAAAATTTTTTAGATTAGCTTCTGCAGTGGTTTCTTTCGTCTCAGGTGGTCCAACTGCCACTGTTGAAAATCGGCATAAGTGAATTTTTCAATGAAAATAGAAGTCCAAAAAAAATATTTGATGATCATTTTTTGAAATTTTGAACCACAAAGCTATACCCAGCTATATTCAATTTACATTAGATTCCAGTAGTATACAGGGATCTTGCCAGCCCAATGGGAGTGCCAGTCACTCATGAATATTAATGACTATGTGAATATTAATGAGTCAATGAATATTAATGAGCTCAGTTACAGTGCAAATCATTTTTAGTATTATGTTTCATAATTTAGAAGAGTTTGAAATTAAAAATGAAACATTCTCGAAATGCAAATGCTGCAGACTAAAAACAGCAACAAATGAATTATTGTTGCAATGTGTATTGTAAAAAGTTAAATGAAACGTTTCAGCCAGGAATATGTTCACGAGTTTCATGATCTTATTTACTCCAAGAACACTCTCCTTCAAAAAATCGACCAAGTAATTATTTGGTGGATTGTTGTAATTTATTATTCGTACCATCACCTTCTAAAATGTTTACTTTCACAGTGATGAACGAACAAATAACACTTTCAAATGATTATCAAAGTTACGATGTGATATATCTTACTTTGAGATATCGTAAAAATATGTTATGTGAGCTTGATTACTTTAATCATACTAAACGTCAAGAAGAAGGTCGCCTCATATACAAGCTCACTGGTGTACTGTGACCTAGTTATTGAATACCACTGTGATGGATCAGTACAGTTTACTGTCCATGATGATGATTTGAGTATAAATTCCACAATATTGCTCTTTTATCAAACTACCACGCAAAAAAAACTAACAAATTAATTTTCTTTTCAATTTATTCACAGAAATTATTCTTCGTTGATGTCATCTGATCAAATGACTTCCAATCAAGATGGCGGATATGATTCGGATGAATTCATGTAACCATGGCAGCAGAGGGCACTGAATTATTCTAGCATCCTTCATTCCAACTGACATTGATCTAAAACGATTTTTGTACATGAAAGAGTTTTTAGATTCGAGATTTTCAGATGTTACTGGTTTTTGAGTGTTCAGTACTTTTCACTGCGAGGGATACTCTGCGATATTAGAGGCATGCACATGTCCAGTAAGCACAGTGTGTATGATCACACATATGTAAAGAACCCTGAAAACAACAATGCACATTAAATGGAATATTATTAGTTGAATGTAGGCTGTGATGGTCATATTACTGTTATCTTGTTAATTCATATACCAATTATCCTGCAATGCTTTAGTACATACAAACAATTTCATACACATTTTAAAATCGGGACATCCAGGGTATTCAACAATCCAGTAACAATGTACCATTTCCAGCTTCTTTTGAAATGTTGCATGTTTTGGCAAATGAGTGCTTTACAGGTAGTATTCTGCATTGAATGGTTGCCCAGAAGTTCCAATACATTTGCTTATTGAAAACCTTTGGTATTAAATTCCCATTACCCATAAGTACCTCAATTTACGTGATACATGGATCCTGCCAAATATGCTTCAAACTAGTTGTTCATAGATATATATTTTAAATATGAAAGTATTATCATCACTGTAGTTTGTCTTTAAACTAAAACTTAAATTGTCATGATTGGTCGAAGATCACACTGACTGTTGGTATTTATCTGCCAAGGTATTACACCATTTTTATAAATTGTGCACTATAGTGATAGAATGCCACTGTGAAGTCAAAATTTTGCTTATGAGTGAAGGCAATGTTGTTCAATTCGACTACTTTGTTTGGTTGGGTAGGCGTACCTTATCTTGAATATAGTAAAATATCTCTACAGATCAAAACAATGCCAATATACATCACAGAGCGCACAATTTATATTCAATTTATTATTGACATTTTTAAAGGTTTAAAATATTTATCAAAAAACTGCTCCAGTGTCAAGAAAATTCAGTGTACATGTACAATTCAACTCATTTTATCTCAAAGTCTGATTACCAGTATTGTTTATTACCGTACTTCAAATTGTGTTTCGGCAAATAAAATAGAATTTGAATGTCACTGGTCTGTGACATGCATGTGAACGAATCAGCTCAATCATCATCACAATGAGAACACTAGAACATAATACTGAAGATAATTATCATTTGCATATGCGTCATTCAAAGTTAACTGTTAATTAGATTTATAAAATTTTTATTTTGCCAGGTAACCACAGTTTTTTTCTAACCTCTTGTTTATTACCAGGGTAATTGTTTTCATAAAACAGCTAGATTTCTACAACTTAATTAACAGCTTGGTGGTTCTAGATATAATGATATTTTTTTGTCCCAGGAGATAATAAAATATGTATTTTCAACACTGCCGCAAATGGAGCGTTAGCGAGAAAATTATCAAAAAAATCTGTGTAATCAGAAGTCTTGTATAAACGTGCAACACTCATTTTGTTTCCCATGTGATCAAAAACAGAAAAGTAAACATTTTGGTTACAGACTGAACCACACCATTCAATAGTAGGAGTAATATCAGACCAGTCAAATGTGCTTGGCTTAAAGACTCAGTTGCGGACACCTTACAAAGTAACCAATTATATTGTTCACAACAGTACACAATTAATGGATATTTCATGTAAATTAGAAACTTATTCAGTCACTGTATTTTATTTTATGCTGGAAATAGAGAAACAACTCGCTCGTAATAAAACTAACAAAGATAGACACTAACCTGTGCAAAAGTCTCTGTGGCATTAGAAAATACTGTAGAACATGTTAAAATAGCTACATTCAATTTTAGCGGATTTGACTCTTAGCATGAATTAACAGAATCTTAATTTAGCTAAAAGCGTCGACTTTCTCCCTGTGAGAATAGACTTTGTTAAATTACCTGCATCTTGAATTAGCGAAATTACAGATTGGCTAAATTAGCTAAAATAACATGCTAGCTAAAAAGACATATTTTACAGTACCATTAAATGACTCTAAAATATGCATACTCCGTAAATGAGTGGTCCAGGCTTTGATTGGCTTCCATCATGTAATTGATTCATCATTGACACATTTTTTTTTATGATTTGTTTGCCTGTAAAAAAAATACAACACTTAAGTATGTTATTGCGAAATCCACGATTCCGCCCTGTAGTGGCGCCATCACTTATTAGCGGTGATAGCGCCATCACATTTCAAATTGTGAGAGCCTGCGAGAAGAAAACGTGTGTCCTTCGATAAAGACGACTCTTTCTCTGTGACCTTGGAATACTCCGGTGTAATACAGCCATCCATGCATATAATCGCGCCAGACGATTCATGTTCTATATGAAACACGATATTAAACGCCGTTGCCATGGAGACTATCGAATGCCATTTATAGATAGAATAATTAACAGAAATATTCTAGTGAAAATGGGGGTAGGCAAATCCAGTAGGTAGTTGGTCACGTTTGACCGGTTGATTCACAACTGAATGGTTGCTCGAAAGTTGTAGTCCGACGACATGACTGTTAAAACACGGCGTATCGGGCAGATATTTTGAGCAGCTCTAGAAAATACGATTACCATTTAATTACAGGACTATAATGGCGAGGCGCTGTCATCAATGATTATATAGTTTATTTATTTAATGTTTTGTTAATTGTATTGAGTAATCTGTCTTTGACCTTGACCGTGTAGTCGAAAGAGGATATGATGATGGACATTATGATATAGTCTATGGCGACGAAGTCCATATACGTCATCTCTGACAAACTGAAATATGACAGCGCCAATCAGATGTACACCGTATCATTGCGTAACGCGCTGGAACTCTTCGAAGCCAATGTATTTACCATCTTATGGCAATGTCACGACTCGAGGCAACGCATGACGTAGTTGCCTCCGAGTTGTCTCGTGTCAACGATATAATTGTGTCGCCAAAAAAGCTCAGGCAACGTCGCCTGACAAATAGTCGCCCGTCGCCACAGTTTGTTGCCTCGTGTATTCGTTGTTGTCGCTGCGGCGTTGAGTTTTTCGGTTCGCTGATTCCCGTACTGCTTCGTGTAAACCTAGAAATTGTCGACAATTAGCAACACACCAAAACGTATCGTAAAACAACAGTATAATAACGAAGAGGAAAATAAAACTCTTGAATTGACGTTAATATCGCCAGGCAGCTCACCCACACAAATCGTTAATGGTATTGTAAAATACTTTATTTTAGCTGGAATTAATTTTCGCTGAAAAAACATTTTGGGTGTTTTTTTATGGAGTTTAAATTTATTTTTTCACTGATTTTTGATGAGTTGAATGTAAAATATAGGGAAAAAGGTATATTCGCTGGATTTTATTTTCACTAAATCATTCCTTCAGCGAAAATGGAGAAAATTAATTTCAAGCGAAAATAAAGTATTTTACAGTATACAAATATTATAAATAAATGAATAAAATAGCGTAGTACACAACGTGGACAGCAATGCAAGTTGTATTGGAACGTGTTATAAGTATGTAAAATTAATCTAGCATTATCAAACTAAAATGAAAAAATATTATTATTATTATTATTATTATTATTATTATTATTATTATTATTAAAAAATCTTCCACCAAAATATGTTAGTGCTCTGGTAGTATACGTATATTATCACAGAATAGAAGTAGATATGGAGGTTGCTTATAAATAACTCCCAATGTACGACAGGGTCATTTACTGTAAACCCATATATTTTCACTGGAATTTAATTTCACTATATTAAAGCGCGGTGGTCGTCGCGCAGCGCGTGTTCAATTTTTTATGTAAATAAACAATGTATTTTACACGCGTTGTATACGTCGCTATGAGTACCATATCGAACAGGACGCGACGTGACGACTGCCGCTCTTTAATGTTTGAGCATGTGGATGGACGTTCACGAATTTGACAGGTAAACAACCGGGTTATATTGTTATTTGACATCTTCAAGTCAATTTATCTTTAGCGAATTTTACTTAATACATCCACAGTACTAGCTTTACTTCCTATGTTAGCTACTATTTGTTACAAATAAGGCTGCGTGTCGATTCATTAAAGAACGTGCGTTCTGAAAATACTCGTGCCGTTTTCATAAATAGTCCTGATAGGCGAGTTCTAATCCATTAAATACTAAATCAAGTATCAATAAATTTGACTGAAGTTTCCGAATGCTGGCACAGTGAGTATACGCACTTCATTTGTTTAAACGCGGTATATTCAATAGACCATTTTCTGTTTACTGCGAGAATCACGCGTTATGCGTGAAATCGAACGTAAAAACAGGACAAACAAAGGTCATAGCGTCGTACAATCTCCCCAGGCAGAGTTCTATCACGAATGAATATATACTTTCGGTGATCTAACCGCAAGGAACTCTGGGAAGGAGAATGAGCGTCGTAGTGGCGTCAAACATCGCGTGGGATTCGACAAACGCGAAGTATTTTGGGGACATTTCCATTCATAATAATGTGCTGTACACATTTCATGATAGGCAATTTCGATTAAGTAAGGGTATTCGGAAGCGATATTCCTCTGTCGAAGATCGGCCGGTCGATGTGAGTTACGAAATAAAGAAAGTCTAGTTCAAAATCAAATCGTTCGACTTTTGCGGCAGACGTTCGACGCGCGTCTTTCATACATCTCGCGAGATCTCGCAATTGTACGGAAAATCACCTATTCCATTCGACTTAGAGTATGAGTATAATATCCAAATAAGGATAAGATCAAAATAAATATCTTCATTTACTTCCACCACTATCCTGAGGGACGGTGCCTCCGCACATCGCAGTACCATGGCAACCTCTCGCACATCGTGTCAACACATTGCCTCGTGAGGGCGTTTAGTGGTGTCACAGTGGCTGGCATCGGACCATGATCAATACGCTCATTTATAATACATTTTTGTATTAATCCCGTTGTTCAGTATACACCTCATGGCTTGTTAGGAATTCGCAAAACTGAATTCTCGGGTATGTGCGTTTAATCCGTCTATACAAATTGAACGGTTCAAAATTAAAGAAGGAACGCAGCTGGATTAAATATCGTGGATTATCCTATCAATGGAATGTGTTGTTTTGATTCAGATCGCGCCATAGGGTGAGACATGCGATGATATGGTGAGGTACTACGTCAATGTTAGACGCGTGTCCCCGCCCTTAGATAGGAAGGTTCTCCCTAGTAGTAGAAGTATCTAAAAAAACATGTCTGAGTTGCTACGGACGCATCGCGCCAAAATTAAAGCGGAGGTGTCGTCACCTGCGCATGCGTCAGATGGCCATAGCGTGTCATTATTTACAAACAAGCGTCCACCCATAAGCTTTTGCGTTTTTAGCGTGTGTTGTTATCGTCGCTTAGGACTCAATTCCCGCGCGTGCGCAGGTGACGACCCTCTCGCTTTAATAGCTACATTAACTGGACACGATAACTGATCATAACAAATAGTAATATTAAAGCTGCATGAGAGCTGCACGTTTTCTAAACAAGAAGTAGTAGTGAGCTAAATTAGATTTGTGATACCCACCAAATACATGTCACACGGCGTATTTTTTGATAATGACTTGCAAATAGCTGGCAAATTATTTGTTGTTCGAACAAAAACATGGCATGACACCGAGCACTGTGTGTGTGTTGATCCTAGCGAGGGTTATACCATCACAACAAACCGCACGGTCAAATGCGTCATTTTATTGTAGCATGGATGTTCTTAGTACATCCATGATTGTAGCTAGACTGATATCTGTTTTTCCTCGTGATGGACGAGTAGAATTCGAGAAATTGGTTAGCTTTGTTTTGGTACGTGCTAAATCAATGAATGTGATGTCGTCATAATATCAATAACGACATTGTGTCGTCTGGTGGCGCTCTATTGTTCGGAAGTGTTTGTCGCAGCTCAGTTTCGGAATGAAACAAGGTTCGGATGTCAACTGCATTGAGGTTGGGTTGATCTGAACACGCTGTCACCATGACACGGCGCATGCGTGGTTCACTAGCCGATGATAATACATGTAAATGGTAAGCGGGGGCTTTAATCCGGTGTTGTTCTAACCTGGCGTCAGCTGG
The DNA here is from genome assembly GCF_978046115.1 of Saccoglossus kowalevskii. Classification (NCBI taxonomy): domain Eukaryota; kingdom Metazoa; phylum Hemichordata; class Enteropneusta; family Harrimaniidae; genus Saccoglossus; species Saccoglossus kowalevskii. Next base: position 13,325,607 of record NC_140658.1, read on the forward strand.
ACAAACATTTTTTTACTGTCAAGTTTTATGAGAGTGCCGATTTGTGGTGACTCAAAAAAACTCGTAATAACATATTTTCCCTTAAAGTGCTTGTGAAATGCCTGCTATTTTCTGGCCCAAAATCATTTATTTGTACATCATTATCATTATTGTTATGATATTAAGTACAAAGTCATTTTTTTAAGTGAAAACATGGTTTAAAACTCAATCTACGCGGCCAATTTTAATTGTATGTATTTTAAAACGAGGCTCCTCATTGCATACTCAAATACCCCTGGTGACGTATGCAGGGGAACTTGCTGGTCAGCGTGCAATGCCGATAGTGTATATAATGCATATTTCTTAATCAATTTTCTCGTCTTTGACTAAATTGCTATTTGTATTTGTTTCCCGATGAAGAATGGAACATAAAGAACACATACTTTATCGTATAGGGTTGAGTTAGACACGAAATATGACGCCTTCTAATGTAGCTGGTCGCTGCGACCGACAGCGTACTGCACAATCATCACAGTCACTTGTATTGTGTTCGATGAAGTTGGCTAAAGTGCCGACATTTATTACCACGGAACTCTCCACGATCTCTTATATCTATGTCGATGTTTTCCAAGTTTGTCAAATCTGAGTTTGCCGTCTGGTTTGTCTTTTAGTTATTTGTCAGGTTACTGGGTATATTCATATCTGATGCATTCACTAATATTCGTCTAAGTAAAAAAAAAGTTTCCAAATTATAGTAAAAAGAGAATTTTTTAACATTGAACTATAGCAATCAGTGAAATGAAGAAATAATAAAACAAATATATAATGAGTCGATGATTTGTAAATCGGTTACTACTAAATGGTAGCCGCGTGCGAGGGAATTGACGTCCTGTTGAAATGGGTGAACACGTCGGGCCACGACGAGGACAAGTGCGTGAATGGCGACGTATGATTGGATAACAACAATAATTGAGAGCCAAACAGATCAGAGTGTTATTCGAGTTAGCGTCATTTGTCATAAATACGACATCACATTAAAAATGACTTAGTCGCAAAATATTGACAGCCCATTCAATACGTAGATAAAATTGCAAGAAAAGATCACAGAAGTGTGAAGTCGTCATTCAACACACCATTTATTAAACAATTTAGAAACTTTTAGACAGTGAAATTAAAAACAATTACCAACTTGTCAGCATTGCTACCTCTTACATAACACAACGGTTAGTAAAAAAAATGCTTTTTTACTAACCGTGATAACACAAACGTTATTCAAGTTCAGAATCGCACATCATTTGAAACACTTACCCGAGGTTTCTCTATCGTCTGAAAGCCGACGTGATGAACGACGGAATATGGCTCATTAAAGCGCGGTGGTCGTCGCGCAGCGCGTGTTCGAATTTCATGTAAATAAACAATGTATTTTACACGCGTTGTATACGTCGCTATGAGTCCCATATCGAACAGGACGCGGCACGGCGACTGCCGCTCTTTAAAACGTGTTAGCACTGTGCTAGTTGTTCGGCAAATCTGCGGCATGATGATATATAGAGAATGTCCATCCTATTTTTTCTCTTACGTGATTTCGCAGGCACAAAACACAGGTTACAGGTTATGTAAATATTGCTATTTTGGTAGCCCTTGCGTAAGGACCATGAACGCTCCCCAAACAAAATGTTTGTAGTTGTAGCTTGCGCATTCGTAATTTTAAACAATTATGAATTGTAGTCATTATTATTTGCGCTTAATACTAATAAATACACAAATTTACTTTTGGAATTTCCGATAACAAAAGTATAACCTAAACACCAAGTTACCATCACTGTCTGAATCGACCACCTATGAAAAATGCCGTATGTTAATCCAACATGGTCAAAGACGTAATATTCGGCTTCCGCGCTTGTGCAGACGTTACAATCGATCTAAGTACATCTTCGCTAGCCAAGGTCTAAGTTTATTCGGCCAAGCCTCTAAACGACCATCAAATATGCGTATTCTAACGGCGATCCCAGTAGTCAGGTGCGTTTCATTTTAAACAAAATGGCGGCACCCAGGAATCGTGATATTTGTGATGATAAAATTGCGAAAGTTTTCGGTGTTGGTGCCCTCAAGCCTCATCAGGTACAGGCAATCGACGCAGTTTTGTGTGGGAAGGATGTCTTCATAGCAACAAAAACGGGAAATTGAATTTTGTTTTATAATTTGGTACTTCCAAACTGAATGGGCGCCTTGTTTCGAGGCGCGCCCAATCAGATCTCACGCAGTTAGCTTATTTGATCCCGCACGGTATCGTGTAGAGGCCTATATGTCGAAGACACGGGACCGTGCGATTCGGACGATGATTTAAGTAATGCTAATTCACCGTTGATATTTGTCCGCGTTTTCATTTTACTGGAAATGTGTCGTTATATTTCGTACTATTTATGTATGACTGGCGCCAGTGCTTTTTTAGTGTATGTTCTTGCGCGTTATGTGTCGCGGCTTCTGTAAAGTCAAAAAGTCGGCCGTAGCAAATCGATACCTACAGAAATCTTAAATATAAATACATACGAACCAGTGTGATGAAATAGTTACTTGTGAATGGAGAAAATTCTGGGATGTTGTCTTGCGATACAGCCTTTTACAAAATGTTTGTTTTATTCGGTATAATAATACAAATATTGACCCTAGCCCGGGTCACTATTGCTATAACGTATTATGTGTAATCGAGCATTAATATGTATGACACCGAGAATCTGAAGTCGCGCGTGAATACCGTACAATGTATTATGGGTAACCTTGCAATATACGTGACGCTGCGAGACCGAAGTTATGGGTAATCGAGCCAATAAATTTTCATTTGGTCAGACCGGCCCGGTAGCGGACCATTATCATCACAGCAGAACCCCATCCCGATATTCCGTCAATGCTTTACAGTGGGAAAACATTCGGGGGGGGCAGTAAACTGAAAACAAATACAGCAATTCCACTCCATAACAAAATCATATTAAAAACATAATAGGTAAATAAATATTTCGCACAATTCACACATTGTATCGACGAGAATGAGGCTTATGTGTGACGAGACCAAAAATCTCGTGTGGTTAAATTGCATTGTGGGTAGTAACGAGAGTACGAACACGTAAGTCTCAATAGACACGGAAAATTCTTGTTTTTGTTTTTTTTAGCTATTCCCTGTTACTGGCTACCTAAAAGTCGAAAGAAACAACTTAGGATCCTCAAACTACTTTTTGAGTTGTGAACTTCAATGTGGTATGATGTATTTTGACAAATATTCAATTCAAAATGGCTGCCAAAGTAGCTGGTTGTCGCTATGGAGAAATACAACTGAAAGGATCATTGGTTCCAATGAGCAAATTACTGAGAGTATCCCTGTTGTTATATTTTCCTATAGCGTTATGTATTTGTATTGTTGTCATGACTCACGATATTAATATTTGTACTAGAGTGTTGTCCGTATAAAACTCGAGCGTGGTAGATTTAAACAAAAATCTACAGATATGAACAGAAACAACTACAGGGAATAAACTACACAATATTCAATAGAAACTCAAATTAAAAGAAAGAAAAGCTCAAAAAACGGAAAGAAATAATTTGGACAGGTTTTCTACTTCTACCCTCAGCGTTTCTAATGGTCAATTCCTGTGTTGATTGATTGTTAAAATTGGTGTGCAGTGCATATGGTATTTTCAGTCAGGCTACTACAAAAATAACACAGGCATGGCAGTAGCACGTTCATGGTATTTATAACCTGTATATTAATTATACCATTAACCATGAAAAGAGCATATGTAGCATCAAACGTCCATTTATTGTCTTTTTCACACACTTAAAAGTGGAACACATTGAGAGAAATTAAGAAAATGCGGCCTTTATGGGACGATTCGCCGAATTATAATGCGGCGTTACTATGTAAATTGCACGCCATAAATAACAAGTATAACATTTATATCGATATTTTCTGTAGGAGTGAACCCTGGAAATACCCGCTGATACCAGTGCACGTCTGCGATGAAGTGTGTTGCGCAGGTTTAGTCACGTACGGAAAACATATTTATTATATTGAAAGTTGTTCCGGTTCACGCATGCATTTCAACTTCAGCTGGACGCTATATTAGTGTGCAATACTACGACATGGTATTAATGGGACGATTTAAAAGTAAAACGTGTCAGGCCTCATAATTTTAAAGCCTCATAATTTCAAAGCATCGAACCAATTCAGATTAGTATATAGCACGTTTCTAATTTGAATATGTTAATTTTCAGAACAATGAAATGAGAGTTTCCTTTTTCAACACGCACTATATCAACTAATAATTGCCATAGCGACCGCCCCCATTTTCCATATAGCAGTTCAATCCTCTGTAGAAAGTAGGTGACCAGCGGTTATTCATAATAATTAATGTAGTTAACATGTCATTAAATTCACCTTGAGCATATTTAAATAATGTTGTTTGACATTGCGTATTGAAAAGAGTGATTTATTGCACAATAAATTAATCTTTCTGTTGCAAACATAGCAATAAACGTTTTGAATTATTCGATGAAAAAAACACGAGTTTTTAAAATATCTGTAGTATAAGTAAATCCGGTACATCGACATTTTTATCCGGGATCTTTGCTCGCCGCGGTCTCGTGCTCATGGCGTGAAGACAGCTTCGTTGAAGTGGATGCGGGGAATCTTAAATTTAAATATTAAAATATTTGCTCCTTGCTCTTCGTGCGCGTCTGGTACTGCACAGTCCCTTCTTTGTCGAGGGACTGTGGGTACTGGTAGACTGATTCACGATCATGAACCTGCTCTTATTACTAAAACCTTGAGTTATGAGATTTTGTTTGAAACACGAAAACAGTGAAATTGAAATTTTAAACGAATGTGGGATTTGTGGACTGAAATTTCAATTGATATCTGTATTTCCCCAGTATTTGATCAATTTTGTGGGGGTTAATTCGTTTCACCTTACCTAGTTTTGGATGTGATGTCATACGGGATCCATGCTACGTATACAACGCATGTAAAAAACTAGAAAATTGTTTGTTGGAACGCGCGAACTTGAAGTTTGTGAGATCTCACGAAAAACTCTCATCAAAATGCAATTTTAATATAATCTTCATAAGTTCTACGACGCATGCGGGCGCGTATTGCATTTATCGCATCAATATTGTGATGGTTCTCTGATTAAATACAAAATAAAATTACCTTACTTAAATAATTTATCTATTTTCACGTTTGAATTACGATTCATGTCTTCTGTATGTATCGAATTCGATATTAATAAAGATTACTCAGTAACAACAAATCATGATATAATTCAGACATGAGAACTGTTTCCATGGAGATCAATAGTTGATTTAACGTGTATTCTCCCCCAATGCGTACACGACACGTGACCTTAATCACGTGACCTTAATGAATATTATACAAAGGAGATGATACCCAGTATGGTGTCAGATCATGTGCAGTATGTCGCCATTCATCATGCGAAGGCTTATCATCATCGACATCCTTACATCTACTGTCCCCAAATTTGGTCTCGCGATAACTTAGTCACTCCACCCAACGTGCACACTGCATGGTAGTACTTCAATTTGAAATATATCTTGGGTATACCTCTAAGTCACTGTCTAAGTCACGACGGGGTCTGGTATTTTTGTCCAGTCTCCAGTTTCAAAAGTTACACACATTTACAGCATATAAAGCTGCTGAAAATAATCTTCAAAAAAAACAAAAAAAACAAGTAGCGTTGTTTAATTATAACAAAATCGTATTCATCATTCTTTTAAAAAAAAATCGTTATCTAGATGGGGGACCGCTCGTACACAATAAATAACAACAACATATATCGAAGTTTATAAAAGACGTACATTATTCACTACACATTGTGAACATTTTCACATTTTGGCTGTTTGGCGGTACTCTATCATTAGAATGGTAACCAGACGTGAAGATGACTGTCCAGTTAGCGATCTAGCATATACGGGTACTACTGATAGAGACATGTGAGTAAGACTGGTACGTACGTTGAAGTTTTTTTATTAAAAAAAAAAAACATTGACATTCAAAGCCGTACATTTTGTGCAAATTTTTCACACCAGTCATTTTTTAAAGAGGCATGGGGCTGTGAAAATAATCAAGCAATGATACAATATTTAATTTATCGAATGATAAAAATTCGGCAAACAGATCTAGAAGAATAAATTTCAGATGAGTTATGAAAACGACCGTCTGCGCATGCGTTACCCAGACGATTCTCCTTCTGGAGATTAGTACTAGTATATTAATTCAGTGAGTTCTTTGTTAATGTCAATTTTTCCTGCATGGCAATTGACTAGCTGCGTTTGGCCCAATCAGCGTGAAGACTGGCGTAGTTTGCCGTAACAACCGGGGCGGAGACGAGTTTGGGGCCGTGTTGTTTTATTTATTAGTAAGTCATATGGCACGTAGCATGTAGTTACTGTATTGAAATTACGCACACAATAAACTAACTTTATAAAGTTTGCATCATTATAGCTCAAATCAGCAAATACAGAATACATATGCGTTTTTTTATCGCTAGATATTCTGCAACAGATAGTAGTGCACCATATGAGACAAATATAGTAAGTACGTTTTGATTTTATGTTGTAGTGCCCGTGACGTTGACGAAATCATCGAGGTACTGATACCAACTTCAGATACGACGACACGAACTAGAATACACATGACGGTAGCATGCTGAGGCAACGAGGTCCGACGAATACGTGCATGTGCACACAGTCACTCTCCTAGTAGAGTGACTGTGACTGTGCAGTAATAGTGTCAGTGGGCTCTCGGTGAAAACGAATGCTAAAATCGATGCAATAAAGACATCATCTTTGCATGGAAAACATATGTTTACAACACTGATTATTTATTTGTTAACGTACAGTGGTGTAATATCAGAGACAAATAACAAACAATTACTAGTATTCACTATACCTTTATTTATAGGACTCCCTGTATACGCGAACTCTAGCCAACCCGGGGGCTACTACGTGGATGCAAATTTGGTGCATCCAGCATTACACCAGAACGGTGCAATGTACTTTGAGTCAATTTTGTTGTTTTAGTAATCTTTGCTACATTGTCGGGTATTTCAATATTTTTTTTAAATGTCAAACCATCCAGGTGCCTGTATGTACTGATATCCGCCCACGTAGTTGATGGCGGCAAGCTGCAGCATGTCCACTTTCAATTATTGTATCACGTGACTAATATAATGGCTGCGATAATAGAAATCTGGCAGGGGGCAGCCCGTTGTTATTTGTTCTTTTCTGCATCACACACGATGAGTATTGTTTCAGAACACGCGCAGAAATGTGATCAAAGGGTGGGAATGACAAAGTTGACAGCAGGAAAATGGTTGTACAAGTGGTTACTATTTATTATATGCAGGAGTTTTAAGAGAAGTTTTAAATAACATGATTGATGAGTGTGGAGATTGGTATAAATACGCGCCACTCGTGTGACGAAATGTGATGTTATTTATAGGTGTCCTTTTCATCAACTCTTTAAACGCCATATTGTCCCGCCAAATCGTCTTTTGCAACACTCTTTGCACATAGTAATGTATTTTCCATAATTTCTTTGTTAATTTCGGCCTAAATAGACATAGTTTTTAATTACCCCAAATCTTGGTCAAAATTTGGGGAAAAGATCGGGAAACGTTTGACGCTTGAAAAACATTTATGGTTTTAACAAATCAGTATAGGTTAGACGTACTGATCAACACGTTCGTGAGGTGAGTCAATAAAAGTTAATATCGAAAATGTGGCATTAAGTGATTGAAAATTTTACATTTTTTGAAAAAGCCTTGAACGGAATTGGGCATAGGCGCGTTTTCGAATTTCATGTAATACAAACAATGCATTTTACACGCGCCGTGTACGTTGCTACGAGGCCCATATCGAACGGGACGCAGCGCGCAGTGGCGAATCCAGAAGAGGGGCCATGGGGGCATGCCCCCCAAACGCATGACGATTCGTATCATCTGGATTACGCATAGCTTCTCTGCAATTTACGCTCCGTATATCTTAAGCGTAGCTTGGACCCCCCCCCCCCCAATACATTTTGCTGGATCCGCCACTGGCAGCGCGACGACCACTGCCATGGTCTTTGGCAGTTTCGTGTCGGACGAGTTTATTACACTACGGTCACAACGATGACTATATATCTAAAATTCCCGAGAATGCGTACATTGCTATAGTTGCCAGCCGTTACATATTTTTCTCATGCGTACTGACGTTATTATACCACAAACCCATTTTGATACTTCAAGTTAGCACAATCCGTACTCTTTTAAAGGGCACGGGGTGCACTAACCGCGAACTCCGCGAAGTAATACCAGACCACCTAGTTACGCGCAGATAATCGAATGGCACATCTCCACTATCTGGACAGAAGCCAAGATACGGCACAGGTGTCCGTCTGTCTGTCTATATATTATTATAATTTCAAAATGTGAATAAAATATAAAACAAATAGTACTATAAAAGAGAACTATAAAAAAAAAAAATTCAACCAGGGGCTAGTACTTATAACATAAAAATATATTCTCGGTCCCATCTTTGTTAAATGGAAGACCTAAATTGGATTCTTTTTTTACATTTGTGCTATTCTAAAAAAACACGTTTAATGGAAGAGTAGCTCACCTTTCACAAGATGATTGAGTATTAGGTGACATTCCGCTGTGGCTGTCCTCCAGTAACACCCACACTGTGCATATGTTATGAATCAGACTATACCGTGACTAACAACGCCTACGCATTGAAGCTATTTTTGTTGTTGTTTATTGCTTCATGACTGATGATATGACAGCGTTCTATATCATAATCAGTTATATTTTCGATCACGACAATGACATTACAACTCATCAAATTCCACTTAGTTGTCTGAAAGTTCACCAGTATTCGATTTAATTTTAATAAACTGGTTCTCACTGAATCACCAATTGGAAAAAGGTCAAGTAGCCTCAATGAAATGTGCTGGTTGTTGTTTTGTTTTTAATTAAAGAAACATTAAAATGTGACAAATACTACAACAGAGTACTGGTGGATTTCAACATTATATTTCGATAGTCGGCAAAATTTGAAATTAATTAAAGAATCATCCATCGTCAAACAAAACCACCATAGCTATGCGATAACAGTGTGTGAAATTTTATATTAAACATAGGCTTTCTTTTTACAATAAATAATCAAAACATGACATTTTTTACCAATTAAATGGTTATAATTATACAATATAAGAGGCAAACTAAGTCCCGCCGAAAATTGTTTGTCAGAGAAGGCGCTCAGACTTTCACAATAATTATGACAGAATATTAATATAAATGGGAAATGTTGAGAAGATTTTATAACAAAATATAAGTTTTCATCTTCCTATCCCCAGGTCCAAGACAAAAATGACAACCTGTCGCCAGGTACTCTATAAAAAATGCGGTTGTTTAGTCTACATATTCTCACGTCAACAAAGACCAACTGTACAAAGTGCCGAAATTGTATTTATTGGACTTGTGTTATATATTGGGGATATTCATGGACACATCACGTGATTATGTCGCGATTTACGCTGGTTTTAACTCGTAATAACTCTTTTACGAAATAAATGTATCACCCACCATGTTGTTTTTGTCAAGTACTAATAAACATTGGGTTTTCATATACATTATCGTTCGAGTTATTATTTATTAAATAAATGTATTAAATCTAGACTTTGACAATACCACGGATATCCGAGCACTGCGATGACGACAAATTTCATTCGCCAGCGTTTTAATAAGTTCGGTATACGCTTGTATAGAGCGATAAGCAACCGACTTGTAAACAACCATGACGATATAAGACCAGATAATATTTCGAAAGCGCTCCTCAGATTGGACAGATGGTGGTACAAAAAACAAGGCCCTAGCCTGTAAGCCAATTGAAAACCTTCTTGCTAAATCAGTGTAACATATGATATGGGGATTACTCCAAGGGACGTCAACGCAACTGTAGATTAATTAATCAACAGGTTACTGAATGGAACCAACAAAACAAACACACCATGCCGTGCTGTGAAACGATGTTATTATTTCAGCAAAAATATTACACTCGTATTTATATTGACATATGTATTCTACATAGATAAATAACTGCCCGTTATTAAATTACAGTCATGGTAAGCGCGTGTATTATTATTTTTTAATATTAACCTATATGTATCTGAATATGACACCAAACTACCCTTTTAATGACAGGGCAAACAGTTCACATTGTACTCCAGTAATCCGGTTTGTTGCATATTTTGAAAAACGACAGTTGTGTGACCTAGATCACGGGTGAATGCTGTATGTGCTACGAGAATCATCAGCAGAGATTCGTCGCCATTGCCCAGCTGCAACAGCGAATCCAGGCTTGATCAATCTCCAGAGAGAAGGATCATTCTGGTTTCCAGCTACGAAAGTAATTAAAATCAGGTATTATAACGTAAAAACCAGTGTGCGTGAAATTCAGGTGTGCCCCTTTCTGGTATAGCTGCTGCCGTTATAGCGCCCATTTACGGGAGCTGAATTACAAAACGGCACCGACGAAACTATGTTAAAATTCGAAAAAACACTTAAAATTAGGTTTAACAACAATTGCCTGAAATATAGCAAAACATAGTCCGTGTCAAGCGGAGACCTAACAAATAGTGCAGTGATGTGTTAATGCGCGCATGAATACACTAATTCCCGGGGATGTTTTTTTTAATAAATATGTTTTATTCTGTAAATATTTTTTCTCACTTTTTATTCTTTTACACCATCATAAATACACGTCAGTAAATAAATCAACACATCTCCGACTGTAGCAAATTATACAAAAGGTAATATAGAAAATAAGTACAATGATTTTACATTAGATCTGTACACTTAGTTAAAGTCACTCTCTTAACCGTGTGCAATATATATATATATATATTTTTACAAATATACAAACGCGCATGCGCAGACCGGGGGTCCCTGGAAGACTTGTTAGACGAAATGTTAGGCAGCGGTAAATATCGTACAGAATCTGTGAATAGTATCTACAAGAATTTCAGTGAAATATACATATGCAAATTGTACAAAATATACATTATTCTCATGACATTGTTATTCAGTGAAAGAATGTGTGTCATAAATACCATCTTGATCACGTAGGCAAATATGATGGTACGAGTTTAAATATAGAAAACTATCAAACCTCCAACGAAAAAAAAAAACGATTTTGAAAAAATGTAACCACATCACATTACAATACAATACAATACATTACATTACATTAAAATACAACACAGGTACGATAGGACGACTATTAAAATATTGAAAAATAATAAAAATAATAACTATCCAAATTGGAAAATAATAAAAATAGAAAAACGACATTAATAAGACCAGTTTTTAAAGCTATATACCAAAAATGGTTAAATTTCTCGACTTCTTTGGTCATTCCCTCCGCATATTGGTGGAATTTAATTGGTGTGTTATTCGACAATGGCAGTGTCAAGAGCTCCATGTAACACTCTCAAACAGTCAAATCGATATTTGTATTATTTCTATTATTAACGCTTTCAAACGTGGAGTCACGACATTTCAATGCGTTCCGCTTTTTTTTAAATACAAGTATTGGATTTTCTTTCTTTTTTAAAAACACAAAGGTGTGCGCGCCTTAATGCAAAGTTCGGGCCAAATGATTGGCGATGTTTCGTACAAAAATAATGGTATTGTGTTCAACGTTTTAAACTAATGAACATCGGCATTGCAACCCATCCACGTGATATGGAGAGTCACTTTCCAACTACCATTTGAATAGAGTTTTTGAGGAGAGTTTCTCAAGCAGTTTTGTAGCGGTCGGTCTCTGTTCTGGTTTTGGTGACCAACACTGCATAATAGCGTCAACGTACCAGGCCTCGTCCATGTTGTTCAATACTGTGGTTGTAAAACTCGGACGCAGGTGATATGCTACCACGCCGAAGATGACCACATGTTGATTTTCACCGGCGAAGGGCTGTTCCCGTGTCAACATCTGCCAAAGGGTGACTCCGTAAGAGTAGATGTCAGCTTTGGTAGTGGGGACATCCCCTCGTAACAACTCGGGGGCTCTGTAAGCAAACGTACCTGTTAGATAGGATCTTTGAGTGGGACTGACATGGCCCTCGTCGATCTCGTCCTGTACCGTCTGACAGCAACCAAAATCGGCGAGCTTACATCTGTCATCGGGCGTTATAATCACATTCGCCGGCTTCACATCGAGATGCGCAATTCCATTATCATGTGTATAAAATAACGCGTTGGCAATATCCAAGGAATAAGTTATTCTCCTCTCCCGTGGTAAAGGGTCCCGGCTGTCGTTAATCACTTGTTGTAGGTTCAGATCACCGGCGTACTCCATAACTATGATGGCACAATCTGAGAAATTATCACCGGCGCTCGCCAGTATGGTTCGCACAATATTTGTATGTTTCAGCCTCAAAGCTACCAGTTCCGCTTTAAAACTCTCAACAGCAGCTCTCTTGTTTTTGTTAAAAATATTGATTCTCTTCACAGCCACCCTTCGCCCACCATAGCACCCCTCATACACCGCTCCGAACCCACCACTACCTATCAGGTTGTTAATTTCAATATCGTCAAACTGGAGTCCCCGGGAAACGATTTGGGCGGATGACAGGCACGGTGGCATTGGGCACGAGTCAATTTCTCGCGAATAACCCGAATCACAATCGGGATTAATAACCTCAGTCGGCATATTGGAGTTCGTATCCGCATATATCGGTACATAGGAAGGTTTCCGTCTTCGTCGGCTCGAATATCGTCTTGCCTTCGGACGGTGAATGTTCTGTTGGCGTTCTCTCATCTGATTCAACACAGGCCGAAGCCTGCGCAGAAAAAGACGAAGAATCTGAAGAAATATTTTCGTCATTGTTCAAAGATAATACAGTTCTTTCAAGCGCAGCACCTGTTGATTTCTGCCATGTAGCGAAGACAGCGCTGCCACCAGGCATAGAGTGATGAGCCTGGGAGCTAAGCAGTACAGCCGTACAGCCGTACCTGGTAATAGGTCCACCAGCCTATAGCTTCGATATTCTGCATAACTTTGCGGGCGTCGTCATTGCAGCCTTTGCGCGATATTTACATCCACCATTAGCCTGGCGTCCATCGACGTCATCAACCAATCAACAGACGTCACCACATTTACAAATATGTCATATTGTTTTCAAAACTATTTTTGTCATAATCGCCATATGGCGGGTGCTCAAATTTGAATAGAACGTTCCACTGTGTTGACGGTGGGCGGTGCCTCGCTGGCAGTGAGGGACTTTTGCGGTAGCGCTATTTATAGCTACTAGCGAGAGTCTGTTGAACTTTTGCGATTACAGAATGTTGCGTTTGGAAGAACGTGGTATAGGTGTTGGTACATGCACTTGAAGAAATTGATTTTAAAAAATCGTTCCAATAATTCAAAACATTGCGAGATTACAAATCCTAAAATGAAATTATGCGTGCACGGTTTTGAAATTGTTGTTGCCATAGGAAACAATGGTAATTTGCTGCACGATTGCTTACTCTGCTATCTGTTTTGTTTGGGGCGACTGGCGTTGCGACACGCCGTATCCTAGATGGGCTTTGTGTGACTCATAAACGCCCTCAATGCACATTGGTTGTTCGCACGAAATTTGAAAGCGGGGTGTGCAACAACCGCCAGCGTTTTAAATCTTAAGCAAAAGTTCAAATCAAATCGAATGAAAGTCATATAAAAATATAGAAAATTACACTAATTAGATATGGCGTCACGAGAATTTGACCACTGGACATTTCATGGCAAAATGTCGCCTTTATTTGGGAACGTCATTCGTAACACCTCAGACTAATAAAAGTGTAATATTATTGACCTGAGATAATACCGAACCTACAAAGAATATATTTTACCTTTTGATTTAATTATGTTTCTTAATGTTCATTTGCACTCTCAAAAAGCGGAGTCGTTTTTGTGGTGAACCACAGACCAAAGAATGTGTGTTTTCTAAGGTAATTTGTTAAGGCTTGCAATTGATCGCTTTAAGCGAGAATAAGAAACACAGTTCTTGTCATTACAACCGAGGACTGAATGGCGTGCCTGCATCAAACGAGTCTGCAAACACCTGTAATACACATGTTATCAATACGTACATCGACATGGCAGTACTTTTCCGATTCCACGCGCTTCATGAATAATACTGTGCAAGGCGTCAGCCAGGGACGCAGACACAGCAAACAATAATATTACAGTCCTTGTATAAATCTACAATAGACGGTTGTGTATTTCATAATGGTACGCCCGAGTGCGCCATGTTCTAGTTTTATTTTATTGATCAATTATTTGAAATAATTTTACGATCAAACTCTTTCACGAGGTAAGTATGAATACAATAAATGTTAACGCATGCGTAGTGCATAGCGTAACATTTTATCAAAAGAATTCGAGCTTGCGCGCTTCATAACAACTATGTTTGCTTACGACTTCAAAGTGATAAAAGAGATAAAATATGACGCAATAAAATTGCATTGATACTAAATTGTAAAATATGGAAAAAATACACAAAATGCATACGTTAGTTTGTTATATACGAGCGTACTGTCGTTTCTCAGACGATGAGAAGCATATCATATACAAGGTGGAATTTGATTCGCCGAAAAAAAAATGTTAACATACAAGCTACTCTCTGATTGGTCTGGCTGCTAGATCAGAACTGGCTAGCCAATCATACACATACTTGATTTGCATTGACCCGATTTTGCATGGCAAATTTACAAAATACTGTAAAATACTTTATTTTCGCTTGAAATTAATTTTCGCTATTTTCGCTGAAGGAATGATTCAATGAAAATAAAATCCAGCGAATATATCTTTTTCTCCTTTATTTTCTATTCAACTCGTCAAAAATCAGAGAAAATATATTCCATCATACAAAACACCCAAAAAGTCTTTTCAGCGAAAATTATTTCCAGCTAAAATAAAATATTTCACAGTAGATAACGGCCATCACATTAAAATATAAGTGTGTGGGTAGAATTTCGGCTCACAGGCTGAATATAGGCGTACTCATCTGATTAGACTCGGGAGGCTTTGCACACTGTGTGCAGCAAATGCAAAAGATTGGGATCTACATATTACTATCAGAACATAACGCCGCGCATTGTAATATTATAGGCTCATTAAATTTGAAAATAAACTTATATTAGTATTACAACAAACACATGGTTTTAATGACCAATGAACATTTTATTCATGTTGTTAAAAAATAATTTTATACGGAATGGCGCAACTTTGGGAAAATATTGTGCATGTTATAACAGTATAACATATATCAATCAAGGGATAATTCATTTGCAAACATACTGACGAATATATAAGGCACATTATAAAAATCAAATACACACTTCATCAAAGTCTCCCCAAAGACCATGCAAAATAGTGCTAGTTTGTTTTAATTTGCCCAACACCAATTTGCTTAGCACCCCGGTGAAATTATTTTCTGTGATTTTATGTGTTTGAAATAAATATTTGAAAAAAAGGACTATTCCACTTAAAAACTACATTTAAGCTATTATGTGAGTGTTTACCTGTTATTTTCGGAAACACAACAAGTTGCGACGAAACATAAATTATTGTACCGTGAAATTAACGTGAGTTTTCTCGTGAAATCACTTCATAAAAAGAACTACCGTACCAATGAAGATTTTTATGCAATGAAGCACTATTTTTACACACGTATTTTAATAAGTTTAAACCCCTTGGGCCTATGACCGGGGATGCCTTCCATTCGTTAAATGTCTAAAAATAGAGAGGTGGGCTTATACCCGAAAAGGGGCTTATGACAGGGGAAGTATGGTAAATGGGAACTATTTGTTTTAGCATTCTGTTGTATTTTTGCAAAGCAGGTGACGTCTACATGGAAACCGAACTCAGAATACCTTGTGTAACACATTTTGGTATCTGCTTAATATTCCCAGGGGCGGAGCTACGTCATCACTACTTTGCATATAACTCATTTGCATATTCGAATATGTTCACTTTAATCACTTTAATCACATCACTTTAATATGACGTTTCACACCATGACTAAAATGTTCGGTTAATTAAATTAAAATATACGTGACTTGCGTTGGGCAAGCGTAATTTAGATTGTACAATAAATGACTAACTTTATAAACTTATTAGAACCTTTGTGTTCTATGGGTGTTAGACGCGGAAAGTCAAACCCGTTCAAGTTAGAAATAGTATTGAAATATTCACCAGAATACAAGATGAACGGAAATGTTAGGAATCACTTTCAGTGAAATTAGTCTTTAATGTTTTCTTCTCAACTATATCATACGTTAACAGGACGTTTTTTTTTTTTTTTCTTCCCAGTTTTAGTGTATCGTGTGCGCCATTTCACTACAATAACATCGCGTTGCAAAACATAGTCCGCGATAAAATGGTTCGTATTTACGTTTTTTACTGAAGTCTGACATTAATAAATAGTTCGGATGTCACATACGGTTTCAAATGAAACAACCGCGGAAAAATGGCCGTGCGTAGTGTAGTGATTGACCACAATATTGAAGGCTGCCTGTGACAAAGGTACTATTGCGTAAAGCGCAAAGATCCATGGGAAAGAGATTGCACTGAACCATGTATGTCTATGGGGTTTGCGCTACCTGCTGTGGAATGCCGGTGAAAACAGCTGCAGTTGAGAAAACTTTGAAGTAATCCTGAGCAACCACAGCAAATTTATTTATGTTCCACCCGTAGCGGTAATCTTGTTACGCTGCTCAGGAGAGCCTCAACAACTATCCCAAAGTAAAATTTCTGAGAGTTTTCGGCCTTTGTTTTCACTGTGATGGTTACCAGGCGGCGAAAAGACCCGGATGTTTGCTCCCGACAATACAGCCGACTACTGTTATATTGTTACTAGTAAATGATGCGTGACGTAAGCGATAAGGTGCGCTATGGTGATATGGTCCGAATCTTATGCTCAGTTATTTAACATATAATACGTGGGATGTCTGCCCAAGTTAACATACAGTAATTGGATACTTCCCACACATCCGATGAATTATAGTTACAAACATTATTTAAAAAACGAAAGTACTCATGGTATATTTTATAATATTGAAGCGAAGCAGTCGCCTGGTGGCGTCTTATGCAATGTGGGCTCCATGCGACATATACAACAGGCCTCGAAATTTTTTTTAAAAATTTACTTGCCACAGGACAAGTAGATTTTTAATATCACTTGCCCTGATGAAAATTATGCTTGCCCCATTTTGCATAAGTGTATATTGTAACATTATGTGAAGAAAACACACACGATTAGGATTAATGGAATACATTATTTATTTCATAACAGTTACATCATCACATTCACAAATATTGCTATTTGTTTACTCATATGATGTTGTTCTCTGATTCATCATGCTGAAGAGCGTGTCCATGTATATGTTTCGTCCCACCACTTTCAAGCCAATGTTGAATTGCTGGTAGTGGATTGAATTCTACTATGGTAGGCCCATGTAACTTTGTACGAAGCAAAGCTTGTAAGGATGATTGCTTTAGACAGGAGCGGTTTGCAGTTTTGATTTGCTTCATGTGAGAGAAACATCTCTCACAAGTAGCAGTACTGCAGCTAATTGTAAACATGATATCAATCAGCTTTAAGATAACATGCAGATTATGAGGCCTGATAGTGAGCAGATGCTGGTACATCTTATACATCCCAGTGACAGGTAGATCGTTCATCCTTGATTTTAAATTGGTGTACTGCTCAATGCCCAATGCCACTTCCTCCTCAGTAAACAGAGGACTGAAGTGATTAAATAGAGCAGTGAC
Organism: Saccoglossus kowalevskii; assembly: GCF_978046115.1. NCBI lineage: Eukaryota > Metazoa > Hemichordata > Enteropneusta > Harrimaniidae > Saccoglossus > Saccoglossus kowalevskii. The sequence continues at coordinate 13,343,457 of NC_140658.1, forward strand.
ATCATCTACACCATGAAGTACAAGTTTATCCCTTTCTGCTGGCCAACGAGTTATGTCAAATGCTTCAAAGTAGGAGATAGGTGGCTCAAAGAAGTTGTCAAATCTGTAAACAAAAATGTATATGTAAATTAAAACAATATTAGTCAGCTGGATAACCATCTAACCTAGGAGTAAATCAACAAATTAATAGTACATGAATATAAACAAGAAAACATTCAAGATCTTTGAAATATATAAGTTTATCAAACGAACAAATCTTCACAGTATATAGAAAAATTGAGGAAAATAAACATGCAAACCCAAAAATCATTCTAGTTAAATTAAATTAAATTTAAAATAAAATAAGTGTTATTGTTGCTTACTAGTATTACCATGGTAAATGCAAAAAAAAAGTATATTGTACATTTATATATTATTAATATTATACTTAAAGGCAATTATATACATAAGGGATTTCAACACGCATATTGAATAATCCAGTAAATATTTGTTTAGACGAAAATAATAAAATTGTGAATTGTGAAGTAATTAAAATTTATTAAACACTGACCTGTTTGATAGATGTGCCAATTCCTCGTCCAGAATTTGTGCAACTAACTTTAAATCCCGTCTTTCTTTTGGGCTGTAGTGATAAAAGTTAAAGAGGCCTTTCACGGTGTTCTCAAACTTGTTTATTTCGGGAAGATACTTGACACTGTCAAGCACAGCGAGCTCTAACGTGTGAGCAATCCTGGTATATATGGGCAACAACTCCCGACTTCCGTCCTTGCATGACGGATGCGCCATCAAAATTGGCACAGACTAATTTAGGTCCAGGCTTGTCACGCGAAGTCATATTTTCCATGTTGAGATTGACAGAGCTCAGGCCGTCTTTGATCGCTTCGTTATAACAGTGTCAAATTAAAGGGCGGTGGCCGTCGTGCCGCGTCCTGTTCGATGTGGGACTCATAGCGACGTATACTACAACGCGTGTAAAATTCATTGTTTAGTTACATGAAATTCGAGCACGTGCTGCGCAACGACCACCGCGCTTATAACTGTTTGATTCGAATTCAAAACCGCTGCATGGCGACTGTACATGTCATGGTTCAAAACAAGGTTGTCGACGGCACACGTTGGCCAATATTTCATGTTGGTCGACAACTGGAAGCATCAGAACACTGACACGTGAGTGTAATTGGAATATTACTATAGATTACTATAAAATTAAATATCCTTCAGCAAAAAAAACAAAAAAACAACACATTTTCGGCAATTATAATAGGTCACATTACACATAGAGTCGACTGACTAGTCGGTCTTGTAGGCGTGAGATTGAAACATTGTTTCATTCAATCAGCCGGTCTTCGGTCGGTTAATTCACCTTGAGACGTTCGCATTAATTTCCACAGTTATATCTTCCCCTGAAGAGGTTCATTTTTTTTCGCGAAGAACAAAAAACACCATTATTATGCATCAACTACTGGACAAATGCAAAGGCGTTGCTCAGTAAACTAAAAAGAATAGGTGTGGACCATTTGTATGTGCAAGTAACTTTGACGTTTGTCCAGAGAGCCATGAATAAATTACAATCGCAGCCAGTCGTGCACTAATCACTAAAATCTTCCTCCAAATATATGTCTACCACACCATTCCACGGCGGATAAATTTGTGATTTAAAACGTCGCGAAATTCTAAAAACGGTGCATTTGTTTGGCTTCTTTTTTGGTTTGTGTTCGCGTCGGTATTAACCGCGAACGTTTTGAACCAATTTCGAATGAGCCTAAATGTTGATGACGTCATCGGACCGAACATCACGTGCACTAGCAACCCGCAAATGGTCTTTTGCAACTAAAAAAAAATTCGCCATCAGAAGCTACTTCAGGCATCTCACGTGGTTCACAAAATAACTGACTGGATGGTAATGTCAGTTTTAAGCTAATGTTATTATTAATGAGTATTACCAAATATTAAACAAATATACAAAGGTCTATTCGAGTTCAATCACAATAAACTAATGTCATTGCAAACCAGCAGAATTATGGTGACATATAACAATATTAAGTTGGTGTTTGTAATAAATAACCTTGGAACCGTTCCGGGGCGTCTGGCAATTCTATAAAATCCGAGTCGCTACTTGTATAATTTTTTCTATTAATTGTGAAACGTAGATTCATGAAAACTGACACTAAATTTGGTGTTTTATGTCATTTTTTTTTAATTTCCACAAAAATGCACTGTGGATGTAAATATGTAATTTGTAATAGTATCGTTGGTACCGTTTGATGACGTATACATTAATATTCTTTATCCTAAACTAGAAAATTCTTGTGGTTAGTAGGGCATTATCCTATCGACTAGGGGAGCCGTGAGCCTGGCAGGCAAGCAAAATATAAAGTGGGAAACTGATCCCTTGATCAAACTCCCCGATGCTGGGTGGACACGCTAACCATTACATATTACACCAAGGCAACGTTCGTTGCTAGGAAACAAGATAAATCGACCCTCGACGTATTCGTGACTACGGCTATGACAGGCGGATCAAACGCTGTTGGCGACAAACATTTGCAGCAATGGTTCATTCGAGTGCCGTGGTGTAAATAGTGCGAATTGTCAGTGCTGTCAACGTCTGGCAACTTGTTGATGGACGCTGAAACACGCGTACGCACTGACACGTGTAACGAGGTGTTCATTGCTGACTGACGACAACCGATTGAAACACACAGTTGGGGATCACGTGATTATACATAAACACGATCAATGATCTGTAGTACAGTGGCGTATTTGATTTGCATGATTATGATTACATGTACGTCATTATTGAAATCGAGGCTCCGAGCAAAACACGTAATCATATTCATGATTGTTTTTTTCTCACAATTTTATTTAATTTTACAAAATGACAAAAATATGAGTGAGAAAACACACGAAATTGGCAAAAACTATATTACCAGAACATTTGTTTGCATGCCGCTGGATAAAAACTGCAAACTTTCGGCATCTTTTGCACTCGATTCATTGCCTTGGGGTCGCTAGTCACATGGCCGCCATTAAGGTCCAGCTCGATTAACCACAATCATAACATGACAAACAAATTGGACCCATGGCAATGTTCCGTCTTATATGGCTAAACACGTCACGTAGACTTGGAGACGTACTGCACACGATATCGTTGTTATGAGTAAACACACAACATTCATGACACGACAACGTGTGGAAGTTGTTATGAGTAAACACACAACATTATGACACGATATCGTGTGGAAGTTGTTATGAGTAAACACACAACATTATGACACGATATCGTGTGGAAGTTGTTATGAGTAAACACACAAAATTATGACACGATATCGTGTGAAAGTTGTTATGAGTAAACGCACAACATTATGACACGATATCGTGTGGAAGATGTTATGAGTAAACACACAAAATTATGACACGATATCGTGTGAAAGTTGTTATGAGTAAACAAACAACATTATAACACGATATCGTGTGAAAGTTGTTATGAGTAAACACACAACATTATGACACGATATCGTGTGGTAGTTGTTATGAGTAAACACACAAAATTATGACACGATATCGTGTGAAAGTTGTTATGAGTAAACACACAAACTTATGACACGATATCGTGTGGAAGTTGTTATGAGTAAACACACAACATTATAACACGATATCGTGTGGAAGTTGTTATGAGTAAACACACAACATTATAACACGATATCGTGTGAAAGTTGTTATGAGTAAACACACAACATTATGACACGATATCGTGTGAAAGTTGTTATGAGTAAACACACAACATTATAACATGATATCGTGTGGAAGTTGTTATGAGTAAACACACAACATTATAACACGATATCGTGTGGAAGTTGTTATGAGTAAACACACAACATTATAACACGATATCGTGTGAAAGTTGTTATGAGTAAACACACAACATTATGACACGATATCGTGTGAAAGTTGTTATGAGTAAACAAACAACATTATGACACGATATCGTGTGGTAGTTGTTATGAGTAAACAAACAACATTATAACACGATATCGTGTGGAAGTTGTTATGAGTAAACATACAACATTATGACACGATATCGTGTGAAAGTTGTTATGAGTAAACAAACAACATTATAACACGATATCGTGTGGAAGTTGTTATGAGTAAACACACAACATTATAACACGATATCGTGTGGAAGTTGTTATGAGTAAACACACAACATTATAACACGATATCGTGTGAAAGATGTTATGAGTAAACACACAACATTATAACACGATATCGTGTGGAAGTTGTTATGAGTAAACAAACAACATTATAACACGATATCGTGTGGAAGTTGTTATGAGTAAACAAACAACATTATAACACGATATCGTGTGAGAGTTGTTATGAGTAAACACACAACATTATGACACGATATCGTGTGAAAGTTGTTATGAGTAAACAAACAACATTATAACACGATATCGTGTGGAAGTTGTTATGAGTAAACAAACAACATTATAACACGATATCGTGTGAAAGTTGTTATGAGTAAACACACAACATTATGACACGATATCGTGTGGAAGTTGTTATGAGTAAACAAACAACATTATAACACGATATCGTGTGGTAGTTGTTATGAGTAAACAACATTATAACACGATATCGTGTGGAAGTTGTTATGAGTAAACAAACAACATTATAACACGATATCGTGTGGAAGTTGTTATGAGTAAACAAACAACATTATAACACGATATCGTGTGAAAGTTGTTATGAGTAAACACACAACATTATGACACGATATCGTGTGGAAGTTGTTATGAGTAAACAAACAACATTATAACACGATATCGTGTGAAAGTTGTTATGAGTAAACACACAACATTATAACACGATATCGTGTGAAAGTTGTTATGAGTAAACAAAACAACATTATAACACGATATCGTGTGGAAGTTGTTATGAGTAAACACACAACATTATAACACGATATCGTGTGGAAGTTGTTATGAGAAAACACACAACATTATAACACGATATCGTGTGGAAGTTGTTATGAGTAAACAAACAACATTATAACACGATATCGTGTGGTAGTTGTTATGAGTAAACAAACAACATTATAACACGATATCGTGTGAAAGATGTTATGAGTAAACACACAACATTATGACACGATATCGTGTGAAAGTTGTTATGAGTAAACAAACAACATTATAACACGATATCGTGTGGAAGTTGTTATGAGTAAACAAACAACATTATAACACGATATCGTGTGAAAGTTGTTATGAGTAAACACACAACATTATGACACGATATCGTGTGGAAGTTGTTATGAGTAAACAAACAACATTATAACACGATATCGTGTGGTAGTTGTTATGAGTAAACAACATTATAACACGATATCGTGTGGAAGTTGTTATGAGTAAACAAACAACATTATAACACGATATCGTGTGGAAGTTGTTATGAGTAAACAAACAACATTATAACACGATATCGTGTGAAAGTTGTTATGAGTAAACACACAACATTATGACACGATATCGTGTGGAAGTTGTTATGAGTAAACAAACAACATTATAACACGATATCGTGTGAAAGTTGTTATGAGTAAACACACAACATTATAACACGATATCGTGTGAAAGTTGTTATGAGTAAACAAAACAACATTATAACACGATATCGTTTGGAAGTTGTTATGAGTAAACACACAACATTATAACACGATATCGTGTGGAAGTTGTTATGAGTAAACACACAACATTATAACACGATATCGTGTGGAAGTTGTTATGAGTAAACAAACAACATTATAACACGATATCGTGTGGTAGTTGTTATGAGTAAACAAACAACATTATAACACGATATCGTGTGAAAGATGTTATGAGTAAACACACAACATTATGACACGATATCGTGTGAAAGTTGTTATGAGTAAACAAACAACATTATAACACGATATCGTGTGAAAGATGTTATGAGTAAACACACAACATTATAACACGATATCGTGTGGAAGTTGTTATGAGTAAACACACAACATTATGACACGATATCGTGTGAAAGTTGTTATGAGTAAACAAACAACATTATAACACGATATCGTGTGGTAGTTGTTATGAGTAAACACACAACATTATAACACGATATCGTGTGAAAGTTGTTATGAGTAAACAAACAACATTATAACACGATATCGTGTGGAAGTTGTTATGAGTAAACACACAACATTATAACACGATATCGTGTGGAAGTTGTTATGAGTAAACACACAACATTATGACACGATATCGTGTGGTAGTTGTTATGAGTAAACACACAACATTATAACACGATATCGTGTGGTAGTTGTTATGAGTAAACACACAACATTATAACACGATATCGTGTGGAAGTTGTTATGAGTAAACACACAACATTATGACACGATATCGTGTGGTAGTTGTTATGAGTAAACACACAACATTATAACACGATATCGTGTGGTAGTTGTTATGAGTAAACACACAACATTATAACACGATATCGTGTGAAAGTTGTTATGAGTAAACAAACAAACAAACAAACAAATGCATGACGTTCTACACACGACAGCAGTAGAAATGTAAACTCGCTCTATCGTAAGACTATGCTGCATCTGTGTAACTCGGATATCTGAATATATTTCTCAATATTTTTTTATCAATCGTAACATTCTGTGTTTGTAGCAACTGCTGCGTGTCACGTGCTCGGGTGCCGTGTCGTTAAATGTACCAGAAAAGCTCATATCGAACAATCTAGATCATAGCGACACCATTTAACACATTGGCCTATTAAATTGATAGGCTAAGGAGAATTATTCGTGATAAGTAGAGGTACTTTCAGAGTCATTGACTTATGATATATGCGTGAAACAACACGTGTCACACATTTAAATTGTGTTCGAGTTTGTTCCTGGTAGGGACCCCACTTGCTGTTGGCATGTCGCAAAATATAGCCTGCCATGGGTGGCGCATCAAGTCCGAATGGAAAATGTCGCAAAACAACACATGTGGAGAAATCGGAATACTTTCGTAAATGTGTGGCGAATTAGTGATTAAAAGGCGGTGGTCGTTGGCGCTACGCATGCGCAAAATATTGGTTTCATATTAAACAACGATATAACAACAATAGAGACCTTGACTGTTGCCAAGATCAACAAGTACAAAATAAGACGTGCCCAAACTTTAACTAGGTGATTTTTTTGGTGTTTGGAAGTATCGAGGGAGTCACCGGCGGTAATTAGTTTACGTGAATTCCCGGGCGTGAATTGCGTCCAGATCAAAACTCGTACTCGTGATTTCCGTTAGAAGAGCGCATTGAATTATGGGAAAATCAATGTTTATCTTCACAAATGCGCGGCGCGACGACCGGCGCCCTTAAGTGAGCTAACTCGTCTTAGTCAAATTAAAGATCCATTTCCAAATTCGATACGGAAGAGGCTGGCGTGGATTTCTCACTGTCAAGCCTAGTTGAATATACCAGCTAATCACCTGGTGGCGGAAGTATGCCATCAAGCGTTGACATACTTCTGTGACGTAAAATGACGTTATGATATGAACAATGTCGTTGAAATAGACAACTCTGTGTGGTCATGTAGACGTTCGTCATTTAGAATTCAGCAAAAAAAGCAGTATTTTTTCCCATGACTACAGATCAAAACAATGCGAACGAAATATCCAACAACCGCTTACGTCACATAAGCGGTTCGTCGCTAGAGGCCGCTGCTTATTGGAACTGTGTACAGAATGCCAATACTTCGTTCTAGCATACCGATTACTAGTTTTAAAATCTCCTTTCCCGCCACACATACATATTCACTTAAAATAAGCAAATAAATGCCATATTGGCAATGTGCTATTTTAAACTAACATACCGTCAACAAAACTAATATATATAGTCGACGGACTTACTGAAATCAAAAGATACATTCATGGGTGTGTGTTTTTTCTTCAATAAGTACCCGCTTTCCAGGAAAAAATGTGAAAGCTGGAAAAACTGATCATTAACATAAACACGTGTATGGAATAAACAAATAAATGCCATATTGGCAATGTGCTATTTTAAACTAACATACCGTCAACAAAACTAATATATATAGTCGACGGACTTACTGAAATCAAAAGATACATTCATGGGTGTGTGTTTTTTCTTCAATAAGTACGCGCTTTCCAGGCAAAAATGTGAAAGCTGGAAAAACTGATCATTAACATAAACACGTGTATGGAATTTGTTCATGGCATTACGTAACACCCAATGAACTGTGGAATACCAGCGCCAGTTGACAAGTCATATATATACCGGGGTATATATATGACTAGTCAACTGGCGCTCTATTTTACTAATTTTGGACTATTTGAAAATATCAGAAATCGCATTGACAGAGAATTAGAACAAACGAACTATGACGAAAATACATATTGTAGTGATACAGAATCAATTCCGAATTCCCGAATTACCGTCAGACGCGATAGCGCATGCGTAACCTACCTAGCAACAGGCGAGGGTAGGACACGCATAAACACGCACAGAGTAAATATGACCGTGACATAGTTTTTCAACTCCAAAAATACCCGCAAAAAGTATGAAAATATTTCGCGATAGCCAAAGATAATTTGCATGCTCGTTATTTATGCTTAGGCAGAATAGTGAGTAAATTTGCAGAGGCTGGTACGAGTTAGTTGAAAGATGATGGCAGTTTTATTTCAGTGGATTTTTTACGATGCGAGTTGGAAACATTGATATTCGTTGCACTGCGCGTTTTAAAACGTTCAGAATTTGTCCTACCTTAGGCCTTCCGGTTTGTTGATCCCAGGTCACGCAATATGCGCAAGCGCGCAAACGATGAACGCGCAAACGCCATCGGGAACCGGGAATTCCATCTAAACCTGAGTTTGTATTAAACTGAAACAAATTGATAGCGGTAGATGTGTGTATAACGGTTATGCAACACTGTATGTGATCTAACTCTTAAGTTGCTCGCGGACATACTCTGACCGATTTTCCCAGTGCGAACCATCGATATACATTCAACACCCGACATTACGTTCAACACAAGTCAACACTCGTGCATGTCTATTATGTCTCTATATATAGAAATTATCAAATATTGTTATGATAATAGGGGCAACGCCCATGCTTCTGTTGGAACTCGTAACTACAAGTTCAAAGACCACTCACTATCTTGACCTTCTATGTATCAGGAATTCGATGTCAGTGGTTGTTTTTTTAACTTTATCACTTTCAAAATGAAGTCATAAATATTCATAATGCGCATGCGCGAGATATATAGGTCTCATATAAACAAAAATGGCGACTTTGACTGTCGCGGAGACCAACGAGTACAAGCTGAGACGTAACCAAGCTTTAATTAGGTATTAGTAATAATTACAAACTTAAGATAAAACATATGAAAATAACATTGAAGGTAAATTGCAATATGAATAAGGAATGTTATTATTATATTATGATAAGCATTGTTATAAACTAACTTGTGTCTCATGCTTGCAATGTGGTGCTAAATCAAGTGTTATGACTGTGCAATTATTCAGGTTTTAAATTGGAACAGTTGTATATATTCTAACTACACCTAGGCCCAGTATTGGTATATGGATATATTTCTTCGGGATTTTATGAAAATAAAAAAAAGAGTGGAAAAACCTGGCGCCAATACATGTGTATTATACACTGCACGAGCTCAGTAGATGTGACGTGAGCTAAAATGTTACTTCCATCAAATAAAATATTGTCAAATTTGACCCTATCGTTTCCCATCGCCCACCCCTCCGTTACGGCAACACAATATTGTGTATCTTTGACTAAATACTCACATACACACGACTTGTATCCTGTAATTCTGAGCCACAATAGTGCTTGTGGTGTCAAATGAACGGGATAAAACGTTGCGATCTTCACGCTACGCGGGGGAGTCGTCAGCTGCGCATGCGGCAGACGGCCATAGCGTGTCGTTGTTTACAAACAAGCGTCTATCCACGAGTCTTTACATAATCTTTTGTAAACCAGGTATGTGTTGAGTTACAAATAATGTTCTTCCAATCTTTAGGTATAGCTGCGATAAAATCTTTTATTTGAATGAATTCAATCTGTGTAATAGCCATCATAATCCAGTACTGCCAATTATGAAAACTTCCATCCCGATTAATTAAGTCAATTCTGCGATTAATGCCTCGATTTGCCAGAGATTTAAAATAAACTGTTTTGTTTGCAATTTTAATAAAGCGATTGTTCCACAACGCTGGATTGTAAATTTCATACACAGAAATGGGGGAATGGTGCATTAAATTTGACAATTCTCTGATAATATCAACATAAAATGGTGGTAAATAGTCGACCAAACTTTCAACATCAAAATTACATGATAATCTGTTCCCTTTGATATTTAGTAATGGTTCCGCAATGTTCCTCCAATTCAATTTAGATTCAATTTCCATCATGATCAGGCCTCCATTCTCTATACCCGCAATTGAAGAAGTTCTTTTAACTCGGTCACAACCTTTCCAGAAAAAATTGAATATTTTTTTTAATTGCCTTTATAATTGCTTTAGGGGTTGAGATCATTGTCGAAACATACACAAATTAATGGATACCCAGTGTTTTTAAAATCAGATTTTTTTTCCAACAACTGATAACACCCTCAGAGACCACAAGCCACATAACATTTTTAATTTTATCAATGTTGGCGCAGTATTACAGGGAATAAATATGGTCAAAATATTAACGACAATCACAGCTCACAGTGTCTCATTAAAACGAGTGTCGATATCTTTCCGCATGTGTTTGTAACTTTTTTTAGTCAAAGCATATATACCAAGGCAGTTACGGTTAAGTAGCCAATCATGAACGACATTGTTGGTAGCTTCGCAGCTCTTTATGCATAGACACCATCAGTGTCGGACTCTTTGTATTCAACTAAATGGTTTTATTTAGATGACGCGTGACAGAAACAATAGTTTATTTAATTCAGAGATTTCTATATACGAGGTCATTCTATATACGTTGCTCGAATTCCGTGACGTCATATACTTATCGCCATAATAGGTGCAACAAAGATCCGATAAAAAAACAGAAATTGACAACAGGTTGCCAATTCGCCACAACTCAGAACATGAATGCAATGTATTTGTATGCGTTCGCGTCTACCACACATACCACGCGGTCTCCGCGTGAGTCGTGGAGGTAAACATAGATGAATTTTCGAGTATTCGAAACTGACAACCAACCAATCTATAGAACATACCGGGCATGGAACCAATGCAAAAACGGCTGGTTAATAATTACTCAAGTAATTTTTACAACATCCACATTTGATTGGTACTACAAACTTGAACATAGAAGTTGCATTTGCTAAGTTTTCCTAACAATTAATGGGGCAACCCCAATTACTAGATTTTACTTCTAATCTAAATAAAATTGTTTTATTTCACTTTTACTATATATTTTATTTATTTTGTTCATAATATTTTATATTATTTTAACTACGTCTCCTGTTTTTTTTTTGTTTCTTTTTTTGTGTTTTTTTGAATACCAAAATAAATTTTTAAAAAAAGAAAAGAAAAAAAACCGAAGCAAATAAACAATAAATCAAATGATTTCACTATAATATGTTTATGTAAATCTTAAAATAACGTACAGCGTTGACATTTACGTCACATGCCTTCGTTTGTACTGCCCCGGATAACAGCAGCCGGTTTTCTCTTATTTAGAACACAGAATTAATTAATAAAGGTCATTATACTCGGATCAGCAAGCTGAAGCTTTAGAGAGCAAAGGATGATCCGCGTGCCATGCACATTTCAAGCTGACAGGTTGTTGTCAACAACCTTCGGGAATATGAAAAGAACATGCCTCGTTTTCAATCGACAGGCGACAGCAGTTTTCCAACGTGCAACACTGAATGATACAGGTCAACTTTTTTGTTATATTATTTGTTAGTATGAGGAGTTGTAATAAGGTTTGAAACAATATCACTACTTAATAAACAACACAAATACCATGACAACTGATGTGTGATGTCATATGGCAAATAATGCTAACACGCGAGCTAAATTACAAATGGCAACATACACTGTAACTTGAATTGTATTTTAAAAAAATACATCGTATATCCCCATTTTATCGCAGAGTGGGCACTATCCCATTTCGTCCCAAATTGTTACTTGAACCCCAATTTGCATGTATTTTAGGGGGTGCATCTCAACATTTCCAAAGTATTTGTCTACTTACATCTGTCAGTGAGAAGTTTTCTGCAGATCATAAACATTAAAATCGGAGTTGTTAATACTTCCCATAATTCTACTCTATCTAGTGGCTTGGAGCAATCTGGTTTGAGACCAGATATACATTAGTTAAACACGGATCCTTCTCGCATTTTCCCCATTGGTCATCGTACCCAACTCCGGGACATCGCCGCAGTGATAGTGAAATCGAAAAGCATAGGGAAAAAGTCAATATGCCTAGTGAAAATGAATTGAAAGTGTTTCTGAATGCGAGATAAAATTTCAAATTTCTTATTAATAAATCGATGTTAACAAATGGCCGAGTATTGCGTACGAACCCATAATTACCTAGATAACGACCCATTATCCGTATGAACTGATTTCAACAATGCACATAAGTATGTACTCGTTTTCAAGCGTCACGAGCCGCGTTGACGTCTTGTTGAACGCGCCAAAACGCACGTTTCAAATTAGTTCGCTTATTTTCGAATTAGCGGCACACACATATAACCCCATTGATCTCTTTGACACCTAATGCGATAACGGAATGACGTCAGGACGTTTGAGCAACCGCCTTGTGCGAATGACCTCGCTTGAAATGAAATCGGTTATTGTGTCGCGAAACACGCGGATAATTACACGTTTGCGTCAAAAATTCCTATGCAGTGTGACGATTTTGACGACTCCTAGTCGCTTTAAACAATTGGTTCTTGCGTCGGGTGATGCCTCGCGAGGTCACGCGACGACGTTCAACAAAAACAAAATATCGTTATTATATTTACAAAAAAAAAAATCACATTCACGAATAAACGACAGTCAAATTAATTCATGATGAAGATATGACGAAAAAATACTCACATCAACGAAATATATTAGTTGTCGACAACGTTTTGTCTGGGTGTTTTGAAATAAAAAATAAAAAAATTAAAACAATTAGTGTTCACACACACACACACACACACACACACACACACATATATATATATACATATAATTGTACCAACACGGGTATATATACCGTCGTTATTAACGTACTGTAACCCAGTCTGTTAACGCTGTAATGTCGTATATTTGGGTTGAAACCTTTGGCACGTATAACACGTTATATAATAAATGCAGGTACGGTGTTTTCAATATATTCGGGGTTTCAAGAAAAAAAAAGCGGGAGAAAGGTGAGATACAATACTGGGCAGTCTATTCTTACGTAGCACTGTACAACGACGTGCAATCAAATAGTTAAGGTTTTATTTCCGCCATGATTTTGTTCTTGGAGTGTAAACTTGGTGTCACTGAATGTTAGACAGATATTGTAATCAATTTGAGAAAAGTTAATGAAGTTACATTAGAAAAGAAATGAATGGGCGTCGTTTGAGTTTTTTTCGCTCGGTAGATAGCCCATATTCTGTTGACATGTCGCAAAATGTAGTCTGGTATTGATGACGCATTACATGGGAAATGTCGCAAAACAACACGTATGCCGTAAATGTGTTGTAGAAAGCGGAACTATCTTAGGCAAATGACAGGCAAAGGTACGATGCGGAAGAAGCTGACGTGGATGTTCTAAATGTTCAGTTTAATATATTAACATGATGTCGGAAAGTACGTCCTCTAAGCAAAGAAACGCTTCTGTGACGTCAAAATGACGTTATGAAATAAACAATATCGTTCAAATAGACACGTCTGTTTGGTGGTTCGTCATTTAGACTTTAGCAGTATACGACGGCTACAACCTAAGATCAACATATTGACGCTATGAACGAAGTAGTTTACAACCACTTACACACAGTATTTGCATTGTCCCCAACAAATAGGTCGTCAATACAAGTCCTAGCATACTAATAATGTCCAGCATTGATATTAAAAACAATACTTTGTGTTTACAAAATATATATAATTGTAACATACTGTAGACCGAAGCCCTTATGTCAATAGCAGACGGCGTTTTATTAGTCTGCTTTGTATTCCTCGGGAGGGTAGGCCGACGGAGATCGAATAATAGTTCAGAAATTATAATAAACCGGTGGGAACAAATATATTTACATCCGAACACGAAAAGTTGTTTCCCGAAATATCGCCAATTTTCTTGATACCAACCCATGCCAATAATCAAAATAGACATTACGTGTAATAAGGAAATGTACATGTTAACTACATGTATTGATTTGCAGATATCATCAGTGCAAGGTGTTATTAATTTCACTATAGTAACTAAATATTTGGTTACAAAATAAAGACACGTTTTCATATGAAAATACAATGAAAATTACTGAGGGGAAACATGAAACGGATTGCCCCTGGAAAACAGCATCCGGCTGATCCTTAATTAAAACACGGCAATATTTAATAAAATTCATCAGGCAAAATCTGAATTTATTATACACAGATCAACAACCCGTAGCTTTAGAGAACAAAAAATGATTGTAAAATCAGAGAAAAAATGCAAAAATTGCATTGTAATAACATTTTCATTTAAAATAACGTTTTCATTTAAAAACATGTATCTTTTAACTCCATTTATCACAGAGATTAACTTCGCCTGGGGTACTATCTCATTTCGTCAAATTTGTAATTTCAAATCCGGCTTTGTATTTATATACCATAAAATTGCACTCGCACTATGTATTATGACTCACCCAACTGATTATTGTGATCACCATGAACAATGATGAAATCTGTTGGCATGGCAATCAATCCTGCGCTGAATGTTGTTGTCATCACTCAAAGAGATGCCTGTATTTTAGACGGAGGGCAGAGCACTTATTAATTTTATTTCAGGACTCTGTTGCAAAATATAATTCTTTTGTGAGGCTTACAGGGGTGAATTATAGTTTTTTTCATCAGATCCTATGAAGTAAGAAGACAACTTTTCCAGTTATCAAAATCTTATGTGTTCCTACTACAATTAAAATGTCACATAATCTGATTTATCTAGTATGCAAATATTAATCCGATCTCGGTATATCTGGTCAGATATGTGTTCCAAATATGAATGTTTTATAAACTGCTGTTTTAGAACATTTTTTGATATCATATATAACTTAAAACTCGGACCCGCGCATGGTCGGCTTTTGGCTTGTAGTATCTTACCCCCAACGCGATTGGAAAGTGTGGAAGAAAAAGTCGCTGCGCGCTGCAATTTCATAGCCAGGGATTGCTTTAATCGTGTGAAAACGAACTAAAAATGTGTCTCCGAATGTGAGATTTAATTTATATTTTTTTCGTAGTCCAAAAGAGGAAATCTTAACTAGCTCCACGTTATAATCGATGTTAACAAATGTCCGAGTTTTGGAGTACGTGCCTTTGCATAAATGACTCGGAATCCGTATGTTACACTAACTGATTTCTACGATTCACATAAATATGTTTTTTTTTTGTATTTGTTTTCCAGCGTCACGACCTGCATTGACGTCGCGTTCAAATCGTTAAACGCACGTTTTTGTTTATTTCCTTTATTTTCAGATTAGTGGCACACTCTCTGGGAAACCTAATGCGACAACGAAATGACGTCACGGCGTTTGAACAACCACTTGGTGTGAATGACCTCGCGTGGGTGAGGGTAAAAGTGAAATCGGTTAATGTGCTAGAAAATGCTAGAACGCCAGGATTTAATTTACACTTCAAATCGTCAAAGATTCATACGCGCGTAAGCATTCAAAACGAATTGGACACTCAGAAACTGGTGGTTTTAATGGTACTGAAGTGTCGATTTTGGCGACTCACTTTAATGGTCGTCGCGCAGCGCGTGTTCGAATTTCATGTAAATAAACAATGTATTTTACACGCGTTGTATACGTCGCTATGAGTCCCATATCGAACAGGACGCGGCACGACGACTGCCGCCCTTTAAGTAATTGGTTCCCGCGTTTCGAGATGCTTTGCGACATCACACGACGACGTTAAAAATATCGTTATTATATTTTCAAACAAACAAAACAATCACACAGAAAGGAAGTGACATTCACCAACGATAATGAAATGATGCTTTCTGTGATGCAGATCTGACGGGAAAAATATTCACATTAACGAACTGTTTAAGCAACCTGCAACGTTATGTTTGGGCGTTCAGAAATCAGAAATAAATATATTAAAACAAATAGTGGAGAGGACCTTTGTTCACATTATCGTGACAATGAGGGTAATTATGACCTCGTTATTTGCGTAGCGCAACACAGTCTCTGAATGATGCATTATCGCTTTTATTCGGGTAGAAACCTTTGCCGCGTATATGCGTAAAATAATTAATGCAGGTACGGCGTTCTAAGAAATTCGGGTAGAAATGGGCGAGTAATGGGAAACAACATTTATCGGTGAAATCGACTGGAAAGCGTGAATAGACGCAGTTTGAATTTGTTCCTGGTAGGAGACCCAATTAACTGTTGACATGTCACAACATATAGCCTGTAACTTTAGTAACAAATTAAACTATTTAATTTCCTAATTAGAAAATAAAATGATTAATTACTAATATGAAATATAAAACCAACTACCCCTTGAAAACCGCAGCCCTTATTTAGAACATTGCATCATTCACTAAAAGTCATTAGTCCGAATTCGTTATGCACAGATCAACAACGTGTAGCTTTATACAACAAATTTGATTGTAAACCTAGAAAAACAAAATGCAATATACATTGTAATATTTTTCATTAAAACAATACATCGTTGTGATGTGGTGTTTTTATTGTTGTAATCACTGAGCATATGCTGCTAACGGAGTCAGTGAGAGTTTATTTTTTCTTTAGATGGGTCATGAATTAGTTTTCGCGTATCTGTTGACCGACTTAATTAGCTGATTATTAGCGAATTGCTGTGTTATGTCTGTCATCGTTTAGGCCTATTTGAAGTTTTGGACGGAACTTGGCTCAGTGATTTGAAACTAATTACGAGATAACCGTCGCTATTCTGACTACGATTTCTGACAGTTGGTATCCGTAATTATTAATGTAGTGAACGATTAATCAAAAGATATGACGTATTCAGTACTTAGTTTGATTGGCTTTATAGTTGAAGGTTACGCCTTATAGTCTTTTAACTGTATTGTAATTGGTTAGAGTTTTGAAAATGAATAAAGAGAGTTTGAGTTGGTCTTGGCGAATACTCCACGACAGACGCAGTCTAAGTCCAGTCCTGGAGAGCCTTGGGGGCGAGTCCTGGAGAGTCTTGGGCGAGTCTCGGGTCAGCCTTGCGATAGTCTTGGGGATTTTTCCCCAGGGCGCTGTGTCTTATAGAGTGCTCGACAGACCGACTAAGACAAGAGCTGAAACGTATTTCGTTGTGTGTGTCTTATTTGACTGTAAAGCTTAAGAGGCTTCCCCGATCCCGTACCTCAAGGGGACACGATATAGAGACGAGACGAGATTCCCCCCTGACACGTGTGGAGAACCCAGAGGAGAAGAATTTACCCCTGATAGATGATACAAATCGGGAATGCAACTTTAACAGTTAATAGAATCTGCTGTGTATCTGCTACAAAATGTCACATAATCTGTTTTTACTTTATCTAGTATCCAAATATTAATCTGATCTCGGCATATCTGATCAGATTTGTTTTCAAAATATGTTTTAGAAACTATTGTTTTGGAACAATCTTTGATACCAGATATAACATAAAACCATGGCCGAATTGTACATTTGGGTATAAGATCACCACCCCAGGACGCCGCGGCAAAAGTCAATGCGATTTTATGGAGAAGTGAAATGGAAAAGAGTCGCGAAGTTTGTCGCTGCGCACTGGCATTTTTCGGCCAGGTATTTCTTTAATCATATGAGAACGAACTAAAAATGTCTCCCATATGGAAAGCCGTACGGGACCCTGCTGCGTCAATATAAATTGCATGGTAAAACATATAGCTTCAAAATTATGTTGCTTATTCAACAAAAGTGCGATTTCCGATGTCTACGTTTACAAATTGGAGTAGTAGCAATCAATGCAAAACTTATTCACAGTCGTCGCTAATTAATTAGTAGTTGTCGCAAAGCGAGTTGTAGTAGTCGCGATTAAACGGATGCTGATTTGTAGAAGTCACTAACACTACTGCAGCGTATTTGTCGCTGACGCAGTTCCTTAATTTATAGATGACGACATTTCATTTTCCAAGTTGACGAAGCAAACTAGTCCCCCCTAGTAGACGACTCAACTTGCACTTTTCAAGTTGTCGACGTAAAATGAGTCCCTACTACAAGTTAACAAGTGTTCGAGTCGAGGCGTACGTGCATCTGCATAAGTAACCCAGAATCCGTATGTTGCACTAACTGATTCCCACGATTCACACAACTATGTAATGTATTCGTTTTCCAGCATCCTAAACTGCATTGGCGTCGTGTTGAAATCGATAAGGGCATCCTCTTAGCAACCTGTTTTTTTTAACTTGATCTCTTCGACACCTAATGCGTTAACAAAGTGACGTCACTGCTGTTTGGTGTGAACGACCTCTCGTAGGCGAGGGTAAATCTGAAATCGGTTATTGTGTCGCGGAACACGCGGAAATTTTAAACATTTGTGTCAAAGATTCGGACGCACGGAAACATTCAATACAAATTAGGCACTCAGAAACTGGTGGTTTTCAATGAGTATTGAAGTGTCGATTTTGACGACTGACTTTTAAACAATTGGTTCTCTCGCCTCGTGTTACTTCGCGGCTTTTCGCGACGACGTTCAGCAAAAAAAAAATATATTTTTAAGGAATAACACAGTTCGACAGATAAATGAAATGTAGTTGTTTAGCGTTGCCTCCAACATTTCCTTTGGGCTTTTGCAAATCAGTAATAATAATATGAAAACACATGATAGAAACAACCATTTTTCACACCAGTTGTATCAACTTGGATAAACGTATCATAGTTATTTGCATACCGCGCGTCGGTTGATACTCCAGCTGTACTGTATTCGTGCATACTTTGAGGTATTCTCGTAATAACCCTATATTATCCTCAGTTCTGTTTAGATACCATCTGAGCAGTTTTTTTTTTATTTCCAGTTACATTTCCAGACCAAAAGCTTGTTTTTAACTCCCTATAATAACGTAATTTGTTTATTTGTGTGCTGCCCCCCTAATTGCCACTATTCATCGTTTGTTTACAATATTGATGAAACAAGACTTTATGGGTTTTCTTAACCCTTAACGCAATTGCATTATTTTTCCTTAACCTGTTTTGGTCCCACACACACAACACCAGATTAATATTTTTTCATGACAGTAACCCAGTTTTAAATGTTAGTGTCACTCAGAGTTGAACCACATTTGTTATGCGTGTGCGATGTATTTTCTTTCATTCATTATGTTTTATTCCAGTATTCAATTACAGTTGTATTTGTTATACATTTGATACTAATAGGAGACACTTGCCTAGTTAGCCCCCGTTCGGACGTGCGTGTGTCCGTCCGCCTGTATCTAGCCATATCTCACGGGGTAAAGACCGTCACTTGCCTAATACCTCTATTAATTTGGTAGATATTTGTTTAACTTGTCTTTAGTTCCACAAGTTAAATTTTGTTAAACTGATGAAATGATATTAAAGATTTTACTTGAGATGTTATTTTTTACAGTTTATATAGCAAACCAAGATGCTAATAGCGACTTGAATTTTTATTTGAGACATTGTTTGATCCAGGCCAACAACGGGCACGTTTTTATACCATGGCTGGTACTTTGTCATGAATTTGTTTTTGCGTATCTGTTGACCGACTTAATTAGTTGATTATTAGCTGAATTGCTGTGTTATGTCTGTCATCGTGTAGGCCTATTTGAAGTTTTGGACGGAACTTGGCTCAGTGATTTGGAACTAATTACAAGATACCGTCGCTATTCTGACATCCGTAGTTATTAATGTAGTGAACGATTAATCAAAAGATATGACGTATTCAGTACTTAGTGTGATTGGCTTTATGATTGAAGGTTACGCCCTAGAGTCTTTTTACTGTTTTGTAATTGGTCAGAGTTTTGAAAATGAATAAAGAGAGTTTGAGTTGGTCTTGGCGAATACTCCACGACAGACGCAGCCTTGGGCAGTCGAGTCCGGTCTGAGTCCGAGAGAGTCCAGGGGCGAGCCTTGAGGCAGTCCAGTCTTGGACGAGTCTTGGGTCAGCCTTGGACAGTCTTGGGGACTTTTCCCCAGGGCGCTGTGTCTGGTAGAGTGCTCGATTAATCGACTAAGACGAGAGCTGAAACGTATTTCGTTGTGTGTGCCTTATTTGACTGTAAAGTTAAAGTGACTTCCCGACCCCGTACCTCAAGGGGACGAGATAGAGAGACGAGACGAGTTTCCCCCCTGACACGAGTGGAGACCCCGAGAGAGAGAGATTTTCCCCCTGATAACTTTCTACCAGAGCATTAATGGTAAGACATTTGGCAGTGAACTGAAAATGCTAAAAAATTCTCCGAAAAAATTGTCTGTACTTATTGATTGAGAAACATTGTTGAAAAATGACAACATCTTCTCTTTTTGCACGGACATTAAAATTCCCTTTCCAGATCACTTAGCCATTTTCTTAAAAATGGCGATATCGTTTTCCGGCAGTTCAAATAAATTGTATTTGTTTCTGAGTATGATGAAATGTGGGCGCAAAGAGAATGCGCATAATTTATATTAAAATCTTCACTTAGGTGAAAAACAATCGATATCCAAACAGGTCCAGATGCAGTCCTCAATACAACTTAACATTTGAGTTATACCATTATCACGAGCATTTTTATGTTTTTATTTGTGTGTTCCATATAGGAATGCAATCATGTAATAAAAATAATAAAAGAGAGCAGCTTCTGAATTCGTTTACTTATGGAATTGTTACCACTTTCTGTAGGTTGCCCAAAAGAGTCTTAGATTTGCTACTGTTATCCATCTGTTCGTTGTTTGTTTCTTCATTTTTGGCTTGGTATATGCTTCTGTTTTGCTATATAATTACTTGGTACATATGTTATTTCATATTTGTAACAATGTTGAGGTGCACTTTATCATCGAATAGTTGCCATTTGATGTTTTCATTGTCTGCAAATTTGCGGTAGATGTAATGGAGGCTAGGCCTATATTCATTCAACCATTGTGAGAACTACTTAAAATGAAGATGTTGTTCATACTAGTCTTATGAACAGGAAGCCGAAGAAGGGGCACTCCGGCGAACTGCGGATGATACTTACACGTGGAGATGGCGCTTTCGTCCCCAAGGATTACACATTATCGTTCTGTACAGGTCGTCCCGCTTTATTCACACAAGCCGAGGTAACTGCACAAGAAATTTGCCTTATTTACACGTATCGGCAATGCAAGCTGCCATGCGACTTCCCCTTCTGACGTCACAAAGGGAATTTATGTATGCAAATGAGAAGCTAATGAGGAGCCTCGTTTTAAAATACACAAAAATAAAGTTGCCATAGACTGAGTTTAAAACACATTTTTTCACTTAAAAAAATAATTCATGCATAGAAACATAAAAATTAATAATATTTATGTACCAATTGATAATTTTAGGCGTGAAAATAGCAGCCATTTCACAGGCACTTTAAAAGGTCTATGTCTATCCCTTACAAAGGTTACTCAACTCTCTATAATAAAAGTCAAAACACTAAGGGGTGGCGGAGTAAACACGCGATCAGCCAATCGCTGTAGTCGTTGGCACGATCACGTGATTACCAGGGAGGTGTCTCACGGTTAAAGCCTTGCAAAGTTGCCACTACTAAATATAATAAGTAAGCAATCAATTTATCAAATTCCTGGAATATATGTTTATAATCTCCACCCTAAACATACAAATTGTTGATTTAAAACAATAGTCTAACGACGTGTGACCGAATGTGCGAACGTGAAGCCGCTATCATAACAATAGTATGTGTCAAGCAGGTGGTATCAATCAGATCACCATATTTGTATCTGAAAGATAGTAGCATCATTAAAACCATTGTGAAGAACAATATTTTTGTTCGATCCTTGAATATTCATCTTTGATCCTTGAATTTTGAATAAGTGACGTTACAATATATACGACGTGTAATCAGTAGAGTTAACATTTATGTTTTTGTTGGAGTCGAGAGTACGTAATTGTTAGACAAATATTGTAAGCGATTTGAGACAAGTTGGCCATGTCACTCTAATACATTATAGGATCTGAGTAAATGAAATAAATGGACGCCGTGTGTGTGTGTCACATTGTTAGGGTCACGTCAACAGTAATAGGTAGGAGAACTATTCTCAGTATCGTAGAAACGAGTAAACGACCAAGTGGCATTATAATTAATTATTGGCTTACCAACGTTCGTCATCAGTATGACGTCATACATGCGGGGAAAGTAATATTGATATTCAAATATTGCAGTTACGTCATTCATACAATACCAATACATTCATCAAGGTCATATCACTATTACGCACAGAGACACACGTGTAGTGGATTTTAATTTCTTTTGTTTGTATGTTTCACCCGGTTTCTCAAATGTTTTCTACATGTTGGGTATAAAGTAGTTTGGTAGTTTTTTCACGTCATTTTTGAGTAAATGTGCAATATTTATTTGTTTGGTTTATTTATGAAATAAAATATTTGCGGATGTCAGTGTCACGTACCATTTTTGGTATAGTACATCATAAAAGTCAGTTCATCCTCGTTCGTAGGCAGGGGTATAATAATCAGTGAACAAGTTATACATATACATATAGCAGGGAAATGTATGAACTAAAATGTCGAGAAATTCTAAAAAAAAAAAATTGTCGTCGCTTGGTATAATAGTAATTTCATCGGCTCGGCATGTCGGCATACACTTCGGCTATTTTAAGTTGCTGGTTTAACCGAACTGGTCGATTCGGTTGGTGCGTGCTGTCATTTTGAGAAACGTAATCTTTCCACGGACGAATAAGAACCCGAACACAAGTGATTGTTTAAAATCTCTCTCTTCGTTGACATTTATTATCTTGTTGAGTGAAAGAACGTAGTTGCCACGCGTATTTTTTGTGTGTTACGTAATTAGCTACATAGATCACCAGATTCCAGTTGACTATTACAATTCCAGATTATTGTACGCTATTGTTCTCAAAACCGATGATGAAAAACCCTCAAATTCGTTTTTTTTTTTAAATACAGGCCTTTATGGTTGTCAAGAATTGTTAGGAAGTTGATATTTTCCTTTCATGAAATAATGCTTTGATATGTATTCCCATTGATATAGTTCCAGACATTTCGTGTAGAGGAAGAAACAAAACAAAAGGTGTCGACTTGAGTTTCAAATAAAATGTGACCACGAAGACCTTGAGTAAAAACATCTTTCAGCGAGACAGTAAATTTTAATAGCTATATATGGTTATATATTTATTGTACCCACTACACATCTATATTACGTTTTTAATATCACATTTCACATCACATATCATCGCTCCATATGTTACCAGCGGGGGAAAGCAGAACGCCCTCACGCGGTCAATTCATGTTTAGTTGGGTTAAAATGCGTAACTTGCGTGCAGAATTAGCGAGATGAGTCCCAGAATAAAGCCCGCTAAATACACGAAAGCGGTAGAATTAATTTAAAATAGTTTGTTCAAAAACAAAGGGATTTGTCATATACTTAAATCTGGTTAGTTCGATGGATGGAAGATTACAATACAAATACAGTATAAACAGAGGGAAGCCATGTCTAATCTAATCTAACATTTTACACTTTACATTAGAGGCGATAACCATCGTACAGCGCACATTCGAATTTATCGCGTGGACGGGTTTCATGTTCTCTGCACGTAACAAGCTCGGTTATTATTGCCGTTTGGTGTCCATCTAATATACGTAGTATACTATAGTACTATCTAGTGAATACTGAATTACTATAGAGGGTCGGCAAGGGGTATTTTCGTAAGCTGTAAACAATTGTTTTTATTTTCGAAATAATGTAATTTGAATAAATAAAAAACGTAAATTCGTAGACATGGGCAAGGTGTTTTATTCGTCTGTAATTTGTACAAAGATATTATTTTTTGTAAGCGTATACATCATTTTAAAAATTGAATGTCGTAATTCGTACGCAATTTCCTATTTTGATTATTAAACACAAATTATCAAAAATATTATAAAAATGTGAAATGTAATTAGGAATTTGCTGTAAAGTGTAAAAACCTATTTTTTTTACTGTAAATGTAACTTTCATTTTATTCCCTGTAAAACCGTAAAATGCCGTCTTTATTTCCTGTAACCTGTACCAACTTGAAGTATCCCCCTTGCCCCCTACACTACAGCTATTCACGTACGTCGGTGGGTCTGTATAGTTCGTCAACCTGTTCACTGACCGATTACCGGAATCATTCGAAGTAGGTCATTCGTGTAATATATTCTATTAAATTTGGGTCATTCATTTATTCAGAATCATGAATGGTAGATAACTTGAATATTAATATATATATACATGTATATAAAACACTTGTGATTCATCAGACATATACACGTCAGACATATATAACGACCAGGCTAGAATGTTTTAATAATATAACAATTTAGTAATATTTTGCGATCAGGGTGTATTTTACGACGTAGTCGTAGATTGATCAATGACTGAGCAATGCAACATTCACACCATTGACTCGACGTTTTTTCAATAATCGAGCCATAATTCATTTTACTGATTGTAATCAGACCAGATTTTATACCGTTGTCATATCATTACAATGCAGTACCAGCTCTCCTCATAATGCAACAGAATTTAATAAATAGATATTGGGATGTCGGACAGACAACTACGTTCACACCTATGTTACAGCACAGAGCATTGGTGCCAGTAGTCAATGACCAAGTTCTGGAATGTAGTACAATAAATGATACTGGAACGAGGATATATACAATCGCGTGAATCCACGATATAATTCGTTTTAATTCCGACTAGGAATGCATTCGTGTATATCTATACATGCCATGTTTATTTTTTTATAAATACAGTATATATATTGTCAATGTTCTATGTTAATATCTATGCTATTGCCGCTGTAATGAATTTACATTATAATATCTATATTGCTCACTTTCTGATAATTTGTCGGCACGACGCTACTTACAAGATTGTACCTGATTGGCTACCAAACCCTAACGCCTAACATTCAGACCAATCAGAGAGCAGCTTGTTTGTTGACGTATTCTGCCTCGTATATATTCCTCGACTCCGCGGAATGTGCAAGGGCTTCATTACAAATACATATCTTCTTCGTTTTGTACTCTACAGTTTTACTGCTCATTGTTATTTTGGCGCACATCGTCAATATCACCCTACTGTTTATTTTCACTTGCACTTAATTTCAATATTTCAATGCTTTGAGCAATTTCACTAGTTTTTAAGTTCACGAACTTGACAGGGAAACAATGAGTTCTATTGTTATTTAGATTTAAATTTAATTTACCAAATTTTACTTTCCCGCAAAATTAGAAACCAGCTAATAATTAATACGTTTACAGTATCTCGTAGTTTACTTACTTTGTCCGAAAGAAAACTTAAAGCGGGGAAGTCATCACCTGCGTATGCGTCTGATGGCCCTAACGTGTCATTGTTTACAAACAAGCGTCTACCCACGAGCCTTGCGTTTTTAGTGTGTGTTTAGTGTGTGTCGTCGCTTGAGACTCAATTCCCCCGCGCGCGCAGGTGACGACCCTCCCGTTTTAAATATCAACACAATTTTCTCATATATTATGTTATGTGAACGGGAACATCAAACTCGATTGTCACGTGACGCCTGACGAGGTCCACCCTAACACGAACGTCATACTAGTACTAGCGACTAGTTTCAAGAAGGACGCTTTAAAACTTAGGTCCGGTGAATAGTTACAGGCTAGCTAGCAAATACAGAAGAAAACGGCAAAACCAAATTATTGTGCGCCTTCACAGGCAACGCAGTGAATACAACAGTATGAGGAAGACAATTATTTGTTTTGACCGATCATAGTTTAAATCCCTTGGAATCTCTTTTATAACTGTTTACACTCGATGGCGTATTACGCGTGATGTACTGCGCATAGTGCAAGTGACGTAAGTTACAGCGCCACAGACGTCGCGCTACGCCGTGCTCTCACGTGACGTACGTATACATTGTCGCTTTAAGGCATTCTCGCCGCCAGAATTTATTTACGTTTCGAGACTCAACGAAATAATGTGTAGGCTTGCCGTAAAAGAGACCGAGGTCGTGGCGTGCGACGATGCTTTAAAGTAGATTCTACCTAGAGGTAAAAATAGTGTCGTTTTCTTTAGTTTCACGAATGTAACCTTTCATATCGCAAGAATGAAGAAAACAAAGGGGGTCATTGTACTCGGTTCAGAGAAAATCGATGTACAACTGAACAAACATAAAGTATAGATGTTCTATCTGTTTAAGACATTTTCTCATTCTTTCCTTTGGCAGGAATATATCTCGAAAAATTGCTTCTTACAATGTTCGTGCTAATTCATTGTGATTTTATACATATTATTTTTTTCTTCTGCAAACTGAAACTGAATAAAAAAAAGTCCATATACAGTTGATTATCATTAAAACGATTAATTATAGACAGATTTTGACACGAAAGATTGTAACTGCTCGATGCGCTAAAACATGCACACGAGA
This sequence comes from Saccoglossus kowalevskii, assembly GCF_978046115.1. NCBI lineage: Eukaryota > Metazoa > Hemichordata > Enteropneusta > Harrimaniidae > Saccoglossus > Saccoglossus kowalevskii. The sequence goes on from NC_140658.1 coordinate 13,370,252, forward strand.
AGCATTCTATATTAAACAAACCCAACAGTAATACAAACAATACAGCAAACGCATGAACATGTTCAGTTTTGACGATAATGTTCATATCAATTGCTCACTCTCTATTCACGGCACATTTATCACGCGGCAGTAACAAGTAGCGACACGGTCAGTGTAATGTGTTGATTTCACTTCGTAAACAAATACTGATTCCCAAAGTCACCTTCATCGATTCCAGGTTATTCAACTAATCAAACACGACCTGTACATGTACTTTTTATCGCCTTAGCATCTCGATTGATAAAATACAATTGAAATTAATCGATAGTGTAGTACAATACAATAGCTAGAGCAAATATGCAACAATAATCTGTTTTTGATTGGCAGTGTGACATCGAACAAATAAATTGAAGATACTTTATTATTATACCATTGTTCGACAATATAGAGTTCGTTAATTATGTTGTACGGTGTAAAATCCTGTCTTAATTAAAAAATCTGGCATTATTATAAATATTATGAACTATAAATTAGAGAAATTCCCTGGTAGTTATCAAAATGTATACGTAAAATCTTCTTATATTTAAATTGGTTATAAAAATAATAAGCATACATAATTCATTGCCGTGACACATAGACCGTTTAACCGAGTTAAATTTGTTGAGAAAGTCTTTGATAATTTTGTACATAATGTCACGTACGCTTGTTATTGTAATTGGTGTTGAGTATTTGTTAGTATATACTGAGGAGCAATAGGTAGTCAATATGTTTCTGATGGATTGTTAAAGCGGGGGAGTCGTCACCTGCGCATGCGTCATTTGGCCATAGCATGTCATTGTTTACAAAAAAGCGTCTACCCATGAGCCTTTGCGTTTTTAGCGTGTATTGTTATAGTCACTTGGGACTCAATTCCCGCGCGTGCGCAGGTGACGACCCTCCCGCGTTAAGTGTAACAGCAGAGTTAGTGACGATATTCGTATTTGTCGTGCGTGTCGTGCCATCTTTCCACGAACATTTTTTCATTTACATTACCGTTGTTATTTCGACCATATATTCTCGTGCTGTTGGGATGATATTATCTGCTTTATAATTGGGACCACTGGGGGGTAATGTTACCTCATTTGTCCTACGAAATGACCATCAATCGGGAGGGGTAATATTATTCCACTTGTCCCATGTGTTAGATAATATTATCTCGGCGGTGATGCCGAATACATGGGACCAGTGAGACAACTATTATCTTCATCTAGGTATAGTCAATACACGGACCAAGTGGGAGAATATTATCTCTCAAGTGTTTATGAACACTCGGAGCCAACGAGATAATATTATATTCGCTTGAAAATTGACAATACTCGGGATAATTTATAATTAAGATAAAGTGATAGAGCAGTACTTGGAACCAGTGATGAAACCAATGATTTGACATAATGACATAATTAATTATATTATATTAATTAATAGTTAAACTACATGCCAATGAAAATAACTGGTTATAAATTAATTAATGGGATAATATCTTTCTACAGTCGTCGGTCTGAATAAGAAACAGTACGGTCGCCACATACCACAGAAAACAATCCTCCGGAACCATCGAAAACAATATATTCTTCAATCGTTATTTCTGGTGGCGAAAGTCAACTAAACAAAATTGTTTAAAAATGTCTCTTACCACATACGCTACAACAAAATAAAAGTGACATATTGTAAATGAGGTATCCATCTATGGAGAGAGGGCGCCGATGTACTGATGGCAGGGTTGTCACTTCCCGGACATGGTATACCGGTGCATTGGTATCTTATGTACCATGGCGACCTCATTACGTTTGGGTGTGGCAATTTTTGCGATATAATCCGTACTAATATTAGATAGAAATATATAATCCTTGCTCATTTCTGATCCCTGGATTCACATCACGTGAGCTTCCATATTTCGTTGTTTTGCCATATCCATATATCATTCATCCTCCATTTCATTTTGGTGAATTTATCAATCTGTAGTGATTGTAGTGCACTTATAGCTAGCGTTTATACCGAACAGCGAATATTGGCGTGTGCCTATTCGTTGCTATCTCTGATATGTCTGTTTGTCAACCAAATTTGATACATTGCTACAACGTTGGAGAAAATAACGTGACTATTTCGTGTACGTACTCACTGTGGGGACGCTTGTCATCCACGCGCGTTAATGATACTGCAGTGAGGAGAAGGAAGCAGTGGTGACATTTTGACATTTGACGTTATATATATTTAATAAGAAACTGGAGATTCTGAGTTTTAAAAAATACCAGTAGCAAAAAATGCAATTTTCTCTAATAGCGATTTTTGAAAAAAAAAAAATTCTCAAAATATGTCACTGTAAGACACAAAAGAATGCGTTGCCACGAGACAAAAGCTTCACGAAGCCTACACTAACTACCATCATTAACACATTTTTTTAATTCTTATCATCATGAAGCGTGTCTGTTCAGACTTTCTGGAATTATGGCGTTATGCAAGTTTCAAATAAATAATAATAATAAAAATATAAAAAACATGATTAGATACTGCCCTCAGTGTCAAGTGGAAACACCGCGTCATAGATGCACATTTTACGTCATATACTAATTATTTGAATGCAGTCTATGTCATATTTTATAAAAAACTGTCACTTCTGTTCGAGGTCTTTCTTCACATTATAAAATACTTGCCAGCATTCATTTTGTGTGAGAGAACACAGCGCACGTTTCTGTGTCGTGTTTCTATTCTATTGACTGTTGTAGCAGTCTACGTCTAGTGTATAATAAAAACACCAGCAGAAGTAAACAACGCCACCATACGGCCAGTCAGTTTGTGTTTGTGTGTATGGATTGGGGGGGGGGTACTTACGTGAAATATGCAGATATACGTCTTTACAAGAGGTGTGTAACGTTGGTCCGGATATTTTGTCCTTATTTGTTATCCATTGACTCCAATCTAAACCATTGTTTTTGTACCTCGACATTCATTGAATCCTTGTGTGGTTCCTCTACGTAATAACAACATGTTTCGTAACCTTTTATTACTCAAATCAATTGGCGCAAATGCTCACGAAGTATCGGTATTGTACTGACACGCTTTCAAATTATTATAAACATGCTAGAAACTGTTCGTTTACAACCCTGTTTGGTGCCAAATTTGAATTCAAAACAGGAAGCAAATTGAGCCCACCCCACCGCGCGGCGCGAACGTTATTGCTCGAAAGCAGCTTATTGTATAGCAGTGTGTGGTGTCTGTGTCGTATTAATTGGATTAACAGTGAATGCACAGACGCGATTGGGTTTAAAACAACGCGATGTGTGACGTACTTTATATATTGTCTTCGTTCACTTGCGTTTTTAGGTTGTAGAAATTCACTTTTTAAGCCCTCAACGTGGAAAAATATACGTTTACATTCTAGAACGGCGTCCACACTCAGCCAAAAAAGTGTTCTACAAGCACCCCCAAAACGATTCCTCGGTCAATGCGGAACATACTTCTAAAGAAATTGTAATCAGTAGGGGATGCTCAAAAAAATGTGATATCCGTTTTCGATTTTCAGCGGTGTGAAATGCACCGACATCGTTGCCTGGTATTCACGTCATTCTGCACAGTTCACCGGCCTGTACAGTGACCGATTACACCAGTCCCTCGATGTGAGCTATTCATATTCTATACAATTTACCGCATGTTACTAGACACACATTGAATAGTATTATTCAAACATTTGCAGCGCCGTTTCAAATATCAAGTCACGTAATTTCAATACATCGCATATGTGTGAGATTTGTGTTAATATTAAATTACACAACCCTTCACATTAGTCGCGCCTTCAGGAAAGATACAAATGCGTCTATTTCGGCTGGTGTCAGACTTATGTAAAGCGCCAACTGCGATTTGTAGAGCGGTAGTTCTTCATTTAAGATATAGAAATTCTATCAAAGACATTATTTGTCGTTGACGAGCGACTTCAGACGATATGTGCGACCACCCAATTACGTCATAGAAGCGCTAGAGGGCGCTATCCATGATGTACTGTAAACGCATTATTAAATTATTATTTAATTTCGCTATTTTCGCTGAGAAATAAAATCCGCTTAGTTAAATCACAAAAATGTAAAATAACAATAATGCTCAATGTTTTTCTGCTAAGATCTTGAACTTAAAACCCAGTGAAATTGCCCGGAGCGTCAACATAGTGAAATTAAATGCCAGTGAAAATAAATGGTTTTACAGTATTCTATTCTAGCATATGCAATTTATTAGTTATTTGGGCCGAATTTCGCCATTTATTATTTTTCGAATGAATAATATTATGTTGGTTGCTAAAACAATGACTTTTTTTGACGATAAACTATACTCTACTGCCTATATTGGAATTATTTAAATTCTTTACAATTAAGGTTCATTCTCATCCTTTGCTGATGTTTGGCTGGTTTCTGCATAAAGTTTAAAAGGTATTGCGTGACCATTGTTGTTTTATTCAGTCAAACCCTTCCAAAGAAGGAGGGGGTCATCTGAATTTTCTCTCAGGTTTAGTACAACTGGGGAGTACGGAGGTATTCTATGATAAATGCTCACATAAACCAGGAACACAATCCCCTAGACTGCATATAGAGAAACTGTGAAAGAAACAAGCTGACTACCCATTAACCAGAATATGCCACCGCTGGGCTTGACGCCTGGAGTCTCAGCGCTGCTATTTCCACCCGAACGTACTCCAACGGACGGGATCTTCGCGCACGTCAGATTTAATTCAAGTAATTACCGACCACATAACACCTTCTTCATTATCAGCAATAATTCCTTCATGATATTATTCATATATCCCTTTATTTACTTGTTTTATTGATAACATTTTTGTAAACATCTCTTCACGCACAATTTATACTGCATTCACCCCTCGTTGACCCCTTCCTTACCCAATAGTGCTATCTCATAACGCAAAGCACCATGGGACAAGGTCTAAACTCGCACGGCTTTTCGTCCAGGTCTCGTGTTGGGTGTGGTCTTTTTAACGGTATAATCCAGATCACTGCTATACAAAGAGAGATACTCCTTTATAATAATATTTATATTCTCAGTATCAACTGCCCTGATCCACATCACGTGATCCACTGGCACGTCACGTGATCTACTGGTATCTAGCATGGATTGAAATGTACATTTTTAGGAGAGTCATTTAGGGTCATTCACAGTGTAAATCCATGATGTGATGACTGGCGCTGAGTATTGCGCCATATACCCTCCGTTGGAGATTACTTATCTTCATGTAATTGCCTATATTTGTATGATTTTTGTTTTGTTTTGTTTTTCATCCTCTTCCCGAGATCAAATAAGAATCCTTCAATTTCAGTCACGTGTCCTTAGATCGATACGGCTTTCACAGAGCTGACATGCATCATCCGTTTTACAGTAGCATGGACGGATGCGCCTCTTCCAAATTCTCTGCTGTGCAAGGTATTTATGCCACTTTTCTATTGTCGACCAAGGTGTAGTAGACTACTGTAAAACATGTCCTTTAGCTAGCATGTTATTTTAGCTAATTTGTCTAATCCACAATTTCGCTAAATTAAGATGTCGCTAATTAGAATAGAGTATATTCTCACAGTAAGATTGTTGGCACTTTAGCTAAATTAAGATTCAGTTAATTCATGAATTGAGTTAAAATTTCAAAGTGGTGGTGTATTAGCAATCTGCTTAAAATAAGATCCTATTTTGAACTTTTTTAGTATTTTTGTTAATAGTGTTTTTATTCAGTTATTATTATTTATTGTTATATACTTTCTTTATTTTATTTACACTTATAATTTTTTTGCTTTTATCACGAAAGTTATACAAAATAAGATGTACATAATAATAATAATAAAAACAGTTTAACAAATTAATACAAATAAATAGTAAAAGAGAAATAAAATATATCAAATTAAATTAAATTCACGCTGTACAATACATCAGATTGTAATCAGTTTGTTGTATTAAGACCCACTTTTTGAATCAGCGTTTACCAAAATTGTTTTTTTAGCCTAATATTTTGTCTTTCCAATATTTTTCAATTTCATTTCCTCAGAGGGACGATTTGCATGTCGGGATGTAAACGTACATCTGTACAGTCAAATTTCTGCAAATTTCGCCCTCTAGTGGCAAAGTGTTGCGTAAATGAGAGGTTGCAATTGAAGTCGGCACAGCCAGGCATACATGTACTGTAAAATACTTTATTTTAGCTGGAATTAATTTTTCGCTGAGTTTTGACAAGTTGAATGTAAAATATAGGAAAAAAGGTATATTTGCTCGATTTTATTTTCACTGAATCATTCCTACAGCGAAAATAGAAAAAATTTATTCCAAGCGAAATAAAGTATTTTATACAGTCGTTGTCTTCACAAACAGAAGCGCGCTGTCGCTAGAGGGCGCCATTGATAGAAAAGGTGTATTCAGATCAGAATCCCTGTTGATCTGCACTGGCTCGGAAGATGAATTCTGATTGGCTAGGCAATATTGATTGACAAACTACACGCCCACTTAATATCAACGTTTTTTCAGTCTAACACTGCCATAAGAGCGGTGTTGATTGGCGCATTACAGTTACAATCGTTTGCACCCAGTAAGAATGTATGTGATTGGTCAGGTCATAGGGCAACAAAAAACTTGTGGCGTTGAATGCACGTTCATTCTCAGTAGCTGCGTTTCGATACACAAATCGTTGTATCTTTGTTTTAAAGTCCGTGTGTGATGAAATTGAAGTCGCTGAACTGAAGCAGCTGATATACAAGTTGTCGTACCTTTGTTTTCAAAGTCCTAGGTAACTATTTACCTCGCTGATCTGTTTTCTCCGTAGACCGCGTTGAGGTAGTCATCAGATTCAGTGACGTCTCGAGATCGTCATTTTCAGTCCGGTTAATTATGTCTTTGTCGATGTCAACGAGAGTTCTGTAATTTGCAAAGATCAACTGTATTTTCCTACTGTACGCATCGCACGTTTTTTTCTGTATCGCATATTTCTCTATGTCCCAAAGAGTGTAGTACTGTATGATATGTGTGTCGTTAACGTGACTCCTGTCATCAAACGGTAACAAATTATGCTGTCATGTTTTTTTAGTTCTGTGTTTATAGTGCGACCATGGATAGCTACATAATTTTTATGGGGGCCTACAAATCGTAATTGTCTGGATATCAATTAATTTTTGTAGTGTTAAAATAATTGAGTGATCCAAAGCCACTGAGCATGCAAAACAAATTATTTATTATTTACATGAAATCGCCACGACTGTACCGCACTAATCAACACCTATGATGTAATACCATCTGTTAATATTTTAGTATTATGAAGGTACATTGGTCGAGTTGTAATTTCTTCTGTCTAATAACATAGGCAAGTGATTGACTTTATTACATAGCCCCTTGACAACAAGAGATGTCCGCATAGCTTGAAACCAGAATGGGCTATTCCAGTTTATATCTGCACCCCCTCTGTTGATGAGGTCGGATTTCCAGCACTGTATGATGGGGGAAATACCCCGGATTTCCAACTGTATATGGAAAAACAGAATCCAGAAATCCAGACGAGTATGGAAAAAAAATTCTGGAAATCCAGGCAGTTATGGCTACTAAATAAAATATGGCCTAGCTTATCTCACCACATACCGGTTGATGAGATTGGATTTCCAACACTCTATGACTAAAAAAACTTGGAATTCTTACTGTATTGGGCCAGTATGAAATAGATAATGATGATGGGACGAATGAGCTCATCAACACCGTGAATCAGGACTAGTTTGGATTTCCATTATCAGATATAAAATTTTGAACTTGGTAAATTAGCATATGATGAGAGTTATATTTGGAAATCCTACTCTGTATGGTGTCACAAAGGAACTCATCAACACCGTAAGTAGGACCTATAGTTTTGGATTTCCATTATTGTATGGTGAATGGTGATTTAGAAATAAAACTTTGTATGACTTATACACCCATAGAAATTATACCCTGTATGAAGTAAACATACAAACTCATCAACAGGGGGGGTGCAGATATAAACTGGAATGGCCCAATGTCTCAGTGATACCTTGGGTGTTACATAACCTCTTGACAACAAGATTGTAACTAAGAAAGCAGGGAAGAGTTTGCTCTGTAATGTAAACAGATGGCAAACAGGCAAACACTACACAGGAAGTGGGATTGAAAAAAATACTGGATATTGTGTCCTGTGATTCTAGTATGACACAGTTACAGGTTCATCGCTGGGGTAGAGAGTTTCTTGTCTTTCATTTTGTTTTGTGATGTCATAAATAATGTCTTGGTGTGTGTGGACTTTATGATATGATTAATGTTTTTTTTCAAAATAACCTACAAGACAGACCATAGCTGATTTGCATAACTAACATAAATTCTGGTTAATTTGTGCTATGACAGGTTCATGGGCAAGGGTTACTTGACACAAGCTATTGCAGTAACCACAAGGACACCAATACCTCAACAATGTTTAGATTATTTAAATTCTTTATGGGATTGAATTCATGCCTATTAGAGCGATTCCATTTTGCAGCATTTGACTAATCATAATGCCATATCACACCTCAACATTTGACTCATGCCATTTAATCATACATTTCACACCACAACATTCAGCGACTACCAGTATTTATAATGCCCGTTGACTATACATCATTATATTATACCAGTATATTGATGGTGTTAATCCATTGATTTGATTGGTCCAAACACAAAATGTGCATATGCAATCCAAGGTATATTGGCTGATAATGCACGGCTAAACAAAGTGGCCCTGGAACATGAATTGACAACAGGTTTAATACGGAAATACATAAAACCGGTATTATTTGATTTTTAGGGAAATATAGTGGTTGAATTTTAGAAGAATATTGAAAAAAATACTGAATTAAAAACATCTGAAAAGTTATATAACTATAATATTGCTTTTTGTTAATGGTGGGATCCAAGTTGTGAGCGTCGGTCGTTGGGTGATTGTCGTTCGCCACACAAACCTAAACCACCGTCCCTTAACACCGTGAGGTGCCTACACGAACGCCAGAACGCTATGTTCTCAGTGTTGTTACTTTGAGATGGATTGCGAACTTCCAACAAAGAAAACATGATCTTTAAGTACAAGATATAATTGAGGGATTTAATGACATAAAAATGCAAAAATGTATGCCACCAATAACAACCGGTGTCCGGTAGCGGCAGCTGACAAAATTGCAGTGCACCCGGGTAATTGCCATCTGTTTAAAAAAACACGGGACAACGCAGGATTCGACGACGATATATGATATTGTAATTCTTCACTATGGGTAAATAAATTACAGGAGATGATGAAGGTAGTTTCGAAAGCTACAGATTTGTGCCCAGTGTACACCAACCACTGTATTAGAGCATGGAGCTCCATGATTAGAGCGACGGCGTGCAAAGTCTTTCGGCCGGAGTTGAGACAAGGCATATCATGTACGTGTCACAAAAACGATGCGAAAATCCTATCTTACACCATCAAACTTACCCCAGAACAACGACAAAACTTTTCACGCATACTGTCACAAAACTTTGGTTATACCAAAGTTATCCAGGTCAGGTGTTGGAACTGAGGTCGCTGTGCCGGTCGCCGTACGTGATACGCTGCGTCCCGCTGAACGTCAAATATCCACAGTTACAAGTAGTATGATGAGTCACAAAACCGGTTTATTTCACAACTGTAAATGGGAAAATTACAGTCCAAATTGTACAAAAACCGGAATGAAAACGTGGAAAATCCGTTGTTTAAATGATCCAAACTGTACACGACCCTGTATTTGAAATCGCGTTGTGCGTCAGTAAAAGGTCAGAAAGGTCATCCTTTGTTATGCTAATTTGTGTGTTTACGCTGCTCTATTCAACGTGGATATGTTTTTTTTCACGTGGAATAAAAATTAGTTTGTATTCAATTTGAACTGTGTTGCGCATGTAATTTTTGTATGCATTCAGCGTACAACTACATACTATTCTTATAAATATTCATGTTCAAGGGCCATAATCATGATCTTTTAGTAGATGAAAGTAAACTCTTTTTTTACAAGTTTTATCGAATTGTCAATATACTGGTATAATATAATAGCAATAACCCCTGCCGAAGTTGGGCAGGGGTTATTGCTTAAATATAATATATATCAATATAGACAGTACTAGTATGTTTATGTAAGTTAAGTCTCCTTAGACAAAACAAATCTCTCTTGGTGCCACAGTGGTAACACCTGAATTGTCTAGGTTGCAATGCCGATGCTGTTCCTGAAAGAGCTGTAATAAGATCACCCCAAATAACATTTATTCAACATATCTTGTGAGGCTACTCTAGCACTTAGGAAGCTCGGCTTCTCATTGGCCATCCAAGATAAAAGATAGCGACTGTGCCCCTTAAGAACTTGCTGTTTTGGCCCAATTGCTTAGATATTTGAGATGTAGATGGCTTGATCTTTGCTCATCATGACACATATCCCCAAAATTATGAAGTTAACCAAATAACGCATTGAGAAATGGCTACTTTGACCCAATTGCTCATATATTCAGGTTATAGATACTTTTTGGGGTGTACCAGTATTAGGTAATTTTTTTCTCGGATTGGATCAACTACAAATAATATACGTATTACCGAAGCTCCTTGCGATATTTTGTATACAGTGATATTTTCTATTAATAGTTCATATTGTGCGATTTATACCTCTACATTAATTTAGAATGTGAAACTGATCTTGTACGATCATTCGGAAAACTTTTGATTCTACCGGCATTACCATGCGACATTCAGATTGGTTAAAGGCGTTTTTGACCCACCGGGTCAAAGGACAACATGCCAGTCAACTAATGCGTCACAACTATCATGGCAGGTCTGTATTTTTCACCGAAGTGATTGAGTGATCAAAAATTAAAAAAATCATTTTTGCAGGGCATCATTACTGAGTAAGAGGAATTATTGGAATCGAAACATGAAAAAAGTGACATGCATCAGTAACCCATTATCTTGAATGTCTGAAAAAAAGCTGAGTTCAGTGCATTTTTATGACCAACATGGCCACCCAGTCAGCCATTTTGAAATGATGTGCATCAGTAACCCAACATGTACAATCTTCATATATATATTACTCTGTATGTGTACTGCAGTTGTATTTGAGGTTTTTATCATTTTATTGGTGTGCACATTTTGCCGGTAATAAAAGGTACACGTTACAAAATTACCCATGGTTTATTAATTATAGAATCCATTATACAACCTGGACAAACGAAATTCTTGTTTTCTTGCTATAATGATAACGTGTTACTTTATGCTGAAACCTTAATAAATGAGGTATAAAACAAAGGGATTGTCACTCAATGACACTTGCCCATTAATGCCGTATGTTGATGCTACTAATAATAATAATCAAGTTTTATTGCATCCTTAGAAATTACAATATTTCTTCTGGTAAAAAAGCAATAAATATATCCATACACAACACAATTACAATACAATATAAATAGATACGTTAAAGTTTTCTGTACTCCATGGCTTTAAGTAGATAGGTCCCCATACATTTAATTGCCTTGGAGTCCTTGTTGCTCATCAAAAATATAAAATTACTCAATTTATCTCCTGCGTTAGTTAATGCAATTTCTGTGAGCAATTCATGTCTAATATATTTGTACCGATGGCTTAATTATCGAGTCAGGTAACCGGTGATCGGGACGTTCGCCACCCATTCAATCAAACAAAGACACACCGAGAATCGAAATGTGTTACATCAAAGACACTAGTGTTTTTGGTTACATTTGGTTTCAGTCGTGTTCAGCCGACTGACTTAACCAATTACAGAGACGTTAAGACTCTAGGGCGTGGCCTTCACACATGTAACCAATCACGCAAAGTATTTAACACGCCATAATGTTAGATTAATTGTCCCGGATACCAGGACATAACTATCATATTTATTGGCATCTTGTTATTTCAACTAACATTCCGTATTCGACAATTATAACCGCCAGTTGTCCTTTGATAAATCTCAATAAGATGCCATGAACGCTATCGTGATAAATTGTAAGCAGATGCGGATTATCCAGGGGTCACCATTGGAAGCCGCAATGACCGCTGGAGCAATCTCTGCTAAACACATGCAAATTTAAATCATGATACTACCTTCAGGCGAGGTATATAAATGTACCAAAATGAGCCAAGTACGGGTCGTACTTTTCAGAAAATAGCGAGTACGGGTGATATTTGTAGCGAGTACGGATGGTATTTGTAGCGAATATGGGTGGTATTTGTAGCGAGTACATGGAAGTAATTTAGCGAGTACGAGTGATAAAATGTAGCGAGTACGAGTGATGAAATGTAGCGAGTACGGGGTGGGGGTAAAATGTAGGGATTTATACAACAATGCAGCAAAACACTCCATTGAGAAAGAAAATATCAGTGGTACGAACTGAAACTAGTTCAATCTAACGAACCGAAACTAGTTCCACCTTACGAAAACTAAATGGGGACGTGAAGCAGCTATGTTGAATTAATTATATATTCACGCAATTTGACCCCTATGACGTACAAAAACGGACGCCTCGTAAACAAAAGTGTCACGTAACTGACCGGACAAGTGTAATCTTTTTAATATATTCGGGTGATATACTACTGATTCACCCAAGCGGTGATATACCACCTATAAATATTGATCACGTCGACCTGTCTTTATTGCTCAAGGTTTATAATCAGTCCAAACGAAATATTGATGTACTAAAAAACACTGTAATGGCGATCTCCAAATTGAATATAGAGTTGCATCGGGACATTCGTGATATAAAGAATAAATTGTGTTTATCTAACAAGCTCGTCTCCTTAATGACATTCAACCGCCATTAACGCCGTGTATTCGAAGTAATGAGTTACGTAATGCTAATGATCAAGTTAGTCTAAATGGGGAGGAATGTGTGACAAAGACTGTGATCAACACTAATCCGCCAGATAACTCGGGCTTTATGATGCAAGGCAGACGTCATCACCGTCAGAAACATCGCAGTTATACTGATGCTGTCACTAACAGGCTAAACGAACCCACTAATACCAAACAACCCGATCCGACTTATAAAATTAGACGCAAACCACGGGATGACACTCGGGTTCGCACTTGCAATCGTCCAGATCCCAGCGCACGTAATGTCGTTATCGGAACTCGCAAAGGTGGTCAAATGTATGTAGTGCAGAAACGGATGAGTGTGTTTATTTCCAGACTGGGTCCGGAAACCACCACTGACCTGATTGTAAATTATATTGCCAATAATATGAACTTTAGAAATGTGGAATGCCAACGTTTAGACACTAAGTTTGACACTTATGCCTCGTTTTGCATAACAACAACTGCACCCAACTTTCAGCCAATCATGAACGCAAGTGCTTGGCCCCAAGGAGTTTTATCCGACGTTTCTTTTGTCTTGACTGCTTTCATTTTTGTGTGTCAGATAAACAAAGTTGATACAAATACGTCCATGCCAGATTAATGACCTGATTAGATAATGGTCCATGCACTTATTTTAACCATAACAGCTACATATAAGTGATGGTTGTATACATCATCCAGTATTTTCCTTGTAGTAATGTACCTCTTTCATTGTGTATACATTGAGGAGAGATTGAAATGCCTTATGATTAAAGGAAATGTGGGCATAGTCAGAGATATCAAGATTGTATGCATTTGTGCCAAGTATACGATGTGTTGACACACACACTGTCCTAATTTTGGCGCCTTTTAATTTAATTCTAATCCTAATCCATGGCAACTTGTAAGGAATGTTCTTGTGGGTCCCATACAATTACCAATGGGTCTAATTTCAAACATTTCCCCACACGTAAGTTTCCTCTGTCATCAGCCCATAATTCTTCATGTTATTTTGATACCGATGCGCAACTGTCGCTTGGTAATGAATAAATATGTGTGGTTGAAAATACAATAATTGTCAGTCTGTTTAATAGTCAATGTATTGTTTATAATGCAGATAAATAATACATTGGTTTCTGGTATATGTGGGTAGAATTATTACGCTCTATCAAGGCCAGGATATGTAATTTTCTCAAAAGCTCCACGATCTTATCAAAATACTATTGAAGGGCCTTGAATTGGCAAATATTAGCATATTTATTATCATGAATGCGTGACATTGGCATTAGATTCATTATCGGATAATCGGGAAATCTAATTTTGATAATTACTAGTACTACACTAACTCCTCACATTCATAAATTCTTAGTGATTTTAGAGAAGCAGTCATGTAACGTTACGCCTCGGATTCTGAGATAAATCTCTCAGCCAATCAGATTGTTTTAATTTTAGCCTATCACAGGCGAGATGTTATTGACCTATCGTACACATTCCCGCCAATTTATATTTGCGTTACGATTACTACTTTATAGAGTTGTGTTTTCTATCACGCTCGTTCAGAGAGTATATATACTCAGAATTTGTGTATTTCACCAGTGTTCATCTGTTGTTACTACTTACTATATCAGTCTATCTGGCAATAAACCACCACTGTGTTTTTTGTATACAACTGATCTGTCTGGTTCTGTTCCGGTATAGTCTTCCCGAATCCTACCCCGGGGAGTTAACTGCTACACACTACATTTACTCCCCAACATTTTGGTGCCGAGACCAGGATCTACAAGCAAGATGCCGGAGTCAGAACAACCCGCCGGGCAAGGAGAAAACGCCAATGGTGATCAACAAGCTGCAGCGTTACAGAAACTAAAAAGATCGCGTCGAGGTCAACGCTCACAGATGACCAGACTATTCAACAAAGCCGATGCACTCACGGCCAAGTACGAAGAAGACAGCGCCGATAAACAGGCCACGCTCGACACGCTGGAAGGGCTTAATGATCAACTTACAAGTAAGTTCCATCTACTTGCCGACCTAGAAGTTAACATTTTGGATCTCACCTCAGACGAAGACTTTGATGCGGAAAACGAAACGTCTGGTGACTATCAAGCTGATATATATGAACGCAATCACAATATCGCCATGTTTGTGAGAAAGAACAGACTGAAGACGACGCCTGAGACAACAAACAGCAGTAACACTCAACCACATCCAACGCGGAAAACAGTCGCGCTACCAAAGATCGAATTACAAACCTTTTCCGGTAATGTTTTAGAATGGGCAAGTTTCTTTGATATCTTCAAGTCATCCATTCACTCTGACACTACCTTAGATAACATTCAAAAGTTTGTTTATTTACGAAGTATGTTGAAAGATGAAGCTGCAAGAACTGTCGGCGGTTTGACGCTGACGGATGCTAACTACTCACACGCAATCGAGCTACTAGAGGAAAGATACGGACAAAAGCATCAAATTATTGACGCCCATATGACTGCGTTATGGAATCTAAGTAAACCCGTGGATGACGCGAACAGTTTGAGACACTTCTATGACTCACTCGAGAGTCACGTCCGAGGACTACAATCGTTGGGGAAGGATGAGCTTACCTATGGCGAACTTTTAGTTCCTATGATAAGAGAGAAACTACCTCCAAGCATACGCAAACAGATTGCCAGAGATCATGGTAGTTCAGCCTGGACCTTACCTGACCTACGCAAAGCAATTCTACGTGAAATAGACACACTGCAAGCCGGTAAGCCAATAGACGGTTTATTCACCATGAATGATACATTGCAGCCGGAATTAACCGCTGCGTTTCACACAACAGCACAGTCAACGAAAAAGAGACCGCAAACTTGTCCCTTTTGCAAGGGTACGCACTTCGCATCGAACTGTACGATAATTACTGATACACGTAAGAGACTGGACATTGTTAAGAAAGATCGACTTTGCTTCAATTGTTTCGGTAAGCACAGAGTTTCTGAGTGCAAATCGAAATACTCGTGTCGCGTCTGCAAGAAACGCCATCATACCGCTCTACACTACGACGCGAACAAGCCTGAACGGTCATCTACATCGTCAACTACTACTTCTGAAATCACCGTGACCCTGACCAAAGCTAACCCTTTGCTAAATAAGAAAACCGCCATCGGACCCGTGCTGTTGAAAACCGCGCTTGTGCCGATATCAGCCGGGAACGGAAATCCTATACGCGCTGTTGTTCTTTTCGATGAAGGGGCAAATATGACATTCACAACAGAGAAATTTGCCCGAGAGTTGTCCGCGAAAACGACACGCCGCGAGCACATCAAACTATCAACATTTGGCGACAAAACGTCCAATGTACGCGCCATGGCATTCACTGAGTTAACCGCACATGAATTGAATGGAAATACCTCGACGATCGACGCAATGATTATACCTGAAATATCTTCGGACTTGACTAATCACATTTCCCAGGAAATTCATAACATGAGCCATTTGAAGGGATTACATTTCGCTCATCCAGTTTCTGATGATGAGAAACTTCCTATTGATATATTAATAGGGGCTGATCAATATTGGAATTACGTTGGATCTCAAGTAATTTCTGGTATGGTCGGTCCAACCGCCGTATCCTCCAAATTTGGATATTTGCTCTCCGGGCCCTCTGGAACTACTAATACAGTGGATTCTAATGTACGTATGCTTCACGTGATTTCTACTCCGGACAATTATGTTACCAAGAATACTATTGTAACGGAAAATGGCCGCGAAATGGTTGATAACGTGGATATTCAATATACTCGCCGAGGCGACGACGCAAAAGTCCAAAATGTGTGGGACTTGGAACTAATTGGAATTAAAGAAAGTCCGGAAACTGACAAACGTATGAGCTACGAATCGTATAAAGACACGCATCTGAGGGTCGACCAAGGAAAATACGTCGCACGACTACCATGGAAAGAGGATCACCCACCACTGCCGACGAACTATAGTGTTACTGTGAACCGTACACGTAACATGATTCGCCGACTAACACCCGATGTAATCAAAAAGTATGATGACATCATCGCCGAACAACGACGTCGTGATTTCATCGAAGAAGTTAACGAAGACGATACAAGAATCGGACACTATTTACCGCATAGAGCGATAAAGAAGGACTCGGCAACTACACCCATTAGAATTGTGTATGACTGCAGTTGTAGTCAGGGTGCTAGCTTTCCGAGCTTGAATGACTGTCTACAAACCGGCCCATCGTTGATAAATGACCTACCAGCCATTCTACTACGATTTCGCTCAAATAACATTGCATTAACGAGTGACATTGAAAAGGCCTTTCTGAATGTTAGATTGGAAGAAGACGAGAGGAAATTCACGAAATTTCTGTGGCTGTTAGACGCGTCTGACCCAGAAGGTAAATTCATAACATTACAATTTAAAACAGTATTGTTTGGCGCTGTTTGTTCGCCGTTTATCTTAAATGCGGTTATAAAAACGCATTTAGACGCCAACAACACACTTTCTACAGCCAAAACATTAAAGAACAATATTTATGTTGATAATGTGATCGATGGTGTTGATACTACGGAAAATGCCATAAAATACTATAAAGAAGCCAACAAGCTAATGACGACGAGCGGATTTAAACTCAGGGCGTGGTCTTCTAATTGTGAACAATTGAACGAACTTTCCAAACGCGACAACCTCAATGAGCCCGCCGAAACTGTGTCTGTTTTGGGAATGCGATGGTCGACAAAATCGGATAAGTTGACCTACCCCAAAGTTAATAATGTACCGCTATTAACTGATCTAATTACGAAACGCGACGTTGTCAGTTTCACTTCCGCGTTATACGACCCGATTGGTTACCTAACTCCAGTCCACGTTAAAGCCCGGTTATTCATACAGTTGTTATGGAAACTCGAACTAGGCTGGGACGAACCTCTTAACTCGGACCTATGTTCGATGTGGATGCATATTGCTGAGGATCTAAACGATGCAAGAAATATTCAGGTGAAACGTCAATATTTCCCTGAAGTCAATCCTGATGCCGAGTTCGAATTACACGCTTTCGCCGACGCCAGTCCCAAAGCATATGGTGCGGTGATCTACCTAAGATGTGCACAACAAACTTCCTTTGTGATGGCGAAAACCAGAATCGCGCCAATGACCGAAACTACGCTACCAAGATTGGAACTTATGGCAACATTAATTGCTACACGTCTCAGTAAATATGTCAAAGATGCGCTATCTGACACGTATAACATTACTAATTTCTATTTGTGGTCAGACAGCCAAATCACGCTTCACTGGTTAAATAGTGACAAGAAACTGCCGATCTTCGTGAAAAATCGTGTGGATGAAATTTGTGAATTTCAGTCTACTAGGAAATATTGTCCCACCGAAGAAAATCCCGCTGACTTACTAACCAGAGGGATTACCTACGAAAACCTGGAAAATTCTGATTTGTGGTGGAAAGGCCCAAAATGGCTACCAACAACAAGCGATTGGCCGAGTTGTCCTGCCTTTGATGCAAATGTATTGCATTCTGCGATTGAGCCAAATGAAACTGATCTAATTAACCCACGCACGAGAGGTGGGGTCAATGAACTATCTGCCCACGATGTTGGAATTATCACTACTCCAGCACGGGAAAATACTAGTAATAATCAATCAGATGTTAGATTACCTGCAGAGACAATACAAAATATTGGACTAACCGCTGACAAAGATGTCACCACCACCCAGATGACTGGTGAGACTATTCCTAAGCGACCAACCAGGGATTCTGCCGTGGCAGCCCGAATAAGAATTGCTGATTTAATGTGACTTTCGAAATTTCAATTTCATTTTCATTATTATGTTTTTATTCGTAATATTCAACCAAATAAATATGGACAGTCGGCTGAAATGCCTTCCGTGGACACTTTATTTACTTGAATCTTTTATCCAATATCGTTATTATTGTTCGAGGTACATGATTTCATTGATAATGTAGTAGACATACATTTTCATATGTTTTTATTTTTGAGGCGCGGAGAATTTAGAGAAGCAGTCATGTAACGTTACGTCTCGGATTCTGAGATAAATCTCTCAGCCAATCAGATTGTTTTAATTTTAGCCTATCACAGGCGAGATGTTATTGACCTATCGTACACATTCCCGCCAATTTATATTTGCGTTACGATTACTACTTTATAGAGTTGTGTTTTCTATCACGCTCGTTCAGAGAGTATATATACTCAGAATTTGTGTATTTCACCAGTGTTCATCTGTTGTTACTACTTACTATATCAGTCTATCTGGCAATAAACCACCACTGTGTTTTTTGTATACAACTGATCTGTCTGGTTCTGTTCCGGTATAGTCTTCCCGAATCCTACCCCGGGGAGTTAACTGCTACACACTACATTTACTCCCCAACAGTGATTCTTCGATAATTCTTGTCTTAGGAATGTTGTGACGCGAATAATGAAAATTTACTGTGGTCTCTTATGCTCTGTGATTGTATGCTCTGTGTGATTTTATAACATTCATATTACTATCAGGGGGAAATTCTTTTCCTCGGGGTCTCCACACTTGCCAGGGGGGAATCTCGTCTCGTCTCTCTATCTCGTCCCCTTGAGGTACGGGATCGGGAAAGTCACTTATACTTTACAGTCAAATAAGACACACACAACGAAATACGGTTCAACTCTCGTCTTAGTCGGTCAATCGAGCACTCTATAAGACACGGCGCCCTGGGGAAAAGTCCCCAAGACTCTCGCAAGGCTGACCCAAGACTAGCCCAAGACTGGACTGCCTCAAGGCTCGCCCCTGGACTGGACTCGACTGCGTCTGTCGTGGAGTACTCTCCAAGACCAACTCAAACTCTCTTTATTCATTTTCAAAGCTCTAACCAATTACAAAACAGTAAAAGACTCTAGGGCGTAACCTTCAATCATAAAGCAAATCGCACTAAGTACTGAATACGTCATATCTTTTGATTAATCGTTCACTACATTAATAACTATGAATATAAACTGTCAGAATGGCGACGATTATCTCGTAATTAGTTCCAAATCACTGAGCCAAGTTCCGTCCAAAACTTTAAATAGGCCTAAACGATGACAGACATAACACAGCAATTCGCTAATAATCAGCTAATTAAGTCGGTTAACAGATACGCGAAAACAAATCCATGACATTACATTGGGTTTCATATACTGGGACCTTGCTTGACTTCAGTTAATAACCTCACTTCATTTTTCTGTGTTTTAAAAATAGTCTCTAATATTATTGTCTAAGTTATTTATTAGAAGTTATTATCCATTTTTATCGGAGAATACGTATTAACAACTAAAAACCTATAAATGAAAACCGTGAGACAACCAAAAACAACTGAAAAACCGTGAGACAACCGAAAACAACTGAAAAACCGTGAGACAACCGAAAACAACTGGAATACCCTGAGACAACCGGAAACAACTGGAAAACCCCGAGACAACCGAAAACAACTGAAAAACCGTGAGACAACTGAAAACAACTGGAAAACCCTGAGACAACCGAAAACAACTGAAAAACCGTGAGACAACCGAAAACAACTGAAAAACCGTGAGACAACCGAAAACAACTGAAAAACCGTGAGACAACCGAAAACAACTGGAAAACCCTGAGACAACCGAAAACAACTGGAAAACCCTGAGACAACCGAAAACAACTGGAAAACCCTGAGACAACCGAAAACAACTGGAAAACCCCGAGACAACCGAAAACAACTGAAAAACCGTGAGACAACCGAAAACAACTGGAAAACCCTGAGACAACCGAAAACAACTGAAAAACCGTGAGACAACCGAAAACAACTGGAAATCCCTGAGACAACCGAAAACAACTAAAAAACCGTGAGACAACCGAAAACAACTGAAAAACCGTGAGACAACCGAAAACAACTGAAAAACCCTGAGACAACCGAAAAACCCTGAGACAACCGAAAACAACTGAAAAACCGCGAGACAACCGAAAACAACTGGAAAACCCTGAGACAACCGAAAACAACTGGAAAACCCTGAGACAACGGAAAACAACTGAAAAAACGTGAGACAACCGAAAACAACTGAAATCCGTGAGACAACCGAAAACAACTGGAAAACCGTGAGACAACCGAAAACAACTGAAAAACCCTGAGACAACCGAAAACAACTGAAAAACCCTGAGACAACCGAAAACAACTGGAAAACCCTGAGACAACCGAAAACAACTGGAAAACCCCGAGACAACCGAAAACAACTGAAAAACCCTGAGACAACCGAAAACAACTGAAAAACCGTGAGACAACCGAAAACAACTGAAAAACCGTGAGACAACCGAAAACAACTGGAAAACCGTGAGACAACCGAAAACAACTGAAAAACCCTGAGACAACCGAAAACAACTGAAAAACCGTGAGACAACCGAAAACAACTGAAAAACCCTGAGACAACCAAAAGCAACTGAAAAACCGTGAGACAACCGAAAACAACTGGAAAACCGTGAGACAACCGAAAACAACTGGAAAACCGTGAGACAACCGAAAACAACTGAAAAACCGTGAGACAACCGAAAACAACTGAAAAACCGTGAGACAACCGAGGCCCACATATTTATTGATGCCTGGAACTGCCTGAGTTTTTATATAAAAATTAATATACAAATTAGTAATTGAACCAATGACGTAGAATTCCCGATTCACTTCAGATCATCCACCATTCTTGTTGGAGCTTGGTACTATTAGACATGAATGTGAAGCCAACATTTTTTGATTAATAGTACTAGTACTAGAAAACGCCTATTGTTATGCAAATTAGAAATTCAAACTAGCTAATCATTTAGAACCTTCTGAGCAGTGCAGATTAGCCCCAGAATCTCAGTACACATCTGAACGTAACCTACATCCATTGTTGAGGGGGGGGGGGGCAAGGGGTAGATGGTACAGTTTTACGGGAAATAAAAAGGGCTTTTTACAATTTACAAGGAAAAAAAGACGTTTTTACAGTTTACAGTGAAAATTGAATTTTGCAATGAATTGTGTCGTCTAGTCGTTTTACAGTTTCGAAAATGTAATTTCCCTGGATTATTCTTTACGACTTTTTTATTTGGATGTAAATTCTTGTACGTACCGAGACAAAAATGACACATTTTTACAGTGTACGAAAAAAATATTTGATTGATTACGTTGTACGTCTAGCCTGTGATTACAGAATTACGGAATTTATTTTTTCAATTTACGTTGTACGAACAAACAAATTGTGCAATTACGTTGAATGAAAATAACCCTTGCCTACCCTCCCCTCATTGTTGGAAGTATCACTTGCACTATAATGATGAGAGGAGTCATTTTAAAGGGATGGGGCCTTATTTTTTTTAACAGTAAGAAGAGTTTTAAAAACAATACTGAATAGATAGTGTGGCATTTTTAGTTCATCAATCGATAGCTAAAAATAGGGACCACTGATCAGCTGTTACAAACTAATAAAAAACATAGCAAAACTATTGAAACCTTGCCCGCAAGGGAATAGTTGATACAACTGGTTAAGTTGAGACCAAGAATTGGCTAAATTCTTGAAATAGTGAAATTTTATAACATAATTTTCATTTCTTACTACCAAATATCACTCTAATCTATACATTTTAGGGAAGGGTTATGATATTGTTATGTTCTGCTTCCATTGATTTTGTTTAGTTGTCTATGTGTCTCTATTTTATTCCCCAAATTTGGAACTGTATAACAAGGTATGGTGGTAATACTTGATTGGTCACATTTTTTACAATGTCATGAACTTCGTTGCAATGACTACACGAATATTTATGTATTGTTTCTTCATTAAAATAATCATTACGGCAATTTGAAATAGAAACTGGTTCATTATTACTAGAATATGTGGAAGTTGTAAACAGTAGATGGTTCAAGTCTAACATTCTGATATGCACAGTGCTTTGATTTATATGTGTTATTATAGATAACCATAAATATACTTTGTAAAGTATGTACTGGAATATTATTACTGTTTATGTCATATTGTTCTAATATATCAAATATAATCCCAAGAAACTCAAGGGCGTCATTTTCCACAAGAGGATTAAATAATTCTGCACTTTAAATGTATTCATGTAACCATGCTGCACTATTAAAACTGTTACCCAAATACATCTGGATTATAAATGATTCCCATTCATATAACAAACAAGATGGTGTTTTATTTTTTCTGCATTGATGGGTTTTTGATTAGGTAAGAATGTAGCTTGCAAATGCTGGAGTATGTATTAATACTTGTATAATAACATTTTGATAACATGTAAGTCCAAGGTTTTGTAAACCAGCACCAGGGAGTCCATTTATAACATCTATCCAATAAGTACTCAAAATATTCTTTTGATACAGGTGAAACTGATTTAGTAATTGCATTACATTTAAAGATATTTCACTTTGATTTGTTAGTTTGTCAAGTTTGTTCATTAATTGGCCCCAAAAAATTATAAACTGTATGGGTAATAACATCTAATTGTACATGATTACCTGACTGAGGAAATATTTCACTATTTACTTCAAGGTTTTGTTGTTTACTGTACTGTTGAGGCTGTGACCCGCATGCTCTTATTTCCTGCATGCATTTACGATTTTTTTTTTCAAGGCATTCTAAATAATGATAATATTGGAATTGACACTTATATAATTGTGGAAAGTTAACTCAATAGTCTGGATATGAGCAAATAGTGCCCAGTTAACAACTACTATATATGCCAACTTATAGTATAATTATCTTATGTAACTTAATAGGATATAACAGATTGTACAGTAATAACTTTACACAATTTATTGCACTGAAGAATACTGAATATGCTTTACAGCAACTTATAGTATAATTATCTTATGTGACTCAATAGGATATAACTGATTGTACAGTAATAACTTTACAAAATTTATTGCACTGAAGAATACTGAATATGCTTTATAGCATAATTATAATATAATATAGTGTAATTATTACATGTGAACTTTAGGATATAACTTATTGTACATGTACAATAGCAACTTTACAAAACTTATTGCACTTAGTTTGTAACTCACTGAACAATGAGGACTAGTACCGAGTACAACTGCTTACAGTGGAATACTATCTTATAATGTTTAACCACAGTCCCTCACGACCGTGGTTTAACAAACTAAGATAACTAAAAGAATGTGTTTGTACTGATGACTGTACCAAGCTCAAGCAATTATTGACAACTGAGCTTGAATATAAACCTTGACCAGATCTAATTACCATAAAATGACTTCTCACAAAGATCAAATGTTAACTATAGTATGGCCCTGAATATATAAGATGGAAAAACATACTCAAGTCACACAATGGAAAAGAAATGACACATAGTCGTACAAAGATAACCCAATGCAGCTATTTGATAAGATTACTGCTCAGAGTATAAACTGACAAATGCGCTTGAAAATGAACTTTGAACAGATCTAATTACCATACAGTGACTTCACACAAAGGTCAAATATTAACTATAGTAAAAACATAGGCATTTTTCTATAATGAACTTACTATAGGATGAAAATGTATACATAATACATAAAAACATAAAAGTTCACAACAATTACGTTTTAACTGAAAAAATAATTACTACATATCTCATTAATTATGCATGTAAAGTAATATTGAACTTGGTTATCCCTACACCTTTGTTTATAACATATATAAATTTGTAACTGATCGTGTGAAAATTACTTGAGTTATCACGCCCACAAGCGAAAACAAATCAGTAGCCATCTGCCATTAATTATGCAAGCAAAATGCACCAACATCGAACTTGGCCATCGTTGTATGTTTGTTTATACCATATATAAATTTGTAACCGATTGTGTAAAAATTACTTGAGTTATAGCGCCCACAAGCGAATACCAATTAGTAGCCATTTCTCATTAATTATGAAAGCAAAATACACCAACATCGAACTTTGCATGTTTGTTTATAACATATATAAATTTGTAACTGATCGTGAAAAAATTACTTGAATTATCTTGCCCACAAGCGAAAACCAATCAGTAGCCATCCCTCATCAATTATGCAAGCAAAGTACACCAACATCGAACTTGGCCATCTTTGCATGTTTGTTTATACCATATATAAATTTGTAACAGCTCATGTAAAAATTACTCAAGTTATCATGCCCACAAGTGAAAACCAATCAGTAGCCATCTCTCATTAATTATGCAAACAAAATGCACCAACATCGAACTTGGCCATCTTGGCATGTTTGTTCATAACATACATATTTTTGAAACCGTTCGGGTAAAAATTACTCAAGTTATCACGCCCACAAGTGAAAACCAATCAGTAGCCATCTCTCATTAATTATGCAAAGTAAAATGCACCAACATCGAACTTGGCCATCTTTGTTTATACCATATATAAATTTGTAACTGATCGCGTAAAAATTACTTGAGTTATCGCGCCCACAAGCAAAAACCAATCAGTAGCCATCCCTCATCAATTATGCAAGCAAAATACACCAACATCGAACTTGGCCATCTCTACATGTTTGTTTATAACATATGTAAATTTGAAACTGATCTGGTAAAAATTACTTGAGTTATCGCACCCACAAGAGATAACCAATCAGTAGCCATCCCTCATCAATTATGCAAGCAAAATACACCAACATCGAACTTGGCCATCTCTACATGTTTGTTTATAACATATGTAAATTTGAAACTGATCTGGTAAAAATTACTTGAGTTATCGCACCCACAAGAGATAACCAATCAGTAGCCGTCTCGCATTAATTATGCAAGCAAAATGCCCCAACATCGAACTTGGCCATCGTTGCATGTTTGTTTATACTATATATAAATTTGAAACCGTTCAGGTAAAAATTACTTGAGTTATCTCGCCCACAAGAGATAACCAATCAGTAGCCATCGCTCATTAATTATGCAAGCAAAATGCACCAACATCGAACTTGGCCATCGTTGAATGTTTGTTTATACCATATATAAATTTGTAAACGATTGTGTGAAAATTACTTGAATTATCTCGCCCACAAGCGAAAACCAATCAGTAGCCATCCCTCATCAATTATGCGAGCAAAGTACACCAACATCGAACTTGGCCATCTCTACATGTATGTTTATAACATATGTAAATCAGTAGGAATCCCTCATCTATTGTGCAAGCAAAGTACACCAACATCGAACTTGGCCATCTTCACATGTTTGTTTATAACATATGTAAATTTGAAACTGATCTGGTAAGTTTGTTTATAACATATGTAAATTTGAAACTGATCTGGTAAAAATTACTTGAGTTATCGCGCCCACAAGAGATAACCAATCAGTAGCCGTCTCTCATTAATTATGCAAGCAAAATACACCAACATCGAACTTGGCCATTGTTGCATGTTTGTTTATACCATATATAAATTTGAAACCGTTTGGGTAAAAATTACTCGAGTTATCGTACCCACAAGCGAAAACCAATCAGTAGCCATCTCTAATTAATTATGCAAGCAAAATACACCAACATCGAACTTGGCTATCTGTGTATGTTTGTTTATAACATATATAAATTTGAAACTGATCGGGTAACAATTACTCGAATTATCGCACCCACAAGCGAAAACCAATCAGTAGCCATCTCTCATTAATTATGCAAGCAAAATACACCAACATCGAACTCGGCCATCTTTGCATGTTTGTTTATAACATACATAAATTTGAAACCGATCGTGTAAAAATTACACCCACAAGTCACGCCAACAACAATGACAAAGTCAAAATCCTTTCCTTACTTTACCTTCCCCTTCATTTACACTACACTACAAGCAAAGCAAAAATTAAATGAAATAAACGATTTTGTTTTATGAGATGTTGTGTCATTTATTGGTGCCTAAAAATGGAAATGACCATGCAACTATTGAATTATTTTGAGTCGTAAACAAACGATTTTTTTCGAAATGATGCAATTTTTATATTTGCATGTTGATTTCATGTTTTGCATTTGTGTAAAGGGCATGTCACTCATTGGGGTAGATATGATCTTTTTTTAGGGTGTAAGCTCAAAACATGTGTATGTTTATATTACGCAGTTAAAGTGAGATGGTCATAGCAGTGGGGTTTAAATTCCATGTAAACATACAATGCATCTTGCATGCCTTGTATAAACCCATATCGAATTCAATTCTTTTTTGTTTCTTTGTGGTTTTTGTGTATTTTTTGTGAGTGGATGGCTTTTAGTGTGGGGTTATGTTATAGGAAAATACCATATGTAAATTATAATGAGTGATTTGAAAGTATTGTCGTTAAACGTTCAGGGGTGCTCTACTCCAGAAAAACGAAGGGATGTTTTCTGTTGGTTAAAAAACAAAGATTTTAATATTTATTGTTTGCAAGATATACACTGCAAAATCGGGGATGAGGATATATGGGAATCGGAATGGGGGCAGAAGTGTTTTTTTAGTGCGTATCGAAGTAATTCCCGAGGTGTGGGAATAGCTATCAATAATGGTTCAATGTCTAAATTTAATGAAAAATGGAATAATTTTAATTATGAGTAATTCACTTATTAGCCAGATTTGTCAGCTTATCAATAATGTTCCCCCACTTCCACTTCTTTTAAGCCATCCACTTTTCTTTTTTTGTAATTTTTTTTTTTTTTTTTTTTTTGTGAATGTATTTATTTAAAGTAATAAAAAAATATAGGAAAAAAAAGAAAAAAAAAAAAAAAAGAAAAAAAAAAAGAAAAAAAGAATTCAACGCAGCGTGATGGACCTCCATTCTTTTTTGATCACTGCGGGTCTCGCGAAATGGGTGATAGGCGTGGGCAGACGCTTGTCGCAAAAATTTATTTGATTGTGTTTATCACATATGTTTTGACATCACTAAAACTTTTGTTTGTCCTGTTCACATTTCATTTCACACACATTTGATCTTGCAGTGAATGGAAGATGGTGTATACACAATCCCTTTAAATATATAACTCAAGATAGTGAGAGGATTTGTGAAACCAATCACAACAAAAACAATCTTTTTTAAATGGTATTCACATTAAAATAGTAAGTAAACTGAGCCTTCCTTAGTGGAGTGTGCACGTGTGATTATGTAAATTATGAATACACTGTAACCTCATTATAATGAACACCTTTATAATGAATTTCCTGATATAATGAACACATAGCATGTCTCCCGCTCACAACAAACCCAATGTATTATATGCTTCATTATAGTGAACATTTCACTATAGCAAACTAATTGTATGTCCCCCAAAGAGTTCGTTATAACGAGGCTACAGTGTATGTCACTGACGTTGCCTGATGGTAAGCTTTGAGAGTGATAGTTTTCCTGAACATTTCTTCTCAACATAATAAAAAGATAATATGATATGATAAAATAGCAAAATACTGAAATTTATGTCCTTTATGTTTGTTTCGCCATTGTCCTTAATGCGACGTGTATTGGACCGTTGCTGCTTCAAAACCACATACATAGCTTGCAGCCATGATAACAAACCTGCGTCTAACCCTCAAGAAATAAAAATGTCGAACACAAAAGTAAAAAAAAAAAGTTTGTTTATTTTGACATGAGTGATGCTTACATCTAGGATTGTCATTATAATATACAGGCGAAAAATTGACTTTAAATAATCATGTGAAGTTGCAGAAAAACACTGGTTTATCGCTTAGATACGCTTTATCACTGAATAATTGACAAGCAAAAATACTGCTACATCCTTGAACATCATGTACCTGAAAAATAGTAAAATCTCTTCAAAGTAATGTCAAATACCAATTTTGTTTAAATACTGATTTTTTTCTGGCAATATATGAATAAATATACTTTATATAGTGTATTCATATTATTTAGTAGCATCAGTCAGACTTAGAATCTGTTCACTTAAAAGTGTGAGCTTTCAGCATGCACTCTAGAAGTGGTGTACAAATATGTTATATCGCAGCTGAGATGAGTCTTGATTGAAAGATGTATAGCATACTGTAATGATATATGTTCTACAGAACAATAACATATAGAGATATATTCACCATTCAATTTCACCATTACTACATATAATTTTGACTCGATCACAATTTTTTTTTGTCTGGAATGATAAATTTTGGCAAAAGTCGTTCTGGCTTCCTACACTTTCGGCGCAAGTGAAATGTTAAATGCTACAAATTTGTCCCCGACACTTGTTCTATGTTGAGTAATCTTCAAACTGGGATCATCATATTTAAAGCACTCTTCTTCTTTTGACCGTGGAGGGCGGTGTTTCTGTGTTTGGACTGGATGAAGCTGTGGTAGTGTTCCTGGTTCTTTTCCTTTTGGGCGAATTGTCGGTGCTGCTTGGGGTGGCGGATATGGCAGCTAACTTGGGAGTTGCTTTCGCAGGATCTGTTAACAACACATACAAAATCAGAGTATTAACCACCATATAGGAAAGTGTTTACATATTTAACATTCATTCATTTTATGGCCATTTTCAGAATGGGAGTTTAACCTACAGGAAGGCAGACATGTAATGCCCACAGCAATTTCAATGTTATGTACAGGTTTGGCAACCATGACTTTCTGGCATCTTTATACCTTCATCAATTTTAATTGTAGAATGTGATACATGTTAGAATGGGGGTATTGTTTGTCAACTGATTTAGATGAGGTATTCAGGAGCATTACTTAATAAACGTTGAACATAAATCATGTTTTTGAGGTATTACCGGTAAATACTGTAAAATACTTTATTTTCGCTATTTTCGCTGAAGGAATGATTCAGTGAAAATAAAATCCAGCGAATATACTTTTTTTCCTATATTTTACATTCAACTCATCAAAAATCAGTAACAATAAATTCCATACGAAACATCAAAAAAGTATTTTCAGCGAAAATAAAGTATTTTACAGTAATTGCTTTATTAGAAGCACATCTCCAATTAAACCGCATATAAACCAAAGATCACATTTTTTGTACAATGATTCATTGAAATAATTATTTATTTTGACTACAGAAACATCTCTGTAATTTGCATAAACACAAGTGCTACTAATAGAGCGAATACAGTGTACATTATAAAAACAATAAAAATAATAAAGCCGACACAATTTTTCCCAAGGACATAGAACAAAATTCATACATACTTTCATCATTTGAAGATGTGCTGTCTCTTGATCTGTGTCCACTTTTTTCTTGATCTTTTTCTTTACTGCAGATTAAATCTAGAAACTCATCCGTCAGATGGAAATCTTTCTCACGGTTTGGAAATGGTAGGATTTCAGATTCATGCTAGTGGAAAAAACATACGATTATCACAAAAATTGCTGGCTTTAAATTTCTGGCAACTAACATGATGATTTCTCAAGGTTACTCATCCTGGTACTTGATGACCTCAGAAGGTCACTCAACCTGGTACTTGATGACCTCAGAAGGTCACTCAACCTGGTACTTGATGACCTCAGAAGGTCACTCATCCTGGTACCTGATAACCTCAGAAGGTCACTCAGGGATCTCACCAGTCCAACATGAGTGCTGATCGGTCATGAATATTAATGAGCTATATGAATATTAATTAGCAATGAATATTAATGAGTTCGGTCGAAATGCAAATACTTTTGGTATTAAGACATTATGTTTCAAAATTTAGAAGAGTTTGAATTTAAAAATGAAATATATTCGAAATGCGCATGCTGCAGACTAAAAACAGAAACAAATAAATTATTGTTGCAATATTAATGTCTATTGTAAAAAGTTAAATAAAACGCATTTGAAACGTTTCAGCCAGGAATATGTTCACGATCTTATTTACTCCAAAAACATTCTCTTTCAAAAAATCGACCACGTAATTATTTGGCGTATTGTTGTAATTTATTATTCGTACCACCAACTTCTAAAACGTATATATTCACAGTAGTGAAAGAACAAATAAAACTTCCAAAGTCTCGACGTGACATAACTTACTTCGCAATGTTATAACACCGATTATACCAATAATTCCTCAGTCATGATGCCATGCAAAAAATATTACTTTCTTTTTTTGATATGAAATAAAAGTAAAATTTGAATTAGTTTTATTGGCAGTGGTTATTTTTGATCACTCGATCGCTTCAGTAAAAAACACAGACTCGCCATGATGTTTGTGACGTATTAGATGACCATCATGTGTCCTTTGACCCGATGAGTCAAGAATGTCATTAACCAATCTAAATACCGCATGGTAGTTCCGGTAGAATCCGAAGTTTTCCAAATGGTAGTGATCCTTAAAATTACATTGCGGAAGTATAGCGATGTTGTAGGGTGATGTGTTGACATCAATTTCAGTTGAAAACTGCATGATGGTTTTCGAAAGAGGTGATTAGCTATTTTTAAAAAGTAAAATATAGGTCTTGAAAGAAGAGTGTTTACATGATTCACAATGATAACAGTTCAAATGTATTTTACCAAATCACGCAATAAACACATTGTTTTTTTCTTGAGTAGCGTAAACTGACCGCGAACTCTGCTTTGACCATGTTATATCGAGGTGGAATTGATTTGGAAAGAATTTTAGCTTTCAATCTAAAGACTGACTATCGCAGAAAGTATTTACTTACAAAGAGGTGCTAATTTCACAAAATTGACTAGACGCATCGTGCGACGAGGTCTATTGTTTACAAATTATAATCCACGACTGGCACGATGCATGTCGGTCGGTACATAATTATAATAACAATCAGACAATAGTCCTGGTCGGAAGCATTTCCGTGGTGGTCGCTAATTTTGAGTGCCGGCCCGGGTGGACAACCGCCGACCAATGTGGCGAAATCCCTGGTCACTCAACCTGGTACTTCATGACCTCAGAAGGTCACTCATCCTGGTACATGATGACCTAATAAGGTCACTCATCCTGGTACCTGATGACCTCAGAAGGTCACTCATCCTGGTACCTGATGACCTCAGAAGGTCACTCATCCTGGTACCTGATGACCTCAGAAGGTCACTCATCCTGGTACCTGATGACCTCAGAAGGTCACTCATCCTGGTACCTGATGACCTCAGAAGGTCACTCATCCTGGTACCTGATGACCTCAGAAGGTCACTCATCCTGGCACTTGATGACCTCAGAAGGTTACTCATCCTGGTATTTGATGACCTCAGAAGGTTACTCATCCTGGTACTTGATGACCTCGGAAGGTCACTCATCTTGGTACCTGGTGACCTCAGAAGGTTACTCATCCTAGTACTTGATGACCTCAGAAGGTCACTCATCCTGGTACCTGGTGACCTCAGAAGGTCACTCAACCTGGTACTAGTACTTGATGACCTCAGATATGAACCAATAAGTAGAGTGCTGAAAAACATATCATTTTTGTTTTATTCTATTCTAAATTTTATAGATTTTAGTTTTTTGATTATCTTTTAATGTTGTGAACAGCCTAAAAACAAAAACATTGGAAATCTGTGGATCTGATTTATTGGTAGCTCTTTAACAACATTGATTTACTCTCATTTGATATTAATTATCAATCTTTAAATAATTTTGAACAAAAGAATTTTTGTTTACAGCAACCCAAAGTATACTTACCAAAGCAGGCAGGTCATACATTGTGCCCAAATGTTTCCATAGAACATTTGCAGTACATTTCTTGCCGGTTGATAAAGTAAACTTTTCATGGATACACATCATATGGAAATTTTTATTAACACCTGCAGATAAATGGAAATAAACGTTTACATCGCCTTGAGAGGATGAAGTAACTCTGACAGTTAAAGACATACATGTGTAGTCCCCGTTTTAATTTGAATTTACATTTGAGGACAAAAAATGAGGGAAGAAAGCTTTTTCATAAAAACCATGTGACAGAGTAAAAAAATGAGTAATTTAGTACCGATATTATGTCAATCTCTAAATTTACACACCAAATGCATCATGTACAGTAATTTTGTACCCACAAAAAATAAAGAATACAATATTACGTCAATGTTTTGTTTTCTGCTTCCTTAATAATTTGTGTTATTTGTATTCATGGAACTAATGTTACAATTATTTAATGTCAATGAAAGATTCCTCTTGGGGTGGATCATTAAAAACTCTGTGAGGGGGGGGGGGGCTATTGAAAATATGTCCACTTAGTTTCATGCTGATTTGTACAGGTGTATATTTTTTTTCTGTTATTGAACCATGTAGGATTTGTTTTCAATGATTTTTTTCTCCAGTGCACATTTTTTTTATTAATTCTGCCACCCCAGATTTGTTAATGTTCACTCCTTACTCTGCTGACTTTGTACACTTACAAATCTTTGTATATGAACACAAACATTTGTTTACATATTTAGAAATTTTGTGATTTGAATGAAAGCGAATTTGGCAAGATTATTATCCCGTAGTTTATGTCGTTCACTTATTTGCTGTACGATACCCCCCCCCCCCCCCCGTCCAGTGGCCAAGAATACATGTAATAATAACAATAAGATACGGGTGTTGTCAAACTTATTATTGGTAATCCAACCACGACAGACATACAGAGTCAGATGTTAAAAATTTACATCATACGTAAGCGCGCTCTTTCCATAACGATTTGTCGGACAAAAAAAAGGAAACATAAACAATGGTCAACAGTGATGAATTGTCACGATTACTAACGCAACGTTTTATTTCAAAATAAAAATAAGTCAACAATGAGTTATTTAACGTATGAAAAACAAGAAAAATAGAATGAATATATAAGCTGCTAAACTTGCCCACTGGTTTGTGTCCTTTCATTGCATGAAATAAATTAACTTCGAGATCTGCGTCCCATACGATATCCAAATCCGAATCTTCATTAGCAGCCATTTTGGTTTGTTTGGTTGTTCGTTGTTTCTCCACAAACATAGTACACCGACTGTTTACAGTAATATAATGGGGTTTTACACCAACGACTGAATTCAACGGTATTCTTCAAATTCATAACAAATGCTATGAACCATCAATAACACACTAATTCGTTTTCTGGGTCATATGACCATACACCCGAATTGGTTTGAGCGCCCTCGGTGTCGACATATGAAAATGAAATTCCCGCCAAGCTTGTTGTGTTTTCGAAAATGGCGACAGTGGCCAGACGATGATCGCCTTCTCTAGAGTTCATGCCTGATTTCTCCGTGATCACGAAAGGATCGAAGACAAACTTCCAATATTTGTTCAAAGTGAGTACTTTAGGAGTAGAAATATCACTTTAAGTTTTTCTTTGCTCTCATTGATCGAGGTCGGTTGGCTGTAAACTGAATTTTCTGAGAAGCTGACGCTAAGACATTGACACTTCCCGGTACAGGGCATTGTCCCATTGCCTTCATCGCATTGTTTTAACCGGCCCAGGATACGATCTCATTAACGCCAACGTACTATATTTGCGTACGTGAATACTGGTACTGATTGTTGATCGTCTGGACGGGTTGATGATGTGGCCGCACTTATATTTCACAACTAAATACTTCCGCGCTTTAATATTCCAATACAATAACAAACTTGGAAAGCCGCTCAAGTTGTCGAGTCTTGACTCGCTGGAGTTTGGCGGGGGAGGGAATCTTGGCGGCGTTTCACACGGAGGCGATCTATGGTTTCAGTTTTATTTGAGTTTTAATTATTTAACCAAATGCATTTAATTTATTTAAAACTTCTATACGAGTTTGGAAATATAGAATGAATGTATAAAATCATAATAAGTTATGTTAGGTGGCTAAAAATAAAAATCAGTTTAGTGGGCTGGTTACATCTCGTGTTAGTTTGCATTGAGTGGTCCTACACCTGATTGTAACTGTTTTGTAGTACATGTATTTTAAGGAGTTTTTCCATTCTATTGCAGCATGCTTTATTTACACTGTGATGATGTGATCAGCCAAAAAATATCAGAGAAAATATTCATTTAGACTGATTTAATTTTGAGAAAAACAAATTTTCAGAGAGAATTGCAAATACTGAGTCACAGCAAAATTTAACAATTTTGAGCATACTCAGTGTTTTAGTTTCCAAATTTGACAGGGAAACACTTCTATTGTTATTTTATATGGATTTTATTCAATGGATTTTATTTTCCAATGCAAATAGCAAAATTATTAACCAAAGGAATAATTAATACATTAACAGTTAATGCGAAATATGGAGTTCTAACAGGATTTTTTCACGATTTATTCATGCGCAATTTTTTTTTTCAATTTTGCCAAATCATTCTCAAGCTATGTCATAAAAAAAGAAACATTTCTCATCATCTGATTTCAAAATTCTGATGATGAAAAAACAATTTCATGTATAGATAGATACTGTAGATAGATAGATAAATAAGTGTAAAGGAACTATCATTAAACAGAAGTTTAATTCTCTTGAAGATTTGTTGAGTTGAATAAAAACTTGCTCAGGTTCTCGACAAGCTGTTGTTCGTTTACTCCACACTTGCACCTGAGTATAGTAAGTTTTGTTGAGGTTTTTGGCTAAGGCTAGCTCACAAAATTAATTCCAGAACTTATGTTGAGTCAGCGATTTAAGGTATAGTTATTACTCACTATAAATGTGATTTAATATGCAACAGACCAGAAAACGGGTCTAATTCTTGTTTCCACTTTGACCGTAATAAATGGTCTACATGTTTTGAAAAAAAAAAAAAAAATAGCTGCCGGGGCAAAAGTCAATGTGATTGCAAAAATAAAGTTTATCCATTCTTCATTTTTCTCAGAGTAGATTATTGAAATATTAAAATAAAAGTAAAATTAATTAACAAAGTTATAACTCATAACTACGAGGATGACAAAAATGAATATTAATTAGCTCATGAATATTAATGATCTTATGAATGTAAATTAGCTACTGGCACTCAAATGAGGCTGGGCAGAACCCTGATATTATAAACAAACAAAAAAATGGAGTCAACACTAATGAAATAATCTACCGGTACTTAAGTAGTGTGCCCTCTAAGATGATATCACACGCCATTGACGCACAAAGATTTTGCTGTGACACAACTTTGTGTGCTAATTCACACATTACCCCGGTAATAAAATAATCTTGAAATAGAAATTAACATTTTATGAATAAAACAAAAACAAAAAATCAGGGGCCCCAACATACAGTCACATGTAATTTATTTTTTTCTTCAATACTGTTCTCGCCAGCAGTCAACAAGCTGACTCAACTTAATTTTTGGAAATTTCATTTTAACTCTCTACAAAATGTTTCTCTTAAAGGGCACACTGCTACTAAGATACCTCACAATATTTCCTTCATAATTGCATGTGTCTAAGACATTTAGAAATTTTTGCCTTGAAATTACTGAAATTCAGAATACTGTATTTGTCTGTGTAACACTGTCACCATTTTCAAAAACACAACAAGCTTTGCGAAGGTCCTCAATGGACAGTAGTTACCCACCACCCTGAATTTTACACACTTTAATATTACTGCTCATGGAAGCCCTTTCATTCAATAAAAGTTTTTGTTTTGTGGTTACAGGAAAAATGATTGGATCTGGCAGAATTATTACGTCTCCGCTGAAACAAAGGAAATCTGAATCTGCCAACGATTCCAGAATGAAGCGACAAACTGATTGGCTAGATGATATTGAATCACCGAACACACGAAAGAGTCCGAGGAGATCATTTGGAGGCTCATCTCCACGTGCGTTCAATTCTTCATCAAATCGACAAGGGTCATCTATTGTTAGATGCTTAGAACATGATTTAGAAGAGAATTTAAGCCCAATTCTTCCTTCCAAATCATTCTACAGTGGGAACAAATCAAAATACATCAGTCCAATTGAGAGAAAACAATTGAGGGAGTTGGACGAACAGAGAAGGAAAAGTTTGGGGGAAGACATTACTGTGAATAAACCCGTGAAAAAAATCCAAATCAAAACGCCTAAGTCTAACAACAGGGTGAAAGGTAAAACATCCAAGTCAAGTAGCGGGAAAAAGAAAAATGTTAAAACTGTAGTGAGGAGTGATGTAAAAAAGCCAAGATTGCCGGAGCTGAAATCCATAAGATCATCGCCCAGAAAAAGCCCCAGAAAGGTTGCAAAGTCAGAAAATAGTCCAAGGAAAGAACAATTGAATGGTGTTAAGACACCAGTGAGGAGATCGCCAAGGAAGAGTCCTCGGAAACAGGAGAATGGATTTAGTTTTACAGCCAGTAAGAAACCGAGCAGCGCCTCTAAAGGCATTCGCTTGTACATGCAAGGATTGAATAAAGGTAAAAAAAAGTCTGCGCCGGTATACAAAGAAAGGAGTCTGTCGAGCAGTGCTGTAAAACCTAGCAAAAAGAAGAGCATGACAAGTCAGGGTTCCCCGTCGTTGACTCCAGCAAGGTTGGAAAAAAATGGTGGAAAAAGTAAAGCCGATTTGGATGATGTTTTTCTTGATGACTTTGGATTCAGTACTCTTAATGGGACCTTGTCTGAAAAGTTGTGCACGTCCTCGTCTGTTGGCGACAGCCCCAAAAAGAGAAAGCGAGAGATCTCACCGAAGAAGACACCCAGGAAATCACCAAAGAAAGCCAAATTAGATAACGTGGCTTTGACGCAGGATACACCTGATTCAGACACAGAGGAGACGGTCGCACCAGTTCGAAAGAGTAGCAAAGGTTGGTTGACAAATTATACTCAAAAACTTATTGTTAATCGTTATCATTTCCAATTATACATGATGTAAGTTCATTTAGACTGTTTATAGTATTTATAGTTTAGGTGTCATTTTTCGTACATTTGACGTCTATTTAAGACTGATGTTTATTGTGGCCAGCATGAATGGGTAAACTTTGGTGCAACAATAAGCTGTTATCATCATAAAAAGTGTTAAATGCTTTTTCAATGCTCCGATTATCTTTCAAAATAAACTAGATTGTTGGTTTAAAAATCATGCTGTTTTTCCATCAAAATCAAAGCCAAAAGATCGTACTACAACATCAGTAAATCTTTTCCATGTTGCAGTTGTCATTCGGTCACTGAACATTCATTAACATATTTAAATGAGCTATGGTAATTAGAACACGTTGGCACCATCCATCAGTTTCAGGTCAACTCGTGTACGGTAAAAACATGGCGGATATCGCATTGAGCATTTACATGTGACCGAAATCATCCGCTTACGATAAAACTAAGTTAAATTTTACTTGCATTTCATAACAATTCAACGAATTTATTTTTTGTGCATTATTATAATCACTACTGAATTATAATCAACAATTGCATCAAAGTTCGAAACTGCCTCTCACTGTCAGTTGGACCAGGCTTTTTTTATTAGCTCCGCTGTCGACTTTGTCGAGCGGAGCTTATCATACATGTATGAGTGATTGTCCGTCGGCGTCTGTCGTCCGTGTCAATGTTTTACTTTTTCGACTTCTTCTTGAAAACTACAAGCCTGAATGCTTTGATACTTGGTGTATATGTACCTTGGGTAGACCTCTCTTAGGTTTGTTCATTTCATGTTGATATCTTCAATTCTCTAATTTTGGTGAATATTTTTGTCATTTTTAGTAGAAAGTGATATTTTCGACTTCTTGTTAAAAACTGTAAGTCCCATTGCTTTGATATTAGATATATAGGTACTACATGTGGACCTCTCTTAGATTTGTTTATTTTGTAATGATATCTTTAATTCTCTAATTTTGGTGAATATTTTTGTCATTTTTGGTAAAAAGTGATATTTTGGACTTCTTGTTAAAAACCACAAGTCCAATTGCTTTGATACTACATATATAAGTACAACATGTGGACCTCTCTCAGATTTGTTCATTTCGTGATTATATCTTCAATTCTCTAATTTTGGTGAATATTTTTGTAATTTTTGGTAAAAAGTGATATTTTCGACTTCTTGTTAAAAACCAATAGTTCAATTGCTTTGATATTACATATATAGATACTGCATGTAGACCTTTCTCAGATTTGTTCATTTCGTGGTGATATCTTCAATTCTCTAATTTTGGTGAATATTTTTGTCATTTTTGGTAAAAAGTGATATTTTCGACTTCTTGTTAAAAACTGTAAGTCCGATTGCTTTGATATTATATATATATAGGTACTACATGTGGACCTCTCTCAGATTTGTTCATTTTGTGATGATATCTTCAATTTTCTAATTTTGGTGAATATTTTTGTAATTTTTGGTAAAAAGTGATATTTTCGACTTCTTGTTAAAAACCAAAAGTTCATTTGCTTTGATATTACATATATAAATACTACATGTAGACCTTTCTCAGATTTGTTCATTTTGTGATGATATCTTCAATTCTCTAATTTTGGTGAATATTTTTGTCATTTTTGGTAGAAAAGGATATTTTCGACTTCTTGTTAAAAACTGCAAGTTCGATTGCTTTGATACTATACATATTGTTCACTTTCTAATGATGTCTTCAGTTCTTTAATTGAAATGTGCATTGCTAACAGCGGAACTATCTCAGCCGATAGGCTGCTTGTTCCTTGTTTCTTGAGTTTTTATAAGGCAATTTTTTTGAGGAGGGCAGAAAAAAAATTAAATTAATTCTTTTTTCCCATTAGATTTGTGTGATTCTCAAAGAATTGTAAGTGAGATCATTGATCGGAGAGAAGAAATGAAATAAAATTTTATTCCATGTATAACCTTGTTTCTCATCTGCACGAGACTTCGGTACTTTGATCATGATACTCCCACGAAAATGCAACTTGGATTTGTTATGTGGCGGGCGGTAAAAAAATGAAGATAAAAATAATATTTTTTTAGCATTTTTTTGCGGTTACAAGTCGGCGGGCACGAGAAATTAGCTGAAATAAAATTTTATTTTTATTTCATTTTTGGCTCCTGTTCATTCGGCGGGTTCGCAAAACAAGGGATAATAAAAGTCTAGCCTTGTAGTCCTAGAAATTCCTGTCAGTTTTAGTCCAAAACGGTACTTGTCAGGCATAAATAGTTTTCTTCTTAAAATTGTATGTTGGAAAACAATGGGCATTGCAATTACAATAATTCATTTGCATATTACCCACTAGATCATTTTTCAATTTTTTTTTTCAGAGTTGAAAATGTTTCCAATTTTTACTCCACCATCAACCCCCTCACCGACAGCAAAGAGACATCAGAGGTAAGGCAAAATAAAGAAAAAATTGTATGTCATTTTGTTTGGCGATTTGATTGAAAGTGGTAGCTTTGTTTTTTTCTCATAGGCCAACATTAATCTGTTTCTAAAATATACCATCGTAGTTTAATTTGATGCAATGGCAAAACATTTTCTCATTCTTTACTTTTGAGGTTTTGATGATGTACAAAATGGGCCACTGATCACATTTTTAAGATATCCCTTTCTACCGATCATGGAATGACTGCACGGGATGCTATAGAAAACAATTAATACATTAATCTAAAGGGATCTCGCCAGCCCAACGTGAGTGCTGGTCGGTCATGAATATTAATGAACTATATGAATATTAATTAGCAATGAATATTAATGAGTTTGGTCGCAGTGCAAATATTTTTGGAATTAAGACATGTTTCACAATTTAGAAGAGTTTGAATTTAAAAATTAAATATATTCGAAATGCGAATGCTACAGACTTAAAAACAGAAACAAATAAATCATTGTTGCAATATTAAAGTCTATTGCAATCAGTGATTGCAGTGTTCTCCCCAGACTTCATGTCAAGCATCACGGTCAATTTGCATAACACTGCATCTAATTTGCATAATTTATTTGCACAATAATCAGTTTTTCCCAAAAAATATTGTCAATCTACAATTAATAAGATAAGATATTTTTATATCTGATAAATTTTATATCATTTTACTGCATTGTATTTTATGTTTTTGTATCAAGTGAAATAAAGTTTGAAATAGAAGACCATAAAAAGGAAAAAAAAATCGAAAGACTCGTGTTATAGCCAGTCAGTCAATATAATGTTATTCATGAATGTAACTGGTTCATCATTGTGTACAATTTTTTGTGCTCATGTCACTGTCGGTTCATATAAACGTCGGGTTAAATTTATAAAGTCGGCGTGATATCGAAATATGTTGAAATTAATGAATCAATAATTAGAAAAAAATTCTACAACGGCAGTTTGGCGATTTTTCATTGCAATATACCTTGTGAGTAACGCTATGATCACCGTAACATTGTCAGCTGACGGCATTGCGTTGGACGGGTATTCACTGCTGCTATTGCGATCATTGGTATCTGACTTTTTGGTATGAAATACACAAATTGTTTATTAAAACGATTCATTGACGATTATCATAGCAGTGTTCTCCCCAGGCTCAGAGGCAAGCATGGCGGTCTAATTTGCATGCTAATTTGCATACTAATTTGCATATTTTTCAGGATTCACTCTCACAAAAACAAACATACAAGACAGTATTAAAATGTATGAGAGACTTTATTTAAATTACATAATACTTTACATAATATACCATAATTTGACAAGATCGTCATTTAATGTGAACTGTTCCATAAAACTTAGTCTAAACTAATCCTTCTGACTTTGTTGTGCTCCAAACATTGGCTGCCTTACTGTAGTTAAACTCGATCGTCATAGACTTGCACGGGACTTTGTTCCATAAAGAAGATCCACTCTTTGCAATCATGTTGTGCTTTGAGCATTAACTGCACAACATTCCTAATGGGAAAAAATGAAAAATAATAAAAAAAACAATGAGGATTGAGGTTCAAATAAATGTAAACATAACGATTGAATTGTGCCACGATCGGGAACCCAGTGCCGTACGGATAGCATTTCGTCTGCAAAACATGTTGTTTACATGTTGGTTTTGTCAGGTCAACGACAAGGAGACTCGGGAATTTCGAGGAAAAAAAACATGAGGTCACTATTCAATTAAAATTGAAACGTAACGATAGAATTATGTATACAAATCGGGATTCCATCGATCATAGCGCGTGATGATAGCAGCTGTCGTTCGCAAGACGTTGACAGGCCGCCATCTTGGAAATACTTACACAGGTCAACATGTGACCGGAAGATTACCAAATTCGATTTTTTTTTTGCTTGGACAAATTATAACATACGCTTACCCATTATCTATGAAGATATCCATAAATAATCTAAAAAAAAGTTGACAGTAACGAGTGATGTTTTTTTTTCATGTCGTGTCTATACCAGCCTCGTGTCTAAGATGTTGATTGAAATCGGTGTAGGCCTACCATGTTCGGTGTTCTTACGATCGGCAAAACATACACACACTGGCATTTTATTTCTAAAATTACGAAATCTTACCTGAACAATTGACCTTAACCAGGGAAATGTCTTTTTCCACGACTCATCAAAACCAGCCTCACGCCGTTTCTGTGTTTCTACACGCTTCCGTTTCTGTGCTGTGCTAGCGGTGATTGTACGTTTTAGCCGGGCGGCATCACCTTTTTTTCCTTTACATGTTTTGTCATATAGCATCTCGGTGTTTGCAACTTGAGTGACAATTTGTTCCCCATTGACAGCGTCTGTACT
Source organism: Saccoglossus kowalevskii (assembly GCF_978046115.1). Lineage (NCBI taxonomy): Eukaryota > Metazoa > Hemichordata > Enteropneusta > Harrimaniidae > Saccoglossus > Saccoglossus kowalevskii. The sequence goes on from NC_140658.1 coordinate 13,412,522, forward strand.
TCACACGTGTTTAACAATGGGACTGTTTAATTTGTCCCGGCAAGTTCAAACCGCCGTGGCGTAGACGGTGATAATTTATGCAGTGCTACGTGTGAGCGGGTCAAATGGACGTAAACAATGCATCCTATTAGCATGGCGGTGAAGTTGTAAGCATGGCGGTCTGAGCCCAAGCGTGGCGGCCGGGTCGCTAAGCATGGCGGTGCCGCCATGCTTTGTTCTATGTGGGGAGAACACTGCATAGGCATTACATCAAAATCGCCAACGAGATATTGTTTTTAAACATCGTAGAAAAACATGCACTCTGCACTGCCATCTTTGTTACCTCGATCAGAACCCCCTGTAACCCAGCATGCATCGGTTACAATGTTGCAACGTGCATTATGTTGCCTTAGGGCGGCGTTCTTCTGTACTAAGGCACCTGATGAATGGGGTATTTCCAGAGGTCAGAGTTCGTTTTTTCTGAACCCATCTCGTCTGCTGTTGAATTATTCATACTTTTCTTTCCAATACGACTTAATTTCACTTGTTTTTTTATTAATTTTGGGGTAATTAATTATGTCACCGGCGTTTGAGTGATAAAAAATCGGAGTGCAGCAAATCGGGGTTGATCTTCCAGACGTACACCATGACTGTTTTGTCACATTGTTGCCGTTGCGTGCAATGGGCAAATTATTGCTACTCTAGTATTTTTTTTTGGATTTGGAGGCTATGCACCCTTGAAAGACTTCGCAACTTCTTGCAGACTTCTGTTTTTATCACTGTCTTTTTATGGCTAACAAAAGCAGGATTACCTTTCGATCAATACATGTTATTGTTTTAAATACATGCAAGACGAGACTGACACTTGTAAACAAAGCAATAAGCATCACGGGCGGGTGACCAAGCGTCACGAACAAAAGGCAAGCATCACGGCCGAGTGTCCAAGGGTTACAGTACCGTGTCGCTTTAGAGGCCTGGGGAAAACACTGTATTGTAAAAAGTTAAATAAAACTCATTTGAAACGCTTCAGCCAGGAATATGTTCACGGTATTATTTACTCCAAATACATTCTCCTTCAAAAATCGACCACGTAATTATTTGGAGTATTGTTGTAATTTATTATTCGTACCATCAACTTCTAAAACGTATATATTCACAGTAATGAACGAACAAATAAAACTTCTGAACTTTCAAAGTTACGACGTGACATAACTTGCTTCGCGATGTTATACACCAATTATACCAATAATTCCTCTTACTCAGTCATGATGCCAAGCAAAGAATGTTACTTTGTTTTTTGATATGAAATAAAAGTAAAATTTGACTTAGTTTTATCGGGAGTGGATATTTTTGATCACTCGATCACTTCGGTATAAAACACAGCTTCCGTATAAAACACATGTTTGTGACGTATTACATGTAGTTGACCGGCATGTGTCCTTTGACCCGATGGGTCAATAATTCTATTAACCAATCAGAATGCTGCATGGTAATGCCAGTAGAATCCAAAGTTTTCCCGAATGGTAGTGATCATAAAAATTACATTGCGGAAGTAAAGCGATGTTGTAACACGATGTGTTGACATCGGTTTCAGTTGAAAACTGCATGATGGTTATGGAAGGAGGTGATTAGCAATTTTTAAAAGGTAAAATAGGTCTTGAAAGAAGAGTTTTTACATGAATCGTGATGATAACAGTTCAAATGTATTTTACCAAATCATGCAATAAACACGTTGATTTTTTTCTTGAGTAGCGTATACTGTCAGATCGTGAACTCCGCTTTGACAATGTTATATCGAGGTGAAATTGATTTTGAAAGAATTTTAGTTTTCAATCTAAAGACTGTGTCCATCGCAGGAAGTATTTACTTACAAACGTGCGGCTAGGTCTATTGTTTACAAATTATAATCCACGACTGGCAGGATGCATGTCGATCGGTACATATTTATAATAACAATCGGACAATAGTCCTGGTCGGAAGCATTTCCATGTTGGTCGCTAATTTTGAGTGCCGGTCGAGGGAACTATGTTGTTATGTTGGGAACTATATTTTTTAAAATATATACATTTGTATGTCAGTTTTTCCTATGTTAATACAATAGAATGTGGTGTCACATATTAAAACTCCTCTGCATTCACCAACCTATGCCCTGTTGTGAGGTAGCAAGTGCCTTGATGAGCTTAATAATTTACATATCAATTAATTAATTTTTCAGCATGTATGTGTGTTGATGTCATACCACATATGTGCACAAAATAGTTGGCATACTCTGTGAAATGAAACGTTCTGCACAGGTACATGGGTCAAAAGTTAGGGATGTTTATCTGTCCACAGATAGGCAGTTTCTAGCTTGGTAAAATGACAAATTGTCTGTTTCTGTGGTGAGGTGAATAAAGATATCATGTTTTACTAACTAACCATATCATATCCTTAAGTTGTCTATGTCCAAAACATTGCTTCATAAGACCTTTGACTTGATGATGCACTTATTTTATTTCAAATAATATTTTTTCAATTTTCTTTAGTGGGTACACAATGTATATGGGAAGGCATTTTTGTTCTCTATTCGGCCAATGACAAATTTCGACAACTTTAACCTTTTCGCCACCAGTTCACTCTTTTCATTGCAAATTCACATAATAAATAGTCTTGTTTATAGTCTTCACTTTCCTTCAGAAGATTGCGATAAAAATAGCCAAATTTTTTGAGTAAAAACTGAAAATTGACTCAAATTTGGCTCCGAAATTAGGGTTTCTTTTCAGAAATATTGAAGAATATAAGTAAAAAGTGCAGAATAATTTTGGGTGAGAAAGTCTGGTGGTGAAAATATTCAATATTCAATTTCAACCCTTGCATGTAGATTGAATTTTGAATTTTTTCTGACCAACAGGATGAAAGCTAAATCATCCAGTTCACCCAGCAGTGGAACGTTTTCATCAATATTAAAGAAATCACGAGATAAAGATGGCAAGGAACAGATGATATTGGTGAGTGAATTATTTTGTTCACTTTTGTACTTGTCTCAGTAGGGGCAGGATGGGTTCCATATCAAGAATGTGCAACCATGGCAACCAATGCCATTTAAGTGCAATTTCATTGTTTTGTTTTTGTAGGATCTTGGTCAGAAGCGGTTTGGGGCCACCATGTGTTCAACTTGTGGTATGGTGTACAGCTTAGCTGAACCGGAAGACGAATCAGACCATATTAGGTTTCATAAGAAGTTTGTGGAGTGTGTTAAATTTCCAGTAAGTACATGTTTTATTTTATTTTTTGGTGCCAGGCGACAGTTTTGGACATTGAATGTCACTGTTGTCTCTCCTGACTTTTTTATGTGTATGTGCAAATTGCAAGTACTAGTACTGACACATAGTGCATTTTTGCCACAGAAGTCATATTTATCTTAGGGACTACATGACAGGGCTGTGCGGCCATCTTCCTATCAAATGGCAATTTAATGCGCTATCCTGGTGACAACCAGACTCGGTCGAATACAAGCACCTGCAAATCTCAAGTAAGGTTCCCCCAATGTCACATTCGTTAGTGAATGTTTTATTTTTGTAGAAATTGAATCTAAAGATGAAAGCTACCACAGCAGTGGTTGAAGAATCAAAATACTTGTTCCTATTATTTTTCTTTTGGGATTGCAGGGCTTGAACTTTCAGAGTTGACAGAGCACCCATTTTCTAGGCGAAATATGAAAAAATTGTCTTAGCGTATAGTACAGGGAAAATATGTTATTTGAAGTGTACCAACACAAAGGTATCAAAGCAATTGTTTTTGTTGCTTCTGTGAAGTACATATCCTTGGATTGTGAAATAAAACTCTTCATTTTGTAAACTTTGTAAACTTTTTGCAACCATTCACTAAATTTCAAACAATTTTATCTAATGCAACTTGAAATTAGTACAAGTCATTTTTTTTATAAATGTTTGCTTCGATATTGGGTGTCTTCAGAATCTTGAAGTATCATCAATTGTCTCCAGGTTAAATTTGACAGTTTGTTTGCATAATCATTGTTCTTACTTACGTGTAGGGTTGGAAGAAAGAAAATGTGATGCAAGAATTCCATGACGGTCGCATCATTATGGTGACAGAAGATGATCACAGATACGCCCAGAGAAAGGTTGGTATCAGTGTGTTAAGGTATCCCTGCAAAAACTAAACTCTGTAAATCAATTAGAATTATATGAAAGTAAACACATGACAGTTTTTTTCAGTAAATTTGGTTTTCAGTTTAGATAGTCTCCAAATAATATTTTGCTTTTACTTTCTTTTTTTCAAAATTCACTGATCCTGTACTAAAAAAAAATATACCACAATGAGTAACTCCTTATAGTTTTTTGCTTTGTTTTATTTTAAAATGGTTCTTGTCCAGATTTTTCAAAATTCAGAAATTCTAACCTCCAGTTGTTTTTATATTACAGGTTGAAGATGTGCGAGAACTTGTTGACACAGAGCTGGGTTTTCTAGAAGGGAGTTTAGCATGCAAAGAGAATGGCAAAGTGAGTGTCATACAAAAATGAATATTTAATGATGATACACATCGAACAGAGCAAATATACTAACTAAATATGTTTTCTTACTGTCAAAAAAGCATGAAGCTAACTCAAAATTTGACACTGGAATATGTTTCATTTCATTTTAGGCATTCCTGTTCATATCTTCAGAAAAAAAAGTCGTTGGTTGTTGTATTATAGAGAAAATAACCAAGGTATGTAATGTGTTTATTTCAAAAACAAAACACTCCAGTCCTTGCTCATTAACTCTTTGTTTGAAAAGATGAATCTTACATTCTGTAAAATACTTCATTTTTGCTGAAAATTACCTCGCTGAGAAGACACTTTTGCTGTTTATTTTCGCTGATTATTGAAGAGTTGAATGTGTTTAATACTTCACAGTATTGGATCCATGCTATTTTAATAGACATATCTCTGACACTTTGTGTTTATTTTCACCTAGGCATACAGGGTTTTAACAGACACTGACCAAGTAAGTCCAGATAGCGATGAAGACAAGAAGAGGGCGTGGTGCTGTAGTAACGATGCGGTTCCCGCTATTTGTGGTGTTAGTCGTATATGGGTATGGGGCAAAATGAGAAGAAAGAAAATAGCAACACGCTTGATTGATTGTGTTAAGTAAGTGTGTTTTCTCAAACATATGTTCGAAATAAGTCTCAAAATAAATTTTCCAGAATTATTTGCTGTATAGAAAGCAGCATTAAACCAGTATGTGTCTTGCAGATTTGCTCAAACCTTGTAATTTATCGCTGCCAGGGTATGTTCGTTCAGCTACTGTGAAATATTTTATTTTAGCTGGAATTAAATTTCGCTGAAGAAGCTTTTTGCGTGTTTTGTACGGAATTTATTTTCACTGATTTTTGATGAGTTGAATGTGAGACATAGGAAAAAAAGTATATTGGCTGGATTTTATTTTCACTGAATAATTCCTTCAGCGAAAATAAATTCCAAGCGGAAATGAAGTATTCTACAGTATCAATAAGTGGAAACAAATTCCATGCAGAATTGACATATTTATCCATGATTTTGTATGTTCATATCAAATGATTTCTAATTATATTAGTGACTTAAATCAACAATACTTGATGCTTGAGTGAAAAAAAAATTATTGTAAGATATTTTTCCTGGAATTAATGTATGTGGAAACGTATCAGGGAAAGTTCCCAGACTGACATCACTTAATGTCTCCAAGTACTGACACCAGTAATAGTTACTCACCTGATAAAATGCTCTACTTTGTTCTATTTTGCAGATGTCACTTCATGTACGGTTGCAGTTTGACCAATGACGACATTGCATTCTCAGACCCAACACCCGACGGGAAAATGTTTGCTACCAAATATACATCTACTCCAAAGTTCCTGGTGTACAACTTTACATCGCACTAATTACTAACTACCGGTAACTGGTCAAAACTAACTTCACTACGTGATGAAATTAATAATGGAAATAACATTGATGATAAAAAGAATAATGATGGTGTCGATGATAATGGAGATAACGATGAGTTGATGATTATAGAAATAACGATGATAACAGTGGTGATAAAAAAAACAATTATGCCGATAGAATCAACTGATAATTATAAAAAAGACGATAATTAAAATGACAATATAATCATTGCCAGTATTTATGTGGCTATAATTTGTCACTTTTCACTTAATTCTCGTGTTCTAAGTTCTCAAAATCATAAATAGTAACCAAGGTAACTCATGTGACCACAATGCTATAATGAGATTTATTTTTTGCATGTATATTGCTTTCTGTTATATAACATTATTATCTGCAGGGTTTTTTCTAGAAAAAAACTGCAAGAGGGAGCACTGCAATTCAGCGGTGCCACCAAGTGGGGGAGATAGGTTTCTCCCTACCAGGGTGTGTAGTTTTTGATAATTAGTCCGAAAACGGGGACTTATGTTTTGCCCCTTGTGCGTCCGTCCGTGCGTCCCTGATCACCTGTATCTCGAACATGCATGGACCGATTAAGTTCAAACTTCACTCATACATCACACATTATATGGGACATATGCACATGCATTTTTTTCATGATCCGATTAACGATAGCCGAATAGCGGCCATTTTAAGGCCGAAAATGCATCAAAATCGCACATTTTCCCCATTCCGGACCCGGATCTCAGTTATGCATGGACGGATTTTGTTCAAATTTGGTACATACATTAAACATAATAGGACCTTGATGCACGTCATTTTTTTTTTTGGATCGGGTTCGAAATGGCTGACTGGCGGCCATTTTGTTTTAAAGAATTCAGTTCTGGATCCGTATCTGAGACATGCTTGGATTGATCGAGTTCAAACTTCACACACACAAGGTACATCATGTCACAAATATGTATGTGCATTTGTTTCATGATCTCATTAACGATAGCCGAATGGCGGCCGCTTTAAGGCCGAAAATGCATTGAAATCGCACATTTTCACCATTCCGGACCCGGATCTCAGTTATGCATGGACGGATTTCATTCAAATTTGGTACATACATTAAACATAATAGGACCTTGATGCACGTCATTTTTTTTTTCGGATCAAGTTCGAAATAGCCGACTGGCGGCCATTTTGTTTTAAAGAATTCAGTTCTGGATCCGTATCCGAGACATGTCTGGATTGATCAAGTTCCAACTTCACATACACAAGGTACATCATGTCACAAATATGTATGTGCATTTGTTTCATGATCTCATTAACGATAGCCAAATGGCGGCCGCTTTAAGGCCGAAAATGCATTGAAATCGCACATTTTCACCATTCCGGACCCGGATCTCAGTTATGCATGGACGGATTTCATTCAAATTTGGTACATACATTAAACATAATAGGACCTTGATGCACGTCATTTTTTTTTTCGGATCAAGTTCGAAATAGCCGACTGGCGGCCATTTTGTTTTAAAGAATTCAGTTCTGGATCCGTATCCGAGACATGTCTGGATTGATCAAGTTCAAACTTCACATACACAAGGTACATCATGTCACAAATATGTATGTGCATTTGTTTCATGATCTCATTAACGATAGCCAAATGGCGGCCGCTTTAAGGCCGAAAATGCATTGAAATCGCACATTTTCACCATTCCGGACCCGGATCTCAGTTATGCATGGACGGATTTCATTCAAATTTGGTACATACATTAAACATAATAGGACCTTGATGCACGTCATTTTTTTTTTCGGATCAAGTTCGAAATAGCCGACTGGCGGCCATTTTGTTTTAAAGAATTCAGTTCTGGATCCGTATCCGAGACATGTCTGGATTGATCAAGTTCAAACTTCACATACACAAGGTACATCATGTCACAAATATGTATGTGCATTTGTTTCATGATCTCATTAACGATAGCCAAATGGGGGCCGCTTTAAGGCCGAAAATGCATTGAAATTGCACATTTTCACCATTCCGGACCCGTATCTCAGTTATGCATGGATGGATTTTGTTCAAATTTGGTACATACATTAAACATAATAGGACCTTGATGCACGTCTTTTTTTTTTCGGATCAAGTTCGAAATGGCCGACTGGCGGCCATTTTGTTAAAGAATTCAGTTCTGGATCCGTATCCAAGACATGTCTGGATTGATCAAGTTCAAACTTCACACACACATGGTACATCATGTCACAAATAGATATGTGCATTTGTTTCATGATCTGCTTAACAATAGCGGAATGATGGCCATTTTAAGGCCGAAAATGCATCAAAATCACATATTTTCACAATTCCAGAACCGGATCTCAGTCATGCATGGATGGATTTTGTTAAGATTTAGCACAATGTGTTGTACATATGCAGGTGCATTTCGGTCATGATCTGCTTTGAATGTATATGTCACTATGAACGGAACGGGGACGTGTCATTGACAATGACTTGTTCTAAGTTAAAATGGAGCATTCTATGGCTTCCTTGGGTCAACATTACTGTCGGACAGGTTACAGTTGAAGACTGTGGTCACATGTGATCCCTGGTCATTCAGAATTGTATGGTTGCCAGAGGATCTGCTCCCCAGGGTAAGGGGGCGCTGCACCCCTGTTTCAATCCTTGTTTAAAATAATTCCTGATCTGTTCATGTCCAGATATAATCTCACTTCAAAAAATGTTTTGTGACGCTATTGGTTAAAAATACAATGCATGTTTGAATTGCACAAGATCTCAACCGTGCATAGATATCTTGCATGCTCTTATTTTATGAATTCGTGTTGATATATAATCAATAGTAATTTCTTAGAGCTCATTATAATATACCTGCAAATATAGAACATTTCTGTATGTGTTCCAAGTCACAAATGTCGGTTTCACTCATCTATGTAATTTCACAGAAGCAATTTGTTGATAGACTGTGCTTTCACAGAAACAAATTCTATGCAATAGATGAGTTTTGAGTTTCTAACGTGTTCTCCAGTTATTGAGCGACAAAACTTCATAACCAAATGTTTGTATGGCTGTACGTTTGTATTACTGTACGTTTTCCCCAAGATGTTATGAATTATAATTTGTCAAAATTCATTGTGAAAATCAAATTCCAGAAGAATTTGTAAATTTTTTAAATCAATATGTTTGATGCAAAACTAATTGCAGAAAAATGTGAGTGAGAGAAAATCTGGTGGTAAAAAGGTTAAAATGTACACCATTCCTTACTTTCCTATGAATAGCAACTGTGAACTATCGGTATATTAAAACTGTTAAATGCAAATTTAGAATGTCTCAAAATTTCACTGGGATCCCAAAGATAGTCGCATCAACTTTCCCACAATCTTGTCCTGATCGCAAATCATGTAAATTCATAGTAGCGAAGTTTCAACGGTTTATTGTACAGAGCACGAAAAGAAATAATCACGCTTGCAGAGCATTTGAGGCAAAAGACTAAAATCAACTTGAGAAGTACGCAAAAGTATTGAAACTAAATTTCTGTACGGTAAAAAGTTGCTCAAATAATCTCTGCTACCTGAGATGTTACCTCCATATGTTAATAGCTTATCGGCTTTATGCTAATTATATGCAAATGTGATTATACACTAGTACTTTACTCATGATTATTGAATCATGTTAATATTAAAAAAAAATATATTGATTTTATGCTTATTTAAAGTTCTAATTTTTGTTGATAAAATGATTTTTCAGTTTGCTTCAAGTGTATACATGTTCACTTTGTTAAATAAACCACTAGTTATATGTACTACAGTTAAGAAATTTGTCTGTTTTATTAACTCCACTGAAAGGAGCTGTTCATGTAGGTGAGTGTTCGTCGTCTTTCTGTCAACAATTGCCTTTTCAAGTTCTTGAAAACTACCAGCTCAATTACTTTGATACTTGTTTTGTAGGTACCTTGGGCAATCTGGTTAAAATCTGATGTAGTGTACAGGCTTTAATTATTTTAGCTATAAACTTATTTTAATTTTATTTTTTTATTACTTTTGTTATTAATGCCCTTTTATTTTATTATTTTACTTTGATTTTAATTTTTTTTAAATTCCGCCCTACCTACATCTGATCCGACGCCTATGTAAGTCCCGTTCAAATCTCGCGTAAGTAACAGCCAATCACAGCCCCCTTTTTATACAGGCTGTCGGTTGCTTACTTTTCAGTGTATACGGACAATCTTTCTGTACATTATATTTTGTCCACTTGAATAAACCATTAATAGAAAATTGCTAGTATATTTTTATTTTCAAAAGAAATTCCACAGCATTTTACAATTTTTGGCATTACATTGAATATTTTTTTCACTTCCAACAAATGTGTACACTTCCAGATACATCTTTGCCAGCCAAGGTTCGTTCATTCAGTCATCGCTTCAATTTTACATCACTGAGCATAATTATCTAGAATGGAAGCAAAGAAATAAGTAAATCGTAATGATTAGAACACTGTAAACAGCTATAGAAAACAATGCAAACTGATATTAAATTGTATAACGGTCACCAGCCCACGGCATCGACGCAGAAAATTGGAGCAAAATAATATTTCCTGATCAATTTCGATGTGTTCCAAATAAAAAAATATTTTATTCCAGTCCAAATCAGCTCAATTACTTTAATAAAGAGTTATTATATAATGTACAAAATGTTGATACAATTTGGTGAATATTTACAGCGACGGCTTCAATACCGTAGACGATTTTGGCCCGATCGTCAACAAAACATCACCCGTCTGGAAAAAAGACACTGGTGTTCGGTCGAACCGGTGGAAACAAAATCGTCACTCCCAGAATAACTATGCAAAATAACGATCTAAAGTCGAACCATTCGAGCCACAATATTAACATAAAAATGACTTTCGTTGCATTTGACAATGATAAACTTACCGAAAAGCCGTGTCATTCTCGGTCGCTAACGTCGGTATAATCCGCCATTTTATTTGAGTTAGTTTGCAACCTGACTCTGCTCGGTGACGTCATCATGTGCGCTATAGAAGGAGGTCTGTGATTCGTTGACTAAAATCGTCGATAGTGGGTCTCGTTGAAATCTCGTTACATAGGCATCGGATCAGATGTAGGTAGGGCGGAATTAAAAAAAATCACAAAATCAAAATCAAAGTAAAATAATAAAATAAAAGGGCATTAATAACAAAAGTAATAAAAAATAAAATTAAAATAAGTTTATAGCCAAAATAATTAAAGCCGTACACTACATCAGATTTTAATCAGATTGGTACCTTGGGTAGACCTCTATTACATTTGTTCATTTTGTGACAATTAGTCTCTTGGAAAGTGCATAGATTCTGGGCTAGAGAGACCTTATAAAGCACAGGTTTTAGGGAGACCTTGGAAAGCACATATAATCTCAGCTAGGGGACAAAATTCACAACGTTCAATTACCCACTATAGACTCCGGTCAGTCAAAATATATAGTCAATATGGCGGCGCCCACTCTGATTAGCTCCGCTGTCGTCTTTGTCGAGCAGAGCTCATCATACGAGTGATTGTCCGTCGTCCGTGCCAATGTTTTACTTTTTTGACTTCTTCTTGAAAACTACAAGCCTGAATGCTTTGATACTTGGTGTACATGTACCTTGGGTAGACCTCTCTTAGGTTTGTTCATTTCATGTTGATATCTCTAATTCTCTAATTGTGAATATTTTTGTCATTTTTGGTAAAAAGTGATATTTTCGACTTCTTGTTAAAAACCGCAAGTCCAATTGCTTTGATATTACATATATAGGTACTACATGTGTATCTCTCTCAGATTTGTTCATTTTGTAATATCTTCAATTCTCTAATTTTGGTGAACATTTTTGTCATTTTTGGTAAAAAGTGATATTTTCGTCTACTTGTTAAAAACCGCAAGTACAATTGCTTTGATATTACATATATAGGTACTACATGTGTATCTCTCTCAGATTTGTTCATTTTGTGATGATATCTTCAATTCTCTAATTTTGGTGAATATTATTGTCATTTTTGGTAAAAAGTGATATTTTCGACTTCTTGTTAAAAACAGCAGGTATGACTTACACGCATAGAGGCTCTCATTAGACCCGCACATACGAAAGCTTTATCTGAGCGGGCTGCCAACGTCCTGGCCAGGGCGAACAGGAATTCCACCAATGCAGTCTACATTTCTAAGTTGCGAGCATACACCGAGATTGATCCATACCCATCCCTCTTTTGGGCAGGTAGCAGACTCCTTTGTCCACCTGTTTGACGAAGTGAGTTTGTCCTACGCAGCGATTGTTGGCTACAGGTCGCCCCCCCCCCCCACCATTGAGAACGCACGGGAACCAGACTAGCCGATTGTCCTATTATTAGGAGACTATTTACTGCTCTCCAGATGCCGAGATCCCATACAAGGGAGCTGCCCATCTGGAACTTGTTGGTTGTGTTGTCCGCTCTAAGCAGACCACCCTTTGAGCCTCTCTGATCAGCACCACTCAAATTTTTGACGTGGAAAATAGTCTTCCTACTAGGCGTGGGCCAGAGCTGGGGGCATTGTCCTTCTCGGATGATGTATCGTCATTATGGACATCAAGTTGTGCTAAAGACACGAATCTGGTTTCTCGCCAAGAACCAAATCCCAGAACATGATCCTCACCCGATCGTCATCCCCCGGCTGTCAAATTTTGTCGGCCCGGAGGTGGCTGGTTCGAGCACGGAGTTGCTACCAAACCGTACTAAGGATTCAGGATGGGGCGCCAGGCACATATCTTTGTGTTATGGCCCAGGCAGGCAGGATAGGCCGGCCTCCGCAACTTCCATAACCAGATGGTTTACTGCGACTGTATAAGAGGTCTATAATACTTTAGCTTCCTCGACACAGAGCTTGCAGACATCAAGTACGAGCGCATGAGGTCTGTGCAATTAACTCACTAGTCATTTTGACTGAGTCTATGGTGGGTATGAACTTTGTAAATAGGCGGGTTCGGAGAACCCTCTGCCTAAATTCACAACGTTCAATTACCCACCATAGACTCCGGGTCCCCCAACCACCCCCTCTTTCCGTAGCGTTGGTCTAAGTCCTTGAGGCGGAGAGAAAGGAACCAAAGTGATTAGCAAGCCACATGGGCGCCGCCATATGGTTCGTGACATAAGGGAAAAGAATCTTGGGGTCATGATTCTAGATTCTATCTCTCCGTCATTGGCAGAATCGCCGATTAATGCCTACAGTTCTATGGTGGGTATGAACTATATGAATAGGCAGGTTCGGAGAACCCTCTGCCTAAATCTCAGCTAGAAAGCACTTGGAAAGCACATAGAATCACAGCTATGGAGACCTTGGAAAGCACATAGAATCTCAGCTAGGGAGACTTTGGAAAGCACATAGAATCTCAGCTATGGAGACCTTAGAAAGCACATAGAATCTCAGTTAGGGAGACCTTGGAAAGCACATAGAATCTCAGCTAGGGAGACCTTAGAAAGCACATAGAATCTCAGCCATGGAGACCTTAGAAAGCACATAGAATCTCAGCTATGGAGACCTTGGAAAGCACATAGAATCTTAGCTATGGAGACCTTGGAAAGCACATAAAATCTCAGCTAGGGAGACCTTGGAAAGCACGTTGAATCACAGCTAGGGAGACCTTGGAAAGCACGTTGAATCACAGCTATGGGAAAACACACAGAATCTCAGCTAGGGAGATCATATGCACAATATACAACAGTCAATCAGTGAAAACTACATCTGTTTTTAATCATATACACAAATGTCTACACATTACAAAAAAATGAGATTTAAAACATGATAGACAAATATAAATAAAATAAATGTGTCTTTGAGTTTGAAACAGAAAAAAAACTATTTGTAAAAACATTTAATTATTAGAATAATGGGACAAGTTAAAAACTAAAATTGAATATGTAGTGAATCTTCAAATATGAACCAATCGTATATGTTTATGCTGCAATAGCAGAAAGCAAACCTCATGGTGTACTATTTTGAATATTGTGGTGGGACTGGGGGAAAAAAAATGTTGTGACAAAGCATGCATACTGATACATGGGGGGGGGGGGCGATATTCAAAATCCCCCCTCCCAATTTAAAAAAAAAAACATTGACAAAGATGAATTATTTAAAGATTGATAGAAAAAGGAGGGGGCAATTGTGGCTTACAGGGTGAAACATGCAATCTTAATTTTGGAGTAATGGTACTTTATTATTTTTTTTTTTATAGAAAACTGAATCCACTGAAAGTACCAGTACATACTCCTAACCCTCTATAACTTACACACAACTAAATATAACAAGCAGCCTATCGGCTGAGATAGCTCCGCTGTTAGCAATGCACATTTCAATTAAAGAACAGAAGATATCATTAGAAAATGAACAATATGCATAGTATCAATGCAATGGGACTTGCTGTTTTCAACAAGAATTCAAAAATATCATTTTTAACCATAAATGATTGTGGTTTTTAACAAAAGAAGAAAATATAACTTTTTACCAAAAATTACAAAAATATTCACCAAAATTAGAGAATTGAAGATATCATTACAAAATGAACAAATCTGAGAGAGATACACATGTAGTACCTATATATGTAATATCAAAGCAATTGGACTTGCGGTTTTTAACAAGAAGTCAAAAATATCACTTTTTACCAAAAATTACAAAAATATTCACCAAAATTAGAGAATTGAAGATATCATTACAAAATGAACAAATCTGAGAGAGATACACATGTAGTACCTATATATGTAATATCAAAGCAATTGGACTTGCGGTTTTTAACAAGAAGTCAAAAATATCACTTTTTACCAAAAATTACAAAAATATTCACCAAAATTAGAGAATTGAAGATATGATCTTGAAATGAACAAATCTGAGAGAGGTCTACCCAAGGTACATATTTACCAAGTATCAAAGCATTCAGGCTTGTAGTTTTCAAGAAGAAGTCGAAAAAGTAAAACATTGACACGAACGACGCCGGACAATCAGTCATATGATAAGCTCCGCTTGACAAAGTCGACAGCGGAGCTAAAAATAAAATACATGCACCAAATTGTAGGACAATTCGAAATTTCAATACAATATGAACAATGGTTTTATTAACATACATAATGCTCAATACATAAATATAAAACAAAGTAAATAAATAAAGAAAAAAATTGTTAGAGACATACTCAAAAAAAAAAGTTAAAATCAACTGTTTACAGTTACATGGTTTTTAATTCTAATGTTCATTGATTGTGCGACTTGTTAGAATGGCCAAAAATTAGCGACATGATAAGAGACATTGCTGAAAACCGAGATGACTAGTGACATAAAATCAGATCCAGTCTATGAATTCTTGTTTTTGTCCTTGTATATTATTTGCTGACACTACAGACTAGAGTGATTCGATGACAATCAGATCACTTTTAATACACTGGTGCTTTATACACAGATTGAGAATTTGTGGGTTCTTAGTACACAAGATATTCTGTAAGTTTACATCAGCAGATCATAGCTTTGTTTTGAAAGTTGTTTCACAGAACGCTTGGCCATTGGCTCGTATGAACCCAAAATTGTCACCAAGCAAGAAGACATTTCAACATTTGCAATGGTGCATCCAATCAAACATTTAAATGCCAAGTCACGGCCATGACAAATGTTATTATCTATTTATAATCCTCCATAAGTAGCTACAAATTGGGAAGAACAAAATGGTGGATTTGATGACATACTGGGACAAAAATATATGTAACTGATGATTTGATTAATATTGTGTTTATAGTGAAAAAGATAAACGCAATTTTTTAGGGAAGTGAAAGAGACGGACGGATTCTGAGTGCCACCCTCCCCACCTCTCCCACATACAATAAACTACTGTCTATGTATAAATCTTCCCCCAAATGAATATCACATCCCCTCCCTTTGTCCGTCCTTGTCACCCTCTTCCAACAAATATGAAATAAGACTAAAGTTCTGTTTCGAATGCGTTACAATTAAATCCAATACCATATTTGCTGTATTAGAATTGCATCTCAAATGCACTACTATGATATACTGGTCCATTTTTATAGCAACACTGAGCCATGCAAATAGCTGTGGGTTAAATAAATCAACCTCATGAATAAGTAACTCAAAGTGGCAGTACATGAATGGACGGATAGTTTCCACACTCCCTAGAATCTATTGAACCCTCCTTGTCTTTTGTTGCCCCAGCTACCACCACCAAATGGATCGCTGCTACCAGAACTGAATCGATCATTATCACTACGGTAGCCACCATAGCCACGGCGACCTCCTCTACCTCCTCTTCCACCGCCACGTCCGCCATTCCTTTCCAGCCAGCTCTTGTACCGCTCTGCCATGGAGACTAATTCATCAGGCACTTCCTGAAACAATCAGATAAAGAGGAAAGTTGCGAGATAGATTGTAGTGATCCATGAAGTTTAACAGCAATACTTTTGAAATTTTCCTAACAAGTTCAAGAATTGGAAACTCTGATTTCAAACCACAGCCATTCAAAACCACTGGCAATTAATCACAAAATGGCTGAACAAATGCTTATTAAAAACTGCATTTTTGCTCTTTCAAAAAGTGATATATTTATCGTTGATTTTAATATTTAAATGCTCAAAATTTCCAGGGGGTGATTAAAATGATTACATTGAACAAAAAGACTACATACAGAATGAATTAAGATTGATAATTTTCTGTTGTTCAGAAATACAGTAACTGAAACTCCTTGTTATACAACACCAAAAATGCTACAAAATTTAATGATTTCACGAAACTTACAATTTACATAATTAAAGCAGTTTCAGCTCTTAACTCCTTGTCTCTATAAAAATATGTCTTTCTAATCAGAATTCAAAAGTAATTAGTACTTATTAATTATTTATTCACTTTAATTGATAATGTGTACATTTCAAATGAACTGTCAGAGATAATGAATTGGAAAATGTAAATATGCTCTACGGTCACACTAGATGCTAATAAATACAATAATAGTTTGGACTACACACTAGACAATTTTTGAGAAATGATTCATGTTTTTATCAACTGCATTTTAAAGGCAATGATAAATGTAAGAGTAGATAAGTCAAAGGATGTGGTCTAATATTTGGGGTATTAAAAACAGTTTTCCACAATTTAATGACTTAATGGCATTTTTTATGCTTGCTGACTCATTTTCATTGCTACAAAATTTTACGATTTTCACTGAAAGTTAGGCCCTCACAAAATCAAAGCAGTTTTAATTTACTTTGAGAAATCAGCACAATATTTTCCTTTCCTGACAAGTAATTTTTAGCACATTGAATTGAACTTGCTATCAGTTTTCACCATTCTTTGACATGGTTTTTAGAGCAAAGGTCAAGGTACAATAAAACACAGATAGTAAAACTGTAAACTCACTATACAAAGTCACCATGTGAATACTGTAAAACATGTCTTTTTCGCGAGCATGTCTTTCTAGCGAATTAAGTGAGACAAGTGATTCGCTAATTCAAGATGTCGCTAATGATTTTATTATAAATTCAAAATGTCGCTAATGATTTGTATACAGTAATCCGGAACATAAAAATCTAGGGTGCTTCCTAATTACACTTGACAGTTTTTCTTTGTTTTTATGGAGGTGATAGCTGCACGTTTGTTTTAGCATACGACAGAAAAGTATTGTGAAAACAGGAAATCAACAATGACAAGAGATTCGCTATATTAAAATCAACATTTCCCTATTACGTCATTTTACCACAATTCGCTAAAATTACATGTCGCTTTTTCAACATGTTTTACAGTATTTATTTTATGCTATACTCTACCTGATTAGCTTCTACCAAAATCTTAATGAGTTTATTCGCCGACTGCCAGTCATTACGTGTCATTAATGTTAATGATATACCAGTACGTCTGAAAATAAAACACCAGTTATGCATATACCCTATTTGTGCTATAATCTGTGCAACTCCAACAGAAGCACAACCACAAGTCAGCTGCTTAGCTTATCCAGTGGGTGGCCGTGTATCAACACAGCTTGTCAATCTGAAATTCGTTTGTTTGAATCCAGGGTGATGCTGCTCAAAAAAACATGAGGGGAAAGATGTACTCTCTACATGAACCATGTGAGAACAGCCATTTTTCTGGTTTGAAAAACAGTCTTTCCTAGTGAGCAGGTTGAGAGCAAAGGAAAATAGTGGACAGAATTATTTGAAAGAAAGAAAGAGTACTTTTCAAGAGAATGCTGAGTGAAGACCATTTGCTATCGAACTGTTAGAATAATATGGTCAGTGGTCTTATACAGGTGGTCACTATGCGCAGGCAGTTATAATATCAAAGTGGTCACTATGTGCAGGTGGTCACTATGCGCAGGCGGTTCTAATATCAAAGTGGTCACTATGTGCAGGTGGTCACTGTGTGCAGGTGGTTCTAATATCAAGGTAGTCACTATGTGCAGGTGGTCACTATGTGCAGGTGGTCACTATGCGCAGGTGGTTCTAATATCAAGGTAGTCACTATGTGCAGGTGGTCACTATGCGCAGGTGGTTCTAATATCAAGGTGGTCACTATGTGCAGGTGGTCACTATGCGCAGGTGCTTCTAATATCAAGGTAGTCACTATGTGCAGGTGGTTCTAATATCAAGGTAGTCACTATGTGCAGGTGGTCACTATGTGCAGGTGGTCACTATGCGCAGGTGCTTCTAATATCAAGGTGGTCACTATGGGCAGATCGTCACTATGGCAGGTGGTCCTTATATATACAGGTGGTCACTATGGGCAGGAGGTCCTTATATACAGGTGGTCACTATGGGCAGATGGTCCTTATATACAGATGGTCACTATGGGCAGGTGGTCACTAATGACAGGTGGGCACTAACGGCCGATGGTCACTATGGCAATTGGTCTTAATATGCAGGTGGTTATTACACTAAAATCAAAATTGGATGAGCAATAAGTGTTGTTCAAGCCTCACAAGCAGTAATATCTGGCAAAACATGGCTTAGGGAAGAGTAGGAAATCAAACTAGCGGTTTACCGCGGTCATTACCGCGGTGGTGGTGGGTGCTCGCCGGTCGACCGCATTTTATGCAAATTTATGCATAGATTCCATGACCCCGGTTTACCGCGGTCGTGTGTGGTAGGCTCGCATGGCAATTTACACCCTATTGTTAAGACTATGAATGGACACAATAGACTGGGAAACTAAAGGTTACTTGCCGCCAAGTTCAAATAATAAAATCGAGTGGTACCAGAAGATTGGAAAAATCGTCTATATTAGTTCGCAGAAGAACACTATTTTATTTTCACGAGTCTTGGTATAACATCGCAAAGCAACCCAGAATAATGTAGACCCCACATAATGTAAAATATTATCACATTATTTTGAATTTACATCATGTATAGTCTCAGGATTTATTTTAAAAGATTAATGTTTCGCGTATACCAATATAATCGGGCGAAGTATAAATTCCGAGTGTAAAACACTCGATGAGAGGCCACAGTTTACGTTACCTCGAGACCATGCACTAAGTAGGAAAAGCAAGCCGAAGTCGAAGAGGGAGTGTCACACACTTGGTGCTACAATATATACTACAACAACTGGGTGATCAGCGAAAAAAATAGCGCACTTCTTGGCGAAACTGACTATAAATCTAATAAACCTTGGCCCAAGTTTAACCCCAAGTCACGCGCTGAACAAGTGGGTTGTTACCTTGGTGACCATTCGCGCTCCGCGCGTTGACCTTTTTATTATACACATCCCATTACGCAAATTTTTACTGGCTCTGCATTGCCTACGTAAAAATTGTTACCGTACTGGCTGTGAATATTTCACCATTGCCGACGTGATAATGCGTTGCCTTCGTAATAATTACGCAAACTTATTTTCCATTGCTTACGTACTGGCTGTGAATATTTCAACTTTGCCGACTTGATAATGCGTTGCCTTTGCAATAATTACGCAAACTTATTTTTTATACCCCTGTCGACCCCTCGAGTCAGGCTGCTATCACCCTTTCTATTTCAGTAATTGACGGTCTGTCACCTCCAACTGATTGAGCGGGCAAATAAATACGCGATAATACCAGACTTAGTTTTTCTACTTTAAAACTGACGGCAAAACACAATACAATCGTCCGGAGCCATCGAACTATGCGACTTAGTCGAAATCACTACTTACTGCCTCAGAGACGGGGCCACAGAATAACTGTTGTTGATAATGATATTGTAAACAAACACGCACACACAAAACATTAAAACCAGAAAAGTCAAGTCAAGAAACAACATTTCAAATAATAATTATGGTTTGACATCTATATCATTTTGAAATAAACTAAATTTCATGTAAATAAAATCCACGCGTTACAATTTACTGTAATTTCAAACTCGGGGCAGCGTACTTGGAACGCAGAGTATTCGATCGCTTACATTTCCAGTGAAAAAAAACAAAACAACGTCCGGTGCTTTTGAACTACGTGCGGTTGGCACAGTAACGGGCAATGACCTCAGCGGTTCACACGCAATGAAATTCTAATCAAGCCAGCTAGCGTTATCGTACGGTATCATAAACTCAATAATTATTCATTCAAAATGCCTTTCACACTCACGAGTACCATGGAACACGAACATGTAACAGAAAAATAACGTCTTTTGTTTAAAAAAGATTCTGTCAACCAAGAATACATGCGCAAGGCAAGATTTGTGAAACGAAACAGAAAATAAATAATCATGTCATTGTCAGTGCAATGCAGACAGCCTGACCTGTTTTGATTAGTTTGCCAGTTTCTCGTTTGCTAGCCATTTTTTCTGGAGTGTGACACAAATGGTGAACATGATACTGCCAACTCAATCAAGAACCAGGATACGGCTTGGATACGCTGAAACTTTGTAAATCGTCCTCTTTTCAATTGTAAACTTTATTCCAGTGTTACGCTAAATACATGTACTAAATACTAAACAAGCGCACATATCGTATTCATTTACAGCATCGGATTTTAAAACAATGACTCGTGGAATCACAAAGAAACTGTTAAGTACGTATTTCACACATTACCGAGGACCGCGGTAGAGACCGGTACAGCGGTAGAGACCCCTAATTATAAGCAGTCCGCGGCTCTCCCCGGCGTTCTGCGGTACACCGCGGTAATGACCGCGGTGCACCGCCCGTTTGATTTCCTACTCTTCCCTTATACACAACACCTAGTTGGTGTTTGAATTTGATGATCACAACCCTTGAAGTGAGGCAACGCCCACACAATGTGTTACAAATGACTAAAACTTACCCAGCTCTACCAGTTCTGCCAACGCGGTGTACATACTCTTCAATGTTATGAGGAAAATCAAAGTTGAATACATGTGTTATGTCTTTGATATCTAGACCCCTGGATGCCACGTCTGTTGCTATCAAGATACGCACAGAACCTAGTGAAAATCAAAGTTGAATACATATGTTATGTCTTTGATATCTAGACCCTTGGATGCCACGTCTGTTGCTATCAAGATATGCACAGAACCTAGTGAAAATCAAAGTTGAATACATGTGTTATGTCTTTGATATCTAGACCCCTGGATGCCACGTCTGTTGCTATCAAGATACGCACAGAACCTAGTGCAAATCAAAGTTGAATACATGTGTTACGTCTTTGATATCTAGACCCCTGGATGCCACAAACCACATGTATCACAATGTAAATTCAGTCATGCTTGGCCCATATACATGACAAATGCTTTGATAGTCAGTACATCCAAGAAATGATCACTTTATTCTGTTTTTTTTTTTTGTATCAAGATACACATAGAACAATGAAAGGAATAAAACTAGATACAATGTAACTTACTATCTTTGAAATCCAGTAACGCTTGTTCCCTGTCCATTTGTTCCCTGCCTCCGTGGATACATTGTACGCTTATATTACGCAAGGAAAAATCACTTGAGATATCATCAGCGCTATTAATAAACAAATGTGATATTCATTATGGGAAGCAGATCACCAAGAATGAGTAGACCCCTACCCTGGCACGGGTGACAAGATAATGGTGTTAAGAATGATGGCAACATAGAATTACCAAAATTATTTGGTTTATGTGGCAAATGTGTAAAAGTCAATGCTTGCATTTTATTACTAAATCTTTAGAAATAACAGTGACTGTTGTATTAGTATATGTAGCACAATACTATTTCCATTTTATGCTTACTTACGTTGTCTTTCGGCCAACAAATATAAGTACTTTATCATCCTCTTCCATTTCATCAATAAACTGTAGTGTCTAGGAAGAAACAAATAAATTTCTATGATTCAGTAGTGGGAAGACGGATATCTACCAGACAAATTATGGATATATTTAAGTTTTCAAGTCACAAAACTTACCCGTGTTCTTTTATCTTCTTCAGCTACGAACTCTACAATTTGTGTTACTGCATGGCAAGCCTAGGAACAAATAAAAACAATACATGCAACTTGAATGTTCATCTAATTTTTGTTACCGTATTTATTCCACTACAGTGTTGCAGGTGTACTGCTAAAAAAAAAACAGGTGGCATACACATCATTCCATTTCATTCTACATTTGTTTCATGTACACTGAAGACATAACAATATCATTTTCTTTACAAGCGATCCACAATTTCATCCATTGTAACAGTACATACGTGTAGCAATACTTTGCCTGCAACAAGACACCTATGTTCCATTAAGCGATATACACTTCTGTGAACAAGAGACTTCACAAGACTACTTACGGCAAGATCCAATGATCCAACATGTACTTGTATAGGGTCCTTCATATAAGAACGAGCAAGACGACGTACACCTTCAGGCCATGTTGCACTAAAGTTTGAAAAAAAAGTGTTATATGTGATCTGTAAATATGGTTTAAGAAAACAGTCTTTACAAATCAGATGAAAGTTTGGGTTTGGAGACTCATAAAAAGCATCTGGTCATAATATCTTATAGTTATTTTACCTTGTCATAATAGTTTGTCTGTCTGGTCTGATATCTAATATAATCTTCATTATCTGTGGTTCAAATCCCATATCAAGCATTCGGTCAGCTTCATCTAGAACCTGTTATGAGAACAATATCAGTATAAGGGCCTGAGTCATGAAACATTACATATAATACATCTCTGGCAGAATCAACATTTCTGCTAGACATGAAAATATGCCACACACGTGATCCACATGACATACATAACGCACACCCAACCCACACGACACGCACGCCCGCCCAACCCACACGACACGCACGCCCAACCCACACGACACTCACCCCACACGACATGCACACTCAACCCACATGACATGCACACCTAACCCACATGACACGCACACCTAACCCACACGACATGCACACCTAACCCACATGACACGCACACCCAATCCACATGACACGCACACCTAACCCACACGACATGCACACCTAACCCACACGACACGCACACCCAACCCAACCCACAAGACATGCACACTCAACCCACATGACATGCACACCTAACCCACATGACACGCACACCCAACCCACATGACACGCACACCCAACCCACACGACACGCATACCCAACCCACACGACACGCATGCCCAACCCACACAACATGCACACCCAACCCACATGACATGCACACCCAACCCACATGACACGCACACCTAACCCACACGACATGCACACCTAACCCACATGACACGCACACCCACCCCACATGACACGCACACCCAACCCACATGACATGCATACCCAATTCACATGACATGCTAACCCAGTCCACGTAACATACCAAACCACACCAAACCACACAACACGACACACACACCCAACCCACACAACATACATACCCAACCCACATGGCATGCATAACCAGGCCACATGATATGCACACCCAGGTCATATGACATGCATACCCAGGCCACAAGACATGCATACCCAGGTCACATGACATGCCATGCATAACCCACATGATATGCCAATACATAATTTACATGAGTGATGATGCTCACCAGATAAGTAATACTGCTAACATTGATGACACCAGCTTGTATTAAATCATTCAGCCTCCCAGGAGTAGCTAGCCATAAACAAGAACAACATGAAACAAGATTAAATTGTTTGCATGAATTTCTAATATGCAGGAAAAGTTAAAGGGCAGTGGTCACCCCCACAGCACATGGTTAAAGGGCAGTGGTCACCCCCACAGCACATGGTTAAAGGGCAGTGGTCACCCCACAGCACATGGTTAAAGGGCAGTGGTCACCCCCACAGCACATGGTTAAAGTTCATGCATCGCTATGAGTCCCGCATCGCTATGAGTCCCACATCGTACAGGATGTGGCGCCACAGCTACTGCCTATCAAAGATCAAAAGAAAACTTACCTATTATGATCTCTACCCCTTTGTTGATTATATTGATTTGGTCCTTTCTGTTAGCACCACCATAAACACAACAACTAAAAAAACAAAATCAGAAGAGTAACGACATGATGAAACACAGGAATGAAATTGAGGCATTAATAAAATAGCATGCTTCAATATTGCACATGTATAATAAATGGTACATGTTATAAATTGAATGTTATACTGACCCCTTTATTCCCCTATAGTGGTACTTATTACATTCCATTTCTATCTGCAATGCAAGCTCTCTGGTCGGTGACAATATCAGCACATTAGGACCACCACGTTCTGAGCGAGGACTGAAAAAACAAATATTTATTCACAAATCAAAGGATTGTAGTAGCAGTGATTATATTACGCACTATATCTGAGGTTGTTAACTATGGCTTTCCAATAATATGAAGTTATCATGATAGCAATATTTGTGATGCTAATTTGTCGATACCACTTTTGCTCACATGACCTATTGCTCATGCTAACTGTAAACCTACTACCCTTGTACTAATGTATTGGAACGCATAGTATGAATCACTACAGTTGTATTCACAAGTTAAATTGCTACAGATAACTTTACATAACTTGCAAATTGCTATTGACTGTGCAGCTCTAGTCAAGGTGTAACATTCAGAGTTGATGAAGAGAAACGTTGGCCACAACTGGGTTTAACCTATAACATCAACCACAGCAGGTAGAGCCTCCATCAACTGAGCTATTGTGGATTCTGATGCAAGTTCTTGGCAAATGAAGACATTAAAATAGTCATTTCAGTGTCACGTGGTATGAGCACTGAATTATCCATAAG
This sequence comes from Saccoglossus kowalevskii, assembly GCF_978046115.1. Lineage (NCBI taxonomy): Eukaryota > Metazoa > Hemichordata > Enteropneusta > Harrimaniidae > Saccoglossus > Saccoglossus kowalevskii. Next base: position 13,437,565 of record NC_140658.1, read on the forward strand.
CAGCTGACAGTCTACAATTGACTTTTTGTATTTGCGTAAATTAATTTATAATCAGCGTTATGCATGGGGCAATGAAAACTGCACACTGATATTCATATTTTATGGTTTTTCGTGGTGTAAGTCTGAAACACTCACTCAATAGTTTACAGTTTTAAACCCACAGTATGAGTTTCGTCATGCAATTTTCTTCACCTAAACTTTGGTTTTATATACACCTTATCCTGTTTTTTGCAAAACCAACAAGGATTTGTCACTAAATCAGTTCACAGCTTATTACATTTGTTCATTGATGAAAGTCAGAAAATCAGAAAAACTCATCTTAAATTTAAAAAAAAAACAATGTTCTAGCAGTTTACAATAAATAAGCAGTATGACACAATTTGGGTACTTACACAGGTTGCAGATCAATGTGTATCAATGCTGGTAGAAGGAATGCTAATGTTTTACCAGTTCCAGTCTGAGCTATACCAATCAGATCCAGACCTTGTAGAGCCACTGGCCAGCCTTGAGCCTGCAGACAATAGACAAAGACAATGTATACACAAGCTGGAACACTGCAGTAACAATAACTCAATCTTAGCGAGTTTGTACAGTAAAATCAGTAACATATTATTTATATTATTACAATTCGATTTAAAAGGCAGGTCTTTACCATTTTAAGACAAACACAATGTAAAAACATACTTGAATACAACAATATTTCAATCTTAGCCAATATTGTCACATGTACTGTCAAATTTGTATTAGAAGCTGCGGCTTCTATTAAAATACATGTAATACAATGCAACAGAGAAGATGCACCTTCTATTAGAACATCTACACATATGAGAAATGGGGAAATTTTGGTTGTCAATTTTTCAAAAAGAAAAAAAAAAGAATTTTATAGTAGAACATGTATATCACACATATATATATACATCATTTAGTTTTCACGTTGACTGTCTAGTTCATTGTCGATATAGGAATTCACGTTAGTCACGCCGTTTCATGATAAACATTCTACTCATAAATATGCATTAAAACATAAATTTGATTCTAAATTAGGCACTAGAAACGACTAGAATATTCCAGTCATAAATTAAAATACTTGCAGCAATCTCTAATTCATTGAATTCCATCGATACTAATTTACCTGAATCGGTGACGGGGTCTTGAACTTCTGTTTATATATTTCATCTAAAATATCAGCTATAAATGAACAAAAATGTCATTAAATTAACACACAATTTTAACATATAGTAATTTTATAATAATCGAAGATGATAAACTGGGATCTTACGGTAATGCTCAAATGCCTCTTCAAATGTTTTCACTGGATTTGGTATATTTCTTGGATTCTCACACAGGTCACTCACAGATATATCCATATTATCCCGCCTGTAAACATATTTATATGATTAATATACGCAAAAGTTTCTAAAAAAAAAATTCTATAAATAGACTTTGATTTCCAATTTACACACCTAAACTCTTCCGCCTCTTCAGGTGTCATTTCTGCCACAGAGGGCGCTTCAATATAGAAATTTTTCTTCAATGTTGGAAGACCTGGAAAAAAATTTAAAAGAATTACATGTATATGAGAAGTACATTTCTCCTTTATATCGATATCAAATAGTGATGAAACTGTCAAAAAATGAAAGATGTTGTCACAGTATAAAAGGACAATTAGTAGTATAATAAATGCATTCACTGTCAGAAACACAACCCCAATGAAAAGGCATAAATAAAATAATGAAAACGGAGCAAAAGTCAAACATGAACGTTGTACCAAGTGATTAACATACAATATACGTTTGAGAATATACAGCGAGACTAATCAAGCATCAGTGCAGTTTAAGAGGGAATGATGTTTCTATTAAAGGAATAGCAGTTTTAATTGCACAAGAAACTTTAGTTTTGAGAGAGAAACAAAGGGTAGGGTTGGTGGTATTTTAGGGGGTATATATTTGATTGGTTTGCTTAAATTTCAGCATGGTTTGAATTTTGTTAAAATAGTAGCGACATATTAAACTCTGCACTCCCAACGATAAGGTATGAAATTATTATAACAATAACTCCTGACATTTGACTGTATAGTGGTCCAGTGGTACACGTATCTACTAATTAAAACTGGTTTCTTGTTTTATTATATGCTTTGCTTATTATCTGCTTGAGGGAGGAGATGCTAATGGCCGGAACCCCCTTGTGATGAACACAGAGGCGTGATCATTAGAGTTGAAAGGGCACTCACTTTAAACACCAAATTTGATAAAAATGTCTCAACATAAACAAATAATTTGGGGTATACATGTATCAGCTGGCACTAAGCTAAAATCTTTAGGCATCAAGGGAATTTGGCTTTAATATATCTGTACTAGAGGCTCAAACCCTGGAAAAGTCAAGTGATTTGATTAGTTTCCGATGAACATCAGCAGGTTGGTAAAACATCAACTGATATAGCACAAAGCTATAAATGTAGGGGCATACATTGCCTCAAAATACTAAGAAGTGTAGTCACTTACCAGCCCATTTTCTTGCTTCATTTTCTGCTCTCTCGCTGTGAACTTTTTTCCAGTCAATTCTAGGTCTGTGAAAAATTATATACGATACTGTTTTTGATATTGGTAAACTGGCTTCAAGTCTAATTATAGACTTTATTAGAAGATGGACATGCATTCGTGGAAAACATTAAAAAGAAATGGATTTTTGTTTTGTGCATGACGAGTAGGAAATTGACAGTTTTATTAACTGCTGACAGCAAAACGACCTTTATGTACTTCATGGTGTAGTAGCTAGAACAAAGATAGTATTGTAAAATCTGTATTAGAAGCCGCATCCCTGATATAAGTCGCACCCAGTATTTTTGTATAATTGAGAACCAAAAATTCATCATTTCTCATATGTGTAGATGCTCTAATAGAAGCCGCATCCTCTCTGTTGCATTGTACCATTTTAATAGAAGCCGTGGTTTCTAACACAGATTTTACAGTAGTAACTAGTATACTGATTTCAAGAAACTGAGAAAGCAGATGTTCTCAAATCATAACTTTGTTTTGTTTTATATCTTCTTTTCCACCAAACAGATCTAATATTATATGTAAACACATTACCTGTGGAAAGCTTTCATGAATAGTCAAAATAAATAAGAAAACATAGCGTCAACAGGTGATGTATTTTGGAAAAGTTTCAAAATTTTGGATTTTTGGGGCCCAAAAATTTGTACCCTATTTTATATGAATCATGCAACATGTGCTCGTTTTTATTTATGCTCCACAATGTCCTACAACAATAGGATTATATACTAGTAGCAGTAGAATATGATTCACCTTTCTCGTGGTAATTCATCATCCATACTGTCCCCTAAAAGCAATAAATACAAGATTGTAAGTATCTGTAATATTCCGTATGGTTACTTCATCACCAAACCAAACCACTCAAGACAAGTTTCAAGACAATATCAATTACAGCTATAACACTCATGATTTGAAAACAAAAATCTGGTGGGAACTCTTTGAGTCAACTTTCACTACCATGCACAAAATTACCTCTTATTCTGCCCTTCCTATGTACTATTACATTGACTTGACCAGATAAATGTTAAACAACATAAATTTTCTCACAAAGCTGAAAACTTCAAAAGCTCTCTGGCAGGTTCCCAGTTCCTTAAAATTGCATTCTGGGATTAGTTATATAGATTTATTGGGGTCTTCAACTATTATATGAACTGTTTGGTGGACTGAATTTGTACAAATTGCAGGGAACACACATAATTGCAAAAAATGATGAAAGAGCAATGATATTCAATGACTGAGCATTGGTGATTTTTTTAGGCATTTGATTGTTTCCCCAAATCTTATAGTGTTCCACAACACAAGGATTGTATGTTCTATGTTGTATGTTCTACAAAGTATTCAGACAGTTCCCGACATTGAATGTCACTGTTGTCTCTACCGACTTTTTTTTTTGTATGTGCAAATTGCAAGTGCGAGTGATGACACATAGTGCATATTTGCCACAGAAGTCATATTCATGTTTGCGACTACATGACAGGGCTGTGCGGCAATCGTCCTATCAAATGTCAATTTTATGCGCTATCCTGGCGTCAACCAGGCTCGGTAGAACACAAGCACCTGTGGACTTTAACCAAGGATCCCCCAAAGTTGCATTCATTAGTGAATGAATCTCGGCCAGTGGAATTAGCCTTCCCATTGAGTCTGTGGCACACTCACCCAGGGTCAGGGTCAACCCTTTTGATGTTCAGCCTAAGGTAGGATATGAACTTGGGTCTATCGATCAAGAATCTGATGCGACAACCACTATGCTACCAGTGACCGGTACCGGTATCAAACTCCTGACCTACAATGTGTATATACTGATGAAATACTAACTTTGAATCTGTATAATAGTAGTCTTGGGTTTTAAAAGTTCCTTTATTAACTCCTCTGCTTTCCTGGAACTGTCTTCACTTCCAATCAGGTAGACAGGAGTCTCACAATTGTCAGCATTGTCCTGGTCAATCTGAATTACAATCAATATTTCTAAATAAAGTAAAGGGTGAACATGTGAGCGGCCATACGGACCGAGATTGAAATCCAGATAAATTTAGAAGATTCCCAATAAATAACCGCTAATTTTAAATTTCTCACTTGAATCCCAACAAAATTGATAAAATTGAAAGATTTAGCAAGCATTTGCATGGCTTTGTGAACAGCGTTTAAAACTACGATCTGTTGCTGTGTTACTAGCACACAGACATGCCAGAGTTTCCAATAACTCTTCACCTGTCACCAATAGCAGATTTTATTTAGATTCGGCTACAATACATTGTGTTACTTTTGCAACCAATGGATAAGCCAAATTATAAACCAGGAATTATTCTGCAAAAATGCTCATCATTTAAAAACATGCCAATACCCACAGAAATGTAAATTAAACATTGCAAACATTTTGCTTGATATGAAGTGTATGTTACAAAAAATACTTGTTTTGTAATATGCTCATGATCAGTTTTATTGTAAAAAGTGCAATATAGGTTAATAAATTATTATTATTATTATTATATAGTATACACATTTCTGAAGATGCTAAATCACAGTATGAAATTTGCTAAGCAAATTGATGTAGCACAAGCGACTATGGCTAATTTAGTGGAATCCCAGAATGCATATTATGATTATTCTAAAGCACATTTTTGCTGAGAATCTTGATCGGAATTCGTAATACCTCAGTCGTTACAGGCTCTACTCAGACTCTACTCAGACTCTACTCAGACTCTTCTCAGACTCTTCTCAGACTCTTCTCAGACTCTACTCAGACTCTACTCAGACTCTACTCAGACTCTACTCAGACTCAGAATGTATTGTAAAAAGAAAACGCAGTTGTTAAATTTGGTGATCAGTTTGGTATAATAGAAAGCATTTAAATAACCTTTAAAATAACCTGTGGTCTGCGCATGCACCTTGGTAGGACGTGTCTCACGTCGGCTCTCCGTTCCAAGTAAAACTACCGTAAAATCTGTATTAGAAGCCGCATCCCTAATAGAAGTCGCACCCATTCTTTTTGAATAATTGAGAACCAAAAATTCGTCATTTCTCATATGTGTAGATGCTCTAATAGAAGCCTCATCCCCTCTATTGCATTGTACCATTTTAATAGAAGCCGCGGTTTCTAATACAGATTTTACAGTAATCCTGTTTTTCTGCAAATTTTACTGTGCAAAATGCGTTGCGATGACTGTCGTAAAACCCGTGGAGTGAAGCTATGCCAAGGGGATTTGAATTAGTGCAAAAAGTGTGAAAACCAAAGATTTCCACTCAACCAAGATCCAGTGCTATCACCGGCTACCAATATGGCGGACAGAAGCACAACTGGGAGCCCATCAATAGACCTACCAACAACACCTTCACTCGTTGAGTGAAACAAAAGAGGAACTCGCAACACTGCAACAATACTCGCGCAGAAACAACCTAGAAATTTCAGGCATACCTGTGACCGATGTCGAGAACACTGATAACATTGCAGTCAAGGTAGCGGAGGTCGTTGGTGTCACCATCACATCCAACGACATTGATATATCACATCGACTCCATGCAAAAACACAAACAACCGTCCATCAACAATTATAGTAAAATTTATGAGGCGCACAACAAGAAATGAAATCTACGATGCCAGGAAAAATCTAAAGGGAAAGAACACTCGCGACATTGGTTTTGAAGAAGCAGCGCCGATCTACATAAACAAAAACCTCACCAAAGAAAATAAGGAACTATTTTATAATGCAAACAAACAACGTAAATCCAAAGAGTGGAGGTTTATATGGTCGATGAATGGAAAAATATTCGTCAAAAAGAACATTGGAGATCCTGCAGTCCGTATAACCAAGCTCGCTGATGTCCAGCGCATAATGTAATTAGTTTTTGTACTTTAATTGCTGTCTATCACCATTTTAATGGATACCCATGTAAATAGAAACACTAATCATAATAATCGCAACAGCCAATCTTTCTCAGTTGAACAGTTTATTCATAATATTTCACTAAACCCGTGTTCTTTCATGCATTTCAACATCAGATCCCTTAGAAAACACTACGATGAATTAATTTCCTTTTTGAATATTACAAAACAAAGCTCTTTATTTTTGGGATTAACTGAAACATGGTTGCATTCGACTTCTAATTCTTCCCTCTACAACATGCCATCATACACTCTAGTTACAAGCAATCGACAACACTCACAGGGTGGAGGTGTTGCATTGTATATACACAGCTCTCTGTCCTTTGAAAGCGCAGATACAATAAAAATTATGCACTGTGAATTGATGCTTGTGGAAACTACCATTATTAACAAAAGGTTGGTTGTAGATGTTAATTACCGCAAACCAAACATTCCCTACCACGAATTCTTAATTAGCTTGGAAGAATGTCTTGACCAGTTGTCGACCAAAGGTAAATCATGTATTCTTCTCGGCGATTTTAACATTGACACATCCACTAACTCCCCATCTGCTACTAATTATCTTGCACTTATAATTTCAAATCAAATACACATCAAATACTACCATTGATCACCTGTTAACTAATATCTCCGACTCTTTTATTGAGTGTGGGGTTATCGAAAGCGATGTTACTGATCACTATCCGATCTTTGGCACCATAAAAAACCTACATCACATATTCAAATTGAAATCTACATCTGGCATTTTCGATTTTTACAATTACAACTCGGAAGCATTTTTGAGCGATTTAGGCAAAGTCTCTTGGCAACCCGTATATGACTGTTTGGATCCTAACAAAGTGTATAACACATTCTATGACATTTTCCACACTATTTCCTCTGAGCACCTGAAGAAAAAAAGAGCTAACATGAACAAAAAACATGCCAATAAGCCATGGCTGTGGAAAGGTTTGCTAAAATCAACCAAAACTAAATATAAACTTTTCACAAAAATGAAAAAAAATCCACATAATATCCAGATACGCACTTACTATAGAAAGTAAAGGAATCTTCTATGTAAACTGCTCAAAGTGGCAAAGAAACGTTACTACACTAATAAATTAAACTCTGCTAACAATAATAAGAAATGGCAGGTGATCAATGAAATTTTCAATAAAACCACTAATAACATTTCACAAAAGCTCATCACTGCTGATGACAACATTCTAACTAACAACACCGATATCGCCGAAGAATTTGTCAAATTCTTTACTAATATTGGGCCGAATCTAGCTGCTAACTAACAACAGTGATCATCACAAATATCTCAATAGATGCCAGTCTAATTCATTCTTTTTCCATCCTGTTTCTGAGTATGACGTTTTCACCGAGATCAATCATTTAGACCCAAAAAAGTCTGTTGGTTACGATCTAATCCACTCAAAACTTGTAATTCAGTCGTCTTTCATTATCTCAGTTCCCCTTGCTCACATCATTAACTGCTCATTTATAAAAGGTATTTTCCCAGATAAGCTAAAAATGGCCAAGATTACTCCAGTATTTAAACGAGGATCCAGCACATATGTGGGAAATTACAGGCCTATTTCGATTCTTCCTGTCATTAGCAAAGTTTTTGAGACAATTGTCGGCAAACAAATAACTAATTACTTAGAAAAATTTGAAATACTCCAAAAATTCCAGTATGGTTTTCGGAAAAAAACAATACTAAACGGGCCCTGGCTGACTTGGTCAAAGACATAGCTACAAATCTGGACAGTGGATATATCACTATTGGTATATTTATTGACCTGAAAAAAGCATTTGATACCATTGACCATAGCATATTAACCAGTAAACTCGAAAATTATGGATTTAGGGGTACAGTACCCTGGTGGTTTACAAACTACCTCTCCGATCGCAAACAGTATGTTGTAATTGACACGAGCACTTCGCCCCCCAGAAATATATTCTGAGGTGTTCCACAGGGATCAATTCTCGGCCCAATTTTATTTCTCTTGTATATAAATAATATTGCTAACTCTTCTAGCGTCTTCAATTGTCGCCTTTTTGTGGACGACACAAACCTTTTCAAAGTTTTTAGAAATAATGTTATTGATCTCAACAACATTAACATTGAATTCCAGAAGGTGTGCAACTGGTGCAATGCAAATAAATTAACCATCAACACAGACAAAACTAATTATATGTTCATTAAAACACCCCAGAAAGCAATTCATACTTGTGGTAACGTTAAGGTCCAAAATAAAACTATAGAGGGCGTCTCGTCTACAAAGTACTTGGGTGTGACAATTGATAATACATTTAATTGGAAACAACACGTAGAACAAATTTGTAAAACTATTTCACCTAAAATTGGTATTTTGTCTAAACTCCGTCATTTTGTCCCACGATCTATTCTTATCCTGCTTTACAACTCTCTCATTTTACCACATATTACTTACTGTATTGAAATATGGGGTAACACCTACAAAACCTTTCTTGACAAAATTCTACTACTCCAGAAAAAAATTGTTCGCTTGATAACGTTTTCAGATTTTCGTGCCCCCACAGCCCTTCTATTTAAAAAACTAAATATTTTAGACATCTATAAACTCAGTAAGTTTCACACCTGTCTGTTTGTTTTTGATCTTAATAAGAATTCGTTTGCCCATATGGTTGACCACTACTTTAAACCTTTTCCTCATACATGTAACTATGCAACACGTCAAGCTAGTAGTTCCAATTATTATATTCCTAGAATGAATCTTACAGTACTACTAATCAACACAGTATCACCTATACAGCAGCAAAAAACTGGAACTCACTTCCTGATTCCATAAAAATTATCAAAAGCAGATACGTATTTAAAAATACGTTAAAACTGTATCTCATGAATGTGTAAACGTACCATGTTCAAAAGTCTGTATATAATTATTTTTCATTTATCTTTAAGTTAAGTATGCTATGCATTTAAATAATAACATCGGTATTATGGGGCCACAGACTAGGGTAGTTTGTATGAACTATATCTGTGGTCCTCACCAGAATTACTGCTATTATAATTATTATTATTGTGTATATTATTTATTATATATTTTCTGGTGAAATAAAACAAACTCAACTCAACTCAACTCAACAACTCAACTCAACTCAACTCAACTCAACTCAACAACTCAACTCAACTCAACTCAACAACTCAACTCAATTCAACTCAACTCAATTCAACTCAACAACTCAACTCAACAACTCAACTCAACTCAACTCAACAACTCAACTCAACTCAACAACTCAACTCAACTCAACTCAACTCAACTCAACTCAACTCTGCTGTGGCTGATGTTTAGGGTTTGAATCCCACCCTTGGCCAACTACCAGTATTTTAATAGTTGAAAATGGAACATATCTAACAGTTACTGTAAAAGGGTTAATTATTGCTTATTTCGCTGACTGGTAAATGCGCTAAATTAAAACCCAATGAATATATAAAATTTAGCATAGAACACGTTATCTAAATGATAAAACCGTGAATTTAAAACCCACTGAATATGCGAAATTTAAACCCAGTGAAAATTACTCATTTCACAGGATGTAGCTATGTCACTGCTGATTTATAAGTTAAAGGGGAACCGCTCAATCCCATGGATTGCACCAAAGAATCATGGGACACTATTGTTTATGTTGTTTACAATGTTAATCTCTCTTTTGTTATCCATTGTTAATTTAATCCAGAAAGTAAATTTGTTGTGAGATTAGGCTTAACTGGAAGGTGCCCCTTTAAGTACACTGTATTTGAAGTGATTAACTCTGCATACTTGTACAAATACACAACAGTAGCAGTTTGCGATCTGCATCTACATAAAGAGTCACATGCAACAGAAACATGGTTTCACCTGGAAGCCTCTTTCTCAGTCTCTCCCACAGGAAAAGAATGCAACATTTCTTCTTCTGTGAATAGCATTACAAATGTACGGAAGTGCACCGTATACCGCATAACATTCCTATTGACACAGTACATGTACAAACAGTGAACACGTCTGGATAAATATAATATTCCTTACTTTGATTCTAACACCGCTGGATTCCTGTAATTCTCGTATTGTACTGCCACCTCGACCTGAAAAACAGTAATATGCACATATTATAAAGTATTATTATACATCTGTCACCACAAGTTGCAGCGTGCTGTAATTCTGCGCTATTTTACAAGGTATTTTTGTCCTACCATATAAGGAAATGAATTTTCAAATATGGAATGATTACGCACTTAAGTGTATAAAAACAAACATGGCTGCCACCAGGGTTAGACCAGACTTCACATAAACAAGTTTGCTGATTCTGTTCCAAACTTTTGGATTTCGGCACTCCCATGATGTATCCTTCTTGGAAGGAAAAAATGTACAATAACAAGGTTATCACGAGGATACCTCAAAGTATGTACTCAGACAGTACGTCATCACATCGACCTCCGCTACGCGCAGGTCGATACTCCCGCTGTACTGTATTCAAGCATACTTTGAGGCATTATCGTAATAACCTCATAATATACATCCAGCACCAACAACAATAGAAATTATTCTTTCCTAAAATGATGTTTAAGCAGGATTCATTGAACGTTCAAATTTTCTATATATATGGGGTAAACTCATCGCCAAATGACGCTTAATGATGTCACGTTTCTTTGTTTATATTGTTTCTTTGTTTATATTGTTTATTATTGACAGAAATAGTCAATAGATGCAAATCTTTGCACATTTCAAAAACAATTTTAGTATATTATAATCTCTCATTAAATTATTACTACAAGGTGGAAAAAGAGTCATCAAGAGAATACTGCAAAGTATGCACTTGGGCAGTACAGGATCACATCAACTTTCGCTAAGAGTCACTATTTATGATCTCAGTACTGCTTTCTCCTGGTTTGAAATTCACAGGTCTGTGAAAGAATTTATTTAGATATTCTAGGTAACTTTACCCACTCACTAGGTTAATTTAAAACCATTCTGCTAGCAGAGAAATAAAACCCAAATAACAATACTTATATAGGACATATATGATCACAATGGGATGATAACTTGTGAGGATTGCATGGAAAAAATACTGGCCCTGATGGTAAGTTGCTGGCCCAAAAATAAACATGACAACCAGTTCTTTCACAGAGTCACTTATTTACATTAGCACTTTTAGTGATGTTGTGGTTCTCTCGCTTTGCAAACCCCATCTTTTGAATCTTTGGTAACTTCACAGTATCGACAAAGATTACTGTAAAACCAATTATTTTCATTGACATTTAATTTCACTATTTTGATGCTTTGAGCACATTCACTGTGTTTTAATTTCAAGAATTTTTGCAAGGAAACAATGAGTTTTATTGTTATTTTACATGTTCACATAAGATTTCATTTAGCGGATTTTACTTATCGGCGAAAATAGCAAAATTAAAACCCAGTGAACTTGTAATGCATTTACGGTACTTTGGTTACAAGTGATAATATTGTCAGTGGGTTTGTTTATTTACTAATCCAAGCAGCATACACAAATATATTGACTGTGAAACCACATTTGTATTTGAACTACCAGTAAAAACAGTTGTTACATTTCCTGGTACATTTCGAAACTGTTGCCCACCCCCCGTCTTTATGAAACAAGAAATACTAGTATTATAAGGCACTTACCGATGATTTTTCCGACTTCGGAATTTTGTACGTGAATTGTTTTGGCATTTGACCCATCACGGGATCGTGACCCGAATCCACCACGCTGGCTCCCAAAACCAGCACCGCGATCGAACCCTTGTCCTCGCCCACGGAACTGTGATCCACCAGACTGGCCGTATTCTCTTGGCCGAATATAGTCTGGTGTCGAGCAGTCCGAACTGTCCGGCTGAGGGTCCCTCCAGTTTTTAAAACTATCTGAACGATTTTGGCCTGAGTTCAAACCATTCCATGACGACGAAGTCCTTCGACGCAAGCCTCGACCAAATGCGCCACGGCTACCCCGGCTACCTCCGTATCCTGAAGTCTGTGGAGTTTCATCATAACCACCACCGTATACTGCTGTATCACTGGATATTTCCTCCTCCCAGTCGCTCATTGTGCAACGGAAAATACAGAGATTGGTCAAGCAAGAAAAACAAAGACGTCCACACAATCACAAACTTCCAGTCAATAATTCAAACTTCCGGCCGGCAGCATGGGATTGCCTCGATATGGATACTCTATGAGGGCGCTCTGACAGTGATACAAACTTTAACAAAGCCACATATTGTTCATTTTAAGGTAAAGCCCGTGGGAAGAACAGGGGGAAAACGAGCATTCTCCGTGAGCATACTACAATAAAACCTGCACACCTTTTGATACTTTAAGGTAGAAGTCTACTCATAAAGAAAATACCAAGATTGTATTCTTTTTGCAACAAATTATACTCGCTGTCAGTCGGCCGACTTTTAACTGTGACCACGGAGCACTGTGAGCCTTATATCAGCGTCTTACCCGCAATTTTACCTTGTGGTAAAAGTAAAATTGTCAGCCGACTAGAATCAGCCGTCTACCGTCGGTTATGGAAGGCCGAGTATTTTATGTGTAAAAAGTTACATTCATATTTATAAATTACATATTTATATTCACAAAACCTTGTAGAATCTCCATGTGTGGTTATGAAACCTTCATTTGTGTTAATATTTGTATTTGTGAAATTTTTATTTGTATTTGTAAAAATTCAATTCGTATTCGTAATACAAATGTGCAAAGCCAAATGAAGTGATCCTGTAAATGTGTGTAATGCTATCGTGCATTTTTCTTTACATCTGTTGGCTGTAGCTCAGGATTGTTTGCGATAGAAAAAAATCGATTGATTAGAAAGACGCAAATGTTGCGTACACACGAGCTGAATAGTTGATGTATCAACATTACCTTTGAATAGATGCAATTCACTTACCATGAACTGATTTATGCAGACACTCATATTTCCATTTTCAATGAACTCACTTACCACGATCTAATATGTGCATTTGCATTTATTATATATTTCAATTTCAGCCAGTCAGTCAGTCAGTCAGTCAGTCAGTCAGTCAGTCAGTCAGCCAGTCAGCCAGTCAGCCAGTCAGCCAGTCAACTAACTCGTGCTTTTCATAAGTCAAAATTACATGTTGTCTACATTTACATTTTTACATTGTGGCCTGATTCGTGATGTCAAAATGCATGTAATCGTTAATTTGATTTTCAGTTGCATACTAATAACAAAAAAGGAAGAAAAGTTGAAAAAGACATTGTTAAAATTAATTGAAATGTTGTAATCGTCGAAAACCGGAAATGTTCGTTGAAAACTTACGTGAACAGTTGATATGTATAAATTTGGAAAGCCTGAAAATCAACAACTTGTCGAAAAGACGTATTAGCTGTCTGCAACTGAAAGTAGTTAAAGCGGGGGATTCGTCACCTGCGCACGTGTCAGATGACCATAGAGCGTCATTGTTTACAAACAAGCGCCTACCCATGAGCCTTTGCGTTTTATAGAATAGATTAAGAACATAAACATAGCGTCCCATGATTCTTTGGTGCAATCCCTGGGTTTGAAAGATTCCCCTTTATTTTGTGAGGTCAGTAATGAGAAAAAAGTATTCACAATGTTTAAATTTAGCGAATTTGAGGTTGTAGGGATATTTACTATAATACAATACGTTTAATTGTTATTTTTGCATATTCGCTGGATTCTAATAGTGAAAGGTTTAATTAGAAGGTAGAAAGTTGCCAAAGTACTTGTAGTCGTTATTTTTAATTACAGTCAAAGCAATTTCCACCACTTTAAGTGAAGTGAAAACATATGTGCTCATTTACTTTTTCTGTGAAATGATTTTTTTTTGACTGTCGACAGTTCTCGGGCCTAATAAAGAGTCACTTATTTTCAAACGCTGTAGGTGTTATAACAAAATGCCGAAGGCATTTTTCAAGCGAGGGCCATAAGGTCCGAGAGACTGTTATAGCATATAAACGCCCTCATGTGGCATTACGTGGAAATTGCCCGGTGACGTTCCTGTTGAGACTTGTCACCCAGATTCAAACTTTAAAAGAATTCCCCGGACATGATTAGTACTCCAGTTCAATAGATACCATGAACTAATAGATTATGTTTACTGGAGTGTTTTAACGGCAGCTGTGTGTTTACAAATCTATGTGGTAAGGTCTAAAAAGTAGCGTTTTGGCTCAGCGTGGACCACCAACAAAGTGCGGGTCAATCTTTTGTGTTCCTTGTTGACGAATTGATTAAAACCTGCTGTCACATATTTTAGGGAAATGGCCTGAAGAAACTTGTACACTGAGCGTGTAAACATTTTATTGTTCACACACAAACCATTGTTTTACGTTATATAGTCATCATTTCAATTTTCAATGAACTTCTCCCACTATATTTTTTTTATCAAAATCCATCCATATATGACCATGAACTTTTTATTTCTTATTTATTCCTTTTATTTATTTTTTATGTAACAATTTTTTTTTAAAAAACACAATTTAATGTATGCTAACCCTTTACAAAGTATCTGACTCAATGCAATGCTCAATTGACACCTTAAAGGTACTGATGTATCAATTTCTTCTTTTCTTCAGATATAGCCTATATACTATAAAATGTATTATGAAACACGTTATGCCAGCACGATAACGACAGATACGACTGCTGATTGGCGGTATAAGACCCATGTAACCAAAGCATGTGAAATATGTACTGAATCAGATATTACATCTAGTGACACTCGGGATTGTGAACAGGAGGTTCGTGTTCATGGATCTGGGAATTTTGTCTCGCTTGGCTGATAACACTTACACGTAGAGATACAAGATTCGACCCAAAGGAATACACATTAGTTCATTACAGATAGTTCAGTTTTATTCACCCATTTCTCTCCTTCATTCCCCATCTAACAAAAGGTTACAAACTCTTTATTTTAAAAGCCAAGTCTCCAAGGCGTGACAAGGTAAACATGCGATCAGCCAAGCACCACCCTCGTTGGCACGATCACGTGATTACCGGGGATGTGTCTCACGGTTAAAGCCTTGCAAAGTTGGCACTACTAAATATAATAAGTAAACAATCTATTTATCAAATTCCTGGAATATATGTTTATACCCTTATTCTTTACCCTAAACATGAAAGTTGTTGATTATAAACAATGGTGCAACGGCGTCGATGTGAACCGAATGTGCAAACGTAAAGTCGCTATCATAACACCGTGTTGCTATTTAAACTCTGCTAACTACATCCATCCAAACATCTTATAATTGTAACTATATTGTGCAGTATAAGTCCAGCTTTATTCACCCATTTCTCTCCTTCTCTTCCTCCCCCCTCTCTCTCCTCTTACAGAAGGTTACACAATCTCTATCTTAACTATCTTAAAAGTCAAGTCTCCAAGGCGTGACAGGATAAACATGCGATCAGCCAATCACCACCCTCGTTGGCACGATCACGTGATTACCAGGGATGTGTCTCACTGTTAAAGCCTTGCAAACTTGCCACTACTAAATATAATAAGTAAACAATCTAGTTATCAAATTCCTGGAATATATGTTTATACCTTTATTCTTTACCCTAAACATGAAAGTTGTTGATTCTAAACAATAGTGCAACGGCGTCGGTGTGAACCGAATGTGCAAACGTAAAGTCGCTATCATAACACCGTGATGATATTTAAACTCAGCTAACTACATCCATCCAAACATCTTATAATTGTAACTATATTGTGCAGTATAAGTCCAGCTTTATTCACCCATTTCTCTCCTTCTCTTCCTCTCCCTCTCTCTCTCTCCTCTTACAGAAGGTTACACAATCTCTATCTTAACTATCTTAAAAGTCAAGTCTCCAAGGCGTGACAGGGTAAACATGCGATCAGCCAATCACCACCGTCGTTGGCACGATCACGTGATTACAAGGCATGTGTCTCTCTGTTAAAGCCTTGCAAAGTTGCCACTACTAAATATAATAAGTAAACAATCTAGTTATCAAATTCCTGGAATATATGTTTATACCCTTATTCTTTACCCTAAACATGAAAGTTGTTGATTCCATACAATAGTGCAACAGCGTCGGTGTGAACCGAATGTGCAAACGTAAAGTCGCTATCATAACACCGTGATGATATTTAAACTCAGCTAACTACATCCATCCAAACATCTTATAATTCTAACTATATTGTGCATGCATACACTATTAAAGAATGACAAAAACATTATATAATATACGTTATAAGACACAAATCATCGTTAAACTAAGAAGTAATGATTTCATTCTCGTGATTTAACTCTGAGTTTAATACCATTCGGTGGAGACACCTTAGGTTGGTTACCAAACACAGGAGGATTCTGTAAATGAAAAATAAATAAATAAATAAATAAATAAATAAATAAATAAATAAATAAATAAATAAATAAATAATCCATTGTATTTACAGTTTGAACGTTGTTTTTATTCCATTTGATTGTGTGTGTTTATATTTTGCACTTTTCTCTCTGCAAGCGCCATGAATTTTTGTCTTGTTTTAATTATAATTATGTCTGCATTAACACTATTTTCAATTGTCTCTGACAAAATCTAATTCATTGATTTTCATTGCAAAAGTAAACATAAATGTCATGAAAATTTGTCCATAACCATTTTAGTTATACCTAAAATGGTGACGAATCATCCAAAAATCCATATCTTCATAGCAATTGGACCAACTCTCCCAAACATATAATCGAGTGGTTCATGTTTCAATAAATGTAACCCTACTTATGTATTTTATGAAATGTTGACGATAAACGTTTTAGGTTTGAATGATTTAACAACCAAAATGGCAATAAAATCCTGACCTCTTCCAAAATCTAAATACAATTATACTATTAGTCTTTATATTAAAAGAAACCCTCTCTTGACAATAATTAAATATAAAATATAATTTATAGAACAAACCACGCCAGCTAAAATATAACCGCCTAAGTGGGGGAAATAGATATATTCCTTATCACGTGGTATGTACCTCAGTTTCTGCACAGGGTTCAAAGGTGAACTTCTGCAGTACACGAACCAATCCAATTTTTGCTTCAATCAATGCAAATCTCATACCAATACAGTTACGAGGTCCAGCACCAAACGGTATCCAGGCATATGGATGTCGCTTCTCTTTCTCTTCTTTAGTGAATCTATAATGAAGAAGTATGTGAAAGAATAATTTCATTACTAGTTTATTTAAAGCAGGAGGGTCGTCACCTGCGCACGCGCGGGAATTGACTTCCAAGCGATGATAACAACACACGCTAAGAACGCAAAGGCTCATGGGTAGACGCTTGTTTGT
Organism: Saccoglossus kowalevskii; assembly: GCF_978046115.1. Taxonomy (NCBI): domain Eukaryota; kingdom Metazoa; phylum Hemichordata; class Enteropneusta; family Harrimaniidae; genus Saccoglossus; species Saccoglossus kowalevskii. Next base: position 13,455,302 of record NC_140658.1, read on the forward strand.
AAACAATGACACGCTAGACCACCTGACACATGCGTAGGTGACGATTCCCCCGCTTTGATGACGTTCAAGTTTTGTTCAGACATCACAATTGGATAAATATAAGTACACGCAAATTACGAGCCTATATCTAACAATATGCATTCCAGAAGAAACGTTTTGGTTATAGAAAAATGGTGGCTCGAAACAGCGTGTTGTTGAACGCAAACAAACATTGCATGATCACAACTCAAATATAATTTGTCATTCCCTCACGCGTACAGCACGTTGAAAGACCAAATGAAAATAATATACTATTTTTGTAAATTTGTTTATACAAACCTTTCTGGGATGAACTTCTCTGGATCTGGATAATTGTCTGGATCATGATGGATGACATAAGGAGAGATGACCACAGTCATTTCTTTGGGGATATTTATTCCATTAATATTAACGTCTTGGTTGCATTCGCGAATCAGTCTATGAGTACAAGTTAAAGAAAAGAACATATAATAGGAACACAGTTATCGTCACTCAGGTAATGCAATATTCCTAGTAATGCAACTGTAATGAGCATAATCTTCAGAGCTCCCATTTCGCAGAATTAACTAATATGCTTCTCAAATTAATGTCACATAGCCAAAATGTAATCGGCTGGTTCTGAAATATGGAAATATCATAAATCCCAACGTTTCATAGATGATTTTAAAAATTGTCAAATGGTTGCTACTATAAATATCACTACATACCTGCGATGAGGGGGAAATATTCTGAATGTCTCTGAAATTACCATATCCAAATAGTTCATCTTGCTGACTGCCTCAAATCCAACAGTGTCATAGTTACACATGACCTCATCAATTTCTCTCTGTAACTTCTCTTGCGTTTCCGGATTGGTTGCCAAATTATAGCACACCAATGACATCGCGGCGTGGATACTTCCATATCCAGCAACCAGGAAGACAATAGACTGATGTAATAAGATGAGATCATTCATTAGGTAGTAGCATGACTGGCGAGCATACTGATGACTGATGACTTGGTTAATTAGTGATTTGAAAGTTTAGAAACACCATTGAATTTTAGATAGAACACTAGTTCAAGAGTGTAGAAGTATGTAAGGTTTGTGAAATAAAGTATTTAGGGAAGAGAAGAGAAGAGAAGGAAATGCAGATGCAGGATATAAAAAGAGATATATAATATATATAATAAACCTGAGCCAACAAAATATTTCTCGTGAAGTCATCTTCTGGATCACCATGTTTTACCAAAATATCATTCAGGCCATCGTTTTAGACAGAAATATGATTCATCGTGCTGATTCTTTTAGTTACGAAGAAGATGGAATAGGAATTTGTGTTCAACGTACCTGTGCAATTATTTCATCCTTACTTAATCTCTTACACGAATTAACTGAAGATGTCATGTCATCTTTAATGTATTCCTCTCCGTTCTCGCCTTTATCATCAGCATTCTCTTCATCTTCCTTGCTCTTTACATATTCATCATATACATCGTGGGCATTTAACATGAGTTGTAAGAAGTCAACTCTCTGAAAAAAGTTTACATTATAATACATTATAATATTAGTACAGTAATACGACAAAGCAATTCACAGGTCATGTAGAACTATTATGCAAGGCAGGCCGCTACGTTACCTGATTCGTTTATCAGATTTAATATCACTGAAATGGATCTTAATATCACTTACCTCGCTAGCATCCTCGTCACTTTCTCTCAACTTTATAGCCTGCTCAATAACGTCAGTAAAATAGCTAATAGTTTTTTTCGGAATAAATGGAATCTTAAACAAGTTCAGGAGTGGAGTAAGAAATGGGAAGAAAACTGGAAAAAAAGACAATATAGGAGACTGTTAAGCTCTTTTAATATTGCGATATTATTGATGTCTATAATTGCTTTATTCCAAGTACAGTGCAAGACTAAACTAAATATTCCAGGGATGTTTTAAACCTAGGTGAATTAACAACCCCCATATATGTACTTACACACAATAGCAAACACCGGGTGGAACACACCAGTTTTGAATACCGCTTTGGCGTTTTCCACAAATGGATGTTTTGGTTGCGATTGCGAACTAACATCTACCCCAAATCCAGCACTTGCAATAGTGTCCATAACATAACCACCAAACAAACTGAAAGATAACCATGTATGTATCTTTTCAAAATACTGTTAAAATGGTACCTATACTGTTTGCAAACTTTAGTTGAAAGGCCTTTTAATTTTGAAATCAGAAATGAGAAATATTTTCCCATTAATCGATCAAGTGATTATCGTCTTTATTGAAACACATTCTGCAATATGTCGAATTCGGGTGCGTGCCAAATAAAACAAACTTAGAAAGTACAATGATATTCATGAGCAAATTTGTTGTCACATATAAATCCTTCTAGATTTTCTGAGTGGCATATTTGCTGTCCATGGACAAATAAAAAGGCTAGTGTGCATGCATAGAATTCTTATAATTATTTTGTGAAATGGTTATTGTCGAACGGTAAATCGCGTGTACGTTTCAATGACTTGATGATAAAACTAAATTTCAATTGCAAATAAATCATTAATTTTCTGATAGATTTTCGCAATACATCTTACAACTGATAAATCCCACAGTTTATATTTCTTTATGTGAAGTGTGACATTTTCTATTTTCTTATTTGGAGGGTCAGCTGAAACAATTTGCATTTCTGTATTTGCAGTGTCATATAAGACAGTCTGTGTCCAGTATTTAGATTGTGACAATTTGTGTCCAGTTTGTATTTATTCCTTCGGAGAGTAATTGTTTGAATTCAGTATTGTAAGTGTATTGTAACTAAGTGCGACAATTTGCATTTCCTTATTTGGTGTTTGACAGTTTGATTTATTTAATCTGTGTGTGACAATTTGTATTCCCTTATTTGGTGTGTAACAATTTGCATTTCCTTATTTGGTGTTTGTCAGTTTGATTTCCTTATTTGGTGCGTGACAATTTGCATTTTCTTTTTTGGTGTGTGACAATTTGCATTTCCTTACTTGGGGTGTGACAGTATACCTTTCCTCAACTTTGCAAGTTTCTGTTAAATTAAAATCTCTTTGCTGGAATAATCTTTCACATTATAAATTATGATTGTGAAACCATACATCGATTAAATATGTACTTTTATATTAACAATATGAATTTGATTTCATAGTGACAATACTTACTCTTTACACTCTACTATCTTTCCTTCTTTGCAATGTGCCTCCATGTTTTTTATTAACTCATCGGAACATCTGCTGATGAGAGGAGACATCTGAAAAATTATAGTAAAGGTTTAATGTAGCTGAAGGTACATATGCAGATTCGCGAGCACTTAAGACCTGTACTGATTTTATTATTATATTAATATATTTATTTAAACCCCTTTGTATATACACTGTTAACATTTCGGAGCCCTACTACATATGAACCTTATTACAAGTTCAATTTTAAAATACTGTTAGTGAAATCAACTAATCATTGTAAAATTACAAATTAACGAAATGACTCTTGTTTAAAAACTGTTGACACAATTAAGACGCTGTATTTAACGATTATTCGGTGCCAACTTGGGCACGCTTGTAAAGCCTAGTCACAAATATATATATATTGTGAAGTATTATATTCTGTCAAACAAATTTTTTAATCCAACGACGTTAACACTTATTTGGTTAGGTGTACATCACAACACTTACCAGTGACATTTTGGAGCGACTGAAAGAAGGGGTCAGCGTTTTCCGTACAACCTTCCAACGCTCATAATCAAGATGTAATAACTCTGAATCCATTGGTTTGCTATTTAGACGATGGTTCTGGAAGAAACCATAGCAATTCCATGATATAGTTGGCGTGTTATTGCAAACGATTTAAGGTTAGTCCGCACCAAAACCAACTCGCCCGAACAACAAAATGTATATAATCGTCACGGCCACGTACTTCTAATGCATACATGTAATCATTTTGCAATTTTGTTGGACGGGGTTTGCGGGGATTTCACTAGACATTTTTTTTACTTATTGCAGGTATACCTGTCCAGGAGTAACGTTAGTTCATTTCAATAAACGGAATGAATGATTGTTGATGAGTTCGGTAACGTCAAAAATAAAGTATTTGAATAGGTAATAAACAGACTGCTGATTAACTTTAAAAATCATAGGCGTGTGGAGTGCTGATATATACGTTCAGTTTGAAAACGTATTGAAATGACCCACAAATCAAGGTCGTCATCGACACTTTTACATCGAAATCGACAACACCGATACCGTAAGATCGAAATCACCAGTGTTTGAAATCGAACTCGTATTCGTCGAGTTGGTTTTGTGCGATTTGGTTTACGTGCGACTTTTTTCGGTACCCATTGCATCTTTGAGATAATAACGGCGAGAATATATTCATTAAATTTTTCTTGACAAGAGTGGGAAATATTACCTCACTTGCCAACAATAACACTATGATTTTAATAGACCATTTTCAGTTCACTGCGAGAATCACGCGTTATGCGTGAAATCGAACGTAATAACAGCTGTACACATTTGATGATAGACAATTTCGATTAAGTAAGGGCATCCGAAAGCAATATTCCTCTGTCGAAGATCGGCCGGTCGATGTGAGCTACGAAATAAAGAAATTCTAGTTCAAATTCAAATCGTTCGATTTTTGCGACAGACGTTCGACGCGCGTCTTTCATGCATCTCGCGAGATCTCGCAGTTGAACGGAAAGTCACCTATTATAATACCACGTAGCAATGAACGTTGTATACGGTACTGTAAATAAATCTTATTCAGAAATATTCAAAAAAAAATCGCGCGTTACACGAGTCCGCCATTGTTGCCACTTTAAGCGCAGCTCCGGCTAGTGCTATTTTTCAACTTCATCGATTCTGCTCTAGATTTCCCAGCGTGGTAAGTATATCGATTTTCAGTTGTGCACGTTCTGCAGAGGAATTTTCCTACATATTCCTCTGGGCATTTTGTTTTAATTAGCTCACGTTTATTACTCAATGCATGTCCGATGCCATAACATACGGGTCACTTGGACTGCTACAGATGAATGACATATTCGAATGCGTTACTCCAGAAAGTGATTTTAACTCGTTTTGGGGATTTGTTATACGCTCTCTTTCCTATGGCGCTGAGCACTCGACAATTTTCGTGAATATACTCATGTTAATGTATTCTATTTCAACCGGATAAATGAAAACACAAAGCAATTAATCGCGGAGGATATATGCCGAAGCGTAGGTGCATCATTGTAATTTTTTCTAAAGAAAAGCTCGGCTAAATTATCACTGGTTTTCCGGCGCTTTCACATCACACGCACAAACCTTTCTTATTTGATCGGACCATAAGAAAGGCAGTAATCGATCTCATTCGAATTCATAAATTTAGCAAATGTGTTTGTGTAATCACGTGGCAATTATTGTCAGGCCCAAACCAAGGACTGTATGAATGCTACTTTAGACCACTCATATTATCTTCCGCAAATGGCTGTTCATGGCCACACCCTTCGATCTGGGCCAATAACAGCGACTCGGGAACAATAATTATATATAACAGGCGAGGCTAATAACATTACATTACATTCAAGTTCGGTGCATTCATAAAGCTTTAACTTTACTTATACAAACTGAAAGCTGTTGTAGCCCACTTCTGTGTACAGGTTTGCGACGCAAATTTATTGAGTGTGCATCCAGCTTGTGATTACCTTTCTGTTCTTGAACGACGAAAAGTGTTTTACACATATCTGTTTGCACATCTCAGGGTCCGTGACGAGTAACGTTGGACTACGTCCTTCATAGATTCTGAATTATAAATTTACAAAAAGAAGGAATATAAATACAAGAACATATCAACTTAAATTTTATTTGAGATTTGTTGTAATCTTTGCATCATAAGATCAGATTGATACACAATTTATATAATTATTTCAACAGACAATATAATATGAACCATCAATATTTTTCATGACATTTACTTTGACTAGTTGCAAATACATACTTCGATTGGTTATTTTGTATCATGACGTATGACTTGAATAATAATAAAATAATTTCCAAATATATACAAATATGCAAATACAGACATACCCGCACACTTTTCCGTACTTCTTTGTCCATTCTAAGTGCTTAACTACCACTTCCTGGCAGAACAAATAATTATAAGCAATCAATATCGAGTTGTAATGTAAAATACAATATTCCATGATTAAATTTAGGACATAGAGGACGTCTGATCCTCTGTACAAAACAATAAGATGTCTGTATTGTCTAAAAATGACCCTTACCTTTCTATACTCTAATATGTTGCCTATCAGTGCCCATGGTGTCGGACCACGGACTCCCATTTTCTTGAAAGTAGAGAATGTCCATGTTGAGTACCTGCCAGAAGAACGAACATATATTTCAATATATTTTCATGTGACGTTCAATGATGAAAATCTGACACTGTCACATGAATCCCCATGACATACATATTGTGTTAAATTGTCTTGGGGTAATGTAAAAGGCCAAAAAACTACACCTGAATCTAAAACCTCCCCTTTTGCAATTAATATTAAAGACATTCCTATACAAGGTGAGGATATGGATGTTTATAAAAAGCGTTTTGAAATATTTGCTAATTGGTTCCAATGGAGCCAAGATGTATGGGGGTCGCATTTAATGGGTGCGATTGTCAGGTAAAGCATATATATTGCATTAGATGTTGAGCAGACTAAGAATTGGGCGAGCGTGAAATGTAAAAGTATACCATCTTACCGAGGAAGGATTAAAAGACAATTCAGACAATCTAGACTTGCTAAGTTTTAAAACAAATACCCAATTTATTCAGCTAAAGCATTATTTGGCGCTACGATGGGTTGAACCGTCAGTTATTGAAAATACAGTGGATGCACTAATGGATTTAATTGCACAAGAGCAGTATCTATGCACTTGCAATTATGAAGTTGCAATGTAAGTCGGAGAGAGTGCCCGCAATACTGTGGGTGAGATGGCTTCCTGCGTTGATCGCTGTGATGAAAATCGACAGTACACTGGTATTCACAATACATCTACACATGTACAAACAACGTTGGGTTGCTGGTGTGATAAGTTGGGTCATGTGAAGACCAAATCCTGGTCAATGGATGAAGGTAAACATCTTGGCTGTTTGGTGCACTATCAATATTTTTAGGTGATTGGAAGGTATGCGTATCAAATGAATTACCGGCGGTAATTCGTGCAAATCGCGCCCAGGTCAACCTCATACTTGTGATACCCATTAGAAGAGCGCATTGGATTGTGGAAAAATCAATATTTATAAACACAAATTTCCCACAAATATATATATCATAACTGTGGTCGATTGTGCAATCCGTGCAACAGAAGTTGTAGCTGAAGCATTGTTTGTTAGGAATCCCGGAACTAGTATTTACAGACCAGGGTATACAGTTTGTGAGTGATGTGATTGGGGAGGTGAGGTGAGTAGGCTGTTGTCAATTAAGGAGCTGACTACTACTCATAATCACTCACAATGCAATGTTCTGCTACATTGTTTTAGTGCCACTTAAAAGGACATGTTTACTGAATAACAAAACGAATTGGGATTGGTGTATATCACCTATATTGTTTGCATACTGTGAGCCATTTCAGGCTGGCTCAGGCTTCTCACTTTTTGAACTAGTGTGCGGTAAGGACTGTGGACAGAGGAGGCTACCAATCCAGATGCCATCCCCCAATAAGACTATGTACTTAACATGATAATTGTTTGAAATCCCCCTGGCCGATAGCACAGCAGGAAGTTAAATGAGAGATATAGATTGCATTTTGACAAAGAAACGTTGGTGACCAGGTTTTGCTTTTGTTGCCCACTTCTGTAGGTGAACTGCGTATGCAATGGCAAGGGCCATATGAAATTAAAGAGCGAGTAGGGCAGGTGGACTATCGCATAGACACAAATGGTAAACTGAAATTATACTATACCAACATATTAAAAAAGTATGAGAGAAAGACCTTGAATACATGTGAGAAACATTTTATTTTATTACGCACACACAAGTAGATGAGTTGTTAACATGCATATCCACAGACCAGATCAAGCAGATGATGGTTTAAGTGTCGGTCTCCAGACATAATTTGCAACTCCTTTGATAGACAAAAAATAGTCATTAAGGAGGTGAAAGATATGTTAAATATGGGCGTCATAGAACGGTCTGATTCATCCTTATCACGCTCTTATTGTCCTGATTAGGAAAGGCGCTGTTTGGTGACATCATTCTGTATATTGAGAGGCCTATAATCACACTGAATAATCCCAAACTGCAATAGTTCCAAGAAATAAGAATTCTTTTTGTACCATTGCACACTTTCTAGGGACATGGACAGCAATAACAAATACAAAATGACAAAGCAATGTACATTTGGTAGCAATACAATATTGCTGCTTTGACCTGATGTTTTCTCCAATTATATTTCATTAAAATCTCCAAAGTTAAATTATCCCAATTTATTATCACCAAATTTCAGTGTACACAATTACAATCCAGGTCTAAATCATATATTACTTACAGATATAGTAGAGATCCCACTATTCCAAGAATCAAACTTATGGGGGATGATATGAGAGACGACAAAAGCAGCTCCATCACTTAGTGCTTATTCTGTTGCTCCACCTATAAGACAAATTATCTGCGATGAAATTTTACATTCCTTCAATACAAATTTAAAGATGGGCATATTCTGCAACATTAACCACCTTACATTTTATAACAATTATTTCTAAAAACCACCAGACTAAAGACAAAAGGCGTTGCTCCCCTCGAATGTGAAAAGCATTAGCTATTATTAGAAATATGGCATAAAAGTACATTTTGGGTGGATGTAAGCAGTGTCTAAATGGTGTACCATGGAAAATGACCGGACGTGTTTCACCTCGTCACACTTTTGAGTATTAAAAATAAATATTTGTTATGTATAAGTGCTGCACGTAGGAAGTGTAAATAGCAATTCATTTGACAAGTCTAAAACGTTTGTTCAAATAAACTGCCACTAGGCTATAATATATGTGGCAAATCAGTTGATTTATTTGTTTGAACAATTAAAGTTTAAACCATATGGATAAGGGCTATCACTGTTTGACAACAGAATTTTGCAATAATACTGAAATTAGCATATTTGAAAACTATTCATAAATTCAATAAACAAATGGCCATAGTCTACATCACGACTGTAGATACACCATAGATTCATCGTGTGGGTTATGTATATCTAATATATAAAATAGTGATACCACAAAACAACATGCATAATATCTAAATATTTCCTAAAGTGACTGTGATATCCGACATGGTTTGTAATGTAAAAAAAAGAAAATTAGTTCTTAATATATAAACATATTATTATAGAAAAAACGCCAGAACGTATACATTTGCTAACTTACAGGTAATTCTGGATGTAGAGTGTGGCTTTCCTTCCCAGGTCTGGCAGACAGTGATATCTAAAAAATGGTGTGCTGTGTAACTAATATATATTTGTATTGCATATACCAGCAAAAATCAGAAATTGTGCGTATTCAAAATGGTAAAAAACAGGAAATGACCGGATGTGTTGAATATAATTAAAAACACTTTTTTTTTCTATTTGTAAATTAAATTAAATTAATTACTGGAACTTAAGTATGGAATGTGAATTGAGACCTGTTTGAAGCAGTCATTGACATTTCTGGCCATTTAAAGTGTAACTAGAATATGATTTGTGTGATCAGTCATTTTATTTATGGGTTGTAGGGGAGCAGAGGTCTGGCTTTTGTCAATCTGTACATTGAAGGTGCGATCTAAAAATGAATTCTGGCGATAAAAACTGTGAAATGCCCTAAATATTGATTATAAATCGGGTTTTGAAATAGACGACAAACGCCCATTTTGCATGGCGTTATTTCGTTATTTTGAATAGGACAGTGCCGACTCCTTTGGACCGAGAGTAGAAGAGCGAGAACATTTTTTATGTTTTTTTTATTGAAATAACGGTGCCAAAGTCATGTCGGCCCGGTAACATTTGACATCAAAATTGAGTCATGATCAGTGGCTGGTCTCGATCTGTGAAAGGTTTTTCACAAACCAGTCCCTCTGTGATAGTAAAAACGAGCCACATGCCACGACAAAATCAAACAGAGATGGACATTTATAAATAATTTATTCCACATCAGAAAAAAACAAAGTGTCAAATTTAGGTGTTGCCGTAAATATTTGGCGACGGGTCGAGGAACAGTTGGAAATTCATGATTCCGAGAAGACCTCAGGTTCTGAAAATTATCTACCTTCGTCTGGCTTACCGTATTTTCTCAACTTGCAAAAAAAGCTGATTGGCCGTGTACCCCACTGTATCTCAGTCTATTTTATTCTTTTTGAACTGAGGTCAAATCCTCTTTGTCAACATATAGCGATGCTGCTCGAGTCTACATCAGGTTAGTAGATACGCCATAGATACATCATGTGGGTTATGTATATCTAATATATTAAATAGTGATACCACAAAACAACATGCATAATATCTAAAAAAAAAATATCCGAAAGTTATCTCTCTGGCAAACTGTGATGTACGACATGGTTTGTAATGTTTGTAATAAAAAACATCTTTCCCCTAGGAATACCAGTTATCAATATATGAATATACTGCTTTAGAAAAACGATAGAACGTATAAATTGGCTAACCTACAGGTAAATCTGGATCTAGGGTGTGGTTGTTCTTCCTAGTCTGCTCGACAGTAATATCTAAAAATAGTTAGTTTGCTGTGTAACTAATATATATTTGTATTGCATATACCAGCAAAAATCAGAAAATGTGCCAGGGTTCTCCCCAGCAGACAGAGAGTGCTGGACGGTATGAATATTCACTCATTAATATGCATGAACTAATTAATATTCAAAATGGCCACATACTGGCAAGAAGACAGGTCATATGTATTGATATTTATTATACAGTATGAAACATCACAACACAACACAGGATAAATAATACACAAACAAATCATCTTTGAAGACATGATGCATAACTAATTGAAAGCACAAAATATTTACAACAGTTACAATATGAAATCATATTACTATTTGTTGATGTTAATTCGTTTTTTTAAAACTAATGTTTTATGAAGTCAGCCAAAATAAAATAATGTTTCAAAAAAGTACTATAACTTATTTTCTGTATTTTTTTACTGCTGGAAATTTTATGTTTGTATTTTTTGTTCTTTTGGACGTGGCAATATAAAATTTATGTTGTCGCACAAACGTTCGGTTCATTAAAAAACTTGCATGAATGTGCGTCATCGGCGCCAAAAAGCAAGATGATCAAATGTAATAAAATCTACATAATAGAAGATTTTCGATCTGCAGTTAACAGTTTCTAGCAAAAATAATAGCATTATGTATAAAAATACATACTTAAAAAATAATTTTCATTCGAATCGAAAGTTTGTTGATATTTGCTTCGTTGAAAACAGCTATGACCTGGAAACAGTTAATTTTACTGTGTGCATCCTGATACTACGTAACGATGATTTTGATTGGACAAAGCCACGCATTGACGCGAAAAACAACCAATCAGAATGTTTGATCCAAGAAGAACACAAGTGAATTTATTTCCTCCACTTAAGATGCGAGTTGAAAGCATGGCCGTTTCACCGGGGTTTTTAAATCGTGATTTAAAGAAAATTCAACTTTAAATAGTGACATACGTCAAAATATAAACATTCACATCTTTAATCAAGCATTCGTCTGGACTTCTTGGTGATCAACAATGTCTGTGATGGTACGTCGGCTGTGCTGGTCGTTTACCAATCATGCATGGCTGCCTTTGTTCCGCTCGGCGGTGACGATGTTGCCGCTACAAGTCATGGCGTTAACTTGGTTTTAACCATTGACCTTATATTTTGACGAATGGTTTTACCGATATCGATTTTATATATTTGACGTCACCCTGGCAGTAAAAATATGGGTACGGCAATCCACTTTTCTATGCGTTACCGCCGTGCTAAAATAAGGTTCCACACTTAGTAGTGTCGATTGCCACTGGGCGTCTTACGTCGCCAACTCTTTGAGTTGAGTTTCACGCCTATTGTTTTTTTTAATTGGTGACACAACCCAAGCTTTGATTATCCACTCTCTCGAACATTCTTTTGTCTCTCAGAGCGTTTGTTGCGTCCTGGACAAAATCAATAGTGCCGGACGGCAGCCATGTGTGCCGGTCGCTAATTCTGAGTGCCGGACGGCGCCGTCCACCGCCGTCCAGCGTGGGGAGAACCCTGATGTGCGTATTCAAAATGGTAAAAATCAGGAAAAGCCCGAATCTGTCTGGCATCTTGAATATAATTGTATATTAAATTGACAATAAATGAAATTAGTTACTGGAATTTAAGTACGGAATGTGAATTGAAACATATTTGAAGCAGTCATTGACATTTCTGGCCATATAAATTGTAACTAGAATATGATTTGTGTGGTCAGTCATTTTATTTATGGGTTGTAGGGGAGCAGAGGTCTGGCTTTTGTCAATCTGTACATTGAATGTGCGATCTAAAAATGAATTCTGGCGATAACAACTGTGAAATGCCCTAAATATTGATTATAAATCGGGTTTTGAAGTAGACGACAAACGCCCATTTTGCATGGCGTTATTTCGTTATTTTGAATAGGACAATGCCGACTCCTTTGGACCGAGAGTAAAGAAGCGAGAACAATTTTTATGTTTTTTTATTGAAATAACGGTGCCAAAGTCATGTCGGCCCGGTAACATTTGACATCAAAATTGAGTCATGATCTGTGGCTGGCCTCGATCTGTGAAAGGTTTTTCACAAACCAGTTCCTCTGTGATAGTAAAAACGAGCCACATGCCACGACAAAATCAAACAGAGATGGACATTTATAAATAATTTATTCCGCATCAGAAAAAAACAAAGTGTACAATTTTGATGTTGCCGTAAAGATTTGGCGACGGGTCGAGGAACAGTTGGAAATTCATGATTCCGAGAAGACCTCCGGTTCTGAAAATTATCTACCTTCGTCTGGCTTACCGTATTTTCTGAACTTGCAAAAAAAGCTGATTGGCCGTGTACCCCACTGTATCTCAGTCTATTTTATTCTTTTTGAACTGAGGTCAAATCCTCTTTGTCAACATATAGCGATGCTGCTCGAGTCTACATCAGGTTAGTAGATACGCCATAGATACATCATGTGGGTTATGTATATCTAATATATTAAATAGTGATACCACAAAACAACATGCATAATATCTAAAAAAAAAAATATCCGAAAGTTATCTCTCTGGCAAACTGTGATGTACGACATGGTTTGTAATGTTTGTAATAAAAAACATCTTTCCCCTAGGAATACCAGTTATCAATATATGAATATACTGCTTTAGAAAAACGATAGAACGTATAAATTGGCTAACCTACAGGTAAATCTGGATCTAGGGTGTGGTTGTTCTTCCTAGTCTGCTCGACAGTAATATCTAAAAATAGTTAGTTTGCTGTGTAACTAATATATATTTGTATTGCATATACCAGCAAAAATCAGAAAATGTGCGTATTCAAAATGGTAAAAATCAGGAAAAGCCCGAATCTGTCTGGCATCTTGAATATAATTGTATATTAAATTGACAATAAATGAAATTAGTTACTGGAATTTAAGTACGGAATGTGAATTGAAACATATTTGAAGCAGTCATTGACATTTCTGGCCATATAAATTGTAACTAGAATATGATTTGTGTGATCAGTCATTTTATTTATGGGTTGTAGGGGAGCAGAGGTCTGGCTTTTGTCAATCTGTACATTGAATGTGCGATCTAAAAATGAATTCTGGCGATAACAACTGTGAAATGCCCTAAATATTGATTATAAATCGGGTTTTGAAGTAGACGACAAACGCCCATTTTGCATGGCGTTATTTCGTTATTTTGAATAGGACAATGCCGACTCCTTTGGACCGAGAGTAAAGTAGCGAGAACAATTTTTATGTTTTTTTTATTGAAATAACGGTGCCAAAGTCATGTCGGCCCGGTAACATTTGACATCAAAATTGAGTCATGATCAGTGGCTGGTCTCGATCTGTGAAAGGTTTTTCACAAACCAGTCCCTCTGTGATAGTAAAAACGAGCCACATGCCACGACAAAATCAAACAGAGATGGACATTTATAAATAATTTATTCCGCATCAGAAAAAAACAAAGTGTCAAATTTAGGTGTTGCCGTAAATATTTGGCGACGGGTCGAGGAACAGTTGGAAATTCATGATTCCGAGAAGACCTCCGGTTCTGAAAATTATCTACCTTCGTCTGGCTTACCGTATTTTCTCAACTTGCAAAAAAAGCTGATTGGCCGTGTACCCCACTGTATCTCAGTCTATTTTTTTCTTTTTGAACTTAGGTCAAATCCTCTTTGTCAAAATATAGCGATTCTGCTCGAGTCTACATCAGGTTAGTAGATACGCCATAGATACATCATGTGGGTTATGTATATCTAATATATAAAATAGTGATACCACAAAACAGCATGCATAATATCTAAAAAAAAAAATATCCGAAAGTTATCTCTTTGGCAAACTGTGATGTCCGACATGGTTTGTAATGTTTGTAATAAAAACATCTTTCCCCCAGGAATACCAGTTATCAATATATGAATATACTGCTTTAGAAAAACGATAGAACTTATAATTTGGCTAACCTACAGGTAAATCTGGATCTAGGGAGTGGTTTTTCTTCCTGGTCTGTGTAACGTATTGACAACCCCGTATAACAATGCCTGGGTAATAGGGAGCAAGTAAGACTAGATACAACCCGTTTCAATGCTAAAGTACAAGTCATTTATTTATAGCAATGACCATGACTCATGCGCCAGATGGCAGGAACAGATACGATGTTTACATATCAGATAACAACATTACATCTCTCTTTATCTTAATAAAAGTTCAACACGTTTCGCATTTCAGTTTCTAGAGTCTACATTGTTCCAAAACTCAACTCGTGGTTGCTTGCTAACTAGACTGTAAAAATGTTCGAAAGAATACAAAGTTTAAAACAACAAAACTAACTATGAGATAAGGATAGACTTTTCCTTTCTCGATATACTAAGTCTGGAGGTTTATTCTGCTCCATCACAATGACTTAAGTACTTCCTATGATGCTAATTATCTATACTATCTGACTGTTACTTTATTTCATTTTTCCCATCCCAAGTATTTTGGGGGATTGCGTTGTCTAGTCGGGTATCTCATTTCTGGTGCCATGGGCGATCGTGGGATAACATTGGTACAGGAGAAATGTTCTCTTCATCCTCAGAGTTGGCAGTATCTCGATCGCTGACGCGGTGATCAATTTCAACTTCAGGTATTAATTTGAAGAATGACGAATTGCGCGTAATATTGTGTGCACCGCGTTTAGCTTTTATCATACTTCCTTTCTGTACTGTGACCTCATATGGCTTAGCGAGAAACAGCGTTTCCAGTTTTCCTCTTTTTGTGTTTTTAACGAGAACGGAATCACCGACTCTTATTTCCGACTTTTTCGCATTTCGGCTCTTATCTGCGTATTTCTTCATCTTTTGTTTTGAAGTTTTATCCCGAAGTTGTATTTTCCCCCGCTTCTTAGAAGTATTGAAATTCGGCAACTTTATGTTTATTGGACGTTGAAATACCTCTGTAGCTGGGCATATACCAGTAGTGCTGTGTGGTGTCGCACGATAATTTCTCAGAAATGTGTACATTTCGTGTTTCCACGACTTCCCTTCAACTTGCGCTGTGCGGATGGCTTTTCCTAGCGTTCTCATCATTTGTTCCGCCTCTCCGTTTGCCTGTGGCCATAGGGGAGTAACTTTACGGTGTTTAAAACCAAGATGTCTTGCAAAGTCTCTAAACTCGTGGCCCTGGAATGGCGTTCCATTGTCTGATGTTGCGATTTCAGGGATACCATATTCCGAGAATACTTTGTCGAGTATCGGAATTACGATTCGCGATGAAGTAGATCGTATTATTTCAACAACAACAAATCTGGAATAGTTATCTATTATCACGAGTAAATAATCTCCGCTGGGGAACGGCCCACAGAAGTCCATCGACACGTGTTGCCATGCGTAGTTAGGAAGTGATGTCATTTGTAACGGTTCGCGCCTATTTTGTGGTGTGGCAGCTTGACAGGCTAAACAGGTTTTGATTTTATTTTCCACCAGCTTGTCAATGTTGGGAAAATAAACTTGTTCTCTCAGTAATCTTTTCGTTTTGACTACACCCTGGTGTCCTTCGTGGGCAAGACTAACTGTCCGCTCTTGTAACGATTTCGGAATGATAATTCCTGATCCGCGTAAAATTAGATCTTGAGTTGACACCAGTGTTAGAGATTCTCTTTCTTTTTGCAGCATTTCGAAAGAAATTCGGTCGATGTCTGTAGAATCGATGTCTGAAGAATTCGTGTGGTCGTACCATCTACCAGTTTTAATCGCCATGGTTACGGCTTGCAGTGTAGGATCAGATTTCGTTTCTTCTTTGATTTCATCCAAGGTTAGCGCCGTGGGTGCTGCATGACCAGCGATAAAGTTGATATATTCTTCAGTGACTTTCTCTTGTCTCCTGTTTGGCGTGCTTTTCGTGTTCAGGTGTCTCGACATGTAATCAGCTGGATTGTCTTTTCCCGGCCTATACACGATCTTGAATAAATAGTCTTGTAGCCGTAGAGCCCATCTCTTGATTCTGGCTGGTGGTTTAGCATTTGGGTTGTTGTAGAGACGCTCTAGCGGGTTGTGATCGGTTACTATGGTTACAGGTTTGCCATATACGTATAAATGATAATGCTCACAAGCCCATACAACAGCTAACGCCTCGCGTTCTGTCTGAGAATATCTCTGTTCGACTGGAGTAAGTGATCTGCTCGCGTAACACAGAACTCGTGGTGCGTCTTCATCACCATTTTTCTGAGTGAGCATTGCTCTTCGACCAACAGGGCTTGCGTCTACTACGATTTCAGTGTCTTTATTCGGATCAAAGTATGCCATGAATGAATTACATGTTAATTGATCTTTGATCGTGTTGAGCACATTACGATGAGTACTCGACCATTCCCATACCGCGTCTTTTATGGTTAATAATCGAAGGGGTTGCGTAATAGTCGCTAGGTCGGGTATAAATCGTGAGAAATATGTTACCATACCGAGTAAACTTCTCACCTCAGTTGCGTTTGTTGGGGCTTCGGCATTCTTGACAGCCGCGACTTTATCTGGGTCTGGTGACATACCTTCCACTGAAAATCGATGACCGTAAAATATGAGATTTGATTTGTTGAATTCACATTTTCGTTTGTTTAGAGTAAGTTTTCTTTCGCGTAGTCGTTGGAATACAGCTTTCAGACTGTTTTGATGGTCTTCCTGCGTTTTGCCGTGTATGAGTATATCATCGCTAATGTTCTTTGCGCCTGGTATACCCTCGATTGATTGTCTAATAGCGTTTTGGAATATTTCTGATGCCGATGATATTCCAAAATTGAGTCGCTTATAACGGCGTAGACCAACGTGTGTACTAAACGTAGTAATGTACCTCGATGCCGGTGTTAGCTCGAGTTGATGATAGCCTTGATTCAGATCAAGTTTGGAAAACACTATGGAGTTGTTCAGATCTTGAATGATTTCATCAGTCGTCGGCATGATGTGTCTCTCGCGTTTGATGGCTTCATTCGCGCGTCTCATGTCAACACATATCCGTATATCGTCTGGATTCTTTGGTTTAGGAACAACAACAATTGGCGATATCCATGGTGTTGCTTCGTCGACCTTTTCGATTATGTTGGCGGCTTCCATTTCTGCAATTTTCTTTTCGACTTTTTCGCGAATATGAAACGGAATGCGACGATGCGGTTGGGCTACAGGCTGAACAGTCTCGTCTATGTGTAGCTTTACTTGGAAATCTGTCATTTTGCCTAGGCCTGTGAATAAATCAGTATATTCGCTCACTAGCTTGCCTGTTGCAGTCTGTCTCCCGACTTGTTTAATTATTTGTATGAGTCCCAAATCTTCTGCTGTCTGAAAACTTAGTAGCGATTCCCCGAAATTACCGTTGCGCTTGACGACATGAATTAATATATTCGATAGCAATTTTCTTCCAGTATTCGTTTTACATTTGATGTCTGTCCGGAATTCGCCTAGGGTTTCGATTGGATATTGACTCTTGTATGGAAATACTTTTGTATAAGTCTGTCTCAACTTGACTTTCCCGTTAAGCTTTTCAAAGTCACTTTCATCCATTATGTTGATCGCTGCACCAGTATCAATTAAGAATTTAATTTTCTTACCGTGAATTGTGATGTCAGCTGTTGGAAACTTTGCCTTGGTTGCGTGAATAGTTTCTGTGCGTATACCGAATACGTATATCGCTTGGTCGGTGTCTTGGCTGGACTCACTACTCGAATCTGTGTCAGCGTCCACTCGCCTTATAGATCGTTTTGGTCTGCGGTCTCTTTCCTTGTTTGGTTTGGATCTGCAAACTTTGGCAAAATGTCCATCTTTCCCGCATAATTTACATTTCTTGCCTTTTGCCGGGCACGGACCGTCATGAGGATAATCGCCCCCACCAAAGTAGCATAATCGAGAGGTTGATCGCGATTCATTGACGGCTACCCGTTTTGGTTTTCCACGTTTATTATGTTTAGACTTGAAGCCTCGGCTAACTGCGTTGACTGTTGATGCATGCAGGTTGCCCTCGATGTCCGCAGCCTGAGACTCAGAGACTTCCATCGTTCTGGCAAAGTTTAACAAGTCTTCTAGCTTCATGTCTTCTCTCAATGCTCGCCGTCTTAGTCTTTGCGACGTACAGTGTTCAATGATCTGTGTGCAAACTTCCTCGTTAGGGTTGGCATAATTGCAGTTTGCCACAAGAAGTTGTAACCGGGCGTGGTACTGATCCATCGACTCACCATCTTTTTGCTTTGCTTGACGAAACACGTGTTTTTCGTACGCTTTCGTTCGTTTTGGAGCAAAACGTTTGTTGAGAGCTTCGATGAGTTTCTTGACATCGTCTTCTTCGCCGGTGTCTGGGAGTGCTTTGATTTCACGTCGTACTTCTTTCCCTGCGTAGTGGATAAGTAGAGCTCGTTTTCTCTTGGTGCTCGTGATGTCACACGCGATCATCAGGATTTGAAATCCTTCCAACCATTCCTCCCACCTTTTTCCACAGGTGCTAGGTTCCTCGTGGACTTGGAATGGTTCATAGTGAGGGACGCTTTCGGACGCCATGAGTTCCTGAATCCGTCGTCGCCAATGTAACGTATTGACAACCCCGTATAACAATGCCTGGGTAATAGGGAGCAAGTAAGACTGGATACAACCCGTTTCAATGCTAAAGTACAAGTGATTTATTTATAGCAATGACCATGACTCATGCGCCGATGGCAGGAACAGATACGATGTTTACATATCAGATAACAACATTACATCCTGCTCGACAGTAATATCTAAAAATAGTTTGCTGTGTAACTAATATATATTTGTATTGCATATACCAGCAAAAATCAGAAAATGTGCGTATTCAAAATGGTAAAAATCAGGAAAAGCCCGAATGTGTCTGGCATCTTGAATATAATTGTATATTAAATTGACAATAAATGAAATTAGTTACTGGAATTTAAGTACGGAATGTGAATGTGTGTTTGAAGCAGTCATTGACATTTTTGGCCATATAAAGTGTAACTAGGATATGATTTGTGTGATCAGTCATTTTATTTATGGGTTATAACAGAGGTCTGGCTTTTATCACTCTGTATATTGAATGTGAGATCTACGAATGAATTCTGGCAATATAAACTGCAAAATGCCCTAAAGAATCGGGTTGTGAATTAGACGACAAACGCACATTTTGCATGGCGATATCTGGCATCTAGGGTCTAGTTAATGACGTCAATGGCTAAAGAATTAAGTTTTTTATCGTACATTGAACTTTTGATGTTGTCCCTAAATGCTGAACTACACTTCAAATTTATGCCACTTAATATAGTTCGCGAAGGGAACTTGAACTGTTACGTGAGTACTTATTTGAGTAATTGATCTGATTTTAGCGAATGAAATGTAATATTTTATTTTATTTTGTGGAATTGGGATGGATGTGTGGAAGAGAAACAAACAGCTTTAAAGCAAATTAGTCTATGTTAATTTATCATACATATGTAATGTGAATTGACTGAGTTTCAAAAAATGCTGATGGAGCGGGACTGTGTTCCATTTATATATAGGGTCGCTCCCTCCTTTCAGTAATGATTATCGAAATATTTACGTGAACAGGGAAATGCTGACTGCTTGGGTGCGAGAGTAGAGAGGCGAGAAAATGTTGATGTAGTTTTTATTAAAATAGCGGTGCCAGGTTTCCAACACTCAAATTACTGAACATGATAACCATGAATTGGTCAATGTTTGTCTTGTCTCGGCTTGAAAGACAGATGTCGCCACCGACGCACCTTAAACTCAGCATGAAAAAAACAATGAAGATCGACATTCAAAACAAATTATTATCTGGACACGGTCGATAGGCATTTTAAATTTTCGAAATTATCGTCGAAAGACGAGATATTCACAAACATATTGTAATACCAAACATACGCAAATACACGAAGAGGTGTAAAGTTATGTTTTATGTGAGGCACATCGTGAAGAGTCAACAATCAGGAAAAGAAATCAAGAAATTACATCGATGTATTTTGCAAATCAGACAATCATACCGTACTTGTGTTGATGCATTATTGTGGCAGTACGTAACGTTACAATATTGTTTAAAATAACATTTTGCATCCTAAACAAGGTAAAAAGGTCAGATTGAGTGCATATATAGATAGTTAAAAACTAAATATATTTGATTCTTTGACGGTTATTCGACGGCTGTAGAAACATGAATAGAATAGATACGTGTATAGACAGCAATATGGCTACACCATGTATGTCTAATAATAGTGATACCACAAAAGAACATGCATGATATCTAAAAATATCCTAAATTTATCTCTCTAGCATACTGTGATTTTCGACATGGTTTCTAATGTAAAAACAACAACATTTTTCGCGAGGAAAACCGGTTATTAAAATATGAATATATTGATTTAGAAAAACGCCAGAACGTATAAATTGGCTAACTTACAAGTAAGTCAGGATCTAGAGTGTGGCTCTCCTTCCCAGGTCTGGTAGACTGTGATATCGAAAAATGGTTTGCTGTGTAAATAATATATATTTTTAATGCAGGTATTCGAAATGGTGACAAACAGCAAATACCTGGATGTATCTGTCCTCTTGAATATAATTAAGGTTGTATGCGCGGAAATGCACTGCGCATACGTTCTTCGCATTTGAAGCAGACTTTCAAGATGGCTGCCACAACAAGCAAGTACGCTTCGCGATCGCCGAAAGCACGTAAATTTAAAGGATTTTTGACCGAGAAAGAGAAGAGAAGAAGATTGGCAGTTATCCAGGCGAACCGCTAACATAAGAAAGTTGCTGAAGTAGTTTTAGAATCAAATTCAGGTACGTACGTACGGTGTCAGTGTACGACGTAAACTTTGGTTGAGTCGTCTGCAACTGTATCCACAACTCGAATCAATATATTTTCGCATTTTATTTGTTTTATGGACATCGGATTATGCTTATTTTTGGGGAAACAGTGTTTATTTTTTCCTAATTTCACTAAATACAGAAATTGTGATAAAAAAAATATTTGACAACGAAGTTTGTCTGTTTATGACGAGGCGCCTTCAACTGCGAACTGATAATTTTAACTATACGCACAAAACTCCCAATTTGAAGGCATGATTGTCCTCACACTTCCATATAACCAAGGGGATACAATTTTAACTATGAATAAACAGCATGTTCAAATATTGTCTATATTTTGCTGTTTTGAAATCCATTTACTTATTTTCCTAGTGTTATAAATTTAGAGCATTGAAATTTCATCTGTTTACTCTTCAGAAAAAAATTAACATGTAACATGATGAACTTGCGGTTGTGTTAAGGAAATTAAAATTAAAATACTTGCATATTATAGTAGATACTTCAATTTTATTTTTTCTATTTGTTATTGTGTCAAATATTTTTGTTCTAAAATACATTGTAATATATATTTTTGGACATTTTCTCCCAATAAATGTTTTTTCTGAAAATAAGCCATGATCTAAACATTTTCATTATTGTTATTTTTACATGTACCTTATCTGAATGTGGGAGAGTTTCTGTTTTGCCTATGGCTCCTTCAGAAATGATGATTTTGGAATAATGGATTCTTTTTATTTCTGTAAATATTCATACATTTCCTATGCATAGTACAGATAGTATGTTAACATCTTACTGTTGTCAATATCTGTTAGCCAGTATAGTAGTGTAAATTGCATGAAATTTATTTACATGATGACTGTAATGATAATCTGATTTATTTTTACAGAAGTTACTTCAGAAAGTGCTATAAATTGGAATGTTGGACGCAGAATAGTACAGCTGTCTGTTCTAGCTGAGGGATTAAAAGCCTGTGCTGTGTGTTGTGAACACCTTGTTCTGGTGGATTGCCAGGAGGAGAGACGATATGGTCTTGGTAGTGTACTGTATATACCTTGCCAGAGATGTGGTGCTGTAAACCATGTGTATACAGGTTCGACACATAGGAATGCAAAATCAAACCAAGGATTACCTATATTTGATGTAAATACCAAATTAGCCACCGGTAAGATTTACAGCCAAACTAAGGATTCATCTCAATTATTAACCTCTTATGTTCATATATTGGTGGTCATACTTTTAGTAATGTAGGGCAGCAAAAACTAATCTTATAAAATGTTGAATCTATGTTGTTTCTTATTTCTTATCATAGGAATGGTACACAGTGGAATGGGAGAGACTCATGTGAATCACTTCCTTGTATCCCTGAATATACCGGGAATACACAACAAGACATTAAAGAAAAAAAGAAAGAGAAGCAGGTGTTGGTATTGATAATGTTGCAAAACGACTGTGTGTTAAAGCTCTAACTGAAGAACAAAAACTTAGTTCACATGAAAATCAAGTTGATATTTCCTTTGATGGTGCGTGGCAGCGCCGTGGCTCTGGCAAAGAATATAACAGTCTGTCAGGTCATGGTGCTGCTATACGGGAAGCAACTGGTCAAATTATGTGATAAGCTGTGCGTTCAAAGGGATGCAAAATTTGTGAAAATGGGGATATGAACACAAGAAAACATGACTGTCGTAAAAACTGGACAGGGAGTTCCAAAGGTATGGAAGGAGATATTGCTGTTGAAGTGGTAAAAACTATTAACAAAACTAGTTCTAAAACAGTATCTTTAACTATGGATGATGATACAACAACCATTCATAAACTAAGAACAGAAATTAACCAAGATATTGAAAAGAGACCAGATATGAACCACACCAAAAAAGGTCTAGGAAATAAACTATATGAACTTTCAAAAACTCACAAAATATTAACACCACGTGTTATCAAGTATTTTCAAACATGTTTTTCCTATGCTGTTACTCAGAGCAAAGGTAGGCCAGCTTTAATCAATCAAAACTTGCTTGCCATTGTTCCCCATGCATTTGGATCTCATGAATCATGTGATCGTAAATGGTATGGTTACCAACATCAGCCAGATACTTACTGCCACAAACGTCTTCCATATGGTAAAGATCTTTCTGAGGTAGAATTGCGTAAAGATTTAAAATCTATTTTTGAAATTTATGCTGCATGTGCAAATAAACTTTCTCTTATGAGTTCAAAACAATCCAATGAAATCTTTCATAACACAGTTCCTTCTAAAGCACCAAAAAACAGACATTACAGTAAATCAGAAAGTTTAAATATCCGCATTGCAGCAGCAGTTTCACAGAAAAATAGTGGATACACATATGTTTGTAGTGTTAACAAAGAAAATTGACTATCTCCTGGAATTGTTTCACATATGAGGGGAATAAAACTAGACAATAAAGCAAGAAAAAGAAAGATGCAGACAGAAAACAAAAAATACAAACTTAGACGTATACAATTAAAAGAGGAGCGAAACAAAAAATGTAATGCTACTGAGTTAAGAGAAGGTGACACATACAACACAAACATTGCAATTAGAAATGACATTGATATTACATGTATTCCTGAACCAGTTAATGCTCCTGTAAGTTTTCCAGTAAAAATACGTAAAGATTCTCCTGTTGTTGTATTTGATCTTGAAACAACATCATTTGGTATTGATTCCTCAATTTGTCAGATTACTGCATCTTATGATGGTAAAATATTTGATGAGTATGTTGACCCCTGTCAGCCAATACATCCAGCAGCATCCAAAGTAACTGAGTTGACATATACATGTGGTAAACTGTTTCATAACTTTAATTTAGTACCAACATTATCACAGAAAGATGTTCTTGAGAGTTTTATATAATGGATTCCATTAAATTCTGTGTTAGTTGCACATAACTGGAAGAATTTTGATGCTAGGATTCTGGTTAGTTGTGTGCAAAGATATGGTCTTTTAGACAAACTGAAACATAAACATTGCTGCTTTTCTGATACCCTCTCTGTATTTCGTGAAATTTTTCCACCTCGATCATCTTACTCTGAATAAAACCTGGTTAATGATTATTTACACACTGAATACAGTGCTCACAATGTAAAACATGATGTACATATGCTTCAACAATTGATTGGTAAATGTAATGCTGACATCAGCCATATTAGTAAACATAGCTTCTCTGTTGATTTTATTATAGAAGCTCTTGAACTTCTTTTGTGTAAAAAGAAAAATCTGTCTTCTCTTAGTCAACTAATAAGTAAGAAGGTAATTATAAAGTGTATGCATGAGAAAAAAGCTGCTTCTGGTCTGGCTTTTTGTCACTTGAACTTGGCTTATAGCAGAGGAGGGATAGATGGATTGGTGAAGTTGCTTAGTGAAGATTATTTTGGTCATCCACGGGTAATCAAACATAAAAAACATTCTTGTCACTATCACAGTTTTTTTTTGAAAAGAAGTAACTATATTTAAAACAATGATTAATGACTCTTGTGATATTTTTTTAGTTCACTAATCCATCCATTCGTTACATGACTTATTTGAGAACACTAGACTGATATTTGGTATGTAAATGTCTCATAGGGTGAAAATGGGATTATTCATGTAATGTTGGGGGGTGTCATTCAGTGATGCTATCAGTATTTTTCAATTTTATATTATTTTTTTAATTAACAGGCATATTGGCATATTTTCAGAAAAGAAAACACTTTTTCTTGTCCATTGTATCTAAATATATGTATTTATATCCAGATTTATACATTTGTATATTCATAAAATGATAAAGCAAGTGTTATATGATTTTAAAATATGTGAAATATTTAATTATATTAGTATTTATGGACCACTTTTATTTATTTATCGATATATGAATATTTAAAAAAACAGAACACAATATAAATATTACTTACAACTAAACAATACTGATTTTTTTGTCACTTCATGTATGTTACACTAGTCATACTCTGCCTTGTATGTATGTTACAGCACACCACACCCCTCCCACCACCATACACACCTGTGCCCTAACTGAGAATACAATGCTTTCATCAGTATCCCTCAGAAAAAAATAATACTTCAGTGCATTAGTGGCTTCACTTTGAATTTCTATATTTCCAATGAAAGGTAAGAATATTCTCCCAAGCACCCAGCCAATATATATAAACTGTACTTCATATATAAAACAATATAATCTACTGATGTTGGATGTAAATGACCATATTTGATGTACCCCGGTATGTATATTAAGGTCTCATGCCACTAATCAATTTAAATGCCTAGCAAGAACCAATGACATTTTTTTAATATTTTTTTCTCAGGTGTTCCTTGTTTGAGGGCGCGATCACCTGGGTCAGAGGTGAGACTAACATGTGGTCTTTTGTTTACTACTTAGCGGCTGTATACCTGTGGGATTATTCTGTGTGTATTTGGATGTTCTAATCTAGGTGTTTTTCCAGTGATTTCTCTAGGTGCAGTCCAAATACAGTAGGTGTGTCTTGTTTACCCGAGTTTTGCGAGAGTTTGAGCTGGCCAACATGTGTTTTTTTCATGTGGTTGATTACAGGCATGTTGATTTCCCATTTTAGAGCTATGTGTTCAACTTTGTTTATTATTTTCATATAGCAATCTCATCATATGTTAACATTGTCGTCTATGGAGTTTCAATTAGTGGTATGAGCCCTTGACAAGGGCACTGACAAAGGTCAAAGGTCACGTAAATGATCCAAAATGGCCACCAAGATTATTGAAACTGACAATTATTAAACTATTTTTTTCTCAAAAAGTAGTGCATAAGCATACCATTTTCAATGTATAATATGGAATAACTTCAGAAGTACTCAACATATACACAATTTCAAGAGATTTCCATGGATGAAATTTTTTGTAGGACAGTTTCTATGAATTTTTGTATCTAAAATACAAAACCAAATGAAGGAAACTATTGTTTTCTTTAAATAGGTAATTTCTTAAATTCATTAGAATTGAATTTAAATATGAACTCATATTATGTGCTGATAGGATAAAACCAATTTCAGTAAAAATTTGGATTAAGACTGAGTATAAATGACAACTTAAGTTATTTATGAAAGCTACTTAAAAATGCTGACTCAGCATAATTGTGAGTTGTGTATCTTAAAAATTAGTACATTAACCCCATGTTCTTTTTCTTTTCTATAAGTTTAGAGTAATATTTCCTCTACATCTGTAGTATTTTAAACGATTTTCCATAGATTTTTTATTTTGTAGTATACATCCTTAAATGAACATTTTTTTCTATTTGTAAATTAAATTAAAATAAATGAGATTAATTTCTGGAACTTAAGTACGGCACGTGAATTGAGACCTGTTTGAAGTAGTCATTGACATTTCTGGCCATATAAAGTGTAATTAGAATATGATTTGGGTGATCAGTTATTTGATTTATGGGTTGTAGGGGAGCAGAGGTCTGGATTTTGTCACTCTGTACATTCAATTCGAGATCTAAGAATGAATTATGACGATAAAAACTGCAAAATGTTCTAAATATCGAGTAAAAAAAACAGGTTGTGAAATAGACGACAAACGTCCATTTTGCAGGGCGTTATTTCGCCTCTAGAGGGCCAGTTAATGAGACATCAGTGAAAACTGATAACTGAACCCATTCATTCAAGTACGTCAATCCATAGAAGTGCTACTATAAAAAAGCTTGCTTAGTGTCAATTTAAAAGTTCAAACATGGTGAGATGTTGTGCGTATTAATTCCATAACGATTCATGTTATTTTTATGGAAATCCCAAGTGAAAAATCACGTTGTTGCTTGCGATAAATCGACAGAAGAACCAACATGAAAGTGAAGACACATACAACGTTCTATATTTTAGTAAACAGTGAGTAAATAAATATTGGAACGAGTTAAAACTAAATTATAAATATGCTAACATCACTTGAACTACAGTGCTCATCTTGCCTAACTTATCACTTTATAATCAACCGTTTATCGCCTAAACGACCGCATTCTATTGTTGTTTTCTTCTCGCGCGCTCATTGAAAACACCAACCGCTCGACCAAACACTGATTGCTGGCACAGGAGTGGTCGAAATGGCCGTTTCAATGATACATTTTGGGGGATACAACGAGTATTAACTATCATTAAGGGACAACGTCAAAAGATCGATGTCAGATAAAAAAAACTTATTTTCTTTAGTTTGGGGGGGTGGGGTGGGGGAGGGAGTTTGACCTCAAAAGGTTTCCATCCCACAAAAACGATTTTATTTTTTAATGAACTCAAAGAAATCATGGAGTATTTGTAGTTCGTTTTTTTTTTCTATCCAATCATGGACAAAAATAACAGAATATGAAAAAAACATCCAAGACGAGATAATGATTTGACCCGGAAAGAGGAAATGCTGACTGCTTGGGTGCAAGAGTAGAGAAGCGAGAAAATGTTGATGTAGTTTTTATTAAAATAGCGATGCCAGGTTTCCAACCCCAAATTATTGAACATGATAATCATGAATTGGTCAATGTTTGTCCTGTCTCGGCTTGAAAGACAGATGTCGCCACTGACGCACCTTAAACTCAGCATGGAAAAACCAACGACAATCGACATTCAAAACAAATCATTACCTGGACACGGTCGATAGGCATTTCAAACTTTCGAAATTATCATCGAAAGCCGAGATATTCACAAACATATCGTAATACCAAACATACGCAAATACACGAAGAGGTGTAAAGTTATGTTTTATGTGAGGCACATCGTGAAGAGTCAACAACCAGGAAAAGAAATCCAGAAATTACATCGATGTATTTTGCAAATCAGACAATCATACCGTACTTGTGTTGATGCATTTTTGTGGCAGTATGTAACGTTACAATATTGTTTAAAATATAATATTGCATCCCAAACAAATCTAGATAAAAGGGTCAGATTGAGTGCATATAATTATAGATAGTTAAAAACTAAATATATTTGATTTTTTGACGGCTATTCAACGGCTGTAGAAACATGAATAGAATAGATACGTGTATACGACAGCAATATGGCTACACCCTGTATGTCTAATAATAGTGATACCACAAAAGAACATGCATGATATCTAAAAATATCTGAAATTTATCTCTCTAGCAGACTGTGATGTCAGACATTGTGATTGTAATGTACAAAACCCAAGAAAATCAATATACTGCTTTAGATAGAACAGTAGAAAGTATACAATTGCTTACTTACAGGTAAATCTAGATCTAGAGTGTGGCTCTCCTTCCCAGGTCTCGTAGATTGTGATATCGAAAAATAGTTTACTGTGTAAATAATATATATTTTTAATGCATGTATTCGAAATGGTAACAAACAGCAAATACCCGGATGTATCTGTCCTCTTGAATATAATTAAATGAACACTTTCTTATATTTGTAAATTAAATTAAAATAAATGAGATTAATTTCTGGAACTTAAGTACGGCACGTGAATTGAAACTTGTATGAAGCAGTCATTGACATTTCTGGCCATATAAAGTGTAAAGAGGATATGATTTGTGTGATCAGTTATTTGATTTATGGGTTATAAAGGAGAGAACGTCTGACCTTTGTCACTCCGTACATTAAATACGAGGTCTAAGAATGAATTCAGGCGATAAAAACTGTGAAATACCCTAAATGTCGAGTAAAGAACTGGTTGTAAATTGAGACGACAAATGCCCATTTTGCAAGGCATTATTACGCATCTAAAGGGCCAGTCAATAATATTATTCATATGCACAATTTGTGCACACCCTGATTCAAAATGACCAAATGACGGCCAATTTTGTGCTAAAAAATCATCAAATATCAAGCATTTCTGGCATTTATTTGCAGCCGTCCATCTCTGAGGTGACAGAGGCGGCGGTCGCTACCTCAGAGACACTGACGGTGGTACAGCGTGTTCCCACTGGGGTGCTGACATCGATGGTGAGTACAGAGGTGGGATCAGTGCAGCCTTTAGTGACTGAACTGGTCCAATCCACCAAAACTTCATCGGCGCTTATGCAACCTGGGTACAGGGACAGATCTCATTGTCTTCCTGTACCGATGTTAGTCAGATGTAATTTTGAGGATCGGATGTATCATCTTTTTCCAGTTATTTACGTTTGTTGATGAGGTTTGTATTCCAATGTATAGCGTACTCTTGTCCCTGACAACCAAAATTATCATAGATTTATTTAGACATTTTCGGATGTTGTTGCCAGTGATCAGCTGGCCCATTGATGCCAAGTAGCTTAAATACATTGGGATGCATGCTGTGTACTCTGAAACTATGATTTTGAGAAACTGCTGTGACTATTTGATATGTGCATTTGCAGTGCATATTCCTAACAACCTATCAAGTGAGAATTCTATTAATGTATGTTTCCGTATTTTAAATTTTCTTCCCAATACGGTGTCATTCTATGCAGGAATTGCCATTGGTGATGTCGCAAGTTAATAAAGACCTTCCACTACCTCCATAACACTTGAAGGCCTGTCTCCGTTATTTTCTTTTACGTGATCGCTGACGCAGAAATCTACAAAAAATCACACAACGCAGTCACGTCCCGAAATCTGCGTCATAGTAGTTATCGAGCGGGTAACCTTTTGCATACACGATTTTCCCGTACCAGAGTGATGGAGACTTTTATTCGTATCAATTGTTCTGACCATAAAACTTACAGATATATGATACTGCGAATATTTCTTACATTATAGACCATTTACATTATTTATTAGTCGTTTAAGCTATTACTACCCCCTGCTCAATTGACACCTTAAAGGTACTGATGTATCAATTTCTTCTTTTCTTCAGATATAGCCTATATACTATAAAATATACTATGAAACACGTCATTATGCCAGCACGATAACGACAGATACGACTGCTGATTGGCGGTATAAGACCCATGTAACCAAAGCATGTGAAATATGTACTGAATCAGATTTACATCTAGTGACACTCGGGGTTTTGAACAGGGGTTCGTGTTCATGGATCTGGGAATTTTGTCTCGCTTGGCTGATAACACTTACACGTAGAGATACAAGATTCGACCCAAAGGAATACACATTAGTTCATTACAGATAGTTCAGCTTTATTCACCCATTTCTCTCCTCCATTCCCCATCTTACAATAGGTTACAAACTCTTTATTTTAAAAGCCAAGTCTCCAAGGCGTGACAGGGTAAACATGCGATCAGCCAATCACTACCCTCGTTGGCACGATCACGTGTATACCAGGGATGTGTCTTACGGTTAAAGCCTTGCAAAGTTACCACTACTAAATATAATAAGTAAACAATCTAGTTATCAAATTCCTGGAATATATGTTGCGAATGTAAAGTTTCTATCATAACAACGTGATGATATTTAAACTCAGCTAACTACATTCATCCAAACATCTTATAGTTCTAACTATATTGTGCATGCATACAATATTAAAAAGAATGACAAAAACATTATATAATATACGTTATAAGACACAAATCATCGTTAAACTAAGCAGTAATGATTTCATTCTCGTGATTTAACTCTGAGTTTAATACCATTCGGTGGAGACACCATAGCTCGGTTACCAAACACAGGAGGATTCTGTAAATGAAAAATAAATAAATAAAAAAATCCATTGTATTTACATTTTGAACGTTGTTTTTATTCCATTTGATTGTGTGTGTTTATATTTTGCACTTTTCTCTCTGCAAGCGCCATGAATTTTTGTCTTGTTTTAATTATAATTATGTCTGCATTAACACTATTTTTAATTGTCTCTGACAAAATCTAATTCATTGATTTTCATTGCAAAAGTAAACATAAATGTCATGAAAATTTGTCCATAACCATTTTAGTTATACCTACAATGGTGACGAATCATCCAAAAAGCCATATCTTCATAGCAATTGGACCAACTCTCCCAAACATATAATCGAGTGGTTCATGTTTCAATAAATGTAACCCTACCTATGTATTTTATGAAATGTTGATGATAAACGTTTTAGGTTTGAATGATTTAACAACCAAAATGACAATCAAATCCCGACCTCTTCCGAAATCTAAATACAATTTTACTATTAGTCTTTATATCAAAAGAAACCCTCTCCTGACAATAATTAAATATAAAAAATAATTTATAGAACAAACCACGCCAACTAAAATATAACCGCCTAAGTGGGGGAAATAGATATATTCCTTATCACGTGGTATGTACCTCCGTTTCTGCACAGGGTTCAAAGGTGAACTTCTGCAGTACACGAACCAATCCAATCTTTGCTTCAATCAATGCAAATCTCATACCAATACAGTTACGAGGTCCAGCACCAAACGGTATCCAGGCATATGGATGTCGCTTCTCTTTCTCTTCTTTAGTGAATCTATAATGAAGAAGTATGTGAAAGAATAATTTTATTACTAGTTTATTTAAAGCAGGAGGGTCGTCACCTGCGCACGCGCGGGAATTGAGTTACAAGCGATGATAACAACACACGCTAAGAACGCAAAAGCTCATGGGTAGACGCTTGTTTGTAAACAATGACACGCTAGACCACCTGACACATGCGTAGGTGACGATTCCCCCGCTTTGATGACGTTCAAGTGTTGTTCAGACATCACAATTGGATAAATATAAGTACACGCAAATTACGAGCCTATATCTAACAATATGCATTCTAGAAGAAACGTTTTGGTTATAGAAAAATGGTGGCTCGAAACAGCGTGTTGTTGAACGCAGACAAACATTGCATGATCACAACTCACATATAATTTGTCATTACCCCACGCGTACAGCACGTTGAAAGACCAAATAAAAATAATATACTATTTTTGTAAATTTGTTTATACACACCTTTCTGGGATGAACTTCTCTGGATCTGGATAATTGTCTGGATCATGATGGATGACATAAGGAGAGACGACCACAGTCATTCCTTTGGGGATATTTATTCCATTAATATTAACGTCTTGGTTGCATTCGCGAATCAGTCTATGAGTACAAGTTAAAGAAAAGAACATATAATATGAACACAGTTATCGTCACTCAGGTAATGCAATATTCCTAGTAATGCAACTGTATTGAGCATAATCTTCAGAACTCCCATTTCGCAGAATTAACTAATATGCTTCTCAAATTAATGTCACATAGCCAAAATGTAATCGGCTGGTTCTGAAATATGGAAATATCATAAATTCCAACGTTTCATAGATGATTTTGAAAATTGTCAAATGGTTGCTACTATAAATATCACTACATACATGCGATGAGGGGGAAATATTCTGAATGTCTCTGAAATTACCATATCCAAATATGTCATCTTGCTGACTGCCTCAAATCCAACAGCGTCATAGTTACACATGACCTCATCAATTTCTCTCTGTAACTTCTCTTGCGTTTCCGGATTGGTTGCCAAATTATAGCACACCAATGACATCGCGGCGTGGATACTTCCATATCCAGCAACCAGGAAGACAATAGACTGTTGTAATAAGATGAGATCATTCATTAGATAGTAGCATGACTGGCGAGCATACTAATGACTGATGACTTGGATAATTAGTGATTTGAAAGTTTAGAAACACCATTGAATTTTAGATACAACACTAGTTCAGGAGTGTAGAAGTATGTAAGGTTTGTGAAATAAAGTATTTAGGGAAGAGAAGAGAAGGGACCGGAATGCAGATGCAGGATATAAAAATGGATATATAATATATATAATAAACCCGAGCCAACAAAACATTTCTCGTGAAGTCATCTTCTGGATCACCATGTTTTACCAAAATATCACTCAGGCCACCATTTTAGACAGAAATATGATTCGTCGTGCTGATTCTTTTAGTTACGAAGAAGATGGAATAGGAATAGGAATTTGTGTTCAACGTACCTGTGCAATTATTTCATCCTTACTTAATCTCTTACACGAATTAACTGAAGATGGCATGTCTTCTTTAATATATTCCCCTCCGTTCTCGTCTTTATCATCAGCATCTTCTTTGTTCTTTACATATTCATCATAAACATCGTGGGCATTTAACATGAGTTGTAAGAAGTCAACTCTCTGTAAAAAGTTCGTCTGATTATAATTCAAGACATATGTTGTCATGATCGTATACATTATAATTAGTACAGTAATACGACAAAGCAATTCACTATTAGGTCATGTAGAACTATTATGCAAGGCAGGCTGGCTGGTACATGACCTGATTCGTTTATCAGATTTAATATCACTGAAATGGACCGTAATATCACTTACCTGGCTAGCATCTTCGTCACTTTCTCTTAACTTTATAGCCTGCTCAATAACGTCAGTAAAATAGCTAATAGTTTTTTTCGGAATAAATGGAATCTTAAACAAGTTCAGGAGTGGAGTAAGAAATGGAAAGAAAACTAGAAAAAAAGACAATATATGAGATTGTTAAGCTCTTTTAATATTGCGATATTATTGATGTCTATAATTGCTTTATTCCAAGTACAGTGCAAGACTAAACGAAATATTCCAGGGATGTTTTAAACCTAGGTGAATTAACAACCCCCGTATAAGTACTTACACACAATAGCAAACACCGGGTGGAACACACCAGTTTTGAATACCGCTTTGGCGTTTTCCACAAATGGATGTTTTGGTTGCGATTGCGAACTAATATCTACCCCAAATCCAGCACTTGCAATAGTGTCCATAACATAACCACCAAACAAACTGAAAGATAACCATGTATGTATCTTTTCAAAATACTGTTAAAATGGTACCTATACTGTTTGCAAGCTTTTGTTGAAAGGCCTTTTAATATTGAAATCAGAAATGTGAAGTATTTTCCCATTAATCGATCAAGTGATTATCCTCTTTAACACATTCTGCAATATGTCGAATTCGGGTGCGTGCCAAATAAAACAAACTTAGAAAGTACAATGATATTCATGAGCAAATTTGTTGTCACATATAAATCCTTCTAGATTTTCTGAGTGGCATATTTGCTGTCCATGGACAAATAAAAAGGCTATTTATTCTATATATAAACAGTTTCAAACCAAATGTGAATCACAATACAACTTACAACTGATAAATCCCACAGTTTATATTTCTTTATGTGAAGTGTGACATTTTCTATTTTCTTATTTGGAGGGTCAGCTGAAACAATTTGCATTTCTGTATTTGCAGTGTCATATAAGACAGTCTGTGTCCAGTATTTAGATTGTGACAATTTGTGTCCAGTTTGTATTTATTCCTTCGGAGAGTAATTGTTTGAATTCAGTATTGTAAGTGTATTGTAACTAATTGCGACAATTTGCATTTCCTTATTTTGGTGTTTGACAGTTTGATTTATTTAATCTGTGTGTGACAATTTGTATTCCCTTATTTGGTGTGTAACAATTTGCATTTCCTTATTTGGTATTTGTCAGTTTGATTTCCTTATTTGGTGTGTAACAATTTGTATTCCTTTTTTGGTGTGTGACAATTTGCATTTTCTTATTTGGGGTGTAACCATTTGCATTTCCTTACTTAGGGCGTGACAGTATACCTTTCCTCAACTTTGCAAGTTTCTGTTAAATTAAAGTATCTTTGCTGGAATAATCTTTCACATTATAAATTATGATTTTGAACCATACATCGATTAAATATGTACTTTTATATTAACAATATGAATTTGATTTCATAGTGAAAATACTTACTCTTTACACTCTACTATTTTTCCTTCTTTGCAATGTGCCTCCATGTTTTTTATTAACTCATCGGCACATCTGCTGATGAGAGGAGACATCTGAAAAATTATAGAAAAAGTTAAATGTAGCTGAAGGTACATATGCAGATTCGCGAGCACTTAAGACCTGTACTGATTTTATTATTATATTAATATATTTATTTAAACCCTTTTGTATATACACTGTTAACATTTCGGAGCCCTACTACATATGAACCTTATTACAAGTTCAATTTTAAAATACTGTTAGTGAAATCAACTAGTCATTATAAAATTACAAATTAATTCGTGATTGTTTGCATTTTACTAACGAAATGACTTTTGTTTAAAAACTGTTGACACAATTAAGACGTTGTATTTAACGATTATTCGGTGCCAACTTGAGCACGCTTGTAAAGCCTAGTCACAAAAATGTATATATATATAAATGTAAAACTAGGAAAGTATTAGTTTAATTAATTAATTTTAATTCATCACTGAATCAAAGAAGTGAAGTGTTATATTCTGTCAAACAAAATTTTTAATCCAACGACGTTAACACTTATTTGGTTAGGTGTACATCACAAAACTTACCAGTGTCATTTTGGAGCGACTGAAAGAAGGGGTCAGCGTTTTCCGTATAACCTTCCAACGCTCATAATCAAGTTGTAATATATCTGAATTCATTGGTTTGCTATTTAGACGATAGCTCTGGAAGAAATCATAGCAATTCCATGATATAGTTGGCGTGTTATTGCAAACGATTTAAGGTTAGCCCGCACCAAAACCAACTCGCCCGAGCAACAAAATGTATAAAATCGTCACGGCCACGTACTTCTAATGCATACATGTAATCATTTAGCAATTTTGTTGAAAGGGGTTTGCGGGGATTTCACTAGAATTTTTTTTTTACTTATTGCAGGTATACCTGTCCAGGAGTAACGTTAGTTCATTTCAATAAACGGAATGCATGATTGTTGATGAGTTCGGTAACGTCAAAAATAAAGTATTTGAATAGGTAATAAACAGACTGCTGATTAACTTTAAAATTCATAGGCGTGTGGAGTGCTGATATATACGTTCAGTTTGAAAACGTATTGAAATGACCCACAGATCAAGGTCGTCATCGCCACTTTTACATCGAACTCGACAACACCGTTACCGTAAGATCAAAATCACTAGTGTTTGAAATCGAACTCGTATTCGTCGAGTTGGTTTTGTGCGATTTGGTTTACGTGCGACTTTTTTCGGTACCCATTGCATCTTTGAGTTAATAACGGCGAGAATATATTCATTAAACTTTTCTTGACAAGAGTGGGAAATGTTATCTCACTTGCCAACAATAATACTATGATTTTAATAGACCATTTTCAGTTCACTGCGAGAATCACGCGTTATGCGTGAAATCGAACGTAAAAACAGCTGTACACATTTGATGATACACAATTTCAATTAAGTAAGGATATCCGAAAGCAATATTCCTCTGTCGAAGATCGGCCGGTCGATGTGAGCTACGAAATAAAGAAATTCTAGTTCAAAATCAAATCATTTGATTTTTGCAGCAGACTTTCGACGCGCGTCTTTCATGCATTTCGCGAGATCTCGCAGTTGAACGGAAAATCACCTATTATAATACCACGTAGCAATGAACGTTGTATACGGTACTGTAAATAAATCTTATTCAGAAATATTCAAAAAAAGAAAATCGCGCGTTACAAGAGTCCGCCATTGTTGCCTCCTTAAGCGCAGCTCCGGCTAGCGCTATTTTTCAACTTCATCGATTCTGCTCTAGATTTCCCAGCGTTTATAGATTTTCAGTTGCGCATGTTCTGCAGAGGAATTGTCCTACATATTCCTCCGGGCATTTTCTTTGTTTTAAATAGCTCACGTTTATTACTCAATGCATGTCTGATGCCATAACATACGGGACACTTGAACTGCTACAGATGGATGATATATTCGAATGCGTTACTCCACAGAAAGTGATTTTAACTCGCTTTGGGGATTTATTATACGCATAGCTCTGTTACCTATGGCGCTGAGCACTCGACAATTTTCGTTAATATACTCATGTTAGTGTATTCTGTTTTTCAACCGGATAAATGAAAACACAAAGTAATTAATCGCGGAAGATATATGCCGAGGCGTTTGTGCATCATTGTACATTTTTTCTAAAGAAAATCTAGGCTAAATTATCGCTGGTTTTTCGGCGCTTTCACATCACATGCACAAACCTTTCTTATTTGATCGGACCATAAGAAAGGCAGTAATAGCTCTCATTCGAATTCATAAATTTAGCAAATGTGTTTGTGTAATCACGTGGCAATTATTGTCAGGCCCAAACCAAGCACTGTATGAACGCTACTTTAGACCACTCATGTTATCTTCCGCAAATGGCTGTTCATGGCCACACCCTTTGATCTGGGCCAATAACAGCGACTCGGGAACAATAATTATATATAACAGGCGAGGCTAATAACATTACATTACATTCAAGTTCGGTGCATTCATAAAACTTTAACTTTATTTATACACACTGAAAGCTGTTGTAGCCCACTTCTGTGTATAGGTTTGCGACGCAAATTTATTGAGTGTGCATCCAGCTTGTGATTACCTTTCTGTTCTTGAACGATGAAAAGTGTTTTACACATATCTGTTTACACATCTCAGGGTCCGTGACGAGTAACGTTGGACTACGTCCTTCATAGATTCTGAATTATAAATTTCCAAAAAAAAGAGGAACATAAATACAAGAACATATCAATTTAAATTTGATTTGAGATTTGTATCTTAAAGACGCATCGAATGGGAATATGCACGTTGTAATCATTGCATCATCAGATGAGATAGATATCGCAATTTACATAATTATTTCAACAGACAATATAGTAAGAACCGTCAATATTTTTACTACGGATACACAATATTCACGAAATTAATTTTTCATGACATTTACTGTGACTAGTTGCAAATACATACTTCGATTGGTTATTTTGTATCATGACGTATGATTTGAATAATAATGAAATAATTTCCAAATATGCAAATAGAGACATACCCGCACACTTTTCCGTACTTCTTTGTCCATTCTAAGTGCTTAACTATCACTTCCTGGCAGAACAAATAATTATAAGCAATCAATATCGAGTTGTAATATAAAATACAATATTCTATGATTCAATTTAGGACATAGAGGACGTCTGATCCGCTGTACAAAACAATAAGATGTCTGTATTGTCTACAAATGACCCTTACCTTTCTATACTCTAATATGTTGCCTATCAGTGCCCATGATGTCGGACCACGGACTCCCATTTTCTTGAAAGTAGAGAATGTCCATGTTGAGTACCTGCCAAAAGAACGAACATATATTTCATATATTCCCTATGACATACATATTGTGTTAAATTGTCTTAGGGTAATGTAAAAAGCCGAAAAACTACACCTAAATCTAAAACCTCCCCTTTTGCAATTAATATTAAAGACTTTCCTGATTTTGTACAATGTGAGAATATGGATGTTTATGCCAATGGAGCCAAGATGTATGGGGGTCGCATGTAATGGGGCGATTGTCAGGTAAAGCATATATATTGCATTAGATGTTGAGTAGACTAAGAATTGGGCGAGCGTGAAATGCGCTATGCTAAAAGTATACCATCTTACCGAGGAAGGATTAAGAGACAATTCAGACAATCTAGACTTGCTAAGTTTGAAACGGCTACGCAATTAATTTTGCTAAAACATTATTTGGCGCTACGATGGATTGAACCGTCAGGTATTAAAAATACAGTAGATGCACTAATGGATTTATTTGCTAGAGAGCAGTATCTATACACTTGCAGTTATGAAGTTGAAATGCAAGTCGGAGAGAGTGCCCTTAATACTATGGGTGAGATGGCTACCTGCGTTGATTGCTGTGATGAAAATCGACAGTACACTGGTATTCACAATACATCTACATGTGTACTAAAAACGCTGTGTACACTGGGAGGGGACCCAGTTTTGAATACCCTTTATGGTATAATAATAAGGCAGAGAAGCATCATCATGCCCCCATAAGGCTAGGCTTCCAAGGAAAAGGCAAGGGGTGTTCAAACAGAAGTTCCTATGACACTTATATCTGAAAACGGTCATAGCCAAGTTTGCAAGGTAAATTTTCCGGGAGGTCACATACCTTCTCTAGGGTGTTAATATTGAAAAAATCCGAACTCAGTGGGAAAAAGGACCGTAGGAAAAGTGTTCTCTGAAAGTAAACTGACTTACGTAGTGCATGGGGTAGAGACAAGATCACAGTTTTGGTCTAGGGACAAACCAAAATTCCCTCTTAAGGTCCAAAGTGTTTCATTAAAAGTTTTGATCACAACTGAGGGTTAAAAGCAGCACAAAATAGTGATCCAACTTTGATGTGAGCAAGGGAATTGGCTACAAAAGTACTGAAAATAAATACTGGCACTTCAAATATCTACAATTTCCTCTTTAAAATAGGGTTGCTGTATCGTCATTTTCACTCCCCATCATTGTCAACACACTTATCCAAAAGGGGAAATAGGAAAGTTCCCTTTGGGTACGATACTTTTTAATAAGGTGATGGATTTTGTTGAATTCATAAAACTTGGCACTTTAAAAGGTGGGAGTCATCGCGCCACGCATGTGCGAGATATATGGGTCTAAAATAAACAAAGGTGGCGACTTTGACTGTTGTACAGGTAAATGAGTACAAACTGAAACGTTACCAAGCTTTAATTATGTATTTTTAGGTGATTGGAAGATATACGTATCAAAGGACTTACCGGCGGTAATTCGTACAAATCGCGCCCAGGTTAACCTCATACTTGTGTTACCCATTAGAAGAGCGCATTGGATTGTGTAAAAATCAATATTTATCAACACAAATTTCCCACAAATATCTCACCACTGCCCTTTAATTGGTCATCACTATATCATAACTGTGGTCGATTATGCAATCCGTGCAACAGAAGTTGTAGCTGAAGCATTGTTCCTTATGCATATGCATTGTTGGTTAGTAGTCCCGGAACTAGTATTTACAGACCAGGGTATACAGTTTGTGAGTGATGTGATTGGGGAGGTGAGTAAGCTGTTGTCAATTAAGGAGCTGACTACTACTCATAATCACTCACAATGCAATGTTCTGCTACATTGTTTTAGTGCCACTTTAAAGGACATGTTTACTGAATAACAAAAAGAATTGGGATTGGTGTATATCACCTATATTGTTTGCATACTGTGAGCAGGTTCAGGCTGGCTCAGGCTTCTCACTTTTTGAACTAGTGTGCGGTAAGGTCTGTGGACAGAGGAGGCTACCAATCCAGAGGCCATTCCCAATAAGACTATGTACTTAACATGATAATTGTTTGAAATCCCCCTGGCCGATAGCACAGCAGGAAGTTAAATGAGAGATATAGATTGCATTTTGACAAAGAAAAGTTGGTGACCAGGTTTTGCTTTTGTTGCCCACTTCTGTAGGTGAACTGCGTATGCAATGGCAAGGGCCATATGAAATTAAAGAGCGAGTAGGGCAGGTGGACTATCGCATAGACACAAATGGTAAACTGAAATTATACTATACCAACATATTAAAAAAGTATGAGAGAAAGACCTTGAATACAGGTGAGAAACATTTTATTTTATTACGCACACACAAGTAGATGCTTTAGAGCTGTTAACATGCATATCCACAGACCAGATCAAGCAGATGATGGTTTAAGTATCGGTCTCCAGACATAATTTGCAACTCCTTTGATAGACAAAAAATAGTCATTAAGGAGGTGAAAGATATGTTAAATATGGGCGTCATAGAACGGTCTGATTCACCCTTATCACGCTCTTATTGTCCTGATTAGGAAAGGCGCTGTTTGGTGACATCATTCTGTATATTGAGAGGCCTATAATCACACTGAATAATCCCAAACTGCAATAGTTCCAAGAAATGAGAATTCTTTTTGTACCATTGCACACTTTCTAGGGACATGGACAGCAATAACAAACACAAAATGACAAAGCAATGTACATTTGGTAGCAATACAATATTGCTGCTTTGACCTGATGTTTTCTCCAATTATATTTCATTAAAATCTCCAAAGTTAAATTATTCCAATTTGTTATTACCAAATTTCAGTGTACACAATCACAATCCAGGTCTAAATCATATATTACTTACAGATATAGTAGAGATCCCACTATTCCAAGAATCAAACTTATGGGGGATGACATGAGAGACGACAAAAGCAGCTCCATCACTTAGTGCTTATTCTGTTGCTCCACCTATAAGACAAATTATCTGCGATGAAATTTTACATTCCTTTAATACAAATTTAAAGATGGGCATATTCTGCATATTGTTATGTATAAGTGCTGGACGTAGGAAGTGTAAATAGTAATTCATTTGACAAGTCTAAAACGTTTGTTCAAATAAACTGCCACTAGGCTATAATATATGTGACAAATCAGTTGATTTATTTGTTTGAACAATTAAAGTTTAAACCATATGGATAATGGATATCACTGTTTGACAACAAAATTTTGTAATAATACTGAAATTAGCATATTTGAAAACTATTCATTAATTCAATAAACAAATGGCCATAGTCTACATCACGACTGTAGATACACCATAGATTCATCGTGTGGGTTATGTATATCTAATATATAAAATAGTGATACCACAAAACAACATGCATAATATCTAAATATTTCCTAAAGTGACTGTGATATCCGACATGGTTTGTAATGTAAGAAAAGAAAATTAGTTCTTAATATATAAACATATTATTTTAGAAAAAACGCCAGAATGTATAAATTTGCTAACTTACAAGTAATTCTGGATGTCGAGTGTGGACTTCCTTCCCAGGTCTGGCAGACAGTGATATCTAAAAATGGTGTGCTGTGTAACTAATATATATTTGTATTGCATATACCAGTAAAAAACAGAAATTGTGCGTATTCAAAATGGTAAAAAACAGGAAATGCCCGGATGTGTTGAATATAATTAAAAACACTTTTTTTCTATTTGTAAATTAAATTAATTCCTGGAACTTAAGTATGGAATGTGAATTGAGACCTGTTTGAAGCAGTCATTGACATTTCTGGCCATATAAAGTGTAACTAGAATATGATTTGTGTGATCAGTCATTTTATTTATGGGTTGTGGTGGAGCAGAGGTCTGGATTTTGTCAATCTGTACATTGAATGTGCGATCTAAAAATGAATTCTGGCGATAAAAACTGTGAAATGCCCTAAATATTGATTATAAGTCGGGTTTTGAAGTAGACGACAAACGCCCATTTTGCATGGCGTTATTTCGTTATTTTGAATAGGGCAATGCCGACTCCTTTGGACCGAGAGTAGAGGAGCGAGAACAATTTTTATGTTTTTTTTATTGAAATAACGTTGCCAAAGTCATGTCGGCCCGGTAACATTTGACATCAAAATTGAGTCATGATCAGTGGCTCGTCTCGATCTGTGAAAGGTTTTTCACAAACCAGTCCCTCTGTGATAGTAAAAACGGGCCACATGCCACGACAAAATCAAACAGAGATTGACATTTATAAATAATTTATTCCGCATCAGAAAAAAACAAAGTGTCAAATTTAGGTGTTGCCGTAAATATTTGGCGACAGGTCGAGGAACAGTTGGAAATTCATGATTCCGAGAAGACCTCCGGTTCTGAAAATTATCTACCTTCGTCTGGCTTACCGTATTTTCTGAACTTGCAAAAAAAGCTGATTGGCCGTGTACCCCACTGTATCTCAGTCTATTTTTTTTCTTTTTGAACTGAGGTCAAATCCTCTTTGTCAAAATATAGCGATGCTGCTCGAGTCTACATCAGGTTAGTAGATACGCCATAGATAGATATATCATGTGGGTTATGTATATCTAATACATGTATATAAAATAGTGATACCACAAAACAACATGCATAATATCTAAAAAAAATATCCGAAAGTTATCTCTCTGGCAAACTGTGATGTCCGACATGGTTTGTAATGTTTGTAATAAAAAACATCTTTCCCCTAGGAATACCAGTTATCAATATATGAATATACTGCTTTAGAAAAACGATAGAACGTACAAATTGGCTAACCTACAGGTAAATCTGGATCTAGGGTGTGGTTTTTCTTCCTGGTCTGCTCGACAGTAATATCTAAAAATAGTTTGCTGTGTAACTAATATATATTTTTATTGCATATACCAGCAAAAATCAGAAAATGTGCGTATTCAAAATGGTAAAAATCAGGAAAAGCCCGAATGTGTCTGGCATCTTGAATGTAATTGTATATTAAATTGACAATAAATGAAATTAGTTACTGGAATTTAAGTACGGAATGTGAATTGAAACCTGTTTGAAGCAGTCATTGACATTTCTGGTCATATAAAGTGTAACTAGGA
The DNA here is from genome assembly GCF_978046115.1 of Saccoglossus kowalevskii. Taxonomy (NCBI): domain Eukaryota; kingdom Metazoa; phylum Hemichordata; class Enteropneusta; family Harrimaniidae; genus Saccoglossus; species Saccoglossus kowalevskii. Next base: position 13,498,878 of record NC_140658.1, read on the forward strand.
TATGATTTGTGTGACCAGTTATTTTATTTATGGGTTATAACAGAGGTCTGGCTTTTGTCACTCTGTATATTGAATGTGAGATCTACGAATGAATTCTGGCAATATAAACTGCAAAATGCCCTAAAGAATCGAGTTGTGAATTAGACGACAAACGCACATTTTGCATTGGCGATATCTCGCATCTCGGGGCCAGTCAATGACGTCAATGGCTAAAGGAATTAAGTTTTTTATCCTACATTGAACTTTTGATGTTGTCCCTAAATGCTGAACAACACTTCAAATTTATGCCACTTTATATGGTTCGCGAAGGGAACTTGAACTGTGTTCTCTGTTACGTGAGTACTTATTTGGGTAATTGTTCTGATTTAAACGAATCAAATGTAATATTTTATTTTATTTTTTGGAATTGGGATGGAAGTGTGGAACAGAAACAAACAGCTTTAAAGCAAATTAGTCTTTGTTAATTTATCATACATATGTAATGTGAATTGAGTGTGTTCCAAAAAATGCTGATTGAGCGGGACTGTGTTCCATTTATATATAGGGTCGCTCGCTTCTTTCAGTAATGATTATCGAAATATTTACGTGAAAAGGGAAATGCTGACTGCTTGGGTGCGAAAGTAGAGAGGCGAGAAAATGTTGATGTAGTTTTTATTAAAATAGCGATGCCAGGTTTCCAACCCTCAAATTACTGAACATGATAACCATGAATTGGTCAATGTCTGTCCTGTCTCGGCTTGAAAGACAGATGTCGCCACCGACACACCTTAAACTCGGCATGAAAAAACCAATGACGATCGACATTCAAAACAAATTATTACCTGGACACGAAATTATCGTCGAAAGACGAGATATTCACAAACATATTGTAATACCAAACATACGCAAATACACGAAGAGGTGTAAAGTTATGTTTTATGGGAGGCACATCGTGAAGAGTCAACAATCAGGAAAAGAAATCCAGAAAATACATCGATGTATTTTGCAAATCAGACAATCATACCGTACTTGTGTTGATGCATTATTGTGGCAGTACGTAACGTTACAATATTGTTTAAAGTACCATTTTGCATCCCAAACAAATCTAGGTAAAAGGGTTAGATTGAGTGCATATATAGATAGTTAAAAACTAAATATATTTGATTCTTTGACGGTTATTCGACGGCTGTAGAAACATGAATAGAATAGATACGTGTATACGACAGCAATATGGCTACACCATGTATGTCTAATAATAGTGATACCACAAAAGAACATGCATGATAGCTAAAAATATCCTAAATTTATCTATCTAGCATACTGTGATGTTCGACATGGTTTCTCTTTTTTCGCGAGGAAAACCGGTTATTAAAATATGAATATATTGCTTTAGAAAAACGCCAGAACGTATAAATTGGCTAACTTACAAGTAAGTCAGGATCTAGAGTGTGGCTCTCCTTCCCAGGTCTGGTAGACTGTGATATCGAAAAATGGTTTGCTATGTAAATAATATATATTTTTAATGCAGGTATTCGAAATGGTAACAAACAGCAAATACCCGGATGTATCTGTCCTCTTGAATATAATTAAGGTTGTATGCGCGGAAATGCACTGCGCATACGTTCTTCGCATTTGAAGCAGACTTTCAAGATGGCTGCCACAACAAACAAGTACGCTTCGCGATCGCCGATTGCACGTAAATTTAAAGGATTTTTGACCGAGAAAGACAAGAGAAGAAGATTGGCAGTTATCCAGGCGAACCGCCAACATAAGAAAGTTGCTAAAGTTGTTTTAGAATCAAATTCAGGTACGTACGTACGGTGTCAGTATACGACGTAAACTTTGGTCGAGTCGTCTGCAACTGTATCCACAACTCGAATCAATATATTTTCGCATTTTATTTGTTTTTATGGACATCGGATTATGCTTATTTTGGGGGAAACAGTGTTTATTTTTTCCTAATTCCTGTTACACTAAATAAAGAATTTGTGATAAAAAAAATATTTGACAACGAAGTTTGTCTGTCGCGTCGTCTGCAGCTTTCATTATTTATGACGAGGTGCCTTCAACCGCGAACTGGTAATTTTAACTATACGCACCAAACTCCCAATTTGAGGGCATGATTGTCCTCACACTTCCATATAACCAAGGGGATACAATTTTAACTATGAATAAACAGCATGTTCAAATATTTTCTATATTTTGCTGTTTTGGAATCCATTTATTTATTTTCATAGGGATATAAATTTAGAGCATTGAAATTTCATCTGTTTACTCTTCAGAAAAAAATTAACATGTAACATGATGAACTTGCGGTTGTGTTAAGGAAATTAAAATGAAAATACTTGCATATTATAGTAGATACTATATTTTATTTTTTCTATTTGTTATTGTGTCAAATATTTTTGTTCTAAATACATTGTAATATATATTTTTGGACATTTTTCTCCCAATAATTGTTTTTTCTGAAAATAAGCCATGACCTAAACATTTTTATTATTGTTATTTTTTACATGTACCTTATCTGAATGTGAGAGAGTTTCTCTTTTGCCTATGGCTCCTTTAGAAATGGTGATTTTGGAATAATGGTTTCTTTTTATTTCTGTAAATATTCATACATTTCCTATGAATAGCACAGATAGTATGTTAATATCTTACTGTTGTCAATATCTGTTAGCCAGTATAGTAGTGCAAATTGCATGAAATTTATTTACATGATGACTGTAATGATAATCTGATTTATCTTTACAGAAGTTACTTCAGAAAGTGCTATAAATTGGAATGTTGGACGCAGAATAGTACAGCTGTATGTTCTAGCTGAGGGATTAAAAGCCTGTGCTGTGTGTTGTGAACACCTTGTTCTGATGGATTGCCAGGAAGATAGACGATATGGTCTTGGTGGTGTACTGTATATACCTTGCCAGAGATGTGGTGCTGTAAATCATGTGTATACAGGTTCGACACATAGGAATGCCAAATCAAACCAAGGATTACCTATATTTGATGTAAATACCAAATTAGCCACCGGTAAGATTTACAGCCAAACTAAGGATTCATCTCAATTATTAACCTCTTATGTTCATATATTGGTGATCATACTTTTAGTAATGTAGGGCAGCAAAAACTAATCTTATAAAATGTTAATCTAAGTTGTTTCTTATTTCATAACATAGGAATGGTACACAGTGGAATGGGAGAGACTCATGTGAATAACTTTCTTGCCTCACTGAATATACCGCGTATACACCACAAGACATTAAAGAAAAGAGAAAGACAAGCAGGTCATGGTATTGAGAATGTTGCAAAACGACTGTGTGTTAAAGCTCTAACTGAAGAACAAAAACTTAGTTCACATGAAAATCAAGTTGATATTTCCTTTGATGGTGCATGGCAGCGCCGTGGCTCTGGCAAAGAATATAACAGTCTGTCAGGTCATGGTGCTGCTATAGGGGAAGCAACTGGTAAAATTATGGGATATGCTGTGCGTTCAAAGGGATGCAAAATTTGTCAAAATGGGGATATGAACACAAGAAAACCTGACTGTCGTAAAAACTGGACAGGGAGTTCCAAAGTTATGGAAGGAGATATTGCTGTTGAAGTGGTAAAAACTATTAACAAAACTAGTGCTAAAACAGTATCTTTAACTATGGATGATGATACAACAACCATTCATAAACTAAGAACAGAAATTAAGATATTGAAAAGAGACCAGATATGAACCACACCAAAAAAGGTCTAGGAAATAAACTATATGAACTTTCAAAAACTCACAAAATATTAACACCACGTGTTATCAAGTATTTTCAAACATGTTTTTCCTATGCTGTTACTCAGAATAAAGGTAGGCCAGCTTTAATCAATCAAAACGTGCTTGCCATTGTTCCCCATGCATTTGGATCTCATGAATCATGTGATCGTAAATGGTGTGGTTACCAACGTCAGTCGGATACTTACTGCCACAAACGTCTTCCATATGGTAAAGATCTTTCTGGGGTAGAATTGCGTAAAGATTTAAAATCTATTTTTTGAAATTTATGTTGCATGTGCAAATAAACATTCTCTTATGAGTTCAACACAAGCCAATGAAAGCTTTCATAACACTGTTGCTTCTAAAGCACCAACAAACAGACATTACAGTAAATCAGAAAGTTTAAATATCCGCATTGCAGCAGCAGTTTCACAGAAAAATAGTGGATACACATATGTTTGTAGTGTTAACAAAGAAAATGGACTATCTCCTGGAATTGTTTCACAGGTGAGGGGAATAAAACTAGACAATAAAGCAAGAAAAAGAAAGATGCAGACAGAAAACAAAAAATACAAACTTAGACGTATACAATTAAAAGAGGAGTGAAACAAAAAATGTAATGCTACTGAGTTAAGAAAAGGTGACACATACAACACAAACATTGCAATTAAAAATGACATTGATATTACATGTATTCCTGATTCTCCTGTTGTTGTATTTGATCTTGAAACAACATCATTTGGTATTGATTCCTCAATTTGTCAGATTGCTGCATCTTATGATGGTAAAATATTTGATGAGTATGTTGACCCCTGTCAGCCAATACATCCAGCAGCATCCAAAGTAACTGGGTTGACATATACATGTGGTAAACTGTTTCATAACATTATCACAGAAAGATGCTCTTGATAGTTTTATAGAATGGATTCCATTAAATTCTGTGTTAGTTGCACATAACTGTAAGAATGTTGATGCTAGGATTCTGGTTAGTTCTGTGCAAAGATATGGTCTTTTAGACAAACTGAAAAATAAACATTGCTGCTTTTCTGATACCCTCTCTGTATTTCGTGAAATTTTACCACATCGATCATCTTACTCTGAAGAAAACCTGGTTAATGATTATTTACACACTGAATACAGTGCTCACAATGCAAAACATGATGTACATAAGCTTCAACAATTGATTGGTAAATGTAATGTTGACATCAGCCATATTAGTAAACATAGCTTCTCTGTTGATTTTATTATGGAAGCTCTTGAATTTCTATTGTGTAAAAATAAAAATCTGTCTTCTCTTAGTCAACTAATAAGTAAGAAGGTAATTACAGAGTGCATGGCTGAGAAAATAGCTGCTTCTGGTCTGGCTTTTTGTCACTTGAACTTGGCTTATAGCAGAGGAGGGATAGATAGATTGGTGAAGTTGCTTAGTGAAGATTATTGTGGTCATCCACGGGTAACCTAGCATAAAAAAACATTCTTGTCACTATCACAGTTTTTTGAAAAGAAGTAACTATATTTAAAACAATTATTAATGACTCTTGTGATATTTTTTTTAGTTCACTAATCCATCCATTCGTTACATGACTTCTTTGAGAACACTAGACTGATATTTGGTATGTAAATGTCTCATAGGGTGAAAATGGGATTATTCATGCAATGTTGGGGGGGGGGGTGTCATTCAGTGATGCTATCAGTATTTTTCATTTTTTATTTATTCAATTTAAATGCCTAGCAAGAACCAATGAATTTTTTTTAATATTTTTTTTCTCAGGTGTTCCCTGTTTGAGGGCGCGATCACCTGGGTCAGAGGTGAGACTAACATGTGGTCTTTTGTTTACTACTTAGCGGCTGTGTACTTGTGGGATTATTCTGTGTGTATTTGGATGTTCTAATCTTGGTGTTTTTCCAGTGATTTCTCTAGGTGCAGTCCAAATACAGTAGGTGTGTCTTGTTTACCCGAGTTTTGCGAGAGTTTGAGCTGGCCAACATGTGTTTTTTTTCATGTGGTTGATTACATGCATGTTGATTTCCCATTTTAGAGCTATGTTTTCAACTTTGTTTATTATTTTCATATAGCAATGACAAAGGTCACGTAAATGATCCAACATGGCCTTCAAGATTATTGAAACTGACAATTAAACTATTTTTTTTCTCAAAAAGTAGTGCATTAGCATACCATTTTCAATGTATAATATGGAATAACTTCAGAAGTACTCAACATATACACAATTTCAAGAGATTTCCATGGATGAAATTTTTTGTAGGACAGTTTCTATGAATTTTTGTATCTAAAATACAAAACCAAATGAAGGAAACTATTGTTTTCTTTAAATAGGTAATTTCTTAAATTCATTAGAATTGAATTTAAATATGAACTCATATTATGTGTTGATAGGATAAAACCAATTTCAGTGAAAATTTGGATTAAGACTGAGTATAAATGACAACTTAAGTTATTTATGAAAGCTACTTAAAAATGCTGACTCAGCATAATTGTGAGTTGTGTATCTTAAAAATTAGTACATTAACCCATGTTTTTTTCTTTTCTATAAGTTTAGAGTAATATGTCCTCTACACCTGTAGTATTTTAAACGATTTTCCATGGATTTTTTTTATTTTGTAGCATACATCCTTAATTAAATGAACATTTTTTTTCTATTTGTAAATTAAATTAAAATAAATGAGATTAATTTCTGGAACTTAAGTACGGCACGTGAATTGAGACCTGTTTGAAGTAGTCATTGACATTTCTGGCCATATAAAGTGTAATTAGAATATGATTTGGGTGATCAGTTATTTGATTTATGGGTTGTAGGGGAGCAGAGGTCTGGCTTTTGTCACTCTGTACATTCAATTTGAGATCTAAGAATGAATTATGACGATAAAAACTGCAAAATATTCTAAATATCGAGTAAAAAACAGGTTGTGAAATAGATGTCAAACGCCCATTTTGCATGGCGTTATTTCGCCTCTAGAGGGCCAGTTAATGAGACATCAGTGAAAACTGATAACTGAACCCATTCATTCAAGTACGTCAATCCATAGAAGTGCTACTATAAAAGACCTTGTTTAGTGTCAATTTAAAAGTTCAAACATGGTGCGATGTTGTGCGTATTAATTCCATAACGATTCATGTTATTTTTATGGAAATCCCAAGTGAAAAATCACGTTGTTGCTTGCGATAAATCGACAGAAGAACCAACATGAAAGTGAAGACACATACAACGTTCTATATTTTAGTAAACAGTGAGTAAATAAATATTGGAACGAGGTAAAACTAAATTATAAATATGCTAACATCACTTGAACTACAGTGCTCATCTTGCCTAACTTATCACTTTATAATCAACCGTTTATCGTCTAAACGACCGCATTCTATTGTTTTTTTCTTCTCGCGCGCTCATTGAAAACACCAACCGCTCGACCAATCACTGATTGCTGGCACAGGAGTGGTCGGAATGGCGGTTTCAATGATACACTTTGGAGGATACAACGAGTATTAACTATCATTAAGGGACAACGTCAAAAGATCGATGTCAGATAAAAAACTTATTTCCTTTAGTTTGGGGGTGGGATGGGGGGGGGTAGTTTGACCTCAAAAGGTTTCCATCCCACAAAAACGATTTTATTTTTTAATGAACTCAAAGAAATCATGGAGTATTTGTAGTTCGTTTTTTTCTATCCAATCATGGACAAAAATAACAGAATATGAAAACAAAACATCCAAGACGAGATAATGATTTGACCCGGGTGAAAATATTTGCGTCAAATGAGGTCAATTTCAGGGCATGGACCTAGAAATAACTGCTATGCCATACTAATGTTCGATTATTAATTTGTATTTAATGGTGAATGTAGTCTGACGACATGATCAATATTTATCAATTGAGTTTCAGTGGGGGGGGGACTAAAGGAATTAAGTTTTTTATCCTACATTGAACTTTTGATGTTGTACCTAAATGCTGAACAACACTTCAAATTTATGCCACTTTATATAGTTCGCGAACGCAACTTGAACTGTGTCCTCTGTTATGTGAGTAGTTATTTGGGTTATTGTTCTGATTTTATCGAATGAAATGTAATATTTTATTTTATTTTTTGGAATTGGGATGGAAGTGTGGAAGAGAAACAAACAGCTTTAAAGCAAATTAATCTATGTGAATTTATCATACATATGTAATGTGAATTGAGTGTGTTCCAAAAAATGCTGATTGAGCGGGACTGTGTTCCATTTATATATAGGGTCGCTCGCTTCTTTCAGTAATGATTATCGAAATATTTACGTGAAAAGGGAAATGCTGACTGCTTGGGTCCGAGAGTAGAGAAGCGAGAAAATGTTGATGTAGTTTTTAATAAAATAGCGATGCCAGGTTTCCAACCCCCAAATTACTAAACATGATAATCATGAATTGGTCCATGTTTGTCCTGTCTCGGCTTGAAAGACAGATGTCGCCACTGACGCACCTTAAACTCAGCATGGAAAAACCAATGACGATCGACATTCAAAACAAATTATTACCTGGACACGGTCGATAGACATTTCAAATTTTCAAAATTATCATCGAAAGACGAGATATTCACAAACATATTGTAATACCAAACATACGCAAATACACAAAGAGGTGTAAAGTTAGGTTATATGTGAGGCACATCGTGAAGAGTCAACAACCAGGAAAAGAAATCCAGAAATTACATCGATGTATTTTGCAAATCTGACAATCATACCGTACTTGTGTTTATGCATTTATGCAGTACGTAACGTTACAATATTGTTTAAAAAAATATTGCATCCCAAACAAATCTAGATAAAAGGGTCAGATTGAGTGCATATAATTATAGATAGTTAAAAACTAAATATATTTGATTCTTTGACGGCTATTCAACGGCTGTAGAAACATGAATAGAATATATACGTGTATACGACAGCAATATGGCTACACCCTGTATGTCTAATAATAGTGATACCACAAAAGAACATGTATGATATCTAAAAATATCTTAAATTTATCTCTCTAGCAGACTGTGATGTCAGACATTGTGATTGTAATGTACAAAACCCAAGAAAATCAATATACTGCTTTAGATAGAACAGTAGAACGTATAAATTTGCTTACTTACGGGTAAATCTAGAGTGTGGCTCTCCCTCCCAGGTCTCGTAGATTGTGATATCGAAAAATAGTTTGCTGTGTAAATAATATATATTTTTAATGCATGTATTCGAAATGGTAACAAACAGCAAATACTCGGATGTATCTGTTCTTTTGAATATAATTAAATGAACACTTTCTTATATTTGTAAATTAAATTAAATTAAAATAAATGAGATTAATTTCTGGAACTTAAGTACGGCACATAAATTGAAACTTGCATGAAGCAGTCATTGACATTTCTGGCCATATAAAGTGTAAATAGGATATGATTTGTGTGATCAGTTATTTTATTTATGGGTTATAAGGGAGAGGACGTCTGACCTTTGTCACTCCGTACATTAAATTCGAGGTCTAAGAATGAATTCAGGCGATAAAAACTGTGAAATGCCCTAAATATCGAGTAAAGAACGGGTTGTAAATTAGACGACAAATGCCCATTTTGCAAGGCATTATTACGCCTCTAAAGGGCCAGTCAATAATATTATTCACATGCACAATTTGTGCACACCCTGATTCAAAATGACCAAATGACGGCCAATTTTGTGCTAAAAAATCATCAAATATCAAGCATTTCTGGCATTTATTTGCAGCCGTCCATCTCTGAGGTGACAGAGGCGGCGGTCGCTACCTCAGAGACACTGACGGTGGTACAGCGTGTTCCCACTGGGGTGCTGACATCGATGGTGAGTACAGAGGTGGGATCAGTACAACCTTTAGTGACTGAACTGGTCCGGTCCACCGAGACTTCATCGGCGCTTATGCAACCTGGGTACAGGGACAGATCTCATTGTCTTCCTGTATCGATGTTAGTCAGATGTAATTTTGAGGATCGGATGTATCATCTTTTTTTAGGTATTTACGTTAGTTGAGGTTTGTATTCCAATGTTAAGCATACTCTTGTCCCCGACAACCAAAATTATCATAGATTTATTTAGACATTTTCGGATGTTGTTGTCAGTGATCAGCTGGCCCATTGATGCCAAGTAGCTTAAATATATTGGGATGCATGCTGTGTACTCTGAAACTATGATTTTGAGAAACTGCTGTGACTATTTGATATGTGCATTTGCAGTGCATATTTCCAACAACCCGTCAAGTGAGAATTTTCTTCCCAATATGGCGTCATTCTATGCAGGAATTGCCATTGGTGATGTCGCAAGTTAATAAAGACCTTCCACTACCTCCATAACACGTGAAGGCCTGTCTCCGTTATTTTTTTACGTGGTCGCTGACGCAGAAATCTACAAAAAATCACACAACGCAGTCACGTCCCGAAATCTGCGTCATAGTAGTTATCGAGCGGGTAACCTTTTGAATACACGATTTTCCCGTACCAGAGTGATGGAGACTTTTATTCGTATCAATTGTTCTGACCATAAAACTTACAGATATATGATACTGCGAATATTTCTTACATTATAGACCATTTACATTATTTATTAGTCGTTTAAGCTATTACTACCCCCTGCTCAATTGACACCTTAAAGGTACTGATGTATCAATTTCTTCTTTTCTTCAGATATAGCCTATATACTATAAAATATACTATGAAACACGTCATTATGCCAGCACGATAACGACAGATACGACTGCTGATTGGCGGTATAAGACCCATGTAACCAAAGCATGTGAAATATGTACTGAATCAGATATTACATCTAGTGACACTCGGGGTTTTGAACAGGGGTTCGTGTTCATGGATCTGGGAATTTTGTCTCGCTTGGCTGATAACACTTACACGTAGAGATACAAGATTCGACCCAAAGGAATACACATTAGTTCATTACAGATAGTTCAGCTTTATTCACCCATTTTTCTCCTTCATTCCCCATCTTACAATAGGTTACAAACTCTTTATTTTAAAAGCCAAGTCTCCAAGGCGTGACAGGGTAAACATGCGATCAGCCAATCACTACCCTCGTTGGCACGATCACGTGTATACCAGGGATGTGTCTTACGGTTAAAGCCTTGCAAAGTTACCACTACTAAATATAATAAGTAAACAATCTAGTTATCAAATTCCTGGAATATATGTTGCGAATGTAAAGTTTCTATCATAACAACGTGATGATATTTAAACTCAGCTAACTACATTCATCCAAACATCTTATAGTTCTAACTATATTGTGCATGCATACAATATTAAAAAGAATGACAAAAACATTATATAATATACGTTATCAGACACAAATCATCGTTAAACTAAGCAGTAATGATTTCATTCTCGTGATTTAACTCTGAGTTTAATACCATTCGGTGGAGACACCATAGCTCGGTTACCAAACACAGGAGGATTCTGTAAATGAAAAATAAATAAATAAAAAAATCCATTGTATTTACATTTTGAACGTTGTTTTTATTCCATTTGATTGTGTGTGTTTATATTTTGCACTTTTCTCTCTGCAAGCGCCATGAATTTTTGTCTTGTTTTAATTATAATTATGTCTGCATTAACACTATTTTTAATTGTCTCTGACAAAATCTAATTCATTGATTTTCATTGCAAAAGTAAACATAAATGTCATGAAAATTTGTCCATAACCATTTTAGTTATACCTACAATGGTGACGAATCATCCAAAAAGCCATATCTTCATAGCAATTGGACCAACTCTCCCAAACATATAATCGAGTGGTTCATGTTTCAATAAATGTAACCCTACCTATGTATTTTATGAAATGTTGATTATAAACGTTTTAGGTTTGAATGATTTAACAACCAAAATGACAATCAAATCCCGACCTCTTCCGAAATCTAAATACAATTTTACTATTAGTCTTTATATCAAAAGAAACCCTCTCCTGACAATAATTAAATATAAAAAATAATTTATAGAACAAACCACGCCAACTAAAATATAACCGCCTAAGTGGGGGAAATAGATATATTCCTTATCACGTGGTATGTACCTCCGTTTCTGCACAGGGTTCAAAGGTGAACTTCTGCAGTACACGAACCAATCCAATCTTTGCTTCAATCAATGCAAATCTCATACCAATACAGTTACGAGGTCCAGCACCAAACGGTATCCAGGCATATGGATGTCGCTTCTCTTTCTCTTCTTTAGTGAATCTATAATGAAGAAGTATGTGAAAGAATAATTTCATTACTAGTTTATTTAAAGCAGGAGGGTCGTCACCTGCGCACGCGCGGGAATTGAGTTCCAAGCGATGATAACAACACACGCTAAGAACGCAAAAGCTCATGGGTAGACGCTTGTTTGTAAACAATGACACGCTAGACCACCTGACACATGCGTAAGTGACGATTCCCCCGCTTTGATGACGTTCAAGTGTTGTTCAGACATCACAATTGGATAAATATAAGCACACGCAAATTACGAGCCTATATCTAACAATATGCATTCTAGAAGAAACGTTTTGGTTATAGAAAAATGGTGGCTCGAAACAGCGTGTTGTTGAACGCAGACAAACATTGCATGATCACAACTCACATATAATTTGTCATTACCCCACACGTACAGCACGTTGAAAGACCAAATAAAAATAATATACTATTTTTGTAAATTTGTTTATACACACCTTTCTGGGATGAACTTCTCTGGATCTGGATAATTGTCTGGATCATGATGGATGACATAAGGAGAGACGACCACAGTCATTCCTTTGGGGATATTTATTCCATTAATATTAACGTCTTGGTTGCATTCGCGAATCAGTCTATGAGTACAAGTTAAAGAAAAGAACATATAATATGAACACAGTTATCGTCACTCAGGTAATGCAATATTCCTAGTAATGCAACTGTATTGAGCATAATCTTCAGAACTCCCATTTCGCAGAATTAACTAATATGCTTCTCAAATTAATGTCACATAGCCAAAATGTAATCGGCTGGTTCTGAAATATGGAAATATCACAAATTCCAACGTTTCATAGATGATTTTGAAAATTGTCAAATGGTTGCTACTATAAATATCACTACATACCTGCGATGAGGGGGAAATATTCTGAATGTCTCTGAAATTACCATATCCAAATATGTCATCTTGCTGACTGCCTCAAATCCAACAGCGTCATAGTTACACATGACCTCATCAATTTCTCTCTGTAACTTCTCTTGCGTTTCCGGATTGGTTGCCAAATTATAGCACACCAATGACATCGCGGCGTGGATACTTCCATATCCAGCAACCAGGAAGACAATAGACTGTTGTAATAAGATGAGATCATTCATTAGATAGTAGCATGACTGGCGAGCATACTAATGACTGATGACTTGGATAATTAGTGATTTGAAAGTTTAGAAACACCATTGAATTTTAGATACAACACTAGTTCAGGAGTGTAGAAGTATGTAAGGTTTGTGAAATAAAGTATTTAGGGAAGAGAAGAGAAGGGACCGGAATGCAGATGCAGGATATAAAAATGGATATATAATATATATAATAAACCCGAGCCAACAAAACATTTCTCGTGAAGTCATCTTCTGGATCACCATGTTTTACCAAAATATCACTCAGGCCACCATTTTAGACAGAAATATGATTCGTCGTGCTGATTCTTTTAGTTACAAAGAAGATGGAATAGGAATAGGAATTTGTGTTCAACGTACCTGTGCAATTATTTCATCCTTACTTAATCTCTTACACGAATTAACTGAAGATGGCATGTCTTCTTTAATATATTCCCCTCCGTTCTCGTCTTTATCATCAGCATCCTCTTCATCTTCTTTGTTCTTTACATATTCATCATAAACATCGTGGGCATTTAACATGAGTTGTAAGAAGTCAACTCTCTGTAAAAAGTTCGTCTGATTATAATTCAAGACATATGTTGTCATGATCGTATACATTATAATTAGTACAGTAATACGACAAAGCAATTCACTATTAGGTCATGTAGAACTATTATGCAAGGCAGGCTGGCTGGTACATGACCTGATTCGTTTATCAGATTTAATATCACTGAAATGGACCGTAATATCACTTACCTGGCTAGCATCTTCGTCACTTTCTCTTAACTTTATAGCCTGCTCAATAACGTCAGTAAAATAGCTAATAGTTTTTTTCGGAATAAATGGAATCTTAAACAAGTTCAGGAGTGGAGTAAGAAATGGAAAGAAAACTAGAAAAAAAGACAATATATGAGATTGTTAAGCTCTTTTAATATTGCGATATTATTGATGTCTATAATTGCTTTATTCCAAGTACAGTGCAAGACTAAACGAAATATTCCAGGGATGTTTTAAACCTAGGTGAATTAACAACCCCCATATAAGTACTTACACACAATAGCAAACACCGGGTGGAACACACCAGTTTTGAATACCGCTTTGGCGTTTTCCACAAATGGATGTTTTGGTTGCGATTGCGAACTAATATCTACCCCAAATCCAGCACTTGCAATAGTGTCCATAACATAACCACCAAACAAACTGAAAGATAACCATGTATGTATCTTTTCAAAATACTGTTAAAATGGTACCTATACTGTTTGCAAGCTTTAGTTGAAAGGCCTTTTAATATTGAAATCAGAAATGTGAAGTATTTTCCCATTAATCGATCAAGTGATTATCCTCTTTAACACATTCTGCAATATGTCGAATTCGGGTGCGTGCCAAATAAAACAAACTTAGAAAGTACAATGATATTCATGAGCAAATTTGTTGTCACATATAAATCCTTCTAGATTTTCTGAGTGGCATATTTGCTGTCCATGGACAAATAAAAAGGCTATTTATTCTATATATAAACAGTTTCAAACCAAATGTGAATCACAATACAACTTACAACTGATAAATCCCACAGTTTATATTTCTTTATGTGAAGTGTGACATTTTCTATTTTCTTATTTGGAGGGTCAGCTGAAACAATTTGCATTTCTGTATTTGCAGTGTCATATAAGACAGTCTGTGTCCAGTATTTAGATTGTGACAATTTGTGTCCAGTTTGTATTTATTCCTTCGGAGAGTAATTGTTTGAATTCAGTATTGTAAGTGTATTGTAACTAATTGCGACAATTTGCATTTCCTTATTTTGGTGTTTGACAGTTTGATTTATTTAATCTGTGTGTGACAATTTGTATTCCCTTATTTGGTGTGTAACAATTTGCATTTCCTTATTTGGTATTTGTCAGTTTGATTTCCTTATTTGGTGTGTAACAATTTGTATTCCTTTTTTGGTGTGTGACAATTTGCATTTTCTTATTTGGGGTGTAACCATTTGCATTTCCTTACTTAGGGTGTGACAGTATACCTTTCCTCAACTTTGCAAGTTTCTGTTAAATTAAAGTATCTTTGCTGGAATAATCTTTCACATTATAAATTATGATTTTGAACCATACATCGATTAAATATGTACTTTTATATTAACAATATGAATTTGATTTCATAGTGAAAATACTTACTCTTTACACTCTACTATTTTTCCTTCTTTGCAATGTGCCTCCATGTTTTTTATTAACTCATCGGCACATCTGCTGATGAGAGGAGACATCTGAAAAATTATAGAAAAAGTTAAATGTAGCTGAAGGTACATATGCAGATTCGCGAACACTTAAGACCTGTACTGATTTTATTATTATATTAATATATTTATTTAAACCCTTTTGTATATACACTGTTAACATTTCGGA
Source organism: Saccoglossus kowalevskii (assembly GCF_978046115.1). Taxonomy (NCBI): domain Eukaryota; kingdom Metazoa; phylum Hemichordata; class Enteropneusta; family Harrimaniidae; genus Saccoglossus; species Saccoglossus kowalevskii. Next base: position 13,514,351 of record NC_140658.1, read on the forward strand.
GCCCTACTACATATGAACCTTATTACAAGTTCAATTTTAAAATACTGTTAGTAAAATCAGCTAGTCATTATAAAATTACAAATTAATTCGTGATTGTTTGCATTTTACTAACGAAATGACTTTTGTTTAAAAACTGTTGACACAATTAAGACGTTGTATTTAACGATTATTCGGTGCCAACTTGAGCACGCTTGTAAAGCCTAGTCACAAAAATGTATATATATATAAATGTAAAACTAGGAAAGTATTAGTTTAATTAATTAATTTTAATTCATCACTGAATCAAAGAAGTGAAGTGTTATATTCTGTCAAACAAAATTTTTAATCCAACGACGTTAACACTTATTTGGTTAGGTGTACATCACAAAACTTACCAGTGTCATTTTGGAGCGACTGAAAGAAGGGGTCAGCGTTTTCCGTATAACCTTCCAACGCTCATAATCAAGTTGTAATATATCTGAATTCATTGGTTTGCTATTTAGACGATAGCTCTGGAAGAAATCATAGCAATTCCATGATATAGTTGGCGTGTTATTGCAAACGATTTAAGGTTAGCCCGCACCAAATCCAACTCGCCCGAGCAACAAAATGTATAAAATCGTCACGGCCACGTACTTCTAATGCATACATGTAATCATTTAGCAATTTTGTTGAAAGGGGTTTGCGGGGATTTCACTAGAATTTTTTTTTACTTATTGCAGGTATACCTGTCCAGGAGTAACGTTAGTTCATTTCAATAAACGGAATGCATGATTGTTGATGAGTTCGGTAACGTCAAAAATAAAGTATTTGAATAGGTAATAAACAGACTGCTGATTAACTTTAAAATTCATAGGCGTGTGGAGTGCTGATATATACGTTCAGTTTGAAAACGTATTGAAATGACCCACAGATCAAGGTCGTCATCGCCACTTTTACATCGAACTCGACAACACCGTTACCGTAAGATCAAAATCACTAGTGTTTGAAATCGAACTCGTATTCGTCGAGTTGGTTTTGTGCGATTTGGTTTACGTGCGACTTTTTTTCGGTACCCATTGCATCTTTGAGTTAATAACGGCGAGAATATATTCATTAAACTTTTCTTGACAAGAGTGGGAAATGTTACCTCACTTGCCAACAATAATACTATGATTTTAATAGACCATTTTCAGTTCACTGCGAGAATCACGCGTTATGCGTGAAATCGAACGTAAAAACAAGCTGTACACATTTGATGATACACAATTTCAATTAAGTAAGGATATCCGAAAGCAATATTCCTCTGTCGAAGATCGGCCGGTCGATGTGAGCTACGAAATAAAGAAATTCTAGTTCAAAATCAAATCATTTGATTTTTGCAGCAGACGTTCGACGCGCGTCTTTCATGCATTTCGCGAGATCTCGCAGTTGAACGGAAAATCACCTATTATAATACCACGTAGCAATGAACGTTGTATACGGTACTGTAAATAAATCTTATTCAGAAATATTCAAAAAAAGAAAATCGCGCGTTACAAGAGTCCGCCATTGTTGCCTCCTTAAGCGCAGCTCCGGCTAGCGCTATTTTTCAACTTCATCGATTCTGCTCTAGATTTCCCAGCGTTTATAGATTTTCAGTTGCGCATGTTCTGCAGAGGAATTGTCCTACATATTCCTCCGGGCATTTTCTTTGTTTTAAATAGCTCACGTTTATTACTCAATGCATGTCCGATGCCATAACATACGGGACACTTGAACTGCTACAGATGGATGATATATTCGAATGCGTTACTCCACAGAAAGTGATTTTAACTCGCTTTGGGGATTTATTATACGCATAGCTCTGTTACCTATGGCGCTGAGCACTCGACAATTTTCGTTAATATACTCATGTTAGTGTATTCTGTTTTTCAACCGGATAAATGAAAACACAAAGTAATTAATCGCGGAAGATATATGCCGAGGCGTTTGTGCATCATTGTACATTTTTTCTAAAGAAAATCTAGGCTAAATTATCGCTGGTTTTTCGGCGCTTTCACATCACATGCACAAACCTTTCTTATTTGATCGGACCATAAGAAAGGCAGTAATAGCTCTCATTCGAATTCATAAATTTAGCAAATGTGTTTGTGTAATCACGTGGCAATTATTGTCAGGCCCAAACCAAGCACTGTATGAACGCTACTTTAGACCACTCATGTTATCTTCCGCAAATGGCTGTTCATGGCCACACCCTTTGATCTGGGCCAATAACAGCGACTCGGGAACAATAATTATATATAACAGGCGAGGCTAATAACATTACATTACATTCAAGTTCGGTGCATTCATAAAACTTTAACTTTATTTATACACACTGAAAGCTGTTGTAGCCCACTTCTGTGTATAGGTTTGCGACGCAAATTTATTGAGTGTGCATCCAGCTTGTGATTACCTTTCTGTTCTTGAACGATGAAAAGTGTTTTACACATATCTGTTTACACATCTCAGGGTCCGTGACGAGTAACGTTGGACTACGTCCTTCATAGATTCTGAATTATAAATTTCCAAAAAAAAGAGGAACATAAATACAAGAACATATCAATTTAAATTTGATTTGAGATTTGTATCTTAAAGACGCATCGAATGGGAATATGCACGTTGTAATCATTGCATCATCAGATGAGATAGATATCGCAATTTACATAATTATTTCAACAGACAATATAGTAAGAACCGTCAATATTTTTACTACGGATACACAATATTCACGAAATTAATTTTTCATGACATTTACTGTGACTAGTTGCAAATACATACTTCGATTGGTTATTTTGTATCATGACGTATGATTTGAATAATAATGAAATAATTTCCAAATATGCAAATAGAGACATACCCGCACACTTTTCCGTACTTCTTTGTCCATTCTAAGTGCTTAACTATCACTTCCTGGCAGAACAAATAATTATAAGCAATCAATATCGAGTTGTAATATAAAATACAATATTCTATGATTCAATTTAGGACATAGAGGACGTCTGATCCGCTGTACAAAACAATAAGATGTCTGTATTGTCTACAAATGACCCTTACCTTTCTATACTCTAATATGTTGCCTATCAGTGCCCATGGTGTCGGACCACGGACTCCCATTTTCTTGAAAGTAGAGAATGTCCATGTTGAGTACCTGCCAAAAGAACGAACATATATTTCATATATTCCCTATGACATACATATTGTGTTAAATTGTCTTAGGGTAATGTAAAAAGCCGAAAAACTACACCTAAATCTAAAACCTCCCCTTTTGCAATTAATATTAAAGACTTTCCTGATTTTGTACAATGTGAGAATATGGATGTTTATGCCAATGGAGCCAAGATGTATGGGGGTCGCATGTAATGGGGCGATTGTCAGGTAAAGCATATATATTGCATTAGATGTTGAGTAGACTAAGAATTGGGCGAGCGTGAAATGCGCTATGCTAAAAGTATACCATCTTACCGAGGAAGGATTAAGAGACAATTCAGACAATCTAGACTTGCTAAGTTTGAAACGGCTACGCAATTAATTTTGCTAAAACATTATTTGGCGCTACGATGGATTGAACCGTCAGGTATTAAAAATACAGTAGATGCACTAATGGATTTATTTGCTAGAGAGCAGTATCTATACACTTGCAGTTATGAAGTTGAAATGCAAGTCGGAGAGAGTGCCCTTAATACTATGGGTGAGATGGCTACCTGCGTTGATTGCTGTGATGAAAATCGACAGTACACTGGTATTCACAATACATCTACATGTGTACTAAAAACGCTGTGTTGCTGGTATGCTAAGTTGGGTCATGACCAAATCCTGGTCAATGGATGATGGTAAACATCTTGGCTCTTAGGTGCACTCATCGCAATTGAGCGAGGAAGAAAGCACTTTACTAATTGGTGGATCTAGAATTAGGACTGGTATAGCAGAATTTGAATTGTATACACCATAATACACTGGGAGGGGACCCAGTTTTGAATACCCTTTATGGTATAATAATAAGGCAGAGAAGCATCATCATGCCCCCATAAGGCTAGGCTTCCAAGGAAAGGGCAAGGGGTGTTCAAACAGAAGTTCCTATGACACTTATATCAGAAAACGGTCATAGCCAAGTTTGCAAGGTAAATTTTCCGGGAGGTCACATACCTTCTCTAGGGTGTTAATATTGAAAAAATCCGAACTCAGTGGGAAAAAAGACCGTAGGAAAAGTGTTCTCTGAAAGTAAACTGACTTACGTAGTGCATGGGGTAGAGACAAGATCACAGTTTTGGTCTAGGGACAAACCAAAATTCCCTCTTAAGGTCCAAAGTGTTTCATTAAAAGTTTTGATCACAACTGAGGGTTAAAAGCAGCACAAAATAGTGATCCAACTTTGATGTGAGCAAGGGAATTGGCTACAAAAGTACTGAAAATAAATACTGGCACTTCAAATATCTACAATTTCCTCTTTAAAATAGGGTTGCTGTATCGTCATTTTCACTCCCCATCATTGTCAACACACTTATCCAAAAGGGGAAATAGGAAAGTTCCCTTTGGGTACGATACTTTTTAATAAGGTGATGGATTTTGTTGAATTCATAAAACTTGGCACTTTAAAAGGTGGGAGTCATCGCGCCACGCATGTGCGAGATATATGGGTCTAAAATAAACAAAGGTGGCGACTTTGACTGTTGTACAGGTAAATGAGTACAAACTGAAACGTTACCAAGCTTTAATTATGTATTTTTAGGTGATTGGAAGATATACGTATCAAAGGACTTACCGGCGGTAATTCGTACAAATCGCGCCCAGGTTAACCTCATACTTGTGTTACCCATTAGAAGAGCGCATTGGATTGTGTAAAAATCAATATTTATCAACACAAATTTCCCACAAATATCTCACCACTGCCCTTTAATTGGTCATCACTATATCATAACTGTGGTCGATTATGCAATCCGTGCAACAGAAGTTGTAGCTGAAGCATTGTTCCTTATGCATATGCATTGTTGGTTAGTAGTCCCGGAACTAGTATTTACAGACCAGGGTATACAGTTTGTGAGTGATGTGATTGGGGAGGTGAGTAAGCTGTTGTCAATTAAGGAGCTGACTACTACTCATAATCACTCACAATGCAATGTTCTGCTACATTGTTTTAGTGCCACTTTAAAGGACATGTTTACTGAATAACAAAAAGAATTGGGATTGGTATATATCACCTATATTGTTTGCATACTGTGAGCAGGTTCAGGCTGGCTCAGGCTTCTCACTTTTTGAACTAGTGTGCGGTAAGGTCTGTGGACAGAGGAGGCTACCAATCCAGAGGCCATCCCCAATAAGACTATGTACTTAACATGATAATTGTTTGAAATCCCCCTGGCCGATAGCACAGCAGGAAGTTAAATGAGAGATATAGATTGCATTTTGACAAAGAAAAGTTGGTGACCAGGTTTTGCTTTTGTTGCCCACTTCTGTAGGTGAACTGCGTATGCAATGGCAAGGGCCATATGAAATTAAAGAGCGAGTAGGGCAGGTGGACTATCGCATAGACACAAATGGTAAACTGAAATTATACTATACCAACATATTAAAAAAGTATGAGAGAAAGACCTTGAATACAGGTGAGAAACATTTTATTTTATTACGCACACACAAGTAGATGCTTTAGAGCTGTTAACATGCATATCCACAGACCAGATCAAGCAGATGATGGTTTAAGTATCGGTCTCCAGACATAATTTGCAACTCCTTTGATAGACAAAAAATAGTCATTAAGGAGGTGAAAGATATGTTAAATATGGGCGTCATAGAACGGTCTGATTCACCCTTATCACGCTCTTATTGTCCTGATTAGGAAAGGCGCTGTTTGGTGACATCATTCTGTATATTGAGAGGCCTATAATCACACTGAATAATCCCAAACTGCAATAGTTCCAAGAAATGAGAATTCTTTTTGTACCATTGCACACTTTCTAGGGACATGGACAGCAATAACAAACACAAAATGACAAAGCAATGTACATTTGGTAGCAATACAATATTGCTGCTTTGACCTGATGTTTTCTCCAATTATATTTCATTAAAATCTCCAAAGTTAAATTATTCCAATTTGTTATTACCAAATTTCAGTGTACACAATCACAATCCAGGTCTAAATCATATATTACTTACAGATATAGTAGAGATCCCACTATTCCAAGAATCAAACTTATGGGGGATGACATGAGAGACGACAAAAGCAGCTCCATCACTTAGTGCTTATTCTGTTGCTCCACCTATAAGACAAATTATCTGCGATGAAATTTTACATTCCTTTAATACAAATTTAAAGATGGGCATATTCTGCATATTGTTATGTATAAGTGCTGGACGTAGGAAGTGTAAATAGTAATTCATTTGACAAGTCTAAAACGTTTGTTCAAATAAACTGCCACTAGGCTATAATATATGTGGCAAATCAGTTGATTTATTTGTTTGAACAATTAAAGTTTAAACCATATGGATAATGGATATCACTGTTTGACAACAAAATTTTGTAATAATACTGAAATTAGCATATTTGAAAACTATTCATTAATTCAATAAACAAATGGCCATAGTCTACATCACGACTGTAGATACACCATAGATTCATCGTGTGGGTTATGTATATCTAATATATAAAATAGTGATACCACAAAACAACATGCATAATATCTAAATATTTCCTAAAGTGACTGTGATATCCGACATGGTTTGTAATGTAAGAAAAGAAAATTAGTTCTTAATATATAAACATATTATTTTAGAAAAAACGCCAGAATGTATAAATTTGCTAACTTACAAGTAATTCTGGATGTCGAGTGTGGACTTCCTTCCCAGGTCTGGCAGACAGTGATATCTAAAAATGGTGTGCTGTGTAACTAATATATATTTGTATTGCATATACCAGTAAAAAACAGAAATTGTGCGTATTCAAAATGGTAAAAAACAGGAAATGCCCGGATGTGTTGAATATAATTAAAAACACTTTTTTTCTATTTGTAAATTAAATTAATTCCTGGAACTTAAGTATGGAATGTGAATTGAGACCTGTTTGAAGCAGTCATTGACATTTCTGGCCATATAAAGTGTAACTAGAATATGATTTGTGTGATCAGTCATTTTATTTATGGGTTGTGGTGGAGCAGAGGTCTGGATTTTGTCAATCTGTTCATTGAATGTGCGATCTAAAAATGAATTCTGGCGATAAAAACTGTGAAATGCCCTAAATATTGATTATAAGTCGGGTTTTGAAGTAGACGACAAACGCCCATTTTGCATGGCGTTATTTCGTTATTTTAAATAGGGCAATGCCGACTCCTTTGGACCGAGAGTAGAGGAGCGAGAACAATTTTTATGTTTTTTTTATTGAAATAACGTTGCCAAAGTCATGTCGGCCCGGTAACATTTGACATCAAAATTGAGTCATGATCAGTGGCTCGTCTCGATCTGTGAAAGGTTTTTCACAAACCAGTCCCTGTGTGATAGTAAAAACGAGCCACATGCCACGGCAAAGTCAAACAGAGATTGACATTTATAAATAATTTATTCCGCATCAGAAAAAAACAAAGTGTCAAATTTAGGTGTTGCCGTAAATATTTGGCGACAGGTCGAGGAACAGTTGGAAATTCATGATTCCGAGAAGACCTCCGGTTCTGAAAATTATCTACCTTCGTCTGGCTTACCGTATTTTCACAACTTGCAAAAAAAGCTGATTGGCCGTGTACCCCACTGTATCTCAGTCTATTTTTTCTTTTTGAACTGAGGTCAAATCCTCTTTGTCAAAATATAGCGATGCTGCTCGAGTCTACATCAGGTTAGTAGATACGCCATAGATAGATATATCATGTGGGTTATGTATATCTAATACATGTATATAAAATAGTGATACCACAAAACAACATGCATAATATCTAAAAAAAATATCCGAAAGTTATCTCTCTGGCAAACTGTGATGTCCGACATGGTTTGTAATGTTTGTAATAAAAAACATCTTTCCCCTAGGAATACCAGTTATCAATATATGAATATACTGCTTTAGAAAAACGATAGAACGTACAAATTGGCTAACCTACAGGTAAATCTGGATCTAGGGTGTGGTTTTTCTTCCTGGTCTGCTCGACAGTAATATCTAAAAATAGTTTGCTGTGTAACTAATATATATTTTTATTGCATATACCAGCAAAAATCAGAAAATGTGCGTATTCAAAATGGTAAAAATCAGGAAAAGCCCGAATGTGTCTGGCATCTTGAATGTAATTGTATATTAAATTGACAATAAATGAAATTAGTTACTGGAATTTAAGTACGGAATGTGAATTGAAACCTGTTTGAAGCAGTCATTGACATTTCTGGTCATATAAAGTGTAACTAGGATATGATTTGTGTGACCAGTTATTTTATTTATGGGTTATAACAGAGGTCTGGCTTTTGTCACTCTGTATATTGAATGTGAGATCTACGAATGAATTCTGGCAATATAAACTGCAAAATGCCCTAAAGAATCGAGTTGTGAATTAGACGACAAACGCACATTTTGCATTGGCGATATCTCGCATCTCGGGGCCAGTCAATGACGTCAATGGCTAAAGGAATTAAGTTTTTTATCCTACATTGAACTTTTGATGTTGTCCCTAAATGCTGAACAACACTTCAAATTTATGCCACTTTATATGGTTCGCGAAGGGAACTTGAACTGTGTTCTCTGTTACGTGAGTACTTATTTGGGTAATTGTTCTGATTTAAACGAATCAAATGTAATATTTTATTTTATTTTTTGGAATTGGGATGGAAGTGTGGAACAGAAACAAACAGCTTTAAAGCAAATTAGTCTATGTTAATTTATCATACATATGTAATGTGAATTGACTGTGTGCCAAAAAATGCTGATTAAGCGGGACTGTGTTCCATTTATATATAGGGTCGCTCGCTTCTTTCAGTAATGATTATCGAAATATTTACGTGAAAAGGGAAATGCTGACTGCTTGGGTGCGAAAGTAGAGAGGCGAGAAAATGTTGATGTAGTTTTTATTAAAATAGCGGTGCCAGGTTTCCAACCCTCAAATTACTGAACATGATAACCATGAATTGGTCAATGTTTGTCTTGTCTCGGCTTGAAAGACAGATGTCGCCACCGACGCACCTTAAACTCAGCATGAAAAAAACAATGAAGATCGACATTCAAAACAAATTATTATCTGGACACGGTCGATAGGCATTTTAAATTTTCGAAATTATCGTCGAAAGACGAGATATTCACAAACATATTGTAATACCAAACATACGCAAATACACGAAGAGGTGTAAAGTTATGTTTTATGTGAGGCACATCGTGAAGAGTCAACAATCAGGAAAAGAAATCAAGAAATTACATCGATGTATTTTGCAAATCAGACAATCATACCGTACTTGTGTTGATGCATTATTGTGGCAGTACGTAACGTTATAATATTGTTTAAAATAACACTTTGCAAAACAAGGTAAAAAGGTCAGATTGAGTGCATATATAGATAGTTAAAAACTAAATATATTTGATTCTTTGACGGTTATTCGACGGCTGTAGAAACATGAATAGAATAGATACGTGAATAGACAGCAATATGGCTACACCATGTATGTCTAATAATAGTGATACCACAAAAGAACATGCATGATATCTAAAAATATCCTAAATTTATCTCTCTAGCATACTGTGATTTTCGACATGGTTTCTAATGTAAAAACAACAACATTTTTCGCGAGGAAAACCGGTTATTAAAATATGAATATATTGATTTAGAAAAACGCCAGAACGTATAAATTGGCTAACTTACAAGTAAGTCAGGATCTAGAGTGTGGCTCTCCTTCCCAGGTCTGGTAGACTGTGATATCGAAAAATGGTTTGCTGTGTAAATAATATATATTTTTAATGCAGGTATTCGAAATGGTGACAAACAGCAAATACCTGGATGTATCTGTCCTCTTGAATATAATTAAGGTTGTATGCGCGGAAATGCACTGCGCATACGTTCTTCGCATTTGAAGCAGACTTTCAAGATGGCTGCCACAACAAGCAAGTACGCTTCGCGATCGCCAAAAGCACGTAAATTTAAAGATTTTTTGACCGAGAAAGAGAAGAGAAGAAGATTGGCAGTTATCCAGGCGAACCGCTAACATAAGAAAGTTGCTGAAGTAGTTTTAGAATCAAATTCAGGTACATACGTACGGTGTCAGTGTACGACGTAAACTTTGGTTGAGTCGTCTGATAATTTTAACTATACGCACAAAACTCCCAATTTGAGGGCATGATTGTCCTCACACTTCCATATAACCAAGGGGATACAATTTTAACTATGAATAAACAGCATGTTCAAATATTTTCTATATTTTGCTGTTTTGAAATCCATTTATTTATTTTCCTAGTGTTATAAATTTAGAGCATTGAAATTTCATCTGTTTACACTTCAGAAAAAAATTAACATGTAACATGATGAACTTGCGGTTGTGTTAAGGAAATTAAAATTAAAATACTTGCATATTATAGTAGATACTTCAATTTTATTTTTTCTATTTGTTATTGTGTCAAATATTTTTGTTCTAAAATACATTGTAATATATATTTTTGGACATTTTCTCCCAATAAATGTTTTTTCTGAAAATAAGCCATGATCTAAAACATTTTCATTATTGTTATTTTTTACATGTACCTTATCTGAATGTGGGAGAGTTTCTGTTTTGCCTATGGCTCCTTTAGAAATGATGATTTTGGAATAATGGATTCTTTTTATTTCTGTAAATATTCATACATTTCCTATGCATAGCACAGATAGTATGTTAACATCTTACTGTTGTCAATATCTGTTAGCCAGTATAGTAGTGCAAATTGCATGAAATTTATTTACATGATGACTGTAATGATAACCTGATTTATCTTTACAGAAGTTACTTCAGAAAGTGCTATATATTGGAATGTTGGACGCAGAATAGTACAGCTGTCTGTTCTAGCTGAGGGATTAAAAGCCTGTGCTGTGTGTTGTGAACATCTTGTTCTGATGGATTGCCAGGAAGAGAGACGATATGGTCTTGGTTGTGTACTGTATATACCTTGCCAGAGATGTGGTGCTGTAAACCATGTGTATACAGGTTCGACACATAGGAATGCCAAATCAAACCAAGGATTACCTATATTTGATGTAAATACCAAATTAGCCACCGGTAAGATTTACAGCCAAACTAATGATTCATCTCAATTATTAACCTCTTATGTTCATATATTGGTGATCATACTTTTAGTAATGTAGGGCAGCAAAAACTAATCTTATAAAATGTTGAATCTATGTTCTTTCTTATTTCATATCATAGGAATGGTACACAGTGGAATGGGAGAGACTCATGTGAATTACTTCCTTGTATCACTGAATATACCGGGAATACACCACAAGACATTAAAGAAAAAAGAAAGAGAAGCAGGTGTTGGTATTGAGAATGTTGCAAAACGACTGTGTGTTAAAGCTCTAACTGAAGATCAAAAAACTTAGTTCACATGAAAATCAAGTTCATATTTCCTTTGATGGTGCATGGCAGCGCCGTGGCTCTGACAAAGAATATAACAGTCTGTCAGCTCATGGTGCTGCTATAGGTGAAGCAACTGGTCAAATTATGGGATATGCTGTGCGTTCAAAGGGATGCAAAATTTGTGAAAATGGGGATATGAACACAAGAAAACATGACTGTCGTAAAAACTGAACAGGGAGTTCCAAAGCTATGGAAGGAGATATTGCTGTTGAAGTGGTAAAAACTATTAACAAAACTAGTGCTAAAACAGTATCTTTAACTATGGATGATGATACAACAACCATTCATAAACTAAGAACAGAAATTAACCAAGATATTGAAAAGAAACCAGATATGAACTACACCAAAAAAGGTCTAGGAAATAAACTATATCAACTTTCAAAAACTCACAAAATATTAACACCACGTGTTATCAAGTATTTTCAAACATGTTTTTCCTATGCTGTTACTCAGAACAAAGGTAGGCCAGCTTTAATCAATCAAAACTTGCTTGCCATTGTTCCCCATGCATTTGGATCTCATGAATCATGTGATCGTAAATGGTATGGTTACCAACGTCAGCCAGATACTTACTGCCACAAACGTCTTCCATATGGTAAAGATCTTTCTGAGGTAGAATTGCGTAAAGATTTAAAATCTATTTTTGAAATTTATGCTGCATGTGCAAATAAACTTTCTCTTATGAGTTCAAAACAATCTAATGAAAGCTTTCATAACACTGTTGCTTCTAAAGCACCAAAAAACAGACATTACAGTAAATCAGAAAGTTTAAATATCCGCATTGCAGCAGCAGTTTCACAGAAAAATAGCGGATACACATATGTTTGTAGTGTTAACAAAGAAGATTGACTATCTCCTGGAATTGTTTCACATGTGAGGGGAATAAAACTAGACAATAAAGCAAGAAAAAGAAAGATGCAGACAGAAAACAAAAAATACAAACTTAGACGTATACAATTAAAAGAGGAGCGAAACAAAAAATGTAATGCTACTGAGTTAAGAGAAGGTGACACATACAACACAAACATTGCAATTAGAAATGACATTGATATTACATGTATTCCTGAACCAGTTAATGCTCCTGTAAGTTTTCCAGTAAAAATACTTAAAGATTCTCCTGTTGTTGTATTTGATCTTGAAACAACATCATTTGGTATTGATTCCTCAATTTGTCAGATTGCTGCATCTTATGATGGTAAAATATTTGATGAGTATGTTGACCCCTGTCAGCCAATACATCCAGCAGCATCCAAAGTAACTGGGTTGACATATACATGTGGTAAACTGTTTCATAACTTTAATTTAGTACCAACATTATCACAGAAAGATGCTCTTGAGAGTTTTATATAATGGATTCCATTAATTTCTGTGTTAGTTGCACATAACTGTAAGAATTTTGATGCTAGGATTCTGGTTAGTTCTGTGCAAAGATATGGTCTTTTAGACAAACTGAAACATAAACATTGCTGCTTTTCTGATACCCTCTCTGTATTTCGTGAAATTTTACCACCTCGATCATCTTACTCTGAAGAAAACCTGGTTAATGATTATTTACACACTGAATACAGTGCTCACAATGCAAAACATGATGTACATATGCTTCAACAATTGATTGGTAAATGTAATGTTGACATCAGCCATATTAGTAAACATAGCTTCTCTGTTGATTTTATTATAGAAGCTCTTGAACTTCTATTGTGTAAAAAGAAAAATCTGTCTTCTCCTAGTCAACTAATAAGTAAGAAGGTAATTATAAAGTGTATGCCTGAGAAAAAAGCTGCTTCTGGTCTGGCTTTTTGTCACTTGAACTTGGCTTATAGCAGAAGAGGGATAGATGGATTGGTGAAGTTGCTTAGTGAAGATTATTTTGGTCATCCACAGGTAATCAAACATAAAAAAACATTCTTGTCACTATCACAGTTTTTGAAAAGAAGTAACTATATTTAAAACAATGATTAATGACTCTTGTGATATTTTTTTAGTTCACTAATCCATTCATTCGTTACATGACTTCTTTGAGAACATTATACTGATATTTGGTATGTAAATGTCTCATAGGGTGAAAATGGGATTATTCATGCAATGTTGGGGGGTGTCATTCAGTGATGCTATCAGTATTTTTCAATTTTATATTATTTTTTTATTAACAGGCATATTGACATATTTTCAGAAAAGAAAACACTTTTTCTTGTCCATTGAAGGGTATTGTATCTAAATATATGTATTTATATCCAGATATAAAAAATAAATACATGCAAGTGTATATTAATAAAATGATAAAGCAAGTGTTATATGATTTTAAAATATGTGAAATATTTAATTATATTAGTATTTATGGACAACTTGTATTTATTTATCGATATATGAATATTTAAAAAAACTGAACACAAAATAAATATTACTTACAACTAAACAATACTGATCTTTATGTCACTTCATGTATGTAACACTAGTCATACTTTTCCTTGTATGTATGTTACAGCACACCACACCCCTCCCACCACCATACAAACCTGTGCCCTAACTGAGAATACAATCAGTATCCCTCAGAAAAAATAATACTTCAGTGCATTAGTGGCTTGACTTTGAATTTCTATATTTCCAATGAAAGGTAAGAATATTCTCCCAAGCACCCAGCCAATATATATAAACTGTACTTCATATATAAAACAATATAATCTACTGATGTTGGATGTACATGACCATATTTGATGTACCCCGGTATGTATATTAAGGTCTCATGCCACTAATCAATTTAAATGCCTAGCAAGAACCAATGAAATTTTTAAATTTTTTTTCAGGTATTCCCTGTTTGAGGGCGCGATCACCTGGGTCAGAGGTGAGACTAACATGTGGTCTTTTGTTTACTACTTAGCGGCTGTGTACCTGTGGGATTATTCTGTGTGTATTTGGATGTTCTAATCTTGGTGTTTTTCCAGTGATTTCTCTAGGTGCAGTCCAAATACAGTAGGTGTGTCTTGTTTACCCGAGTTTTGCGAGAGTTTGAGCTGGCCAACATGTAGGTTTTTTTTCATGTGGTTGATTACAGGCATGTTGATTTCCCATTTTAGAGCTATGTTTTCAACTTTGTTTACTATTTTCATATAGCAATCTCATCATATGTTAACATTGTCGTCTATGGAGTTTCAATTAGTGGTATGAGCCCTTGACAAGGGCACTGACAAAGGTCAAAGGTCACGTAAATGATCCAAAATGGCCACCAAGATTATTGAAACTGACAAATAAACTATTTTTTTCTCAAAAAGTAGTGTATTAGCATACCATTTTCAATGTATAATATGGAATAACTTCAGAAGTACTCAACATATACACAATTTCAAGAGATTTCCATGGATGACATTTTTTGTAGGACAGTTTCTATGAATTTTTGTATCTAAAATACAAAACCAAATGAAGGAAACTATTGTTTTCTTTAAATAGGTAATTTCTTAAATTCATTAGAATTGAATTTAAAATTTAAATATGAACTCATATTATGTGCTGATAGGATAAAACCAATTTCAGTAAAAATTTGGATTAAGACTGAGTATAAATGACAACTTAAGTTATTTATGAAAGCTACTTAAAAATGCTGACTCAGCATAATTGTGAGTTGTGTATCTTAAAAATTAGTACATTAACCCATGTTTTTTTCTTTTCTATAAGTTTAGAGTAATATGTCCTCTACACCTGTAGTATTTTAAACGATTTTCCATAGATTTTTTATTTTGTAGCATACATCCTTAAATGAACATTTTTTTTCTATTTGTAAATTAAATTAAAATAATTGAGAGTAATTTCTGGAACTTAAGTACGGCACGTTAATTGAGACCTGTTTGAAGTAGTCATTGACATTTCTGGCCATATAAAGTGTAATTAGAATATGATTTGGGTGATCAGTTATTTGATTTATGGGTCGTAGGGGAGCAGAGGTCTGGCTTTTGTCACTCTGTACATTCAATTCGAGATCTAAGAATGAATTATGACGATAAAAACTGCAAAATGTTCTAAATATCGAGTAAAAAAACAGGCTGTGAAATAGACGACAAACGTCCATTTTGCATGGCGTTATTTCGCCTCTAGAGGGCCAGTTAATGAGACATCAGTGAAAACTGATAACTGAACCCATTCATTCAAGTAGGAAAATCCATAGAAGTGCTACTATAAAAGACCTTGCTTAGTGTCAATTTAAAAGTTGAAACATGGTGAGATGTTGTGCGTATTAATTCCATAACGATTCATGTTATTTTTATGGAAATCCCAAGTGAAAAATCACGTTGTTGCTTGCGATAAATCGACAGACGAACCAACATGAAAGTGAAGACACATACAACGTTCTATATTTTAGTAAACAGTTAGTAAATAAACATTGGAACGAGTTAAAACTAAATTATAAATATGCTAACATCACTTGAACTACAGTGCTCATCTTGCCTAACTTATCACTTTATAATCAACCGCTTATCGCCTAAACGACCGCATTCTATTGTTTTTTTCTTCTCGCGCGCTCATTGAAAACACCAACCGCTCGACCAAACACTGATTGCTGGCACAGGAGTGGTCGAAATGGCGGTTTCAATGATACACTTTGGGGGATAAAACGAGTATTAACTATCATTAAGGGACAACGTCAAAAGATCGATGTCAGATAAAAAACTTATTTTCTTTAGTTTGGGGGGTGGGGTGGGGGGGTGGGGGTTTACCTCAAAAGGTTTCCATCCCACAAAAACGATTTTATTTTTTAATGAACTCAAAGAAATCATGGAGTATTTGTAGTTCGTTTTTTTTTTCTATCCAATTATGGACAAAAATAACAGAATATGAAAAAAACATCCAAGACGAGATAATGATTTGACCCGGGTGAAAATATTTGCGTCAAATGAGGTCAATTTCAGGGCACGGACCTAGAAATAACTGCTATGCCATACTAATGTTCGATTATTAATTTGTATTTAAGGTAGCAGGATATTTTTTTTGCATGAAAAATGTAAACACCTATAATCGGAATAATTTTTACAAGAAACCATACAATCTATATATGTTTGGAAAGCTCTTGACTTGTATTTTCCTAATATTAATACGTGATTCTGAAAATCAGCGGGGCTGATAATTCAACTAACGTGAATAAAATTTTAATTGTCATCTCTACAGTCATTCAAGCGATCAAAAACTTTACACTGTTTTAAAGCAAAGGTCATGAAGTTTAAATCCGTATTTCTATTTTTTGCATTAATTTTTTTTTCTTTCCGAAAATCACAAATTTCAAGCACGTTTTTTGGTGTTAAAGTTAGAGTATACTGGTGGTTTGCGCGAGGTTTGTGAAAAAACGCAATAGAATTTTGCAAATATGTAAATACGGATATGAAGCCAACATATCCAAGAGTAAGAAAAGCTAAACGGCGACATCGTAGCGCTATTCACTGAAACGCCATTTAAAATTACGTCAACGATAAGTTGCCAGAAACCGAACACCGAGAAATCGGCACTTTTATGATTTCAAACTTCAATCAACGTTAATTCCCGTTTTAGCAGCAAAATTTACATGGGCTAATTGTAAATGAAATGAACCGACATTTATATCTGTGAAAAACTTTGTTTTTTGGCCGTTTTCTTTCACGCTATGGAGTTTTTTGACGGTCTGTGCTGATAACGAACGGTGACGTCATTCATTAAAGCTTGGATTATGCAAAGTGGGCGGTTCTGTTTGCGAGTAACAAACAATACAAGACACTACACTTGGCAGTTGAAGTGTTTGCAAATACAGTGTATTTATTTTTGGGCCGTTGTGTTTGTAAACTTATTAGTTCAAGCATGTCACGAGTTTCGGAGTCTCCTGGAGGCAGCTCGTACATACTGACGAAAGGGCGGACCCGTTACTGGTTGAGATAACCCCTAATAGCTTGACAGTTTCACCAGAGCGCGCCGACGGCCGTCCCTTTCCAATCGCTCGCATTCCAATGGCAGCTTTTCTATTTATTTCAAAAACTGCTCCCTTTTTTCGGGATGACGGGAAGCTAGGCTGGCTAAGTTTCGATCGAATACAATCTCCTTGCGTGCAAAGAAATACAAACTGACTGCCTAGACCGTGACGCCTGCGCTCCACTATTGAGATATTGCCTACTTTGCAAAATTGATAAATCTCTTTTTCTAGGGCGCCATTCAACAGTGACATGCCAACGAGTCGAATCTCGCCGTCTTCAAACGATCGGCCGTGACATTCACTCTCACTTTCTTCTTCTACGTCGGAAGGTAACAATATTTCCCTGCGAGATACAAACATCTCTCGAACGTTTTGAACAGGAGTATCACCCACTATATCGAAGTCTGATTCATCGGACTCTCGGTGTCACGGTAAAACTGTCTTCGTCCACTTCATGGCTGACACTGGTTTCGACGGGGAAATCCGTTCTGTACGACCCAGCATCGTCTCTTTCAACATCTTTTTGACAGGAGTGATCATTCTGTTGACGTTTTTCTTCTTTCTTCCTCGCTTTCTTTTTCTTGGAAATTTTTGCGTGCTTACTATCTCGTCCATAATTAGTGAATGACAACTAAACTAAAGAATTACTGATAACCCTCTCCTTCTTTGCATATTTTGCACGTTAATGAAGGAAGCTGCCCTGTTTTTTAATTGATGTGAATAGAATAACTGTAAAATGTGACGCAGTGATGTATGCCGGCATGTAGCATTTCCTGTGCTATTAAAAATCAAATGCCACAAAACAGAGTTTTACCGTCGCAGTAACCTCAGGTATTATACTTGTAGATGAATCTCTTCAAAATTTAATTGTAACCGGACTCACTGTTATCATCTATAAAAACTACCTAGATTTTAGATGATACTTTTATTTTTTACCGAAGTCGTACGAAAAAGTCAACCCTTGCCTTGCATTGAACTTTTGATGTTGTACCTAAATGCTGAACAACACTTCAAATTTATGCCACTTTATATAGTTCGCGAAGCGAACTTGAACTGTGTCCTCTGTTATTTGAGTAGTTATTTGGGTAATTGTTCTGATTTTATCGAATGAAATGTAATATTTTATTTTATTTTTTGGAATTGGGATGGATGTGTGGAAGAGAAACAGTAATGATTATCGAAATATTTACGTGAAAAAGGAAATGCTGACTGCTTGGGTGCAAGAGTAGAGAAGCGAGAAAATGTTGATGTAGTTTGTGTAAAGTTATGTTTTATGTGAGGCACATCGTGAAGAGTCAACAACTAGGAAAAGAAATCCAGAAATTACATCGATGTATTTTGCAAATCAGACAATCATACCGTACTTGTGTTGATGCATTTTTGTGGCAGTACGTAACGTTACAATATTGTTTAAAATAAAATATTGCATCCCAAACAAATCTAGATAAAAGGGCCAGATTGAGTGCATATAATTATAGATAGTTAAAAACTAAATATATTTGATTCTTTGACGGCTATTCAACGGCTGTAGAAACATGAATAGAATAGATACGTGTATACGACAGCAATATGGCTACACCCTGTATGTCTAATAATAGTGATACCACAAATGAACATGCATGATATCTAAAAATATCTTAAATTTATCTCTCTAGCAGACCGTGATGTCAGACATTGTGATTGTAATGTACAAAACCCAAGTAAATCAATATACTGCTTTAGATAGAATAGAATGCATGTATTCGAAATGGTAACAAACAGCAAATACCCGGATGTATCTGTCCTCTTGAATATAATTAAATGAACACTTTCTTATATTTGTAAATTAAATTAAAATAAATGAGATTAATTTCTGGAACTTAAGTACGGCACGTGAATTGAAACTTGTATGAAGCAGTCATTGACATTTCTGGCCATATAAAGTGTAAATAGGATATGATTTGTGTGATCAGTTATTTGATTTATGGGCTATAAGGGAGAGGAAGTCTGACCTTTGTCACTCCGTACATTAAATTCTAGGTATAAGAATGAATTCAGGCGATAAAAACTGTGAAATGCCCTAAATATCGAGTAAAGAACGGTTTGTAAATTAGACGACAAATGCCCATTTTGCAAGGCATTATTACGCCTCTAAAGGGCCAGTCAATGCCGTCATCAGTGAAAACTGATCACTTAACCGATTCATTCCAGTACGTCAATCTCATAGAAATACTACTATTGAAGATCTTGTTATGACAATTTGGAAGTTCAAATATGATGAGATGTTGTGCATATGAATTCCATAACGACTCATGTTAAGTTTCCTGAAATCCCAAATGAAAAATCACGTTGTTGGTTGCGATAAATCGACAGAAATATAACCTGAAAGTGCAGACACATACAACATTCTAGCTTTTAGTAAACAGTGAGTAAATACACATTGTACAATTTAAAAACTAAATTAGAATGCATGGACCAATCACATTCAAACTACACACATGCATCATACATATTATTATTCATATGCACAATTTGTGCACATCCTGATTCAAAATGACCAAATGACGGCCAATTTTGTGCTAAAAAAATCATCAAATATCAAGCATTTCTGGCATTTATTTGCAGCCGGCCATCTCTGAGGTGACAGAGGCGGCGGTCAACCCCATAGAAGTATTACTATGGAGGACATTATTTACTGACAATTTAAAAGTTCAAATATCGTGAGATGTTGTGCGTATGAATTCCATAACGATTCAAGTTAAGTTTTTTGAAATCCCAAATGAAAAATCATATTGTTGGTTGTGATAAATCAACAAAAGAACTAACCCGAAAGTGAAGACACATACAACGTTTTAGCGTTTAGTAAACAGTGTAAATAGTGTACGAGTTAAAACAAAATTATTAACTATTATTAAAGTAATGCCACTTTGTATAGTTCGCAATTGCAACTTCAACTGTGCCCCCTGTTACGCGAGTGCATATTTGGGCGCTTGTTCTGATTTTAGCGAATGAAATGTTATATTTTATTTTATTTCATGAAATTGCGATGGAAGTGTTACTGTGGATAAAGTAAGAGAAACAAACACCTTTAGAGAAAATTAGTCTATATGACTTTATCATACATGTGTGATGTGAAATGACTGATGGAGCCGTTTATATCCAGGGTCGCTCGTTCCTTTCAGTAATGATTATGAAACAGTTACGTGAATAGGGCAATGCCGACTCCTTTGGACCGAAAATAGAGAAGCGAGAACAATTTTGAAGTGTTTTTTATTGAAATAACGACGCCAAATCCATATCGGTTCGGTAACATTTGACATCAAAATTGAGTCATGATCAGTGGCTGGTCTCGATCTGTAAACATTTTTCCCAAACCAGTTCCTCTGTGATAGTAAAAACGGGCCACATGCCATGACAAAATCAAACAGAGCTTGACATTTATAAATAATTTATTCGGCATCACAAACAAAACAAAGTGTCAAATTTAGGTGTTGCCGTAAATATTTGGCGACGGGTCGAGGAACAGTTGGAAATTCATGATTCCGAGAAGACCGTCGGTTCTGAAAATTATCTACCCTCGTCTGGCTTACCTTATTTACTCAACTCGCAAAGAAAAAGCTGATTGGCTGCGTACCCCACTGTATCTCAGTATATTTCTTTCCTTTTTGAACTGAGGTCAAATCCTCTTTGTCAAAATATAGCGATGCTGCTCGAGTCTACATCAGGTTAGTAGATACGCCATAGATACATCATGTGGGTTATGTATATCTAATATATAAAATAGTGATACCACAAAACAACATGCATAATATCTAAAAAAAATATCCGAAAGTTATCTCTCTGGCAAACTGTGATGTCCGACATGGTTTGTAATGTTTGTAATAAAAACATCTTTCCCCCAGGAATACCAGTTATCAATATATGAATATACTGCTTTAGAAAAACGATAGAACTTATAATTTGGCTAACCTACAGGTAAATCTGGATCTAGGGTGTGGGTTTTTTTCCTGGTCTGTGTAACGTATTGACAACTCCGTATAACAATTCCTGGGTAATAGGGAGCAAGTAAGACTAGATACAACCCGTTTCAATGCTAAAGTACAAGTGATTTATTTATAGCAATGACCATGACTCATGCGCCAGATGGCAGGAACAGATACGATGTTTACATATCAGATAACAACATTACATCCTGCTCGACAGTAATATCTAAAAATAGTTTGCTGTGTAACTAATATATATTTGTATTGCATATACCAGCAAAAATCAGAAAATGTGCGTATTCAAAATGGTAAAAATTAGGAAAAGCCCGAATGTGTCTGGCATCTTGAATATAATTGTATATTAAATTGACAATAAATGAAATTAGTTACTGGAATTTAAGTACGGAATGTGAATGTGTGTTTGAAGCAGTCATTGACATTTCTGGCCATATAAAGTGTAACTAGGATATGATTTGCGTGATCAGTCATTTTATTTATGGGTTATAACAGAGGTCTGGCTTTTGTCACTCTGTATATTGAATGTGAGATCTACGAATGAATTCTGGCAATATAAACTGCAAAATGCCCTAAAGAATCGGGTTGTGAATTAGACGACAAACGCACATTTTGCTTGGCGATATCTGGCATTTAGGGTCTAGTTAATGACGTCAATGGCTAAAGAATTAAGTTTTTTATCCTACATTGAACTTTTGATGTTGTCCCTAAATGCTGAACTACACTTCAAATTTATGCCACTTTATATAGTTCGCGAAGGGAACTTGAACTGTGTCCTCTGTTACGTGAGTACTTATTTGAGTAATTGTTCTGATTTTAGCGAATGAAATGTAATATTCTTTTTTATTTTTTGGAATTGGGATGGATGTGTGGAAGAGAAACAAACAGCTTTAAAGCAAATTAGTTAATGTTAATTTATCATACATATGTAATGTGAATTGACTGTGTTCCAAAAAATGCTGATGGAGCGGGACTGTGTTCCATTTATATATAGGGTCGTTCGCTCCTTTCAGTAATGATTATCGAAATATTTACGTGAACAGGGAAATGCTGATGGCTTGGGTGCGAGAGTAGAGAGGCGAGAAAATGTTGATGTAGTTTTTATTAAAATAGCGGTGCCAGGTTTCCAACCCTCAAATTACTGAACATGATAACCATGAATTGGTCAATGTTTGTCCTGTCTCGGCTTGAAAGACAGATGTCGCCACCGACGCACCTTAAACTCAGCATGAAAAAACCAATGAAGATCGACATTCAAAACAAATTATTACCTGGACACGGTCGATAGGCATTTTAAATTTTCGAAATTATCGTCGAAAGACGAGATATTCACAAACATATTGTAATACCAAACATACGCAAATACACGAAGAGGTGTAAAGTTATGTTTGATGTGAGGCACATCGTGAAGAGTCAACAATCAGGAAAAGAAATCCAGAAATTACATCGATGTATTTTGCAAATCAGACAATCATACTGTACTTGTGTTGATGCATTTTTGTGGCAGTACGTAACGTTACAATATTGTTTAAAAAAACATTTTGCATCCCAAACAAATCTAGGTAAAAAGGTCAGATTGAGTTCATATATAGATAGTTAAAAACTAAATATATTTGATTCTTTGACGGTTATTCGACGGCTGTAGAAACATGAATAGAATAGATACGTGTATAGACAGCAATATGGCTACACCATGTATGTCTAATAATAGTGATACCACAAAAGAACATGCATGATATCTAAAAATATCCTAAATTTATCTCTCTAGCATACTGTGATTTTCGACATGGTTTCTAATGTAAAAACTACAACATTTTTCGCGAGGAAAACCGGTTATTAAAATATGAATATATTGATTTAGAAAAACGCCAGAACGTATAAATTGGCTAACTTACAAGTAAGTCAGGATCTAGAGTGTGGCTCTCCTTTCCAGGTCTGGTAGACTGTGATATCGAAAAATGGTTTGCTGTGTAAATAACATATATTTTTAATGCAGGTATTCGAAATGGTAACAAACAGCAAATACCCGGATGTATCTGTCCTCTTGAATATAATTAAGGTTGTATGCGCGGAAATGCACTGCGCATACGTTCTTCGCATTTGAAGCAGACTTTCAAGATGGCTGCCACAACAAACAAGTACGCTTCGCGATCGCCGAAAGCACGTAAATTTAAAGGATTTTTGACCGAGAAAGACAAGAGAAGAAGATTGGCAGTTATCCTGGCGAACCGCTAACATAAGAAAGTTGCTGAAGTAGTTTTAGAATCAAATTCAGGTACGTACGTACGGTGTCAGTGTACGACGTAAACTTTGGTTGAGTCGTCTGCAACTGTATCCACAACTCGAATCAATATATTTTCGCATTTTATTTGTTTTATGGACATCGGATTATGCTTATTTTTGGGGAAACAGTGTTTATTTTTTCCTAATTTCACTAAATACAGAAATTGTGATAAAAAAAATATTTGACAACGAAGTTTGTCTGTTTATGACGAGGCGCCTTCAACTGCGAACTGATAATTTTAACTATACGCACAAAACTCCCAATTTGAGGGCATGATTGTCCTCACACTTCCATATAACCAAGGGGATACAATTTTAACTATGAATAAACAGCATGTTCAAATATTGTCTATATTTTGCTGTTTTGAAATCCATTTACTTATTTTCCTAGTGTTATAAATTTAGAGCATTGAAATTTCATCTGTTTACTCTTCAGAAAAAAATTAACATGTAACATGATGAACTTGCGGTTGTGTTAAGGAAATTAAAATTAAAATACTTGCATATTATAGTAGATACTTCAATTTTATTTTTTCTATTTGTTATTGTGTCAAATATTTTTGTTCTAAAATACATTGTAATATATATTTTTGGACATTTTCTCCCAATAAATGTTTTTTCTGAAAATAAGCCATGATCTAAACATTTTCATTATTGTTATTTTTACATGTACCTTATCTGAATGTGGGAGAGTTTCTGTTTTGCCTATGGCTCCTTCAGAAATGATGATTTTGGAATAATGGATTCTTTTTATTTCTGTAAATATTCATACATTTCCTATGCATAGTACAGATAGTATGTTAACATCTTACTGTTGTCAATATCTGTTAGCCAGTATAGTAGTGTAAATTGCATGAAATTTATTTACATGATGACTGTAATGATAATCTGATTTATCTTTACAGAAGTTACTTCAGAAAGTGCTATAAATTGGAATGTTGGACGCAGAATAGTACAGCTGTCTGTTCTAGCTGAGGGATTAAAGGCCTGTGCTGTGTGTTGTGAACATCTTGTTCTGATGGATTGCCAGGAAGATAGACGATATGGTCTTGGTAGTGTACTGTATATACCTTGCCAGAGATGTGGTGCTGTAAACCATGTGTATACAGGTTCGACACATAGGAATGCAAAATCAAACCAAGGATTACCTATATTTGATGTAAATACCAAATTAGCCACCGGTAAGATTTACAGCCAAACTAAGGATTCATCTCAATTATTAACCTCTTATGTTCATATATTGGTGGTCATACTTTTAGTAATGTAGGGCAGCAAAAACTAATCTTATAAAATGTTGAATCTATGTTGTTTCTTATTTCTTATCATAGGAATGGTACACAGTGGAATGGGAGAGACTCATGTGAATCACTTCCTTGTATCACTGAATATACCGGGAATACACAACAAGACATTAAAGAAAAAAAGAAAGAGAAGCAGGTGTTGGTATTGATAATGTTGCAAAACGACTGTGTGTTAAAGCTCTAACTGAAGAACAAAAACTTAGTTCACATGAAAATCAAGTTGATATTTCCTTTGATGGTGCGTGGCAGCGCCGTGGCTCTGGCAAAGAATATAACAGTCTGTCAGGTCATGGTGCTGCTATACGGGAAGCAACTGGTCAAATTATGTGATAAGCTGTGCGTTCAAAGGGATGCAAAATTTGTGAAAATGGGGATATGAACACAAGAAAACATGACTGTCGTAAAAACTGGACAGGGAGTTCCAAAGGTATGGAAGGAGATATTGCTGTTGAAGTGGTAAAAACTATTAACAAAACTAGTTCTAAAACAGTATCTTTAACTATGGATGATGATACAACAACCATTCATAAACTAAGAACAGAAATTAACCAAGATATTGAAAAGAGACCAGATATGAACCACACCAAAAAAGGTCTAGGAAATAAACTATATGAACTTTCAAAAACTCACAAAATATTAACACCACGTGTTATCAAGTATTTTCAAACATGTTTTTCCTATGCTGTTACTCAGAGCAAAGGTAGGCCAGCTTTAATCAATCAAAACTTGCTTGCCATTGTTCCCCATGCATTTGGATCTCATGAATCATGTGATCGTAAATGGTATGGTTACCAACATCAGCCAGATACTTACTGCCACAAACGTCTTCCATATGGTAAAGATCTGAGGTAGAATTGCGTAAAGATTTAAAATCTATTTTTGAAATTTATGCTGCATGTGCAAATAAACTTTCTCTTATGAGTTCAAAACAATCCAATGAAATCTTTCATAACACTGTTGCTTCTAAAGCACCAAAAAACAGACATTACAGTAAATCAGAAAGTTTAAATATCCGCATTGCAGCAGCAGTTTCACAGAAAAATAGTGGATACACATATGTTTGTAGTGTTAACAAAGAAAATTGACTATCTCCTGGAATTGTTTCACATATGAGGGGAATAAAACTAGACAATAAAGCAAGAAAAAGAAAGATGCAGACAGAAAACAAAAAATACAAACTTAGACGTATACAATTAAAAGAGGAGCGAAACAAAAAATGTAATGCTACTGAGTTAAGAGAAGGTGACACATACAACACAAACATTGCAATTAGAAATGACATTGATATTACATGTATTCCTGAACCAGTTAATGCTCCTGTAAGTTTTCCAGTAAAAATACTTAAAGATTCTCCTGTTCTTGTATTTGATCTTGAAACAACATCATTTGGTATTGATTCCTCAATTTGTCAGATTACTGCATCTTATGATGGTAAAATATTTGATGAGTATGTTGACCCCTGTCAGCCAATACATCCAGCAGCATCCAAAGTAACTGAGTTGACATATACATGTGGTAAACTGTTTCATAACTTTAATTTAGTACCAACATTATCACAGAAAGATGTTCTTGAGAGTTTTATATAATGGATTCCATTAAATTCTGTGTTAGTTGCACATAACTGTAAGAATGTTTATGCTAGGATTCTGGTTAGTTGTGTGCAAAGATATGGTCTTTTAGACAAACTGAAACATAAACATTGCTGCTTTTCTGATACCCTCTCTGTATTTCGTGAAATTTTTCCACCTCGATCATCTTACTCTGAAGAAAACCTGGTTAATGATTATTTACACACTGAATACAGTGCTCACAATGTAAAACATGATGTACATATGCTTCAACAATTGATTGGTAAATGTAATGCTGACATCAGCCATATTAGTAAACATAGCTTCTCTGTTGATTTTATTATAGAAGCTCTTGAACTTCTTTTGTGTAAAAAGAAAAATCTGTCTTCTCTTAGTCAACTAATAAGTAAGAAGGTAATTATAAAGTGTATGCATGAGAAAAAAGCTGCTTCTGGTCTGGCTTTTTGTCACTTGAACTTGGCTTATAGCAGAGGAGGGATAGATGGATTGGTGAAGTTGCTTAGTGAAGATTATTTTGGTCATCCACGGGTAATCAAACATAAAAAAACATTCTTGTCACTATCACAGTTTTTTTTTGAAAAGAAGTAACTATATTTAAAACAATGATTAATGACTCTTGTGATATTTTTTTAGGTCACTAATCCATCCATTCGTTACATGACTTCTTTAAGAACACTAGACTGATATTTGGTATGTAAATGTCTCATAGGGTGAAAATGGGATTATTCATGCAATGTTGGGGGGTGTCATTCAGTGATGCTATCAGTATTTTTCAATTTTATATTATTTTTTTAATTAACAGGCATATTGGCATATTTTCAGAAAAGAAAACACTTTTTCTTGTCCATTGTATCTAAATATATGTATTTATATCCAGATTTATACATTTGTATATTCATAAAATGATAAAGCAAGTGTTATATGATTTTAAAATATGTGAAATATTTAATTATATTAGTATTTATGGACCACTTTTATTTATTTATCGATATATGAATATTTAAAAAAACAGAACACAATATAAATATTACTTACAACTAAACAATACTGATCTTTTTGTCACTTCATGTATGTTACACTAGTCATACTCTGCCTTGTATGTATGTTACAGCACACCACACCCCTCCCACCACCATACACACCTGTGCCCTAACTGAGAATACAATGCTTTCATCAGTATCCCTCAGAAAAAAATAATACTTCAGTGCATTAGTGGCTTCACTTTGAATTTCTATATTTCCAATGAAAGGTAAGAATATTCTCCCAAGCACCCAGCCAATATATATAAACTGTACTTCATATATAAAACAATATAATCTACTGATGTTGGATGTAAATGACCATATTTGATGTACCCCGGTATGTATATTAAGGTCTCATGCCACTAATCAATTTAAATGCCTAGCAAGAACCAATGACATTTTTTTAATATTTTTTTCTCAGGTGTTCCTTGTTTGAGGGCGCGATCACCTGGGTCAGAGGTGAGACTAACATGTGGTCTTTTGTTTACTACTTAGCGGCTGTATACCTGTGGGATTATTCTGTGTGTATTTGGATGTTCTAATCTAGGTGTTTTTCCAGTGATTTCTCTAGGTGCAGTCCAAATACAGTAGGTGTGTCTTGTTTACCCGAGTTTTGCGAGAGTTTGAGCTGGCCAACATGTGTTTTTTTCATGTGGTTGATTACAGGCATGTTGATTTCCCATTTTAGAGCTATGTGTTCAACTTTGTTTATTATTTTCATATAGCAATCTCATCATATGTTAACATTGTCGTCTATGGAGTTTCAATTAGTGGTATGAGCCCTTGACAAGGGCACTGACAAAGGTCAAAGGTCACGTAAATGATCCAAAATGGCCACCAAGATTATTGAAACTGACAATTAAACTATTTTTTTCTCAAAAAGTAGTGCATAAGCATACCATTTTCAATGTATAATATGGAATAACTTCAGAAGTACTCAACATATACACAATTTCAAGAGATTTCCATGGATGAAATTTTTTGTAGGACAGTTTCTATGAATTTTTGTATCTAAAATACAAAACCAAATGAAGGAAACTATTGTTTTCTTTAAATAGGTAATTTCTTAAATTCATTAGAATTGAATTTAAATATGAACTCATATTATGTGCTGATAGGATAAAACCAATTTCAGTAAAAATTTGGATTAAGACTGAGTATAAATGACAACTTAAGTTATTTATGAAAGCTACTTAAAAATGCTGACTCAGCATAATTGTGAGTTGTGTATCTTAAAAATTAGTACATTAACCCCATGTTTTTTTCTTTTCTATAAGTTTAGAGTAATATTTCCTCTACATCTGTAGTATTTTAAACGATTTTCCATAGATTTTTTATTTTGTAGCATACATCCTTAAATGAACATTTTTTTCTATTTGTAAATTAAATTAAAATAAATGAGATTAATTTCTGGAACTTAAGTACGGCACGTGAATTGAGACCTGTTTGAAGTAGTCATTGACATTTCTGGCCATATAAAGTGTAATTAGAATATGATTTGGGTGATCAGTTATTTGATTTATGGGTTGTAGGGGAGCAGAGGTCTGGATTTTGTCACTCTGTACATTCAATTCGAGATCTAAGAATGAATTATGACGATAAAAACTGCAAAATGTTCTAAATATCGAGTAAAAAAAACAGGTTGTGAAATAGACGACAAACGTCCATTTTGCAGGGCGTTATTTCGCCTCTAGAGGGCCAGTTAATGAGACATCAGTGAAAACTGATAACTGAACCCATTCATTCAAGTACGTCAATCCATAGAAGTGCTACTATAAAAAACCTTGCTTAGTGTCAATTTAAAAGTTGAAACATGGTGAGATGTTGTGCGTATTAATTCCATAACGATTCATGTTATTTTTATGGAAATCCCAAGTGAAAAATCACGTTGTTGCTTGCGATAAATCGACAGAAGAACCAACATGAAAGTGAAGACACATACAACGTTCTATATTTTAGTAAACAGTGAGTAAATAAATATTGGAACGAGTTAAAACTAAATTATAAATATGCTAACATCACTTGAACTACAGTGCTCATCTTGCCTAACTTATCACTTTATAATCAACCGTTTATCGCCTAAACGACCGCATTCTATTGTTTTTTTCTTCTCGCGCGCTCATTGAAAACACCAACCGCTCGACCAAACACTGATTGCTGGCACAGGAGTGGTCGAAATGGCGGTTTCAATGATACATTTTGGGGGATACAACGAGTATTAACTATCATTAAGGGACAACGTCAAAAGATCGATGTCAGATAAAAAAAACTTATTTTCTTTAGTTTGGGGGGTGGGGTGGGGGAGGGAGTTTGACCTCAAAAGTTTTCCATCCCACAAAAACGATTTTATTTTTTAATGAACTCAAAGAAATCATGGAGTATTTGTAGTTCGTTTTTTTTTCTATCCAATCATGGACAAAAATAACAGAATATGAAAAAAACATCGAAGACGAGATAATGATTTGACCCGGAAAGGGGAAATGCCGA
Organism: Saccoglossus kowalevskii; assembly: GCF_978046115.1. Classification (NCBI taxonomy): domain Eukaryota; kingdom Metazoa; phylum Hemichordata; class Enteropneusta; family Harrimaniidae; genus Saccoglossus; species Saccoglossus kowalevskii. The sequence continues at coordinate 13,544,462 of NC_140658.1, forward strand.
CTGCTTGGGTGCAAGAGTAGAGAAGCGAGAAAATGTTGATGTAGTTTTTATTAAAATAGCGATGCCAGGTTTCCAACCCCAAATTATTGAACATGATAATCATGAATTGGTCAATGTTTGTCCTGTCTCGGCTTGAAAGACAGATGTCGCCACTGACGCACCTTAAACTCAGCATGGAAAAACCAACGACAATCGACATTCAAAACAAATCATTACCTAGACACGGTCGATAGGCATTTCAAACTTTCGAAATTATCATCGAAAGCCGAGATATTCACAAACATATCGTAATACCAAACATACGCAAATACACGAAGAGGTGTAAAGTTATGTTTTATGTGAGGCACATCGTGAAGAGTCAACAACCAGGAAAAGAAATCCAGAAATTACATCGATGTATTTTGCAAATCAGACAATCATACCGTACTTGTGTTGATGCATTTTTGTGGCAGTACGTAACGTTACAATATTGTTTAAAATATAATATTGCATCCCAAACAAATCTAGATAAAAGGGTCAGATTGAGTGCCTATAATTATAGATAGTTAAAAACTAAATATATTTGATTTTTTGACGGCTATTCAACGGCTGTAGAAACATGAATAGAATAGATACGTGTATACGACAGCAATATGGCTACACCCTGTATGTCTAATAATAGTGATACCACAAAAGAACATGCATGATATCTAAAAATATCTTAAATTTATCTCTCTAGCAGACCGTGATGTCAGACATTGTGATTGTAATGTACAAAACCCAAGAAAATCAATATACTGCTTTAGATAGAACAGTAGAAAGTATACAATTGCTTACTTACAGGTAAATCTAGATCTAGAGTGTGGCTCTCCTTCCCAGGTCTCGTAGATTGTGATATCGAAAAATAGTTTACTGTGTAAATAATATATATTTTTAATGCATGTATTCGAAATGGTAACAAACAGCAAATACCCGGATGTATCTGTCCTCTTGAATCTAATTAAATGAACACTTTCTTATATTTGTAAATTAAATTAAAATAAATGAGATTAATTTCTGGAACTTAAGTACGGCACGTGAATTGAAACTTGTATGAAGCAGTCATTGACATTTCTGGCCATATAAAGTGTAAATAGGATATGATTTGTGTGATCAGTTATTTGATTTATGGGTTATAAAGGAGAGAACGTCTGACCTTTGTCACTCCGTACATTAAATACGAGGTCTAAGAATGAATTCAGGCGATAAAAACTGTGAAATGCCCTAAATGTCGAGTAAAGAACTGGTTGTAAATTGAGACGACAAATGCCCATTTTGCAAGGCATTATTACGCATCTAAAGGGCCAGTCAATAATATTATTCATATGCACAATTTGTGCACACCCTGATTCAAAATGACCAAATGACGGCCAATTTTGTGCTAAAAAATCATCAAATATCAAGCATTTCTGGCATTTATTTGCAGCCGTCCATCTCTGAGGTGACAGAGGCGGCGGTCGCTACCTCAGAGACACTGACGGTGGTACAGCGTGTTCCCACTGGGGTGCTGACATCGATGGTGAGTACAGAGGTGGGATCAGTGCAGCCTTTAGTGACTGAACTGGTCCAATCCACCAAAACTTCATCGGCGCTTATGCAACCTGGGTACAGGGACAGATCTCATTGTCTTCCTGTACCGATGTTAGTCAGATGTAATTTTGAGGATCGGATGTATCATCTTTTTCCAGTTATTTACGTTTGTTGATGAGGTTTGTATTCCAATGTATAGCGTACTCTTGTCCCTGACAACCAAAATTATCATAGATTTATTTTCGGATGTTGTTGCCAGTGATCAGCTGGCCCATTGATGCCAAGTAGCTTAAATACATTGGGATGCATGCTGTGTACTCTGAAACTATGATTTTGAGAAACTGCTGTGACTATTTGATATGTGCATTTGCAGTGCATATTCCTAACAACCTATCAAGTGAGAATTCTATTAATGTATGTTTCCGTATTTTAAATTTTCTTCCCAATACGGTGTCATTCTATGCAGGAATTGCCATTGGTGATGTCGCAAGTTAATAAAGACCTTCCACTACCTCCATAACACTTGAAGGCCTGTCTCCGTTATTTTCTTTTACGTGATCGCTGACGCAGAAATCTACAAAAAATCACACAACGCAGTCACGTCCCGAAATCTGCGTCATAGTAGTTATCGAGCGGGTAACCTTTTGCATACACGATTTTCCCGTACCAGAGTGATGGAGACTTTTATTCGTATCAATTGTTCTGACCATAAAACTTACAGATATATGATACTGCGAATATTTCTTACATTATAGACCATTTACATTATTTATTAGTCGTTTAAGCTATTACTACCCCCTGCTCAATTGACACCTTAAAGGTACTGATGTATCAATTTCTTCTTTTCTTCAGATATAGCCTATATACTATAAAATATACTATGAAACACGTCATTATGCCAGCACGATAACGACAGATACGACTGCTGATTGGCGGTATAAGACCCATGTAACCAAAGCATGTGAAATATGTACTGAATCAGATATTACATCTAGTGACACTCGGGGTTTTGAACAGGGGTTCGTGTTCATGGATCTGGGAATTTCGTCTCGCTTGGCTGATAACACTTACACGTAGAGATACAAGATTCGACCCAAAGGAATACACATTAGTTCATTACAGATAGTTCAGCTTTATTCACCCATTTCTCTGCTTCATTCCCCATCTTACAATAGGTTACAAACTCTTTATTTTAAAAGCCAAGTCTCCAAGGCGTGACAGGGTAAACATGCGATCAGCCAATCACTACCCTCGTTGGCACGATCACGTGTATACCAGGGATGTGTCTTACGGTTAAAGCCTTGCAAAGTTACCACTACTAAATATAATAAGTAAACAATCTAGTTATCAAATTCCTGGAATATATGTTGCGAATGTAAAGTTTCTATCATAACAACGTGATGATATTTAAACTCAGCTAACTACATTCATCCAAACATCTTATAGTTCTAACTATATTGTGCATGCATACAATATTAAAAAGAATGACAAAAACATTATATAATATACGTTATAAGACACACATCATCGTTAAACTAAGCAGTAATGATTTCATTCTCGTGATTTAACTCTGAGTTTAATACCATTCGGTGGAGACACCATAGCTCGGTTACCAAACACAGGAGGATTCTGTAAATGAAAAATAAATAAATAAAAAAATCCATTGTATTTACATTTTGAACGTTGTTTTTATTCCGTTTGATTGTGTGTGTTTATATTTTGCACTTTTCTCTCTGCAAGCGCCATGAATTTTTGTCTTGTTTTAATTATAATTATGTCTGCATTAACACTATTTTTAATTGTCTCTGACAAAATCTAATTCATTGATTTTCATTGCAAAAGTAAACATAAATGTCATGAAAATTTGTCCATAACCATTTTAGTTATACCTACAATGGTGACGAATCATCCAAAAAGCCATATCTTCATAGCAATTGGACCAACTCTCCCAAACATATAATCGAGTGGTTCATGTTTCAATAAATGTAACCCTACCTATGTATTTTATGAAATGTTGATGATAAACGTTTTAGGTTTGAATGATTTAACAACCAAAATGACAATCAAATCCCGACCTCTTCCGAAATCTAAATACAATTTTACTATTAGTCTTCATATCAAAAGAAACCCTCTCCTGACAATAATTAAATATAAAAAATAATTTATAGAACAAACCACGCCAGCTAAAATATAACCGCCTAAGTGGGGGAAATAGATATATTCCTTATCACGTGGTATGTACCTCCGTTTCTGCACAGGGTTCAAAGGTGAACTTCTGCAGTACACGAACCAATCCAATCTTTGCTTCAATCAATGCAAATCTCATACCAATACAGTTACGAGGTCCAGCACCAAACGGTATCCAGGCATATGGATGTCGCTTTTCTTTCTCTTCTTTAGTGAATCTATAATGAAGAAGTATGTGAAAGAATAATTTCATTACTAGTTTATTTAAAGCAGGAGGGTCGTCACCTGCGCACGCGCGGGAATTGAGTTACAAGCGATGATAACAACACACGCTAAGAACGCAAAAGCTCATGGGTAGACGCTTGTTTGTAAACAATGACACGCTAGACCACCTGACACATGCGTAGGTGACGATTCCCCCGCTTTGATGACGTTCAAGTGTTGTTCAGACATCACAATTGGATAAATATAAGTACACGCAAATTACGAGCCTATATCTAACAATATGCATTCTAGAAGAAACGTTTTGGTTATAGAAAAATGGTGGCTCGAAACAGCGTGTTGTTGAACGCAGACAAACATTGCATGATCACAACTCACATATAATTTGTCATTACCCCACACGTACAGCACGTTGAAAGACCAAATAAAAATAATATACTATTTTTGTAAATTTGTTTATACACACCTTTCTGGGATGAACTTCTCTGGATCTGGATAATTGTCTGGATCATGATGGATGACATAAGGAGAGATGACCACAGTCATTTCTTTGGGGATATTTATTCCATTAATATTAACGTCTTGGTTGCATTCGCGAATCAGTCTATGAGTACAAGTTAAAGAAAAGAACATATAATATGAACACAGTTATCGTCACTCAGGTAATGCAATATTCCTAGTAATGCAACTGTATTGAGCATAATCTTCAGAACTCCCATTTCGCAGAATTAACTAATATGCTTCTCAAATTAATGTCACATAGCCAAAATGTAATCGGCTGGTTCTGAAATATGGAAATATCATAAATCCCAACGTTTCATAGATGATTTTAAAAATTGTCAAATGGTTGCTACTATAAATATCACTACATACCTGCGATGAGGGGGAAATATTCTGAATGTCTCTGAAATTACCATATCCAAATAGTTCATCTTGCTGACTGCCTCAAATCCAACAGTGTCATAGTTACACATGACCTCATCAATTTCTCTCTGTAACTTCTCTTGCGTTTCCGGATTGGTTGCCAAATTATAGCACACCAATGACATCGCGGCGTGGATACTTCCATATCCAGCAACCAGGAAGACAATAGACTGATGTAATAAGATGAGATCATTCATTAGGTAGTAGCATGACTGGCGAGCATACTGATGACTGATGACTTGGTTAATTAGTGATTTGAAAGTTTAGAAACACCATTGAATTTTAGATAGAACACTAGTTCAAGAGTGTAGAAGTATGTAAGGTTTGTGAAATAAAGTATTTTGGGAAGAGAAGAGAAGAGAAGGAAATGCAGATGCAGGATATAAAAAGAGATATATAATATATATAATAAACCTGAGCCAACAAAATATTTCTCGTGAAATCATCTTCTGGATCACCATGTTTTACCAAAATATCATTCAGGCCATCGTTTTAGACAGAAATATGATTCATCGTGCTGATTCTTTTAGTTACGAAGAAGATGGAATAGGAATTTGTGTTCAACGTACCTGTGCAATTATTTCATCCTTACTTAATCTCTTACACGAATTAACTGAAGATGTCATGTCATCTTTAATGTATTCCTCTCCGTTCTCGCCTTTATCATCAGCATCCTCTTCATCTTCCTTGCTCTTTACATATTCATCATATACATCGTGGGCATTTAACATGAGTTGTAAGAAGTCAACTCTCTGAAAAAAGTTTACATTATAATACATTATAATATTAGTACAGTAATACGACAAAGCAATTCACAGGTCATGTAGAACTATTATGCAAGGCAGGCCGCTACGTTACCTGATTCGTTTATCAGATTTAATATCACTGAAATGGATCTTAATATCACTTACCTCGCTAGCATCCTCGTCACTTTCTCTCAACTTTATAGCCTGCTCAATAACGTCAGTAAAATAGCTAATAGTTTTTTTCGGAATAAATGGAATCTTAAACAAGTTCAGGAGTGGAGTAAGAAATGGGAAGAAAACTGGAAAAAAAGACAATATAGGAGACTGTTAAGCTCTTTTAATATTGCGATATTATTGATGTCTATAATTGCTTTATTCCAAGTACAGTGCAAGACTAAACTAAATATTCCAGGGATGTTTTAAACCTAGGTGAATTAACAACCCCCATATATGTACTTACACACAATAGCAAACACCGGGTGGAACACACCAGTTTTGAATACCGCTTTGGCGTTTTCCACAAATGGATGTTTTGGTTGCGATTGCGAACTAACATCTACCCCAAATCCAGCACTTGCAATAGTGTCCATAACATAACCACCAAACAAACTGAAAGATAACCATGTATGTATCTTTTCAAAATACTGTTAAAATGGTACCTATACTGTTTGCAAACTTTAGTTGAAAGGCCTTTTAATTTTGAAATCAGAAATGAGAAATATTTTCCCATTAATCGATCAAGTGATTATCGTCTTTATTGAAACATATTCTGCAATATGTCGAATTCGGGTGCGTGCCAAATAAAACAAACTTAGAAAGTACAATGATATTCATGAGCAAATTTGTTGTCACATATAAATCCTTCTAGATTTTCTGAGTGGCATATTTGCTGTCCATGGACAAATAAAAAGGCTAGTGTGCATGCATAAAATTCTTATAATTATTTTGTGAAATGGTTATTGTCGAACGGTAAATCGCGTGTACGTTTCAATGACTTGATGATAAAACTAAATTTCAATTGCAAATAAATCATTAATTTTCTGATAGATTTTCGCAATACATCTTACAACTGATAAATCCCACAGTTTATATTTCTTTATGTGAAGTGTGACATTTTCTATTTTCTTATTTGGAGGGTCAGCTGAAACAATTTGCATTTCTGTATTTGCAGTGTCATATAAGACAGTCTGTGTCCAGTATTTAGATTGTGACAATTTGTGTCCAGTTTGTATTTATTCCTTCGGAGAGTAATTGTTTGAATTCAGTATTGTAAGTGTATTGTAACTAAGTGCGACAATTTGCATTTCCTTATTTGGTGTTTGACAGTTTGATTTATTTAATCTGTGTGTGACAATTTGTATTCCCTTATTTGGTGTGTAACAATTTGCATTTCCTTATTTGGTGTTTGTCAGTTTGATTTCCTTATTTGGTGTGTGACAATTTGCATTTTCTTTTTTGGTGTGTGACAATTTGCATTTCCTTACTTGGGGTGTGACAGTATACCTTTCCTCAACTTTGCAAGTTTCTGTTAAATTAAAATCTCTTTGCTGGAATAATCTTTCACATTATAAATTATGATTGTGAAACCATACATCGATTAAATATGTACTTTTATATTAACAATATGAATTTGATTTCATAGTGACAATACTTACTCTTTACACTCTACTATCTTTCCTTCTTTGCAATGTGCCTCCATGTTTTTTATTAACTCATCGGAACATCTGCTGATGAGAGGAGACATCTGAAAAATTATAGAAAAGGTTTAATGTAGCTGAAGGTACATATGCAGATTCGCGAGCACTTAAGACCTGTACTGATTTTATTATTATATTAATATATTTATTTAAACCCCTTTGTATATACACTGTTAACATTTCGGAGCCCTACTACATATGAACCTTATTACAAGTTCAATTTTAAAATACTGTTAGTGAAATCAACTAATCATTGTAAAATTACAAATTAACGAAATGACTCTTGTTTAAAAACTGTTGACACAATTAAGACGTTGTATTTAACGATTATTCGGTGCCAACTTGAGCACGCTTGTAAAGCCTAGTCACAAATATATATATATTGTGAAGTATTATATTCTGTCAAACAAATTTTTTAATCCAACGATGTTAACACTTATTTGGTTAGGTGTACATCACAACACTTACCAGTGACATTTTGGAGCGACTGAAAGAAGGGGTCAGCGTTTTCCGTACAACCTTCCAACGCTCATAATCAAGATGTAATAACTCTGAATCCATTGGTTTGCTATTTAGACGATGGTTCTGGAAGAAACCATAGCAATTCCATGATATAGTTGGCGTGTTATTGCAAACGATTTAAGGTTAGTCCGCACCAAAACCAACTCGCCCGAACAACAAAATGTATATAATCGTCACGGCCACGTACTTCTAATGCATACATGTAATCATTTTGCAATTTTGTTGGACGGGGTTTGCGGGGATTTCACTAGACATTTTTTTACTTATTGCAGGTATACCTGTCCAGGAGTAACGTTAGTTCATTTCAATAAACGGAATGAATGATTGTTGATGAGTTCGGTAACGTCAAAAATAAAGTATTTGAATAGGTAATAAACAGACTGCTGATTAACTTTAAAAATCATAGGCGTGTGGAGTGCTGATATATACGTTCAGTTTGAAAACGTATTGAAATGACCCACAAATCAAGGTCGTCATCGACACTTTTACATCGAAATCGACAACACCGATACCGTAAGATCGAAATCACCAGTGTTTGAAATCGAACTCGTATTCGTCGAGTTGGTTTTGTGCGATTTGGTTTACGTGCGACTTTTTTCGGTACCCATTGCATCTTTGAGATAATAACGGCGAGAATATATTCATTAAATTTTTCTTGACAAGAGTGGGAAATGTTACCTCACTTGCCAACAATAACACTATGATTTTAATAGACCATTTTCAGTTCACTGCGAGAATCACGCGTTATGCGTGAAATCGAACGTAATAACAGCTGTACACATTTGATGATAGACAATTTCGATTAAGTAAGGGCATCCGAAAGCAATATTCCTCTGTCGAAGATCGGCCGGTCGATGTGAGCTACGAAATAAAGAAATTCTAGTTCAAATTCAAATCGTTCGATTTTTGCGACAGACGTTCGACGCGCGTCTTTCATGCATCTCGCGAGATCTCGCAGTTGAACGGAAAGTCACCTATTATAATACCACGTAGCAATGAACGTTGTATACGGTACTGTAAATAAATCTTATTCAGAAATATTCAAAAAAAAATCGCGCGTTACACGAGTCCGCCATTGTTGCCACTTTAAGCCCAGCTCCGGCTAGTGCTATTTTTCAACTTCATCGATTCTGCTCTAGATTTCCCAGCGTGGTAAGTATATCGATTTTCAGTTGTGCACGTTCTGCAGAGGAATTTTCCTACATATTCCTCTGGGCATTTTGTTTTAATTAGCTCACGTTTATTACTCAATGCATGTCCGATGCCATAACATACGGGTCACTTGGACTGCTACAGATGAATGACATATTCGAATGCGTTACTCCAGAAAGTGATTTTAACTCGTTTTGGGGATTTGTTATACGCTCTCTTACCTATGGCGCTGAGCACTCGACAATTTTCGTGAATATACTCATGTTAATGTATTCTATTTCAACCGGATAAATGAAAACACAAAGCAATTAATCGCGGAGGATATATGCCGAAGCGTAGGTGCATCATTGTAATTTTTTCTAAAGAAAAGCTCGGCTAAATTATCACTGGTTTTCCGGCGCTTTCACATCACACGCACAAACCTTTCTTATTTGATCGGACCATAAGAAAGGCAGTAATCGATCTCATTCGAATTCATAAATTTAGCAAATGTGTTTGTGTAATCACGTGGCAATTATTGTCAGGCCCAAACCAAGGACTGTATGAATGCTACTTTAGACCACTCATATTATCTTCCGCAAATGGCTGTTCATGGCCACACCCTTCGATCTGGGCCAATAACAGCGACTCGGGAACAATAATTATATATAACAGGCGAGGCTAATAACATTACATTACATTCAAGTTCGGTGCATTCATAAAGCTTTAACTTTACTTATACAAACTGAAAGCTGTTGTAGCCCACTTCTGTGTACAGGTTTGCGACGCAAATTTATTGAGTGTGCATCCAGCTTGTGATTACCTTTCTGTTCTTGAACGACGAAAAGTGTTTTACACATATCTGTTTGCACATCTCAGGGTCCGTGACGAGTAACGTTGGACTACGTCCTTCATAGATTCTGAATTATAAATTTACAAAAAGAAGGAATATAAATACAAGAACATATCAACTTAAATTTTATTTGAGATTTGTTGTAATCTTTGCATCATAAGATCAGATTGATACACAATTTATATAATTATTTCAACAGACAATATAATATGAACCATCAATATTTTTCATGACATTTACTTTGACTAGTTGCAAATACATACTTCGATTGGTTATTTTGTATCATGACGTATGACTTGAATAATAATAAAATAATTTCCAAATATATACAAATATGCAAATACAGACATACCCGCACACTTTTCCGTACTTCTTTGTCCATTCTAAGTGCTTAACTACCACTTCCTGGCAGAACAAATAATTATAAGCAATCAATATCGAGTTGTAATGTAAAATACAATATTCCATGATTAAATTTAGGACATAGAGGACGTCTGATCCTCTGTACAAAACAATAAGATGTCTGTATTGTCTAAAAATGACCCTTACCTTTCTATACTCTAATATGTTGCCTATCAGTGCCCATGGTGTCGGACCACGGACTCCCATTTTCTTGAAAGTAGAGAATGTCCATGTTGAGTACCTGCCAGAAGAACGAACATATATTTCAATATATTTTCATGTGACGTTCAATGATGAAAATCTGACACTGTCACATGAATCCCCATGACATAAATATTGTGTTAAATTGTCTTGGGGTAATGTAAAAGGCCAAAAAACTACACCTGAATCTAAAACCTCCCCTTTTGCAATTAATATTAAAGACATTCCTATACAAGGTGAGGATATGGATGTTTATAAAAAGCGTTTTGAAATATTTGCTAATTGGTTCCAATGGAGCCAAGATGTATGGGGGTCGCATTTAATGGGTGCGATTGTCAGGTAAAGCATATATATTGCATTAGATGTTGAGCAGACTAAGAATTGGGCGAGCGTGAAATGTAAAAGTATACCATCTTACCGAGGAAGGATTAAAAGACAATTCAGACAATCTAGACTTGCTAAGTTTTAAAACAAATACCCAATTTATTCAGCTAAAGCATTATTTGGCGCTACGATGGGTTGAACCGTCAGTTATTGAAAATACAGTGGATGCACTAATGGATTTAATTGCACAAGAGCAGTATCTATGCACTTGCAATTATGAAGTTGCAATGTAAGTCGGAGAGAGTGCCCGCAATACTGTGGGTGAGATGGCTTCCTGCGTTGATCGCTGTGATGAAAATCGACAGTACACTGGTATTCACAATACATCTACACATGTACAAACAACGTTGGGTTGCTGGTGTGATAAGTTGGGTCATGTGAAGACCAAATCCTGGTCAATGGATGAAGGTAAACATCTTGGCTGTTTGGTGCACTATCAATATTTTTAGGTGATTGGAAGGTATGCGTATCAAATGAGTTACCGGCGGTAATTCGTGCAAATCGCGCCCAGGTCAACCTCATACTTGTGATACCCATTAGAAGAGCGCATTGGATTGTGGAAAAATCAATATTTATAAACACAAATTTCCCACAAATATATATATCATAACTGTGGTCGATTGTGCAATCCGTGCAACAGAAGTTGTAGCTGAAGCATTGTTTGTTAGGAATCCCGGAACTAGTATTTACAGACCAGGGTATACAGTTTGTGAGTGATGTGATTGGGGAGGTGAGGTGAGTAGGCTGTTGTCAATTAAGGAGCTGACTACTACTCATAATCACTCACAATGCAATGTTCTGCTACATTGTTTTAGTGCCACTTAAAAGGACATGTTTACTGAATAACAAAACGAATTGGGATTGGTGTATATCACCTATATTGTTTGCATACTGTGAGCCATTTCAGGCTGGCTCAGGCTTCTCACTTTTTGAACTAGTGTGCGGTAAGGACTGTGGACAGAGGAGGCTACCAATCCAGATGCCATCCCCCAATAAGACTATGTACTTAACATGATAATTGTTTGAAATCCCCCTGGCCGATAGCACAGCAGGAAGTTAAATGAGAGATATAGATTGCATTTTGACAAAGAAACGTTGGTGACCAGGTTTTGCTTTTGTTGCCCACTTCTGTAGGTGAACTGCGTATGCAATGGCAAGGGCCATATGAAATTAAAGAGCGAGTAGGGCAGGTGGACTATCGCATAGACACAAATGGTAAACTGAAATTATACTATACCAACATATTAAAAAAGTATGAGAGAAAGACCTTGAATACATGTGAGAAACATTTTATTTTATTACGCACACACAAGTAGATGAGTTGTTAACATGCATATCCACAGACCAGATCAAGCAGATAATGGTTTAAGTGTCGGTCTCCAGACATAATTTGCAACTCCTTTGATAGACAAAAAATAGTCATTAAGGAGGTGAAAGATATGTTAAATATGGGCGTCATAGAACGGTCTGATTCATCCTTATCACGCTCTTATTGTCCTGATTAGGAAAGGCGCTGTTTGGTGACATCATTCTGTATATTGAGAGGCCTATAATCACACTGAATAATCCCAAACTGCAATAGTTCCAAGAAATAAGAATTCTTTTTGTACCATTGCACACTTTCTAGGGACATGGACAGCAATAACAAATACAAAATGACAAAGCAATGTACATTTGGTAGCAATACAATATTGCTGCTTTGACCTGATGTTTTCTCCAATTATATTTCATTAAAATCTCCAAAGTTAAATTATCCCAATTTATTATCACCAAATTTCAGTGTACACAATTACAATCCAGGTCTAAATCATATATTACTTACAGATATAGTAGAGATCCCACTATTCCAAGAATCAAACTTATGGGGGATGATATGAGAGACGACAAAAGCAGCTCCATCACTTAGTGCTTATTCTGTTGCTCCACCTATAAGACAAATTATCTGCGATGAAATTTTACATTCCTTCAATACAAATTTAAAGATGGGCATATTCTGCAACATTAACCACCTTACTCTTTATAACAATTATTTCTAAAAACCACCAGACTAAAGACAAAAGGCGTTGCTCCCCTCGAATGTGAAAAGCATTAGCTATTATTAGAAATATGGCATAAAAGTACATTTTGGGTGGATGTAAGCAGTGTCTAAATGGTGTACCATGGAAAATGACCGGACGTTTTTCACCTCGTCACACTTTTGAGTATTAAAAATAAATATTTGTTATGTATAAGTGCTGCACGTAGGAAGTGTAAATAGCAATTCATTTGACAAGTCTAAAACGTTTGTTCAAATAAACTGCCACTAGGCTATAATATATGTGGCAAATCAGTTGATTTATTTGTTTGAACAATTAAAGTTTAAACCATATGGATAAGGGCTATCACTGTTTGACAACAGAATTTTGCAATAATACTGAAATTAGCATATTTGAAAACTATTCATAAATTCAATAAACAAATGGCCATAGTCTACATCACGACTGTAGATACACCATAGATTCATCGTGTGGGTTATGTATATCTAATATATAAAATAGTGATACCACAAAACAACATGCATAATATCTAAATATTTCCTAAAGTGACTGTGATGTCCGGTATGGTTTGTAATGTAAAAAAAAGAAAATCAGTTCTTAATATATAAACATATTATTTTAGAAAAAAACGCCAGAACGTATACATTTGATAACTTACAAGTAATTCTGGATGTCGAGTGTGGACTTCCTTCCCAGGTCTGGCAGACAGTGATATCTAAAAAATGGTGTGCTGTGTAACTAATATATATTTGTATTGCATATACCAGCAAAAAACAGAAATTGTGCGTATTCAAAATGGTAAAAAACAGGAAATGCCCAGATGTATTGAATATAATTAAAAACACTTTTTTTTCTATTTGTAAATTAAATTAATTCCTGGAACTTAAGTATGGAATGTGAATTGAGACCTATTTGAAGCAGTCATTGACATTTCTGGCCATATAAAGTGTAACTAGAATATGATTTGTGTGATCAGTCATTTTATTTATGGGTTGTGGGGGAGCAGAGGTCTGGCTTTTGTCAATCTGTACATTGAATGTGCGATCTAAAAATGAATTCTGGCGATAAAAACTGTGAAATGCCCTAAATATTGATTATAAGTCGGGTTTTGAAGTAGACGACAAACGCCCATTTTGCATGGCGTTATTTCGTTATTTTGAATAGGGCAATGCCGACTCCTTTGGACCGAGAGTAGAGGAGCGAGAACAATTTTTATGTTTTTTTTTATTGAAATAACGTTGCCAAAGTCATGTCGGCCCGGTAACATTTGACATCAAAATTGAGTCATGATCAGTGGCTCGTCTCGATCTGTGAAAGGTTTTTCACAAACCAGTCCCTCTGTGATAGTAAAAACGAGCCATATGCCACGGCAAAATCAAACAGAGTTTGACATTTATAAATAATTTATTCCGCATCAGAAAAAAACAAAGTGTCAAATTTAGGTGTTGTAATGGTTTGTAATGTTTGTAATAAAAAACATTTTTCCCCTAGGAAAACCAGTTATCAATATATGAATATACTGCTTTAGAAAAACGATAGAACGTATAAATTGGCTAACTTACAAGTAAGTCAGGATCTAGAGTGTGGCTCTCCTTCCCAGGTCTGGTAGACTGTGATATCGAAAAATGGTTTGCTGTGTAAATAATATATATTTTTAATGCAGGTATTCGAAATGGTAACAAACAGCAAATACCCGGATGTATCTGTCCTCCTGAATATAATTAAGGTTGTATGCGCGGAAATGCACTGCGCATACGTTCTTCGCATTTGAAGCAGACTTTCAAGATGGCTGCCACAACAAACAAGTACGCTTCGCGATCGCCGATTGCACGTAAATTTAAAGGATTTTTGACCGAGAAAGAGAAGAGAAGAAGATTGGCAGTTATCCAGGCGAACCGCCAACATAAGAAAGTTGCTGAAGTAGTTTTAGAATCAAATTCAGGTACGTACGTACGATGTCAGTATACGACGTAAACTTTGGTTGAGTCGTCTGCAACTGTAAACACAACTCGAATCAATATATTTTCGCATTTTATTTGTTTTATGGACATCGGATTATGCTTATTTTTGGGGAAACAGTGTTTATTTTTTCCTAATTTCACTAAATACAGAAATTGTGATAAAAAAAATATTTGACAACGAAGTTTGTCTGTTTATGACGAGGCGCCTTCAACTGCGAACTGATAATTTTAACTATACGCACAAAACTCCCAATTTGAGGGCATGATTGTCCTCACACTTCCATATAACCAAGGGGATACAATTTTAACTATGAATAAACAGCATGTTCAAATATTGTCTATATTTTGCTGTTTTGAAATCCATTTACTTATTTTCCTAGTGTTATAAATTTAGAGCATTGAAATTTCATCTGTTTACTCTTCAGAAAAAAATTAACATGTAACATGATGAACTTGCGGTTGTGTTAAGGAAATTAAAATTAAAATACTTGCATATTATAGTAGATACTTCAATTTTATTTTTTCTATTTGTTATTGTGTCAAATATTTTTGTTCTAAAATACATTGTAATATATATTTTTGGACATTTTCTCCCAATAAATGTTTTTTCTGAAAATAAGCCATGATCTAAACATTTTCATTATTGTTATTTTTACATGTACCTTATCTGAATGTGGGAGAGTTTCTGTTTTGCCTATGGCTCCTTCAGAAATGATGATTTTGGAATAATGGATTCTTTTTATTTCTGTAAATATTCATACATTTCCTATGCATAGTACAGATAGTATGTTAACATCTTACTGTTGTCAATATCTGTTAGCCAGTATAGTAGTGTAAATTGCATGAAATTTATTTACATGATGACTGTAATGATAATCTGATTTATCTTTACAGAAGTTACTTCAGAAAGTGCTATAAATTGGAATGTTGGACGCAGAATAGTACAGCTGTCTGTTCTAGCTGAGGGATTAAAGGCCTGTGCTGTGTGTTGTGAACATCTTGTTCTGATGGATTGCCAGGAAGATAGACGATATGGTCTTGGTAGTGTACTGTATATACCTTGCCAGAGATGTGGTGCTGTAAACCATGTGTATACAGGTTCGACACATAGGAATGCAAAATCAAACCAAGGATTACCTATATTTGATGTAAATACCAAATTAGCCACCGGTAAGATTTACAGCCAAACTAAGGATTCATCTCAATTATTAACCTCTTATGTTCATATATTGGTGGTCATACTTTTAGTAATGTAGGGCAGCAAAAACTAATCTTATAAAATGTTGAATCTATGTTGTTTCTTATTTCTTATCATAGGAATGGTACACAGTGGAATGGGAGAGACTCATGTGAATCACTTCCTTGTATCACTGAATATACCGGGAATACACAACAAGACATTAAAGAAAAAAAGAAAGAGAAGCAGGTGTTGGTATTGATAATGTTGCAAAACGACTGTGTGTTAAAGCTCTAACTGAAGAACAAAAACTTAGTTCACATGAAAATCAAGTTGATATTTCCTTTGATGGTGCGTGGCAGCGCCGTGGCTCTGGCAAAGAATATAACAGTCTGTCAGGTCATGGTGCTGCTATACGGGAAGCAACTGGTCAAATTATGTGATAAGCTGTGCGTTCAAAGGGATGCAAAATTTGTGAAAATGGGGATATGAACACAAGAAAACATGACTGTCGTAAAAACTGGACAGGGAGTTCCAAAGGTATGGAAGGAGATATTGCTGTTGAAGTGGTAAAAACTATTAACAAAACTAGTTCTAAAACAGTATCTTTAACTATGGATGATGATACAACAACCATTCATAAACTAAGAACAGAAATTAACCAAGATATTGAAAAGAGACCAGATATGAACCACACCAAAAAAGGTCTAGGAAATAAACTATATGAACTTTCAAAAACTCACAAAATATTAACACCACGTGTTATCAAGTATTTTCAAACATGTTTTTCCTATGCTGTTACTCAGAGCAAAGGTAGGCCAGCTTTAATCAATCAAAACTTGCTTGCCATTGTTCCCCATGCATTTGGATCTCATGAATCATGTGATCGTAAATGGTATGGTTACCAACATCAGCCAGATACTTACTGCCACAAACGTCTTCCATATGGTAAAGATCTTTCTGAGGTAGAATTGCGTAAAGATTTAAAATCTATTTTTGAAATTTATGCTGCATGTGCAAATAAACTTTCTCTTATGAGTTCAAAACAATCCAATGAAATCTTTCATAACACAGTTGCTTCTAAAGCACCAAAAAACAGACATTACAGTAAATCAGAAAGTTTAAATATCCGCATTGCAGCAGCAGTTTCACAGAAAAATAGTGGATACACATATGTTTGTAGTGTTAACAAAGAAAATTGACTATCTCCTGGAATTGTTTCACATATGAGGGGAATAAAACTAGACAATAAAGCAAGAAAAAGAAAGATGCAGACAGAAAACAAAAAATACAAACTTAGACGTATACAATTAAAAGAGGAGCGAAACAAAAAATGTAATGCTACTGAGTTAAGAGAAGGTGACACATACAACACAAACATTGCAATTAGAAATGACATTGATATTACATGTATTCCTGAACCAGTTAATGCTCCTGTAAGTTTTCCAGTAAAAATACGTAAAGATTCTCCTGTTGTTGTATTTGATCTTGAAACAACATCATTTGGTATTGATTCCTCAATTTGTCAGATTACTGCATCTTATGATGGTAAAATATTTGATGAGTATGTTGACCCCTGTCAGCCAATACATCCAGCAGCATCCAAAGTAACTGAGTTGACATATACATGTGGTAAACTGTTTCATAACTTTAATTTAGTACCAACATTATCACAGAAAGATGTTCTTGAGAGTTTTATATAATGGATTCCATTAAATTCTGTGTTAGTTGCACATAACTGGAAGAATTTTGATGCTAGGATTCTGGTTAGTTGTGTGCAAAGATATGGTCTTTTAGACAAACTGAAACATAAACATTGCTGCTTTTCTGATACCCTCTCTGTATTTCGTGAAATTTTTCCACCTCGATCATCTTACTCTGAATAAAACCTGGTTAATGATTATTTACACACTGAATACAGTGCTCACAATGTAAAACATGATGTACATATGCTTCAACAATTGATTGGTAAATGTAATGCTGACATCAGCCATATTAGTAAACATAGCTTCTCTGTTGATTTTATTATAGAAGCTCTTGAACTTCTTTTGTGTAAAAAGAAAAATCTGTCTTCTCTTAGTCAACTAATAAGTAAGAAGGTAATTATAAAGTGTATGCATGAGAAAAAAGCTGCTTCTGGTCTGGCTTTTTGTCACTTGAACTTGGCTTATAGCAGAGGAGGGATAGATGGATTGGTGAAGTTGCTTAGTGAAGATTATTTTGGTCATCCACGGGTAATCAAACATAAAAAACATTCTTGTCACTATCACAGTTTTTTTTTGAAAAGAAGTAACTATATTTAAAACAATGATTAATGACTCTTGTGATATTTTTTTAGTTCACTAATCCATCCATTCGTTACATGACTTATTTGAGAACACTAGACTGATATTTGGTATGTAAATGTCTCATAGGGTGAAAATGGGATTATTCATGTAATGTTGGGGGGTGTCATTCAGTGATGCTATCAGTATTTTTCAATTTTATATTATTTTTTTAATTAACAGGCATATTGGCATATTTTCAGAAAAGAAAACACTTTTTCTTGTCCATTGTATCTAAATATATGTATTTATATCCAGATTTATACATTTGTATATTCATAAAATGATAAAGCAAGTGTTATATGATTTTAAAATATGTGAAATATTTAATTATATTAGTATTTATGGACCACTTTTATTTATTTATCGATATATGAATATTTAAAAAAACAGAACACAATATAAATATTACTTACAACTAAACAATACTGATTTTTTTGTCACTTCATGTATGTTACACTAGTCATACTCTGCCTTGTATGTATGTTACAGCACACCACACCCCTCCCACCACCATACACACCTGTGCCCTAACTGAGAATACAATGCTTTCATCAGTATCCCTCAGAAAAAAATAATACTTCAGTGCATTAGTGGCTTCACTTTGAATTTCTATATTTCCAATGAAAGGTAAGAATATTCTCCCAAGCACCCAGCCAATATATATAAACTGTACTTCATATATAAAACAATATAATCTACTGATGTTGGATGTAAATGACCATATTTGATGTACCCCGGTATGTATATTAAGGTCTCATGCCACTAATCAATTTAAATGCCTAGCAAGAACCAATGACATTTTTTTAATATTTTTTTCTCAGGTGTTCCTTGTTTGAGGGCGCGATCACCTGGGTCAGAGGTGAGACTAACATGTGGTCTTTTGTTTACTACTTAGCGGCTGTATACCTGTGGGATTATTCTGTGTGTATTTGGATGTTCTAATCTAGGTGTTTTTCCAGTGATTTCTCTAGGTGCAGTCCAAATACAGTAGGTGTGTCTTGTTTACCCGAGTTTTGCGAGAGTTTGAGCTGGCCAACATGTGTTTTTTTCATGTGGTTGATTACAGGCATGTTGATTTCCCATTTTAGAGCTATGTGTTCAACTTTGTTTATTATTTTCATATAGCAATCTCATCATATGTTAACATTGTCGTCTATGGAGTTTCAATTAGTGGTATGAGCCCTTGACAAGGGCACTGACAAAGGTCAAAGGTCACGTAAATGATCCAAAATGGCCACCAAGATTATTGAAACTGACAATTAAACTATTTTTTTCTCAAAAAGTAGTGCATAAGCATACCATTTTCAATGTATAATATGGAATAACTTCAGAAGTACTCAACATATACACAATTTCAAGAGATTTCCATGGATGAAATTTTTTGTAGGACAGTTTCTATGAATTTTTGTATCTAAAATACAAAACCAAATGAAGGAAACTATTGTTTTCTTTAAATAGGTAATTTCTTAAATTCATTAGAATTGAATTTAAATATGAACTCATATTATGTGCTGATAGGATAAAACCAATTTGAGTAAAAATTTGGATTAAGACTGAGTATAAATGACAACTTAAGTTATTTATGAAAGCTACTTAAAAATGCTGACTCAGCATAATTGTGAGTTGTGTATCTTAAAAATTAGTACATTAACCCCATGTTCTTTTTCTTTTCTATAAGTTTAGAGTAATATTTCCTCTACATCTGTAGTATTTTAAACGATTTTCCATAGATTTTTTATTTTGTAGCATACATCCTTAAATGAACATTTTTTTCTATTTGTAAATTAAATTAAAATAAATGAGATTAATTTCTGGAACTTAAGTACGGCACGTGAATTGAGACCTGTTTGAAGTAGTCATTGACATTTCTGGCCATATAAAGTGTAATTAGAATATGATTTGGGTGATCAGTTATTTGATTTATGGGTTGTAGGGGAGCAGAGGTCTGGATTTTGTCACTCTGTACATTCAATTCGAGATCTAAGAATGAATTATGACGATAAAAACTGCAAAATGTTCTAAATATCGAGTAAAAAAAACAGGTTGTGAAATAGACGACAAACGTCCATTTTGCAGGGCGTTATTTCGCCTCTAGAGGGCCAGTTAATGAGACATCAGTGAAAACTGATAACTGAACCCATTCATTCAAGTACGTCAATCCATAGAAGTGCTACTATAAAAAACCTTGCTTAGTGTCAATTTAAAAGTTCAAACATGGTGAGATGTTGTGCGTATTAATTCCATAACGATTCATGTTATTTTTATGGAAATCCCAAGTGAAAAATCACGTTGTTGCTTGCGATAAATCGACAGAAGAACCAACATGAAAGTGAAGACACATACAACGTTCTATATTTTAGTAAACAGTGAGTAAATAAATATTGGAACGAGTTAAAACTAAATTATAAATATGCTAACATCACTTGAACTACAGTGCTCATCTTGCCTAACTTATCACTTTATAATCAACCGTTTATCGCCTAAACGACCGCATTCTATTGTTTTTTTCTTCTCGCGCGCTCATTGAAAACACCAACCGCTCGACCAAACACTGATTGCTGGCACAGGAGTGGTCGAAATGGCCGTTTCAATGATACATTTTGGGGGATACAACGAGTATTAACTATCATTAAGGGACAACGTCAAAAGATCGATGTCAGATAAAAAAAACTTATTTTCTTTAGTTTGGGGGGGTGGGGTGGGGGAGGGAGTTTGACCTCAAAAGGTTTCCATCCCACAAAAACGATTTTATTTTTTAATGAACTCAAAGAAATCATGGAGTATTTGTAGTTCGTTTTTTTTTTCTATCCAATCATGGACAAAAATAACAGAATATGAAAAAAACATCCAAGACGAGATAATGATTTGACCCGGAAAGAGGAAATGCTGACTGCTTGGGTGCAAGAGTAGAGAAGCGAGAAAATGTTGATGTAGTTTTTATTAAAATAGCGATGCCAGGTTTCCAACCCCAAATTATTGAACATGATAATCATGAATTGGTCAATGTTTGTCCTGTCTCGGCTTGAAAGACAGATGTCGCCACTGACGCACCTTAAACTCAGCATGGAAAAACCAACGACAATCGACATTCAAAACAAATCATTACCTGGACACGGTCGATAGGCATTTCAAACTTTCGAAATTATCATCGAAAGCCGAGATATTCACAAACATATCGTAATACCAAACATACGCAAATACACGAAGAGGTGTAAAGTTATGTTTTATGTGAGGCACATCGTGAAGAGTCAACAACCAGGAAAAGAAATCCAGAAATTACATCGATGTATTTTGCAAATCAGACAATCATACCGTACTTGTGTTGATGCATTTTTGTGGCAGTATGTAACGTTACAATATTGTTTAAAATATAATATTGCATCCCAAACAAATCTAGATAAAAGGGTCAGATTGAGTGCATATAATTATAGATAGTTAAAAACTAAATATATTTGATTTTTTGACGGCTATTCAACGGCTGTAGAAACATGAATAGAATAGATACGTGTATACGACAGCAATATGGCTACACCCTGTATGTCTAATAATAGTGATACCACAAAAGAACATGCATGATATCTAAAAATATCTGAAATTTATCTCTCTAGCAGACTGTGATGTCAGACATTGTGATTGTAATGTACAAAACCCAAGAAAATCAATATACTGCTTTAGATAGAACAGTAGAAAGTATACAATTGCTTACTTACAGGTAAATCTAGATCTAGAGTGTGGCTCTCCTTCCCAGGTCTCGTAGATTGTGATATCGAAAAATAGTTTACTGTGTAAATAATATATATTTTTAATGCATGTATTCGAAATGGTAACAAACAGCAAATACCCGGATGTATCTGTCCTCTTGAATATAATTAAATGAACACTTTCTTATATTTGTAAATTAAATTAAAATAAATGAGATTAATTTCTGGAACTTAAGTACGGCACGTGAATTGAAACTTGTATGAAGCAGTCATTGACATTTCTGGCCATATAAAGTGTAAAGAGGATATGATTTGTGTGATCAGTTATTTGATTTATGGGTTATAAAGGAGAGAACGTCTGACCTTTGTCACTCCGTACATTAAATACGAGGTCTAAGAATGAATTCAGGCGATAAAAACTGTGAAATGCCCTAAATGTCGAGTAAAGAACTGGTTGTAAATTGAGACGACAAATGCCCATTTTGCAAGGCATTATTACGCATCTAAAGGGCCAGTCAATAATATTATTCATATGCACAATTTGTGCACACCCTGATTCAAAATGACCAAATGACGGCCAATTTTGTGCTAAAAAATCATCAAATATCAAGCATTTCTGGCATTTATTTGCAGCCGTCCATCTCTGAGGTGACAGAGGCGGCGGTCGCTACCTCAGAGACACTGACGGTGGTACAGCGTGTTCCCACTGGGGTGCTGACATCGATGGTGAGTACAGAGGTGGGATCAGTGCAGCCTTTAGTGACTGAACTGGTCCAATCCACCAAAACTTCATCGGCGCTTATGCAACCTGGGTACAGGGACAGATCTCATTGTCTTCCTGTACCGATGTTAGTCAGATGTAATTTTGAGGATCGGATGTATCATCTTTTTCCAGTTATTTACGTTTGTTGATGAGGTTTGTATTCCAATGTATAGCGTACTCTTGTCCCTGACAACCAAAATTATCATAGATTTATTTAGACATTTTCGGATGTTGTTGCCAGTGATCAGCTGGCCCATTGATGCCAAGTAGCTTAAATACATTGGGATGCATGCTGTGTACTCTGAAACTATGATTTTGAGAAACTGCTGTGACTATTTGATATGTGCATTTGCAGTGCATATTCCTAACAACCTATCAAGTGAGAATTCTATTAATGTATGTTTCCGTATTTTAAATTTTCTTCCCAATACGGTGTCATTCTATGCAGGAATTGCCATTGGTGATGTCGCAAGTTAATAAAGACCTTCCACTACCTCCATAACACTTGAAGGCCTGTCTCCGTTATTTTCTTTTACGTGATCGCTGACGCAGAAATCTACAAAAAATCACACAACGCAGTCACGTCCCGAAATCTGCGTCATAGTAGTTATCGAGCGGGTAACCTTTTGCATACACGATTTTCCCGTACCAGAGTGATGGAGACTTTTATTCGTATCAATTGTTCTGACCATAAAACTTACAGATATATGATACTGCGAATATTTCTTACATTATAGACCATTTACATTATTTATTAGTCGTTTAAGCTATTACTACCCCCTGCTCAATTGACACCTTAAAGGTACTGATGTATCAATTTCTTCTTTTCTTCAGATATAGCCTATATACTATAAAATATACTATGAAACACGTCATTATGCCAGCACGATAACGACAGATACGACTGCTGATTGGCGGTATAAGACCCATGTAACCAAAGCATGTGAAATATGTACTGAATCAGATATTACATCTAGTGACACTCGGGGTTTTGAACAGGGGTTCGTGTTCATGGATCTGGGAATTTTGTCTCGCTTGGCTGATAACACTTACACGTAGAGATACAAGATTCGACCCAAAGGAATACACATTAGTTCATTACAGATAGTTCAGCTTTATTCACCCATTTCTCTCCTCCATTCCCCATCTTACAATAGGTTACAAACTCTTTATTTTAAAAGCCAAGTCTCCAAGGCGTGACAGGGTAAACATGCGATCAGCCAATCACTACCCTCGTTGGCACGATCACGTGTATACCAGGGATGTGTCTTACGGTTAAAGCCTTGCAAAGTTACCACTACTAAATATAATAAGTAAACAATCTAGTTATCAAATTCCTGGAATATATGTTGCGAATGTAAAGTTTCTATCATAACAACGTGATGATATTTAAACTCAGCTAACTACATTCATCCAAACATCTTATAGTTCTAACTATATTGTGCATGCATACAATATTAAAAAGAATGACAAAAACATTATATAATATACGTTATAAGACACAAATCATCGTTAAACTAAGCAGTAATGATTTCATTCTCGTGATTTAACTCTGAGTTTAATACCATTCGGTGGAGACACCATAGCTCGGTTACCAAACACAGGAGGATTCTGTAAATGAAAAATAAATAAATAAAAAAATCCATTGTATTTACATTTTGAACGTTGTTTTTATTCCATTTGATTGTGTGTGTTTATATTTTGCACTTTTCTCTCTGCAAGCGCCATGAATTTTTGTCTTGTTTTAATTATAATTATGTCTGCATTAACACTATTTTTAATTGTCTCTGACAAAATCTAATTCATTGATTTTCATTGCAAAAGTAAACATAAATGTCATGAAAATTTGTCCATAACCATTTTAGTTATACCTACAATGGTGACGAATCATCCAAAAAGCCATATCTTCATAGCAATTGGACCAACTCTCCCAAACATATAATCGAGTGGTTCATGTTTCAATAAATGTAACCCTACCTATGTATTTTATGAAATGTTGATGATAAACGTTTTAGGTTTGAATGATTTAACAACCAAAATGACAATCAAATCCCGACCTCTTCCGAAATCTAAATACAATTTTACTATTAGTCTTTATATCAAAAGAAACCCTCTCCTGACAATAATTAAATATAAAAAATAATTTATAGAACAAACCACGCCAACTAAAATATAACCGCCTAAGTGGGGGAAATAGATATATTCCTTATCACGTGGTATGTACCTCCGTTTCTGCACAGGGTTCAAAGGTGAACTTCTGCAGTACACGAACCAATCCAATCTTTGCTTCAATCAATGCAAATCTCATACCAATACAGTTACGAGGTCCAGCACCAAACGGTATCCAGGCATATGGATGTCGCTTTTCTTTCTCTTCTTTAGTGAATCTATAATGAAGAAGTATGTGAAAGAATAATTTTATTACTAGTTTATTTAAAGCAGGAGGGTCGTCACCTGCGCACGCGCGGGAATTGAGTTCCAAGCGATGATAACAACACACGCTAAGAACGCAAAAGCTCATGGGTAGACGCTTGTTTGTAAACAATGACACGCTAGACCACCTGACACATGCGTAAGTGACGATTCCCCCGCTTTGATGACGTTCAAGTGTTGTTCAGACATCACAATTGGATAAATATAAGTACACGCAAATTACGAGCCTATATCTAACAATATGCATTCTAGAAGAAACGTTTTGGTTATAGAAAAATGGTGGCTCGAAACAGCGTGTTGTTGAACGCAGACAAACATTGCATGATCACAACTCACATATAATTTGTCATTACCCCACGCGTACAGCACGTTGAAAGACCAAATGAAAATAATATACTATTTTTGTAAATTTGTTTATACACACCTTTCTGGGATGAACTTCTCTGGATCTGGATAATTGTCTGGATCATGATGGATGACATAAGGAGAGACGACCACAGTCATTCCTTTGGGGATATTTATTCCATTAATATTAACGTCTTGGTTGCATTCGCGAATCAGTCTATGAGTACAAGTTAAAGAAAAGAACATATAATATGAACACAGTTATCGTCACTCAGGTAATGCAATATTCCTAGTAATGCAACTGTATTGAGCATAATCTTCAGAACTCCCATTTCGCAGAATTAACTAATATGCTTCTCAAATTAATGTCACATAGCCAAAATGTAATCGGCTGGTTCTGAAATATGGAAATATCACAAATTCCAACGTTTCATAGATGATTTTGAAAATTGTCAAATGGTTGCTACTATAAATATCACTACATACCTGCGATGAGGGGGAAATATTCTGAATGTCTCTGAAATTACCATATCCAAATATGTCATCTTGCTGACTGCCTCAAATCCAACAGCGTCATAGTTACACATGACCTCATCAATTTCTCTCTGTAACTTCTCTTGCGTTTCCGGATTGGTTGCCAAATTATAGCACACCAATGACATCGCGGCGTGGATACTTCCATATCCAGCAACCAGGAAGACAATAGACTGTTGTAATAAGATGAGATCATTCATTAGATAGTAGCATGACTGGCGAGCATACTAATGACTGATGACTTGGATAATTAGTGATTTGAAAGTTTAGAAACACCATTGAATTTTAGATACAACACTAGTTCAGGAGTGTAGAAGTATGTAAGGTTTGTGAAATAAAGTATTTAGGGAAGAGAAGAGAAGGGACCGGAATGCAGATGCAGGATATAAAAATGGATATATAATATATATAATAAACCCGAGCCAACAAAACATTTCTCGTGAAGTCATCTTCTGGATCACCATGTTTTACCAAAATATCACTCAGGCCACCATTTTAGACAGAAATATGATTCGTCGTGCTGATTCTTTTAGTTACAAAGAAGATGGAATAGGAATAGGAATTTGTGTTCAACGTACCTGTGCAATTATTTCATCCTTACTTAATCTCTTACACGAATTAACTGAAGATGGCATGTCTTCTTTAATATATTCCCCTCCGTTCTCGTCTTTATCATCAGCATCCTCTTCATCTTCTTTGTTCTTTACATATTCATCATAAACATCGTGGGCATTTAACATGAGTTGTAAGAAGTCAACTCTCTGTAAAAAGTTCGTCTGATTATAATTCAAGACATATGTTGTCATGATCGTATACATTATAATTAGTACAGTAATACGACAAAGCAATTCACTATTAGGTCATGTAGAACTATTATGCAAGGCAGGCTGGCTGGTACATGACCTGATTCGTTTATCAGATTTAATATCACTGAAATGGACCGTAATATCACTTACCTGGCTAGCATCTTCGTCACTTTCTCTTAACTTTATAGCCTGCTCAATAACGTCAGTAAAATAGCTAATAGTTTTTTTCGGAATAAATGGAATCTTAAACAAGTTCAGGAGTGGAGTAAGAAATGGAAAGAAAACTAGAAAAAAAGACAATATATGAGATTGTTAAGCTCTTTTAATATTGCGATATTATTGATGTCTATAATTGCTTTATTCCAAGTACAGTGCAAGACTAAACGAAATATTCCAGGGATGTTTTAAACCTAGGTGAATTAACAACCCCCATATAAGTACTTACACACAATAGCAAACACCGGGTGGAACACACCAGTTTTGAATACCGCTTTGGCGTTTTCCACAAATGGATGTTTTGGTTGCGATTGCGAACTAATATCTACCCCAAATCCAGCACTTGCAATAGTGTCCATAACATAACCACCAAACAAACTGAAAGATAACCATGTATGTATCTTTTCAAAATACTGTTAAAATGGTACCTATACTGTTTGCAAGCTTTAGTTGAAAGGCCTTTTAATATTGAAATCAGAAATGTGAAGTATTTTCCCATTAATCGATCAAGTGATTATCCTCTTTAACACATTCTGCAATATGTCGAATTCGGGTGCGTGCCAAATAAAACAAACTTAGAAAGTACAATGATATTCATGAGCAAATTTGTTGTCACATATAAATCCTTCTAGATTTTCTGAGTGGCATATTTGCTGTCCATGGACAAATAAAAAGGCTATTTATTCTATATATAAACAGTTTCAAACCAAATGTGAATCACAATACAACTTACAACTGATAAATCCCACAGTTTATATTTCTTTATGTGAAG
Source organism: Saccoglossus kowalevskii (assembly GCF_978046115.1). NCBI lineage: Eukaryota > Metazoa > Hemichordata > Enteropneusta > Harrimaniidae > Saccoglossus > Saccoglossus kowalevskii. The sequence goes on from NC_140658.1 coordinate 13,572,350, forward strand.
TGTGACATTTTCTATTTTCTTATTTGGAGGGTCAGCTGAAACAATTTGCATTTCTGTATTTGCAGTGTCATATAAGACAGTCTGTGTCCAGTATTTAGATTGTGACAATTTGTGTCCAGTTTGTATTTATTCCTTCGGAGAGTAATTGTTTGAATTCAGTATTGTAAGTGTATTGTAACTAATTGCGACAATTTGCATTTCCTTATTTTGGTGTTTGACAGTTTGATTTATTTAATCTGTGTGTGACAATTTGTATTCCCTTATTTGGTGTGTAACAATTTGCATTTCCTTATTTGGTATTTGTCAGTTTGATTTCCTTATTTGGTGTGTAACAATTTGTATTCCTTTTTTGGTGTGTGACAATTTGCATTTTCTTATTTGGGGTGTAACCATTTGCATTTCCTTACTTAGGGTGTGACAGTATACCTTTCCTCAACTTTGCAAGTTTCTGTTAAATTAAAGTATCTTTGCTGGAATAATCTTTCACATTATAAATTATGATTTTGAACCATACATCGATTAAATATGTACTTTTATATTAACAATATGAATTTGATTTCATAGTGAAAATACTTACTCTTTACACTCTACTATTTTTCCTTCTTTGCAATGTGCCTCCATGTTTTTTATTAACTCATCGGCACATCTGCTGATGAGAGGAGACATCTGAAAAATTATAGAAAAAGTTAAATGTAGCTGAAGGTACATATGCAGATTCGCGAGCACTTAAGACCTGTACTGATTTTATTATTATATTAATATATTTATTTAAACCCTTTTGTATATACACTGTTAACATTTCGGAGCCCTACTACATATGAACCTTATTACAAGTTCAATTTTAAAATACTGTTAGTAAAATCAGCTAGTCATTATAAAATTACAAATTAATTCGTGATTGTTTGCATTTTACTAACGAAATGACTTTTGTTTAAAAACTGTTGACACAATTAAGACGTTGTATTTAACGATTATTCGGTGCCAACTTGAGCACGCTTGTAAAGCCTAGTCACAAAAATGTATATATATATAAATGTAAAACTAGGAAAGTATTAGTTTAATTAATTAATTTTAATTCATCACTGAATCAAAGAAGTGAAGTGTTATATTCTGTCAAACAAAATTTTTAATCCAACGACGTTAACACTTATTTGGTTAGGTGTACATCACAAAACTTACCAGTGTCATTTTGGAGCGACTGAAAGAAGGGGTCAGCGTTTTCCGTATAACCTTCCAACGCTCATAATCAAGTTGTAATATATCTGAATTCATTGGTTTGCTATTTAGACGATAGCTCTGGAAGAAATCATAGCAATTCCATGATATAGTTGGCGTGTTATTGCAAACGATTTAAGGTTAGCCCGCACCAAAACTAACTCGCCCGAGCAACAAAATGTATAAAATCGTCACGGCCACGTACTTCTAATGCATACATGTAATCATTTAGCAATTTTGTTGAAAGGGGTTTGCGGGGATTTCACTAGAATTTTTTTTTTTACTTATTGCAGGTATACCTGTCCAGGAGTAACGTTAGTTCATTTCAATAAACGGAATGCATGATTGTTGATGAGTTCGGTAACGTCAAAAATAAAGTATTTGAATAGGTAATAAACAGACTGCTGATTAACTTTAAAATTCATAGGCGTGTGGAGTGCTGATATATACGTTCAGTTTGAAAACGTATTGAAATGACCCACAGATCAAGGTCGTCATCGCCACTTTTACATCGAACTCGACAACACCGTTACCGTAAGATCAAAATCACTAGTGTTTGAAATCGAACTCGTATTCGTCGAGTTGGTTTTGTGCGATTTGGTTTACGTGCGACTTTTTTCGGTACCCATTGCATCTTTGAGTTAATAACGGCGAGAATATATTCATTAAACTTTTCTTGACAAGAGTGGGAAATGTTACCTCACTTGCCAACAATAATACTATGATTTTAATAGACCATTTTCAGTTCACTGCGAGAATCACGCGTTATGCGTGAAATCGAACGTAAAAACAAGCTGTACACATTTGATGATACACAATTTCAATTAAGTAAGGATATCCGAAAGCAATATTCCTCTGTCGAAGATCGGCCGGTCGATGTGAGCTACGAAATAAAGAAATTCTAGTTCAAAATCAAATCATTTGATTTTTGCAGCAGACGTTCGACGCGCGTCTTTCATGCATTTCGCGAGATCTCGCAGTTGAACGGAAAATCACCTATTATAATACCACGTAGCAATGAACGTTGTATACGGTACTGTAAATAAATCTTATTCAGAAATATTCAAAAAAAGAAAATCGCGCGTTACAAGAGTCCGCCATTGTTGCCTCCTTAAGCGCAAGCTCCGGCTAGCGCTATTTTTCAACTTCATCGATTCTGCTCTAGATTTCCCAGCGTTTATAGATTTTCAGTTGCGCATGTTCTGCAGAGGAATTGTCCTACATATTCCTCCGGGCATTTTCTTTGTTTTAAATAGCTCACGTTTATTACTCAATGCATGTCCGATGCCATAACATACGGGACACTTGAACTGCTACAGATGGATGATATATTCGAATGCGTTACTCCACAGAAAGTGATTTTAACTCGCTTTGGGGATTTATTATACGCATAGCTCTGTTACCTATGGCGCTGAGCACTCGACAATTTTCGTTAATATACTCATGTTAGTGTATTCTGTTTTTCAACCGGATAAATGAAAACACAAAGTAATTAATCGCGGAAGATATATGCCGAGGCGTTTGTGCATCGTTGTACATTTTTTCTAAAGAAAATCTAGGCTAAATTATCGCTGGTTTTTCGGCGCTTTCACATCACATGCACAAACCTTTCTTATTTGATCGGACCATAAGAAAGGCAGTAATAGCTCTCATTCGAATTCATAAATTTAGCAAATGTGTTTGTGTAATCACGTGGCAATTATTGTCAGGCCCAAACCAAGCACTGTATGAACGCTACTTTAGACCACTCATGTTATCTTCCGCAAATGGCTGTTCATGGCCACACCCTTTGATCTGGGCCAATAACAGCGACTCGGGAACAATAATTATATATAACAGGCGAGGCTAATAACATTACATTACATTCAAGTTCGGTGCATTCATAAAACTTTAACTTTATTTATACACACTGAAAGCTGTTGTAGCCCACTTCTGTGTATAGGTTTGCGACGCAAATTTATTGAGTGTGCATCCAGCTTGTGATTACCTTTCTGTTCTTGAACGATGAAAAGTGTTTTACACATATCTGTTTACACATCTCAGGGTCCGTGACGAGTAACGTTGGACTACGTCCTTCATAGATTCTGAATTATAAATTTCCAAAAAAAAGAGGAACATAAATACAAGAACATATCAATTTAAATTTGATTTGAGATTTGTATCTTAAAGACGCATCGAATGGGAATATGCACGTTGTAATCATTGCATCATCAGATGAGATAGATATCGCAATTTACATAATTATTTCAACAGACAATATAGTAAGAACCGTCAATATTTTTACTACGGATACACAATATTCACGAAATTAATTTTTCATGACATTTACTGTGACTAGTTGCAAATACATACTTCGATTGGTTATTTTGTATCATGACGTATGATTTGAATAATAATGAAATAATTTCCAAATATGCAAATAGAGACATACCCGCACACTTTTCCGTACTTCTTTGTCCATTCTAAGTGCTTAACTATCACTTCCTGGCAGAACAAATAATTATAAGCAATCAATATCGAGTTGTAATATAAAATACAATATTCTATGATTCAATTTAGGACATAGAGGACGTCTGATCCGCTGTACAAAACAATAAGATGTCTGTATTGTCTACAAATGACCCTTACCTTTCTATACTCTAATATGTTGCCTATCAGTGCCCATGGTGTCGGACCACGGACTCCCATTTTCTTGAAAGTAGAGAATGTCCATGTTGAGTACCTGCCAAAAGAACGAACATATATTTCATATATTCCCTATGACATACATATTGTGTTAAATTGTCTTAGGGTAATGTAAAAAGCCGAAAAACTTCACCTAAATCTAAAACCTCCCCTTTTGCAATTAATATTAAAGACTTTCCTGATTTTGTACAATGTGAGAATATGGATGTTTATGCCAATGGAGCCAAGATGTATGGGGGTCGCATGTAATGGGGCGATTGTCAGGTAAAGCATATATATTGCATTAGATGTTGAGTAGACTAAGAATTGGGCGAGCGTGAAATGCGCTATGCTAAAAGTATACCATCTTACCGAGGAAGGATTAAGAGACAATTCAGACAATCTAGACTTGCTAAGTTTGAAACGGCTACGCAATTAATTTTGCTAAAACATTATTTGGCGCTACGATGGATTGAACCGTCAGGTATTAAAAATACAGTAGATGCACTAATGGATTTATTTGCTAGAGAGCAGTATCTATACACTTGCAGTTATGAAGTTGAAATGCAAGTCGGAGAGAGTGCCCTTAATACTATGGGTGAGATGGCTACCTGCGTTGATTGCTGTGATGAAAATCGACAGTACACTGGTATTCACAATACATCTACATGTGTACTAAAAACGCTGTGTTGCTGGTATGCTAAGTTGGGTCATGACCAAATCCTGGTCAATGGATGATGGTAAACATCTTGGCTCTTAGGTGCACTCATCGCAATTGAGCGAGGAAGAAAGCACTTTACTAATTGGTGGATCTAGAATTAGGACTGGTATAGCAGAATTTGAATTGTATACACCATAATACACTGGGAGGGGACCCAGTTTTGAATACCCTTTATGGTATAATAATAAGGCAGAGAAGCATCATCATGCCCCCATAAGGCTAGGCTTCCAAGGAAAGGGCAAGGGGTGTTCAAACAGAAGTTCCTATGACACTTATATCAGAAAACGGTCATAGCCAAGTTTGCAAGGTAAATTTTCCGGGAGGTCACATACCTTCTCTAGGGTGTTAATATTGAAAAAATCCGAACTCAGTGGGAAAAAAGACCGTAGGAAAAGTGTTCTCTGAAAGTAAACTGACTTACGTAGTGCATGGGGTAGAGACAAGATCACAGTTTTGGTCTAGGGACAAACCAAAATTCCCTCTTAAGGTCCAAAGTGTTTCATTAAAAGTTTTGATCACAACTGAGGGTTAAAAGCAGCACAAAATAGTGATCCAACTTTGATGTGAGCAAGGGAATTGGCTACAAAAGTACTGAAAATAAATACTGGCACTTCAAATATCTACAATTTCCTCTTTAAAATAGGGTTGCTGTATCGTCATTTTCACTCCCCATCATTGTCAACACACTTATCCAAAAGGGGAAATAGGAAAGTTCCCTTTGGGTACGATACTTTTTAATAAGGTGATGGATTTTGTTGAATTCATAAAACTTGGCACTTTAAAAGGTGGGAGTCATCGCGCCACGCATGTGCGAGATATATGGGTCTAAAATAAACAAAGGTGGCGACTTTGACTGTTGTACAGGTAAATGAGTACAAACTGAAACGTTACCAAGCTTTAATTATGTATTTTTAGGTGATTGGAAGATATACGTATCAAAGGACTTACCGGCGGTAATTCGTACAAATCGCGCCCAGGTTAACCTCATACTTGTGTTACCCATTAGAAGAGCGCATTGGATTGTGTAAAAATCAATATTTATCAACACAAATTTCCCACAAATATCTCACCACTGCCCTTTAATTGGTCATCACTATATCATAACTGTGGTCGATTATGCAATCCGTGCAACAGAAGTTGTAGCTGAAGCATTGTTCCTTATGCATATGCATTGTTGGTTAGTAGTCCCGGAACTAGTATTTACAGACCAGGGTATACAGTTTGTGAGTGATGTGATTGGGGAGGTGAGTAAGCTGTTGTCAATTAAGGAGCTGACTACTACTCATAATCACTCACAATGCAATGTTCTGCTACATTGTTTTAGTGCCACTTTAAAGGACATGTTTACTGAATAACAAAAAGAATTGGGATTGGTATATATCACCTATATTGTTTGCATACTGTGAGCAGGTTCAGGCTGGCTCAGGCTTCTCACTTTTTGAACTAGTGTGCGGTAAGGTCTGTGGACAGAGGAGGCTACCAATCCAGAGGCCATCCCCAATAAGACTATGTACTTAACATGATAATTGTTTGAAATCCCCCTGGCCGATAGCACAGCAGGAAGTTAAATGAGAGATATAGATTGCATTTTGACAAAGAAAAGTTGGTGACCAGGTTTTGCTTTTGTTGCCCACTTCTGTAGGTGAACTGCGTATGCAATGGCAAGGGCCATATGAAATTAAAGAACGAGTAGGGCAGGTGGACTATCGCATAGACACAAATGGTAAACTGAAATTATACTATACCAACATATTAAAACAGTATGAGAGAAAGACCTTGAATACATGTGAGAAACATTTTATTACGCACACACAAGTAGATGCTGTAGAGTTGTTAACATGCATATCCACAGGCCAGATCAAGCAGATGATGGTTTAAGTGTCGGTCTCCAGACATAATTTGCAACTCCTTTGATAGACAAAAAATAGTCATTAAGGAGGTGAAAGAAATGTTAAATATGGGCGTCATAGAACGGTCTGATTCACCCTTATCACGCTCTTATTGTCCTGATTAGGAAAGGCGCTGTTTGGTGACATCATTCTGTATATTGAGAGGCCTATAATCACACTGAATAATCCCAAACTGCAATAGTTCCAAGAAATGAGAATTCTTTCTGTACCATTGCACACTTTCTAGGGACATGGACAGCAATAACAAATACAAAATGACAAAGCAATGTACATTTGGTAGCAATAAAATATTGCTGCTTTGACCTGATGTTTTCTCCAATTATATTTTATTAAAATCTCCAAAGTTAAATTATCCCAATTTATTATCACCAAATTTCAGTGTACACAATCACAATCCAGGTCTAAATCATATATTACTTACAGATATAGCAGAGATCCCACTATTCCAAGAATCAAACTTATGGGGGATGACATGAGAGACGACAAAAGCAGCTCCATCACTTAGTGCTTATTCTGTTGCTCCACCTATAAGACAAATTATCTGCGATGAAATTTTACATTCCTTCAATACAAATTTAGAGATGGGCATATTCTGCAACATTAACCACCTTACATTTTTATATCAATTATTTCTGAAAACCACCAGACTAAAGACAAAAGGCCTTGCCCCCTCGAATGTGAAAAGCATTAGCTATTATTAGAAATATGGTATAAATGTACATTTTGGGTGGATGTAAGCACCAACAGTGTCTAAATGGTGTACCATGGAAAATGACCGGACGTGTTTCACCTCTTCACACTTTTGAGTATTAAAAATAAATATTTGTTATGTATAAGTGCTGGACATAGGAAGAGTAAATAGTAATTCATTTGAAAAGTCTAAAACGTTTGTTCAAATAAACTGCCACTAGGCTATAATATATGTGACAAATCAGTTGATTTATTTGTTGAACAATTAAAGTTTAAACCATATGGATAATGGATATCACTGTTTGACAACAAAATTTTGTAATAATATTGAAATTAGCATATTTGAAAACTATTCATTAATTCAATAAACAAATGGCTATAGTCTACATCACGACTGTAGATACGTCATAGATTCATCGTGTGGGTTATGTATATCTAATATATAAAATAGTGATACCACAAAACAACATGCATAATATCTAAATATTTCCTAAAGTGACTGTGATGTCCGACATGGTTTGTAATGTAAAAAAAGAAAATTAGTTCTTATTAATATATAAACATTATTTTAGAAAAAACGCCAGAACGTATAAATTGGCTAACTTACAAGTAATTCTGGATGTAGAGTGTGGCTCTCCTTCCCAGGTCTGGCAGACAGTGATATCTAAAAATGGTGTGCTGTGTAACTAATACATATTTGTATTGCATATACCAGCAAAAAACAGAAATTGTGCGTATTCAAAATGGTAAAAAACAGGAAATGCCCGGATGTGTAGAATATAATTAAAAACACTTTTTTTCTATTTGTAAATTAAATTAATTCCTGGAACTTAAGTATGGAATGTGAATTGAGACCTGTTTGAAGCAGTCATTGACATTTCTGGCCATATAAAGTGTAACTAGAATATGATTTGTGTGATCAGTCATTTTATTTATGGGTTGTGGGGGAGCAGAGGTCTGGCTTTTGTCAATCTGTACATTGAATGTGCGATCTAAAAATGAATTCTGGCGATAAAAACTGTGAAATGCCCTAAATATTGATTATAAGTCGGGTTTTGAAGTAGACGACAAACGCCCATTTTGCATGGCGTTATTTCGTTATTTTGAATAGGGCAATGCCGACTCCTTTGGACCGAGAGTAAAGGAGCGAGAACAATTTTTATGTTTTTTTATTGAAATAACGTTGCCAAAGTCATGTCGGCCCGGTAACATTTGACATCAAAATTGAGTCATGATCAGTGGCTCGTCTCGATCTGTGAAAGGTTTTTCACAAACCAGTCCCTCTGTGATAGTAAAAACGAGCCACATGCCACGGCAAAATCAATCAGAGATTGACATTTACAAATAATTTATTCCGCATCAGAAAAAAACAGTGTCAAATTTAGGTGTTGCCGTAAATATTTGGCGACAGGTCGAGGAACAGTTGGAAATTCATGATTCCGAGAAGACCTCCGGTTCTGAAAATTATCTACCTTCGTCTGGCTTACCGTATTTTCTGAACTTGCAAAAAAAGCTGATTGGCCGTGTACCTCACTGTATCTCAGTCTATTTTTTTTCTTTTTGAACTGAGGTCAAATCCTCTTTGTCAAAATATAGCGATGCTGCTCGAGTCTACATCAGGTTAATAGATACGCCATAGATAGATACATCATGTGGGTTATGTATATCTAATATATAAAATAGTGATACCACAAAACAACATGCATAATATCTAAAAAAAATATCCGAAAGTTATCTCTCTGGCAAACTGTGATGTCCGACATGGTTTGTAATGTTTGTAATAAAAAACATCTTTCCCCTAGGAATACCAGTTATCAATATATGAATATACTGCTTTAGAAAAACGATAGAACGTATAAATTGGCTAACCTACAGGTAAATCTGGATCTAGGGTGTGGTTTTTCTTCCTGGTCCGCTCGACAGTAATATCTAAAAATAGTTTGCTGTGTAACTAATATATATTTTTATTGCATATACCAGCAAAAATCAGAAAATGTGCGTATTCAAAATGGTAAAAATCAGGAAAAGCCCGAATGTGTCTGGCATCTTGAATGTAATTGTATATTAAATTGACAATAAATGAAATTAGTTACTGGAATTTAAGTACGGAATGTGAATTGAAACCTGTTTGAAGCAGTCATTGACATTTCTGGTCATATAAAGTGTAACTAGGATATGATTTGTGTGATCAGTTATTTTATTTATGGGTTATAACAGAGGTCTGGCTTTTGTCACTCTGTATATTGAATGTGAGATCTACGAATGAATTCTGGCAATATAAACTGCAAAATGCCCTAAAGAATCGGGTTGTGAATTAGACGGCAAACGCACATTTTGCATTGGCGATATCTCGCATCTAGGGGCAAGTCAATGACGTCAATGGCTAAAGGAATTAAATTTTTTATCCTACATTGAACTTTTGATGTTGTCCCTAAATGCTGAACAACACTTCAAATTTATGCCACTTTATATGGTTCGCGAAGGGAACTTGAACTGTGTTCTCTGTTATGTGAGTACTTATTTGGGTAATTGTTCTGATTTAAACGAATGAAATGTAATATTTATTTTATTTTTTGGAATTGGGATGGATGTGTGGAAGAGAAACAAACAGCTTTAAAGCAAATTAATCTATGTGAATTTATCATACATATGTAATGTGAATTGACTGTGTTCCAAAAAATGCTGATGGAGCGGGACTGTGTTCCATTTATATATAGGGTCGCTCGCTCCTTTCAGTAATGATTATCGAAATATTTACGTGAAAGGGGAAATGCTGACTGCTTGGGTGCAAGAGTAGAGAGGCGAGAAAATGTTGATGTAGTTTTTATTAAAATAGCGATGCCAGGTTTCCAACCCTCAAATTACTGAACATGATAACCATGAATTGGTCAATGTTTGTCCTGTCTCGGCTTGAAAGACAGATGTCGCCACTGACGCACCTTAAACTCTGCATGAAAAAACCAATGGCGATCGACATTCAAAACAAATTATTACCTGGACACGGTCGATAGGCATTTTAAATTTTCGAAATTATTATCGAAAGACGAGATATTCACAAACATATTGCAATACCAAACATACGCAAATACACGAAGATGTGTAAAGTTATGTTTTATGTGAGGCACATCGTGAAGAGTCAACAATCAGGAAAAGAAATCCAGAAATTACATCGATGTATTTTGCAAATCAGACAATCATACCGTACTTGTGTTGATGCATTATTGTGGCAGTATGTAACGTTACAATATTGTTTAAAATACCATTTTGCATCCCAAACAAATCTAGGTAAAAGGGTTAGATTGAGTGCATATATAGATAGTTAAAAACTAAATATATTTGATTCTTTGACGGTTATTCGACGGCTGTAGAAACATGAATAGAATAGATACGTGTATACGAGAGCAATATGGCTACACCATGTATGTCTAATAATAGTGATACCACAAAAGAACATGCATGATATCTAAAAATATCCTAAATTTATCTCTCTAGCATACTGTGATGTTCGACATGGTTTCTCTTTTTTCGCGAGGAAAACCGGTTATTAAAATATGAATATATTGCTTTAGAAAAACGCCAGAACGTATAAATTGGCTAACTTACAAGTAAGTCAGGATCTAGAGTGTGGCTCTCCTTCCCAGGTCTGGTAGACTGTGATATCGAAAAATGGTTTGCTATGTAAATAATATATATTTTTAATGCAGGTATTCGAAATGGTAACAAACAGCAAATACCCGGATGTATCTGTCCTCTTGAATATAATTAAGGTTGTATGCGCGGAAATGCACTGCGCATACGTTCTTCGCATTTGAAGCAGACTTTCAAGATGGCTGCCACAACAAACAAGTACGCTTCGCGATCGCCGATTGCACGTAAATTTAAAGGATTTTTGACCGAGAAAGACAAGAGAAGAAGATTGGCAGTTATCCAGGCGAACCGCCAACATAAGAAAGTTGCTGAAGTTGTTTTAGAATCAAATTCAGGTACGTACGTACGGTGTCAGTATACGACGTAAACTTTGGTCGAGTCGTCTGCAACTGTATCCACAACTCGAATCAATATATTTTCGCATTTATTTTGTTTTTATGGACATCGGATTATGCTTATTTTGGGGAAAACAGTGTTTATTTTTTCCTAATTCCTGTTTCACTAAATAAAGAATTTGTGATAAAAAAAAATATTTGACAACGAAGTTTGTCTGTCGCGTCGTCTGCAGCTTTCATTATTTATGACGAGGTGCCTTCAACCGCGAACTGGTAATTTTAACTATACGCACCAAACTCCCAATTTGAGGGCATGATTGTCCTCACACTTCCATATAACCAAGGGGATACAATTTTAACTAAATTTAGAGCATTGAAATTTCATCTGTTTACTCTTCAGAAAAAAATTAACATGTAACATGATGAACTTGCGGTTGTGTTAAGGTAGCGGGACTATTATTTGCATACTTCTTTTCATCTTCTAATTGTGACTAAATGGCTACAAATAGACCCAGGAAAGTATATATTTTTAGAATCGCCAGACTTCAAGCTTTTCACAAGTGTATTTTGCATGCCATTATCTGCATTCTACGACGCGTTACTCAATCAAAGGTGAAAAATTACTTTTTCTGTAAAAAAAAAATTACGCATTTATGCTGGCGAAAAGAAGTATTTTTTTCACTTTTCCTAGTTGTTCAATAGTCTGGTAAATTGAATGTGTCTGGGTAGTTTTATTCAAGCAACGCGTTTTAAAAAATAGTGTCCTGAATTACAATTACAGTTTTAGTCTCATTGCCCTCAACTCAAACCACAACTCGTTGGTAAATAATCGATGAAATAGTTTGTCTGGACACATTCAAGTTCCTCTCATTGTCACCTTAAAGCTGTGAAAATTTGGTGTTAATCCGACGACAATAAGTATACGTTATTTTTTGTTAAAGACCTTGTATTTTGAAAAACATAAACTCCTAGAAAACGTCCATGAAGTAACAGCAAAGATTCTCAAGCTTGTTTATCGGCACAATCAATTTGTTTTCCCATCAAGGTCTGTTTTACCATGTGTAGGGACATCCAAATGTGTAAGGCTATTGGAAACCAAAAAAATAAAGGAATGGGATAGCTATAATTGGATAAATTCGGCATATGAAAACACCAAAATCAATGATTTTTTTCAGTGGCTGTGTGACCTTGTGTCTGACACATTCATATGCAAATGACTAATCTGTGAAACAAACAGGGGCGGAGACAAACCACTCAAATGTTTGGAAACACTCATTGTGTGTCAGATAGCTACTGATAACACATCCTAACATTGCTTTGTCTTGAGTTTATCTTTGAAACTTATAGGCACACAGATTAAACCTGTGTTGTTGATTTTGGAAAACACTACTGAGGCTACCTTGCTTCCCTTCAGAAAATCTACATTTTAACCAACTTACATGACATTCTATGTTATATTGACTTTATCATATGAAAGTTTATGGTGAGTTTCATCAATTAATAAATAAATGTGAAAATCGTAATTTTCAACACAAATAATAGTCTCGCTACCTTAAGGAAATTAAAATGAAAATACTTGCATATTATAGTAGATACTATATTTTATTTTTTCTATTTGTTATTGTGTCAAATATTTTTGTTCTAAATACATTGTAATATATATTTTTGGACATTTTCCTCCCAATAATTGTTTTTTCTGAAAATAAGCCATGACCTAAACATTTTCATTATTGTTATTTTTTACATGTACCTTATCTGAATGTGAGAGAGTTTCTCTTTTGCCTATGGCTCCTTTAGAAATGATGATTTTGGAATAATGGTTTCTTTTTATTTCTGTAAATATTCATACATTTCCTATGAATAGCACAGATTGTATGTTAATATCTTACTGTTGTCAATATCTGTTAGCCAGTATAGTAGTGCAAATTGCATGAAATTTATTTACATGATGACTGTAATGATAATCTGATTTATCTTTACAGAAGTTACTTCAGAAAGTGCTATAAATTGGAATGTTGGACGCAGAATAGTACAGCTGTCTGTTCTAGCTGAGGGATTAAAAGCCTGTGCTGTGTGTTGTGAACACCTTGTTCTGATGGATTGCCAGGAAGAGAGACGACATGGTCTTGGTGGTGTACTGTATATACCTTGCCAGAGATGTGGTGCTGTAAATCATGTGTATACAGGTTCGACACATAGGAATGCCAAATCAAACCAAGGATTACCTATATTTGATGTAAATACCAAATTAGCCACCGGTAAGATTTACAGCCAAACTAAGGATTCATCTCAATTATTAACCTCTTATGTTCATATATTGGTGATCATACTTTTAGTAATGTAGGGCAGCAAAAACTAATCTTATACAATGTTAATCTAAGTTGTTTCTTATTTCATAACATAGGAATGGTACACAGTGGAATGGGAGAGACTCATGTGAATAACTTTCTTGCCTCACGGATTATACCGCGTATACACCACAAGACATTAAAGAAAAGAGAAAGACAAGCAGGTGATGGTATTGAGAATGTTGCAAAACGACTGTGTGTTAAAGCTCTAACTGAAGAACAAAAACTTAGTTCACATGAAAATCAAGTTGATATTTCCTTTGATGGTGCATGTCAGCGCCGTGGCTCTGGCAAAGAATATAACAGTCTGTCAGGTCATGGTGCTGCTACAGGGGAAGCAACTGGTAAAATTATGGGATATGCTGTGCGTTCAAAGGGATGCAAAATTTGTCAAAATGGGGATATGAACACAAGAAAACCTGTCTGTCGTAAAAACTGGACAGGGAGTTCCAAAACTATGGAAGGAGATATTGCTGTTGAAGTGGTAAAAACTATTAACAAAACTAGTGCTAAAACAGTATCTTTAACTGTGGATGGTGATACAACAACCATTCATAAACTAAGAACAGAAATTAAGATATTGAAAAGAGACCAGATATGAACTATACCAAAAAAGGTCTAGGAAATAAACTATATGAACTTTCAAAAACTCACAAAATATTAACACCACGTGTTATCAAGTATTTTCAAACATGTTTTTCCTATGCTGTTACTCAGAACAAAGGTAGGCCAGCTTTAATCAATCAAAACTTGCTTGCCATTGTTCCCCATGCATTCGGATCTCATGAATCATGTGATCGTAAATGGTGTGGTTACCAACGTCAGCCAGATACTTACTGCCACAAACGTCTTCCATATGGTAAAGATCTTTCTGGGGTAGAATTGCGTAAAGATTTAAAATCTATTTTTTGAAATTTATGCTGCATGTGCAAATAAACTTTCTCTTATGAGTTCAACACAAGCCAATGAAAGCTTTCATAACACTGTTGCTTCTAAAGCACCAAAAAACAGACATTACAGTAAATCAGAAAGTTTAAATATCCGCATTGCAGCAGCAGTTTCACAGAAAAATAGTGGATACACATATGTTTGTAGTGTTAACAAAGAAAATTGGACTATCTCCTGGAATTGTTTCACAGGTGAGGGGAATAAACCTAGACAATAAAACAAGAAAAAGAAAGATGCAGACAGAAAACAAACAATACAAACTTAGACGTATACAATTACAAGAGGAGCGAAACAAAAAATGTAATGCTACTGAGTTAAGAAAAGGTGACACATACAACACAAAAATTGCAATTAGAAATGACATTGATATTACATGTATTCCTGATTCTCCTGTTGTTGTATTTGATCTTGAAACAACATCATTTGGTATTGATTCCTCAATTTGTCAGATTGCTGCATCTTATGATGGTAAAATATTTGATGAGTATGTTGACCCCTGTCAGCCAATACATCCAGCAGCATCCAAAGTAACTGGGTTGACATATACATGTGGTAAACTCTTTCATAACATTATCACAGAAAGATGTTCTTGAGAGTTTTATAGAATGGATTCCATTAAATTCTGTGTTAGTTGCACATAACTGTAAGAATGTTGATGCTAGGATTCTGGTTAGTTCTGTACCACCTCGATCATCTTACTCTGAAGAAAACCTGGTTAATGATTATTTACACACTGAATACAGTGCTCATAATGCAAAACATGATGTACATAAGCTTCAACAATTGATTGGTAAATGTAATGTTGACATCAGCCATATTAGTAAACATAGCTTCTCTGTTGATTTTATTATAGAAGCTCTTGAATTTCTATTGTGTAAAAAGAAAAATCTGTCTTCTCTTAGTCAACTAATAAGTAAGAAGGTAATTATAAAGTGTATGCCTGAGAAAAAAGCTGCTTCTGGTCTGGCTTTTTGTCACTTGAACTTGGCTTATAGCAGAAGAGGGATAGATGGATTGGTGAAGTTGCTTAGTGAAGATTATTTTGGTCATCCACGGGTAATAAAACATAAAAAAACATTCTTGTCACTATCACAGTTTTTTTTTTGAAAAGAAGTAACTATATTTAAAACAATGATTAATGACTCTTGTAATATTTTTTTAGTTCACTAATCCATCCATTCGTTACATGACTTCTTTGAGAACACTAGACTGATATTTGGTATGTAAATGTCTCATAGGGTGAAAATGGGATTATTCATGCAATGTTCGGGGGGGGGGTGTCATTCAGTGATGCTATCAGTATTTTTCATTTTTTTATTTATTCAATTTAAATGCCTAGCAAGAACCAATGATTTTTTTTTAATATTTTTTTTCTCAGGTGTTCCCTGTTTGAGGGCGCGATCACCTGGGTCAGAGGTGAGACTAACATGTGGTCTTTTGTTTACTACTTAGTGGCTGTGTACTTGTGGGATTATTCTGTGTCTATTTGGATGTTCTAATCTTGGTGTTTTTCCAGTGATTTCTCTAGGTGCAGTCCAAATACAGTAGGTGTGTCTTGTTTACCCGAGTTTTGCGAGAGTTTGAGCTGGCCAACATGTGTTTTTTTTCATGTGGTTGATTACAGGCATGTTGATTTCCCATTTTAGAGCTATGTTTTCAACTTTGTTTATTATTTTCATATAGCAATGACAAAGGTCAAAGGTCAAAGGTCACGTAAATGATCCAACATGGCCTTCAAGATTATTGAAACTGACAATTAAACTATTTTTTTTCTCACAAAGTAGTGCATTAGCATACCATTTTCAATGTATAATATGGAATAACTTCAGAAGTACTCAACATATACACAATTTCAAGAGATTTCCATGGATGACATTTTTTGTAGGACAGTTTCTATGAATTTTGTATCTAAAATACAAAACCAAATGAAGGAAACTATTGTTTTCTTTAAATAGGTAATTTCTTAAATTCATTAGAATTGAATTTAAATATGAACTCATATTATGTGCTGATAGGATAAAACCAATTTCAGTGAAAATTTGGATTAAGACTGAGTATAAATGACAACTTAAGTTATTTATGAAAGCTACTTAAAAATGCTGACTCAGCATAATTGTGAGTTGTGTATCTTAAAAATTAGTACATTAACCCATGTTTTTTTTCTTTTCTATAAGTTTAGAGTAATATGTCCTCTATACCTGTAGTATTTTAAACGATTTTCCATAGATTTTTTATTTTGTAGCATACATCCTTAATTAAATGAACATTTTTTTTCTATTTGTAAATTAAATTAAAATAAATGAGATTAATTTCTGGAACTTAAGTACGGCACGTGAATTGAGACCTCTTTGAAGTAGTCATTGACATTTCTGGCCATATAAAGTGTAATTAGAATATGATTTGGGTGATCAGTTATTTGATTTATGGGTTGTAGGGGAGCAGAGGTCTGGCTTTTGTCACTCTGTACATTCAATTTGAGATCTAAGAATGAATTATGACGATAAAAACTGCAAAATATTCTAAATATCGAGTAAAAACAGGTTGTGAAATAGATGACAAACGCCTATTTTGCATGGCGTTATTTCGCCTCTAGAGGGCCAGTTAATGAGACATCAGTGAAAACTGATAACTGAACCCATTCATTCAAGTACGTCAATCCATAGAAGTGCTACTATAAAAGACCTTGTTTAGTGTCAACTTAAAAGTTCAAACATGGTGCGATGTTGTGCGTATTAATTCCATAACGATTCATGTTAATTGTTTGGAAATCCCAAGTGAAAAATCACGTTGTTGCTTGCGATAAATCGACAGAAGAACCAACATGAAAGTGAAGACACATACAACGTTCTATATTTTAGTAAACACTGAGTAAATAAATATTGGAACGAGTTAAAACTAAATTATAAATATGCTAACATCACTTGAACTACAGTGCTCATCTTGCCTAACTTATCACTTTATAATCAACCGTTTATCGTCTAAACGACCGCATTCTATTGTTTTTTTCTTCTCGCGCGCTCATTGAAAACACCAACCGCTCGACCAATCACTGATTGCTGGCACAGGAGTGGTCGGAATGGCGGTTTCAATGATACACTTTGGAGGATACAACGAGTATTAACTATCATTAAGGGACAACGTCAAAAGATCGATGTCAGATAAAAAAACTTATTTCCTTTAGTTTGGGGGTGGGATGGGGGGGGGGGTAGTTTAACCTCAAAAGGTTTCCATCCCACAAAAACGATTTTATTTTTTAATGAACTCAAAGAAATCATGGAGTATATGTAGTTCGTTTTTTTTCTATCCAATCATGGACAAAAATAACAGAATATGAAAACAAAACATCCAAGACGAGATAATGATTTGACCCGGGTGAAAATATTTGCGTCAAATGACGTCAATTTCAGGGCATGGACCTAGAAATAACTGCTATGCCATACTAATGTTCGATTATTAATTTGTATTTAATGGTGAATGTAGTCTGACGACATGATCAATATTTATCAATTGAGTTTCGGTGGGGGTGACTAAAGGAATTAAGTTTGTTATCCTACATTGAACTTTTGATGTTGTGCCTAAATGCTGAACAACACTTCAAATTTATGCCACTTTATATAGTTCGCGAACGCAACTTGAACTGTGTCCTCTGTTATGTGAGTAGTTATTTGGGTTATTGTTCTGATTTTAGCGAATGAAATGTAATATTTATTTTATTTTTTGGAATTGGGATGGAAGTGTGGAAGAGAAACAAACAGCTTTAAAGCAAATTAATCTATGTGAATTTATCATACATATGTAATGTGAATTGACTGTGTTCCAAAAAATGCTGATGGAGCGGGACTGTGTTCCATTTATATATAGGGTCGCTCCCTCCTTTCAGTAATGATTATCGAAATATATACGTGAACAGGGAAATGCTGACTGCTTGGGTCCGAGAGTAGAGAAGCGAGAAAATGTTGATGTAGTTTTTATTAAAATAGCGATGCCAGGTTTCCAACCCCCAAATTACTGAACATGATAATCATGAATTGGTCCATGTTTGTCCTGTCTCGGCTTGAAAGACAGATGTCGCCACTGACGCACCTTAAACTCAGCATGGAAAAACCAACGACAATCGACATTCAAAACAAATTATTACCTGGACACGGTCGATAGGCATTTCAAATTTTCGAAATTATCATCGAAAGACGAGATATTCACAAACATATTGCAATACCAAACATACGCAAATACACGAAGATGTGTAAAGTTATGTTATATGTGAGGCACATCGTGAAGAGTCAACAACCAGGAAAAGAAATCCAGAAATTACATCGATGTATTTTGCAAATCAGACAATCATACCGTACTTGTGTTTATGCATTTATGCAGTACGTAACGTTACAATATTGTTTAAAATAAAATATTGCATCCCAAACAAATCTAGATAAAAGGGTCAGATTGAGTGCATATAATTATAGATAGCTAAAAACTAAATATATTTGATTCTTTGACGGCTATTCAACGGCTGTAGAAACATGAATAGAATAGATACATGTATACGACAGCAATATGGCTACACCCTGTATGTCTAATAATAGTGATACCACAAAAGAACATGCATGATATCTAAAAATATTTTAAATTTATCTCTCTAGCAGACTGTGATGTCAGACATTGTGATTGTAATGTACCAAACCCATGAAAATCAATATACTGCTTTAGATAGAATAGAATGCATGTATTCGAAATGGTAACAAACAGCAAATACCCGGATGTATCTGTCCTCTTGAATATAATTAAATGAACACTTTCTTATATTTGTAAATTAAATTAAAATAAATAAGATTAATTTCTGGAACTTAAGTACGCACGTGAATTGAAACTTGTATGAAGCAGTCATTGACATTTCTGGTCATATAAAGTGTAAATAGGATATGATTTGTGTGATCAGTTATTTGATTTATGGATTATAAGGGAGAGGACGTCTGACCTTTGTCACTCCGTACATTAAATTCGAGGTCTAAGAATGAATTCAGGGGATAAAAACTGTGAAATGTCCTAAATGTCGAGTAAAGAACTGGTTGTAAATTGAAACAACAAATGCCCATTTTGCAAGGCATTATTACGCCTCTAAAGGGCAAGTCAATGCCGTCATCAGTGAAAACTGATCACTTAACCCATTCATTCCAGTACATCAATCTCATAGAAATACTACTATTGAAGATCTTGTTATGACAATTTGAAAGTTCAAATATGATGAGATGTTGTTCATATGAATTCCATAACGACTCATGTTAAGTTTCCTGAAATCCCAAATGAAAAACCACGTTGTTGGTTGCGATAACCTGAAAGTGCAGACACATACAACATTCTAGCTTTTAGTAAACAGTGAGTAAATATATATTGTACAATTTAAAACTACAATAGAATGCATGGACCAATCACATTCAAACTACACACATACATCATACATAATATTATTCATATGCACAATTTGTGCACATCCTGATTCAAAATGACCAAATGACGGCCAATTTTGTGCTAAAAAAAATCATCAAATATCAAGCATTTCTGGCATTTATTTGCAGCCGGCCATCTCTGAGGCTTTTAGTAAACAGTGAGTAAATATATATTGTACAATTTAAAACTACAATAGAATGCATGGACCAATCACATTCAAACTACACACATACATCATACATAATATTATTCATATGCACAATTTGTGCACATCCTGATTCAAAATGACCAAATGACGGCCAATTTTGTGCTAAAAAAAATCATCAAATATCAAGCATTTCTGGCATTTATTTGCAGCCGGCCATCTCTGAGGTGACAGAGGCGGCGGTCAACCCCATAGAAGTATTACTATGGAGGACATTATTTACTGACAATTTAAAAGTTCAAATATCGTGAGATGTTGTGCGTATGAATTCCATAACGATTCATGTTAAGTTTTTTGAAATCCCAAATGAAAAATCATATTGTTGGTTGTGATAAATCAACAAAAGAACTAACTCGAAAGTGAAGACACATACAACGTTTTAGCGTTTAGTAAACAGTGTAAATAGTGTACGAGTTAAAACAAAATTATTAACTATTATTAAAGTAATGCCACTTTGTATAGTTCGCAAATGCAACTTAAACTCTGCCCCCTGTTACGCGAGTGCATATTTGGGCGCTTGTTCTGATTTTAGCGAATGAAATGTTATATTTTATTTTATTTCATGGAATTGGGATGGAAGTGTTACTGTGGATAAAGTAAGAGAAACAAACACCTTTAGAGAAAATTAGTCTATATGACTTTATCATACATGTGTGATGTGAAATGACTGATGGAGCCGTTTATATCCAGGGTCGCTCGTTCCTTTCAGTAATGATTATGAGACAGTTACGTGAATAGGGCAATGCCGACTCCTTTGGACCGAAAATAGAGAAGCGAGAACAATTTTGAAGTGTTTTTTATTGAAATAACGACGCCAAAGCCATATCGGCCCTGTAACATTTGACATCAAAATTGAGTCATGATCAGTGGCTGGTCTCGATCTGTAAAAGTTCTTCCCAAACCAGTTCCTCTGTGATAGTAAAAACGGGCCACATGCCATGACAAAATCAAACAGAGCTTGACATTTATAAATAATTTATTCGGCATCACAAACAAAATAAAGTGTCAAATTTAGGTGTTGCCGTAAATATTTGGCGACGGGTCGAGGAACAGTTGGAAATTCATGATTCCGGTTCTGAAAATTATCTACCCTCGTCTGGCTTACCTTATTTTCTCAACTCGCAAAGAAAAAGCTGATTGGCTGCGTACCCCACTGTATCTCAGTATATTTTTTTCCTTTTTGAACTGAGGTCAAATCCTCTTTGTCAAAATATACCGATGTTGCTTGAGTGAATAATTGTGAAGAAAATGTACTTGAATGGACACTGGTGATTGGATGGAGCGACAACCTATCAATTTGCGCCAAATACGCTTTGTTACAACATAATTGAAAAAAAAACATAAGGTTGTCCGCTACAGAATTTTCTATATTCTACAAGGACCATATATATATATATATACTCTAAATGGTGTGCCATGGAACGTGACCGGACGTATTTGACCTGTTCACACTTTTCTTCTTTTTGTGTATGTGTTTGTGTATTAAAACTAAATATTTGCTATGTTTAAGTGCTTGAAGTACGAAGTGTAAATAGTAATTCATTCGACAAGTCTGAAACATTTGCCCAAATAAACTGCCACTAGGCTATAACATATGTGGCAAATCAGTTGATTTATTTGTTTGAACAATTAAAGTTTAAACCATATGGATAAGGGATATCACTGTTTGACAAATAAATTTTCTAATAATACTGAAATTAGCATATTTGAAAACTATTCATTAATTCAATAAACAAATGGCCCTAGTCTACTTCACGGCTGTAGATACGCCATAGATTCATCGTGTGGGTTATGTATCTCTAATATATAAAATAGTGATACCACAAAACAACATGCATAATATCTAAATATTTCCTAAAGTGACTGTGATGTCCGACATGGTTTGTAATTTAAAAAAAAAGAATATTAGTTCTTAATATACATTTTGTATAAACATATTATTTTAGAAAAAAACGCCAGAACGTATACATTTGATAACTTACAAGTAATTCTGGATGTAGAGTGTGGCTCTCCTTCCCAGGTCTGGTAGACAGTGATATCTAAAAATGGTCTGCTGTGTAACTAATATATATTTGTATTGCATATACCAGCAAAAATCAGAAATTGTGCGAATTCAAAATGGTAAAAAAACAGGAAATGCCCGGATGTGTTGAATATAATTAAAAACAATTTGTTTTTCTATTTGTAAATTAAATTAAATTAATTACTGGAACTTAAGTATGGAATGTGAATTGAGACCTGTTTGAAGCAGTCATTGACATTTCTGGCCATATAAAGTGTAACTAGAATATGATTTGTGTGATCAGTCATTTTATTTATGGGTTGTAGGGGAGCAGAGGTCTGGCTTTTGTCAATCTGTACATTGAATGTGCGATCTAAAAATGAATTCTGGCGATAACAACTGTGAAATGCCCTAAATATTGATTATAAATCGGGTTTTGAAGTAGACGACAAACGCCCATTTTGCATGGCGTTATTTCGTTATTTTGAATAGGACAATGCCGACTCCTTTGGACCGAGAGTAAAGTAGCGAGAACAATTTTTATGTTTTTTTTATTGAAATAACGGTGCCAAAGTCATGTCGGCCCGGTAACATTTGACATCAAAATTGAGTCATGATCAGTGGCTGGTCTCGATCTGTGAAAGGTTTTTCACAAACCAGTCCGTCTGTGATAGTAAAAACGAGCCACATGCCACGACAAAATCAAACAGAGATGGACATTTATAAATAATTTATTCCGCATCAGAAAAAAACAAAGTGTCAAATTTAGGTGTTGCCGTAAATATTTGGCGACGGGTCGAGGAACAGTTGGAAATTCATGATTCCGAGAAGACCTCCGGTTCTGAAAATTATGTACCTTCGTCTGGCTTACCGTATTTTCTCAACTTGCAAAAAAAGCTGATTGGCCGTGTACCCCACTGTATCTCAGTCTATTTTTTTCTTTTTGAACTTAGGTCAAATCCTCTTTGTCAAAACATAGCGATTCTGCTCGAGTCTACATCAGGTTAGTAGATACGCCATAGATACATCATGTGGGTTATGTATATCTAATATATTAAATAGTGATACCACAAAACAACATGCATAATATCTAAAAAAAAAATATCCGAAATTTATCTCTTTGGCAAACTGTGATGTCCGACATGGTTTGTAATGTTTGTAATAAAAACATCTTTCCCCCAGGAATACCAGTTATCAATATATGAATATACTGCTTTAGAAAAACGATAGAACTTATAATTTGGCTAACCTACAGGTAAATCTGGATCTAGGGAGTGGTTTTTCTTCCTGGTCTGTGTAACGTATTGACAACCCCGTATAACAATGCCTGGGTAATAGGGAGCAAGTAAGACTAGATACAACCCGTTTCAATGCTAAAGTACAAGTGATTTATTTATAGCAATGACCATGACTCATGCGCCAGATGACAGGAACAGATACGATGTTTACATATCAGATAACAACATTACATCTCTCTTTATCTTAATAAAAGTTCAACACGTTTCGCATTTCAGTTTCTAGAGTCTACATTGTTCCAAAACTCAACTCGTGGTTGCTTGCTAACTAGACTGTAAAAATGTTCGAAAGAATACAAAGTTTAAAACAACAAAACTAACTATGAGATAAGGATAGACTTTTCCTTTCTCGATATACTAAGTCTGGAGGCTTATTCTGCTCCATCACAATGACTTAAATACTTCCTATGATGCTAATTATCTATACTATCTGACTGTTACTTTATTTCATTTTTCCCATCCCAAGTATTTTGGGGGATTGCGTTGTCTAGTCGGGTATCTCATTTCTGGTGCCATGGGCGATCGTGGTGTCCCGGGGGATAACATTGGTACAGGAGAAATGTTCTCTTCATCCTCAGAGTTGGCAGTATCTCGATCGCTGACGCGGTGATTAATTTCAACTTCAGGTATTAATTTGAAGAATGACGAATTGCGCGTAATATTGTGCGCACCGCGTTTAGCTTTTATCATACTTCCTTTCTGTACTGTGACCTCATATGGCTTAGCGAGAAACGGCGTTTCCAGTTTTCCTCTTTTTGTGTTTTTAACGAGAACGGAATCACCGACTCTTATTTCCGACTTTTTCGCATTTCGGCTCTTATCTGCGTATTTCTTCATCTTTTGTTTTGAAGTTTTATCCCGAAGTTGTATTTTCCCCCGCTTCTTAGAAGTATTGAAATTCGGCAACTTTATGTTTATTGGACGTTGAAATACCTCTGTAGCTGGGCATATACCAGTAGTGCTGTGTGGTGTCGCACGATAATTTCTCAGAAATGTGTACATTTCGTGTTTCCACGACTTCCCTTCAACTTGCGCTGTGCGGATGGCTTTTCCTAGCGTTCTCATCATTTGTTCCGCCTCTCCGTTTGCCTGTGGCCATAGGGGAGTAACTTTACGGTGTTTAAAACCAAGATGTCTTGCAAAGTCTCTAAACTCGTGGCCCTGGAACGGCGGTCCATTGTCTGATGTTGCGATTTCAGGGATACCATATTCCGAGAATACTTTGTCGAGTATCGGAATTACGATTCGCGATGAAGTAGATCGTATTATTTCAACAACAACAAATCTGGAATAGTTATCTATTATCACGAGTAAATAATCTCCGCTGGGGAACGGCCCACAGAAGTCCATCGACACGTGTTGCCATGCGTAGTTAGGAAGTGATGTCATTTGTAACGGTTCGCGCCTATTTTGTTGTGTGGCAGCTTGACAGGCTAAACAGGTTTTGATTTTATTTTCCACCAGCTTGTCAATGTTGGGAAAATAAACTTTTTCTCTCAGTAATCTTTTCGTTTTGACTACACCCTGGTGTCCTTCGTGGGCAAGACTAACTGTCCGCTCTTGTAACGATTTCGGAATGATAATTCGTGATCCGCGTAAAATTAGATCTTGAGTTGACACCAGTGTTAGAGATTCTCTTTCTTTTCGCAGCATTTCGAAAGAAATTCGGTCGATGTCTGTAGAATCGATGTCTGAAGAATTCGTGTGGTCGTACCATCTACCAGTTTTAATCGCCATGGTTACGGCTTGCAGTGTAGGATCAGATTTCGTTTCTTCTTTGATTTCATCCAAGGTTAGCGCCGTGGGTGCTGCATGACCAGCGATAAAGTTGATATATTCTTCAGTGACTTTCTCTTGTCTCCTGTTTGGCGTGCTTTTCGTGTTCAGGTGTCTCGACATGTAATCAGCTGGATTGTCTTTTCCCGGCCTATACACGATCTTGAATAAAAAGTCTTGTAGCCGTAGAGCCCATCTCTCGATTCTGGCTGGTGGTTTAGCATTTGGGTTGTTGTAGAGACGCTCTAGCGGGTTGTGATCGGTTACTATGGTTACAGGTTTGCCATATACGTATAAATGATAATGCTCACAAGCCCATACAACAGCTAACGCCTCGCGTTCTGTCTGAGAATATCTCTGTTCGACTGGAGTAAGTGATCTGCTCGCGTAACACAGAACTCGTGGTGCGTCTTCATCACCATTTTTCTGAGTGAGCATTGCTCCTAGACCAACAGGGCTTGCGTCTACTACGATTCATGTGTCTTTATTCGGATCAAAGTATGCCATGAATGAATTGCATGTTAATCGATCTTTGATCGTGTTGAGCGCATTACGATGAGTACTCGACCATTCCCATACCGCGTCTTTTACGGTTAATAATCGAAGGGGTTGCGTAATAGTCGCTAGGTCGGGTATAAATCGTGAGAAATATGTTACCATACCGAGTAAACTTCTCACCTCAGTTGCGTTTGTTGGGGCTTCGGCATTCTTGACAGCCGCGACTTTATCTGGGTCTGGTGACATACCTTCCACTGAAAATCGATGACTGTAAAATATGAGATTTGATTTGTTGAATTCACATTTTCGTCTGTTTAGAGTAAGTTTTCTTTCGCGTAGTCGTTGGAATACAGCTTTCAGACTGTTTTGATGGTCTTCCTGCGTTTTGCCGTGTATGAGTATATCATCGCTAATGTTCTTTGCGCCTGGTATACCCTCGATTGATTGTCTAATAGCGTTTTGGAATATTTCTGATGCCGATGATATTCCAAAATTGAGTCGCTTATAACGGCGTAGACCAACGTGTGTACTAAACGTAGTAATGTACCTCGATGCCGGTGTTAGCTCGAGTTGATGATAGCCTTGATTCAGATCAAGTTTGGAAAACACTATGGAGTTGTTCAGATCTTGAATGATTTCATCAGTCGTCGGCATGATGTGTCTCTCGCGTTTGATGGCTTCATTCGCGCGTCTCATGTCAACACATATCCGTATATCGTCTGGATTCTTTGGTTTAGGAACAACAACAATTGGCGATATCCATGGTGTTGCTTCGTCGACCTTTTCGATTATGTTGGCGGCTTCCATTTCTGCAATTTTCTTTTCGACTTTTTCGCGAATATGAAACGGAATGCGACGATGCGGTTGGGCTACAGGCTGAACAGTCTCGTCTATGTGTAGCTTTACTTGGAAATCTGTCATTTTGCCTAGGCCTGTGAATAAATCAGTATATTCGCTCACTAGCTTGCCTGTTGCAGTCTGTCTCCCGACTTGTTTAATTATTTGTATGAGTCCCAAATCTTCTGCTGTCTGAAAACTTAGTAGCGATTCCCCGAAATTACCGCTGCGCTTGACGACATGAATTAATATATTCGATAGCAATTTTCTTCCAGTATTCGTTTTACATTTGATGTCTGTCCGGAATTCGCCTAGGGTTTCGATTGGATATTGACTCTTGTATGGAAATACTTTTGTATAAGTCTGTCTCAACTTGACTTTCCCGTTAAGCTTTTCAAAGTCACTTTCATCCATTATGTTGATCGCTGCACCAGTATCAATCAAGAATTTAATTTTCTTACCGTGAATTGTGATGTCAGCTGTTGGAAACTTTGCCTTGGTTGCGTGAATAGTTTCTGTGCGTATACCGAATACGTATATCGCTTGGTCGGTGTCTTGGCTGGACTCACTACTCGAATCTGTGTCAGCGTCCACTCGCCTTATAGATCGTTTTGGTCTGCGGTCTCTTTCCTTGTTTGGTTTGGATCTGCAAACTTTGGCAAAATGTCCATCTTTCCCGCATAATTTACATTTCTTGCCTTTTGCCGGGCACGGACCGTCATGAGGATAATCGCCCCCACAAAAGTAGCATAATCGAGAGGTTGATCGCGATTCATTGACGGCTACCCGTTTTGGTTTTCCACGTTTATTATGTTTAGACTTGAAGCCTCGGCTAACTGCGTTGACTGTTGATGCATGCAGGTTGCCCTCGATGTCCGCAGCCTGAGACTCAGAGACTTCCATCGTTCTGGCAAAGTTTAACAAGTCTTCTAGCTTCATGTCTTCTCTCAATGCTCGCCGTCTTAGTCTTTGCGACGTACAGTGTTCAATGATCTGTGTGCAAACTTCCTTGTTAGGGTTGGCATAATTGCAGTTTGCCACAAGAAGTTGTAACCGGGCGTGGTACTGATCCATCGACTCACCATCTTTTTGCTTTGCTTGACGAAACACGTGTTTTTCGTACGCTTTCGTTCGTTTTAGAGCAAAACGTTTGTTGAGAGCTTCGATGAGTTTCTTGACATCGTCTTCTTCGCCGGTGTCTGGGAGTGCTTTGATTTCACGTCGTACTTCTTTCCCTGCGTAGTGGATAAGTAGAGCTCGTTTTCTCTTAGTGCTCGTGATGTCACACGCGATCATCAGGATTTGAAATCCTTCCAACCATTCCTCCCACCTTTTTCCACAGGTGCTAGGTTCCTCGTGGACTTGGAATGGTTCATAGTGAGGGACGCTTTCGGACGCCATGAGTTCCTGAATCCGTCGTCGCCAATGTAACGTATTGACAACCCCGTATAACAATGCCTGGGTAATAGGGAGCAAGTAAGACTGGATACAACCCGTTTCAATGCTAAAGTACAAGTGATTTATTTATAGCAATGACCATGACTCATGCGCCGATGGCAGGAACAGATACGATGTTTACATATCAGATAACAACATTACATCCTGCTCGACAGTAATATCTAAAAATAGTTTGCTGTGTAACTAATATATATTTGTATTGCATATACCAGCAAAAATCAGAAAATGTGCGTATTCAAAATGGTAAAAATCAGGAAAAGCCCGAATGTGTCTGGCATCTTGAATATAATTGTATATTAAATTGACAATAAATGAAATTAGTTACTGGAATTTAAGTACGGAATGTGAATGTGTGTTTGAAGCAGTCATTGACATTTCTGGCCATATAAAGTGTAACTAGGATATGATTTGTGTGATCAGTCATTTTATTTATGGGTTATAACAGAGGTCTGGCTTTTGTCACTCTGTATATTGAATGTGAGATCTACGAATGAATTCTGGCAATATAAACTGCAAAATGCCCTAAAGAATCGGGTTGTGAATTAGACGACAAACGCACATTTTGCATGGCGATATCTGGCATCTAGGGTCTAGTTAATGACGTCAATGGCTAAAGAATTAAGTTTTTTATCGTACATTGAACTTTTGATGTTGTCCCTAAATGCTGAACTACACTTCAAATTTATGCCACTTTATATAGTTCGCGAAGGGAACTTGAACTGTTACGTGAGTACTTATTTGAGTAATTGTTCTGATTTTAGCGAATGAAATGTAATATTTTATTTTATTTTGTGGAATTGGGATGGATGTGTGGAAGAGAAACAAACAGCTTTAAAGCAAATTAGTCTATGTTAATTTATCATACATATGTAATGTGAATTGACTGAGTTCCAAAAAATGCTGATGGAGCGGGACTGTGTTCCATTTATATATAGGGTCGTTCGCTCCTTTCAGTAATGATTATCGAAATATTTACGTGAACAGGGAAATGCTGATGGCTTGGGTGCGAGAGTAGAGAGGCGAGTAAATGTTGATGTAGTTTTTATTAAAATAGCGGTGCCAGGTTTCCAACCCTCAAATTACTGAACATGATAACCATGAATTGGTCAATGTTTGTCCTGTCTCGGCTTGAAAGACAGATGTCGCCACCGATGCACCTTAAACTCAGCATGAAAAAACCAATGAAGATCGACATTCAAAACAAATTATTACCTGGACACGGTCGATAGGCATTTTAAATTTTCGAAATTATCGTCGAAAGACGAGATATTCACAAACATATTGTAATACCAAACATACGCAAATACACGAAGAGGTGTAAAGTTATGTTTGATGTGAGGCACATCGTGAAGAGTCAACAATCAGGAAAAGAAATCCAGAAATTACATCGATGTATTTTGCAAATCAGACAATCATACTGTACTTGTGTTGATGCATTTTTGTGCCAGTACGTAACGTTACAATATTGTTTAAAATAACATTTTGCATCCCAAACAAATCTAGGTAAAAAGGTCAGATTGAGTTCATATATAGATAGTTAAAAACTAAATATATTTGATTCTTTGACGGTTATTCGACGGCTGTAGAAACATGAACAGAATAGATACGTGTATAGACAGCAATATGGCTACACCATGTATGTCTAATAATAGTGATACCACAAAAGAACATGCATGATATCTAAAAATATCCTAAATTTATCTCTCTAGCATACTGTGATTTTCGACATGGTTTCTAATGTAAAAACTACAACATTTTTCGCGAGGAAAACCGGTTATTAAAATATGAATATATAGCTTTAGAAAAACGCCAGAACGTATAAATTGGCTAACTTACAAGTAAGTCAGGATCTAGAGTGTGGCTCTCCTTTCCAGGTCTGGTAGACTGTGATATCGAAAAATGGTTTGCTGTGTAAATAACATATATTTTTAATGCAGGTATTCGAAATGGTAACAAACAGCAAATACCCGGATGTATCTGTCCTCTTGAATATAATAAAGGTTGTATGCGCGGAAATGCACTGCGCATACGTTCTTCGCATTTGAAGCAGACTTTCAAGATGGCTGCCACAACAAGCAAGTACGCTTCGCGATCGCCAAAAGCACGTAAATTTAAAGGATTTTTGACCGGGAAAGAGAAGAGAAGAAGATTGGCAGTTATCCTGGCGAACCGCCAACATAAGAAAGTTGCTGAAGTAGTTTTAGAATCAAATTCAGGTACGGACGTACGGTGTCAGTATGCGACGTAAACTTTGGTTGAGTCGTCTGCAACTGTATCCACAACTCGAATCAATATATTTTCGCATTTTATTTGTTTTATGGACATCGGATTATGCTTATTTTTGGGGAAACAGTGTTTATTTTTTCCTAATTTCACTAAATACAGAAATTGTGATAAAAAAATATTTGACAACGAAGTTTGTCTGTTTATGACGAGGCGCCTTCAACTGCGAACTGATAATTTTAACTATACGCACAAAACTCCCAATTTGAGGGCATGATTGTCCTCACACTTCCATATAACCAAGGGGATACAATTTTAACTATGAATAAACAGCATGTTCAAATATTGTCTATATTTTGCTGTTTTGAAATCCATTTACTTATTTTCCTAGTGTTATAAATTTAGAGCATTGAAATTTCATCTGTTTACTCTTCAGAAAAAAATTAACATGTAACATGATGAACTTGCGGTTGTGTTAAGGAAATTAAAATTAAAATACTTGCATATTATAGTAGATACTTCAATTTTATTTTTTCTATTTGTTATTGTGTCAAATATTTTTGTTCCAAAATACATTGTAATATATATTTTTGGACATTTTCTCCCAATAAATGTTTTTTTCTGAAAATAAGCCATGATCTAAACATTTTCATTATTGTTATTTTTACATGTACCTTATCTGAATGTGGGAGAGTTTCTGTTTTGCCTATGGCTCCTTCAGAAATGATGATTTTGGAATAATGGATTCTTTTTATTTCTGTAAATATTCATACATTTCCTATGCATAGTACAGATAGTATGTTAACATCTTACTGTTGTCAATATCTGTTAGCCAGTATAGTAGTGTAAATTGCATGAAATTTATTTACATGATGACTGTAATGATAATCTGATTTATCTTTACAGAAGTTACTTCAGAAAGTGCTATAAATTGGAATGTTGGACGCAGAATAGTACAGCTGTCTGTTCTAGCTGAGGGATTAAAAGCCTGTGCTGTGTGTTGTGAACACCTTGTTCTGATGGATTGCCAGGAAGATAGACGATATGGTCTTGGTAGTGTACTGTATATACCTTGCCAGAGATGTGGTGCTGTAAACCATGTGTATACAGGTTCGACACATAGGAATGCAAAATCAAACCAAGGATTACCTATATTTGATGTAAATACCAAATTAGCCACCGGTAAGATTTACAGCCAAACTAAGGATTCATCTCAATTATTAACCTCTTATGTTCATATATTGGTGGTCATACTTTTAGTAATGTAGGGCAGCAAAAACTAATCTTATAAAATGTTGAATCTATGTTGTTTCTTATTTCTTATCATAGGAATGGTACACAGTGGAATGGGAGAGACTCATGTGAATCACTTCCTTGTATCACTGAATATACCGGGAATACACAACAAGACATTAAAGAAAAAAAGAAAGAGAAGCAGGTGTTGGTATTGATAATGTTGCAAAACGACTGTGTGTTAAAGCTCTAACTGAAGAACAAAAACTTAGTTCACATGAAAATCAAGTTGATATTTCCTTTGATGGTGCGTGGCAGCGCCGTGGCTCTGGCAAAGAATATAACAGTCTGTCAGGTCATGGTGCTGCTATACGGGAAGCAACTGGTCAAATTATGTGATAAGCTGTGCGTTCAAAGGGATGCAAAATTTGTGAAAATGGGGATATGAACACAAGAAAACATGACTGTCGTAAAAACTGGACAGGGAGTTCCAAAGGTATGGAAGGAGATATTGCTGTTGAAGTGGTAAAAACTATTAACAAAACTAGTTCTAAAACAGTATCTTTAACTATGGATGATGATACAACAACCATTCATAAACTAAGAACAGAAATTAACCAAGATATTGAAAAGAGACCAGATATGAACCACACCAAAAAAGGTCTAGGAAATAAACTATATGAACTTTCAAAAACTCACAAAATATTAACACCACGTGTTATCAAGTATTTTCAAACATGTTTTTCCTATGCTGTTACTCAGAGCAAAGGTAGGCCAGCTTTAATCAATCAAAACTTGCTTGCCATTGTTCCCCATGCATTTGGATCTCATGAATCATGTGATCGTAAATGGTATGGTTACCAACATCAGCCAGATACTTACTGCCACAAACGTCTTCCATATGGTAAAGATCTTTCTGAGGTAGAATTGCGTAAAGATTTAAAATCTATTTTTGAAATTTATGCTGCATGTGCAAATAAACTTTCTCTTATGAGTTCAAAACAATCCAATGAAATCTTTCATAACACAGTTGCTTCTAAAGCACCAAAAAACAGACATTACAGTAAATCAGAAAGTTTAAATATCCGCATTGCAGCAGCAGTTTCACAGAAAAATAGTGGATACACATATGTTTGTAGTGTTAACAAAGAAAATTGACTATCTCCTGGAATTGTTTCACATATGAGGGGAATAAAACTAGACAATAAAGCAAGAAAAAGAAAGATGCAGACAGAAAACAAAAAATACAAACTTAGACGTATACAATTAAAAGAGGAGCGAAACAAAAAATGTAATGCTACTGAGTTAAGAGAAGGTGACACATACAACACAAACATTGCAATTAGAAATAACATTGATATTACATGTATTCCTGAACCAGTTAATGCTCCTGTAAGTTTTCCAGTAAAAATACTTAAAGATTCTCCTGTTGTTGTATTTGATCTTGAAACAACATCATTTGGTATTGATTCCTCAATTTGTCAGATTACTGCATCTTATGATGGTAAAATATTTGATGAGTATGTTGACCCCTGTCAGCCAATACATCCAGCAGCATCCAAAGTAACTGAGTTGACATATACATGTGGTAAACTGTTTCATAACTTTAATTTAGTACCAACATTATCACAGAAAGATGTTCTTGAGAGTTTTATATAATGGATTCCATTAAATTCTGTGTTAGTTGCACATAACTGTAAGAATTTTGATGCTAGGATTCTGGTTAGTTATGTGCAAAGATATGGTCTTTTAGACAAACTGAAACATAAACATTGCTGCTTTTCTGATACCCTCTCTGTATTTCGTGAATTTTTTCCACCTCGATCATCTTACTCTGAAGAAAACCTGGTTAATGATTATTTACACACTGAATACAGTGCTCACAATGTAAAACATGATGTACATATGCTTCAACAATTGATTGGTAAATGTAATGCTGACATCAGCCATATTAGTAAACATAGCTTCTCTGTTGATTTTATTATAGAAGCTCTTGAACTTCTTTTGTGTAAAAAGAAAAATCTGTCTTCTCTTAGTCAACTAATAAGTAAGAAGGTAATTATAAAGTGTATGCATGAGAAAAAAGCTGCTTCTGGTCTGGCTTTTTGTCACTTGAACTTGGCTTATAGCAGAGGAGGGATAGATGGATTGGTGAAGTTGCTTAGTGAAGATTATTTTGGTCATCCACGGGTAATCAAACATAAAAAACATTCTTGTCACTATCACAGTTTTTTTTTGAAAAGAAGTAACTATATTTAAAACAATGATTAATGACTCTTGTGATATTTTTTTAGTTCACTAATCCATCCATTCGTTACATGACTTATTTGAGAACACTAGACTGATATTTGGTATGTAAATGTCTCATAGGGTGAAAATGGGATTATTCATGTAATGTTGGGGGGTGTCATTCAGTGATGCTATCAGTATTTTTCAATTTTATATTATTTTTTTAATTAACAGGCATATTGGCATATTTTCAGAAAAGAAAACACTTTTTCTTGTCCATTGTATCTAAATATATGTATTTATATCCAGATTTATACATTTGTATATTCATAAAATGATAAAGCAAGTGTTATATGATTTTAAAATATGTGAAATATTTAATTATATTAGTATTTATGGACCACTTTTATTTATTTATCGATATATGAATATTTAAAAAAACAGAACACAATATAAATATTACTTACAACTAAACAATACTGATTTTTTTGTCACTTCATGTATGTTACACTAGTCATACTCTGCCTTGTATGTATGTTACAGCACACCACACCCCTCCCACCACCATACACACCTGTGCCCTAACTGAGAATACAATGCTTTCATCAGTATCCCTCAGAAAAAAATAATACTTCAGTGCATTAGTGGCTTCACTTTGAATTTCTATATTTCCAATGAAAGGTAAGAATATTCTCCCAAGCACCCAGCCAATATATATAAACTGTACTTCATATATAAAACAATATAATCTACTGATGTTGGATGTAAATGACCATATTTGATGTACCCCGGTATGTATATTAAGGTCTCATGCCACTAATCAATTTAAATGCCTAGCAAGAACCAATGACATTTTTTTAATATTTTTTTCTCAGGTGTTCCTTGTTTGAGGGCGCGATCACCTGGGTCAGAGGTGAGACTAACATGTGGTCTTTTGTTTACTACTTAGCGGCTGTATACCTGTGGGATTATTCTGTGTGTATTTGGATGTTCTAATCTAGGTGTTTTTCCAGTGATTTCTCTAGGTGCAGTCCAAATACAGTAGGTGTGTCTTGTTTACCCGAGTTTTGCGAGAGTTTGAGCTGGCCAACATGTGTTTTTTTCATGTGGTTGATTACAGGCATGTTGATTTCCCATTTTAGAGCTATGTGTTCAACTTTGTTTATTATTTTCATATAGCAATCTCATCATATGTTAACATTGTCGTCTATGGAGTTTCAATTAGTGGTATGAGCCCTTGACAAGGGCACTGACAAAGGTCAAAGGTCACGTAAATGATCCAAAATGGCCACCAAGATTATTGAAACTGACAATTAAACTATTTTTTTCTCAAAAAGTAGTGCATAAGCATACCATTTTCAATGTATAATATGGAATAACTTCAGAAGTACTCAACATATACACAATTTCAAGAGATTTCCATGGATGAAATTTTTTGTAGGACAGTTTCTATGAATTTTTGTATCTAAAATACAAAACCAAATGAAGGAAACTATTGTTTTCTTTAAATAGGTAATTTCTTAAATTCATTAGAATTGAATTTAAATATGAACTCATATTATGTGCTGATAGGATAAAACCAATTTGAGTAAAAATTTGGATTAAGACTGAGTATAAATGACAACTTAAGTTATTTATGAAAGCTACTTAAAAATGCTGACTCAGCATAATTGTGAGTTGTGTATCTTAAAAATTAGTACATTAACCCCATGTTCTTTTTCTTTTCTATAAGTTTAGAGTAATATTTCCTCTACATCTGTAGTATTTTAAACGATTTTCCATAGATTTTTTATTTTGTAGCATACATCCTTAAATGAACATTTTTTTCTATTTGTAAATTAAATTAAAATAAATGAGATTAATTTCTGGAACTTAAGTACGGCACGTGAATTGAGACCTGTTTGAAGTAGTCATTGACATTTCTGGCCATATAAAGTGTAATTAGAATATGATTTGGGTGATCAGTTATTTGATTTATGGGTTGTAGGGGAGCAGAGGTCTGGATTTTGTCACTCTGTACATTCAATTCGAGATCTAAGAATGAATTATGACGATAAAAACTGCAAAATGTTCTAAATATCGAGTAAAAAAAACAGGTTGTGAAATAGACGACAAACGTCCATTTTGCAGGGCGTTATTTCGCCTCTAGAGGGCCAGTTAATGAGACATCAGTGAAAACTGATAACTGAACCCATTCATTCAAGTACGTCAATCCATAGAAGTGCTACTATAAAAAACCTTGCTTAGTGTCAATTTAAAAGTTCAAACATGGTGAGATGTTGTGCGTATTAATTCCATAACGATTCATGTTATTTTTATGGAAATCCCAAGTGAAAAATCACGTTGTTGCTTGCGATAAATCGACAGAAGAACCAACATGAAAGTGAAGACACATACAACGTTCTATATTTTAGTAAACAGTGAGTAAATAAATATTGGAACGAGTTAAAACTAAATTATAAATATGCTAACATCACTTGAACTACAGTGCTCATCTTGCCTAACTTATCACTTTATAATCAACCGTTTATCGCCTAAACGACCGCATTCTATTGTTTTTTTCTTCTCGCGCGCTCATTGAAAACACCAACCGCTCGACCAAACACTGATTGCTGGCACAGGAGTGGTCGAAATGGCGGTTTCAATGATACATTTTGGGGGATACAACGAGTATTAACTATCATTAAGGGACAACGTCAAAAGATCGATGTCAGATAAAAAAAACTTATTTTCTTTAGTTTGGGGGGGTGGGGTGGGGGAGGGAGTTTGACCTCAAAAGGTTTCCATCCCACAAAAACGATTTTATTTTTTAATGAACTCAAAGAAATCATGGAGTATTTGTAGTTCGTTTTTTTTTCTATCCAATCATGGACAAAAATAACAGAATATGAAAAAAACATCCAAGACGAGATAATGATTTGACCCGGAAAGAGGAAATGCTGACTGCTTGGGTGCAAGAGTAGAGAAGCGAGAAAATGTTGATGTAGTTTTTATTAAAATAGCGATGCCAGGTTTCCAACCCCAAATTATTGAACATGATAATCATGAATTGGTCAATGTTTGTCCTGTCTCGGCTTGAAAGACAGATGTCGCCACTGACGCACCTTAAACTCAGCATGGAAAAACCAACGACAATCGACATTCAAAACAAATCATTACCTGGACACGGTCGATAGGCATTTCAAACTTTCGAAATTATCATCGAAAGCCGAGATATTCACAAACATATCGTAATACCAAACATACGCAAATACACGAAGAGGTGTAAAGTTATGTTTTATGTGAGGCACATCGTGAAGAGTCAACAACCAGGAAAAGAAATCCAGAAATTACATCGATGTATTTTGCAAATCAGACAATCATACCGTACCTGTGTTGATGCATTTTTGTGGCAGTATGTAACGTTACAATATTGTTTAAAATATAATATTGCATCCCAAACAAATCTAGATAAAAGGGTCAGATTGAGTGCATATAATTATAGATAGTTAAAAACTAAATATATTTGATTTTTTGACGGCTATTCAACGGCTGTAGAAACATGAATAGAATAGATACGTGTATACGACAGCAATATGGCTACACCCTGTATGTCTAATAATAGTGATACCACAAAAGAACATGCATGATATCTAAAAATATCTGAAATTTATCTCTCTAGCAGACTGTGATGTCAGACATTGTGATTGTAATGTACAAAACCCAAGAAAATCAATATTCTGCTTTAGATAGAACAGTAGAAAGTATACAATTGCTTACTTACAGGTAAATCTAGATCTAGAGTGTGGCTCTCCTTCCCAGGTCTCGTAGATTGTGATATCGAAAAATAGTTTACTGTGTAAATAATATATATTTTTAATGCATGTATTCGAAATGGTAACAAACAGCAAATACCCGGATGTATCTGTCCTCTTGAATATAATTAAATGAACACTTTCTTATATTTGTAAATTAAATTAAAATAAATGAGATTAATTTCTGGGACTTAAGTACGGCACGTGAATTGAAACTTGTATGAAGCAGTCATTGACATTTCTGGCCATATAAAGTGTAAAGAGGATATGATTTGTGTGATCAGTTATTTGATTTATGGGTTATAAAGGAGAGAACGTCTGACCTTTGTCACTCCGTACATTAAATACGAGGTCTAAGAATGAATTCAGGCGATAAAAACTGTGAAATGCCCTAAATGTCGAGTAAAGAACTGGTTGTAAATTGAGACGACAAATGCCCATTTTGCAAGGCATTATTACGCCTCTAAAGGGCCAGTCAATAATATTATTCATATGCACAATTTGTGCACACCCTGATTCAAAATGACCAAATGACGGCCAATTTTGTGCTAAAAAATCATCAAATATCAAGCATTTCTGGCATTTATTTGCAGCCGTCCATCTCTGAGGTGACAGAGGCGGCGGTCGCTACCTCAGAGACACTGACGGTGGTACAGCGTGTTCCCACTGGGGTGCTGACATCGATGGTGAGTACAGATGTGGGATCAGTGCAGCCTTTAGTGACTGAACTGGTCCAATCCACCAAAACTTCATCGGCGCTTATGCAACCTGGGTACAGGGACAGATCTCATTGTCTTCCTGTACCGATGTTAGTCAGATGTAATTTTGAGGATCGGATGTATCATCTTTTTCCAGTTATTTACGTTTGTTGATGAGGTTTGTATTCCAATGTATAGCGTACTCTTGTCCCTGACAACCAAAATTATCATAGATTTATTTAGACATTTTCGGATGTTGTTGCCAGTGATCAGCTGGCCCATTGATGCCAAGTAGCTTAAATACATTGGGATGCATGCTGTGTACTCTGAAACTATGATTTTGAGAAACTGCTGTGACTATTTGATATGTGCATTTGCAGTGCATATTCCTAACAACCTATCAAGTGAGAATTCTATTAATGTATGTTTCCGTATTTTAAATTTTCTTCCCAATACGGTGTCATTCTATGCAGGAATTGCCATTGGTGATGTCGCAAGTTAATAAAGACCTTCCACTACTTCCATAACACTTGAAGGCCTGTCTCCGTTATTTTCTTTTACGTGATCGCTGACGCAGAAATCTACAAAAAATCACACAACGCAGTCACGTCCCGAAATCTGCGTCATAGTAGTTATCGAGCGGGTAACCTTTTGCATACACGATTTTCTCGTACCAGAGTGATGGAGACTTTTATTCCTATCAATTGTTCTGACCATAAAACTTACAGATATATGATACTGCGAATATTTCTTACATTATAGACCATTTACATTATTTATTTATTAGTCGTTTAAGCTATTACTACCCCCTGCTCAATTGACACCTTAAAGGTACTGATGTATCAATTTCTTCTTTTCTTCAGATATAGCCTATATACTATAAAATATACTATGAAACACGTCATTATGCCAGCACGATAACGACAGATACGACTGCTGATTGGCGGTATAAGACCCATGTAACCAAAGCATGTGAAATATGTACTGAATCAGATATTACATCTAGTGACACTCGGGGTTTTGAACAGGGGTTCGTGTTCATGGATCTGGGAATTTTGTCTCGCTTGGCTGATAACACTTACACGTAGAGATACAAGATTCGACCCAAAGGAATACACATTAGTTCATTACAGATAGTTCAGCTTTATTCACCCATTTCTCTCCTTCATTCCCCATCTTACAATAGGTTACAAACTCTTTATTTTAAAAGCCAAGTCTCCAAGGCGTGACAGGGTAAACATGCGATCAGCCAATCACTACCCTCGTTGGCACGATCACGTGTATACCAGGGATGTGTCTTACGGTTAAAGCCTTGCAAAGTTACCACTACTAAATATAATAAGTAAACAATCTAGTTATCAAATTCCTGGAATATATGTTGCGAATGTAAAGTTTCTATCATAACAACGTGATGATATTTAAACTCAGCTAACTACATTCATCCAAACATCTTATAGTTCTAACTATATTGTGCATGCATACAATATTAATAAGAATGACAAAAACATTATATAATATACGTTATAAGACACAAATCATCGTTAAACTAAGCAGTAATGATTTCATTCTCGTGATTTAACTCTGAGTTTAATACCATTCGGTGGAGACACCATAGCTCGGTTACCAAACACAGGAGGATTCTGTAAATGAAAAATAAATAAATAAAAAAATCCATTGTATTTACATTTTGAACGTTGTTTTTATTCCATTTGATTGTGTGTGTTTATATTTTGCACTTTTCTCTCTGCAAGCGCCATGAATTTTTGTCTTGTTTTAATTATAATTATGTCTGCATTAACACTATTTTTAATTGTCTCTGACAAAATCTAATTCATTGATTTTCATTGCAAAAGTAAACATAAATGTCATGAAAATTTGTCCATAACCATTTTAGTTATACCTACAATGGTGACGAATCATCCAAAAAGCCATATCTTCATAGCAATTGGACCAACTCTCCCAAACATATAATCGAGTGGTTCATGTTTCAATAAATGTAACCCTACCTATGTATTTTATGAAATGTTGATGATAAACGTTTTAGGTTTGAATGATTTAACAACCAAATTGGCAATCAAATCCCGACCTCTTCCGAAATCTAAATACAATTTTACTATTAGTCTTTATATCAAAAGAAACCCTCTCCTGACAATAATTAAATATAAAAAATAATTTATAGAACAAACCACGCCAACTAAAATATAACCGCCTAAGTGGGGGAAATAGATATATTCCTTATCACGTGGTATGTACCTCCGTTTCTGCACAGGGTTCAAAGGTGAACTTCTGCAGTACACGAACCAATCCAATCTTTGCTTCAATCAATGCAAATCTCATACCAATACAGTTACGAGGTCCAGCACCAAACGGTATCCAGGCATATGGATGTCGCTTTTTTTTCTCTTCTTTAGTGAATCTATAATGAAGAAGTATGTGAAAGAATAATTTTATTACTAGTTTATTTAAAGCAGGAGGGTCGTCACCTGCGCACGCGCGGGAATTGAGTTACAAGCGATGATAACAACACACGCTAAGAACGCAAAAGCTCATGGGTAGACGCTTGTTTGTAAACAATGACACGCTAGACCACCTGACACATGCGTAGGTGACGATTCCCCCGCTTTGATGACGTTCAAGTGTTGTTCAGACATCACAATTGGATAAATATAAGTACACGCAAATTACGAGCCTATATCTAACAATATGCATTCTAGAAGAAACGTTTTGGTTCTAGAAAAATGGTGGCTCGAAACAGCGTGTTGTTGAACGCAGACAAACATTGCATGATCACAACTCACATATAATTTGTCATTACCCCACACGTACAGCACGTTGAAAGACCAAATGAAAATAATATACTATTTTTGTAAATTTGTTTATACACACCTTTCTGGGATGAACTTCTCTGGATCTGGATAATTGTCTGGATCATGATGGATGACATAAGGAGAGATGACCACAGTCATTCCTTTGGGGATATTTATTCCATTAATATTAACGTCTTGGTTGCATTCGCGAATCAGTCTATGAGTACAAGTTAAAGAAAAGAACATATAATATGAACACAGTTATCGTCACTCAGGTAATGCAATATTCCTAGTAATGCAACTGTATTGAGCATAATCTTCAGAACTCCCATTTCGCAGAATTAACTAATATGCTTCTCAAATTAATGTCACATAGCCAAAATGTAATCGGCTGGTTCTGAAATATGGAAATATCATAAATTCCAACGTTTCATAGATGATTTTGAAAATTGTCAAATGGTTGCTACTATAAATATCACTACATACCTGCGATGAGGGGGAAATATTCTGAATGTCTCTGAAATTACCATATCCAAATATGTCATCTTGCTGACTGCCTCAAATCCAACAGCGTCATAGTTACACATGACCTCATCAATTTCTCTCTGTAACTTCTCTTGCGTTTCCGGATTGGTTGCCAAATTATAGCACACCAATGACATCGCGGCGTGGATACTTCCATATCCAGCAACCAGGAAGACAATAGACTGTTGTAATAAGATGAGATCATTCATTAGATAGTAGCATGACTGGCGAGCATACTAATGACTGATGACTTGGATAATTAGTGATTTGAAAGTTTAGAAACACCATTGAATTTTAGATACAACACTAGTTCAGGAGTGTAGAAGTATGTAAGGTTTGTGAAATAAAGTATTTAGGGAAGAGAAGAGAAGGGACCGGAATGCAGATGCAGGATATAAAAATGGATATATAATATATATAATAAACCCGAGCCAACAAAACATTTCTCGTGAAGTCATCTTCTGGATCACCATGTTTTACCAAAATATCACTCAGGCCACCATTTTAGACAGAAATATGATTCGTCGTGCTCATTCTTTTAGTTACGAAGAAGATGGAATAGGAATAGGAATTTGTGTTCAACGTACCTGTGCAATTATTTCATCCTTACTTAATCTCTTACACGAATTAACTGAAGATGGCATGTCTTCTTTAATATATTCCCCTCCGTTCTCGTCTTTATCATCAGCATCCTCTTCATCTTCTTTGTTCTTTACATATTCATCATAAACATCGTGGGCATTTAACATGAGTTGTAAGAAGTCAACTCTCTGTAAAAAGTTCGTCTGATTATAATTCAAGACATATGTTGTCATGATCGTATACATTATAATTAGTACAGTAATACGACAAAGCAATTCACTATTAGGTCATGTAGAACTATTATGCAAGGCAGGCTGGCTGGTACATGACCTGATTCGTTTATCAGATTTAATATCACTGAAATGGACCGTAATATCACTTACCTGGCTAGCATCTTCGTCACTTTCTCTTAACTTTATAGCCTGCTCAATAACGTCAGTAAAATAGCTAATAGTTTTTTTCGGAATAAATGGAATCTTAAACAAGTTCAGGAGTGGAGTAAGAAATGGAAAGAAAACTAGAAAAAAAGACAATATATGAGATTGTTAAGCTCTTTTAATATTGCGATATTATTGATGTCTATAATTGCTTTATTCCAAGTACAGTGCAAGACTAAACGAAATATTCCAGGGATGTTTTAAACCTAGGTGAATTAACAACCCCCATATAAGTACTTACACACAATAGCAAACACCGGGTGGAACACACCAGTTTTGAATACCGCTTTGGCGTTTTCCCAATCTGATTAAAATAAGATCCTAGTTTGGGCTTTTATTTATTTATTTATTTTTTTTTTTTTTTTTTTTTTTGGTTGGTTAATGTAATATCATTCATATTTTTTTCATATATTTTAACTATTTTTTCAAAAAAAAATATTTGCTGGTATTTTTTTAAAAGTTTTGGTAATCGCGAAAGCCCACAAGGATCTGACCAACAACCTATACAAATCGCGTTCAAGTCTCGTAGAATCAGCAACCAATCAGAACTCGTGTTACCCGATCACTTTCTAGAACAGGAGAAGCGACACAACAAACAAACACACGAGCAATGGTGGATTTGTTTTGCAGCTGCATTTTACGGAAGACGTATACTAAGTTACATTGCACAGTGCAAATACGTAAGTTATTGCTATCGATTTCAGTAACTATTCACGTGCCTTGTTTTTCGAGCTGTCATTCACTAGTTTTTAGCTTAGAAAATGATTAACGTTATGAATTAATGATTTGATTGTACGATTTCCATGCCGTAATTTTGTAGTGCGTCACAAAACAATCATAGGCGATTTTAGTATGTGGTTGGTTGCCGAAATCTAGCAGGAAATGATGCTTATAAATGACACGAGTTATATTTTGGGCGTCTTTTATCATTTATAAACAATATTTCGTCAACTTCACGTCCCAGTGTAACACGTTATGAAGATAATTGCAGGTAATTCAATTGGTTTTGTATTTTGTCCACACAGATTAATCATGGCAACCCAAACAAACCTGTGTGCAGTTTGTGGTTTCAGTTTCGTGAGCAATTTTATCAATGAAAAAGGCAAGTTGGTCCATGGCAACACTCGAAAAGGACGAGTTACTAATCCAGATATCTTATGTGATGTCTTACAAAATATAAAATTACCATCTTCCATATGTGTGATTTGTATGGGTTTTAATGACAAGCTTGTAAAAGCTCAGAATACAGTGGAAACTGTCAGAAAAATCCGAAAGAGAAAATGGCCGATGATCCGTCAGTTAAGCGAACATATGGTTCACCAACTGGCCAAACACCATCTTCCAAGCGATCTTGTGTTTTCCAGGCTTTGTCACCCAACATCACTGTGACCAAAAAGACCATCGTACCACCACTTCCAGTGTACCCAAAATTACATGACAAACAACCTCCAAAGGCCAGAAGATCCATTGGTTTAAGTTCTGATAAAACTAGTATACAGGTATGATGCATGTATTTCTTTTTAGCTGATGATGTTTGGTATAAAGATACTAGGTTATAGCTGTGGTCTTGTACATTCCATTGCCACTTCCACTCAAAGCACTGCTTTGTGGTGGTCTGCCATGTACATTTTTTGACATGAAAATGTTCAAACGGGCCACCAAGTTTATTTATCCAATTATTAAAATAATTAATGTAAACAATAAGGAAGGCATGTCATACTTGACAATTGATATTCCAGTCAATGTGCATTAAACATGTACAGTACTTGTTTGTATACTCTCAATACTGAATGCAGTGATTAACTGGTCTCTATCTGCCATCCCAATATCCAGCAAACATTGTACTTTTGATATTCATGATAGCTAGTACTTATTCCCTGGTGGGTTGAGGTAATGTCAGTTTTGCTAACATTATCATTGCATAGATATAACTTAAAACTAATTAAATTATGTCTTCAAGCAATTTTTTTTTTAAATAATTATATTTTAACAACAAACACAGCATAGAAATACACCATTGCAGATAAATCATCAAAAGTGCATTTTTTTTACTCATCAGATTACTGTTGAATATCCTTCAAAAACCATTGAGAAAATAATAAACCCAACATTCCATGGAATTGCTAAAGCCATCTTGTCAGAAGACACTAGTACCCTGATTAAACAGGCATTGACTTTGAATGTCTTGGCTGCTGCAAATCACTTGCAAACCATAGTTGCTGATGAGGTAGGTATTTGAGTTTATCGTGTCAAAAACATGACTACCATATCAATATTAGTGATGTGCACAAGTACGTCTAGCAAGTGTACAGTAATGTATTTGTTTCCATTTTTTGCAGGTTAATATCATTTGTGAGAGATCTTACAATTCTGTTTTGAGAAACCCCAATAAAAAGGGTCTCAGTGACTTCTCCTTTGAAGCATTGTACAAAGAAATAAGATCAAATTGTCCTATTCTG
Organism: Saccoglossus kowalevskii; assembly: GCF_978046115.1. Taxonomy (NCBI): domain Eukaryota; kingdom Metazoa; phylum Hemichordata; class Enteropneusta; family Harrimaniidae; genus Saccoglossus; species Saccoglossus kowalevskii. The sequence goes on from NC_140658.1 coordinate 13,617,329, forward strand.
TTCTATGTGATATGTTCTGCAATGAATGTAAACGCTGTGTCACCAACTGATACTGAAATTATGAAGTTTGGTTGTTTTCTGTCGCCTATTCTGAACCACAGAAGACGGACCATGTCAGTGCTGGCTTACCATGTTGGGTGTATCTTAAAGAGTGGTGGATTAACACAACAGGTATGATTTGGGGCAGTTTTGTCTCCTTTTTGTTGTCTCCGCTGTCATCAGAGATGATCGAGCGGAGGTCATGGGTTGACCAGACCTGTCGGCATCACTAAAACGACTTCTTCTCCAAAACTGTGAGCTAGATTGCCTTGCTATCCAAAACTGAGCTAGATTGCCTTGCTATTCATACCCACAGTTACCTGGGATAGTTCTCTGTCAAATTTGTTCATTTTATAACATCACACGCAAATCTCGATTTTGTGGTAATATTTTTGTCATTTTTGGTCGAAAATGATTTTTGGCATGAATTTTCCTGCCATGGATTAATTTCATGACACCATATGCAAGTGTCTATTTTTAGTAAATTTTTTTGTTATTATTTTTTTTTTATTTTTTCACTTTCCCATACGTTATGTATTGGCTATGTATAATGCATGGACTTCAATAGACAACTGTATTAGACAACTTAAACAATTGGAAGCTAGGCCTTCTCAGTACATATTATCTTGGAAACTGAACTGGATGGGCAAAATGCTCAAGTTCAGGTTAGGTCATTTCAAGGTTCATATGTTTGCTGCTATTATATGGGTGATACTTAACTAGGTGGGTGGAACTAAAAGGCCTTCTCAAAATCTTTAAGGTCAGGTCAAGCTCACATGTTTATTGCATTTATATGGGTGCTGTGGAACATTGTGGGGTCAGAAATTTACCCCCAGTCTTCAAGCAAGGTCATGCCAAGGTTATTTCAAGATCACGTTTTATCACTTCAAAAGGGGGTTTGAAATGTTTACCAAGTTCACATGTTTTTTGCTCATATTGGTATTCTGTAACAATTGTTTATGTCCACAGAGAAACTGCTATTTGCTCTGCATTTGATATATACAGCGGAGTGCTTTCGACCGCAAGGTCGCTTGTCTCACCAACAGATTTAAATAAGCACCAAATCCCATAACTATAACACGATATGTTCTTTTTTATACTAATCTTTTTCACAGTCACACAGAAGGATTGCCAAAATGGGCTATTGTGTTACTCCCACAGCCATTGACTTGAAAGTCAAAGAAATAAGTAGAGACATAGAAGAACACACTCAGCAGCTGTTTACTGCATGGAACAAGAAGGTTTCAGTCACACAGTTATGTAAAGACATACTTCACAGCCTATCACAGGGTCCAATCCAGCTCACTCAACCTATATTCCAGGGTATACTTAAAGCCAATCTACATGACATTAAAATAAATGGTCCATCTGCAAACGACATCAGCACCTTGGTCACATTAATTGATAATGGATTTCCCATAAATGTTAGTGAATATACCCTTGAAGCACAACCAGATACGATTGACTTTCTTAATGTCACATGTGTTGAATTGAATCTTCCTTGGAGACTGTGAAAAAAGTAAGCTTGGCTGGTGATAATTGGGACAAAAGGATAATTCCAACTTACATGGGTTCTACTCATAGGTGCCAAGATCTGCATTTGTTCATGTTGATCATGTGTGTAGACAGAATATCCAGTGACAAAGACAACACTAAATCTCAGCAGGATGTTAATTCTATGCAATACTCAGATTTTCTACCAACAGAGAATGAACGTGAAGCACTTTTGGATGAATTAATATACCACGTTGGTAAGTCTGGCGTTGATAATATACCAGCACTTGGGCAAGAATTTGGTAGAACATACCCAAAGATATACCCGCATGAATATGCAGATATAATGGCTGAAAAATCTGTTCAGGTAAAGTTATTGTTACTGTTTTAAGTTATTTTTTAGTAAACATAATTTCTTGTGAAGCAATATCTAATCAAAGATTTGGTATGTGTTTTTTACAGGATTTATTGCTGTCAAAGGATTGAATAAGTAATTATGGTTTTATTTTGTAAGCTACTCCTGTGTGATCTCTCACTCCTCCCTCTCCTTAACTCTTACATTCCCCATTCTATTACCGGTAGATGATTCATAGTGGCTACCTTGCTAGCATACCACTATTCTGATATCCTTTAGTGCTTTGCAGTGCCTGCTTTCATGAATAATCACTGTAATCATAAATGGTTTAACCATAGTGCATACTCTATACATACTTTGGAAACTTGGGTTTCACCTTGTCTGCGAATGCACACTCAATTTCTATCTCTGCTATCTCTGCTCAATTGAATGTGTGTAATAGCTACATGTAGTAAGCACTTCTAGATGATAATTGTAAATGGTGTGGTTAAAGGTATAAAGAACTTTAATTGTTTTGTTTTTTTGTATGTGTAAGGGATTTGATTTTCAATACTACAATTATAGTAGTGTTTTGGAGCCATATACAATGTGTATCTTAACTCCACCTGCTTTATAATACCAGCAAATGATGACATCATTTCCACTCAATCTGCATCTATGTCATCATTATTTTTGTTATCAATTCCCTCGCCTACATATAACAATCAGAACAATAGTCCTGCTATTTATCAACATACACCAATTTATGTAAATGGCTATATTTTCATTTCATACGTGTAGTATACAATAGGACTATTCGATATCAATGAGAGCAAGACCAAAGACATGATCAAACTGCTCAAGATGATATCTACAAAGTATGTTCCCACATTTGTTAGTGTATCAGGTGAAGTCGAAGTGGCTGAACCCCTATTTTTTGGTAAGTATTGAACGGTGACATGCTAGTAAATCCGATTGCAATATGATCCTGGTTTGAGCTTTTTTTGTTTGTTTTTTATTGGAATTTCCTATTTTTTATTAGCTCCGCTGTAATGGCAGATGACACAGCGAAGCTGTTCATATTACTGATTGTGCATCGCTGTCCATCCGCCAACAATTGTATTTTCATATTCTTCTCTGAAACCACAGCTCAGATTTGTTCATTTCATTACATTATCTCAATTTGTATTTTTGGCAAATATCTTCAAAACTGCTCTTCAGAATGGTGTCATATTGTTATTCAAGTACCTATATCTTTGTTCTTTCATTGACAAGACAGCGGAGCTTTTTCGACAGTGGGGTTGTTTTATTAACATTTGTTCACATATTCAGATGAATTAACACCCATTCTGATTCAGTATATTGTGTAATGTGTACATTGCAGTAATCCACTTTGGTTTCAATATTTTTTTTTTATCGGTTTCATGTTTCAAAATAATTGTATGTTTTTAGGTAGTGATAGACTGACAGATGAGAGAGCTCAGGGTGCTAAACGTGCTATGGATGACGCTATAACATCTCTCACAAGGCAGGAAGGTATAATTCCAAAATGTGAAGATTTTCACAGAGAAATGAACTTCCTTGAGGTAAATAAACTTAAAGTCCCCTTTCTTGGTTTCTTCATCACTGATAATGATCACATGAAAATAATTGTTCAGTGTTATCTGTCTCTTTTCCATCCCTAATATATGGTGTTCAATTTTTGGTAAACCACTAGCTAGAATGTTTTGAGACATGGTCACCTCACCTAAGATTTGTTCATTTCATGAAAACATCAGTGACTTTTGTTGAGTATCGGTAGTTTTGTGATTTATCAACCAAATATATTTGTAGACTGTCATTATCTATCACTGTTGATTTGGTATTGTATATTGCCTTGTCAGATGAACAATTTTAATAATTGATTGTCAGCTCTATTATTTAGTCTGAACTTGAAATGTTTGTTTTTTATTGAGAAAGTGATTTATTTGCTCTTTGCTATGATTTTAAGTCTATATACAAGATTATTAAAGTTCACACCTTCATATAGGTTATTAAGTTATGAACAGATGTGTGATGTAGTTTTCCATTATCTTGGCTATCGTATATTGACCAGTATTGTTTAAGACTATTTTTATTTGATTTTCAGGCAATACACAAACTTACTTATAACAAGAGCAGTGCTGCAGATGTGTGTACAGTGGTATATTTCAGAAACCTGCTGAAATATACTAATGTTACAAATAAAGTAAAGTGCTCATACAGAGCAAACAAATGGTTTTACAACCTTTTACTGGATGCACAAATCTGTGTGATGCTCATGAATGAGTTGAATATGGAAACAATGGACTCAAAGTTGGAATTCCCACAAGATGTCAGCGATGTTGAAGAAAAACTAGATTGGTACAGGAATATATGCAGACTTATCTTAGACAAATTTTTTTTTGATGAGCCTGATATATATTCAAGTGTGCGTGAAACACTAGATGACGAAATGGCACATGAAAATTCTTGGCAGTTACAACTCACCGAAAATAATAGGTGAGTTAAAAAAAATAGTTTTATATCACACATCAATATTCTAGCAAAGCCAACATGGTGATTGTTGACAATGATTACCAGACTTAGTGTGGTCAATGGTGTATGCCATTTGTAAGCACTGTTTTACAATCAGGAGTTATTGTATCCACTTGTTTGTTTACAATTGCACAGTGACTTTCGGAATTATGAAACTAGGTTTTGAAGACATAATTTAATTATTCTTCACGAAATGCCATGAGAATGTGTTAGCTAAACTGACATGACCTCAACCCACCAGGGAATTTTTGTTACAATGCGCAAATCAGTGAATTTACAAGTTCAATATAATAGCTTCTAAAAATGCATTCACTTACAAAAAACGTTACAAAATGAATGATAATGTCAGGTACATTGTTTAAACATGATCTCAGTAATATTTTGAGCTCACTTTTCAGTAAAGCAAATATTGATTAAACTTTGATCATTTTTCCTCACAATCCAAACTGTCACTTGTTTTATATATTTTAGGTACAAGTGTCACCAGTGCAACAAAGACTATGTTAATCTAAAGAGTGTCATCACACACGAGAAACATGTGCATAGAATTATTGCTAATGTAACAAGACAAAGCAAACCTAGGGCGAATAATGAAGATGATGACCTGCATAATTATCAATTGTCCTTTTTTAAACTCACTCTTTTGCACAGAAACCTTGTAACGGCAACTGATGCTGGTGATGGAGCCAGATCTGTAAGGTCGTCAAAATACGAACTTGGAATTTATAGCCAAACAAACAAAACAAAATATCTCATAGCTTGTATTCAGTTACAGTCACTTGTTCAAGCTAAACTGAGTGCTGAACAAGCACATAGACTGATTTGGAATAGGACTGTGAACATTCGTGGTGGTATTAACAACAATGAAGCCATAGATGGACACATTGAACTCATCAATCGTGAAGTGAAAAGGTTGTGTAAAGGCAACCAAACCAAGAAATCATGTATTAATCAAGCTGCTTTGTACAAAGTTCAAATGGCGATGGTTTCTCAAATTGATAGTGTTATGGTTTTTCGTCGAAGGAAGGGGATTCACAAAACACCACAGAGGGAAACTGATATCCGCAAAATTGTCTCAGAATTAATTGAGAAGCAAGTTTTGGTTCAAATCCCAGGGCGAAGAATAAAATGCACTAAGCTGAGAAGTGATGGTAAACTGTACACTAAAGTTAACAGAAAATTGGCTGAATCAATTTTTCGACATAAGCAAAGACTATTTGTGTGTCGTCATGGTGTGTAGTTATACGATTACCATATTTGCTCTATTAGAAGCAACAGAGCTTCAGGCATGTGATTTTAACAACATAGTGACAGTTTAGCATTCATTGTTTTATATCATTTGGCAAGTCAAAAACGCTGTGCAAAACATATTTTGACGAGAACAGTATGTCGATCAGTATTCTAATGTTACATTGTGGAAGGGTAAATCGCTCATGAACCAAAAATCACATGTATTGTATACATGATTAAAATGTTCTTTTTTATCATAGACACAAGTCATGTACTACTAATAGAGGAAATAAGGTAATTTGTAATAACATTAATTTTTGAAAATTTTTGATGTTAATATACATCTATGTATATTAACCAGGCTATTTGCACAATAAATTGGTTGTAGTATGTTCATCTGAAGTTGGGATGAAACATGTACACATGCTGCTCGTGTAGTTGAATGTTCAATAATAGTCTGTATTATGATTAGCAGATTTACATTCTTATTGCTTACGATATTTATTATAGCTTGGTCTGACAAAGATCTGATTATCTGACGGTTATAAATATTTTTTTCATCCTTGTCTGAATGCACTAGGCTGTTGGTGTAGTTGAATCATGGAGGTCTCTTTTCTACCTCCATGGTTGAATGTATAATTATTTAGAATTCAGATACCTACAAATTATTTTCAGCTTGTTTATTTTGTATTTCAAAGTGTACACAAATATTGATATGCCAATTAGCTAATTCAAATATGCAAATTGCATCAAAGTATACAGTCTAGGCTAGGTCCATCTATACCAGCTTTACCTAATTGTACCTGTCATGTATAAGAGAATAATAATTTATCATGCAGGTTTATATGATCGTAATTTTGATGAAATTTATCAGGTAGCTAGGTTAGTGAGAGATAGCAAAAAAAACATTGTCTTGGCAAGTGAAAATTGAACCCACACTTGTGTATAAAATCTACATACTAGTGTTTGTTTGTTCACACCACAGTCATTTTATTAGGAAAGTCAGGAAACACTTTTGTTAAAAGGTGTGAACAGGCTGTTCTGAAAGCAAGAACAAATTTTAAACCTTGTTTTTCTATAGCGCATTTGTGCCATAATTCATTATTTTCCAGGGTATCAGGTTCAACATCCAACCTTATATATTTGATTACATTTATTCCAAGATTCCCAGTTTGTGGCAACTGCTATAGCAAAAACGGTTTCCATTGTTTGTTTTATGCTAATGAGATGCACTAGTCCATGTTTTACCCCATTGTTTGTGTTTGGTGAGACTGGTTCTATATGCAAATTACTGTTCACAACTAAAAAAGTGTAGCAAACGTACTGACCACATTGAAAATAAAAATTGAATTCCACATACTGAGTATCAAAGTTAACTTTACACAGAAACCCTGCTGTGACTTTTGCTCACAACAAGCAAGCATGGTATGGCAGCCTGGTCTGGCCCAGTCTTGGCACAATGTGGCCTTGCCTGGCCCAAATGCCAGCTTTTTGGTTCATTAGTTTGATCAAACTCTAAGTTGTTAACGAGGTAATCCTTTAGTAAAAACAATAGGCAAATTATGGCATACAGATTAGATCATGGAGGTAATAAGAATCAATGTTTGCACCTGCCAAATTTGATCGAACTTTAATTTGGTAAAATCTGTGCGTTGTTCAAAATAATTTGCAAACTAGCTAATTTACATGAGTACATTATCCCCAACAGTAATGCGATGTAGAATATCCCTATCAAATTTGGTGTAAATCCTTTGATTTGTTCACAAGATAATTTTCTGGAACACACCTTGAACTCACACTGGAGCAAAAAATAAATCATATAATTTGTAATAAACAATTATTTATTTACATTAATGTGTTTTTTTAACTCTGATTTTAAATGCATACATGTTCAACAAAGTGATACGTACATGTAAATTGATTTATTCAGTTTGGTCTGCTTCCAAACTTTCATGAGAACATGAAGACTGTGATGAATCTGCCAATACAGAATCAGATTCTAAACTGCCTGTGTCATCTGATGACTCATCACTTTCTGTATCGGCACAGTAATGGACCATGTATTTTTCTATATAGTTAGCATGAGAGTCGCAATTACTACACGAGCAGTTTCTTTCACATATATCACAGCAGTTGTGATGCGATTCCTTGTTTTTTAAAACACTTAAGTCTTTACTGGACGCAAAATCTTCAAATAATTTAACTCTCCTACAGAGAGTATCATTTTTTACATAACTTTTTAGTTTTGGACAAATGTCACGTAACATTCCACCGTGATAAAATAACACGGCATGAGATGGTTTACCATCTCTTCCAACTCTGCCAGATTCTTGTATATAGCTCTCAAGATAAAATGATGGCCCATAGTGAAGTACATGGTAAGTTGATTTCATGTCAATGCCCATACCAAGAGCTGTTGTACAAAAAATTAATCTCAAATTAGAAGTAGATAATTTAGTAAACTCTTTTAGGTGCGATTCCTGGACTGTATTATCAGTCTCGCTGTGGTACATGCCTATATAATCAACTGATTGAGGGTATTCCTCCTTAAAAAAATGATAAAGCGTTCCTGTTGCATCAATAGATGAACAGTATACTATTGTCCTGGGGAATTCATGTTGATCTTCTCGTAGCTTGTCGACCATCCAATAAAATGTTGATGGGATATCTCGTTGAATCTTCAAAACAGATAGTCTGATGTTATCTCTGTTTGGGCAAACATTTACAACTTTGCAGTCTGGAATAATTAAACTTTCTTTAATCTGATTTTGCAGACCTTTTGATGCTGTTGCTGTTAATGCCAAAACAACAACGCCAGGAAAAAACGATCTCAGTTCCCCAACATGCGAGAAATATGCTCGGAATGCCCCTTCTTGTGCCTTTCGTCTGCTTTTGTTATTTGCATCAGATATTTCACCCCTGTTAAATTGATCAAAGAAATTATGCTAAATTTAGATGTTAAAGAGATTCTTGTTGAATTCAAGATTATGTCATGTTTGTCATAGTTTTATCATAGTGGGAACTGGGCCATCAGGATACTCAAAATAAAATAAAAATCGAGATTAGAAGAGTCCGAAATGTGGTATATGGTGTATGGTGACATAGGATGAACAAATTGTATATTAATATAGTGATACAAATCCTAATATTGTTGAAAAATTTATTATATATACAATTATATGCAATGAAAGTTCTAGCTTTCCCATAATGCAGTGAGTGGTTTAGAAATTGCAGATCAACTCAAAATGCTTCTAGTGTTAATTATGGAAATAACATGCATACAAATTTTACAAGCATGAGGGGCAATATACTTACCACTTTGGAATAGTGTGAACTTCATCAACTACCAATAATACAATCTTATCACCATGATGTTGATGTAGCATGTCTATGAAGGTGTGCTTTGTTCCTTGGAGATAGTCCTCTGGGGTACCATATATGTAGGTTGGTAACTTTCTATCAATCTGGATATCTCTGGCCATTTTTGCACTAAATCCCAACAAAGTCAATCTGTCTATCTGGAAAAATTACCAATTAATCACTTAGAAACTAATCACCAAGATATTGAAATAATAACAGGAAGTATAGATTAAACAATTTCCAGTGACAATACTGTGGTGCAAGTAAATTGCCATTTATAAAACATTCACTTATATGTATATAATAAAGTTAATTGTAAAACTTACTTGGTCTTTCATTAATGAGACAAGAGGCGACACTATCAAAACACAGCTTGGTGTTTCCAATACATGGGGAAATATTTGATAGATTAATGACTTTCCAAAACCAGTCGGCAAAATGGCTAGAACATCGCTCTTTGACATCAAATGTTGCAACACTTCCTCTTGTTTATCTCGCAATGACTCGACACCAAATTTAGCACAAATCTACAGAATGAGAAAATGTGATTATAAAAACGATTAAAGGAAATTGTTTGAACTACTTAAACAATGGAAATTACTACTAGTTAGTATCCTTGTTAATGTAACCATGGAAGGTACTAACGGAAGGAGCCACGGCGCCTCTCAAGTGGCCATTTAAGCTTCTTAACAGGCTTATTTTCTTTTGTTTCAACCCAAGTTAATCCTGATAAGGACATTGTCTAGCTCATCTTTGATGTCCATGATAGTTTGCGATTGTTTACACAAGTAACGAGTTAGCGGAATATGATACAACCCCGCCGATTTTTAAATGTGACCATAAAATATATGCGCATTATGAAACTACGGTCATCATACATGCGCACTCGGTTGGTTTAGGTGTGAAGGGTCAAAATACGTATTTCACAACCGGAAATTCAACAGATTAACGTTTGACTTCACAGATTTCACATGTTTTAGTTATTAGCAACTGTAACAAGAACAAGATTTCGAGTGTCTATAACAAAAATTCCTAAGGACTCCTAAAAAATATTATCACAGAGAAAGTGTCTAGGCATGCCCTTCTTTTGATACTATCTTTTCTGGTGGTGTTCGCCGATGTCCGGTGGTCGAAAATTTCAATAGTTTCGGGCGTCAAACCCACGCAATGACAATGGTTCCATTGAATAATGCAGTCGTTATTATCACAGGCAATCATTGATTAAGTCTCATCACCGTTACGAATACAAAAAGATTCACGATAGTTCATCAGTTCTTCTCTAATCGATGTTATGTCTGCTAATTTTTCATTAAAGTTCGCCAAGATCTCCGGAAACAACAGCATTCAAACTATCGTCTATCGCTTCCGAACATGCTCCGAATATTACCGAATGCTCGAGACTAGCATAACCCATTGTAAGAAGGGGCTAAGAGCTAACAAGAACAAACATTGACAAACGATCATGGGGCAAAGCTAAAACAATAGCGTCGTGGCGTCTTCCGTTAGTACCTTCCATGATGTAACTAAATCACTGGTCCTAGTTTACAACCATATATATTTATTGTTTACTAAGCTAACGCGTTACTAATATTAATACTCGATTTGTTTTTAAGCGTGCCTGGTATACTAAATATTCGAGGAAACATGCACAGTATTTAGCAGTAACACTGGTGTTTTCATTTATATCCACACGAGTACGCATTTTCGCGTATATAAATATTGTTACTTGACTAAACGGCCACCAACACCTGACATAGTTCAATTAAATAGGAAACATGTCATATTCAAAAAGTACTCACCTCAGGGTCAATTATTTGTTCGATTTTCTCGCTCGATTGCTCGGTAAACGCCGCCATTTTTTTAATTTGTTTGTGATCACTTCATGCGCACGGGCAAAATGCATCACCATGTTTTCGTAAGGCGCTCTGTGATTGGTTGACTAATCCCGTCAGCGGAGAGGTACTTGAACGCGATTTGTATAGGTTGTTGGTCAGATCCTTGTGGGCTTTCGCGATTACCAAAACTTTTAAAAAAATACCAGCAAATATTTTTTTTTTTAAAATAGTTAAAATATATGAAAAAAATATGAATGATATTACATTAACCAACCAAAAAAAAAAAAAAAAAAAAAAAATAAATAAATAAATAAAAGCCCAAACTAGGATCTTATTTTAATCAGATTGGCGTTTTCCACAAATGGATGTTTTGGTTGCGATTGCGAACTAATATCTACCCCAAATCCAGCACTTGCAATAGTGTCCATAACATAACCACCAAACAAACTGAAAGATAACCATGTATGTATCTTTTCAAAATATTGTTAAAATGGTACCTATACTGTTTGCAAGCTTTAGTTGAAAGGCCTTTTAATATTGAAATCAGAAATGTGAAGTATTTTCCCATTAATCGATCAAGTGATTATCCTCTTTAACACATTCTGCAATATGTCGAATTCGGGTGCGTGCCAAATAAAACAAACTTAGAAAGTACAATGATATTCATGAGCAAATTTGTTGTCACATATAAATCCTTCTAGATTTTCTGAGTGGCATATTTGCTGTCCATGGACAAATAAAAAGGCTATTTATTCTATATATAAACAGTTTCAAACCAAATGTGAATCACAATACAACTTACAACTGATAAATCCCACAGTTTATATTTCTTTATGTGAAGTGTGACATTTTCTATTTTCTTATTTGGAGGGTCAGCTGAAACAATTTGCATTTCTGTATTTGCAGTGTCATATAAGACAGTCTGTGTCCAGTATTTAGATTGTGACAATTTGTGTCCAGTTTGTATTTATTCCTTCGGAGAGTAATTGTTTGAATTCAGTATTGTAAGTGTATTGTAACTAAGTGCGACAATTTGCATTTCCTTATTTTGGTGTTTGACAGTTTGATTTATTTAATCTGTGTGTGACAATTTGTATTCCCTTATTTGGTGTGTAACAATTTGCATTTCCTTATTTGGTATTTGTCAGTTTGATTTCCTTATTTGGTGTGTAACAATTTGTATTCCTTTTTTGGTGTGTGACAATTTGCATTTTCTTATTTGGGGTGTAACCATTTGCATTTCCTTACTTAGGGTGTGACAGTATACCTTTCCTCAACTTTGCAAGTTTCTGTTAAATTAAAGTATCTTTGCTGGAATAATCTTTCACATTATAAATTATGAGTTTGAACCATACATCGATTAAATATGTACTTTTATATTAACAATATGAATTTGATTTCATAGTGAAAATACTTACTCTTTACACTCTACTATTTTTCCTTCTTTGCAATGTGCCTCCATGTTTTTTATTAACTCATCGGCACATCTGCTGATGAGAGGAGACATCTGAAAAATTATAGAAAAAGTTAAATGTAGCTGAAGGTACATATGCAGATTCGCGAGCACTTAAGACCTGTACTGATTTTATTATTATATTAATATATTTATTTAAACCCTTTTGTATATACACTGTTAACATTTCGGAGCCCTACTACATATGAACCTTATTACAAGTTCAATTTTAAAATACTGTTAGTGAAATCAACTAGTCATTATAAAATTACAAATTAATTCGTGATTGTTTGCATTTTACTAACGAAATGACTTTTGTTTAAAAACTGTTGACACAATTAAGACGTTGTATTTAACGATTATTCGGTGCCAACTTGAGCACGCTTGTAAAGCCTAGTCACAAAAATGTATATATATATAAATGTAAAACTAGGAAAGTATTAGTTTAATTAATTAATTTTAATTCATCACTGAATCAAAGAAGTGAAGTGTTATATTCTGTCAAACAAAATTTTTAATCCAACGACGTTAACACTTATTTGGTTAGGTGTACATCACAAAACTTACCAGTGTCATTTTGGAGCGACTGAAAGAAGGGGTCAGCGTTTTCCGTATAACCTTCCAACGCTCATAATCAAGTTGTAATATATCTGAATTCATTGGTTTGCTATTTAGACGATAGCTCTGGAAGAAATCATAGCAATTCCATGATATAGTTGGCGTGTTATTGCAAACGATTTAAGGTTAGCCCGCACCAAAACCAACTCGCCCGAGCAACAAAATGTATAAAATCGTCACATGTAATCATTTTGCAATTTTGTTGAAAGGGGTTTGCGGGGATTTCACTAGAATTTTTTTTTACTTATTGCAGGTATACCTGTCCAGGAGTAACGTTAGTTCATTTCAATAAACGGAATGCATGATTGTTGATGAGTTCGGTAACGTCAAAAATAAAGTATTTGAATAGGTAATAAACAGACTGCTGATTAACTTTAAAATTCATAGGCGTGTGGAGTGCTGATATATACGTTCAGTTTGAAAACGTATTGAAATGACCCACAGATCAAGGTCGTCATCGCCACTTTTACATCGAACTCGACAACAACGTTACCGTAAGATCAAAATCACTAGTGTTTGAAATCGAACTCGTATTCGTCGAGTTGGTTTTGTGCGATTTGGTTTACGTGCGACTTTTTTCGGTACCCATTGCATCTTTGAGTTAATAACGGCGAGAATATATTCATTAAACTTTTCTTGACAAGAGTGGGAAATGTTACCTCACTTGCCAACAATAATACTATGATTTTAAGGTAGAGATGCAGTTTATTTGTGAATTTCAATCAAAAATAGTTTTTTTCGTTTTTTATACAGATTTTTATCTAAAGAACATTCTGTGAAAATTTGACCAATGAAATCTTATTGGAACACCGTTAAAATTGCTGTTTATTTTCTGGTTAAAAATAAAAAACACTCACACGTGGCAATGTTTATGTACAATTGCCTAATTTGCATGAGTAACCAAATAACAGGACCTTTGATTGACAATATGCAAATCGAGATTGTACGGGTCATACTTCATTCAATTCACGCGCATGTGCAATTATTCTCAAATCAGTTCTTGCTCGCTCGCTAGCAAACCAAACATTATATTTCCTCAGCGTTTTTTTCCTAATTTTTATCATTACATTATGCGTGGTGTGAAAAGAAAGAGAGGTAGAAAGAAGATTCAGATGATTTCTATGTCGGAAGAGGCGAAAGCTACACTGAAGGCATCAGCCCACCGAACGAAAAACAAAATCGATATGAGCGTCCAAACATAACTTTCCCTGAAGGCATGAATCCGAGTTTCTGATAGACTGAGAAATTTTATTTTTAAATAATTGTTCTCAAAAAATAAACTGAGCATGTGAAGAATAATTTAACATTGTTTACAGTGATAACTGCTCATTGTCGAAACGAAGCTTACCCATTCACGCTAGTCACAATAAACATCATACTCTTGAATAGGCGTCAATAACTACGGTAAAACTTAGACTCTATTTTAGGCATCAGGAATGATTGAAATGTCTGAAAATGACGCCAAAATACACCTTAAAAGTCCCATTTTATTTTTTTTCTAAATCCTATCCCGAATTTACGGCAGAGTCTGGTCCCTCAAATAAGGGACACGTGAGCTTTGATTCTAACCGGATATATTGCACTGGGTCGGGGAGATACAAACTTTTGTGTATCTTTTGTCCATTGGGTACCTGTACTTCGATCATTCGCAAGTTTTGCTAGGTGGTGCGAGACAGCTTTGTTTGCAACCGGACGAACTTCGTTTAATTCAATGAAGCAAACAACTGACAATGCTAAAATAAATTACAGAGGTACGCTAAAATTAATTGAAAACAACCAAATAATTTCAATGAAAAATAACTCACAGAGAGAGGTAACTTCATACATTACGGTAACAACTCTTTTGACGCGCTGACCGCTTCTCCGCGTCTGATGTTTTGTTTTCCTTGTCATAATACTTACTGATTGATGATTTTGTTTTGATTTTTGAGTTTTTTAGCCTGCAACTCGGCCACGACCTTTGCTTTTTCCGTGAAAAATGGGGAAGTTTACGTCAATTTGACGGACATTCCATTTTTTTAAACTAACGAAGCACACTGTTTAGCACTCCTATTTTTTCATTTGCCGATTTCTATTTAGAAAAATTCGACAGCTCGAAAATGCACCTTAATTTTGCACTCTTAAAACATGTCAGATTTCCAACACAAATTATTTAAAACCGGTCGAAATTTTAAAAACTTTTACGTTAGGAGCTGGAGCTCTCTTCTTGCAGGCGACCGTCGCCGGTAGTACAACAGCATGTTTTGAACGTACGTACATCCGTGCGCTGATTGTCTGCGACTGTCTTAGAAAATCCCTGAATAAGGCGTTGCCAAAATCGGAAAAAATAAAAAAATGCCTCCTTAAAAAACGAACAGAATTCAAATATTTCTTTTAACAAAGATGTTGCAGTGGGAAAAATGGATGTGGATTCCAGTGGATTGGAAACGATGAACAAAATTTCTGTGCCTCGCCTTTCGATTCTAGGATTACGCGATTATTCATTATTGTGCGTTCGCTTCCTGGAATTGGTTCTCAATACTACATAAAAATCATCAAGGATAAATAATTTAATATCCCACTTTGTACTCTTCACGGTAAACCATAGGCTCTGAAATACTCGTAGATATTTTTATTGAAAATACATCGAAGAGAAGCCATGATGTTTTGATCGTGATAAAAGGTCACCTTCCTAGGACCGCCCCCAGTTTAATAATTCATGAGATGAGGTCATATTTACTGGGCATTGCCACGTGTTTTTACCGACCCCATCAAAACACTGGTATGAATGACGTGTTTCTGATTTATATATTCAAAAGCAGTTATTTTGGTCCAACGATTTTACATAAAATGTCTATGTCTATACGTTAACTTTCAATTTCAATAGTCTAGAAAGTATGACAAAGTATGACAAAGCAGTAATTCCCGGTTTAACGCGCAAATATGCAAATTAGCCTTTTTCTCGTCTTCTATTTTTGGTGAATTCTTGGGTTTTAAATTAAAATAGCTGATAGACGCTTTGGCCATTTGCCTCAAAATTTTCACACATTATTGACAAGGTGTTCCCTCTTCAAAATGCGTCCGGACAGTTTATTACGGCGAGTGGAACAAAAATAACAAGTCCGCAATTAACATGGATATATAAATTATGCAAAAATAGAAAAGAGTGAACTTTGAGGTCATGCTGTGCGACTTTGAAAGCCGTTAGAGAGATGAGTGGACGCATTTGAATTAGTAGTATACCAAGGTATCCAGTGATGTAATTTTACCCACAAACGGACTTGAAGTTTTTAAGCTAATTTTTTTTAAACCACTTTTGTCCAAAAAAGCATATTTTTGACCCAAAATCAAAAACGTATTCTGGATATTTAAAATAAAGACAAGTTTTACAAAGCTTGTATAATAAGCTTTCAGAAAATATATAACATGTTGGATATATAATACCATCTTCATTGTCTAATTACTCAATTAAAAATCAAGCCAAATAAACTGCATCTCTACCTTAATAGACCATTTTCAGTTCACTGCGAGAATCACGCGTTATGCGTGAAATCGAACGTAAAAACAGCTGTACACATTTGATGATACACAATTTCAATTAAGTAAGGATATCCGAAAGCAATATTCCTCTGTCGAAGATCGGCCGGTCGATGTGAGCTACGAAATAAAGAAATTCTAGTTCAAAATCAAATCATTTGATTTTTGCAGCAGACGTTCGACGCGCGTCTTTCATGCATTTCGCGAGATCTCGCAGTTGAACGGAAAATCACCTATTATAATACCACGTAGCAATGAACGTTGTATACGGTACTGTAAATAAATCTTATTCAGAAATATTCAAAAAAAGAAAATCGCGCGTTACAAGAGTCCGCCATTTTTGCCTCCTTAAGCGCAGCTCCGGCTAGCGCTATTTTTCAACTTCATCGATTCTGCTCTAGATTTCCCAGCGTTTATAGATTTTCAGTTGCGCATGTTCTGCAGAGGAATTGTCCTACATATTCCTCCGGGCATTTTCTTTGTTTTAAATAGCTCACGTTTATTACTCAATGCATGTCCGATGCCATAACATACGGGACACTTGAACTGCTACAGATGGATGATATATTCGAATGCGTTACTCCACAGAAAGTGATTTTAACTCGCTTTGGGGATTTATTATACGCATAGCTCTGTTACCTATGGCGCTGAGCACTCGACAATTTTCGTTAATATACCCATGTTAGTGTATTCTGTTTTTCAACCGGATAAATGAAAACACAAAGCAATTAATCGCGGAGGATATATGCCGAGGCGTTTGTGCATCATTTTACATTTTTTCTAAAGAAAATCTAGGCTAAATTATCGCTGGTTTTTCGGCGCTTTCACATCACACGCACAAACCTTTCTTATTTGATCGGACCATAAGAAAGGCAGTAATCGATCTCATTCGAATTTATAAATTTAGCAAATGTGTTTGTGTAATCACGTGGCAATTATTGTCAGGCCCAAACCAAGCACTGTATGAACGCTACTTTAAACCACTCATATTATCTTCCGTAAATGGCTGTTCATGGCCACACCCTTCGATCTGGGCCAATAACAGCGACTCGGGAACAATAATTATTGATATCAGGCGAGGCTAATAACATTACATTACATTCAAGTTCGGTGCATTCATAAAGCTTTAACTTTACTTATACAAACGAAAGCTGTTGTAGCCCACTTCTGTGTATAGGTTTGCGACGCAAATTTATTGAGTGTGCATCCAGCTTGTGATTACCTTTCTGTTCTTGAACGATGAAAAGTGTTTTACACATATCTGTTTACACATCTCAGGGTCCGTGACGAGTAACGTTGGACTACGTCCTTCATAGATTCTGAATTTTAAATTTACAAAAAAAGGAGGAATATAATTATTTCAACGGACAATATAATATGAACCATCAATATTTTTCATGTCATTTACTTTGACTAGTTGCAAATACATACTTCGATTGGTTATTTTGTATCATGACGTATGACTTGAATAATAATAAAATAATTTCCAAATATATACAAATATGCAAATACAGACATACCCGCACACTTTTCCGTACTTCTTTGTCCATTCTAAGTGCTTAACTACCACTTCCTGGCAGAACAAATAATTATAAGCAATCAATATCGAGTTGTAATATAAAATACAATATTCTATGATTCAATTTAGGACATAGAGGACGTCTGATCCGCTGTACAAAACAATAAGATGTCTGTATTGTCTAAAAATGACCCTTACCTTTCTATACTCTAATATGTTGCCTATCAGTGCCCATGGTGTCGGACCACGGACTCCCATTTTCTTGAAAGTAGAGAATGTCCATGTTGAGTACCTGCCAGAAGAACGAACATATATTTCAATATATTTTCATGTGACGTTCAATGAAAATCTGACACTGTCACATGAATCCCCATGACATACATATTGTGTTAAATTGTCTTGGGGTAATGTAAAAGGCCAAAAAACTACACCTGAATCTAAAACCTCCCCTTTTGCAATTAATATTAAAGACATTCCTATACAAGGTGAGGATATGGATGTTTATAAAAAGCGTTTTGAAATATTTGCTAATCGGTTCCAATGGAGCCAAGATGTATGGGGGTCGCATTTAATGGGTGCGATTGTCAGGTAAAGCATATATATTGCATTAGATGTTGAGCAAACTAAGAATTGGGCGAGCGTGAAATGTAAAAGTATACCATCTTACCGAGGAAGGATTAAGAGACAATTCAGACAATCTAGACTTGCTAAGTTTTAAAACAAATACCCAATTTATTCAGCAAAAGCATTATTTGGCGCTACGATGGGTTGAACCGTCAGGTATTGAAAATACAGTGGATGCACTAATGGATTTAATTGCACAAGAGCAGTACCTATGCACTTGCAATTATGAAGTTGCAATGTAAGTCGGAGAGAGTGCCCGCAATACTGTGGGTGAGATGGCTTCCTGCGTTGATCGCTGTGATGAAAATCGACAGTACACTGGTATTCACAATACATCTACACATGTACAAACAACGTTGGGTTGCTGGTGTGATAAGTTGGGTCATGTGAAGACCAAATCCAGGTCAATGGATGAAGGTAAACATCTTGGCTGTTTGGTGCACTATCAATATTTTTAGGTGATTGGAAGGTATGCGTATCAAATGAGTTACCGCCGGTAATTCGTGCAAATCGCGCCCAGGTCAACCTCATACTTGTGATACCCATTAGAAGAGCGCATTGGATTGTGGAAAAATCAATATTTATAAACACAAATTTCCCACAAATATATATATCATAACTGTGGTCGATTGTGCAATCCGTGCAACAGAAGTTGTAGCTGAAGCATTGTTTGTTAGGAATCCCGGAACTAGTATTTACAGAGCAGGGTATACAGTTTGTGAGTAATGTGATTGGGGAGGTGAGGTGAGTAGGCTGTTGTCAATTAAGGAGCTGACTACTACTCATAATCACTCACAATGCAATGTTCTGCTACATTGTTTTAGTGCCACTTAAAAGGACATGTTTACTGAATAACAAAAAGAATTGGGATTGGTGTATATCACCTATATTGTTTGCATACTGTGAGCCATTTCAGGCTGGCTCAGGCTTCTCACTTTTTGAACTAGTGTGCGGTAAGGACTGTGGACAGAGGAGGCTACCAATCCAGATGTCATCCCCAATAAGACTATGTACTTAACATGATAATTGTTTGAAATACCCCTGGCCGATAGCACAGCAGGAAGTTAAATGAGAGATATAGATTGCATTTTGACAAAGAAACGTTGGTGACCAGGTTTTGCTTTTGTTGCCCACTTCTGTAGGTGAACTGCGTATGCAATGGCAAGGGCCATATGAAATTAAAGAGCGAGTAGGGCAGGTGGACTATCGCATAGACACAAATGGTAAACTGAAATTATACTATACCAACATATTAAAAAAGTATGAGAGAAAGACCTTGAATACATGTGAGAAACATTTTATTTTATTACGCACACACAAGTAGATGAGTTGTTAACATGCATATCCACAGACCAGATCAAGCAGATGATGGTTTAAGTGTCGGTCTCCAGACATAATTTGCAACTCCTTTGATAGACAAAAAATAGTCATTAAGGAGATGAAAGATATGTTAAATATGGGCGTCATAGAACGGTCTGATTCATCCTTATCACGCTCTTATTGTCCTGATTAGGAAAGGCGCTGTTTGGTGACATCATTCTGTATATTGAGAGGCCTATAATCACACTGAATAATCCCAAACTGAATAGTTCCAAGAAATAAGAATTCTTTTTTGAGTCTGAGTCCACTATTAGGGACTGGAGGTTTATGCCAGTATGCCGCCAGATGCGATGGATGGCTATGATCTTCTAAAGAAGGCGCTGCTGAAAAGGTATGAGCTAACCGAAGAGGGATTTCACAAGAAATTCAGAGAAAGCAAACCTGAAAAGGATGATACAGTGTTCCAGTTTATTGCACGGCTCAATCGATTCCTTTCAAGATGGATTGGAATGACAGGTATAGTTGAAACGTTTGAAGGACTAGTAGATTTGTTGATACGGGAACAATTTTTACATGTATGCTCCCCTGAACTTGCCCTGTTCCTGAAAGAAAGAGTACCTAAGAGTGTTGCAGAAATGACATGTTTAGCCGAGCAGTATGTGGAAGCTCATGGGGATATCATTTCCTGGCTAACAAAAGGTAACCAGGGTAGCGTGAACAAAATAAACACGAAATCAAAATTTAATTCTCAACGAAAGCCTATGGATGCAAATGGGAAGAAAAAGGCATGTTTTATTTGCCATAAGGAAGGCCACTTTGCAGTGAAATGCCCAGAAAGAAAGAAGATGGCAGCCATCATCCCACAACTGCAAAACCAAGACAGTACCCTTAATGAACAATCAAAGCTGTCTCCCCACGATTCACTGTTAGAGTGTGTAGAAAATGGAAGGTTGAAACTGGCAAATGGAACAAGTGTACCTCTAGTTACTGGTGCATGTGATCAGCATCGACAGCCGGATGCAGACCATGGGCTGCCTGTATGTCAGGGATATGCGAATAAAACATTGGTGAGAGTGTTGAGGGATACAGGATGCAGTGGGGTAGCCATTAAGCAGAGTCTTGTGAGTGATGCTCAACTAACTGGTGATGAACATTTATGTACACTGATTGATGGCACTGTGCGAAGATTCCCAATTGCAAATGTTCATGTAGACACTCCGTATTATACGGGAGATGTCAAGGCAATGTGCATGAGAGAACCCATTTATGATTTGATTATAGGAAGCATTCCCGGGGTCAAATCGGTGCCAGATGAAAGGTGGTGCCCAAAAGGTGAGAGAGCCGCATTATCTGCAGTAACTACCAGGGCACAAGCTGAGCAAGAAAAACACCCTCTCAAATCACTGAATGTTCCGAAAATCAGAGTGGATGCCATTGGATTAGAAGAGCTAAAAAGCGCCCAGATGGAAGATTTGTCGCTTGGTAAATTATGGGAGGCAGCCCATGAAAGCAAGATGATGAAAACCAAAGGGCGGGGAAAGTATGAGATGGAGGTGAGAAAAGGTGTGCTGTATCGCATATACCATAAACCAAGAGGGCACATGTTCACAGAAGTAAAACAAATTGTTGTACTAACTAAGCTTAGAAATCAACTGATGATGCTGGCACACGAGTCTTTGGTAGGCGGGCACCTGGGCATGAAGAAAACCCTAGATCGACTAACTACAAGTTTTCACTGGCCTGGAGTCACCACGGATGTTACTCAGTTTTGCAGATCATGTGACATTTGCCAAAAGACAATACCACGAGGAAAAATTCCCAAAGTACCGCTTGGTGTAATGCCGATAATTGATGAGCCATTTCACCGGGTGGCCATAGACGTAATTGGCCCAATAAGCCCGATATCGGACAAAGGGAATAGATACATCTTAGTCGTGGTGGACTTTGCAACAAGATACCCTGAAGCAATCGCATTACCAAAGATTGAGACTGAAAGGGTGGCTGAGGCATTGTTGGAGATATTCCGTCGGGTTGGGTTCCCAACAGAAATACTGAGTGATCGTGGGACACAATTTACATCCGATTTAATGAGGGAGGTTTGTAGGTTGGTGTCAGTTAGACAATTATTCACTAGCCCATACAATCCAAAATGCAATGGCCTATGTGAGCGAATCAATGGTGTGTTGAAGGGCATGGTCCGGAAAATGTGCCAAGAAAGACCTAAGGATTAGGATAGATACCTGCCTGCCGTTCTGTTTGCCTATCGCGAAGTCCCACAGTCTAGTACTGGCTTGGCACCATTTGAGCTACTATATGGGCATACTGTGAGGGGTCCAATGCAGCTTGTGAAAAAACTGTGGACAGAACAAGAGACACCAGAAGTGCGGAACACATAGCAGTACGTTCTCGACCTTCGCAGTAGGCTAAAAGAAACATGTCAGTTAGCCCGAGACAGCCTGTTTGAGGCCCAAGGCAAGTACAAACACCATTATGATAAACGGAGCAAAAATCGAACATTCCAAGTTGGACAAAAAGTCACTATACTCTTACCAACCGATTACAACAAATTATTGTTGCAGTGGAAAGGACCTTATGAGGTGGTACAGGTAATAAATTCTATGGATTACCAAGTTAATGTCAACGGCAAGCTAAAAGTATATCATGCCAATCTTTTGCGACAATATCATGAACGAGAAGAGGCGATGAAAGGGTTGGAGAGCAAACCTAGCCAAAAGGCGGCAGGTGTTGCAGTCATTGAGGCAGAGACGGCAGATGACTTAGGGGTGGTAGATGACGAGAATCTACTTGAACTTGGGGATATTGGAGGCAGTGAAACCTATCAAGATGTAAAAATCAGCAAGGATTTGACGGAGACACAAAGGAGTCAAGTTACTGATCTGATATACAAATACCGTGATATTTTCTCAGAGAATCCCGGTACAACACACCTAGGGACACATAAGATAGACCTCACTACTAACCAGCCCATCAGGGTAAAGCCATACCCTATACCATATGCTAAGAGAATTGAATTGAGATGGAGCAAGAAGTCCAGAAAATGCTTCGTGCAGGCGTGATTGAACCATCACAGTCAGAATACAATTCTCCAGTAGTAATGGTCAAGAAAAGGGATGGGTCCAACAGATTTTGTATTGACTTTCGTCGCCTGAACACAGTGACTAAGTTTGATACAGAGCCGATGGGTAACATTGAGGACACCCTTTCTGGAGTCCGTCATGACAAGTATTTCACCAAGATAGACCTTAGCAAAGGCTACTGGCAGATTCCAGTAGAATTGAGTGCCAGGCACCTGACTACCTTTTCTACTGACTCAGGTAGTTACCAGTTCAGAAAAATGCCATTCGGCATGATAAATTCCGGGGCTTCATTCAATAGAATGATGTGGAAGCTTCTACGTGGATGTAGTGATGTTGAACACTACGTAGATGACATCCTTGGACATACAGATACCTGGGAACGGCATTAAGAGCTTCTAACAGATTTGTTTGATAGAATTAAGAGGGCAGGACTGACAATAAGACCATCAAAATGCTTTATAGGCTACCATACTCTTGACTTTGTTGGTCATGTGGTCGGAAATGGGAATATTACTACAGACTCAGATAAAACCGTTAGAATACAAGAGGCAGAATGACCAAAGACAAAGAAACAGGTACGCTCATTTATGGGGCTAGCCGGGTTTTACAGCAAGTTCATTCCCAACTTTGCTGAAGTTGCTGTACCATTGACGGACTTGACCAAAAAAGGGCAACCAAACTTGGTGAGGTGGGGACAGCCACAAGAAAGAGCATTCCAAACTCTGAAGGACCTGCTGACTCGATCCCCAAATATTGAGACTACCCGATTTCACCCGTCCTTTCATTGTACAAACAGATGCATCTGATGTGGGTGTGGGTGCAGTTTTAATGCAGGAATTTGAGGATGGACGCTTCCCTATAGCGTATGCCAGTAAGAAGTTGTTAGATAGAGAAAAAAATACTCTACAATAGAGAGGGAAGGCTTAGCTATTGTTTTCGGCATCCGAAAGTTTCAGAAATATCTTTATGGAACAGAGTTTGTATTGAATACTGACCACAGACCACTTATGTATATGCACACTAATAGAGGTGAGAGTGGTAGACTCTTAAGATGGTCGTTATTTCTCCAAAGCTATAAATTCAGGATTGAGGCCATAAAGGGTTCAGAAAATGTAGCGGCAGACTATTTAAGTAGGTAGTAATAAACACTGAAAATCTATTTTGGGTTTAGAAAGTGGACGAGCACTTTCTGAAGGAAGGGTTTGTTGCCAGAAATAGATTTAATCATTTATGTAACTTTATACATTTATATGAAACTCCGAATGAAACCAGGTTGACACGACTAAATTTCTGGTATTGTTGTCACCGTGACCGCGATCGTTTTTATCACATGTGAGCTCGACCCCGAGCCAAATTTCGGGTATCTTTGGAGATCACGTGGGTATTTTATGAGAGAGCAGACCAGGTGTACGAGTATGACGAAAAAGGCGAGGCAGTTCTTGTGAGAAGTCATTTGTCCGGGAACAACACTTTTTACATGGGACAGTTCTTCATAGACACGGCGTTGGATTACAGGAGTGCCAGACGACTAATACAGGTGTGTTATTTCATGGGCAAGTCCCTAATTTATGTCATATTGGGAAGAGGCCACGTCATCGTTTTCCGGCGTGGTTGACTTGAGACATATCGCTGTATACTTCCAGGGAAATAGCCGTAAAGCCCGAGTTGGTTGGTTAGGAAGTGAGTTGAAGACGGATAAATAACTGCAGTAATTAAATATCGCTTTGTGGTATTCGCGAACGCAGACTTTCGGCGATTCTGTTACGAAAACGGGTTATTTGTGGTCCCAAGTGTGCGTGCTTTGTTCGGACAATACATTGTTGACATCGTGTCGCGTGTCTTCATTGTGGATTACTTGCTGTCGCGTGCCGTGTGTTGTGTCATCGTGTTGATTGTTCATGGTCGTGTGTCGTCTCCATTGTTTACCTGCTTTCGCGTGTATGCGTGTATCGGACGTTCATCGGTCGTTCCGCGTTGATGCGTACTGCTTCGTGTATCGAGAGACAATATCGCTTATTATTATAAAAGACATACATAGCCGAGAACTCTAGATAAGTGTATCACTTTATTGTTAAGTCTTTTAGAGCTTAAACCATTGTAAGATTCGTGAGCCCACCAAGGTTGTAAACCATTGCTTGGTGACATAAATTACATGCTGTATTTTTCATGCTCTTGTTGATGATTATTAGAGATAAATATAGTCTGTGCAGCTTGCCTTCTACTCAGTCGCAATTGTCATTTTATTTCATTTTGTTCATAAAGTGGTGACCACCACGGCCGCTTTTCCGCCATTTTTTGACAGTAATGCATATTAATGAGGTCACATGACCATATATGGTCTTCTGATATTTCAGTCATATCACCTTTCCCTTCCCTTTACTATAACTCTGGTTACATGTCCATATTTGCAACAGTGCTTGAGATATTACAATTATGCATATTAATGAGGTCAAATGACCATATATGGTCTTCTGATATTTCAGTCATATCACCTGTCCCTTCCCTTTACTATAACTCTGGTTACATGTCCATATTTGCAACAGTGCTTGAGATATTACAATTATGCATATTAATGAGGTCATATGACCTTATACGTTCATTCAATATATTTATCATATCTGTTGTCCAATGCCTTCATTATAGCAGTGGTTGTATGTCCCTATTTACAACCGTACTTGAAATATAACAGTTATGCATATCAATGAGGTCAAATGACCATATATGGTCTTCTGATATTTCAGTCATATCACCTGTCCCTTCCCTTTACTATAACTCTGGTTACATGTCCAATTTTGCAATAGTGCTTGAGTTATTACAATTATGCATATTAATGAGGTCATATGACCTTATACGTTCATTCAATATATTTATCATATCTGTTGTCCAATGCCTTCATTATAGCAGTGGTTGTATGTCCCTATTTACAACCGTGCTTAAAATATAAAAGTTATGCATATTAATGAGGTCATATGACCTTATACGTTCATTTAATATATTTATCATATCTGTTGTCCAATGCCTTCATTATAGCAGTGGTTGTATGTCCCTATTTACAACCGTACTTGAAATATAACAGTTATGCATATCAATGAGGTCAAATGACCATATATGGTCATCTGATATTTTAGTCAAATAATGTGTCCCTTTCTTTAACAAAAACAATAGTTGCATGTTCCTATCTGCAAAAGTGCGTGAGATATTACAGTTATGCATATTAATGAGGTCACATGACACCACATATGGTCACATGGCCAGGAGCCACAGACAACTGGCTTTCTGTCTTGTCTGGCCGACACCCACTTTCCATTGGACCCAAAGCTAGTCCAATAATGATACATAGTTAATCAGAACTCCATTTTGTTAACTCCTGTCAAAGTCCCACAGAAATATTTCACCAACCATTGTTGACAAAGTTCACAAAAAAACTAACCAAGTATTTAAAACGAACCTCCCACAAATGGAATCAGCTAGTGCTCTTATATTCAAACTACATCTCACTGGTCATAGTCATACACCAGTCTTCTATAGATCCAAGTTATTCCACCCAATGACACATTGCTACCTAATTCCATGGACATTTTTTTTAGCCTAATAACTATGAATCCGTTTTATCCATTAGTAACTTATTCTTCTAAAAAATAGTTTAAAAGTTAAAGATTAAATCGTAGACTTGTGCTGAACAAAGAATGTCCGTGGATTTTCTCGCAGTATGCAAATTTAGTCTTCAAACAACATCTGGTGACTAGGCGAGTAACAGGAACACTATGTGGAGATAGATTTATTGTTCACAAGGCTGACTCTAGTAGCTGTCTCCTTTTGAAATGTCTGTCCTACCGGACTGTGTCTACCTCTAATAACGTCCCCCACATGGCATCATTTACATGACAACTAAGCATAGTTTAATTTTGGTGATGACACTCAACACAATCATTTTAGTCACTTAACGGCTGGTGGAGGCTAACTGTGCGATGCGTTAACATGGCACACCTGACCATTCATATCCAATTCATATACTGAATATCCGGCACGTGAGTGGCATCCGTCATTTGTGAATGGAGTAGAGTTCGGTTGTGATTATTTCACTTATAGCTGTATTATAATAAAGTACATTTTTCCAAGGCACTAAATTTGACGAAACCTGTGGCATGTTGCTTTAAAAGATTTGACGACAGAATATTTGACAATATGTTTTAAAGCATCTGTATGAAGTCTCTAACATAGCAAATGAGTTGGGGAAATTTATAATAGGTAGGAGAGAGATGAATATTGCTGCAAAAGTGTGAACAACAACAAATAGTAAAATACTTAGATCCTCAAATCGTAAGTGTGAATGTAGTGCATGTGTGCATGATCGATAATCTTTAATTATTGTTCACACTCTGTGCATTCATGGTAAAGCAAAATTTCACTACAGTGTTTTGATTGAGGCATTGTACGATTGTATCAAATGTACGTATTGTGTCAATGCATTATTATTTCTTGACACCTGATAAATGTAAACTGTCAAAATTGACGATATGTATTTAGTTTTGGATAGAGTTACCCACACCCAATTTCCATGTCTAATTGCTATAGCCTTACACTGTTCTTTGAATATAGTTATACAAGTATCCATACCGCTTGATATCAGCAATTATTCCACATCATAGACTCAACATGATTTATTCAAGTTAGCCCCATTGTATTGAACACCAAATAACTTGTATGAAAGACGATAGTGAGGCAGAGACAACAAACAATATTGACCCCAAGGGACTGGACAGAAAGTACAGGAGGGGTGGGTTGGTGTGTATGGATTGTTGAGGGGAGGGTTACAGTAATAAATGGAAGGGTCACAATTTGTGCGATGTAAGCCTCATGGCACCACAGTAAAAGTAGCCGAGATTTTATGCACAGTCTGGTTGACAGTGTTGCCTCAACACCTATCCTTATTACTCATCTAGCAGTTGTATTTACATTGAATGACGTGTTATGACAAGTTATATTCAGAGCTATGATGATGACACACTGAAAATGAAAGTTTCCAGTCGGATACTGGAACAGAAAGTAATATTTATGTACGAGTACTGTTGGATTAAAACACACAGAATGTAGTGTAATATTATGATATAATATTTGTTTACAATACCAATAGCCAATAGTTTGTTTAAATGTATTTCAAGATTGTAATTAATATGCTGTGAAGGATCTTAAATCTTTATAACCCGACTTTCAAAAAACACCGGCCTACCCCCTCTGTAATTTTTGTCCAGTACCTAACTGCTAAATTGGGTGCAATTTTGTTTTAGTATAAAACGGACAAAATATTCACCATGCTTGCCCATGAAAAGGCCAAAAATGTTACTTCCTTGCATCGTCGGCATTATTTATGTGTCAACTGTTTTGAAAACTATTTCATCAACAATATCCCTAAATCTGCTCAAAACATTCATTACATTAAATAAATCTGCTAACATTGTTCTACATAACGTTTGTCTTGTTTTCCCAACGCCTGACCTGGAGTGGAATATACCAAGGTATACCTTTTTTATGTGGGGGAAATTGCCCTTTTGTAGAATATTATTGAATAAATGTCTATTACATTTTTGTACTAGGAGATTTCTTTTAAATTTAAATAAATACACATATTATTCTAGGGAACTAGAATCTGAGTACAATTGTTATCAATATTAAAACAATTGATTACTTTGCATTCATTCTGTGGAAAACTTTCTTTTTAACAATTTTTCAGCATATAATAATACTGAAGCAGCATATAAACCCAATGCATTATTT
This sequence comes from Saccoglossus kowalevskii, assembly GCF_978046115.1. Taxonomy (NCBI): domain Eukaryota; kingdom Metazoa; phylum Hemichordata; class Enteropneusta; family Harrimaniidae; genus Saccoglossus; species Saccoglossus kowalevskii. The sequence continues at coordinate 13,646,100 of NC_140658.1, forward strand.
AGGATATCTGCATAATTTCTAATTATTTTATTTATCATTCGTTATGTACTGTACTGTATTTTGTTATTAGTTTGAAAATAATTGGATAATGGTCAAATTCTTAAAAATGATAAAGATGCTGAAAAACTAGTAAAATAAACACATAATCAATTACACTCACCACATGTTATTTTATAATATATTTTATGGCTTCCCAGTTTAAAAAAAACGTTCCAGAAACAATATTTTACCATACATTCGAATTGGCGATTGCTCATTGCTAAGATTATCATAATTAACTGACAGAAAATTAGTATTATCCAATTTGGTTTAGGGTTGTTCAGTAATGTCTTTCGCATTTGAATAATATGTGCGCTTATTACAGCTACAATTCAATTGTGTTCAAACGTCATATTCAGATTGTACAATATTCTTTCAATGTCAGAGTCTGCTGAATAATTGTAAATAAGGTCTGGTTAATTGTGAGGATGTATACGATTTGAACGATTTCCCATCAAGTATATTGCAAAACCCCATTATTTAATTTTGTTGTCAAAAGAGTTGCTCATGTGATTGACATTTTAAAATATTAAACATGATAGTTCCAATGAAACACTGTACGTTTTGCCACTGTAAATATAAATTTAATCTTTCACGTTTGAAAAGCATGTATTTGCTCATTTACCCCCAAAATAAACAAATAAAGCCTGGTGCACTGGCAATATATATGTGAAGTGGACTTTGGCCCGTGAAATGCACCATTATCACAATTGATATACAGGCATTCTAACCCCACAATGACTTTTCAGGGCAGGAATCAACTTAGTCAGCAGTCGGTTGTAAATACACACAGCATTGATAATGTAGTTGATTTCAATCGAAGGACGTTCCATGTAGAATAAAAGCAACACAAAAAGTTTCCAAGCTTTTCACCCACAATTTTCCTCTTTGTTGGAAATATGGCCTGTTGTATTGGTGAGTATAATATTAGCAGCTGATCAGCAGTAATGTATGACGTCTGTGTAATTATTATCTCTATTGTTTCCAAAAAGGCTGTGATCAGTGCCATTTATCCACGTGTTGCTTTTTTCTTAAGTATCGATGGTGTATACTACATAGTGTTCATATATAGTCTGATTTGATTAGAGTCAGTATGACCTTGGAAGCGTGAGTCACCACAATTGACTAATGGTGAAAGGTTTCCCTTCCTGGTTTTTGATTCTTCACGGTGTGCCTCATATAAAACATAACATTACACCTTTTCGTGTATTTGTTAATTTTGTGTATGTTTGATATTACAGTGTGTTTGTAAATATCTCGTCTTTCGATTATAATTTCTATTGTTTTATATGTCTATCGACCGTGTAATAATATGAACAAGTTTGAACAAAATTAATCTATAAATGCACAAATGCTTGATTTTTTATGATTTTTTAGCACAAAAATGGCCGCCATTTGGTCATTTTGAATCACATAGTCAAACCAATATACCTATATTAAGTACCAATGGTGTATACTACATGGTGTTCATATATAGTCTGATTTGATTAGGTTCAGCATGACATTGGAAGCGTGTAATAATAATAATAATAATAATAATAATAATAATAATAATAATAATAATAATAATAATAATAATAATAATAATAATAAGTTCTGGTTGAACGCTAATTGGAATGTTTCAGTAGCACATACAAGTCGTGTATAACCATCGATGTATGGCTCTTGATTTTCCATGTAAACAATGCACCCTTTCAAAGTATTGATGATTCATCAGTGAAAATATTCAGGCAGCCAGAAATGTGGGCATAGTTTTTGTGGTATTATGTATGTGGTTTCTTAGTTTTACAAATCAACGCAATCACATACACATGTGTATGTCCAATCAGTCAAAGATCACAATATTAAATTAAATTAAAATAAATGAGATTAATTTCTGGAAATGAAGTACGGCACGTGAATTGAAACTTGTTTGAAGGAGTCATTGACATTTCTGGCCATATAAAGTGTAACTAGGATATGATTTGTGTAATCAGTTATTTGATTTATGGGTTGTAGGGGAGCATATGTTTGGCTTTTGTCACTCTGTACATTTATGATTCAGCTCATGTAATGTTAATATTAATGTTCATAGAAAATAACAATGTTTACATTGTTTACATTATGCAAGTCGTCAGTTAACTGACATGAATATGTGTAATATTATCTCTCTTTTTCCAAAACTAATTTGTATATTGAAACAATTCAATTCCTGACACAATTTTGGTTTAGTCGTAACTGTGAGGCAGTGTGTTCTTTACATGAAATTTAAGATCTATTAATAAATCCAGGCGATAAAAACAACTTTTATGTGCTGTGACATTCCTTAAATATTGGGTATAAAACGGGCTGTGAAGTAAACGTCACACGTCCTCTTTGCCTGGCGTCATTTGACCTCTAGAGTGCACTGGGTGATGACGTCACTAATAACATGTCTCTATTGTATATACGTATCTTTTCTATTCATGTTTCTACAAAGGTTGAATAGCCGCCACAAATCAAATATATTTAGTTTTCAACTATCTATAATTATATGTTCGCAATAAGACTCTTTGACCTAGATTTGATTGGGAGGGAATATATTTTATTTTAAACAATATTCTGACGTAATTGTATCATTAAAACCACCATTTCTCCAATTCCAGTGCCAGTGATCAGTTGAGCGGTGAGGAAAACAAAACATTACAAGCCATGCACGGCACAGTCCCTGTTATTTATTGAAATTAGGATATATAGTTTTGTTTATAGTAATATACCCGGTCCGGTAGTTGGAATTTAAACATGACAGGAATATGATTTTTTAACATTAAAATGATTGACATTTTGTATCTGGTCGTCAAACGAGTACTTGTCCATATTGAGAGATTTTGCTTTTATTCAAACAAAATTGGCCATTTTGAATGCATGTACATCTATATACCTATAGCATAATGTATAATGAATATATAAAATGTTAACATAATCAGTCAAAGCATGTCAGAGATATGGCCCTAGAAGTGCGTTCAGTCAATAAAACGACGCGTGTGAAGCGTCTGTAGGGGTTTTTAACGCCATAGGGGCCTACATTACAGTATATTTCAAAGTTTTCAATAGTTTTTCGTAATTATTTTGCATGTAATGAACGTATTACACAATTTTGTAGAATATTTATACATATTCTACCAAAAGTGAGATAGTATACTAATTGTTTTAATATTTTTTTTCTCAAACAGTATTGGTGCAATTATCCATTCAATTTACGCCGAATCACGAGTTTTCAGTTACCTAGGGCGCACATACCTACCAATAAATCCGTGGAAATAATAAATTTCATTTATTACGCGCTTAATTACAGATTACAACCCTAGACGGAAACTATTAGAAAACATACCCGGGTTCAAAGGGAACACCCAAGGATAACATTCTCTAAGAAAATTGATCACCCCCAGGACGATCATGCGCTTGAGGCATTTCTGTCTCCATTCTCCCAAAGGTCGCTCGGAAGCTTGTGGGGGAGGTGGAGATACCCACGGATTTTTTGGTAGGTATGATTAAGTAAACAAACGGGTTTGTATAACCCTACTAGTTTACTACATTACCTGCCAGAAAATCCATGGAAATAATAAATTTCATTTATTACCCACTAGGCAGAGTAGCATTCGATTGGATTGGAGGTCTCTCAGGTAATAATTGATGAAGACAAATTGATTGAAGAAGCTGTTAAAGTGTATGCTTCCATGACTGTATCGACAATCAACAGTGAAATGGTGATATTCGAGGCAGGGCAGCCTTGCTTGCCCCGCCCATAACAGACAAACATTCGCTTCTCGCTGCCCCAAGACACCTTGGTGCGATCGAAGTACCAGCTCAGAGCTTGGACAGGACATAGATCTGTTCCTGACAGTCCTTCGTGCCTACTATGTTAGTAAGACATGGGATGATGATCGGATGATTTGGCTCTTGCCAAGAAGTCCATTTGAGTCTTCAAAATAACTTGCAAGTTCTGGAGGCACATCCATCACTGAAGGACAGTGTTCTGATCTCTGAATGCCGCCTACCTGACGGCAGAGCCAGGAGAAAAACTGTTTTCATAGTGACATACTTCATGTACACCTCTTCTATAGGCTTGAAGGGGTGTTGTTATGCTGCCAGGACCAATGACAAGTCCCAGTCTAAAGGATTTGTTAGCCCTTTGATGCACGACCACTTCGAGCAAAAAGACTTACAGTTGTTGCATAAACATACTCATAGCCAGTTTCAGTCCCACAGATTCTGACAGATATCCAAGTACCCTCGATATAAATTTTCCCTGATGAAATAAATACAAGAAGAAATCGGCTACCTCGTTAATAGAGGGACTGAGATTATCAATCTCCCTTCCATTACACCAATCAATGTAGAGACTCTATCTGGACTCATACAAACGTCTTGTGTCGTCCGATTGTGCCGAAGCAAGGAACTTAGACAACTCTGCAGAAAAGTCTTTCGCTTCCATGAGTTTATCAACAGCCTCCACGTGTGAAGATGAAATAATGCGGGGCTCATCAGGAGAGTGCCGTCCGGCTGGACAACAGATCCGGAAGATCTGCCAACTCCAATGGTTCCCAGCAACATTGAGAACCAGACCTTCACTGGCCCATGGCCAATTGGGCGCCACCAGTATCAGAAGACAGGTGGGCTCATGTCGCAGTTTCTCCAACACTTGGTGCACTAGTTGGAAGGGTGGATAGGCGTAAGTGCTCAGGTGACTCCAAGACATCGATACAGCATCTATGGCAAAAGCTTGACATTCCGGTGATTAGTAAACAGATCTATCCAGGGCTCATCCCAGAGACGGAAAAGGCGATCTGCCACTTACTGGGGCATCTGCCACTCAGTGTTCTGAAACCAAATATGTTTCGAGAAGGCGTCCATGGCGAAGTTGCATATCCCCAGAAGGTGATGAGCCATTAGCTCCACTTGGTTCTCTAAGCACCAAAGGAGGATCTCCCCTCCGCTAGCTTTGACAATGTGTGGGGGGGTCACGTCCCCTCTCCTTGTTGTCTGTCTGAAGCAGGACTCTTTTGTGGTGTGCGGCCTCTATAGGAGAGACACTCTCTGTCCCTCTGATGTGAGTTGTTCCCCCTGATTCTCTAAGAGAGAGATCAAAGGGAGAATGGGACACATCTGACTCAAATCCTGGCAGAGGGAGACAGGCAGCTCGGCCCCTCCCCCTCCCACCTGACTCTCAGCCCCGTCCCCTTTGTTGTACTCCACGACTGCAGGAGGGAGTTCACTTTGGAGGCTAAGTAACACATCCAGGCCTTCCAAGCCTCTTTCACCCTGACTAACATCGGTACAGGAAGACAATGAGATCTGTCCCTGTACCCAGGTTGCATAAGCGCCGATGAAGTCTCGGTGCATTGGACCAGTTCAGTCACTAAAGCCTGTACTGATCCCACCTCTGTACTCACCATCGATGTCAGCACCCCAGTGGGAACACGCTGTACCACCGTCAGCGTCTCTGAGGTAGCGACCCCCGCCTCTGTCACCTCAGAGATGGACGGCTGCAAATAAATGCCAGAAATGCTTGATATTTGATGATTTTTTAGCACAGAAATGGCCGGCATTTGGCCATTTTGAATCAGGGTGTGCACAAATTGTGCATATGAATATTATTATGTATGATGTATGTGTGTAGTTTGAATGTGATTGGTCAATGCATTCTAATTTAGTTTTGTATTTGTATTTACTCACTGTTTACTAAAAGCTAGAATGTTGTATGCGTCTGCACTTTCAGGATATCACAACCAACAACGTGATTTTTCATTTGGGATTTCAGGAAATTTAACATGATTCATTATGGAATTCATCACATCATAATTGAACTTTCAAATTGTCATAACAAGGTCTTCAAATTCAATGTACAGAGTGACAAAAGCCAAACATATGTTTCCCTACAACCCATAAATCAAATAACTGATTACACAAATCATATTCTAGTTACACTTTATATGGCCAGAAATGTCAATGACTCCTTCAAACAAGTTTCAATTCACGTGCCGTACTTCATTTCCAGAAATTAATCTCATTTATTTTAATTTAATTTACAAATAGAAAAAATGTTCATTTAATTATATTCAAGAGGACAGATACATCCAGGTATTTGTTGTTTGTTACCTGCATTAAAAATATATATTATTTACACAGCAAACGATTTTTCGATATCACAGTCTACCAGACCTGGAAAGGAGAGCCACACTCTAGATCCTGACTTACTTGTAAGTTAGCCAATTTATACGTTCTGGCGTTTTTCTAAAGCAATATATTCATATTTTAATAACTGGTTTTCCTAGCGAAAAAATGTTGTTGTTTTTTACATTAGAAACCATGTCAGACATCACAGTCTGCTGCTAGACAGATACATTTAGGATATTTTTAGATATCATGCATGTTCTTTTGTGGTATCACTATTATTAGACATACATGGTGTAGCCATATTGCTGTCGTATACATGTATCTATTCTATTCATGTTTCTACAGCCATCGAATAGCCGTCAAGGAATAAGTGTTCTTTTAATGATATTCAAGAGACCAGTCACATCCGGGCATTTCCTGTATTTTACCATTTTGAATACCCACATTTTCTAATATTTGCTGGTATATGCAATACAAATATATATTAGTTACACAGCACACCATTTTTAGATATCACTTTCTACCAGACCTGGGAAGGAGAGCCACACTCTACATCCAGAATTACCTGTAAGTTATCAAATGTATACGTTCTGGCGTTTTTTAAAACAATATGTTTATATACTAAGAACTGATTTTCTTTTTTTACATTTCAACCATGTCGGACATCACAGTCACTTTAGGATATATTTATATATTATGCATGTTGTTTTGTGGCATCACTATTTTATATATTAGATATACATAACCCACACGATGAATCTATGGCGTATTTACAGCCGTGATGTAGACTAGGGCCATTTGTTTATTGAATTAATGAATAGTCTTCAAATATGCTAATTTCAGTAATATTGCAAAATTTTGTTGTCAAACAGTAATATCCCTTATCCATATGGTTTAAACTTTAATTGTTCAAATAAATAAATCAACTAATTTGCCACATATGTTATAGCCTAGTGACAGTTCATTTGGGCAAATGTTTCAGACTTGTCGAATGAATTACTATTTACACTTCGTACTTTAAGCACTTAGACATAGCAAATATTTAGTTTTAATACACAAACACATACGCAAAAAGAAGAAAAGTGTGAACAGGTCAAACACGTCCGGTCATGTTCCATGGCACTCCATTTAGAGTATATATATATATATAAGGACCTTGTAGAATATGGAAAATTCTGTAGCGGACAACCTTATGTTTTTTTCAATTATGTTGTAACAAAGCGTATTTGGCGCAATTGATAGGTTGTCGCACCATCCAATCACCAGTGTCCATTCAAGTACATTTTCTTCACAATTATTCACTCAAGCAACATCGGTATATTTTGACAAAGAGGATTTGACCTCAGTTCAAAACGGAAAAAAATATACTGAGATACAGTGTGGTACGCAGCCAATCAGCTTTTTCTTTGCGAGTTGAGAAAATAAGGTAAGCCAGACGAGGGTAGATAATTTTCAGAACCGAGGGTCTTCTCGGAATCATGAATTTCCAACTGTTCCTCGACCCGTCGCCAAATATTTACGGCAACACCTAAATTTGACACTTTGTTTTTTTGTGATGCCGAATAAATTATTTATAAATGTCAAGCTCTGTTTTATTTTGTCATGGCATGTGGCCCGTTTTTACTATCACAGAGGAACTGGTTTGGGAAAAACTTTTACAGATCGAGACCAGCCACTGATCATGACTCAATTTTGTTGTCAAATGTTACCGGGCCGATATGGCTTAGGCGTCGTTATTTCAACAAAAAAACACTTCAAAATTGTTCTCGCTTCTCTATTTTCGGTCCAAAGGAGTCGGCATCGCCCTATTCACGTAACTGTTTCATAATCATTACTGAAAGGAACGAGCGACCCTGGATATAAACGGCTCCATCAGTCATTTCACATTACACATGTATGATAAAGTCATATAGACTAATTTTCTCTAAAGGTGTTTGTTTCTCTTACTTTATCCACAGTAACACTTCCATCCCAATTCCATGAAATAAAATAAAATATAACATTCCATTCGCTAATATCAGAACAAGCGCCCAAATATGCACTCGCGTAACAGGGGGCACAGTTGAAGTTGCATTTGCGAACTATACAAAGTGGCATTACTTTAATAATAGTTAATAATTTTGTTTTAACTCGTACACTATTTACACTGTTTACTAAACGCTAAAAAGTTGTATGTGTCTTCACTTTCGGGTTAGTTCTTTTGTTGATTTATCACAACCAACAATATGATTTTTCATTTAGGATTTCAAAAAACTTAACATGAATCGTTATGGAATTCATACGCACTACATCTCACGATATTTGAACTTTTAAATTGTCAGTAAATAATGTCCTCCATAGTAATACTTCTATGGGGTTGACCGCCGCCTCTGTCACCTCAGAGATGGCCGGCTGAAAATAAATGCCAGAAATGCTTGATATTTGATGATTTTTTTAGCACAAAATTGGCCGTCATTTGGTCATTTTGAATCAGGATGTGCACAAATTGTGCATATGAATAATATTATGTATGATGTATGTGTGTAGTTTGAATGTGATTGGTCCATGCATTCTAATTTAGTTTTAAATTGTACAATATGTATTTACTCACTGTTTACTAAAAGCTAGAATGTTGTATATGTGCGCACTTTCAGGTTATCGCAACCAACAACGTGATTTTTCATTTGGGATTTCAGGAAACTTAACATGAGTCGTTATGGAATTCATATGAACAACATCTCATCATATTTGAACTTTCAAATTGTCATAACAAGATCTTCAACAGTAGTATTTCTATGAGATTGACGTACTGGAATGAATGGTTTAAGTGATCAGTTTTCACTGATGAAGGCATTGACTGGCCCTTTAGAGGCGTAATAATGCCTTGCAAAATGGGCATTTGTCGTCTCAATTTACAACCGGTTCTTTACTCGACATTTAGGGCATTTCACAGTTTTTATCGCCTGAATTCATTCTTAGACCTTATAACCAATAAATAAAATAACTGATCACACAAATCATATCCTATTTACACTTTATATGGCCAGACATGTCAATGACTGCTTCATACAAGTTTCAATTCACGTGCCGTACTTAAGTTCCAGAAATTAATCTCATTTATTTTAATTTAATTTACAAATATAAGAAAGTGTTCATTTAATTATATTCTAGAGGACAGATACATCCGGGTATTTGCTGTTTGTTACCATTTCGAATACATGCATTAAAATATATATTATTTACACAGCAAACTATTTTTCGATATCACAATCTACGAGACCTGGGAAGGAGAGCCACACTCTAGATCTAGATTTACCTGTAAGTAAGCAATTGTATACTTTCTACTGTTCTATCTAAAGCAGTATATTGATTTTCTTGGGTTTTGTACATTACAATCACAATGTCTGACATCACGGTCTGCTAGAGAGATAAATTTCAGATATTTTTAGATATCATGCATGTTCTTTTGTGGTATCACTATTATTAGACATACAGGGTGTAGCCATATTGCTGTCGTATACACGTATCTATTCTATTCATGTTTCTACAGCCGTTGAATAGCCGTCAAAAAATCAAATATATTTAGTTTTTAACTATCTATAATTATATGCACTCAATCTGACCCTTTTATCTAGATTTGTTTGGGATGCAATATTATATTTTAAACAATATTGTAACGTTACGTACTGCATAAATGCATCAACACAAGTACGGTATGATTGTCTGTTTTGCAAAATACATCGATGTAATTTCTGGATTTCTTTTCCTCGTTGTTGACTCTTCACGATGTGCCTCACATATAACATAACTTTACACATCTTCGTGTATTTGCGTATGTTTGGTATTGCAATATGTTTGTGAATATCTCGTCTTTCGATGATAATTTCGAAAATTTGAAATGCCTATCGACCGTGTCCAGGTAATAATTTGTTTTGAATGTCATTAGAATATCACAAGAGTCATTAATAATTGTTTTAAATATAGTTACTTCTTTTCAAAAAACTGTGATAGTGACAAGAATGTTTTTTTTATGCTAGGTTACCCGTGGATGACCACAATAATCTTCACTAAGCAACTTCACCAATCTATCTATCCCTCCTCTGCTATAAGCCAAGTTCAAGTGACAAAAAGCCAGACCAGAAGCAGCTATTTTCTCAGCCATACACTCTGTAATTACCTTCTTACTTATTAGTTGACTAAGAGCAGACAGATTTTTATTTTTACACAATAGAAATTCAAGAGCTTCTATAATAAAATCAACAGAGAAGCTACGTTTACTAATATGGCTGATGTCAACATTACATTTACCAATCAATTGTTGAAGCTTATGTACATCATGTTTTGCATTGTGAGCACTGTATTCAGTGTGTAAATAATCATTAACCAGGTTTTCTTCAGAGTAAGATGATCGATGTGGTAAAATTTCACGAAATGCAGAGAGGGTATCAGAAAAGCAGCAATGTTTATTTTTCAGTTTGTCTAAAAGACCATATCTTTGCTCAGAACTAACCAGAATCCTAGCATAAACATTCTTACAGTTATGTGCAACTAACACAGAATTTAATGGAATCCATTCTATAAAACTCTCAAGAGCATTTTTCTGTGATAATGTTATGAAACAGTTTACCACATGTATATGTCAACCCAGTTACTTTGGATGCTGCTGGATGTATTGGCTGACAGGGGTCAACATACTCATCAAATATTTTACCATCATAAGATGTAGCAATCTGACAAATTGAGGAATCAATACCAAATGATGTTGTTTCAAGATCAAATACAACAACAGGAGAATCTTTAAGTATTTTTACTGGAAAACTTACAGGAGCATTAACTGGTTCAGGGATACATGTAATATCAATGTCATTTCTAATTGCAATGTTTGTGTTGTATGTGTCACCTTCTCTTAACTCAGTAGCATTACATTTTTTGTTTCACTCCTCTTTTAATTGTATACGTCTAAGTTTGTATTTTTTGTTTTCTGTCTGCATCTTTCTTTTTCTTGCTTTATTGTCTAGTTTTATTCCCCTCACCTGTGAAACAATTCCAGGAGATAGTCCATTTTCTTTGTTAACACTACAAACATATGTGTATCAACTATTTTTCTGTGAAACTGCTGCTGCAATGCGGATATTTAAACTTTCTGATTTACTGTAATGTCTGTTTTTTAGTGCTTTAGAAGCAACAGTGTTATGAAAGCTTTCATTGGCTTGTGTTGAACTCATAAGAGAATGTTTATTTGCACATGCAACATAAATTTCAAAAAATAGATTTTAAATCTTTACGCAATTCTACCCCAGAAAGATCTTTACCATATGGAAGACGTTTGTGGCAGTAAGTATCCGACTGACGTTGGTAACCACACCATTTACGATCACATGATTCATGAGATCCAAATGCATGGGGAACAATGGCAAGCACGTTTTGATTGATTAAAGCTGGCCTACCTTTGTTCTGAGTAACAGCATAGGAAAAACATGTTTGAAAATACTTGATAACACGTGGTGTTAATATTTTGTGAGTTTTTGAAAGTTCATATAGTTTATTTCTTAGACCTTTTTTGGTGTGGTTCATATCTGGTCTCTTTTCAATATCTTAATTTCTGTTCTTAGTTTATGAATGGTTGTTGTATCATCATCCATAGTTAAAGATACTGTTTTAGCACTAGTTTTGTTAATAGTTTTTACCACTTCAACAGCAATATCTCCTTCCATAACTTTGGAACTCCCTGTCCAGTTTTTACGACAGTCAGGTTTTCTTGTGTTCATATCCCCATTTTGACAAATTTTGCATCCCTTTGAACGCACAGCATATCCCATAAATTTAGAAGTTGCTTCCATTATAGCAGCACCATGACCTGACAGACTGTTATATTCTTTGCCAGAGCCACGGCGCTGCCATGCACCATCAAAGGAAATATCAACTTGATTTTCATGTGAACTAAGTTTTTGTTCTTCAGTTAGAGCTTTAACACACAGTCGTTTTGCAACATTCTCAATACCATGACCTGCTTGTTTTTTCTCTTTTCTTTAATGTCTTGTGGTGTATACGCGGTATATTCAGTGAGGCAAGAAAGTTATTCACATGAGTCTCTCCCATTCCACTGTGTACCATTCCTATGTTATGAAATAAGAAACAACTTAGATTAACATTTTATAAGATTAGTTTTTGCTGCCCTACATTACTAAAAGTATGATCACCAATATATGAACATAAGAGGTTAATAATTGAGATGAATCCTTAGTTTGGCTGTAAATCTTACCGGTGGCTAATTTGGTATTTACATCAAATATAGGTAATCCTTGGTTTGATTTGGCATTCCTATGTGTCGAACCTGTATACACATGATTTACAGCACCGCATCTCTGGCAAGGTATATACAGTACACCACCAAGACCATATCGTCTCTCTTCCTGGCAATCCATCAGAACAAGGTGTTCACAACACACAGCACAGGCTTTTAATCCCTCAGCTAGAACATACAGCTGTACTATTCTGCGTCCAACATTCCAATTTATAGCACTTTCTGAAGTAACTTCTGTAAAGATAAATCAGATTATCATTACAGTCATCATGTAAATAAATTTCATGCAATTTGCACTACTATACTGGCTAACAGATATTGACAACAGTAAGATATTAACATACTATCTGTGCTATTCATAGGAAATGTATGAATATTTACAGAAATAAAAAGAAACCATTATTTCAAAATCACCATTTCTAAAGGAGCCATGGGCAAAAGAGAAAATCTCTCACATTCAGATAAGGTACTTGTAAAAAATAACAATAATGAAAATGTTTAGGTCATGGCTTATTTTCAGAAAAAAACATTTATTGGGAGAAAATGTCCAAAAATATATATTACAATGTATTTAGAACAAAAATATTTGACACAATAACAAATAGAAAAAATAAAATATAGTATCTACTATAATATGCAAGTATTTTCATTTTAATTTCCTTAACACAACCGCAAGTTCATCATGTTACATGTTAATTTTTTTCTGAAGAGTAAACAGATGAAATTTCAATGCTCTAAATTTATAAATAAATAAATGGATTCCAAAACAGCAAAATATAGAAAATATTTGAACATGCTGTTTATTCATAGTTAAAATTGTATCCCCTTGGTTATATGGAAGTGTGAGGACAATCATGCCCTCAAATTGGGAGTTTGGTGCGTATAGTTAAAATTACCAGTTCGCGGTTGAAGGCACCTCGTCATAAATAATGAAAGCTGCAGACGACGCGACAGACAAACTTCGTTGTCAAATATTTTTTTTTATCACAAATTCTTTATTTAGTGTAACAGGAATTAGGAAAAAATAAACACTGTTTCCCCCAAAATAAGCATAATCCGATGTCCATAAAAACAAATAAAATGCGAAAATATATTGATTCGAGTTGTGGATACAGTTGCAGACGACTCGACCAAAGTTTACGTCGTATACTGACACCGTACGTACGTACCTGAATTTGATTCTAAAACAACTTCAGCAACTTTCTTATGTTGGCGGTTCGCCTGGATAACTGCCAATCTTCTTCTCTTGTCTTTCTCGGTCAAAAATCCTTTAAATTTACGTGCATTCGGCGATCGCGAAGCGTACTTGTTTGTTGTGGCAGCCATCTTGAAAGTCTGCTTCAAATGCGCAGAACGTATGCGCATTGCATTTCCGCGCATACAACCTTAATTATATTCAAGAGGACAGATACATCCGGGTATTTGCTGTTTGTTACCATTTCGAATACCTGCATTAAAAATATATATTATTTACACAGCAAACCATTTTTCGATATCACAGTCTACCAGACCTGGGAAGGAGAGCCACACTCTAGATCCTGACTTACTTGTAAGTTAGCCAATTTATACGTTCTGGCGTTTTTCTAAAGCAATATATTCATATTTTAATAACCGGTTTTCCTCGCGAAAAAAAAAGAAACCATGTCGAACATCACAGTATGCTAGAGAGATAAATTTAGGATATTTTTAGATATCATGCATGTTCTTTTGTGGTATCACTATTATTAGACATACATGGTGTAGCCATATTGCTGTCGTATACACGTATCTATTCTATTCATGTTTCTACAGCCGTCGAATAACCGTCAAAGAATCAAATATATTTAGTTTTTAACTATCTATATATGCACTCAATCTAACACTTTTACCTGGAACTGTTTGGGATGCAAAATGGTATTTTAAACAATATTGTAACGTTACGTACTGCCACAATAATGCATCAACACAAGTACGGTATGATTGTCTGATTTGCAAAATACATCGATGTAATTTCTGGATTTCTTTTCCTGATTGTTGACTCTTCACGATGTGCCTCCCATAAAACATAACTTTACACCTCTTCGTGTATTTGCCTATGTTTGGTATTACAATATGTTTGTGAATATCTCGTCTTTCGACGATAATTTCGTGTCCAGGTAATAATTTGTTTTGAATGTCGATCGTCATTGGTTTTTTCATGCCGAGTTTAAGGTGCGTCGGTGGCGACATCTGTCTTTTAAGCCGAGACAGGACAAACATGGACCAATTCATGATTATCATGTTCAGTAATTTGGGGGTTGGAAACCTGGCATCGCTATTTTAATAAAAACTACATCAACATTTTCTCGCTTCTCTACTCTCGGACCCAAGCAGTCAGCATTTCCCTGTTCACGTATATATTTCGATAATCATTACTGAAAGGAGCGAGCGACCCTATATATAAATGGAACACAGTCCCGCTCCATCAGCATTTTTTGGCACACACTCAATTCACATTACATTTGTATGATAAATTAACATAGACTAATTTGCTTTAAAGCTGTTTGTTTCTCTTCCACACATCCATCCCAATTCCAAAAAATAAAATAAATATTACATTTCATTCGTTTAAATCAGAACAATTACCCAAATAAGTACTCACGTAACAGAGAACACAGTTCAAGTTCCCTTCGCGAACCATATAAAGTGGCATAAATTTGAAGTGTTGTTCAGCATTTAGGGACAACATCAAAAGTTCAATGTAGGATAAAAAACTTAATTCCTTTAGCCATTGACGTCATTGACTGGCGCCGAGATGCGAGATATCGCCAATGCAAAATGTGCGTTTGTCGTCTAATTCACAACTCGATTCTTTAGGGCATTTTGCAGTTTATATTGCCAGAATTCATTCGTAGATCTCACATTCAATATACAGAGTGACAACAGCCAGACCTATGTTATGTCCCATAAATAAAATAACTGATCACACAAATCATATCCTAGTTACACTTTATATGGCCAGAAATGTCAATGACTGCTTCAAACAGGTTTCAATTCACATTCCATACTTAAGTTCCAGGAATTAATTTAATTTACAAATAGAAAAAAAGTGTTTTTAATTATATTCAACACATCCGGGCATTTCCTGTTTTTTACCATTTTGAATACGCACAATTTCTGTTTTTTGCTGGTATATGCAATACAAATATATATTAGTTACACAGCACACCATTTTTTAGATATCACTGTCTGCCAGACCTGGGAAGGAAGTCCACACTCTACATCCAGAATTACTTGTAAGTTAGCAAATGTATACGTTCTGGCGTTTTTTAAAACAATATGTTTATATATTAAGAACTAATTTTCTTTTCTTACATTACAAACCATGTCGGATATCACAGTCACTTTAGGAAATATTTAGATATTATGCATGTTGTTTTGTGGTATCACTATTTTATATATTAGTTATACATAACCCACACGATGAATCTATGGCGTATCTACAGTCGTGATGTAGACTATGGCCATTTGTTTATTGAATAAATAAATAGTTTTCAAATACGCTAATTTCAGTGTTATTACAAAATGTTGTTGTCAAACAGTGATATCCATTATCCATATGGTTTAAACTTTAATTGTTCAAACAAATAAATCAACTGATTTGCCACATATATTATAGCCTAGTGGCAGTTTATTTGAACAAACGTTTTAGACTTGTCAAATGAATTACTATTTACACTTCCCACGTCCAGCACTTATACATAACAAATATTTATTTTTAATACTCAAAAGTGTGAAGAGGTGAAACACGTCATTTTCCATGGTACACCATTTAGCCACTGTTGGTGCTTCCATCCACCCAAAATGTACATTTATACCATATTTCTAATAATAGCTAATGCTTTTCACATTCGAGGGGAGCAAGGCCTTTTGTCTTTAGTCTGGTGGTTTTCAGAAATAATTGATATAAAAATGTAAGGTGGTTAATGTTGCAGAATATGCCCATCTCTAAATTTGTATTCAAGGAATGTAAAATTTCATCGCAGATAATTTGTCTTATAGGTGGAGCAACAGAATAAGCACTAAGTGATGGAGCTGCTTTTGTCGTCTCTCATGTCATCCCCCATAAGTTTGATTCTTGGAATAGTGGGATCTCTACTATATCTGTAAGTAATATATGATTTAAACCTGGATTGTAATTGTGTACACTGAAATTTGGTGATAATAAATTGGGATAATTTAACTTTGGAGATTTTAATAAAATATAATTGGAGAAAACATCAGGTCAAAGCAGCAATATTGTATTGCTACCAAATGTACATTGCTTTGTCATTTTGTATTTTGTTATTGCTGTCCATGTCCCTGTCCATGTCCCTAGAAAGTGTGCAATGGTACAAACAGAATTCTCATTTCTTGGAACTATTGCAGTTTGGGATTATTCAGTGTGATTATAGGCCTCTCAATATACAGAATGATGTCACCAAACAGCGCCTTTCCTAATCAGGACAATAAGAGCGTGATAAGGGTGAATCAGACCGTTCTATGACGCCCATATTTAACATATCTTTCACCTCCTTAATGACTATTTTTTGTCTATCAAAGGAGTTGCAAATTATGTCTGGATACCGACACTTAAACCATTATCTGCTTGATCTGGTCTGTGGATATGCATGTTAACAACTCTACAGCATCTACTTGTGTGTGCGTAATACAATAAAATGTTTCTCACCTGTATTCAAGGTCTTTCTCTCATACTTTTTTAATATGTTGGTATAGTATAATTTCAGTTTACCATTTGTGTCTATGCGATAGTCCACCTGCCCTACTCGCTCTTTAATTTCATATGGCCCTTGCCATTGCATACGCAGTTCACCTACAGAAGTGGGCAACAAAAGCAAAACCTGGTCACCAACGTTTCTTTGTCAAAATGCAATCTATATCTCTCATTTAACTTCCTGCTGTGCTATCGGCCAGGGGGATTTCAAACAATTATCATGTTAAGTACATAGTCTTATTGCGGATGGCATCTGGATTGGTAGCCTCCTCTGTCCACAGACCTTACCGCACACTAGTTCAAAAAGTGAGAAGCCTGGGCCAGCCTGAACCTGCTCACAGTATGCAAACAATATAGGTGATATACACCAATCCCAATTCTTTTTGTTATTCAGTAAACATGTCCTTTAAAGTGGCATAAAACAATTTAGCAGAACATTGCATTGTGAGTGATTATGAGTAGTAGTCAGCTCCTTAATTGACAACAGCCTACTCACCTCCCCAATCACATCACTCACAAACTGTAAATAGTAGTTCCGGGACTCCTAACCAACAATGCATATGCATAAGGAACAATGCATCAGCTACAACTTATGTTGCACTGATTGCATAATCGACCACAGTTATGATATAGTGATGACCAATTAAAGGGCAGTGGTGAGATATTTGTGGGAAATTGTGTTGATAAATATTGATTTTTCCACAATCCAATGCGCTCTTCTAATGGGTAACACAAGTATGAGGTTAACCTGGGCGCGATTTGCACGAATTACCGCCGGTAAGTCCTTTGATACGTATATTTTCCAATCACCTAAAAATACATAATTAAAGCTTGGTAACGTTTCAGTTTGTACTCATTTACCTGTACAACAGTCAAAGACGCCACCTTTGTTTATTTTAGACCCATATATCTCGCACATGCGTGGCGCAATGACTCCCACCCTTTAAAGTGCCAAGTTTTATTGATTCAACAAAATCCATCACCTTATTAAAAAGTATCGTACCCAAAGGGATCTTTCCTATTTCCCCTTTTGGATAAGTGTGTTGACAATGATGGGGAGTGAAAATGACGATACAGCAACCCTATTTTAAAGAGGAAATTGTAGATATTTGAAGTGCCAGTATTTATTTTCAGTACTTTTGTAGCCAATTCCCTTGCTCACATCAAAGTTGGATCACTATTTTGTGCTGCTTTTAACCCTTAGTTGTGATCAAAACTTTTAATGAAACACTTTGGACCTTAAGAGGGAATTTGGGTTTGTCCCTAGACCAAAACTGTGATCTTGTCTCTACCCCATGCACTACGTAAGTCAGTTTACGTTTAGAGAACACTTTTCCTCCGGTCGTTTTTCCCACTGAGTTCGGATTTCTTCAATATTAACACCCTAGAAAAGGTATGTGACCTCCCGGAAAATTTACCTTGCAAACTTGGCTATGACCGTTTTCAGATATAAGTGTCATAGGAACTTCTGTTTGAACACCCCTTGCCCTTTCCTTGGAAGCCTAGCCTCATGAGGGCATGATGATGCTTCTCTGCCTTATTATTATACCATAAAGGGTATTCAAAACTGGCTCCCCTCCCAGTGTATTATGGTGTATACAATTCAAATTCTGCTATACCAGTCCTAATTCTAGATCCACCAATTAGTAAAGTGCCTTCTTCCTCACTCAATTGCGATGAGTGCACCTAAGAGCCAAGATGTTTACCATCATCCATTGACCAGGATTTGGTCATGACCCAACTTATCATACCAGCAACACAGCGTTTTTAGTACACATGTAGATGTATTGTGAATACCAGTGTACTGTCGATTTTCATCACAGCAATCAACGCAGGTAGCCATCTCACCCATAGTATTAAGGGCACTCTCTCCGACTTGCATTGCAACTTCATAACTGCAAGTGTATAGATACTGCTCTCTAGCAAATAAATCCATTAGTGCATCTACTGTATTTTTAATACCTGACGGTTCAATCCATCGTAGCGCCAAATAATGTTTTAGCAAAATTAATTGCGTAGCCGTTTCAAACTTAGCAAGTCTAGATTGTCTGAATTGTCTCTTAATCCTTCCTCGGTAAGATGGTATACTTTTAGCATAGCGCATTTCACGCTCGCCCAATTCTTAGTCTACTCAACATCTAATGCAATATATATGCTTTACCTGACAATCGCCCCATTACATGCGACCCCCATACATCTTGGCTCCATTGGCATAAACATCCATATTCTCACATTGTACAAAATCAGGAAAGTCTTTAATATTAATTGCAAAAGGGGAGGTTTTAGATTTAGGTGTAGTTTTTCGGCTTTTTACATTACCCTAAGACAATTTAACACAATATGTATGTCATAGGGAATATATGAAATATATGTTCGTTCTTTTGGCAGGTACTCAACATGGACATTCTCTACTTTCCAGAAAATGGGAGTCCGTGGTCCGACACCATGGGCACTGATAGGCAACATATTAGAGTATAGAAAGGTAAGGGTCATTTGTAGACAATACAGACATCTTATTGTTTTGTACAGCGAATCAGACGTCCTCTATGTCCTAAATGGAATCATAGAATATTGTATTTTATATTACAACTCGATATTGATTGCTTATAATTATTTGTTCTGCCAGGAAGTGATAGTTAAGCACTTAGAATGGACAAAGAAGTACGGAAAAGTGTGCGGGTATGTCTGTATTTGCGTATTTGGAAATTATTTTATTATTATTCAAATCATACGTCATGATACAAAATAACCAATCGAAGTATGTATTTGCAACTAGTCACAGTAAATGTCATGAAAAATTTAAAAATATTGACGGTTCATACTATATTGTCTGTTGAAATAATTATATCAATTGTGATATCTATCTCATCTGATGATGCAATGATTACAACGTGCATATTCCCATTCGATGCGTCATTAAGATACAAATCTCAAATCAAATTTAAATTGATATGTTCTTGTATTTATGTTCCTCCTTTTTTTTTTGGAAATTTATAATTCAGAATCTATGAAGGACGTAGTCCAACGTTACTCGTCACGGACCCTGAGATGTGTAAACAGATATGTGTAAAACACTTTTCGTCGTTCAAGAACAGAAAGGTAATCACAAGCTGGATGCACACTCAATAAATTTGCGTCGCAAACCTGTACACAGAAGTGGGCTGTAACAGCTTTCAGTTTGTATAAGTAAAGTTAAAGCTTTATGAATGCACCGAACTTGAATGTAATGTAATGTTATTAGCCTCGCCTGTTATATATAATTATTGTTCCCGAGTCGCTGTTATTGGCCCAGATCGAAGGGTGTGGCCATGAACAGCCATTTGCGGAAGATAATATGAGTGGTTTAAAGTAGCGTTCATACAGTGCTTGGTTTGGGCCTGACAATAATTGCCACGTGATTACACAAACACATTTGCTAAATTTATGAATTCGAATGAGAGCTATTACTGCCTTTCTTATGGTCCGATCAAGTAAGAAAGGTTTGTGCATGTGATGTGAAAGCGCCGAAAAACCAGCGATAATTTAGCCTAGATTTTCCTTGGAAAAAATGTACAATGATGCACAAACGCCTCGGCATATATCCTCCGCGATTAATTGCTTTGTGTTTTCATTTATCCGGTTGAAAAACAGAATACACTAACATGAGTATATTGACGAAAATTGTCGAGTGCTCAGCGCCATAGGTAACAGAGCTATGCATATAATAAATCCCCAAAACGAGTTAAAATCACTTTCTGTGGAGTAACGCATTCGAATATATCATCCATCTGTAGCAGTTCAAGTGTCCCGTATGTTATGGCATCGGACATGCATTGAGTAATAAACGTGAGTTATTTAAAACAAAGAAAATGCCCGGAGGAATATGTAGGACAATTCCTCTGCAGAACATGCACAACTGAAAATCTATAAACTTACCACGCTGGGAAATCTAGAGCAGAATCGATGAAGTTGAAAAATAGAGCTAGCCGGAGCTGCGCTTAAAGTGGCAACAATGGCGGACTCTTGTAACGCGCGATTATATTTTTTTGAATATTTCTGAATAAGATTTATTTACAGTACTGTATACAACGTTCATTGCTACGTGGTATTATAATAGGTGATTTTCCGTTCAACTGCGAGATCTCGTGAAATGCATGAAAGACGCGCGTCGAACGTCTGCCGCAAAAATCAAACGATTTGATTTTGAACTAGAATTTCTTTTTTTCGTAGCTCACATCGACCGGCCGATCTTCGACAGAAGAATATTGCTTTCGGATACCCTTACTTAATCGAAATTGTGTATCATCAAATGTGTACAGCTGTTTTTACGTTCGATTTCACGCATAACGCGTGATTCTCGCAGTGAACTGAAAATGGTCTATTATTAATCATAGTGTTATTGTTGGCAAGTGAGGTAACATTTCCCACACTTGTCAAGAAAAGTTTAATGAATATATTCTCGCCGTTATTACCTCAAAGATGCAATGGACACCGAAAAAAGTCGCACGTAAACCAAATCGCACAAAACCAACTCGACGAATACGAGTTCGATTTCAAACACTGGTGATTTCGATCTTACGGTATCGGTGTTGTCGATTTCGATGTAAAAGTGTCGATGACGACCTTGATCTGTGGGTTATTTCAATACGTTTTCAAACTGAACGTATATATCGCACTCCACACGCCTATGAATTTTAAAGTTAATCAGCAGTCTGTTTATTACCTATTCAAATACTTTATTTTTGATGTTACCGAACTCATCAACAATCATTCATTCCGTTTATTGAAATGAACTAACGTTACTCCTGCACAGGTATACCTGCAATAAGTAAAAAAAAATGTCTAGTGAAATCCCCGCAAACCCCTTCCAACAAAATTGCAAAATGATTACATGTGTGCATTAGAAGTACGTGGCCGTGACGATTATATACATTTTGTTGCTCGGGCGAGTTGGTTTTGGTGCGGGCTAACCTTAAAACGTTTGTAATAACACGCCAACTATATCATGGAATTGCTATGGTTTCTTCCAGGGCCATCGTCTAAATAGCAAACCAATGGATTCAGATTTATTACAACTTGATTATGAGCGTTGGAAGGTTATACGGAAAACGCTGACCCCTTCTTTCAGTCGCTCCAAAATGACACTGGTAAGTTTTGTGATGTACACCTAACCAAATAAGTGTTAACGTCGTTGGATTAAAAAGTTTGTTTGACAGAATATAATACTTCACTTCTTTGATTCAGTGATGAATTAAAATTAATACTTAAACTAGTTTTACATTTACATATATATATATATATATATATATATATATATATATGTACATTTGGCACCGAATAATCGTTAAATACAACGTCTAAATTGTGTCAACAGTTTTTAAACAAGAGTCATTTGGTTAGTAAAATGCAAACAATCACGAATTCATTTGTAATTTTATAATGACTAGTTGATTTCACTAACAGTATTTTAAAATTGAACTTGTAATAAGGTTCATATGTAGTAGGGCTCCGAAATGTTAACAGTGTATATACAAAAGGGTTTAAATAAATATATTAATATAATAATAAAATCAGTACAGGTCTTAAGTCCTCGCGAATCTGCATATGTACCTTCAGCTAAACTAAACCTTTTCTATAATTTTTCAGATGTCTCCTCTCATCAGCAGATGTGCCGATGAGTTAATAAAAAACATGGAGGCACATTGCAAAGAAGGAAAGATAGTAGAGTGTAAAGAGTAAGTATTGTCACTATGAAATCAAATTCATATTGTTAATATAAAAGTACATATTTAATCGATGTATGGTTTCACAATCATAATTTATAATGTGAAAGATTATTCCAGCAAAGAGATTTTAATTTAACAGAAACTTGCAAAGTTGAGGAAAGGTATACTGTCACACCCCAAGTAAGGAAATGCAAATGGTTACACACCAAATAAGAAAATGCAAATTGTCACACACCAAAAAAGGAATACAAATTGTTTCACACCAAATAAGGAAATCAAACTGACAAACACCAAATAAGGAAATGCAAATTGTTACACACCAAATAAGGGAACACAAATTGTCACACACAGATTAAATAAAAACTGTCAAACACCAAATAAGGAAATGTAAATTGTCGCACTTAGTTACAATACATTTACAATACTGAATTCAAACAATTACTCTCCGAAGGAATGAATACAAACTGGACACAAATTGTCACAATCTAAATACTGGACACAGACTCTCTTATATGACACTGCAAATACAGAAATGCAAATTGTTTCAGCTGACCCTCCAAATAAGAAAATAGAAAATGTCACACTTCACATAAAGAAATATAAACTGTGGGATTTATCAGTTGTAAGTTATATTGTGATTCACATTTGGTTTGAAACTGTTTATATAAGAGAGTATATGCTGGGATTTCGATATGAACAATAAATCTCTATCAGAAAATTAATGATTTATTTGCAATTGAAATTTAGTTTTATCATCAAGTCATTGAAACGTACACGCGATTTACCGTTCGACAATAACAGATGAACCATTTCACAAAATAATTATAAGAATTGTATGCATGCACACTAGCCTTTTTATTTGCCCATGGACAGCAAATATGCCACTCAGAAAATCTAGAAGGATTTATATGTGACAACAAATTTGCTCATGAATATCATTGTACTTTCTAAGTTTGTTTTATTTGGCACGCACCCGAATTCGACATATTGCAGAATGTGTTTCAATAAAGACGATAATCACTTGATCGATTAATGGGAAAATATTTCTCATTTCTGATTTCAAAATTAAAAGGCCTTTCAACAAAAGCTTGCAAACAGTATAGGTACCATTTTAACAGTATTTTGAAAAGATACATACATGGTTATCTTTCAGTTTGTTTGGTGGTTATGTTATGGACACTATTGCAAGTGCTGGATTTGGGGTAGATATTAGTTCGCAATCGCAACCAAAACATCCATTTGTGGAAAACGCCAAAGCGGTATTCAAAACTGGTGTGTTCCACCCGGTGTTTGCTATTGTGTGTAAGTACATATATGGGGGTTGTTAATTCACCTAGGTTTAAAACATCCCTGGAATATTTAGTTTAGTCTTGCACTGTACTTGGAATAAAACAATTATAGACATCAATGATATCGCAATATTAAAAGACCTTAACAATCTCATATATTGTCTTTTTTTCTAGATTTCTTTCCATTTCTTACTCCACTCCTGAACTTGTTTAAGATTCCATTTATTCCGAAAAAAACTATTAGCTATTTTACTGACGTTATTGAGCAGGCTATAAAGTTAAGAGAAAGTGACGAAGATGCTAGCCAGGTAAGTGATATTACGGTCCGTTTCAGTGATATTAAATCTGATAAACGAATCAGGTCATGTACCAGCCTGCCTTGCATAATAGTTCTACATGACCTGATAGTGAATTGCTTTGTCGTATTACTGTACTAATTATAATGTATACGATCATGATAACATATGTCTTGAATTATAATCAGACGAACTTTTTACAGAGAGTTGACTTCTTACAACTCATGTTAAATGCCCACGATGTTTATGATGAATATGTAAAGAACAAAGAAGATGAAGAGGATGCTGATGATAAAGGCGAGAACGGAGAAGAATACATTAAAGATGACATGTCATCTTCAGTTAATTCGTGTAAGAGATTAAGTAAGGATGAAATAAATGCACAGGTACGTTGAACACAAATTCCTATTCCTATTCCTATTCCATCTTCTTCGTAACTAAAAGAATCAGCACGACGAATCATATTTCTGTCTCAAATGGCGGCCTGAGTGATATTTTGGTAAAACATGGTGATCCAGAAGATGACTTCACGAGAAATGTTTTGTTGGCTCGGGTTTGTTATATATATTATATATCCATTTTTATATCCTGCATCTGCATTCCGGTCCCTTCTCTTCTCTTCCCTAAATACTTTATTTCACCAACCTTACATACTTCTACACTCTTGAACTAGTGTTCTATCTAAAATTCAATGGTGTTTCTAAACTTTCAAATCACTAATTAACCAAGTCATCAGTCATCAGTATGCTCGCCAGTCATGCTACTACCTAATGAATGATCTCATCTTATTACATCAGTCTATTGTCTTCTTGGTTGCTGGATATGGAAGTATCCACGCCGCGATGTCATTGGTGTGCTATAATTTGGCAACCAATCCGGAAACGCAAGAGAAGTTACAGAGAGAAATTGATGAGGTCATGTGTAACTATGACGCTGTTGGATTTGAGGCAGTCAGCAAGATGACATATTTGGATATGGTAATTTCAGAGACATTCAGAATATTTCCCCCTCATCGCAGGTATGTAGTGATATTTATAGTAGCAACCATTTGACAGTTTTTAAAATCATCTATGAAACGTTGGGATTTATGATTTTTCCATATTTCAGAACCAGCCGATTACATTTTGGCTATGTGACATTAATTTGAGAAGCATATTAGTTAATTCTGCGAAATGGGAGTTCTGAAGATTATGTTCATTACAGTTGCATTACTAGGAATATTGCATTACCTGAGTGACGATAACTGTGTTTCTATTATATGTTCTTTTCTTTAACTTGTACTCATAGACTGATTCGCGAATGCAACCAAGACGTTAATATTAATGGAATAAATATCCCCAAAGGAATGACTGTGGTCGTCTCTCCTTATGTCATCCATCATGATCCAGACAATTATCCAGATCCAGAGAAGTTCATCCCAGAAAGGTGTGTATAATCAAATTTACAAAAATAGTATATTATTTTCATTTGGTCTTTCAACGTGCTGTACGCGTGAGGGAATGACAAATTATATTTGAGTTGTGATCATGCAATGTTTGTCTGCGTTCAACAACACGCTGTTTCGAGCCACCACTTTCTAAAACTAAAACGTTTTGGAATGCTTATTGTTAGATATAGGCTCGTAATTTGCGTCTACATATATTTATCCAATTGTGATGTCTGCACAAAACTAGAACGTCATTAAAGCGGGGGAATCGTCACCTACGCATGCGTCAGGTGGCCTAGCGTGTCATTGTTTACAAACAAGCGTCTACCCATGAGCCTTTGCGTTCTTAGCGTGTGTTGTTATCATCGCTTGGAACTCAATTCCCGCGCGTGCGCAGGTGACGACCCTCCTGCTTTTAAATAAACTAGTAATGAAATTATTCTTTCACAAACTTCTTCATTATAGATTCACTAAAGAAGAGAAAGAGAAGCGACATCCATATGCCTGGATACCGTTTGGTGCTGGACCTCGTAACTGTATTGGTATGAGATTTGCATTGATTGAAGCAAAGATTGGATTGGTTCGTGTACTGCAGAAGTTCACCTTTGAACCCTGTGCAGAAACGGAGGTACATACCACGTGATAAGGAATATATCTATTTCCCCCACTTAGGCGGTTATATTTTAGCTGGCGTGGTTTGTTCTATGAATTTTTTTTTTATATTTAATTATTGTCAGGAGAGGGTTTCTTTTGATATAAAGACTAATAGTGAATTGTATTTAGATTTTGGAAGAGGTCAGGATTTGATTGCCATTTTGGTTGTTAAGAAGACGGATATTTTAAATCATTCAAACCTAAAACGTTTATCGTCAACATTTCATAAAATACATAAGTAGGGTTACATTTATTGAAACATGAACCACTCGATTATATGTTTGGGAGAGTTGGTCCAATTGCTATGAAGATATGGCTTTTTGGATGATTCGTCACCATTTTAGGTATAACTAAAATGGTTGTGGACAAATTTCATGACATTTATGTTTACTTTTGCAACGAAAATCAATGAATTAGATTTTGTCAGAGGCAATTGAAAATAGTGTTAATGCCGACATAATCATAATTAAAACAAGACAAAACATGGCGCTTGCAGAGAGAAAAGTGCAAAATATAAACACACACAATGAAATAGAATAAAAAAAAATCAAATGGAATGAAAACAAAGTTCAAAATGTAAATACAATGGATTATTTATTTATTTTTCATTTACAGAATCCTCCTGTGTTTGGTAACCAAGTTATGGTGTCTCCACCGAATGGTATTAAACTCAGAGTTAAATCACGAGAATGAAATCATTACTGCTTAGTTTAACGATGATTTGTGTCTTATAACGTATATTATATAATGTTTTTGTCATTCTTTTTAATAGTGTATGCATGTACAATATAGTTACAATTATAAGATGTTTGGATGGATGTAGTTAGCTGAGTTTAAATATCATCACGGTGTTATGATAGCGACTTTACGTTCGCACATTCGGTTCACACGCCGTTGCACTATTGTTTGGAATCAACAACTTGCATGTTTAGGGTAAAGAATAAGGGTATAAACATATATTCCAGGAATTTGATAAATAGATTGTTTACTTATTATATTTAGTAGTGGCAACTTTGCAAGGCTTTAACCGTGAGACATATCCAAGGTAATCACGTGATCGTGCCAACGACGGTGGTGATTGGCTGATCGCATGTTTACCCTGTCACGCCTTGGAGACTTGACTTTTAATATAGTTAAGATAGAGAGTTTGTAACCTTCTGTAAGAGGAGAGAGAGGGGGGAGGGAGAGAAGGAGAGAAATGGGTGAATAAAGCTGGACTTATACTGCACAATATAGTTACAATCATAAGATGCTTGGATGGATGTAGTTAGCTGAGTTTAAATATCATCACGGTGTTATGATAGCGACTTTACGTTCGTACATTCGGTTCACACGCTTGTTTAGAATCAACAACTTGCATGTTTAGGGTAAAGAATAAGGGTATAAACATATATTCCAGGAATTTGATAAATAGATTGTTTACTTATTATATTTAGTAGTGGCAACTTTGCAAGGCTTTAACAGAGAGACACATGCCTTGTAATCACGTGATCGTGCCAACCACTGCAGCGATTGGCTGATCGCATATTTACTCTGCCACGCCTTAGAGACTTGGCTTTTAAAATAAAGAGTTTGTAATCTTTTGTAAGATGGGGAATGAAGGAGAGAATTCGAAATGGGTGAATAAAGCTGAACTATCTGTAATGAACTAATGTGTATTCCTTTGGGTCGAATCTTGTATCTCTACGTGTAAGTGTTATCAGCCAAGCGAGACAAAATTCCCAGATCCATGAACACGAACCCCTGTTCAAAACCCCGAGTGTCACTAGATGTAAATCTGATTCAGTACATATTTCACATTTGGTTACATGGGTCTTATACCGCCAATCAGCAGTCGTATCTGTCGTTATCGTGCTGGCATAATGACGTGTTTCATAGTATATTTTATAGTATATAGGCTATATCTGAAAAAAAGATGAAATTGATACATCAGTACCTTTAAGGTGTCAATTGAGCAGGGGGTAGTAATAGCTTAAACGACTAATAAATAATGTAAATGGTCTATAATGTAAGAAATATTCGCAGTATCATATATCTGTAAGTTTTATGGTCAGAACAATTGATACGAATAAAAGTCTCCATCACTCTGGTACGGGAAAATCGTGTATTCAAATGGGCCAGCTGATCACTGACAACAACATCCGAAAATGTCTAAATAAATCTATGATAATTTTGGTTGGTTTTGGTTTGGTAAGAGTATGCTTAACATTGGAATACAAACCTCATCAACAAACGTAAATACCTGATGATACATGATGATACATCCGATCCTCAAAATTACATCTGACTAACATCGGTACAGGAAGACAATGAGATCTGTCCCTGTACCCAGGTTGCATAAGCGCCGATGAAGTCTCGGTGGACTGGACCAGTTCAGTCACTAAAAGTTGTACTGATCACACCTCTGTACTCACCATCGATGTCAGCACCCCAGTGCGAACACGCTGTACCACCGTCAGTGTCTCTGAGGTAGCGACCGCCGCCTCTGTCACCTCAGAGATGGACGACTGCAAATAAATGCCAGAAATGCTTGATATTTGATGATTTTTTAGCACAAAATTGGCCGTCATTTGGTCATTTTGAATCAGGGTGTGCACAAATTGTGCATATGAATAATATTATTGACTGGCTCTTTAGAGGCGTAATAATGCCTTGCAAAATGGGCATTTGTCGTCTAATTTACAACCCGTTCTTTACTCGATATTTAGGGCATTTCACAGTTTTTATCGCCTGAATTCATTCTTAGACCTCGAATTTAATGTACGGAGTGACAAAGGTCAGACGTCCTCTCCCTTATAACCCATAAATAAAATAACTGATCACACAAATCATATCCTATTTACACTTTATATGGCCAGAAATGTCAATGACTGCTTCATGCAAGTTTCAATTTATGTGCCGTACTTAAGTTCCAGAAATTAATCTCATTTATTTTAATTTAATTTAATTTACAAATATAAGAAAGTGTTCATTTAATTATATTCAAGAGAACAGATACATCCGAGTATTTGCTGTTTGTTACCATTTCGAATACATGCATTAAAAATATATATTATTTACACAGCAAACTATTTTTCGATATCACAATCTACGAGACCTGGGAAGGAGAGCCACACTCTAGATTTACCCGTAAGTAAGCAAATTTATACGTTCTACTGTTCTATCTAAAGCAGTATATTGATTTTCTTGGGTTTTGTACATTACAATCACAATGTCTGACATCACAGTCTGCTAGAGAGATAAATTTAAGATATTTTTAGATATCATACATGTTCTTTTGTGGTATCACTATTATTAGACATACAGGGTGTAGCCATATTGCTGTCGTATACACGTATCTATTCTATTCATGTTTCTACAGCAGTTGAATAGCCGTCAAAGAATCAAATATATTTAGTTTTTAACTATCTATAATTATATGCACTCAATCTGACCCTTTTATCTAGATTTGTTTGGAATGCAATATTTTTTTAAACAATATTGTAACGTTACGTACTGCATAAATGCATAAACACAAGTACGGTATGATTGTCTGATTTGCAAAATACATCGATGTAATTTCTGGATTTCTTTTCCTGGTTGTTGACTCTTCACGATGTGCCTCACATATAACCTAACTTTACACCTCTTTGTGTATTTGCGTATGTTTGGTATTGCAATATGTTTGTGAATATCTCGTCTTTCGATGATAATTTTGAAAATTTTTAATGTCTATCGACCGTGTCCAGGTAATAATTTGTTTTGAATGTCGATCGTCGTTGGTTTTTCCATGCTGAGTTTAAGGTGCGTCAGTGGCGACATCTGTCTTTCAAGCCGAGACAGGACAAACATGGACCAATTCATGATTATCATGT
The DNA here is from genome assembly GCF_978046115.1 of Saccoglossus kowalevskii. Lineage (NCBI taxonomy): Eukaryota > Metazoa > Hemichordata > Enteropneusta > Harrimaniidae > Saccoglossus > Saccoglossus kowalevskii. Next base: position 13,676,513 of record NC_140658.1, read on the forward strand.
TTAGTAATTTGGGGGTTGGAAACCCGGCATCGCTATTTTATTAAAAACTACATCAACATTTTCTCGCTTCTCTACTCTCGGACCCAAGCAGTCAGCATTTCCCTGTTCACGTATATATTTCGATAATCATTACTGAAAGGAGCGATCGACTCTATATATAAATGGAACACAGTCTCGCTCCATCAGCATTTTTGGAACACAGTCAATTCACATTACATATGTATGATAAATTAACATAGACTAATTTGCTTTAAAGCTGTTTGTTTCTCTTCCACACGTCCATCCCAATTCCAAAAAATAAAATAAAATATTACATTTCATTCGATAAAATCAGAACAATAAGCCAAATAACTACTCACATAACAGAGGACACAGTTCAAGTTTCCTTCGCGAACTATATAAAGTGGCATAAATTTGAAGTGTTGTTCAGCATTTAGATACAACATCAAAAGTTCAATGTAGGATAACAAACTTAATTCCTTTAGTCCCCCCCCCACTGAAACTCAATTGATAAATATTGATCATGTCGTCAGACTACATTCACCATTAAATACAAATTAATAATCGAACATTAGTATGGCATATCAGTTATTTCTAGGTCCATGCCCTGAAATTGACCTCATTTGACGCAAATATTTTCACCCGGGTCAAATCATTATCTCGTCTTGGATGTTTTGTTTTCATATTCTGTTATTTTTGTCCATGATTGGATAGAAAAAAAACGAACTACATATACTCCATGATTTCTTTGAGTTCATTAAAAAGTAAAATCGTTTTTTGTGGGATGGAAACCTTTTGAGGTCAAACTACCCCCCCCCCATCCCACCCCCAAACTAAAGAAAATAAGTTTTTTATCTGACATCGATCGTTTGACGTTGTCCCTTAATGATAGTTAATACTCGTTGTATCCCCCAAATTGTATCATTAAAACCGTCATTTCGACCACTCCTGTGCCAGCAATCAGTGTTGGTGTTTTCAATGAGCGCGCGAGAAGAAAAACAATAGAATGCGGTCGTTTAGGCGATAAGCAGTTGATTATAAAGTGATAAGTTAGGCAAGATGAGCACTGTAGTTCAAGCGATGTTAGCATCTTTATAATTTAGTTTTAACTCGTTCCAATATTTATTTACTCACTGTTTACTAAAATATAGAACGTTGTATGTGTCTTCACTTTCATGTTGGTTCTTCTGTTGATTTATCGCAAGCAACAACGTGATTTTTCACTTGGGATTTCCAAAAAAATAACATGAATCGTTATGGAATTAATACGCACAACATCTCACCATGTTTGAACTTTTAAATTGACACTAAACATGGTCTTTTATAGTAGCACTCGAGTAAACAAGACACACCTACTGTATTTGGACTGCACCTAGAGAAATCACTGGAAAAACACCAAGATTAGAACATCCAAATACACACAGAATAATCCCACAGGTACACAGCCGCTAAGTAGTAAACAAAAAAACACATGTTAGTCTCACCTCTGATCCAGGTGATCGCGCCCTCAAACAGGGAACACCTGAGAAAAAAAATATTAAAAAAATTACATTGGTTCTTGCTAGGCATTTAAATTGGCTACGAGCAGCCATTGGTTAATTAGTGGCATTAGACCTTAATATACATACCGGAGTACATCAAATATGGTCATGTACATCCAACATCAGTAAATTATATTGTTTTATATATGAAGTACAGTTTATATATATTGGCTGGGTGCTTGGGAGAATATTCTTACCTTTCATTGGAAATATAGAAATTCAAAGTCAAGCCACTAATGCACTGAAGTATTATTTTTTCTGAGGGATACTGATTGTATTCTCAGTTAGGGCACAGGTGTGTATGGTGGTGGGAGGGGTGTGGTGTGCTGTAACATACATACAAGGCAGAGTATGACTAGTGTTACATACATGAAGTGACAAAAAGATCAGTACTGTTGAGTTGTAATATTTATTTTGTGTTCTGTTTTTTTTAAATATTCATGTATTGATAAATAATTAAAAGTGGTCCATAAATACTAATATAATTAAATATTTCATCTATTTTAAAATCATATAACACTTGCTTTATCATTTTATTAATATACAATTGTATGTATTTATTTTTTTTTAAATCTGGAAATAAATACATATATTTAGATACAATACCATTCAATGGACAAAAAAAGTGTTTTCTTTTCTGAAAATATGCCAATATGCCTGTTAATAAAAAAAATAATAAAAAATTGAAAAATACTGATAGCATCACTGAATGACACCCCCCAATATTGCATAAATAATCCCATTTTCACCCTATGAAACATTTACATATACCAAATATCAGTCTAGTGTTCTCAAAGAAGTCTGTAACGAATGGATGGATTAGTGAACTAAAAAAATATCACAAGCGTCATTAATCATTGTTTTAAATATAGTTACTTCTTTTCAAAAAACTGTGATAGTGACAAGAATGTTTTTTATGTTTGGTTACCCGTGGATGATCACAGTAATCTTCACTATGCAACTTCACCAATCCATCTATCCCTCCTCTGCTATAAGCCAAGTTCAAGTGACAAAAAGCCAGACCAGAAGCAGCTATTTTCTCAGCCATACACTTTGTAATTACCTTCTTACTTATTACACAATAGAAATTTAAGAGCGTTTATAATAAAATCAACAGAGAAGCTATGTTTACTAATATGGCTGATGTCAACATTACATTTACCAATCAAATGTTGAAGCATATGTACATCATGTTTTGCATTGTGAGCACTATATTCAGTGTGTAAATAATCATTAACCAGGTTTTCTTCAGAGTAAGATGATCGAGGTGGTAACATTTCATGAAATACAGAGAGAATATCAGAAAAGCAGCAATGTTCATGTTTCAGTTTGTCTAAAAGACCATATCTTTGCACAGAACTAACCAGAATCCTAGCATCAAAATTTATACAGTTATGTGCAACTAACACGGAATTTAATGGAATCCATTCTATAAAATTCTCGAGAGCATCTTTCTGTGATAATGTTGGTACTAAATTAAAGTTATGAAACAGTTTACCACATGTATATGTCAACCCATTTTCTTTGGATGCTGCTGGATGTATTGGCTGACAGGGGTCAACATCCTCATCAAATATTTTACCATCATAAGATGTAGCAATCTGACAAATTGAGGAATCAATACCAAATGATGTTGTTTCAAGATCAAATACAACAACAGGAGAATCTTTAAGTATTTTTACTGGAAAACTTACAGGAGCATTAACTGGTTCAGGAATACATGTAATATCAATGTAATTTCTAATTGCAATTTGTTTCGCTCCTCTTTTAATTGTATACGTCTAAGTTTGTATTTTTTGTTTTCTGTCTGCATCTTTCATTTTTCTTGCTTTATTGTCTAGTTTTATTCCCTTCACATGTGAAACAACTCCAGGAGAGAGACCATTTTCTTTGTTAACACTACAAACATATGTGTATCCGCTATTTTTCTGTAAAACTGCTGCTGCAATGCGGATATTTAAATTTTCTGATTTACTGTAATGTCTGTTTTTTGGTGCTTTAGAAGCAACAGTGTTATGAAAGCTTTCATTGGCTTGTGTTGAACTCATAAGAGAAAGTTTATTTGCACACGCAGCATAAATTTCAAAAATAGATTTTAAATCTTTACGCAATTCTACCCCAGAAAGATCTTTACCATATGGAAGACGTTTGTGGCAGTAAGTATCTGGCTGACGTTGGTAACCACACCATTTACGATCACATGATTCATGAGATTCAAATGCATGGGGAACAATGGCAAGCAAGTTTTGATTCATTAAAGCTGCCCTACCTTTGTTCTGAGTAACAGCATAGGAAAAACATGTTTGAAAATACTTGATAACACGTGGTGTTAATATTTTGTGATTTTTTAAAAGTTCATATAGTTTATTTCCTAGACCTTTTTTGGTGTGGTTCATATCTGGTCTCTTTTCAATATCTTGGTTAATTTCTTAGTTTATGAATGGTTGTTGTATCATCATCCATAGTTAAAGATACTGTTTTAGCACTAGTTTTGTTAATAGTTTTTACCACTTCAACAGCAATATCTCCTTCCATAGCTTTGGAACTCCCTGTCCAGTTTTTACGACAGTCATGTATTCTTGTGTTCATATCCCCATTTTCACAAATTTTGCATTCCTTTGAACGCACAGCATATCCCATAATTTACCAGTTGCTTCCCCTATAGCAGCACCATGACCTGACAGACTGTTTTATTCTTTGCCAGAGCCAAGGCGCTGTCATGCACCATCAAAGAAAATATCAACTTGATTTTCATGTGAACTAAGTTTTTGTTCTTCAGTTATAGCTTTAACACACAGTCGTTTTGTAACATTCTCAATACCAACACCTGCTTCTCTTTCTCTTTTCTTTAATGTCTTGTGGTGTATACGCAGTATATTCAGTGAGGCAAGGAAGTTATTCACGTAAGTCTCTCCCATTCCACTGTGTACGATTCCTATGTTATGAAATAAGAAACAACTTAGATTCAACATTTTATAAGATTAGTTTTTGCTGCCCTACATTACTAAAAGTATGATCAACAATATATGACCATAAGAGGTTAATAATTGAGATGAATCCTTAGTTTGGCTGTAAATCTTACCGGTGGCTAATTTGGTATTTACATCAAATATAGGTAATCCTTGGTTTGATTTGGCATTCCTATGTGTCGAACCTGTATACACATGGTTTACAGCACCACATCTCTGGCAAGCTATATACAGTACACTACCAAGACCATATCATCTCTCTTCCTGGCAATCCATCAGAACAAGGTGTTCACAACACACAGCACAGGCTTTTAATCCCTCAGCTAGAACAGACAGCTGTACTATTCTGCGTCCAACATTCCAATTTATAGCACTTTCTGAAGTAACTTCCGTAAAGATAAATCACATTATCATTACAGTCATCATGTAAATTAATTTCATGCAATTTGCACTACTATACTGGCTAACAGATATTGACAACAGTAAGATGTTAACATACTATCTGTGCTATTCATAGGAAATGTATGAATATTTACAGAAATAAAAAGAAACCATTATTCCAAAATCATCATTTCTAAAGGAGCCATAGGCAAAACTCTCTCACATTCAGATAAGGTACTTGTAAAAAATAACAATAATGAAAATGTTTAGGTCATGGCTTATTTTCAGAAAAAAACATTTATTGGGAGAAAATGTCCAAAAATATATATTACAATGTATTTAGAACAAAAATATTTGACACAATAACAAATAGAAAAAATAAAATTCAAGTATCTACTATAATATGCAAGTATTTTCATTTTAATTTCCTTAACAGAGCCGCAAGTTCATCATGTTACATGTAAATTTTTTCTGAAGAGTAAACAGATGAAATTTCAATGCTCTAAATTTATAACACTAGGAAAATAAATAAATGGATTTCAAAACAGCAAAATATTGAAAATATTTGAACATGCTGTTTATTCATAGTTAAAATTGTATCCCCTTGGTTATATGGAAGTGTGAGGACAATCATGCCCTCAAATTGGGAGTTTTGTGCGTATAGTTAAAATAACCAGTTCGCGGTTGAAGGCACCTCGTCATCAATAATGAAAGCTGCAGACGACGCGACAGACAAACTTCGTCAAATATTTTTTATCACAATTTCTGTATTTAGTGAAATTAGGAAAAAATAAACACTGTTTCCCCAAAAATAATCATAATCCGATGTCCATAAAAACAAATAAAATGCGAAAATATATTAATATATATTGAGTTGTGGATACAGTTGCAGGCGACTCAACCAAATGTTACGTCGCATACTGACACCGTACGTCCGTACCTGAATTTGATTCTAAAACTACTTCAGCAACTTTCTTATGTTGGCGGTTCGCCAGGATAACTGCCAATCTTCTTCTCTTCTCTTTCTCGGTCAAAAATCCTTTAAATTTACGTGCAATCGGCGATCGCGAAGCGTACTTGCTTGTTGTGGCAGCCATCTTGAAGGTTTGCTTCAAATGCGAAGAACGTATGCGCAGTGCATTTCCGCACATACAACCTTAATTATATTCAAGAGGACAGATACATCCGGGCCGTACTTCATTTCCAGAAATTAATCTCATTTATTTTAATTTAATTTACAAATAGAAAAAAATGTTCATTTAATTATATTCAAGAGGACAGATACATCCGGGTATTTGTTGTTTGTTACCATTTAGAATACCTGCATTAAAAATATATGTTATTTACACAGCAAACCATTTTTCGATATCACAGTTTACCAGACCTGAGAAGGAGAGCCACACTCTAGATCCTGACTTACTTGTAAGTTAGCCAATTTATACGTTCTGGCGTTTTTCTAAAGCAATATATTCATATTTTAATAACCGGTTTTCCTCGCGAAAAATGTTGTTGTTTTTACATTAGAAACCATGTCGAACATCATACTATGCTAGAGAGATAAATTTAGGGTATTTTTAGATATCATGCATGTTCTTTTGTGGTATCACTATTATTAGACATACATGGTGTAGCCGTATTGCTGTCGTATACACGTATCTATTCTATTCATGTTTCTACAGCCGTCGAATAACCGTCAAAGAATCAAATATATTTAGTTTTTAACTATCTATATATGAACTCAATCTGACCCTTTTACCTAGATTTGTTTGGGATGCAAAATGTTATTTTAAACAATATTGTAACGTTACGTACTGCCACAATAATGCATCAACACAAGTACGGTATGATTGTCTGATTTGCAAAATACATCGATGTAATTTCTGGATTTCTTTTCCTGATTGTTGACTCTTCACGATGGGCCTCACATAAAACATAACTTTACACCTCTTCGTGTATTTGCGTATGTTTGGTATTACAATATGTTTGTGAATATCTCGTCTTTCGATGATAATTTCGAAAATTTAAAATGCCTATCGACCGTGTCCAGGTAATAATTTGTTTTGAATGTCGATCGTCGTTGGTTTTTTCATGCTGAGTTTAAGGTGCGTCGGTGGCGACATCTGTCTTTCAAGCCGAGACAGGACAAACATTGACCAATTCATGGTTATCATGTTCAGTAATTTGTGGGTTGGAAACCTGGCATCGCTATTTTAATAAAAACTACATCAACATTTTCTCGCCTCTCTACTCTCGCACCCAAGCCATCAGCATTTCCCTGTTCACGTATATATTTCGATAATCATTACTGAAAGAAGCGAGCGACCCTATATATAAATGGAACACAGTCCCGCTCCATCAGCATTTTTGGAACACACTCAATTCACATTACATTTGTATGATAAATTAACATAGACTAATTTGCTTTAAAGCTGTTTGTTTCTCTTCCACACATCCATCCCAATTCCAAAAAATAAAATAAATATTACATTTCATTCGCTAAAATCAGAACAATAACCCAAATAACTACTCACATAACAGAGGACACAGTTCAAGTTGCGTTCGCGAACTATATAAAGTGGCATAAATTTGAAGTGTTGTTCAGCATTTAGGGACAACATCAAAAGTTCAATGTAGGATAAAAAAAACTTAATTCCTTTAGCAATTGACGTCATTAACTGGCCCCTAGATGCCAGATATCGCCATGCAAAATGTGCGTTTGTCGTCTAATTCACAACCCGATTCTTTAGGGCATTTTGCAGTTTATATTGCCAGAATTCATTCTTAGATCTCACGTTCAACATACAGAGTGACAAAAGCCAGACCTCTGTTATAACCCATAAATAAAATGACTGATCACACAAATCATATCCTAGTTTTACGTTATATGGCCAGAAATGTCAATGACTGCTTCAAACAGGTTTCAATTCACATTCCGTACTTAAATTCCAGTAACTAATTTCATTTATTGTCAATTTAATATACAATTATATTCAAGATGCCAGACACATTCGGGCTTTTCCTGATTTTTACCATTTTCAATACGCACATTTTCTGATTTTTGCTGGTATATGCAATACAAATATATATTAGTTACACAACAAACTATTTTTAGACCAGGAAGAACCAGACCAGGAAGAAAAACCACACCCTAGATCCAGATTTACCTGTAGGTTAGCCAATTTATACGTTCTATCGTTTTTATAAAGCAGTATATTCATATATTGATAATTGGTATTCCTAGGGGAAAGATGTTTTTTATTACAAACATTACAAACCATGTCGGACATCACAGTTTGCCAAAGAGATAACTTTCGGATATTTTTTTAGATATTATGTATGTTGTTTTGTGGTGTCACTATTTTATATATTAGATATACATAACCCACATGATGTAGACTCGAGCAGAATCGATATATTTTGACAAAGAGGATTTGACCTCAGTTCAAAAAGAAAAAAAAATAGACTGAGATACAGTGGGGCACACGGCCAATCAGCTTTTTTTGCAAGTTCAGAAAATACGGCAAGCCAGACGAAGGTAGATAATTTTCAGAACCGGAGGTCTTCTCGGAATCATGAATTTCCAACTGTTCCTCGACCCGTCGCCAAATATTTACGGCAACACCAAAATTTGACACTTTGTTTTTTTCTGATGCCGAATAAATTATTTATAAATGTCAAGCTCTGTTTGATTTTGCCGTGGCATGTGGCTCGTTTTTACTATCACAGAGGGACTGGTTTGTGAAAAACCTTTCAAACCGTCTCGACGAGCCACTGATCATGACTCAATTTTGATGTCAAATGTTACCGGGCCGACATGACTTTGGCAACGTTATTTCAATAAAAAAAACATAAAAATTGTTCTCGCTCCTCTACTCTCGGTTCAACGGAGTCGGCATTGCCCTATTCAAAATAACGAAATAACGCCATGCAAAATGGGCGTTTGTCGTCTACTTCAAAACCCGATTTATAATCAATATTTAGGGCACTTCACAGTTTTTATCGCCAGAATACATTTTTAGATCGCACATTCAATGTACAGATTGACAAAATCCAGACCCCTGCTCCCCCACAACCCATAAATAAAATGACTGATCACACAAATCATATTCTAGTTACACTTTATATGGCCAGAAATGTCAATGACTGCTTCAAACAGGTCTCAATTCACATTCCATACTTAAGTTCCAGGAATTAATTTAATTTACAAATAGAAAAAAAGTGTTTTTAATTATATTCAATACATCTGGGCATTTCCTGTTTTTTACCATTTTGAATACGCACAATTTCTGTTTTTTGCTGGTATATGCAATACAAATATATATTAGTTACACAGAACACCATTTTTTAGATATCACTGTCTGCCAGACCTGGGAAGGAAGTCCACACTCGACATCCAGAATTACCTGTAAGTTAGCAAATGTATACGTTCTGGCGTTTTTTTCTTAAATAATATGTTTATATATTAAGAACTAATTTTCTTTTTTTACATTACAAACCATGCCGGTTATCACAGTCACTTTAGGAAATATTTAGATATTATGCATGTTGTTTTGTGGTATCACTATTTTATATATTAGATATACATAACCCACACGATGAATCTATGGCGTATCTACAGTCGTGATGTAGACTATGGCCATTTGTTTATTGAATTAATGGATAGTTTTCAAATATGCTAATTTCAGTGTTATTACAAAATGTTGTTGTCAAACAGTGATATCCATTATCCATATGGTTTAAACTTTAATTGTTCAAATAAATAAATCAACTGATTTGCCACATATATTATAGCCTAGTGGCAGTTTATTTGAACAAACGTTTTAGACTTGTCAAATGAATTACTATTTACACTTCCCACGTCCAGCACTTATACATAACAAATATTTATTTTTAATACTCAAAAGTGTGAAGAGGTGAAACACGTCATTTTCCATGGTACACCATTTAGCCACTGTTGGTGCTTCCATCCACCCAAAATGTACATTTATACCATATTTCTAATAATAGCTAATGCTTTTCACATTCGAGGGGGGCAAGGCCTTTTGTCTTTAGTCTGGTGGTTTTCAGAAATAATTGATATAAAAATGTAAGGTGGTTAATGTTGCAGAATATGCCCATCTCTAAATTTGTATTCAAGGAATGTAAAATTTCATCGCAGATAATTTGTCTTATAGGTGGAGCAACAGAATAAGCACTAAGTGATGGAGCTGCTTTTGTCGTCTCTCATGTCATCCCCCATAAGTTTGATTCTTGGAATAGTGGGATCTCTACTATATCTGTAAGTAATATATGATTTAAACCTGGATTGTAATTGTGTACACTGAAATTTGGTGATAATAAATTGGGATAATTTAACTTTGGAGATTTTAATAAAATATAATTGGAGAAAACATCAGGTCAAAGCAGCAATATTGTATTGCTACCAAATGTACATTGCTTTGTCATTTTGTATTTGTTATTGCTGTCCATGTCCCTAGAAAGTGTGCAATGGTACAAAAAGAATTCTCATTTCTTGGAACTATTGCAGTTTGGGATTATTCAGTGTGATTATAGGCCTCTCAATATACAGAATGATGTCACCAAACAGCGCCTTTCCTAATCAGGACAATAAGAGCGTGATAAGGGTGAATCAGACCGTTCTATGACGCCCATATTTAACATATCTTTCACCTCCTTAATGACTATTTTTTGTCTATCAAAGGAGTTGCAAATTATGTCTGGAGACCGACACTTAAACCATTATCTGCTTGATCTGGTCTGTGGATATGCATGTTAACAACTCTACAGCATCTACTTGTGTGTGCGTAATAAAATAAAATGTTTCTCACCTGTATTCAAGGTCTTTCTCTCATACTTTTTTAATATGTTGGTCTAGTATAATTTCAGTTTACCAATTGTGTCTATGCGATAGTCCACCTGCCCTACTCGCTCTTTAATTTCATATGGCCCTTGCATACGCAGTTCACCTACAGAAGTGGGCAACAAAAGCAAAACCTGGTCACCAACGTTTCTTTGTCAAAATGCAATCTATATCTCTCATTTAACTTCCTGCTGTGCAATCGGCCAGGGGGATTTCAAACAATTATCATGTTAAGTACATAGTCTTATTGCGGATGGCATCTGGATTGGTAGCCTCCTCTGTCCACAGACCTTACCGCACACTAGTTCAAAAAGTTAGAAGCCTGGGCCAGCCTGAACCTGCTCACAGTATGCAAACAATATAGGTGATATACACCAATCCCAATTCTTTTTGTTATTCAGTAAACATGTCCTTTAAAGTGGCACTAAATCAATTTAGCAGAACATTGCATTGTGAGTGATTATGAGTAGTAGTCAGCTCCTTAATTGACAACAGCCTACTCACCTCCCCAATCACATCACTCACAAACTGTAAATAGTAGTTCCGGGACTCCTAATCAACAATGCATATGCATAAGGAACAATGCATCAGCTACAACTTATGTTGCACTGATTGCATAATCGACCACAGTTATGATATAGTGATGACCAATTAAAGGGCAGTGGTGAGATATTTGTGGGAAATTTGTGTTGATAAATATTGATTTTTCCACAATCCAATGCGCTCTTCTAATGGGTAACACAAGTATGAGGTTAACCTGGGCGCGATTTGCACGAATTACCGCCGGTAAGTCCTTTGATACGTATATTTACCAATCACCTAAAAATACATAATTAAAGCTTGCTAACGTTTCAGTTTGTACTCATTTACCTGTACAACAGTCAAAGACGCCACCTTTGTTTATTTTAGACCCATATATCTCGCACATGCGTGGCGCAATGACTCCCACCCTTTAAAGTGCCAAGTTTTATTGATTCAACAAAATCCATCACCTTATTAAAAAGTATCGTACCCAAAGGGATCTTTCCTATTTCCCCTTTTGGATAAGTGTGTTGACAATGATGGGGAGTGAAAATGACGATACAGAAACCCTATTTTAAAGAGGAAATTGTAGATATTTGAAGTGCCAGTATTTATTTTCAGTACTTTTGTAGCCAATTCCCTTGCTCACATCAAAGTTGGATCACTATTTTGTGCTGCTTTTAACCCTTAGTTGTGATCAAAACTTTTAATGAAACACTTTGGACCTTAAGAGGGAATTTGGGTTTGTCCCTAGACCAAAACTGTGATCTTGTCTCTACCCCATGCACTACGTAAGTCAGTTTACTTTTAGAGAACACTTTTCCTACGGTCGTTTTTCCCACTGAGTTCGGATTTCTTCAATATTAACACCCTAGAAAAGGTATGTGACCTCCCGGAAAATTTACCTTGCAAACTTGGCTATGACCGTTTTCAGATATAAGTGTCATAGGAACTTCTGTTTGAACACCCCTTGCCCTTTCCTTGGAAGCCTAGCCTCATGAGGGCATGATGATGCTTCTCTGCCTTATTATTATACCATAAAGGGTATTCAAAACTGGGTCCCCTCCCAGTGTATTATGGTGTATACAATTCAAATTCTGCTATACCAGTCCTAATTCTAGATCCACCAATTAGTAAAGTGCCTTCTTCCTCACTCAATTGCGATGAGTGCACCTAAGAGCCAAGATGTTTACCATCATCCATTGACCAGGATTTGGTCATGACCCAACTTATCATACCAGCAACACAGCGTTTTTAGTACACATGTAGATGTATTGTGAATACCAGTGTACTGTCGATTTTCATCACAGCAATCAACGCAGGTAGCCATCTCACCCATAGTATTAAGGGCACTCTCTCCGACTTGCATTGCAACTTCATAACTGCAAGTGTATAGATACTGCTCTCTAGCAAATAAATCCATTAGTGCATCTACTGTATTTTTAATACCTGACGGTTCAATCCATCGTAGCGCCAAATAATGTTTTAGCAAAATTAATTGCGTAGCCGTTTCAAACTTAGCAAGTCTAGATTGTCTGAATTGTCTCTTAATCCTTCCTCGGTAAGATGGTATACTTTTAGCATAGCGCATTTCACGCTCGCCCAATTCTTAGTCTACTCAACATCTAATGCAATATATATGCTTTACCTGACAATCGCCCCATTACATGCGACCCCCATACATCTTGGCTCCATTGGCATAAACATCCATATTCTCACATTGTACAAAATCAGGAAAGTCTTTAATATTAATTGCAAAAGGGGAGGTTTTAGATTTAGGTGTAGATTTTCGGCTTTTTACATTACCCTAAGACAATTTAACACAATATGTATGTCATAGGGAATATATGAAATATATGTTCGTTCTTTTGACAGGTACTCAACATGGACATTCTCTACTTTCAAGAAAATGGGAGTCCGTGGTCCGACACCATGGGCACTGATAGGCAACATATTAGAGTATAGAAAGGTAAGGGTCATTTGTAGACAATACAGACATCTTATTGTTTTGTACAGCGGATCAGACGTCCTCTATGTCCTAAATGGAATCATAGAATATTGTATTTTATATTACAACTCGATATTGATTGCTTATAATTATTTGTTCTGCCAGGAAGTGATAGTTAAGCACTTAGAATGGACAAAGAAGTACGGAAAAGTGTGCGGGTATGTCTGTATTTGGAAATTATTTTATTATTATTCAAATCATACGTCATGATACAAAATAACCAATCGAAGTATGTATTTGCAACTAGTCACAGTAAATGTCATGAAAAATTAATTTCGTGAATATTGTGTATCCGTAGTAAAAATATTGACGGTTCATACTATATTGTCTGTTGAAATAATTATATCAATTGTGATATCTATCTCATCTGATGATGCAATGATTACAACGTGCATATTCCCATTCGATGCGTCATTAAGATACAAATCTCAAATCAAATTTAAATTGATATGTTCTTGTATTTATGTTCCTCCTTTTTTTGGAAATTTATAATTCAGAATCTATGAAGGACGTAGTCCAACGTTACTCGTCACGGACCCTGAGATGTGTAAACAGATATGTGTAAAACACTTTTCGTCGTTCAAGAACAGAAAGGTAATCACAAGCTGGATGCACACTCAATAAATTTGCGTCGCAAACCTGTACACAGAAGTGGGCTGTAACAGCTTTCAGTTTGTATAAGTAAAGTTAAAGCTTTATGAATGCACCGAACTTGAATGTAATGTAATGTTATTAGCCTCGCCTGTTATATATAATTATTGTTCCCGAGTCGCTGTTATTGGCCCAGATCGAAGGGTGTGGCCATGAACAGCCATTTGCGGAAGATAATATGAGTGGTTTAAAGTAGCGTTCATACAGTGCTTGGTTTGGGCCTGACAATAATTGCCACGTGATTACACAAACACATTTGCTAAATTTATGAATTCGAATGAGAGCTATTACTGCCTTTCTTATGGTCCGATCAAGTAAGAAAGGTTTGTGCATGTGATGTGAAAGCGCCGAAAAACCAGCGATAATTTAGCCTAGATTTTCTTTGGAAAAAATGTACAATGATGCACAAACGCCTCGGCATATATCCTCCGCGATTAATTGCTTTGTGTTTTCATTTATCCGGTTGAAAAACAGAATACACTAACATGAGTATATTGACGAAAATTGGCGAGTGCTCAGCGCCATAGGTAACAGAGCTATGCATATAATAAATCCCCAAAACGAGTTAAAATCACTTTCTGTGAAGTAACGCATTCGAATATATCATCCATCTGTAGCAGTTCAAGTGTCCCGTATGTTATGGCATCGGACATGCATTGAGTAATAAACGTGAGTTATTTAAAACAAAGAAAATGCCCGGAGGAATATGTAGGACAATTCCTCTGCAGAACATGCACAACTGAAAATCTATAAACTTACCACGCTGGGAAATCTAGAGCAGAATCGATGAAGTTGAAAAATAGAGCTAGCCGGAGCTGCGCTTAAAGTGGCAACAATGGCGGACTCTTGTAAAGCGCGATTATATTTTTTTGAATATTTCTGAATAAGATTTATTTACAGTACTGTATACAACGTTCATTGCTACGTGGTATTACAATAGGTGGTTTTCCGTTCAACTGCGAGATCTCGTGAAATGCATGAAAGACGCGCGTCGAACGTCTGCCGCAAAAATCAAACGATTTGATTTTGAACTAGAATTTCTTTTTTTCGTAGCTCACATCGACCGGCCGATCTTCGACAGAGGAATATTGCTTTCGGATACCCTTACTTAATCGAAATTGTGTATCATCAAATGTGTACAGCTGTTTTTACGTTCGATTTCACGCATAACGCGTGATTCTCGCAGTGAACTGAAAATGGTCTATTATTAATCATAGTGTTATTGTTGGCAAGTGAGGTAACATTTCCCACTCTTGTCAAGAAAAATTTAATGAATATATTCTCGCCGTTATTATCTCAAAGATGCAATGGGTACCGAAAAAAGTCGCACGTAAACCAAATCGCACAAAACCAACTCGACGAATACGAGTTCGATTTCAAACACTGGTGATTTCGATCTTACGGTATCGGTGTTGTCGATTTCGATGTAAAAGTGTCGATGACGACCTTGATTTGTGGGTCATTTCAATACGTTTTCAAACTGAACGTATATATCAGCACTCCACACGCCTATGATTTTTAAAGTTAATCAGCAGTCTGTTTATTACCTATTCAAATACTTTATTTTTGACGTTACCGAACTCATCAACAATCATTCATTCCGTTTATTGAAATGAACTAACGTTACTCCTGGACAGGTATACCTGCAATAAGTAAAAAAAATGTCTAGTGAAATCCCCGCAAACCCCGTCCAACAAAATTGCAAAATGATTACATGTATGCATTAGAAGTACGTGGCCGTGACGATTATATACATTTTGTTGTTCGGGCGAGTTGGTTTTGGTGCGGACTAACCTTAAATCGTTTGCAATAACACGCCAACTATATCATGGAATTGCTATGGTTTCTTCCAGAACCATCGTCTAAATAGCAAACCAATGGATTCAGATTTATTACAACTTGATTATGAGCGTTGGAAGGTTATACGGAAAACGCTGACCCCTTCTTTCAGTCGCTCCAAAATGACACTGGTAAGTTTTGTGATGTACACCTAACCAAATAAGTGTTAACGTCGTTGGATTAAAAAGTTTGTTTGACAGAATATAATACTTCACTTCTTTGATTCAGTGATGAATTAAAATTAATACTTAAACTAGTTTTACATTTACATACATATATATATATATATATATATATATATATATATATATATATATATATATATATATATATATATATATATATATATATATATATATATATATATATATATATATATATATATATATGTACATTTGGCACCGAATAATCGTTAAATACAACGTCTAAATTGTGTCAACAGTTTTTAAACAAGAGTCATTTGGTTAGTAAAATGCAAACAATCACGAATTCATTTGTAATTTTATAATGACTAGTTGATTTCACTAACAGTATTTTAAAATTGAACTTGTAATAAGGTTCATATGTAGTAGGGCTCCGAAATGTTAACAGTGTATATACAAAAGGGTTTAAATAAATATATTAATATAATAATAAAATCAGTACAGGTCTTAAGTCCTCGCGAATCTGCATATGTACCTTCAGCTACACTAAACCTTTTCTATAATTTTTCAGATGTCTCCTCTCATCAGCAGATGTGCCGATGAGTTAATAAAAAACATGGAGGCACATTGCAAAGAAGGAAAGATAGTAGAGTGTAAAGAGTAAGTATTGTCACTATGAAATCAAATTCATATTGTTAATATAAAAGTACATATTTAATCGATGTATGGTTTCACAATCATAATTTATAATGTGAAAGATTATTCCAGCAAAGAGATTTTAATTTAACAGAAACTTGCAAAGTTGAGGAAAGGTATACTGTCACACCCCAAGTAAGGAAATGCAAATGGTTACACACCAAATAAGAAAATGCAAATTGTCACACACCAAAAAAGAAATACAAATTGTTTCACACCAAATAAGGAAATCAAACTGACAAACACCAAATAAGGAAATGCAAATTGTTACACACCAAATAAGGGAACACAAATTGTCACACACAGATTAAATAAAAACTGTCAAACACCAAATAAGGAAATGTAAATTGTCGCACTTAGTTACAATACACTTACAATACTGAATTCAAACAATTACTCTCCGAAGGAATGAATACAAACTGGACACAAATTGTCACAATCTAAATACTGGACACAGACTGTCTTATATGACACTGCAAATACAGAAATGCAAATTGTTTCTGCTGACCCTCCAAATAAGAAAATAGAAAATGTCACACTTCACATAAAGAAATATAAACTGTGGGATTTATCAGTTGTAAGTTATATTGTGATTCACATTTGGTTTGAAACTGTTTATATAGAGAGTATATGCTGGGATTTCGATATGAACAATAAATCTCTATCAGAAAATTAATGATTTATTTGCAATTGAAATTTAGTTTTATCATCAAGTCATTGAAACGTACACGCGATTTACCGTTCGACAATAACAGATGAACCATTTCACAAAATAATTATAAGAATTGTATGCATGCACACTAGCCTTTTTATTTGTCCATGGACAGCAAATATGCCACTCAGAAAATCTAGAAGGATTTATATGTGACAACAAATTTGCTCATGAATATCATTGTACTTTCTAAGTTTGTTTTATTTGGCACGCACCCGAATTCGACATATTGCAGAATGTGCTTCAATAAAGACGATAATCACTTGATCGATTAAGGGGAAAATATTTCTCATTTCTGATTTCAAAATTAAAAGGCCTTTCAACAAAAGCTTGCAAACAGTATAGGTACCATTTTAACAGTATTTTGAAAAGATACATACATGGTTATCTTTCAGTTTGTTTGGTGGTTATGTTATGGACACTATTGCAAGTGCTGGATTTGGGGTAGATATTAGTTCGCAATCGCAACCAAAACATCCATTTGTGGAAAACGCCAAAGCGGTATTCAAAACTGGTGTGTTCCACCCGGTGTTTGCTATTGTGTGTAAGTACATATATGGGGGTTGTTAATTCACCTAGGTTTGAAACATCCCTGGAATATTTAGTTTAGTCTTGCACTGTACTTGGAATAAAGCAATTATAGACATCAATGATATCGCAATATTAAAAGAGCTTAACAATCTCATATATTGTCTTTTTTTCTAGATTTCTTTCCATTTCTTACTCCACTCCTGAACTTGTTTAAGATTCCATTTATTCCGAAAAAAACTATTAGCTATTTTACTGACGTTATTGAGCAGGCTATAAAGGTAAGAGAAAGTGACGAAGATGCTAGCCAGGTAAGTGATATTACGGTCCGTTTCAGTGATATTAAATCTGATAAACGAATCAGGTCATGTACCAGCCTGCCTTGCATAATAGTTCTACATGACCTGATAGTGAATTGCTTTGTCGTATTACTGTACTAATTATAATGTATACGATCATGATAACATATGTCTTGAATTATAATCAGACGAACTTTTTACAGAGAGTTGACTTCTTACAACTCATGTTAAATGCCCACGATGTTTATGATGAATATGTAAAGAACAAAGAAGATGAAGAGGATGCTGATGATAAAGGCGAGAACGGAGAAGAATACATTAAAGATGACATGTCATCTTCAGTTAATTCGTGTAAGAGATTAAGTAAGGATGAAATAATTGCACAGGTACGTTGAACACAAATTCCTATTCCTATTCCTATTCCATCTTCTTCGTAACTAAAAGAATCAGCACGACGAATCATATTTCTGTCTCAAATGGCGGCCTGAGTGATATTTTGGTAAAACATGGTGATCCAGAAGATGACTTCACGAGAAATGTTTTGTTGGCTCGGGTTTGTTATATATATTATATATCCATTTTTATATCCTGCATCTGCATTCCGGTCCCTTCTCTTCTCTTCCCTAAATACTTTATTTCACCAACCTTACATACTTCTACACTCTTGAACTAGTGTTCTATCTAAAATTCAATGGTGTTTCTAAACTTTCAAATCACTAATTATCCAAGTCATCAGTCATCAGTATGCTCGCCAGTCATGCTACTACCTAATGAATGATCTCATCTTATTACATCAGTCTATTGTCTTCTTGGTTGCTGGATATGGAAGTATCCACGCCGCGATGTCATTGGTGTGCTATAATTTGGCAACCAATCCGGAAACGCAAGAGAAGTTACAGAGAGAAATTGATGAGGTCATGTGTAACTATGACGCTGTTGGATTTGAGGCAGTCAGCAAGATGACATATTTGGATATGGTAATTTCAGAGACATTCAGAATATTTCCCCCTCATCGCAGGTATGTAGTGATATTTATAGTAGCAACCATTTGACAGTTTTTAAAATCATCTATGAAACGTTGGGATTTATGATTTTCCATATTTCAGAACCAGCCGATTACATTTTGGCTATGTGACATTAATTTGAGAAGCATATTAGTTAATTCTGCGAAATGGGAGTTCTGAAGATTACGTTCATTACAGTTGCATTACTAGGAATATTGCATTACCTGAGTGACGATAACTGTGTTCCTATTATATGTTCTTTTCTTTAACTTGTACTCATAGACTGATTCGCGAATGCAACCAAGACATTAATATTAATGGAATAAATATCCCCAAAGGAATGACTGTGGTCGTCTCTCCTTATGTCATCCATCATGATCCAGACAATTATCCAGATCCAGAGAAGTTCATCCCAGAAAGGTGTGTATAAACAAATTTACAAAAATAGTATATTATTTTCATTTGGTCTTTCAACGTGCTGTACGCGTGAGGGAATGACAAATTATATTTGAGTTGTGATCATGCAATGTTTGTCTGCGTTCAACAACACGCTGTTTCGAGCCACCACTTTCTAAAACTAAAACGTTTTGGAATGCTTATTGTTAGATATAGGCTCGTAATTTGCGTCTACTTATATTTATCCAATTGTGATGTCTGCACAAAACTAGAACGTCATTAAAGCGGGGGAATCGTCACCTACGCATGCGTCAGGTGGCCTAGCGTGTCATTGTTTACAAACAAGCGTCTACCCATGAGCCTTTGCGTTCTTAGCGTGTGTTGTTATCATCGCTTGGAACTCAATTCCCGCGCGTGCGTAGGTGACGACCCTCCTGCTTTTAAATAAACTAGTAATGAAATTATTCTTTCACATACTTCTTCATTATAGATTCACTAAAGAAGAGAAAGAGAAGCGACATCCATATGCCTGGATACCGTTTGGTGCTGGACCTCGTAACTGTATTGGTATGAGATTTGCATTGATTGAAGCAAAGATTGGATTGGTTCGTGTACTGCAGAAGTTCACCTTTGAACCCTGTGCAGAAACGGAGGTACATACCACGTGATAAGGAATATATCTATTTCCCCCACTTAGGCGGTTATATTTTAGCTGGCGTGGTTTGTTCTATGAATTTTTTTTTTATATTTAATTATTGTCAGGAGAGGGTTTCTTTTGATATAAAGCCTAATAGTGAATTGTATTTAGATTTTGGAAGAGGTCAGGATTTGATTGCCATTTTGGTTGTTAAGAAGACGGATATTTTAAATCATTCAAACCTAAAACGTTTATCGTCAACATTTCATAAAATACATAAGTAGGGTTACATTTATTGAAACATGAACCACTCGATTATATGTTTGGGAGAGTTGGTCCAATTGCTATGAAGATATGGCTTTTTGGATGATTCGTCACCATTTTAGGTATAACTAAAATGGTTGTGGACAAATTTCATGACATTTATGTTTACTTTTGCAACGAACATCAATGAATTAGATTTTGTCAGAGGCAATTGAAAATAGTGTTAATGCAGACATAATCATAATTAAAACAAGACAAAAAATTCATGGCGCTTGCAGAGAGAAAAGTGCAAAATATAAACACACACAATGAAATAGAATAAAAAAAATCAAATGGAATGAAAACAAAGTTCAAAATGTAAATACAATGGATTATTTATTTATTTTTCATTTACAGAATCCTCCTGTGTTTGGTAACCAAGTTATGGTGTCTCCACCGAATGGTATTAAACTCAGAGTTAAATCACGAGAATGAAATCATTACTGCTTAGTTTAACGATGATTTGTGTCTTATAACGTATATTATATAATGTTTTTGTCATTCTTTTTAATAGTGTATGCATGTACAATATAGTTACAATTATAAGATGTTTGGATGGATGTAGTTAGCTGAGTTTAAATATCATCACGGTGTTATGATAGCGACTTTACGTTCGCACATTCGGTTCACACGCCGTTGCACTATTGTTTGGAATCAACAACTTGCATGTTTAGGGTAAAGAATAAGGGTATAAACATATATTCCAGGAATTTGATAAATAGATTGTTTACTTATTATATTTAGTAGTGGCAACTTTGCAAGGCTTTAACCGTGAGACATATCCAAGGTAATCACGTGATCGTGCCAACGACGGTGGTGATTGGCTGATCACATGTTTACCCTGTCACGCCTTGGAGACTTGACTTTTAAGATAGTTAAGATAGAGAGTTTGTAACCTTCTGTAAGAGGAGAGATAGAGGGGGGAGGGAGAGAAGGAGAGAAATGGGTGAATAAAGCTGGACTTATACTGCACAATATAGTTACAATCATAAGATGCTTGGATGGATGTAGTTAGCTGAGTTTAAATATCATCACGGTGTTATGATAGCGACTTTACGTTCGTACATTCGGTTCACACGCTTGTTTAGAATCAACAACTTGCATGTTTAGGGTAAAGAATAAGGGTATAAACATATATTCCAGGAATTGATAAATAGATTGTTTACTTATTATATTTAGTAGTGGCAACTTTGCAAGGCTTTAACAGAGAGACACATGCCTTGTAATCACGTGATCGTGCCAACCACTGCAGCGATTGGCTGATCGCATATTTACTCTGCCACGCCTTAGAGACTTGGCTTTTAAAATAAAGAGTTTGTAATCTTTTGTAAGATGGGGAATGAAGGAGAGAATTCGAAATGGGTGAATAAAGCTGAACTATCTGTAATGAACTAATGTGTATTCCTTTGGGTCGAATCTTGTATCTCTACGTGTAAGTGTTATCAGCCAAGCGAGACAAAATTCCCAGATCCATGAACACGAACCCCTGTTCAAAACCCCGAGTGTCACTAGATGTAAATCTGATTCAGTACATATTTCACATTTGGTTACATGGGTCTTATACCGCCAATCAGCAGTCGTATCTGTCGTTATCGTGCTGGCATAATGACGTGTTTCATAGTATATTTTATAGTATATAGGCTATATCTGAAAAAAAGATGAAATTGATACATCAGTACCTTTAAGGTGTCAATTGAGCAGGGGGTAGTAATAGCTTAAACGACTAATAAATAATGTAAATGGTCTATAATGTAAGAAATATTCGCAGTATCATATATCTGTAAGTTTTATGGTCAGAACAATTGATACGAATAAAAGTCTCCATCACTCTGGTACGGGAAAATCGTGTATTCAAATGGGCCAGCTGATCACTGACAACAACATCCGAAAATGTCTAAATAAATCTATGATAATTTTGGTTGGTTTTGGTTTGGTAAGAGTATGCTTAACATTGGAATACAAACCTCATCAACAAACGTAAATACCTGATGATACATGATGATACATCCGATCCTCAAAATTACATCTGACTAACATCGGTACAGGAAGACAATGAGATCTGTCCCTGTACCCAGGTTGCATAAGCGCCGATGAAGTCTCGGTGGACTGGACCAGTTCAGTCACTAAAGGTTGTACTGATCCCACCTCTGTACTCACCATCGATGTCAGCACCCCAGTGCGAACACGCTGTACCACCGTCAGTGTCTCTGAGGTAGCGACCGCCGCCTCTGTCACCTCAGAGATGGACGGCTGCAAATAAATGCCAGAAGTGCTTGATATTTGATGATTTTTTAGCACAAAATTGGCCGTCATTTGGTCATTTTGAATCAGGGTGTGCACAAATTGTGCATATGAATAATATTATTGACTGGCTCTTTAGAGGCGTAATAATGCCTTGCAAAATGGGCATTTGTCGTCTAATTTACAACCCGTTCTTTACTCGATATTTAGGGCATTTCACAGTTTTTATCGCCTGAATTCATTCTTAGACCTCGAATTTAATGTACGGAGTGACAAAGGTCAGACGTCCTCTCCCTTATAACCCATAAATAAAATAACTGATCACACAAATCATATCCTATTTACACTTTATATGGCCAGAAATGTCAATGACTGCTTCATGCAAGTTTCAATTTATGTGCCGTACTTAAGTTCCAGAAATTAATCTCATTTATTTTAATTTAATTTAATTTAAAAATATAAGAAAGTGTTCATTTAATTATATTCAAGAGAACAGATACATCCGAGTATTTGCTGTTTGTTACCATTTCGAATACATGCATTAAAAATATATATTATTTACACAGCAAACTATTTTTCGATATCACAATCTACGAGACCTGGGAAGGAGAGCCACACTCTAGATTTACCCGTAAGTAAGCAAATTTATACGTTCTACTGTTCTATCTAAAGCAGTATATTGATTTTCTTGGGTTTTGTACATTACAATCACAATGTCTGACATCACAGTCTGCTAGAGAGATAAATTTAAGATATTTTTAGATATCATACATGTTCTTTTGTGGTATCACTATTATTAGACATACAGGGTGTAGCCATATTGCTGTCGTATACACGTATCTATTCTATTCATGTTTCTACAGCCGTTGAATAGCCGTCAAAGAATCAAATATATTTAGTTTTTAACTATCTATAATTATATGCACTCAATCTGACCCTTTTATCTAGATTTGTTTGGGATGCAATATTTTTTTAAACAATATTGTAACGTTACGTACTGCATAAATGCATAAACACAAGTACGGTATGATTGTCTGATTTGCAAAATACATCGATGTAATTTCTGGATTTCTTTTCCTGGTTGTTGACTCTTCACGATGTGCCTCACATATAACCTAACTTTACACCTCTTTGTGTATTTGCGTATGTTTGGTATTGCAATATGTTTGTGAATATCTCGTCTTTCGATGATAATTTTGAAAATTTTTAATGTCTATCGACCGTGTCCAGGTAATAATTTGTTTTGAATGTCGATCGTCGTTGGTTTTCCCATGCTGAGTTTAAGGTGCGTCAGTGGCGACATCTGTCTTTCAAGCCGAGACAGTACAAACATGGACCAATTCATGATTATCATGTTTAGTAATTTGGGGGTTGGAAACCCGGCATCGCTATTTTATTAAAAACTACATCAACATTTTCTCGCTTCTCTACTCTCGGACCCAAGCAGTCAGCATTTCCCTTTTCACGTAAATATTTCGATAATCATTACTGAAAGGAGCGATCGACCCTATATATAAATGGAACACAGTCCCGCTCCATCAGCATTTTTGGAACACAGTCAATTCACATTACATATGTATGATAAATTAACATAGACTAATTTGCTTTAAAGCTGTTTGTTTCTCTTCCACACGTCCATCCCAATTCCAAAAAATAAAATAAAATATTACATTTCATTCGATAAAATCAGAACAATAACCCAAATAACTACTCACATAACAGAGGACACAGTTCAAGTTCCCTTCGCGAACTATATAAAGTGGCATAAATTTGAAGTGTTGTTCAGCATTTAGATACAACATCAAAAGTTCAATGTAGGATAAACAACTTAATTCCTTTAGTCCCCCCCACTGAAACTCAATTGATAAATATTGATCATGTCGTCAGACTACATTCACCATTAAATACAAATTAATAATCGAACATTAGTATGGCATATCAGTTATTTCTAGGTCCATGCCCTGAAATTGACCTCAATTGACGCAAATATTTTCACCCGGGTCAAATCATTATCTCGTCTTGGATGTTTTGTTTTCATATTCTGTTATTTTTGTCCATGATTGGATAGAAAAAAACGAACTACATATACTCCATGATTTCTTTGAGTTCATTAAAAAGTAAAATCGTTTTTGTGGGATGGAAACCTTTTGAGGTCAAACTACTACCCCCCCCCCCATCCCACCCCCAAACTAAAGAAAATAAGTTTTTTATCTGACATCGATCGTTTGACGTTGTCCCTTAATGATAGTTAATACTCGTTGTATCCCCCAAATTGTATCATTAAAACCGTCATTTCGACCACTCCTGTGCCAGCAATCAGTGTTGGTGTTTTCAATGAGCGCGCGAGAAGAAAAACAATAGAATGCGGTCGTTTAGGCGATAAACGGTTGATTATAAAGTGATAAGTTAGGCAAGATGAGCACTGTAGTTCAAGTGATGTTAGCATCTTTATAATTTAGTTTTAACTCGTTCCAATATTTATTTACTCACTGTTTACTAAAATATAGAACGTTGTATGTGTTTTCACTTTCATGTTGGTTCTTCTGTTGATTTATCGCAAGCAACAACGTGATTTTTCACTTGGGATTTCCAAAAAAATAACATGAATCGTTATGGAATTAATACGCACAACATCTCACCATGTTTGAACTTTTAAATTGACACTAAACATGGTCTTTTATAGTAGCACTCGAGTAAACAAGACACACCTACTGTATTTGGACTGCACCTAGAGAAATCACTGGAAAAACACCAAGATTAGAACATCCAAATACACACAGAATAATCCCACAGGTACACAGCCGCTAAGTAGTAAACAAAAAAACACATGTTAGTCTCACCTCTGATCCAGGTGATCGCGCCCTCAAACAGGGAACACCTGAGAAAAAAAATATTAAAAAAATTTCATTGGTTCTTGCTAGGCATTTAAATTGGCTACGAGCAGCCATTGGTTAATTAGTGGCATTAGACCTTAATATACATACCGGGGTACATCAAATATGGTCATGTACATCCAACATCAGTAAATTATATTGTTTTATATATGAAGTACAGTTTATATATATTGGCTGGGTGCTTGGGAGAATATTCTTACCTTTCATTGGAAATATAGAAATTCAAAGTCAAGCCACTAATGCACTGAAGTATTATTTTTTCTGAGGGATACTGATTGTATTCTCAGTTAGGGCACAGGTGTGTATGGTGGTGGGAGGGGTGTGGTGTGCTGTAACATACATACAAGGCAGAGTATGACTAGTGTTACATACATGAAGTGACAAAAAGATCAGTACTGTTGAGTTGTAATATTTATTTTGTGTTCTGTTTTTTTAAATATTCATGTATTGATAAATAATTAAAAGTGGTCCATAAATACTAATATAATTAAATATTTCATCTATTTTAAAATCATATAACACTTGCTTTATCATTTTATTAATATACAATTGTATGTATTTATTTTTTTTAAATCTGGAAATAAATACATATATTTAGATACAATACCATTCAATGGACAAAAAAAGTGTTTTCTTTTCTGAAAATATGCCAATATGCCTGTTAATAAAAAAAATAATAAAAAATTGAAAAATACTGATAGCATCACTGAATGACACCCCCCAATATTGCATAAATAATCCCATTTTCACCCTATGAAACATTTACATATACCAAATATCAGTCTAGTGTTCTCAAAGAAGTCATGTAACGAATGGATGGATTAGTGAACTAAAAAAATATCACAAGAGTCATTAATCATTGTTTTAAATATAGTTACTTCTTTTCAAAAAACTGTGATAGTGACAAGAATGTTTTTTATGTTTGGTTACCCGTGGATGATCACAGTAATCTTCACTATGCAACTTCACCAATCCATCTATCCCTCCTCTGCTATAAGCCAAGTTCAAGTGACAAAAAGCCAGACCAGAAGCAGCTATTTTCTCAGCCATACACTTTGTAATTACCTTCTTACTTATTACACAATAGAAATTTAAGAGCGTTTATAATAAAATCAACAGAGAAGCTATGTTTACTAATATGGCTGATGTCAACATTACATTTACCAATCAATTGTTGAAGCATGTGTACATCATGTTTTGCATTGTGAGCACTATATTCAGTGTGTAAATAATCATTAACCAGGTTTTCTTCAGAGTAAGATGATCGAGGTGGTAACATTTCATGAAATACAGCGAGAGTATCAGAAAAGCAGCAATGTTCATGTATCAGTTTGTCTAAAAGACCATATCTTTGCACAGAACTAACCAGAATCCTAGCATCAAAATTTATACAGTTATGTGCAACTAACACGGAATTTAATGGAATCCATTCTATAAAATTCTCGAGAGCATCTTTCTGTGATAATGTTGGTACTAAATTAAAGTTATGAAACAGTTTACCACATGTATATGTCAACCCATTTTCTTTGGATGCTGCTGGATGTATTGGCTGACAGGGGTCAACATCCTCATCAAATATTTTACCATCATAAGATGTAGCAATCTGACAAATTGAGGAATCAATACCAAATGATGTTGTTTCAAGATCAAATACAACAACAGGAGAATCTTTAAGTATTTTTACTGGAAAACTTACAGGAGCATTAACTGGTTCAGGAATACATGTAATATCAATGTAATTTCTAATTGCAATTTGTTTCGCTCCTCTTTTAATTGTATACGTCTAAGTTTGTATTTTTTGTTTTCTGTCTGCATCTTTCTTTTTCTTGCTTTATTGTCTAGTTTTATTCCCCTCACATGTGAAACAATTCCAGGAGATAGTCAATCTTCTTTGTTAACACTACAAACATATGTGTATCCACTATTTTTCTGTGAAACTGCTGCTGCAATGCGGATATTTAAACTTTCTGATTTACTGTAATGTCTGTTTTTTGGTGCTTTAGAAGCAACAGTGTTATGAAAGCTTTCATTGGCTTGTGTTGAACTCATAAGAGAAAGTTTATTTGCACATGCAGCATAAATTTCAAAAATAGATTTTAAATCTTTACGCAATTCTACCCGAGAAAGATCTTTACCATATGGAAGACGTTTGTGGCAGTAAGTATCTGGCTGACGTTGGTAACCACACCATTTACGATCACATGATTCATGAGATTCAAATACATGGGGAACAATGGCAAGCAAGTTTTGATTCATTAAAGCTGCCCTACCTTTGTTCTGAGTAACAGCATAGGAAAAACATGTTTGAAAATACTTGATAACACGTGGTGTTAATATTTTGTGATTTTTTGAAAGTTCATATAGTTTATTTCCTAGACCTTTTTTGGTGTGGTTCATATCTGGTCTCTTTTCAATATCTTGGTTAATTTCTGTTCTTAGTTTATGAATGGTTGTTGTATCATCATCCATAGTTAAAGATACTGTTTTAGCACTAGTTTTGTTAATAGTTTTTACCACTTCAACAGCAATATCTCCTTCCATAGCTTTGGAACTCCCTGTCCAGTTTTTACGACAGTCATGTATTCTTGTGTTCATATCCCCATTTTCACAAATTTTGCATTCCTTTGAACGCACAGCATATCCCATAATTTACCAGTTGCTTCCCCTATAGCAGCACCATGACCTGACAGACTGTTATATTCTTTGCCAGAGCCAAGGCGCTGTCATGCACCATCAAAGAAAATATCAACTTGATTTTCATGTGAACTAAGTTTTTGTTCTTCAGTTATAGCTTTAACACACAGTCGTTTTGTAACATTCTCAATACCAACACCTGCTTCTCTTTCTCTTTTCTTTAATGTCTTGTGGTGTATACGCAGTATATTCAGTGAGGCAAGGAAGTTATTCACGTAAGTCTCTCCCATTCCACTGTGTACGATTCCTATGTTATGAAATAAGAAACAACTTAGATTCAACATTTTATAAGATTAGTTTTTGCTGCCCTACATTACTAAAAGTATGATCAACAATATATGACCATAAGAGGTTAATAATTGAGATGAATCCTTAGTTTGGCTGTAAATCTTACCGGTGGCTAATTTGGTATTTACATCAAATATAGGTAATCCTTGGTTTGATTTGGCTTTCCTATGTGTCGAACCTGTATACACATGGTTTACAGCACCACATCTCTGGCAAGCTAAATACAGTACACTACCAAGACCATATCATCTCTCTTCCTGGCAATCCATCAGAACAAGGTGTTCACAACACACAGCACAGGCTTTTAATCCCTCAGCTAGAACAGACAGCTGTACTATTCTGCGTCCAACATTCCAATTTATAGCACTTTCTGAAGTAACTTCCGTAAAGATAAATCACATTATCATTACAGTCATCATGAAAATTAATTTCATGCAATTTGCACTACTGTACTGGCTAACAGATATTGACAACAGTAAGATGTTAACATACTATCTGTGCTATTCATAGGAAATGTATGAATATTTACAGAAATAAAAAGAAACCATTATTCCAAAATCATCATTTCTAAAGGAGCCATAGGCAAAACTCTCTCACATTCAGATAAGGTACTTGTAAAAAATAACAATAATGAAAATGTTTAGGTCATGGCTTATTTTCAGAAAAAAACATTTATTGGGAGAAAATGTCCAAAAATATATATTACAATGTATTTAGAACAAAAATATTTGACACAATAACAAATAGAAAAAATAAAATTCAAGTATCTACTATAATATGCAAGCATTTTCATTTTAATTTCCTTAACAGAGCCGCAAGTTCATCATGTTACATGTAAATTTTTTTCTGAAGAGTAAACAGATGAAATTTCAATGGTTTAAATTTATAACACTAGGAAAATAAATAAATGGATTTCAAAACAGCATAATATAGAAAATATTTGAACATGCTGTTTATTCATAGTTAAAATTGTATCCCCTTGGTTATATGGAAGTGAGAGGACAATCATGCCCTCAAATTGGGAGTTTTGTGCGTATAGTTAAAATTACCAGTTCGCGGTTGAATGCACCTCGTCATAAATAATGAAAGCTGCAGACGACGCGACAGACAAACTTCGTCAAATATTTTTTTATCACAATTTCTGTATTTAGTGAAATTAGGAAAAAATAAACACTGTTTCCCCCAAAATAAGCATAATCCGATGTCCATAAAAACAAATAAAATGCGAAAATATATTGATTCGAGTTGTGGATACAGTTTCAGACGACTCAACCAAATTTTACGTCGCATACTGACACCGTACGTCCGTACCTGAATTTGATTCTAAAACTACTTCAGGAACTTTCTTATGTTAGCGGTTCGCCAGGATAACTGCCAATCTTCTTCTCTTCTCTTTCCCGGTCAAAAATCCTTTAAATTTACGTGCTTTCGGCGATCGCGAAGCGTACTTGCTTGTTGTGGCAGCCATCTTGAAAGTCTGCTTCAAATGCGAAGAACGTATGCGCAGTGCATTTCCGCGCATACAACCTTAATTATATTCAAGAGGACAGATACATCCGGGTATTTGCTGTTTGTTACCATTTCGAATACCTGCATTAAAAATATATATTATTTACACAGCAAACCATTTTTCGATATCACAGTCTACCAGACCTGGGAAGGAGAGCCACACTCTAGATCCTGACTTACTTGTAAGTTAGCCAATTTATACGTTCTTGCGTTTTTCTAAAGCAATATATTCATATTTTAATAACTGGTTTTCCTCGCGAAAAATGTTGTTGTTTTTACATTAGAAACCATGTCGAACATCACAGTATGCTAGAGAGATAAATTTAGGGTATTTTTTAGATATCATGCATGTTCTTTTGTGGTATCACTATTATTAGACATACATGGTGTAGCCATATTGCTATATCTATTCTATTCATGTTTCTACAGCCGTCGAATAACCGTCAAAGAATCAAATATATTTAGTTTTTAACTATCTATATATGAACTCAATCTGACCCTTTTACCTAGATTTGTTTGGGATGCAAAATGTTATTTTAAACAATATTGTAACGTTACGTACTGCCACAATAATGCATCAACACAAGTACGGTATGATTGTCTGATTTGCAAAATACATCGATGTAATTTCTGGATTTCTTTTCCTGATTGTTGACTCTTCACGATGGGCCTCACATAAAACATAACTTTACACCTCTTTGTGTATTTGCGTATGTTTGGTATTACAATATGTTTGTGAATATTTCGTCTTTCGATAATAATTTCGAAAATTTAAAATGCCTATCGACCGTGTCCAGGTAATAATTTGTTTTGAATGTCGATCGTCATTGGTTTTTTCATGCTGAGTTTAAGGTGCGTCGGTGGCGACATCTGTTTTTCAAGCCGAGACAGGACAAACATTGACCAATTCATGGTTATCATGTTCAGTAATTTGGGGGTTGGAAACCTGGCATCGCTATTTTAATAAAAACTACATCAACATTTTCTCGCCTCTCTACTCTCGCACCCAAGCAGTCAGCATTTCACTTTTCACATTTTGCAGTTTATATTGCCAGAATTCATTCGTAGATCTCACATTCAATATACAGAGTGACAAAAGCCAGACCTCTGTTATAACCCATAAATAAAATAACTGATCACACAAATCATATCCTAGTTACACTTTATATGACCAGAAATGTCAATGACTGCTTCAAACAGGTTTCAATTCACATTCCGTACTTAAATTCCAGTAACTAATTTCATTTATTGTCAATTTAATATACAATTACATTCAAGATGCCAGACACATTCGGGCTTTTCCTGATTTTTACCATTTTGAATACGCACATTTTCTGATTTTTGCTGGTATATGCAATAAAAATATATATTAGTTACACAGCAAACTATTTTTAGATATTACTGTCGAGCAGACCAGAAAGAAAAACCACACCCTAGATCCAGATTTTCCTGTAGGTTAGCCAATTTATACGTTCTATCGTTTTTCTAAAGCAGTATATTCATATATTGATAACTGGTATTCCTAGGGGAAAGATGTTTTTTATTACAAACATTACAAACCATTACAACACCTAAATTTGACACTTTGTTTTTTTCTGATGCGGAATAAATTATTTATAAATGTCCATCTCTGTTTGATTTTGTCGTGGCATATGGCTCGTTTTTACTATCACAGAGGGACTGGTTTGTGAAAAACCTTTCACAGATCGAGACGAGCCACTGATCATGACTCAATTTTGATGTCAAATGTTACCGGACCGACATGATTTTGGCAACGTTATTTCAATAAAAAAAACATAAAAAATGTTCTCGCTCCTCTAATCTCGGTCCAAAGGAGTCGGCATTGCCCTATTCAAAATAACGAAATAAAGCCATGCAAAATGGGCGTTTGTCGTCTACTTCAAAACCCGACTTATAATCAATATTTAGGGCATTTCACAGTTTTTATCGCCAGAATTCATTTTTAGATCGCACATTCAATGTACAGATTGACAAAAGCCAGACCTCTTCTCCCCCACAACCCATAAATAAAATGACTGATCACACAAATCATATTCTAGTTACACTTTATATGGCCAGAAATGTCAATGACTGCTTCAAACAGGTCTC
This sequence comes from Saccoglossus kowalevskii, assembly GCF_978046115.1. NCBI lineage: Eukaryota > Metazoa > Hemichordata > Enteropneusta > Harrimaniidae > Saccoglossus > Saccoglossus kowalevskii. The sequence continues at coordinate 13,708,737 of NC_140658.1, forward strand.
AATTCACATTCCATACTTAAGTTCCAGGAAGTAATTTAATTTACAAATAGAAAAAAAGTGTTTTTAATTATATTCAATACATCTGGGCATTTCCTGTTTTTTACCATTTTGAATACGCACAATTTCTGTTTTTTGCTGGTATATGCAATACAAATATATATTAGTTACACAGCACACCATTTTTTAGATATCACTGTCTGCCAGACCTGGGAAGGAAGTCCACACTCGACACCCAGAATTACTTGTAAGTTAGCAAATGTATACGTTCTGGCGTTTTTTCTTAAATAATATGTTTATATATTAAGAACTACTTTTCTTTTTTTACATTACAAACCATGCCGGTTATCACAGTCACTTTAGGAAATATTTAGATATTATGCATGTTGTTTTGTGGTATCACTATTTTATATATTAGATATACATAACCCACACGATGAATCTATGGCGTATCTACAGTCGTGATGTAGACTATGGCCATTTGTTTATTGAATTAATGGATAGTTTTCAAATATGCTAATTTCAGTGTTATTACAAAATGTTGTTGTCAAACAGTGATATCCATTATATATATGGTTTAAACTTTAATTGTTCAAACAAATAAATCAACTGATTTGCCACATATATTATAGCCTAGTGGCAGTTTATTTGAACAAACGTTTTAGACTTGTCAAATGAATTACTATTTACACTTCCTACGTCCAGCACTTATACATAACAAATATTTATTTTTAATACTCAAAAGTGTGAAGAGGTGAAACACGTCATTTTCCATGGTACACCATTTAGCCACTGTTGGTGCTTACATCCACCCAAAATGTACATTTATACCATATTTCTAATAATAGCTAATGCTTTTCACATTCGAGGGGGGCAACGCCTTTTGTCTTTAGTCTGGTGGTTTTTAGAAATAATTGATATAAAATGTAAGGTGGTTTATGTTGCAGAATATGCCCATCTCTAAATTTGTATTGAAGGAATGTAAAATTTCATCGCAGATAATTTGTCTTATAGGTGGAGCAACAGAATAAGCACTAAGTGATGGAGCTGCTTTTGTCGTCTCTCATGTCATCCCCCATAAGTTTGATTCTTGGAATAGTGGGATCTCTGCTATATCTGTAAGTAATATATGATTTAGACCTGGATTGTAATTGTGTACACTGAAATTTGGTGATAATAAATTGGGATAATTTAACTTTGGAGATTTTAATAAAATATAATTGGAGAAAACATCAGGTCAAAGCAGCAATATTTTATTGCTACCAAATGTACATTGCTTTGTCATTTTGTATTTGTTATTGCTGTCCATGTCCCTAGAAAGTGTGCAATGGTACAAAAAGAATTCTCATTTCTTGGAACTATTGCAGTTTGGGATTATTCAGTGTGATTATAGGCCTCTCAATATACAGAATGATGTCACCAAACAGCGCCTTTCCTAATCAGGACAATAAGAGCGTGATAATGGTGAATCAGACCGTTCTATGACGCCCATATTTAACATATCTTTCATCTCCTTAATGACTATTTTTTGTCTATCAAAGGAGTTGCAAATTATGTCTGGAGACCGACACTTAAACCATCATCTGCTTGATCTGGTCTGTGGATATGCATGTTAACAACTCTACAGCATCTACTTGTGTGTTCGTAATAAAATAAAATGTTTCTCACCTGTATTCAAGGTCTTTCTCTCATACTTTTTTAATATGTTGGTATAGTATAATTTCAGTTTACCATTTGTGTCTATGCGATAGTCCACCTGCCCTACTCGCTCTTTAATTTCATATGGCCCTTGCATACGCAGTTCACCTACAGAAGTGGGCAACAAAAGCAAAACCTGGTCACCAACGTTTCTTTGTCAAAATGCAATCTATATCTCTCATTTAACTTCCTGCTGTGCAATCGGCCAGGGGGATTTCAAACAATTATCATGTTAAGTACATAGTCTTATTGCGGATGGCATCTGGATTGGTAGCCTCCTCTGTCCACAGACCTTACCGCACACTAGTTCAAAAAGTTAGAAGCCTGGGCCAGCCTGAACCTGCTCACAGTATGCAAACAATATAGGTGATATACACCAATCCCAATTCTTTTTGTTATTCAGTAAACATGTCCTTTAAAGTGGCACTAAAACAATTTAGCAGAACATTGCATTGTGAGTGATTATGAGTAGTAGTCAGCTCCTTAATTGACAACAGCCTACTCACCTCCCCAATCACATCACTCACAAACTGTAAATAGTAGTTCCGGGACTCCTAATCAACAATGCATATGCATAAGGAACAATGCATCAGCTACAACTTATGTTGCACTGATTGCATAATCGACCACAGTTATGATATAGTGATGACCAATTAAAGGGCAGTGGTGAGATATTTGTGGGAAATTTGTGTTGATAAATATTGATTTTTCCACAATCCAATGCGCTCTTCTAATGGGTAACACAAGTATGAGGTTAACCTGGGCGCGATTTGCACGAATTACCGCCGGTAAGTCCTTTGATACGTATATTTACCAATCACCTAAAAATACATAATTAAAGCTTGCTAACGTTTCAGTTTGTACTCATTTACCTGTACAACAGTCAAAGACGCCACCTTTGTTTATTTTAGACCCATATATCTCGCACATGCGTGGCGCAATGACTCCCACCCTTTAAAGTGCAAAGTTTTATTGATTCAACAAAATCCATCACCTTATTAAAAAGTATCGTACCCAAAGGGATCTTTCCTATTTCCCCTTTTGGATAAGTGTGTTGACAATGATGGGGAGTGAAAATGACGATACAGCAACCCTATTTTAAAGAGGAAATTGTAGATATTTGAAGTGCCAGTATTTATTTTCAGTACTTTTGTAGCCAATTCCCTTGCTCACATCAAAGTTGGATCACTATTTTGTGCTGCTTTTAACCCTTAGTTGTGATCAAAACTTTTAATGAAACACTTTGGACCTTAAGAGGGAATTTGGGTTTGTCCCTAGACCAAAACTGTGATCTTGTCTCTACCCCATGCACTACGTAAGTCAGTTTACTTTTAGAGAACACTTTTCCTACGGTCGTTTTTCCCACTGAGTTCGGATTTCTTCAATATTAACACCCTAGAAAAGGTATGTGACCTCCCGGAAAATTTACCTTGCAAACTTGGCTATGACCGTTTTCAGATATAAGTGTCATAGGAACTTCTGTTTGAACACCCCTTGCCCTTTCCTTGGAAGCCTAGCCTCATGAGGGCATGATGATGCTTCTCTGCCTTATTATTATACCATAAAGGGTATTCAAAACTGGCTCCCCTCCCAGTGTATTATGGTGTATACAATTCAAATTCTGCTATACCAGTCCTAATTCTAGATCCACCAATTAGTAAAGTGCCTTCTTCCTCACTCAATTGCGATGAGTGCACCTAAGAGCCAATATGTTTACCATCATCCATTGACCAGGATTTGGTCATGACCCAACTTATCATACCAGCAACACAGCGTTTTTGTACACATGTAGATGTATTGTGAATACCAGTGTACTGTCGATTTTCATCACAGCAATCAACGCAGGTAGCCATCTCACCCATAGTATTAAGGGCACTCTCTCCGACTTGCATTGCAACTTCATAACTGCAAGTGTATAGATACTGCTCTCTAGCAAATAAATCCATTAGTGCATCTACTGTATTTTTAATACCTGACGGTTCAATCCATCGTAGCGCCAAATAATGTTTTAGCAAAATTAATTTGCGTAGCCGTTTCAAACTTAGCAAGTCTAGATTGTCTGAATTGTCTCTTAATCCTTCCTCGGTAAGATGGTATACTTTTAGCATAGCGCATTTCACGCTCGCCCAATTCTTAGTCTACTCAACATCTAATGCAATATATATGCTTTACCTGACAATCGCCCCATTACATGCGACCCCCATACATCTTGGCTCCATTGGCATAAACATCCATATTCTCACATTGTACAAAATCAGGAAAGTCTTTAATATTAATTGCAAAAGGGGAGGTTTTAGATTTAGGTGTAGTTTTTCGGCTTTTTACATTACCCTAAGACAAGTTAACACAATATGTATGTCATAGGGAATATATGAAATATATGTTCGTTCTTTTGGCAGGTACTCAACATGGACATTCTCTACTTTCAAGAAAATGGGAGTCCGTGGTCCGACACCATGGGCACTGATAGGCAACATATTAGAGTATAGAAAGGTAAGGGTCATTTGTAGACAATACAGACATCTTATTGTTTTGTACAGCGGATCAGACGTCCTCTATGTCCTAAATGGAATCATAGAATATTGTATTTTATATTACAACTCGATATTGATTGCTTATAATTATTTGTTCTGCCAGGAAGTGATAGTTAAGCACTTAGAATGGACAAAGAAGTACGGAAAAGTGTGCGGGTATGTCTGTATTTGCGTATTTGGAAATTATTTTATTATTATTCAAATCATACGTCATGATACAAAATAACCAATCGAAGTATGTATTTGCAACTAGTCACAGTAAATGTCATGAAAAATTAATTTCGTGAATATTGTGTATCCGTAGTAAAAATATTGACGGTTCATACTATATTGTCTGTTGAAATAATTATATCAATTGTGATATCTATCTCATCTGATGATGCAATGATTACAACGTGCATATTCCCATTCGATGCGTCATTAAGATACAAATCTCAAATCAAATTTAAATTGATATGTTCTTGTATTTATGTTCCTCCTTTTTTTTGGAAATTTATAATTCAGAATCTATGAAGGACGTAGTCCAACGTTACTCGTCACGGACCCTGAGATGTGTAAACAGATATGTGTAAAACACTTTTCGTCGTTCAAGAACAGAAAGGTAATCACAAGCTGGATGCACACTCAATAAATTTGCGTCGCAAACCTGTACACAGAAGTGGGCTGTAACAGCTTTCAGTTTGTATAAGTAAAGTTAAAGCTTTATGAATGCACCGAACTTGAATGTAATGTAATGTTATTAGCCTCGCCTGTTATATATAATTATTGTTCCCGAGTCGCTGTTATTGGCCCAGATCGAAGGGTGTGGCCATGAACAGCCATTTGCGGAAGATAATATGAGTGGTTTAAAGTAGCGTTCATACAGTGCTTGGTTTGGGCCTGACAATAATTGCCACGTGATTACACAAACACATTTGCTAAATTTATGAATTCGAATGAGAGCTATTACTGCCTTTCTTATGGTCCGATCAAGTAAGAAAGGTTTGTGCATGTGATGTGAAAGCGCCGAAAAACCAGCGATAATTTAGCCTAGATTTTCTTTGGAAAAAATGTACAATGATGCACAAACGCCTCGGCATATATCCTCCGCGATTAATTGCTTTGTGTTTTCATTTATCCGGTTGAAAAACAGAATACACTAACATGAGTATATTGACGAAAATTGTCGAGTGCTCAGCGCCATAGGTAACAGAGCTATGCATATAATAAATCCCCAAAACGAGTTAAAATCACTTTCTGTGGAGTAACGCATTCGAATATATCATCCATCTGTAGCAGTTCAAGTGTCCCGTATGTTATGGCATCGGACATGCATTGAGTAATAAACGTGAGTTATTTAAAACAAAGAAAATGCCCGGAGGAATATGTAGGACAATTCCTCTGCAGAACATGCACAACTGAAAATCTATAAACTTAAGCCGCAGGCTCCACTCCTGGTGGTGCCCTTCCGTCAATTCCTTTAAGTTTCAGCTTTGCAACCATACTTCCACGCTGGGAAATCTAGAGCAGAATCGATGAAGTTGAAAAATAGAGCTAGCCGGAGCTGCGCTTAAAGTGGCAACAATGGCGGACTCTTGTAACGCGCGATTATATTTTTTTGAATATTTCTGAATAAGATTTATTTACAGTACTGTATACAACGTTCATTGCTACGTGGTATTACAATAGGTGATTTCCGTTCAACTGCGAGATCTCGTGAAATGCATGAAAGACGCGCGTCGAACGTCTGCCGCAAAAATCAAACGATTTGATTTTGAACTAGAATTTCTTTTTTTCGTAGCTCACATCGACCGGCCGATCTTCGACAGAGGAATATTGCTTTCGGATACCCTTACTTAATCGAAATTGTGTATCATCAAATGTGTACAGCTGTTTTTACGTTCGATTTCACGCATAACGCGTGATTCTCGCAGTGAACTGAAAATGGTCTATTATTAATCATAGTGTTATTGTTGGCAAGTGAGGTAACATTTCCCACTCTTGTCAAGAAAAATTTAATGAATATATTCTCGCCGTTATTATCTCAAAGATGCAATGGGTACCGAAAAAAGTCGCACGTAAACCAAATCGCACAAAACCAACTCGACGAATACGAGTTCGATTTCAAACACTGGTGATTTCGATCTTACGGTATCGGTGTTGTCGATTTCGATGTAAAAGTGTCGATGACGACCTTGATTTGTGGGTCATTTCAATACGTTTTCAAACTGAACGTATATATCAGCACTCCACACGCCTATGATTTTTAAAGTTAATCAGCAGTCTGTTTATTACCTATTCAAATACTTTATTTTTGACGTTACCGAACTCATCAACAATCATTCATTCCGTTTATTGAAATGAACTAACGTTACTCCTGGACAGGTATACCTGCAATAAGTAAAAAAAATGTCTAGTGAAATCCCCGCAAACCCCGTCCAACAAAATTGCAAAATGATTACATGTATGCATTAGAAGTACGTGGCCGGTACGATTATATACATTTTGTTGTTCGGGCGAGTTGGTTTTGGTGCGGACTAACCTTAAATCGTTTGCAATAACACGCCAACTATATCATGGAATTGCTATGGTTTCTTCCAGAACCATCGTCTAAATAGCAAACCAATGGATTCAGAGTTATTACATCTTGATTATGAGCGTTGGAAGGTTGTACGGAAAACGCTGACCCCTTCTTTCAGTCGCTCCAAAATGTCACTGGTAAGTGTTGTGATGTACACCTAACCAAATAAGTGTTAACGTCGTTGGATTAAAAAATTTGTTTGACAGAATATAATACTTCACAATATATATATATTTGTGTCTAGGCTTTACAAGCGTGCTCAAGTTGGCACCGAATAATCGTTAAATACAACGTCTTAATTGTGTCAACAGTTTTTAAACAAAAGTCATTTCGTTAGTAAAATGCAAACAATCACGAATTAATTTGTAATTTTATAATGACTAGTTGATTTCACTAACAGTATTTTAAAATTGAACTTGTAATAAGGTTCATATGTAGTAGGGCTCCGAAACAATAACAGATGAACCATTTCACAAAATAATTATAAGAATTTTATGCATGCACACTAGCCTTTTTATTTGTCCATGGACAGCAAATATGCCACTCAGAAAATCTAGAAGGATTTATATGTGACAACAAATTTGCTCATGAATATCATTGTACTTTCTAAGTTTGTTTTATTTGGCACGCACCCGAATTCGACATATTGCAGAATGTGTTTCAATAAAGACGATAATCACTTGATCGATTAAGGGGAAAATATTTCTTATATCTGATTTCAAAATTAAAAGGCCTTTCAACTAAAGCTTGCAAACAGTATAGGTACCATTTTAACAGTATTTTGAAAAGATACATATATGGTTATCTTTCAGTTTGTTTGGTGGTTATGTTATGGACACTATTGCAAGTGCTGGATTTGGGGTAGATGTTAGTTCGCAATCGCAACCAAAACATCCATTTGTGGAAAACGCCAAAGCGGTATTCAAAACTGGTGTGTTCCACCCGGTGTTTGCTATTGTGTGTAAGTACATATATGGGGGTTGTTAATTCACCTAGGTTTAAAACATCCCTGGAATATTTAGTTTAGTCTTGCACTGTACTTGGAATAAAGCAATTATAGACATCAATAATATCGCAATATTAAAAGAGCTTAACAGTCTCCTATATTGTCTTTTTTTCCAGTTTTCTTCCCAATTCTTACTCCACTCCTGAATTTGTTTAAGATTCCATTTATTCCGAAAAAAACTATTAGCTATTTTACTGACGTTATTGAGCAGGCTATAAAGTTGAGAGAAAGTGACGAGGATGCTAGCGAGGTAAGTGATATTAAGATCCATTTCAGTGATATTAAATCTGATAAACGAATCAGGTAACGTAGCGGCCTGCCTTGCATAATAGTTCTACATGACCTGTGAATTGCTTTGTCGTATTACTGTACTAATATTATAATGTATTATAATGTAAACTTTTTTCAGAGAGTTGACTTCTTACAACTCATGTTAAATGCCCACGATGTATATGATGAATATGTGAAGAGCGAGGAAGATGAAGAGGATGCTGATGATAAAGGCGAGAACGGAGAGGAATACATTAAAGATGACATGACATCTTCAGTTAATTCGTGTAAGAGATTAAGTAAAGATGAAATAATTGCACAGGTACGTTGAACACAAATTCCTATTCCATCTTCTTCGTAACTAAAAGAATCAGCACGACGAATTATATTTCTGTCTAAAACGATGGCCTGAATGATATTTTGGTAAAACATGGTGATCCAGAAGATGACTTCACGAGAAATGTTTTGTTGGCTCAGGTTTATTATATATATTATATATCCATTTTTATATCCTGCATCTGCATTTCCTTCTCTTCTCTTCCCTAAATACTTTATTTCACAAACCTTACATACTTCTACACTCTTGAACTAGTGTTCTATCTAAAATTCAATGGTGTTTCTAAACTTTCAAATCACTAATTAACCAAGTCATCAGTCATCAGTATGCTCGCCAGTCATGCTACTACCTAATGAATGATCTCATCTTATTACATCAGTCTATTGTCTTCCTGGTTGCTGGATATGGAAGTATCCACGCCGCGATGTCATTGGTGTGCTATAATTTGGCAACCAATCCGGAAACGCAAGAGAAGTTACAGAGAGAAATTGATGAGGTCATGTGTAACTATGACACTGTTGGATTTGAGGCAGTCAGCAAGATGAACTATTTGGATATGGTAATTTCAGAGACATTCAGAATATTTCCCCCTCATCGCAGGTATGTAGTGATATTTATAGTAGCAACCATTTGACAATTTTCAAAATCATCTATGAAACGTTGGGATTTATGATATTTTCATATTTCAGAACCAGCCGATTACATTTTGGCTATGTGACATTAATTTGAGAAGCATATTAGTTAATTCTGCGAAATGGGAGCTCTGAAGATTATGCTCAATACAGTTGCATTACTAGGAATATTGCATTACCTGAGCGACGATAACTGTATTCGTATTATATGTTCTTTTCTTTAACTTGTACTCATAGACTGATTCGCGAATGCAACCAAGACGTTAATATTAATGGGATAAATATCCCCAAAGAAATGACTGTGGTCATCTCTCCTTATGTCATCCATCATGATCCAGACAATTATCCAGATCCAGAGAAGTTCATCCCAGAAAGGTGTGTATAAACAAATTTACAAAAATAGTATATTATTTTCATTTGGTCTTTCAACGTGCTGTACGTGTGGGGTAATGACAAATTATATTTGAGTTGTGATCATGCAATGTTTGTTTGCGTTCAACAACACGCTGTTTCGAGCCACCATTTTTCTATAACCAAAACGTTTCTTCTGGAATGCATATTGTTAGATATAGGCTCGTAATTTGCGTGTACTTATATTTATCCAATTGTGATGTCTGAACAAAACTTGAACGTCATCAAAGCGGGGGAATCGTCACCTACGCATGTGTCAGGTGGTCTAGCGTGTCATTGTTTACAAACAAGCGTCTACCCATGAGCCTTTGCGTTCTTAGCGTGTGTTGTTATCATCGCTTGGAACTCAATTCCCGCGCGTGCTCAGGTGACGACCCTCCTGCTTTAAATAAACTAGTAATAAAATTATTCTTTCACATACTTCTTCATTATAGATTCACTAAAGAAGAGAAAGAGAAGCGACATCCATATGCCTGGATACCGTTTGGTGCTGGACCTCGTAACTGTATTGGTATGAGATTTGCATTGATTGAAGCAAAAATTGGATTGGTTCGTGTACTGCAGAAGTTCACCTTTGAACCCTGTGCAGAAACTGAGGTACATACCACGTGATAAGGAATATATCTATTTCCCCCACTTAGGCGGTTATATTTTAGCTGGCGTGGTTTGTTCTATAAATTATATTTTATATTTAATTATTGTCAAGAGAGGGTTTCTTTTAATATAAAGACTAATAGTATAATTGTATTTAGATTTTGGAAGAGGTCAGGATTTTATTGCCATTTTGGTTGTTAAATCATTCAAACCTAAAACGTTTATCGTCAACATTCATAAAATACATAAGTAGGGTTACATTTATTGAAACATGAACCACTCGATTATATGTTTGGGAGAGTTGGTCCAATTGCTATGAAGATATGGATTTTTGGATGATTCGTCACCATTTTAGGTATAACTAAAATGGTTATGGACAAATTTTCATGACATTTATGTTTACTTTTGCAATGAAAATCAATGAATTAGATTTTGTCAGAGACAATTGAAAATAGTGTTAATGCAGACATAATTATAATTAAAACAAGACAAAAATTCATGGCGCTTGCAGAGAGAAAAGTGCAAAATATAAACACACACAATCAAATGGAATAAAAACAACGTTCAAACTGTAAATACAATGGATTATTTATTTATTTATTTATTTATTTATTTATTTTTCATTTACAGAATCCTCCTGTGTTTGGTAACCAACCTAAGGTGTCTCCACCAAATGGTATTAAACTCAGAGTTAAATCACGAGAATGAAATCATTACTTCTTAGTTTAACGATGATTTGTGTCTTATAACGTATATTATATAATGTTTTTGTCATTCTTTAATAGTGTATGCATGCACAATATAGCTAGAATTATAAGATGTTTGGATGGATGTAGTTAGCTGAGTTTAAATATCATCACGGTGTTATGATAGCGACTTTACGTTTGCACATTCGGTTCACACCGACGCTGTTGCACTATTGTATGGAATCAACAACTTTCATGTTTAGGGTAAAGAATAAGGGTATAAACATATATTCAAGGAATTTGATAACTAGATTGTTTACTTATTATATTTAGTAGTGGCAACTTTGCAAGGCTTTAACAGAGAGACACATGCCTTGTAATCACGTGATCGTGCCAACGACGGTGGTGATTGGCTGATCGCATGTTTACCCTGTCACGCCTTGGAGACTTGACTTTTAAGATAGTTAAGATAGAGATTGTGTAACCTTCTGTAAGAGGAGAGAGAGGGGGAGGAAGAGAAGGAGAGAAATGGGTGAATAAAGCTGGACTTATACTGCACAATATAGTTACAATTATAAGATGTTTGGATGGATGTAGTTAGCTGAGTTTAAATATCATCACGGTGTTATGATAGCGACTTTACGTTTGCATATTCGGTTCACACCGACGCCGTTGCACTATTGTTTAGAATCAACAACTTTCATGTTTAGGGTAAAGAATAAAGGTATAAACATATATTCCAGGAATTTGATAACTAGATTGTTTACTTATTATATTTAGTAGTGGCAAGTTTGCAAGGCTTTAACAGTGAGACACATCCCTGGTAATCACGTGATCGTGCCAACGACGGTGGTGATTGGCTGATCGCATGTTTACCCTGTCACGCCTTGGAGACTTGACTTTTAAGATAGTTAAGATAGAGATTGTGTAACCTTCTGTAAGAGGAGAGAGAGGGGGGAGGAAGAGAAGGAGAGAAATGGGTGAATAAAGCTGGACTTATACTGCACAAAATAGTTACAATTATAAGATGTTTGGATGGATGTAGTTAGCAGAGTTTAAATAGCAACACGGTGTTATGATAGCGACTTTACGTTTACACATTCGGTTCACATCGACGTCGTTGCACCATTGTTTATAATCAACAACTTTCATGTTTATGGTAAAGAATAAGGGTATAAACATATATTCCAGGAATTTGATAAATAGATTGTTTACTTATTATATTTAGTAGTGCCAACTTTGCAAGGCTTTAACCGTGAGACACATCCCCGGTAATCACGTGATCGTGCCAACGAGGGTGGTGCTTGGCTGATCGCATGTTTACCTTGTCACGCCTTGGAGACTTGGCTTTTAAAATAAAGAGTTTGTAACCTTTTGTTAGATGGGGAATGAAGGAGAGAAATGGGTGAATAAAACTGAACTATCTGTAATGAACTAATGTGTATTCCTTTGGGTCGAATCTTGTATCTCTACCTGTAAGTGTTATCAGCCAAGCGAGACAAAATTCCCAGATCCATGAACACGAACCCCTGTTCAAAACCCCGAGTGTCACTAGATGTAATATCTGATTCTGTACATATTTCACATTTGGTTACATGGGTCTTATACCGCCAATCAGCAGTCGTATCTGTCGTTATCGTGCTGGCATAATGACGTGTTTCATAGTATATTTTATAGTATATAGGCTATATCTGAAGAAAAGAAGAAATTGATACATCAGTACCTTTAAGGTGTCAATTGAGCAGGGGGTAGTAATAGCTTAAACGACTAATAAATAATGTAAATGGTCTATAATGTAAGAAATATTCGCAGTATCATATATCTGTAAGTTTTATGGTCAGAACAATTGATACGAATAAAAGTCTCCATCACTCTGGTACGGGAAAATCGTGTATGCAAAAGGTTACTTGCTCGAAAACTACTATGACGCAGATTTCGGGACGTGACTGCGTTGTGTGATTTTTTGTAGATTTCTGCGTCAGCGATCACGTAAAAATATAACGGAGACAGGCCTTCAAGTCTTATGGAGGTAGTGAAAGGTATTTATTAACTTAACCAATGGCAATTCCTGCATAGAATGACGCCATATTGGGAAGAAAATTTAAAATACGGACACATACATTAATAGAATTCTCACTTGACAGGTTGTTGGAAATATGCACTGCAAATGCACATATCAAATAGTCACAGCAGTTTCTCAAAATCATAGTTTCAGAGTACACAGCATGCATCCCAATGTATTTAAGCTACTTGGCAGAGAATTACGCCATATTGGGATGAAGCCTGTACAGAGTTCACCACTTGAGGGCGCTTTCCCAATATCTGCTCATATCGAATGCATTGAGTCAGATACTTTGTAAAGGGTTAGCATACATTAAATTGTGTTTTTTTAAAAAAAACAAGATTGTTACATAAAAAATAAATAAAAGGAATAAATAAGAAATAAAAAGTTCATGGTCATATATGGATGGATTTTGATAAAAAAAATATAGTGGGAGAAGTTCATTGAAAATTGAAATGATGACTATATAACGTAAAACAATGGTTTGTGTGTGAACAATAAAATGTTTACACGCTCAGTGTACAAGTTTCTTCAGGCCATTTCCCTAAAATATGTGACAGCAGGTTTTAATCAATTCGTCAACAAAGAACACAAAAGATTGACCCGCACTTTGTTGGTGGTCCACGCTGAGCCAAAACGCTACTTTTTAGACCTTACCACATAGATTTGTAAACACACAGCTGCCGTTAAAACACTCCAGTAAACATAATCTATTAGTTCATGGTATCTATTGAACTGGAGTACTAATCATGTCCGGGGAATTCTTTTAAAGTTTGAATCTGGGTGACAAGTCTCAACAGGAACGTCACCGGGCAATTTCCACGTAATGCCACATGAGTGCATTTATATGCTATAACAGTCTCTCGGACCTTATGGCCCTCGCTTGAAAAATGCCTTCGGCATTTTGTTATAACACCTACAGCGTTTGAAAATAAGTGACTCTTTATTAGGCCCGAGAACTGTCGACAGTCAAAAAAAAATCATTTCACAGAAAAAGTAAATGAGCACATATGTTTTCACTTCACTTAAAGTGGTGGAAATTGCTTTGACTGTAATTAAAAATAACGACTACAAGTACTTTGGCAACTTTCTACCTTCTAATTAAACCTTTCACTATTAGAATCCAGCGAATATGCAAAAATAACAATTAGACGTATTGTATTATAGTAAATATCCCTACAACCTCAAATTCGCTAAATTTAAACATTGTGAATACTTTTTTCTCATTACTGACCTCACAAAATAAAGGGGAATCTTTCAAACCCAGGGATTGCACCAAAGAATCATGGGACGCTATTGTTTATGTTCTTAATCTATTCTATAAAACGCAAAGGCTCATGGGTAGGCGCTTGTTTGTAAACAATGACGCTCTATGGTCATCTGACACGTGCGCAGGTGACGAATCCCCCGCTTTAACTACTTTCAGTTGCAGACAGCTAATACGTCTTTTCGACAAGTTGTTGATTTTCAGGCTTTCCAAATTTATACATATCAACTGTTCACGTAAGTTTTCAACGAACATTTCCGGTTTTCGACGATTACAACATTTCAACTAATTTTAACAATGTCTTTTTCAACTTTTCTTCCTTTTTTGTTATTAGTATGCAACTGAAAATCAAATTAACGATTACATGCATTTTGACATCACGAATCAGGCCACAATGTAAAAATGTAAATGTAGACAACATGTAATTTTGACTTATGAAAAGCACGAGTTAGTTGACTGGCTGACTGGCTGACTGGCTGACTGACTGACTGACTGACTGACTGACTGACTGACTGACTGACTGACTGGCTGAAATTGAAATATATAATAAATGCAAATGCACATATTAGATCGTGGTAAGTGAGTTCATTGAAAATGGAAATATGAGTGTCTGCATAAATCAGTTCATGGTAAGTGAATTGCATCTATTCAAAGGTAATGTTGATACATCAACTATTCAGCTCGTGTGTACGCAACATTTGCGTCTTTCTAATCAATCGATTTTTTTCTATCGCAAACAATCCTGAGCTACAGCCAACAGATGTAAAAAAAAATGCACGATAGCATTACACACATTTACAGGATCACTTCATTTGGCTTTGCACATTTGTATTACGAATACGAATTGAATTTTTACAAATACAAATAAAAATTTCACAAATACAAATATTAACACAAATGAAGGTTTCATAACCACACATGGAGATTCTACAAGGTTTTGTGAATATAAATATGTAATTTATAAATATGAATGTAACTTTTTACACATAAAATACTCGGCCTTCCATAACCGACGGTAGACGGCTGATTCTAGTCGGCTGACAATTTTACTTTTACCACAAGGTAAAATTGCGGGTAAGACGCTGATATAAGGCTCACAGTGCTCCGTGGTCACAGTTAAAAGTCGGCCGACTGAGAGCGAGTATAATTTGTTGCAAAAATACAATCTTGGTATTTTCTTTATGAGTAGACTTCTACCTTAAAGTATCAAAAGGTGTGCAGGTTTTATTGTAGTATGCTCACGGAAAATGCTCGTTTTCCCCCTGTTCTTCCCACGGTCTTTACCTTAAAATGAACAATATGTGGCTTTGTTAAAGTTTGTATCACTGTCAGAGCGCCCTCATAGAGTATCCATATCGAGGCAATCCCATGCTGCCGGCCGGAAGTTTGAATTATTGACTGGAAGTTTGTGATTGTGTGGACGTCTTTGTTTTTCTTGCTTGACCAATCCCTGTACTTTCCGTTGCACAATGAGCGACTGGGAGGAGGAAATATCCAGTGATACAGCAGTATACGGTGGTAGTTATGATGAAACTCCACAGACTTCAGGATACAGAGGTAGCCGGGGTAGCCGTGGCGCATTTGGTCGAGGCTTGCGTCGAGGGACTTCGTCGTCATGGAATGGTTTGAACTCAGGCCAAAATCGTTCAGATAGTTTTAAAAACTGGAGGGACCCTCAGCCGGACAGTTCGAACTGCTCGACACCAGACTATATTCGGCCGAGAGAATACGGCCAGTCTGGTGGATCACAGTTCCGTGGCCGAGGACAAGGGTTCGGTCGCGGTGCTGGTTTTGGTAGCCAGCATGGTGGATTCGGGTCACGATCCCGTGATGGGTCAAATGCCAAAACAATTCACGTACAAAATTCCGAAGTCGGAAAAATCATCGGTAAGTGCCTTATAATACTGGTATTTCTTGTTTCATAAAGACGGTGGGTGGGCAACAGTTTCGAAATGTACCAGGAAATGTAACAACTGTTTTTACTGGTAGTTCAAATACAAATGTGGTTTCACAGTCAATATATTTGTGTATGCTGCTTGGATTAGTAAATAAACAAACCCACTGAAAATATTATCACTTGTAACCAAAGTACCGTAAATGCATTACAAGTTCACTGGGTTTTAATTTTGCTATTTTCGCCGATAAGTAAAATCCGCTAAATGAAATCTTATGTGAACATGTAAAATAACAATAAAACTTGTTTTTTCCTTAACAAATTCTTGAAATTAAAACACAGTGAATGTGCTCAAAGCATCAAAATAGTGAAATTAAATGTCAACGAAAATAATTGGTTTTACAGTAATCTCTGCCGATACTGTGAAGTTACCAAAGATTCAAAAGATGGGGTTTGCAAAGCGAGAGAACCACAACATCACTAAAAGTGCTAATGTAAATAAGTGACTCTGTGAAAGAACTGGTTAAGTGTCACTTTTGAAAGGAACTATAAACACTTTCAAGTTCTAATAATTTATAACAGCAAATTTTTTTCTGCATTATCAAAATTACATATTTTTTTGAAAGTCAGCGTCTGTTCATTTTTAATTTTTGTTTGATATTATTAATTTTTTATTTGTGGCCAACATAGTTTGTCATGTTTATTTTTGTGCCAGCAACTTACCATCAGGGCCAGTATTTTTTTCCATGCAATCCTCACAAGTTATCATCCCATTGTGATCATATATGTCCTATATAAGTATTGTTAGTTTGGTTTTATTTCTCTGCTAGCAGAATGGTTCTAAATTAACCTAGTGAGTGGGTAAAGTTACCTAGAATGTCTAAATAAATTCTTTCACAGACTTGTGAATTTCAAACCAGGGGAAAGCAGTACTGAGATCATAAATAGTGACTCTTAGCGAAAGTTGATGTGATCCTGTACTGCCCAAGTGCATACTTTGCAGTATTCTCTTGATGACTCTTTTTCCACCTTGTAGTAATAATTTAATGAGAGATTATAATATACTAAAATTGTTTTTGAAACGTGCAAAGATTTGCATCTATTGACTATTTCTGTCAATAATAAACAATATAAACAAAGAAACAATATAAACAAAGAAACGTGACATCATTAAGCGTCATTTGGCAATGAGTTTACCCCATATATATAGAAAATTTGAACGTTCAATGAGTCCTGATACAATTTGAAATAAGTGCTTAAACATCATTTTAGGAAAGAATCATTTCTATTGTTGTTGGTGCTGGATGTATATTATGAGGTTATTACGATAATGCCTCAAAGTATGCTTGAATACAGTACAGCGGGAGTATCGACCTGCGTGTAGCGGAGGTCGATGTGATGACGTACTGTCTGAGTACATACTTTGAGGTATCCTCGTAATAACCTTGTTATTGTACATTTTTTCCTTCCAAGAAGGATACATCATGGGAGTGCCGAAATCCAAAAGTTTGGAACAGAATCAGCAAACTTGTTTATGTGAAGTCTGGTCTAACCCTGGTGGCAGCCATGTTTGTTTTTATACACTTAAGTGCGTAATCATTCCATATTTGAAAATTCATTTCCTTATATGGTAGGACAAAAGTACCTTGTAAAATAGCGCAGACTTACAGCCGGCTGCAACTTATGGTGACAGATGTAAAATAATACTTTATAATATGTGCATATTACTGTTTTTCAGGTCGAGGTGGCAGTACAATACGAGAATTACAGGAATCCAGCGGTGTTAGAATCAAAGTAAGGAATATTATATTTATCCAGACGTGTTCACTGTGTTTGTACATGTACTGTGTAAATGTTATGTGGTATACGGTGCACTTCCGTACATTTGTAATGCTATTCACAGAAGAAGAAATGTTGCATTCTTTTCCTGTGGGAGAGACTGAGAAAGAAGCTTCCAGGTGAAACCATGTTTCTGTTGCATGTGACTCTTTATGTAGATGCAGATTGCAAACTGCTACAGTAAAGTGCTACTGTTGTGTATTTGTACAAGTATGCAGAGTTAATCACTTCAGATACAGTGTAGATAACTTATAAATCAGCAGTGACATAGCTACGGTACATCCTGTGAAATGAGTAATTTTCACTGGGTTTAAATTTCGCATATTCAGTGGGTTTTAAATTCACGGTTTTATCATTTAGATAACGTGTTCTATGCTAAATTTTATATATTCATTGGGTTTTAATTTAGCGCATTTACCAGTCAGCGAAATAAGCAATAATTAACCTTTTTACAGTAACTGTTAGATATGTTTCATTTTCAACTATTGAAATACTGGTAGATGGTCAAGGGTAGGATTCAAACCCTAAACGTCAACCACAACAGAGTTGAGTTGAGTTGAGTTGAGTTGAGTTGGTTTTATTTCACCAGAAAATATATAATAAATAATATACACAATAATAATTATTATAATAGCAGTAATTCTGGTGAGGACCACAGATATAGTTCATACAAACTACCCTAGTCTGAGGCCCCATAATACCGATGTTATTATTTAAATGCATAGCATACTTAACTTAAAGATAAATGAACAATAATTATATACAGACTTTTGAACATGGTACGTTTACACATTCATGAGATACAGTTTTAACGTATTTTTAAATACGTATCTGCTTTTGATAATTTTTATGGAATCAGGAAGTGAGTTCCAGTTTTTTTGCTGCTGTATAGGTGATACTGTGTTGATTAGTAGTACTGTAAGATTCAATCTAGGAATATAATAATTGGAACTACTAGCTTGACGTGTTGCATAGTTATAAGGAAAAGGTTTAAAGTAGTGGTCAACCATATGGGCAAACGAATTCTTATTAAGATCAAAAACAAACAGACAGGTGTGAAACTTACTGAGTTTATAGATGTCTAAAATATTTAGTTTTTTAAATAGAAGGACCGTGGGGGCAATCTGAAAACATTATCAAGCGAACAATTTTTGGTTGATTTTAGCAAACCTTTCCACAGCCATGGCTTATTGGCATGTGTTTTGTTCATGTTAGCTGTTTTTTTCTTCAGGTGCTCAGAGGAAATAGTGTGAAAAATGTCATAGAATGTGTTATACGCTTTGTTAGGATCCAAACAGTCATATACGGGTTGCCAAGAGACTTTGCCTAAATCGGTCAAAAATGCTTCCGAGTTGTAATTGTAAAAATCGAAAATGCCAGATGTAGATTTCAATTTGAATACGTGATGTACCGGTAGGTTTTTTATGGTGCCAAAGATCGGATAGTGATCAGTAACGTCGTTTTCGATAACCCCACACTCAATAAAAGAGTCGGAGATATTAGTTAACAGGTGATCAATGATAGTATTTGATGTGTCAGTTACTCTGGTGGGGCTGTTAATCAATTGAGTGAAGTTATATAAATTTAGAAGTGCAAAACAATTAGTAGCAGATGGGATGTTAGTAGATGTGTCAATGTTAAAATCGCCAAGAAGAATACATGATTTACCTTTGGCCGACAACTGGTCAAGACATTCTTCCAAGCTAATTAAGAATTCGTGGTAAGGAGTGTTAACATTAACGGTAATTAACATCTACAACCAACCTTTTGTTAATAATGGTAGTTTCCACAAGCATCAATTCACAGTGCAGAATTTTGATTGTATCTGCGCTTTCAAAAGACAGAGAGCTGTGTATATACAATGCAACACCTCCACCCAGCGAGTGTTGTCGATTGCTTGTAACTAGAGTGTATGATGGAATGTTGTAGAGGGAAGAATTAGAAGTTGAATGCAACCATGTTTCAGTTAATCCCAAAAATAAAGAGCTTTGTTTTGTAATATTCAAAAAGGAAATTAATTCATCGTAGTGTTTTCTAAGGGATCTGATGTTGAAATGCATGAAAGAACACTGGTTTAGTGAAATATTATGAATAAACTGTTCAACTGAGAAAGATTGGCTGTTGCGATTATTATGATTAGTGTTTCTATTTACATGGGTATCCATTAAAATGGTGATAGACAGCAATTAAAGTACAAAAACTAATTACATTATGCGCTGGACATCAGCGAGCTTGGTTATACGGACTGCAGGATCTCCAATGTTCTTTTTGACGAATATTTTTCCATTCATCGACCATATAAACCTCCACTCTTTGGATTTACGTTGTTTGTTTGCATTATAAAATAGTTCCTTATTTTCTTTGGTGAGGTTTTTGTTTATGTAGATCGGCGCTGCTTCTTCAAAACCAATGTCGCGAGTGTTCTTTCCCTTTAGATTTTTCCTGGCATTGTAGATTTCATTTCTTGTTGTGCGCCTCATAAATTTTACTATAATTGTTGGTGGACGGTTGTTTCTGTTTTTGCGGGGGAGTCGATGTGATATATCAATGTCGTTGGGTGTGATGGTGACACCAACGACCTCCGCTACCTTGACTGCAATGTTATCAGTGTTCTCGACATCGGTCACAGGTATGCCTGAAATTTCTAGGTTGTTTCTGCGTGAGTATTGTTGCAGTGTTGCAAGTTCCTCTTTTGTTTCACTCAACGATTTTGTTAGGCGTTCGTTTTCAGTACGTAGTTGAATGATCTGCGTTTTGAGCTCATCAAAACAATCACAGACAAAGGTAGCAGATATCTGGAGTTCTGTCAGTTTGCTTTGCATGCCTGCCAAGCCATCCATTTTCTTTGTGCGAGTTGACAAAGCTGTTAGTATGCTGTCCAGTTTCATACCTTCGCTAACGTCGAGTGAAGGTGTTGTTGGTAGGTCTATTGATGGGGTACCAGTTGTGCTTTTGTCCGCCATATTGGTAGCCGGTGATAGCACTGGATCTTGGTTGAGTGGAAATCTTTGGTTTTCACACTTTTTGCACAAATTCAAATCCCCTTGGCATAGCTTCACTCCATGGGTTTTACGACAGTCATCGCAACGCATTTTGCACAGTAAAATTTGCAGAAAAACAGGATTAGTTTTACTTGGAACGGAGAGCCGACGTGAGACACGTCCTACCAAGGTGCATGCGCAGACCACAGGTTATTTTAAAGGTTATTTAAATGCTTTCTATTATACCAAACTGATCACCAAATTTAACAACTGCGTTTTCTTTTTACAATACATTCTGAGTCTGAGTAGAGTCTGAGTAGAGTCTGAGTAGAGTCTGAGTAGAGTCTGAGTAGAGCCTGTAACGACTGAGGTATTACGAATTCCGATCAAGATTCTCAGCAAAAATGTGCTTTAGAATAATCATAATATGCATTCTGGGGTTCCGCTAAATTAGCCATAGTCGCTTGTGCTACATCAATTTGCTTAGCAAATTTCATACTGTGGTTTAGCATCTTCAGAAATGTGTATACTATATAATAATAATAATAATTTATTAACCTATATTGCACTTTTTACAATAAAACTGATCATGAGCATATTACAAAACAAGTATTTTTTGTAACATACACTTCATATCAAGCAAAATGTTTGCAATGTTTAATTTACATTTCTGTGGGTATTGGCATGTTTTTAAATGATGAGCATTTTTGCAGAATAATTCCTGGTTTATAATTTGGCTTATCCATTGGTTGCAAAAGTAACACAATGTATTGTAGCCGAATCTAAATAAAATCTGCTATTGGTGACAGGTGAAGAGTTATTGGAAACTCTGGCATGTCTATGTGCTAGTAACACAGCACATAGACATTCGGCTTCTAATACGAGGGTACAATACAACAGAGGGGATGCGGCTTCTACTAGAGCATCTACACATATGAGAAATGATGAATTTTTGGTTCTCAATTATACAAAAATACTGGGTGCGACTTATATCAGGGATGCGGCTTCTAATACAGATTTTACAATACTATCTTTGTTCTAGCTACTACACCATGAAGTACATAAAGGTCGTTTTGCTGTCAGCAGTTAATAAAACTGTCAATTTACGTATTTCCTACTCGTCATGCACAAAACAAAATCCATTTCTTTTTATGTTTTCCACGAATGCATGTCCATCTTCTAATAAAGTCTATAATTAGACTTGACGCCAGTTTACCAATATCAAAAACAGTATCGTATATAATTTTTCACAGACCTAGAATTGACTGGAAAAAAGTTCACAGCGAGAGAGCAGAAAATGAAGCAAGAAAATGGGCTGGTAAGTGACTACACTTCTTAGTATTTTGAGGCAAATTATGCCCCTACATGTCTAGCTTTGTACTATATCAGTTGGTGTTTTACCAACCTGCTGATGTTCATCGGAAACTAATCAAATCACTTGACTTTTCCAGGGTTTGAGCTTCTAGTACAGATATATTAAAGCCAAATTCCCTTGATGCCTAAGATTTTAGCTTAGTGCCAGCTGATACATGTATACCCCAAATTATTTGTTTATGTTGAGACATTTTTATCAAATTTGGTGTTTAAAGTGAGTGCCCTTTCAACTCTGATGATCATGCCTCTGTGTTCTTCACAAGGGGGTTCCGGCAGTTAGCATCTCCTCCCTCAAGCAGATAATAAGCAAAGCATATAATAAAACAAGAAACCAGTTTTAATTAGTAGATACGTGTACCACTGGACCACTATACAGTCAAATGACAGGAGTTATTGTTATAATAATTTCATACCTTATCGTTGGGAGTGCAGAGTTTAATATGTCGCTACTATTTTAACAAAATTCAAACCATGCTGAAATTTAAGCAAACAAATCAAATATATACCCCCTAAAATACCACCAACCCTACCCTTTGTTTCTCTCTCAAAACTAAAGTTTCTTGTGCAATTAAAACTGCTATTCCTTTAATAGAAACATTATTCCCTCTTAAACTGCACTGATGCTTAATTAGTCTTGTTGTATATTCTCAAACGTATATTGTATGTTAATCACTTGGTACAACGTTCATGTTTGACTTTTGCTCCGTTTTCATTATTTTATTTATGCCTTTTCATTGGGGTTGTGTTTCTGACAGTGAATGCATTTATTATACTACTAATTGTCCTTCTATACTGTGACACAATCTTTCATTTTTTGACAGTTTCATCACTATTTGATATTGATATAAAGGATAAATGTACTTCTCATATACATGTAATTCTTTTAAATTTGTTTCCAGGTCTTCCAACATTGAAGAAAAATTTCTATATTGAAGCGCCCTCTGTGGCAGAAATGACACCTGAAGAGGCGGAAGAGTTTAGGTGTGTAAATTGGAAATAAAAATCTAATTATAGAATAATTTTCAATTAACTTCTATGTATATTAATCATATAAATATGTTCACAGGCGGGATAATATGGATATATCTGTGAGTGACCTGTGTGAGAATCCAAGAAATATACCAAATCCAGTGAAAACGTTCGAAGAGGCATTTGAGCATTACCGTAAGATCCCAGTTTATCATCTTTGAATATTATAAAATTACTATATGTTAAAATTGTGTGTTAAATTCACTACGTTCAATTACCCACCATAGACTCCGGTCAGTCAAAATGACTATTTTGAACTGTAGGCATTAATCAGCGATTCTGCCGGTGACGGAGAGATAGAATCCAGGTCAGGGGAAGCCCCATGACCTCAAGATTCTTTTACCCCTTACGTCACGAACCCACGTGACCGAGGCCACCTGGCAACGCCACAGGTAGCCGTCCATCACTCTTAATTTCTCTCCGCCTCGAGTGGAGATGAAATTTAGCGAGCTCTGCTGGATCGCCTGCTTTTTTTTTTCCTGTCCGGATTTATAGCTTGGGTTGTTGCCGCTGCTCGGCATCCGACATGGTAGCTGGTAGGATAAGTTTTACCTGTTCTTTTGTTACCCTCGTGTTGTTTTCCCCTTTGTGTGTAGTATTTTTCACAGCAAAGAAATCAAAATCCGGCGCCACTACGTAGTCACATGTTGATTTCATGGCGGCACCCTTTACAACTGTAATTCGTTTCCCTCATGCATGTCGTCTTTTATTTTTAATGTATTTAGCAATATTTAGGTGTAATGACAGCACCAGGGCTCGCTGCCGTTTTTCTTTCCGGTCTCCTCGTGTTTCGAGTCGACCGTGCAGTGGTTATATTCAGAATTTACCAGCATAGAAACCGCATCCGAGATACTTTGTCGTAGCTACGTGCGGGTTCCGGGGTTTTTGCGTGAAAGCGTGTTTTTTTCACTGGAGTTCTGAGGCCTGAGATTTTCTTTCAGAGCCATCAAGATCGCTGAGACTGCATGACCGCGTCACAGCAAGGTCACGCGTCCAGTAAACAAATCGGTTATAGTGAGTTGCGTGTTTTGCATGAGTGGAAAGTCCTCACGCTCGGCTACCGGTACTTCATGTACCGGGACGTCGAGTAAGAGGCCCGACGGTGGAGGTACCGATATTTTTCTCGGTCTCCTCCGCTGATCGGAGGGCATCCTCACAGTCAGTTTTTTTTCAGGCGGTGGTTTACCCGATTTTACCGGCTGCAGCGAGGCTGTGCCCCTGGAGGCTTTCCTCCTATGGGGCCCGTTGCGGGTCTCTTTGTGGACCCTTCCTCGCACGGCACCGGGTTTGCCTCCGAGTTGAGGGCTTTGGTCGAAGGACTGTCGGGGCAATTGCGTCCCTGGCAGGCCGGGTAGATCAGACGCAGTCGGAGCGAGCTGTCTCCACTGTGTCCCTTCGGTGGGCAAGCAGGAAGAGACACGAAAGCATGTTTGCATTCAAACACGTCTCTTCGGGGGAACCCCCGTTCCCAGTCACGGCTCTCCCACTATTTTTGGGGGGTGGCCAAGGCTCAGGCTAATTGCACCGGCCCTTCTCTGGATCCGCGGGCACTGAATGCCAACGGGGTGCTGGCAGCCAAGTCTCCGATCTCGGGGCAGGGCTTTCAGGGCAGGGCACGTGTTGACCCCCCCCCCACTTTCAGCCAGCTAGGGTTCATCACGCGGTAACGGTACAACGGTAACGAATTTATCCTTGTGTCCGGTCCCCGCTGTGGGTTTTGACTCCTTTCTTACCGGTCCATGGGCATCCCCAGAGGGAACCGACCCTGTCATGAGACGCACAGTCGAACACACTCCCTCTCACATATTTTAAGTTAGAGGAGACGCAGTTCACTCACGTTGGATACAGCCGGTACTCCGGGCGGTCCCTCAGAGTCTTCCATCTATATGACTCGGTGAGCCACGCTTTTGGGGTGAGGCGGAGTATCATCGATCCCAGTGATACGATGTATATACCCCCACCCTTGATCCTAAAGCGACCACTTAAGGTTGCTTCAACGCTTATGGGATCACAGGCGTCGGGATCCAAAGCAACCCCATCAGCACATCTCTCCCCTGTCCGTCTGAATGCGGAGTGGGGCGCAGAGCATGCAAACGGTGTTGATGGGTAGCGTTGGTCAGCCGCAGAGGATGTAATGCTTAAGGCCCCCGGGTGGGGATAACGTTAGGCAACATTTCCCACTGGACCAAACGCTACCCGGTCGGTGTATTTCGGGATCAGACCCCATAGCGTGGGATGAGACCAAAACACCCACAACCGGATTCCAAGGCTCCTTCCCCAGACCCCGGTACCATGAATTTGGCAAACCGAACAAAGGGGGATAGCAGCGTTCCATGGGTGTCTTTGCCAATTGAGGACGACCCATCTAGCCCTGAGGGCAGAGTTGCTTGAGCGCATTATTATGCGTGCCCAGCACTCTGGTGACCTTGGAGGCAGAACGCACCAGCCTCCTAGACCAGGCGACATTTTTACTGGTGGGCCACCGCACATCTACGTGCGACACCCCTGGCTCGCTTGGCCAGGGCCACTACTGTGCTACGAGACGCGGCCTTAGACGCATGTGTTTTCGCCGACAAGCTGAGCCGGGGTACGTCCCCACCTCAGTGACGCAGACTGGATACCCTCCACCCTCTTTGTTCAGGGAATGGTGGGTACAGTCTCGGAGCTTCGGAGTGCAATGAATCAGAGGGTTCAGATTGAATCTGCTAGCCAGTTGGTCCTGCCATGGGCAAGCGGAGGGCACCCCAAGCACAGAAAACACAACGCCCTAGGCCGTTGCCCGCTAGCCAGAGTCAGCCAGGAGGCAAGCGCTTATACCCTTCCATGGGAGGGAAGGGTAGTGGCATGCCCCCAGGGAGGTAAGAGCCAGGTAGTGGCTCCTCACCCTCTCTGGGCGGATGTCTACCCGGCAGCAGGGGAAGGATGTTTGACGCCCACCTCTGCAACCGGGGGAGACAGGCACGTGTTCGGTGAGTGGCCAGGTCACAACTTAGTGACTACTTCAGGCCTTGGGGAACTCGCCTCATGGGGGAAGGGAGCACCCTCCCCCCTTGCAACTGCCGAACACATGGCCACACATCCCTGTCGTACACAGACTGCGCTGGTGTAGTCCGGTTTGGAGACGGCGGGTGACCGACCACTGGACCTTCCCAGGTGGTGACATCCATTTACGGCATACCGCTGAAATCTCCACTTCCCCCAGTCAGTGTCTCCTCTGTTGGGCACTGCCAGGGGACTCCCGCAAGGCGGAAGCAATCAGACAGGAAGTAGCAGTTTGCTGGGGAAAGACTCCATACACAGGGTACATCAGCCGGAACTAAGTCCAGGCTTCTACCCAAATGTGTTCGTAGTACCAAATCTACAAGTGGCAGGCGTCCAGTTTTGGACCTAGACAGACTGAATCAGTACGTGCCCCTCGATCGGTTCCACATGGAGACCCCATACAGGGTTCTTCTCTCCATCCACCGTTTTGACTGGCTAGCCCCGCTAGATTTAAGCGGGGCCTACCTGCACGTACCGATGCACCTAGCGAGTTGCCATCTCCTTCGAATCGCCCAGCACAGCGCCCTACGTGTTTCACCAGAGGGATAAAACGGGTAGTGCTGCTGCTTCACCAGATGTCGGTACACCTCAATCCGTACCCAGACTACTGGTTACCAACAACCCGGGCAAGGGGTAATAGCCAAACGCATCAGGCTAACACAGGATTTACTTCACCAGCTGGGCTCGTTAGTAAATCAACAAGTCCCACCTTGAGCCAACGCGCAGTTGGTGTCCCTGGGCATGGAGTTTTGACACAGAGGTAAGCTTGGCTTAGCTATTTCAAGCATATTGCTTAGCGCTAAGCAGCCTAGCCGAATTCCTAGTCAGCGTTCCCTCGGTGTCCCTCCGTGAACTAATGCGGATCATCGGAATGATGACCTCAGTTCGAAGGTTCGTTCCCCAGGCCGCACTACGCAGCCGCCCGGTATAACACTTGTTATAACGCCGAGCTCTTCTATGGGAACTAGATAGGCGGGTTTCGATCTCGGACCAAGTGAAGGAAGCCCTGCCCTGGTGGTCGTCACTGACCAACCTCGGGCAGAGGGGCCCCTTGGACCCGCTTGCCACAGGTATGACTCTGGTAACAAATGCCTCCGCCAAGGGTTGGGGAGCGCATCTATTGGACGAACAAGCCCAAGGATATGGCTCCCGCATAGTTTTGGGACCACCATATCAACCGGCTCGAACTGTGAGCAGTGTACAATTAGCACTACCACGCTTTCTACCTGTAGTTCGAGACCACAGAGTCCTGCTCCGCACAGACAACGCAGCGGTGGTCTCCTTCAAGAAGGAGGGGGGACGCATTCCCCATCGTTGTCAGTCCTAGCGGAGCAAAATCCTCCTTTGGTGCCTGGAATACAATGGGGAGCTAACCGCACACCACCTTCCAGGGGTGAGGAACAGTCTGGCGATGCCCTTTCAGGGCGACTCCGTCTCCAGAACACGGAGTGGCTGATACCCCAGTGGGTAGCCTCCAGACTGTTTCGGCTGTGGACGGTCCAAGGTTAGACCGTTTGCCGCACCCCAGAACACCAAGCTCCCGACGTACGTAACACTCCTGCTGACTCCAGGAGCCTGGGCCAGGGTCGCTTTGCTACCCCCCGGATCCACTTAGTTGTGTACGCTTTTCCTCCCTTCCCGCTAGTCCACTGGGCACCGGAGAAGACTTCAACAGGTGCACACCTGCATATTATCATTGGTTGCACCCAATTGGCCGAACAGGGCCTAGTTTCCACTTCTGTCGGAAACGATAGTCGAAACACCAGCAGTGCTTCCGGACTTACCGGACATGCCATCCCAACCAGACGGCGCACTACCACGAGCCCAGCGGGTATCACTTACCCGCATAGAGGCTCTCATTAGACCCGCCCATACGAAAGCTTTATCTGAGCGGGCTGCCAACGTCCTGGCCAGGGCGAACTGGGATTCCACCAATGCAGCCTACATTTCTAGGCTGCGAGCATACACTGGTTAGTGTAGCGGAAGGGAGATTGATCGATACCATCCCTCTATTGGCCAGGTAGCAGGCTCCTTCGTCCACCTGTTTGACGAAGTGGGTTTGTCCTACGCAGCGATCGTTGGCTACAGGTCGGCCTTGTGCCCCACCATTCAAACGTACGGGAACAAGACTAACCGATTGTCCTACTATTAGGAGACTATTTACTGCTTTCCAGACGCTGAGACCCCATGCAAGGGAACTGCCCAACTGGGACTTGTCGGCTGTGTTGTCCACTTTAAGCAGACCGCCTTTTGAGCCTCTCCAATCAGCACCACTCAATTTTTTGAGGTGGAAAATAGTCTTCCTACTGGCTCTCGCCTCAGGTAGGCGCCGGTCGAAGCTAGGCGCGCACTATCCTTTGCGGACGGTTGTGCCGCTTTTATGGGCGATCAAGTTGTACTAAGACACGAATTGGGTTCTCGCCAAGAACCAAATCCCAGGACACGATCCTCAACCGATCGTCATCCCCCGGCTGGCAAATATTGTCAGTCCGGAAGATCAGGAGGAGTTGCTTCTCTGCCCGGTCCGAGCGCTGAGCTGCTACGAGAACTGTACCAGGTTTTCTAGACGGGGAACCAAACACATGTTTTTGTGTTACGGCCCTGACAAGCGGGATAAGCCGGTTTCCCCGACTTCCATCCCCAGGTGGATTACTGCGACTGTACTGGAGGTCTATAATACACTATCCTCCTCAACACAGACCTTGCAGAGACACCAAGTACAAGAACATGAGGTCTGTGCGATTGCTAACTCACTAGCGCTAGCGTCAGGTGCCCCCCCCCTCAAACACATTCTGAGGGCAGGCTTCTGGAGAACGCAGAACGTCTTCATCAACTACTACCTAGGAGACACCCAATCTATTGAGCAGGGTCTCTTCAAGTTAGGCCCCGTCGTAGCGGGTCAGGCCTTGTTTGCTGACCCAGCCCGAACGACTGCAGGGGCCTCTGCGCATAGGCGATAAGTCAGTCTCTGCATTTTTGCGGGCAGATTGTCTGTTCCACTAGCACTTCCTGGAAGCTCCCAGGTTTCGCTTCTGTCGACCTACGCCCTCATGCGAACTGTTTCGGTCCTACTTCAAGCTTATCACCCCCGAGTTCGGCTTGGGTCTAGCTTTCTCGGGCACACCGAACCCTGTCACCACAGCAGCATTGGCTTCTTGCTTCTGGGACAGCACAGGCAAGGTAAGACACCACCCTTATTGGGTCTTAACTTAGGTCTTTGGGTTTGTTTTTCATCCCGGACTGGGGGAAAGTCTTTCATCATTCTCCTTTTTTTTCTGTTTGCTCGGAAAAACCCGCCACCTATCGGTGTCTGACTCTGCCTACAGTTCAAAATAGTCATTTTGACTGACCAGAGTCTATGGTGGGTAATTGAACGTAGTGAATTTAGGCGAGGGTTCTTTGAACCCGCCT
The DNA here is from genome assembly GCF_978046115.1 of Saccoglossus kowalevskii. Taxonomy (NCBI): domain Eukaryota; kingdom Metazoa; phylum Hemichordata; class Enteropneusta; family Harrimaniidae; genus Saccoglossus; species Saccoglossus kowalevskii. The sequence continues at coordinate 13,738,361 of NC_140658.1, forward strand.
ATTCACATAGTTCATACCCACCATAGACTCCGGGTCCCCCCCCCAACCTCCCCACTCTTTCCGTCGCGTTGGTCTAAGTCCTCGAGGCGGAGAGAAAGGAACCAGAGTGATGGACGGCTACCTGTGGCGTTGCCAGGTGGCCTCGGTCACGTGGGTTCGTGACGTAAGGGGTAAAAGAATCTTGAGGTCATGGGGCTTCCCCTGACCTGGATTCTATCTCTCCGTCACCGGCAGAATCGCTGATTAATGCCTACAGTTCAAAATAGTCATTTTGACTGACCGGAGTCTATGGTGGGTATGAACTATGTGAATAGGCGGGTTCGAAGAACCCTCGCCTAATTTAATGACATTTTTGTTCATTTATAGCTGATATTTTAGATGAAATATATAAACAGAAGTTCAAGACCCCGTCACCGATTCAGGTAAATTAGTATTGATGGAATTCAATGAATTAGAGATTGCTGCAAGTATTTTAATTTATGACTGGAATATTCTAGTCGTTTCTAGTGCTTAATTTAGAATCAAATTTATGTTTTAATGCATATTCATGAGTAGAATGTTTATCATGAAACAGCGTGACTACGTGAATTCCTATATCGACAATGAGCTTGACAGTCAACGTAAAAACTAAATGATGTATATATGTGTGATATACATGTTCTACTATAAAATTCTTTTTTTTTTCTTTTTGAAAAATTGACAACCAAAATTTCCCCATTTCTCATATGTGTAGATGTTCTAATAGAAGGTGCATCCTCTCTGTTGCATTGTACTACATGTATTTTAATAGAAGCCGCAGCTTCTAATACAAATTTGACAGTACATGTGACAATATTGGCTAAGATTGAAATATTGTTGTATTCAAGTATGTTTTTACATTGTCTTTGTCTTAAAGTGGTAAAGACCTGCCTTTTAAATCGAATTGTAATAATATAAATAATATGTTACTGATTTTACTGTACAAACTCGCTAAGATTGAGTTATTGTTACTGCAGTGTTCCAGCTTGTGTATACATTGTCTTTGTCTATTGTCTGCAGGCTCAAGGCTGGCCAGTGGCTTTACAAGGTCTGGATCTGATTGGTATAGCTCAGACTGGAACTGGTAAAACATTAGCATTCCTTCTACCAGCATTGATACACATTGACCTGCAACCTGTGTAAGTACCCAAATTGTGTCATACTGCTTATTTATTGTAAACTGCTAGAACATTGTTGTTTTTTTAAATTTAAGATGAGTTTTTCTGATTTTCTGACTTTCATCAATGAACAAATGTAATAAGCTGTGAACTGATTTAGTGACAAATCCTTGTTGGTTTTGCAAAAAACAGGATAAGGTGTATATAAAACCAAAGTTTAGGTGAAGAAAATTGCATGACGAAACTCATACTGTGGGTTTAAAACTGTAAACTATTGAGTGAGTGTTTCAGACTTACACCACGAAAAACCATAAAATATGAATATCAGTGTGCAGTTTTCATTGCCCCATGCATAACGCTGATTATAAATTAATTTACGCAAATACAAAAAGTCAATTGTAGACTGTCAGCTGCTTATGGATAATTCAGTGCTCATACCACGTGACACTGAAATGACTATTTTAATGTCTTCATTTGCCAAGAACTTGCATCAGTATCCACAATAGCTCAGTTGATGGAGGCTCTACCTGCTGTGGTTGATGTTATAGGTTAAACCCAGTTGTGGCCAACGTTTCTCTTCATCAACTCTGAATGTTACACCTTGACTAGAGCTGCACAGTCAATAGCAATTTTCAAGTTATGTAAAGTTATCTGCAGCAATTTAACTTGTGAATACAACTGTAGTGATTCATACTATGCGTTCCAATACATTAGTACAAGGGTAGTAGGTTTACAGTTAGCATGAGCAATAGGTCATGTGAGCAAAAGTGGTATCGACAAATTAGCATCACAAATATTGCTATCATGATAACTTCATATTATTGGAAAGCCATAGTTAACAACCTCAGATATAGTGCGTAATATAATCACTGCTACTACAATCCTTTGATTTGTGAATAAATATTTGTTTTTTCAGTCCTCGCTCAGAACGTGGTGGTCCTAATGTGCTGATATTGTCACCGACCAGAGAGCTTGCATTGCAGATAGAAATGGAATGTAATAAGTACCACTATAGGGGAATAAAGGGGTCAGTATAACATTCAATTTATAACATGTACCATTTATTATACATGTGCAATATTGAAGTATGCTATTTTATTAATGCCTCAATTTCATTCCTGTGTTTCATCATGTCATTACTCTTCTGATTTTGTTTTTTTAGTTGTTGTGTTTATGGTGGTGCTAACAGAAAGGACCAAATCAATATAATCAACAAAGGGGTAGAGATCATAATAGGTAAGTTTTCTTTTGATCTTTGATAGGCAGTAGCTGTGGCGCCACATCCTGTATGATGTGGGACTCATAGCGATGCATGAACTTTAACCATGTGCTGTGGGGGTGACCACTGCCCTTTAACCATGTGCTGTGGGGTGACCACTGCCCTTTAACCATGTGCTGTGGGGGTGACCACTGCCCTTTAACCATGTGCTGTGGGGGTGACCACTGCCCTTTAAACCATGTGCTGTGGGGTGACCACTGCCCTTTAACTTTTCCTGCATATTAGAAATTCATGCAAACAATTTAATCTTGTTTCATGTTGTTCTTGTTTATGGCTAGCTACTCCTGGGAGGCTGAATGATTTAATACAAGCTGGTGTCATCAATGTTAGCAGTATTACTTATCTGGTGAGCATCATCACTCATGTGAATTATGTATTGCATATCATGTGGGTTATGCATGGCATGTCATGTGACCTGGGTATGCATGTCTTGTGGCCTGGGTATGCATGTCATATGACCTGGGTGTGCATATCATGTGGCCTGGTTATGCATGCCATGTGGGTTGGGTATGTATGTTGTGTGGGTTGGGTGTGTGTGTCGTGTTGTGTGGTTTGGTGTGGTTTGGTATGTTACGTGGACTGGGTTAGCATGTCATGTGAATTGGGTATGCATGTCATGTGGGTTGGGTGTGCGTGTCATGTGGGGTGGGTGTGCGTGTCATGTGGGTTAGGTGTGCATGTCGTGTGGGTTAGGTGTGTGTGTCATGTGGGTTGGGTGTGCATGTCATGTGGGTTGGGTGTGCATGTTGTGTGGGTTGGGTATGCGTGTCGTGTGGGTTGGGTATGCGTGTCGTGTGGGTTGGGTGTGCATGTCATGTGGGTTGGGTGTGCGTGTCATGTGGGTTAGGTGTGCATGTCATGTGGGTTGAGTGTGCATGTCTTGTGGGTTGGGTTGGGTGTGCGTGTCGTGTGGGTTAGGTGTGCATGTCGTGTGGGTTAGGTGTGCGTGTCATGTGGGTTGGGTGTGCGTGTCATGTGGGTTAGGTGTGCATGTCGTGTGGGTTAGGTGTGCATGTCATGTGGGTTGAGTGTGCATGTCGTGTGGGGTGAGTGTCGTGTGGGTTGGGCGTGCGTGTCGTGTGGGTTGGGCGGGCGTGCGTGCGTGTCGTGTGGGTTGGGTGTGCGTTATGTATGTCATGTGGATCACGTGTGTGGCATATTTTCATGTCTAGCAGAAATGTTGATTCTGCCAGAGTTGTATTATATGTAATGTTTCATGACTCAGGCCCTTATACTGGTATTGTTCTCATAACAGGTTCTAGATGAAGCTGACCGAATGCTTGATATGGGATTTGAACCACAGATAATGAAGATTATATTAGATATCAGACCAGACAGACAAACTATTATGACAAGGTAAAAAAAATTATAAGATATTATGACCAGATGCTTTTTATGAGTCTCCAAACCCAAACTTTCATCTGATTTGTAAAGACTGTTTTCTTAAACCATATTTACAGATCACATATAACACTTTTTTTTCAAACTTTAGTGCAACATGGCCTGAAGGTGTACGTCGTCTTGCTCGTTCTTATATGAAGGACCCTATACAAGTACATGTTGGATCATTGGATCTTGCCGTAAGTAGTCTTGTGAAGTCTCTTGTTCACAGAAGTGTATATCGCTTAATGGAACATAGGTGTCTTGTTGCAGGCAAAGTATTGCTACACGTATGTACTGTTACAATGGATGAAATTGTGGATCGCTTGTAAAGAAAATGATATTGTTATGTCTTCAGTGTACATGAAACAAATGTAGAATGAAATGGAATGATGTGTATGCCACCTGTTTTTTTTTAGCAGTACACCTGCAACACTGTAGTTGAATAAATACGGTAACAAAAATTAGATGAACATTCAAGTTGCATGTATTGTTTTTATTTGTTCCTAGGCTTGCCATGCAGTAACACAAATTGTAGAGTTTGTAGCTGAAGAAGATAAAAGAACACGGGTAAGTTTTGTGACTTGAAAACTTAAATATATCCATAATTTGTTTGGTAGATACCCGTCTTCCCACTACTGAATCATAGAAATTTATTTGTTTCTTCCTAGACACTACAGTTTATTGATGAAATGGAAGAGGATGATAAAGTACTTATATTTGTTGGCCGAAAGACAACGTAAGTAAGCATAAAATGGAAATAGTGTTGTGCTACATATACTAATACAACAGTCACTGTTATTACTCAAGATTTGGTAATAAAATGCAAGCATTGACTTTTACGCATTTGCCACATAAACCAAATAATTTTGGTAATTCTATGTTACCATCATTCTTAACACCATTATCTTGTCACCCGTGCCAGGGTAGGGGTCTACTCATTCTTGGTGATCTGCTTCACATAATGAATATCACACTTGTATATTAATAGAGCTGATGATATCTCAAGTGATTTCTCCTTGCGTAATATAAGCGTACAATGTATCCACGGAGACAGGGAACAAATGGACAGGGAACAAGCGTTACTGGATTTCAAAGATAGTAAGTTACATTGTATTTACTTTCGAAGTGGAACATCTAGTTTTATTCCTTTCATTGTTCCTCTGTGTATCCTGATACAAAAAAAAACAGAATGAAGTGATCATTTCTTGGATGTACTGACTATCAAAGTATTTGTCATGTATATGGGCCAAGGATGCTGGTGACTGAATTTACATTGTAATACATGATACATGTGGTTTGTGGCATCCAGGGGTCTAGATATCAAAAATATAACACATGTATTCAACTTTGATTTGCACTAGGTTCTATGCGTATCTTGATAGCAACAGACGTGGCATCCAGGGGTCTAGATATCAAAGACATAACACATGTATTCAACTTTCATTTGCACTTTCTGTGCGTATCTTGATAGCAACAGACGTGGCATCCAGGGGTCTAGATATCAAAGACATAACACATGTATTCAACTTTCATTTGCACTTTCTGTGCGTATCTTGATAGCAACAGACGTGGCATCCAGGGGTCTAGATATCAAAGACATAACACATGTATTCAACTTTGATTTGCACTAGGTTCTGTGCGTATGTTGATACCAACAGACGTGGCATTCAGGGGTCTAGATATCAAAGACATAACACGTGTATTCAACTTTGATTTGCACTAGGTTCTGTGCGTATCTTGATAGCAACAGACGTGGCATCCAGGGGTCTAGATGTCAAAGACATAACACGTGTATTCAACTTTGATTTGCACTAGGTTCTATGCATATCTTGATAGCAACAGACGTGGCATCCAGGGGTCTAGATATCAAAAACATAACACATGTATTCAACTTTGATTTGCACTAGGTTCTGTGCGTATCTTGATAGCAACAGATGTGGCATCCAGGGGTCTAGATATCAAAGACATAACACATGTATTCAACTTTGATTTGCACTAGGTTCTGTGCGTATCTTGATAGCAACAGACGTGGCATCCAGGGGTCTAGATATCAAAGACATAACACATGTATTCAACTTTGATTTGCACTAGGTTCTGTGCGTATCTTGATACCAACAGATGTGGCATCCAGGGGTCTAGATATCAAAGACATAACACGTGTATTCAACTTTGATTTGCACTAGGTTCTGTGCGTATCTTGATAGCAACAGATGTGGCATCCAGGGGTCTAGATATCAAAGACATAACAGGTGTATTCAACTTTGATTTGCACTAGGTTCTGTGCGTATCTTGATAGCAACAGACGTGGCATCCAGGGGTCTAGATATCAAATACATAACACATGTATTCAACTTTGATTTGCACTAGGTTCTGTGCGTATCTTGATAGCAACAGACGTGGCATCCAGGGGTCTAGATATCAAAGACATAACACATGTATTCAACTTTGATTTGCACTAGGTTCTGTGCGTATGTTGATAGCAACAGACGTGGCATCCAGGGGTCTAGATATCAAAGACATAACACATGTATTCAACTTTGATTTGCACTAGGTTCTGTGCGTATCTTGATAGCAACAGATGTGGCATCCAGGGGTTTAGATCTCAAAGACATAACACGTGTATTCAACTTTGATTTGCACTAGGTTCTGTGCGTATCTTGATAGCAACAGATGTGGCATCCAGGGGTCTAGATATCAAATACATAACACATGTATTCAACTTTGATTTGCACTAGGTTCTGTGCGTATCTTGATAGCAACAGATGTGGCATCCAGGGGTCTAGATATCAAAGACATAACACATGTATTCAACTTTCATTTGCACTAGGTTCTGTGCGTATCTTGATAGCAACAGACGTGGCATCCGCGGGTCTAGATATCAAAGACATGTATTCAACTTTGATTTGCACTAGGTTCTGTGCGTATCTTGATAGCAACAGACGTGGCATCCAGGGGTCTAGATATCAAAGACATAACACATGTATTCAACTTTGATTTGCACTAGGTTCTGTGCGTATCTTGATAGCAACAGACGTGGCATCCAGGGGTCTAGATATCAAAGACATAACACATGTATTCAACTTTGATTTGCACTAGGTTCTGTGCGTATCTTGATAGCAACAGACGTGGCATCCAGGGGTCTAGATATCAAAGACATAACACATGTATTCAACTTTGATTTGCACTAGGTTCTGTGCGTATCTTGATAGCAACAGATGTGGCATCCAGGGGTTTAGATCTCAAAGACATAACACGTGTATTCAACTTTGATTTGCACTAGGTTCTGTGCGTATCTTGACAGCAACAGATGTGGCATCCAGGGGTCTAGATATCAAAGACATAACACATGTATTCAACTTTGATTTGCACTAGGTTCTGTGTGTATCTTGATAGCAACAGACGTGGCATCCAGGGGTCTAGATATCAAAGACATAACACGTGTATTCAACTTTGATTTGCACTAGGTTCTGTGCGTATCTTGATAGCAACAGATGTGGCATCCAGGGGTCTAGATATCAAAGACATAACACGTGTATTCAACTTTGATTTGCACTAGGTGCTGTGCATATCTTGATAGCAACAGACGTGGCATCCAGGGGTCTAGATATCAAAGACATAACACATGTATTCAACTTTGATTTGCACTAGGTTCTGTGCATATCTTGATAGCAACAGACGTGGCATCCACGGGTCTAGATATCAAGGACATGTATTCAACTTTGATTTGCACTAGGTTCTATGCGTATCTTGATAGCAACAGACGTGGCATCCAGGGGTCTAGATATCAAAGACATAACACATGTATTCAACTTTGATTTGCACTAGGTTCTGTGCATATCTTGATAGCAACAGACGTGGCATCCAGGGGTCTAGATATCAAAGACATAACACATGTATTCAACTTTGATTTGCACTAGGTTCTGTGGATATCTTGATAGCAACAGACATGGCATCCAGGGGTCTAGATATCAAAGACATAACACATGTATTCAACTTTGATTTGCACTAGGTTCTATGCGTATCTTGATAGCAACAGATGTGGCATCCAGGGGTCTAGATATCAAAGACATAACACGTGTATTCAACTTTGATTTGCACTAGGTTCTATGCATATCTTGATAGCAACAGACATGGCATCCAGGGGTCTAGATATCAAAGACATAACACATGTATTCAACTTTGATTTGCACTAGGTTCTGTGCATATCTTGATAGCAACAGACATGGCATCTAGGGGTCTAGATATCAAAGACATAACACATGTATTCAACTTTGATTTGCACTAGGTTCTGTGCATATCTTGATAGCAACAGACGTGGCATCCAGGGGTCTAGATATCAAAGACATAACACATGTATTCAACTTTGATTTGCACTAGGTTCTGTGCGTATCTTAATAGCAACAGACGTGGCATCCAGGGGTCTAGATATCAAAGACATAACATGTGTATTCAACTTTGATTTGCACTAGGTTCTATACATATCTTGATAGCAACAGATGTGGCATCCAGGGGTCTAGATATCAAAGACATAACACATGTATTCAACTTTGATTTGCACTAGGTTCTGTGCATATCTTGATAGCAACAGACATGGCATCCAGGGGTCTAGATATCAAAGACATAACACATGTATTCAACTTTGATTTGCACTAGGTTCTGTGCATATCTTGATAGCAACAGACGTGGCATCCAGGGGTCTAGGTATCAAAGACATAACACATGTATTCAACTTTGATTTGCACTAGGTTCTGTGCGTATCTTGATAGCAACAGACGTGGCATCCAGGGGTCTAGATATCAAAGACATAACACGTGTATTCAACTTTGATTTGCACTAGGTTCCATGCATATCTTGATAGCAACAGATGTGGCATCCAGGGGTCTAGATATCAAAGACATAACACATGTATTCAACTTTGATTTGCACTAGGTTCTATGCGTATCTTGATAGCAACAGACATGGCATCCAGGGGTCTAGATATCAAAGACATAACATGTGTATTCAACTTTGATTTGCACTAGGTTCTATGCATATCTTGATAGCAACAGATGTGGCATCCAGGGGTCTAGATATCAAAGACATAACACATGTATTCAACTTTGATTTGCACTAGGTTCTATGCGTATCTTGATAGCAACAGACGTGGCATCCAGGTGTCTAGATCTCAAAGACATAACACGTGTATTCAACTTTGATTTGCACTAGGTTCTATGCATATCTTGATAGCAACAGATGTGGCATCCAGGGGTCTAGATATCAAAGACAAAACACGTGTATTCAACTTTGATTTGCACTAGGTTCTGTGCGTATCTTGATAGCAACAGACGTGGCATCCAGGGCTCTAGATATCAAAGACATAACACGTGTATTCAACTTTGATTTGCACTAGGTTCTATGCATATCTTGATAGCAACATATGTGGCATCCAGGGGTCTAGATATCAAAGACATAACACATGTATTCAACTTTGATTTGCACTAGGTTCTGTGCATATCTTGATAGCAACAGACGTGGCATCCAGGGGTCTAGATATCAAAGACATAACACATGTATTCAACTTTGATTTGCACTAGGTTCTGTGCGTATGTTGATAGCAACAGACGTGGCATCCAGGGGTCTAGATATCAAAGACATAACACATGTATTCAACTTCGATTTGCACTAGGTTCTGTGCGTATCTTGATAGCAACAGATGTGGCATCCAGGGGTTTAGATCTCATAGACATAACACGTGTATTCAACTTTGATTTGCACTAGGTTCTGTGCGTATCTTGATAGCAACAGATGTGGCATCCAGGGGTCTAGATATCAAAGACATAACACGTGTATTCAACTTTGATTTGCACTAGGTTCTGTGCATATCTTGATAGCAACAGACGTGGCATCCAGGGGTCTAGATATCAAAGACATAACACATGTATTCAACTTTGATTTTCACTAGGTTCTGTGCGTATCTTGATAGCAACAGACATGGCATCCAGGGGTCTAGATATCAAAGACATAACACATGTATTCAACTTTGATTTGCACTAGGTTCTGTGCGTATCTTGATAGCAACAGATGTGGCATCCAGGGGTTTAGATCTCAAAGACATAACACGTGTATTCAACTTTGATTTGCACTAGGTTCTGTGCGTATCTTGATAGCAACAGATGTGGCATCCAGGGGTCTAGATATCAAAGACATAACACGTGTATTCAACTTTGATTTGCACTAGGTTCTGTGCATATCTTGATAGCAACAGACGTGGCATCCAGGGGTCTAGATATCAAAGACATAACACATGTATTCAACTTTGATTTGCACTAGGTTCTGTGCGTATCTTGATAGCAACAGACGTGGCATCCAGGGGTCTAGATATCAAAGACATAACACATGTATTCAACTTTGATTTGCACTAGGTTCTGTGCGTATCTTGATAGCAACAGACGTGGCATCCAGGGGTCTAGATATCAAAGACATAACACATGTATTCAACTTTGATTTGCACTAGGTTCTGTGCGTATCTTGATAGCAACAGACGTGGCATCCAGGGGTCTAGATATCAAAGACATAACACATGTATTCAACTTTGATTTGCACTAGGTTCTGTGCGTATCTTGATAGCAACAGATGTGGCATCCAGGGGTCTAGATATCAAAGACATAACACGTGTATTCAACTTTGATTTGCACTAGGTTCTGTGCATATCTTGATAGCAACAGACATGGCATCCAGGGGTCTAGATATCAAAGACATAACACATGTATTCAACTTTGATTTGCACTAGGTTCTGTGCGTATCTTGATAGCAACAGACGTGGCATCCAGGGGTCTAGATATCAAAGACATAACACATGTATTCAACTTTGATTTGCACTAGGTTCTATGCATATCTTGATAGCAACAGATGTGGCATCCAGGGGTCTAGATATCAAAGACATAACACATGTATTCAACTTTGATTTGCACTAGGTTCTATGCGTATCTTGATAGCAACAGACATGGCATCCAGGGGTCTAGATATCAAAGACATAACACGTGTATTCAACTTTGATTTGCACTAGGTTCTATGCATATCTTGATAGCAACAGATGTGGCATCCAGGGGTCTAGATATCAAAGACATAACACATGTATTCAACTTTGATTTGCACTAGGTTCTATGCGTATCTTGATAGCAACAGACGTGGCAACCAGGGATCTAGATATCAAAGACATAACACGTGTATTCAACTTTGATTTGCACTAGGTTCTATGCATATCTTGATAGCAACAGATGTGGCATCCAGGGGTCTAGATATCAAAGACATAACACATGTATTCAACTTTGATTTGCACTAGGTTCTATGCGTATCTTGATAGCAACAGACGTGGCAACCAGGGATCTAGATATCAAAGACATAACACATGTATTCAACTTTGATTTTCCTCATAACATTGAAGAGTATGTACACCGCATTGGCAGAACTGGTAGAGCTGGGTAAGTTTTAGTCATTTTTAACACATTGTGTGGGCGTTACCTCACTTCAAGTGTTGTGATCATCAAATTCAAACACCAACTAGGTGTTGTGTATAAGCCATGTTTTGCCAGATATTACTGCTTGTGAGGCTTGAACAACACTTATTGCTCATCCAATTTTGATTTTTGTGTAATAACCACCTGAATATTAAGACCAATTGCCATAGTGACCATTTTTATATAAGGACCACCTGCCCATAGTGACCACCTGTATATTAAAACCACCTGCCTATAGTGACAACCTGTATATAAGGACCAACTGCCCATAGTGACCACCTGTATATTAAAACCACCTGTCTATAGTGACGACCTGTATATATAAGGATCACCTGCCCATAAGGACCACCTGTCCATAGTGACAATCTGCCCATAGTGACCACCTGTATATAAGGATCACCTGCCCATAGTGACCACCTGTATATAAGGACCACCTGCCCATAAGGACCACCTGCCCATAGTGACCACTTGTATATATAAGGACCACCTGCCTAAGTGACCACCTCTATATACTGACCACCTGCCCATAGTGACCACCTGTATATTAAAACCACCTGCCTATAGTGACGACCTGTATATATAATGACCACCTGCCCATAGTGACCACCTGTATATTAAAACCACCTGCCCATAGTGACCACCTGTGTATATATAAGGATCACCTACCCATAAGGATCACCTGCCCATAGTGACCACCTGTATATAAGGATCACCTGCCCATAGTGACCACCTGTGTATATATAAGGATCACCTACCCATAAGGACCATCTGCCATAGTGACCACCTGTATACAAGGACCACCTGCCCATAGTGACGACCTGTATATATAAGGATCACCTGTCCATAAGGACCACCTGTATATTAAAACCACCTGCCCATAGTGACCACCTGTATACAAGGATCGCCTGTCCATAGTGATCACCTGCCATAGTGACAATCTGCCCATAGTGACCACCTGCCCATAGTGACCACCTGTATATTAAAACCACCTGCCTATAGTGACCACCTGTATATAAGGACCAACTGCCCATAGTGACCACCTGTATATTAAAACCACCTGGCCATAGTGACCACCTGTATATATAAGGACCACCTGCCATAGTGACCACCTGTATATAAAGACCACCTGCCCATAGTGACCACCTGTATATTAAAACCACCTGCCCATAGTGATCACCTGTATATAAGGACCAACTGCCCATAGTGACCACCTGTATATTAAAACCACCTGCCTATAGTGACGACCTGTATATATGACCACCTGCCCATAGTGACCACCTGTATATTAAAACCACCTGCCCATAGTGACCACCTGTGTATATATAAGGATCACCTACCCATAAGGATCACCTGCCATAGTGACAATCTGCCCATAGTGACGACCTGTATATTATAAGGATCACCTGCCCATAAGGACCACCTGTATATTAAAACCAGCTGCCCATAGTGACTACCTGTATATAAGGATCACCTGCCTATAGTGACCACCTGTATATAAGGACCAACTGCCCATAGTGACCACCTGTATATATAAGGACCACCTGCCATAGTGACCACCTGTATATAAAGACCACCTGCCCACAGTGACCACCTGTATATTAAAACCACCTGCCCATGGTGATCACCTGTATATAAGGACCAACTGCCCATACTGACCACCTGTATATTAAAACCACCTGCCCATAGTGATCACCTGTGTATATATAAGGAACACCTGCCATAGTGACCACCTGTATATAAAGACCACCTGCCCATAGTGACCACCTGTATATTAAAACCACCTGCCCATAGTGATCACCTGTATATAAGGACCAACTGCCCATAGTGACCACCTGTATATTAAAACCACCTGCCTATAGTGACGACCTGTATATATGACCACCTGCCCATAGTGACCACCTGTATATTAAAACCACCTGCCCATAGTGACCACCTGTGTATATATAAGGATCACCTACCCATAAGGATCACCTGCTCGTAGTGACCACCTGTATATAAAAATCACCTGTCCATAGTGACCACCTGTACATAAGGACCATCTGCCATAGTGACCACCTGTATACAAGGACCACCTGCCCATAGTGACGACCTGTATATATAAGGATCACTTGCCCATAAGGACCACCTGTATATTAAAACCACCTGCCCATAGTGACCACCTGTATATAAGGATCACCTGTCCATAGTGACCACCTGTATATAAGGATCACCTGCCATAGTGACAATCTGCCCATAGTGACGACCTGTATATTATAAGGATCACCTGCCCATAAGGACCACCTGTATATTAAAACCAGCTGCCCATAGTGACTACCTGTATATAAGGATCACCTGCCTATAGTGACCACCTGTATATAAGGACCAACTGCCCATAGTGACCACCTGTATATATAAGGACCACCTGCCATAGTGACCACCTGTATATAAAGACCACCTGCCCACAGTGACCACCTGTATATTAAAACCACCTGCCCATGGTGATCACCTGTATATAAGGACCAACTGCCCATACTGACCACCTGTATATTAAAACCACCTGCCCATAGTGATCACCTGTGTATATATAAGGAACACCTGCCATAGTGATCACCTGTATATAAGGACCACCTGCCCACAGTGAACACCTGTATATTAAAACCACCTGCCTATAGTGACCACCTATATATATAAGGAACACCTGCCATAGTGACAATCTGCCTATAGTGACGACCTGTATATAAGGACCAACTGCCCATAGTGACCACCTGTATATTAAAACCACCTGCCATAGTGACAATCTGGCCATAGTGACAACCTGCACATAGTGACTACTTTGATATTAGAACCACCTGCACATAGTGACCACCTGCACATAGTGACCACCTTGATATTAGAACCACCTGCTATAGTGACACTCTGGCCATAGTGACCACCTTGATATTAGAACCACCTGCACATAGTGACCACTTTGATATTAGAACCACCTGCACATAGTGACCACTTTGATATTAGAACCACCTGCACATAGTGTTCACCTGCACATAGTGACCACCTTGATATTAGAACCACCTGCACATAGTGACCACTTTGATATTAGAACCACCTGCACATAGTGACCACCTGTATAAGACCACTGACCCATATTATTCTAACAGTTCGATAGCAAATGGTCTTCACTCAGCATTCTCTTGAAAAGTACTCTTTCTTTCTTTCAAATAATTCTGTCCACTATTTTCCTTTGCTCTCAACCTGCTCACTAGGAAAGACTGCTTTTCAAACCAAAAAAAATGGCTGTTCTCACATGGTTCATGTAGAGAGTACATCTTTCCCCTCATGTTTTTTTGAGCAGCATCACCCTGGATTCAAACAAACGAATTTCAGATTGACAAGCTGTGTTGATACACGGCCACCCACTGGATAAGCTAAGCAGCTGACTTGTGGTTGTGCTTCTGTTGGAGTTGCACAGATTATAGCACAAATAGGGTGTATGCATAACTGGTGTTTTATTTTCAGACGTACTGGTATATCATTAACATTAATGACACGTAATGACTGGCAGTCGGCGAATAAACTCATTAAGATTTTGGTAGAAGCTAATCAGGTAGAGTATAGCATAAAATAAATACTGTAAAACATGTTGAAAAAGCGACATGTAATTTTAGCGAATTGTGGTAAAATGACGTAATAGGGAAATGTTGATTTTAATATAATAGCGAATCTCTTGTCATTGTTGATTTCCTGTTTTCACAATACTTGTCTGTCGCGCTAAAACAAATGCACAGTTATCACCTCCATAAAATGAAGAAAAACTGTCAAGTGTAATTAGGAAGCGCCCCATATTTTTATGTTCCGAATTACTGTATACAAATCTCCAAGCCTTGGCCATTTTGAATTTATAATAAAATCATTAGCGACATCTTGAATTAGCGAATCACTTGTCTCACTTAATTCACTAGAAAGACATGCTCGCGAAAAAGACATGTTTTACAGTATTCACATGGTGACTTTGTATAGTGAGTTTACAGTTTTACTATCTGTGTTTTATTTTACCTTGACCTTTGCTCTAAAAACCATGTCAAAGAATGGTGAAAACTGATAGCAAGTTCAATTCAATGTGCTAAAAATTACTTGTCAGGAAAATGTTGTGCTGATTTCTCAAAGTAAATTAAAACTGCTTTGATTTTGTGAGGGCCTAACTTTCAGTGAAAATCGTAAAATTTTGTAGCAATGAAAATGAGTCAGCAAGCATCAAAAATGCCATTAAGTCATTAAATTGTGGAAAACTGTTTTTAATACCCCGAATATTAGACCACATCCTTTGACTTATCTACTCTTACATTTATCATTGCCTTTAAAATGCAGTTGATAAAAACATGAATCATTTCTCAAAAATTGTCTAGTGTGTAGTCCAAACTATTATTGTATTTATTAGCATCTAGTGTGACCGTAGAGCATATTTACATTTTCCAATTCATTATCTCCGACAGTTCATTTGAAATGTACACATTAGCAATTAACGTGAATAAATAATTAATAAGTACTAATTACTTTTGAATTCTGATTAGAAAGACATATTTTCTTAGAGACAAGGAGTTAAGAGCTGAAACTGCTTTAATTATGTAAATTTTTAGAGTTTCGTGAAATCCGGTTTGGACTGATGGTAACTCAGACTTCAATTCCAAAATTTGTATTTCCCTCTCGTCGTCTTCTCTCTTGATCTGTGCAAGTCTCTCTGTATCCTCTCGCTGTATCTGTGCCAGTTCTTTTTTTATTTTCAGTTCTATTTCACTTAATCTGATCTGCCTTTCCTCCTCCTCCCTTCTGAGGGCACTTTGCTTGTCTTCTTCCTTTCTTTTTCTATTTTTCTCCTCCAGTAGTTTTTGTTCTGCTCTCTTCTGAGAACGTTCCTCCCTCTCAATGACCTGCTGCTCATGCTTCTCAACGAATTCTATAAGAGACTCACCAGTCAGTCCCGTCCTTTCTCTTAATTTCACCCATTTTTCGTAATCCATTATTCTGTACAATGACCTGACAAATTGACCTACCAATATTTACAACGTGTGCCTTAGAGACGAGCTCCAAAACTGGCAGTTGCCAATGAACTCAAGTCGCCAAGAGCCTAAATAGTATTTAGAAAGAATTTATATCAGTCCTCACAAACTAGCTTAAAGTGAATCCTGGTCTCGGCACCAGTTGTCACAAAATGGCGGAAAAGCGGCCGTGGTGGTCACCACTTTATGAACAAAACGAAATAAAATGACAATTGCGATTGAGTTCAAGGCAAGCTGCACAGACTATATTTATCTCTAATAATCATCAACAAGAGCATGAAAAATACAGCATGTAATTTATGTCACCAAGCAATGGTTTACAACCTTGGTGGGCTCACGAATCATTACAATGGTTTAAGCTCTAAAAGACTTAACAATAAAGTGATACACTTATCTAGAGTTCTCGGCGATGTATGTCTTTTATAATAATAAGCGATATTGTCTCTCGATACACGAAGCAGTACGCATCAACGCGGAACGACCGATGAACGTCGGATACACGCATACACGCGAAAGCAGGTAAACAATGGAGACGACACACGACCATGAACAATCAACACGATGACACAACACGCGGCACGCGACAGCAAGTAATCCACAATGAAGACACGCGACACGATGTCAACAATGTATTGTCCGAACAAAGCACGCACACTTGGGACCACAAATAACCCGTTTTCGTAACAGAATCGCCGAAAGTCTGCGTTCGCGAATACCACAAAGCGATATTTAATTACTGCGGTTATTTATCCGTCTTCAACTCACTTCCTAACCAACCAACTCGGGCTTTACGGCTATTTCCCTGGAAGTATACAGCGATATGTCTCAAGTCAACCACGCCGGAAAACGATGACGTGGCCCTTTCCCGATATGACATAAAATAGGGACTTGCCCATGAAATAACACACCTGTATTAGTCGTCTGGCACTCCTGTAATCCAACGCCGTGTCTATGAAGAACTGTCCCATGTAAAAAGTGTTGTTCCCGGACAAATGAAACTCGAAGACTTCTCACAAGAACTGCCTCGCCTTTTTCGTCATACTCGTACACCTGGTCTGCTCTCTCATAAAATACCCACGTGATCTCCGAAGATACCCGAAATTTGGCTCGGGGTCGAGCTCACATGTGATAAAAACGATCGCGGTCACGGTGACAACAATACCAGAAATTTAGTCGTGTCAACCTGGTTTCATTCGGAGTTTCATATAAATGTATAAAGTTACATAAATGATTAAATCTATTTCTGACAATTACTTTAATATCTTAATCACTATTGCAGTTAGGTGGTTGCGACCAGTGATATATTGATGGTAATTGATGAGGAATGTTACTAAAATACCAGTTGACTATATATGGAAATGTGGCCTCATTAATATCTAAAACTGCAATATCGCAAGCACTGTAGTAGATAAGAACTAGCAACCAGTACTATAATGAAGGCATTGGACAACATATATGATAAATATATTGGATGTCTGGATATCATCGTATGACCTTATTAATATGCATAACTGTGATATTTCAAAAACTGTTTCAGATTGAAACATGCAATCAGTGCTGTACTGAAGGGAAAAGAGATGTGATATGACTGAAATATCCGATGACCATATATGATCATGTTACCTTATTAATATGCATAACTGTAATATCTCAAGCACTGTAGTAGATAAGAACTTGCGACCAATACTATACTGAAGCATTGAATAACAGATATGATAAATTTATTGATGACCAGATATGGTCATATGACTTCATTAATATGCATAAATGTAATGTACCTCAATTACTTGCAGTTAGGGACATGTACTATAATATACCATGCAGGGGATCGTTATACAAAGGCTGTTTAGGATCATTTATTAGTTTAAGAACACAATACATACGACTAAAACAATTGGCAAAACAATCCACAAACCAAACCAAACCAAACCAAACCAAACCAAACCAAACCAAACCAAACCAAACCAAACCAAACCAAACCAAACCCAAACCCAACCCAACCCAACCCAACCCAACCCAACCCAACCCAACCCAACCCATCCCAACCCATCCCATCCGATCCGATCCGATCCCATCCCATCCGATCCGATCCGATCCGATCCGATCCGATCCGATCCGATCCGATCCGATCCAATCCAATCCAATCCAATCCAATCCAATCCAATCCAATCCAATCTGACTAGCTTTTAGGCTATTTCAGATTCCATTTTACCTAGACTGCGTGTACAATTTTGAGTATTGTATGAAATATATTCTAAGTAAATAAATTATTATTATTATTATTATTATTATTATTATTATTATTACTTACGATTTTCAATGGAAAGTACCTTGGTCTTCTTTCTGAACGTCCGTCAAAAGTATATCGCCACAACTGACTGGTACAAATTGGAAATTTATCCAAAAGAACATCAATTACCTTATAAAAATAGGGCAACTTAAACATAAATAAAAAAAGTCATGAATGCTCGCACATTTGTACATTGGACATTGCAGCAAGGTTTCTGCTGACCTTTTTACATTGCCACTATGCAACTTTGATAAAAGAGGCAGACTTAATAACAAGCTGGGGCTTTTTAATTTCCTGTCATTTTTTGCATCTCTATATCTTTGTATCTTTTGCCAGTAAAATGTACCACTTGGATAGAATTCTAGAATAGCTATTCTAAGTATCTCATTCTGATAACATTGAGGCACCACTATTTTGTGGACTACCCTCAGCTGGAAGGCCGCCACCTAATTTCACGGGACTTGCAGCCTGTTTTGTATTTAATGCACTCACCATAAAACAGTCCAAGAGTGGTCTTCTTCTTGGTACTCTAATGCTTTTAATCTCACAACCATCCTTCAAATCACTAAAAAGTCTTCCCTAACCACACACCAGGGTCTTCATGCATGTCTTCCGACTCCAACTCATTCGTCTCTCCTTACTAGTCTGTGATCTGGTTACTGCACATGCAGGTAATATACCAGGATATTTTTCAAGCAACTATTCTTTTCATTTTAGTCATTCATTCATTCAACTAGTCTTTTCATTAACAACAGGTTTAGGAGACACGAGGTTACGCCCTCTATAGGCAGGGACTCGACCACACCAACACCGGTACTACACCACCCAACATCAAAGACTGAGCTGTACCAGTATCTCGGAGTATAACTACAGGCTTACTACCACCAATATTACTAGCCAAAGATACCTCACCGTTAGACTCAGAGTCTCTATACTCATCAGGTATGTCAAGAATTCTACCTCCCTTTTAAGGCATGGCTAAACTCTTTACTACTTCCTACAGGAGTTCTATCACTAGCAAATGCGACTGGCGTTCTCCCCTGCCTCTCATTCTTTAAATTGAAACACTCACATGCCCTGGATTCTTACAATAATGACAAGGTATTACTACTGATGGACTTCTATGGCTACAACTACTAGACATTATTATTTCTTTATTCCGCACTATATGGCCACCGGCCTAAAGTACTGTTACATTTCAAAACTTAAATTACACACGGTCGCATTTAAATTACAAAATACATATACTTCAAATCATACTTCCATTTCAGTTTCTTTGTAATGAAAACTCTTAAACAAATATTTACCCAAACTTAGTAAAATATACGAGTTAGTACTCTGTAGCAATGCAATGAATTTTATCTTGGTTGGTGGTGAAAAATAATATTTTGGTAAGAATTTTTGTCTAAGTGCTTCATATTTTGGACAAACCATAGTAAAATGATATTCATCCTCTGTGACCCTGCAACCAAATGGACATAATCTTTGGTCACATGGAATACCCAATTTTCTACCATTTTCAATTTCTAGGGGATGACAGGAAATTCTAAGTCTAGTTATAGCACATGAATAGATAGGAGTAGCCAGCGAAATAGCAGCAAGATATCTTTCATATATTAAATCTTGTTTAAACATGCAATATGTTTGAAGCTTTACATTTTTTATAATTTCTGCACACCAATTCTGTCTAGATATATCAAAACATCTTCTTTTAAATTCATTGAAGAACATCTTGCTATTATCAATTCTTTGTTCATACCATACATGTCCATAACCAGATGTACATAAAATATTTTTTACCTCTGAAGCCCAACACCTAGACCCCCCTTCTGCTCTATGGTATAGATAATTATAACATTCCTTTAAGATAGTTGAGCCGCCCTCTTGAATCAGTTTCAGCCAAAATCTGACCATTTCAATATTAACATAAACTCTAACCGAGTGTCTTCCTAATTCACCCCTTACTGCAGCATTGGAAGCGTTGAAACTAACTTTCAATAGAAATTTACAAAATTTATTTTGTACTTTTTCTATGTCAGCTAATACACCCCGCATTCCCCACACACAACTACCGTATAACAAAATTGGCAATATTTTACAGTCAAATACTTTGCATGCAAGATCAGGCTGCAGTCTCCCCCAACCCCATAATGTTTTTTTCCAAACAAAATAGTGCTTTTCTAGCTCGCTCCGAGATATCTTTTTGTGTTTGAAACCATTTTCCCGAACTCGAAAAAACTATGCCTAAATAATTATATTTTGCTACAATTTCAATTTCTTTACCCCTCAGAAACCATTTTTCATATTTTTTCAGACGAACTCCTATTCGGAAAACAATTATTTTTGATTTTTTCAGATTAATATTCAGTCTCCTTTTTAGACAATAATCCACTAAGTTATCAAGTAATCTTTGTAATCCAACAGGTGTGCTGCTGAACAACACCAAAGCATCCGCATATAACAAATAAAAAAGTTTTAAAGTATTTATATACACAACTGATTCCCGTCCTTGTTGGAGGGCACTCTTAAGGTCATTTATGTAAAAGCAAAACAGTAAAGGTGATATAACAGAACCCTGCTGCAGCCCAACATTAATATGGAAAAATTCAGTAACTCCCTTTGGGGTTTTCACAGCAGCCTTAATATTTTGATACATTGAATAAAGTGATTTAAACAGTTTCCCCTAGATAGAGGTGTACTCTATCAAATGCTTTTTCATAATCAATAAAGGCACAATAGAATCTAACCCCTAGAGTATAAACATATTTTTCTACAAGGGTATAGAGAACAAAAATATTATTCAAAGTTGATTTACCTTTTTGAAATCCACTTTGTTCCTCAATTATTTTATTATATCGATTCAACCAATTACTTAACCTATCACTGAGAATACTTGTGTA
Source organism: Saccoglossus kowalevskii (assembly GCF_978046115.1). Lineage (NCBI taxonomy): Eukaryota > Metazoa > Hemichordata > Enteropneusta > Harrimaniidae > Saccoglossus > Saccoglossus kowalevskii. The sequence goes on from NC_140658.1 coordinate 13,759,875, forward strand.
TACTTTACTTATAGTATTCAAAAGCATTATACTTCGATAGTTTGCTGGGTCATCCCTGCAACCCTTTTTGTACACTGGGGAAATTAATCCCCTGCTCCATTCTATAGGAAACGCCCCTTGATCAAAAACTTTGTTATATAGACTGTACAACAGATCACAGATGTCTAAAGGTGCAAATTTCCAAAACTCAGAAGGAATTCCATCTGGGCCAGGTGATTTATTAGCCTTCAGTTTATCCGAATTTTTCTTCACCTCTGTCATAGTAATTGGTTGGTTAAATTCTACTAATTCCAAATCTACATCAGGTATACCAATATTCTCTATATCTAAATCAGTCATATAATCTTCGATTGAAGCGTAAAAATCATTGTAATTTTTATTTTCCACGAGAACCGGGGTAAACAAATTAGTGAAATAATGTGACCATTCCTCCATAGTAATATTTTCTGAGACATTAATTTTATGTTGCTTAAGTTTCTGCCAAAATTTATGAGAGTTTTTCTGTTTGGACAGGTTAATTAGTTCATCCCTTCTGAGCTTTTGAAATTCTGCTTTTTTCTCTTTAATGAGTTTTTGATAGGATTGTTTAGATAGAAGGTAATATTCAAGAATGTTCTGACTTTTTGTATGTCTATAATGATTAAGCGCTTTACTGACTGCACGTTTGGTGACTAAACATTCTTTATCAAACCAAAAATTTCGAAAACACTCATTTAACTGTTTTGACTTGCACACCATATCTTTTCCACAAGTATAAATAATATTAGTTAAATTAGTAGATGCGTCATCTATATTTCCTTCTATCAAATTCTCGTAAAACTCATGACTTAGATTGTTAATGCCCTCTGAATTAAAATTATTTCTATAAACATTTGCTTTTTTAGTATCCCATTTTAGTTTGTTCAGATTCTCAGTATTATGATGGACAGTATCAATAGTACTATTTTCATGCTTGGAAGACAGCATCATGGTAAGTTCAAGTGATAGATGGTCTGATTCAATTCTATTACCAATGGAAAAACCCGCAAAATTTGAGAGATTATTTGGGCTTGTTAAAATATAATCAACTACACTAGTGCCTATACCTGAAACATAAGTAAAATTTCCACACCCTGTTTGTTTAAAGAGTCTTCCATTCACAATTTTAAAGTTGGTACTTTTACAAAATTCCAATAACTCTAAACCATATATATTACACTCATTATCCATAGATTCCCTTTGTGGAATATCACTAATAGTAGTAAACACATCACCCATAGGTAAGTGGTTCACATTACAATCAGAACTATCACTTTTATTACCCGTACGACCATTAAAATCTCCCCCAATTATTACCTTACAATCATAAAAGACATAAAAGACACGCCACGAGAACCACTGAAATGTCTATTACTCCACCTAGTGGAATATACATTTAACTTATGAACACGCTTTTCTGGGGTTAATTCATAAACATCAGTCATCACAGCTGCATACCATTTGTTGAAAACTCATCGTTCCAAGCAAACTCAACTAATTTCTGTCCACTGCAAATGACTAAATTTCTGTCCTTAAGCTTCATGCACCAACACATAATCTGTATACTGCTCCTCATCAAAGGTAGAAGATACTTACTGAGTATTGCCAGTGAATACACTATGAAACAATAAGGGCAATAAAGTTAAGACCAGGCAAGTCAGGCAATTTTCTCAAATGAGAAAAAGCATAAACCATCATCACCAAGAGGAGTAATATAAATTATACAGTCTGCAATAAAAATGAAATGAAAGCTCAATTAATGCAGAGTACAAGGAACTAACAACAATGTCACGCTACTTCAACAATGTCCGTGTTGAGAAAAGACGAAGATAAGCAAACCAAGATTGCTTGTGAAACAAAGGTCCCTAAAATAATGTCCCTAATAATAGGACAAATATACAAAAATATCTACCAACTTTGAAAACACTTTGAACAACTTTACACGGTGTGTTAACAGTTAACAGCACCTACCACGTGTCGATAGCATCAATAATTTGTTAATTGAAAATTAGAGGGAATGTGAAAACATTGACATCACAGTAACAAAGAATGCATGGACGTTGCCTCATATCTTTACTATGTGTGTGATGAAACCAAAACAAAAAATTCCACAGGCTTGTTTACTCATGGAGTCTTCAATGCAAGTAACTACCTCGCCCAATTGAGCTTAACATTAGACATCGGTCGATCACCTAACTACTCCGCTGCATGAGTTGTTTGATGTTGACCCCAGTTTGCGGCTATTTCATGGTTGTAAATATATTAAAATAGGTGATTTTCCGAACAATTGCGAGATCTCGCGAGATGCATGAAAGACGCGCGTCGAACGTCTGCCGCAAAAATCGAACGATTTGATTTTGAACTAGAATTTCTTTATTTCGCAGCTTACATTAGCCAGCCGATCTTCGACAGAGAAATATTGCTTCCGAATACCCTTACTTAATCGAAATTGCCTATCATCAAATGTGGACAGCACATTATTAAGCATGGAAATGTCCCCGAAATACTTTCGCGTTTGTCGAATCCCACGCGATGTTTGACGCGACTACGACGCTATGACCTTTGTTTGTCCTGTTTTTACGTTCGATTTCACGCATAACGCGTGATTCTCGCAGTGTACGGAAAATGGTCTATTGATATCGTTTGCACAAGTAACTTGACCTAATATCATAGGTAAACCAATCCCCAGTGAATTTACCAACTTTGTAGTCGCTTTTCACAATTTTGTAAGCAGTTTGTCTTCGATATTTGTTGTTGTGATAATCTGCTTATACATCGGGCATTTCTAGACATTTATAAAGATTTCGAAATTTAACTGCGGGATTGGCATAACAGTGACTAAGGTCAAATATACAACTCCGCCAACTTTTCAATCGCTTTATCCAACTTTGCACGCTGTTTTATGACATTTTAGAGTCAGCTCATGTGACAATATATAGGCTGCTATTCATTTTTTCGACTTTACAACTGCGTGGTTCTAAATGCCAACAACTTATGACTAATATTCATATACATCTACCAACTTTGCAATTACTTTGCACAACTTTGTAATCACTTTGCACAACTTTGCTTAACGCCCTCTACGTGCCGACAGCTTCAACAACTTGTTTATTGAAAATTAGAGGGAATTTGAAAACTTTCCATTAATTTTAAAATTACAAGAATTACACGATTTTCTACAATAAAAGATTGCCATCACAGTAACAAAGAATGCACTAACGTTGCATCATATCTTCATCATGTGTGTGATAAAACCAAAAAAGGGGTTGACTACTCAAGGAGTCTCCCATGCAAGTACTAACTACGCCAAATTGAGCTTTACTTTTGACATTGGTCGATCAACTAACCACATCGCTACTAGACATATTTGAAATTTAATGAATTGGCGGATATTTCATGTTATGGAATGTTTCAAAATTTATATCCTTTGCACAAGCAACTTCTTAATTTTACCTATGACCTCTATATGCTTCGAGTAACACTACGGTGATTTAACGGCAATTTACGAAATATTTATTCATATTTTAGAACTATTTTCTCCGGGAGTTGTTAATATAGTATTATAGGTAACAATCCCAAATTAATCTACTAACTTTGCAATTGCTTTTCACAACTTTGTTAGCAGTTTATCTTCGATGTTTGTAGCTCGCTGTTGTGATAGTCTATATATACATCTGGCAATTTCTAGACAATTATAATGATTGCGAAATTTAACTGTGGGGTTGGCATGACAATGACTTAGGTCAAATGTACAATCGAAACCGCCAACTTTTCAATCGCTTTCTCCAACTTTGCCCGCTGTTGTATAACATTTCACACTCAGCTCATGTGACAATAAATAAGCTGCTTTCTTCTGGCTTTCATGCCCATTTTCGACGTTACAACTGCGCGGTTCTAAATGCCAACAACTCAGGACAACTATACCTATACATCTACCAAATTTACAATTACTTTGCACAACTTTGCAATAACTTTGAAAAACTTTGCCCGGTGTGTTAAAATTTTAACGGCCTTCACGTGCCGACAGCTTCAACAACCTGTTTCTTGAAAATTAGAGGGAATTTAAAAACGTTCCATTAATTTAAAAATTACAAGAATTACACAATTGTTTACAATAAATGATTGCCATCACAGTAACAAAGAATGCACTAACGTTGCATCATATCTTCATCATGTTTGTGATAAAACCAAAAAAGGGGTTGACCACTCAAGGATTCTCCCATGCAAGTACTAACCACTCCCAATAGAGGTTTACTTTTGACATTGGTTGATCAACTAACCACATCGCTACTAGACATATTTGAAATTTAATGAATTGGCAGATATTTTATGTTATGAAATATTTCAAAATTAATATCCTTTGCACAAGCAACCTTTTGAATTGACCTATGACCTCTATATGCTTCGAGTAACACTACGGTGATTTAACGGCATTTTACGAAATATTTATTCACATTTTAGAACTGGAACCAATTTACACAATAAAATACACCTGTATTTGGCTGAAAAAAGAACCACAACAGGGTTACCGCAAATTGGATACCCCAGCTGTGGCCGGTTTATTCAAAAACCCTAACTATTGGGGTAAAGTGAACAAATTGCTTGAATAAACTACAAAGTTATTAAAAAATCTTGAATACAATGTAACATATTCAGTTAATTGAATAAACACTAAAGTTTTTCCATAATCCCTAACTCTTGACTAAAAGTAGCAAATCAAGTTTGTTGAATAAATGACAAAGTTAACGTCACTGAGTGTGAAGCCAAATCATGGGTTGGAGGGAGGGAAAATGAGTATTATTTCAACAATTTACCACACTAAGAAAAACTACTTACATTTTTGTGGTGTCTGCCTTAAGGTAGCGAGAAGGGTTTTGTGACGTTTTTAAATAAAACATTCTCTGTCTGTTGTCTCGTTCAGAACAGTAATTTAGGTTATATATATCAAAAGACTAAGTATAGAGGTGCAAGTTCGCACAAACTGGACAGACATTGTTTACATAATTATCACGTGACATAAAAAATGGCGAACCTCGTAAAAATGACTAAGTACGCGATTGCGAGAGCACACTGCGGAATTTCCTGGTGAAATTTAAGTTATGCATTGTCCGTAATCAAGTCCATTGAAATGCGTCTCCGATAATCAAAAGACCTATTATTCCGATTTCTATGCAGGTTTGTTTTTTTGTCCCCAAATTTTTTCATACTTGGCACCTTTAACAGACTATTATTCTGTGACAAAGCATTTTCTTTAAAAACCCAGACATATTTCGCACCATCATTATCTTTTGAACGATAACTGCAAGTTTGAATGTCCTAGTCCGAACGCACTTGATTTGGCGGCGGTCCCAATGAGTCGTTCTCGATCAAAACTTCAACTCGAGAAAAACGCGAAAAACAGTTTTGGTTAATAAAACACTGTAGATTTGCTACATTATTATAAATATACACTAAAAATGGCCAAACATATTAACCACTGATATCATAGAACTCATAAAGAGTGTCAGATAATGAATAATTTCAAGCTCGAGCGCGAAAAATGAAGAAAACTGCTGGCATTTGAGTCCGTACTCCAGGAACGTTCGGGTTTTCCATTGTTATGCAAACGAACAACGAGGGATAAACCTCTGACAAACATTACTGTCCCACTGTACACGCTGACAGTTTACAAACAAGCTAATCCTTCAAGTGTCTCAGATAAGACATCTAATAAAACGGTTTTCATGGTGAAACAAAATGGCCGATGTTTGAAAAAAAATTGCTGTGTCAGAGTGCGACACTGAGTGGCAGATTTTTCTTTGCCTCGTCTGTCAACGCTTTCTTTCTTTTCTTCGCCATTGCGTTAGGAAAAAATTGTATTAGTAAAATAGAATATTGACTTGGAAAATAAAACGATTTAAAAGAAAGTTGTGCAAAGTTACAGTACTCCTTTCGCACAACCTCCCGCCCGCTTCCGCTTTCCAATCATCTTTTTCTCTCGCTTTTGCGACCGCTTGTTGAATTCGACCGGACAATTTCCGCTTTTTTTTTCGACCGCGCAAAGCCCGAAATATCACCGCCCACCTGCTCGCTCGCGCGCATTTAAAATTCGGACTAACAGAATAATTTCCGAGGTTCACATTGTCTTATAATTGTCTTTCTGGTTTTTATAGATGTTGAACAGCTGACAAAAGTTCAAATACTTTTTGTTTTAACTATATATAATTACATGCACACAACCTGACCCTTTGACCTCGATTTGGCTTGGACTGAATATTTTATTTTAAACAATATTCTGACGTGAAATACAAAATGTATTTCAACACAAGTACGACAGGGTTGTCTGGGGTTTCTTTCCTGATTGTTGAGTCTTTGCAATGTGTTTTGTATAATTATTGTTGTTTTCCCCCGATGCTGAAGGACCGTGAAGCTAAATGGCAGTTACATGCATGGGCTGAGTGAAAGAAAATATTTCTAAGCCTAAAATAAAACCTAATATTACACCTCTTTGTGTATTTGTTAATTTTACATATGTTTGTCATGACAGTATGTTTGTAAATATCTAGGAAAATCTCGTCTTTCGTTGATCATTTCGATTGTTTGTTTGGAATGTCGATCCCCGTTGGTTTCTCCATACTGAGTTTAGGAAGGGCGTCGATCAACACCGTGACAATCAGCCGAGAGAAGACAAACATTGACCGTAATTCATGGAGATCATGTCCGTATTTTGTGGGCTGAAACCCCAAATAATTAATCAAGTATTATTATTTTAATATATATTTTATTTTACATCGCAAAACTAAACCATGCCCAAAACAGAGCTAGAGTTGTTCGCGGTGAAACAACCGCATTGAAGACGATGCAACTTCAGCTAGCCATTTCTTACCTTGAAATAACAAAAATAAAAATTCGAAGAGCATCGGGGAAAATATTAATAATCATCCTTATCAATCGCTTGCTTTATTTTATTCGAATCCATGAAATTCACGATTTTTTTTTACATTTGTTGGCAATTTCCGCGCTAAAAATGATTGAAAATGTGGGTGTGGTTATTTTGCAAAGTCCTGTTGATAATACGGACAAATATGGTTCTGTGACCCAGTTCGTGCTCCGATCAGGTGACTCTCAGCCAATCAATGATGTTGTAACAAAGCATATTTGACGCTAATTGAAGGGTCGTCGTACAATCCAATCACCGGCGTCGATTCACATAGTTGTTTGTGCTGTGACAGGCTTCAAAATTATTCGCTGAAAAACATATATTTTGACAAACTGATGGAATTTGACCTTAGTTCAAAAAGAAAATACTAGGCTAAGATACATTAGAGCTCACGCGAATCAGTTTTCTCTGCAAGTTGTGAAATAAAGTAAACCAGAGTAGCGTCGATGATTTTCAGCCCTGAAGGACTTTGAATTGTTCATCGACTGGCCACCAAATAGTTATGGCTATAACTAAATTTGACACGTTTTTCATCTGTTCGATTTTTTCAGGGCATGTGGCCGTTTTTAGTCGAAAATATTTTTTGTGGGAACACTTTTGCGGTACGTATACGGTATAGACCGAGCTCATTCAATGATCGTGACTTATTTTTAAAAATTGAATGTCAAATTTTACCAGACGTGGGCCGATGTGGATTCGGTATCGTTAATTTTGGAATTAATCACTAACATTTCCTCGTTTCTCTGCTCTGTCAAAAGGAGTTACCTAGGCTTTTTTTCACGTAACTGTCTCATTAAAATAAAAATAAAAATATTACATCTAGAACAAGCACCCAAAACACGTAACAAGAAGTCCCAGTTCAGTTGCTTTCACGATACAAGTGTAATACAGCTATTTGATTTGAAGTGTCGTTCAGAATGTAATAATAGTTAATACTAGTTGTATGTTCACACTTTACTATCAAAACCACCATTTCGACCACCCATGTGCCAGTTTTCAGTGTTTAGGCGAGCGGTCAATGTTTTCAATGAGCGAGCGAGCGAAAAAACAAGTCATTGTCAATGACACGTCCCCGTTCCGTTCATATTTGAGTGACATATACATTCAAAGCAGATCATGACCGAAATGCACCTGCATATGTACAACACATTGTACTAAATCTGAACAAAATCTATCCATGCATGACTGAGATCCGGTTCCGGAATTGTGAAAATACGTGATTTTGATGCATTTCGGCCTTAAAATGGCCATCATTCAGCTATTGTTAAGCGGATCATGAAACAAATGCACATATCTATTTGTGACATAATGTACCATGTGTGTGTGAAGTTTGAACTTGATCAATCCAGACATGTCTCGGATATGGATCCAGAACTGAATTCTTTAACAAAATGGCCGCCATTCAGCCATTTCGAACTTGATCCGGAAAAAAAAGACGTGCATCAAGGTCCTATTATGTTTAATGTATGTACCAAATTTGAACGAAATTCGTCCATGCATAACTGAGATCTGGGTCCGGAATGGTGAAAATGTGCGATTTCAATGCATTTTCGGTCTTAAAGCGGCCGCCATTTGGCTATCGTTAATGAGATCATGAAAAAATGCACATACATATTTGTGACATGATGTACCTTGTGTGTGTGAAGTTTGAACTCGATCAATCCAAGCATGTCTCAGATACGGATCCAGAACTGAATTCTTTAAAATAAAATGGCCGCCAGTCGGCCATTTCAAACCCAATCCAAAAAAAAAATGACGTGCATCAAGGTCCTATTATGTTTAATGTATGTACCAAATTTGAACAAAATCCGTCCATGCATAACTGAGATCCGGGTCCGGAATGGTGAAAATGTGCGATTTTGATGCATTTTCGGCCTTAAAATGGCCGCTATTCGGCTATCGTTAATCGGATCATGAAAAAAATGCATGTGCATATGTCCCATATAATGTGTGATGTATGAGTGAAGTTTGAACTTAATCGGTCCATGCATGTTCGAGATACAGGTGATCACGGACGGACGCACGGACGGACGCACACAGGGCAAAACATAAGTCCCCGTTTTCGGACTACGTCCGAACGGGGACTAAAAAACGCGATTAAAATGCGGTCGGTTTCCGGTCGGACAAGACCGCGTGGTCGGAAATTAAGCGATAAGTGGTCGATGTAAAAGCGGAAGGTTGGGCGAAATGAGTACTGTATGACCATGTTTCTCCCACGAAGTCTCAACTGACTATAATGCTGACAATGGACGTTAGATAAACACGCATTGTTTGCAACTGGAAGCTTATCACCCGTTATATCAGAATCGTCAACAACAGAGTATACAGATAAGATGTTATCATTTAATTCCTTCCAAAGATAAACACTATGCAAATATCCACGAAACGGCAGTTGTAGTCTTTTCTGCTAGTGTTTTAAAACACTAATTTGAGCAACGTTATTTCGCAATTTCGATCTTTTGTAAACCTGGGGTGATGTATCAAGGTCTAAAGTAACCGTTTTATCAATTTTTGAAAAATCAAGAAAAAAGTGAAAATTTCCCTTCTCGCTACCTTAAAAAAGAGGAGTGAAATCACTCTTCACACATAAGCACCGTTGATGGCGCACTATCGATTGCGTTCTCGACAGAAAGCATATTGCTTCGCAATATGTTATTTGTGTCTGGAACCCATTTACACAATAAAATACACCTGTATTTGGCTGAAAAGGGACCACAACTGGGTTACTGCAACTTGGATACCCCAGCTGTGGCCGGTTTATTCAAAAACCCTAACTATTTGGGTAAAGTGAACAAATTGCTTGAATAAACGACAAAGTTATTAAAAACTCTTGAATACAATGTAACATATCTAGTTAATTGAATAAAGTTTTCCTAAAATCCCTCACTCTTGACTAAAAGTAGCAAATCAAGTTTGTTGAACAAATGACAAAGTTAACGTCACTGAGTGAGGGGCCAAATCATACCACCAGACGCATCTTGTGTCAGCCCTACACAAAAACTATGTAAAAAAATAAATTATTTGCACAATTGAGAAGATACCTAACACCCATGGTTGACATAAGGGCTGTCCAGGATACAGGGAAACAACTACTGCCCATGCTAGTAGCTGAACTAAAATTGTGCATATTGACGGGTGTACAAGTTAAATGCATCTGATTTCCACCTTTCCAGACTTCTGATTTGTGCATCAGACAAGCCAGAATTTTCTGCCTCTGATGCAGTTCCTATACGGAAACTATGACCCTTATAATATTGGGGCTTAAGCCGCAAAAATGTAGACCTGCATTGAATTTAAGCATAAAGTAATCACGTTTTATAGGCTGTTGATCAGGCTTACAGAACAGCGTTTTTTTTCCCCGAACGGCAGCAAAATTAGAGATCGCTGCAATTGGACAGTAGGGGACACGTTGACAACCAATAATAACAAACTGAGGGGCATATCCATGCTTGTATTTGGTGAAAATTACATTCAATGAGCTATCTACAGAGCACCCCGAGTGCAAAATGGCGATGTCGTGTAATTGCAAGATATGTGAAACATTAGCTTTAGTGGTAAAAGTTACCTCCCCAATGCGCGTACATGCATAGAACATGAACAGGAAGAGTGCTTTAAATAACAGATGGTTATAGGCTGATCCGACAATGTATGGCAAAAAGTCAACAAGGGCAGGCAAAATGAAGCGTGATATTGGTAAATGCCTATCCATAGGCGGCGTTTGTTTACGCATGGCTGTTAATATTTTTGACAACAAAAGAATCTGTCGGATTCCTATACCCTGTAAGTATCTTTTGGAATAGGGGTTGGCCACTGATCTGCGCATGGTGCCAGCTGTTGAAATTTCTTGACCTGAAGTCGAGAAAAAGAATCTGCCAATTTATTATATTTTCCGGGGATGTGTTTTGCCTTAAACCTGATGTTGCATTGGAGACAAACTAATACCATTCTTCAAACAAGACTCATAATGTCCGTATCTTTACATGATTGCTTGTTTATTATATGCACCACTGCAGCATCGTTTGACCGAAACAAAATAGCCTGGTTAGACATGAGTTCACCCCAGACCTCAATTGCCAGTACAATGGGAAAAAGTTTCAAAAATGTTATGTTGTGTCTAAAATTATTTGGCCAAAAAACCAGTAGATATCGCTGCATCTGTTATCAGCTGGGGCGCCAAGTCTTCAGGAAACTGACGCATGATGAAGAAACTTTTTTCGTTAAAGTGCAGCAGGAAATCTTGCCAAACAAGTAGGTCTAATTCAGTACAGTGACTGATACGACGATGATGAAAATGATGATGAATTAACCCAAAGTCAAATCAATTAGGCGCCTTAAAAAGGCTCTGCCCGGGGTGACAACAGTACAAGCAAAATTAAGCGTCCAAACCAAATATGAAATATGCAACATTGTATTTTTTTCAAGTGGGAGACGAGCTTGCATCAAAACAGTAGCAGGTCCCTCTGTTTTCTCCTTGACTAATGGGACTCCCAATTTATTACATAGACTAAACAAATCATCAAGATTCTTTTTACAGTAATAAAGGTCCCTGTTAACGAACACAAAATCATCCAAAATATGTAGAACTAGTACTGCTCCTGCATGCTTTGACCGTCCAGTCATCCATTCCAAAGCAGTGCTAAAAGCTTAAAAAATTCTACAGGATGCTGCACACCCCATTGGTAAACATTTATCATTTGTAATAGAAACTCATTCATGTAATAGTCTACATTAAGTAACTACCTAACTACCACAAGTTACACATTTTCTGACTCTAAAAACCTCCATGCCTGCAAGAGTGCCCCACGCACAATTCGATAATATCTATAATTACCCAATTTGTTCAAGTGAATGCCATCTGGTAACATTATAGCTAGAGATTTGTCGATTTGCAGTGGCTCCACACAAAAGTCACACGGATCATGGACCCTAACTCTAAAACAATAATATCCGAAACCCGGCTCACCAAACCAAGGTCAAAGGTTACCAGTGATGATACCGTTCGTCCGCCAACACCATGGAAATAAATATACATTTGACTCAAATCGAAAGTTGGTGACACATTATATTGCTTTGAGTAGCCTTACAAAAGAGTGTCCTCAAATAAGAACCGATGTTTTTGTTGGCCGCACACATCCTTTACCTTACACGTAATAAAATGGCGGTCGAATTAGACAAATGAACCCGCGGCAGACTACAAATTCAAATCGCTTCTAGGAATGAAATTCAAATGATATACCACACAAATAACTGTCATTCAAATCTTGGATGTATTAAGGTTAAGAAATATACAAGGTGAAGCGGAGATCAATACAAAATGAGTATTATTTCAACAATTTATCACACTAAGTAAAAACCAGTTACATTTTTGTGGTGTCTGCCCTGAAGAGGAGTGACGTCACACCTCGCGCAACGAGGAGTGATATCACCCTTCTCACATATGTACCATTGGCGCACTATCGCTTGCGTTCCCGACACAAAGAATATTGCTTTGCAATACGTTATATAGGTAACAATCTCAAATGAATCTACTAACTTTGCAATCACTTTCACAACTTTGTTAGCAGTTTGTCTTCGTATTTTGTAGTTCGCTGTTGTGATAGTCTACTTATACATCGGACAATTTCTAGATAATTACAAGTAACCTGTAGAATGATGTGTGGGTAATATTTTTATATTGATTTTTGTTGCATTTGCAGCAAATAGTTACCAAACAATGAGAAATCTACAGGATTGAATATACCTCTCGGCTGGCTTCACATGCATAGTTCAAGCCTGTCTAACCGGTGCTTATACAAGGGTTTAATTACAACACCTAGACGGTCTGTGGTTATAGCTTCATGTTCAGAGTAATTTCACTTCACTGTGAAGGACAATATGGGAGTTAACTTAAATGACTGGTGAAAGCAAGGCTGGTAAAATTTTGCGAAATCTTAGTTAGTTAGAATTACCAGACACGCAATCAATACATTGAGGGATATTGAAATATGGATGATAAACAGCAAGTGATATTTCCAGAGATATAGTTGGAATTGAAGCAAAGGAGTGGCCTATTAACCCATGAAACTAGCCCTGAGTACAGTCCTGTCGATTGGCCTCCTTCCGTTGATCATTCGGCCTCTACAGTCCTGAGAAGTAGCATAGACCGAGGATTCCATACCCGCCTACAAATTTATGGTGGATAACCGTTCTGCCGTTTTCATGATTGTAACCAGCTAAAACATCAATCGACTAATCTAGCGATCACAAACACTTTTTTGTGACTAGAAAATGAACCTACAGCACTGGAACGTTGGCGAAAGCTAGTTTTACGCAACGAAAGAAGTATTGGAATAGCCTATTTGCAAACTCGCTAGCGAATTGGCTAACTGCTTGAGATGCTGAATTGTTCGAGTTACGGACATCGAGTTACAGAAATGACCACGCCCATATTGTTGAAACCACGCCCAAATTATAACTCGATGTTCAATCATAATTAACAATTGACAGAACTTCGAGTTACGGGCAACATACATTTTAGTTTTTGTTGCACGTCCACATTCAGCAAGCAAGGTATCTGGATGAACAATTACTACAATCTACGTTGCTTACTGTTAATTAAAGTTTGAGTTATAAAATTTGAAAGTTAAACAAAACAAATAATATATGTTGCCCATAACTCGAAGTTTGATTAACTGTTATTTAAAGTTCGAGTTACTGAATGTGGACGTTTAACAAAAATAAAAATATATGTTGCCTGTAACTCGAAGTTCTGTTAACTGTTGATTGAACATCGAGTTACAATTTGGGCGTGGTTTCACAAAAGTGGGCGTGGTTTTTAAAATATGGGTGTGGTCATTTCTGTAACTCAATATTTTCGTAACTCGATGTTCGTAACTCGAACATTTCAGCATCTCTAACTGCTTGGGTTAACTGAGATTCGAAAGCCAACTGTTTAGACAAAACCCAAGCAATTAGCTTATTCGCTAGGGAGTTTGCAAATTTGCTGCCCCAATACTTCTGAGATTTGCTGTAACAGAACCATAACATTTATAAAAGGCACAGTGCTGAGATTCAATTCGAGTATACCTGAAATATACTCTTGCAATTGCACACGAGTCGTCAAAACGTAGTTTGGTGACAGTTGGGAATGATACCAAGATTTAACAATTCCATGAGAAAATCGCGATGTTCTTTTAACACATGAAACGGGTGTGCATAAAGCGAATTTTGTATAGTTTCATTACGCATACACGCACCCGTATATATTTTGACAATAAACTCCTCTTTCACATTATGCAAATACAAACAAGACATTAAACCTTCCTGACAGTAACATGTAAGTGTTGTAGTATAAACCCGAAAATTACGGACTCACGGTGAATACTTCTAGCGAGTCACCCCTCTATAACCATCTTCAACTAGCCGAGGCCAATCACTAATGTGCGGGGTTAATTAACTTTGCCCTTCCATAAAGCATCAGTTTCCCTCTTCAAATAATCATAAATACCCTTGATAGCCTGGAGAAGTAAGTCCATTGTTTCACAAGAACGACTGTCTTCTCAATTTTCTCAAGATAAACATCCCAGGGTTGTTTTTTTTACTAGAAGAAAATGTCTTTTGGCAGCATTTCGTGTAATAATTGTCATTGCACAAAAAAGCAGCAAATAATGTTACTGAAGCACTGAATTTGCAATGATGGTTGCATTGTGACGTATTTTAACCCCCGGAGTCTGACCTTGCATTCTTGCTACATTTACCTCCTTTTCATACCAGTTCAATTTCCTTTATTTCATCCAGATTCCATGAAATTTAATATTTAAAACCAACCTTTATTTCACTTTTCTAAAATTATTTTATTGATCAAAGGACATTTCACTCCCATCATGCAATCTTCCATAGTACTTCCACAGACGCAGCGGCGATCGCCAACATAACTACAAATAACCTCGCTCTCAAGAGCTGAGGAATAAAGACGAGGTATTTAATCAGTGCTGAACTAGAGGCTGAAATTATAATTAAGTTCCTTGTCATATAATTTGTTTATTTCAATTTCTTCTGAAGTCAAATAGTCTAATGCACTGGTGAAATACGGTAGTACGCATGAGTGAAAGGATGTTTTGGGGGTATAGTTTACATTGTGTATGGAGTGGTAGGGTCGGGTGTCATATAATTTGTTCATTTCCAACTCTTATGAAGTCACATAGAATTTCACTTAATTTATTTTCGCTGAAACGTTTTCAAGCATTACATGTGAATTCGATTTTCCCTGTGCTGTGTCTCAATAGAGTATGAGGTAAATGGCATTTTCACTTGAATTTATTTCAGGGGGAAAATGTTTCAGTAAAAATGAAGTATACCATATTATTATATATGTACTGCAGTTTATTTTGATTCGTCTATGAAATCGGTATTTCCACACCCCATATGCAAACAAAGTAGTCCTTTCAAGAGTGGCGTTTTCGAAACATAGCAGGAATAAACAATATTTAGAAGTGCGATATTTTACCCTTGGGGTACATGAATATACTTGCCGAGTGAAATAAAATTTGAACAACAGTAATGGTACTTCTAGGCAGTCACTTATTTTGACTAAAACTAATTTGCATATCACCCATGCAATAATGTATTTTCACGGTCAATATGCTAATGAACATGGTATTGGCGATCGGCTTCACTAGGATTGCCCCTCAAATCATTTGTGTGTGTGATTTCCAGTGTTTTCACGCATTAGCTCTGTGATTTTTTTGGCTTGGCCAATTTCACTCAAACATGGCAGGTAGGTCACACCTTCGCCCTAGTTATTAGGAAAAATCTGCAAAAAAATGTTGGTCCACCGTTGTCATAGCAACAGTAAAAAATTGATTTTTTGATAGCTTCGAGCTAAATGTATCTCCTACAAATTTAGGATACAACACCTCAGACATAGCTCATTGTACTCGGCTTGAGTTTGGGCACAAAGTTACTATTTGAATTTTTCATCTTTTTTCATCAATGAGAAAGTTGACCCCAAATTTTTCACCAGGTATGGCTTTTTAACTAACTCTTCTGTGATTTTTTTTGGCTTGGCTGATTTTGTTCATACTTGACAGGTAGGTCGTACCATCACTAATTGGAAAAACAATCCTGACCCACCATTACCATGGCAACAGCCAAAATCTGTTTTTTTAATACTTTCGCCCCTAATTTATTACCTCCTACCAGTCTTGTAATAGCAGTGTTCAAATGATCATGCCTTTTATTTGGCTATGTTGCGCACTGGTAAGATATTTTTTACATTTTACATTTTTGGCATATTAGCTGTACACTACATGGAATACTACGATTGAGAGAACTTTATGTATGTTGACTGGGTTTTATCATAGACCATCAACATCAAAGTACCAGGTGGTTTCTGCTGGCAACGTTGCGGCGTTACCCAGTTCCAAATAAAGATTACCAACGCCAAATGAGCGACATTTTTACCGGAAATCAAGATTCATTCAATCCACAAGCAACAACACAAGCGTTATAGCGTGCAGCTCATCAACGACCGCTGTAGACGAAAGTCATTCCGTCAGTGGAGTACCGCAGTTGTGACGGCATGTTTGCCAATGCACAATTCTGTGGAGGACACTTTTAACTAAATTTAAACTACATATGACTGATTCGAAACATTCCATCGAGATCGGACGGTGCCCTATCGCGCCAACCCTTCACCATTGTATTCAAACGAACCTCGTGGTGTGCTGTTACATTCTCCTTCGAACCCGGGATTCAACTATTAGGGGCGTTTCAATAAAAAAAACATCGCAAATCATGCAAATTTAGCATTTTTAAACCAGTATACTAAAAAAGAAGGAATAGCCTCTTTCCATGTTGACATTCTGAGTAAAATCACGTGATAGGCTGTTACAATTGGCTGTTACATACTCTTTCGCCGGTCTGGAAAATGTGTTTAATTAGCTCTCATTCAAGCGACAATGCATATTTCCCAGTGGGAGTGAACCTCGTTCGAATCTGCCATTAAATAATAGGGGTGTTTTCAGCAAAAAACGAATAACCCTTGAGTGCACACAATACACTGAATTTCGGAACAAATCTTGCATTAGTTACAGCAGTAGAATACCACAGAAATATCAGACGAAACATGAAAACACTATATATTGTATTTTGGCCTGAACCCTCTATATTGCAATTCAAAGAATTAACCCTATGTTTGCATCCATTTCCACCTTGGTATCACCCAACCCTGAAAACAAATTCTTAATACCACGCTGAAGCGTTTGGTAATAACGATTTCAGAATTTAACTGCGGGGTTGACATGACAATGACTTAGGTCAAATATACAATCAAATCCGCCAAATTTTCATCCGCTTTATCTAACTTTGCACGCTGCTTTATAACATTTCACAGTCAGCTCATGTGACAATATATGGGCTGCTTTCATCTGGCTTTTATTCCTTTTTTCGACGTTACAACTGCGCAGTTCTATACACCAATAACATAGAATAAATATTCATATAGATCTACCAATTTTGCATTCCCCTTGAATAACTTTATGCGGTGTGTTAAAAGCTTAACACCCTCTACGTGCCGACAGCATCAACAACTTGTTTATTGAATAGGCATAAATTATTTGTGCATGCAAACCAGACGTTTCAGCAGAAATGATTGGCGTGGTTTATTTTTATTCAAGAAAATAATCAAACTAAAGTAAGTAGAAGATAACTTTAAAAAAGTGCTACCGTGGACACAATCAGACACAATAGAAATGAATGAACAGCTAAATCTGTAAACATGGCCAAATAATGCTACACACATGAAACGCATTATTGATTGATTGATTGATTAATTTGGCCAGACTTTTGTATTCCTTGTTTCGCAAGTTTTTATAAGGCAATTTTTTTGAGGAGGGCAGAAAAAAATTAAGTTAATTCTTTTTTTCCATTAGATTTGTGTGATTCTCAAAGAATTGTAAGTGAGATCATTGATCGGAGAGAATAAATGAAATAAAATGTTATTCCATGTATAACCTTGTTTCTCATCTGCACGAGACTTTGGTACTTTGATCATGATACTCCCACGAAAATGCAACTTGGATTTGTTATGCGGCGGGCGGTAAAAAATGAAGATAAAAATAATATTTTGTTAGAATTTTTTGCGCTTACAAATTATGCTGAAATAAAATTATATTCTTATTTCATTCTCGGCTCCTGTTCATTCGGCGGGTTCGCGAAACAAGGGATAATAAAAGTCTGGCCTTAAGGTAGCGAGATAGTTTTTTGGCATGGAAAATGTAAACATCTATAATCGGAGTAAATTTTACAAGAACTTATACAATCTATATATGTTTGGAAAGCCCTTGACTTGTACTTTTCTATTATTAATATTTTGTGAACACTGTGTTTGTTTTAGCGTCACGTGATTCTGAAAATCGGCGCGGCTGATAATTAACTAACGTGAATACATTTTTAAATGTCAGCTCTACGGTCATGCATGCGGCCAAAAACTTTACACTGTTTTGAAGCAAAGGTCATGAAGTTTAAATCCGTATTTCTATTTTTTAAATTAAGTTTTTTTTTCCTATCCGAAAATGGAAAATTTCAAGCACGTTTTTTGGTGTTGAAGTTAGTGTATACCGGTGGTTTGCGCGAGGTTTGTGAAAATACGCGATAGAATTTCGCAAAAATGTAAATACGGATACGAAGCCAACATATTCGAGAGTACGGAAAGCCAAACGGCGACATCGTAGCGCTACTCACTGAAACGCCATTTAAAATTAGGTCAACGGCAATTGCCAGAAATCGAACACCGAGAAATCGGCACTTTTATGATTTTTAACTTCAATCAAGGTTAACTCCCGTTTTAGCAGCAACAATTATATAGGTTGGCAGTAAATAAATTACCTTGAAGGTTGTTTTCAGAAAAAATCATGATTCGACATTTATGTCTGTGAAAAAACTGTATTTTTACCGTTTTCTTTCACGCTATGGAGTTTTGACACGGTCTGTGCTGATAACGAACGGTGACGTCATCATTACAGCTGGGATTATGCAAAGTGGGCGGTTCTGTTTGCAGGTAGCAAACAACACAAATACTACACTGGGCAGTTGAAGTGTTTGTCAACATAGCGTATTTATGTTTGGGCCGTTTTATTTGCAAACTTATTTTCTTGAGTATTCCACAAGTTTCAAAGTCTTTTAGAGACACAAGAACACTTTCCGACAATAATTATCAGACTCCCGCGAGCAAACTTGCGCAGATTACGGTAGAATAAGAAAATGGAATGACGGCTGTGGGGTAAGTTTTTTTATGTGTGGAATTGGAAGAAATGCAGAGTAAATTTTCAACACGAAAATATTGTAAATCATTATCCGACGAGACCGTTTTTGTTGGACTTGTTATTTTCGGGAGGGACCTTTTGTAGTGTTCGTGCAAGTTTAGTTTTCATTTTACCTGAATAAGCCTAAAGAGATTTTCAGACAAATTCGAAGGAAACTCTGCCCCTCCTTACCAAAGTGTTCGTCTTACAGCACATTTACATGCACTCCTTTTGCAGGTACGTCGGACTTTGGTTTGATTTTATTTTAAGATAGTAACAACCACCATCAGCTAAATTCAAGTCCATTATGTTCGCAAATAATTGTGCTGCATCAAGTTTTAAACTTGCCACTTTATCGTGAAGATTCTGGCAATCTCGGCAAAGGAAGCTACCGTAGAGTGGCTCCCCAACAGCAAGTATATTGCGGATAACTCTTTTTTCTCATGATGATAACAGTGATCAATCACTGTCAACAGACTGTAATATTTGTTTCAATTGACGACTCTTTCAACGTAATTCGACCAATGAAAATGCAGTGTTCTAAAATATTGACAGACACTAAACAACCCCACGTGGTTTCTTGTTATGGCTATGACGGGGCTTCAAAGTGTCTTTTTGTCGTCTTTTTGTTGCTTTAACCGGACTTTTCTGGTCTGTTTATAATTCACACTTACGCATTGAATACGTCGTACTATCTTGGGAAACATCCTTTACCATTGTGAGTACCGCCGTTGAGGAAACGAAAACTGCTGTGAATGACGATGGAGTCAATGAAAGTAAATTACTGAACAGCAAACTTCAAGAGGTGTTAGCTGGGGAAGCTAACTGTGGAGAAGAAGTTGACGAATTTGACTTTTTAGACGAAGACAGTTTGAAGGTGAAGATATCACAGATGCCCTTCAAGTATTTGTGAATGACGCTGACGAATCCGACGTTGGGGGCTTTTAGTTTTACAGCCAAAACAAAGTCAGCTTGGACTTTCAGTTGCGAGACGTGACCCCAAAAAAAACGCAGCGAGTGATACATTTCGAAGACAAAAATACAAAACAATCGCAATCAAAGACGCCGACCACGCGCGTTAGAAATAAATAGAACACGCTGTTTCACTGGCTTCTTTCACTCACGCAATATAATTATGCTATTTCCAAACGCTTATATTGATCACTGTAAAAGTGGATATATTCAAACCAGCCATCAAATTAAAAATTCGGATCTCGTTGAATGTCAATCAACACGGAACTCGGTAAGGGTCAAGGCCCCCTGATCTGATCCTAAAAAGCATATAATGTATCAAACAGAAATAAAAAAAAATAAAAAATCTCCAACTGTGACATTGTACTTTTATTTTGACAACAGATTTATTAAAATAACATTTAGAACATAAATTTGTCTTCCCAAAATATTTTTTAAAAAATCTTAAAAAATACCAAACTGCCGTTAAACGGCCCGGGCGAATTTATGGCAAAATCCGGTAACATGTGACACACTCATGTACTATTTTGTTTATACAAAATTTGTTGTGTTTCGAAAGTGTTTTTTGTTTTTGTTTTTGCTGTACAGCGTCCTCCTCTTGAAACGAAGCAGTGCACACATCTTATCAGCTGTGTGTAAACTACAAACAGATATCTTATCAGTTGTTTGTAAATAGCTTAGCCCCAGTTCAGTTATGTTTGTTAACCATGAATATTAATGAGAAGCACTCATGGGGTGTACACTGGATAAACAAACAACTTGGGTATTTGTTTGCACACAAGGAAAAAACCAGTTTACTTGTACAAGATATTATTTTTTCAATAAAATAAATACACTAATGTATGTGGCATGCCTTATGGAGCTATGCTTGTGATTTACAAAAAAAAATGTGAAAAGTGCCTAAAAAACTATTCCACTACCTTAATATGATTACGCATTTGTATGATACTCGTACTGAATATAAACTAGTGATGATGTTTTTTAATGATTTTTTTGACATTTCTTGCAACACAAAATGTCATGCCCTTTCGATGTAAGCAGGAGCCAGTTATGTTCTGTCATTATTTTGATACACATAACAATCACTCAACTTTATATTCACCACTAGTTCTTATTCGTTATTCAATATCTACATGCTCACAACAAGGCAGTAATAGTTACGCTATGTTATAAGTACGCGTATAGCAGTATATATTCGGATAAAACATACGTGTGTACATTGAGAGGTTCAAGTCTATATTGTTAAAGACTGGCCTCGCCCTGTCTATTTAAATATTGTATATGATCATTCCTTTCAAAAATGAAAAATCACTGGCTGGTTCTAATGCGAAATGTGGTACAAGTGTTGTTTTGTATTAGCAAAGAATTACCATAAACCAATAGAATGGCCATAGGAATGTATTAGCACAGTTCAAACGCTGTCTCGTTGCTCCACATTACAGAGGCGGCAGTACGAAACTTTGAACGGGGGAAAGATCTGCTCACCAACACAAAGGGTTTCAGCTTGATTCCGGAGGGGCGAGGCCCCATCCCCACCTCTGTGCCGCCACCACAACATTATTATAATGCAGCAGTCCAATATACAATCTCAAGCGTTTTTCCCGGAGTTCCCGGTCAATCACGACGGCTCATATTATAAATGAAACCCTTTGCGTTTATAGAACCTATACAGAAAATATATATTTCGTGAACCCTGCTATATCATGATGATTGATGGAACGGATTTAGCCGTGTGCCATTCAAAATAGGTCATATCATATCATATAAACTTGCAATGTTGAACGTCGTCACACCAAAGTATTTCGATTAGACCATCTTAAAGTCATTTCACATGCATTGTTCTTATGATCATAATAGTAGCTCCAATATCAGAGCATTGTATTCATTTATTTGAGTAGACAGAGTGGGACAATTGCAGGTTTGTATTTCACGTGATATTGTGTCAAGTTCAAAGTTTGTTCAAAATGTCGAAGGCCACGGATTGGTCAGACACAAATTATCGTCATAGCACAAGGACGATTAAAAAGACAAATTGGGTGACGTAATGTACTTAGCATTTAGATTTACAAATAAACTTTCATCATGTTTTAAGACTGAATGTACGCAGACATTGCGTTTATTTTCACAAACGAACTTTCACCACATTTACGATTCACAAGTGAACTTTCACCACATTTACGATTCACAAGTGAACTTTCACCACATTTTAAGGTTGAGTGTACGCTGACACTGCGTTACGATTCACAAGTGAACTTTCACCACATTTTAAAGTTGAATGTCGTTGACATTGCGTTACGATTCACAAGTGAACTTTCACCACATTTTAAAGTTGAATGCACGCTGACATTGCGTTACGATTCACAAGTGAACTTTCACCACATTTTAAAGTTGATTATCTGACCACACTGCCTTACTGTACCCTCATATGTATACCTTCCTTTCAAGCCTTCGTGGTTGTTGTGCTTTCTTACGCTAATAAGTTGTCTCCAAACTTGTTGAGATAGAACAATACGTAAAGGCCATACACGTTATCTTTTCTACTCAGTTTTCAAGAGGAAAATGTTGATACCAAATGTTCCCAATTCAGAGTTTGTTTGCTTAGATAAATATAAATGATCATTCGGCTGGCAATATTCTCTAAGTGGGACATTTGAGGGTGTGTCTAATTGCCAAGTGATATGTTTCAATGGCATCGCGATTGAAACAAACAAATATAAAAAAGGATAACTAAAAAAAAGAGCTTGTATGAGAAAGACGAACTCGGATAAAGAAAATATTTTGCAATCTCGGGGAAGTAACAATAAAGACGATCACGTGCCAGCTCCGTGAATTGACGTAATAACATTGATAACACAATTGATACGCAAAGTATTTAATTTGTTGATGTAAACAAGCTCGCGAGCATGATGCCTAGATTCTGACCTCGCCGTACTGAGCATGCGCTGTTTGCTTTGTATATACGTCCATAAATAGCTTTGACTGGGGAGTTGACTTCAGAAGGAGTTTCTGGGGACAAGGTAAAGCAACTCTGAATTACTATGTCATGGAGATGTCTTGGTTTCACAGTTTTCCATCCACAACTTTCGTCCTTGTTGTCATAGTGATAGTTCTCCTGTACCTGTAAGTATAGTATTACGAGCGTTAATGTATATAGTGAATTTCTTTATGTTTTCAGCTAAGCGCTGGCATCATCAGTACATTCTCGGCTAATCAGTTGCGGACAGCCCGGTTTTATGGCCAGGGTTAGGGGTAACAAAAAAACAAAAGGAGCCACAACGATATTTTGGCATCATAATTATTTTCACTTAGGTAACGAGATGACGTAATTATCCCTGGAATAACTACATGCACACTTTTATTACGCGTCTAAAGCTTGAAGATTTCTCATAGGTTAAAACTACAATAAACAACTACTGAACATCCGGTTACGTGCAATATAAGCTACTTTAACACCACCACCACTCCGAATAGGTCACGCTGATTAGTTTTTTGTTTCTTATCGTGTATACGATTGTCACAAAGCGTGAATGATAAACATCAAAACAAAAGTGCGGCGTTCTTGTGAGTAGACCGTCTGCAGAGCACTTATTATGTGTTTTGGGTAACGCCGCGGTTAAATTGTAATTAGCTTAAACCTATACTCACCATGCTGCAGGTATAAAATATCACGTGTAGACATTCCGATAATCAAACGTTCACCACATTTCATGGTTCAATGTACCTCGACACACTGCGTAATAAACACTGTAAATGAACGTTCACCACATTTCATAGTTCAATGTACCGACACACTGCGTAAAAAAAAAACTTTAAATGAACGTTCACCACATTTCATGGTTCAATGTACCGACACACTGCGTAATAAAAACTGTAAATGAACATTCACCACATTTCATGGTTCAATGTACCGACACACTGCGTAAAAAAACTTTAAATGAACGTTCACCACATTTCATGGTGTAATGTACCGACATACTACATAATAAAAACTGTAAATGAACGTTCACCACATTTCATGGTTCAATGTACCAACACACTACGTAATGAACACCGTAAATGAACGTTCACCACATTTCATGGTTCAATGTACCAACACACTGCGTAATAAACATTGTAAATGAACGTTCACCACATTTCATGGTTCAATGTACAAACACACTGCGTAATAAACATTGTAAATGAACGTTCACCACATTTCATGGTTCAATGTACCAACACACTACGTAATGAACACCGTAAATGAACGTTCACCACATTTCATGGTTCAATGTACCAACACACTGCGTAATAAACATTGTAAATGAACGTTCACCACATTTCATGGTTCAATGTACCAACACACTGCGTAATAAACATTGTAAATGAACGTTCACCACATTTCATGGTTTTAATGTTCAGGCTTGAATTGTGATATGGTAACCGACTAATTGCCTAAAGAAAGAAAATAACAATGATTACTGGACTGTCGACAGTCCTCGGGCCTAATGTAATTGTGTAGCCGAAAGCGTTTGATGGGAAAGGCGAAGCATTTCACGCGAGAGACTGTCCCCGTCTGCAGGTTTCTAGTTGATATGAATAATTTATAAGTTGATCCTGACGTCACGAAATAAATTATATTAACATAATGTTGCAAATTTATTCCAAATGGGCGTACCTCCTGAATGTATTGGTTGTTCAACTTACGAACACAATGAACCAAAAAATAACAAAGAAAACTATTATATCGCCGAGAACCAGGAAACAACGTGCATTTTTTGTGGTAGTCAAATAGTAAATATAGAAAACCGGAAGAGACTGTGTGGTGGCAGAGACGATCGATCCACATCTTGCCAGTTCGTACGCGTGCCGAAAATGTGTGCTGAGAGCGTCGACTTAGCCTGACAAGTTGGCGTAGGTGGCGCCCTGGACTGCTGCGATCCCCACCAACGTGTGGGGATCGCAGCAGTCCAGGGCGCCACCTACGCCAACTTGTCAGGCTAGCGTCGACTCTGCATAAAAAGGTCCGACTTCATATGTCAATGACTTGCCGCTTCCCGTGGGCTCGCTGACAAACACATCTCTCCCATCTGTGTCTGTGTGATAGTGTCTCGCTGGTAATCTTTGCAAGTAATATCATGGTAGTCTAAACGTTCCAGCACTTTTAAAGCCAAAACAAAGTCAGCTTGGACATTCAGTTGTGAGAAATGACAAAATAAACGGTGCCAGCAATAGATTTCGAGTATGAAAGAACAAAATAAACGCAATCAAAGGCGCCGACCACGCGCGTTGGGAATAAATAGAACGCGTCGCGACGAGAAATCTCTTTCACTCAGGCAAACGCGCACACACATGCTATTTCCGTACATTGAATACGTTGGCAACGGAAAGGACAAGTTTAAATCATCTTTGTAAGCAACAGTCTCACACTGAATATAAGTTTATAAATTATCAAACTAACATTCAATGAATCGGACTGCGACGGTTAAGACGAAAGGACAAGGCTAAGACGAAAAACATGTGACAGTACGATTATGCTCGTCTAGTACACGCCCGGGGAGTACAAATTCAAGTATCTAACTTCCCAATACAAAAGAGGATTTAGTATCAGCAATAATTTCTAGTACTGCCTGGATAATTGTGTATTATTAGTTGACATCAGACATATAACTGTACAAGATTTTTTGAACAATGTCTCAAATTTCCTAAAGAATATTCAAATAAGTTGGGATTAATATGAATTGAATATCCATCTTTTGAAAAATCAGCTAAACAGTTCACCAGCCACGATTATGGTGAATTGGCGAGTTCTCAACGAAGACGACCGGACGTCTCCGGTCATAATCTGGCTGGTTCGAATTTATCCACTTTTACAGTGATGAATATTGCGTTCGAGTCAATGTATTAAATGTAAGTGCGTTGGGAAATAGCATAATTATATTGCATGAGTGACTGAGGTTGGTGTCACAACGCGTTCTATTTATTTCCAACGCGCGTGGTCGGCGCCTCTGATTGCGTTTATTATGTATTTTTATTATCGAAATGTTTCACTGGCTGAAATTTTTTTTTTGTTATGTCTCGCAACTGAACGTCCAAGCTGACAATGTTTTGGCTGTATACATGCACTCGTCAAAATTTGTTTGTGTCATGATATGAAAAACTGCCGTGGAAAGTGTCGCGATCGCGTGTAGTACAGTTAAAACAAACTTCGCGTAAGTCGCTAATCGTGGGCAATTCAAGTAGCCTGCGACCCCTGACCCTTTTCACGATTGGCCACGATAAAATGATAGACATCTGCGCGACTATCATTTGCATATGGAAGTACCCGGATCTGGTAAGAAATCTTACCAGTGAATTTGCAACACCGGACAGTCGGCGGTCGTGCCTTACGACACTCCATACTTCCTGTCCCGGCGTTCGCAATTTATTCACGGTTATTACGTTTATACACAATATTTATTGATGATAACATATTAATATTAGGTACGACCGACAGTCACGTAAAATGCTAAGATTATTGAAGACAATAGAAAATGCAGACGCGTTTTCTTACTTTACATCGGTCTCAGAAACGTGACGGGATTAGACTCCCGTCATTAAATGAAAACGTTCGCGCAGCTCAAAACATGTTTTGTTGCTATTTCGGGCTGATAATATCATCAAATTATTATTACACGCCGGGAAAAGACGAGATACCGCAAAGTATGCACTCGTGAGTTACCGGAATGCATTGACCTTGCCGATCGAAATAATTAAGAATTAATAATTTCGTACTGCCTTCGTGCATACTTTGCAGTATTTTCGTAATGACCGCAGACTATTGAACAGTAGGGAGAAATAATGAAGTTGCTCACATTGCCTTGAAATGGTTTTATATAATTGTCCGTTCTTCTTTGCAGGTACTCAACATGGACATTTTCTACATTCAAAAATATGGGAGTCCGTGGCCCAACACCATGGCCATTAATCGGCAGCATGTTGGAGTATAGAAAGGTAAAGGAATACCATAAAGTGTATTTTTCATTTCGCATTTGTTGTCTATATTTGGAAAATGAATCTATATGTAGCAAACACATCAAAGTTTCAGATCGATATTTGACAAAATGGTTTGGGGTCATAATTTTCGGTTATTTTTTAAAATAAAAACGTGGAAAGCAACAAATTCGGAATTAACATAATTGCTTGCGTGATGTATTACATCTAGATAATGAATATTTATATTTTATGTTAGGGTATTGTAGTTAAAGACTTAGAATGGACAAAGAAGTACGGCAAAGTGTGCGGGTAAGTCCGTCGAGATTCACGTCAGCAATTATGCCTTTATTTGGAAATTGTTATGAATATTTTCATGAAACATGCACACCGTGACAAAAAATAAACAGTCAGCGTAACCGTCATAACAAGAAATTTCATAAATATTATCTTGTCAGTAGTGAAAACATCGAAAACAGAATGCACTATGAATAAATATATTAATGAATACGTAATACACTTGAAATGTTTTGTATTAATGTTCCTCTTTCGTTTGTAAATTTATAATTCAGAATCTATGAAGGACGTAGACCAATGTTACTCGTTACGGACCCTGAGATGTGTAAACAGATATGTGTAAAACACTTTTCATCGTTCAAGAACAGAAATGTAAGCACAAGCCGTATGCACACACAATGAATTTGTATCGCAAATCTGTACACAGAAGGGGGCTGTAACAACAACAACAATGTGTTTTTTTAATACTCAGACCTTGAATGTAATGTAACATACTGTAATGTAACGTAACGTAATGTAACGATATACAGTTATTTGCCTTGCTTGAGGCCGATATCATAAATTATCGTTCTTCGTGTGGCTGTTAAGTCGAGTGCCGCGGCCAAGAACAGTTTAATAAATATTCTTGCAGTTATTAACTCATAAATGTTTGCTAAAAACATCAGATATCTCATGAAATTACCATTGTGTTTTTTTTCCCAGACACTTCCACTAAAAAGCAAACCAATGAGTTCGCGTTTATTCCAACTTGCTGATGACCGTTGGAAGGTTACTAGGAACACGTTGACTCCATCTTTCAGTGGCTCCAAAATGAGGCTGGTGAGTTGTGTGAGGTACTAGTATACTTAATTGACTAAGGGTGAAACATCGCTGGTGTAAATCATCAGCAGTGTGCTATTATATTATTTGTTTTAGCGACTTTCTATTGCTATGGTCACTGCATGAATCACAAATATTTTGACAAAATTTAGAAACGAAATTTCCTTTCTACCTCAATTCATTCATTCAATGATAAATTAAAATTATTTTTTTCTTATTTATGAGCTCACCGAGGCGGCACCAAGTAATTTTTGAACTGTAGGAATAGGAGTATTTAGAATATATATTTTTCTTAAAGTTGTATCATCTGTTGAACTTTAATGTTTGAACTGAATTGCAATCAACAAGTATGGCGTTCGCGAGTTATTCGTGTTAGAACCTGACTGGTTTTTAGTCCCCGTTCGGTCGTAGTCAAAAAACGGGGACTTGTGTTTTGACCTTTGTACTTCCGTGTGCCCGTGCTTGTGTGCGTCCGAGCCTGTAGCAATCGAAATCAAACTTCACACATACATCATACATAATACTATACATGTGCACATCAATTTGTTCAGAGTGGTGACCATTTTTGTCCTAAAAAATCATCAAAATCAAGCTTTTATGGATGGATTTTGTTTAAAAATTGTATTTGTAAGATCCAATTTAAATTGGCCGACTAGTGGCCATTGTGTTTTACTGAATGCAATTCTAGTGCCATATCCTTGCCATGCTTTGACTGATTATGACCAAATTTTATATATTCATTATACATCATGACATAGGTATATTGGTTTGACTATCTGATTCAAAATGGCCAAATGACAGCCATTTTTGTGCTAAAAACCCTAAAAAATCGGGCATTTCTGGCATTCCAGAACTGGATCTTTGCGTTTATGGATGGATTTTGTTCAAACTTGATACATGCATTAGAGATTATGGGTTCCTGTTGCACGTCATTTTATTTTTTGAATCGGATTCAAAAAAAGCCACATCTCTGATATGTTGTGACTGATTATGTTCAAAATGTTATATGTTTGTTTTACATCATGTAATAGATGTATAAATGTATTCAAAATGGTCGACTGGTGGCCATTTTGTTTTAATTTATGCTTTCCCATTGACAATATGTCAATCATTTTAAAGTTTAAAAATCATCATAGTCAAGTATCATTTACTGGATCCATACTTCTGACATGTCTATGTTCCAACTATATTATTAAAAACAAAACTATATATCTTAAATTTGATAACTAACAGGGCCTGTGCCATGCATGGCTTGTTATATCTGGAATACGTAAAATCCTGAAATGCAACCCTGTTACGAATTCTGCTTTAGAACACACAACTAACCCAAAATTGTACGAAATGTCAATTGCTCGCTTGAACCACAAGGTAACCTCAAACGTATTTACCAAAAAGGGCAGTGTATTTGTACAAGAAATACACACATTTAAAAATTAAAAATGCTTCTGAAATTTGCCATAGCTCCATCTATGAAGATTGGGGTATATTTTGAAAACAACATGCTGAGACCACTCTATTCAGTTAACTGGATACTTAAGTGGGAACTTGACTAGCGTACTTGAGTAGGCACCGAATAATTGTTAAATACAACATCTTAATTGTGTCAATGTTATTACAATTTTGAGACGGGAGTCATTTCGTGAGTAAACGTGGTGTCAGGGCATAATTAAATAAACAATTCATTCGATATAGTAATATAAACAATCACACATGAATTTGTAATTTTATAATGATTTGTTGTTTTCACTAGCAGTATTTTAAAATTGATCTTATAATAAGGTTCATATGTTGTAGGACCTGAAATGTTAACAATGTATACCCAAAAATAGATTCAACATATTTATATAGATCTTATAGGCCTGCAAAGGACTTTCAGCTGCATTGCAATCTTCTCTGTTATTATCATTACAGATGTCTCCTCTTATCAGCAGATGTGCCGATGAGTTAATAAAAAACATGGAGGCACATTGCAAAGAAGGAAAGACAGTACAGTGTAAAGAGTAAGTATTGTTACTATGAAATCAAATACATATTATTAATATCTAGTACATACATAATCGATGTTTGGTTTCACAGTCATAATTCATATCAGGAAAGAATACATGCAAATAATACCAACTGTTATACTCCAAATAAGGATATATAAACTGTCTCATTCCAAATAAAGTTTTACATTCGAAGCCTTTGGCATGTGAAGTACTATGCGAAATATATTAAATTTGCGGTATTCACAGTATATCTACATACACAATAATTCAATTTTTGATCAGTATAACTTTCGAATGCTGGTCATTGGTACCTTAATGGTTGTCGCATCAAACTCATGATCGGTGGACCCAAGTTCAAATCTTACCTTAGGCTTAACATCGAAGAGTCGAGATTCATTCACTAACGAATGCGACTGACTTTGGCGGAACCTTGGTTAAGGTCCGCAGGTGCTTGTGTTCGACCGAGCCTGGTTGACGCCAGGATAGCGCATTAAAATTGCCATTTGATAGAGAAATGGCCACACAGCCCTTTTATGTTGTCCTAAACATAAAACAGAAACAACTTACGAATGCCATAACATACAGGTTCAAGGTTTGACCACGCTACACAAAATTTGAAGGGCCTTCAACTAAATGTTGCAAACAATATATATACCATTTTAACAAAAAATGTTGAAATGATACACACATGATTATATATCTTTCAGTTTGTTTGGTAGTTATGTGGTGGATAGCATTGCAAGTGTAGGATTTGGGATGGATGTTAGTTCGCAGTCTCAACCTGAACATCCATTTGTGAAACATGCTAATTTGACTGCCATACTTAGTTTGTTCAATCCAGTATTTGCTATTGTGTGTAAGTACAAACAACATTAATACTTTTTCAGCTGTCTTATTATAAAATATCTGAATGAATTGTGTTTTTCTGGCAGTGTTATCGGCAATATCGTCACTGGCATAGCCTTGTGTTGAAATTTAAAAATCCATTGATTATTATTCATAACGTCATACTGTAAATGAATCTCAGGCTGGAATCAAACGAAAAATAAGGATATTAAATACACAAAAAAAGTCATGATTATTGCGAGATTTGTTGTTTTTTTCCTAGTTTTCTTCCCATTCCTTCTTCCACTCCTGAAGTATTTTGAGATTCAATTACTGCCAATGAAAACGATCGACTATTTTTCACAAGTTGTCGGAGAAACTATCAAGTTGCGAAACAGTGACAAAGGTGCCAGCCAAGTAAGTGATATTACGTACTATTACATATGACAAACGATTCAGGACACATAGCAGCCTTCCCTATATCATTTTCGATAGTGGAATGGGTGTAGTGTTACAGTACTACTTCTATAATGTATACGCTCATGAAAACATTCTTCATGAAGTCTGAAGTCTTGAATTACAATCAAACCATCTTTTTACAGAGAGTTGACTTCTTACAACTAATGATTAATGCCCATGAGATATATGATGAATATGTAAAGAGCAAAGAAGATGACGAAGATCATGATGAAGGCGTGAACAGAGTGGAATTCATCAAAGATAGCACACATTCTTCGGTTAATTTGAGTAAAGGACTAAGTGAGGATGAAATGCTCGCACAGGTACGATGTACATCATCTTCAAAACTTGAAGAATCAATTCAGCGAATCAGAATTCTATCTGATTAATATTTTGGTAAAACAGGCACCACGTGCCCCGTTGATGTATAAGTAAACTACAAAGCGTGTGGTGTTGTTGCATTCTTAGTTCAGTATAGAGGTTTTACGCGACATTTTGTTGGCCCAGTTTGTGTAATATACACTGTCTTTTTTTACTTCTGTTCATTCCCTGCATTCCTTCACTCTTCTCCCTTGTCCATTCTTCTCATTATTTTATTTCTTTCTTCTTGCTAATATACATCTACACAACTAAACTAGCCTTTTAACTAAAATCGAATGGTATCTCTGAAATGTTTAATCACCAATCGTCCATCATTAGTATGTTGGTACTGCCAGTCATGTTTTACCTGATGATTGATTCCATATTATTCCATCAGTCTATTGTATTCTTCATTGCTGGATATGAAACTACCAACGCCACGATGTCATTCGTGTGCTATAATTTGGCAACCAATCCGGAAACGCAAGAGAAGTTACAGAAAGAAATTGACGAGGTCATGTGTAACTATGATGATGTGGGATATGAGGCAGTCAGCAAGATGAAATACTTAGATATGGTAGTTTCAGAAACACTCAGAATGTTTCCCCCTCCAAGTAGGTATGTAGTGATATATATATAGTAGCAAACATTTGGCAGTTTTCAATATTTAAAATCATCCATTGAACGTTCGGAATAAAAATGTATTGTACAAACATTTTATCAAACAGCGGGACAAGTTCTGTATTTCAGCACGGGCCGGCACCAGTTTGTGTAGGCTAATAGTTCATTCATAAGTGAGGGTATTGATGATATTGTTCCCGTGTTTTCGACCCTGGTTTAATACTTTATTTTTGTAACATAGTGATGTGCGTATCTGTAACAAATAAGTCGCTATGATCATGAAAAAATCGTTTGTTGCGTGTTTATATTTTTGTAATTTGTCTGAGCTTTTGTTTATAGGTTTAATCGCGAATGCAACCAAGACATCAACATTAATGGAATAAATATCCCCAAAGGAATGACTGTGTCTGTCTCTCCCTATGTCATTCATCATGATCCAGACAATTATCCAGATCCAGAAAAGTTTATTCCAGAAAGGTAAGAATTAACAAACTGACAAACATTGTACTAATCCATATGCTCCAGATTTTAGATGTGTTCTTTCAAGATGATTCACATACAAAAATGTGGAATAATAGATAAAACAAAGTTCTAATTCCATCATATACCAACTGTTGATTCTGCATATTTATACTAAATTGTGATAATGTTATTCCTTCATTTTGTCCTGTGGGTGTCCATCTCGTCACTGTTTATCCCCACGCTATTCCGAGCAGCATTTTTCTATAACCTATAATCTTAATTGGAATGGTTGGAGTGTGGCGTTGTGAGGTGTGTGTCTGCCGATAGTTGCGAGGCTCTTTTCGTTGGTGATGAGTTCACATGATTATATGTTCGTAATTTTGCAGTGATTATGTTTAACTAAATGTAATGTC
This sequence comes from Saccoglossus kowalevskii, assembly GCF_978046115.1. Classification (NCBI taxonomy): domain Eukaryota; kingdom Metazoa; phylum Hemichordata; class Enteropneusta; family Harrimaniidae; genus Saccoglossus; species Saccoglossus kowalevskii. Next base: position 13,793,257 of record NC_140658.1, read on the forward strand.
TGTAAAGCCATAAAATAGGCCAGTATTGAAATCATACTTTATTGAACTCATGAATACAGATTCAGTAAAGAACAGAAAGAGAAGCGACACCCATATGCCTGGATACCGTTTGGTGCCGGACCTCGTAACTGTATTGGTATGAGATTTGCATTGATGGAATTAAAGATGGGATTGGTTCGTGTATTGCAGAAGTTCACCTTTGAACCGTGTGCGGAAACTGAGGTATGTGTCAAATGGAATTTATATGTTACCTCCACCATAACAATGCTTTGTTGGGGTGGTTTGTTTGTTTGTTGAGACTAAAACATGTGTAGGCTAATTTGTGTGGAATTATTTGGAGGCGTTTGCCTTTGAGATGGAGACCAATAGTTGCCATTTTAGTTGTGGTGGCACGCATTTTTTTTTTAAAAAATCACCATTGTCAGACAGTCATTTTCTTTGAGAAAGACAACTAAATATTGTATCAACGAAATTTCATGTAATTTGTACGTAAGGTTACAATTGAAAAACAAACCGATTGGATTTTATGGGAATGTCGGTTACTTGGCCATTGTTGGATACATAAAAACCGTAAGGACGACTTTCATGACGACCATAAAGACCAGATAGAGTTACATATTGTGAATGCTGGACCCGGTTGTTATGCATTTAGGGATGTTGAAAAGATTCTTCGCCATTGCAAAGCAACCAGAACAGTAACGCCTTGCGAATGAGCACAACATACTTAAATTGAATAGGCATAATTATTCATGCACGCCTACCAGACGTTTCAGGAAAAACGCTTAGCGTGGTTTACTTATATTCAAGAGTAGAACTAATATTTATTTATTTATTTATTTATTTATTTATTTACTTACTTACTTACTTACTTACTTACTTACTTACTTACTTACTTACTTACTTACTTACTTACTTACTTACCTACTTACTTACTTACTTACCTACTTACTTACTTATTTACTTACTTACTTACTTATTTACTTATTTACTTACTTATTTACTTATTTACTTATTTACTTACTTATTTACTTATTTACTTATTTACTTACTTATTTTCTTATTTACTTACTTATTTATTTATTTATTTATTTATTTATTTATTTATTTATTTATTTATTTACTTACTTACTTACTTACTTACTTACTTACTTACTTACTTATTTATTTATTTACTTATTTACTTACTTACTTATTTACTTATTTACTTACTTACTTACTTGCTTACTTATTTACTTACTTACTTACTTACTTACTTGCTTACTTACTTACTTACTTACTTACTTACTTATTTACTTACTTACTTATTTACTTATTTACTTATTTACTTATTTACTTACTTATTTACTTATTTACTTATTTACTTATTTATTTATTTATTTATTTATTTATTTATTTATTTATTTACAGATTCCTCCGGTGCTTGGCAAGGGGATATTTTTGACCCCACCCAATGGTATTAAACTCAGCGTTAAATTGCGAGAATGAATACTCAGGAAAGCGAGTACATCATTTATCAAGAACATATAATACCAATGTGATTACACATTTGTGTGGTACTCGTACTGAATCTAAACTATTTATGTTTATTTTTGGGGTTGGTGATTACTTCTTAGAAGTTTTGCCTGACATAGTTTTTTTAATGACATTTTGACATTTCTTGCAACAACAAAATGTCTTCTTATCTTCTGTCACCATTGTGATACACATAATTATCAATCAACTTTATATTCACCGATATTCGTTATTCATTATCTACATTATCATAGGCAATGCAGTAATACTTACGCGATGTTATAAATACACGTATAGAAATATGAAATTCGGATGAAACATTCGTGTGTATATTCAGGGCTTCAAGTCTATATTGTTATTGACTGGCCTGGCCCTGTTATTTAAATATTGTATATTATCATTCCTTTCAAGAATAAAGAAATCGTGAAATGTAGTACAATTTCTTGTTTGGTATTAGCAAAAGACATATCTGAAACCAATAGAAATGCTATACAGTCACACACCATAGGAATGTATTAGTACAGTTCAAACACTTTCTCGTCTCTACACATTATTATAATGCTGTAGTTCAATATGCAATCGAAAGTGTTTTTTCCTGGATTCCCCGGTCACGACGGCCCACATTATAAATGTATATTTCACGAGCCCTGCTATATGATTGGTTGTGCCATTCAAAATAGGTCACAAGGTCACGCTACGTTGTTGTTGTTGTTGTTGTTGTTACTTCAACGTGTATAGGATTGCGAGACTGCGTGAACGGTGACAGATTTATATAAACTTGGAAAGATGAACGTCACATCAAAGTATTTCGCATTGTTCTTATGATCATAATATCAGAGAATTGTATCCATTTATTTGAGTAGACAGAGTGGGACAATTGCAGGTTTGTATTACACGTGATAATGTTTCAGGTTCAAAGTTTGTTCAAATTGTCGACGGCCCCGGATTGGTCAGACACTCATTTTCGTCATAGCACAAGGACGAATAAAGTGACGAATTGGGTGACGCAATGTACACAGACTTAGCATTTAGATTTACAAATAAACTTTCATCATGTTTTAAGACTGAATGTACGCAGACATTGCGTTTATTTTCACAAACGACCGTTCGCCACATTTACGATTCACAAGTGAACTTTCACCACATTTTAAGGTTAAATGCACGCAGACGTTGTGTTACGATTCACAAGTGAACTTTCACCACATTTTAAGTTTGAATGTACGCTGACATTGTGTTACGATTCACAAGTGAACTTTCACCACATTTTAAGGTTGAATGTACGCTGGCATTGTGTTACGATTTACAAGTGAACTTTCACCACATTTTAAAGTTGATTGTCCGAACACACTGCCTTATTGTACGCTCATTTGTATGCGTTCTTTTCAGCCCTTCACAGTTTTTGTGCTTTCTTATGCTAATACGTCTCCCAACTTGTTGTGATAGAACAATGCGTAAAGGCCATACACGTTATTCTTTCTATTCAGTTTACAAGACGAAAATATTGATACCCAACATTCCCAATTCAGAGTGTGTTTGCTCAAGTAAAAATAAATGATCATCCTAAATGTCCTGCTCTAGACTGGCAATATTTGCTAGGCGGAACATTTGAGGGTGTGTCTATTTGCCAGATGAGATTGTTCAATGTCATTACGATTGAGTAAAATATATAAAATAAATAAAAATAAATATAAACAAAACAAAAAGGATAATTAAAAAATACTTGTATGAGAAGGACGAACTTGAATAAACAAAATGTATTCTCGGGGAGGGAACTATTGACGTAATTACATTGATAAGGGACGACGTCAAAAGATCGATGGTCCGAGTGTAAATAAGTGCGTCAAATGAGGTCAATATTAGGGCACGGACTTAGAACCAACTGCTATGATATACTACTGTCCGATTATCAATTTGTATTTAATGGTGAATGATCAATATTTATCAATTAAGTTTCAGTGGGGGTGGAGGGTTTTGGGAAAAAAATAGAGGAATTAAGTTTTGTATCCTACATTGAACTTTTGATGTTGTCCCTAACACAATTAGTACGCAAAGTATATAATTTATTGATGTAAACAAGCTCGCGTGCATGATGCCTAACTTCCGACCTCGCCGTACTGAGCATGCGCTGTTTACTTTGTATACGCGTCTATAAATAGCTTGGATTGGGGAGTTGAATTCAGAAGGAGTTTCTCGGGACAAGGTAAAGCAACTCTGAATTACTACGTCATGGAGATGTCTTGGTTCCACAGCTTTTCACCCACAACTTTCGTCCTTGTTGTCATAGTGATAGTTCTCCTGTATCTGTAAGTATAGTATTACGAGCGTTAATGTATATAGTGAATTTCTTTATGTTTTCAGCTAAGCGCTGGAATTATCAGTACATTCTCGGCTAATCAGTTGCGGACAGCCCGGTTTTATGGCCAGGGTTGGGGGTAACAAAATACGAGGGACCACATCGAGATTTTGGTATCATAATTATTTTCATTTAATCGAGCAAATGACGTAATTGTTCTGGAATAAGATAACATATTGTTTCAATATTATACTAACTCCATGCACACTTACGGACCTGAAGCTTGAAGATTTCTCATAGGTTTAAAATTACACGAAACAACTACTGAACGTCCGGGTACATGCAATATAGGCTACTTTAACCCCACCACCACTCAATATAGGTCATACTACAGGGTCACGCTGATTCGTAGTTTTTGTTTTTCTTATCGTGTATACGATTGCCACAAAGCGTCAGATTTGCATCAAGTCGGAATGACCGTGAATGTCAAACAAAAGCACCTCGATAACGTCATCGCTATAACCACTTTACTCGCAATGAGCAGTATTACATTTTCGTTTCTTTGGAAAAACTGCATTGTCTGTACCCCAAGCGCTCGAGGTTGTAATGTTACATGTGTAGCATTATCCTACCGGGCGGGCGGAACATTACAACCTCCAGCGCGGGGGTACATTGTCTTATGATTTCAGTCTTGAAACACCAAAACAAGAGAGCGGCGTTCTTGTGAGCGGGAGTACTGGAGCACTTGTTATCATATACCTCGTATTGCCCGGCAATGTAACCCTATGGAAGTGAGCCCTTACATCAGGGCAATAATTATACGTATCACGCCAGGCTTTCACCAATCAAAACAAAACGCGTCGTGTATTTGAGGTTACGTCGTGGTAAAATTGTAATTACACAGATATTCACGATGGTGCAGGTCCCTGGATTGGTCATACCCAAATTGCACCATGGCGTAAGAATGAATACTGTGCGATTATTGTGGCGTTGCGTACTTAAATAATAATATGACCTGTAGACATTCCGATAATCACATTTCATATTTCAATGTACCGACACACTACGTAATGAAAACCGTAAATGAACGTTCACCACAATCCAGGGTTCAATGTACCGACACACTGCGTAATAAAAACCGCAAATGAACGTTCACCACATTTCATGTTTCAATGTACCGACACACTACGTAATAAACACCGTAAATGAACGTTCACCACAATCCAGGGTTCAATGTACCGACACACTGCGTAATGAACACCGTAAATGAACGTTCACCACATTTCATGGTTCAATGTACCGACACACTGCGTAATAAACACCGTAAATGAACGTTCAGCACATTTCATGTTTCAATGTACCGACACATTACGTAACAAAAACCGTAAATGAACGTTCACCACAATCCAGGGTTCAATATACCGACACACTACGTAATGAACACCATAAATGAACGTTCACCACATTGCATGGTTCAATGTACCGACACACTACGTAATGAACACCGTAAATGAACGTTCACCACATTTCATGGTTCAATGTACCGACACACTGCGTAATAAACACCGTAAATGAACGTTCAGCACATTTCATGTTCAATGTACCGACACATTACGTAACAAAAACCGTAAATGAGCGTTCACCACAATTCATGGTTCAATGTACCGACACACTACGTAATGAACACCGTAAATGAACGTTCACCACATTTCATGGTTCAATGTACCGACACACTACGTAATGAACACCGTAAATGAACGTTCACCACAATCCATGGTTCAATGTACCTGACACACTACGTAATGAACACCGTATTAAAATGAACGTTCACCACATGTCATGGTTCAATGTACCGACACACTACGTAATAAAACCCGTAAATGAACGTTCACCACAATCCAGGGTTCAATATACCGACACACTACGTAATGAAAACCGTAAATGAACCTTCACCACATTTCATGGTTCAATGTTCAGGCTTGAATTGTGACATGTTGCCTAAAGGAAGAAAAAAACAATGATCGCGTGAAAACGCTTATCGAAGACACAATTGCTACTCACCTCAATGGCATTGAAAACAATAGAAAACGTAGACGCGTTCGAATGTCTTCCTTAATTGGTTTTCTTACTACATCGACATCTGAAGCGCGACGGGATTAGACTCCCGTCATTAAACGCAAACGTTCGCAAAGCTCAGAACGTTTTTCGTTGCCATTTCGGGCTGATACATCTCATCAAATTATTATTACACGCCGGAAAAAGACGAGAATGCTGCAAAGTATGCACTCAGGCGTTACGGGAACGCATTGACCTTGCCGATCGTAAGGATTGCGTATGCCTCTGTGCATACTTTGCGGTATTCTCGTAATTACCGTTTACTATTTATTGAACAGTAGCGAGAAATATTGAAGTTGTTCACATTGCCTTAAGTTAGCGAGACTATTATTTGTGTTGAAAATTACGATTTTCACATTTATTTATTAATTGATGAAATGCACTATAAACTTTCATATGATAAAGTCAACATAACATAGAATGTCATGTACGTTGGTTAAAATGTTGATTTTCTGTAGGGAAGCAAGGCAGCCTCTGTCGTGTTTTCCAAAATCAACAACACAGGTTTAATCTGTGTGCCTATAAGTTTCAAAGATTAACTAAAGACAAAGCAATGTTAAAGTGTGTTATCAGTAGCTTTAGTGGTTTGTCTCCGCCCCGTTTGTTTCAAAGATTAGCCGTTTGCATATGAATGTGTCAGGCACACAGACACAAGGTCACATACCCACTGAAAAAAAAAACATTGATTTTGGTGTTCTCATCTGCCGATTTTATCGAATTAAAGCTATCCCATTCCTCTATTTTTTTGGGTTTCCAATAGCCTTACACATTTGGGTGCCCCTACATATGTTAAAACAGACCTTGAAGGGAAATCAAATCGATTGTCATGATAATCAAGCTTGAAAATCTTTGCTGTGACTTCATGAACATTTTTCTTTTCAAAATACAAGGTCTTTAACAAAAAATAACATATACTTATTATCGTCAGATTAACACCAAATTCCCACAGCTTTAAGGTAACAATGAGCGGAACTTGAATGTGTCCAGACAAACTATTTCGTGGATTATTTACCAACGTGTTGTGGTTTGAGTTGGAGGCAATTCGACTAAAACGGAAATTAAAATTCAGCACACCATTTTTTAAAACGCATTGCTTGAATAAAACTGACAAGACACATTCAATTTACCAGACTATTGAACAACAAGGAAAAGTGAAAAAGAAACTTGTTATCACCAGCATAAATGCGTAATTATTTTTTTTTTACAGAAAAGGTAATGTTTTACCTTTGATTGAGTAACGCGTCGTAGAATGCAGATACAGGCATGAAAAATACACTTTTGAAAAGCTTGAAGTCTTGCGATTCCAAAAATATATACTTTCTTGGATCTTTTTGTAGTCATTTAGTCACAGTTAGAAGATAAAAACAAGTATGCAAATAATAGTCTCGCTACCTTACAATGGTGTATATACTTGTCCGTTCTTGTTGTAGGTACTCAACATGGACATTCTCTACTTTTAAAAATATGGGAGTCCGTGGCCCGACACCATGGCCATTCATCGGCAGCATGTTGGAGTATAGAAAGGTAAAGGAATACCCTGAAGTTTTTTTTCGTACTATCTGTCTTTATTTGAAAAATGAATCTATATGTACCAAATACATGCAAGTTTTAGATCAATATTTAACAGAATGGTTTGGGGTCTCCGCCTTTTTTTAGACATAATTTTCGGTTATTTTTTTAAAAATAAAAACGCGGAAAGCAAACAATTCACATTTCACATAATCTATTGATTTATGTAGAAGATAAATGAGACACCATCTCCATTATAAATTGTATCATACTATACAAGGACTTGTGTTATGTATTATTAGATAACATTTATATTTTATGTTAGGGTATGGTAATTAAAGATTTAGAATGGTCAAAGAAGTACGGAAAAGTCTTCGGGTAAGTCCGTCGAGATTCACGTCGACAATGTCTTTATTTGGAAATTGTTAAACATTGTTAAAATATTCATTGAAACCCTTGGGATATTTTATTATAATAGGGTGTGTCTACATCGCGCGTTGAAATTTGCATATAACATTAGCACGTAACAAAGATTGAGATAAAGGAAAGAGTGGTATAAACAAAGATCAGTGATTACTTGAAATCGATACCAGGAAGGGGGTGGGGGTAGAAGAAAAGTTATATAACATTTTATTATTTAATAATTTAGTAAAATACATAAGTTTGTCCAACTCCCTGTGGTAATACACTAGAAATGTTTTGTATTTATGTTTCTCTTTCGTTTGTAAATTCCTAATTCAGAATCTATGAAGGACGTAGTCCAATGTTACTTGTCACGGACCCTGAGATGTGTAAACAGATATGTGTAAAACACTTTTCATCGTTCAGGAACAGAAAGGTAAGCACAATCTAGATACACATTAATTTGCGTCGTTAATCTGTATACAGAAGTGGGCTGTAACAACTTTCAATGTAAAGTAATGTAATGTAATGTAATGTAATGATATACAGCTATTTTCCTTGCCTGAGGCTAATATCATGAATTACATTTCCCGTGTGGCTGGTGTTAACCGAAGTCGAATGCCGTGGCCAATAACTAGGTACTTAGGTAACATTTTTCGCCCTTACCAAGAACAGTTAATAATCAGTTAATATTCTTGCAGTTATTAACTCATAAATGTTTGCTATATCATGTCAAATATTTCATGAAATTTCTTTTGCTTCTTCCAGGCAATTCCACTAAGAAGCAAACCAATGAGTTCGGGTTTATTCCAACTTGCTGATAGCCGTTGGAAGGTTACGAGAAACACGTTGATTCCATCGTTCAGTGGCTCCAAAATGAGGCTGGTGAGGTTTGTTAGGTACTATTTAACTTAACCGACTAAGGGTGAAACATCGCTGGTGTAAATCATCAGCAGTGTGCTATTATATTATTTGTTTTAGCGACTTTCTATTGCTATGGTCACTGCATGAATCACAAATATTTTGACAAAATTTAGAAACGAAATTTCCTTTCTACCTCAATTCATTTATTCAATGATAAATTAAAATTATTTTTTCTTATTTATGAGCTCACCGAGGCGGCGCCAAGTAGTATTAGATTAGCGGGAATGGGAATATTTAAAATAAATATCTCAATTATCTGTTGAAATATTTGAAATCTTGAATTGTAATCAACAGTTCACGTTCGTGAAAAAAGGCAGCCGACGCTATGAAATCTCTATAAACTGTCACAAATTTAGAAAGGAAAGGACATATCGACTTGAGAAATGGATGTTCATCAAACATTATGTTCATTACGTAGTGTGTCGGTATTCGAAAGACGTCAGTTTGGCGTGGGATTCGATGGACTTCTATTGAGAAGTATGACATTTATTTATAAAAGTTATAAAACAAGAAATTACCTTGTGGTGGAAAACATGCTTCGAGGTACAGGTCGTGATGGCACATACAAACAAATGTTACCAAAAATGTCATTTTTTTGTACAAGAAACACAAACATTAAAATTGCTTCTGAAATTTGCTGTCTCATGTAATTTCAAAATTGTTCTTGTAATAAGGTTCATATGTATTAAGGCTCCGAAATGTTAACAATGTATATTCATAAACAGTTTATATTTGTATATTCATATATTAGGTTTTATTGGCCCGCAAATCTGCATAAGTACCTTCAGCTGCATCTCAACCTTCTCTGTTATTATTATTTCAGATGTCTCCTCTTATCAGCAGATGTGCCGATGAGTTAATAAAAAACATGGAGGCACATTGCAAAGAAGGGAAGACAGTACAGTGTAAAGAGTAAGTATTGTTACTATGAAATCAAATACATAGTATTAATATCTAGTACATACATAATCGATGTTTGGTTTCACAATCACAATTTATAATGTGAAAAATTATTCATGCAAACAATTCCAGCTGCTACACTCCAAATAAGCAAATACAAACTGTCGAAGCTTTTGGCATGTGAATTAATATGCAAAATATAATAAATGAAGGAATTTCGGTATTAACAAATATATTCACATTACGCGATTTTCTGTTCGAAATAAGTATTTGATCTGAGTAATTTCATGCATACTAGTCTTTTGAGTTGTCCCAGGGACAACAATTTATATATGACAACTTATATGTTCATATACCAGAGCAATCAGCATTCTTCCCAAGTTTCTTTTGTTTGGCATGCACCGTAATTCAAATTCAACACACATGACATGACCGAATTTATTGCAATAGAGACAATAATCACTTGATTGATAAATGAGAATTATTCTAATTTTTAATCAGTATACCTTTCGAATGCCATAACATGTAGGTGCAACATTTAGCCATGCTACTCAAAGAGCCTTCAGCTAAATCTTGCGAAATATATGTATAGAAAATGTTGAAATGACACACACATGATTATCCTTCAGGTTGTTTGGTGGTTATGTGGTGGATAGCATTGCAAGTGTGGGATTTGGGATGGATGTCAGTTCGCAGACTCAACCTGAACATCCATTTGTGGAACATGCTAAAGTGGCTTTCACATTTGGTGTTTTCAGTCCAGCATTTGCTATTGTGTGTAAGTGCAGATAAAATTAATACTTTTTCTGTTGTCTGATTATGAAATATCTGAATGGATTGTGCTTTTCTGGAATGTTATCGGCAATAGCGTTGTGCTGAAACACACACTTAAATTTATAATGATTATCATTCATAACGTATTACTGTAACTGAATCTCAGACTGGAATCAAACGATCGCGAAAAAATACGGATATTAAATACACATGATTTATGCAAGATCTCTCAACATTCTCCTCTATTGTTTTTCCCAGTTTTTTTCCCATTCCTCGTTCCACTTCTGAACTACTTTGAGATTCCATTGCTTCCGAAGAAAACTGTCGACTATTTTGCACAAGTTGTCGAAGAAGCTATCAAGTTGAGAAAAAGTGACGAATGCGCCAGCCAAGTAAGTGATATTATGTGATATTAAATTTGACAAACAATTCAAGACACGTAGCAGCCTATCTTGTATCATATTTCTGATAGTGTAATGCTTGTAGTATTACTGTACTAATATTTTAATGTATATACTCATGAAAACATTCTTCATAAAGTCTGAAGACTTGAATTACAATCAAACAATCTTTTTACAGAGAGTTGACTTCTTACAACTAATGATAAATGCCCACGATGTATATGATGAATATGTAAAGAACAAAGAAGATGAAGAGGATCGTGATGAAGGCGTGAACAGAGTGGAATTCATCAAAGATGGCGCACATTCTCCAGTTAATCTGAGTAAAGGACTAAGTAAAGATGAAATGCTCGCACAGGTACGATGACATGTGTATGCTAGGTCTCACATTATGCAGCTGACATCTTCTTCAAAACTAAAAGGATCAGTTCAGCGAATCAGAATTTTATCTGAAATGATGGCCTGAGTAATATTTTGGTAAAACAGGTACCACGTGGCCCATTGATGTATAAGTAAACTACAAAGCGTGTGGTGTTGTTGCATTCTTAGTCCAGTATAGAGGTTTACGCGACATTTTGTTGGCCCAGTTTGTGTAATATACACGGTATTTTTTTACTTTGTCCATTCCCCGCATTCCTTCACTCTTCTCTCTTTTTCTCGTTACTTTATTTCTACTTCCTTATATACATCTACACAACTAACCTTTTAACTAAAATTGAATGGTGTCTCTGAAATTGTTAATCACTAATCGTCCAAGTCAATATGCTGGTATTGCCAGTAATGTTTTACCTGCTGATTGATTCCATATTATTTCATCAGTCTATTGTCTTCTTCATTGCTGGATATGAAACTACCAACACCACGATGTCATTCGTGTGCTATAATTTGGCAACCAATCCGGAAACGCAAGTGAAGTTACAGAGAGAAATTGATGAGGTCATGCGTAACTATGACGATGTAGGATATGAGGCAGTCAGCAAGATGAAATATTTAGATATGGTAGTTTCAGAAACACTCAGAATATTTCCCCCTCCAAGTCGGTATGTAGTGATATATATAGTTTTCAATATTCAAAATCATCTATTGAACGTTCGGAATAAAAATATGTTGTTCAAACATTTTACAAATTAGCTAGACTTATAGTTCTGTATATCAGCACGGGCCAGCACTAATTTGTGTAGGCTATTAGTTCATTTATGGGTGAGGGGGTTGAGGATAATGTTCCCGTGTTTTTATTGTTGTGGCATAGTTATGTGCATATCTGCTTACAGTAATAAGCCGCTATTATCATGAAATTTTTTTTGTTGCGTGTTTATATTTTTGTAATTTTTCTGAGCTTTTGTTTATAGGTTTAATCGCGAATGCAACCAAGACGTCAACATTAATGGAATAAATATCCCAAAAGGAATGACTGTGTCTGTCTCTCCTTATGTCATCCATCATGATCCAGACAATTACCCAGATCCAGAAAAGTTCATTCCAGAAAGGTATGAATAAACAAACTGACCAAAATTATTCTTTCTTTTAACTGTAATATGTTCCAGATCTTATAGAATGTGTTCTTCCAAGATGATACACGTTCAACTATCGATTCTGCATATTTATAATAAATTATAGTCATGCTATCCCTTTATTTTTGCCTGTGGATATCCATCTAGTAACTGTTCACCACACGCTATTTCGAGTCACATTTTTCTATAACCTAAAATCCGTAATTGAAACGATTGAAGTGTGGCGTTGTGAGGTGTGTGTCTGCCGATAGTTGCTAGGCGCTTTCTGGTGATGATGAGCTCGCATGATTATATGTTCGTAGTTTTGCAGTGATTATGTTTACCTATATGTAATGTCTGAACTGAACTGAACTGAAACTGGAAAGTGCATCAGTAATGAAATCATTCTTTCACATACTTCTACATTATGTATATAGATTCACAAAAGAAGAGAAAGAGAAGCGACATCCATATGCCTGGATACCGTTTGGTGCTGGACCTCGTAACTGTATTGGTATGAGATTTGCGTTGATTGAAGCAAAGATTGGATTGGTTCGTGTACTGCAGAAGTTCACCTTTGAACCGTGTGCTGAAACTGAGGTATGTGCCAGGATTCTCTATTTTGCCTCCATCATGGGGATGTTTTTTTGGAGTGGCTTATATGTATGGAATTATTTGGAGGGGTTAACCTTTGAGAAAGAAACCAATAGTTACCATTTTATTTGTGGTGGCACGCATTTTTTGGAAAAACCCTTCACCATTGTCAGACGGTCAATTGAACCAGTCGTATTTTGAGGAAGAGTCGGTTACTTGGCCTTTGTTGGGATAAATAAAAACGTTAAAGACGACTTTCATGGCAAGCATCAAGACAAGGTAGATGATGTCAAGAAATTTATTGAAAACAACTTTAAGAGTAAATTAAAAGGATTAAAACAAATCTGTGGATTATGGTTCCAGAGGGCGCTGTCTACGATCGGGAGAATACAAATTTTGAAAACGTTTGGAATATCACAGTTTGTGTAGCAACAATGGTTCAAACCCCTAAAACAGTTATTAAGGAATTAAAACAAATAATGTTTAATTTTATAAGGAATGGCAAAGACAAAGTAAAAGGTAATACAATAATTGCAGACATTGAAACGGGTGGACTATCAGGGGGAAATTTCTGTACTCTCTCGGGTTCTCCACACTTGCCAGGGGGGGAAACTCGTCTCGTCTCTCTATCTCGTCCCCTTGAGGTACGGGATCTGGAAAGTCACTTATACTTTACAGTCAAATAAGACACACACAACGAAATACGTTTCAGCTCTCGTCTTAGTCGATCAATCGAGCACTCTATAAGACACAGCGCCCTGGGGAAAGGTCCCCAAGACTCTCACAAGGCTGACCCAAGGCTAGCCCAAGACTGGACTGCCTCAAGGCTCGCCCCTGGACTCTCTCGGACTGCTCTCGACTCTCTAGGACTGCGTCTCTCGTGGAGTATTCTTCAAGACCAACTCAAACTCTCTTTATTCATTTTCAAAACTCTAACCAATTACAAAACAGTAAAAGACTCTAGGGTGTAACCTTCAATCATAAAGCCAATCAAACTAAGTACTGAATACGTCATATCTTTTGATTAATCGTTCACTACATTAATAACTACGGATGTCAGAATAGCGACGGTATCTTGTAATTAGTTCCAAACCACTGAGCCAAGTTCCGTCCAAAACTTCAAATAGACCTAAACAATGACAGACATAACACAGCAATTCAGCTAATAATCAGTTAATTAAGTCGGTCAACAGATACGCGAAAACAAATTCATGACAGGACTAAAGATGATTGAAATTGATTCGTTTAAAAGTTTAAATGGATTAAAAAGTTTACCATGGGAGGTCAAGCCGGATAGCAGGTGATTATGCAAGTCATGTTAAGGAATTTTGGTAGTAACTTACGATGTACAAGAACTGAAAGAAATTGTCTTGCCATTCTTTCTGGATATCTGCATGGAATGGGCAGCATTTGCACAAGTTGTCCCTGACTCGCCTAATATAATAGACCGTCAATGGCTTTGGAATAACAAATATATAAAAATTGGGAATCATTCAGTTTATTTCAAATCTTTGGCAATTAAAAATATTAATAGAATTATAGATTTATTCACAACTGGAATTACTGGCAAACAAAGGGACTGTCAACTTTAGATTATTTACATATTCAGGGATTAATTTCTGCAATATCGAAAAAGTGGAAAATTCAAATTCATAATAACAGTCACAAGTGGTTTGAACCCGAAGATGTAATTTATTTTAATTCATTATACATTGTATATACATATCAATTCATCAACAAGTAAACTAGTATATAAACATATGTATAATAATATAATAGAATCTCCAACAATTGAATCTAAGTTAGAATAACTGTATGATGTATATCCAGTAATCATTAAGAAATTTTTCAGTCTACCTTATACCACTACACTTTCAACAGATCTTGGAGGTTTTCAGTTTCAAATTATTCATAGATATATTCCAACGTTTTCAAAACTTTTTGAATGGAAGTTAGTAGCCTCCCCTCTCCCCTCTCCCCCTGTGTTATGTGTCATACATAAATTGAAACCATAGAACACTTGTTTGTGAAATGCCACTGTGTACAGTCATTGTTGGAAAAACTGCAGCAAAACTGTAATTTAATTGTAATGTACAAAATATTATACTTGGCATTTATAAGGTGAAAAATATTATGTTGAATCATTTTATTTTATTGTTTAAAAAATACATATACAAATGTAGGGGAGAAGCGAAAATCTTATCATTTTTTGGTTTCAAGGCATACATAAAAGAACATCAACTTGCTTTAAACAGAGGCAAAATATTATATTATTATCAGAAATGGGAGCCAGGATTTGGATTAATAGATAGCCACACATTCAAAGCCAGCAGGCAACACTGCTCAATTTTATTAATAACAAGGAAGCGAACGGGTTAAAATGTTATTTTGTAATTGTGAATATTTTTTTTCTTTCTGGCTATTGAAATAGCACAAACAAAACATGACAGCTGGTTCTGATGGGTACAAAATAGAAAACGCCTCATTACCCCACATCTCATTGTTTTCTTTTCAGTTTTTTCTATTTATTTATTTATTTATTTATTTATTTATTTATTTATTTATTTATTTATTTATTTATTTATTTATTTATTTATTTATTTATTTATTTATTTATTTATTTATTTATTTATTTATTTATTTATTTATTTATTTATTTATTTATTTATTTATTTATTTATTTATTTATTTATTTATTTATTTATTTATTTATTTATTTATTTATTTATTTATTTATTTATTTATTTATTTATTTATTTATTTATTTATTTATTTATTTATTTATTTATTTATTTGTGTGTTTATTTATTTGTAGATTCCTCCGGTATTTGGCAAGCAGTTAATTTTGTCTCCACCAAATGGTATTAAACTCAGCGTTAAATTACGAGCATGAATACTCGGGAAAGCACTTATCTATGTTCGGGATTGACATCATTTATTGAAGACATGTAATATTAATATGATTACGCATTTGTGTGATACTCGTACTGAATCTAAGTGATGTTAGATTTTTGATTGGTGATTATTTTTAGAAGTTTTGCCCGACATACTTTTTTAAAGAAATTTTGACATTTCCTAAAAAACAAATCCTTTTGATGAAATAGAATATACCCAATTTTTATTCTTGCATTTATCGATTTGGTTGCCATATAATAACATGTATGTATAAGGCCGTATGTATATATAATGTATAATGTTGTTGTAGTTGTTATTTTATTTGTTATGTGCTGTTTTAATGTACTTTTCTTTCTTGTATTTTGTAACTTGGAAAGTAATAAAAGAAACAATGTCACGGATGGTTCTTGTATTCATTCAGGGGCAGCTTGGTATGAGACAAAATATGTTCTTTGTCTTGAGAGAAAAAAAGAACCATTTTACACAATTATTTGATTCCTCGAATAACTTACTTATAAATTCAGAACAAATTCTCTAAGAAATTACGACCTTTTATTCTAATTTGTTTCACAGTCGTCGCCCACATGGTCCTGGTAATGGTCATAGAGATTTACTCACCAATAATCAAATTACAATACTTAACACGACTTACAGAGTTTTATGTGAAGGCCAATTATATTTCACGTGGTTTATACTGCACTTATCTGTCTTCCCATAAAAAAGACACCAGGTAATGATAATATCGAGTATCGATGGTATGAGACAGTGCGATTTGTATTACCGATTTGGAAGTGCTGTTATTGCACATTTGTTCAGAAAAAAATATCCATGAAATTAAGTTCACGGGTAACGAGGTTAAAAACTTTGCTTTTGCAAATGACCTCACGTGTTTCCTTTGAAATACTAAATCAGCTGAATACCTCTTCAATACTCTCACTTACTTTTGAGGGTTGACGGTAGGTAAAGCATAATAAAATGGGTGGGTTGTGGCTGGGATCATAGCGGTGTCGCAAACTAAAGTTGTTTTGTATTAATTGGCCCCCAAACCCTAATCAAGGGAGTTCGAATTTATTTCTCATATGACCCCGGGCCGGCGTATCACGAAAACGTGTCCAATCCTTTCGACTCTCTCAAAAAATGTTTACAACTGTGGTCAATCCGGGGTCTAACACGTTATTATCTGAATAATTGTCACACTACAATGATTCGTGAATACATAGCTTCCAAACACTTCATTTTCCGAAAAAGTACACTCTACTTCAAACAATTTCTCAGCATTACGGACGAGGAGTTGAATTTTTCCTGGGAGAAAATCAATTTAGTCATTTAATGAATCACGTGATAATTATTGCGAAGAAAACTATTTACGAATCCAGGCTGAAAGTTGTCCTACCGTTTTGTACGTAATAGCATTACAATAATGAAACATAATATTGTTTGTTTGTTTGTTTTTAAAATTTTAGTCACGTGAAATACCTATAACCTCTTCAGATAAAACGCATCAAATCTGATGTCTGAACAAAATCGGACGTACTTGAACTCTGCCGTCCGGTTAATGTGATCAGATAAGTTTGATCTTGTATACCGGACTTTACACTGTAGACATTGAGGGCATTTCTGTTATACTTCATTTGCCTTTCTTTTCTAGCTACATTCCGATAACTACAGAAATGTCACCGGTAATCCGGTGGAGATAGCATAACAAAATAATATAGTAAAAATGAAATAACATATCAGAAAATAAATCCATATATGCGTCAGCGGTTAATGTACTGGAAAATATAACAGTGGAGTTTTTTGGTACAAGTCATATTTACGAGCCCGCTACGGCGTATACGTCATCCGTTCCAAAAAATAAAGAAAAATATTAATTGCTCTATTTATTAAACGCAACACTGTCTAAGAACACAATACATTTTGTTTTCTCAACTTAATTCATAAAGCCAGGAACGCATTTTGAAGATTCTTTATATATAGCCGTTGTGTGTGCTTTTTATAAATGGGACAACTTAAGTGGATGAAGTGGAATTCATCTTCTACTTATAATTATGAGGGTCGGCAAGCGGTATTTTCGTAAGCTGTAATCAATTGTTTTTATTTTCGTAATAATGTAATTCAAATAAATAAGAATTATAAATTCGTAGACATGGGCAAGGTGTAAAATGTAATCAAATGTATTTGTCCGTAATTTGTACAAAGATCTTATTTTTTGTAAGCGTACAAAGCATGTTCGTAATTCGTACGCAATTTCAAATTTTGTTTCTTAAACACAAATTATCAAATACTAGTATTTATAAAAGTATAAAATGTATTAGGAATTTGTAAAGTGTAAAAATCTATTTTTATTTTCTGTAAAAACGTAAAATGCCTTTTTTTTTATTTCCTGTAACATGTACCAGCTATCACCCTTGACCCCCCCCCCCCCAATTATGACACCCGGGCAACACTGTGAGTTAGTTACGAGTGAAATTGTTCACAGTGCGTTTGTTTGCCGCGAAATCCGTTGTGAATTATTTCCAAAGACGTCCCTAGTATGTCAATATTTCCTAGAATCCGCCTCGTGAAAGTCAGTGTTTTAGTGAATGACACGCGAGTTGTGACGTATGTACTACCTTTACGTCATCGGGTACACCACCCACATTTCCCCATATAGTTCCGTTCTTCACTGTTCCTGAAATCTAAAGTCATCCGCATAGATGTAACTCCGTGGAAGCATAATAATTGAGCTAACCATTCACATATAACTGTGTGCACTATTGTTTTATTTTCATTGGTGTAAATAATATGCCATTGTGACCGAAAGCAGGGAAAAAACGCCAGGTTGGTATAGGAACTACTTTATTGAAAACAGTAACATACCTTGCCGTTAGTAGTGAGTTGTTCTTCTTCCGGGTTATCGCCATTTTGTTCCATTCTTCCTGTAAATTGAAATTCTGTTTCAGGTTATCCTGTAAATTCATCCGAAAATGAATTCCCGATTACAGAAAGAAAAGGAAAAAAAGAATCAGGATAAATATCAAGCTATACTGACAAGACTTTTACGGGAAGAAGATAACAAATATTGTGCTGACTGTGATGCCAAAGGTAAGGTTGCCACGCGTATTTGGCCTTCTGGAAATATCAACCGGCGACGACCGGCTTTCTGTAGTACATTTAAAAAACACAATGTGGATAAGACAGCACTTTCCTATGTTTCCATTCGAAAAGAAATGCGCGTCTGTTATAGTTGACACAGTTTCGAAACGACCGTAATAGTGATAAACGTAATGGTTCGTTAACAAAATCGAATGGTTCGACCACCGCCACGATCGGTGTGCATAGCCAGAAAACTTCTGTGTTTCACTAGGCGAAAGTTGCCGCGAGCAGAATTCCACTTTGTTTCGCCCTTATCAACGTTATGTAATGACATTTTACACTGATGTGATACCGACTTTCAGCGTATCAATTTATTCAATACATCGATGTATTATATGAATAAATGTCAGAGTTTGTGTGCTGTATCTATTACGTACAAAACTAAACAGTGATTGAATTATCGAGTGTTGGATCCTTCTGTCACGTTAAGTCTAACGTGAATAATAAGTTTATTTATTATGAAAAGTAATAGTAAAATTCCGTTTTTCCATTGTGGTAATTGTAAAATAGCCTGGGTTGAGTGTATGAATTGGAACTAGATGCTAGCCCTGTCAATCTTTTAAAAGACTAATCACATGGCCGGAACCAAAGTTTATTTATTGCTTGTACATACATGTATGTGTATTTAATTTTTGTTAAATTTGGATACAGGATGTGAAACAATACATCATCAGGGGCTTTTCATAAACATAAATCCTGCTCTGTGTAAACATAAACTGTTTGGTGTTTGAGATAACGATGATTAGATACCTCTAAATTTCTATTTTAAGAGACACCAGGATGCACTGATAATCTAAATATCAACCGGAATATTATTCAGATGTTGCGTTCATTTATCACAAGCAAAAGCAAAATTCTTTGAAAATTCATCCTTGTTATAAAATTACAAGATGGTCACTTAAAATTTAGTTCTGGTAATATCTTTAATTGAATCAGCGTCGATTATTTTGTTTTCCTGGTAATTTATTTATTCTGGAAACAGCATATTGTTTTGATGTGTGTAATTACTTATACATTCCTGTCAAATGATTGGAAAAACCAAATATATTGTCTATGGGTTGTATTTTTCAGTCTTCTGATTTACCTTGAAGCATTTTATTTTAGTTGTTATAAATATATATAATTCATAGTAAGAGATTTTTTTTAAAAAGGGTGATGTTAATTAGTGATAGTTAATGAGGGTGGTATACAATGTTAATTTGGATTAAGGGACTGGAATTGGAATCTGTTGTGATTTAAAAAATTTAATATATGTACACGTTTCAATTTTGCTTCACTGATTTTCCAGTCTTGTGAGTTCCAGATTTTGTAAAAGTTCATCTGTCTGGAATTGTATTGTTTCATAATGATGCAATTTGATTTGGGTTTTTTACATATATCTGTACTTTTTTTTTTATATATTCTTTTTGACCTTAGCCAAGGTTTGCCCAAAGTCGCATTTGTTAGTGAATGAATCTCGGCCAGTGGAATTGGCCTTCCCATTGAGTCTGTGGCACACTCACCCAGGGTAGGGATCGACCCTTTTGATGTTCAGTCTAAGGTAGGATTTGAACTTGGGTTTACTGGTCATAAGTCTGATGCGACAACCACTGGGCTACCAGGTACCGGTATATCTGTACTTAATTTTGTCTCTGTTTATAATATTTTCTGTGTGTTACATGTATGTTTTGATATATATTATTGGCGGCATTTTAGGAAAATTTATTTTGTTTTACTTTTTAGGGCCGCGATGGACCTCTTGGAATCTTGGACTTTTTGTATGTATAAGATGTGCTGGTATTCATCGTAATCTAGGTGTACATATATCTAAAGTGAAATCGGTTAATTTAGACTCCTGGACTGGGGATCAAGTTTGTGTAAGTTTAATACATTGTTTGGTCTTGAACTGTTGTGTATGGTCAAACTGGTAGACAGAGAACCCTATGATTTCTTTGTTAACTACCTGTCAGTGGCTATTCAGATTTGTCCACAATTTCGCCACTAATGGCTAAGGACTACTTTCAGAATAAGAATTATTCTGATGCTATGGTAACCATTTAAAAAACACAGAAAGAATGGTTAAAAATATTATGTCTGAATAACAAGTACCATATTTGCTCAATTAGAAGTGCATGTTTTTATGTCAACTTCATGGGTGTGCTTTTCTACATGGCTTGACATAAACTTTTAAATTTGCTTGTTCGAAATGCATGTTGCCTATATATTCACTATAGTTTGTTTGAGCAAGTGATTTAATATTCTGTTCTATAGTCACAATAATATCTACAAAAATAATGCAATATTTTCCTGGGCTCTCTCTGGAATTTGCTAGGTAATAGTAAATTTACTAATCAAGAAAAAAAAGTATTAGTAAACTTTGTCTGGAAACTGCGGAGCATTTTCCCGCGACCGAGCACAACGGGGAAGAGAGAAGGAGAGGGAGGTGTCCCCTCTGTCATCCGCTGAAAACAAGAACAGCATGCTGAAAATGGTGCGTGCTGGTGCAACCTGAGCTCTAATTTTGTGTGTAATTTCATGACATCAAATTAGGCAGTCTGCTCCACAAAATGTACCATTTATGATGGTACAACAAAACATCACAACAAAATATAAAATGTAGACACCAGAACCTTTATTTGAATAACTCAGTATTAATTAAACATATTCATGATAAGCTCACATTGTTATCAGTGGGGAAAATAGTCATCATTCAAAAGTTCACTAAGTTCACTGCCAAGAACATAAGTCTGTGAATAAATTTTCACGGGAAATTTCTCAGAAAAAAACTCTATGCCAATCAATATTATTATGAAGTAATCTCCCGTGCTCATCGTGCAAACCCGCATGTTGACGTTTATGACGACACAAAATGACTATTTATTTTCATCGAAATTTCTGAATTAAAGTGAAAAAGTAACTTTCGGTCTTGTAACTCGATCTCAATGCTAAGAATGCCCGGTAAGAATGTTACACAAATTATAATATTTTTCGATCGATTCGCTAACATTGTCTCACCTTCCATTAGCTGTGGAATCATAGCCCTATGTTGCCGACCGCATTATTTACGTGACAGAGACTGGCCGGCCCATGTTTGACATACAACAACAAAAATAAAAACAAGACGTCCGAATGAAATTGGTAGGGCAAAATTAGATTGTATGTCGCACCAAAGAGCTATGGAACCGCAGCTAACCTTCCATTATTTCTGAAATCGTGTTGCAGTACGATCAACTTTCAGTTTCTTGGTGCTGTCAGGGTTAGGACACCCATTTGTTTCTGGTTCTGAACACGATTTAGCGGTTTCTCCATCTCGTCGTGAAAAATAGTCGTCGAGCAGTTGTCTGCTCCTTTTTGACGTAGTCTCCATTTTCAATAAATAAATAAATCACGTGTTTGATAAGGGCGACATGAAACCGTTCCATACTCAGAGTAATGTCGCGGGGTATCTTGAAACACATGTCGACTAAACTACGCATGTGCGATGACACCAAAATAACTTTAGAGTGGAAAACTACATTCAGTGGCAGTTCCGTGTTGATCGCGATCACCATGTAACAATTGTTGCAATCTTAGAAGTAACGGGACGTTGTTTAACTTTAAAATGGCAATCACTCAAACCGTAACACACGTGATGATCACAGTCGAGTCTTGACAATTAAATGAGCGCGATTTGCGAGGGTATTTTTTACAAAATGTGTTCGTAAATCCTACTAATAGATATTTATTTTGTTCGTAAATTTTGTCAAAATTTCGTAATTTACGACATTTGCGAGCGACAGCGAGAGCACAGTTTTCATACGTTCATTAAATTTTGGTGAATTTGATTCAATGCCTTTTCAAATGTTCAGCTAATCTATTTACAATCTCAGAAGATGTACATCTTGAATTACCAAATTACAGGGAAGCTAAATTCTTGAATATGAATTATTTTTGATGTCATGTTTCAGATGTCAGTAAGTTACTAAAAATTGGTACCAAAATAACATCTTCACCATAAATCGTTCCTGTTAAAGCAATGACGCAAACAAGTCACCGACATAGTGTTGCCAGTGTAAATCCGTGCATTGCAACGCTTAAAAATGCCTACAACATATGATATACAGTGACCCCTCAGTGAGTCGCAATTTTGGGTAGTTGGATGGCTCCCAAAAATTCTATTGTGTTTTACAGTAAACGAACTAATGTTTTGTTGCATCATATATTTAATTGGTTGTTAATTAGACTAAGGGCTGGAGGAGACGACTTAACACCTACTGTCCGTCAATTACTAGGATACTACCCCGTAAGGGTGATGGCAGTCTGACTCAAGGTGTTGATGAGGGTGCAAGTCACAACTATACATACTGTGGAATACTTTATTTTCGCTGGAATTAATTTTCGCTGAAAAGGCTTTTTGGGCGATTTGCTTGGAATTTATTTTCACTGATTTTTCATGAGTTTAATGTGAAATATAGGAAAAAAAGTATATTCGCTGAATTTTATTTTCACGGAATCATCCCTTCAGCGAAAATAGCGAAAATAAATTCCAAGCGAAAATAAAGTATTCTACAGTACTTCTTTGCCGTTATGCCTTTCATATAACTTTATGAAACTTGTCACAATGAGTTGAATTGGACATGGACGCTGTGATGTTTTTTCAATAAACATACTATAAACTCATATGTGTATGCATGTATAAGCTTTTTATCCATTTTCAATGCATAAACCCCGCTTCACGGAGCCCCTCGGTAAGTCGCCAACCCAAGTCCTGCTTTTTGTTTGAATTGAACACTTGCGAGGAGTCACTGTATATTAAATGCCCTTCTAATTTAGGATTTGTTCTTTCATGCAATGTCCATGTGTTGTAATGAAGCTAAGGCTGATATCTTGCATAAAACCATGCCATGAATGATAAGTTTGTGTAACAAACCAGCTGTGTTTTCACACCAACCTACATGGCTTAAGGCTAGAATAGACTTCTAGATCATTAATATTTTTAACTTTTTTTTTTTATTAAAATTTTTAAAAATTTATATCAAATTTTTAATTTATTCCACTCCACAGTCTGCTCTTAAAAAAAACTGAATACACAAATGCCTGCTACTTTACAATTTAATGGAAATAATTTAAATGAAAATAATTGTTTATGTACATTTATCAGGAGTGAATGGCTTCCTTTTACATACATAAATTACTAGTATATGTAAATGTTAATTGGGGGTTGATGACAATAGATTTTATGTAAATCACCATTAATGTTATGCTAATTTCTAAATGGTGATGTAATAGAATTAGATTATGCAAACAAAAGAGTTACAGTTTTATGCTAACGTTTCATTTGCATGTTAAATAGCATTAAAGTCACACTTGTATCCAGGGGCAACACATCGCGTAGTGCAGTCAACTCTTTTCTCCATGCTTCAGTGACAACATTTCAAGCAAAGCTTTGTTTCCATGGAAACAAGCATGCTTTTTATTTGAATTTGTCTATTTTTAAAAAAAAATGAATGGGTTGAAACGTAACATTACTCTGATCATTATTGTCTGGTTTAACTTGCAGAGTATGGAAAATGTTGGTAACAGAAAAGCCAGGGAAGTCTATGAAGCCAATTTACCTCAGCCTTTCAGAAGGCCTCAGTCAGATTCGTATCCTTTTCACACAGGTGCCATCTCTGTAAGGAAATTGATTATTTGAATGAAAGTACCGGGGTAGTACGCCCCCTTAGTATGTTGTAAAAGACCTTTTTTCAAACTTCTCATGATTAAACATGACAAAGACTATAGCGTCGTAATGGGGATAAAACATCGTTGGGGTCTCGCGAAATATATGATTATATACCATATACACATACTTATTTGATGATTGTCAATTTTGATGAATTTTAAAATGTTCCCTTCTGAAAGATCGGTATTTTGACATTGAAATACAAAAAAAAAGAAATTTAAGCTAAAAAAGTCATCAAATTTTTTCACGGCAGACACTTTGTCTACAATGTTCATGCATAATGCATGAAGTACTGAAAATTGTAATATGATTGATTCAATTATCTGTTAGTCTGCCGGTTTTTTTATGACACAATTATGTGAGATTCTACTAAAGGTAGCTGTTTTAAAAATTTTCGATTTCTGTTGCCAAGCCTCTTTCATGTTGGGGGTCAGCTTGACACTATCATTTTAACAAATTGTACCGAGTCTGATTGATTCCCTAAAGCTGTAATCTGAATTAATGAGCTATGTGAGATTCTCTTGTCACATTGAGCTGTTACTTCCCAGTACGCAGAACAAAACAGATATAGCAGAATAAAGAAAACTTAGTATTCCTGTAACTTGTTATCACTAGTTTACATAGTAATTTTCAAACATTTTCAATGTATACGAGAAAATTTGAAAGCTATTGATTTCCTTGACATTAATAACTTGCAGCTCTCTGGAGCATTTTATAAGATGCAAGTACGAGAAAAAACAGTACATGGATAAATCGTACGTCCCCAAACCGATCACGGTAAGTTTGTGTTTATTATCATCAATTCTTAATCAATCATTTGTGGCTTTCAGATGTGTGTGTGTGTGTGCGTGTGTGTGGTACCAACATTGTGACGACTTCAATTTAACTTTACACAGAGTTGTGACGACCCTAACTTTTTTCATAATAAATATATATTTAATCGAATTTAAATCAAGTTTGCGTAGCTTAGGTTTAGTAAAGAGGAAGGTATGTTTCAATATATATTAATATTTATATAAAAGTACCATACCTTCCCTTTTTACTACCGTACTTATCCGGGTAAGAGCCCATGCCTGGACAAACGCCCACCCCCCACTTTTGACACAATAAAGAAGTTGAGGTCATATCCGGGCACACGCCCAGGGGGTCTTTTTCTACACAAAACAAAAAAACTATTTTCTATTCGTTGACTGTGGTTGTATTAATAGTTGACTTTCTTGAAGTCTGTCGTGATAATTATAAAAATTGTTAATTGCGTAAAACAAGGAGTGAACGCAAAATAGCTGTGACAGCTTTCTGCCTTCAGGGCAGCGCGTTCACCGCTGATTTTTTTCAGAATCATAACAGTCGGCAAGTCTATAAAAATAAATATTAAAGCAGAAACGGTAGTTCTCTTTTTGAAATATGTGGTTGCCTGAAAAAGGGCCGGCCGTTTGGTTTGTGCATCCTTAGAAACGATTCAAGCAAATCGTATAAGGAGAGACGCTAAGCAAGTGTCGCACTCGTTCGGCTTTAGCGTCGTCCACAATGAAAACAATGTTGCAATATTGTAGCAACCCGTACCTGGGAGAAGTGTTGAAATCATGTTATTTTGGCTTTATAAATATTTTGTAGCAGCTTGCGAATCCATAACTGGGGCCAGCACTTTTGCAATGTGGTGCCGAAGACTGCCAACTTTTTTACCATCTTTTATCACCGCTATTGCATTTCTGTCATGAAAACTATTCTTCTGTCGTTGGATAAAAAAAAAAAACTTCCTATTTCAAGTCCACGTCCAGTCTGTTAAGAAAGCAATGTCACGATTTGACCTTTATGATGAAATACTAGTAGTGATGTCATTCTTAGCCAATCAGTAAAGCAGATGCATAAAGGTCAAAGATGATTGCTAGACTATAAACAAAAGCATCGTGTGCCATCGCAGCAGAGCGACCCCATTTTTCTTGTCTCTTTATTATGATTAGACATGAATGAAAAGTGCCAAGCTGACAGACTGCAAAATCCGTGGATTAAAAGTGCTAAGTCCAAATTGCGTGGGACGATATTGACGAACTTCAGGAATAAGTTGTAGGGATTTTGTTCGACGGCTACAGTGACGCCGACTTGGACATTTGAGGGTTTTGAGTTTGACAAGGATGACAAAGAACGTACAAATAAAGATCTGAGAAGTTTTTTTCAAACAGCTATGAATTTTTATGAATTTTACTGTGTAAATTTGTAAATTATTATTGATTTTGCATGACTGTTGATTCGTAATTTGTCGAGACCGGAAATCATTTTACGCAGTTTAACCCCTGACATTTAAATTCATTTTGAGTTCACGCGTATTGGGCGTGTTTGTTGGCGGGAAAATCCTAATTCAAATGATTTCTCAGTGTCGATTTTTATTATTTCTGGTCTATTTGTCACATTATAAGCAATACATTATTTTTGTTTTACTTCTAGTGTTGCATATTGTTCATTTATTTCCGTTGCATGTTATTATTTGCCGTTCTATTCCCTGCCGCAGTTCGATCTGCCTATTGTAAATTTTTGCGAATTTTCGTTTTTTTTCGCCGGGGATCTCCTGGCAAACGCCCATCCCTTCTTTTTGGCAATTTTCTATGTTCAAGACCCTGGGCTTATACCCGGATAAATGCGGTATTTAAACCTAAGCTTCGCAAACATTTCTATGTTCAGTATCGCCATATTCAGCTTTTTAGTCCCCGTTCGGACGAAGTCCAAAAACGGGGACTTAGAATTCGGTCTTCGTCCGTCCGTGCGTCCATGTGTCCGTGCGTCCGTCCGGAATCATATCTCAGAATCTGTTGGACGGATTCTGTTCATTCTTTGCATGTGCCTAGTACTTTATGTGGGACATATGCACATGCAGTGGTTTAGCGATTCAATTCAAAATGGGCGACTGGCAGCCATCTTGCTTTTTGAAAATGTTGTATTTTGGACACGTTTTGTCAGTTTTCATTCAAACTTGGTACATAGATCATACATGCTAGGATACATGTCAATGACAATTCATTTCACAATTGGATCAAAGATGGCCGACTGGCAGCCATCTTGCTTTTTGAAAATGTTGTATTTTGGACATGTTTTGTCAGTTTTCATTCAAACTTGGTACATAGATTATACATGTTAGGATACATGTCCATGACGATTTATTTCACAATTGGATCAAAGATGGCTGACTGGCAGCCATCTTGTTTTTTGAAAATGTTGTATTTTGAACATGCTTTGTGAGTTTTCATTCAAATTTAGTACATAGATCATACATGTTAGGATACATGTCCCTGACCGTCCGTGAGATCCTGAGTCTGTCCATCCGTGCGTCAGTCTGTCCAGAGTCATATTTCAGAATCCTGTGGACCGATTCCGTTCATTCTTCGCACGGGCTTAGTACCTTATGTGGGACATATGCACATGCAGTGGTTTAGCGATTCGATTCAAAATGGCCGACTGGCAGCCATCTTGTTTTTTGAAAATGTTGTATTTTGGACATGCTTTGTCAGTTGTCATTCAAACTTGGTACATAGATTATACATGTTAGGATACATGTCCATGACGATTTATTTCGCAATTGGATCAAAGATGGTCGACTGGCAGGCATCTTGTTTTTGTTTTTTTATGCGGTATCTTGGATGTGCTCTGTCAGTTTTCATTCAAATTTGGCACACATACAGTACAGTTCTCGCGGAAGCTTTGGCTTCACTTCACCTTCGCTTCAGCATCGCATCATTATGGCATTGTTATGGCTTCAGCATCACTTCAATGTCGCGACATTAAAAAGTTAGGCGATTATCGCTTCGCTTCAATGTGGCCTCATTATGGCGACAATGTGGTATCAGCATCGCTTCATCAAACAAAGAAGTACGGAACTCATTTCGCCCAACCTCTCGCCCGCTTCCGCTTTTCAATCGCTCGCTTTTGCTACCGCTTGTTGAATTTCCGCTTTATTTTCGACTGTGCAAAAAATCGGACTACTAACAATTTTCTGGTTTTCATAGATCACAGTTACTAGTTTAGTAACCGTGCATAGATGTTAAACAACCGTCAAAAGTTCAAATACTTTTTGTTTTAACCATCTATAATTATATGCACGCAATCTGACCCCTTGACCTAGATTTGACTGGGATTGACTATTTTATTTTAAACAATATTCTGACGTGACGCACTGCTACAAAATGTATTTCAACAGAAGTACGACATGGTTGTCCGGGTTTCTTTTCCTGACTGTGTTGAGTTTACGATTTGTATAATTATTGTTATTTCCCCCAAGGAGAACACAAGCCGAAGGACCATGAAGCTAAATAGAAGTCTCACACATGGACTGAGTGAAAGAAAATATTTCTAAGGCTAAAACAAAACCTAATATCCCTTTGTGTATTTGTCAATTTTGCATATACTTGTTGTGACAGTATGTTCGTAAATATCTGGAAAAAATCTCGTCTTTCGTTAATAATTTAATTTGTTTGAAATGTCTACCGACCATGCCCCAATAATTTGTTTGGAATATCGATCCCCGTTGGTTTCTCTAAACGGTCCCGACGTCCATTATTCAACACAATCAGCATTTATTTATCGTAAGTCATGGGGATCATGTTCCGTAATTTGCGGGCTGTAAAACCAAATAATTAAACATGTACTATTTATTATATATATTTTTTTATCTCGTGAAACTACAACACAGCGTAGAGTTGTCGCGGTGAAACAGTCGCCTTGAAATCGATGGAACTTCAATTATCCATTTCTCCCCTTGAAATAAAATTTAAAAAATTCGCTAGCTTTATTTTATTCAAATCCATAAAATTCACGACATTTGTTGGCAACTTCCGCGCTAAAAATGGTTGAAACTGTGGGTGTGGTTCTCTCGCAAAGTCCCGTTGATAATACGGACAAATATGGTTCTGTGACCCAGGTCGTGCTCCGATCAGGTGACTTTCAGCAAATCAATGATGTTGTAACAAAGCATATTTGACGCTAATTGAAGGGTCGTCGTACTGTCCAATCTCCGGCGTCGATTCACTGTGCTGTGACAGGCTTCACAATCATTCACTGAAAAACATCGGTATATTTTGACAAACGGCTGGGATTTGACCTCAGTTCAAAAAAAAAAAAAAAAACTGGGCTGAGATACAAATCAGTTTTGCAAGTTGGGAAATAAGGTAAACCAGATTGGGGTCGATGATATTCAGTATCGAAGGACTTCCGTGTGTATAATGAGTTTCAAATTGTTCATCGACTGGTCACCCAATAAATTATTTCTGCATGTCAAGTGCTATTCGATTTTTTACCAGGCCTGTGGCTCGTTTTTATTCGCAAATATTTTTTTGTGAGAGTACTTTTAAAGTACGTATAGATCAGGCTCAGGTCACTGATCGTGACTTAATTTTGAAAATTGGATGTAAAATTTTACCAGACCGACGCTACCACAACCATCCAATCATAGTTGGAAATGTACGCACTTGTTTTGGAACTTTGTATCAAGCTGGCTGGTGACAACGCCAGGCGGCGTTCGCGTGTTTTGCATGTATTAGTAGTCCGGGCATGGGATCGGACTCGGCTAAAACTAAACGAAACACAGAAAAATACCACCAAAATGAGGAATCTGAATCTGTTCTCTTACCAGCAAATAAAATGAACGAAAATAAGGTAATTTTCCAAGAACAGTTTCATTTCGTATAGCAAATTGTGTTGTTTCCGAACGACGATTGCATCGTGTGATTTAAATTTATCACGTTTTTCCCTGCCGTCAATACGACACTCGTCACCGTGCAGATTGCAATGTACTTCACATAGTTTTTGGTACCCAATACTCGCAACATTAAATAATTAAACAAGATATCTGTTTAAAATGTCATTTTACTCTTGGTCATATTATTTTATTCCCCTTACCGCTTTGAATTTCAAATCTATTACATATCGAACTTCTGTACATGTGTTTTTTCTCTACTGCCTTTCCATGTGAAAATAATGAGGTCATACTCATGTCACAATACTTTGAAGCTGATGCCATGTTGATGCCATGAGACTGCAAAGCTGAGGCCACGATGATGCCACAAAATAAGAGAGGCTAACACAGCTTCAATTTTCAATGACGCGAAGCTGATGCTACAATGATGCGATGCTGAGGCGACAATGAAGCCATGCGTATGCGACAATGATGCCACAAAAGCCAAAGCTTCCGCGAGAATGTACGATGCATGTCCATAATAATTTGTTTCAAAATCTGGTCAAGGATGGCTGATTGACAGCCATCTGACTTTTTGGCCTTACTACTATATTTCCACAATTTATGTACCATTTTCATTCGTGTTTGGCACATACATATCAGTGTGTTTCGTAATCAGATCAAAGATGGCCGAATAACGGCTGTTTTTATTTTTGGCCATATTACTACTACATGGAACACGTGTTTTGATGTAAATAAACAATCTGTTGTATACGCCACTTGGAACTCAAGTTTCAAGGACATGC
The DNA here is from genome assembly GCF_978046115.1 of Saccoglossus kowalevskii. Classification (NCBI taxonomy): domain Eukaryota; kingdom Metazoa; phylum Hemichordata; class Enteropneusta; family Harrimaniidae; genus Saccoglossus; species Saccoglossus kowalevskii. Next base: position 13,824,349 of record NC_140658.1, read on the forward strand.
TTGCAACAACCCTTTCGCTTTAATATGATGAGCACAAAGAGAACTTTCAAAAATTTTGACCGGGACTGTGTCATTTTCAATGACTTTTATTTAATTAAACTTAATTACAATGCAATTCTACGTTGAATTGCATTGTAATTGAGTTTAATTAAACTCCAATTAAAACACAACCTTATATAGGAACACGTTTTTAATAATCGTGTTCATATCGATTAAAAGTTAATCTAATGTGTGTCGTTACAACGATGGTACGACGTGAAGGTGTGTGTATGTGTGTGCGGTATTTATATACTGTCAACAACTTGAATTTGATCTTTAAAAGAATCGACAATGTCAATTCACTTTTATCATGCTAGGGCCATGACTATTTGCATTCCAAGCTTGATAAAGATAAATTACTTTGAGTTTGCCTTGCTTTGCTGAGCTTTGAAAAATTCACTAACATGATTATATTCCTATATGGTTGAACAGTGCAATTTTTTATTTGAATATGAACCTAAAAGGAGGTTCCTCTCAACTCGCAGCTTAACTCAACTACATTCACACTCGCATTTTATTGAATCAATCATCTAATCCTTGCTATTTTGAGTCAATCTTTGCAGCAGTGTCTTTCAGTCGTATTTTACTAAAATTTTATTCAAGGACAAACTTTTTTTTTATTTCTGGCATTTTGTATTCAAATCCACCTGATTCAAGGTGGTTATTAAGAGGAAATGACAACATTTCCAGTATCATATTTGCTAAGGAAACACTGGACGCGAAAATTAGTGATTATATCAGAACTAATTATAAACTAGCACAAAAATGGCAGATACATCTAAGATAAAAGTTTTTCTGACATTTTCTTGCAATGCAATGCAATGTCTTGGCAAACAAAATGTGATGAAGAAGTCCTTCATCCTGTGTTCAGTGTGCCTTATAAAACAACTATGCAGTGAAATCAGTGATTAGTGATCTTTCTAATATTAAGTTTACTCAATTTTAGTGTGAAATTTACAATGATTTCTTGTGTTATACAACCTATATTCAGATAAGGTTATAGATTGAATTTCTGTAATAATTAACTCTTTACATATTCATGATTCCATATGGAATAGACATTAGGCCAGTAACTGGCCATGTGAGAATACAATTTGCAAATATTATGATTAATCGTAATTTCTCAGGCAGTTAATCTGTAATATAGCTCTTACCAGCGAATGGTCTGACCAGCGAATGGTCTAATACTACTAATACAATTCAACTCACCAGTGTTATGTTTTCACTTTTCCCCCTACCTGTGCACCATGTGTGCTTTAGACGGAAGCCAGCGCTGCTAGTCCCGCTAAAAATACTAGCACTTTAGTTTCTGTGGTGAGTGTGTCGATCATTTCCCAACTACGTTCCACTTATAGCACAATAATATTGAATCCTGTTTGCACCCGTAACCCACTCTCCGGTGTATATAATAATTTACTATTGTGGTACCATTAGCCCTACAATATTGCATGTCACCTTTCTGGTGATAGGCTTTACACGCAAATGACCGGCAAGATTTTATTCAGTAAGAGAGAAACACATAACTTGTTAATGCCCCTCAAATAGTACTCCATTCTCTACAGTCCTTGTATGATCATGGTGTTTTGGGGGACAAAAACAAGTTGCATCTCATTGAGGTTTCTACAGTCACTTGCGTCTGAAGTCTATTACTGTTTACATGAGAAAAATGAATCCAAGATTTCATCTTTATGTTAACTTTTCATCCACCATTGTTTCTGAGATATTTGTGTTTTTTCATCAATAGGAAAACCGAGCAATCTGTAAAAAAATGTTTTTGAACTCAGAGATGCTGAGGCAGTTCACTTATCCTGTATTCAGTTTTAACTTGGCTGAATCCCGGTTGAAATTAAAATTTTGAGCACTGCAACTTTTCCCACTAAAATGTTGATGCTTTACGTACAGTACTTTTCTATATTTTGGATAACAAGCATGTTATTTTGGCTACTTGTGATTAAGCTGCTACTTAATTTTGCTAAATGCCATGAAAAATTCATAGATCAAATTGGCCAAAATAACATATTGCAAAGTTTTTACTCCATCGCATTATTTAAAAAGTCTTGAATAATTTGCTAGTAAAGTAAGTATTTATGAGTTGATCTACGAATCATGAGTAAACAAGATGAAAATAGAACATTTGTACAAATGTATGGGTATACAGTAGGTACAGTCCAAACGTAACTTAACTTAATACTAGCTGGTTATAGTATTATTCTTATCAATAATTTTAACTTATTCTTCCTAAATATTTGCTCAGTGTTAATAAAAGAAGGCATAATATGGGAAATTACTCTGATCAATTAACTATAGATACATATCAGATTTGAAGGAAAACTGAGCTAGCTAACCAGCTAGCATCTAAATGTTATGTTTAGACTGTACTGTATAGAATGTAATGTTTAATAATGCACATTTAATGGTGTCCTGTTTAATATAAACATTGATAATCTGGTGTGCGATCCAGTGTTCAATATTCAATATTTTTTATTAATAACTTTCTTGGACATTTTGTTCTGCAATGCTTGTTTAATATTAAACTGGTGTATTACTATTTCATGTATTTTATCTCTTCTTTAATCTTTTGACATTATTTGAACATCTTTTTTCTTTTTTTTTCGTTCTTTAGAAACATGATGATAAACTTGATGAATCTGAGAAAGACAGGAAGAAACGGGAAAGAAGAGCGAGGTCATCGTCAATAACATTACCAAAGCCAGCAGAGGTTAGCCACATTCTTTCTTCTTACTTTTTGAAATCCCTAAAATCAATATGTGGCTTATATGTGGCTTATATTGGAGTTAAGGTTTTCATCCATAATCGTAGAATATCCCAGTTTTCTGCAGTTACTAGTATTGCATTACCGTAAAATCTGTATTAGAAGCCGCATCCCTAATAGAAGTCGCACCCATTCTTTTTGAACAATTGAGACCTAAAAAATCACCATTTCTCATATGTGTAGATGCTCTAATAGAAGCCGCGTCCCCTCTGTTGCATTGTTTATGGTACCATTTTATTAGAAGCCGCGGCTTTTAATACAGATTTTACAGTACTTTCATTGAGATATGAATAATTCAATAATGTTAGTTATTAATAATTTATTAAGATATAAAAGCTATAAACCACTCTTACTACTATAAAATATCTTGCTTGTTTTGTGTCTTATACTGTCAAATATTTTATTATCGTGCAGGTCTTATTTTCGCAGAAGGTAATTTTGCACAGAATTATTAAAGTTCCATGTGAGCATCTAATTAAATATCATGATTGATAATGATTTTCACAGGAAGTGTCGTGAACCAGAGTGGATGATAGAGTAGATGCAAAAACAAATTACACAATATCCATACATAATTCTTGCAAAGAATCGGAATACAAGAAATAAATATTAAAACGATCCCTTTGATCCTTGGACACTCGCCTGAAATACTTGATATTTAACCAGTGATGCCCAAATTGCTTCATTTACAAGTGACCATGGGCATACAATGCACTTTGTGACATTGCAACAGATGCATGCTAAAAAGTTGACATATGTTCATAGCAATAATTATGTGACACTTATGAAACCCAAAAATTGATTTTCGCTTTTATTCATTAAGTTAAATGCCTTTTTTCCCCCTGACTATAATAAAACAAAGTAGTCGTAACATTTTTAATCAGAATGCAATCAACATCTAGATCCAAAAAAACTTGCGTATTTCACTATTAGAAGATCGGGAATCTGGGCTCTCTCTGGAATTTGCTAGGTAATAGTAAATTTACTAATCAAGACAAAAAAGTTTTAGTAAACTTTGTCTGGAACCAAGAACAGCATGCTGAAAATGGTGCTTGCTGGTGCAACCTGATATAATTTTGTGACATCAAATTAGGCAGTCTGCTTCACAAAATGTACCATTTATGATGGTACTACAAAACATCACAACAAAATATACAATGTAGACACCAGAACCTTTATTTGAATATTTGAAATATTAAATGAACATATTCATGATTATCTGAGTGTGAAAATTAGTCATCATTCAAAACTTCACCAAGTTCACTGCCTAGAACACAAGCCATTTTTGACATATTTTGTAAACTGGTTAATAACTTTGAGAGCAGTTTGTTATTATCAGTTATATCAACAATATTGTTAGCGGATGAAAATATTCGTCTGTTTTTCATTGCACACCATATTTCAAAAGCACGATGGAAATTAAATCTATCCATCTCCCTTAAACTTGGAGTTTCTAAGGATAATGTCATAAGACAACTAACTGATGACACCTTTAAGGATGCTCTGAGTTTATTTTTTATGAGATTATAACGTGAAAACCCACGTTCACAGTCAGCTGTACTAACTAGCACAATAAGAGCTATTTTGGCTAATATAATTGTATTTGGATAGCTACTTAAAATATTAGTACACAATATTTGCTGCCATGCTGTTTGTATGGCATGCCTCTAAAATTACTTGGTGATATTCCCTTCACATCTAACCATTCATCCTTTAAATCACTGGCTTCAATGACTGGACTAAAAACTTCATTGTCTGTAGCCTTTTCAGCACCATAATGTTCACATAAAATCTCTATTTCCTGATTTCCATATGTTCTGTATTCATCACTAGAAGGAGGTGGTAGGTTATTTGGTACAAATATTTTGAATGCACCAAGAAGACCAAGATTATCAAACCTATCTTTGAGATTTGAAATTAAGTTATCTAGATAGTGTTTTCGACTACTCTCAAAAAATTTCCTGTAGTTCTTACTGTCTAAAATAGCAACTCCCTCCTCCCCTTCATCAAGAAGAACTGAAAATGAGATTCCTTTATCAAGAACTCTTATGTAAAACTTTCCAGATTCTGGGGGTTCATCTGGCACCAAACTTAAGAAATTGAACAATCTGGGACCAGCATTTTCTTTCATATTTTGGAATGTGTCAGTTTTTGCTGTAATGTATGTATACAATATTGAACAATCACTGTCTGATTTTTGAAAAGTCTTGCTTAACAAGTTTAACTGTTTTAAAACATCTGACATGAAATAAGAGTTGCTAGAAATTGATAAGTGGTAACAAATTTTAACAACCCAACTGCAGTGCTATCACCAGACCCACTATTTGGGTATGCATCATCAGCTAAACATAATATCATTGGACCTAGGTTCCCCAAGACTGCATCCACTGCTCCCCCAACTGACAACCATCGTGTGTCACAGGGCCTTGTGAACTGCCTAACGGATTCTATATTTAATACAGAATAAATTCTAGCAAGTTTTAATTTGTGTTTGGAGGAATAGTGAAAATAATTATAAATTTGGTTAAGTTTAACTTTAAATTTATCAATATATAAGACCGAATGTGATGCCTGGGAAGCAGCCAAGGCAAGGCGGTGTGCAATGCAGTGTGTAGCTATCAAAAATGGATTCACTTGGTTTTTCAGAAGTGTTGTCACCCCCTTGTGCTTCCCAGTCATCACACTAGCCCCATCAGTAGAAGAAGCAAACATATTTTCCAGTACTAAACCTTTATCCTTCAGTACTTTTACAACACTGTTATAAATGTCATCAGCTGAAGTTCCTTCCTGAAGACCCACTACTTCAAAAAACCTAATTTTAACAACACCTTTGACAATATAACGCAAGTATATTATTACAGTTTTGTCCATGGCAATATCAGCCATTTCATCAATTAGAATAGCATAATACTTGGATTCTTCTAGCTCTAACAACAGCTCTTCATCAATCACTACTTTCATGGCATCTTGGAAGGCATGAATGGAATCTGGATGTTGGTAGTTTGTGTGGGAATCAACATTCAACCCTTTCAGATCATCACAACCCTATGAAGACAAAATAAAAGCACAATTTAAAATTGATAAAAATATAATGCTAAATAACTATATCATGCCAGTGAATGGTAATATTTGAGGACAGTAACTGTTTGGAGCTGACAATGAATTATGTATACATATATGAACCTTAAAATAAATATAGAGAGGCCACATGTTCTGAATAAAGACTGTATTGATTCAGAAGAAGGTTATTGCATGTATCTTACCTCTCACCTGCATTAAAGTTAACCAATTAAGATCACTGAAATGATCATTAGGGCAGTTCTTCTTAGCCAAATAATAAATATTTTTCATAGCAGCCCTGATAGTAGCTTCTTCTTTGGTACTTGCGTTAGCAAATGCCTCTTTGAATGCCGGGGCATACACCTGTGCAGCAGCAGCTGCCTTGTGGTCAGCAATTCTGGCATGCTTTGTGCAGTAATCTTTAGTCAGATAAGCACATCCACTAGTGAATGAATTCACCTTTCCACTTTTAATGCACCACTGACAGGTCATTACTTTAGTATCCATATTATACTCTAACCATGGAAAAGTAATCTAAAGAAATAAGAAATTTGGTATATATTACCACATAAAACATTTACAAACACAATAAACAAAGTAAGAATAAAATACCATTGGCACTAGTATATTAAACTATAAGTACAGCAAATAGTGGACATAAAATTATGTGACAAAAAAAATATTAGATTACTGCGCTGAACTCATTTGGGCCGTTAAATCATGTGAATAAACTTTCCCGGGAAATTTCTCAGACGCCCACAGAAGAAAAATCTAGGCCAATCAAAAAGCTGTATTGTTATTGTGATGTAATCTCCCGTGCTCATCGTGCATTACAAACCCGCATGTTCACGTTTATAATGACACAAAATGACTATTCATTTTAATCGAAATTTCTGAATTAAAGTAAAAAAAATAACTAATAATATTTTGGTCTTGTAACTCGATCTCAATACTAAAATGCCCGGTAAGAATGGTACACAAATTACAGATATTTTTCGACCGATACGCTAACATTGTCTCACCTTCCATTCTGTCTGAAATCGTGCTGCAGTACGATCAACTTTCCGTTTCTTGGTGCTGCCAGGGTTAGAGCAGCCAGGGGTTTCTGGTTCTGAACACGATCTAGCGATTTCTCCATCTCGTCGTGAAAAATAATCGTCAAGCAGTCGTCTGCTCTTTTTTGACGTCTCCATTTTCAATAAATAGACGAATCACGTGTTTGATCAGGGCGACATGAAACCGTCCCATACAGAGAGTAATGCCGCGGGGTATCTTGATACGCATGCCGACCCGACTAAACTACGCATGTGCGATGACACCAAAATAACCTCAGAGTGGAAAAGCATTCAAGAACATTTCCGTGTCGATCGCGATCACTGTGTAACAATTGATGCAATCTCAGAAGTGATGGGACATTGTTTAACTTTAAAATGACAATCACTCAAACCGTAAAACGCGTGATGATCACAGTGAAGTTTTGACAATTAAATCAGGACGATTTGCAAAGGGTATTTTGTACAAAATGTGTTCGTAAATCCTACTAATAGATATTTATTTTGTTCGTAAATCTTGTCAAAATTTCGTAATTTACGACATTTACGAGCGACAGCGAGAGCACAGGGAATCTAGCTTTTTTAAGCTCCGCTGTCGACTTTGTCGAGCGGAGCTTATCATATGAGTGATTGTCCGTCGTCGTCCGTGTCCATGTTTTACTTTTTTGACTTCTTCTTGAAAACTACAAGCCTGAATGCTTTGATACTTGGTGTATATGTACCTTGGGTAGACCTCTCTCAGATTTGTTCATTTTATGATCGTATCTTCAATTCTCTAATTTTGGTGAATACATGTATTTTTGTCATTTTTGGTAAAAAGTGATATTTTCGACTTCTTGTTAAAAACCACAAGTGCAATTGCTTTGATATTACATATATAGGTACTACATGTGAATCTCTCTCAGATTTATTCATTTTCTAATGATATCTTTAATTCTCTAATTTTGATGGATATTTTTTTTATTTTTGGTAAAAAGTGATATTTTCGACTTCCTGTTAAAAACCACAAGTCCAATTGCTTTGATATTACATATATAGGTACTACATGTGGACCACTCTCAAATTTGTTCATTTCATGATGATATCTTCAATTCTCTAATTTTGATGAATATTTTTGAAATTTTTGGTAAAAAGTGATATTTTCTTCTTGTTAAAAACCACAATCATTTATGGTCAAAAATTATATTTTTGAATTCTTGTTGAAAACAGCAAGTCCCATTGCATTGATACTATGCATATTGTTCATTTTCTAATGATGTCTTCTGTTCTTTAATTGAAATGTGCATTGTTAACAGCGGAGCTATATCAGCCGAGGGGCTGCTTGTTTAGACAATTTATGACATGAATTTTTAATGTATGCTAAATTGACAATTGCAACAACCATCGCCGAATCAAAAGGAGACTTTCCTTTGAACAATTAGCCACCACCACCACCACCACCATCCAGACCTGTTTCTCACCTCTTGCCTAAAACTTCTTAGCATCAAGCATGTCAACAGCCACTAATAAATTTCAAACATAGTGCTAACCACCCATGTCTAATGGGTTCATATTTAATACAAGTCTTCTGAATGTGTCATTGATATTTTTTTTGTCTCTGTTCTTTTTCTTCAGGCAAGCTCTGTACCCCGACCACAGGCATCGGCCGCAAACCTTCCTGTGCTGCAACCGGCTCAGCAAAACAAAAGTACAACACAACAAATAATATCCACATCACCGAAAACAGCGAGTCCATTGTCAACATCACCTCCAGTACAGCAAAAACAATCAGCAGCAGTTGATTTGCTGGGTCTAGGTAAGGCTATAAACCAATCAGAAGAGAGGACATAATTAATGTGCATAAATTTGCATACTTAATCATGCCTGGAATAATTTTAATATGTTTTATTATTGGATACAATTTCATCTAACATTTACATATATTTCAATAATTTGACAGTAAATGTATTTTGGTTAAAAATAGATAAGTTATTAATACATTGTCCTGTAATCACAATATTCAAATGTTCCTCAAGCATGCCCTATAACTATATTCGAGGGTGACAGAAAAACAAAAATTGATGCTTGTCAATTAATGAAATGAAAGACAGTGGTCAACATGCCTTTAGTCTACAATTCTTCGTTTCTTAATTGCTTTATTGATTTTTTTTTTTATCCTATATTCTTCAATATTTCTGGAAATGAACCCTAATTTTGGAGCCAACAGACAAAATTTGAGTAAATATTTTGGTTTTTACTCCACTATTTTTGTCCTGAATGAAAGTTAAGACCTTAAACAGGGCAATTTGTTATGAAACAGATTATAATTGTGTATTCTTGAGTTTTTTACTTAAGGGTTGTGAATAATTAAAGTTTATTTAAATTATTATTATTTGATTAATTAAACTTTATCAACCCCTCCTGTAACCCCAAATAAAACCTTCAAAACAACACAGCAAATTTTATGCAAAGTAATTAGAATTATTTTTGATTCTTTTCTTTCTGAAATGAAGAGAAAACATTTGCTTAAATATCCAAAGTCTCTAAAGTTGCGGAGTACAAAATCAACTCAAAATATCGCCATCCTTCTCTATACCAGATACTCCTGCATCTAATGTGGATCTCTTTACCATGCCGACAACAACAACACCTCTAACTAGTTCATCAAAGCAAGATTTGTTCCAGCAAAAAGAGAACCAGGACCCAGTGCCGACTTTGTTTGACCCGGCTCCACCAGCGAAAGAAGAAGAAGAGAAGTCATTGGAGAATCCCAAGAATTCTAAAGATTCCATCATGGCACTGTATGGGTCGTCAAGCAGTCAACAAACAATGTACAATGTACCAGGTGAGGAATGAAATAAACAATAACGAACAATTTGTGATTCCTTTTACATTCGCCGAGCCAACATAATTGTGTTGAGTGTAAAAGTATTTTTGTTTCCTTGCATCACCTAATTTTTTGCTCCACTGTCTACTTTGTTGAGTGAAGCTTATCATATGAGGTGATTGTCTGTATGTCGTCATCTGCGTCAACTTTTTACTTTCTTGAAAACTACAAGCCTGAATGCTTTGATACTTGGTGTGTATGTACCTTGGGTAGACCTCTCTCAGATTTGTTCATTTCATGATGTGACTTGTATGTTGCGCACATTTATCACATTCTTGTCACCCGACTATCACGTATGCTTCTTTCCGTTATTGCATTAAGTGTCATTCTCTCGTCTCTCATTTTGATCATGTATTTTACAACAGCACACTTTCTTTGAATTGATCGCTCACGCATTGCTCTCGTACATCTGATTTCAGGTGGTCTCTACATACCACAGTCGTCTTCGTCACATAGCATATCCAACGGACCAATCAGTACTAGTAGTTCAACTACTACCAACGCAATGATGTTTGGACAACAATCTCAACCACATTCACAAATGCAGCAGCAGCCACAGCCATTGCCGCAGCAACAGCCGCAGCCACAGTCAGCCACGGCTGCTATGAGTAACATGATGGGGTATGGCATGATGACACAACAGCCTGTCTACAACGCACAACAACAGCAGTATATGCATCAGGTATCTAAACCAATCTGCTATTAGTCGTTAAACTCATTTCTAAAAATTTAAAATCTACATTACGTACATGTACTAACAAGTTTAAATCATTTCTCAAAAATTTTGAGATATTGTAAAGGTTTAAATTTTCCCTGACATATTAAATTGAGCATATTTGCTGAATTTTAAATTTCAAATTGTCCACTGAAACAATGAATTCTACTGTAATGTTGTTTGTTCATGTGGATGTAATATAGTGGATTTCACTTAAAAGCAAAAATACTGAAATTAAAACTTAGTAAATGACTAGTGCATTTACAGTAGAGCATTTTTTTCCACAATTGGATTGATGGATTTTGAAAAAGCTATAAATTTGGTTTCCATGCCAACATTTATTTACCACCTTCCATCATTCAATCTCCTCTCAATTAATATCAAATATTTAAAAAAACTTTCTATATAATTACTAATCGAAACACCTAAACACAGTCTTTCCTCTGGCCTATTTTTTCACATCCTTTCCATTCCTGTTAATATCTGCCGTAAGTTGACTCTTATCCACGTTTATCCTCTCACAGCAATACCAACTACAGCTGCAGCTTCAACTGCAACAACAACAGCAGCAGGTTAGAAACTAACACACATACTAATCTCTTGTCTTTTTCACCGTTCAGTTTGTCATCCTTTGATAAAAGTCAACACATGCTGTAGTTAGAGTTGTGGTCACATGTCATTTGAATTCACTAAGGTTTATATTCACCAAATTGCTATACTTATCATGAATTCAGCTACAAAACCAAAACTCCATTAAATTGCTCAGAAAGGCGGGCCATTTTTCAGAATCTCGTGAAATCCAACTTTTTTTGTTTGTTTATGCCACAGAAAGCAATGCTTGATGCTCGAACATCGTACAAAAAATCATGCATTAAATAAAAGAATAAATAAAAGAATGTGATGTCCCAGCAATATGGAAAGGTCTCAGAAGGACATGTATTCAGGCTGCCAGTTACACTGTAGCAAACGTTTAGTTTTGACCAAGTCAACAATTCTGATTAATTTCATTTCGAAAATATACATTTGTGTGGTGTTGATGCATCTGCCTTCATTTTGTGTCACTTTCATTTAATCTCCACAAAATATCACTGTACAAGTTTAGACTAACTGTACATTGGGTCCTTGGCAGCATTTTGAACTGGGCACAGAATAGGCATAGCCACTTGTCTGCTGACCTATCTGATTAGTTGTCAGTGAATCACAGCGGTTCTGAGAATTATTCAGTCAGGCAAGTTAGTAAGCTGACTTGCAACTTTGCAAAACACTTTGGGTTTTGTCCAATTTAGATTTGACTAGGCCATTCCACTGACAAATGCACAGTTTAGATCGTTCTATTATCATACAAGATACAAAATTAACGTTTGTTACAGGAACAGGTTATTTTGATTTGTTTCAACTTTCTTGAATCACACACAATGTAGATAGATAGCAGTGTTCTCCCCAAAGCGTTTTAGCGTAGCGGGGCCGCTACTCCATTATTTATGCCGCTACTCTGAGAGATTGCCCGCTACTCTGTGGCATTTCCTGTTACTCTTTGTTTTAGCTTGTTAATACACGTGCGAATCTGTTAGTCAGCGTCATCAGCGTCCGGTACTGTGAGCCAAATCAGGTGTGAATGTAAACATGTCAGTGCTTACGCAAAGACAATGGACTAATACAGCTTCGTACTTCGACAATAAACACTTTCGCCCTATTTAATTGGGGTAATAGCGAGTATTTTCTCAGTAGCATATTTGGCTGGAAGAAGCAACGATGTCAAACAGCAGAAATATTACGTTGTGGTTCCACGTAGAACGCCCTGCTGGGCCCCTGGTTGCGAGCGATAAACCCACCAGCAACGCGGTTACCGATACCTTAGTCGGCAGTGGTACTAAACGTGTCCAAGATGATGTTACAACGAAAAGTGCAAACAAATAAACTCTAGATTTGATGCACAATGGACAACAAAATATACGTGGCTGAGAGAAACATCCGATGGCAAAGGTAAAAAAAGTATTTATTTGTAGCGTTTTACTTGGAAGCGAGTTTTGACCTAGTTTAATAAATTTTTGTATGGCTTCATTTTTTGCCGATCGTCGAAAAATTTTTTTGGAAACGACCTTCTTTCTGGAAGTTCAAAAATTGTTGGCTACGATTTATCAAAGTAACTAATACTAGTATTGTGTTTTGAAATAGTTGGGTAAAGTTTATCGTGGCAATTTTTAAGTTTAGCGACTTTTCAAAATGGCGGCAATTTGTTTATTTTCGTGTTGATCGTGACGATATTTTTTAAATACAAGTATTGATTCGCTCCTATTTCTTATCTTTTAGGAATGCTGTTTCACATATGTGAAAAATTCAACTTAAAAACATCCAGAAATAGTTCTTTGGTATGGAATTCTATGCCATGTATAAATATTACGAAATATGCTATCGATAAACACGCACACTCGGAGATGCACAAGAAGGCCATGTCATTTAATAGAAGTGGGAAGCAAAGAAAATCACGGCGTTCTCAAAAGCTGCAGATCACTGGGCTTCCATGAAAGTCCGAAGAATCAACATTACATAGAAATCACACAGCAGCAGATTCATTTAATCTTCTACATAAATTTGTTAAAAAATAAAGACACATTTTCATCCATGCAAGCCTGTCATTATTGTTTTCTTTATCTTTAGACAAATGCTAATGATATGTAAATTATATGCAAATTAGCCGCCACTCTGATACATTTTTCTGGGGAGAACACTGGATAGGCAAGAAATGAAGGATAATTATTGAACACGTACACTAGATTAACAAATCAGCATGTTGACAATCTTGATAAAATAGTGAATCCCACAAAGCAGCTATCAGTCAAATGGCGCCATCAAGTCTAGAACGAAGCAAAAGCCAAGTGTTTCGCAAACTGAATGTCTGAAAAATTTCCAGTACTGCTGTAAGCAAGTTTGCTAGCTACCCAAGTACTTCAGAGACATGTCAGAGTAAATCGGAAGGATGTCTTAAGTTGAAAAAAGAAAAACAAAAGATTTTTAAAATTAACTGTGTGAGGGCAATATTCATTATTCCATGAATATGTTTCAGATAACATGTGACCAGTTCTTTCATTCTTTATATAACATTCTACTAGGTAACTTATATGAATCATATTCTATAAATAACGTTACTTATCTTTACTAATGAATACTACAATTTTCTTCCATTACTTTGCTTAGCACTACTATCACCGATACAACCCATACCGATATCAGGTATTCCTATACAAATCGCATGTTTTAGAACATCCCATTGGTGATCCATGGTAGCGGGATACTGTTTATTTCTTTCAGCTATATCTACGTTAATTTATGCAATGTTACCGTCATCTGGTGATGGCTCATCTTGGCCTGATGTTTTGGTTTTGCCCTGTGTGAGGTGAAGGCTGTAAATCTATCGGTTCAAATCATATTTCTGTGGCCATTTGTGGGATGGCTATCAATGTGTCTATTCTCTTCTGTCTTCTCTTGCTGACTGTCAAATGTCTGTTCTGTGTGGACTTCTCTCTGACATTGTTGATACATGGGTTTATTTTCTGAAGGTGGATGAATACAAGGTTCTGTGTCAGTAAGATGAGGTTTGCTTTGGTAGATGCTGGTGAAAAGGTCTGCCTGAATTGAACTATTTTTGAGTAATAATTATTTAAAATAAATATGAACCGTAGGGGTGTTGTCATTAATTCAGTGCTGGTATATATGCAATGTGTGCTTCCTTGACTGCTTGCTTGATAAAAAAAAATTGGTTCTTTGAAATCATCAGATTTCCATTTTGTGTGCCATTGATGCAACGCTTGACCCTTCAGCTGCCGGAACTTCGGAGGAACACTGGACTTGATGGTGGTAGTTGATGTATACTTGGTTATTGGATCTTGAACCCATTGTAAAAAAAAAGTGTTTTGATCTGTTCATGTTATGCAGCTAGTATTATCTATTAGGATCGCCACCAAATAATATGAAATTATAGGGTTTGCCAGAATCCACCACTGATGGTACCAAATTAATTAGTCCTGAAGATCGGGTACTCTATCTACTCATCTCTACAGCTTGAAAGTCTTGGAAAAGTACATACCCCACCTGAATGTGTTGATGTTTTTCACAATTTCAATTACAGATAGTAAGGTAGTCTATTTCAGGGTTTTAAATTTTTGCCATTGATTCATTGTTGAAGTTGTAGGACTGCGAGTGTTCAATGATTTTTACTCTCGCCTGTCTTTGTACATGTATACGTGATGATATATACATGTACATGTCGCAACTCACTAACAGCTTTTGGTATCAAACTTGTGACGACTCTGCATGGTTAGGTGGTCTTCACCTGTGTTAAAATAACTGCCTGGCACTGCTGGTTGTTTTGCATTATTTCATATCACATGGACATTTACTGCCACCTTCACGCCATTTGAAATTTTTGTTTTATAGTCCTTTTCAGTTTACAGCTGTTTGGTCATTTCAATTCACTTTATTAATTGTGATCTGTTTTCTTATTTATTTGCAGTACCAAATGCAGCAGTATCAACAGCAGGTTAGTATTTTAATACACCAGATTAACCTATGTTGCACTAAATTATTCATGTCTTTATTCTATAGATCAGCTAGTAATTTGACTCCAGGTTTAGTGCTTAATAAAGTTTATTTTTAATTAACTGACTATGACGTTATACCATATAATGATTACTGGTAGTGTGAACATTTCTTTAAAACCTCGTGACATTCTAGGGCTGAGAAAGTTTCTTGAAAGTAAACTACCTTTTGTTATGTTTTTAAGCAGTCGTTCTGTATTTCTCATACACAATTTTGGAATTGATGTGAATTACATACAAGATTGTTCCTGATTGGCTACCAAACCCTAACACCTAACAGTCGGACCAATCAGAGAGTAGTTTATTTAACATTTTTTTTTTTATGTATGAAATTCTACCTTGTATATGTACTTGACTCAACTGCACTTTAGCTTCCTAATTTTGAATGACCGCGCCTTTATAATTCTGCCATGGGTGCTGCACAAATGACTTCAACTACCAAAACTATAATTTCCCCTGCTTCTCATCATCATCATAATCTTAATAAAAACCCTGTTGATTACAACAGCATTTTCATAACATGCAACAACATATTTTGATTATATCTTCCTTGTATAGTTTTTTGACTCGCATTTTCATTTCTTCTTTCTGTAGCAATTACAAATGCAACAGGTTCAGCAGGTACGTACATTGATTATCAATCCCTGCAATGAAATGAAAACCTGCATCGCATTTCAATTCATTCTGACCATGTATGGAATGTTAGAGATATAAAGATTAGTTTAACACTACTCTCTGTCATCATCCATACTGAACATTATTCAACTCGACTCTCTGCACTGTAGTTGCTAACACCGTTGTTATTTACCATTCATATCGGGCATCCATGGAAGTTTTAAACTGGGCTGTCACTGTAACGCCATAAGTTACAGCGTGCTGTATTTTACAGGGTATTTTCATTCTAGCATATTAGGAAATGCGAATTCCAAATATGGAATGATTATGCGCGTAAGCATTCTATAATAGTAAAAACAAACGTGGCTGCCACTAGGGTTTGACCGGACTCCACACAAAGAAGTTCGCTGATTCTGTTCTAAACGTTTTGGATTTCGGCATTCCCATGATGTATCCTTGGAAGGAAAAGATGTATAATAATAAGGTTATTACAAGGATACTGCAAAGTATTTTATGTGTTAAGTGCAAACCTGAAATATTTGATGCTTTGCAGCAAACTGATTTGGAAGAATAAATCATCATTAATTAGCCTCAATCATCCAGTGCTAAAAATTATCCTATCAACATGGAACAATATTCACTTGCCTGGCATTTCACCCCAGATACAAAACGAGTTGAAAATGAGGACTGAATATCTGATCAGCTAACAGCCTCTTGTAAATTGCAGAAATTGCCCTCCCCAATCTTTAAATCTGAATATAGCCACATGACCACTGACTTAGCCTACTGTTTATCTAGTAGTTTTTTGTTGTCATTAGTAAAATGCTTACTGACATGTACACTCTTTCTCGGTGCAGGTACAGCAACAGATGCAGGCATTACGTGTCGGCGGTGGCGGCAGCACCGCCGGTGTCCCTGCACAGATGGGATGGCAGCAGCCAACACAAGGACTACAGCCAGGCATCTCTGCTGCAGCTGGAGCCGGCGGTTGGGGAGCTATGACTGGCTCAGGTCAAACTTTAAGTACTCAATTGTGGAAGTAACATGAAGATGGGAATATTCAAAAATCAGTGATTGGTTGGTCAGTTGAATTTAAATTGAAGTCTACAAGCCCATTGGTCACTTTGTAATAAAATTTGAATACGCTGGATCATTCACAATTTTGATGCAGCTTAAATTATAACTTTCTTTCAATTCGTAACTATTGACCACTTTTACCCAAATTAACTTAAAATTCTCTCTGTATGCATAACAAGCATGTATATATTTCTTGCCTACAATTGGGATCCAGTTTCAGGTACTCTTGACCTTGTAATGACGCCTCATTTTCAAACTTCATTGCTAAAGTCTATGCTGCATTTTGTTTTGTTGTATAATACCCAGATGTGGCATGGTCGAGAATATACACAGTACTTTTCAGCATTTTCCGGCCATGGTATTGTAATATAAAGTATTGTAATATAGCACATTTGAAATCAAAAATTCCCAAGTTTGTTAAGTTCAATTCATTTAAACTTTACAAGGGACTGAACAAATTTAGTATTATTCCGGCTGTATATTTTTTTCCTTATTTACTGTTCTTTGTCATTTACCGTTTGTCTCCACATAAATCTTTCGGAAGAATGGCAATGAAAAATGTTTTCATTTCTGTGTTTGGTTAAGAAGTGCAGATCAACTCCATTGTTGTCTCCATTGTTGATACTGTCACCATATAACATGGGGAAGGTTGATAAAATTCTCAGCTGAATCTTGAAAAAAAATTATCCGTTGTTAGCCTTGAGTCCATAACTTATCAGGAGTCTTATCATAGTGAGATTGTATCTCTCGGTTCATTCTCTATGATGACTCTGTTATAAATAACAATGAAATTACAATCATTTATTTTTGTTCAATTTCTTTGCCATAAATAATACCAGTACTCTCAGCATATTGTCCCAAGCCCACAATTAAACAGCAAACACTCGCTAATTTACATAAAATTCTGACTGGCGAGATCTTGTCGATTTTGATAGCGACTATGGATAGGACAGTAGCACTGTTGATGCAATTTCACTCCAATTTCTATTAACAGCGTGTTTTTTTTTCTCACCAGCCCAATCACTGGTTTCTGTTTATGTTATTTAAAACTTCTTTTTTCTCCAAGATACAAAATTTAAATGTATTTTCTCTGGGTTTGTATTATTTATGTCAGCATTTGAAGTTTTCTGTCATTTGTTTTATTTTTTTCTCGGGGAAATTTGCTATCTTCAAATCAGGGTATAATTTTGTGGCTGAATCACACCAGACTTCTTTACTTCTCCCTCTATGGTATTGGTACGGTCCATTTTCTACTGTATGTGGGCTGTACCATTAACATAAATTGCTGGTTGCTGGTAATTGTACAATGTATTTTAGTATATGTAATTGATTATTATGATTCCTGTATTTTAACATGCGGTAAGGTGGTTGCCATGGTAATACATTAACATGTAAAATGGTGGCTTTCAAATGGACACGTTGACTTGTATTATGTTTGTTTGTATTTCCTTGCAGCCATGTTTGTAAGATTGTGCAAAAATGTAAATAAACAGCGAACTTGACCCATTTGTATATGTGTTGCTACGTGTTGCTACGTGTAGTATCCATATCAAAATGACCCGCTTTAGTTGACCCTTTGAACACCAATGTCTATTTTTGTCACCATTCAGAAAACTAAATTTGTTTAATTTTTTCCATACTTTAACAAAGATTTTTATCAGATCTGTATCCAATAAGATTCAAAACTAACAAAAACTTTAAAAATGTGCAAAATTTTACTCAAAAGGGGCTCAAATGGTCAATGTACGTATTGCATTACATGTAATGTATTAGAAAAAAATGACTGCATTTTTACACGAAAGTTTTAATATATGTTATATATGGTTTCAGTCGTTTGGTAGGATTACCATTAGACTGGCCAAGCCTTGGCAATTTTATTGTTTTATATGATAATTTCCTTTAAGAATGAATTTGTAAAATTTTCTGTTCTCACACAATTTTACCATGATTGGACCATTCTGCTGCGCCCTCTAGTGGTAGCAGCACTTGGTGTGTGGGTTTTAAAGCTTGTAAGCTGCTGCCCGCTGAGAAGGTAGCTTTCAATCTGACCTGTGAAATCTGGGCAAATGAAATTATTTGTGTAGGCACACGTCTGCTTCCCTTTTTGGAAGGTTGAACCTTGTACCAGGGTTGCATAACGTCACTGCCTATCGCAAACAATTGACA
Organism: Saccoglossus kowalevskii; assembly: GCF_978046115.1. NCBI lineage: Eukaryota > Metazoa > Hemichordata > Enteropneusta > Harrimaniidae > Saccoglossus > Saccoglossus kowalevskii. Next base: position 13,843,307 of record NC_140658.1, read on the forward strand.
GCAATGGATTATCCAGTCGTGTAATTTTACGTTTGAAGATTTGAAGAAGAAAAAATGTTAGATAAATCAATGAAATTATCATGGCTGTACCTGTCTGTTACCATATTGGAAATACACCTACAGTTAGTCTGAGAGAAATGTATTACGATTTGGTGGAGGGGGTGGGGGTCACAGAATCGTGTAGCAGTAAACATTTCATTGTGGTCCTTGAGACAAGTATTGCGACTTGGATATGTGAAATAAGCTTTTAATGCTGCAAATGTGCGGCACCAAAATAGTTTACTGTGCATTGTTGTTGTACAAACGGACAAAACGCATCCATTTCACATTGTTCTTCACAAATTCTTTTCTCCAGACCATATTCTCTCCGTTAGAAGTGCATGTTGTGTTGTTAGCCAGAATCTACATTTGTATTTCATAAGTCACTATTTTGATGCAACATGCACTTTGTCATTGACAAATCAACCTTGTAAAAATAGCTCAACATATTGACAGATGAGAGCTGAAAACATTTTCCAAAAACTTGTTGCGTATTTGGCTTGTGTTGCGTTAATGCAGAAATTTAGGGAATGCAGTACTATTAAATGCTTTAATTTTCTGAGAAAAATGTAAATATTGCACGATTATGTGGAAAAATTTCGCTGGCTCTTCAAGTTTTCAGTGAAATTTAGTGAGCGTTGACAATTTTGCGACTTGCAGTGGTTTGTACATTCATCATTCAAATACAACAAAGTCGTATTAAAGATCCTCTGTATCTGTTGACCTATTTTTCCCAGTCAGCCTCGTGTTCTTATTTTTGTGATGAGTGGTCATGTGTACGATGTTCCACATACTACTCGGAGTGGTGGAAAACACAATTTTATTATTAGAGAAGTTGTGAAATCTGTTAAGTTATCCTATGTGGGGAAAAAAAAAAAAAAAAACAATTTATAAATTTACTGAACAGTGTAAGATTGATTTCTGTGAATATTTGTAGTTGTATATTTTTAAAGAAAGATTCTTGTATTATCACTTGTTTTAAATATTTGTGCATGTATGGTGGCATAATAGATATAAAATGGCTAAACTGATTACTGGTTCTTGAAGCATTCCGTCACGTTCAACTATGTAATAACAAACTTAACCTCATTCAAGCTACATTTTGTATTCTAATATTTATCATCATTCCAGACCTTTTATTTGCCTAACTTTATTCCAAACTCACCTGACAGTATTTGCCTAACTTAACTCCAATCTAGGATAACAGTATTTACCTAACTTAGTGCTAATCCTGTGCAATAGTTTTTGCCTTGCCTCCAATCCTCACAACAGTATTTGCCTAACTGAGCTCCAACTTCTATGCGACAGTGTTCTAACTTTGTGAACCCTTGCCTGTTGTGCAGAATTCTTGGATGCTAGAATTGACCATTTACTATTGTATAATAGTTACTTGTATATTAATCCAGATGACAGACAGTGTCAAGACGTATATTTTTTTTGAATTTTTTTGTGAATTTGACTCAAATCACTTAATTGTATGATCGAAGCTCAACGCCAGCTTTTTTTATTATTATTTTGTTGTGTTTTTAGTCAAGTTATATATACATTTGAAGATTAGTATTTTGATTATAAAGCCATTTTGTTTTGTAGTTAAGTTTGAATTGATGATGTCGCCCAAATAAGTCATAACTGATACCATATATGGTATGAAATGAAGATGAAAAGTTTTTTTAGTTAAGAAGGGAGAACACTGATCAGGATGTTGGGTCATTGACCATCATCAAATGAAGGAAATTTGGATTTCATCCTTGTTGGAGGGCTGCTGCATGTTCAAATTGGTAGCATAAAACATTGCAAGTAAAATGCATTGTTTATATAAATTGTTGCATGTAACAACTTGCACTTTAAAATGCTTCAATCACTGCTTTCCCATCATGCTTTCCATTTTTGTGAAAACTATATTTTACACATTCTGTGGGACCCATATCGAACACGAGTGTTTTAAAGCAGGGAGGAGTCGCCTGCACATGCGTCAGATGGCCATAGCTTGTCATTGTTTAAAAACAAGCATTTACCCATAAGCTTTTGCATTTTTAGCGTGTGTTATCGTCGCTTGGGACCTTATTCTCGTACGTGTGCAGGTGACGACCCTCTCGCTTTAATATTTAACAGTTATTACCAACCATACAGATATTGAGGGTTTGTGTCCATCATGGAGATTAGAACAAAATAAAAGTACACATTTTTTTTTTTACATTTGGGTTTGGAGTAAATCAAATATTTTCAACAACAAAAATTACCTATTTATGTTTATGTTTCTTTTTCCTCTCTTCTCTGGCAGTTGAAAAAAAAAAGATAAATGTCAGCCAATCAAAGTAGTTGTGTATGATTGGTTGGTTCACAATATTCACATATTGGACACTTTATCAAATATTGAGCAGTTAGACCTTTCATTTTTTGGGGTGGTTTTTCTCTAGTGAGAATACTGCATGGCGTCTATAGACAATGACAGATTTTGTCAACCTGTAGATTTAGAAGAAAAAAAATGCACCAAACTGCTAAAGATTAACTCAACCGCAGCCATCCAGCCATGGAACTAAACCCCCTTATGTGTTGAAGCACTACAGTCGTTACACTATGTTAGATAGGACGTATGCAACAAATGTGCTCTACAACGACTGTAGCACTTTACTAAAAATTGTTTAGTACATTATTATAGATGCTGTTGAGTCATACACCAATCTCAAACTCTTGTGCTGTGTATTTTGTATCTTCTGCTTGAATGGTCTGCCTCCACAGACTGAATGACTAGCAGAGACAGTGGATGAGAAAACCAGAAATGTGCTAGAAATGTCTTTAATTTATCAGTACAATATGCAATGTATTTTATGGTCTATTTATTGTAGTAGAGCCTTTGGTGAAAAAAATAATCATAATGGGCGTTGTTTAATCAGTCAAAGCACCAAACCTTGTCCCTTTGATGTGTACTATACTGAATAAATAAAGTTAAACTGTGAATGGAGTCTTTGTTTCATCTTAGCTGGTATATTGCATGTGAACAAAATGGTAAAATATAGATTCTGAATACAAGACGTATTGCCCTAGATCGTACATCTTTATTTTTTAGCTCCGCTGTCGACTTTGTCGAGCGGAGCTTATCATATGAGTGATTGTCCGACATCGTCGTTTCTTCTTGAAAACTACAAGCCTGAATGCTTTGATACTTGGTGTATATGTACCTTGGGTAGACCTCTCTCAGATTTGTTCATTTCATGATGGTATCTTCAATTCTCTAATTTTGGTGAATATTTTTGGTAAAAAGTGATATTTTTGACTTCTCGTTGAAAAACGCAAGTCCAATTACTTTGATATTACATATATAGGTACTACCGGTACATGTAGATCTCTCTCAGATTTGTTCATTTTGTAATGATATCTTTAGTTCTCTAATTTTGGTGAATATTTTTGTCATTTTTGGTAAAAAGTGATATTTTCGACTTCTTGTTAAAAACGACAAGTCCAATTGCTTTGATATTACATATATAGGTACTACATGTGGACCACTCTCAAATTTGTTCATTTTGTAATGATATCGTCAATTCTCTAATTTTGGTGAATATTTTTGTCATTTTTGGTAAAAAGTGATATTTTCGACTTCTTGTTAAAAACCGCAAGTCCAACTGCTTTGATATTACATATATAGGTACTACATGTGTACCTCTCTCAGATTTGTTCATTTTGTAATGATATCTTTAATTCTCTAATTTTGGTGAATATTTTTGTCATTTTTGGTAAAAAGTGATATTTTCGACTTCTTGTTAAAAACCACAAGTCCAATTGCTTTGGTATTACATATATAGGTACTACATGTGGACCACTCTCAAATTTGTTCATTTTGTAATGATATCGTCAATTATCTAATTTTGGTGAATATTTTTGTCATTTTTGGTAAAAAGTGATATTTTAGACTTCTTGTTAAAAACGACAAGTCCATTTGCTTTGATATTACATATATAGGTACTACATGTGGACCTCTCTCAGATTTGTTCATTTTGTAATGATATCGTCAATTCTCTAATTTTGGTGAATATTTCCAAGATTTATGAACCATTTTCATTCGTATATGGCACATCAAAGATGGCCGAATAACGGCTGTTTTTATTTTTGGCCATATTACTATATCTCTGTCATTCATGTATCATTTTCATCAATATTTAGCATGTCATAAATGGATACATGTACATGTCAATTCAATTGATCAAATATGGCCAACTGGTGGCCATCTTGTTTGTTTAAAATGTGATAACTTGGACATGCTTAGACATTTTTGAATCGGGTCTATGCCTAGCTTACTCTTATTCAACGCATTATTTTGAACTGATATTTATTAAAACTGCAAACTTGAGGACACTCCCTTCACCATATTATTCAACACAAGAGGGTGCTTGACTTGTAGAAAGGGTCTATTAGCCACTTTAGTCCAGAACTAACAATACAATTACAAAGAGTTGCAATTGCTGTATTCCCTATTACAGAATCTCAAATTTGATCATTACACATATGTTAACATTGTAAGCCCCATGTAAAGATTTATTGTCAGGCACCATGGCAACAAGCATTCATATTCATGAGATGTATGGTAATGTAATTTTAGTGCCTCATTCCCATCCTCAGACTTGCATTTTCTCAAACATACAATTTTAGCAAGTGCATAACATAGACATGCACCTCAATTTGTTTTACTTTCACTTGTGATCTATGTTTTTCTTTTCTATGTCTTAAACCAGAGTGTTCGTCACGCAACACGTGTTTGATGTAAATAAACAACATGTTGTTTACGCCACTTGGGACTCAAGTTTCAAGGACACGATCGCAACAACCCCTCCGCTTTAATATGACGAGCACAAAGAGAAGTTTCAAAAATCCAGTCAACTATTAAGCCTTTTCAACCAACTTGGTTCCTTGGGTGGATTTGTTCATTTTGTAACGAGATCTTCAATTCTTTATTTTTGGTAAATATTTTTGGTAAAAAATGCTATTTTCATTTTCTTCTTCAATACTACCAGCTCAGTTGCTTTGATACCTGGTATGTAGGTACATGTGCTGTCAGATTTGTTCATTTCATGACAATATCTTCATTTTTGTTAAAACGTGCTATTTTCAACGACTTTGAAAACTACAAGTTCATTTGCTTTGATACGTGGTTTGTAGTTTTCTTGGGTGGACCTCTGTCAGATTTGTTCATTTCTTTTTTTTGTCATTTTTGGTAAAAAATGCTATTTTCGACTTCTTCTTGAAAACTACCTGCTCAATTGCGTTGATACCTTGGGTGGACTTCTGTCAGAATTTTTTGTTTTGTGATGATATCTTCAATTCACTATTTTTAGCAAATATTTTTGGCATCTTTGGTAAAATGCTATTTCCAACTTCTTCTTTGATACTTGATAGATGAACCTCTATCAGACTTTTTCATTTCGTGACAATATTCTCAATTCTCTATTTTTGAAGAAATCTTTTTAAATTTTTGAATTCTTCTTGAACACTACCAACCCAATTGTTTGACGAAGTTAAGTTGACATGTTCTAAACAGCCAGAACCAAACTACTTTTTTGTTGGTTACTCGCATTATATTCTTATGTGTGTGCTTTGCTCAACTTGCAATTGGGTAACACAATGTTCTTCTAGGATAGCGGAGCTATTTTGACCGTCAAGTCGATTGTTAGACTTTGCTATCTTAAACAACTTTTTCTACATTCGAGGCAACATTATCGGCTTGCCAACCATTGTTTACAATTTCCCATAAATATTTTCCTATTTTCCAACCAACTTTTTGACTTTCAAAGCAATTTTCTAGGCAATTTTTCTCTTCTAAAATCATTTGTTTCAGCTTTCTCGGCAACGTTTTAGGCATTCCAACCAACTTTATTGACTTTCCAAGGAACTTCTCAAACTTGCATACTTTGAACCAACATTTTCACTTTATATACTAGTACATGTATATTTTCTTTTACTGATCTAAATGTAGTGTAGTGTACTTGTCAGTTGTTTTGTTCGTGTTAATCGTTTTGTCGATTATTTTATTTACTTGGACTTTGGTGTGAGATTTTTTAATATAAAATATTACTGGAGATGTCGGGGATTGAACCCGAGGCCTCTCACATGCGAAGCGAGCGCTCTACCACAGAGCTACATCCCCCATTGATTACTTCATTCTTCTCTTACGTTTTCGCGCAGACTAGTTGTATTACAAGTCTGAGGTTTTCGCAATGCATAAATTGATGATTATGGCCCAATGAAACTGTTGATTTGCCAACACGCAATACACACCGACACGCAACTGCAGTATATTCCGCCTAGTGTATTTATGTAATCCGCAATATTCTCCCATTATTTCGAGCAATATATTGTTACATGTAATTTATTCTTTCATCTTTCTAACCATTCATTTGTTAGATTTGTAATAAATTGTCAGTTTATTAAATATACGTCAGTGTCATGTAACTCATTGGTACAGCGCCCGCTACATGTGAAAGGCCCCTCATTCAATTCACTTCATATTCAATGATTTTTTTGCGATGCTTTACAAATGTTTAAATTAGACCAGGAATGAAACTTAACTCATTCAACTACTTTAATTACGAGATTTCATCAGTTGATTCATTGGTTCATTAGTTGGTACCCTTATTCATGTATTCCCATTCATTCATTCATTCATTCATTCATTCATTCATTCATTCATTCATAGAATACATCGGGGTGTGGCTCTTATAATGTGTTTGCTTCGCGTGTGGCAGTCTTCGCGTTCAATCCATCAGCATATTCAGATCACAGATACCAATGTGAATTTCACGTTCAGGTAAAACAATGAACCACTTCAGGTGGGATTTCGTTCGTCCATTCATACATTTTTCCTGACTGTAAAATCCACTTAAGGTGATAATCTGTCAAGTTATAATAATAGCCCATAAGGTCTATCACCAAAGTTAGACGCAAACAAGTTACGATGAACACATTTCATTTTAATTTCTTCATCGAATCAAAGTCAAATTGTGCATTTGTTCTATCAATAGCGGATGTTAAGACATAACATGATATTGTGATACGGCAGTCTGTGTGTATAATAGACTACATATGATCAGTAGTTCATTTCTGTTTTCTTGGATGTTTGAGGAAGAGATGCTTTAAATCAAATAAAATTTTGAATTTACTAAAATCAGTGGAAGATGTCGGGGATTGAGCTCGATGTCTCTAAACATGCGCAGCGAGTGCATTGACAAAATGGATTATCTGATTTGTGCTATTTGACAAGTTTTAGTTCGTGTGCAAAGACAAAATAAAATCATTGCATTCCCATGGTATTGCATGGTTGTTTTACAGTCCCTGCGATAAAGGAACTATGGTTGCTGCTGTGATACATGTGTCGCAATCTCACCTCAATTACAATGTATTTACCCTGTTCCGCGTTTCCAATGAAATTCTTCCGACGAAGAATTAAATAATATGATGAATTTACTAAAAGAAGCCCGAGAGTGGAGATGTCGGGATCTGAACCCGAAGCCTCTCACATGATGCGAAGCGAGCTCTCTACCACTTAGGGAATGACCATTTATTATTCCTAAAAGGGGGGGGGGGGCAATTCACGGTGCTTTTTCAAAAAAATCAATCAAATTTATTAACTTTGTAAAAGAGGGTGCCCCTTTAGAAAAAATGAACAATTTGTTACCCCCTCTATATAAATATATATATTCATGTATTTTTATTGATCTTTTTATATTATATTTAAATATATTCAGTTTATTTATTTTGTTTTCAATAAAAAAAATTGTGTCTTAATCTTTAAGAGAAAAATATTTGGAAAATATGTTGACCCCCCTCTGTTTTGCCCGACCCCCTCAGGAATAATAAATGTTCATTCCCTTAATTGAGCTACACCTCCGTTATTTTCTCCTCATGATTCTCTCAAATTTCAAAATTGTTAATGTTTACGCAATTTATGATTATGGATCAATAAAACTGTTGACTTGCCAACACACCGACACGCAACTGCAGTATAATTCGCCTAATGTACGATGTTTTCCATGGACGCTAGAGAGCGTTTATTCCGTGCAGCCGTATCAAAAACTATCACAGATTCAAGACTTGAAATATGGCATGCCTGTATTTTAATCCAATTTTTCTCTGCATTTTTAAAACATATTAAAGAAACACAAAAAATAAAAAAAATAAAAATTAAAAAATTAAAAATAAAAATTCGCAAGTGTATTATTGGCAGTATAGGATGGATACATATTGGAACTGATGGAAATGTGAACGTGTGATCAGATGCCTGTGATCAGATGCCTCTCACATGCGAGTTTATAGAAATTATTCTATCGCACCATATTTTGACGAATCACGTGATGTAGAGCCATGTGAATAACACATTTATTAATTATTACTGTTAGTGTATGCTGCAACCTGAAAGTATGAATAAATGAACAAAGGAATGAATGAATGAATGAATGAATGAATGAATGAATGAATGAATGAATGAATGAATGAATGAAGTCCTATCCCAAATAGTCCAATAGGCGTCAGACACACTAAAACTAATGTTATAGAAATTACTATGAAATCAGTGGACATGTCGGGATTGGAGCCAGGGCCTCCCTCGTACGATACAAGACAGGCCCTCTGCACCTGAACTATCACCAAGACCATATTAAAGGGCGGTGGTCGTCGCGCCACACATGCGCTCGATATGGGTCTCATATAAACAAAGATGGCGATTTTGACTGTGACCAGCGAGTACAAATTGAGACTTTATGAAGCTTTAATTGGGTATTTTTTTACGTGTTTGGAAGGTATGGAAGGAGTCATCGGCGGTAATTAGTGCAAGTCGCGCCCAGTTCAAAATTTATACTCTTGATTTCATTAGAAGAACGCATTGGATTGTGCGCATGCGCGGCGTGACGACCACCGCTCTTTGACAACAACTGACAATTTATTGCGAATATAAAAAGTAAGCAAATGAACGGGTGCAGGGATAATACAAGTAATAATATGCATTATACAGTGACCTATTTTTCTGTTTATGATTTTTAATTTCATATGTATTTGACGTCAATCACTGTATAATTCGAGTGAGAGGCTCATTCAGTTTACAATGGAATATGCACATTGTTTTTTAATTTGACGACTAGTATTTGTGAAAGAGAAATACTACAGCACGCATTTAAGTTTCACCAAAATCAGTGGAGATGTCGGGGATTGAACCCGAGACCTCTCACATGCGAAGCGAGCGCTCTACCACTGAGCTACATCCCCTTACTTACGAACCTTTTTTAAAACAAATTTACGGTGATACTCTTTTTGTGTGTGTTTTGTAATTAGTATGATTCCCCAACGGGTGAATGCTTTACTGAAATTGATAATGAATAATATACAAATGAGCTTATATAACCATATTAGACGCTAGGGGATGTGGTAGTTATCAATGTCTCTTGTAGAGGTTTAGGTTGAAATACGAGAATAATAGTCAATGTAATAAGATTGAATATCAAATAGACAAGACAGTCTCGAAGGGGTATTAGTCTTCAATTTCGGGAGTACAGCTGAATATAATTTTAAAAAAATCAACAAAACGCGCTTTTCAAGTTTTGCAGTGGCGCTCGTACAGAATTATACAAATAAAAAAGGGAAATTCTTGTCTATAAAGGGGAATATAGTTTTCTAAAAACGATGAAATTTGTGCCTTACGGTTGTTTCGGAAGTTCATTGCTGAGATACGCAATTTGGCACGTCATTTATATGCGTACATGACGTAATGCGTACATTATGCGTACATGACGTATATATGTATAGTATGCGTACATGACGCAATGCGTACATTATGCGTACATGACGCAATGCGTACATTATACGTACATGACGTATATGCGTATAGTAGCGTACATGACGCAATACGTACATTATGCCTACATGACGCAATGCGTACATTATACATGACGTATATGCGTATAGTTTGCGTACATGACGTAATGCGTACATGACGTATATGCGTACATGACGCAATGCGTACATTATGCGTACATGACGTATATGCGTACATTATACGTACATGACGTAATGTGTATATTATGCGTACATGACGTAATGCGTACATGACGCAATGTGTATATGCGTACATGACGTATATGCGTACATTATGTGTACATGACGTAATGTGTACATTATGCGTAAATGACGTAATGCTTACATTATGCGTACATGACGTAATGCGTACATGATGCTTACATGACGTAATGCGTACACTATACGTACATGACGTATATGCGTACATTATACGTTTCTAATTTTCTAATTTTTTTATTCGCAGGTATAAAAAGATATTTACATGTCTGTTATTACTTGACTAAAAAAGATAAAAATGGGTTTACAAGGAACAAAAGATATCATTAACGAATAAATATAGCGAGTAAGTATTGTTCAGGTTGGTTGTAACGACAATATTTAAATATTAATCGATTGATTGTAAATAATACAGTTCTCAATGTTATTAACAAGTAAGATTATGAATACAATTTGTATTAGGGTGTTACTTCAAATAAGCCGGATAGATGAGTTTATCTTCTACAATGGATGCCAGCGCATTGTTGTTACACCACCGGTACTTGAACTGATCGACGGTATGATTGAGATGATGGTAGTTGTACTCTGTGTTAATTCTCTATTTTAGTCTCGCCTTAAATGCTTGAGTGACGTCAGTTTTAGGTAGTCCTTTCATTTTCTTTACCCGTGTCACGTGGATAGCTGCTTTCAATGAGACGAGTATGTAGCATAGTAATTTATGGTTCTGTGTTATGCTCTTTCCTCTAGTGGCGCCTAGTAGATACTGGGATAGTGGAATTCTCTCTCCATCAAATAGATTTTATATGATGCTATTTGAAACAGTGGTTCAAGTCTTGCACACTTGACGTATATGCGTACATTATGCGTACATGACGTATATGCGTACATGACGTATACGCGCACATAATGGCATAGCCCAGCGTAAATGGCTGTTTAGGGGTGGTATTTAGAGTGGAATTTTCAATGTAAATTTGTGGGGGTGTCGACAAGGTCCTAGCAAAAACGAAGAGCTCCACATTCACAGACACAGAGCTAATGATGGCGCAATGCTGACATATTCGTGTAAATGACGTAGTTGTGTACTTGTGGTAAATATGAATAGCTGACAAGAGTAAACACACACCTACTTGAGACGGCAATTTACCTTGGCATAACTACTTTTGCAAATAAAACAAGATAAAAGTTGGGGTTAGGCTCAAAACTGATTTGAAAATTGGATCAACATTTGAATACAACAAATTTGCCATGGCGACGGTGGACATGATCTCACCCCACGTTGGATAAATCATTCAAGAGTCTGGTTCCCCGCCAGTTCATGAGCAAACTCATTCGAATGGGAATCACGCCCTCTGTCGAAATATCAGTCTAATTTATTTCGTTTTTATTTGAAACAGCTGTTGATTACAAATTACTCTAATGTGAATTATATTATTAGTAAATCAACAACACAGATTGCAATTAAAATTATAGACTGCAAGAAGAAAACGATTTATTGGGGTCATATTTTGGCTGATTGAGACGTTCACTCGTGTGCTTTTTAAAAAATTATTCGGGTTGTTCTGTGAAAGGAACATTAACTTATTTTTATATTCACTGGATTTTAATTGATGGCTGGTCTGTACTGTAAACGCATTAATTATTGATAGGGGTTTACACTAGTTGGATAGACGTGACGGCGACAACTAGATGCAATGTTGTTGCGCGGCAAAATAACTTGTACCCTGACGGACAGTTGTCATGATTACCCAGTTATCACCTGGTCGGGAACTGGTAGGAATTTCATGATGTTCAGAGTTAAACAACTCCTATACCTGACCCAGAAAAATAAGATAAAAAAAAACCCTGTTCTTGCTATTGAAGAACTGGAAAATAACTACTTAATATTTTTAAAAATTAGTATGCAATCATTTCGTTCAGGAAAAGCCCAAAATAAAACAAAGACCCTGAATAATTAACCGGGTTCTAGTGTGACAAATATAGTTTACATTTACCCTACCCTAAAAAACAAAATAAAACAAAAAAAAATGAAATCGTCAGGTAAACATTTTTATATGACAAGGTGACGGTATTTTTAAAAGAAATAAAGTTGTGTCTACTGTGATAAAAGTTCATTATATGCCATATTAGACGGTTGAATATATAATATCCAGTATCTTAATTTCTTTCATAAATAATATACAAGATATGGCAAAAATAAATAATAAACAACAGAGGACAACTTAAACTATGCTAAGTGCAATTCGAGTTGCTCGCATTGCATCATGGGTACAGGAAATAAGATCCTGGCATATTATCAGTATTCGGCCATTTTGAAAATGGAGTCGTCGAAATAGGAGGGTCGGTCAAAACAAGTTTGAAGTTTGCTTCGTCGTTTGACTGATCGGACCACTCTTGGGACGAACGGAAAGGCAACGCTCAAGTAACCACAGATTGACTTTTCATGGCTGATGGGCCTTAACAATGCGATGTCACGGACTTCGTAACTGCATGTATTGTGGGAGGGACGAAGTGTAGTGAACGAACGTCGGGCTTAATCACTAACGATTCAAGACGATAAATCCTGCTTGAGTACTTTCTAAACAGCGTAAATCGAGTTCCCGCTCGGGACACGACGAACGGCTTTTCCATCGCCGAGGCGTTGCTCATGCTCTCTTGAGTCTGGGAAGCGTTCATGGAACCTTAAAACTACAGTTTACCGTGGATGTAATATTGCTCTGGAATGTTGATCTGACTTTCCACGTGGGTAAACTAACGACAATATGACAGACTTGGATACACGGTATAACCTCCTAGAGAGGAGTGTACGGGATCCCAAATCACAGATACATGTCGAGTCACTACTTGTAAGTACAATTTTAACACAAGGTCGCAATCAATCATACATAGATTACTGTGATGCGATATGCGACGTCTACCTTTGCTCCCATTTGTAACTAACATGACGTTTATAATTCGATCTTATGAGAACTTTTAACAGTCGTATAAGGATTGGGTAACAGTGCTCTTGCACACCGCCTCGTTAGTTCACAAATCGACCGACTTTAAACTGTCATCTCCCGATCTTTACAAATACCCAAAGCAATTCACGTGATCTACCAGCCTTGCCCTATGACCCACTGTTAATGTGTCCCCAGGCTATTTGCACTGGCTTCTGTTTCTGCATTCAGTTTATTCATATACACGTTTCCGTTGGTAGCTACCAGACCGTCAAAAAAAAAAAAATGGGTGTGAATAGTGGGTGTCATCAGTTGCTATTATGTCATGCACATTGTTACAGTTGCTTGCCCTGTAAGGTTATATGTAAATTAATTCTAATATGCTGCAGGTATTACATGTACCGGACGACGAGCCCACTCTAAACGTAATCGTAGAACATTGCAGCACGTGAAACGTGACATCAAGATTGAGTCGATCAGATCATGCGCGAATTACGTTACGTTATAAAAAAACTGCTGCTCAACATTACTTGAAACAAACGCTTGAAGCTAAAATTCAGTTGCTCTTGTCAGATAAAGATAGACTTATCATTGAAGCACGTTTCTAAAGATATTTTCCCATGAATGACCTTTCTTACTTTGCATAATCTGCCACAGCCTGTATATCAACTGGAAGTCCACTATTTTTTATATTTTGGTCACTGTTTTGTGCCTAAATATTATAGGCATGCAGACGTGCAGCGTAGCGTGTGTTCAAATTTTTTGTAAACTGTGTATTTCCCTCGTACTGTACGTGTAACATGGGACCATATTGAACACAATGCCGTTAAAAGTAGGTATCCTGCTCTCACTTGCTCACCCATTTCATTTGGAGAATCTTATCCCTTAGACTAACTTATCTACAATGTTGATTGACCCTGAAAGACAAACATATCCTCCTAAACACAGTGAGTGTATATTTTTTTTATATATCTTGCTGTATTAATGATGAACACTGAAAACCATATTCTGCATGTAATTTCCTATTACCCATTAATGATCTTTACAATTTCATGGTGTGTACATTTGGTCAACCTTTCCAATTTACAAAGTTGGAATGCAACCTTTAAGATCCAGCATACAATAAATGGTGTTTCAGAGACGTGCTTTATAGGCCTGTGAGATAATTCCTCAGATCGGCCACAGACTATAAACTGGATTACGGTAATAGTACACTGCAACTCTGATCTAGAAAACTGTCCACAGTCTATTGACCGGGTCACAGTACGCTGCCATTTTTCTGTTCCCAAACAACAGTGCACCATTCATCCTGGTTTTGTGGGCCTCTTTGAACTCTCCTGGCTCCTTCTCTGTAATGGTGATCACATTAGGACTAGGGTATCATATTTCTAAAAAAATATGCATAAACTGTATGTGCAGTTGAGTTCAAGTGCACACCAGGAAGTCGTTAGTGTTATCAAAATAACCTGTTCTTGCCATAAATGTACGCTTAATTAGTACTAATTACTGTAAACCGCTTTAAATTTTCGAGACTCAGAGATGCATGAAATTGTGTAATGTTGAAGAATATTTTTGGGTCATGTGGCACAAATGTCGGCGACTTTCGTGAAATTTTGTTTTCCTGAATGCCATCAAATCGCAAAAGTTCCTAGCAGTAAAAATTAAGTTTCTTCAAATGTAATTGCTTCAATTAATTTAAGTTTTAGCCATAATATTAAATTAAAATATTTTGCTTGTGCTATTTCGATTTAAAAATTAGCCCAATAGTTTGTTATCCAAATATAATAAGGAAAACGAAATTAATTAACTTAATTACTACTATTACATTTATATAACCCCTTCCCAAATTATTTGCATATAATTACATAATTAAGGAAAAATGACAAGGTAGTTGATCCACTTCTTCCACTCCACTCTGTCAATATATTTTTTGTATTTTATTACGAAAAGCAAAACTAGTTTGTATTTATTCAAAGTTGGTGGTTGTTATGAGCAACTACTGGCTAATTTCCACATCACTGAGTATAAAACAGTATATTAAATTAAATACTATGAAGATAATAAACATATTCTGTTATGCAAATTAGCTAATATTCTATGCTATTTCCCCCTCTGGGGAGAACACTGGCATGAAATGGAAATCCTAGTTATTGTGCATTCTCGGAGAAATTTATTTTTCCTTGGGGCAGGGATAACATACTAGTAGCTGCCATTCTATATACATGTAATACATGTTGTGACTGATTTCAAGCTACATTGCTGGCAGGTCTTAACAAGTACAAGGACAAGTATTTCAAGTAGTTTTTAATGGTGGATGAAACTTTAGGGAAATAAACACAATATCAATATCAAGGTCATTATCAGATCCATTGCTTACAAGTACTAAGAGTTAGATCTTAGCATGAAATTTGGCAAAAATGAATTTATAGTTTATATTAATGTACTACATGTTTTTGCACTATAAGAAGTGCATGTAAATCAACAGTTGCATTTATTATTCTGAAATATTGAAATATGACTTATTTTTACCACAGACACATCTCTGTTTTTTATGTAAGCATGTGTTCTATTAATAGTCACTGGATCATTAAAATAAAAACATATTTTGACCACAGATGCATTGCATTTCCCATGATGCACTGGTGTAGTCCCAGGGATTGTACAGTGGCTCTTTAATTTATCAGTGTGTTCTAATTTTCACTATTGAAAAGTTTAAGTCGTTGAATTTAAATTTCAAAATATGTGTAAAATAACAATTGATACTGCAACTCATTGTTTTCACTGCTAAATTACATGTAATGATTTTACAGTATCAAGAGAAATGTACACATGTACCATATTATAAATGCATTCATTATTCACTGGGATTTAATTACTCTAGTTTTGCTGATACTGTTAAATAAGTAAAAATTAAATCAACATAAACATGTATAATAATAAAACTCATTGCTTCCTTCGTTCATGAAATTAAAACACAGTGAATATGCTCATACAATGTAACATCAAAATAGTAAAATTAAATGTCAGTGAAAATAAATGGTTTTACAGTAATTACTGAAGTACAGTATTCTGTTGTACATGTACCCCTTGGTTTTATAGCAAGCGGCTCTATTAAGACATTGGGACTCAGCTGCTGAGGTTCTTCAATTTTATGGAAGAGTAACTTACTCTAGTTACTGCTAGCTGCGTATAGGGTAACATTGGATATACTGACCAAGTATTGAGTAAATCTGTGCATGTCACTGGATTTTAAATTTAACTTGAAACAAAGCCTCTTAGAATATACAGCCGTCAGATCATAGATTACATAAGTGAATCCGGTTTCACTCACACGTGCATGTCATCATGTATTGCGTATATTAATTCAATCTCCAATAAAACTACAGTGTATATAAATGTTTGCAAACCTTTGACACTATAGTCAACTTTTGTGACCTTTCACCAACTTAATCCCCATGTTTTTATCAATTTTGTTTTCAAAACTGGTGATCAATTAACTGGTGATTAATTATCCGTTGGTTTTTAATTTCGCTACTTTCACTGATACGTAATATTCGCTAAATTGAATCCACACGAACATAACAATAGAATTTATTGTATCTCTACCAAGTTTGTGCACTTAAAATCCAGTGAAATTGCTCAAAATAGTGAAAAATTAAATATCAGTGGAAATAAATGGTTTTACCATAACCAACTGGGATGTGAAAATGAAACCTGTTGAGAGAAGCGTTTCATGGCCACACCTAGTGAAAGTCCCACTTACATTTTTTAAAGGTTCTGTCTGCATATTAGACTTGACATTGACAAATTTGACGGACATACATCGTTGCCATAGGGTATCAGATCTGGAAGTATACCCACAGTGATTTGACATGTGCTTTGTTAAAAGTATAAGTGAAGTGCACTGATGATGGACATGCACTGAATCAGAAATAATAGATTTCGAGTCTATATCTGAAAGCTGTAAAACAAAACATAATCCTGCTTTATTTGTACATTGAGCCTTTGCTTCCATACATTGATACAAATGAACCAAACACATCAAAATTTGAAAAGCTGTCATATTGACCACTTTCATTTTGTCTGAGACAAACGTTCCCAAATTTCATAAGTTAGAGAAGATTGTGGTAATCTTGCAGTAGTAAAATTGTTGTCTTTGGGACAAGCCGCATCGTGGCTGTCACGAAATTTACATGTTGTAGCCCTTGAGGCATATTTCACCGAATTCAAATTTTGCACTATTGGGCATGCTGCTATGCATATATGAGCAATGCATTATGGGAGAGAACTTTCTTTTGTTTATACTGTGGAATACTTTATTTTCGCTTGGAATTTATTTTCGCTATTTTCGCTGAAGGGATGATTCCGTGAAAATAAAATCCAGCGAATATACTTTTTTTCCTATATTTCACATTAAACTCGTCAAAAATCAATGAAAATAAATTCCATACAAAACGCCCAAAAAGCCTTTTCAGCGAAAGTCAATTCCAGCGAAAATAAAATATTCCACAGTAGTTGAAAACGCATTATACACTGGTAACTCACTAAATTAAATGTAAAATTTTTTCGAAATGTGTTAACAATATTAGCAAATGACTTTTTCATCTCATGTAAACAAACAAGGTTTCTAGATATGAAGAAATAATCTCACCATGGAAACCAATTTAAAAATGCTAATTTTGACTATTTTCTATAAAATATTCAATATTCTGATGGCATGAACCTATAATAATGAAAACATAAAGAAGACGACATATATTCTGCAATTTGACACGAGAGAGTTTAACGTTTGGTGGCTCATATTTTTACTTCCATGCTTGTATTTACATTTACAGTGTCTGGATTTCAGAAACGTGAACTAAATTAAATTTTGTCTAGTACATAAGCTGAATCAACTGCAGTGAATCAGACTCACCAGACATTAACAATTTGCTGGTATTTTTAAAAAAAAATTTCCTAATGCTGTTCAATCATTCAAACAACGCGTTTTTTGTTAAATTTACTGTTACCCAAAATACGGCAAATAACTAGAAATGTCCCATGACAGTACATGTAGTTCCCTTTTTGGACAAAGTTTCCTAAGCTGATTTTGAGATAACGGAACCTCTGATGTTGTATGTAGCCACTATACAACATTCAACTTATTGCGCATTTATCGCATTTGTGTCTGACGTTTATCCTTCTCGCATTTCATATTTTTGCACATGGATGAGTGTGCTGCCGAGCCGACAGAAAGGCTGAATCCACTGGCGAAAATTCATTGAATACACGATGTAACGTTCGTCTGGGCTTGGGCAACGCAATGATGGCTCATTAAATTGCCATTATGATAAGATGATGGCTACACAGCTCTGTAAAATGAAACTGATAGAACTGTCATCGAGCACAATATTTAAAAAGAACAACAATCATTGATTTCGAGTGGCAATGTCTTCTCCGAGTACGTGCAAGTTTAAATTGGTATGACGATTGTTAAAATATTTTGTATGTACATTGTACGAGCTGAATGAGGTAATCAAAATGGGATGTAAAAGTGATACGCGTGCAACTGTAATGTGATAACTATGCGATAAATCAGTGATGTAAATGCAATATTAATGAAAAGTTTTAAAAATTTATATTTAAAAAAAATTGAGGTTTTTTTAATGTTGGTAATACGAACTTGAAGTTGTAGTCTTTAAAAAAAATGGATTAAAAAATACGTGGGGCTACACATTATCTAATAATAATGTGAAACCTATAGTAGTGGTACAATAATAAAATAGTGTGAATAAAGAATTTATAAATACGAGTGCATGTACTTACGTAAATGACAGGTCAAAATAAATCATATTTCAATGATTTAATAAAAAAAAATGCGGTATTTGATTTTTATTGGAAATGTGTTTCATATAGAGCAAATACAGTCCCTATTAATATTATTAAAAGCACTTCTCTAGACCTTTTCACCACCAGTTTCCTCTTTTCATCACAAATTTATAAAATAGTCCAGTTTATAGTCTGCACTTTCCTTCAGAAGATTGAGACCCCAAAATTAGGGTTCATTTCTAGAAATATTGCAGTAAAACTTGGTCAAGAATGTCTGACGGTGAAAAGGTTAAAAAAGTGCATTTATTTTACACTAGATCTTTAAAATATGAATTATTTTATATTATTATACAGCGTGCCGAAATTTTTCGGTATTTTACTGGGTATTTTCATCCTACCATATAAGGAAATGCGAAATCTAAATATGGAATGATTACGTGCACAAGCGTTCTCTAATAATAAAAACAAACATGGCTGCCATCAGGGTTTGAACGGACTGCACACAAAGAAGTTCGCCGTTTCTGTTCTCAACATTTTGGATTTTGGCATTCCCATGATGTATCCTTAGAAGGAAAAGATGTATAATAATAAGGTTATTACGAGAATACCTCAAAATATGCACTCAGACAGTACGCCGTAGCATCGACCTCCGCTACTCCGCTACTGTATTGTCTTTGTGCATACTTTGAGATATTCTCGTAATAACCTCATATTATATCTATCATGTACGTAAATGAAAGTGTTAATAATACTAAGAGATGATGTCGTTATAATCTTGAAACTATTCTAACCATAGTAAGAAACAATGTATTTTTGCCATTGTTTTGTCAAAGTGATGAAGATGTGTATGGGGGTTGTATTACATGTATGAAGGAGACAATTCTTTAAATTCCACATCAGTCATGACATACTAGCTATCCGTACTCAATCTACTGCTATCATATTTCAAAATTTAATTGACTACTAGAAATTTTTAAAACTGATATACAAATATTATACCAGTTTGTCATTGAAACAAACTGTCAATCAACTAATATTTAATATTAATTTATGCGTATCCATGGTAACATAAACGCAAGAATATACATGTGTCAGCTTTTCAAAATGGTTGTCCATAATCTAGAGGCTTCCAGAGACAGAATATTATTTTTGAGCCCGGATTACGAGGCTACTGTTACCATGGTGATTTATCTATATATATCCAGTGAACATCTGTGGATTATGTCTTTTCTCTTTTACTAGAATGCAGATTTGTAATTATGTGTCTGCTAAAATAAGTCATCAAAATATAAATGTAGCCAGAAAATAAGAATGTATAAATGTGGAATTTGAGAAAGAGTCTCAACATTTTTCATTTTTGTTAAATTGTTGTTGTGATAAAACAACATACAGTGTTGAATTTTCATCTGTACATATTTTTTAGCAAGTAAATGAAATTTAACAGTTCTACAGAAAAGAAATCTGTAAAAAATTTCTAATATGTTTTCACTTTTCATTTATTCTGCATTCAAATTATGTCTTTCATATGAACTATTAAAGTTAAGTGTGAGTAATGGTGGAATAAGTAATAAAAAATAAGAAGCACTGTTTGTCTTAATTTATTCGTAATTAATTTATTCAAAATTTATTCTTCAGTTTCCAAAAATTCCAACCTTCATGGATTCTTGAATGGCTCTGGGGAAGTTTGCATATATACATTTGTATGTTAGCCAGGTCACCTGGGAAATGTTTTCTGCTTACCCCATTCTCACAGGTGTCTGGGCTTGCTGCCTATTTTGCTTATTAAATTGTTGGCATCTCATGAAAGATGAGTAGTCACACTGTCATCTCCATGGCAACTATCATCACTTTACATAGTTTATGAGAACAACATAGAACTGTCATCCATTTTTGGAACTGAGTTGGTCAATGTTTTGGGCTTCCATGAACTGTGGAGGCTAAATCTTATCAGTAAGTTTAGATTCTGAAATAGGATTAGGGAAGAGTAGGAAATCAAACGGGCGGTGCACCGCGGTCATTACCGCGGTGTACCGCAGAACGCCGGGGAGAGCCGCGGACTGCTTATAATTAGGGGTCTCTACCGCTGTACCGGTCTCTACCGCGGTCCTCGGTAATGTGTGAAATACGTACTTAACAGTTTCTTTGTGATTCCACGAGTCATTGTTTTAAAATCCGATGCTGTAAATGAATACGATATGCGCGCTTGTTTAGTATTTAGTACATGTATTTAGCGTAACACTGGAATAAAGTTTACAATTGAAAAGAGAACGATTTACAAAGTTTCAGCGTATCCAAGCCGTATCCTGGTTCTTGATTGATTTGGCAGTATCATGTTCACCGTTTGTGTCACACTCCAGAAAAAATGGCCAGCAAACGAGAAACGGGCGAACTAATCAAAACAGGTCAGGCTGTCTGCATTGCACTGACAATGACATGATTATTTTCTGTTTCGTTTCATAAATCTTGCCTTGCGCATGTATTCTTGGTTGACAGAATCTTTTTTAAACAAAAGACGTTATTTTTCTGTTACATGTTCGTGTTCCATGGTACTCGTGAGTGTGAAAGGCATTTTGAATGAATAATTATTGAGTTTATGATACCGTACGATAAAGCTAGCTGGCTTGATTAGAATTTCATTGCGTGTGAACCGCTGAGGTCATTGCCCGTTACTGTGCCAACCGCACGTAGTTCAAAAGCACCTGACGTTGTTTTGTTTTGTTTTCACTGGAAATGAAAGCGATCGAATACTCTGCGTTCAAAGTATGCTGCCCCAAGTTTGAAATTACAGTAAATTGTAACGCATGGATTTTATTTACATGAAATTTAGTTTATTTCAAAATGATATAGATGTCAAACCATAATTATTATTATTTGAAATGTTGTTTCTTGACTTGACTTTTCTGGCTTTAATGTTTTGTGTGTGCGTGTTTGTTTACAATATCATTATCAACAACAGTTATTCAGTGGCCCCGTCTCGGAGGCAGTAAGTCGCGGTTTCGACTAAGTCGCGTAGTTCGATGGCTCCGGACGATTGTATTGTGTTTTGCCGTCAGTTTTAAAGTAGAAAAACTAAGTCTGGTATTATCGCGTATTTAATTGCCCGCTCAATCAGTTGGAGGTGACAACTTAACACCTATAGACCGTCAATTACTGAAATAGAAAGTGTGATAGCAGCAGTGTGACTCGAGGGGTCGACAGGGGTATAAAAAATAAGTTTGCGTAATTATTGCAAAGGCAACGCATTATCAAGTCGGCAAAGTTGAAATATTCACAGCCAGTACGTAAACAATGGAAAATAAGTTTGCGTAATTATTACGAAGGCAACGCATTATCACGTCGGCAATGTTGAAATATTCACAACCAGAACGGTAACAATTTTTACGTCGGCAACGCAGAGCCAGTAAAAATTTGCGTAATGGGATGTGTATAATAAAAAGGTCAACGCGCGGAGCGCGAATGGTCACCAAGGTAACAACCCACTTGTTCAGCGCGTGACTTGGGGTTAAACTTGGGCCAAGATTTATTAGATTAGTCAGTTTCGCCAAGAAGTGCGCTATTTTTTTCGCTGATCACCCAGTTGTTGTAGTATATATTGTAGCACCAAGTGTGTGACACTCCCTCTTCGACTTCGGGTTGCTTTTCCTACTTAGTGCATGGTCTCGAGGTAACGTAAACTGTGGCCTCTCATCGAGTGTTTTACACTCGGAATTTGTACTTCGCCCGATTATATTGGTATATGCGAAACATTAATCTTTTAAAATAAATCCTGAGACTATACATGATGTAAATTCAAAATAATGTGATAATATTTTCCATTATGTGGGGTCTACATTATTCTGGGTTGCTTTGCGATGTTATACCAAGACTCGTGAAAATAAAATAGTGTTCTTCTGCGAACTAATATAGACGATTTTTCCAATCTTTTGGTACCACTCGATTTTATTATTTGAACTTGGCGGCAAGTAACCTTTAGTTTCCCAGTCTATTGTGTCCATTCACAGTCTTAACAATAGGGTGTAAATTGCCATGCGAGCCTACCGCACTTGACCGCGGTAAACCGGGGTCATGGAATCTATGCATAAATTTGCATAAAATGCGGTCGACCGGCGAGCACCCACCACCACCGCGGTAATGACCGCGGTAAACCGCGAGTTTGATTTCCTACTCTTCCCTTAATCATGTTATGTATATATTTACATTTGCAAAACTTGAACTTCAGATTTGACAGAGCAGATATTTTCAACGCAGAAATCAATACAATTGCCCAGTACATGTAGCGTATCAAGAATAGTACAATGTATGGGGAAAGTCTGTATTTTTCAAAGGGCGCCGATTATAAAGACAAGCTCCTGGGGTATGGAGTTCCAGCCCTGTACTTGCACATTACATTCCTTGTGTTCTCCTGAGAGAACATGTGTTTTAAACATTAAATACTACATGTATGAATATGAGAACAGCAAATTTTACAACCTGATAATAATATTCATTACAATTCAGTATCTTATAATTGGGGGTTATTTGTATCCCAGCCCTAGGGCCATTCTAGAAGGCCGTAACTTCACATATATGTACTGGGTAATACATTTCACATGTTCATTGATGCAATTTCATAATCAGTGTGCTTTTAGGGTGTTATTTTGGGTCAAAATATGTCATTTTCGTTTAAAAGAATTGGGAGAAAATGTTTAAAAAGCGGCAGTCGTCGCGCCGCGTCCTGTTCGATATGGAACTCATAGCGACGTATACAACGCGTGTAAAATACATTGTTTATTCACATGAAATTCGAACACGCGCTGCGCGACGACCAACGCGCTTTAAGCTATGCATTGATCAATTTCATTAAAACTTGGAATATACTATATACTAGTATTATGAGACACAGCTTCCAGGGACATGGAAGTGGTTCAAGCAAATCTCTGAGGTATTTTGGGATAAACAATTTGTCGGTCATTTTCTGTCACAAAGTAGGGCTGTAAAGGATTTGCCACTTGTGCGTTCTCTTGGTAAGACATACAGTACAGTTCTCGCGGAAGCTTTGGCTTCACTTCAGCTTCACCTTCGCTTCAGCATCGCATCATTATGGCATTGTTATGGCTTCAGCATCGCTTCAATGTCGCGACATTAAAAAGTTAGGCGATTATCGCTACGCTTCATTGTGGCCTCATTATGGCGACAATGTGGCATCAGCATCGCTTCATCAAACAAAGAAGTACTGTACTCATTTCCCCCCAAACCTCTTGACCGCTTCCGCTTTTGACCGATCAATTTCAGTTTTATTTTCGACCGTGCAACAATTCGGACTACTAAAAATTTTCTGGTTTTCATAGATCACGGTTACTAGTTTAGTTACTAGTTTAGTAACCGTGCATAGATGTTGAACAACCGTCAAAAGTTGAAATACTTTTTGTTTTAACTATCTATAATTATATGCACGCAATCTGACCCTTTGACCTAGATTTGGCTGGGATTGAATATTTTATTTTAGACAATATTCCGACGTGACTCACTGCTACAAAATGTATTCAACAGAAGTACAACATGGTTGTCTGGGTTTCTTTTCTTGATTGTGTTGAGTTTACGATTTGTATAATTATTGTTGTTTCCCCCAAGCAGAAGACAAGCCGAAGGACCATGAAGCTAAATAGAATTCCCACGCATGGACGTGGACTGAGTGAAAGAAAATATTTCAACACAATCAGCATTTATTTATCGCAATTCATGGGGATCATGTCCCGTAATTTGCGGGCTGTAAAACCAAATAATTAAACAAGTACTATTTATTGTATTTTTGTTTTACCTCGCGAAACTACAACAGAGCGTAGAGTTGTCGCGGTTAAATAGTCGCCTTGAAATCGATGGAACTTCAACTACTAGTATCCATTTCTCACCTTGAAATAAAAAAATCGAAGAGCATCGGGGGATATATTATTAACCAGTCTTACGAATCGCTAGCTTTATTTTATTCGAATTTATAAAATTCACGAGTTTTCGACATCTGTTGCCAACTTCCGCGCTAAAATGGTTGAAAATGTGGGTGTGGTTTTCTCTGGTTCTGTGACCCAGGTCATGCGCCGATCAGGTGACTCTCAGCCAATCAATGATGTTGTAACAAAACATATTTAACGCAAATTGAAGGGTCGTCGTTCCATCCAATCTCCATCGTCGATTCACAAAGTTTTTTTTTTGTGCTGTGACAGGCTTCGCAATTATTCACTGGAAAACATCGGTATATTTTGACAAACGGATGGGATTTTACCTCAGTTCAAAAAAAAAACAAAAAAACAAAAACAGGGCTGAGATACAAATCAGTTTTGCAAGTTGGAAAATAAGGTAAACCAGACTGGGGTCGATGATTTTCAGTATCGAAGGACTTCCGTGTGAATCATGATTTTCAAATTGTTCATCGGCTGGTGACCAAATATTTACGGCCACACTAAATGGACACGTTTTTTTTCTGAAGCCCAATAAATTATTTCTGCATGTCAAGTGCTATTCGATTTTTTACAGGGCATGGCTCGTTTTCATTCGAAAATATGTTTGTGAGAATACTTTTAAAGTACGTATAGATCGAGCTCAGATCGCTGATCGTGACTTAATTTTGAGAATTGGTTGTCAAATTTTACCAGACCGACGCCACCACAACCATCCAATCTTATGTTGGAAATGTACGCACTTGTTTTGGAACTTTGTATCAAGATGACTGGCGACGACGCCGACGCACCCGGCGGCGTACGTGTGTGTTGCATGTTTTAGTTCCGGGCATGGGGTGGGACTCGGCTAAAACTAAACGAAACACAGAAAAATACCACCCAAATGAGGAATCTGAATCTGCTCTTCTAGCAGCAAATAAAATGAGCGAAAAAAGGTAAATTTTATAACAAGAACAGTTTCACTTCGTATACAGCAAATTGTGTTGTATCAGAACGACGATTGCATCGTGTGATTTGAATTTATCACGATTTTCTTTCCAGTCAATATGAAACTCGTCACCTTGCCGATTGTAATGTACTTCGCAAAGTTTTTGGTGCCCAATACTCGCAACACTAAAATAATTAAACAAGATATCTTTTTAAAATGTCATTTTACTCTTGATCATATTATTTTATTCGCCTTGAATTTCAAATCGATTACATATCGAACTTCTGTACATGTTTTTGTCTACTGCCCTTCTGCGTGCAAATAATGAGGTCATACTCATGTCACAATACTTTGAAGCTGATGCCATGTTGATGCCATGAGACTGCGAAGCTGAGGCCACGATGATGCCACAAAATAGCGAGGCGAACACAGCTTCAATTTTCAATGACGCGAAGCTGATGCCACAATGATGCGATGCTGAGGCGACAATGAAGCCATGCGTAGGCGACAATGATGCCACAAAAGCCAAAGCTTCCGCGAGAACTGTACTGTATATGTAGGTCACCGTGGCTCAGTATTACATGGATTGACAAAAAATTGTGGCTTGTGACCCCTTAACTATCCCACAGGATCTCACCAACATACAATAATTAACCGCTGAGGTTGTCTGGGGTTTGGTGATCCTGACTATACATCATTCAAACTTGTCTGGTACGGATAATTTTTATCGGCCGGTATAAAAAATGTCAACTACCATATATGCTAGACGTTAACAGTGCAATGCATATGTATACGGTCAAAATTGAACATGCATAAAATGAAAGAAAAAATTGTTTATTAATTCATGCTTTTATTGGAGATGCCTTTTTAATAAAGTAAATACGGTATTGGTATGCGCATCTCCAAGAAGGGCAGATAAATAAAACTAATTATTGCTAGCTGGATTATGAAAATACAATTTATTTCAACCAAAGACACAGTTTATTCATGCATGTGATAGAACTGGATTCTTTAGATAGCAAGTCGTATTGGTCTTCACATTCTGACTATTAAAGTTACCAGTGTATTGTTAATTTCTTTCATTGTATAGGGAGGTCAGACAGCCAAAGAAATGTTTCAAAACACCCATCACTTCCTGGTCAGCCACTTTGGGCATTGGATTACACATGGGAAATCTGAACCGCTGTTCTATACTGATGTTAACCAAGAAAACGTTCAGGGCGACTGACTGTGTTTAAAAATAAAATAAAACGCGTCTTGCTATTAAACCTAATTAAACCAGTTTTTATATTCTAGTACATTTCTCAGCTTGGCTTAGAAATTGAGGACATACGTGACCTAAAACCCTGACCTCGTGAATGTTCAGTTCATTTTTGATACATTGGTATTTTATCTGGTCTCTTCAAAGTGGTACATTGTATTACAGGAATGCATCAAATATGCAGCCAAGCATCCAGGGACTTAGCACTGACACTTGGGGTGTTTATTATTGAGATACATAAACATTTATAACCAACATAGGGGGCCCTTTACAATGCTTGGCCAATTTATAATATTGGATAGTTGCCTGGGTGATGTATTTTTTTTATTCTTAAACACATGATCTTGGTCGCCACTGTATTCTTCTTTGATACTTGTAGAATGTGTTTGTTTCTATGGAAACAGAGATTATGATCTTTTCTTCATCCTCATCTTGAATTACAAAGTGGTGAACTGCTAATAGAGGTGTTAAAAATGTATGAGGGCAGGGTGCTAGTGAGGTATTTGAGGCAGTCATTTTCAAAAATTGATAAAATTGTCATGACATTGTGGTACCCTCAAATGGTACTCGTAGAGTAATAAAAAAATATTATTATTATAGGAATGCCATTGGGAATAGTACAGGATGCCAAGCAGGGTCTGAGTCAGAAAATGAAAAGTACCTGGCTCAAATCTGTATTGCAATGTACATGTAAGATAATAGTTTCTGGTCTGTAGACACAGACTTGCATGCAGACAGGTGGCTGCCTAATAACTTGGCACCATGGTAAATGCTTGAACTAAACTGTTAATGGACATGCTGTGTACGAATCTGTTGCAAATTTATTATTTAACTCTTACTTGTTAAAGCAACAGCAGAGGGAAAATACTGATCACCATTGTACTGCCTGTATTGCAGTGTGATGACACATTAATCGTATTGAGTCCATCATTTTCTCTGCCAAATTGATGATGCAAGCCGTGTGCACATTTTTCTATGATTTCTTTGTTAAATTAATCCTAACAGAATTGACATGATTTCCCATTGCCGACTGGCTGCAGGCCCTGATCAAAGACATACAGCATTAATGAAAAACTTGTATGCTTTAGTATCCTTGTCCACTCAAAGTACATCAATGCTACGGCTCATTAAACTCTGTATAGGCTAATAACTAATAGCGCTAATCAATTAACACAAAGGTTTCTTGTCTGGGTCAGGAAAGCTTTCTCAAATAATTACGCTTTCTCCTCCACTTTTATAAACATTTCTTTTTTATATTACAGTGGGAATTTTGTGACTTTTTTTCCCCCACTGAATTGATGTTTTATTGGGTGCATTTCTTGTTACTCTGACAGATTCCAGTATGCCACTCATGCTGCTTTTACCA
Source organism: Saccoglossus kowalevskii (assembly GCF_978046115.1). NCBI lineage: Eukaryota > Metazoa > Hemichordata > Enteropneusta > Harrimaniidae > Saccoglossus > Saccoglossus kowalevskii. The sequence goes on from NC_140658.1 coordinate 13,871,625, forward strand.
CTCATTTTTCCCCAATGTAATCCTGAAAGTAAAATCGTATTTTCACAGTGATACATAAACATTTTTTTATTGAATGAACAATCTAACGCAACTGAGTCAATTTGTAGCTGTTAATTAACATGTTAATTTTTGTTGTGTCTCAATAATATTTTATAATAAACCACTTTCACTCTATAGACAAGTCTCACAACAGACTAATTTTTTTTGAGACTCTGCTAAATAAATAACAACTTGTGAACAAAGCCATTCTCGGTAAATTAAACTGACTATAAAGAATTTTTGAAGTATTTTATTACAGCTCAAAGAAACATCAAACGAAATAATATACAAATTTGCATAAAAATAGAAAAAATATAGACTAATTTGCATAAAATTTTGAGTTTTTGCAAAAATATGGAGTGATAGTTATCAGCAAGACAGTTATTTGTGTCTTTTGTCTATTTGTTATAAATAATTTCAATCAGGGGTCAAACCATGATGGTACAACTATAGTACACTTTTTTTTTTTTTATGATGTTCTATGTATTTTGTGTGCTTTTCTCAATTTTTTTATAAATATTTTTTTTGTGATTTTTTTCTGTAGAATTTTTCCATCAACTTTTTTGTGCCAATTTTATTCTCGAATGTTTATGTTCATGTTGACCCAATTATTCGTTGTTTACATGAAAGCTACTTCAATATAATTTATTATAAACAAACATTTCACAGTGGGAATTTTTCCCACACCAAAAATGTATGTGTTAGTTTGTTCATATTTTCGTTTTTAAATTTGGACTAGACAGGTGTGGTTTACAGATATTTACGTATTTAGATCAAAACTGTTTTGATAGAAGTGAAGTTCCTGTTTTGACAGAAGTGACTCATGTAGCCTCAAATGCTTAAACTCTGTGCTGTGTTGGATGACACTTAACCAGCTCTCACATTGTAAAAAAAAATGCTGGTTTGATTTCCAACTGACTGCAGACAGTGAGACAGCCATGTTAACAAAGAGGCTATTATTTTGGGCTACGTCAGTGAATAAAAACGATTCAGGAGTTTTAAATTCCGTCAGGAGAGTCTGTGGCCTTGCAGACTGAAAGTTAAGTTTCTCTCGTCATACATCTGGTATTTTTGGCATCCAGACTATGTATGCTACTGGGAGCATGTTTGCGTATCCAGGGCCTTGAACTTCAGAGTTGAGAAAGAACCAATTTTCAATGGAAAGTTTTTTAAAATTGCCTTAGCATACATTGTATGAAAAAAATCATGGTCATTTAGGCAATTGTTTTTTATGCCTCTGTGAAGTCAAAACCATGTATAAGAGCATCTTATGTGCAAGGCTCGAAATTAAAAACATTCTCTTTAGCCTGGCGGGCTACCAGTTTTTAGGGTTGGTAGTTAATGGTAATATTGGTTAGTCTATTGAGGTTTGTAGGAACTTCAAACCAGATAAGAAAGTGTGAAAACAAATAAGTAACTGTTAATTAATTTATTTGATAGGACACCCATAACTTTGAACACATACTGGGTACCAATATAAGTATGAAGTGCAAATTTATTTCTAAATTTCTAGTAGTCTGTTTAAGCTACTAAATTTGAAAAATGGAAACCCTAAGACAACAACTGGTAGTCTGTGTGTCTTGCTAATGCTAATTTCAAACTCTGATGCATGCTCTGGTTTAGAATCACCTGAAATTGGTTGTATGGAAAGCGCTTACCGTAAGTACATTTATGAACGTTATCAGAGTGCATTTGATTATGTAACCTTAGCCAATCAAAATTTAACAAATTAGCATGTCTGTTAATTTATTTAAATATGTAAACCAAACTTGATTTGGTCATCAACAACGTTGCGTGGTATTCAATCTGGGTTCCAGGCACCATAGACAACAACATACAATATGTGAAATGCAAATATTTCTCTTTTTTCTCAAAATTTGAACGTGTGCTCTGTTCAGATTCTGGTACTTTAAAAACCAATATTTCTTGTACATGATTACCTTCTGTACTGTATGTTGTGTACATCTGACTCGAATCGTTCATCGAAATGGTAATAGTTTTCTTTTTACCTCCAGATCAATCTAAAGTCCACTTTCAAACTTCCTGATAAAAATTCACAAAACAAAGAAACATATTATTCATTTTTGCTGGCTATACACTGCAATGTACTTGTTGCTAAATATAGAACATGATTTCCTGCTCTGTTAACCTGGGCAATGATTCAATGTTTAGCCCCACCCATTAACTGTACAGTAATTATAGGGATGGTACTAATTATCAACATGACTAATTTCGGAATCCAGTTTGTCATTTTTCATGATGTACCCGTACTGAAATTGTGCAAAGTGGAGATGAAAGAATAACTATTTTATGTACTTTGATGTGATCATAATGTGTTTATCACACATATATCTGACTACTGTAAAATACTTTTATTTTCGCTTGGAATTAATTGTTCACTATTTTCGCTATTTTTATGACTCAGTGAAAATAAAATCCAGCAAATAAACCCTTTTTCCTGTATTTTACATTCGACTTGTCAGAAATCAGTGAAAATGAATTCCACACAATACACCCAATAAGTCGTTTCAGCGAAAATTTATTCCAGCTAAAATAAGGTACAAATGTATTTTTAATACAGTAATAATGTCACAGAACAGTCTGTTTGATTGCATATACCGAAATGATCAAATTTCCAGTCTATAATTGCTTCCCAAAAGAACATTTTTTTTCAATTTTTTTTAACGGTTGATCACTTATTTGAGTTTCTGATCAAATGCAGCACAATTGTTACCATATTTTGTGTTAGTCCAGGGGCTTCAAGAGTGTCTATATTTGATTGTAAAATCGGCATCACGTACCGTGGAAAAGATTACAGTCCACCAAGAAAAATTGTCTGTATTTCCATGTGATAACAAAATACTCAGTACAAAATACTTAGTTTGTTATGGCATGCACTTAAGAATGTAATGAATGTTTTTCGGCTGCATGCAAACATTTGTTATTATTGATATCAAATTTTCTGTTTATTTCCACACATAATGATGAGCTATACACATTTCGTGATGGATATTTTAACGAAATAAGGATATCTCAAATCCCCCTGGATGATCGACATTTCAACAAATCACTTGATTTTTGCGGCTGATGTTCGTTCCGTGTGTTTCACACAGTACGCAAGATCTCACATTATATGAAAAATTACCTATTGTTATCTCATTTTGAGTCTAGACGTGATATTGCTGTGTGCAAGATGCGTACTAGTATTTCAGGGTTATATAGAAAAGTCTTCCCAATACTGCGTTTGTCGGGGTTACGAAGTCTTACTAAAAATAGAACTGATGCAACCGTAGAACGTTTTCAGCACGTGATAGAGATTTAATTCAGATAACTGATTTGTTTGTCTGAATAAAATGTCCTCATGGTTATTTATGAGGTAATAATACCAGTAACATAACTCAAATTATTGCCATTAATTCTTTTTAGCTTGCCTGGAATCTGTAATTTGTTCTATGTGTAACCTCAGAAAAGGTCACACATCCTGGTTCTTGCAAGTACGTTTTTGTTATTTTTCCAAAAGAAAATGTAAGTGGGTGTCATTGAAGTTCGAAAAAAGTTACACATGGCAAACATTGCATAATATTGCTGTTACAGGGCAGCAATAACGCAAGAAAGTACCAGGATGTGTGACCTTTATGGGTCAGAAAGTACCAGGATGTGTGACCTTTAGGGGTCAGAAAGTACCAGGATGTTGACCTTTGGGGTCATGCATAATGTTGTAATCAAACATCATGAATACTAACTAATTACTGTAGAATGGGAAATTTCCACTGTGTTTAATTTTACTGCATTAGATATTGTAGGGATATTCAATGGGCTTTAAATTAGATTATTTTTATCAGTGAAGTAAGTGAATATATAACCCAGCATGTAATTATAGTAAAATAAAACAAAACTGAACTTTGAATTAACGCCTAAATTATATATACAAATTAGAAATGTCAGTTAAACATTTTGGTGGGAGTACTATTAACCATGGCCATAACTCTCCACTAATGTCTAGGCACTACATGTATGCCCATAACATTCACCACTAATGCCTAGGCACTACATGTGTGTCCATAATTCTCCACTAATGCCTAGTCACTACATGTAAGCCCATAATTCTCCACTAATGCCTAGGCACTACATGTATGCCCATAATACTCCACTAATGCCTAGGCACTACATGTGTGCCCATAATTCTCCACTAATGTCTAGGTACTACATGTATGCCCATAACATTCACCACCTCAATCATAATCTCACCGATTATGGTAGCATAGCAAATAATGGATAATTTGCATAATAACATATGCTAATTACTTGTATATATTGTTATGGTACTTTACTCCCAATTATGGAATAGAGGTCCTCGATTCTGTAATACTCTGGGAAAGAACAAGTTTGTGTAACATTTTCTAGTGTCAGTGACTTTTGCAAATTTTTATTTTAACATTTTTTGGGGGGGGGGGAGCTTCTATGGCATGGAGTATCTTGATTATAGCACGATCTAAATCCTACTTCAAGCCTATTAATCTTCCTTTGTTTTTAGTGCTGAGCTTCTTTGTAGAATAGTACAACAGTAGATATTCTCTCTGTTGTTCAGAGAGGAAACAGCCAATACGTCTTTACGAAGAAAATGTAATGGATTATTAGCAGCATGACATATAATATTGGGTTTTGAGGGCTGACGAGTCTGAAAAAATGCACTAAATAAATCAAAAAGCGTTAAAGAAATACCTATGCAGAATTTGATTTGCTAGCACTTCATTCATTTTTCAATACTGTGGAATACTTTATTTTCGCTGGAATTAATTTTCGTTGAAAAGGCTTTTTGGGCGTTCTTTATGGAATTTATTTTCACTGATTTTTGATGAGTTGAATGTGAAATATAGGAAAAAAAGTATATTCGCTAGATTTTATTTTCACTGAATCATCCCTTCAGCGAAAATAGCGAAAATAAATTCCAAACGAAAATAAAGTATTCTACAGTACCTTGGCTACTCTATTTGACATTGGCTGTTTATTCTATTGATTTAGCTCTTGAGGTGACTGATAACGCAGTATAAAACATGCACAGATTGTCCAAAACGCACACGTTTCATACAGAATTAAAAAGAATAGTTGTAATCAGAAATTTTTATACATTCTGTCATTGCTGTTTTACAAGTACTCAGTTCTGCTGGTCTGATCTGTGCCACTAATCGACGTAATCAGACCTCAACACAAAGTAAATTAGAATAACTCCTATTAATCGCTGCGATTTCTCAGCTTGATAGGAAAGTTCAACATTGCCTATTTTGTCTACTACGTGTTTACAGGACGACCTCTCACTTCTATGTGTCTGTTCTCATTGATATCTGTAAACTTATCTGCTTAAAACGGGGACAATTACTGCTAGGTTACAAATCACACTGTGTGAGTTCAAACGATTCCAAGGTCTCTTGTAACTGGTTAATAAAGTTAATTTTAAATTAATAGAAATTTTTAAGAAACTTACAAGATTTTAAAGTTATTTTTAAATTGCTTTAAGATAATAGGATTGCTTTAGAAAATTTTTGAAAATATTACTAGATTCTAAGGTCTTCTGCAACTGGTAAATTAAGTTAGTTTTAAATTGCTTTAATTTAATAGACACTTTTAGGAAGGTTGATGAAAATATTACTAAATTCTAAGGTCTTTTGTAATTGATTAAATAAAGTTAATTCTTAATTGATAATAGTAATTACCTAAAAGAGTTTTCTTTTGTTAGTTAATAAAATTAGTTTTAAAATGATTTAATATAAATTTAAGGATGATTCTCAAATATTATAAATGTTGCTGTTTTAAAGATATTTTTCTCAAAAACTGCATAGAAATGGTAACGTTTTAACACAGATGAGACCCTCACTTTGAAATATATGGTGGTTGGTTAGCTGCTCAGTGATGTTCTTTGTATCTCAATCATCGGTAGTATGGGATTTTTTTTAATAACATTCAAATGAATAATGAAATAATATTAGCTTGAATATGTGTGCTATGATTCCAATGTAAATCGTAAAAGAGATGGTCATCTTGAAATTCGGCTCTTTCAAATGTCATGTAAACAAACAAAGCCGAGGACATTTTTTTTGGTTTCCAATTATGGGTCAATAAAACACTGGGTAGACATGTTGAATTTTTTCCACAATTTACTACCTTTGAACAGGTCTTTCGTTGTCATAGTCATTTATCTATGCAGACGGACTTAAAATCATAAAGAAAGAATGCCAACGAATTGTAACCTAGTCATTAAAGTGAATTTTCTTCTAGTTATGTCATAGTCTCTGCACATCAAAGAAAATAAATGATCAAAATTAAATAGAATAAAATGTACAAAATTTAAGTTTCATAAACAAAAATGAGTAGATATTATATTTATTATTATTATTCATATAACATTTATTATTATGGAGGCACTGTGTTTTACATGTACTCGTAAGTAGAATAATAATGTTATTTTGTAAAATTGGATTCCTGTGCTGTCGTCAGTTGTCGTGTTACTAGGCTTTTTAGGATGTATTCTGAATGGTATTTGAATGCACACCTGTTCAAATAATGATTTGTAGCAATAAGGGCGTGTGATGACATAATCATGGAGGTACATTTCAACACACTCTCTAGCTATCAGAACATTGGAAATCGATTACCATAATTGTTCTATTAATAGTACATTTACTTATGATACACTGATGATATGGCTGTGTCCATTGTCTAAATATGTCATATTTTAATGATCTAGCATACAATACTGTATTTGTTCTATTAATAGTGCATTTACTTAACACAAATGATAGAGGTATGTCTATGGTAAAAAAATAAGTCATATTTTAATAATTCAGTATACAATACTGTATTTGCTCTATTAGTAGTGCATTTACTTAACACAAATGATAGAGGTGTGTCTATGGTAAAGAATAAGTCATATTTTAATGATCCAGCATACAATACTGTATTTACTCTATTAGTAGCGCATGCCTTACATACATATTTTAATGATCCAGAGTACAATACTGTATTTACTCTATTAGTAGTACACGCACTTATGTAAATGATAGAGGTGTGTCTATGGTAAAGAATAAGTCATATTTTAATGATCCAGCATACAATACTGTATTTGCTCTATTCGTAGCACATGCGCTTGCTTACCTACATGACAGAGGTGTGTCTATGGTCAAATTTATGTCTTGTTTTAATGATTAATTATACAATACTGTATTTGCTCTATTACATTGTAGTAGCGCATTCGCTTAACCTATAGGACAGAGGTGTGTCTATGGTCAAATTTATGTCATATTTTAATGATTAAGTATACAATACTGTATTTGCTCTATTAGTAGCGCATTCGCTTTTAACCTATAGGACAGAGGTGTGTCTATGGAAAATTTATGTCATATTTTAATGATTAAGTATACAATACTGTATTTGCTCTATTGGTAGCACATTCCCTTACATACAGGACAGAGGTGTGTCTATGGTCAAATTTATGTCATATTTTAATGATTAAGTATACAATACTGTATTTGCTCTATTGGAGCCTACATACAAAATTTAAGTAAATTTTTAGTTTTGCCTCAAAAACTTTGGCTATTTTTGTCCCAGTCTAGTAAAGGAAAGTGCAGACTATAAACGGGACTATTTTGTGAATTTGTGATGAAAAGAGATAACTGGTGGTGAAAAGGTTAAACCCTTCAAAACATAATTTCCTATTACTGTATTAGCTACATTTTGCAAAAATAATTAAAAAAAATATTTGATTTAAAGTTTGTTATGAAGACGAAAGTTGACTTGGCCGCTCAAAGGGTTAATACGGCAATATTTTTGTCTAGAAATAAACAATAAACAATTGTGTAATTGTAGATTCACGAAAAACATCACAAAACATCATGAAATAGACTGTCTGTTGTCTGTTTGACAGTGTATATATAAGATTAAGGATTCTTGACATCATCGGTGGCTATTTCCGTCTTTGATCTTTTGTCTGATGCTAGAGATCACTGCATAGCCAGCATTCCGCGGCATTGTTACCATGAACTATAGGTATTTGTGTTTCTGTTACCCCACAATCTATAGAAATGTATTTCGTTGGACGTCTGCATCTAAATAAATAACATCGTTTGACAAGTCTTATGGTAAAGAGATACAATAAGAATGTCTACGTTTGGGACATGCATTTTTTGGCCTAAATACGTAATGCGTTCGTTGTCACAAGTATCGTCTGTTAGGAATGTACTGTCGATTTGGAGATGTGCCATTAAGCAGAGTACAATGACCTGAAATCACTTTATGAGTGAATGTTTTGTCATAGTAACTAAGACCTTGAAAGTAACAGAAAAAGTTTGTTAGTTTGTTTTTTATTGAAAATCAATGCATGTTCGTGTCTTTTTTCATTTTATTTTAAACTTTTCAGAAGTCATGTGCTTTTATTTTATGAAAATTTGTGGGTGATAAAAAGAAATCTGAATATTTATTTTAAAAGTGAGAGGGAACTACCACTTTCTATGTCGTCTTGACGATACTCTGTCAACATTAAAAACAAATTCTATGGTGCAAGTGTTCCTGGTGCACAAAATGGTGACATTGATGCTTGTAACACCACAGTTGTCTCAAAGGGGTCCAATTTTTTGTCTGAAATTTATTCGCACACAGTATGAGAACTTTGTCGTCTAGTGTTTACTGAGTGTATAAATTTATGTCTGTCTGGACACATTCCATATTTTCTCTGTTGGAAATACATATACATGAATTTTAATTTCATTTTGACTATTCTCGGGGCGGAGCTACGTCACAGAACGTTCTAAGTTGCTAAGACGTGCACCACTGTACCATGTATTTCTATGGGCTCTGTGGAAGCTGCTGTGGAATGCAGGTCAAAGAGCCGGTGAAAACAGCTAAATTTGAGAAAACAGCAGAAACGGACAATAAGACAGACAATCTTCTCACACTGTTAAGGAGAGTCTCAACAACTAGCCAAAAGTATATTTTTTTGCGAGTTTTTGATCATTGTTTTCACTGTGTTTGCCAGCAAGTAAAAATGCCCAGATTTTCTCTCCCGAGAATAGACACATCTCTGCCATGTAAGTGCATGTACAACTAGTAGAGCAAATCTGGTATTATGATTATAGACATACCCGTTCATTTATGTGAGCGCATGCACTACTAATAAAGCAAATACTGTAATCAGATACTATACAATCCTAACATGATTATTTTCAACATTATTGCATACTAATAAGCTAATTTGCATATCTGTCTGATTTTCATGATTCAGTGCATGATTTTGACTTCTTCATGCCAACAGTTACTTTTAGAATGTAGATATACATGATATCATTCACTAAGTGTGCATTTATCATTGCCCTGCTTTGATGATCCCTGATGAACAAAGATCAACAAAGTCAGAATGGAAGAGGTGCTTCTGACCTTGTTAACTCCACTACTTTAATAGTCAGCTTAATAATTCATTACATGCTAAACCTTCTGTTTATTTTTGTTAGTATGTATTTTCATGATTTAACAATGTGAGAAGGAAAATTCACAGAAGTCGCTGACTTACTCACTTAAATTTTCACTTCTGTGAAAATTTGCTTTTTCCCTCTGATTCCCTCCTAACAGAACTTTTGTCTGTCTTGAACTGTCCCCTATACATGAAGCTTTCACCCCTATGATGGAAGTAGTACTGGTATAACCCATCAAATCCCTGACCAATTAAAATAGTTTATTTTTACTTGTAAGGTCTATGCAGTTTTGATGTAGCCCATGTCGCAAGTGATGCATTCTGTTCATTATATATACATGTACATGAATATACACAACAAAACAATGTACTTAATTTTAAAAATGTCCCTCGGAGGAAAAGACACAATTGGGTCACATTTTTGTTTCTTTCTAGGCTGCTTCCAAATTATCACCTTCTTTCAATGTTGAAACACCTTCTTAGTAGTAAAGGGGAGTGTCAGCACGAGTTGGAGGAAGATAATACATTTTTTGTGTGCGATTTAAGGGTAGGAGTGGGGATCAGTTGGAATGTCAAGGCATTTAATAGTATTTTGAAGAGTAAATCGGTGCAAACATTATCTCCACTAATGGCCTCCAGGCTTGTCATTCCATGCAAAAGCAGGGCTCCGAACTCACAGAGGTCAGGTTTTGATGCCACATCTGACAGAATTGATGGTTCTCAAAATACTATTTTCACCACAATTTCATTGTATTTTTATTGTTGACATTTTCACCCTGAAATTGGGATAGCTAGGAATACCAAAGCTCTGTAAACCATCCACCCAATTATCTCGTTGTTGAATCTCAGCTGTCACTGTCCCACATAAACAACCACTGTACATAACTCTGTAATGACATATACCACTATTTGTCTTCTGGTAAAGGGATTTCACCCTGACCTGTGGTTTGAGGGATGGGACAGCGGAATTTATTATCTGCAGGAGAAGCGGGTCACGCGAGTTCATAGAGCCGCATTTTGAATTAGATTCAGATTAAATTGGTAGAAAGATTTCCGAATAGGAGTGTTAAAGCGGAAGGGCCGTCACCTGCGCACACGCGACGATAACACACGCTAAAAATGCAAAGGCTCATGGGTAGACGCTTGTTTGTAAACAATGACACGCTATGACCATCTGACGCTTGCGCAGGTGACGACACCCCCGCTTTAAGTATAAAATTGTTTTGTGCATTATAGCACGTTAATGTTTCCTGCACTGTTTCTGATTTATACCGTACATTATGTTTTCACGTTGCATAATGTTACTGCTATTCAGAATATGCGGCTGCAGTGTTCCTCTGACAGTGTACTGTCCTTGGATGGTACAAATGTATGTATTCAATTGAAAGTCTAAACACAATAACAACTGAAACGCAATTGACTAATAAACTGTTTTATGTCAGGGTGAGAGTACTTAGAAATTAGAATCCAAGCAACCTATCATGAAAGTAAGCCTCAGTACTTGTAGTAACAACTGTTTGATTGTAAGCCCTTCATGTACCTGTGCTGGGTATTTGTCACTAGTACATTTTTGTCGGTCATCACAACATGTGATGTATCCAGATCTTAATATTAACAACACACCAAGACACACAAACTACCAATTCTGTTTCTTGGGTTACCATTTTTAAAATATAGTAGTCCAAACTATTAATTGACCCCCCAAAAAATTATAATGACACTTTGTTTTTACATTAACCAGTATGTGTTCAAAACACTGCATTTTGGCTGAAACTACGGTAGTTGTGAAATGTTGTATCATCAGAAACGAGTATTTTATGGAAGGCCAAATGATCATTAAATGATATACTTTAATTAATATGTTCTTACATGTACTTTATTATTTCACCAGTTCTTTGTCGTTTGAGTGTTTGAGAATTGTTTTTCAAAAAGGCGGTGGTTGTTGCACAGCTATGAGTCCCATATCGAACACGACACAACGTGACAACCACTTCCCTTCAATAAAAACCTTCGATGTCATGCTCTTTGTAGCATGACTCCGTATCTCTGACCCTGAACAGGATGACACTTTGTGTAACTGTGGTGTAATACCCATAGACATTTGCCTTCGGGCTTGGGCGGCAGATAGGAAGTCACTTAATGTCAACACTTCCCAGTGATTTGAGACAATCGCTATAGAAGGTTGACTTCTCCAGCAGTTGTGAAGCATGCAGTGTATATATTCACAGCACATAGTAGCCTGTGAGCTTACCTACCCATAACAACACTGACATACTAAGATGATCTCTTGTTGGCATGGTAACCCCTCACTCTCTGACAGGGAAAGACATTAACATTTTTTTTTTTATTTTTGTGCGTGCCAGATGACCTTTCCAGGCATTGACCTCCCTGGTGTGAGGTGACCATGCTAACCACTACCATTTTCGCTCATAAATAGATCAGATACATGTATACTGTTGGAAAACATAATGTATAACCATTGTTTTCGTAGATTTGTGATCAGGTTTTCCAACAAAAAAAGTTAGTTAGATGTTGTTGCCATCTAGCGTGTACATGCTGTTTTGGTTTAGTGAATTTAAAGTTTAATACATGGATATTCACTAAGGTTTTAAAAATAACTTTTTAGTCACCTTCAAAATATACATGAACAAAAAAGTTTATCTAAAGCATGTCCATTTTGTCCAGAATTAGAAATACTTAAAAATGAATAAATTATTCTACCAAATCTTATGGTGAAAAAAAATGATAAAGCTCTGAGAATGATATGAAGAAATTGCATTTGCTGTGTGTTATGTTTGAATTACTGACAGCTCATAATTCAAAACAGAATTTTTACAAGAATTGTTATTGTGTTGTGTATGTCTATTGAAATTATGCTTCTAATAGAGTAACTATAGTTCATGTATATTGTAATGTAAACACATGTCGTAACAATTTGAACATAAATATTTACAATAATTAAAAAAAACTTGTTTTGAAGATTCTTCAGTAGTGATTTAACCCTGTGATTCATGCAATATACTCGTGTTGTGTCGGGGGTCAGTCGGTTTGTGCAAGAAATATTATATTTAGATAGCTATATGATTCTAACTGTTCAGTTTGTTAGTATAGTCTAGGATCACCATACTTGAGTGAACATGTCAGCTTTATCATCACCCCCTACTGTTGCATCTGTGTCCAGTATTTTCACAATATGCAACAGATTCTGCTTGAATGAATAAAATTAAATATTGTTGTTTTTTTTTAAATTGATGGCTTATTGCCGAAGGGTTTTAAAGCTTGCGTTGTATCTGCAGATTGGAGCACATGGCTGGAGAAGTATATTTCTAGTGATTCATTAAGTCCTATTTAGAAATTTGTAAATGAGTTTTATTTCTTGTGCATAATCTATTGGTATTCAATAAAATAAAATAAATAAATTAGAGCTCTAATGTAATTATTTCATCTATGGTTATACAATGTACTTTGTAATTTTACATTTTTGGGGTGAAAAGCTTCACTGAATATATTTTTTATGAAACTGTTTTTGCCAAAAATGTTTAGTTAGGCTTCTCCTTAGCAACAACCCTTAGCAACAACCCTATAACTATTATATACATTTTTTTTTTTTCAGGACTCGATAACCTCGCTAGTGTACGACTGTGATCTACCGGCTCTCAGAAGAAATAAGAATATAGATAACTTCCTCAGTCGATGTAAGTCAATTGTTTTCATTTTGTATGCATTAAAGATGGACATACATGTAGCTAGCCCTGCGTACAGTGCTATGTGTACGGGGACGCGTTCGGTTGATAGATGTCCCCACCACAGCCCTGCGTACCTTCATAGACAAAGTCCGGGACTTTGAAAAATATAATTTTTTTAATGAAATAACATGCCCAAGTACCAACAATGATGATTGATCACCAGATATATCCAGAACTCCCAGTTCGGAGTCCAATTGTGGATGAAATCGGCTACTTTGCCCTAAAAACAAACACATTCTCTTGCGTGAATGAAATTAAAAATGGCGGCGCTTGGTGGATAATTTCTCCGGTACCGACGCGTTTACATTTTGTCCGTCTTTACTAGTCGCTTTTTAAAGACATTTCAGTTTCAGATAACTTTGTAATGGTTGTTACGGATAACTATCGTCATTTCAACTGATTTCGGCTGGGAAACTACTTATTTTTAACTTGCGCACCAATTACGGTGCGCTCCCGGACTTTGTCTATGGAGGTACGCTGGGCTGTGGTGGGAACATCTATCAACCGAACGCGTCCCTGTACACACAGCACTGTACGCAGGGTTAACATGTAGCTAGCAAGTTGAAATGTTGATATTGATTCCGACTGTAGGTGTCAATCAATAAAAAAAAAAATTTTAAATTTACAAAAAACATAAAAGTTAAGTTTCAGTTAAATAAATGACAACATAAAACTGGGTTTGAATGCGTTTCCATGGAAACTATGAGGTTTTGTTCTTCCAATCGTGTTTTGAATTGAAAATTATTGCTCAACAGTTGAGGATCATAATTCTAAAACAATTTTGTCTTTTTTGGTCTTTGACCCTCAATTCAGCAAAATTTCAGGAAATTGTTTGACTTAAAGGGCACTTTTCGGGTTGCAGCAGTGCATTATGGGAACCGTAATTTGAATGGCCCGCTCATGGTTTTACTATGTATACAAACTCAGATGTATTAATCATGTGTGCTAATATCTTAGGCATGTTTTTATCGTCCTTAAAAAGTTGCATTGTCTGAATTGGAATTAACACTGGATTTGAAAGAAAACCTGTGATTGTTATACATTTGGAAAACACTGTTTTAATAATGCGTTCTTGTCAACTGTTAATTACACTTAAATCTTGCCAAGTATCGGTAGTAGTTAACTAAAATCAAAATCCTATTATACAAATAATCATTTGTATGCGATTGAAAAATAAAGTACTTCATGCATTCTGGTTCTTGAAAATAGTCATTTGACTGAACACTTCAATCAAATCCATCATCATGGAGTGTGATTGGTATACTAATTTGAAAACGGTTTCTTTATACACCAGGAGCTGTGGTTTAAGACACATCCTGTATGGCATAGTGTTACCAGTGAATTGCCATGATGCATTAGGAAGTGATACATTTAATGATACATGCGTTGGGAATGCAGAAATGAGGAAATTGAACATAACATGTCTGTGCAACCTCAAGTTACATCTCTATAGTTTCTTATGTTGCTCTGTACTGAACTCACTCATTGGTGGGTTACTTTGCTTCATGTGGAGGAAGCCCTTTCAATAACTGATTATGGCAGTTGACCTAAATTTTGGTAACTATAGAGGGCAGTCTTCTAAAGTATAACTTTTAATATATGACATTCTTGGAACTTTGGCTATTACTGTGAAATCTGTATTAGAATGGTACAATGCAACAGAGAGGGATGCGGTTTCTATTAGAGAATCTACACATGAGAAATGGTAAATTGTTCAAAAAAAAGTATGGGTAGAACTTCTATTATTAGGGATGTGGCTTCTGATACAGATTTAACGGCATTGGTATATGCAGGAGGGGGAGGAAGGTGGGGGATTCTGATCTTTGTTGATTATAGTAAAAGTAATTTCTGATTATTGCCTACCATAGTGAAGAGGGGCTTCTGAACTTTTGTTTTTCTGAACTCATTGATAGAGGGCGTCCTTGCTATTCTTATAGGGGATGTGCCCCATATTTCCACCTGTTCATGCATAGGGGATATGAATAATTAAACATGCGCACAGCAAACTTTATCTCCTTATTCAACGTTCACTTCTCCATCCTATAAGAAAGTGCCAACAAATGGAACAAACATTAAAAATATGAAGTAATTGAAATCACTTTCATGCCCTTCCTGATTACGTTTGGTGTGCTGTTTTAATTACCGATAGATGTAATCGATTCTATTCTCAAGTATACAGAGTATCCTGTACTAAATTTCTGAATTGTTATGAAAGCTGAACTAAACGTGACTGTATTGATATGGACAACATGTTTAGTTTCCACCAACAAAAAGAACTATGTAAATTTGTTTTTACTTCGCTGTGAATTGTGGCAAAAATGGACAAATTATAACAAAACATGTTTATTGAAAGAAAAAAATGAAAATGTACCATTATAATGTTAGATTTAGTAGACTGTGACTGTTTCTCTCCTGAGTACTGAACCATATTCATGTTTGGGATTATGCGGCCATCAAAGGTCATGCAAAGTCACTTCCATAAGTTAATGAATCTTGGCCAGTGAATTTAGCCTTTCTATTGAAACTCTGGCACACTCACCCAGGTAAGGGGGCTGATCACTTTTTAGGTGTTCAGCCCAAGGTAGGATTTGAACTTGGGTTTACCATTCATAAGTCTGATGCAACAACTACTATGTGAACTGCGATCATTCCTAAGAACTTAATAACTGTGTTTGTTTCCTTTCAGATGAAAATATTGCTAGTGAAGTAAACAAAACAAGATTAGGGCCCAAAGATTTTGAGATTGTTAAAGTAATAGGAAGAGGAGCATTCGGAGAAGTACAGCTGGTAAGAATTTCAGTTTAATGTGCTGTCAAGGATTTATAAGATGAGACAATGCCAGTGTTTGAAATTTGTCAAAATTGTTTACTAGACAACAGGGCAGGTAACTTTAAAAACTTGCCTGCCCTGCTAAAAGTTTACCAGCTCTGTTTATGTTTTCAATATTTTATTCATTTCCAATCATTTCACTACATTTTATCTGATTCATGAGTGAGCATCTACATCAGCCAATCTAGTAACATTGGATGCCTCCACTACTCCCTGTGCAGTGCATCTTGTTGCTGTCCCCTTCTCTACTACCTCATCTAGCAGTTGTTGAAGTTTTCTTTCTCTTGCCTTCCATAAATTGGGACTTTCTATGATGATGTTTATTCCATTGATGAATTACAGCATTTGACTGAACATTTTCAAAATATAGTGTAAAAGCACAGAGCAAAATAATGTGTCAACTCCAGCTCTGAAAAGGTCCGGCCAACTTGAACTCTCGCATATTTTCGAATCACACATAGTGTGAGAGTTCGCTAAATCATGCATCGTTCATGGATTGTTGTTATTTTTACCCGTTTTACATGTTGCATGTGTCAAAAGGTTGTCTCAGACCTAATTTTGACAACAATCATACATCCATTATTAATATAAACTATCGACCACAGTCATTAGGCCGACTGAATTGTTACCTGTGTCGGAGTACGGTCGAACAGTAATTTCAAACACTGACAATGCGACTTAGATATCCATGTACAGGATTGTGTGCACTAAAAATCCCATTCTATGCACGCCTCTTGCATGTGTTGGTGGTGGAACATCTTTCTATTTAATGCATCACTACGCTCAGTTGACACTAAAAAAACGTTTGCTTGTTTTGTACATACTAAAATGTGTTTTTGTGTCGCACAGGTACGACAAAAGTCAACAAGGAAAGTATTTGCAATGAAGTTATTGAATAAATTTGAAATGGTAAGTTGAACAAGGCCAATGCTATTTTATGTAGAATGCTGCCCTCGGAGTCAGAACTGAAGTTGCAAGTCACAGAGAAAAAATTCCTGAATCTTAACGCATTTACATTTTGTGCAAAAACTACAGTCAACATATTATTCTGTATTTTTCATCACTTAGATCAAGAGATCTGATTCAGCATTTTTCTGGGAAGAGAGAGATATCATGGCACATGCAAATAGCCAGTGGATATTACAGGTTTGTATGACATTTAATATTTTTGTTATAGACCAATCAGGTTTCATTTTCTGCAACACTGACCAATCAGATTTTAGTTTCAGAAATACCGACCAATCAGGTTTCATTTTCATCAACACTGACCAATCAGGTTTTAGTTTCAGAAATACCGACCAATCAGGTTTCATTTTCATCAACACTGACCAATCAGGTTTTAGTTTCAGAAATACCGACCAATCAGGTTTCATTTTCATCAACACTGACCAGACAGATTTTAGTTTCAGAAATACCGACCAATCAGGTTTCATTTTCATTAACGCTGACCAATCAGATTTCATTTTCATCAGCACTGGCCAATCAGGTTTCAGTTTTATCAACAATGACCAATGAGATCTAATATCAGTAAAAGACACTGGTAGCATAGTGGTTGTTGCACCAGACTCATGATCGGTAGACCCAAGTTCAAATCCTACCTTAGGCTGAACATCAAAGGGTCGACCCCTACCCTGGGTGAGTGTGCCACAGACTCAATGGGCAATCCAATTCCACTGGCTGAGATTCATTCACAAACGAATGCGACTTTGGGGGAACCTTGGTTAAGGTCCGCAGGTGCTTGTGTTCGACCGGGCCTGGTTGACACCAGGATAGCGCATTACAAATTGCCATTTGACAGAGAGATGGCCACACAGCCCTGTCATGTAGTCCCAAACATGAATATGAATTCTGTGGCAAAATGCACTATATGTCGTCACTAGCACTTGCAATTTGCACATACAGAAAAATTTGAAAAAAAAAGAGAAAAAAAAAAAAAAAAGAGTGCCATAACTTTTGATTTCACCTCCACTACTTTTCCTGATAGAGAGCGCTATAACATTATTTGTTTTCTCAGCTTCACTGTGCGTTTCAAGATGCTAGATATCTATTCATGGTGATGGATTACATGCCAGGTGGCGACTTAGTAAACTTGATGAGTAATTATGATGTGCCAGAGAAGTGGGCAAGATTTTACACTGCTGAAGTGGTGCTAGCGCTTGATGCTATTCACTCTATGGGATATATTCACAGGTACTGTATTGGTCTTCTCATCCAGCTCATGATTGGCTGTTTTTTGGCCATCCCTTTTTTAGCCACTCTTCGGCCATCTGTGAATGTACTCGGTTGAATCTTCTCTGGGTTTATTCTGGCTTCAACTATCTATGGTCTTATATCTGTGTTGGTCATCTATGCATACTGTAAAATATATTTTAGCTGGAATTAATTTTCACTGAAAAGACTTTTTGGGTATTTTGTATGGAATTTATTTTCACTGATTCCTGACGAGTTGAATGTAAAATATAGAAAAAAAGGTATATTAGCTGGATTTTATTTTCACTGAATCAGCCCTTCAGCGAAAATAGCGAAATTTAATTCCAAGCGAAAATAAAGTATTTTACAGTATATCATGGCTTTGACTATGTATATTCAGTTTTAAACTATTTTTGGACATAAGTAGGCCTTAGCCATGCCACAGCTTTGGTAGTCTTTGAATATTTCTCGGCTTCAGCCAACATGCAAATTATGCATACATGTATGTACCCCGGTAATTACTTTCTTTGATGACCACCGCTTTCAAAATATTTTCATTTTCAGCAAAGACAAACACTTTTTTGTTGACTTCATTCTTATTTCTCAACAGGGATGTCAAACCAGATAATATGTTATTAGATGTTAGTGGTCATTTAAAATTAGCAGATTTTGGTACATGTATGAAGATGGACAAGGTAAAATAGCACAGTTAACATTACGTTCTCCCAATTCTATCCCTCAGTACTGAGCCTCCACCCCTTCTACTCACAATGGATTCACTCGTCATGTGTCTCTATTTCACCAAACATAGTGGTATAGTGCAGCAGTGTCTGTCCTCAATATTGTCGTCGTCATTGTTAACTTCTCATATTGTTAATATATAGAACAATTTCACATCGTATAGCATTGAAATATTTTATTTTGACCACTCTGCATGTAGTATGTTGAATACAAAGTTTGTTTAGTCCATGTTCACAATGATATCCACTTTTGAATATTTTTTTACCTGATATTAGTGAACATTTTTTTTTTCATTTGTAGGATGGTATGGTAAGATCAGATACGGCTGTGGGAACACCAGATTACATATCTCCTGAAGTTTTAAAATCACAGGGTGGTGACGGATATTATGGGAGAGAATGTGATTGGTGGTCAGTGGGTGTATTTATCTATGAAATGTTAGTTGGTAAGTTCATAACTCCACTTTCTCTTTTCCAGTTTCCTACTTCCTGTTTGAAAAAAACTCAGTGAAATTGTTCATTTACAAAATTTCTAGATTTTCTTCAATTCATGACAATTTTTCAAATAAAAATAGAAGTGTTTTCGCATATTTGTACAAACTCCTATGTTAATATTTTACCAAATTGATGATTTCCTATTGGCTTGCAGGTCATATTCAGTTATGATGTAACTGAAGGATGACATTCAAAGGCATTCAAAGAATTTACAATTCACATTTGATTTTTCTAGAGTCAGTTGCATAACTGCAGAGCATTTATCATTCCCCAATTTTCTAATTGACCATTTAATTATTAACCTTATTAACCAGATATGATCTATCAACATTGTTTTCAGGTGATACCCCGTTCTATGCAGACTCATTGGTAGGTACTTATGGTAAAATTATGGATCATAAAAATTCTCTAAATTTTCCCGATGATGTAGACATATCACCTAGCGCTAAAGGACTTATAAGAGCATTCCTCACAGACAGGTTAGTTTTCAACACGCGTGTTTGTCGTTATTTTGTCTCCAAGGGTGGATTAAAACATACAGGTAATTTGATGGAGTCTCAGTTTTAAAGTGCAACCACAACCAACAACTTTCCACACGATTGTAATTTGGAAATATTATGATAATCTGGAATAATTTGATCTTTTCACCACCCAAATTTTTCTGCATTTATTTTCTTTTATTCTTGGAAATGAACCCTAATTTCAACATTTAAAATATGAGAGTAAATTTTCAGTTTTTACTTAAAAAAATTTGGATATTTTTCCCAATCTTCTGAAGGAAAGTGAGACTTTAAATGGGACTTTGCAAATTTGTAATGAAAAGATGGAACTGGTGGTAAAAAAGTTAACGTATGTAGTAAAATGAGCCATAGAACAATATCAGTAGTACTTATTAAAAGTATTTCAATATACATGTAGGCTTGCTACAAATTTCATACATTGTTACATAAGTATGTATTGATGCTACAATAACATTTATCTATTTGAAGGGAAAACCGTTTAGGACGTAATGGAGTGGCAGAAATCAAGACAAATCGTTTTTTTAAAAATGACATGTGGTCATTTGATAACATCAGAAACAGTAAGTACCAAGTGATTCAGTTTGAGAGAGTATGATTTCTAGGAACTAAAAAGATCTCTTTCTGAGATGTGTCAACAGCATGGCGCCCTCTAGTGTTTGATGATGATGATTGATTATGATAACCTGAAAAAAACGTTATTTTTGCAGTACGCTATTTTGGCTGGTCGTCACCACAAGTGTCAGCGCACCAAGCCGCAATTAGCCGGTAACTAGTAATGGTTACAGCATTCTGATTGGTTCATCGCGTTCTTGTTTCATGTTCTCTTTTTCTTGGTTACCTGACGTCAGTATTTACGCTCACGGTCGTTCTACATATAAAACAGGGTTTTCCTTTAATTCTAGTGACTATTTGTTACGTAAATAGCAAAAAATACCAAATTCAAGATGAATAGGAGGTCTAAGCAGAAGTGAATATGAATGTGCGCGAGAGTGAATGGGCATGGCTTTACTACAGTATTACAGACACATTTTTTCTCAATTTTTTCAAGTTACGTGACTTAGGAACATAGGGCCATTGCTAGTTACCTGCTTTCTACTTGTCATTGGCAAGGGAACCAGTGAATATTCAATCAAGTGTTAGTTTCTAAATTGATAAAATGTGAGAGTTTTCTAAAACGCATATATACAGATTGGTATGGCTGCAATAATAACAGTCACCACTCATTGCCATTAGTATTTTCTCATTGAATAAAAACTGTTGGCCATACTGCATAGGCAATATATTTATTGATCGATAAATTATAATCCAATTTTATCAACATGCAATATCAAACACTATTAAAAAAAGTATAGGTTTTTGGCCATATTGCATCTGAAAAAAACAATATTTTTTAATTTATTGTGTCTGAGTCATTAAATATGCAATGAATCTACCTTCTGAAAAAATGAAGGATGGTTTTATTATTAAGAAGTTGTATATTTACTTGATTTTATAGGTCGTTGATATCAAGAAACTGGAAACTATTGATAATTCAGCCTTGAATGAGGCTTATTGTATGTTGAAACATGGTGGAAAACCAAAATAATCATTTTATCAATGTTCTCTTCTGTTTGCAGCTGTTCCTCCCGTTGTTCCGGAACTAGCAAGTGATATAGACACCAGTAATTTTGATGAAATTGAACCTGATGACAAAGTTTCTGAGGAGGGTTTTACAACGCCAAAAGCGTTTGCTGGCAACAATTTACCCTTCATAGGGTTCACATTTAACAGTCAATATATGTAAGTATCTTAAAAAATAGTATACAGATACAATGGTATCGCTGAAATACGAAGTTGTCTCTTTCTGTTTAGGTCAATGCCATCTGGGAAAACTGAACGACTTACCGGCGACAATAGTTGTGATTATTTCCATTTGATAGCGTTAATGAAAGAACAAGTCCGGAAGCTCCAATTTTTGGGTTTGATGCGTTTACTGTCACACCCACTCATGAATAATCAATGACATCATGAATAATTAATAGCAGTCAAATGCCCACAGATGCGTCCAGTCGGGATTTCTTTTGCGGGCACTTTAGTTTCCGTGATCACGCTAAAAGAACTTAAAACAATTAATTATTTCTTTTTGTAAAACAAAAAAGAAGTCCCGCTTTTGCCAGTCTAGGGTATGCACTGTAAAACATTTTACTTTCCCAAAAAATGAGGCAGTGAAAACAACACATTTGTAGCACTGGAGTTGTATTGGGACTCAGATTGTCCTAACTTGCTAAAATGAAACTTATAATTCTTCATTTCTCATTTCAGGATGTTGAAGGATGATAAAAAGGGGCGTGACCAGGTATATGAATTATTTTAAGTCTATTGTTCTGTGCACATTGCAGTATGTTTTCATGTATTGATGCCAGGAGCTGACAGGTTACCAAAGTATTTTTGTTTTTTTCATTTTGCAAAAGCTTCAGAATTGAGTGGTTAACTGTTTGCTAGAATCATCACAGTTATCACACAGCTCATGTTTAAAAATATTATTCAAAATTGAATAGGTAATGTTGTTTACTAAACAACCCACAGATTGCCATTCCTCGAGTGGCTGTTTATCCTTCAAAAAAACATCAACTTTGTTAACCTGCCAGGGCCTATCACAATCGTCAACTTTCCTGCATGTGTAGATGTCACCATTTTTTGTTTGCATATTGACTACCAAATAGTATACAGTGTAGCAGTTTTATTTACATTGTGTAATATCCGTCATTTCTGTACCCATCTGAATTCAAGTTGTTCTAATCTCAGTGAGAATACTGTATTCTATGTTGGATTGATACTGTAGAATACTTTATTTTCGCTTTGAAATAAATTTTGCTATTTTCACTGAAAGAATGTTTCAGTGAAAATAGAATCCAGCGAATATATCTTACATTCAATTCGTCAAAAATCAGTGAAAATAAATTCCATACAAAACGCCTGAAAATTAATTCCAGCTAAAATAAAGTATTTTACAGTATACAACTATATGGCCTATTTCCTATGACCACGTCATTTATGTAAGTGCATGTACCGTATTTTCTTTATTAGTAGCGCATACACTTTACATACATGACAGAGCTATGTCTATGGTCAAAATGAGTCATATATCGGCCCAGTGTACAAATATGTACAACTGTTCGTTTCTGTTTCAGATGCCTTTACAATAGAGCAAATGTTATTCTTCCAAAATCCTCAATTTATACTCCTCAGTTCAAAACCTTTTAACTAAAGAAAATTTAAAATATTTCGAGAACTTTTTTATATTCACTCGTCATTTCCGAGTAAAGCATTGAAATAAGAACACTTGAAGATTGAGATTATTGTACACTTGTTAAGCATGAGTTGTTTTAGATTTGTTTAGTTTGTGCAATACTCACCCCAAACACTCGCTTTGTTTTCTTGTTTTCACTTTCATGCTCATATTTCTGTGTTTGCGGTTTATTTTAGTTGGACGTAAGTAACTCATTATGTAGGGTAACTAAGCAAGGGATCACTAGAGATGTGTGCTCTCTATATAATATCGGTCAAAACTGACAAATTGGGAAATATTTGTGACAAATCATAGTGTTGTGTCGATTGAACAAGTTTTGTGTGGCTGTAAAATATCACTTTAATTTTTGGAATTAGAGGGTCTGTTATATCTTGTTGGAATTATTTTCAAAGAACCATTACTGTGTTTTTGGTGCATTTATTCAAATTTTACATGATTGCCAGATGACTTATTCGGCCAATCAAAACTATTGTTATCAGCAGTGTGTTTTTCTAAGCCAGACACATGATGCATCACAGACACATGTGATGTGCCACAGACACACATATGCATCTCAGACACAATTTTTGTTATGCAATCATTTACCCGGTGGAAAATTATACATTGAAATAGTTGCTTTAAAAAAATAGTTTACGATAGTCAAATTATTTGTAATTTGATGAAAAGAAAATCACATTTGATAAACAAAATTAGTGTGAAAACAAGAAAATCAGATGTCACAATACTCTCAGCAGCCAACAACTCGACTTGGTTTATGTGATTCCATTTTGATTTAAGATTTCTACGAATTTGTTCCGTTACAGGGTGCACTTACTGATAGTGATATTAATTGACCGTTGATGCTAGATGCATCATTATTTTGACCTCAGATAGCACCTAGACTTACGATAGAGTGATAACATGCAGCCACAAAGCTAAACAACTTCAAAACTAATCTTAGTACGTATGTCTGTCAGACAAATTGATATAGAGAGCGCACCACTCTGATGGCTAATCCCGACGTGTGTCACTTGTATTTCAAGTAAAGATAATACACTGCTGAATTAGATACATGTATTTCCAAAACTGTTCACAGTACAAGTTTACTTTTTCACCACCAGACATTCTCGTCTATATTTTTCTGCACTTTTATACTTTTCAATATTTCTGGAAATGAACCCTAAATTTGGAGCCAAGAGACGGAATTTTAGTCAATTTTCAGTTTTTACTCAGAAAAATTTGGCTATTTGATTGTTAACTTGTCTCGTCCAGTAATCTGTTGGTACACTGTATTTGCTCTATTAATAGCGCATGAGCGTACTTAAACAGCTGAGGTGTGGTTGGTCAAATAAATAATATTTTAATAAATCATTATACAATAAATGCAATTATCTGGCTTACATTGGAGATGCACTGTTAATAGAGCAAATACAGCCATCTACTAAATCGGTCAAATAAACCATCTACTAAATCGGTCAAATACAGCCATCTACTAAATCGGTCAAATACAGCCATCTACTAAATCGGTCAAATACAGCCATCTACTAAATCGGTCAAATACAGCCATCCACTAAATCGGTCAAATACAGCCATCTACTAAATCGGTCAAATACAGCCATCCACTAAATCAGTCAAATACAGCCATCCACTAAATCGGTCAAATACAGCCATCTACTAAATCGGTCAAATACAGCCATCTACTAAATCGGTCAAATACAGCCATCCACTAAATCGGTCAAATACAGCCATCTACTAAATCGGTCAAATACGGCCATCTACTAAATCGGTCAAATACAGCCATCTACTAAATCGGTCAAATACAACCATCTACTAAATCGGTCAAATACAGCCATCCACTAAATCAGTCAAATACGTCCATCTACTAAATCAGTCAAATACGGCCATCTACTAAATCGGTCAAATACAGCCATCCACTAAATCGGTCAAATACAGCCATCCACTAAATCTGTCAAATACAGCCATCTACTAAATCGGTCAAATACGTCAATCTACTAAATCGGTCAAATACAGCCATCTACTAAATCAGTCAAATACAGCCATCTACTAAATCTGTCAAATACAGCCATCTACTAAATCGGTCAAATACAACCATCTACTAAATCGGTCAAATACAGCCATCTACTAAATCGGTCAAATACAGCCATCTACTAAATCGGTCAAATACAGCCATCCACTAAATCGGTCAAATACGGCCATCTACTAAATCGGTCAAATACAACCATCTACTAAATCGGTCAAATACAGCCATCTACTAAATCGGTCAAATACAGCCATCTACTAAATCGGTCAAATACAGCCATCTACTAAATCGGTCAAATACAACCATCTACTAAATCGGTCAAATACAGCCATCTACTAAATCGGTCAAATACACCCATCTACTAAATCGGTCAAATACAGCCATCTACTAAATCAGTCAAATACAACCATCTACTAAATCGGTCAAATACAGCCATCTACTAAATCAGTCAAATACAACCATCTACTAAATCGGTCAAATACAACCATCTACTAAATCGGTCAAATACAGCCATCTACTAAATCGGTCAAATACAACCATCTACTAAATCGGTCAAATACAACCATCTACTAAATCGGTCAAATACAGCCATCTACTAAATCGGTCAAATACAGCCATCTACTAAATCTGTCAAATACAGCCATCTACTAAATCTGTCAAATACAGCCATCTACTAAATCGGTCAAATACAGCCATCTACTAAATCGGTCAAATACAGCCATCTACTAAATCGGTCAAATACAGCCATCTACTAAATCGGTCAAATACGGCCATCTACTAAATCGGTCAAATACGGCCATCTACTAAATCGGTCAAATACAGTCATCTACTAAATCGGTCAAATACGGCCATCTACTAAATCGGTCAAATACAGCCATCTACTAAATCGGTCAAATACAGCCATCTACTAAATCGGTCAAATACAGCCATCTACTAAATCGGTCAAATACAGCCATCTACTAAATCGGTCAAATACGGCCATCTACTAAATCGGTCAAATACAGCCATCTACTAAATCGGTCAAATACAGCCATCTACTAAATCGGTCAAATACAGCCATCTACTAAATCGGTCAATTACATCCATCTACTAAATCGGTCAATTCAAAATAAGCTGCAATAAAAAATTTAGATTAAAATTACAGTAAGTTTTTGATCACGCTGAAAATGAAGTTTTTAGGCAAAATTAGAATAAATTTTGTCTATAACTTGCATTCCCTTTAGCTACCCATGTGTTGCTTTCATTACTAATCCCAGTTTAAGGTGTTACATTGTTTGTTAAAGTTGTCTGTGGGTTTATCAAAAAATAAAACCATAAAGTAAAAGTCAAATTTGAAACATATATCAATTTGGTTTTCTGGATTGCCTCAAAGTTGAGGTTGTGATATTTTCTCGACTTCAGCTAATTTCACCGGCTCTTCGACCAGCGTTCCACAGCAGCTTCCACAGAGCCCATAGAAATACGTGGTACACGTCTTAGCAACTTAAAACGTTCTGTGACGTACCGCCATTCCACTCCAAAGAATAACTCAAAACTAAAACTTTATATATAAATCTTATATTTATTATCAATAGGGTCCAGACAGACTGACAAATCCCAGTAGGCAGGTGAGTTACTTGCATGTTCTCATTTTTTCAACCAAATTTTTGTTGTGTGTTCACTCTGTGGTAATTGTTTATTTTTTCCATATTTTTATCTTGTTACAAATTCCAGAATTGAATATATTAAAGAGCGGTGGTCGTTGCGCAGCGCGTGTTCGAATTTCATGTAAACAAACAAAGTATTTTACATACGTTGTATACGTCGCTATGAGTCCCATATTGTACAGGACTAGCGCGACGACTGCCGCCCTTTAAACTAGGAATATTGCGACAATGATTGTCGGCAAAATTTCAGTTTAAGATATTGACATATTCAGTAATTTTTGTGCTGTAATAAATGCTACGGCTGTGGTATTCGTAAGATATTGGCCTCGCCGATAACCAAATTTCACCAAGCAAAATTGTAAATTTTGTTGTGATTGAGTTTTCAGTATCTTAGGGTGCCATCAAGTTACCAATTTGCCCGCTAGATTTTCTGTTTGATGATCGAAGATGGGCTACATATTACAAAATCACTACGCGATGTGAAGTATTTTTCGTAAAGAGATTAGTGTTAACATTAATATTTGTATTAAATTCCAGAGGGTAACAACCTTTATGCTTGTCATTAGGTACCAGCTGAGTTGGAGCGGAGGATGAAAGAGATGGAGTCCCAGCTGGACATGGAGAAGACAGCCAAAGAAGACATTGAATTGAGATACGAGACAGCCACTAGACGACTAGAGAAAATAGCTAGAGAGTTAGATGATGAGGTGAGTCGGGTTAAAGTTCAATATGACAAACAGTGCATGTGATCTGTTTTATACGAAATACAATGTCTGGTTCATGTGAGCCACTAATGAAGAAAACACAATATTCAATTTTCGTGACGCCTAAAAAGTTCACACAACCGACAAAATTGCTGGCAGATCATTTATCCCCATTTATTTCACCATTGCACAGCGCCCTCTGCCGACAAATTGTAGAAACCTGTACGGTTTGTGTCTTGTCAAATATTTTAGCCAAAAAAAAAATTGCCCCATTAAAAAAAATAATTTGACAAGAACTCAGCTAAAATATTTTTAAATTCAAGGTCGATAATGTAGCAACATCAAGAAAATACTTTTAATTTCACAAGAGATAAATGACTGCTTGTATCAAGTTGATGTAACAGGTTGTTCTTTCTCTTTGTCCTCAGTCTGATGCAAGAAGGCAGTTAGATAATAGTTATAAAGAGCGGGAACGTGTCATAAGAAGTCTACAGTATGACCTGAAAGAAGTAAGTCACATGACACAACAGGAAGTTACATCACATTGAAAAATGTCACATGACTTATAACATGACATAACAGCAAATTCATGTCTTATATAAATGCTTCAACTAAACTGAGCATTTGTATGTCGAAAGTGCGTCAACCTCGTCTTTGCTTAATCTTCATCCCATCAGTGCCATGTACTTTTACAAAAGGAAAGATGAAAACCACATTTCAGTATGCAAATTACACTCCATGGTATAATGGGATTTATCTGCATCGCGATTGGTTATATTCATTTTACATTTCCCAGGATGCACTATGATTGCAGAGCTGCACTTTATGATGCAGATTACAGAAGATTTGTCTTATATAAATTTTTGCCATTGTTCATGTCGTTATATCTTTTTTTGTTTCAGACGAAAAGGAGACTTGAACACGAAGCAGACATCAAACACCGGATGGAGACAGAAAAGATGGATTTACAGAAAAAGATAGAGAGCTACAGGAAAGAGGAGGAGAGACAAACAACCAATTCTCATCACGTCACCGATAGATTAAATCTTATCGAAAGACGCAACACAGAGTTAGAAAAACAGTTGAGGATTGAAACAGAAGCAAATCATAGACTAAAGAAGAATAATAGTGAAGTACAGAAGGTAATATTATGAGTTTGGGTTTGGTAGTTGCTTGGCTACCGTGTACGTCATAGCAACAAGGAAGGGTATGTATGAAAGTGCAGTGATCAACTCACTGAATAATTTCACAAAATAAACTTTCAGGAATATATGAAGAAAAAAATGTTAAGAAAATTTAAATAATTTGTTACGTTATTTATGACAGGTTGCTATAATATGCAACTTTTTCTCTGCTTTCAGAATTTTTCCATGGTGGAGCATGCACATAATGACTTACAAGAGAAATATAAACAAGTTATAGAGGCCAAGCTTTCCTTGGAAAGGGAACTCATCACAGTGCAGTCATCGTTAGATACAGAGAAAGGTGCGACCCAATCCACCCAGGACTTACTCAGTGAGCTGGAAGGTAAGATTTTCTTTAAGATTAGGATTCACATTAGCACTTTATTTTGTGGCTTAGTTTGGAAGTGTCAATTCATTTGACATACTCCCCTTCTTCCTCCATAAGTGAATCTAAATATTGAAATCATTGATTTTAACTCACAAGATCTGTTCACAGTTTATACACAATACTGTTGCTATGTGTTTGAAGGTTGAGAATACTGGTTTTTACAATGTACCGGTACATGATTATTTGGTGGATGTCAAAAGTTACAATCATCAAAATGTAAATTCATAGGATTGTGTATGAACCTTTTCACCACCAGAATGATTGTGATTGTGACAACCAGTCTGCCAACTTATAGAATTTAACTTGTTTGAATTTTGAGTTGAAATAAAAAAAATCAAGTTAAGTCTGCATGATGACTGCTGAGGAGCGAGTGAGAGATATTCAAGAAACTAAAATTAAATCTGTGTGGCTGTTGAGAGCTTCTGACAGCACAAACTTACTGATGTGGCACCAGATTTCTTATGTTTTTACACTTATTTTGTTTTGAAAATGTGAATTTAATTTTACCAAATTACAAATTCCATCAAGATTACCATATCATTGTCAGATTTTCTGATTTCTGACACCGATGGCAGTAGAGAAATCACCACCGATAGAATACGTTCATTGTGATATGATTTGTTGTTTTCAGCACGTAACAAAGCTTTACAGGTGGAAATGTTGTCAATGAAACAAAAAGAAGCCAAACTATCATCAGATTTACAAAAACATCAAGAGAATATTCTGGTATTAGAAAAGGTAAGATAAGTTTTCTTGTATTTCATGTCATGTCATTACCAGTTATGAGCCTCTATGGGCTGTCACACTTGTTTCTGTTTTGCGTGCATATGTATGCACAGTGACTGGTTAGCAAGAACCGATTATTGGCACCAGAAGATAAAATAAAGGTGTTTGTTGTTTCTGTTATTAAATATTCATGTGTGACTCCATAAAAAACTTATGGGCAATGTTATCACAATAGACTGTGAGCCAGTGTTGATTGAATCAAATATTCATTCGCCGACATTCATGGAATTACCGTGGGGCAAGATTCATTCAGGAGTCAATGCAGATGCTTATGTTCAACCATTATTCCAAATGTAGAGGCAAAACTCACTATCTGTACAGTTAACACTTCACTGCTGAATCAGAAGTAGCTATTCTCGGGGGGTGGACATCCGGGCATTTTCACCGCATGGCAACCATCACGGTGAAAACAAAGGCCAAAAATTCTCACAAAACGGTACTTTGGGATGGTTGTTGAGACTGTCCTGAACAGTGTAACAAGATTACCCCCGTGTGTGTAACGCATATAAATTTGGTTGTTTGGGAGTACTTCAAAGTTGAGTTCCTGTTGTTTTCTCGAATATTCACCGGCTTTTCGTTCGGCGTTCCACAGCAGCGCGGACAGTGCCCACAGAAATACGTGGTACAGTGGTGTGCATCTTGGCAACGTGGAACGTCTTGTGACGTAGCTCCGGCCCCGAGGATAGTGAGGTACAGTATCCAGTACTGTCCCTTTCACCAATATATAAAAACATAACGGTGATGAAAGGAATATATAAAATGTCTGACTATTGTTATTTTTTTGTTTTAGGCTAAAGCTAATACAGAGTTTGAGTTGAAGTCTTTTCAGCATCGCTACGATCAAGCAGTCTTAGAGCACAAAGCACAGTTAGCCAGTATCAGCGCTGAGCGGCGGCGATTTGACAGAACGAAAGAGGAGCATAATCTAGAACTAGTAGCAGGTAAGTTTTACCCATGATGCATTTGTTATGTGATGGTCGTTTCGCAAAGGCTTATCACCTGTTTTGTAGTAACATGATTCAACTCTTATATGGCTTTTAGTAGTGATTTTTGTTGAATGGAAAAGCTGGCTGAACACCTGAAATTGTCACTGAAATCCAAATAGAGGACTCATTTTTGCAAATGAGAAATTTATTTCCAAATAGAATATAACTTTTGCAAATAAGGAGCTAAGAAAATAATGTTGATTGTATATATATATGCTAATGAGACAATATTTCACACTACCAATCAGATATGAAATTAAAATTGACCGAAGAAACCATGGCTAGACAGCAAGCGGAGAGTAAATGGGCAGAGGATGCAAGACAGAGATCGATATTACAGGTGGAACTAAGGCAAGCGGAACAACAGTTACAGAGGGTGGATGAACAAAGGAAAACTAGCGAAGAAAAGGTACGATCCATACATTGCATTTGTGGAGAATGTTTGTTGGATGTCACTGAGGCATATATGTGTGTCTTTTTTTCTTGTTTACTAATTATTCAAATCTTTATTTCACTGTACCTCATTCACTGCATGGCATACATAAATTTAAAGGGTGGCAGTCGTCGTGCAGCATCCTGTTCGCTATGGGACTCATAGCGACGTATACAACGCATGTAAAAAACATTGTTTATTTACATGAAATTCGAACACCCGCTGCGCAACGTCCACCATGCTTTAAAAAAGTTTCAACGTTAACGCATACCATGTAGAACCAGCGAATGCAATTTTAAATTTAAATGATAATAAATATACAAATTCGAGTTGAACTGTTATCGCATGTTGTGGACTGCAAATCTTTTATCAATACTGTGAGTGTCTGCAACTATTTTTTGAATACAAAACAATATTGTCAGGAGTGAGCTAACTCGTGTACTGGTGTTCTACTACTATTCTGAAGGGAAATAAACTTAATACCTAACACATTTTTTAAAATTTCAGGTGAAGCAGTTGACTTTACAGCTGGAACAAGAGGCGCAGAGAAGGACTTTAATAACTAATGACTACAAGAGTGTATCACAAGAAGTTGCCAAACTTAGGTTATCTGAGAAACAGTACAAGAAGGAACAAACTGAATTGAAAGAGTTACTGAAGAGCCAAGATGAAAAAGTCGAGAAAATCAAACAGTAAGTTATAATAATAAGTTTTTCAACATTTTAACCTTTCCATCGCTAGTTCTCTCTTTTCATCACATATTCACAAAACAGTCCTGTCTGCACTTTCTTTCAGAAGATTGGGACAAAAATAGCCAATTTTTCTGAGTAAAAACTGAGAACTGACTCATCCTCTGAAACAGAAAACAAAACTTGTGGCGCACTTTACCGAATGCAAAATTGCACCTGTCAAAAAATGCCGCAAGAAAGTTTTGTACGAGAATGCAATCCAAATGGTGTATTTTGCTATGCAAGCAAAATTTGGGTGAAATTTATTTAAAAAACACACTCACTTGCATTTTATGTTTGGGAAAATTATCTAAACAACTTTCTACCTGATGTTTTCTTCATTTACATGTATGTATAGCTATCTTTCTCCTAAACTGTGAGCTCGAGCTGTAAAAACTACCCAGCGACACCACAGTTTTGATGTTGTCACATGGCAGTTCTGATTTATTGTACAACATCAAGATATAGCGTATATGCTATGCTTTCAGTATTCACATTTTAGTGATGCCTGCACTAATAACACATTTTATTAAAAATAAAAAATAAATCGATAGTTACAGCTATTGTCGCTTTATGTATTAAAACAAATCTTGTAAAGGACTCCATCACCATTATGATGTAAGTTTATTAATTCTTTCCTTTTTTTCAGTAATTTGGCTTTGAATGAACTTCAGATGAAAGAGCTACAGGATCAGTTTGAGGCTGAGCAGTATTTCTCAGTGAGTACTTTTTTACCAGTGATTGAATGTACGGCTTTGCATTGATGTAGAAGGTTTTATAATGACAGATGTATTAAAGATATTTTTATTAGAGCTAAGTCACATTATGTGCTCCAAATTTTGGTCTTGGTCTTGAGTGGCCCAACTTCAGTCAAGCTGGGCACGCTCAGAAAGAGGATTTGATTTTGAAAATGAATTTTGAAATATTGTTTTGAGATACTTACTTGAATTTGAATTTGACCCTTATAAAATAACATAACAATGTATTAAGCCCTGAAATACCCATAAGGTATTTTCCCATTTGACTAACCGATACAAGATGCTTTGACATCACTATGACCTTTGTTTGTTTAGTTTTTAGCTCCGCTGTCGACTTTGTCGAGCGGAGCTTATCATATGAGTGATTGGTCGTCTTCGTTCGTGTCAATGTTTTACTTTTTCAAAGCCTGAATGCTTTGATATTTAGTGTATATGTACCCTGGGTAGACCTCTCTTAGATTTGTTCATTTCATGATGATATCTTCAATTCTCTAATTTTGATGAATATTTTTGTCATTTTTGGTAAAAAGTGATATTTTTGACTTCTTGTTAAAAACCACAAGTCTGATTTTTTGGATATCACATATATAGGTACTACAGGTAAACGTCTCTCAGATTTGTTCATTTCGTGATGATACAACAGTATGAATAACAGCGGAGCTATCTCAGCCGAGAGGCTGCTTGTTATGTTTGATTTCATGGATAACGTGGAATCTCACAGTGAATGAAAAATGGTCTAGTTTCACATTTCGATATAATTTATGAAAGAATTACACTTACTGACTGCAGTGCATTATGGGTTGGATAATGTTTTTTTGTAATTCAGAAGTTTATCCAACATTTTTACAAAAACTGTTTTTTTTTTGTTTCTTTACCTCTATAGACATTATATAAAACACAAGTTCGCGAACTCAAAGAGGAAGTCGATGAAAGAGCGAATCAGACGCAAGATGTACAAGATACTGTGAACAAGCTTCAAAATGCAAGGTTTGTGTTTTGTTTCCTCCAGTACAGCTTCATTTCATATGTGAATATTAATCTGTTCTGAATATTAATCTTGCTCTGAATATTAATCTGTTCTGAATATTAATCTGTTCTGAATATTAATCTTGCTCTGAATATTAATCTGTTCTGAATATTAATCTGTTCTGAATATTAATCTGTTCTGAATATTAATCTGTTCTGAATATTAATCTGTTCTGAATATTAATCTTGCTCTGTTCCTGATGGCTATAAAACCATGTCCAAAATTAAGCGTATTTTGTTGTTGTGCATGAAACGTTGTGACACGAAACAAGAACTGTTGTTGGCTTCATTCGTGGTAGGACACCCGTTGGTATCGGCAGTATTTAAATCACTCAATATTCAATACTGTACAAGAAATAGTCACAGGGTTGGTTCTAGGATTGATATTGCAGTGATATTTACTATGTTTTAAATTTACTGGTTTGTGAAGAAAACATTAAATTCTGTTGTTGAAATTAAAATTTAGCATACAGACGAAGCCAGCTAATGATTATGCTCTATAACTACTTTGATTTATTTTGAGTAATTCAATTTCAGTCACTTGCATACTTGATTGCTTTTGTTACCTTGCCAATATCATAGACGAGTGGAAAAGTGCTGTGCTCATAGTCACTATTGTCTTCTCTTGCACAAACTATTACTTGTGGTTACAATTAACAGTTTTTATTTTACAAACTTTTTTATTAAATTGCGATATTGGTATATCATCCAAGTTCGTTTTTGATGTTTTGTTGTAAGCATATTTTTTTTTTTAAGATATTGATGAAATTTCACTTAAAATTGTGTTGTTTTTCATCTGTTTACAGGGATTCTCTGATGGCGCAACTGGAACTGACTCTAACCAAAGCCGATTCAGAGCAACTCGCGAGGTCCATTGCCGAAGGACAGTATGCTGATCTGGAGAAAGAAAAGACGATGTTAGAAATGGAAATGGAGCAGATGAGACTGACTCATAAATCAGAGATGAATGAGAAAAACAATATTATCACTATGGTAAGCAGACTTGCAATTCTGGTTTGCCTTATGTTATACTTTCTGTGCTTTTCTAAAAAACCTCCATGTTTGTCACTTGCCATTGCCTGTATGGCTGTATTAAATTAGGTCTGTGTCTTCCATTATACATGTTTTAAACCTAGCAAATTTCTGAATTGCTTATAAAAAATTCAAGTGAAATTTGCATGGCTTTTACTCCCTAGTTCAACAAAGTTCTTGCTTGGAAAAACACAAATGTTTGCACTCCTTAGCTTACCTTATCTTGACTTTGCATGATAATTCTTGAGTCTGCACTCCCTAGCTTACCAGTTGTTTATCTCTGCTTCATGTAATCCATGGGCTGCCCTCTTTAGCCTATAAACCACTGAGGTAAATATCTTTGCTTTCCTCTTCAAAATCTTAGTGATGACTGGCATCCAAGCTAAGGTGTATTTATCCTACTGCTTTTACTCCCTAGCTTGCTGTTGTATACAATGTACCAAATTTGCAATAGAAATGTGTACCACCTATAAACTCAGCCATAATTATCATCAGTCTGTTGAATTACTGGATCACTATTTTTTTTGCTGCCAAAATTTATGGGAAATATTTTTATGTATTATAATTTCATTTTCAATTCCGGATATAATGCATGGGCCAAAATTAAAATTTAAAATTAAAATACCGTATTTATCCGGGTATAAGCCCAAGGTCCTGAACATGGAAAATTGCCAAAAAGAAGGGGTGAGCGTTTGCCAGGAGATCCCCAGCAAAAAAAACGAAAATTCGCGAAAATTGACAACACGCAGATCGAACTGCGGCAGGGAATAGAACGGCAAATGAAAACATGCAACGGAAATAAATGAACAATATGCAACACTAGAAGTAAAACAAAAATAATGTATTGTTTATCATGTGACAAATAAACCAGAAATAATAAAAATCGACAGTGAGGAATCATTTGAATTAGTATTTTCCCGCCGACAAACACGCCCAATAGGCGTGAACTCAAAATGAATTAAAATGTCAGGGGTTAAACTGCGTAAAATGATTTCATTTTCAATTCCGGATATAATGCATGGGCCAAAATTAAAATTTAAAATTAAAATACCGTATTTATCCGGGTATAAGCCCAAGGTCCTGAACATGGAAAATTGCCAAAAAGAAGGGGTGAGCGTTTGCCAGGAGATCCCCAGCAAAAAAAACGAAAATTCGCGAAAATTGACAACACGCAGATCGAACTGCGGCAGGGAATAGAACGGCAAATGAAAACATGCAACGGAAATAAATGAACAATATGCAACACTAGAAGTAAAACAAAAATAATGTATTGTTTATCATGTGACAAATAAACCAGAAATAATAAAAATCGACAGTGAGGAATCATTTGAATTAGTATTTTCCCGCCGACAAACACGCCCAATAGGCGTGAACTCAAAATGAATTAAAATGTCAGGGGTTAAACTGCGTAAAATGATTTCCGGTCTTGACAAATTACGAATCAACCGTCATACAAGATCAATAATAATTTACAAATTTACGCAGTAAAAATTATAAAAATTCGTAGCTGTTTGAAAAAAGTTCTCAGATCTTTATTTGTACGTTCATTGCCATCTTCGTCAAACTCAAAACCCTCAAATGTCGAAGTCAGCGTCACTGTAGCCGTCGAACAAAATCCCTACAACTTATTCCTGGAGTTCGTCGATATCGTCCCACACAATTTTGACTTAGCACTTTTAATCCACGGATTTCACAGTCTGTCAGCTTGGCACATTTCATTCATGATAATCATAATAAATAGACAAGAAAAATGGGGTCGATCTGCTGCGATGGCACAAGATGCTTTTGTTTACAGTCTAGCAATCATCTTTGACCTTTATGCATCTGCTTTATTGATTGGCTAAGAATGACATCACTACTAGTATTTCATCATAAAGGTCAAATCGTGTCATTGCTTTCTTATCAGACTCGACGCTTATTAATCACGGTGAAAGTTATCATTCAGCAAGTTTCGGCGGTTGGAATGTCTCACTATATGGATATCGCGGTGGACTTGAAATAGGAAGTTTTTTTTTTATCTAACGACAGAAGAATAGTTTTTATGACAGAAATGCAATAGCGGTGATAAAAGATGGTAAAAAAGTTGGCAGTCTTCGGCGTGGCATTGCAAAATTGCTGGCCCCAGTTATGGATTCGCAAGCTGCTACAAAATATTTATAAAGCCAAAATAACGTGATTTCAACCATTCTCCCAGGTTGCAACATTGTTTTCATTGTCGACGATGTTAAAGCCGAATGAGTGCGACATTCGGGCTTGCTTAGCGGCTCTCCTTATACGATTTGCTTGAATCGTTTCTAAGGAAGCACAATCCAAACGGCCGGCCCATTTTAGGGCCACGACATATTTCAAAAAGAGAACTACCGTCTCTGCTTTAATATTTATTCTTATAGACTTGCTGACTGTTATGATTCTGAAAAAAATCAGCGGTGAATGAGCTGCCCTGAAGGCAGAAAGCTGTCACAGCTATTTTGCGTTCACTCCTTGTTTTACGCAATTAACAATGTTCATAAGTATCACGACAGACTTCAAGAAAGTCAACTGTTAATACAACAACAGGTGAATGAGCTGCCCTGAAGGCAGAAAGCTGTCACAGCTATTTTGCGTTCACTCCTTGTTTTACGCAATTAACAATTTTCATAAGTATCACGACTGAATGAGCTGCCCTGAAGGCAGAAAGCTGTCACAGCTATTTTGCGTTCACTCCTTGTTTTACGCAATTAACAATTTTCATAAGTATCACGACAGACTTCAAGAAAGTCAACTGTTAATACAACAACAGTCAAAGAATTGAAAATAGTTTTTTTTTTGTTTTGTGTAGAAAAAGACCCCCTGGGCGTGTGCTCGGATATGACCTCAACTTCTTTATTGTGTCAAAAGTGGGGGGTGGGCGTTTGTCCAGGCATGGGCTCTTACCCGGATAAGTACGGTACATGGTTGTCCAGTGGAAAACTGGTTGTTCACAAGAAAATGTTTGAATGAAGTAATTCATATAAAATATAAATTACGTGTCTGCTACATGTACATGTGTCTACAAATAAATAGCAGTGTTTAAAACTGAAGTTTTTCCAGTGAAATGATATTACTGAAAAAGTAGACTTTCAACATTCAAAAAAATAACTGAGTGGATCTTGTACTCATGCACGGCAGCTAAACATGGCTGTATGACATCATTATCATTATCATATTAGATCATCCCTTGGCCTTATCTCATTGTGAACCAAATCAATGGATTGTGTGTGAACAAAAAAAAAATGAAAATCAAACTGATTCAACTTAAAAGAAAAGAAAAGCTTTAAAAAAAAATTTTTTCATTGTAATTTATAAAAAATTTTACATCCTAACTTCATCTCTCTCTGCCATAACTCAAGCTTGCATTTTTATTTTTATTTTCTTCTTACCACTAACATTCTTATCACCATCTCCACCTCATAAAAGTTGGAACAAGAAAAAAATCAAGTAAGTCTTCACTCTTTTGTTATCTTCCTTCCTTTCATTCTTTTTTCTCTCATTCTGCTTTGTGAGGGCGCTCCCACCTTCTATTGGCTATTCTAACACTGGGGACGCTTTCATTATCATGATCAGTGTTTCTAACACTGAGGGCGCTCCTGCAAGTAATTGGCTATTATAACACAGAGGACGCTTTAATTATACTGGTCACTGAGGGCATTGGGCACTCACTCTTTCTTGATCGGTGTTTTATTATTTTATTCAGCTAGCATCTTTTCTCCTATTCGTTTAACTTTGACTTGCAGGAAATATTTTTGAAGATGGTCGTTGCATCGTTCTATTTCTTGTCTGTATCTGACTGAGGAGCAGTTTTCAGTTGCTGAATGAGTTTTACCCCACTGCTTCATTAACCACTCGCTGTTCTACAACTATGTAACATTCCAATCCCTACATACCACTGCTCTAGGTATGACAGTGGTTTTGAAGACCATGTGATTATAGGAGAATTCCCTAACCATACTATGGTTAACATGTATATAGTGTTTGCATAAATCTACTATTGAGATATTATTAGAATCCTGGCTAGGTGTGCGTTGAATAATTCTAGGCATTGGTTGTGGCATATAGGGTGAAACGCCACATGTTATGGGAGCTGGGGTCAATGCCCTATTTATTGTCTGCAATAACACCAGTTTGAGTTTTGTTTTGTTTTTTCTACAGTTGGAGGAAAGAAAGCATCATTTGTCGGATACAATGGATAACTTGGTTAGCGAGAAGAATGAACTGAACAAAAAACTCAAAGAAGCAATGGAAGGTAAGCTTTGAATCATTAAAAACCAGTTTGTTAGTGTTGATTGGTTGTGGACGTAGCTAACGCATTTCTGATACGGAAATTTCTTTATATTCTCTGTGCTATTCACAACTGGTGGCAGAGTATCATTTAAAGGGGAACTGCTCAATCCCATGGATTGCACCAAAGAATCATGGGACACTATTGTTTATGTTGTTTACAATGTTAATCTATCTTTTGTTATTCATTGTTAATTTAATCCAGAAAGTAAATTTGTTGTGAGATTAGGCTTAACTGGAAGTGTTCCTTTAACGATATGGGGATATCACATAGTCAGTGTTTCCTTGGAAACCATCTTTTTTATTTGATATGTCATTTGATGTACACTTTTGTTCAGCAAAATATAACTGATTTGCAGTGCTATTCACAATACAGGAATTAGATTGTGGAATTCAACGACCTCATACAGTTGGGTTCGTGGATTTGGTTAAGCAGCCCCTTGTTCTTACCATCTTTCGTAAATTTTTATGGTCTGTTATATCAAAATTCTGGAATAAATTCAACTTCATATTTTCGCGACGTGGAACCTTGTTACTCAATGTGATGAAATTCGTTTTCAACAGTGATCTATTTTTAACCACATTTAACTATTTGTTTGGATTGTTGTGTCTAACCTGGTATGTTTGAATTATTTGACAGCGTGGCACATCACGGTCGCACAACACAGCTAGAATTGATTATAAAAGAATTTTCTTTTTATCACAGACAATAATTCTTTGAAAAATGAAACTGAAACAATTGAATTAATTAAGAAAGATCATGAAAAAACGTTACAACAGGAAAAGACTTTGAAAATTCAGGTTTGTATATAAGCATATATATATGACACTTGTTTGCTCTTGCAAATGTATTCTGCCATCTTGGATTTTGTTACATGTACTCTCTGGCTTATAGAGGGCGTACTTGCAAAAAATATGCAGCCATCTTGGATTTTCTTACGTGCACACTTTGGCTTATAGAGGGCGCCCCTGCAAAAATATGCAGCCATCTTGGATTTTGTTACTTGTACACTTTGGCTTATAGAGGGCGCCCCTGCAAAAATATGCAGCCATCTTGGATTTTGTTACGTGTACACTTTGGCTTATAGAGGGCGCCCCTGCAAAAATATGCAGCCATCTTGGATTTTATTACGTGTACACTTTGGCTTATAGAGGGCGCCCCTGCAAAAATATGCAGCCATCTTGGATTTTGTTACGTGCACACTTTGGCTTATAGAGGGCGCCCCTGCAAAAATATGCAGCCATCTTGGATTTTGTTACTTGTACACTTTGGCTTATAGAGGGCGCCCCTGCAAAAATATGCAGCCATCTTGGATTTTGTTACGTGTACACTTTGGCTTATAGAGGGCGCCCCTGCAAAAATATGCAGCTATCTTGGATTTTATTACGTGTACACTTTGGCTTATAGAGGGCGCCCCTGCAAAAATATGCAGCCATCTTGGATTTTGTTACGTGTACACTTTGGCTTATAGAGTGCGCGCCTGCAAAAATATGCAGCCATCTTGGATTTTGTTACGTGTACACTTTGACTTATAGAGGACACACCTACAAAAAATATGCAGCCATCTTGGATTGTGTTACATGTACACTTTGGCTTATAGAAGGCACAAACAAGAAAGCAAAATCTTGAGATATGAATAAATAACTTCACCATGGAAACCAGTGTAGAAATCATCAAAAATAATCCAAGACCCCAACCACTTAATTTCCCTATTTTGATGTTTTGAGCAAATTCACTGGGTTTTTAGTTCACAAACTTGGCAGGAAAACAATTATTTTTATTGTTCACGTGGATTTAATTTAGCAAATTCACTTATCAGCGAAAATAGCAAAATTAAAAGCCAACGAATAATTAATGGCTTCACAGTACATGTATCATATGTTGAAATTCTGACCTACCTTATCATGTTTTATTTTATTTTGTTCTAAAATGGATTTCAAATGTCAGGAAACACAAACTAATCTGTATCATTCTGTGCCAGGCAATCAATAAACTCGCTGAGGTTATGAACCGGAAGGACCTTTCTGGTAAGAAAAACAAGATCAGCCAATCTGAATTCAAAAAGATTGAGAAACAGAATAAGAAAATTCAACAAGAACTGAAACAGGAGAGAGCGAAGTACAGTGAGATGGCCTTGAAGTATCAGCGGGAATTGTCAGAGTTGCAAAATGTAAGTTTGTATTTATAATAAATTAAGTATTAATCCTTTGGGTTTCATTGTCAACTTTTGGCGCCATGTACAAAATAATTTTCTATAGTCTGCTCCTCTCTCATCTAAAATACTGATAAAAATTGACAAAATTTCGATTAAAAACTACAATGTAATAGCAATTATCTGAAACTGTCTGTACGATTCAAAATGATGATGAAATTTAGTGAAAATTTTACAAAATTTAAAAATATTTGCATTAAATTTTGGGAGAGGAAATAATATCTGGCACTCAAATAGTTAAAGTAGATTAGGTGAAACCTGCCGAAACAAAACCCTCTCTCATTATGTGGTCATGTTTACTGTGATATTTGGTTTACAGAAGTGTATGTTCAGTTGACCCATAGATCTGTTTGATTTTTAGTCCCCGTTCGGACGTAGTCCGAAAACGGAGACTTATGTTTTGCCCTGTGTGCGTCCGTGCGTGCATCTGTGATCACCTGTATCTCGAACATGCATGGACCGATTAAGTTCAAACTTCACTCATACATCACACATTATATGGGACATATGCACATGCATTTTTTTCATGATCCGATTAACGATAGCCGAATAGCGGCCATTTTAAGGCCGAAAATGCATCAAAATCGCACATTTTCACCATTCCGGACCCGGATCTCAGTTATGCATGGACAGATTTTGTTCAAATTTGGTACATACATTAAACATAATAGGACCTTGATGCACGTCATTTTTTTTTTTTGGATCGGGTTTGAAATGGCCGACTGGCGGCCATTTTGTTTTAAAGAATTCAGTTCTGGATCCGTATCTGAGACATGCCTGGATTGATCGAGTTCAAACTTCACACACACAAGGTACATCATGTCACAAATATGTATGTGCATTTGTTTCATGATCTCATTAACGATAACCAAATGGCGGCCGCTTTAAGGCCGAAAATGCATTGAAATCGGTCATTTTCACCATTCCGGACCCGGATCTCAGTTATGCATAGACGGATTTTGTTCAAATTTGGTACATACATTAAACATAATAGGACCTTGATGCACGTCATTTTTTTTTGGATCTAGTTTGAAATGGCCGACTGGCGGCCAATTTGTTTTAAAGAATTCAGTTCTGGATCCGTATCCGAGACATGTCTGGATTGATCAAGTTCAAACTTCACACACACATGGTACATCATGTCAGAAATAGATATGTGCATTTGTTTCATGATCCGCTTAACAATAGCTGAATTGATTGATATTACATTACCCAGGCATATCAAGAAGAGTACCAGAAGAAAATGCAACTGCAGATGGAGCTTGATAGTAAAGACAGTGAAATAGAACAGATTTCTTTTAAATTACAAGCCCTGAATAGCGACACTGCCAGCATTAATAGTGGTATGGACTTGGACTCTGAAGAAGGCATCACAGGTAAATACTTTACAAACTAATAATATGTATGCATCTGAATATCAAATTATCTTATTACTGTAAAATACTTTATTTTAGCTTGAATTAAATTTCACTGAAAAGGTTTTTGGGTGTTTTTTATGGAATGTATTTTCACTGATTTTTGATGAGTTGAATGTTAAATATAGGAAAAAAGGTATATTCACTGGATTTTATTTTCACTGAATTACACCTTCAGCGAAAATAGCGAAAATAAATTCCAAGCGGAAATAAAGTATTCTACAGTATATAAGTACACAGTCTTCAATTCCTTTAATAAATAAACTCATAAAATCTTAAATTCCATATCAGTATGTGCGATAATGTACTGAACTACCGTAACCTTCCACCACTTTCTTGCCCAAATTTTAAAGTTTTAATCTCCAATATTTTTAGAAATGAATCCTAATTTTAGGGCCAACAGACAAAATTTGAGTAAATTTTCAGTTTTTGCTCAAAAAATTTGGCTATTTTTGTCCCAATCTTTTGAAGGAAAGTGCAGACTATAAACAGGACTATTTTGTGAATTTGTGATGAAAAGAAGGAGCTGGTGGTGAAACAGGGTTAAGAGGTTTCAATATTAGTTATTGTAGGCTATTGTAAACAAGTTTGTAGTGTTTTGAATTTTTTGCATTTTATTTATTTTGTCAAAATGCTAATGTGATGAAATTATTTAAATTATTTTCCATTGTCATGTACAGATTCTTCACGAGTTGAAGGCTGGTTGGCGTTACCAAATCGTCAGAATATTAAACGTTATGGTTGGAAGAAACAGTACGTGGTTGTTAGTAGTCGCAAAATTTTATTTTATAATGACGAAGGGGAAAAACAAGCATCAAATCCAGAAATGGTGTTAGACATTGAGTAAGTATGATGTACAACGTCTGTCTTGTTATCGTTGGTATCATTGTGATAGGGTGAGATTATGACATGCCTTTGCTGTTGGGGGGTCAATGTTCCTCTATAAGCCTTGCGCTCATGACATTTCTTTAGTGAAGAGTCCATACTTGTCAGTGAAATTAAACACTCTTGAAAAGAATTGATTTCAACTTCATACATTTTGTATTCAAATATACCTTATTCATGGTGTAATACATCTGATTTATTGTGTAATATGCCTTATGTATGAATTTGTGTATTAAAAACGAAAAAATGATATGCCTCACAATGTTCTGTTAAGTCTATTGCCACTGACAACGCCATCGAAATCTGCTTCCTTTGCAGTAAACTATACCATGTAAGGTCAGTAACCCAGGGTGATGTCATACGTGCAGATGCTAAAGACATTCCACGTATCTTTCAATTATTGTACGCCGGGGAAGGAGAAAGCAAAAAGGAACGAGACAACGCCCAAGACTTGCCGCCTATATTGGTAAGATCTGCAGTAAAGCATTCTCCAAACATTTCCTCATCTGAATTTTCAGAGTTGAAC
The DNA here is from genome assembly GCF_978046115.1 of Saccoglossus kowalevskii. Taxonomy (NCBI): domain Eukaryota; kingdom Metazoa; phylum Hemichordata; class Enteropneusta; family Harrimaniidae; genus Saccoglossus; species Saccoglossus kowalevskii. The sequence continues at coordinate 13,915,957 of NC_140658.1, forward strand.
TCCATTACAAGACAGGCAGTCATGAGTTAAAGGTTGTCTGTTTAGTGAAAAACCAGTGTGTAATATCCGATCGCAAACTGTTGTATAACAAAGCACCAATCGACTTATTTTATTTTGCTGTTCACAGGACAAGGAGATGATTCAGTTCAAGAACCATGAATTTCTAACGGTACATTTTCACATGCCAACTGGTTGTGAATCATGCAGGAAACCATTGGGCGGTATCATCAAACCCCCCACAGCCTTAGAATGCAGGAGTGAGTATCACTATTTTTATTGTATTCAGATTCGTTCATGTTATATTTCTGTTGTTTATTTAGACCAGCCAGAGATGATCTCATTCATATTTAGTACAAATTTCAACCTGGTCATGCGTGATTAGTTTGCTTTGCAACAGAGAGTTAGTTGGTTTGACCTTCTAAGTCGATTGTTCACAACTAAGAGTATATTCTTCGCAAACCACCGAACATGCTGTATTTGATTTGAGATAATTTCATCCTGTCAGTCCTGTGTTGTTCCTGTTCTTATTGCACATAACAAGTCACAATTTCTTTGTTGGAACAAATACTGGATTTTCATCAGGATTACTGGAATCTTCTTTAACCTTTTCTCCACAAATTTTTCTACATTTTTTTTATATTCTTCAATATTTACTGGAAATGAAACTTTTTTTTATATTCTTCAATATTTACTGGAAATGAAATTTTTTTTTATATTCTTCAATATTTACTGGAAATGAACCCTCATTTTGGAGTCAAGAAACAAAATTTCTCAATTTTTACTCAAAAAATTTGGCTATTTTTGTCCCAATCTTCTAAATGGAAGTGCAGACTATAAACGTATATTTGTGATGAAAAAAGAGAACTGGCGGTGAAAAAGTTGGCAGCCATTCTGTCTACCCATTTCATGGAAGCTTTGGTAAAATCTTATTTTCAAATTTGAATTGTTCTGTCTTTGAAGGGTGCCATATGAAAGTACATAAAGATCATTATGACAAGAAAGAAGAGGTCATACCACCATGTAAAGGTGAGTGCAACGGTTTTAGAGATATAGCCATAAATAACAGGCCGAGATCAAAAGTTCTTTGAAAAAAATAAAGTTGAATCTAAAAATGGCTTTGGTTAAAGCGAGAGGGTTGTCACCTGCGCATGCGTGAAAATTGAGTCCCAAGCGACGATTACAACACACGCTAAAAATGCAAAGGCTCATGGGTAGACGCTTGTTTGTAAACAATGACATGCGATGGCCATCTGGCGCATGCGCAGGTGACGACTCCCTCGCTATAATTACAGTATTACACTATGCAAATTGAATAACATTATATGTAACTTTCATGCAATATCATTTTTTATAGTTAACTTTGATGTGAACACGGCAAAGAATCTTTTATTACTGGCAAGTTCTTCTGAAGAGCAGCAACAGTGGGTTCATCGACTTAGTAAGAAAGTTATCAAAAAACCAATGACACCTTGTACTGGATCACCCAGGTAAGCAGTGTATGCATGTGTACATGTAATGTACACGTAGTTGCATTTCGTGTCTGTTTTAGTATTATGAGGCTTGCTGTCAGTTGTAGTCCACGTAGTTGTCTGTTGACAGGGTTACTGTCTCACTCCATTCTCTCGGTATACTTAGCTCTGCATGGTTTAAAATATGCATGTTCTATTGTCATATATGAATCTCTTTTTATTTATTTCCACTCATCCATTCAATTCTCTGCATTATTTTTTTTAAAGTGCCTTGACTAATTTTGCGCTATAAGAAAGGCATAATATAATAATTTACATAAATTTATTTTTATGGATTAAATTGAATATTTGATTGTGATGGCCAGTTTTAACAAATATTAGTATGATCACAAGTAGGTCTGCAATTATATGAAAAAAATTCTCTTATTTTATCATATTCACGGTCATTTGTAATTTGCCAAAATTAATGACAAATTTTGCATGAAATCGCTTCACTGATTGGCTGTCTTGCATGATATCTCATCACTGATTGGTTGTTTTGCATGAAATCTCATTGCCGATTGGCTAATTTGTATACATTCTCAACACTAATTGGCTGATTCAAATCATCTCAATTTAATTCATTCTGTAAACTTCATTCTGATTGGTAGTCTACCTCATTTACTTATTGTTGATTGGTTAAGATTGAATGATTTGTTGCTAGCAAGTAGGATGCATGTAATGAACATCTAATTGAGGACCATTTGCATGAAGGGGGTTGTGAGACCCACCTGGTTTTCTAACATTAATCTCAAATAGGCTTGGTGCATGATTTCATTGCAGTAAGTCGTTACCTAGACAACAAAGCAAAGATAATAATCAATCCAGTTACTTTTCATTGAGACGTACAAGTAGTTCTAAACTAGCAGCACAACAGCCTTAATAATCAAACACAGTCACAGGTAAGAACACTTGGGTTATCACCACATTAGTTATACAGCACTCTGATTGGTTCAATGCACATTAATATTCATGATACTAACTATGGCCCAGCCAATGGGTACTTGTATTTTGGGTTCCATCTTATTATCATCATGTTATTAACCAATAAAAATGGTGTTTTTAAACGCAATGTGGAAGTGAATTAAAATATGATCTGTTAGCAACTGTTGGTAAAAACTGTTGATTCACAATTTTTGATAGGAAAACTTAGTGTGGAGGAAGTATTTAGAACATTTCACGGCCGCCAACAGGTCACACCGAAGCATAGTTTACACGTTCGCGCACACATTCACGATAGTCTGAATGGACACTGTGATTATTCATGAAAGTGAAGCATTTCATGACTTGACAGTTATATTTTCAGTGTTTCAAAAGCAACCACTCGATGAGTAATGGATATACTTATAAATATTACAACATTGGGTTCATGGCAAGTAACAACAGCACAGAAAAAGTGTGAATCATGTTGTACGGTGAAATTTATATTAGTTTTAGTACCAAGGCAAAATGAATTGGTTTGAATGTCGTCTTCAACAGCACTGTCAAAGTAATACATGTATAACAATTATATATTTTCATTCATCTTTTTTTTTTTTTTTTTTCAGAACATAATTTAGGAATATGTATTATATGAAGGACAAGTCAATGGAAGACCATCGTCATGGTTATTGAAGTGGCAGCTAATTTTTACCAATTTGAATTATGACCACATCGATAAACCTCTTTAGGAGGGGCACATTCTGTAACTTTGAGATTTTTTTTTTTCTTTTTTGTCATTTCAATTTCATTACTCAAAATATTTTGAAACATACAAAATCTTTGTAAGCTTTTAGCAGATCTATCATCTATGCTTTTTTTAGATTCAGTATATAATGGATGAAATAAGATATACTGGGTACTGGACCAGAAAATCTGTGAACTTAGCTGATAAAATGTAATTTAATAACTGTTTCTTTAACTGCCTTAACTTCTGACAAAAAATAGTGAAATATTGTGATAGTGAACACAATTCAATTAACCATTTGACTTTTGACCACTAAAGTCATCTTCTTTCAGCTTTCATGAATTAAAACTCACAATTTTTAAATATTTTTCCCCAAATTTTGATCAAGATCTATAGCCAATAGGAAATTATACTCGTTTAGTCCAAAATTATTAGCAAAAAAAATTATCACAAAATACATAAAAATGTTCAAATTTTGACAGGAAAAGATGATGGAGGTTACGCTGACTTTGACATAATGTCTTCAACATTTCTTGTTGCACAAATGTAAATGTAAATACACACAAATTTGAGCCTTCAACTTTTGTCACTTTGTCAAAAAAGAGGTTTTGATATTGGCAATGAGAAATTTTGTTCATTTAGTTCATGATTAACTCATTGTCTGCTGAAACTGAAAGCTTCCATGGACATACCATAATTAATAGGAAAATCAGATATCCAGCAGATGATGTGTTGACTATAAACACAATATAGAAAAAAAGTGACACTGATAAAATATGGTACGAAAATCATGTCGCACAAGGAGGTTAAAGGGCGGTAGTCGTCGCGCCGCGTCCTGTTCGATATGGAACTCATCGCGACGTATACAACGCGTGTAAAATGCATTGTTTATTTACATGAAATTCAAACACGCGCTGCGCGACAACGACCACCGCGCTTTAAAGGCAGAGATTACACAATACTCAATAGTGTGGTCATTATTACCGGTACACCCGATATGATGCATCACTGATGCGCTGAGATTTGCTATGATGCAACTAGTTCCCTGGTGCACCTATGATGCAACTGAAAAATCAAACATTGTTATAGTAATCTTTGCAAAACTTCTTCTGATAGTTGCAGGGTTTGTAATTTGGAAAAATGAAATTCACATTTTATAAACAAAATAAGTTTAAAACCAAAGAAAATTTGTCTGTGCCTTCAGAAGTGCTCTCTCTCTCTCTCTCTCTCTTAATCTTATTTTTTTCTAGAATACCAGCATCAAGTTGTGATCTAACAGATTTTTGCAATTCCATCTCTACTCAAGATCCCTACAAAATCAGACCTGTAGAGGGCGCACTGGTGCTCACTGTAAGACTAACGCTTCTTCACACATGTATCTGCACTAGAATCAGTCATACATAATATCAGCCAAATCAGAAAGTTACTGTATGTGTCCCTTTAAGAAGACAAATTTTCATTGAAGTTGTGAACGAAATTTATGGAAGATAAAATCCTGGTAATGTAAACTGGGAATTAAAAATTCAAAAGTACGAGAAGGAGTTGCATTTCATACAAAACATTGAATATAACTTTTCATGACGAAAATGCAGATGTACTTATTTCCAGGTTTTTCGTTCCTCACAGTTTTCCGGCTTTTTAACATTTTCACAACGGTGGTTCTTATCACTCAGAGGGTTATTTCTGATTGGTTGCTCAGAAATATTAAGTTGGATTATATTGTTCAGGTTTTTTGATATCATACCATATGTTTTTAATTTAGACATCAAGTGAAAGTGAAAAACTGTCATTTGGTTCAAACATTTGACAAAGCGAAAAAGTTGTCACTTATTCAAGTACTGTAGAATACTTTATTTTCGCTTGAAATTTATTTTCGCTATTTTTGCTGAAGGGATGATTCCGTGAAAATAAAATCCAGCGAATATACTTTTTTTTTTATATTTCACATTAAACTCATCAAAAATCAGTGAAAATAAATTCCAAGCAAAACGCCCCAAAAGCCTTTTCAGCAAAAATTAATTCCAGTGAAAATAAAGTATTCCACAGTATAATTAATATGCATTAGTTTTTGTGTAATGAAGGTCATAGAACAAGTTTCAAATAAAAACATGCATTAATGCATTGCTTAGTAGTACAGATCAGTCATTCCGTTTTATCAGCAAATAACTTGTTTTTTTGAGCTTTTGCAAATGTTGATTATTAATCAGCCGTGATTATAAAAATGTACTAAATTTCATTGGTTTGTAATGAAATACAAGTAAAATTTGACATTTCTTTCAGTGGAAAAACTTGTTTTTCAAAATACAAAATTGGTAATCAAAGTTCACCTATTCATGCTTAGACACAAACATTATATTCTTGAATAATCGTCGCTGACTCTTAAAAACCTAAATTTTAGGCCCAGGGAAAGATTGAAATGTTGAAATGAAAATCGCGCATAAATTAGAATACAGTATACAAAACTGTGTGTAGAAGGTTATTTCTTTTTTCCAAATATTTTTGGTAATAAACTGCTAAGCAAATGAAAATTACATCATGTTGGTTTAAAATTATTGAAATAATAGGATTTTACTCTCCAGATTTTGGAAGGACAATATAGATGCAAATAATTCAATAAGATCTTTTAGGCCCAAAAAATTCAGATGAATATTACCTCAACAGTTTCATCATGTATGTTAATTCCTGTATATATTTGTCAGTTAAATCAGTTACAAAAACATTGGGAAACAGAACTTTCTAAAATATTGCCTGGGAGGCCATTAAAGCCTCCAACTGTCTTTGGACAATAGACTGCAATTTAAGATTTGTCGGGCTAATAACAAATGTGACCTATGACCTTGTCAAGGCAACAAATTGTAGTGTTCTTTAAATTTCACCATTTTCAGTAAATCTGTAGTCTACCAATCTGTAGTTTAATGTAAATTGGTAAGAATTCTTAAAAAAAAAAAAATTGAAATCTCAGTGTATCACATCTTACATTTTACTTGTGTACTTTTGCAGCATTTTTTCAACCGGAGGCAAATTCTTGTCGCTTTAATCAATTTGTATTCAGGGACTGTAAAATAAATAATTGTTCACCAGGTTTTACTTTTCGAATTGATGAAAATCCTAATTTGGAGCTTAATTCAAAATCAAAATAGAAGTCAAAAAACTCAATGCACAAATTTGAGACCCGGTGTTAATATTTATTTTTCGCATTACTTTGAAAGTCAGAATTACAAAGTTAGGAAATATAAAAATTTCAATATTTTACCTTAAACATGTCATGACAATCATATTACTGTGTGAGTTTCAACTTTACCACTATCAGTCCTTTTTCAACCCTGTTTTATTTCCTCGTTCCGAGTCTCTGCTTTCTGAGATCTCTACAATAATGGATAGGAATAATTCCCGTAGTATGTGTGACATTTGAATAATGTTTGGCAAATGAAGCAAACTTAATGTGTTATATGAATAAATTTGCATGGCTAATGAGATAAACCAGTCATTGATCCTTGGCGATTGTAGTAGTTGATCTGGTTTAATATTTGCAACCAACTTTTGATCCTAAACGAATTTTGTACCCAGGAACTTGAAACTTGAATGACCGTGGAAGGCTCAGTAAGAACAGTACTTATTTTCAACTATCACTGTGACGATGAGGTTTATTTTCTCTGATTTTAAAAACCCATCTATGCAAAATGTGTTGATTGTCCTATACTGAGGGCGGCCTATCACCCTGTAACCAGAATGAGGCTGGAAAGTTCCTCTCAGAATACACTCACATATTTTCTGAAAGCTTTGACTGTTTTGGGGGCTACAGATACATGTAGTTGTAAAGAGTGGCTCATATTGATGTCTTACATTGTGATGCCAAATTGCATGAAGTGTTGGACCTTGCAGCTGGTGTCAATTTAAACTAGATTTAACCAGTTTAATCTGGATGCAAAATATGTCAACTGGTTTAAACCAGTCAATATGTAAATTGATACGCGTCTTGTCTACTTCATTCAACATTCTATATCTTGTTTTACATATTTAATATTAATATTGATACCGGGATTGTTATATATTATTCTACTCCTGTTACCATAGTTACTTTAGTAAGAATTGTGCCAATTTTTAGCTTTAAAAATATTTAGTCAAAATGTGGTAAACAATGTATAAATTATAGTTGATATTGTACATGGATACAAGAAGCTGATTTTGACTGTTTGATGCATGTAACCAGAATAATCCAGATTTTTCCAGTTCTGACTGGTTATTACAGGATGTTGAAATCAATTACAATCCCATTTTCATTATACTATTTTTCTTTTCAACTAATTCAACTCAGTATGTGCTTTGTTTTTCTGTACAGGATTTCTATAGCTAATATAGTTACTTAAAATATAATTTACATTTTTGGGAAATGGGTGATTTTTTTTTTTCTGTTTTTGCATGAATTTTTGTTGATACATTATTCAAAGTTCACAAATAAATTCAATATACCAACCTTAAATACAAGTATGTATTGTTCAGTTTTGTGTGTACCTACAGAAAATGCATTTGTCACTAGGTGTCTGATTGTGTTAAAAGAAATGGAGATGGAAAACGGGGATGTGCGGCCAGATGTATCAGTTTGGCCAAAGGCATCTATTCAGATTAACACTTCCCGCCCATAGATACTGTAAAAGGGTTAATTATTCACTGGGTTTTAATTTTGCTTATTTCGCTGACTGGAAAATGCGCTAAATTAAAACCCAGTGAATATGTAAAATTTAGCATAGTACACATTATCTAAATGACGAAACCGTGAATTTAAAACCCACTGAATATGCCTTAAATGGTAGGTAAATCAGTGAAATTTAAACCCAGTGGAAATTAGTCATTTTACAGTATAAATTTGAAAAAAATTGTTCACTGCTATGAATGGGCAGAGAATTGCTCTAAAATTGTCGGGCAACTGTTGCTACAAATGTTTTTAAATAGCAAATGAACAGACCTCTGTCTTGCACAATTCAAATTATTGAGATAACCATTGAAATTCAATATCTAAACAGAATTTATCAAGATTTTAAAGATCAGGATAAGGTCAAGTATTGTTCAAATTATGACAAAAACATGAATATACTGGTGTAGAGTTTATTTTGCTTAAAAAAATTAAAGTGTTAACACTGCTGATCTCTTCTCTACTACATTCATTTGGATTTAAAAAATAAAATTTTGGATCATAAAATTCTCTAAAAAAAAGTAAATAATCCTTAACCCCAACTGTAATTTATGCACATGTTTTATCACGATATTATGTAATTTCTCAAAAAAAAATTGAGATTAATCATATTATAAATTGATTAATCAGAATTAGTCTACGAAGATGTAAATTTTGGTTGAAGCATAAAACTTGCTACAAGATAGGTGATCTTTTCCAATGAGTGTCAACTAGACAGCGCCCTCTAGTGGTAGATACTGTCCTCTGTTATTACGAAAGAGCATGAAGTTTGGTGCTTTTTAAATATTCTCATGAAAATAAAACTCTGACCAACCTGGGAACATTTCCAAATAAACTGTGGTATTTTACAAAGTGATTTGGTTAATAAACAAGTTTTGAAGTCGTACTACTCAGTCCTAATGTATTTCACAACATGGACATGATAAACATTGTCTATGTGGGTAGTTCAGTCATCCATATACAATATTTATGGAATACTTTGATAATTACCATATTAGTGGACAATTTGGTTAAAGTGCAACCACAATCAACAGACCAAGTAAAGTACTTAGTAGGTCCCATATGTTGTACATGAAAATCAAACATGCACTGTTTGGGGACTGTGGTGGCGCTCAACTCTTGGATGTTGTCTCAGTTACCTGGCCCAATCTTAGTGGAACCCCCAGCATCTTGTATATTATGCTTCCTGTTTAGAGAGGGGGGGGCGCACCTATATTTCTAATTTCAGTAGTGAGATAAGTAAATGGGTGCACACAATGTTCTTTATATACTGTGGAACCAATTATTTTGACTGGCATTTAATAATAACTGTAAAATACTTAATTTTCACTTGGAATTTATTTTCACTGAAGGGATGATTCAGTGAAAATCAAATCCAGTGAATATACATTTTTTCCTATATTTCACATTCAACTTGTCAAAAATCAGTAAAAATATATTCCATACAAAATGCCCAAAATGTCTTTTCAGTGAATATTAATTCCAGCAAAAATAAAGTATTTCACAGTATTTTGAGCACATAAATAAATTAATGCATTTACAGTAGTAAATGTGTAGTTGTCATCCATTAGAATATACTGTAAACATATTAATTATTCCCTGGTTTTTAATTTCAATATTTTTGTTCGAAAGTAAGATGCACTAAATGAAATCCAAATGAACATGTAAAATAACAGATCTCATTGTTTCTCTGCCAAGTTTGTGAACTTAAATTAAAGCCCAATGAAATTCCTAAATTCATTAAAATAGCAAAATTGAATTTTAGTGAAAAAAAAATAGTTTTACAGAACTGTATTTTGAGTTAAAGCGGGGGAGTCGTCACCTGCGCATACGTCAGATTGGCATAGCGTGTCAATGTTTACAAACAAATGTCTACCCATGAGCCTTTGCGTTTTAGCGCGTGTTGTTAATCGTCGCTTGGGACTCGATTCCCGTGCGTGCACAGGGGACGACCCCTCCAATTTAACAGACAACCACGAATCAAAACAATCACAGCCCTGCGAACAGCATTCCGCCTCGCTTTCCTTACACACATGAGACAGTTCATTGATAAAGGGCGCAATTTATATGGTCATACTCGGGTAGAACAATAATTCAAGATGAAAATCTAAGTACCGGTAGCTGTTCCTGTAGTTTTTAAATCTTGAGTTCATTGGAGCATGACAATTAGGACTGTTATTAGAATGTTTGTTGTGGTATACAAGCTGTAATTGTTTAGTGTTATTAGTAACTTGAAACTGGTTTTACGTTACGTTTTACGTTACGTTTTACGTTACGTTTTAACGTTCTGGGTGCTGGATAAACGTTGGTACACTTCATGTTGTGATACAAAGGATGGTGGTGGCCGAACAGCAATTTTACAAGCGTTGTACACCCTGCATTGAATCAATATCGAACACTGCGTCGTGACTGCGACCACCCACCCTTTAATACCAGTACATCGGGCAACTATTCTAGATTTTACCCATGAAGCGACGAGTTCTTCCTCGACATATGCAGACAAACACCATTGCAAAGAACAGAATGAACGTTAATGACATCATTGCAGTTCCGGTGTAGCCTTCTTTGACTGATGTCATAATTTTCTCAACTAAATATAAACAAATAATACAGTGTTAGTAAGTAAGGTACGGACGGACAACCACACAAAGCAACATAATGACAATTCAAGAAAACACGTACCGAGGTTATCGGACCAACACATGAAACTCGAGAAATACCCAAAAAAATATTTTTTTTTTCCTGAGGATAATTAGTAATTTTAATTTGCTTCACAATTTAATTTATTTTATACAATTTCAATTTGTGATGTTCATAGAACTGTGTTCTGCATACAACTTGTGTCGGCATTTGCATGATTTTATGTCGATTGTGGCTGAAAAAATGTGGTATTCAATAAGTATGTTTGTTGGTGACATTCCTATAAATTGCAACCTCTAGTGATGGAACACTCCTGTGACATCAAAATAACATATATGGGTGAAGGCATGTCATTCAAATCAACACTGTGTGTTTGTGTTTTAACTATCTAGAATATACGAATATTTTCTCAAAAATAATTTGCATTGATGAATGACTACATAATGGTATCAATGGTTTGCGTGGCCTTTGCATCACCCATTTACATCATAGAAGCATCTCGTCTCTAGAGGGGCAGGTTATAGAATAGACGTATGTACACATTAGCATATTTTCTTGTTCATTTATTTGTGTGAAAACAAATAGGATTTGGCATTTTTAACATACTTGACAGAACCTATGTATGCAGTGGAAGAGAACAAATGGTCAGATGATTTCATATAACTAACAATGACATCACACAATTTATGATGGAAACTACAAACATTGAAAGTAATTTATGAAAACTACTTACTTGTAATTTTACCAGGTGGCGATGTTTTCGCTCCAATCCCGCTGATTCCACGAATCTGATGGTTGTACTGTATATGCGTAAAAAGTAAAAAGAATTGTCAATTTTCATAACCGCTCTAAATGGCATTGGAGTAGTGTGTGTACACCAAACAAGCAACCTGACGGTCGAAATAGCTCTGTTGTCTTCATTATCATGGAACAAGAATCAGTAAAGTGGCACTGTGGTTGACGGTTTTGGACTAGTTGTCGAAAATACATTTTTTTTATCAAAAATGACAAAAATATTCATTAAAAATCCAAATTTGCATATTTTGACACAAATTTAACAAACCTGAAAGAAGACCACCCAAAGTACCATTGCTGCAAATATCAAAGCATTTGGACTTACTGTTTCTGACTAGTTGTCAAAAATAAAAAAAATTACCAAAAATGACAAAAATATTCACAAAAAATCCAAATTTCTATATTTTGACACGAATTTAACAAATCTGACAGAAGACCACCCCAAGTTCCGTTGGAAACAAATATGAATGTAATTGGTCAAGTAATTTTGAAGAAGAAGTCGTTTAAAGGAAAACTTCACACTGGACACAGGACGCGAGACGGACGACGCCAGAGAGAGAGAGACCCCCCATACCAACAGCAGAGCTAAAAAATTAAATTTATAAGGCATCCCATTGGTTTGATCTAGTTTTAAGACACACTGTGGGCACACAATTTTGTATATGTTTGTATGTGTGAAAGTGATATTAGTGCTAATTTTCTAATAGCAGATGTCAGGTACATGTATATACAAATATAGGTAAATGGTCCAAGTTTGACTCTGCATCCATTTGGCCCCAAGTTAAAAGAAGACCCTACTTCATATATGAATACTGGATGTTGGATAAGCACCACTTTAAATATTACACCAGGGTTGAAACGACTACACTGTACCTCGATTAGGCCATAATGTCCAAAACCAGGGCCGTAATGGCTTATATTAAATTGGATCAAAAAGAGCAGGGCTTTAACGTCTAGAAATTACAATCACTTTTGTGAATTAATCTCACCTGATCAGTTATGTAGATTATTTTTTCTTTTTCGTCAAATGTCAAACCTGTAGGATGGAAAAATTTTGCTTCTTCTCCAAGCCCATCAGATTTTCCTTCTCTGCCTCCAACAAAACTTCTGACTTCTCCTTTATGACAAAAAATAAATAACCAGCATTATAAAATAGCTTCCATCTAAAATGTCATTTCTGTATAAACGTTGGTGGTGTTCTAAAATGAAGGACAACCCATTTTTTTTGATTTTACATTTGTGAAAACCATTATCGCAGATATGCAGACTTAACCTTTTCGTCACCAGTTCCCTCTTTTCATTACAAATTTTGTCTGTTGGCACCAAAATTTGGGTGAGAAATTCTGGTCATGAAAAGGTTAAAAGCTGATGACTAAGCATCTTCATCAGACAAGGTTCATTTATCCAATCATAGCTTCATTACAGGTTTGCGAAATCTGTGGTTCAGGTGATGCTCACTAAGTCACTGTAATTGTCTAAATATGACTTAAAACTTAAATGAACGTTGACTCAAAGTGACAGAATAGAAATCTGATGCCACACACAACTAGATACATATAAAATTGAATATCCTTGTTAATTATTTCAGTCACCCCTACCAAAAAATCCAAACACTATTCGAAACATGACAATATTTATATATTTCTCATTTGACAGATGCAATTATTACATAGCACATTATTGAACATATTATCAATATTATTGTTATCATTATTACTATTGTAATCACTCAATATTACGATGACCAGTTGGCCTATAATGATTGTAAATAAAGAATTATTATACATCTGTCACCGTAATGTCATAAGTTATAGCGTGCCAAAATTTTGAGATATTTAACAGGGTATTTTCTTTCTACCATATTAGGAAATGCGAATTCCAAATAAGGAATGATTACACACGTAAGCATCCTCTAATAATACCGGACTTCACACAAAGAAGTTCGCTGATTCTGTTCTAAACGTTTTGGATTTTGACATTCCTATGGTATATCTTTGGAATGAAAAGATGTATAATGATGAGGTTATTACGAGGATACCGTAAAGTATGCACAAAGACAGTACAGCTGGAGTATCGCCCGACACACAGCTGTCATAGTATAATAAATATCTATCACTATCTATTATACCTACCTTCATCATCGACTATTCGTACGCAGTTATTATCCTGAAATATACAGAGATGAAGCATATAAATATAGAGCCACAATTGTTGAAAGCGTCACAAAACCCTCTCAAACAATGATAAAGATGCAATACATATACATATAATATTGTTGTTCGATACTCCATACTGTAGACCAAAAAAGAGTATGATATAATTTATCATAAACAGGACACACAGCAGTTTTCGTTCTATGAAAAATCGAAACCACAAATATCATATGCAGTGATTTGTTATTGTACGTACCAAAACAATCTGTGCACAAATACTCATTTTTATTTGAATACCAATGAGAAGTTGTTGGTTCTAAATTTGGATTAGAGTATGTTTTTTTTCTCCCATTTCTGATGAGGTCAGACTTTTATTATCCCCTGTTTCGCAAACCTGCCGAATGAACAGGAATCGAAAATGAAATAAAAATAAAATTTTATTTCAGCGTAATTTCTCGCGCCCGCCGATTTGTAAGCGCATAAAAATGCTAAAAAAATATTATTTGCATTTTCGTGGGAGTTTCATGATCAAAGTACCGAAGTCTCGCGCAGATGAGAAACAAGGTTATACATGGAATAATATTTTATTTCATTTCTTCTCTTCGATCAATGATCTCACTTACAATTCTTTGAGAATCGCACAAATCTAATGGGAAAAAAAGAATTAATTTAATTTTTTTTCCGCCCTCCTCAAAAAAATTGCTTTATAAAAACTCGAGAAACAAGGAATAAAAAAAAGTCTGGCCTAAGCAAGTCACTGTAAAAGCTACTGCCACACGCACCCACGAAATGACCACTTGTCGGCCATATTCAATCAATCAATTGCATTCATATCTTCAAATTATTAGTCAAAATGCACTATAGGAGAAAATTTATAATATGGTTGCAGGCAAGTTCAATAACAAGGTTTCAAAATGTTAAAAATGTATTAGAGAGATAATATTTACGTTTGAAAATACATACAAATTCAACAACATAAAGCACTTTGTTTTCAGTGTCATACGCCATGCCTTCTGGGTAATTGAACATAGCCTGATTACCCATCCCATTCACAAAACCAGGTTTGCCGCTACCCGCTAATGTTGTGACAATTTCTGGAGAATAAAAAAAATTTATTACAATAAAGTTTTAAGTCATGCGCAGTTTAAAGTTGGAGGGTTGTCACCTGCGCACACGTGGAAATTGAGTCCCAAGCGACGATAACACCACAATGCTAAAAACGCAAAGGCTCATGGGTAGATGCTTGTTTGTAAACAATGACACGCTATTGCCATCTGACGCATGCGCAGGTGACGACTCCCCCGCTTTAATTCAATCTTAGTACAGAATAGTAACTCAGTGGAAAATACACAGAGACAGAGCCGATATGTTAATTTGCCGTTCAGGTTTCTACGCTGTTTGGAGCACCAACAGGTATTCCAGAGTGTATAATGTATTGGCAAACAGTTGTAAACTTTGAAGGTTGCTGCATGATCAATTAACTGAGAGCTAAGGTAACATTTCTGTCACACAATTCAAAAACAAATAGACTACAGAAGAAAGACATTAAAAGTGAAATTACGGCAAAGTGGATACGATATTATAAATGCATGAACAAAAATGAAAATAAAAAACAATTTTGAACAAAAATAAATAGAAACTTCGTTAATAGTAATGAAAAGCAATAAAAACTGAAAATGACAGTTAAAATATAAATACAAAAAATCTTATGATTTTCAGATCTGGAAAAAAAAAATTATTCAACAGAGACTTGTTCATCAACCTGTCAAGTTTCATCGATATCTGCTGCAGAATTTCTGAGAAAATGTTGGAGATGTAATGGTAGGTGAACGGGTACTAAAAAGCAAAAAATATCATACTCACTAGACTCGACACCAATCATTCTAATAGCGTGGTTATACTGTAATAAACAGGTAAATAAACATATAAACAGCAGCAGCAATGACAACGAAAACTCAACAATAAAAATCAATGCCACGGCAGCAACCATCAAAACAAACCCCAGCATTACAATGGACATGTAAACATCTAAGGGGTGACCAATTGAAATTGGGGGGGGGCAGAAGATTTGTTGAAAAAATCTAATTTGCAAGCTAGACACCAAATGCATACAATTAGTGTTGAAAGGAAAACATATTGGCATATTAAGAAAAATAATAATTTTCAGACAACATATCGAAAAAAAACATGCTATTTTAAATATTTGACACCAGCATGTTGTACTCACATGATCAGCGATGAATAATATATTTCTGATTGGATCAATCGTTACTCCAGCCGGGTGATAGAATGTCGCCCCTGTGCCTTTACCATCTTTAAAACCCTTTTCGCCACCAGCTATTGTTGTCACTTCTCCATCAGGTAGACTCACTTCACGGATAGCATGGTTGTCCTGGCAACAGAAGTTGTAACCAAATAAGAACTCAATATGGGACATGGGACATTTACATACATACATAGAACAATGTGTATACTGTAAAATGATTAATTTTCACTGGGTTTAAATTTCACTGATTTACCATTTTAGGCATATTCAGTGGGTTTTAAATTCACGGTTTCGTCATTTAGATAATGTGTTCTATGCTAAATTTTACATATTCACTGGGTTTTAATTTAGCGCATTTTCCAGTCAGCGAAATAAGCTAAATTAAAACCCAGTGAATAATTACCCCCTTTACAGTAGTAGTACAGTGCATCACGAGAGAAACTAGGATCACTCTTGGAGTATTGACAGTATATCTCAGAAGTATTGGGGCAGCCAATTTGCAAACTCGCTAGCGAACAGCTGAGTTTTGACTAAATGGTTAGCTTTCGATTCTCGCTGGCGCCAACTTATGATCGCGCCCACTCCTGGTGAGTCTATATTGCGTTAGGGGACATTGAATGCTTTTACGCATCCTCAGGCTGGTACATGTCTGTATTTCCCTGAGTGATTTGAGCGTGAAAATGGCCACAGTCAGATGGTGTACAAGTGGTAATATGATAAATGCGATTAATCCACCGATATTTACTATATGGGCGTAGCCATCTTGAACACTGCTTGAAACTAAATAGACAAGTTGAGAAACAGTTTCCTACAAATCAGGGAGAAAATAACAATTTTTCACATCCAAACGATCCGTTGGGGTAACATTACCCAACCGCTAAAACAAAATCGACCGCATTCGTCGTTTTCACGTGGACACAAAGAACATAGAACACTTTCCTTGGTATATTTGAAAGCAAAATCGTCATCCAACTCCTAAAGTATGATAATCGTCCCCTACTGTTATATATAGATTAGCCTTAAGTCGGCATGACCACAAGACGGCACCCGCGAGATTAGAAAGCCAACCGTGTAGAAGTTAGCTAATTTTGAAGTTTGCTAGCGAGTTTGCTAGCGAGTTTGCAAATTGGCTGCCCCAATACTTGTGCACAAATCAATGTTATATATGGACCAAGAAGTAATATCAGAGGTTTGCAAAAAAGTGAGCATATCCTGCCATACCAGAGTCACTTGTTCTGTATCACTCTGAGTAGTCAATTAACAATGAAAAACAATGGTAAACAATCAGAGATCTTCTGCCTAGGTGATTTGTTGAATTTTAATGACATTCTCTTGACATAGCAGCTTGGATGACAGGAGATACAACAAAAATATAAACCCCAGAGTAATCCTTATTGGATTGTGTTGCAATAGACCATATTAATAAACGGCCACTGCATTTGTAAATCTCCATGACAACAAGAAATCCTTATGACTTATTTTTGCCACCCCCCCCCACCCCCTCACTCTCAACTAGGTCGCAAAGGCCAGTTTGGAATATGGTCTAGTATCGGTATTTTGTATATAAACCTGTTATTTTAACCACAAAATATACACTTACCGTGTCGGCAACAAAAAATCTGTCTTTATACACGTGATCTACGGCGACAGCTTGCGGATTGAAGAAAGAAGCAATAGTCTTCAGTCCATCTTTGAGTTCCTCTTTACCACTCCCAGCAAACGTAGTGACCTCACCTGTCATACAATGAATACCAAACATGAAATGGTGACACTTGTCATGAAAGGAGTGTCAATGTGTCCCTGGTACTGCATGTCATGTCATTATTTATGTGTGTGTGTATTGTATGAATGTATTTTCCGTTTATCTGATAATTTCGTTTTACATTTTAAATTTGTTGCACTCATATAATACTATCGTACATGATTTCAAAACGACTTTCTATAAAACGCCACAGAGCCGGCACAATATGTAAACAATGTACCAGCATATTTCACACCACATTTCACAGAACCCAAAATGAACACAATGTGGCTTGACAAACAACATTGTGCAATTTAACTTTATGAAACTGCGTTCAGTAGCATATTGTAAGTTTCCTATTTTATGTTCAAATCAACCAATCACGTACAGCTTACTATAATCCAGATACTGAGACACATTGACAGTTGATTATTTAAATCCACAGATTTGATCTATATTAATAGTTGAGAAAAAATGTTTCTGGAACCATCAGAAAGACAGACACAAATATAATGATCCTTACCAGTGACGACATTGATGGCTCGTATTCTACTGTTCGCCTGGGTACAAAAAAGATAAAATTATTCAAAATTTAATTATCAGAGATATTTCCTCGTACCATGACCATCTTGAATTGCTGAATGTGCATTCTAAACTTATTGTGGTTATCAATAAATTAATCTACATCTATTAACAACAATTCGATTGACCTAAACCCCCTTAATTTGATATAGCTACGGTACAAATTAAACAAATCATGGTCACTTCATAGTTTAGGCGGCACGAAAGACTACATGCGCTACGAGTACCACCATCATGTAGATACATTCATACTTATACCAACAATTGTTCGTTTGTACAGCAGTGAACACAATAACATGTTTGTTGCATGTATGACCGCCCCGCGACATTTAATACTGTATCTTTGGAACTGATTTTCTAATTCCACATCGTTAAATAATTAACCAAACTTGATACGTGATGATGAGCGTTCAGTCTGCTAAAAACAGCTAAGCTGTTTTTTCCTCCGTTGTAAGACTGGCCAACTTTTAATATTTGAAATTGAAAAAAAAAATACTGATGACTGAATGTGTTTAGGATTTTTGATTGCAATAAATTGATTGAATTTATGAATGTTTTTTTCCCCAGATACTGTAAAAAAAATTATTTTTGCTGAAGGGATGATTCATATTACCTGGGTCAATAAATAAGTTAGACAATTGTTTTCAGCATATATTGGGCATTGCAACATTTGTAGGAATTGATACTTACACTGTCTGCAACAAAAAGAGTTCTTGTCTTTCTATGCATGGACATTCCTAGAATATAGAAAATACCAAACTTAATATAATGTGGGCAAAGAGCAAATAAGTCTTATTCTTGGAGTTCTATTTTTTATTTCTCATATTTAAAATACCTAAGAATATCATTCTTGAAAATATATAATATTTGTTATCAAATTGAATATGTATATATCATTTTTCAAGTTCAAATTATATATTAATGTTTGAGTTCAATGTTTACACAATAAATTATTATTTAAATTTTTCTTCTATCTTAGTGTGTTTAAGACTATATCTCTTTTGAAAATTATCATTATTTAGCAAGTTCAATGTTCAGACGATACATGTAATTACACTTTAAGGTAGAGATGCAGGTTTGTGGGCACTTGGGAATGAAATTTGGTAGAATTGTGAAAAGTGGAACATACTCTCAAAATGATTTTAAAATATAGATAACAGGTGCAAACATTCTCTCTTTTGAATGCTTAGCAAGATTTAGCAAGGCTGTACATAAATAATAAAAAAGAAACATGGTGAAAAAAAGAAATGACGGGATCTCCATATTATGCACTATATTTAACTTTTAACAAAACGACAATACATTTAAATTTGGAACAGCCATTTTAATTATGAGCATTAGCAAACTTCTTACTGAGTGAATTTTTATGCAAATTAGCAATTATCTCAGCTTCTTTTCAGTGCACATTCCAGAACTTTAAAAAAAAATAGCTCCTAGACGCTTTGACTTTGACTTTTTGTTTTTAAATTTTCATGTATGTTTATCTTCAAAACGCTGTCGGAGCATTTGTTTTTGGTTGAACCATAGTCCTGTGGAGGGACTGTGGTTGAACAGTGTTACAACAATCGTACAGACAGCTAGCCTGGGTGTTAATTTATGCATAAACTTGAAGTAGTGAAATTTGAGCTGCTACCCTGCAAAATTGACAACTGGTAAACAGTTTTCAAGACGGCACTTTCTTCATAGTAAACAGATGTACCTATAAACCAATTTTGACAGGAAACAGAAGCATGGTTTAGAAGTTATTTTTTTTTTAAATCACTTTTGACCAAAAAAGCACATTTTTGTGCATATTTCAAACTACAGTGTCCATAAAAAAAATACTAACAAAATTTTAAAATTCATACAACAAGTCATTGAAAATGACACAGTCCCCGTTAAATTTTTAAAGGTCTCTTTGTACTCATCATATTAAAGCGAAGAAGTTGTCTCGAGCATGTCCTTGAAACTTGAGTTCCAAGTGGCGTATACAACAGATTGTTTATTTACATCAAAACACGTGTTCCTTGTAGTACCGCTAGTAATATGGCCAAAAATAAAAACAGCCGTTATTCGGCCATCTTTGATCTAATTATGAAACACACTGATATGTATGATGTATGTGCCAAATATGAATGAAAATGGTACATAAATTGTGGAAATATAGCAGTAAGGCCAACAAGTCAGATGGCTGTCAATCGGCCATCCTTGACCAGATTTTGAAACAAATTGTCATGGACATGCATCCTAACATGTATAAAGTACATGTATGTGCCAAATTTGAATGAAAACTGACAGAGCACGTCCAAAATACCGCATAAAAAAAATCAAAAAAACAAGATGGCTGCCAGTCGGCCATTTTGAATCAAATCACCTAAACCACTGCATGTGCATATGATCCACATAAGATACTAGGCACATGCAAAGAATGAACGGAATCGGTCCACAGGATTCTGAAATATGACTCTGGACAGAGTGACGCACGAACGGACGGACACACGGACAGACTCAGGAACTCACGGATGGTCGGGGACATGCATCCTAACATGTATGATCTATGTACCATGTTTGAATGAAAACTGACAAAGCATGTCTAAAATACAACATTTTCAAAAAACAAGATGGCTGCCAGTTGGCCATTTTGAATCGAATCGCTAAACCACTGCATGTGCATATGTCCCACATAAAGTACTAGGCACGTGCAAAGAATGAACGAAATCTGTCCAAGGGATTCTGAGATATGACTCCGAACAGGGACTAATAAGCTTTCCGAAAATATATAGTTTTGTGGACAAGGGAGGTCATCTTGGTTTCCTAATTAACTAATTAAAATACCTGTCAAGTAAACTGCATGTCTACCTTAAGTTATAAGTTCAAACTATATATTATAAAGTTCTCAAAAACATGAAGGTACTACTGTAAATGCATTAGTTATTCATTGGTTTTTAATTTTGTTATTTTCACAGATAAGTTAATCTGTTAAATTAAATTCATGTATACATGTGAACTAACAATAAAACTAACTGTTTCTCTGCAAAGTTTGTGAACTTAATCCAAGTGAAATTAATCAATCAAAACACGAAAATAGTGAAAATATTTACAAAACACTTTTATACAATTATTATGAATTTCAACTACTGTAGAATACTTTATTTTCGCTTGGAATTTATTTTTGGCTATTTTCGCTGAAGGGATGATTCCGTGAAAATAAAATCCAGCGAATATACCTTTTTTTCCTATATTTCACATTAAACTCATCAAAAAACAGTGAAAATAAATTCCATACAAAACGCCCAAAAAGCCTTTTCAGTGAAAATTAATTCCAGCGAAAATAAAGTATTCCACAGTATTTCAGTATATTCTCACCTGCAGGATGGTGAAACATTGCTTTTTCTCCAACGCCATCTTGGTATCCCTGAAGTGATCCAGCCAGCGTCGTCACAATACCTACGGGGGATTAAATACATTAGTCACAATTGTACAAGTCCCATGTAGTTTGATTAAGAAGGAGATGTTGGCGTACTTACCTGTTTTCACATCAACTTTACGGATACGATCATCGGTTCTTTTTGTTCCCGGACAACCCTGTAATATGAAACACACAATAGATCTTATATATAAATGGATGTCAATTATTGTTAAGAGAGTGAGAAATATTTTTTCCGCGAAATACTGTTAAAAATACTTGCAGGTGCAATGACAGTACAGAACATTTTTTTAAGATGGGCGTTAACAATTCAGAACTCTCTATTTGTGATTTAAATGGGAACAGCTCAAACCCATGGATTGCACCATGTGCTCATGGGTAATTAACTCCGCCTCTGTCCACTAAGTAAATGAATGCTTATTATGCTCGCTTACTCAAACTGTGATTGACAGGCATTTTGCATACATTAGCCGCCATTTTAAACTCATGATTTTTACATGTCGCGGTACGTTTCAACCGAAAACTACAACATTTATACATCAAAAGCCCAACCAGATGAGTGTAATCACTAGCATACATATTCATGCCCCCGTGGAAATGTATTTGGAATCACAGCTTGATCTCAAAACATCGTAAATGGCACAGTTCCCGGAGCTCTCACCACGATATGAACGACTTGGTTCAGATTAGCATACATACTAATTGGCCATCTTGCCCCTATTTATAGTATCAGTTCCCCTTTAAGCTCTTAAGGGTTAGTCAATTTTAACTTTCGATATGAATATGATTCATTCAGCTGATGCAGTATAAAACATTTCAACTCAGAGTTCATGTCTGCAGAATATATAGTATATGAATAAATCAAAGATTATGAAACTTATTAAAAAAAACAAGCAGGCTGAGAGCTCCGCAAATCTGAGAGAGGTCTATCTGAGATTATACCTACATGTATAACATCAAGGCAATCAGACTTGCGGTCTTTACCAAGAATTCGAAAATATTACTTTTTACCAAAAATGACAAAAATATTCATCAAAATTAAAGAACATATCATTACGAAATGAACAAATCTTAGAGAAATCTACCTGTAATACCTATATGTATAATATCAAAGCAATCAGACTTGTGTTTTAACAAGAAGTCGAAAATATTACTTTTTATCAAAAATGACAAAAATATTCATTAGAAAACTAACGATATCATCATGAAATGAAAAATCTAAGTGAGGTCTACCCAAGGTACATATACACCAAGTATCAAAGCAATAAGAATTGTAGTTTTTAAGAAGAAGTTGAAAAAGTAAAAAGTTGACACGGACGACAGACAATATTAATATTACACATATGATAAACTGAATTTTAGTACTGTAAAATACTTTATTTTCGCTTGGAATTAATTTTTGCTATTTTTGCTGAAGGAATGATTCAATGAGAATAAAATCCAGCAAATATACCTTTTTTCCTATATTTTACATTCAACTCTTGAATGTAAAATACATCCAGTAAAAATAACTTCATTAAAAAAACACCCAATAAATTTTTTGGTAAAAATTATTCCAGCTAAAATAAAGTATTTTTCAGTAATCTAAATAAGAGGGATTTGAAATACTGGCATACTACAAAGGGATTCTTATCCAGAGTATATAATCTATGGCACTATTATTAAAGTCTAGTTAATAATATGCCACAGTCCCTCTATCCCCAGTCTGGAAATGGTCATTGTATTAGGTGTGAATTGCCTCCTTCCCTGGCAAAGGCACGTTGCTGGTAAAGGCAAAGCATTGTCATGTGATCAGTACACAGCCGGTCACTATTTTTGACATTGTCAGTGCTATGTTGTTTTTTTTAAACTTAGTTGTTTATTCCAGAATTCAGGCTTTTTCACATAATTTTTCAATCATGATATCTGTATAAGGTCATATTTTAGCCGGCGAGTAGTTTTTTAATTCATCTATTTTACCAGCAGCGACACATTTTTGCAACAAATTTTCATACTTTTACACCCAGAAATTGTTTGTGTATGATTTTGGGGTGAACTCTATTTTATTTACCCTACTTCTCAACGCAAAACCAATATTTGACTTCGATTTTGACATTTTATGGTCAAAACATATCATTAAAAATTGGTGGGCTGATTTGTTATGTGTCGCACCGCATTTTATTTATGTTAAATTGGTCGGTTTTTATGTATGCTTTTTTGATCGTAAAAGCGAATGGCGACGTTTGAAATGACAATGTTCGCTATTCAGTGCTAAAAACATCATTTATATACAAAAATTGAAGCATTGTTTTATATTTTGCATCGAATAAAGTCATTAGTTTTTGTATAGTTGACTTGAACTGTTATGAACCCCCGAGAATCAGAAATATCACAGGTTTTTAATCGACTACGTTAACATGAACGACGCCATTTTGACAAGATTTGTTTAGCGATGTCAGCATGTTGGTACGCGAAGTTTTTTCCCAATTAAAACTAGATATTAATCTTCACATGGCAGGATCTGGATGTTTATGGGTTGGTAGGCTGGTTTTGATACGTATCAGGGTTCAAAAACCCCAAATTTCATAGTGCTAATTTTGTTTACATGCTTTGTTTACGTTGTAGTTGCCCAAATTTGAAGTCAAAGTGAAGTCATACAATGAGGTATCGCTTTGCATGACGGTAAATTTGCCGAATTTAATGAATATTCTGACGGTATTGTAATCTGTTTGACTTCCTGGGTCCCTCGGACCAGGTGTGAACGGTTTGTTTACATGCAACACGGTTCGAGACAAAAGAACGCTAGTCGTTTCCAGACCGGGATAGAGGGACTGTGAATATGCTAACAATAATAATGTAAACAGTGTATTTTTCTGGGTATTTTCATCCTACCGTATTAGGAAATGCAAATTCCAAATATATAATTACGCACATAAGTGTCTTCTAATAATAAAAACAAACATGACTGCCACCAGGGTTTGACCAGACTCCACACAAAGAAGTTCGATCAATCTGTTCTAAAAGGAATAATAAAAGATGTATAATAATAAGGTTATTATGAGGATACCGAAAAGTATGAATGAAGACAGTACACAGGGAAAATTGACAGACGCGCAGCTGAGGTCGATGCGACGGTATACTGTCCGAGTGCATACTTTGAGGCATCCTCATAATAACCTTATTATTATACATCTTTTCCTTTTAGAACAGATTGATCGAACTTCCTTGTGTGGAGTCTGGTCTAATCATTCTATATTTGGAATTTGCATTTCCTAATACGGTAGGATGAAAATACCCAGAGCAATACCGCAAAATTATGGCACACTGTAACTTATGGCGTTACAGTGACAGATGTATAATAATATAAGAGTGTATTTTTTTAACAGGAGAGCATAAATTTGTCTTTAGCAAAATTAAAGTGGGGGAGACGTCACCTGCGCATGCGTCAGATGGCCATAGCATGTCATTGTTAACATTGTTAGCATATACCCATGAGCCTTTGTATTTTTAGCGTGTGTTGTTATCGTCGCTTGCGACTCAGGTGACAACCCTCTCGCTTTAAAATGACAGTCATTACAGAGCAGTGTGATAAACAATGTATTTTACACGCATTGTGTATGCCACATCGGATTCCTATCAATGATACACTGTGGAGCTTAGCTTGTGGAGCCACTGTGTGGCTGCACAAAGTAAAAATTTTTTTTTTTCACATAATTAATATATTACATTATAAAATGAAAATGAAAAAATATGGGATCAACGTACTCAGTCTAGGAGAACAGTTAATCAATCAATAGAAACCAATAAAAATAGCATGTGTTGTTCATTACAGGGCTTTGACCTTTGTATGCTATGATAAGAATATCTCAAGGTATTTGTTGATGTCTAGAACTATTAAAAACTGATAATATGGCATTGCTTGCTATATGCATATTTTATCAATTTTTTCCACAACACAGATTGACAATGAACAAATAAATTTGACAAATACTAAAACGAGTATTTGTATGGAGACAGATTTTGACACAACATTTTGTCACTGTTATATGCGCTAAAATATGCGCATATGTAATAACAAATCTCATGAGTAGCATTCTACTATAACAGTTGTTTCAGATTTAAAGCGAGAGGGTCGTCACCTGCGTACATGTAGGAATTGAGTCCCAAGCGATGATGACAACACATGCTAAAAACGCAAAGGCTCATGGGTAGATGCTTGTTTGTAAACAAGGTAAAGAATGGCCATCTGACACATACGCAGGTACAGACTCTCCCACTTTAAAGGACGATGGTCATAATGTCACGCTCTGTACGAGGTTGGATTTAGAGCGATGTACACACTGAGTGTAAAATACACTGTTCACATGAAATTCAAACATGTGCTGTGTGATGGCTAATGCCCTTTAATTCTAGTGACTTCACATAGCTCATACTTTTCAAAGAAATCATGCGAGTAATTGGCATCATGACCCATGTAGTTGAATTATGTCAATATCCACTTATATTGGATATTTGTGTTTCATTTATGAAATATTACCAAAGACTAGTAACAAATTCTATCATTGATGCAGCCTATAAAGAAAACTCATTCAGACCCACATCAGAATAATTTTTGTGATATTTTTAAAGAGAAGCTCAAATGTTTATACTAAATTTCTGCACATTCTCTTCCCATTGAATCCGGTAGACATAAAGGCATTTTGAAGGAAAACGGGCTATGTAATCTCCATGAATGCAATGAAGTAGGGGATGAGAAACATTACATTTTATATTGTAATAATTGTCAAATCAAAAAACAAAGATCTAGATTCCTTGCAGCTCTATACATATATGCCCCAAAGTTGGAAGATTTTAGCATGGATGAATTATTTCCTATTATTGTTTCAAGTAATGATTTTTTCATTCTTAGCATTTTTGCAAAATTTATATTCTTGATATGTTTTAGTACTGTAAGTTTTTGTTGTCATGAATGTTTTGTTTTGTTATTGTTATTTTTGGACTTTACTCAAGACTACATTGGTACGTTCCAAATAATAAATTCTATCTATCTATCTAATATTATACCCGGATACTGTGTAATGTCATACTTACACAATCAGCTACATAGGCAACTCTTTCCAAAGGGTCAAACGCTATGCCCCATGGATAGTGGAACCTGGCAAGTTTTCCTACGCTGTCCTGTGAACCAGAGCGAGTCTCTGTACAATCGGTGTTTGTCTTACCCGTATGTATATCACCACCTCCAGCTACGGTAGTTACAACCCCTGTGAAAAAATAGAGTTGCCCAAAACATAGTACTATAAAATAATTTATTTTAGCTGGAATTAATTTTCGCTGAAAAGACTTTTTGGTTGTTTTCGGTGGAATTTATTTTCAGTGATTTTTGTCAAGTTGAATGTAAAATATAGGAAAAAAGGTATATTCGCTGGATTTTATTTTCACTGATTCATTTCTTCAGCAAAAATAGCGAAAATTAATTCCAAGCAAAAATAAAGTAGTTTACAGTAACCAAAGTATAAATTCCCCTATCATTTACATTTCTAAATACATTTTTCAAACACTTGAATAAAGAGTTTTCATATTCGAATATATTTAATATTAAAATGGTAACAGTAATCTGCACAATTTTCTCTGTGATAACATAAATAGCATACAATTATCAAGTAACGTGGCAAGAACACAGGAACATTTTTTTTATGAATCACACATTTAAAATTGGAATACATAACAACATTATGTAGCTATAAATATATGACTGACAAATTAAATGTTAATTTACCTGCAGTTGCCATGACGAAAGATGTCCATTGATAGTTTAATATGAGGAACAGTGCTGCAAACTCGGTGAAGCCCATTCTATCTGCAGATACAACAATCGCAAACCAGTGAATATGAATATCGAAGTAGGAGTGTTATTGAGGGGCATTAAATCGCGGTGGTCGTCGCGCAGCGCGTGTTCGAATTTCATGTAAATAAACAATGTATTTTACACGCGTTGTATACGTCGCTATGAGTCCCATATCGAACAGGACGCGGCACGACGACTGCCGCCTTTTAAGCTTAGAGCCAAACAGTAATGTATGTACTCTTGACTAATTGACAGTCTTACAATAATAACCACACATTTAAAAACAAATAACAATGTTGCTTGAAAATAGGAGAGGTTCACTGTTGATGTTATCACAAGGCAATATGGAGAAGTTGTGAAACACCTACCCCATGCCATGCCTACCCCCACGCGAAGAGCCTTCTATCGGTATTTTTGTTGTTCACATTTATTCTTTGCAAATTCCAATATGGTAGAAACTTATTCTTGTGCCACTAATCAACCAATCACCGTGCATCACCCCATGGGTCAAAGAAAAGCGACTACAATGTGGTCTTTCGTTTACTACTTAGCGGCTGTGTACCAGTGGGATTATTCTGCGTGTACTGTATTTGGATGTTCTAATCTTGGTGTTTTTCCAGTGATTTCTCCAGGTGCAACTCAAATACAGTGTGTCTTGTTTATACCCGAGTTTTGCAAGAATTTGAGCTGACCAGCATGTGCGTTTTTTTCATAATGTTGATTGAATTCCCATTTTAGAGCCATGTTTCCAATTTTGTTTACATTCTCTTCAATATAGCAATCTCCTCATATGTTAACATTGAGCCCTGGAAAAAATGCGTTGCAAGAGGGGGGAAAGAGGGGTAGCTGGTACAGTTTTACGGGAAATAAAAAGGGCTTTTTACAATTTACAAGGAAAAAAAGACGTTTTTACAGTTTACAGTGAATTGTGTCATCTAGTCGTTTTACAGTTTCGAAAATGTAATTTCCCTGGATTATTCTTTACGACTTTTTTTATTTGGATGTAAATTCTTGTACGTACCGAGAAAATGACACATTTTTACAGTGTACAAAAAAATATTCGATTGATTACGGTGTACGTCTAGTCTGTGATTACAGAATTACGGAATTTATTTTTTCAATTTACGTTGCACGAACAAAAAAATGTTGCAATTACGTTGAACGAAAATAACCCTTGCCCCCTTGCAATGAGTTGCGTTTTAATTTGCGACTCAGTGTCTATTCACGAAAGATGGTGTTGAATGTTCAGTCAACAAAAAGAGTTCTCCAACTTGATAAATCGATTGAAAAAAAAATGCAAAAGTATCCACTTTCGCGTGTTGGCTGTATCTGACAGGATTCGACTCCGAGAGCCAGGGTAGCGCACTCCCTACCATACGACTGGTATCCTAAACTCAAATCATTAGAAACACGACAATGTGACGACAGCACCAAACTGTGTGCATGGCCCAATTGCAAACCGCCTAAAAGTCTCGTTTGCCGCAACAATTCTGTGCTGGAAATCGACTCTACCTCAAACGCTTTACGTGTAATTAGATAGTGTATGAGAATTTGATTCCAAAATAATATAAAAAAAATCGAGCACCCGGCGAATCAACGTCCCAAACTTTAAACGATGTTATAATACACACAAAAGGGTGTAATATTATACCAAATTATTTATACATCAGACCACAGGCGCTCGGTATGTTTCAGTGATAATATAAGAAATATATAATAGGGGTCGAGAGATCGCCCGGCCCTGTAACCATTATACAGTTCTTGCCGACCTAGTATAATGGTTATAGGGCCGGGCGATCTCTCGACCCCTATTGTATATTTATTTTATTATCACGGAAACATACCGAGCGCCTGTGCATCAGACCACCTCTATTTATTAGTAGTCTGAGTTTATACATATCTGAAAGAGATTCTTCCATATAAGGTAGCGACAAGGGGAAGTATATTAAAAACGTTATTATTTAGGTCAGATAAAGGGCCCTTTTTTTGTTTTTTTGTTTTTTTGAAATGTATAATTCTCACGTCAAAAGTGCCTAATAATGCGGACCCCAACCTGTTGTTTTATCTTCGGTTTTTTTCTGTATTTATATAGTAAATCTCGGCGAAGGCGTAGATTGCATCATCGGATGGTTGCTTGAATCGTCCTCGAGTTCTGTCCTGTTCTGAATATTTTTGATTCAAACTAATTTGAATCGTGATGGCGGTGAGAGTGCACAAAATGATCGGTTCAATTTAGTTTTGGATATGGTTTGTTTTCCAAAAAGTCATAAGAATACCTAACGCTTTAAAATCCACCCGCATGAGTCCCAACTTTCCTTTCACTTGTGGTGTCGTCCTCTCTATTCCAATATATTTTAACCGGGCTGCGATCTTATTATGTACAATGCTGTCTTTGGTAGTGCCGTTGAGAATGTTTTTTGATTCCTCGGCAGGCTAATAGTCTTCTTTCACAGCTATTATGGCCACATGACCCGAATTTGCCGAACGACTCCGAGAACTGCCGAACAAAATATGTAAACAGACTTAGGGATCACCCGGCTACGCGATTACGATCAAAATAATCAGCGGCAAAACAGAAAGATCAAAGTGAAAGTGGTCAGTCCATGGTATGAGGTAGTAGTGATTATGTAATCTTGCACTTCTGTAGGTAGGTCGGCCCTGGCACCCTCTCCGGCGTTGATAATTTAGGGTGGTCTTACTATTTAGCTTAGTGTTCGCCTAATATTTGGGTAAGCTCAAAGACTGCCTTATTTCACAATGTGAGCCACATTAATATGTTGCATTCGCGAAACTGTGCGATTCATACGCTGTTCAGACGATGGTGCGAGTTTATACACAGTTGTAGACAACCATAGCTGACAATGCTGCGCCGTAGCGATGCGAGATCAAGACGAATGCGGAAACTACATGTATATATGAAGGACATTGAACCTGGAATTTGACAGGAATGACCGGAAATGGTTCTCACTAAAATATTATCTAACATTAATACATTCCCCACGTACGTACCTTTCAGTTGTCTTCAATACGTTGTACGAAACTTGATATTAGCCTTGCAAGCAAATGGATGCTACTAGTACTAGAAGTAGTACACGGCCGAGGGAACCGAAGACAGTTGATAATTCACGGCCGCGTTAGGATTTAATAAAACAGGCCTATGCCGGACCACTACACAACGAATAGAATACTATGTATGTAGTATCGAACGCCAGGTTCCACTCAGCTTCACTTTTAATAGTACCACGGACTTACGCCTATAGTGACTTGTAGTGGTGTGTGAATGCGCATGTGCAGAAATAGGGGGGATGATGGTAAATAAAGCCCTGACACTACATTTATGCTACGTGTTTTGGCTTGCACAGCCCACGCTTCAAGGTCAACTATCAATTCACACTCAGCGAGTAAAACTGCATCAGTGTATACACTCCTTTATAAACCAAGTTTAAAGTGCCTGTGAAATGACCGTCTGCACAGTTATGTTTTGGGGTTTACGTTGCCCTAAAATGGACATATGTTAAAAACATATAATTAAGTAATAGATCATCTTCGAGTAATATTGAAAAACGATTCTGTGTTGTAGCCACCCCCTTCCTTTCGCAGTCGACTGTTTCATGCTTTCAGACCTCCCCAAGTGACAATGTATGCAAGTGCCATACACTGATTTACGTAAAAGGTAGCGGTAGTCTGTAAATTAGTAAGCTAATGAAAATCGTGATTTCGTTATCTTGAAACATGGAACTATAAACCCCTAGTTCCATGCTTGAAAGTAATAGATTGTTTGAACATCGATTGAATAGGGAGTAAATGTACTAATTACGATCAAAGCATTGCCTCAAGGCAAATCCGATTATTACAGCCACATATATGTAGTTGCGTTAATGCCATGTAAAAGTAAACGTTTTTGTGGAATAGTTATTAGTCAAATGCATGCACAGTGACGCACGTGTTAGTACCTGCGATCACCGAAATATACCATTGCATGCCACGATGAAAGTTGGCGAAATTAAACGAACGAAATGGGTCCGGGTTCTTGTAACCGAAACAAGTTGTCACGGTATAAATAATACAGCGTGATATTTGTCGTCCAAGATTTGTTCAAAAAAATTTGTTGAAGTTTATTTTAGATTATTCACTAGTAGCTTCGCGGTGAGTAGGTTTCGCGGTGAGTGGGTTTCGTATCGGTTGGGTTTCGCAGTAACTGTTTTGTGTCTCTTTAACAACTGGCGCTATTCTGGGAATACCATCATTAGAAGCTATTAATTTGCCCTTATGATTTGTGATGTTGCTCTGGCAGGAGTTCCAAAATAAGACCGATGCTCTGATAATGCCCCTAGTTTCAAAGACCAGTAATCATTATGATCTTATTGGTGTTGCAAAGGATATTTGAATACCAGCTTCCCCATTGGATTGTGGGTGATATGGTGGAACCAAGGTATGTGCT
The DNA here is from genome assembly GCF_978046115.1 of Saccoglossus kowalevskii. NCBI lineage: Eukaryota > Metazoa > Hemichordata > Enteropneusta > Harrimaniidae > Saccoglossus > Saccoglossus kowalevskii. The sequence continues at coordinate 13,947,672 of NC_140658.1, forward strand.
CAATGCAATTTTTATCCAATACAGAAACTGGTGGAACCTCTTCACACCGAACACAATTCACAATTTTCGAGTTCCCGGTTTTCGCTAGAAAGCCGCTAGAGGGCTATCAAAGTACCCGGATGACAACCACTGTCACGGCTCTGAGTGGGGTTAAAATAACCACAGCTTTGGCGTTTACTTGCTGACGAACGCAAAGTGAATTTCTTTGCTTACTTTCGAGGACGCAGTAATCACAATGGTAAATTGGTATTGCAACACCCCAGGCTGTTCTTCCAGTGCCATAAAAAACAGACAAAATATCCGGTGCTTTCCAACGTAACTGAATCTTAAATGTCGGCGTTTTTATGTCTAGTCTGGTACTTCTCAAAATATAACTGGCGTGCGACAGGTTCATTCTCGATGAAAAAATCTAGGTGCGGAGACTGCACTTGCTGATTGCTGATTAGTATTGTTTTCACGATGTAGTTGTCTGAATTATTAGTTTTTCCGCATATGAAGCACGCAGTGAGCTATACTGGCTGTTACACGGCCATGTTGATATTTAAACAAATGCGATTTAGTTTTGCTGATTTAGTGAAAGTAATTCCATTAGTTCAATGTCGGACACGGTGAGTTCATTTGCCATGTACTGTATAAAATTAGTTGCACTTGAAGATTTGAATTTATTGCCTAAATCCGGAATTGTTGATGGTTCTGTTACTGAGTTTAACATTGGATCCAACATGTGGTTGTAACATGAGTTCACGTAAATAAAATAGCTTTGATTAAATCTTCGTTGTTTTCATGGCATGATTTTCTTCCTGGGTTGTAAGATGACAATGTTGGTTTAGCAGTGACTGGACGCGATTTATTTCGTCTTGTATCGATATTATCAATTTGCAGGGGGTGGATACCTTTCTCGGCTTGTACCATATACATGCAACATCGGTGCCGACCTGTGTTGCGCGATCTTTGTGGCGCGAGTCAAAATCCTGGATACTGAATAGTAGTGCCACACAGTGTTTGCATGAACCATATTCTTTATTATATTTTCAATGGAAATTATTTTTAGTTATAATCATTAAAGCGATTATTAATAACATTTATTTCAAGTTACAGAAATGTAACATATGTTCAGTGACGCTTGTAGTTGCGTCTAGTGACTTATGCAACGCAATTACAGCCACCGGAAATTATTGCTGAACTTGTTTTTACCAGAAACCAGCATTGGTAAGGTTGCTTTACGTTCAATTTGTGCATAGTTCTTTTCACTGGAACTCAACGTCGGAGACGCATGCGCTCCGAGCCTTTTTTTCATCATTAATCATCACGTGACTAATAAGACCATAGCTCAAAGCATTATAAGACGTTGGCTTTACATCATCTTACATAGTTATCAACTTCAACCCCTTTCATATCTTCATAGCCCTCTTTAAATAGCTAGCTTACTATGTTTTGATAAAAGTTGAATTTCGGCACTGGAAGATTACAATTTAATAACACTGATTGTGCTGCTCAATTTTATAAATATCAAAGAAGTTAACTGCTTAAAGATGTTATTTTGTAATTGAATTTTTTATTATCGAAATAACACAAACAAGACACGACAGCTGGTTTTGAAGGGTACAGCATAGAAAACACCACAATAACTCACATCTCATTTTTGTTTTCTTTTCAGTTTTTCTGTGTGTGTGTGTATGCTTTTGCAAATTATTATGTTAATATAGTGTGGAAAATTAAAAACAAATATTATAAATAAAAAACACAGAATATTTCACCCCAATGAAGCTTTCTATAGCTTAACCATTTTCAGAAGTAGGTTTACATTCGTAATTTTTTACATTATTGGCAACACATACTTATGACTTTTGTAAATAATATTTAATCACTTTTCTCCAAACATATTGACCATTTCACCAGTATATGTTTTCAATTTTACATCTAATGAAAGTAGTGGAATATTAGTATATCTCTAATTGTTGAGTACGCAGATCTAGTGTAGTTTCGGTGCCCGTGGTTTCGCAACATTTTCTATTGGCGGGTATAAAAAACACGATTTATATGACACAAATGTACATGGCATTGAATGAATGAATCGGTCACACTCGAATGCAAGCAATTAAAAACAATGAGATGATATATACCCAAAATATTTATGTATTTATCTTCAATATCAATATCTTTCATCGATTTAGTGTAAATAGTAGTCATTTTAAAATTATTCATATTGTCACATTAATTAAATACTTATTACATAATGACACTGTTAATTAAATATGATTGGTGTGTGCTGTAATAATTACTAAAAATGTTTTCTTGTTATACAAAGTTGGTTTGTGTTTCTCTTCTCTTCACTGAAGTTTTATTTTCCATCCTTAAAACTGTGCATATAGCTCTTAGCTGTCTCAATGTGTTTTTCCCTTCTTTGTTATGGATTTATCCGGGGTCACGAAAAGTTAAAACCTAAACAACGCGCTTTAATATCATGACAGTTGAAATTTACACAAAAGGGTGTCATTGCAAATCAGGTTGCAAAACTGAAAAATGCAGTTGTCAAAAAAGAATATCGTTTGTAGTCCAGGCTGTTACTGTGCAAACTGTCAAAACGTCGCTACATAAAACAATGACCAGTCCGGAGAAATGAACGACTTATAATGCAAGAAGGCGAACTTTTGTTAGACGATGGGACTATAAGCGAAGATTTTGATGAAATAAGATTATGAATTGTCAGAAGTACATGTTATTGAAGAAAGTGACTGTGATAAAGAAGACAAAGTTTGAAGGAAATACTAGTAACTGACTGAAAAGGATTGAATTGTGATCGTCATTTAGTTGCTCAAGTCAAATGTGATTGCTATTTCGGTTTCAAATCGCCAATTTATTTCAGCAGTTGAAAAATAAATGGTACCGATAATAGACACATTTTAAACAGCACCATTTTGTTTGCCTGTCAAGATAGTATCCATTTTCATGTCAGGGTGTCCTGCGCGTCGAACTCCGGAAAATCGCGTCTGTTTTCGAACCCTACTCAAAAATACAAACACCAACAATTTTTACCGAAACAAAAAAAAACTTCTTTCTAGATATTGCATTAGTCGTTTTTTGATGGGAGCATCAAATAATCTTGGCATGTGAAAATCAAGGAGGGCGCATTTCTGAAATCAGTGTTATTGTCTCATTACATAGAATTCAATGAGAAATCGTTATAAATGGAGTATGTGATATTGGCAGAATAGTGTGACCAAATTTCACAGATTTAGCAGCGTAGGAGGAATAACTCCGTAGTTTCACGATTTTACAGACGTGTTACGGTAACTGTGATTGAATATATCATGTACTTTTCGTACGTGTGTGTTCTTGTAATTGATTTGATTCAGAACTATGATGCATTTCACCAAACGAATAGGCAGAGCATCAATATTAATAAATGACTGCATATAAATGAGTTAGGACACACAGACTGGGTTATAGTCACGGCAATGAAAAATAGAACGATGACAGGTTTGAATTTTATATTTGTTCCCTCTCTTACAAGCCTATTCAATTCAAAGGATTGCTAAAATTAAAATATCAATCATCAGTTTAGGACGGGCAGCCCTAAGGAACTCTTCCTTTATTATGTTTGATATATTAGTTTTATTTGTTTTCAAATACACTTGGCCAACTCAAATATACATGAAATAACGATACTACATGCCCTGTACACACTAGTTGAAGGTTATATTTCAATCGTTGAAAACAACGTACATAACAAGCTGTCAAACTGGTTATGTTATTTTTGTCAAATGATAATGTAATGTAACAGGTGAATGGAGTGTGGGTGAATTTCAGTAATCATGAATGATACCGAAAGTTAACATTAAACCTAACATCCTTTACTTTCCCTCTAACGCTAACCCTAAATTCTCTTGAACTATCGTTCCTATGGCGAGATTACTTATACTAAACCTAAGTCTTAGTAATTATTATTTGTCTAAGATCTCTTAATTTGTGATTCATGTTTCGTTGCCTAGGCCCAGTTAATTGCTAAATTTGCAATGTTATCCGCATAGAAAAGTGAAATTAGATTGGAAATGTTACAGTATTTGTTTTAAAGTCAATGTACATTCCTTGATAAGAAGTATACATTTTCGCTATTTGTGACCACGCCTCTATCATTTTGCGTTAGTTGTTGCTACCGCCCTCAGAAAAGTCGTCTACGACGTAATCAACATTTACCAGACTGGAACAAAATGCTGCCCTATAAATGTGATATACTCTTACTAGCTTACATTCCGCTTAAAGCGGGGGATTCGTCACCTGCGCATGCGTCAGATGGCCATAGCGAGTCAATGTTTACAAACAAGCGTCTACCCATGAGCCTTTGCTTTTTTTAGCGTGTGTTGTTATCGTCGCTGTGGACTCAATTGCCGCGCGTGCGCAGGTGACGACACCTCGTTTTGATTTTATTCATGTCTGTGCTTGCAAATGTCATTTTCAATACATTTTGGACAATATGGTGTCAATAATACTCGTCTATTATTAAATCGTAAGCTCCTCCATTTCCTATACGATATTGATATCGAGAACCATCGTGATCCCATGTGACGTAGATCCATCCGTCATCGGCAATTTTGTCAGCGATTTTGCCACTTCCTCGTGGATTCCCATCCTTTAAAATAGATGAAAATACAGATGTGACACATTATTTGTAAATGTTCTAAAAACATCGAACATCAACATAGTTGTATATGTTCATACCTGCGAACTCCATTTCCAATCCCGACCTCTCACTACAACAGTGCCGACAACCATAATATTTACCATATTTTCTGCTATAGTGGAAAAAAAACGACTAATATTGTTAGTGATAAAATGGATTGAAACGACGATAGCTGATATTATCATATAATTAGGAAGTTTTTACAGGAGCAGGTTATCCGTCACTATTTACAAATAGCTAACAATCGATTACATAACTTTTAACTCATGAGGTGTGTCTGTACTACAAAAACTAAGAACACTCGCAGTTTAAACTAGAAAGTGGGTCATTTTCAGAGCCTATGCATCAAATTGGTAGCACATTACCGTGCGCAATCCGCGCGAAAATATCCCCATGGCAATGTCAATGACAACAATTGCGTAGTAATTGTCATGTTACACAATTTAAAAGTTTTGCATAATCATTTCATTTACTCGGCAGTTAACTGTAAAACTCGTAATGTAGATTCAAATTCAAATGAGAAGTTGTAATTGTTGTATCAGGAGGCTGATTACTGATTTCGAAATTTTTAAATGTGATTTAAATGTTTATAAATTAGCCGCAATCCATTCTATAGGTAATCCGAAAACAGTATCCCGAACTGCAGTGATGATATTATATATTTCAAATATTATGTCTTCGAGTCATTAGTATCAAGTATTTATATGAGATCTATGCTCAACGTAAATCTGTAGACTGCGCAAAAAAGACTCGGGGATAATGGACATTATCAAAACTTCTTCTACAGAGGGTCTCCTGGGATGAATATTTTATATATTTTCATAAATAAAACGCTCACTGCGCCGTTTCTAAACGTTCTCAATGCGCTTTTCAAATGTTAAATTTATCAATTTGACATCAATATAATTTTAAATTAAAAAAACTCCCTCCACCAATCTACACGACGCAATTAGCCACTGTAAGCACTGTACAAGTACTTACGCGATACTACATTAATTGTATATGGAGATCCAGGAATCTGCAATTCACCAACACAGATAACAAGATCAACTTTTCCAGCAGGTTGCCCAGGAAACGTAACAGTGTGAATGTCATTTCCTTTAGTGTTATTTTGGTTCCATCTGGTTTAACCAATCAGGCATTCACGTTGAAATCGGGAGAAATCAGCTCAGAATTGTTAATGTTTCTTAGTTGTACTATCAGGGGGAAATTCTCTTCCCCTCGGGGTTCTCCACACGCGTCAGGGGGGGAAACTCGTCTCGTCTCTATATCTCGTCCCCTTGAGGTACGGGATCGGGAAAGTCACTTTAACTTTACAGTCAAATAAGACACACACAACGAAATACGTTTCAACTCTCGTCTTAGTCGATCTTTTGGAGCACTCTATAAGACACAGCGCCCTGGGGAAAAGTCCCCAAGACTCTCTTAGACTGCGTCAACACTCGCCCCAAGGCTCTCCAGGCCTGCCTTAGACTGCGTCTATCGTGTTCTGCTCCCCAAGACCAACGCAAACTCTCTTTATTCATTTTCAAAACTCTAACCAATTACAAAGCAGTAAAAAGACTCTAGGGCGTAACCTTCAATCATAAAGCCAATCACACTAAGTACTGAATACGTCATATCTTTTGATTAATCGTTCACTACATTAATAACTATGGAATACCAACTGTCAGAATCGCGACGGTTATCTGGTAATTAGTTCCAAATCACTGAGCCAAGTTCCGTCCAAAACTTCAAATAGGCCTGAACGATGACAGACATAACACAGCAATTCGCTAATAATCAGCTAATTAAGTCGGTTAACAGATACGCGAAAACAAATTCATGACACATCCCTTCACCCAAACTGAGATTGTGCCTCCGGGCATAACACGTTCATAAATCAAAGATACCGTCAGCCACTCATCGTCATAGGGTTAAATACAATACTAATAAAAGGTATAAATCAAAAAGAGTAAAACACACTAATTAAGTACAATGATTATAAAGTCTAAATACAATGGTTATAAAGTCACAAATATCAACGGTTATAAATCAAAAAAACAAGGGAAAGGCTACCAATCGACTCACTTTTCTCAAACAGGTCGCCGAGGGAAACCCTTCGCTGCACTGTCTCCGCTACTAAGGTTACAAACTCTATATCAAAAGGTCAAAAAAACTAAGGCGTGGCGGTGTAACCATGCGATCAGCCAATCGCTGCAGTCGACAACATGATCACGTGATTACCAGGGATGCGTCTCTCGGTTAAAGCATTGCAAAGCGGTAACGAATAAACAAGCTATTAATCAAACTCCTGTCATATACGCTTATAAACTTCAACTGAACTCACAAGTCGTTAATCTAAACAAAAGTCATACGGCGTGGAAACAGAATGCAAAGACAAATTCGCTTTCATAATACATTACTCCTCTGGCAATTAAGACGGGAAATGCTAAAACGATAGAAACTACTGAATTACATAAACCTGTCAATCATGAACAAAAGCTTGCATTATCAAACAATACATATATAAGCGCACCAAACTCTCATCCCTAAAAGACATCAAAAAACGTTACAAAGGTGCTATCAACTCAAAAAGCATCAGAAGTATTCCGGAAAACAACACATAAACAAAAACAACTCTTAAAACGTCGATATCTCTGTACTCGACAAATCTCAAAACTCTGAAAAATAACACGTGGGGGCATCATTCCTCCCATCATATTCCGTACTCATGAACTCATTAAAACACTATAAACTTCACAAAACTCAAAACATTGTGTTGCAAATACTTGTCCACTGAGGCGCGCTTAAATCGTTATAAAGGACCTCACACGTCACTAAATATCAGTTCAAAACAAAGATCTGGGCGCCTACATACATACAATTCGACATCACAAAAAAAAAGTAAGAAAAAAAGATAGAAAAAGCAAACAATACATTACATTACTGAGCAATAATGTTAGGATTCTGGAAAAGAGTTCAACGTCTTGAGTTATACAGTGTCAGTTACAGTGTCCAACCAGCGGTTCTCTAAGCAATACACAAATAGCTAAAGTTCTAATCAAAGTCTATAAGCGTCTCTTCTCTTGTCATCGCGTTAGTCAGGGGTCGTTCTTTATCATCTTCTTGTCTTTAATGTCGCTCAATTCTTAATTATACAGTCCTATACGATACTCGTCCTTCGTAAGGGGTTCAGAAGTCTTCATCTCTTCAGCGTTGTACATCGGTGCCATACTGGTAAAGTCGTGAGTCGTCAAGTGCGGTTTCGTCTCTGCCATCGAGCCAGTTAGTTCAGTTCACAAGAAAGACACATCTTCGCCAATTCACTTTTCTTTACAGGATGTCAATGTGTGTTAAACACCTGCCCGGGTTCTCCACCACGTATCAGGGGGAAATTCTCTTCCCTCGGGGTTCTCCACACGCGTCAGGGGGGAAACTCGTCTCGTCTCTATATCTCGTCCCCTTGAGATACGGGATCGGGAAAGTCACTTTAACTTTACAGTCAAATAAGACACACACAACGAAATACGTTTCAACTCTCGTCTTAGTCGATCTTTTGGAGCACTCTATAAGACACAGCACCCTGGGGAAAAGTCCCCAAGACTCTCTTAGACTGCGTCAACACTCGCCCCAAGGCTCTCCAGGCCTGCCTTAGACTGTGTCTATCGTGTTCTGCTCCCCAAGACCAACTCAAACTCTCTTTATTCATTTTCAAAACTCTAACCAATTACAAAGCAGTAAAAAGACTCTAGGGCATAACCTTCAATCATAAAGCCAATCACACTAAGTACTGAATACGTCATATCTTTTGATTAATCGTTCACTGCATTAATAACTATGGAATACCAACTGTCAGAATCGCGACGGTTATCTGGTAATTAGTTCCAAATCACTGAGCCAAGTTCCGTCCAAAACTTCAAATAGGCCTGAACGATGACAGACATAACACAGCAATTCGCTAATAATTAGCTAATTAAGTCGGTTAACAGATACGCGAAAACAAATTCATGACAGTACATCGACATTGTAACCGTTACCTACGAGGATAACTTTGGGTATTTTCGACCTGGTTGTCATTGAAATATCCAGGAGGGAAACAACTCCGATGTTGTTTGGATTAGTGAGTGTCTGCTCATTTGGTTGGAATTTAGATAAAGATACTTTACTTTCATATTTTGCATCAGTTTTGAGCAATTCAGAAATCCTGTTGAATGCTTTCTCAAATTCAGACACTACTTCACCAGAGTCACCATAGTTAGTCAGTACATCAATACAAATATGGGTGCTTGCAACACTCTTCTCCAGCATTTCGTATCTGTCACATTCACATTGGATTTTCTTCTCTAAAACATCGCGTTCCCTTTTTAAGGTGTTTATTATCTCCTCGCGTTCAGATTTTATCTTATCGATGATCTGCTCAGCATGATTCTCGACTCTCTCAATTTCACGTTCATAATGTTCCTGCGACGTTATCAGTTCATCTGTGACCTTTTTCAATGATGATTTTTACTCCATTTCTTTTACTGCAAGCTGCTCCATTGACTCTGCCAACTCAGCAGAAAAATTGTCAGCCACGTCTTTGAGATAGGCATGCTTGTGTTCCGGTACTCTGTGTTCTATTATTGTACACTCATGACATACGGGCACAGAACACGTCTCACAATAGCATTTCAAGGCACAGTCTTCGTGGCCGGCAATGCCACATGTTCTAGGATGACGATAGCGAGCAGCTTGTTCGATATTCGCCGACTTAAACTCGTCTGCCGCGATTACGCAGTGGTGCTTGGTTGACCTAATTTTGGCATGCATTTTCACACAAATTCGACAAATGTTCAAAGCACAGTCAACGCACCTGTGAGTGGAGTTGTTTTCTTCACATCCATCGCAAGTAAATTCACTGGCCGAATGATTGGCTGTACTTATAACGCCAATGAGACCGTTTAATAAACAGTTTGTGCCGAGTCTGGCAATGTCACAGTTGCTTTTAACGCCGATAAATGTTCGGCATTCAGGGCACGTTAGTTGACCTGTCTTCTCCACGATATTGTTCAGGCAACCCTCGCAGAAAGAGTGTAGGCAAGGAAGTGTTTTGGCGTGTTTGAAGTATTCAAGACAAACACTGCAGGTTAAGAACTCTTTACCAATCTTCTCAAAGGAATTCGGGTTTTGCAGCCATGTTTTCAAACACGGAAGCATTGGCAGCTAAAGTTCAAAGCGCAAAGATCGTTTTGCTGACGCTTTAGTTCTGGCTGAGTTATTAATAGAGCTATTTTAACGCCAGAGGGCCTCGTTCAAGCAAACCTAAGACAAACATTTGTTTAAGGTGGTCCGTTGACAAGGGTTTGCTCAAACGTGTAGCATAGGAATTGTTTCGTTTCAAATCAATTTTCGCTTTCAAGTTTCATTTTCATTTTCAAAATTATTTCCGTTTTAAAATTCACTTCTGTTATAAAATCCATTTTCGTTTTTAAATCTTTTTTTCTTTTTTCATACCCATTTTTTAAAAATTCATTTTCTTTTTCAAATTGATTTTCATTTTAAATCCATTTCCGTTGTCAGTTTTTATGTTCATTTTCATATCCGTTTTCGTTTTAAGATCCATTTCAATTTTCATATCCATTTTCACTTTAAATCCATTTCTATTCTCAGTTTTAGTCTTCATTTTAAAATCTATTTCCATTTTTAAATTACTTTTCAAATAGATTTTCGTCTCGTTGACCTGTGACACAAGTGACGTGATCGGTCTTACTGACATTCATCAGAATCAATGTCCAAAGCAATTTCCAGGTGGTTGAAACTTAACATCAATAACTTGTGCATTTACCAATTACACTACAACAAGGCTGCTGGTTCACATGTCCAGTCACACAATCCACAGTCAGCTGGCGCACACCTGATATAATAAAATACATGCGATATTTACTATATGAGGGCCGCCATCTTGAATGACGCATAAAACTAAATAAGAGACAAGTTTTTCAGATTCCTACAAATCAGGACAAAAATACCAATCTTTCACAAAATTACGGTCCGTTTGGGTTATATTAAGCCAACCGATACAACATTCGGCCAAATTCGTCGTTTTTGTGTGGAAAATTCCCTTGCATAAGAACACCTAATTACACGAAGAACCTAGAACACTTTCCTGGGGTATTTGAAACTAAAAATTGGCATTCCAGCCAGCAGCCAATCAGCGACGGCCTTACACTTAGATGACAATTTCAGTTTTAAATACCCCAGCTTATATAGTAAATATCGATTTATTTTATTATACCAGGTGTGCGCCAGCTGACTGTGCCACAATCATACTACAAACTCATAATATGATCATAAATTTGTAATATATATTGTTTGTGTGTGTGTAAATGTTAAATAATAAGAATAAAGAATTCCCGTCAGACGCGATGCAATTCTATTTGTGCATACCTACAAACGATGCACGCGCAAACGCGGGAACCGGGAATTGATATTTTATTGTTATTTTATTTATTTTCACATAAGAAAGACAATTTGACTTACCAGTCTACATTTAAATTTGATACAACATGAGAATAGTCGCTTATATCTTACAATTCAACATTGAAGATGAGATTCTTTTAGTGTCTTATGCATATTTAGTGTAGGTAACACCACGAGGTGGTGGGGTCTTGTGAGTACGTAACAATTCCCTTATGTTCCGTGTTGTTAGTTACTTAAACGTAGGCTTTTTAATATCATTTTAAATTAAAAATAGAATTAATATAATCCTTCAAAATATAACACTAATGTACTTTTACTAACACATGAACTGGAGCGAGCCTGTAGTATTACTGACGTAAGCGAACAACATATCACGCGCATCTGCAAATATGAACAATAAGGTGAACGAACATTTGGGACCAGGTGTAATTATCAGACGACGCATTGTTTTTACTGCTAACCCTTCAAAACAAGAGTTGTACTGGAGTCGTGATCGGCATTGCAAGGAATTCATTAGGAAACACAGAATTCATTTGGTCTGATCTGTCCACACTTGAAGGAGATGATTTTAAACAATGGGCGAGAAATCAACCAAGTACATCTCTGGTGAGCATATATATTGATTAAAACATCAGATTACGTAGTAAACTAGCTGGATGTATTACTTCATGCGTACTCTATTCATATGATGGTTGTGGAAGTACAACCATAAATCTATCAATTAAAGTGTAACACGTGTTTTATATCCTCCGAGACAACGTGAGATGGAATGTTCTCTCTTGAAACAACACAACTCAATTCATTTGAATTGTGATTGTTGTCACACGTATTATTAGCGTTGACTAGGTAACCGAGTGTACTATTATGCAGTATTTAAGTGATTTACGAAGTGCTGTTTTATTACCGGTTTATTAACCGAGTGTGGATCACTTTTTGGGTTAGTATTTATGTGGAAACTGGTTGCCATGGTGTTTGCCCGATGCCATGGTGTGTGGCTTATTTTGGTCTGTTAGAATTTACCGTGTACAGGAGCGAGACACGGGTTGGGGATGTCTTTCCTAAATTTGGAGTTTTTTATGCTAATTGAGAGTGACCGACCTTTGATCTAGAGTGGCGAGTTGTCGGATTGGTTGAAGGAACGCGCTAAGGAGGAGGACAGGAAAATGGCCGGACAATCTGAACTTGGTTACAGTGAGCGGAGTGAAAATTCATCTAAATCAGGCGAATAACTGCATTGATTCCTGACTGAACACTTGTGGCAGAGAAGGGGAATCAACCGAGTCGTCGCTGGAGTCAGCTGTGAGACTGAGGGAGTCTTGGATCCTGTGAAACGAACTTTCCATGAATGAAAGACGTTGCGCTCCCAGAAAGCACGAGGCTGACGCTGTAACCCCGATTGCCTGCTGTTGTGTGGTGAACTTGGGACATCGATGAGTGATCAAGACAGCGTGGGATTTGCTGGTAAGCGAGCAAGTCGAGAGAAGACTCTGAGGTAAACCGTCTGGTTCATGTGTGATAGGCCGACTTCGCCATAACCGAGTACTACATTTGTCACGATAATAAACTGTAGTGATACTCAGGTCGACGACGAGTCGGATGTAATGTAGTGACCGTTTATTAGCGAGCTCGAAATCACTCTCTCCCTGGGTTATTTCCCCCACCGCTCCTGTTTCGGTTTCCCTGGGTTATTTATTGTTTCAATGTTGTTGTGCTGAGATATTGTCCGTGTCGGATCTTGAGTTGCAAGCATTACATTTTGGATTTGTGGTTTGTTTGCCGCCAAAATTGTATTCGCCAGCGCGCGAATTTTGGACACTTGCTCAAGTTGAACGGAAAATATGTCAACAACATGGTTGCTGGTTTCCACTGATTTAGTTTAATGTGTATGAGCTTTCACATTTATTGACTTTTGTTGAACTTGTGACTTGTTATTTTTCTGTGCGAGTTTTGTGGCATGTGTTATTGCGATTAATAAATATTGTGACGTCATTAAGACTATTGCCATATAAGGAGTTGCACGCACTTGGTGGCTGATCGAGACTGTACTGGTGCAGAGCATGGTACTGGCTGATAGTTTGTACTGTGACATTTGTAAAGAGTCATTTGATTACTTGTTTTCACCGAACTGTAGAGATACTTTTTTGTGCATTGAGTGCTGTTTCAGCCACAACTGTGTAATAGTAGCTGTGATTTATGATTAATGTTGCTGCTGATGTATTGCAGTTTACTGATCTTGCATTGCATGACTGCTAGTTGTTTGATAATATACCGTTTGTTGTTTGGAATTATTAAGGTCTCATTATTTGTGCTAGCGTGTTTGTGGGTACGGTTAGCGCTGGTTCGACACAATACTTATCCATTGCCCTTGATTTGGATTGAGAGGACCGTTCTCTGGGGACTGTGTGTGCTGGCCCCCTTTTATACAGTGAGGAAAAATTTATGCTCCCCCTTCGTCCACTTCGGATCCGAAATATTGGTCCGATAGCCTGTTTGTGTTTTGTTGCCTGGCGACAAGTGGATGAGGGCGGGACATTGGCGCCCTACAACGTGGGGCTTTTGTGTTTATAGAACACTTTTTGGTGTACCAGCTGTACCCTTTGATGAGACCAGTAGATTGCCCTTGTGACTTTTTTGCCCTTTTTTGGACATTTCAGACGTTTTGGCCTTTTTTTGCGCGCTTAGAAATTCTTTCTCTTGTTGTCTGATGTTGTATTTGTCCAGTGTTGCATGCTTTGCGTGTGAGTTGAATTTTGTATTATTGTCTGGCAATTGTGATCAGAGTATTGAAGTTTGCCAGCATTTGAGTCATTGTCGAGACGTATCTGTGGTACATGTGCAGGAGTATTAACGTAATTGAAGGTGACTACATTCTCATACACAGTGAGATATGGAAATGCGTACAGGGGCTGCTGTTTCCGGTGAGACTGGTGATTCACCCAGTGTGGCAAATACTGGGACACCTACCCATGGTGCCCTGGATCTCAGTCAAGGTAGGGGAGTAGCAGTGAGGGGTCGCATTTTTCCTGTGTCAGCGCCAGTAGGGCGACCCCAGATGTTGGGTAGGGGTCGTGGCGTATTGCCATTGGATTTTGGTCGGGACTCCCTTCCCAGTGGCCGTGGTGAGCACCGACATGTTGGAGGTCCTATGGAGAATCATACTGTGAGACATAACAATGAAAGCATATACCGACAGCAAGGTGGTGTACCTGTAGGATTAAGTGATCAAGGTGAGTGTGGACAGAACGTTGATTTGGAATTTAGTTCCCCTGAAGGACGTTCCCGCTCAGGTATGTTACACACACTGCGCGTGCCTACATATCTGTCAGCGCGACCAAAACTGTCCACATTTTCGGGAGACAGTTCGCGCGCTAAATCGGATGCCGACTTTGAAACATGGTCGCAGGAAGTGCTTGCATACAGTGATTCTGGAATCGAACCGCCGTCGGTCATTATCCAGACTGTTAGATCTATGTTGAGGGGCACTGCAAATAAACTCGTGATAGGAATGCGGCCGGACGCTTCAGTTGATGATATATTAAGAATCCGCTTTGGAGAAGTGGAATCTGGTCGCGTTTTGCTCAACAGATTTTTCGCTGACAGTGGGCCACGGTACGAGGTTTTACCCAGAATTCAACACGTTCTGTACCAACGCATATTGCTATGCGCAGAACTGAAATTCTGGCATCGTTCTGCGCAAAAACCGTTTTTAGCGCTTGAGTTGTTTCCGGGTTAGCCTTCCATGTGCTTATCGTGCGATTTATTGTAACAATATCACATTTTCTGGACGTATTCCTACACAATCATGCTAAGAGTATCCAAAAGAGTCAAGCAGGCAAGTTTAGCCGCAAAATTACGTGGGAAATTGGCTTCAACTGCTCACTCGATCGCCGATGTTGTCCGTCGGCACACAAGGTCGTTCGCTTTCTGATCTTTCTTCCGAGACTTTGACTCGAATATTCGGGTTTTGTTGCTTTTTTAATGACAGTGATGACTATATATCACAGTTCGAGAAAGTTAAAACGATGTGCTCACTTCGAATGGTTTGTAGGCGATTTTATGCTATCGCGTCGAATGATTTGTTCGTTATGGGAATGACGGCAAGCTCTATTGCCAGCCGTGCTTTTCACAGATTTAAGCTGATGAAGGCGAGATCGCTCGTTGCTAATGAAATAGGGCAACTTTCCGATTTGATCATTCAAAAAGGGCCATCTCAAGTAAGACAAGTGGTGAGAAATTTGCTGGAAAATTTAAAGGGTCACGAATGGGATGATTCAAAGAAATATTTGGAAGTCTCTCTTGCAGTTCTATTTAGCACGAAAAGATCAGCAATTTCTAAGAAAGCCACTGGGAGTCGAGCCTACATCAGTAAAATCTTAAATCAGCACCAGGCAGTAGGTGAAAAGTTGTCTGGATTTGATGAGAGTGCCCTTTGGCAATTACGATTAAATAAAGATAAAACATTTGCCAAATCAGTATTATCTGTATCATTTTTCAAGGAAGCCATTACATCAGATATTCTGCCTCCTTCTGTTAAATTGGCTTTATTTGCAGCACCATCTTCCCAGAAATTAGATCAGACTACAAATGACACTAAATTATGGAATGATTCTGAAGCAGAACACATATTTATCCATCTAGGGGGCGGTCTATCTGAATCTGACAATGATGGTTTAGAGAAATCTCTGAGAACACAAGAAAATGTTTCAAGAATTCTCAAATTAACCACTTTGTGAAATAATTTGAAATGGTGTCAGAAACTGCCTCTCAAAATAAAAAGGGCTGGTTTGTTCATGATATTGAAGGCCTGGTTTGGAGAAGTGTCCTCAACATATTGACTGAAAAGAAATTGGATTATGACCTTGATGATGAAAATGAGAGACAGAAGTTAGAAATAGTTGTAGGTGAGGGTGGCCACACTTTCCAAGATTTCAAGGGAGTGTCCCAAAATTTCAAAGTATTTGCCATCAGTGGTGCTATACGTCTGATAAAATATAATGGTAATGAAGTATGGAGAAATCCAAATCCAGTCTTCTGATGCAAGCCGCATTCCATTTGCCATTATAAATGCCCCAGAGAGTGATGCACTGATAGAAGTTGATATTCTTCCTGTTCTGGCATGCACTGAAAAATTTGCCCAACATGGTATAAAGGGGATGAAATACTGTAGAAAACTGGAACGAGATGAAAAGTATAAAAGTTTGGTCTTGCAGAGAAAGAATACCAGTTTTTTCTGCAATTTATGTTTGGCTACAGTTCATAAATGTCACAATCCAAATCATGAATGGGATATGTCTATCACTCTTGCGGATATGAATTCATGGGCAGAAGAAAAAAGTAATGGTCAGAGTAATCATCCTCTTATAAAGTATGACCCCATAAATGAATACACTATGGATCACCTTCATGCTAAATTGAGAAACGTGGGTAAACGAATTGACAAGCTCTTCAACGAGGCTCAAAAGATCGACCAACAACTGGAATTTATACAAAAGTTTGCAAAGTTATCTGAAGATCAAAAACATGATGTGAAGCAATATGAAACAAAACTGGTCGACCAATTTGATACCAAGGTTGAAATTAATGAAGCAAATCATTCAGCAAAGTTACTTCAAGTTACTAACAAGGATGATCTTAACAAACTTGATAAGAAACTTGAAGCAGCTTCACTAGCATTTGAAATTAAATACACTGAACACATTGAAGTGAATTTGTTGGATTCTGCTGAATCACATTTTCAAATTTTATTTGGCACACACAAGGAATACAAAACACTATGTGCATCACATCTCCATGTTGTATATAAAATCAAGCCAGGTATCACTCGTCACATGCAAACTGTCCATGGTAAGTTCAGCACAAAAGATCTGAAACAAAACACAAGATGCATTACTAATCTCAATATTTACTATCAAAAATCTGTCATAATAATAAATTATTATTTACACTTGGTAAAACTATTCCAAAGTCAGCCTAAATTGTCAAATTTGTAATGACACTATTTTCTATGAAGTCTTTGACTGTAAAAAATGGGGCATGTGGAGGGGGCCTGGCACATTTTCTTTGAAAATCATTTGTTATTAAACTAATCTCAATATTTAATATAAAAAAATCTGTCATAATAATAAATTATTATTTACACTTGGTAAAACTATTCTAAAGTCAGCCTAAATTGTCAAATTTGTAATGACACTATTTTCTAGGTATTAATTCTTCAACTTCAAACACATCAATGTGTGTCACGTTAACTGGAGAAATGGGGCAAGTGGAGGGGGCGTGGCACATTTTTTTTGAAAATCATTTGTTATTAACTATATTTAGTATATTCTCACTTTAATATTACATAATTTATTATGAATAATATGTCAGAAAATAATAGAGAGAAACGAATGAAATGCATTGGTATCAAAAACAGATACATGGAAAATGTTCATTTTATCCCTATACCCATAGTATCTCAATAGTGTATATATTATCTCAATAGTGAATATATGGTATGCAAATTAATGACAAAATACATTATGACACTTTATTCACTACTCCTATGAGGGACATAACGTGTATATGGTCGATCTACATATCGTTGTAAAGCTCTCGAAATCCCCAACAAAATTACGTTTTTCATTTTCACGACCAGCATTATTGCAACAAAAAAGGCGCCAACAATTGAAGAAATCGAACGTTATTTTCTAAAAATTGCTTTTTTTGTGTGTAAAACGTAAAAAAAAGGACTTACCGAACGTAACTTTGTGAGCCGCCATGTTGACAATCCATAGGAGGCACTCTCGCGGTAATTCTAACATAACAGTGAGAGGAGTAGGCCAAAAACCACAAAAAATGCAGTAATTTCGCATAATCAATTATAGTCTATAACTATTTATTGAAATGGTTAAAACGATCCGGGTAAAAAACTTTAAATACATCAAAAAAATGAGAATTCCAGTATCAAGTTGGGAATGAGGCTGGTGGGTCAATTGAGGTCATAGAATGGTAATAGCGTGTATGCTAGTTTTTCTTTCAATTTGAAATTGCGCCCTCGTGCGGAGATAAAGTGTATATTGGATGGTACAAAACGCATTGAACTCTGGGATATTACATTTGCCGTGTGGGCAGCGAGAAAACGAGACTGTTGGTGATTTTGCCACGCGTATTGAGCTAGCGTTAGAAGCTGTAAGACGTCGTGGTGGTATACGATCAGAGGAAATGGACGAACTTCTAGCCAATCATTTCTGGGATGGATTGAACGATGATAGAGTATGTGAAATAGCGCGCCACCAGCATTGGGATAGCATGCCGTTCGATCAGCAGCTGTCAGTCGTACGCAATGCGGACCAGGAAGTCCATGATCGGGCTGCCCGCAAAGACAAACTCAGGGTTAACTCAGAGACAAAGAAGACACCAGCTGCACGTGCTCATGTGACTGTAGTGTCTGATCAGGAGAGTAATTGTAATGAAGTGTTGGCTGCACCGGTACATGTGCAGAAGCAGTGGACACCAGAAGATCTTTTGCCTACCTTGCAGAAGGCAATAACGCAGACAATGAAGCTCCAGCTAGATTCTGTTGCTGATCGCATGGACAGACTAGAGTCTAGACTGGACAAGTCTGAGAAGGCTCCCGTGCAGCCGAGTGCAACACCAGCGCCCTCAGCATCCTTGGCTACTGGTAAGCCTCGTGGATGTTTCAATTGTGGTGATGAAGGGCATAGGTTTCGTAGGTGTCCACTGCGTCGTGAACGAGACACCAGTAGAATGATCTGTTATCGGTGTGACAAACCAGGACACCCTGCCAGAGAGTGTCCAGACAGAAAGAAGGTCAACCAAGACATGACTGGAAAGAGTAATCAGGATACACAGTCGCAGCGGCATGTTGGGTACACTCGTAAATCTGGGAGAAAGAATCAGTCATCTCCGAAAAAAGGTGATGGTAAACATGGTAACCACGTTCTCATGATGCAGTCACCTGTGCTGGACAGAGTGGTAGGATCAGCATGCGAGGCTACTGTGATGGTGAATGGAATTAAAGCAAGATGTCTATTTGATACAGGATCTCAGATAACTACAGTCAGTGAATGGTACTATGGAGAGCACCTAAGTGAGATTCCTATTGAACCCCTTGAGGAGGACCTCTCAGTTCGTGGAGTAGGTGGCCAAGTTGTTCCGTTTTTGGGGTACCTAGTAGTTAGCATCACATTGCCTGCTGATCTATTTGGTGAGAAGGAAGAGTATGATGTACATATATTGGTTGTCCCTGATACACGCTATAGTTCTGTGGTGCCAGTCACAATTGGCACAAACCTACTGGACATGTCTGCAAATGTGAAGCAGAGCTTGTTGACCAGAAAATGTGTGCAGAGCAACTGCATGTCTGCAACTGGTAGACGTGTGATTAAGCATTTGAGTGACCGCCATAAGTTTATTGGTAGTACTGGTCACTTGGGCATGGTCAAGGCAGCAATTGACAGACCTCTTGCCATCCGACCAGAGCAGGATGCCTTCATTATGGGTGACTTGCCAAAGGGCCCTGATGGTGACAAGTATGTGGTTATGGTGGAGCCGATAATCAATATGAGAATGCAAGTGACTGCTGTGCCATCAGTCACGGTGTTGGAGTGTAATGCGTCTAATTCCAGGCTGCCAGTTCATGTGTTTAACACTACTAACAAGAATGTGTATATCAGACCTGGTAGCGCTGTTGGAGAAGTGACATTTGTGACCCGTGTGCAGAGTGCTACAATGGTCAAAGAAGAGACTGAGAGAGGTGAGCACAATGACAGAGATCCAAGTGTTGTCATCAAGGGTGTGAAGTTCAATCTTTTGGAATCTCCCATTGGTGGATCACAGATCAAAATGGTGCATCGTTTCTTTCAGCGTAACATTGATGCCTTCTCCTTGCATGATAATGACCTTGGGCATTGTGACCTTGTGCAGCATCGCATAAGACTTAATGATGAAACACCAAGCCGTGAGCGTCACCGCAGAGTACCTCCTGCCAAATATGCAGAGTTGCGAGAGATCATCAAGGGCATGTTGGATAGTGGTGTGATACGTGAGTCTGACAGCCCATGGGCGGCACCAGTGGTCATGGTCACAAAGCGCGATGGAACCACAAGGCTGTGTATTGATTACAGACGACTAAATGCCAAGACTGTCCGTGATGCTTATGCCATTCCTCGCATCAAGGAGAGTCTGGAGGCCTTGAAGGATGCAGAGTGGTTTAGTACAATTGACCTTAAGAGTGGCTATTGGAAAGTGGCCATGAGTGAACATGATGTTTCGAAAACAGCATTTGTAACGCCTGTCGGGCATTTTGAGTGTCTCCGTCTCCCAATGGGGCTTTGCAACAGTGCAAGCTCATTTCAAAGAGCCATGGAGAAGTGCCTGGGCAAATTAGTAACCAGTCGTGTATTGTTTACCAGGATGATGTGATCGTGTACTCCAAGACATTGAGCGACCATATCAGACACCTGGGTGAGGTGTTGAGGCGACTAAAGAGTGCAGACTTGAAGGTTAAAGCCAAGAAGTGTGAATTTTTCCGCCAGAAAGTTCACTTTTTGGGTCATATCGTGTCAAAGGAAGGAGTTCGCACAGACCCAGTTAAGACTGAGGCGCTGCGTAACTGGCCCATACCTCGCAATGGGAGGGAGGTGAAGACATTCCTGGGGATGGCAAGCTATTATCGTCGTTATGTGGAAGGGTTCTCGAAAATTGCGAAGAATGTGAAGAATGATCTTACCGTGGGATTGTATCAACATGCTCATGGCAAGAAGAGAAAACGACAGAACCCTCCTGAGTTTGCATGGACACAGAAGTGCCAACATGCTTTCGACTTACTGATTGAGAAGCTGACAAACCCACCAGTGTTGGCCTACCCGGATTATGACCTTGAGTTTGAATTGCATACTGATGCAAGCCTTATTGGACTTGGGGCTGCACTTTATCAAGACCAAGGCAATGGTAACCGAGTGGTGGCATATGCAAGTAGAGGCTTTTCTAAGAGCGAGAGGAATTATCCTGCCTTCAAGCTTGAGTTCCTCGCATTGAAGTGGGCAGTTGTTGTCAAGTTCGGAGATATGCTACTGGGCAGAAAATTCAAGGTGGTTACTGACTGCAACCCATTACGGTATGTGATCAGCACACCGAAATTGGACGCAACGGGACATAGATGGCTATCAAAGCTAGCTGACTATGATTTCAGTATTGAGTATAGGCCAGGAAAGCAAAACAGGGATGCAGATGCTCTTTCTCGTAAGCCTGTCCAGGGATATAGCACAGATAGTGTTGGTTCGCTGCAATGGTTGAAATGGTTGCCTCCGGAGGAACAAGTGCGAGTCAAGATGGACAAGCCAGTGGTGCAGGCACTGTGCCAGTACCACTTGGCACCTTTGGTTCCTGGACTGGAGATGGTGGGTGCGATGGCGAGCACAGCCCTTATTCCTGATGTGCGTTCAGTGGCACCAACATCATTGACATCTGTATCACGAGAGGATTGGAGGCGCTTGCAACAGAAGGATTCGACTGTTGGGAAAGTGTTGGACTACTTTGAGAGAGGCAGTTTACCTGACAAGGCAGAACGTAAAACACTGCCAGCAGAGGTGAAGGTTGCCTTACAGGAATGGAAAAAGTTTCGGTTATGCCGAGGAGTCCTGTACCATCAGCGCATGGATAACAATGGTGAGAGAGTGTTGCAGAGTCCTGTACCATCAGCGCATGGATAACAATGGTGAGAGAGTGTTGCAGCTGTTCCTCCCCAAGAAATTCAGAGTAACAGCCATGGAGGCCTTGCACAATGATGTCGGCCATCTTGGACAGGATAGAAGCTTGGACTTGATGAGATCTGGCTTCTATTGGCCTGGCATGACTGAGATGGTGGTTGAGTGGATTAAATCATGTGAACGCTGTACACGCAGAAAGATGACAGCTGAAGGTAGAGCCCCAGTTCCATTGGTGAGTATCAAGACGACAAGGCCTCTGGAATTGGTCTGCATGGACTACTTGTCTATTGAACCATCAAAGGGAGGATGTAGGGATGTACTTGTGATAACAGACCATTTCACAAAGTACGCCATAGCTGTTCCTACTCGTAACCAGACTGCTAAGGTAACTGCGGATGCATTGATGGAGCAGTTTGTGCAGCACATTGGTTTCCCTGAGCGCCTACATTCTGATCAGGGCCGAAACTTCGAGAGTGCTGTGATCAGGCACCTGTGTGATGCCATGGAAGTTGTGAAGTCTCGGAGCACCCCATACCATGCCCAGGGCTGTGGGATCACGGAGCGATTTAATCAGACATTACTTGGTATGTTGGGAACGCTGTCCATCTCTGACAAGCAGAACTGGAAACAGCATGTTAGTGCAGTGACTCATGCGTATAATTGCACGAAGCATGATGTGACTGGTTACACCCCGTATTTCCTCATGCATGGGCACCATCCTCGTTTGCCTGTGGACATATACTTGGGCTTGGTCACTGAGAATGAACAGGCAGGAGACATGGATGAGTATGTGAGAAACTGGCAGCGCAGTCTTGATGAGGCTTACCAAATTGTATCACTTCGCATGGACAAAAAGAGCCTCATCAGCAAGTCGTACTATGATAGGAAGGCCAGGCAGTCTGAACTCTCGCCTGGAGACCGTGTATTAGTGCGCAATGTCAAGGTGCGTGGCAAGCACAAGCTCGCTGACCAATGGGAGAAGGATCCATATGTCATTGTCAGGCAGGATGATCGTGGTATACCAGTTTATGTAGTTAAGCCTGAGAGGGGTGGTAAGGTACGGAACCTGCATCGTAACTTGTTGTTACCGTTTCATGCACTGCCAAGGCCCAGAGAAGCCCGCCCAATGAGAAGAGAACTGGTCAAACCAGTCAAAAGGGTGAGGAAGCCAAGGACCAGAGCGTTGCAACGAACTACACAGGCATCATCGGAAGCTGACTGTGACACTGAAGGCACAGATACAGACTCTGACCGTGGGTACATTGTTACTTACCCGCATGAGCAATGTGCTGAGAAGCGTCTACCTCTTGATGTTGCTGCTCATGCAACCCCTGAACCAATGTCGGTGGGGAGTGATGGTCCTGAGTTAAGAACCAGTGAGGAGGGCCCAGAACTGCTATTGCATGTAGACCCTGATGTCACTGTATCCTCAGAGGTGGAAATGGATCACGAGTTGGAGGTGAATGCAGAAGTGGTGCCAGATGACACAGAAGCTGTCATAGAGACGGCAGCAGAGCCTGGTGAAGGAGCGATTGTCGCGTCTGAGACTGATTGTGTTGTCCAAGCAACCAGGTCAGACTCTGATGGTCGCCGCTACCCTTTGAGAGACAGAAAGCCTTGTTTGCGATATGGATTTGACTGTTCGCACACTCTAGTTAGGTCCGGCATCAATCCTGGTGCGCCAGCTTTTGTGCCTGTTAGATGGGACAAGGCGATCATTGGAGCAGGAGGTGATTGTTCACAATCCTGCTATTAGATGTTTGTGTAACCTTTCTTCGTTGGTTGCCTGTACACCCATTGTAGTCTGTGTTGTGGTGTGAGGAATTGTACTCCTCTTCCGAGGGTGGGAGTTGAGCACCTTTGCGAACGTACTGTTTAAAGTGAGCTTCGTCACTGCCCTGGTTGGGTCGCTACCACCCAGGGTCCCTTTTCCTTGTACTCTGTTCTATGTCTGCTGTGCATAGAGGATTGAGCCACTCCTTCCTGTGGTGTAGCACAGAACACGAGTATTGTAGACTTTTGGGGTGTTGAGGTTAATTGACAGGTAGGTTGTTGGAGTTTAGTGTCATGTGGACGATAAGCATCTGTTGTGCCAGGAGTCGAGATGGTGGACTGTCATTGAGAGGTGAGATATCTGTAGGATGGAGTATTGTTTGCCTGACTTTGTGTGAGTGTGCGTGCTGTATACACTTTTATTTGTGTAGTGTCCTCTTCTTCCGTAGTTCTCTACTACATGATAGGGAGAGGGCGCTTTTTTGTCTATTTACCCTTGTGAATTATACTGGGTCCTGCCCCTGTATTGCATGTTTTGTTATCTCTGCTTTAGGAATCTACAACTGCAGTAGGGATCACTTTTTGGGTTAGTATTTATGTGGAAACTGGTTGCCATGGTGTTTGCCCGATGCCATGGTGTGTGGCTTATTTTGGACTGTTAGAATTTACCGTGTACAGGAGCGAGACACGGGTTGGGGATGTCTTTCCTAAGAGTTTTTTATGCTAATTGAGAGTGACCGACCTTTGACCTAGAGTGGCGAGTTGTCGGATTTATTGAAGGAACGCGCTAAGGAGGAGGACAGGAAAATGGCCAGACAATCTGAACTTGGTTACAGTGAGTGGAGTGAAGATTCATCTAAATCAGGCGAATAACTGCATTGATTCCTGACTGAACACGTGTGGCAGAGAAGGGGAATCAACCGAGTCATCGCTGGAGTCAGCTGTGAGACTGAGGGAGTCTTGGATCCTGTGAAACGAACTTTCCATGAATGAAAGACGTTGCGCTCCCAGAAACCACGAGGCTGACGCTGTAACCCCGATTGCCTGCTGTTGTGTGGTGAACTTGGGACATCGACGAGTGATCAAGACAGCGTGGGATTTGCTGGTAAGCGAGCAAGTCAAGAGAAGACTCTGAGGTAAACCGTCTGGTTCATGTGTGATAGGCCGACTTCGCCATAACCGAGTATTACATTTGTCACGATAATAAACTGTAGTGATACTCAGGTCGACGACGAGTTGGATGTAATGTAGTGATCGTTTATTAGCGAGCTCGAAATCACTCTCTCCCTGGGTTATTTCCTCCACCGCTCCTGTTTCGGTTTCCCTGGGTTATTTATTGTTTCAATGTTGTTGTGCTGAGATATTGTCCGTGTCGGATCTTGAGTGCAAGCATTACATTTTGGATTTGTGGTTTGTTTGCCGCCAAAATTGTATTCGCCAGCGCGCGAATTTTGGACACTTGCTCAAGTTGAACGGAAAATATGTCAACAACATGGTTGCTGGTTTCCACTGATTTAGTTTAATGTGTATGAGCTTTCACATTTATTGACTTTTGTTGAACTTGTGACTTGTTATTTTTCTGTGCGAGTTTTGTGGCATGTGTTATTGCGATTAGTAAATATTGTGACGTCATTAAGACTATTGCCATATAAGGAGTTGCACGCACTTGGTGGCTGATCGAGACTGTACTGGTGCAGAGCATGGTACTGGCTGATAGTTTGTACTGTGACATTTGTAAAGAGACATTTGATTACTTGTTTTCACTGAACTGTAGAGATACTTTTTTGTGCATTGATTGTTGTTTCAGCCACAACTGTGTAATAGTAGCTGTGATTTATGATTAATGTTGCTGCTGATGTATTGCAGTTTACTGATCTTGCATTGCATGACTGCTAGTTGTTTGATAATATACCGTTTGTTGTTTGGAATTATTAAGGTCTCATTATTTGTGCTAGCGTGTTTGTGGGTACGGTTAGCGCTGGTTCGACACAATACTTATCCATTGCCCTTGATTTGGATTGAGAGGACCGTTCTCTGGGGACTGTGTGTGCTGGCCCCCTTTTATACAGTGAGGAACAATTTATGCTCCCCCTTCGTTCACTTCGGGTCCGAAATATTGGTCCGATAGCCCGTTTGTGTTTGGTTGCCTGGCGACAAGTGGATGAGGGCGGGACATTGTAATTAATGATTTTGTGAGATTCACACTATGCTAATAATGACGTTAACTTATATTGCTTCGTGAATTGCCGACATACACCTTATATTACTTTGATCTAGATCTGTTGCACCTGTTACTTACTTACTGCACGTATCTAACTTTTGACAACAAACACATGTTCGATATCCATATCAAGAATACATGCAAAGCCATTCACTACCATCTTCGTTGCATTGGCATTAAGGAATACGTAAGCAACATTTTCCTCATTTTAATTCATGCAAGACTTTCAGTCAAATTTTGAGAAACACATTTATTTGCACTTAGAAATAGCATTAATCAAAGGCAAAACAAAACACAGCTGCTAGAATCGTCACCCGTACTAGATAATCAGTGCATATATTCTCAGTTCAACAAAAAACTGCACTGCTTTGCCATTTTTCACAGAATTACAACATTATTCTGTTTTTTTTTAAAGCTTTGGTCTCGGAGTATATACAACATATGAATGTCTTGGGTATTATGTCTTGGTATATATACCTGGCGTTCGTACATACATTTCCAAGTATTCCATTCGTTGTGTAATGGTCCGTCATTTACGACATTCTTTCACACCACAACAGCAGAACTGTTTTTCAAAATGTTTTGCCGAAACCTAATTGAAATCCCGTCAATGACGGATGTATCAGTCTATCAATCAGTCAATCATACACATTTATAAAATACTTGAATCCAAAATTACGTTCTGCTCAAAGGCCCTGGGGAAGTTATTCCACTTTAGTTGTATTAATACGTTCCCAGTGTTCTTATAAATAAGTAGACAGCAGTGACTTGGCACATGGAAGGGTGTTCCATAGTTGAGGAGCAGCATGTGAAAAGGCATGATTGTGGTCTTATTAGAAGAACGAAGCGTAGGACCGAGTGTATATAAATGAAGAAGGGCCACAGAGGTAGTTTGTCCAAAGCAGACTCTTTTGTGAATTTGTGATGAAAAGAGGGAACTGGTATGAAAAGGTTATTATAAGACATTCCAGCCCAGGCTTTGGGCATTGTGATCTAAACAAGGTAGTCGTTTCAGCCCTGGTACTAGTACTAAACAATAGAAAAGCGAGACGACATGACCGCGAGAAAAAAAAAAGGGTGGGTGGGTGAAAATAACCCGAACAGAAATGGCTGGGCACGAACAGCGTGCGATGTAAACAGTGCATGTAAACAGAACGAAGCAAATGGGCTACGATAATCATGCGCAGTGGAGGAATGAAACAAACGAACGAAGCTTATGCAAATGAAAAGTATGCAAATGAATAATTAACAATTTTGAACTGCTTACAAAATACAACAATTATTCAATGGCAAAGAATGAACCCGACTCAAGCGAATTGGCGGCAAAAGAAAATAAAAAGTTAGTTTTATTTTGTTGAATCTAAAATTACATTTCTGGCATACAGCAAAATACAGCACTAAAAGGCCAAAAATGAAAGCTGCCAAAAGCGAATGTTCAAAGTGTCAGATCGACTTGGCCAGACTTGATAGCAGCGCGAATGCATGATGCCGTCCTGAGGCGACAACCAAATGAGGATTCCATGTAGAGCAGGTAAGCTTGTGAACGCCAGTCACCTTGCGCTTTGATTGCTTCAGGGTCTGCTCCTGACTGAAATGTGAAGGAGGCACCTCCACGACAAAATCTGTGACCGGAGTAGCTGTTTTGGTCCAGCCCTGTGGAGCTGAGCAATGATCGCAGATGTCGAACAAAAGTCTGGTAGGTCAAAGGATGCAGGCTGCTGGTAGATGACAGTGCGAGAAACAGTGGAGCTTCTAAAGGTGCTGGCAACATGTCCACCACTGCTTGTAGGCTGATAGGAATGTGCAGTACCCGTTCGCCGAACTGTATGGTTTTGGACCATGTGATACGGATGATCAAACCTATGGTGTTGTATCCAACGCTGCACCATGAGAGATGAATGCGGGCGTCATAAGCTGTATCTGAAGGGGGCACCAGGTTGGACTTACGCAGGAACGAAAAAAATGCGATGAGAAAGGCAGACCACAGCATAACGTGCAGCGGGTGTGTAAAGTCCAAGAAACAATGGATTCGAAGTAGGATATCCGGTGTGATAGACAACTTGCGACGAGGCTGGTGCGCAGTTATCCACTGTATTCCCCGGAGAACAAGGCGCAGTTTGAATGAGTCGAGTGAAGGTGGGGTCTCGGTGACAAAAAGATGCAGCAGCCGAACACCGTTGAGGTAGTTGTGGATAGATGCTGTGCTTGAAAACGAGCTGGTGATGAACTGTGTGTAGCGAATAATCGTTCGTGTTGTGGCCAGAACTGGCCGGATGCAAAAGAAATGGCAGAAAAGGAAGAATGCACGCCATTGAGTTGTAATTTTGCGCAATGAAATGGAAGCAAATGCTGAGTGGAGTGAGTGGGACGCTTGATGGTTCAGAGTGGCGAGCAGAGCTTGACTACCTGCGGAAACGAAAAAGGAAAAATACTACAAGTTACCAAAGGATGAATAAACTGGAACGTTTCCTGAGGTACAACGACTTCTGAGATGCCAAAGATTGACTGTAACTCTTCCACACAAGACTCGTAAATGCCAGATAAATGTGAATGGCTTGATGCATCTGCGACACGGCTCCAACCAGGGATGTGTACAGCCCAGAGATTGAATTCGAAACGTGCTTGGAAGTATGCGATTTCCCGCAAACAGCTGAGTTCGAAATCTGAATGAGTACAATGAGAGTTGATCAATGCAACCGTTGTCATGTTGTCAGAGGTTATTTGCAAGCGAAGCGCGCGCCAAGTATGGGACCAGAGCTTGAGTGCGACCACCACTGCAAGCAATTCCAATGCATTGATAGACAAACCCATGTTGATGATGTGTTGTGGGAAAGGTGAGCGGAAGAACTGAGTAACATAGATGCCGCCGCAGCCTGAAAGGCATGCATCTGTACACACAACAGTGTCTAGCGGAGACCAAGGTTGGGTGTGTGTGATAGAAACATCGTTATAGTCCTGTAAAAACGTCTTTCACCTTCCGTCTTGCGAAACTCTGCATCAATACGGGTGCGGGAATGTTTTGCAGTGAATGTGCGAAGCGTGGACAGCATGCAGGAAATAAACAAGCGACTCGAGCGAACGCAATTCGAGATATAGGACAAGATACCAATGAGACTTTGTAATTCTGTGCGGGAACAAGAGGAGCGATTGTCCCAGTTGGATAGCTCTTCATGAATTTGAGTGAGTTTGGCAATGGTCATGTTGACTGTGTCAAATTCAGAACCGAGAAAAGTCATACTAGTAGCAGGAGCACATGCTTTAGCCACGAATTCTTGAAGGCCGAGGTCGTTTAGCAGATTTCCTAGACTCTCAAAAGCTGCAGTAGCATTGATTGGTAACTCGGCTCCACCAAAATCGATATAATTGATCACCTTGTGCCCTTGGTTGCATAGGATGTGAGGCACTGCATTGGTTGACTGTTGATCCATTAAGGCCGTTGTGCATAACCCGAAAGGTGGGGAAACGTCAAAGTAGTATTTCCCTTTCCAAGAATAGTCGAGAAGGTGGTAGTCTCCCAGATCCACGCGAAGTTGTCGGTATGCCCTGCTGAGGTCCTGTTTGTAGAGGAGGCAACCGGAACCAAGTGTATGGATGCGATCCAACATGGAGTCAACTGTAGGATATCTCAGCTTGTAATCATCCCTGATGTAACTGTCCTCTGGGATGCCGTCGTTGACCGAGTAGCCTTCTGGAAAACTTAAGTCCACGACCACGCGACGGAAAGATGAGCCCTTCTTAGCCACAGTCATTAATGGTGAGGTAATGAGCGGGCGAGACAATGGAGGAGTGCCGAACGGTCCAATGGATGCACCAAGCGATAGCTCCGATTAAAAAAAAACTGTCCACGTGCTCAGTGAAATGTATAGCCGAGGTGTGATTCGTCACGTGCGAAGTAGGGAGAATATCACGCGAGTAGCTGATGGGCCAACCAAATTCTAAGAAGTCGCAGATGTCGTTGTCATAATCGTGTAGAAAATGGCGCCAAAACTGAATGTTCAGACCGGAATAGACCGGGATGCAACAACCTTGAAAGTTATAAAGGCCTGAAGTGGAGATTCTGTGATGTAAATCAATGTAATGCTGTTAAAAAATAATGTGATCTGGCAGCGCAGAGTTCGGACTGGGCGACGATGACGAATGATCAGCTGATGATGGAGAAGTTGTTGTTTTTGTAGTTGATGATGATGTTGTCAATGATGAGGTGTAACCCTCGACCTGCTTGTGTTGTGATGAAGTGTGTGGTCGAAGTTCATGTCACTGCGGACCGCCTGCCATGTTGACGCTTTGATCATGCTTCATGTCAGTGTGGTTGTTGACTAACTGCCGAGAGCGAGGGATTCAAACTTGTTATTATCGATGAAGACTGAGCTTGGGTAATGCTGTGTCCGTAAGTGAAAACGGTGATGTAGCTGCTGGTGGCGTAGGTGTGGAGCCCCCTGACACACTTGTGATGACTGAAAGTGTTGGGTCAGACCCGGTGATGTTATTGCTAACCGAATCGAGCGAGATAACACTATCATCCAGAGATACATGTACAGGCGTAGATCGAACAGGGAGGTCACAAGTCGTTGATGTGGTGTCTGAGGGCTGCACATGGAGTCACGAGGAGATTGGTTTATCGCGGTGCAGAGGTGACATGGACGTGCCTAACTTCTGTTTGCAGTCTTTTTCGCTGTGATGATTAAAATGATTGCGGGTAACATAGCAATGATTGCAAATGTGTTTAAATTTGCATGGATCAAATGAGCAAGAACCTTTTTCATTGTACACACTAATACAGGCGAACCGTCCGTGTTGGAGGTATTTCTGTTGCCGTTGCTTGTCGTCTGTTTCTGAGTGACTGATTTCAACTTGTTGGCTGAGAAATAAAAAAAAAGTACTTTCACGTCTGAGTAATCGCTGTCCCATGTACGTCTGTTATCATCGATTAAACGAGCCATTGCTGCGTAATAGCTCCGGACAATGGGCCATTTGTACAATGGTAGTTTAACAAACAAATCGTGCAGGAGACATAACCGGCCTTATTGTTCTGCTTTGGGCATGGATGGGTCCTGCAGTAAGAGCGTGTAACCCTGTAGAAATTGTTCGAGTGATAAGTCGTTGTATTTCAGATCATGTTCTGGAGATTTCAAACCGGGCAACTTTCTTTCTGCGTGACGCCCGGAGGAATTTATGAGACTGTCGCGAATAATGTACTCACCGGCTGGTCCTTTGTTCTCAGCCTCATGTCCTTTGTTCGCTCCAATGGCGTTGAAGTATGGTGACAATTCGTGATCAACCTGCGATCGGAGATTCGTCATTTTGCGCAGTTCTGCTAGTGAAATGTCAGAGATTTGGTGATCAGAAGGCGATGTGCCCTGTTGGTTGGTGGATGTGCGTTCAAGGAACAATTTTTGAATTCCATTTCTAGCTAAGAGATTTCCCATTCTAGCCAACAAGAATTGTTTTCGGTGCTGCAAAATAGCTAACTCAGCTTGGTCGTCTTCATCCCGTCTGAAAACTCGTAAAAATATCATACCATTTAATATCTGTATTAAATATACCATCTGATCGACACAAGCAGTCAATCGTCATGTGATTGATAAGTTGTGCCTTCACATATATTGGCATACTATACAAAACTTTGATTAGGGAAAGTTATTTAAAACATTGTTAGTGTTTAATCATTGTTTTTGCACCAATTTATTGGTTTCACATACTTTTTAAACGGCGAGAGTTAGTTTAATCAATGTACAATGTTTATATATCGTTGTTCATATATCGACGCCATTTTCATTTGACTTTGATTTACTATTTTCGAAGTTTTTATATTGTTATTATTATCTCTACTGTCATCTAGTAGCTAAGATATTTTATTTCTTCAGTTTGTCCGGTATTGTTAATTTTTTGTCCGGCAACATTTTGTTGAATATTTCTCGTTCTAGAGGTTTTTCAGTTTGTTTACATTGGAGTCACACGAGTAACAAAGGCAAAGACACCATTGGGTGTGTGGAAACCCCGGCTGGTTTGCGTAAAAACATTCAAACAACCTAGAAGTCAGAAGGGAGAATGCAGCCAATGCATGGCCACACGTCAGAAGAAAGGGATGACTGGTGCCCAGCCGAAAGAGAGAGGGATATCCCAAGCAATTGGGAGTCCCTCTACGTCTAAATCCCTGTGGAAGAAATCCAAGGTAAAACAGGGAGGGAGACGAACTTCCCAAGAGATTGGGTGTACAAGGAAAGAGAAAAGAAGAATTTCCCACGAAATTGGGAGTTTGGGAAAGAAGAGGAAGCCAACATTGAGAAGAGAGTAAGAGCACATTTGCTGGGCAGCAATATCAAAATGGTTGAGAGTGTGTGAGATGATAATTCGCCATCACTACCAGCGAATGAAGCCACTCAGGACTCAGAACTCAAGACAGCATCACCACCAATGCACAAAGTGACAGGTGAGCGGGAATCAAAGTCGGGCCCAAAATGTGTGGGAGAATCCCCTGCACATACACAGCCGGAGATTACTTTGGGAATGACTTCTCCATGCCCATTACTTGGATGTGGCGTCTGGGCACAAGCTGTCAAAGTGCATTGTTTTAAGAACCGCATTCCATATGCACTTTGGGAGAAGTCTAACAATCTGGTGAGGAAGATCACCTTCGCAATTTCCACATTGCAATCCCAAGCATTGAGTAAGAAAGCGAGGTGGGAGAAGATATTCATTGGATGAGCAGTGTGGTCTATTGGAGTTTGGAGAAAATTAGTATATAGCACAAACCTACTTGAGACAAATGAATCCGCTCTTCAAAAAATATGATTGGCCGATACCCCTACGGTAAGCTCTTCTCCTTTCGAACAGCCCTGTGGCGCTTATTCATTGGATGATCATCATGGTTTTTCTGAAGAGGTTGATGTGCTGAAGGAAACCCATTGTCATGGGTGGAAGGTTTGCCCATTATTATGGGTGATTTTCTACAGACTGACTAGACTTAGTTTACTCATTATTATGGGTGGCTTACTATGGATTGACTGGGTTTACCCATTACCCAAAACTCGACTCAACAGGGTTCACCCATTCTCATGCGTGGCTGGCTATGAACTGAATAGACTGGGCTACTCATTTATTTGGGTGCCACTGAGTGAGTGACTGACTGGTTTGACTAATTTTACTCTTACAATATCAGTGGTAGGCAAAACAATCACACTACCAATACCCATATGTATGGATTAAAAATAGACTTATTGATCAACTGATCAGATTGGCCTTGAATGCCGTGGAATATGATGGATGTTAAATCTTGTTTCGTTAGTTATTCTGTATCATGTAACAGTACATCCGATAGTTTTACTAACTGGCGAAACCTGACTAATGTCATTATTTGATCTTCAGGGATTAATGTTTGTGCCAAGCACAAATAAAATGATGCACATCCACAGTGGACAATTAAATTCATATAGATTTTATGAGTTTATTTATTAAACGGGTTGAAAACTGTCTACTTATTTAATGAGATAATTTGAATTAATTATCAAAATGTTTGGTAAATTACCCAAGAATATTGTTTAGACTAAACACTGTAAAACCTTTTATTTTCACTATTTAATGTTTTTAGCGTATTCACTGTGTTTTAATTTCACGAATATGTCACGAAAACATGAGTTTTATTGTTATTTTACATGTTCATATATATTTAATTTCGTGGATTTTACTTATCAGCGAAAATATCTAAATTAAAACCCAGTGAACAATTAATGTATTTACAGTACATATCATTTCTATTCAAAATAATACGATCTTGAGGACAGGAAGAAACCATTTTTGGGACCATAACAAAGTCCCTTGGCTAAATTATCATCAACGACAGACATTCAGCGTGCACACATATTATTACTTTGTGATGTATTTACCTGGGATGCCTTCTTCAGAGTCCAAGTCCATACCACTATTAATGCTGGCAGTGTCGCTATTCAGGGATTGCAGTTTAAATGCAATCTGTTCTATTTCACTGTCTTTACTATCTAGTTTCATCTGCAGTTGCATTTGCTTCTGGTACTCTTCTAATATTTTCACATTTTGTAAAACTGTAACTAACTTTCATCACTATTTCTGACCATACAGACTGAATGAAATGAAAGTTTGTCAATTTTTATAAATATTTTATGTGTGAGAGGACTGTAGAAAATTATTTTGTACATGTGTCACAGTGTAAGGCCTGCTTATCGATATTGAGAGGGACAACCACATAACTCACACTGAACAGGGGATTCTTTCACTGCTAGACAGGACAATAGCACTGGAAATGAAATACACACACACCAAAATATCAAGTTAAAGCTGCTGGCTTTAATACTTCAATCAATAAATTCACTAAAATGGGGATTGCCAGGATGTGAAATTTGATGACAGTCAATGAAATCTGCTTCTTGCTACACATCAACGAAGAGATACAAGAGTCTGAAAGCAGGAGATCGCAGTAGTTCATACAAGTCTGGCAGAATGATGATTGAAGCTTGTATCACAATATCGTAGCAGCAACACACATGGTACTTAATTGAAATGGTGAACAACAACTGTTCTCAATCTAGCTTATTCATAGAGCATAAATGGCCCAGTTTCAGGTACACCATCTGGGTTTCCACAGAAGCCAATCAGAATGTGGTTTTGCTAGCAGCTCATGATGACATGCAAGAACTCGTGTAGGAAAGTCAGTAGATCGTAAACATTCTTTGTTATGTAAATCACAAGCACACCTGGTAGATTCAGATTGTCCTTCCAGAGTTGTAAACAAGTATTACCTGTGAATCGCCTTTATGACAGTTATCACACGACAATGCACACCGTTTCTTCCCACAATTCTATGCACACTTCTATTTGCAAGGTTGAAGTTAATATAAAAAACACAGAATAAAGGAAGCTGACAATATGGCGCAAAACGTTGACAATGACACTAAAAGGGTTAATACTTAATTTATTATAAATCCAAACTTACATTTTGCAACTCTGACAATTCTCGCTGATACTTCAAGGTCATCTCTTCAAGGTTGTTGAATTTTGTTATTCTGTTTCTCAATCTTTTAGAATTCAGACTGGCTGATCTTGTTTTTTCTTACCAGAAAGGTCCTTCCGGTTCATAACCTCAGCGAGTTTATTGATTGCCTGGCACAGAATGATAAAGATTTGTTTGTGTTTCCTGACATTTGAAATCACTTTTAGAACAAACAAACTAAAACAAGATAAGGTAGGTCAGACTTAAATTTCAACACGTTATACTACAAATGCATTAATTGTTCGCTGGCTTTTAATTTAATTTTCTTTTATTAAGAGAAATTTGCTAAATTAAATCCATGTGAACATGTGGATAATAAACAATAAAACTCATTGTTTTCCTGGCAAGTTTGAGAACTGAAAACCCAGTGAATTTGCTCAAAACATCAAAACAGTGAAATTAAATAGATAGAGTCTTGAATGATACTTGAGCGAAATTTGAAATAAGAAAACTCTTTTACATTTTATAGGCTAGTTGATGTAATGCAGTGATACACGAACAGAATCCAAGATGGCTGCATATTGTTTTGCAAATGCACCCTCTATAAGCCAAAATGTGCATGTAACAAAATCCAAAATGACAGAATACATTTGCAAGAGCAAACAAGTGTCATATATATATATGCTTATATACAAACCTGAATTTTTAAGGTCTTTTCCTTTTGTAATTTTTCTTCATAATCTTTCTTAATTAATTCTATTGTTTTAGTTTAATTTTTCAAAGAATTATTACCATTGGGATCACTGCTGAATTTTCAGCTAGTGAACATATTACAAATCCCATCACCGAAATAGCAGAGACTTGAGTCACAAGGTTCAACCCCAAGAAAATGCGGAGTTGAATTTATTCCAGAATTTTGATATAACAGACCATAACAAATTATGATAGGATAAAATGCCCATTAACCAACCCTACCAACAATTCCTGAACTGTAAAAAGCACTTCAAATCAAATATATAATTTGCTGAATGAAAGCATACATTGAATGACAGATCAAATAGATCAAGAGGGGGTTTCAATGAAATCACTGACTATGTAATATCCCCAAGCTGTTAAACAATATTCTGCCAGTTGTTTCGGATAGCACAGGGAATATAAGGAAATATTTTTGTCGAAAGCTATGACCATCTTCAATTAACACTAATAAACTGTTTTTTAATGATTCAAACTAAATCAAAACCTACTATTGCTTTCTTGAGTTTTTTGTTCAGTTCAGTCTTCTCGCTAACCAAGTTTTCCATTGTATTCGACAAATGATGCTCCCTTTCCTTTGAAAAAACAAAACAAAACTTAAAACGTTGTTCATTGCAGACAATAAGTGCATTGACCCTCGCTTTCATAACATGTGGTGTTCCTCTCCATATGTCATAACCAATGCCTGAAATCATTCTACTCACAAGAAACCCACTAACGCACACCTAGCCACGATTGTTATAATATCTCAATAACAGAATTGGTCTCCTGAAACTACTGTCGTACCTAGGCATTAGAGCAGTGGCATGTAGCGATTGAAATGTTACATAGTTGTAGGACAGCGAGTGGTTAATGAAACAGTGAGGCAAAACTCATTCAGCAACTGAAAATTGCTCGTCGGTCAGATACGAAAAAACAAACAATGGAACGATGCAATGAGCATCTTCAAAAGTATTTTCCAGCATGTCAAAGTTAAACAAATAAGAGAGAGGTTTTAATAAAATAATAAAATACCGATCAAGATAGAGTGCCCAATGACCAATAAATAAAGCGCCCTCGGTGTTAGGATAGCCAATCAAATGCAGGAGCGCCCTCAGTGTTAGAAACACTTCTCCACTGATCAGAATAATGAAATCGCCCTCAGTGTTAGAATAGCCAATTGAAGGTGGGATCGTCCTCACAAAGCAGAATGAGAGAAACAAATGAGGAAGGAAGATAACAAAAGAGTGAAGATTTTTTTCTTGTTCCAACTTTAGTGATAAGGAGAAAATAAAAATAAAATTGCAAGCTTGAATTTTGGCAGAGAGAAATGAAATTAGAATGTAGAAAATTTTTATCAATTACAATCATAAAAAAAGTTTACTAAATAAGGTTAAGCAATTTTCTATAAAGTTGAATTTACCTTTTTTTTGTTCACACACAATCCATTGATTTGGTTCAAAATGAGATAAAGCCAAGGGATGATCTAATATGATAATGATAATGATGTCATACAGCCATGTTTAATTGCCATGTACGAGTACAAGATCCAATCAGTTAATTTTTTTAATGTTGAAAGTCTACTTTTTTTGGCCTTTCAAAATATAAATCTGATTACATTTTTTCAAAATCTCTCAAAAATTGTCATAATAACCTGTAGTCTAAGGAAAATTATGTCCATTGCAGAATTTTGCCGTTTTGCCATGTGACAAGCAAAGCATTGAAATAATATTTTTTAGAAATCATAATTTGTAGTATGCAATAATTATAGTCCAGCGCAGTAATATCATTTCACGGGAAAAAACTTCAGTTTTAAACACTGCTATTTACTTCTAGACACATGTACATGTAGCAGACCAGAAATTTATATATTGTATATATTACTTCCTCCCAACATGTTCATGTGGCATGTTTAGCTGCCATGTAGGAATAGGACAAGATCCGCTCAGTTAACCTTTTGAATGTTGAAAGTCAACTTTGTTCGCCTTCCAAAAAATAAATCTGAATCTAAATAAATCTCTCAAAAATTGTCATATGAATCTGTAGCCTATGGAAATTCTGTCTGTTACAGAATTCAAAATTAGTAGTAATTATAGCCCAGCTCAGTAATGTCATTTCACTGGGGGAAAAAAACTTCAGTTGATATTTACTTCTAGACACATGGACATGTAGCAGACCAGTAATTTATATTTTATGTGAATTTGTTCATCCTAAAATATTCATGTGAATAACCAGTTTTCCACTGAACAACCATGTATTTGTTATGTCATGCATTATATCCCTAATTGAATGACTGGGCATGAACAGCGTGCGGTGTAAACAGTGTATGTAAACAGAATGAAGCAAATGGGCTGCAATAAACATGCGCAGTGGATAAATGAAACAAACGAACGAAGCTTATGCAAATGAAAAGTATGCAAATGAATAATTTAAAAATAATACAAAAAAATGTGATAAATGTTTCACTAAAATTTTGGAAGCAAACAAATGGCGGTCAATAGGTCAAATACCCCAACAGTCTGATAGTAATTATGGCTGAGTTAGGTGGTACACGATTTTATTGTAAATTTGGTATGCCAATATTTGCATAAGTTTACGGAATAAAATCAGTTGAATAAATACAGGAAAGGTCATCTTAACTTGGATGCCAGACATCACTAAGACTTTGAAAAGCAAGGCAATATTTACCTCGGTGGTCTATAGCTAATGAGGACAGTCCACGGATTACGTTGAGCAGAGATAACAATTTTATCTTGCAAGCTACGAATCTAGTATGTTTTAAACAAGAGCAAACAACAAATAAGCTAGGGAGCGTAAGCCCAGGAATTTTGACAAATAGAACAAACAACTAGTAAGCAGGGTGCAGACTCTGGAATTATCTTGCAAAGTCAAGGTAAGCTAGGAAGTGCGAACATATGTGTATTTTTTCAAGCAAGAACTAACATATGTTGAACTATGAAGTAATCAAAGAAAGCTTAGAAAGAACTCCCGTGTGCTGAGAGTTTTGGAGACACATTAAAAATTAATTCAAAATTACTTATACTTGAGATATTGATGGAATAGCTGAAAACTAATTATGCAAATAAGGTAACTAATATGAACAGATTTAAGTGTAAAACTAAAGGTCTGCACAATGTACCAAGTTTCATTGAAATGTGATTAGAACCAAAAAAATAATTATATTTATATAATAATTATTAATTATTATGCTAATTAGAGAATTAATATGAACAGATTTTAACCTAAAATTAATCAGGCTGTCTATTGTCCTAGAGCATTTATGTACCAAGTTTTATTCAAATGCGATGATCAATACTTGAGATATCAGTATTAATTAATTATGTTAATTAGGTGATTAAGAAGCATAAATATTTACCAAAAACTAATATGGTGCATGGTCTGAGGTTCATTGAAATGTGATGGGTACTCTTTAAAAGTTTCATTGAAATCCAATGAGTGGTTGGTTTTTAGACATCAGTGCAACAGCCATAGAACAGCAAAAAATTAACTAATTATGCAAATTAGGTAATTAATAGGCACAATTATTTATCCCAAAATTAATCAGGTCTCTGCATAGTCCTAGAAAAAATGTCGCAAGTCTCATTGAAATGTGATGATTAGTACTTGAGATATCAGGTGAAAAGCTGAAAATTAACTAATTATGCTAATAAGGTAATTAATATGCACAAATATTTTACCCAAAAACTAATTAGGTCTCTGCACAGTCCTCAAGTAACTATGTACCAAGTTTCATTGAAACGTGATCATTACTACTCGAAATATCAAAAGCTGAAAATTAATTAATTATGCAAATTAGGTACTTAATATGTACTGATATTACCCTAAAAACTATCAGGTCTGTGCAGTGTCATATGACACCTATGTACCAAGTTTTATTGAAATGTTATGATTAGTACTTGAGATATCAGTGGAAAAACCGAAAATTGATTAATCATTATGTAAATTAGGTAATTAATAATATTAGCAGATTTTTACCCAAAACTAATCAAATCTGCGCATTAGTTCAGAGCATCCATGTGCCAAGTTTCATTGAAATCCAATGAGTGGTTCTTCAAAAATCAGTGGAACAGCTTAAAATCAGTTAATTATCATGCAAATTAGGTAATTAATATTCATAGATTTTTACCCAAAACTAATCACATCTGCGCACTAGTTCAGAGCATCCATGTGCCAAATTTCATCAAAATCCAATTAATGGTTCTTCAGATATCAGTGGAACAGTCTTGGAACAGCTAAAAATCAGCTAATTATCATGCAAATTAGAGTTCGCGAACTTGTTTTTTGTATAATATCTATAGAGGTGAGAAAACAACACAAACAAACACTATTCTTTTTGTGTGTTTGTAAAATCATTGAAATGTTTTTTTCATTTAAAATGGATGCTACTATTTAGAACCCAGATATTTTCAGTATCATAAAAATTGAGGGAAAGCCAGATTTGTTGTTAAAAACAAAAGCATTTATTATTCAGTGTTATCGCTTAGGAATATACTCTGTGTTATCATGTGAAATTAAAAAACAGGAATCAAAAATCTAATGTGCTAAAATATCAAACTAGTGAAATAGACCACTTTCGGTTCACTTTGAGAGTCTGTGTTTGAATAAAATCAAATGAAAAAAAACGAACAAACAAACAAAGGTCATATCATTGTAGTGATATCATTGAGTTTGACAAATGCTTAATGATGTGCTATAAACATTTGTGAGGGTTAATTTTAATGAGGTCAAGCTATCTCAACACCATATCTAAACATTGAACTAAAAAAGAAATAGAAGAAATTCAAGTTCAAAATCAAATCAAAATTGTTCAATTTGTGTGGCATGACTTTTACGTAAGATGCAGTGAGCGAAATATCGTTCATTGAATGAATGCTTTCACATTATTTCTATCATTATCGCATGTTTTCATTGTGTAGAGGTTATCTGACGTTGCCTGACAAAAGTTGGGCCACTCAAGGCCAAACATTTTTTTACACATTAAATTAGAAACACACATTGTTGCTCCAGATTCTAATAAAAAAATATCTTTAATACATCTGTCATTATAAAACCTTCTACATCAATGCAAAGCCATACATTCAATCACTGGTAAAAAAATACTCACTAATAAATACTGCTCAGCCTCGAGCCTCGAACTGATCCTGCAACTCCTTCATCTGAAGTTCATTCAAGGCCAAATCACTGAAAAAAAGAAAGAATTAATAAACTTACATCATAATGGTGATGGACTCCTTTACAAGATTATTTGTTTACATAAAGCGACAATAGCTGTAACTATCAATCCTTTTTTTTTAATTTTTTTAATAAAACAGGCATCCCCAAAAAAGTGGTCATAGTACTATTACACTAGGCAAGGTGAACATGAAAATTCAAGCAAGAATATAAGGACCTGCGATTGAAACTAAATTTATTATTCAAAAT
Organism: Saccoglossus kowalevskii; assembly: GCF_978046115.1. NCBI lineage: Eukaryota > Metazoa > Hemichordata > Enteropneusta > Harrimaniidae > Saccoglossus > Saccoglossus kowalevskii. The sequence continues at coordinate 13,988,633 of NC_140658.1, forward strand.
TTTGGCTAAATTGATAAGTTATTACTGTAACTGTATTACTGTTACTATTTTTTTTAGTAGTCAATGTCTGATGAAGGAAAATAAAATCCGACTTACCCGACCTGTTTTTAAAGCATATGTAGTATCACAATCAAATATATTGACCAAGGTATCTGTATTCTACTTTTCAAGATACTTACATATACTGACTGTTACATTTTAAATTGTTGCCAGCAAACGCTTTTGGCGTTGTAAAACCCTCGGCAGAAACTTTGTCATCAGGTTCAATTTCCTCAAGATTACTGGTGTCTATATCACTTGCTAGTTTCATTGGAACCACGGGAAGAACACTTGCAAACAGAAATTGTACAAAGCAAGTTTATACAATGATGATTTTGGTTTTCAACCATGTTAAGCTGTTTCAACATTTAAGTAACAGTTTCCTGTTTCTTGATATCAATGACCTATACAATCGAGTAAATATAACATTTCTTAATAATAAAACCATCCTTTTTTCAGAAGATAGATTCATTGCATATTTAATGACTCAGACACAATAAGTTAAAAAATATTGTTTTTTTTCAGATGCAATATGGCCAAAAACATGTAATTTTTTTAATAGTGTTTTTTTGCATGTAGATTATAAAACTGCTTTATGATTTATCGATCAATAAATATATTGCTTATGCAGTATTGTCAAGAGTTTTTGTTCAATGAAAAAAACACTAATGGCAATGAGTGGTGATTGTTATTATTGCAGCCATAACAATCTGTATATATGCGTTTTAGAACGCATTTTATCAAACTAACACTTGATTGCATATTCACTGATTCCCGGCGTCCCTTGCGAATGACAAGTAGAACGCAGGTAACTAGTAATCGCCATATGGTTCCACTTTGCCGGGATTCCGGTCCAAAGGCACGTAACTAAGTGACGTAATTTGAAATTAAAGAAAGTTTAGAAAGAACTCCCGTGTTGAGAGTATTGAAGAAACATTCAAAATTAATTCAAAATTACTTGTACTCGAGATATTGATTAAAAAACTGAAAACTGTAATTATGCAAATCACGTATTTAATATATAATGTAGCATTTAAGGTAGACAAATCAAAATTGTTAATTGAACTCACATTTGAAAGCGATCTAATTTCAGTTTTTCCCAGAAGTTTTTTGGATTTTTTCAATATCCCCATTACAATATTATTGGAGTTACACTTTGATAGTGGGAACAATATTTATATTAAAATAATATATTTTAAATATATATTTAAAACAATTCTTGGTAATGGTAAATGGTAAATGATCCAGCAATAAATATACCTTCACGTGGTGTTTTATGGAGTTTGGTAAAAACTATCACAAGTGCGTTCGATAATTAACAAATCCTTTGCCCTGTGAGTATTCCACAAACAGAGGCTTGGAAAGTATCTAACTGTGAATACGTATGAGTAAACAACGGCATTGCGTTGCTGTTAAGGAATACACCGCGCATATTAGGCGCGCCCTCTAGCGACAACGCTCTTGTATGACTTATAAATGGGTGTGAGAGATCCTGGCCTCAGTGTGTGATATGTAACCGTGTGTTGATGACAACACAATCTAATACAATCGTCTAATTGAATAACATTCCTAGCGTTCCGACGTTAAAGTTTGTTGAAAATTTTAAATAATTCAGCAGTAAATCTAGCTTTGTGTGATGTTTTTTTATTTTTGGTAAAAACTATCACAAATAATTGAAACCAACATAAAGCCGATAAACAAAAAGAGGAATTTGTCCCTCACAAATTAAGGTACAATACCACCGGTAGTAAGGTGTGCACCTACAAAACTACATACCCGTATCTATATCCTTGGCAATCGCATGTAATTGTCTCGAAGAGGAGTCGACAGTTGCTGGGGTCCGGTGGCCATCGGTTACTCGGTGAGTAAGTATTGGCAACAAGGACGTATCTACGCTGTTATAAAATTAGCTGTGGAATTTTCCCAATGCAGGTTAATAATTGATGTCGAAATATCCTTATAAGGCGCGCCTTCTAGCGACGGAGAACTTGTTTTACGTAAATGGGTGTTGGGGATTCAACAGCGTCGATATTGTTATCTGTGGTCGTGTGTTGACGACAACACAATCAAATTGAATGACATTCCCTCCACCGGTCTATGCAAATTTGACTTCGGGTGAGCGGTTCGTCGAAAGATGGCGCAATTTATTCAGAGAGAGCATGGTTAAAATTGTGAGAATAAAGTGGATTGTTAATTAGACCAAAGACAATAGTGTCTTTGATTAGACTGAGTGAATTACTACACAACTTCATAAAACGATAACTATATGCATTATCAGAGCATTATCATCGAAATATTGTTATAGACACAATTGAATATACAAAGGTGCCTATATCACATAAAATGTAAAAACAAACAGTCGAGTAGTGGCCATCTTTGATTTCATCACTTGATTTGATCACGTGATTGTACTGATTTACGAATGCATAATATTCTTCTCAGATGCATGCTGGTATAACGTAATTATGTAGTGATATAATGTTGTCAATATCAATAATTATGTGTTTACTTGATTTTTGTTCTCATGTGATTTGGATCACATCTCCTTTCAAACAAGTATAATTAGATCATTTTTTGTTATGATTTATATAACACTGTTGTTCACATGGTAAGATCTAATTGTTTGATTTATGTTTCAATGACAACTTCCCGAAAATTTCAAAAAGTACGACACCACGCGGTATTAAATTATGAGAATCATACGTATTGGGGCGACCAACATTTTTTGCAGGGGATTTGAAACAACATTTTGGGAAGATTGTTTTAAAGTTTAATATTACATTTTCCATAAAACGTAAACAAATTAAAAAGTCCGCCATATTATGGTGGAGTTGGAAATATACCCCTCATCTATTTCATCTCTCACTTAAACATGGATATGACAGAAAGTTCAAACATTGTTACATATATGTGCAGAAATGTTGTCATGCATACACGCGTGTGTTGGAGACTGACGTTTTTTAAGACAAATATGGGTTTCACCAACGGAAGGTTTGGACGGCAAGTTGGTAAAAATTGAAAACTATTTTGTTTTGATATAGATTTTCTTCCAGAATATTGCTTGTCCTTTATGAAATGTGTATTATTTTTTAAAATTATACATTTGTTAAATGAAATTTTCCCCGCAGTATTTTTGCGAAAAAAATACCTTTTGACTTTTAATGCTAAATCGCTTATTGATTAGATATCGCCGCGCCTAACTATGCATTGCGAACATCAGAGTGTTCAAAGGGGTAAAAGCTGACACGTGATACGTAATATCGAATATACATGGTTCGTGGTCGATATTCGTCACGCCTGCTACTGCTAAGCTACATGCGTCCATAACTCGAGATGATTTGAATAGTAATCGTTTATATGTCAAAAGGAACAAAATGAGAATATTCGCGTTTACGCGTTGTGTTGATAAAACCTCCAACACGCAAAATGCTGAAGATTTCTAATATCGATTATTCTCGAGCCTAAGCGATGGCCGCGATTGGTCACGGATTGTTAAATTTTATTATTAATTGTTTAATAGCAGATACAAAATCATTCATACATATACTTATGGTATTCCAAGATGATTAATGACGCCAAATCGTGCTCGGAACAGCGTATTTGAAATTAGTGGATAAGTGGTCAGGGTTTCTACCGAGTTTGGGAACTCAACAATCGTAGATTAGCTTCATATGTTGGTAGCCAAGCATAGTCAATATCCGCTTATTATATGGCGCCGTCACGCGCTGGCTGGAGGAGGGGGAGTACTGTCAGTGACGTCGTCAAACCTGGGAATTGACTTTGAATACGTCTACCAAACAGACAATTTTATCCGTCACGATCCGAGGGTCATGACGAAATGTTGCTGCTAAAATTTTAGCGCTATTTCTTTGTCGTCTCTGCGTTGTGTGACCTTTAGTTGTGTTGCCGTTGTTATTCAATATATTATACATTTCTAAGGTACAGTATTTTTTATCGACCCAACGACCGCAGTATCAATACTATAAACAGCATACCTAGCACTCTTTTACATCATAGAAGTGATTTGTCGCTAGAGGGCGTGTTATATGCGCGGTGTACAGTTTACAACAACGCAATGTCGTTGTTTACTATGCGTATCTCGGGTAACAATAACTCAATATTGTTGTCATGTATGTATTTTGGCATCAATTATTAACTTGCAGTGGGGAAATCCCACAACCAATTTCATTGCAGCGTAGATACGTACTTGTCGATACATCAAGTCCCACCTCCCAACTTATTTGTCGTGTAAACGATGACCGGACCCCCATTAAACAAACGCTCATTTATGGAGCGTTTGCATGATGTTGCCAAGGAGATAGATATGGGTATGTATTCGTGTAGGCGCACAACGTACTAACGGTGTTGTGATACCTTAATATGTGCACGAGTAATTCTTGGAAACACTTCTTCTCTTTTGTTATTTTCATTATGTATCGTTTGTGTACAAGGCAGAGGTTCCTACCATTTAATATCACAGTTGTCTCTAATGAATGTTGTGGCAATTGCGAGTGTGCATACTGTCGATAGGTATAGTTGATTGATTGGTGGTCCACTCCGCTAAAACAAATCATTTTCCCGGGTGTTGCCATGGTAATAGCAGGACAGAAATACGTTTAATCCCAAATTCTTTTTACCTAACTAGAGTGCAGGTATGAACAACCTATCATAAGACAAGCCGGCTCTGTGTTGGAGCTGACAATATTTAACATGGACCAACTTCAGGAATGTATTTTATAGGTCTCATATAAACAAAGATGGCGACTTTGACTGTTGCTCAGTCAAACGAGTACAAACTGAAAGGTTACTCAATCTGATTAAAATATGATGTAAATTACGGCGTGAATTTAATTTTATATACTTTATTTATTTTCACTATATATTTTATTATATTATTTTGTAGTTGTTTTTATTGTATTTGCGTGCATCTTATTTTGCATTATAAATATCACCACATACATCTGAACCAACGCATATTTAACGAGATTTCAACGAGATCCCCTCTGACCCCTTCTATAGTTCGCCAGGTGACGTCGCTGGTCACAAATTAAACACGCATAAAATGGCGGATTCTGTCAATGTTAGTAAGGAAAACAATTGGGAAAACATGGTAAGTTACCATTGTTAAATGCAACGAACATCATCTACGATTTTTATGGTTATATTGTTGCATTCAAAATAAATTCTTTCGAAGAAATTTAAGATTTGCAGTTACTAAGATCTACTGACAAACATTGCGTCAATCGTAGCAGCCACCCTCGTTTCCCCCGTATAACTTCTGCTGGACAGGTCTTCGGCAATCAACCACATATTTAGATAGCCGGAGCTATGACGATGTAGATAGTACATGTCTAGCCGTGTTTTTTGCAACTTATAGGAAAGTGTATTCAAGGACACGGAATTCTAGTTCCATTGACGAAATGAATACAAGCTATAATTGTACTACAATCTTAGCATGTAGCTAGCATGTATTACTGTGTATAATATATCAATTTAGATTCATGCTTACAAATATATGAAAATAAATATATTAATTTGGTAGGTGAACTAAAAGATATGAAATATTTGTGTCGTGGTGACGCCGACAGTCCTGTGAGTATACCTAAAGCTGGTCTGGAGAAAATTGAAAGTCCAATGGGGCTCTTTCTTAAACTTAAAGAACAAGGCTCAATATCAAAAGACGATACTCGTTTACTTGAATATCTGCTTAATAAAATTAGGCGAAAGGACTTGGTTAAACTGTTACACGATAAGGAATAATGAGACAATGGTATGTATATTACAGACATCTCATGCCTTCCACAAAACTGTGCTCCGATTTTATTTACAGTTTCTGTGATAAACGTACAGAATTATTTAAGGTTTGCGTATATTCAATAGCCAATCTGATTTGTCAAAATAAACGTGGATCTAACATTGTGTAAAGCACAGTAAACACACACCAAAATGTGTAACCCAATTGAGAACGAAAACAAGTTTACTAAACTATATTATCACATGATTCTATTGGACCAATCCCTTGGACAGTCGCTGATTTATGTATATCGGATATTTTTTTTTTACCTTTACGATGTATACATAATGTACTCATATTTATTCTTGTACAGGAGAGTTTGCCAAAATAATATTGTTGTTTATATTCTCACAGCGTCCGTGGATGAGCTCAGTCATCTTATGGCACCCTTGTGGCTGTCACTTTTCAATCAATATTTGACCCTTTGAAAATAACTTGAAAACTAAATCGGTTCCCGCATGTCTATATTTCGTGAGGCATTTGTGCGGGAGAGTTGATTTTGTTTCTTATATAAAAGTTGTTAATACTATAGTTAAAACCGCTGGTGATCTCATTTTGATTTCTTCAACTATTTACAAGCTTTTCCGTACACGTTTTAATTACTTCATCAACTTTTTTGTTGCAGAGTACCACGTGCGACATCAGAATTGCAGAGGATTTTTGCTAATTTATGAATAAATTGGAATCAACAAGAAGTACTTAAAGTTTTTACATTCTTACATTTCGGAATATATATACGCTGATGAAGTCCCATATAAAAGTTCAAATGTATTAAAAATGCATTGTTGTTATGTTATACGCCTTGTGCCTTGAATGTGTGTGTCAATATTTAAGGAAGAAACCACCGCCATAAGCTGATATAACTATACAAATATTGACTCGGGACAGGGTCGATATACATATTTGTCGACCCGATGAGAGCATTGTTTTCTCAACCATATTTCTGGTGAAATATGCATGCTAGCGTGTATCATAACCCAACCAATAGCATGCCACGAAAACATAGAGATTGATGTTAGGCACCAAAAAATCATTAACTAGGCCGCCATATTTCGGTATATTTATTTATACTTTGGCATTTTGTCCTGTAACTCAGACCAGGATAGCAACTCAAAACAGAAATTGTATGGCTGCTAAATGAGATAAGTGTGTAATTTTCTCTTTAATTCACGTTTCTAACACTGCAATTATAAATGCCGATAATCCAAACTGCATTATTTGCATGTTGTATCTCGTTTATGTAATTGGGATTGTGCAATGTCCGACGCCTGGTAAAGGCTACTGAATGCTTCTATGGCCGAGTCTAAATTGTGCAAATTATTTATGAAACTAATAATATTTTAGTCATGTTTATTATGTTAATTCATGGCAGTAAATATTTTGCAAAATAATTTTTCAATAACGATTTTGGAATAATTGGTCACATCTTTCTCGTTGGGTAAAATTGTATCTTCTGACCTATTCACTGCGTAACCAATGACCACCGGATTTACAAACACTGTTGACCCATTTGTGAGCTGTTTACATGTTACATGTCAAGGATATAGATAAGATTATGTAGTCATTTAGGCGCACCTTATACTACAGGTATCGCAAAACCTTGATCTTAGTCCTACTTACCTAATATTGTTAGAAGAAAACACAATGACTGACAATGTTCAGAACTGTTGTCTTTATAGCTAGAATCCTACAATTCCCCGATGGAATAGAATTATCCAAAGCACGACTATTTTACGTAGCAATAATGTGGGCATGGCAGTAAAAAGCATGTATACAATTGACTTTTGGAACCAATTATCTAGTCTCGCCTGACTAAAGTCGCGACCCATGAGGTAAATTGAGTCTAGCTAACTATTTATAGAAGCAGCGTTCATTACACCGATAGGATTGAGTTTTCCGACCTTCCAATAAAAAACAGGATCTTCACTTGTTTGCTGTATTTAGATATCTATACATTCAACACAATTTAGGGAATGCCAGAATAAATTCAGTTTAAGATATTTCTTTTCAGAAAAAACAAACATTGCTTCACAAAAGGAGACTGATGGTTCTGATTATTAAATACTTCCAGTAGATATTTGCATCCAGTATTGATTCTATAATATGGAGTATGGTGTATGTGTACATTATTCCGGTGAAACCAATGTATTTGTGTCTTTGTCTTCTATCATCATAGACAAGTATCTTATCTTAATTTTGAACCTGATGAGCATGAGAATCTGAATATCAGCAATGGCGGCGTGTGATACTTATGTACCATATAGCGTGTATATCTTTAATCACATAAAGCAGTCAGCCAGTTTGGATGTTTATTGTCTAATATTCATACTTCACGAATTTCAATATATGACACCATACAAGTACAGTGAAACCTAAACCACAACAATTTCAATGAAACTTAACAGAATGTGTGATAATATATTTTGACAGACTGATTCGACTAATTTAAATATGTTGGTAAATAGGTCTTAGTTCATTTCGAACCATCCATTCTGAATGATTAATGCGAAGTTCGTATAGTTATAATACAATACATACAAGTATGACATCATAGAGACTGTTGTCAGAAATTGAGAAAATGATTTCATCTATAACACGAGAAATTTACCGTATTTACTGGGCCAGCCATCTTGAATACAGCTTGAAACTAAATAAAAAGACAAGTTGAGAAACGCAGGTTCCATATAGTGAATATCTGTAAATTGATCGCATTTATTGTATTATCACGTGCACGCCAGCTGACTGTGGTATTGAGGTCCTCAATAGAATGATTGGTTAATGTACAAATATAGAATAGTGTCAACCATGAAAGGTCAAAACACTTGACTTTTGAAACTTGTTGTTTAATTATAAATCATGTGTATACCTGTTTACAGAATGGTACAGTACGCAAATTAAATTGAATAGGTTATTCTTATACTTGAGAATCAAGTATTATTGATACGATTCCAAATATAAAATAATGGGTTTTAATATATGAGACATTCTAAAAGACTATTGGTGATGGGTCAAATGATAATAAAAACAAATTTAAAATTCTACAAATAATGATTTGTTTTAGAGGGAACATTCCGTATCATAAGATTTTCAGTTACATAAAACAACTTAAAATCTGTTGAAATGAGGCGTTACACCAAAATTTAAAAATACCAAAAATAAAAATAAAAATTTTGGAAAACAGTAATGGGGCACATTTATTTGAACTGGAATAGTTAAATTTACAAGTTAAACCTGTAGTAGGCTTTGTATAATTTACTTTTGAGCCAACCTGGTATTTTGATTGGCGTAGATTTTCGAAACACAGTTACTTATTAACCATTGTATTCATATTTCGTTCATGAATATTCATCACAAAGACTTATGGGTTATACGCACCATGCAGTAGATAGTCTGCTCACATGATCGATAACATTCGGTTGTTGTACATCATGGAACCGACAGCAGACTGAGAGAATGCAGGGAATCCAAACCCAGTGCGTGAAACACAAGCATTCAAAGATATGCTGCTTGATGTATCACAGAACATATTATATTTGGTAGGCGGGTCAGGACTTTACTCTAGTTGGGTGGTAACATTTGAAAAGATTATTGGACCACTGTTGCCATGGCAACGACCAAAAACTGATTTTTGAATACTTTCGCACCAAATGCATCACCTCCTACCAATCTTATAATAGCAGTGTTCAAATGAACATGCTTTTTATTTTGGTGAAGTTGCGCTCCGACAGCGAGACCTCCGGCGCCGACATTGTTACACTGTACCAACGTAAGTCCCATTGTAACTTTGACTGAGTGCTCTTTGGGAACGTATATGGGGCCCCAGTTTTAGTTATAAAACCTACAACGTCGTAACTTCAGAAATCAAGGCTGCATCATCTGGGAAACGCTTTCCTTTCAAAGACAAGGTGCAAGGTCAGGAGAGTAAGAGGGATTGGGGAAGATTTCATAGCCACACACCCGTGCTTCTGATCTGGCGACATGCGAGTTGACCGGAGCGTTGTCCTGCAGGAGAAGGATAACTTTGCTTTGATAGCTTCTCTTAATTTCATCAAAAGTGAAGCGTAATAGGTTCCTGTAATTGTGGTCGTAAATCTGCCAGTAAATCTGTCATACTACTCCGTCCTGGTCCCAGAAGACATGACCTTGCCAGTGGAGGGCTGCACCCTTGCAGTCTTTGGAGGTGGTGAGTCTCTGGATTATAGTGATGGACCCAACTTTCATCCTATGTAATTGAAAAACTTTGACTCATCTTCTTGGCACATCCCCAAATTCATTCTCAAGCACTCAACGTATTCTTGCTTCTGGAAAGGTGTGAGCAACCTGGGAACCCATCTGGCAGACACCTTATGCATATGCAAATGGTCATGAATGATAGTTTCCACAGATCCTGTACTAATCTTGACCCCCCGGACTATTTGGCGAACAGTAATGCGTCGATCTTGCCTCAACTTGACGGACAAATGCCTCATCAATGGCAGAAGAGGAATGACCAGGTCTGGGAGCTGTTTCCACAGACTTCCGGCCATGTTTGAATTCACGATGCCAGCGTTTTACAAGGTCATATGATGGGGCATCATCACCATAAGTTTCTTTCATTTCATCAAAAGTCTCCCTTGGTGTGCGTCCTTTCAAATACAAAACCCAGATTGCTGCGCGACACTCAACTGGCTCCATTTCACACCTGACTCAGTTCAAACACCTGTAAATCAGAAACCATAATTAGTTCAGAGCTTTTTTTGCAACATAACCCATGGAGATGTAAATCATTACACATGCAAAATTTCCTCTAGATCAGACAACTGGAAGTGGGTCAGGGACTTTACTTATTTAACGCCCCTCGTAGTTTTATGTGCATGTCCTACCACGGGAACAGCCGAAAACATGTTCTTTAAGCGGAACGCCAATCAGCCTATGGGCTTGTACTGTACAGGTTATCACCAATGTTCATTTTGTTCTATGCGAGGTGTAACTGCCTAGCTTATTACATATTGACAATAAACCTTTAGACCTATATTCAAATTTAGAATGCGATGATGTGACTAATATTCTGGTATCTTAAATTATATGGCATTTGAAAACACGTTGCTGTTTTTAAATTGACTCATGTTAACTGCATTATCTCTCTATATCAATCATACATCATTTTACCAAGAATTAAATATTTTTACAGAAACGTTTCAGAATTTGAAAGCTAAGTGTGAACTTGAGGATTGTGAGACACAATTTAAATTACTTGAGCAGTTGCAACATGGTGGCGATCTCACAGTAGTAAACACGAGGTACTTGCATGATAAGCTGGTGAGACTTAGACAGGATAATTTAGAATACAAAGTTCAACAAATGGTGAGCTGTGTTCTTATTGTGTATTTAGGGGTAATCCAATGCACTTTAATAACTACCCACATTGTCTTTCAAATAGGGATATACTCCCCCTCCTCTGGGTCCATCATGTCATATTTAGACCAAGTATGTTATTATACTATTTTAGTATAAATTACTATGGCAGCCATTTATAATATGTTTTATTTCAAAATTACAAGTTATAACATGGTTTTATTACTAACGGGTGTCGCATACGACTTATTTACCACTTCTGTGTCACTGAGAATATTCTAGAACCGTACTGTGTCTGGGTGGAATATTCTAGATTTTTTTAAGAAACTGGTTGAATAGGTAATAGAACACTGTAGGAGGCAATAGAAGGTAATGGAACATTCTAGAAATTTGTAGTAAGTTCCTGACTCATTATGTATGCTGATGTAATGGTCTATTTACAGACAGTGGGGTATATATAGGGGAGTTATTCAGCACTGAGATCAGATCGGAGATCTCGTTGAATTGTATTGGAGGTTAAGTATCTAGTCATTGGAGTAGTGGAGTTTTACCACGTTGTTGTACTTGATGTTTGCAGAGTATAATAATACCAGTACCAATTGAAACCTCATCTGTTGGCTCCGTGTTCGTATTTTATCATCGCCGCCAGGGAAGTCTTTCTGTTACTGTTGCCATTTTGGTATTTGAACCATCACACCTGTACTATACCGATTACGGTAATATTACGTTGCGTGTGACAACGGGGTTCTTATATATTTTATATACTTCAGCCCAACAACATTTGATAGAGTTTCTGAAAGATAAATACAGTAGAAGGTTTGCACAGTTCTATCCACTTCCTTGGAATGATACCTTGACATTTCCAATAGAAGAGGTCTACACAAGACTGGAAGTTATCGAGTCAACAGGTTCCTTGAGTGTTTTCACAAGCAATACACTCAGTCATGAGCATGATGTATTTAAGGACATTGTGGTTAATCGTTTTGAAATTAAAGGTGCTCCAGCTATAGGGAAATACACTTTCTGTAAAAAGTTGGCTTATGACTGGGCTCGTGGTTCTTTGAGTCAGTTCAATTTAGTGTATTTAGTTGAAATGAGACATGTGAACGCTGATTTGATAGATGATATCTACAATGAGCTCCCTGATGATGATAAAATCAACAGGGACGATCTAAAACAAATCATTAATAGAAATCAGCATTCTTTTCTGTTACTCGTTGATGGATTTGGTGAGTTCAATACAAAGATTAGCCAGAAATAATATCACGAAAGAAGTTTCCAAATTCAATGGTTCTTGAAACAACCAGGCCAATGGAAAGCAACATAGATGGAATTGATGATCATTACCAAATTCCGGGATTTAACAAATGGGATTCCTACGACTATGTTACGAAATACTTCAAACAATATAAGCTTCCATTGGCTGAGATGAATGAAAGCTTGGATGAAATGATAATCAGTCCATTACATGTCTCCTTTCTCTGTGTCCTCTGGACAGACTATGATAACAAGCGACATCTACCTAATTGTCTATCAGAATTATATCAAGAAATGTTAGAGTGTATTTTGAAAAAATCTTGTGAGGCATATCTCTCACTGATAAGGGTAATGTTCCAGACGAGATGTTGGTTTCTCTAAGCAAGTTGACTGAATTTGCATATCCCTTCCTCAAACAAGAGAAGTTGGTTTACAGTGTGATTGATGTTCCACCAGACGTATAACCTCTCACTGTTTTTCAAACCGCCAGGTATATCATTAGAACCAATTTCAGTAGATATCGAACTTACTGAAAGTGAAACAAACCCTGATGATAGGCTTGACTATTCAGTTGGCCTACTTTTTTGTAATACACAGACTTTTCAAGAAGTGTTAAAACTTTTGGAATATGAAAACAGTCATAGGAATGCAGAATCTCGGTATATCAAAAACTGTGGGATTTTTTGTTCTATATCGCACCAACTAAATTCAGTTGATTAGACAAATTGGAGAGAACGAAATTAAGTTAAGAGTTTTAACAATTAATGTCAGCCCTTTAAACAATATGCAATATTTTGGAAAATACATCAATGATTGGAAACCTTATCTAATATGCACCATGTTTCCAGTTCCTTTAGATATCACATTCGATCAGTTTGATTTATCCCAGCTGGTGAAGTTGGTCATGAGTATTCTGAAAAATAAACAGATACAAGATTTGGTTCCTATGTTTTATGTTGTAAATGTATTAGACAGTGAAATCGACTTTGGCAATATGGAAAAGTCCATACAGAATTTGGCCTCTATGCATAAAGGCAAGGAAACACACCTAGCTAGGATTGAAATAAAATCAGTGAAACTGATGGAATTCATAGGAAAATTCACCCAAACGAAAAATGTTGATCAACTTTGTCTGCATGTTAGCAATTTCAAAAGTCTTTTTAGCTATGCGAATGACAAAGAAGTTGTTGTTGCGATTCGAAAGGTTTTATGTAAGACTACTGCACACCAACTAGATTCAGCTACATTGAATATTACAACAGATCCTAATGTTGGACCTGAAGAGAAACCCAGACTAAAAATTAAGACATCTGTAAAAATGACTGAAGGTGAGGTACAAAAGTACTCACTTGGCGCTATACTCTAATAAATTAATTTCCTTTCCAAGGAATAAATGAAAGATAACATATCAACATATATTGATGTCACTGTATAAGTCACTCTATTTTAAGCAATAACTTGAGAGCGAAACCTGTAGCTATTTTCGATAAATTCTATTGTGATTCTATGCTGAACAATGTCAACTCCGTAATACATATATACAATATCTAACTTTAGACGTAGAGTTTTGAATAGGCTTCCACCTAAAAATATAAATATGTCATTATATATCACTGATTATATAATCTTATCTTATGAAATCTGTAATTTTTTTTCAGTTTTAGCTTACCTTTTATTTAACTTTTCTCCATTTTCCTGTAAATTGCAAAATAAAAGTTCTAAAAACAAGTCGCTGAATTCAAATAATTTAAACTGTTTTAAATGTCAGGGTGAACCTCGATTTTCATATGTTGTGTTTAGCTGTATTGTGGCATTACTGAGAAATATATTGTCATCATCAGTCTGGTTAGGAGCAAAACTAGATTTGTAAAACTTGAACTTGAGTGACTAATTATAATGAGCTGTCAACCAGAAAAAGTTTATCCCAACGTATGACAGACTGGACTTAGGTTTATATGTTACCCAAGTACAAGCTAAGACCAATATTCAATAGAAAGGATATCGTGCCCATCAAAATAATGAGATCAAATCTAAATACCTTGTATCTTAGCTAATGATCAGATTCATTTTCAAATATTTCTGAAACTATATTGGTCTTTCCACTCACCACAATCTGCTTTTCAATGGCTAGCTTCCAATTTTCCTAATCACAAAGCAATTGTTTCTCAATAAATTCTTCTTTCACTAAAAATTTCCTTAAATTTTTGACGTATTACGTTTTGTATTGAAATTTAAGACCACACCACTTTTCTTTAAAACTAGTGGCTAAACAAAATGAAAAAAACACAGTATTGTTTCGCTTTCGAAAAAAATAGTTACGATCTTGATCATCAACTAACAATTTTAGATTGTTATTTTCAAGTCACCATTTGGAACATTTGGAATATTCAGCCCCTAATACAACAAATGATAGACACTATTTAGAAGGTAAATTAAAAAAATATGGGTTTGACCAACGGAATGTTTGGACGGCAAGTTGGTAAAAATTGGAAACTATTTTGTTCTTCAGTTTTTATTTAGATTTTCTTCCAGAATGATATTGCTTGTCTTTTACGAAATATGTATACTTTTTTTAAAATGATACATTTGTTAAATAAAATTTTCCCCGTTAAATAAAATACCCTCCGATTTCTAATGCTAAATCGCTTATAGATTAGATATCGCCGCGCCTAACTATGCATTGCGAACATCAACGTGTTCAAAGTGGTAAAGGCTGACACGTGATACGTAATATCGAATATTCATGGTTCGTGGTCGATATTCGTCACGCCTGCTACTGCTTAGCCATATGTGTCCATGACTCAGGATGATTTGAATAATATTTGTCAGAAGAAACAAATGATCGTATTCACGTTTACGTGTTGTGTTGATAAACACTCAAATGGCTGAAGATTTGTAATATCGATTATTCTCGAACCTAAGCGATTATTAATTGTTTAATAGCAGATACAAAATCATTCATACATATAATTATGGTATTCCAAGATGATTAATGACGCCAAATCGTGCTCGGAACAGCGTATTTGAAATTAGTGGATAAGTGGTCAGGGTTTCTACCGAGTTTGGGAACTCAACAATCGTAGATTAGCTTCATATGTTGGTAGCCAAGCATAGTCAATATCCGCTTATTATACGGCGCCGTCACGCGCTGGCTGGAGGAGGGGGAGTACTGTCAGTGACGTCGTCAAGCCTGGTAATTGAATTTGAATACGTCTTCCAAACAGACAATTTTATCTGTCACGATCCGATGTCATGACGAAATGTTGCTGCTACAATTTTAGCGTCATTTTTTAGTCGTCTATGCGTTTTGTGGTAATCGAACGCAATCGTTTTTGTTTATTTTTCACGCCGAATATAACGGTTTTAAAAATAACCATTCTTTGCCGACGGGGGCAGTTTAATCATATAAAAACAAAATACGACTCGCTTTATTAGAGTGAAGGATATTTATATATATTGTTTCAAATATGAAATATTCAAATGAAACAATAACTTTTTGGGTTATCCCCGACGATGGTAAATGGATTTTAAAAATATGTATGCCTAAGTAACGCATTTCTGTGTGCAAACGGAATGCGATCAAATAACCTTTGAATTCGCCAGCATAATTCGATTCTGATTCTACTAATACCGGGTAATTAGAATATAAAACATCGTGATCCTTCTTATAAGGGTTATTAAACGCGCGCCAACATTGGGACAGGTTTCTTGCGACGGTGCATGATACTAATGATCATAATATGATTCAACGTATATAAACTACAATAACTGTTAGCCATATATGGCAAAGCTGCCATAATACGCATATTCTCATAATAATATATTAATCATGTAGATGAACTGAACCAAATGAAAGATTTATGTCGTGGTATCGGTCCTGAACTGGAGAAAATTAAAACACCGATGAAGCTTTTTATTAAATTTCAAGAACAAGGCTTGATATCAGAAGACAATACTGGTTTTCTAGTAAATCTGTTACTAAAAATTGATCGACAAAAATTGGTTCCAGTGTTAACGGGTAATTAAGATATAATGAGACAATGGTATGTATAGTATAGACATTTAATGATTTCCGAAAAACTCACAGTTTATAGACAGTTACTGTACAATGAGTTTATTTCAAATCAGGGACGTTGTGATCAACTATAAGCTTACCCATTCTGTAAGGGCCGCGTATACTTAATAGCCAATCTGATTTCTCAAATGGGTCTTAACCATCTGAATTATTTCTAAGATATATGAATATAGATGCGGATCTAAAATTATGGAACGTATAGCAAACATACACCAAAATGTGTGACATATCCCAATTACATTGAGAACAAGTTTACTCAAACAAGTTTACTAAACTGTATTGTCACATGATTCCATCGGGCCAATCCCGTGGACAGTTACTGCTATATCTATGTCGAATACTTGTTCGTTACTTTTGCGATGTTAATGTATATTTATCCTTGTACAGGAGGGTTTGTCAAAAATAAAAGTGTTGTTTATATTCACACAACCTGCATGGATGAGCTCAGTCATCTTAATTATGGCACCTTTGTGGGTGTCACTTTTCAATCAATATCTGACCCTTTGAAAATAACTTGAAAACTAAATCGGCTCCCCTATGTCTGCAATTCATGGGGTATTTATGCGGGAGAGTTAATTTGGTTTATAATATAAAATCAATTTGTTAATACTATAGTTAAAACAGTTGATAACCAAATTTTGGTTTCTTCAACTATTTACAAGCATTTCCGTACGCGAGTTAATTTCTTTATTAACTTTTTTGTTACAGAGTGCCACGTGTGTCATCAAAATTGCAGAGGATTCTGGCTAATTTATGAATAAATTTGAATCAGCAAGAAGATTATTGGAAATTCTCAAAGTCTTGGTGAAACGTTTCGAAGTCAGAGTCGTCCGCGCTTGCAGCAGAAGAGGGAAGAGTACTGTCAGTGACATTGTCTGACCTGGGAATTGACTTTGAATACGCCTACCAAACAGAAAATTTGAAAATTTAACTTTCTGAAATGGCATTTCCTGCGTTTTTGAGTAGATTTCATTGGAAAAATCAGAGAAATTTTGTGAGGACTTCCAGCACCACAGGTGATAAAAATTATCCGCCTTTTAAAAATATTGTGCATTGAAAAGGAACCTTCGAGCCCGTGTGGGGGGTTCGTCCGAAGATTTTACCGCCATTTCTTTGTCGTCTCTACGTTTTGCATCCTTGTTTAATTGGTAGGCCATTGACATTTAGTATATTATACATTTCTAAGGTACAGTATTTTTTATCGACCGCAGTATCAATACTATGAACAGCATACCTCGCCCCTTTTACATCATAGAAGGGATTCGTCGCTAGGGGGCGCGCGTTATATGCGCGGTGTACAGTTTACAACAACGCAATGTCCCTGATTTATTTGCGTATCACGGGTAACAATAACAAATGTTGTTGTCATGTGTGAAATTTCAAATATTAACCTGCAGTGGGGATATTCCACAACCATATTCATTACAGCGTAGATACGTCTCATCTCCCGACTTATTCACCGTGTAAACGATGGCCGAATTCGAACCAACTGTCGACCCATTTAAAAGTTGTTTACATACGATTGCCAGGAATATTGATAAGGGTATGTAGTTATGTAGACACACAACGTACTACTTGCATTGTGATACCTTAATTTGTGTGGGGCAATTCCTGGAAAACATGTCTTCCCGTACGTACGCAATTGCGGAATGTTATTGAATACAATTCACTCACTTGCTTACAAGTTAAACTAACCTCTCTGTTTGTGGCATACTCACTCAACGTACCGATAGACTATTTACTAACGTTCAACACCAGGCCGGACCTATTGGTTATCGAACGCGATCGTTTTTATTTTTCACGACGAATATAACGGCTTTGAAAACAACAATTCTTTACCATCGGGGTCATTTTTACATATCCCCGTGGGCGGAGCTACGTCCAAGACGTTCCACGTTGCTAAGACGTACACCACTGTACCACGTTTTCTATGGGCTCTGCGCGCGCTGCCAGGAACGCGGAACACAGAGCGAAGAGCCGGTGAAAATTAGAGAAAACAACAGGAACTCAACTTTGAAGTAATCCTGAACATTCAAATTTATATATGTTACACACCCAGGGGTTATCTTGTTTCACGATTCAGGGGAGTCTCAACAACCATCCCAAAGTACCGTTTTCTGAGAGTTTTCGGCCTTTGTTTTCACCGTGATGGTTGCCAGGCGGTGAAAAATGCCCCGATGTCCGCCCGAGAATAAAAGCAACATATGGCTCGCTTTATTTGAGAACAGAATATTTCTATATAGAGTGCTCGTTTCAAATACTCACATACAATGAAATGAAACAATTGAATAATTTTGTTGGTTATCGCTGACGATAAATGAATGTTAAAAATATGTATGCCTAAATAACGTATTTCTGAATGCAAAAGAAATGCGATGAAATAACCTTTGAACTCGCCAACATAATTCAATTCTGATTCTACTTATAATTAGAATATAACAAATCGAGGTCCTTCTTATATGGGTTATTAAACGCGCGCCAACATTGTGACAGGTTTCTGGCGACGGTGCATGGGACAAATGATCATATTTTGATTCAACATATATAAACTACAATAACTGTTAGTCATATATGGCAAAGCAGACACGCTCAATTACACACTTGTTACTACAATTATACAGCCGCACTAAACATCGCATTTGCATAACTTTGTATAATATACTGATGTCGAAAATATACAAAAATGTGATGTCTATTCTCATAATACTATAATAATCTTGTAGATGAATTGAAGCAAATGAAAGGTTTATGTCGTGGTATCGGTCCTGATAAAATAGCTAAAGCGGAATTGGAGAAAATTAAAACAGCGATGGACCTTTTTATTAAACTTCAAGAACAAGGCTTATTATCACAATACAAAATTAGTTTGCTACAGAATCTGTTGGACGAAATTAAGCGTACAGACTTGATTGAGGAATTAAAGAAAAAAATGAACATAAAATGAGATATTGGTATGTATATTACAGACATTTTATGGTTTCAAAAAAACTTATTTTATTTACAGTTTATAGACAGTTACTGTATAATGAGTTTATTTCAAATCAGGGACGCTGTGATCAACTGTAAGCTTACCCATTCTGTATGGGCCGTGTATACCTAATAGCCAACCTGATTTCTCAAATGGGTCTTAACCATCTGAATTATTTCTAAGATATATAAATATAGATGCGGATCTAAAATTATGGAACGTATAGCAAACATACACCAAAATGTGTTACATATCGCAATTACATTGAGAACAAGTTTACTCAAACAAGTTTACTAAACTGTATTGTCACATGATTCCTTCGGGCCAATCCCGAGGACAGTTACTGCTATATCTATGTCGAATACTTTTTCGTTACCTTTGAGATGAAAATGTATATTTATCCTTGTACAGGAGGGTTTGTCAAAAATAATAGTGTTGTTTATATTCACACAACTTGCATGGATGAGCTCAGTCATCTTAATTATGCCACCTTTGTGGGTGTCACATTTCAATTAATATCTGACCCTTTGAAAATAACTTGAAAACTAAATCGATTCCCCCATGTCTGCATTTCATGAGGTATTTATGCGGGAAAGTTAATTTGGTTTCTAATATAAAATCAATTTGTTAATACTATAGTTAAAACAGTTGATAACCAAATTTTGGTTTCTTCAACTATTTACAAGCATTTCCGTATGCGAGTTAATTTCTTTATTAACTTTTTTGTTGCAGAGTGCCACGTGTGACATCAGAATTGCAGAGGATTCTGGCTAATTTATGAATAAATTGGAATCAGCAAGAAGATTATTGGAAATTCTTAAAGTTTTTACATGGATCAAAGTTTTTTAAAAATCTGAATTATACACTGATGAAGTCACATATAAAAGTTCTAATGAATTAAAAATGCAAAATTGTACGTTTCTGTATTATATGCCTTGAATGTGTGTGTCAATAATTAAGGAGGAAACCATCGTACAGGCTGATATACTATCGAAATATTGACCCGGGCCAAGGTCGATATACATATTTGTCGACACGATGAGAGCATTGTTGTCTCAACCATATCATATCTCTGATGAAATATAATGCATGCTAGCGTGTATCATACCCCCACCAAAAGCATGCCATGGCAACGTAGAGATTGATGTTAGGCATCAGCAAATCATTAACTAGGCCGCCATTTTTCGCTATGTTATCGTATTTATACTTTGGCATTTTGCCCTGTAACTCAGCCCAGGACAGCAACTCATCAGAGGAAGTATGAAAATGTATGGCCGCCATGCGTCCATTTGTTGCTCTATTGCACGTAGCTGCAAAGAAGATAAGTGTGTACTTTACTTGCAAATCCACGGTTCAAACAATACAATTATAAATGCCGATAATCCAAACTGTATTATTGGCTTGTCGTACTTCGTTTATTTAATTGGTAATGCAATGTCCGGTGCTTGGTAAAGGCTGCTGAATGCTTCTATAACCGAGTCTTGATTGTGCAAATTATTTATTCAACTAATAATATTATACGTGTTTATTATGTTAATTCATTGCTGTAAATGATGTGAAAAGTAACGTTTTAATAACCATTTTTGAATAATTGAGCACATCACGGACTTGCACACACCGTCGACATATTTGTTTACACGATATAATCAAGGATATCGTCTAGATAAGGTTACGTAGTCATCTAGACGCACCCTGTACTACCGGTGTCTCAAATCCTTAATCTGTATGGAACGATTTGGCGGAAAACACGTCCTACCTACTTTTGTTATTTACATATATATACATATTTTCTAGTTGTAAAAAAACATGTCTCAATATTTACAGCCATCGTTGTTCCTTCCATCAGTTGTCCCAATTTTGAGTGTGCGTGCTAACTGTAGATACAGTGTATTTTACCACATAAACCATATTGGGACAGCGAGACAGGGCTTTCGAGCACAATGGCGTTATGATAATTGCTATCCCGGCGCCAACCAGTCTATCAAATATATGAACATATTTTGGTGTGAAATTCAATTATAAAATTAACTTGTTTCAAATGGTAATGTTATTACTTTAGACAATTTGTTTGGACAACCATTGCTGAAGTTGAAAATCAGTCACAGCTAGAAGCACGTATACAATCGACCTTTGGCACCTATTGTTTAATCTCGCCTGGCTGGAGTCACGACCCATGAAGTAAATCATGTCTAACTAACTATTTATAGGTGTAGCGTTTATTACGTTGATAAGACTGAGTCAATTGACGATCTTTTTGTTTTAGATAAAGTGGTATGGAATACATTCAGTTTAAGATATTTCTTTTGAAAAAAACACAATGCTTCACAGAATTGATAAGAAGCAACTACACAATGAAGGAGATTGAGCTATTGAGTTATTGCTATTGAGCTGGTAAAAAGGAGACAAAAATGACAAAATATTCACTGAAAACAGAAAATTAATAACATCGCCACGAAATAAAGAAATTTGACAGGGATCACGCAAGATACTAACTTACATACAAAGTATCAAAGAAATTGAGCTAGTAGTTTTCTTAAAGATAAATTGTTGACGGACGTACGACGGATGGACAACGACAGACAATCACCTATATGTTTGGCTACTCTATGGGGCATGGATTGGCGTTTCACGCTCTGTAAGTAATGACTGGGAGAATGCTAGGTGGCATCAGAGTTTAAAATACAAATTCCTATCTATATTCACTGATTTTCACATTTTAGGGAAACATTTTGTTGTTTTAATGAATTTTGAAATTTTGTTATGTAACTGATAATTTAACAGTATTATTTGAAGTGTGTAGAATTAAATAAATAAATTTGAAAACCCTTAAAAAAACTCGTAAATTCATAATTTGAGATCGCACTTAGCCGAGACCAATAAATAAATGATATATAATGCACAATTTATAGAACCCATCTGGCTGTGCTGATTGTGTAACCTAGGCTAAAGTACGACAGCACGGCATTGGGCATAGGATTAGTCTTTAGGCTTCAGTAATTAGTCGAGGTTCACTGTGGGGAATAGTGATCGTCGTATTTGTTTATACATATTCCCAAAATAAAGCTTACACGTGCAAAGGGGTGGCTTACTAGCTACCAAAGCAACACACACTTATCTCATAGTATTATTTCTCTATTTCACTTCAATTCTATGAAGCAATTATCTTGCCTTAACTGAAAATATGTAGTTTTCCCTATATTTGTTTAAGTTGTAAACATACTCCGAAATAATTGAAAAATATGTATTTTCATGCTGAAAAGTCGGAAAACATGCTCAATCTTATCAAGGTGATGAACTCTACTTCTATAAATAGTTAGGTAGACACGATTTACTTTATGGGTAGCCACTCCAGTCGGGCGAGATTGAACAATTGGTTCCAAAAGTCGATTGTATACGTGCATCTTACTGCCATGCCTACATTGCTACGTACACTAATCATGCAGTGGTGGATACTTCTATTCCAGTGTGGAATTGTGGGATACTAACAAGGTCCATCAAATACGTGCATCATTGCTCAAATAATTGAGAACAAAATAAATTAAATGATTGCAAAAACTTATAACCGGCATCAATAGTAGAAGACACTAGCACAATGTTAGCAAACACGTCCAGTTTTTATCGAAAAATAGTTTGTTTCGATCAGCCATGAATATCGTAAATGTTTTATTATTGCACATTTATTTACAAAAATCCCTAAAAGTTTGGATGGAGTTAGGCAAAACTGAAACTTGCTACTCTGCTTCACATTACTAACATCTGACAGAATCCACTCAAGGTACCTAGGTACCGTGTGTCAAAGCAATTGAGCTAGTAGTGTTTTAAAATAAATTGTTGACGAACGGACGACGGACGGACAACAATAGACAATCACCTATATGTCTGGCTACTCTATGGGACATGGATTGGCGTTTCACGCTCTGTAAGTAATGGCTGGGAGAATGCTAGCAGCAGAGTTGAAAATACAAATTCCTATCTATATTCACTGATTTTCACATTTTAGGGAAACATTTTGTTGTTTTAATGAATTTTGAAATTTTGTTATGTAACTGATAATATAACAGTATTATTCGAAGTGTGTAGAATGAAATAAATATTTTGAAATAAATTCTAAATTTGAAAACAGTTGTTTTGTAAAAAACAAACAAACGTACCTTCCATGGTGTGAATTACAAACAATTATCGTCTTTTTATGATGTATGCGATGAAATGGTGGTGATAACCTATTAAAAACTGTTTCACTATCAGAATTTCGCCCAAATCTTTCTGCACTTTTTTTCTCTTATTCTTCAATATTTCAGGAAATAAACCAGAATTTTAAAGCCTACATACAAAATTTAAGTAAATTTTCAGTTTTTACTCGAAAAATTTGGTTATTTTTTCTACTGAAAGAAAGTGCAGACTATAAACGGGACTATTTCGTGAATTTGTGATGAAAAGAGATATCTGGTGGTGAAAAAGTTAATCCCTTCAAAACATAATTTCCTATTGGCTACATTTCGCAAAAATTATAAAAAAAATAATTTGATTTAAAGTTTGTTATTAAGACGAAAGTTGACTCAAAGGGTTAATACGGCAAAACATTTGACTAGAAATAAATAATAAACAATTGTATAATTGTAGATTCACTAAAAACATCATGAAATAGACTGTCTGTTGTCTGTTTGACTCCTCCGGCAGTGTATATATAAGATTAAGGATTCTTGACATCATCGGTGGCTATTTCCGTCTTTGATCTTTTGTCTGACGCTAGAGATCACTGCATAGCCAGCATTCCGCGGCATTGTTACCATGAACTATAGGTATTTGTGTTTCTGTTACCCCACAATCTATAGAAATGTATTTTGTTGGACGTCTGCGTCTAAATAAATAACATCGTTTGACAAGTCTTATGGTAAAGAGATACAATAAGATTGTCTACGTTTAGGACATGCATATTTACTCAAGCAGAGTAAAATGACCTGAATATTTTGTCATAGTAACTAAGACCTTGATGCAACAGAAAAAGTTTGTTAATTTGTTTTTTATTGAAAATCAATGCATGTCCATGTCTTTTCAGTCTTTTTAGTCCCTGTTCGGACGAAAACGGGGACTTATAATTCGGTCTCCCTCCGTCCGGATTCATATCTCAAAATCCCTTGAACCGATTCTGTTCATTCTTTGAATGTTCCGAGTACTTTATGTGGGATATATGCACATGCAATGGTTTAGCAATTTTATTCAAAATGGCCGACTGGCAGCCACCTTGTTTTTTGAAAATGTATTTTGGATGTGCTCTGTCAGTTTTCATTCAAATCTGGCACATACATGTACTTTATACATGTTAGGATGCATGTCCATGACAATTTGTTTCAAAATCTTGTCAAGGATGGCCGATTGACAGCCATCTGACTTTTTGGCTTTACTACTATATTTCCACACTTTATGTACCATTTTCATTCATATTTGGCACATACATATCAGTGTGTTTCATAATCAGATCAAAGATGGCCGAATAACGGCTGTTTTGATTTTTGGCCATATTACTACTACACGAAACACGTGTTTTGATGTAAATAAACAATCTGTTGTATATGCCACTTGGAACTCAATTTTCAAGGACACATTCACGACAACCCCTCTGCTTTAATATGACGAGCACAAAGAGAACTTTCAAAAATTTAACAGGTACTTTGTCATTTTCAATGACTTGTTAATTTTATTTTAAACTCTTCAGAAGTCATGTGCTTTTGTGGGTATTGAAAAGAAACCTAAATATTTTTTTTTTAAATGAGAGGGAACTACCACTTTCTATGTTGTCTTGACAATACACCGTCAACATTAGAGACAAATTCTATGGTGCATGTGTTCCTGGTCACAAAATGGTGACTATGGTATGCATTTTTTTCAAATTTATATCTATTGCGGGAAGTGTTAATCTGAATAGATTCCTTTGGCCAAGCTGATACACCTCATACAGGATGACGAAAATGTTGAGGGAAAAACAGTTATCGCACTATTAATCTCTCACATTGCAATATTCATAGGAACATTGTCAGGTGTTCATTTTGATTTGTGGACTTTCAATCCCAACAAGCTAATGCTTGAAGCACAAACTTTTTCAAATAAAATTTATGGATTTGCATTTAAAATTAAATCAAATTGAGTAAACTAATTAAATTAAAAAGGATGAATTATTAAATCCTACAAACACTGCGGTATTTGTAGACAGCAAGTTATTTCAATTCAAATAGGTTTGATCAGTAGATCAAAGTTAAAATCTTACCTTCGATTGATACCGAAAAGGGTCGACCTCTACCATGGACGAGTGTGTCGGGAACTTGCCTGGCACAAAAACAATTAAAACAAGCCATGAATGGAAAAGTCCTTGTTAGTTATCCAATCTAAGTGATATAGATTTGTTTATAGTTAATATAGTACTGGTACTTGTCCATGTTGGGAGATATTGTTCTTCCAGTACAATAGAACAAAATGGCCACCGGTCGGCCCGTTTGAATCTGTATATAATGACTAGATATATAATGAATATGTATAACTTGAACATCAGTCAAACATGTCAGAGAGATATGGCACTAAAACCACATCCGTTAAAACAAAATGTCTGCAGTCTGCCATTTTGAATCCGATCTGAAAAAATAAAATGACATATGTCAAGGTCCAATGTATGTACCAAGTTTCAACAATATCCATCTGTAAACAGCCAAGAAATGGTTGATTTTGCAGTACAAAAATGGCTACCATTCGACCATCTTGAATCAGATTGTGAAACAAATTGACCTGCGTATGTGAGAAGTTTGAATGTAATCAGTCCAGGCATGGACATGGCCGCACATCCCCGTTTTCAAACTTTCTTTTAACACAATCCAGACGCCTAGTGACAAATGCATTTTCTGTAGGTACATACACACACAAAACTGCACAATACATACTAGTATTTAAGGTTGATATATTGAATTTATTTGTGAACTTTGAATAACGTATCAACAAAAATTCATGCAAAAACAGAAAAAAAAATCACCCATTCCCCAAAAAATGTAAATTATATTTTTTGTAACTATATTAGCTATAGTAATCCTGTACAGAAAAACAAAGCACATACTGAGTTGAATTAGTTGAAAAAAAATAGTATAATGAAAATGGGATTGTAATTGATTTCAACATCCTGTAATAACCAGTCAGAACTGGTTACATGCATCAAACAGTCAAAAATCAGCTTCTTGTATCCATGTACAATATCAACTATAATTTATACATTGTTTACCACATTTTGATTAAATATTTTTAAAGCTAAATTTGGCACAATTCTTACTAATTTAACTATGGTAACAGGAGTAGAATAATATACAACAATCCCGGTACATTTTTATAATCAAAAAAAAAAAATCAAAAAAGCTCAAAAAATAAGTTATTTGCTAATAAAATGGCATGACTGGTCTGTACTACTAAGCAATGCATGTTTTTATTTGAAACTTGTTCTATAATTTTCATTACACAAAAACCAATGCATATTATACTTGAATGAGTGACAACTTTTTTACTTTGTCAAATGTTTGAACCAAATGACAGTTTTTCACTTTCACCTAATGTCTAAATTAAAATACATACAGTATGATATCAAAAAAAACGAACGATATAATCCAACTTAATATTTCTGAGCAACCAATCAGAAATAACCCTCTGAGCGATAAGAACCACAGTTGTGAAAATGTTAAAAAGCCGGAGGAACGAAAAACCTGGAAATAAGTACATCTGAATTTTCGTCATAAATAGATTTTTTTTAAAGTTATATTCAATATTTTGTATGAAATGCAACTCCTTCTCGTACATTTGAATTTTTAATTCCCAGTTTACATTACCAGGATTTGATTTTCCATAAATTTCGTTCACAACTTCAATGAAGATTTGTCTTCTTAAAGGGACACATAGAGTAACTTTCTGATTTGGCTGATAATATTTATGACTGATTCTAGTGCAGATACTTGTGTGAAGAAACGTTAGTCTTACAGTGAGCACCAGTGCTCCCTCTACAGGTCTGATTTTGTAGGGATCTGGAGTCAAGATGGAATTGCAAAAATCTGTTAGATCACAAATTGATGCTGGTATTCTAGAAAAAATTAAAATTAAGCGAGAGCGTTTCTGAAGGCACAGACAAATTTTCTTTGATTGTAAACTTATTTTGTTTATAAAATGTGAATTTCATTTTTCCAAATTACAAACCCTGCAACTATCAGAAGAAGTTTCGCAAACATTACTATAACAATGTTTGATTTTTCAGTTGCATCATAGGTGCCCAGGGAACTAGTTGCATCACATCAAATCTCAGCGCATCAGTGATGCATCATATCGGGTGTAATAATGACCACACTATTGAGTATTGTGTAATCTCTGCCTTTAAAGCGCGATGGTCGTCGCACAGCCTGTGTTCGAATTTCATGTAAATAAACAATGTATTTTATACGCGTTGTACACGTCGCGATGAGTCCCATATCGAACAGGACGCCCACGACCCTTTAACCTTTAACCACTTTTTTTCTATATTCAACACATCCGTGCTGGACATCTGATTTTCCTATTGGTTTGGTATGTCCATAGAAGCTTTCAGTTTCAGCAGACAACGAGTTAATCATGAACTAAATGAACATAATTTCTCATTGCCAATATCAAAACCTCTTTTTTGACAAAGTGACAAAAGTTGAAGGCTCAAAGTTGTGTGTGCTAACCATCTATAAGTATTTACATATACATTTGTGCAACAAGAAATGTTGAAGACATTTTGTCAAAGCCAGCGTAACCTCTATCATCTTTTCCTGCCAAAATTTAAACATTTTTATGTATTTTGTGATAATTTTTTTTTTGCTAATAATTTTGGACTAAACGGGTATAATTTCCTATTGGCTATAGATCTTGATCAAAATTTGGGAAAAAATAATTAAAAAATTGTGAGTTTTAATTCATGAAAGCTGAAAGAAGACGACTTTCGTGGTCAAAAGTCAAATGGTTAATTGAAATGTGTTCACTATCACAATATTTCACTATTTTTTGTCAGAAGTTAAGGCAGTTAAAGAAACAGTTATTAAATTACATCTTATCGGCTAAGTTCACAGATTTTCTGGTCCAGTACCCAGAATATCTTATTTCATCCTTTATATAGCGAATCTAAAAAAAAGCATAGATGATAGATCTGCTAAAAGCTTACAAAGATTTAGTACGTTTCAGAATATTTTGAGTAACGAAATTGAAATGGGAAAAAAAGAAAAAAAAAATCTCAAAGTTACAGAATGTGCCCCTCCTAAAGAGGTTTATCAATATGGTTATGATTCAAATTGGAAAAATTAGCTGCCACTTCAATAACCATGACGATGGTCTTCCATTGATTTGTCCTTCATATAATACATATTCCTATATTATGTACTGAAATAAAAAAGAAAAAAAAGATGAATGAAAATATGGAAAAAATAAAATTGTTACACATGTACTACTTTGACAGTGCTGTTAAAGACGACATTCGAACCATTATGTTTTGCCCTGGTACTAAAACTAATATAAATTTCACCGTACAACATGATTCACACTTTTTCTGTTCTGTTATTACTTGCAATGAACCCAATGTTGTAATACTTAAGTATATCCATAACTCATCATATGGTTACTTTCGAAACACTGAAAATATGACTGTCAAGTCATGAAATGCTTCACTTTCCCGAATAATCACAGTGTTCATTCAGACTATCGTGAATGTGTACGTGAACGGGTAAACTATGCTTCGGTGTGACCTGTTGGTGACCGTGAAATGTTCTAAATACTTCTTCCACACTAAGTTTTCCTATCAAAAATTGTGAATCAACAGTTTTTACCAACAGTTGCTAACAGATCATATTTTACTTCACTTCCACATTGTGTTTAAAAACACCATTTTTATTGGTTAATAACAGGATAATAATAAGATGGAAATACAAAATACAAGTACCCATTGGCTGGGCCATAGTTAGTATCATGAATATTAATGTGCATTGAACCAATCAGAGTGCTGTATAACTAATGTGGTGATAACCCAACTGTTCTTACCTGTGACTGTGTTTGATTATTAAGGCTGTTGTGCTGCTAATTTAGAACTACATGTACGTCTCAATGAAAAGTAACTGGATTGATTATTATCTTTGTTTTGTTGTTTAGGTAACGACTTACTGCAATGAAATCATGCACCAAGCCTATTTGAGATTACCCGGTAATGTTAGAAAACCAGGTGGGTCTCACAACCCCTTTCATGCAAATGGTCCTCAATTAGATGTTCATTACATGCATCCTACTTGCTAGCAACAATTCAATCTTAACCAATCAACAATGAGTACAAGAGCTAGACTACCAATCAGAATGAAGTTTACAGAATGAATTAAATTGAGTTGATTTGAATCAGCCAATTAGTGTTGAGAATGTATACAAATTAGCCAATCAGCAATGAGATTTTATGCAAGACAGCCAATCAGTGAAGCGATTTCATGCAAAATTTGTCATTAATTTTGGCAAATTACAAATGACCGTGAATGATAAAATAAGAGAGAATTTTGTTCATATAATTGCAGACCTACTTGTGATCATACTACCGTTAAAGTCCTATTATAAACCGCGGTTTATATTAC
Organism: Saccoglossus kowalevskii; assembly: GCF_978046115.1. Classification (NCBI taxonomy): domain Eukaryota; kingdom Metazoa; phylum Hemichordata; class Enteropneusta; family Harrimaniidae; genus Saccoglossus; species Saccoglossus kowalevskii. The sequence continues at coordinate 14,018,734 of NC_140658.1, forward strand.
AATGTATCAATTTAAAAATTGGGATCAAAAGCTCAAGTTCGGGGTGCGGTTTCTATTACGTACATATTGCAATCACTAAATGGGCGTGGTCATTTTTTGTCCACAACACATGCACAAAACAAACAATACACCGTACAATCTCTTGAATAGGCGTCGGGGAAGAGTGAAAGGCCTTATTTTGGTTCTAAAATAGGCGTTACGAAATGTTGAAAAATTACAGTCAATCAAAAAAAAATTCTATATGATACAAAAAATACTCAGTATTTTTAACGTAATATGCATTTATTTTTTTTAATTTTCTTCGTAACGAAAAGTATATTCTAACAGAAGTTTCAAATAAAAACACGAATGCACTGCTTAGTAGCAAATGATCACATAACGGTAGCTCGATCCGGCCATGCTGCTGGTCACAAGTGAATAACTTACTTGTTTTCGAAGTGTTGATATTGGTGATTATTATTTAGTAGTGATTACAATAACGCACGAAAAATAAGTTCGTTGAATTGTTATAAAATGCAAGTAAAATTCAACTTAGTTTCCCCGTAAGCGAATGATTTCAGTCACATGTAAACAGCCGATACGATATCCGCCATGCTTTTGAATGCTCACGTGACGTATTATTGACCGGATGGGTCAAGTCGCTAATTAACCAATCAAAATGCTGGATGGTGCCCACGTGTCTAAATTACATAGCTCATTTAAATATGTTAATGACAGTTCAGCGACCTCATGGTGAACGCAACACGGAAGAGATTTACCGATAATGTAGTGCGATCTTTTGCCTTTGATTTCCATGGGAAAACGGCATGATTTTTTTTTTAAATCAAGAAATTATTTGTTTTCGACAGATAAATTGTTCTTCAATGCTCAGTTTAACACTTTTACGGTGATAAAAGCTCATTGTCTAAAACTTACGAAACACAGACGTATTCAGAAAGAGTATTGACAGAGGTCGCCGCCAGAACAAAAGCAGTTTCATTGCCTGTCTGACATCTTATCACCGCTGAACAATAAATAGGTGTGAATATTTTTAGGCATGTTGTCGAAACAAAGAATAGGATTAGGAACAATGCCGTTTTGGAACAGCTGGTTGAAACAATGAAGTTAGTCACGGTCTTGTTGAATTGGGGGTGCGGTTAGTAATAGGTACTTTTCAAGTTTTCAATTTTTGTTAAGAACTCTTTAACCCCGAAGCCGGAATTGGGGGTGCGGTTACTATTACGTATGCGGTTTATATTAGGACTTTAACGGTAATATTTGATTAAACTGGCCATTACAATCAAATATTCAATTTAATTCATAACAAATAAATTTATGTAAATTATTATATTATGCCTTTCTTATAGCACAAAATTAGTCAAGGCACTTTAAAAAAAATAATGCAGAGAATTGAATGGATGAGTGGAAAGAAATAAAAAGAGATTCATATATGACAATAGAACATGCATATTTTAAACCATGCAGAGCTAAGTATACCGAGAGAATGGAGTGAGACAGTAACCCTGTCAACTACGTGGACTACGACTGACAGCAAGCCTCATAATACTAAAACAGACACGAAATGCAACTACGTGTATATTACATGTACACATGCATACACTGCTTACCTGGGTGATCCAGCAGAAGGTGTCATTGCTTTATTGATAATTTTCTTACTAAGTCGATGAACCCACTGTTGCTGATCTTCAGAACAACTTGCCAGTAATAAAAGATTCTTTGCCGTGTTCACATCAAAGTTAACTATAAAAAAATGATATTGCATGAAAGTTACATATAATGTTATTCAATTTGCATAGTGTAATACTGTAATTATAGCGAGGGAGTCGTCACCTGCGCATGCGCCAGATGGCCATCGCGCGTCATTGTTTACAAACAAGCGTCTACCCATGAGCCTTTGCATTTTTAGCGTGTATTGTAATCGTCGCTTGGGACTCAATTTTCACAAATGCGCAGGTGACAACCCCCTCGCTTTAACCAAAGCCATTTTTAGATTCAACTTCATTTTTTTCAAAGAACTGTTGATCATGGCCTGTTATTTATGGCTATATCTCTAAAACCGTTGCACTCACCTTTGCATGGTGGTATGACCTCTTCTTTCTTGTCATAATGATCTTTATGTACTTTCATATGGCACCCTTCAAAGACAGAACAATTCACATTTGAAAATAAGATTTTACAAAAGCTTCCATTAAACGGATAGACAGAATGGCTGCCAACCTTTTCACAACCAGTTCTCTTGTGGGGAAAAGGTTAAAGAAAATCCAGTATTTAATCCAACAAAAATACTATGACTTGTTATGTGCATTAAGAACAGGAACAACACAGGACTGACAAGATGAAATTATCTCAAAACAAATACAGCATGTTCGGTGGTTTGCGTAGAATATACTCTTAGTTGTGAATAATCGACTCAGAAGGTCAAACCAACTAACTCCCTGTTGCCAAGCAAACTAATCACACATGACCAGGTTGAAATTTGTACGAAATATGAATGAGATCATCTCTGGCTGGTCTAAATAAACAGAAATATAACATTGAACCAATCTGAATACAATAGAAATAGTGATACTCACTCCTGCATTCTAAGGCTGTGGGTGGTTTGATGATACCGCCCAATGGTATCCTGCATGATTCACAACCAGTTGGCACGTGAAAATGTACTGTTAGAAATTCATGGTTCTTGAACTGAATCATCTCCTTGTCCTGTGAACAGCAAAATAAAATAAGTCGAATGGTGCTTTGTTATACAACAGTTTGCTATCGAATATTACACACTTGTTTTTCACATAACAGCCAACCTTTAACTTATGACTGCCTGTCTTGTAATGGAGTTCAACTCTGAAAATTCAGATGAGGAAATGTTTCCAGAATGCTTTACTGCAGATCTTACCAATATAGGCGGCAAGTCATGGGCGTTGTCTCGTTCTATTTTGCTTTCTCCTTCCCCAGCGTACAATAATTGAAAGATTCGTGGAATGTCTTTAGCATCTGCATGTTTAACATCACCCTGGGTTACTGATCTCACATGGTATAGTTTACTGCAAAGGGAGCAGATTTCGATGACGTTGTCAGTGGCAATAGACTTAACAGAACATCAGTGTAGACAAAACATTGTGAGGCATATCATTGTTTCATTTTTAATACACAAATTCATACATCAGGCATATTACACAATAAATCAGATGTATTACACCATGAATCAGGTATATTTGAATACAAAATGTATAATGTTGAAATCAATTCTTTTCAAGAGTGTTTAATTTCACTGACAAGTATGGACTCTTCACTAAAGAAATGTCATGAGCGCAAGGCTTATAGAGGAACATTGACCACCAACAGCATGTCATAACCTTACACCATCACAATGACACCAACGATAACAAGACAGACGTTGTACGTCATACTTACTCAATGTCTAACACCATTTCTGGATTTGATGCTTGCTTTACCCCTTCATCATTATAAAATACAATTTTGCGACTACTAACAACCACATACTGTTTCTTCCAACCATAACGTTTAATATTCTGACGATTTGGTATCGCCAACCAGCCTTCAACTCGTGAAGAATCTGTACATGACAATGGAAAATAATTTAAATAATTTCACCATATTAGCATTTGACAAAATAAATAAAAATAAATTTAAAACACTACAAATTTGTTTACAATAGCCGCAACTCTAACTGTGAAACCTCTTAACCCTGTTTCATCACCAGTTTCTTCTTTTCATCACAAATTCACAAAATAGTCCCATTTATAGTACACACTTTTCCTCAAAAGATTGCGACAAAAATAGCCAAATTTATTGAGCAAAAACTGACAATTTACTCAAATTGTGTCTGTTGGCCCTAAAATTAGGATTCAATTCTAGAAATATTGAAGAATTTTAAAATAAAAAGTGCAGACAAATTTGGACAAGAAAGTCTGGTAGTGAAAAAGTTATTAAAGTAGTTCAGTACATTATCGCACACGTGTACTGATATGGAATTTATGAATTGCATTTACCACAGTCAAAGGTCAAACCAAACCTACATATATTATGAAATAATATTTGCTTTTAATGTCTTCATTTGGTGACTTGTATTTTGCCTTGGGATTAATGTCTGAGCCAGCACCAATGAAATGAGTGAAGAGTTTAGCATCTATTCTAGAAATTCATCAAACTTCCACAGCGGACAATTAATTTTATAAAGATTTTATGAGTTTATTTATTAAAGGGATTGAAGACTGTGTACTTATATAATGAGATAATTTGATATTCAGATACATACATATTATTAGTTTGTAAAGTATTTACCTGTGATGCCTTCTTCAGAGTCCAAGTCCATACCACTATTAATGCTGGCAGTGTCGCTATTCAGGGCTTGTAATTTAAAAGAAATCTGTTCTATTTCACTGTCTTTACTATCAAGCTCCATCTGCAGTTGCATTTTCTTCTGGTACTCTCATGTGTGTGTGAAGTTTGAACTTGATCAATCCAGACATGTCTCGGATACGGATCCAGAACTGAATTCTTTAAAACAAATTGGCCGCCAGTCGGCCATTTCAAACTAGATCCAAAAAAAATGATGTGCATCAAGGTCCTATTATGTTTAATGTATGTACCAAATTTGAACAAAATCCGTCTATGCATAACGGAGATCCGGGTCCCGAATGGTGAAAATGTGCGATTTCAATGCATTTTCGGCCTTAAAGCGGCCGCCATTGGTTATCGTTAATGAGATCATGAAACAAATGAACATACATATTTGTGACATGATGTACCTTGTGTGTGTGAAGTTTGAACTTGATCAATCCAGGCATGTCTCAGATACGGATCCAGAACTGAATTCTTTAAAACAAAATGGCCGCCAGTCGGCCATTTCAAACCCGATCCAAAAAAAAATGACGTGCATCAAGGTCCTATTATGTTTAATGTATGTACCAAATTTGAACAAAATCCGTCCATGCATAACTGAGATCCGGGTCCGGAATGGTGAAAATGTGCGATTTTGATGCATTTTCGGCCTTAAAATGGCCGCTATTCGGCTATCGTTAATCGGATCATGAAAAATATGCATGTGCATATGTCCCATATAATGTGTGATGTATGAGTGAAGTTTGAACTTAATCGGTCCATGCATGTTCAAGATACAGGTGATCACGGACGCACGCACGGACGCACACAGGGCAAAACATAAGTCCCCATTTTCGGACTACGTCCGAACAGGGACTAAAAATCTATGGGTCAACTGAACATACACTTCTGTAAACCAAATATCACAGTAAACCATGACCACATAATGAGAGAAGGTTTTGTTTCGGCAGGTTTCACCTAATCTACTTTAACTATTTGAGTGCCAGATATTATTTCCTCTCCCAAAATTTAATGCAAATATTTTCAAATTTTGTAAAATATTCACTAAATTTCATCATCATTTTGAATCGTACAAACAGTTTCAGATAATTGCTATTACATAGTAGTTTTTAATCGAAATTTTGTCAATTTTTATCAGTATTTTAGATGAGAGAGGAGCAGACTAGAAAATTATTTTGTACATGGCGCCAAAAGTTGACAATGAAACCCAAAGGATTAATACTTAATTTATTATAAATACAAACTTACATTTTGCAACTCTGACAATTCCCACTGATACTTCAAGGCCATCTCACTGTACTTCGCTCTCTCCTGTTTCAGTTCTTGTTGAATTTTCTTATTCTGTTTCTCAATCTTTATGAATTCAGATTGGCTGATCTTGTTTTTCTTACCAGAAAGGTCCTTCCGGTTCATAACCTCAGCGAGTTTATTGATTGCCTGGCACAGAATGATACAGATTAGTTTGTGTTTCCTGACATTTGAAATCCATTTTAGAACAAAATAAAATAAAACATGATAAGGTAGGTCAGAATTTCAACATATGATACATGTACTGTGAATCCATTAATTATTCGCTGGCTTGTAATTTTGCTATTTTCGCTGATAAGTGAATTTGCTAAATTAAATCCACGTGAACAATAAAAATAATTGTTTTCCTGCCAAGTTTGTGAACTAAAACCCAGTGAATTTGCTCAAAACATCAAAAGAGGGAAATTAAATGGTTGGGGTCTTGGATTATTTTTGATGATTTCTACACTGGTTTCCATGGTGAAGTTATTTATTCATATCTCAAGATTTTGCTTTCTTGTTTGCGCCTTCTATAAGCCAAAGTGTACATGTAACACAATCCAAGATGGCTGCATATTTTTTGCAGGGGCGCCCTCTATAAGCCAAAGTGTACACGTAACAAAATCCAAGATGGCTGCATATTTTTGCAGGGGCGCCCTCTATAAGCCAAAGTGTACACGTAACAAAATCCAAGATGGCTGCATATTTTTGCAGGAGCGCCCTCTGTAAGCCAAAGTGTACACATAACAAAATCCAAGATAGCTGCATATTTTTGCAGGGGCGCCTTCTATAAGCCAAAGTGTACACGTAACAAAATCCAAGATAGCTGCATATTTTTGCAGGGGCGCCCTCTATAAGCCAAAGTGTACATGTAACAAAATCCAAGATGGCTGCAGATTTTTGCAGGGGCACCCTCCATAAGCCAAAGTGCACACGTAACAAAATCCAAGATGGCTGCAGATTTTTGCAGGGGCGCCCTCCATAAGCCAAAGTGCACACGTAACAAAATCCAAGATGGCTGCATATTTTTGCAAATGCACCCTGTATAAGCCAAAGTGTACACGTAACAAAATCCAAGATGGCTGCATATTTTTTGCAAGTACCCCCTCTATAAGCCAAAGAGTACATGTAACAAAATCCAAGATAGCTGCATATTTTTCAAGGGGCACCCTCTATAAGCCCAAAGTGTACATGTAACAAAATCCAAGATGGCTGCATATTTTTGCAGGAGCGCCCTCTATAAGCCAAAGTGTACACGTAACAAAATCCAAGATGACTGCATATTTTTGCAGGAGCGCCCTCTGTAAGCCAAAGTGTACACAACAAAATCCAAGATAGCTGCATATTTTTGCAGGGGCGCCTTCTATAAGCCAAAGTGTACACGTAACAAAATCCAAGATAGCTGCATATTTTTGCAGGGGCGCCCTCTATAAGCCAAAGTGTACATGTAACAAAATCCAAGATGGCTGCATATTTTTGCAGGGGCGCCCTCTATAAGCCAAAGTGCACACGTAACAAAATCCAAGATGGCTGCATATTTTTGCAAATGCACCCTGTATAAGCCAAAGTGTACACGTAACAAAATCCAAGATGGCTGCATATTTTTTGCAAGTACCCCCTCTATAAGCCAAAGAGTACATGTAACAAAATCCAAGATAGCTGCATATTTTTCAAGGGGCACCCTCTATAAGCCCAAAGTGTACATGTAACAAAATCCAAGATGGCTGCATATTTTTGCAGGAGCGCCCTCTATAAGCCAAAGTGTACACATAACAAAATCCAAGATAGCTGCATATTTTTGCAGGGGAGCCCTCTATAAGCCAAAGTGTACACGTAACAAAATCCAAGATGGCTGCATAGTTTTGCAGGGCGCCCTTTATAAGCCAAAGTGTACATGTAACAAAATCCAAGATGGCTGCATATTTTTGCAGGGGCGCCCTCCATAAACCAAAGTGCACACGTAACAAAATCCAAGATGGCTGCATATTTTTGCAAATGCACCCTGTATAAGCCAAAGTGTACACATAACAAAATCCAAGAAAGCTGCATATTTTTGCAGGGGCACCCTCTATAAGCCAAAGTGTACATGTAACAAAATCCAAGATGGCTGCATATTTTTGCAGGGGCGCCCTCTATAAGCCAAAGTGTACACGTAACAAAATCCAAGATGGCTGCATATTTTTGCAGGAGCGCCCTCTGTAAGCCAAAGTGTACACATAACAAAATCCAAGATAGCTGCATATTTTTGCAGGGGCGCCCTCTATAAGCCAAAGTGTACACGTAACAAAATCCAAGATGGCTGCATATTTTTGCAGGGGCGCCCTCTATAAGCCAAAGTGTACACATAACAAAATCCAAGATGGCTGCATATTTTTGCAGGGGCGCCCTCTATAAGCCAAAGTGTACACGTAACAAAATCCAGGATGGCTGCATATTGCAAATGCACCCTCTATAAGCCAAAGTGTACATGTAACAAAATCAAAGATGGCTGCATATTTTTGCAGGGGCGCCCTCTATAAGCCAAAGTGTACACGTAACATAATCCAGGATGGCTGCATATTGCAAGTACGCCCTCTATAAGCCAAAGTGTACATGTAATAAAATCCAAGATGGCTGCATATTTTTTGCAAGTACGCCCTCTATAAGCCAGAGAGTACACGTAACAAAATCCAAGATGGCAGAATACATTTGCAAGAGCAAACAAGTGTCATATATATATGTTTATATACAAACCTGAATTTTCAAAGTCTTTTCCTGTTGTAATATTTTTTCATGATCTTTCTTAATTAATTCAATTGTTTCAGTTTCATTTTTCAAAAAATTATTGTCTGTGATAAAAAGAAAATTCTTTTATAATCAATTCAGGCTGTGTTGTGCGACCGTGATGTCAAAGAATTCAAACATACCAGGTTAGACACCACAATCCAAACAAATAGTTAAATGTGGTTAAAAATAGATCATTGTTGAAAACGAATTTCATCAGATTGAGTAAAAGTATTGTAAAAAGCACTGCAAATCAGTTATATTTTGTTGAACAAAAGTGTACATCAAACAACATATCAAATAAAAAAGATGGTTTCCATGGAAACACTATGTGATATCCCCATGTCGTTAAACACAGTTTTGAATAGCAAAGAGAATATAAGGAACTTTTCATATCAGAAATGAGTTAACTACGTCCACAACCAATCAACACTGACAAACTGGTTTTTAATGATTCAAAGCTTACATTCCATTGCTACTTTGAGTTTTTTGTTCAGTTCATTCTTCTCGCCAACCAGGTTATCCATTGTATCCGACAAATGATGATTTCTTTCCTCCAACTGTAGATAAAACAAAACAAAACTCAAAACATTGTTCACTGTAGGCAATAAATAGTGCACTGACCCCAGCTAACATAACATGTGGTGTTCCACTCTCTATACGCCATAAACCAATGCCTAGAATCATTCCACTCACAAGAAATCCACTAACGCACACCTAGCCAGGATTCTAATAATATCTTAGTAACAGATATATGCAAACACTATATACATGGTGACCATAGTATGGTTAGAGAATTCTTCTATAATCAATTGGTCTCCTAAAACCACTGTCATACCTAGAGCAGTGACATATAGCTAGTGGAATGTTACATAGTTGTAGAACAGCGAGTGGTTAATGAAGCAGTGAGGTAAAACTCATTCAACAACTGAAAACTGCTCCTCTGTCAGATACAGACTAGAAATGGAACGATGCAATGAACGACTATCTTCAAAAATATTTCCTGCAAGTCAAAGTTAAACAAATAGGAAGAAAAGATGCTAGCTGAATAAAATAATAAAACACTGATCAAGAACAAGAAAGAGTGAGTGCCCAATGCCCTGAGTGATCAGTATAATTAAAGCGCCCTCTGTGTTATAATAGCCAATTAAATGCAGGAGCGCCCTCTGTGTTATAATAGCCAATTAAATGCAGGAGCGCCATCAGTGTTAGAAACACTGATCATGATACTTAAAGCTCCCCAGTGTTAGAATAGCTAATAGAAGGTGGGAGCGCCCTCACAACGCAGAATAAGAGAAAAAAGAATGAAAGGAAGGAAGATAACAAAAGAGTGAAGACTTACTTGAGTTTTTTTCTTGTTCCAACTTTTATGAGGTGGAGATGGTGATAAGAATGTTAGTGGTAAGAAAATAAAAATAAAAATGCAAGCTTGAGTTATGGCAGAGAGAAATGAAGTTAGGATGTATAAAATTTTATAAATTACAATGAACAATTTTTTTTAAGCATTAGCACTATTTTCTATCAAGTTGGATCAATTTGATTTTCATTTTTTTTTGTTTACACACAATCTATTGAATTGGTTCACAATGAGATAAAGCCATGGGATGATCTAGTATGATAATGATAATGATGTCATACAGCCATGTTTATCTGCAGTGTATGAGTACAAGATCCACTCAGTTAATTTTTTGAATGTTGAAAGTCAACTTTTTTCGCCTTCCAGACTATAAATCTGATTAATTTTTTTCAAAATCTCTCAAAAATTGTCATAAGAACCTACAGCCTATGGAAAATTATGTCCATTACAGAATTCAAAATTACTGTAGTAGTTGTCCTTGGAAACACGTTTTGCCATATGACAAACACACCTTTAGGATAATAATTTTTTTTTTTTTTTTTTTTAGAAATCACAATGGAGGTTTTTAGAAAAGCACAGAAAGTATAACATAAGGCAAACCAGAATCGCAAGTCTGCTTACCATAGTGATAATACTGTTTTTCTCATTCATCTCTGATTTATGAGTCAGTCTCATCTGCTCCATTTCCATTTCTAACATCGTCTTTTCTTTCTCCAGATCATCATACTGTCCTTGAGCAATGGCTCTCGCGAGTTGCTCTGAATCAGCTTTGGTTAGAGTCAGTTCCAGTTGCGCCATCAGAGAATCCCTGTAAACAGATGAAAAACAACACAATTTTAAGTGAAAATGTCATCAATATCTTGAAAAAATATGCTTACAACAAAACATCAAAAACGAACTTGGCTGATATATCAATATTGCCAATTTTATAAGAAAGTTTGAAAAATAAAAACTGTTAATTGTAATTATAAAGACAATAGTGACTATGAGGACAGCATTTTCCCCCTCATCTATGATATTGGCAAGGTAACAAAAGCAAGTGACTGAAATTGAATTACTCAAAATAAATCAAAGAAGTTATAGAGCAAAATCATTAGCTGGCTTTGTCTTTATGTTAAATTTTAATTTCAACAACAGAATTTAATGTTTTCTTCACAAACCAGTGAATTTAAAACATAGTGAATATCACTGCAATACCAATCCTAGAACAAACCCTATGACTATTTCTTGTACAGTATTGAATATTGAGTGATTTAAATACTGCCGATACCAACGGGTGTCCTGCCACGAATGAAACCAACAACAGTTCATATTTCGTGTCACAACCACGTTTCATGCACAGCAACAAAATACTTTTGGACATGGTTTTATAGCCATCAGGAAGAGCAAGCTTAATATTCAGAACAGATTAATATTCACACATGAAATGAAGCTGTACTGGAGAAAACAAAACACAAACCTTGCATTTTGAAGCTTGTTCACAGTATCTTGTACATCTTGCATCTGATTCGCTCTTTCATCGACTTCCTCTTTGAGTTCGCGAACTTGTTTTTTATATAATGTCTTTAGAGGTGAGAAAACAACATGAACGAACTACACTTTTTGTGTTTTTGTAAAATCATTGAAATGTTGGATAAACTTCTGAATTGCAAAAAACATTATCCAACCCATAATGCACTGCAGTCAGTAAGTGTAATTCTTTCATAGATTATGTTCGAAATGTGAAACTAGACCATTTTACGTTCACTGTGAGATCCCACATTATGCATGAAATCAAACATAAAAATCAAACAAAGGTCATAGTGATGTCAAAGCATCTTGTGGAGGGTAGTCAAACGGCAAAATATTTATGGGTATTTCCACGCTTAATAATGTGTTATTACATTTGATGAGGGTCAATTTCAAATTCAAGTAATAGAATCTCAAAACAATACTGTGAAGTACTTTATTTTAGCTAGAATTAAATATGAAATATAGGAAAAAAAGTATATTCGCTGGATTTTATTTTCACGGAATCAACCCTTCAGCGAAAATAGCGATAAAATATAGTATTCTTTTCAAAATTCATTTTCAAAATTAAATTGTCTTTCTGAACGTGCCAAGCTTGACTGAAGTTGGGCCACCAAAATACATTTTTAAACGCATGAAATTAGAAGCACATATTGTGACTAATAAAATAAAGAGTCTAATAAACATATCTTTAATACATCTGTCATTATAAAACCTTCTACAGCAATGCAAAGCCATACATTCAACCAATCACTGGTAAAAAATACTCACTGAGAAATACTGCTCAGCCTCAAACTGATCCTGTAACTCCTTCATCTGAAGTTCATTCAAAGCCAAATTACTGAAAAAAAGGAAAGAATTAATAAACTTACATCATAATGGTGATGGAGTCCTTTCCAAGATTTGTTTTAATACATAAAGCGACAATAGCTGTAACTATCGATTTATTTTTTATTTTTAATAAAAAGTGTTATTAGCGCAGGCATCACCAAAATGTGAATACTGAAAGCATATACGCTATATCCTGATGTTGTACAATAAATCAGAACTGCCATGTGACAACATCAAAACTGTGGTGTCGCTGGGTAGTTTTTACAGCCCGTGCTCACAGTTTAAGAGAAAGATAGCTATATATAATAAAACAAGTCATTGTCAATGACACGTCCCCGTTCCGTTCATATTTGAGTGACATATACATTCAAAGCAGATCATGACCGAAATGCACCTGCATATGTACAACATATTGTGCTAAATCTGAACAAAATCCATCCATGCATGACTGAGATCCGGTTCTGGAATTGTGAAAATATGTGATTTTGATGCATTTTCAGCCTTAAAATGACCATCATTCCGCTATTGTTAAGCAGATCATGAAACAAATGCACATATCTATTTGTGACATGATGTACCATGTGTGTGTGAAGTTTGAACTTGATCAATCCAGACATGTCTTGGATACGGATCCAGAACTGAATTCTTTAACAAAATGGCCGCCAGTCGGCCATTTCGAATTTGATCCGAAAAAAAAAAAAGACGTGCATCAAGGTCCTATTATGTTTAATGTATGTACCAAATTTGAACAAAATCCATCCATGCATAACTGAGATACGGGTCCGGAATGGTGAAAATGTGCGATTTCAATGCATTTTCGGCCTTAAAGCGGCCCCCATTTGGCTATCGTTAATGAGATCATGAAACAAATGCACATACATATTTGTGACATGATGTACCTTGTGTGTGTGAAGTTTGAACTTGATCAATCCAGACATGTCTCGGATACGGATCCAGAACTGAATTCTTTAAAACAAAATGGCCGCCAGTCGGCTATTTCGAACTTGATCCGAAAAAAAAATGACGTGCATCAAGGTCCTATTATGTTTAATGTATGTACCAAATTTGAATGAAATCCGTCCATGCATAACTGAGATCCGGGTCCGGAATGGTGAAAATGTGCGATTTCAATGCATTTTCGGCCTTAAAGCGACCGCCATTTGGCTATCGTTAATGAGATCATGAAACAAATGCACATACATATTTGTGACATGATGTACCTTGTGTGTGTGAAGTTTGAACTCGATCAATCCAAGCATGTCTCAGATACGGATCCAGAACTGAATTCTGTAAAACAAAATGGCCGCCAGTCGGCCATTTCGAACCCGATCCAAAAAAAAAAATGACGTGCATCAAGGTCCTATTATGTTTAATGTATGTACCAAATTTGAACAAAATCCGTCCATGCATAACTGAGATCCGGGTCCGGAATGGTGAAAATATGCGATTTTGATGCATTTTCGGCCTTAAAATGGCCGCTATTCGGCTATCGTTAATGAGATCATGAAACAAATGCACATACATATTTGTGACATGATGTACCTTGTGTGTGTGAAGTTTGAACTTGATCAATCCAGACATGTCTCGGATACGGATCCAGAACTGAATTCTTTAAAACAAAATGGCTGCCAGTCGGCCATTTCGAACCCGATCCAAAAAAAAAATGACGTGCATCAAGGTCCTATTATGTTTAATGTATGTACCAAATTTGAACAAAATCCGTCCATGCATAACTGAGATCCGGGTCCGGAATGGTGAAAATGTGCGATTTTGATGCATTTTCGGCCTTAAAATGGCCGCTATTCGGCTATCGTTAATCGGATCATGAAAAAAATGCATGTGCATATGTCCCATATAAGGTGTGATGTATGAGTGAAGTTTGAACTTAATCGGTCCATGCATGTTCAAGATACAGGTGATCACGGACGCACGGACGCACGGACGCACGGACGCACGGACGCACACAGGGCAAAACATAAGTCCCCGTTTTCGGACTGCGTCCGAACGGGGACTAATGATGAAAACATTAGGTAGAAAATTCCCAAACATAAAATGTGTGTTTTTTAAATAAAGTTTACACATTTTACCCAAATTTTGAGGGCTTGCATAGCAATAGACCAACAAAATACACCATTTGGATTGCGTTCTCGTACAAAGCTTTCTTGAGGCATTTTTTTAAAGGTGCAATTTTGCGTTCGGTGAAGTGCGCCACAAGTTTTGTTTTCTGTTTCAGAGGATGAGTCAATTGGCTATTTTTGTCCCAATCTTCTGAAAGAAAGTGCAGACAGAACTGTTTTGTGAATTTGTGATGAAAAGAGAGAACTAGCGACGGAAAGGTTAAAATGTTGAAAAACTTATTATTATAACTTACTGTTTGATTTTCTCGACTTTTTCATCTTGGCTCTTCAGTAACTCTTTCAATTCAGTTTGTTCCTTCTTGTACTGTTTCTCAGATAACCTAAGTTTGGCAACTTCTTGTGATACACTCTTGTAGTCGTTAGTTATTAAAGTCCTTCTCTGCGCCTCTTGTTCCAGCTGTAAAGTCAACTGCTTCACCTGAAATTTTAAAAAATGTGTTATTAAGTTTATTTCCCTTCAGACCGATGCACTATTTACGTTTTGGCTACAAAGCTTTATGTGTGTGTGATGAAAAATTACGTACTGGTACACAGCTACTCATGATTTCCTGTGACGATACTAAACCCACAGATTGTTTTTATTAACCAGAAAACACATGTGTACATTTAATTTAATAATCAGCAATACTGGCATAGTCAAAATAGTAGAACACCAGTACACGAGTTACCTCACTCCTGACAATATTGTTTTGTATTCAAAAAATAGTTGCAGACACACACAGTATTGATAAAAGATTTGCAGTCCACAACATGAGATAACAGTTCAACTTGAGTTTGTATATTTATTGTCATTTAAATTCAAAATTAGCTGGTTGTACATGCTATGTGTTAACGTTGAACTTTTTTAAAGCGTGGTGGTCGTTGCGCAGCGGTGTTCGAATTTCATGTAAATAAACAATGTATTTTACACGCGTTGTATACGTCGCTATGAGTCCCATATCGAACAGAACGCGGCACGACGACTGCCACCCTTTAAACTTATGCATACCGTGCGGTGAATGAGGTACAGTGATGTAAAGGTGAGAATAATTAGTAAACAAGAAAAAAAGATGCACATATATGCCTCTGTGACATCCAACAAACATTCTCCACAAATGCAATGTATGGATCATACCTTTTCTTCGCTAGTTTTCCTTTGTTCATCCACCCTCTGTAACTGTTGTTCTGCTTGCCTTAGTTCCATTTTTCTATGGACACTAATTTTTCTATGGACACGTTCCCGCTCCTTATAACTATTATCTAACTGCCTTCTTGCATCTGACTGAGGACAAAGAGAAAGAACAACAAGTTACATCAACTTGATACTAGCAGTCATTTATCTCTTGTGAAATTAAAAGTATTTTCTTGATGCTGCTACAATATCGGCCTTGAATTTAAAAATATTTTAGCTGAGTTCTTGTCAAATTATTTTCTTTAAACGGGGCAATGAGGCGAGGCAATTTTTTTTTTGCTAAAATAATTGACAAGACACAAACCATACAGGTTTCTACAATTTGGGACTGGGACTCCATCTCTTTCATCCTCCGCTCCAACTCAGCTGGAACCTAATGACATGCTTGGTGAGATTTGACTATCGACAAGGCTGATATCTTACGAATACCACAGCTGTAGCATTTATTATAAGCACACAAATTACTGAATATGTCAATATCTTAACCCTCATCTGGTCAAGTCAATGTAAAACTACATAGGGCTGGCAGGGTAAGGGTTAAACTGAATTTTTGCTGACAATCATTGTCGCAATATTCATAGTTTAATATATTTAATTCTGTGATTTGTAACAAGATAAAATATGGAAAAAAATAAATTTTCATTACCACAGTGTAAACACACAACACAAATTTGGTTCTAAAAATAAGGATAAACAAGTAACTCACCTGCCTACTGGGATTTGTCAGTCTGTCTGGACCCTGTTGATAACAAATATAAGATTTAAATACAATGTTTTAGTTCCGGGTTATTCTTTGAAGTGGAGCCACGCCACAGAACATTCCACGTTACTAAGACGCACACCACTGTACCATGTATTTCTATGGGCTCTGTGTGAACTGGTGTGGAACAAAGGTCGAGCCAGTGAAAAAAGCGGAAGTCGAGAAAATATCACAACCTCAACTTTGAGGCAATCCAGAAAAAAAAAATTGATACATGTTGCATATTTGACTTTTACTTTATGGTTTTATTTTTTAATAAACCCACAGCTATAAACACATACTAGTAGATAACTTTAACAAACAATGTAACACCTTAAACTGAGATTAGTAATGAAACCAACACATGGGTAGCTAGAGGGAATGCAAGTTATAGACAAAATTTATTCTAATTTTGCCTAAAAACTTCATTTTCAGCATGGTCAAAAACGTACTGTAATTTTAATCAGAATATTTTATTGCAGCTTATTTTGAATTGACCGATTTAGTAGATGGCCGTATTTGACCGATTTAGTAGATGGCCGTATTTGACCGATTTAGTAGATGGCTGTATTTGACCGATTTAGTAGATGGCCGTATTTGACCGATTTAGTAGATGGCTGTATTTGACCGATTTAGTAGATGGCTGTATTTGACCGATTTAGTAGATGGCTGTATTTGACCGATTTAGTAGATGGCTGTATTTGACCGATTTAGTAGATGGCTGTATTTGACCGATTTAGTAGATGGCCGTATTTGACCGATTTAGTAGATGGCTGTATTTGACCGATTTAGTAGATGGCCGTATTTGACCGATTTAGTAGATGGCCGTATTTGACCGATTTAGTAGATGGCCGTATTTGACCGATTTAGTAGATGGCCGTATTTGACCGATTTAGTAGATGGCCGTATTTGACCGATTTAGTAGATGGTCGTATTTGACCGATTTAGTAGATGGCCGTATTTGACCGATTTAGTAGATGGCCGTATTTGACCGATTTAATAGATGGCCGTATTTCACCGTTTTAATAGATGGCCGTATTTGACCGATTTAGTAGATGGCCGTATTTGACCAATTTAGTAGATGGCCGTATTTGACCGATTTAGTAGATGGCCGTATTTGACCGATTTAGTAGATGGCAGTATTTGACCGATTTAGTAGATGGACGTATTTGACCGATTTAGTAGATGGTCGTATTTGACCGATTTAGTAGATGGCTGTATTTGACCGATTTAGTAGATGGCTGTATTTGACCGATTTAGTAGATGGCCGTATTTGACAGATTTAGTAGATGGCTGTATTTGACCGATTTAGTAGACGGCCGTATTTGACCGATTTAGTAGATGGCCGTATTTGACCGATTTAGTAGATAGTCGTATTTGACAGATTTAGTAGATGGCTGTATTTGACCGATTTAGTAGATAGCCGTATTTGACAGAATTAGTAGATGGTTGTATTTGATAGATTTAGTAGATGGCCGTATTTGACAGATTTAGTAGATGGCCGTATTTGATCGATTTAGTAGACGGCTATATTTGACAGATTTAGTAGATGGCTGTGAGCGCAATTTCTGAACTTAAAGCGATGGTAGATAATGATTACACCCTCAGAGCCTTTCGGATACAGTATTCAAACAAAGGATACGGGAGTCAACTAAGTCTAAGAAGGGGAGTTCCGGATCAATAATACGAGGCGACAGGAGCAATTATGACGCACCTACACAAGGAAGCAATGACGCAGTACAATTAAAATGTCTTTAATACTCACGCTGTCCAACATCAAATTACAGAACTGTCAGCAACCAACAATACAAACATCCAGAGAACTTGTAAACCAGACAAAACTCTGTAGACTATGTTAACCCTGTTAATCCTCGTAAATAGCTCTATCCGCCTGTAGGAAATCTACCATCAAAGCCGTGATTAAGCAGTTTTCTCTAACTTCCTGTGTGTGTTTGTAATTGTTTCCTTCAAATATTCATACAGCACACAGAGGGCGCTGTGACCATCTTGCTAAACTTACATATGCGTAGTAAAGACTACAAACGAATACAAGTAAATTAATAGTAAACGATTGGCAGCTACAATGGCTGTATTTGCTCTATTAACAGTGCATCTCCAATGTAAGCCAGATAATTGCATTTATTGTATAATGATTTATGAAAATATTATTTATTTGACCAAACACACCTCAGCTGTTTAAGTAAGCTCATGCGCCACTAATAGAGCAAATACAGTGTACCAACAGATTACTGGACGAGACAAGTTAACAATCATCGAATGATGCTCCCATGTGATTGGCTCGCATAATTTCTGAGCATGTGAATCTAAACACAAATTATTGTCAAATATGACTATAATTTCCCACTTTTGGAGAAATTGTTTGCAATGGCACTGTTATGGTTTGTAACACCATCCTGAACATTAGAAGTAAGGGTAAATTTTTTTTTTTTTGCAATTAATATTGCTTGCTGGCAAGTTTCAACAAAAAAGTCATACCGTATTTGTCTTCAATTAGGCGCCACTTTGTTACACTTTCATGTCATGGTGGCGCTTATTTGTGGTTAAATTTGAGCAACTTTGTTTCAAATGGCGCTTATTTCAAGTTCTAGTACCGGTAATTGTGTTACAAGCCATTGTTTTTGCTCCATTCTGGTGATAGATTATTGACAATATTTTACATTACAGTCTGACGCTTAGTCACTGTAGCCTTTATTTTAAATACTGAGTAAATGACCTGTTTTCAGACAGTTTAGAAAGTTATACAAAAAATATCATTCTTTAGAAAACATTCACAGTTTGCCGTACAATCAACAGAAAAATAAAACAAACACAAATTCAACGCTTAGTAGTCAATGATCACGGTAGCAAAATCCGGTCATGCTGCATTCCACGGTTACGATTATTACTCAGTAGTAGTTATAATAACGTACAAAAAATAAAATGCAAGTAAAATTCAACTTAATTTCATCGTAAGCGAATGATTCTGGTCGCATGTAAACGCTCGGCGCGATTCGATGTCTGCCATGCTTCCTGTCTCGGACTTGACCTGGAACGCGTTTTTTGACCAGATAGGTCAAGTCGTTAATTAACCAATCAAAATGCTGGATGATGCCAACGTGATCAAATTACCATAGCTCATTTAAATAATGTATGAACGCAATGCGGAAGTGATTTGCCAATGTTTGCGATATTTTGGCTTTGATTTTGGTGGGAAAAACTGCATGATTTTTTTTTCAAATCAAGAAATTAGTTATTTTTGGAAAGTAAACTGAGCATTTAAAGAATAATTTAACACTGTTTACTGTGACAACAGCGCATTTGAAACAGAACATTTTCGCGTTGTTTTAATTTCGTTTTTATGGACTTACTGCGAAATTAAAAACCACGCTGATATTTTCTACAGTAGACTAAAAAGACATGTTTCAAGAGATTATAGACCGATTTCTTAAAAATTGTTAGAAACAAAACCAATTTTTTTTACATAAAAGCCATTCGTACAGTAACAGCGAGGGACTTCCGCGATCGCGTCCATCACTACGAACCGGTAACCGGTAGTCGATCCGCCGGCGCCCAATTCACGATCATTACGTGCCAAAATTTCAACTTTGTCTGGCGCTTAATTGAGGTGTAAAATACAAAGTTTTTGTGGCACTGGCGCCTAATTGAAGGTGGCGCTTAACTGAAGACAAATACGGTAATTTCTACAAGCCAGATGAACTAGTTGATTGAGTAGACAGTTTGACCCAAAGGTCGTTCATTATAAAATAGAGAAAAATCCTAGGTTGGTTAACCTTTTTACCACCAATTTCTTTTTTTCATTACAAATTAACAAAATAGTCACATTCATAGTCAGCTCTTTCCCTTCCGATGATTGGGCAAAAAATAGCCAAGTAAAAACTGAAAATTTACTAAAATTCCGTCTCTTGGCTCCAAATTTAGGGTTCATTTCCAGAAATATTGAAAAGTATAAAAGTGCAATAAAATGTCTGGTGGTGAAAAAGTTAAATTGTACCGTGAACAGTTTTGGAAATACATGTATCTAATTCAGCAGTGTATTATCTTTACTTGAAATACAAGTGACACACGTCGGGATTAGCCATCAGAGTGGTGCGCTCTCTATATCAATTTGTCTGACAGACATACGTACTAAGATTAGTTTTGAAGTTGTTTAGCTTCGTGGCAGCATGTTATCACTCTATCGTAAGTCTAGGTGCTATCTGAGGTCAAAATAACGTTACATCTAGCATCAACGGTCAATTAATATCACTATCAGTAAGTGCACCCTCTAACGGAACTGATTTTGTGGAAATCTTAAATCAAATTGGAAAAATATAAACCAAGTCGAGTTGTTGACTGCTGAGAAAAGTTTTCAAAAAAATTGTAGGTGACTTCTGAAGAAGCAAACAAAAATATTATGATATCTGATTCCTTTGTTTTCACACTAATTTTGTTTATCAAATGTGATTTTCTTTGTACCAAATTACAAATAACTAAAGCAACTATTTCAATGTACTGTTGTACTTGGTATAATTTTCCACCAATAGTTTTGATTGGCTGAATAAGTCATCTAGCAATCATGTAAAATTTGAATAAATGCACCAAAAACACAGCTAATGGTTCTTAATAATTCCAACAAGATATAACAGACCCTCTAATTCCAAAAATTAAAGTGATATTTTACAGCCACACAAAACTTGTTCAATCGACACAACACTATGATTCACCACAAATATTTCCCAATTTGTCAGTTTTGACCGATATTATATAGAGAGCACACATCTCTAGTGATCCCTTGATTAGTTACCCTACATAATGAGTTACTTACGTCCAACTAAAATAAACCGCAAACATAGAAATATGAGCATGGAAGTGAAAACAAGAAAACAAAGCGAGTGTTTGGGGTGAGTATTGCACAAACTAAAAAATCTACAACAACTCATGTTTAACAAGTGTACAATAATCTCAATCATCAAGTGTTCTTATTTCAATGCTTTACACGAAAATGACGAGTGAATAGAAAAAAGTTCTCGAAATATTTTAAATTTTCTTTAGTTAAAAGATTTTAAACTGAGAGAATAAATTTAGGATTTTGAAAGAATGACATTTGCTCTATTGTAAGGGCATGTGAAACAGAAACGAACAGTTGTACGTATTTGTACACTGGGCCGATATACGAATCATTTTGACCATAGACATAGCTCTATCATGTATGTAAAGTGTAAGCGCTACTAATAAAGAAAATACGGTACATACACTTACATAAATGACGGAGATTTCTATGGTCATAGGAAATAGGTCATATAGTTGTGTACTGTAAAATACTTTATTTTATCTGTAATTAAATTTCACTGAAATCATTTTTCAGGCGTCTTGTATGGAATAAATTTCACTGATTTTTGACGTTTTGAATGTAAAATATAGGGAAAAAGATATATTTATATATATGAATTTTATTTTCACTTGAAACATTCCTTCAGCGAAAATAGCAAAATTTATTTCAAAGCGAAAATAAAGTATTCTACAGTATCAATCCAACATACAATACAGTATTCTCACTGAGATTAGAACAACTTGAATTCAGATGGGTACAGAAATGACGGATATTACACAATGTAAATAAAACTGCTACACTGTATATTATTTGGTAGTCAATATGCAAACAAAAAATGATGACATCTACACATGCAGGAAAGTTGAAGATTGTGATAGGCCCTGGCAGGTTAACAAAGTTGATGTTTTTTTTGAAGGATAAACAGCCACTGCAGGAATGGCAATCTGTGGGTTGATAAGTAAACAACATTACCTATTCAATTTTGAATAATATTGTTAAACATGAGCTGTGTGATAACTGTGATGATTCTAGCAAACAGTTAACCACTCAATTTTGAAGCTTTTGCAAAATGAAAAAAAAAATTACTTTGGTAACCTGTCAGCTCCTGGCATCAATATATGCAAACATACTGCAATGTGCACAGAACAATAGACTTAAAATAATTCACTTACCTGGTCTCGCCCCTTTTTATCATCCTTCAACATCCTGAAATGAGAAATGAAGAATTATAAGTTTCATTTTAGCAAGTTAGGACAATCTAGGTCAAAGTTCAGTGCCCAGGAAAGTTTTGTTTCTCTGTTATTAAAGTACAAAAAAATATATATATTTTAGAGTGACATTTATTGATCCCAATACAACTCCAGTGCTACAAATTTGTTGTTTTCACTGCCTCATTTTTTGGGAATGTAAAATGTTTTACAGTGCATACCCTAGACTGGTAAAAGCGGGACTTCTTTTTTGTTTTACAAAAAGAAATAATTGTTTTAAGTTTTTTTTTGCGTAATCACGGAAACTAAAGTGACCACAAAAAGAAATCCCGACTGGACGCATCTGTGGGCATTTGACTGCTATTAATTATTTATGATGTCATTGTTTATTCATGAGTGGGTATGTGACACTAAACACATCAAACCCAAAAAATGGAGCTTCGGGACTTGTTCTTTCATTAACGCTATCAAATGAAAATGATCATAACTATTGTCGCCGGAAAGTCGCTCAGTTTCCCCAGACGGCATTGATCTAAACAGAAAGGGACAACTTCGTATTTCAGCATTACCATGGTATCTGTATACTATTTTTTAAGATACTTACATATATTTGTAACAGCTCCTGCTGTTCGGTTGAGGGTGAATATTGACGCAACACAATTGGTTGGATAAAACACAACTATCAACGCATTGATCACTTTAATCACATCTAGTAGACAAACGAGGTCGATTACAATATAATATTGGCAGTGACAATGACAATGGTTTCAACTGTAAAATGAATAAAAAAGAAAATAAATAAAGAAATTACAAAGGTATAAATAATGTACAAGTATAATGTAAATACATAATTTTAGACAATAAAATATGATTCACACATTGGTAATATTCGCGGCTTACAGACCAATAATAGCGAACAATAAAAATACAGAAGTAGGTGTTGCGATACATCAATTGTACATGTCAATTACATCACACGTGGAGATAGTGGTCACGTGATAAGCATCGAGTAAAACAAAATTGCACATAATCGAAATAAGGTTGCGAATATTGAGACATAACCATAAATTGATGAATCAGATTATTAAACCAGACACGCATAAATCGCTAATTAAGGCATTGGTTGCACAATCATCGATAAAAAACAAATAAAGTTTCACGGAATTTTCCACATCATGTCGATCTACGACGCCTCTTGTAAAATTGCATTTAGAAACCTCGCTGAATTCACTCATCAACAAATTAGTAATTCTGAAGGATGTCACTATTACAGTAACAGGAAATAAGATCACACTTACGTTTGTGTCTTGACCATGGAATAGCGTGAATTGAATGACGAATTGAGTGTTAGTGACGAGTCAAAATCAAATACCGCGGTAGAGTGAAAACTTGTGATCTTCAAAAGGTAAAAAGTCAACTTTGAACAAACCGAAAGGGCCACTAGAGGGCGCCACATATCTAACTGTGTTGCGAACCGGCAGCAACACGGCCCCTTAAAGGCGAATATTTGAGCCTTTATAACATTACTCTGAATACCATCTAAATTACAAAGCAATGTAAACAATAAATACAAGTATGACTGTCATTAGGGGTAGACTACCCTTCAAGTCAACACTGGGGATTATTCTGCCCCTCTGTAAACAAGAACACAATAACAATCGACATACTGTCAGACACAGATATTGCTACTGTTCAATGTCTAGTCTTTTCCAGAAATTTCAAGGCAAACAATCTTCGTAATTGGTCTTACTAGCATCCCAGTTGATGTTTTTAACTTCACTGAGTGAACCATATTATCTGAGGTGGTTCTAAATACTTCCACAACCTGAACAAGAGGCCATGAACATCTTGGAGCTGATAGATCATGAACCAAAACAACATTGCCTGTCTTGACATTATCTCTTGCTTTGCGCCATTTTTGTCTCTCCTGAAGAGCCGATAAATACTCTTTTATCCATCGATGCCAAAACACATCAGCAAGATATTGTGCTTGGCGCCAACGCTTTCTCACGTAACAGTCCTCCTTGACAAATATTCCTGGTGGAAGTTTCGGTCCTGCTCTCAGCAAGAGCAGGTGGTTTGGTGTGAGGGTTTCACAATCTTTCGAATCATCTGATAACCTAGTAATAGGTCTCCCATTGACTATCATTTCAACTTCACAGAAAAGTGTGTGAAGGACTTCATCATTGACGGTCTGTTCAGTTGTCAAGGTACTCAACACCTTGCGCACAGTTCTGATGCAACGTTCCCATACACCACCTTGATGTGATGCTGTTGGCGGGTTGAACTTCCATTCAACCTGATTTTGTAGCAAGTATTGGTGAATTTGTTCTTGATTCCAGTTCTCTATGGCCAATCGCAATTCCTTTTCACCTTTCACAAAATTTCCTCCATTGTCGGACCTAATTAGCTGTGGCTTACCACGTCTAGTTATAAATCGCCGCAACCAATTCAAAAATGAGTTTGTGTCCAGTGAATAAGCTACCTCGAGATGCACAGCTTGAGTTGTAAGGCAGGTGAATATTATACCATATCTCTTCAACATGGACCTTCCATTTTTGACATAGAAGGGTCCAAAGCAATCAGCGCCTACACAAGTGAAGGGAGGCAAGGCGGGAGTAACTCGATCTATTGGCAAATTGGCCATCTTCTGATTGGGTGGTCGAGCATGTCTTTTCCGGCAATCAACACAGTTCCTTGAAGTTGCTATGGCAGTTGCACGCCCACCAATGGGCCAAAACCTTTGTCTGAGTGTGATTTGTACCAGAATGACCAGTACAAATATGATAGTGGCGAACAATGAGTGTTGTGATTATCTGATGTTTTGCATCTTCATTAATTTGTGAATTTCTCAGTCTGCCACCAACTCTCATAACACCTTCTACTAGAATTGGGTCGAATTTTACCAATGGGCTATTTGAATTAACTTGCTGACCATTGCGCAGGGACTGAACTTCAGCTGCATATGACTGTTGCTGGATATACTTCACTATAGAAATTTCAGCACCCTTTCATTCCTCCACTGAGTTTGGTCCTGCGACCCCTTTTCCCTTTGACTTGACAATGTGTTTCCATCTCAGTATCCAGGCTACAACCTTTATTAGTTTTGGCCAGCTGGAGAAGTGATTCATTAAGTAACTAACACTGCAATCCCTTCTAACTGAAACCGTGGATACAGCCTTCAATTCTGGGTCTCTTTCAGAGATACCCAGGTCAGCAGGATATTGTGACCATTCACTTTCGTCTTGTTTCAAAAACTCTGGTCCAGAGAACCACAGGTCACTCTTAATTAATTCCATTGCCCTCATCCCACGAGGCAAGATCTGCTGGGTTCTGCATTGAAGGAATGTAGTGCCATTGATCCTTGCTAGTATGAGACAAGATAGTTGCAATGCGATTGCCCACAAACGTTTTGAAGCGTGTTGTTTCATTGTTTATGTATCGTAAGACGCATGTGCTGTCCATCCATAGAATAGATTTGTCGATCTTGATCTCCCGAAGTTCCTCGCGAATCATCTGGTCCAAGCGACATGCTAAGACTGCAGCCTGGAGCTCCATCCTTGGGATCGTCTGCATTTTCACGGGGGCAAGGCGAGACTTCGCTGCGACAAGTGCACAACTGAATATATATACCTTCTGCGTCCTTCTGACAAAGATAGGAAACAGCACCATAACCCGTTGATGATGCATCACCAAAGTGATGTAGTTCTCGATACACAACCGCTCCAAGTTTCGGCTCTTTATAACTACGCTGAATTCTCAATGTTGTCAGATGGCTCAAGTCAGACAGCCATTTGTTCCACTCAATCTCGATTTTCTTAGGAATGTCTTGGTCCCATTTACAATTAAGTAAGCACAGTTCTCGAAGCAGAAATTTTGCCTTCAGTATAAATGGAGATACCAATCCCAATGGATCACACACCGAAGCTACCACTGACAAGATACCTCTGCGTGTACTGGGTTTGGTTTTTGGAGAGATAACATTGCCAAGATTGTCTTCCCTGATGAACCACTGGACTCCGAGAGCCTGTTGCAAGTCACCACCTCCCAGAGATGATAGATCCTTTGATTTATCCTGTTGAAGGGTATTCAATAACTTTACGGAATTTGAACTCCACTTGGTCAGGTTGAAACCACCATTTGCAAGCAGATGTTTAAGATTTAGAGCAGTGCTAATCGCCTCATCTTCACTATCTAAAGACTTGAGACAGTCGTCAACGTAAAAGTTGTTTTCAATAGTATTAGTGATATTCTGCTCATGTTCTCCTGCACGGTCCTTTGCCACATTTCTAAGGGCAAAATTGGCACAACTTGGTGACGATCGTCCACCAAAAAGATGTACCCGCATTTAATATTTTTGTGGAGAATTATTCAGATTACCACTTTCCCACCAAATGTAAGTTAGGTAGTGGGAGTCAGTTTCAGGCACTCTAACTTGGTAGAACATTTTCTCAACATCAGCCGAGAAGGTAACTTGACTGAGGCGAAACCGCATCAACACACCCATTAGGGAACTGGTTAAGTCCGGCCCCTGTAGAAGAAGGTCATTGAGGCAAATATCTTTGTATTTTGCTGAGCAGTCAAATACTATACGCACCTTCTCTGGCTTTTGAGCATGTATGACTGGGTGATGTGGTAGAAACCACCTTGATTCATGGCCTACAGCGGAACACACCTTTCTAGCATAGCCGTCCTGGGCTAAGCCTTCCATGTACTTGGTGTACACCTTTAGAATGTCGTCTTTCTCAAGTTGAACCGTGAGAGAATTCAGCCTTTTCAAGGCCATTGACTTGTTGTTGGGTAGCACTTGAGGATCTGTCTTCCATGGCATAGCTACTTGATAATGACCATCTTCGAAGCAAATTAATCGTTTCATGATGTTGATAGCCTTCAAGTCATCACGAGACATCACAGTTTTTTCTATATTAGTGTCATTGAAGTCAATGTTACAAAATTGTTCATCAAGAGAAGGATACACTAGACATTGCCTATTGGAGTTAATGAAATTACACATGTTCTCTTGTTGGCCTATATATAATGGACCATTGACGACCCAACCACACAATGTTCGTGTAGCATAGGGACCACCATTAGTTGATGTATTGACATCAAGGGGTTGATGCAGTTCTGGAATGTTAGTGCCAATCAATAGTCCAAATTCTTCATTAATATTTGTCACCTGAACATCATCAAGATGTGGCCACTTATTGATATCTTCCTACTTAGCAATTGTGTGGCTGTCCACTGGCAAAGTTGAAATAGTAAATACTTTGGGAGCCATAACGACAATATCCCCATTCAAATTGGAGATTTCAAGTGTTAGTAGTCTCCGTTGATTGGTAGATGTGCGGTCTATTGTCTTCAAGTCAATTTCGGTTTTCTTACCCTGGACGCCTAATTTCCGACCGAGAGATTCAGTACAGAAACTTATGTTTGATCCATTGTCGAAGAATGCATATGTCTTTACAGTTTTTCTTCCTCCTGAGCACCTAACACTGACAGGCACTGCTGCAAACCCAATGATGCTATTTTTACAAGTAACAGCTGTAGATGTACCCTGATGCGACTCACTCAGATTTTGAGCTTGAATTGAAGATGATGCTGGCGAATTACTAGGTGTGGTTGTTCGATGTGTCGTAACTGGATGAAGAAAACTTGAATGCTTATCAGCACACAGCTTGCAAAAACTTCCCTTTCTGCAAGTACTAAAAAAATGACCAGGGTTGAGGCAATTGCGACACAGCTTCTTTTCTTGCACAAACCTCCTACGTTCCCCAACTGAATTCTCCTTAAACTCCCCGCACTGTGACAGGCAATGTGAAGAACAGGGGACAGTTCCTTCTAAATGGTTTTGATTCAGAAATATGAGGTGGCACACTAACTGCAAACGATCTACCACTTTCCTTTTGTTGATTGGAAAATACAGAGAAACTTGGATCATTTCTCATTACTGATTCTTGATGAATGAAATTGTAGAATACTTCAAATGGTGGAAATAAAACGTTGTTGTTTGTCTTGAAACTAGCACCATGCTTCATCCACAAAACTTTCAGGCTTGGAGGTAGTTTTTGTATGACTGCATTGAGCCCATGGGCAGAGTCAAGGCTGGCAAGATCAGGATATTTTCCAGACTCCTTCATGTGAAGAACTTCTAGAAGTAGGTGATCCAAATGCTGCAGCTTGATTGATTCCTTAATCGTGAACCTTGGAAATTCTTGTAGACGATTCATCAAATCTTGTTCAATCACCTCTACTGCACCATATGTTTGGTCTAGGAGATTCCATATATGTTTCAGAGCTTCGATTGGTTTGTCTACATAAATACTTTGAAGTGGTGTAACCAGTTCTCGTGAACTGTTTCCCAACCATCGCATAATCAGATTTACCTCTTGTGAGGGGGGTACATTTAACTCACTTATAGTGCTCATCATTAATGCCTTCCAGGCCCTGTAAGAAGTTGCACTGTCATTGAAAGTTGGAAGACTGGAACTCAATAGCTCTTTTCTGAACATTATGTTGCCCATTTCAGTGATCACATTTGCTGATTGATTAGACTCAGTCTTGGTGGATTGTTGGCTGACGTTAACTAACTGCTCCTCCACATGAGTGGATTGTTGTTTGCTCTGAGGAGTGCCTGATTGACATGTTGTCAAAGGTAGTGCTGGGGATGGCAAAGTCACATCATTTACACCGAGTGGAGAAAGAAGATTCACAATTCCTTAAGGAGGGTTGAGCTGACCACCATGGGTCTTTAAATGACAGCACTTGAGATCCCAGTTTCTCCTCTCCCTTTGTGACATCTTCGACTGGGTTTGACTCTAGGGCTTCATATACCCATTCTTCCACCTCTGACTCGGCAAGCTGGGTTACTTGCTCGAAACGTATCCTTTGTTGCTTTAATTTGAGCTCCTCCAGTTCGAGTGCTTCTGTCTGGGCCAGTCTTTGCAATCTAACTTTCAAAGCTGCACCCTTGGCTGCTGCTCTTGCCTTTGATGATGCCGTACTGGCACTTGAAGATACGCGACGCGACACAATTGACGCGACACAATTGATTGGATAAAACACAACTATCAACGCATTGATCACTTTAATCACATCTAGTAGACATACGAGGTCGATTACAATATAATATTGGCAGTGACAATGACAATGGTTTCAACTGTAAAATGAATAAAAAAGAAAATAAATAAATAAATTACAAAGTATAAATAATGTACAAGTATAATGTAAATACATAATAATAGCGAACAATAAAAATACAGAAGTAGGTGTTGCGATACATCAATTGTACACGTCAATTACATCACACATGGAGATAGCGGTCACGTGATAAGCATCGAGTGAAACAAAATTGCACATAATCGAAATAAGGTTGCGAATATTGAGACATAACAATAAATCGATGAATCAGATTAACTAGACACGCATAAATCGCTAATTAAGGCATTGGTTGCACCACATTCAGCTGGCGCACACGTGATAATAAAATAAATACGATATTTACTACATGGGGGCCGCCATCTTGAAGGACACATAAAACTAAATAAGAGACAAGTTGTGAAACGCGTTTTTCAGATTCCTACAAATCAGGACAAAAATACCAATCTTTTACAAAAATACGGTCCGTTGGGGTTATATTAAGCCAACCGATAACTAAATTCGGCCTAATTCGTCGTTTTTGTGTGGAAAAATCCCTTGCATACGAACACCTAATTACGCGAAGAACATAGAACACTTTCCTGGGGTATTTGAAACCGAAATTGTCATCTGAGCGTTAGGCCGTCGTTGATTGGCCGCTGAGCTGGAATGTAAATTTTTAGTTTTTAGTTATTTAAATTATTGTGTGTTTTATTTCAATACTGTAGGATTGCAACACTGCACTGTATTTCACAATTATTACGCACAATCAGCAGGCGTAGATGTGATAATTAAATAAATGCGATTAATTTCCCGTATTTACTGTGGCAGCCATCTTGGATACGGCTTGAAACTAAATAAAAAAACAAGTTGAGAAATGCAGGCTCCATATGTGAATATCTGTAAATTGATCGCATTTACTTTATTATCTCGTGCACGCCAGCTGACTGTGGTATTGCGGTCCTCAATAGAATGACGGGTTAGTGTACGGATATAAAACAGTGTCAACCATGGAAGGGCAAAACACTTGACTTTTGAAACTTGTTGTTTAATCCTACCTCGTGACTAAAAAATAAATCATCTGTTTACCTGTTTACAGAATGTTACAGTACGCAAATTAAATTTATTAGGTTTTTCTTATACTTGAGAATCAAGTATTCTTGAGAGGACTCCCAATATAAAATAATGGGTTTTAATATATGAGACATTCTAAATGAACTATTGGTGATGGGTCAAATGATAATAAAACAAATTTTAAATTCCACAAATAATGATTTTTTTCATACGGAACATTCCGTATCACAAGATTTTCAGTTACATAAAAAACTTAAAATCTGTTATCTAACACAACGAGGCGTTACACCAAAATTTAAAAAAAATTAAAATAAAATTAGGAAAACAATTTTAATATGGGGCATATTTATTTGAACTGGAATAGTTAAATTCACAAGTTAAATCTGGTAGTAAGCTTTGTATAATTTACTTTTATATTCCCGGTATTTTGATTGGTGTAGATTGTCGAAACAGCATTACTCATGAACCATTGTATTCATATTTTGTTCATGAATATTCATCACGAAGACTTATGGGTTATACACACCATGCAGTAGATAATCTTCTCATGTGATCGCAAACATTCAGTTGATGTTCATCATGGAACCTACAGCAGACCGAGAGAATGCACGGAATTCAAACCCAGTGCGAGAAACACGAGCATTCGAAGGCATGCTGCTTGATGCATCACAGAACATTGATGATGGTGAGGAAAGACTTGGTATTATTTTTGGCGATCCGCTCCACTAGGATTTCCCTTAAAATCACTTTTGTGTGTCTGTGTGTCTGTGTGATTTTCCACGCATTAATTATTTTTTTGACTTTTTTGGCTACGCCGATTTCGCTCAAACTTTGCAGGCATTCACACCCTCGCTCTAGTTAGGCGGGAATATCAAGGAAAAAAAATTGGCGCGCCATTGCCATAGCAACAGCAAAAAAACTGATTTTTAAAATAGCTTCGCACCAAATGTATCTTCTTCAACAAGAAGGCAGGACTTTACTCTAGTTGGGAGGTAACATTTGAAAGGATTCCAGGACCACTGTTGCCATGGCAACAGCCAAAAAACTGATTTTTGAATACTTTCGCGCCAAATGCATCACCTCCTACCAATCTTATAATAGCAGCATTCAAATGAACATGCCTTTTATTTTGGTGAAGTTGCGCACCAAAAAGAGATCTCCAGCGCCGACATTGTTACACTGTATCAACGGAAGTCCCATTGTAACTTTGACTGAACTGTAAATGCTGTGTTCAATCAAAGAATTCAGAAGATATAATCGCAATACTGTTGGAAGTAAAAAGTTTGCCATCTTATCGAGATATGGGGTAAAGGGTCAACTTGCATGAATATTACAATGATAACAGCAAAATACGCACTAGTAATAAAGTGAAGTAACTTCGGAAGACTGAGTGTTCTTTGGGAACGCCCATGTCCTACTATGGCACCAGCCGTAGCGGGACGGAATGCCAATCAGTCAGGCTTGTACAGGTTATCACCAACGTTCATTTTGTTTTGCTTCTATGCGAAGTGTAACTGCCTAGCTTATTACACGTTGACAATGAACTTTTAGACCATATCTATATTTAGACCGTGTTGGTGTGACTACTATTCTGGTATCTTTACTTATATGGCATTTGAAAACACGTTGCTGTTTTTAAATTGACGCCCGTGTAAATCTAATTCAGTTATCCTGTACTCTATGTTTTTAGCTATCATATAACTGTATTATCTCTCTATATCAATCAAATGTCATATTACCATGAGTTAAATATTGTTTACAGAAACGTTTCAGAAATTGAAGGCTGAGTGTGAACTTGAGGATTGTGAGACACCATTTACATTACTTGAACAGTTGCAACATCGTGGCGATCTCACAGTAGTAAACACGGGTTACTTGCATGATAAGCTGGTGAGACTTGGACAGGATAATCTAGGATACAGAGTTCAACATTTTCAACAAATTCATGATGGTGAGCTGTGTTCTTGTGTATTTAGCGGTAATCCAATGCACTTTAATAACTACCCACATTGTATTTCAAATAGGGATATACGCCCCCCTTCCCTGAGTCCACTATGTCATATTTAGACCATGTATGTTATTACACAACTATTTTAGTATAATTCCTATGCCAGTTAAGCTTTTTATAATATGTTTTATTTAAAAATGAATTTGACAACAATCATAATTTTTTCACTGTTATAACATGGTTTTATTACTAACAGGGTTCTTATATATTTTATATACTTCAGCCCAACAACATTTGATAGAGTTTCTGAAAGATAAATACAGTAGAAGGCTTGCACAGTTTTATCCACTTCCTTGGAATGATACCTTGACATTTCCAATAGAAGAGGTCTACACAAGACTGGAAGTTGTCGAGTCAACAGGTTCCTTGAGTGCTTTCACAAGCAATACACTCAGTCATGAGCATGATGTATTTAAGGACATTGAGGTTAATCGTGTTGAAATTAAAGGTGCTCCAGCTATAGGGAAGTCCACTTTCTGTAAAAAGTTGGCTTATGACTGGGCTCGTGGTTCTTTGAGTCAGTTCAATTTAGTGTATTTAGTTGAAATGAGACATGTGAACGGTGATTTGATAGATGATATCTACAATGAGCTCCCTGATGATGAGAAAATCAACAGGGACGATCTAAAACAAATCATTAATAGAAATCAGCATTCTTTTCTGTTACTCGTTGATGGATTTGATGAGTTCAATACAAAGATTAGCTCTGATATTCCAGAAATAATATCACGGAAAAAGTTTCCAAATTCAACGGTTCTTGTAACAACCAGGCCAATGGAAAGCAACATAGATGGAATTGATGCTCATTACCAAATTCGGGGATTTAACAAACGGGATTCCTACGACTATGTTACGAAATACTTCAAACAATATAAGCTTCCATTGGCTGAGAGTTTGAATCAGGAAATTTCTGAAAATGAAAGCTTGGATGAAATGATAATCAGTCCATTACATGTCTCCTTTCTCTGTGTCCTTTGGACAGACTATGATAACAAGCGACATCTACCTAATTGTCTAGCAGAATTATATCAAGAAATGTTAGAGTGTATTTTGAAAAAATCTTGTGATAGAAAAGGCATATCCCTCACTGATAAGGGTAATGTTCCAGACGAGATGTTTGTTTCTCTAAGCAAGTTGACTGAATTTGCATATTCCTCCCTCAAACAAGAGAAGTTGGTTTACAGTGTGATTGATATCCCACCAGACGTACTGTCGCTTGGACTGTTAATGTATGATCGCAGTATACCAAGTGACAGTGAAGATGGGATGTGCTATTTCTATCACAAAACATGGCAGGAGTTTTTATCTGCATGCTTTATGAAGAAGAAAATTCTTGAAAATGATAGAAATGTTTTACTAGATGTAGAAATGCTTGCACAATATCCCGAGAAGCATTTGCACGTGTTTCGATTCCTAGCAGGTGTACTAAGCAATCAAGCGCAGCCTTTGTTTGATATTCTGTGTAACTTGATAGAGTCTTGTTATGTCACTGAGGGCGCAATGGTAAAGAAAGTGGCACCTGCTTCAGTTTTGTTACAGTGTTTATTTTATTGCTTATTTGAATGTCAAAATAGGGATAAGTTCTTACCTTGTGTTTCATCTATGATGGCAGAATCTCTCACTGTTTTTTTCAAACCGCCAGGTATATCATTAGAACCAATTTCAGTAGATATCGAACTTACTGAAAGTGAAACAAACCCTGATGATAGACTTGACTATTCAGTTGGCCTACTTTTTTGTAATACACAAACTTTTCAAGAAGTGTTAAAACTTTTGGAATATCAAAACAGTCATAGAAATACAGAATCTCGGTATATCAAAAATTGTGGAATTTTTTGTTCTACATCGCACCAACTAATTCAGTTGATTAGAAAAATTGGAAAGTACGAAATTAAGTTAAGAGTTCTAACAATTAATATCAGCCCTTTAAACATGCTGAACGAAGCTAAGTTTAGAGGAGAAATGGAAACAATATGCAATATCTTGGAAAATACATCAATGATTGGAAACCTTTATCTAATATGCACCATGTTTCCAGTTCCTTTAGATATCACTTTCGATCAGTTTGATTTATCCCAGCTGGTGAAGTTGGTCATGAGTATTCTGAAAAATAAACAGATACAAGATTTTGTTCCTATGTTTTATGTTGTAAATGTATTAGACAGTGAAATCGACTTTGGCAATATGGAAAAGTCCATACAAAATTTGGCCTCTATGCATAAAGGCAAGGAAACTCACCTAGCTAGAATTGAAATAAAATCAGTAAAACTGATGGAATTCATAGGAAAATTCACCCAAACGGAAAATGTTGATCAACTTTGTCTGCAAGTTAGCAATTTCAAAAGCCTTTTTAGCTATGTGAATGACAAAGAAGTTGTTGTTGCGATTCAAAATGTTTTATGTAAGACTACTGCACACCAACTAGATTCAGCTACATTGAATATTACAACAGATCCTAAGGTTGGATCCGACGAGAAACCCAGACTAAAAATCAAGACATCTGTAAAAATGACTGAGGGTGAAGTACAAAAGTACTCACTTGGCGCTATACTCTAATAAATTAGTTTCCCTTTCCAAGGAATAAGTGAAAGATAACACATCAACAAATATTGATGTCACTGTATAAGTCACTCTATTTTAAGCAATAACTTGAGAGCGAAACCTGTAGCTATTTTCGATAAATTCTATTGTGATCCAACGCTGAACAATGTCAACAGCGTAATATATACAATATCTAACTTTAGACGTAGAGTTTTGAATAGGCTTCCACCTAAAAATAAAAATATATCATTATATATCACTGATTATATAATCTTATCTTATGAAATCTGTATTTTTTTTTCAATTTTAGTTTACCTTGTAATTATCTTTTCTCCATTTTCCTGTAAATTGCAAAATAAAAGCTTTTTAAAACAAGTCGCTGAATTCGAATAATTTAACTTGTTTTAAATGTCAGTGTGAACCTCGATTTTCGTATGTTGTGTTTAGCTGTATTGTGTCAATACTGAGAAATATATTGTGATCATTAGTCTGGTTAAATGCAAAATTAGATTTGTAAGACTTGAATTTGAGTGACTAATTATAATGAGCTGTCAACCAGAAAACCAAGTTTATCGCAACGTATGACAAACTGGATTTAGGTTTATATGTTATCCAAGTACAAGCTAAGACCAATATTCAATAGAAAGGATATCGTGCCCATCAAAATAATGAGGTCAAATCTAAATACATTGTATCTTAGCTAATGATCAGATTCATTTTCAAATATTTCTTAAACTATAATGATCCTGAAAGACGACCGCAAAAATACTCTAATCCCACTCACCACAATCTGCTTTTCGGTGGCTCGCTTCCAATTTTCATAATCACAAAGCAACTTCCTTAATTTTTCTACGTATTACGTTTTGTATTGAAATTTAAGACCACACCACCTTTCTTTAAAACTCGTGGCTAAACAAAATGAAAAAAAAACAGTATTGTTTCGCTTTCGAAAAAAATAGTTACGATCTTGATCATCTTATTTGTAACTAACAGCTTTTTTCTA
Organism: Saccoglossus kowalevskii; assembly: GCF_978046115.1. Taxonomy (NCBI): domain Eukaryota; kingdom Metazoa; phylum Hemichordata; class Enteropneusta; family Harrimaniidae; genus Saccoglossus; species Saccoglossus kowalevskii. Next base: position 14,054,690 of record NC_140658.1, read on the forward strand.
CTAATGTCAATTTTAGATTTTTATTTTCAAGTCACAATTTTGAATATTCAGCCCCTAACACAACGAATGATAGACACTATTTAAAAGGTAAATTCAACACATGTCTACTCATAATGTGGTGGATTTTGCCAGCATTGATCAGCATTACTGAATAATTAAATCAACAAAATTGTAAATGCATATTATTTATATTAGCACAACATTTGTTATTTTGTGTGGTTTGTTTGTTTTTGTTTTCTCGAACTTGACAGGTTTGAGTATACGATAAACGGTGATGATGAAGAGACATACCATATACATTTCTTGTTATTCTGTTCATATTACTTTATAATAAATTTGTGCAACTAAACATTGTTTAGTAACCTTGTATCAAATGCAAAACTGTCAATTATATATTCACAGTTTATAGAATATTTCGTTTTTAAAACTTTTAAACATTTTAAAAACTGGAAGTTTGTGAGACGTTATACAAATTACTAAGGTAGTTCCGACAGCGTGGTGTTATCGCAAGGACACGAGGTTCTTGCGTGATTTTCTAGTGTGCAAAGTACAATGTGCTAACAAACTCCCTGTGTTGTTTTGGCGATAACACAATGCAACTAAGTAAGTGTACATAAATTATTACACACTCACTGCTATACAATAAGGAATAAACTTCCTTCTTCTTTGACTACATCATGTTTATATTTAGTACATGAATATTCATTATACAGCTATTTGAATACAGAATATACTGGCTATAATATCACTTGGGTCTTTTATAATATATTTATTTGACTGTTGGCAGAATAAATATAATGAGCTGTCAACTAGATAACTAAGTTTATCCCAACATATGACAAACTGGATATAAGTTTTTATGTTACTCATGTACTTCTCAAGCTAACACCAATTTTCAATAGAAAGACTATCTTTCCCATCAAAATATTGAGGTCAAATCTAAACACATCGTATCTTAGCTACCGCTAGCCATCACACCACTGAAACGCAGATTGTGGTCATCAGCAGGAACAACATTGTTTTTGATATATTTGTATGTTATCGCCATAAAGAACACAGGCTTCGTGCGTGATTTACAAGCGTGCGAAGTGCAAAGTGCCAACAGACTGCCTTGCGATAACACAAAGCACTTAAATACGTGTATATAAACTACTACATACTGTTATACAATTAGGAATAAACTTCCGTCTCCTTTGACCCCATCATGCACATATTTAGAACATGACTGTTATTTTAATATATTTGAAACTGTTGTTATGTAAATACAAATTTAGCAGTATTATTCAAAATGTGTAGAATGAAATAAATCCTTATTTGTGAAATTCTAAAAATTCTAAATTATACCAGTTTTCATTTCAGTCACGCATTAGTTTTATTCATTATATTTCTATGAGTACCAAGCCTTGTTAAAAATAAGGACATGCCGTGACGTCACTAGCCGTGGTCTGGGCCGTTAAAATGGCGGCTGATCCTTTTGTGTTGTGTAAACTCCCACTCATTGCGTTTAAATAGAATGAAAGAAATAACATGAACACTAATCTCCAATTTGTGTGTCGCTATCAGTTCTATGCAGCAATTATCTTGCCTTAACTTCAAATAATTGAAGAATTCGGAAAACATTCTCAATCTTATCACCGTAGTGAATTATACTTCTATAAATGGCTGGGTAGACACGATTTACTTCATGTGACGTGACTCCAGCCAGACAAGATTAAACAATTGATTTCATACATACTTTGTACTTTCAGGTCTACATAATCACATACAATAATTATGCTTTGCATAATTTGATGAGGAAACTGTGTGGGTACGAACGAGATCCGTGAAATACGTGACAATCAGTTGAGAATGAAATCCAGAAATGTTTAACGTGTATAACGAGTTGAAGTGACGAGATCAGTTCTAGCAAACAGGACCATATAAAAAGTGACTATCGAAAAATAGTTCGTTCTGATCAACCGTCGACATCATAATTTTCATCTTTTTACAAACATCACTAGAAGGTTAGATCAGCAACATTTTCCAATAAGTACATCATTTGAAATGAATTGTATATGTTAATGTAATAAGAATAATCTCTTGACATACACAAGTTGATGATCAATGCATTTTATTAGTTTAGTGATATTTATGTAGACATACGCAATAGATATCAAATATACATTAACAGGTATGTAAACATAACACATGGCAAAATTCATTGTATTACACTTATACAAATTCTGCATTTTAAGTTTAAGCGAACGTATGTGTGTTAAAATATACATTAATTACATTGTATATTCTAAAGGGAACTTTTCAGACATTAAACTGAATTGAATTAAAAGGAATTCTTCATATATGCACAGTGAGTGAGTATTCATTAATAACAAATATCTGAAGTAAATATGATACCTAAAAACCTGACCGTGAAGTATCAGGTTGAATTTCGTGGTACAATGTAATAATTATTGTATTAAGTAGTTAGTTGCATTTACAAATTTCTAAAATATTCATTCATAAATATTTACAATGTCAATAATTGCACAGAACTACATAACAGATTTTTTATTCTGTTATATATTGTTATTATTATTACCTCAATTGTGCTACTGTGTTTGTATGCTTTTAAGTTTCTTTCTGATGCATAGTATTTACAGTTTCAATACGACTCAATACGATTGAACAGTCCCCGTATACCAGTACTGATGTTATTATAACGATTGAGCTATTCGGTTTCCATCTGTAAATTTGCACCTCCTGAGCGCATTTGTTTGCTAGACGTGGTCGGAGTTATACAGATACTATTAATAACTTTGTTAGGGTTTCGTATGACAGCCTCAGTGAACGCATTATAGATGGATTCACTGTCTAACGAGCTTAACACTTCATTAAACTCAGTAATCTCATCCTCCACAACTCCCTCTATACTACTAAGAGGCTCTTTATCAGTTGTACGTTCGATGATCACTTTACCGCGAGAATCTCCCGGTATGTAGGAAAACACATCGATTTTTCTCCATTCCAGATGTTTGTTTTCGTTCATTGATGACTCAAAATTATTTCGAATAGACGAAATATCTGTCATAAATTTCAAGTTTTTACTCGACGGCAATATCGAAAAAATAAACAACAACGATGATATAGTAGATGTCTGACCAATGGCGTCAACAAGAGCCTCTAGGGCCTTTTTTGTGGATACTAGAGACAGAGGAGACACGTTCAAATTTAGCCGATCTAATTTAACTTGATTACTTTTAAGAAGACCTGACAATAACAATATGTCATCATCTCTCGGAAAAAATATTGTCAAATGCTTCACATTAGTGGCCAAGGGATTCCGAAATTGATGGTTTAACATGTGCAGAATATGGGGGAATATTCTAGAATTGCAAGCAATTACCCCCATGGTCTGCAAGGGAGAATTCTCTGAAAAAATACTTTGATTAACAGGATCATATTCGATATTGCATTGAATTTGGCCCACGAATGACTGCGGTGGTTTTAGGAAAATAGTGAGACATGTAGGCATACAGGACGAGATTAGGCCAATAAATCTATCCATGGACGAAGAATCACTAATCTCATGTAAGGCAGCAAAACATAGCTCAATTAAAAGCGCTATTTCCTTTATTGTAGCTTTCTGTGCGCGGTTTTCATATAAAGATAGTAACTTAGACCGTATATCCTCAAACAGCGTACTTGACTTCTTTTGCAAAAAGCCAGCTAGAAACTTAACAAAATGGGAGTATTTGCCAGGATTATTCACGAATTCGCTGTATGACAGTTGACCTCCATGAGTGTCCCGATCAGACAAGTGTTTTGCTGCAAGGAATTCTATCCAAGTTTTATGATAAAAAAAACACAATTTGTTTGGCCTTAAAAGAGAAATCCCTTCATCTTTTACCAGCAACCCGGAACAAAGCATACTCTGTGGAATAGATTTTTCCTGAAAAACAATTTTCTTATTTTTGAGAGCCTCATAAGCAAACTTTTCTAGCGCACGCCTACCTTCTAAAACTATTTCTGGTAACTCTGATTTATCAGTTAGAGGTATTTTCTTTTTAGCACAATGCAATTTCAATACATACACTATAATTTCCTCATACAACGCTGTGAGTTGATTGGGCAGTGAATAGTCGGGGACATCATGGTTATCAGTCCAAAGTATGCATAGAAAAGATACGTGGAGAGGATTGCAAATAAAATCATCTAATGTGTCATTCGACTCGAGATGATTGACTAAACCATCGGCATAATCACCCCCCACTAGTTCAAAATACTTACTAATATAATTGTACGATTCTTTTCTGGAAAACCCCTTCATTTGATAAAACACATCAGAATGTTTTAAGAGTGAATTACGCTCATTGGGTCTTGATGTAGTGACGACAATGCTCTTACGTAAGATGTCCTCTGATATAATCTTTGTTATATTTGATTTTGAATCAATATCCATCTCATCCAACCCGTCCATCAAAAAAAGTACTGACCCCTTGCCTGACTTTTCCTTGATCAGCTTCTTGAGATCCGTCTCATTGATTCTTTCATCTTCAGATAGTAATTGTTCATTTATGTAATTGAGATAACTCGCATCATTGTCAACCTGTCCTAATTCTATAAAAATCAACAATTCAAACTGATCAAGCTCTCCACATGCCCAGCTATATGCTAGTTTCTTGCAGAAGGTGGATTTACCAATGGCAGGGTCGCCTTCAATTCGTATGCGTCTGGCAGGGTATCCATCTTGGTCCTGAATTGTGAATATGTCTAACTCTGTGTTGATTGGTGTCAAGGGCATGCACGGGAAACGTGGGTTCACCTTAACCAACGCCAAACTTGTATATACATCAGCAACATTAAATTGAAGACGATCATTCCAAGGAAGTGGGAAAAACTTGCCTAGACGTCGGCGGTAAATGTCCTTCAGATCTGATACCAATCTTTGGAACAGATTTTCACGGGCATTAACGTGAGCATCTACAGAAGTTAAAAAAATTAAATAGAATTGCCCAATGAACATTTGTAATCGACGGAACGCTGTATTATATTGTATTATATTACTGATGTAGTCAGTATATGTGTTATAACAACCTACCTTGCATAGGGTTTATTAACATACTGACTAGGTCTTCTCGCTTTATTTTTCCAAATAATTTGACTAAGTCTTCAACATTGTCCGTTGTTATGAATTTCCGCTCCTGCATCTTTTCAAATAGACCCATTGCGCTTGTAATATTTTCCTTGTCCGACTTAGGTAACTGTTTTCCACACAAGAACTTTAAAGACTCTAATTCCTCTGTGGACGAATGAAATAGGGACTTTATTAATGAACAATATGTTGGTTACATAAAATGTATGAAGTAAATGACCGATGTTTCTATGTGCCACAGACGCAAGTTGTCATATCAGTGGGTTTTCGGCATCCGTGCATTTGTATATAATTTACCATGAATTGTTGAGAGTTCTAAAACAAACACAATAAATAAACACAATAAAGATTAATTAGCAGTCACTGATAATAGACGTAGCCCACGTCAAAGGCACACATGACGCTCAATACTTGACACCAGCTTGAAAGCAGCTTGTATTAACTTCATTCATAATTGGAACATCTAACGTCTAAAACGTGAGTTAGCGAAAAACTTACAGACGACAAAAATTTAACAAGAAAAATTGTATATAACTGGACAGTTCTATAAAATAGCCGAAGTACCTAAAATCTTATTAAATTAGTGATTCTCTGCTCACCCGGACTTATCTCCCTTGCAACTTCGTACAGTCGAGCAACAAATGGATCCATAGTGGCCACACTCTTTCCCAATCCCTGCTCCGAATTACTAATACTACCCTGGTCTGGTTAACTAGGGCGGAATACCTAATAATGAATAAATGCAATGGAACATGGCAGCCAAATTAATAATTATTTCTATGGCGTGTAATCGGGCAGCATAATGCCAAGATAACCTACACGATCCTAGGATATTGTGAGCGGGCTTTGAAGTGGTAATTTGCAATATTGCGCAATAGTGCTGATTTGCATATAACCCTTGACACAGTAACACCCACGCAAAACAACTGTAGGGTGAACACATCAATAACAAAATAAGCTACATGTATCTGCCCGCGACATCGGTTTATATACAATGGTCGTCCTTTGACTACGATTATCTGTTATTCTTCACTGAATGAGCTCTAAAGGTTAATTGAGGTAAATACAATGTGATTTAAAACGTTTATTAACAAACAAACGAATCCCTGTCATAGTAGCCTCTTGTCTGTAAACCAACTAATTTATTTAGAAATTAAACTTTATACGAATTAAGAAATATTCCGCCAGTAAGGAAGCACGATTATTCAATACTTTGTTGAAAGCATGTTTTTTAACACATTTACTGGGCATGTCAATCATCACACAATAGTGAATACCGAGTTATCTGTACATATTCGTAGATTATATACGGTATGTGGTTATTTTTTATTGAATTACTTCATTTGCAAAGACCGACTTCAATATAGATATCGGCTGATTCTTTTGCAGCCTATTACACGGGCGTACATCCGGGCATTTCACGGCCTGACATCCTTCACGGTGAAAACAAAGGCCGCAAATTCACAGAAAACTGTAAATCGGGATATTAAATTGTTGTGACTCTTCTAGATTGCTCAGGATTACTTCAAAGTTGAGTTTGTGATGTTTTCTCGGCTTTAGCTGTTTCCACCGGCTTTTCGACCAGCGTCCTGTAGAAGTACATGTTACAGTGGTGCGCCTCTCAGCAACATAGACCGTTCTGTGATGTAGCTCCGCCCCGAGAATAGATACAATGGCATCCTGGGTAAATAATTGCTACTTCTTAATACATATTTATGCAGCGTCAAATCAAATTATCGGACATGCATTAATAAGTAATTCGTGTACGGGTTTTGAACACGAACAAGAAAGAGACCAGTACTCTGTATGTCACAAGTAGCCGCTGGTTGCGTAGGTTCATATATTTGACGGAGAATGATTAGCGGTCATTGTGAAAGAATTATCACGTTGTTACAAACAATGGAATATGACTAATTTGGTAGTCCTGTTATTTTTAACTTAAGGAACTCTAGATAGATGTGAATATAATTTTGAAGTTTTATTCACGCACAAATGAATCCCCACAGAGTTTTATTTTGAACCAATTATGTGATCCACGGGAAAAGTCTGCGAAAACCAGCAACAAAACCAAACAACAAACGACATGAATGATCTTTTCAAAGTTTTTTTTTTACGGTTTTTAACTAATTCCTGTAAAAGAAGCACAATTTTAGTTGCAAATACTTCGTTCAAAGATTAATCCTCCAAATCACTGAAAATGTCACCTTGAATTTTATGCACTATTGCACTCTCTATCGTAGGATTTTTATCACAGTGGTTTTGAGCACATACCATATATTTAATTTCAATTTATGCAAATATCTTGTGTGATATTGCATATCCACTGCTTGTAATTTTCAGCATGCTGGAAATTCTGCTTTATAGTATTACTTGCCATGTTAACTTGATATCAGTATTTTAAGGGCATTACACTGTTTGTGGTTATATTGGAGATATTGCTGTTGTTTAGTATTTACATTACATTAATATTAACAACAGTTCTTCTTCTCTCTCCTGACTGTAGTGTAATTGTTGTAAGTGTTGCAGTTGTATTGTCTTTTCTGGTCTGCATTATTTGTTGGGTTTTATTTCTTGTTGCCATGGTTACTGACTCCAAATCTGTTTTATACTTACCATCATCTTTTGAGTCTGGGAGTGGATCAGTTACTATACGTATGCACCACACACTCCACATGGAGCCAGTTAAAGGTAAACATTGACCCACCTCTCCCTGCTGCAGTACCTACACGTCAATCTCCAGCCATTCCAGCTGTTACCAAGTCACTACATGTCTACAGCTACATCACAGCATACGCCTGCATCCCTGTACATTAACGGCAATCCAAGTACATCAGTGCTACCCGGAGTGTCCCACCAGGTAAGTAATGTTCACGTCAGAAAAGCGTTCCGAACCTAGAGGGCGCAATTTATTTAGGAGGAGGGTTGCGGTATTACTACACATAACTATATCACGTACAATGTGATGTGAAATTTCTGGTCACTATCAAAATGGTTTCATGTCGTGCCTGACAAAATGCACAATACTAATAGTAGTTCAGGGATTTCGATACGAGCTGTTACAAATGTGACTTTATTGTTAAATTTCTGGTTTATTAAATAATTTTGGAATTTATTTTAGACGTCTGTTTATTATGTATAAAGTTCACCGAAGTGCCGATACCATACACTGTCAAATCGGTCCATTGATGTAGTGAATAAACAAATGGCGGAAAGTAACATACATCAAACAAATGGAAAGATGTAAAATAGGTGACTGAAAGGGATGAGTGAAGGTTGGATGATTTTATGTAAATTTTAAAAACAATAGTTTTGAAATAGGTATTTTTTTCAAATAGCATTAAAGTAGTATCTATAATAGTTTGTATAAAATTCGGAAGAGCCCTTATTCACTGCATGAGCCTGGCAGCCATGTTGTAAAAACTCTTTACATATCGCCTGTGGGGGCGCACTACACAATTAATATACTAGTACATAAGCACAAATGTATAAACTGGACATTGCATCGATCTCCTTCGTTCCAATAATGTTAATTAATAGAGAATATTGTAGAGTTGTGGTATAATCTATATAAAAGCTTTTAACTTGACTTGCAGAGGTTATAATATCAGTTCGTAAATATAGGTATTTCGCAAATATTCATTGCAGAAGTAACAACAACGATTAAACTTAACAATGTTAAACATAGGCGATATAATTATCTACTAGAAAAAAATATTTAAACTGAAAACCATTCATCTCCTCCATCTTATCTAATTTCTCTTCACGCGGAATAACTCCCTTGCTGAATGTCATCATTTTAAATAAGAGCTATTTTGTGTAACTTCCTAGATCAACAGTCATCATTGTTTCCTTCTGTTTTTTGATATGGGAATGGCTTAAATAGCGTAGACATCTTATTTTGTTTTCTTTGATTGATCAGTACATAATCTTCTATTTGAATGTTTGATGGCTTGGGATGATGGCTTCTTTGATCAGCATAGTCTCTCATAATCTGTTTCAATGGCTAATTATCTGGCTTTGAACTATGCTACCTGACATAGGATGTATTTAGCTATCAGTTCATCTACCATGTGGTACATCCCTGGAAACCATAATGTTACTCTAAGTAATCCCCTGGTCTTCACTACTCCTTGATGTCCGATATGAGCTAATTACGACATAGTATCATCTCTGTAGCACTCCCTTTGCAATTGACAGTTCATCCTTCACTTTTCTGTACTGAGCAATTTAAGGATCAACATCATACCACTTTGTGTTAGTATCACTTGAGACAATATCTTTCTCATCAAGTAGCTTTCTAGACTTCTTCAAGTGTCAATGCATTCGACATTAAATTTTCAATAATGAAGTTAACATGTATGTCAATTTGTGAAATATGTCATCTTCTTATCTGAGTGACGACTCATATAATATGCAGGGTTTTCTTTACTTCGTATTTGTATTTCTGCATATGTAGACACAGACGTTCAATTCTGACTGTAGAGTTGTGCTGTGGTTTATTGATTCATTCCAATGGTATGTGATCTGTGATTATTTCCATGGGTGATCCATAGATTTATATGTTGAAATGTTCACTTGCCCATACCATCGTGTCTTCCACCTGGAATTCCCTGCAGTGCATCAGTTCTATGAAGTATTTTCACTGCTGAATTTATGCCAAAACTTGTAATGAAATAAAGTGTGGGGCAAATGTGGTTATGTGTCTTGAATTAGGATCCTATTCTATTTGATGGTATCCCTTGTTAAAATCTTTTTTAATGAACACTGTAGTACCATTTAAATCTACTATCAGATCTTCTATTTTCGATAGCGATTGACATTCTGTAAATGTATTTAGTGCTCTCATGTCAACACAAATGTTTTCTTAATTTGGCATGACAACAATCGGGGAAATCTCCGGTGTTTCTCTTTTGGCCTTTTCTATTAAATATTCCAATCTTTGTAATCCTTTATCTAATTTATCTCGAACATGAAATGAAACGCGACGATGCTGTTGAGCGACTGCTTTCAGTGATTTATCAATATGTAATTTTGCATTGACATCTTTTCGAGGCCCTCAAAGTGGTCCACAAAATCATCAACTATTTTCTCAAGTCTCAACTGAGGGTATAGGTGTTGTACATTATTCAGGAAGCATAGCAATTCAAGATTCACTGCTGTTTCACATCCCAACAAGTCTTCTCCCGTGCCTTCAACTACACAGATTTTCTCTGTCAAAAGCTGGTTGGTTACACGTGACTGTACAGTCATTTCAGCATCACTTGGAAGTGGTTTTACAGCATTATAAGCATATATTTGCTGATGGCCAACGTAAATAAAGACCTCTAATTTGTTGCAGTGTTTTTTTCATCTATGATACTAATACCAGCTACCGAGTCAATGAGACATTGTACCGGTTCTCCTGCTATCATGACTTGTGTATGTGGTTGAAATGTATTGTGAAATGTGGACGTCAATTGTTTTTTGCACGCTGTATATTATTGCTTCTTCCTACTTTGGGGAAATGTCCAATTTTCGGATACATTTTTCATGCTTTGCCGCCTGTGGGACATAGAACATCTTTGTGTAGGTTTATACCACCACATCTATTGACTGATATCAAGTTTGACCAATGACCTGATCTCTCTCTCCTGATTTTGAATCCAGTCATGATTTTGTTCAGTTCCTACTAAATTGTTTAGATACATAATTTCTGCTTAATCAGTGTTCTCTATGCATTTTGCTTGACGTTCAGATATTTCAAAAGCACGAACTTCAGCAAAAAATGTCAAATTTTCATTGAGTGCTCTTCTTCTTAGCCTTTCTGGTGTTGTAGATAGATTTGCGACTTCATTAAGAAATGTGCATGTCTTTGAAAGTTGTCTTAACCGTGTGTTACAACTGTCTAATGTTTCACCAGGTTTCTGTGATGCATGTTTGAATACATAACCTTGGTAAGCTTTATTTACTTTGAGTACAAAGTATTAAATTTATTCATTGCTTCTAGTGCTTACTTGAATTCATCACCAGTGTCTCGTTTTAATTCAATAACATTAACTTCACATCCAGCGAATCTGTATTAGTCTGACGATAGTTTGAATTCTACTGAATCTGTAAACTCTGACACTGGAAACTGTGTGTTGCTGATTTACACGCTATGTTCAACTCACGATTTCTGAATTAAAACGGTTCTGCATGTGTCTCAGTTTTTTTCCAATATTTCATATTTCGTCACCATGTTGTATGATCGTGAGACAGGATTTGATACAATGGTAGGCACACACGTTTTAGCTTCGTTTATTCACTGCATGAGGATGGCAGCCATGTTGTAGAAATTATCGTTACATATCACCCGTGAGGGCGCACTACTGAAATATTATGAATATAAATGTATATACTGGAGATTACAGTGCCAAAAAGATTTGTTCCCAGTGTTTGATTTTAATACATCATGTTCGCTCCGCTCACAGGACGACAATGAGTGACTGTAAGTTCCACGTAGTACTGATAACAATTGTGTTAGATTTGATGTAAGATTTGGACCAGTGTCAGTATAGAGTTGGTTAAACTCGGTGGCCATATTGCCACACTAGTTTTAGACGAAATACTGTCAAACCTGTGAAGGGATAGGTTAGTAGATGTTTTATTAAGAATTTCATTAATTGCTTTCCACGTCTTATAAGTGCTACATCGAACTGACCATACTTTACTAGAGTAATGCCGCCTCTTTGTCGACTTGAGTAGTTTTGTTAAAATATTCCTATATGTTGTATACTTATTATAAATTTTATAAATTAATGTTATTGGGATTATTTTTAGGTTTTTTTCTAAATAATTAATATATTAATTTTGTTAAAGCTTCACTTGTGTCCGCGTAGTCATAAACGAACTACCAGGACTAATTGACTATGCCGCGTAGAAAGGCGTTTGAATCATATTCACTAAAGTCATAAATATTATTTGTGGTATTTGACAAGAAGACGTACTTTAGGTTTTTAATTGTGCATAATACAGAAAAATGGTCGATGATATCGGACTCAATAACACCAGTGTAATAAAGTTATATTTAATATTTGCGAGCATGTGATCAACAATAGTTAGTAACCCGCGGGGATTTTTTGTTTAAACGGGTTTGAGAATATGTCTGTGTTGTGTCAATGTTCACGTCGCCATTATAATAACATACTCATTGCCCTTAGCCGACAACAGGTAAAGACAATCTTCAAAACTGTCAAAGAATTCAATATAACGAGTAATGAGTTATTACTTATTAATGAGTGTCTCCACAAAAAACCACAATACAGTTAATTAATATGTTAAGGTAGCGAGAAGGGTTTTGTAACGTTTTCGAATTATCTGTCTGTTGTCTCGTTCAGAACAGTAATTTAGCTTATATATTTCAAAAGCATAGAGGTACAAGTTCGCTAAAACTGGACAGTCATTGTTTACATAATTTCCTGGTGAAATTTACGTCATGCATTGTCCGTAATCAAGTCTATTGAAATGTGTCCACGGTAATCAGAAGACCTATTATTTCGATTTCTATGCAGGTTTGTTTGTTTTGTCCCCAAATTATTTCATACTTTAACAGACTATTATTCTGTGACAAAGCATTTTCTTTAAAAACCCAGACATATTTCGCACCATCATTATCTTTTGAACGATAACCCTGAGTTTGAATGTCTTAGTCCGAACGCACTTGATTTGACTAACAACTTTCTAATGAGTTCAAACTCTAAAAATTATATAAAATGCATCTCAGAAATGGAATTATTGAATTTACTGCATCCTTGGACTAACCGTCTAACTTTAGATATACTGATATACGCGTATCCCGCACGAAATAATGTTTTGTATCCGGATATTTTGCCTTAGGTAGGGTATGCACTGTCACTTTGGCACATATTGCAATATGTACATATACTTTCCTCTTCTAAAGAAGAGGACAGAACATACATTGTCCAGGGCAATGTGTTGCTGCCTCTTACCGACGGATCAGGATATATATACCTGGATATATATCAGTTCTTTTAATTTAATTATGGCAATTTTGTGGTCAGAGCGCCCTCTAGTATTTGTGGGGAATCATGTTTATTTGGAATGCTCTGATTGGATGGAAGTTTGAGCCTAGCAAGGTGTGATAGAATTGGCCTGTTATGTTCAGATTCAAATAAGCATGAACCACTAATTTGACAGGGAGGTGATACCTATAATGCAGCAAGCTGTAACTTAGACTCTTATTGATCAAGGCATATTTAAAATCATGGGTGTTAACTCCCCTCAAGTCAAAAGAGCAAGTTATATGAAACAGACTCGTCCAATAAAAACTATTTTGTTTGTATAAATTTGAAGTCATGATTACTCAAATCTCTGTGTATTGTATTTGCATAATTCATCACATTTCCTCGCCACAGACCAAACAGTATACACATTATCAAATATATAGTGTTATTATATCTTTATTCTGTTATTCAGGTAAAACAAACAACTATTTTTACCCGAACTTGAACTTCGTAATCTCAACCAAAGGACGTATAAATTGCGTATGTCAACTTGGGTGTTTTAATCATTGTGTCAAGATCTCATCTGAATTTGGTGCTAAATTTGCAATGAATATGTTTTATGGCGTCGTGATTGCATCTATGAATTATGACAATCATATTGTATTTGAATAGTTCATATCGTTACCTCTTCATAGACTACAAATATTGTGCATGGGGCAAGTCGATATAGTGCGTATTATGTTATTATTTAGTTAGTTGGAAATTATGACCTTGGCCTGACCTTGAATTTGTAACTAAAAATCGGGCAAACCGAACGAAAATTGTTATGTTATGCCTAAGCAGTCAGTATGCCATCGTGTCAGAATTTGACGCCAAGTGAGTTAACGAGAATCACGAAAATATCGCAATGTATGTAAGGCATTGCGATGGTGGGTCGCTTCAATACCTGGGCTGTAAATAAACTCGCAGCATGTATTTTATGTCACCAGAACGCCGTCAATACCAAGCATTGCATTTGAATATTGTGGACAATTACTACTCTGAAAGAACTCCTGCAGAAATTTAAATGTTGATTATTTAGTTTATTATGTAAGTTTACTCGTTTATTCACACATAGGTAGATGATTGCTTTGCTAGACTGCGTTATTGCGCCATCATATCCCACTGTTCAATAATAACGTGGAAATGCTTTATCACTTGAAGTATTGAGTTCCTGTGCTAGCAGCTCCCTGTAACGTGCGACAACAAAAGAAAATACTATATTTGACAGAATCTTTTCTGGCAGGTGTTATGATTGTACTAATTATGCCAATGTTGGTGACGTTTGTCGTTTCCTGAATTACAGTCATCGCAATGTGATTATTTTAAAATACGTGCATTGTTTAACATATGCTGCATGGCATGCAATGAATTCCACGTCATAAATGAGAGAATGATGAGACTACATCTTAATTATGAATAGCTGGTAAAGACTGCTTACTAATATGCGGCTTATTGGGTAGAGCGTCCGCCCAACACCAGCAAGGCTGGGAATACGACTCCCTGGGTCGGTCGGCTGACTGCACACTCGGCAGCCGCTTGCCAGGATCGCGGCATTAGTATTTGAGGGAATCGCATCCTTTCTGAGAGGACGAAAAACTGTCTGTGGCGTGTAATGCTCCTTTTCCCACTTTGCAAGTAAAAGATGTCGAAAAACGTTGCGGTTTTCGCCGCGCTGTGACGTATTCCTCACACAACATATGTGTGTTCCTGGGTTGTGCTGTTTCTCATTTCCAAGTCCGTAAATTAACTCAGACCTTGTTAGCAGGAAATGATTGTATAAGTGGAAAGTATACATTCACAATCAAATAAATATATAAAATAATTATCAAACCAGTATAAAGACTACTCTGTAATTAGGAATCCATTATAACTACCACATCCTAATTAGGAATATCTTATATAATAAAGACTACTTCCTGGCGTTGAGAACTTCCTATTATGAATGCCTAAAGGGTGGCAGTTGTCGTGCCGCGTCCTGTTCGCTATGGGACTCATAGCGACGTATACAACGCGTGTAAAATACATTGTTTATTTACATGAAATTCGAACACACGCTGCGCGACGACCAGCGCGTTTTAATAAAGACTTCTTCGTAATTACAAATGTGCTAAGGGAATGGACAAAAAATACGGGGGGGGGGCTGGTGTTTTTTTCAAAAATGTATCAATCTAGTATAAAGACTATTCTGTAAATAGGAATCCCTTATAACTACCACATCCTAATTAGGACTATCGTATAATAAAGACTACTTCCTGGTAATGAGAACTTCCTAATTATGAATGCCTAATGAAGACTTCTTCGTATTATAAGTGTACTAAGGGACTAGACAGAAATTACATGCTATAATTAAGAAAAAGAAAAACAGGAATGTACTGATTTCAGAATCAATAATACACTGAACAATTGTGTCTTGTGTGATTTAAGAGGAGAAAAGGCCACATTTTATTATTAAAAGTACAATAATTTAAAGTATCCCAAAAAAATGTGCAATTTTAGCAAGTTAGTTTTAGCAAACTTTAGCAAATTTTAGCAAATTCTCCAGTCTCCAAAAAAACTGCCTTGTGTAGTATGTGGTGGTTCGCCGCCCAGATCTGGAGAGCAGAATTGGTTGAATGGGCTCGCTGTTCTCACTACTTTTCTGACTCTGTGCTTCGCAAGAGTTAGGCAGTTCAGCCAACACTAAATCATTATCATCAGTTTCATTGTGCTCATCTTCTACACTCTCTATACAAGCCTAACCAATCAATGGCATCATATGTTCTCGCTTGTGATTCTGTCGAAACTATACTTGAATATGAGAAAGATCTAATTTAAGGCAAGCACTGAGTTTCTGTAGACAAAAACGAGAAATAAATCAGGTAGTGAATGTGCAGTGCAATATAATACTGACTTCTTAACTAACACTGATAGTATAAATACATAGGTACAGAAATTGTTGAGCACTCCGAAAAACAGGAAAAAAATATGTTTGGAGCAACATATATGCAAGACAAGAATAAAAAACGTAAAATCAAGAAAAATAAACGTCTTACAAAAAAACGAAGAGAAAACAGGGTGAGTGCTGGAATTGCAGAAGTAATGGCCAAAATAGCACCACGTATTGATGCCGATGAGTGAAGATGACTTGTATTTTGAAGTGGTGAATACTGTAAGAAAACAAGATGTTGAATTCATTAAACAGCTTAATTAAGAAACAAAACAAACTTACAAATGTGCTCATCTCTTAAAATTAAAGATCTTGGCCAAGTATGTGATGATGATAGTGATACGGAGGAGGAGACTGAGGGCAGTGATATGGAGAAACAGTTAGTGGATAGTGTCACAGAGGCGATACTGAAAACAGTTACCTAGATGTAGAGGTAGAGGGGGATTCTGATTAACAATAACTTTATTGACTCCAACTCAATCCCCACGGGGAAAGCAAATGGTCACACATAATCACTAAAATGCTAACAAAGAATAAAAAAAAAATTATGACTAAAATGCAAAAAATAATTTAAGGAAGAAAAACATTTTTCTAGAAGAAAAGTTCAAGTAAGAATAAACATGTTATGTCTGATATAAAACATCTACTTTCTGGCTAGAAGGCATGCTTTTAACATAAAGTAGAAAAGTGGAAAAAAATTAAGAAAATAATAACTAATAAAAATGCACTATTTAATACAAAAAAATAAAGGGCAAAACATTTGTTATGCATTTAGACTAATATTTTCAGTAAATTAGCAAGCTCAACAATTTTGCATGTTTCGTTATGAATCCCAGCACTGACAGGCATTCTTGGCTTTGCATGTCTGCCAGCAACTATTTTTAAGCAGTGGTTGCTGAGGCGTAATTTACATTGTTTATATTTTAATGTTGCTGTACCACTTACTGTTTGCATTGGTATTAGTCAACACCGCTTGTAATGTGTTTGAATCACGACTGTTATATAGTTGTTTTTAAAGCGACAATATCTACATACATTTTTGTTTTATTAAAATTGATAAATTTACACAATGTTTTTATTGCATTTTTTGGATATTATAATCATTATATTTAATGCACAGAAAACAGTGACCATGCTTTTATGTGTGCACAAAATAAATTGACCATCCCCCCAATCGCTTACATGAAATATATGTACCCTTCCCTTAAAAACACCGCCCCCTGTAATTTTCTGTCCAGACCCTAATTAAGATTACTTCCTACTTTACAGTTTGATGGATGGCAGGTACCGAATTTGTTCACACGTCTCGAAAAGACGTCATTTCTTGGCCTATATGTACATAAACATATTATATATATATATATATATATATATATATATATATATATCAGATTTTGTCCCTGTATTGCAATGTGCGACAGTACTTTTATGCTGACTGTTATTTTGTGACTTGTATTTCCCGTTCGTGATTTGGGATTATTAGTTGTGAATTTGTATTATCGGTGATAATTGCTAAAATACATGCAATTTAGTTATGCAACGAAATTGTGACAGAGTGAGTGAATGTCTGTGGTGATTAGACCCGTTCATCAACATTATTTGTGTGCTATAATAAATGAATAAGCGAGTACTCCTGCAATTTGGCGAATTGTCTTTGTGTAACTGTCATATACTCTATATGCATCAAGTATATTTCTGAAAGCAGTTGTTCACCGGCTGTATCACATCACGTCGCCAAGGCAGTGCGATAAACATATCAGACACGCGTGTCGCGATACAGCGAATTCGTCACCTTGGGAATCTCCCCAATTGGTTTCACGTATTATAACAGAACTGTACCTAGCAACACAGTGAATTAAATTTCACTACGTTAACCCGCTGTCAAGATCAATCATTTCCAATGTCACTAGTTTTAACTGAATGTCCAATTAAATTCAAATTAATTGCAGAGTAGCTTAGGCTTTGTAATCGTCCACTTGTTTCGCACACGTGTAATTTGCAAGTTGCTTTATCTGTTTTACATCAATGTTACGGACTAACGGTTAATTGGAATGGTGTTTTACCTGTTAAAATAAATAAATTAATTAATACACTGATGTGTTGTTTAATTATTCATACGTTCACACGTCAGTTTCATTAATTCATTCGTCCGCAATAAAGCACATTTAATTATTATACATCTGTCACCGTAACGCCACAAGTTACAGCATGTCGTAATTTTGCGGTATTTTACGGGGAATTTTCATACTACCATATTTGGAAATGTGAATTCTAATTATAGAATGATTACGCGCGTAAGCGTAAGCTGCCCCCAACGTTTGATCGGACGCAAACAAAGAAGCTCGCTAAATCTGTTCTAAACGTTTTGGATTTCGGCATTCCCATGATGTATTCGTTGAAGAAAAAGATGTTTAATAATAAGGTTATTACGAGGATACTGCAAAGTATGAACTCAGATAGTACGCGGTCGCATCAATCTCCAATGCACGTCGGTCGATACTTTCGCTGTACTGTTTTCGTGCACTATACTTTGCAGTATACTTGTAATAATCTCATATTAATTCATTCATTTCATACTTACATTCACTCAGTCATTTATTCATTCATTATGTATGACAATTTTTACGATGAGAATAGCTACTGAGTTTAACGCACTCGCGGCCAATTCTTCATGTAGCAGAGTATACACATTCTTCAAAAACCTAGATTTTATTCATCAATTAAACGTTGTCATGGTAACATACTGTCACCTGTCATAGGTTCATATGCAGGGCAATTTTAAATGCATATTTATTTTAAAAAAATAACATTCTCGTGATACATTATTATATATAATAATAGGAAAAATATATACACTTTAATTATTGAAAAGACAATGTCAATAACTTTTTGAGGACGTGCATATTTATTTTTTATACTAAATCTTGATAAATTTATAGTATATTTTATATATTGTATTGGTTTGGTAATAAACGTAACAGGAATTGGTTGACACAAAAATGAAAACACGTCGATTTACCAATGCGTATATGTATTTCCGTAAATGACTCGATGCAATGTAGAACAAAATGATTTGAAGTTACATTTCCAATTTCTATTATGCTCCCTGGAATTGACCTTATAATCGTAAAAACATCATGGTAGAGAGATCACAGTGTCCAAAATAAACACACGTCATTGTTTGGTTGACCACTCAAAGCAATTTGCATCTGTGCATTTTGTTCTGATCTAATAGAGAAGTCGCCATTTTTTTTTTTTTTTTTTTTTTTTGCAAAGAAGATGACCAAAGTAAAAAAGGTTTTCACAGAGGGGTTGGAGGATACTGTGCTGAGTGGTCAACATGGAACCACAAACGTCAAACGTGAACCCAATAATCATTTAGGTGTGTTGTAAACATATAACCTATAAGCTGAAAAATGGAGCATATATCTACATCGTATGTGTTCCAGAATTAAACCAATTAATTTTGTTTTTGAAATGCTTGGGTCACCTTGTTTAAATACTCGGCATAAGTATTGTCATAGTCAAATACTGGTATGATGAAATTGTTTACGCGTATCTGTTGATCGACTTAATTAGTTGATTACTAGCGAACGGCTGTGTTGTGTCTGTCATCGTTTCGGCTATTTGGACTACTATTTCTGACAGTTAGTATGCGCAATTACTAATATAGTGAACGATTAATCATAAGATATGACGTGTCCAGTACTTAGTGTGATTGGCTGTATAATTGAAGGTTACGCCCTAGAGTCTTTTTACTGCTTTGTAATTGGTTAAGGTTTTGAAAGTGAATAAAGTTGTTTTAGTTGGTCTTGGCGAGTACACCACGACAGAGGCAGTCCAGTCCTTGGGAGTCTTGGGGCGAGTCTTGACGCAGTCTTGGGCTAGTCTTGGGCCAGCCTTGCGATAATCTTGGGAACTTTTCCCCAGGGCGCTGTGTCTTATAGAGTGCTCGACTGACCGACTAAGACGAGAGTTGAAACGTATGTCGTTGTGTGTGTCTATTTGACTGTAAAGTTTAAGTGACCTTCCAGATCCCGTACCTCAAGGGGACGTGACATAGATACGAGACGAGAGATTCCCCCTGACACGTGTGGAGAACCCTAGAGGAGAAGAATTTCCCCCTCATACTAGATTTGTCACAGCTTGGTCATTAGCACCTCTAGTTTAAAAACCATGCTTACTTGACCTGACATCAGTTTCATGACAAACCGTACTTAATAAACAGTCAATTGTTTTCTACAGCATCAGGTTCTCATTTTGTAATAATTCTTGCAGCAATAACTTGAAATCCATAATTATGCTGTCGTGCATGTGTTGGAATTTGACTAAACACTAATCAACAACCAGTAAGAATAACTGAATACATATCAGGGATACATGATTTTTAACAACTATTGTCCGTGAAGCTTTTACTTATCAGTATTGAATGTTTAACGTTAGTCTGCGACAATTTTGAATTCTAGAAGTATAACTTTACAATAATTTAGAATGAAATATACCGTGACGTAATAATATATAATGTTATTGGCATTGCAGTAAACTTGTCATTAGGGTGTAATAATACAGCTTTATTTTTATTTGTGTCTTCAAGGCCATCAACTCTATTTGACATTTTCTTAAACCGACCCCCCACCGGCTCTATCTGGCGTGTTTTGTATTACCTAATTAGGCCACACTGATTTAATTTTATGGATGACATCCTCTGGAGACCCCAAATCTAATGCGAGAGGGCGAAAAAAAAAATCCTGCCAAAAAAAAATCCTGCTAAAACCACAGGACTACGGAGCTGCTATTACGAATTGAACCACAGAACACAATGTATCAAAAAACAACAAGAAGTCTTTATTTGTAGGAGGCACATGTTGATATACACATCTCGTACTGTATTACTGTCGCAGGTATAACCATTTCAGACAAGCTCTAGTACATGTAGTCATGATGAAGTACCTTCAGTCAAAACACTGCATTCAAGGTACAACATGAACATCATTTTCAGTACAAGTCAAGGCGGAATGTACATACACTACTTTATGACAATAACTAACAAAACATTGCAATGATACAGAAATGTCCTTGCTTGCTCCTCTCTACACAGTAGGGGTTAGCTTTAACCAATCTCTCGTATAGCTGTGTAAACGTCACATCTCCCTGGCCGACGTCAATTGCGTACCAGTCTACAACAATCCCTCAGTTTTTCCTCTGAACTTTTATGCTCACGTATTCCCGGCAACGCAATACGCATGTGCAGAAGATCATTTACGACAAAATTGGCACGTTTTTAGATAGTCCAAAAAGAGTTTTACGACAAGCCGGCGCTTTGCGACAATATGAGTCGGCAAGTTCCAGACAGAAAACCGATCTGTGGAGACTCGTCAACGGAGATTTTTTTTTTTTTTTTTTTGAGAACAGGCGAAAACTATTGCGCGCGTGGATGTCATCCATAAAATTAAGTCGGTGGGGCCTTAGGTACGAATATTGTACTGTAAAAGTACGATATAATGTTACAGTAACTAATGGAGATAATGTATTACATTCGTAATATCTGACAAATATATAATAATTCGACCACGTGGTTCCGCATGATTCTTATTCAATATCGACTCATAGTGTTTCACTTCCGGTTCCGGTTTCCGTTTCCGTTTTTTTTTCTTCCTTTCAGTTGAATAAAATGAGGGGGTTACGTTCTTTAACGTACAAAGCAATACCAATTCAGGCGTGTGTTAAGTCACTATTTTGTTATTTGTCACTATTTTGTTATTTGTCACTATTTTGTTATTTGTCATTATTTTGTTATTTGTCACTATTTTGTTATTTGCCACTATTTTGTTATTTGCCACTATTTTGTTATTTGTCATTATTTTGTTATTTGTCACTATTTTGTTATTTGCCACTATTTTGTTATTTGCCACTATTTTGTTATTTGCCACTATTTTGTTATTTGCCACTATTTTGTTATTTGCCACTATTTTGTTATTTGCCACTATTTTGTTATTTGCCACTATTTTGTTATTTGCCACTATTTTGTTATTTGCCACTATTTTGTTATTTGCCACTATTTTGTTATTTGTCACTATTTTGTTATTTGCCACTATTTTGTTATTTGCCACTATTTTGCTATTTGCCACTATTTTGTTATTTGCCACTATTTTGTTATTTGTCACTATTTTGTTATTTGCCACTATTTTGTTATTTGCCACTATTTTGTTATTTGCCACTATTTTGTTATTTGCCACTATTTTGTTATTTGCCACTATTTTGTTATTTGTCACTATTTTGTTATTTGCCACTATTTTGTTATTTGTCACTATTTTGTTATTTGCCACTATTTTGTTATTTGCCACTATTTTGTTATTTGCCACTATTTTGTTATTTGTCACTATTTTGTTATTTGTCACTATTTTGTTATTTGCCACTATTTTGTAATTTGCATCTATTTTGTTATTTGCCACTATTTTGTTATTTGCCACTATTTTGTTATTTGCCACTATTTTGGTACCTGCGAAAATTAAAACCAATGTTCTCTTGCAAATGTATAGTATCAATTATTTATAATAAAATAGCGACAGTTGTTATTGTTATTTTTGTTGATATTGAAATTGAAAAAATAGAACGTCAGGTTTAGATGTTAAATGAATAGAAACACGTTTGTATAAATATGTTTATTTCTAGTAAGATGCTTTGAATGTTGAATGCCTGAAAACTGAAAACAATATACTAAAACGTTTAAAAAAAGGGGGCAACCTAGAAAAATACGGATGGAGATTATTTTAGCCGAACGCACTCGACATCAGATCGCGTGTCTGTTCAAAATCAAATGTGAATTTATCTTCAATGATACCGAAAAAAAAAAAAAACGTATGTGCGTCAATTGTCTGGTGGTATATGATAGATCACTCTCATATCCTCCACGAAGGATTAATGTCACAGCATCGCCATGGCTACAGCGATTTCGAAATGGGTCACGTGATAAAATACGTTGTTTATTCACACGCGCGCTGTATGTCTTTTGCGCACTGGAAATTCACTAAAAACGGAAGATAGCCATCTTTTTTTTTTAAAGCACAAAATAAGATCATAAAACGTATTTATTTTTGTTGTTCTGTATGTGTTGATTTGATTTGAAACCTGTGCCTTGCATTTTTGTGCAATTTCGCTTACAAGTGCGCCACGCACGGTAGAATGCATCATAACTACAATTTGCATTTGTAAAAAGTTTGATAACTTGAGAATCCCAATACCTGAATGTGGACATGTTGCAAAAAGATGCCCTGGAATGTACAAGCTTTCCAATCAAAGAGAAATTCAAATGAATATACTAAATCAATATTCCAGCAATCATCCTTCTGAAATGTGCATTGAAATGTGTATTGAAATGTGCATTGAAATGTGCAAGTATGCTTTGTTCTTTACTGATTTTCGATGATAGTGGATCAGCAAATTATTGTTACATTTCTTGCAAATTACTCGACCTTTATAATTTCTTTAAATGTATAAAATATCTCGAGTCATAATAAAGTAACATTTAAGTAATGAAATTAAAATTATTTAAAAATACTAAAGTATACATAAAGATATTATATATATATATATATAATATTACGAATCGGATTATTTATGAACAGAACAAACACGTTATCGCATGATCAATATATTATTGAGTTGAAATAATGAAAAATCACAGAACTGTTTACATATAATAAGCTTAAATTCATAAAAAAAGCTCATAACTAAATGCAATAACGTCGCACACACATTTTGCAATTAATGTATATAACGATTTACATGTGTTGAACTGATTCAAACCTGTGAATGGTGTCCATGGCAACATGATATCAAAATTCTAACGTGTTTAGTTGAATTAATATTAAACCCTAGATGTTTCTAATGCAGTCTTACATTAGAAATTATTTCTGATTGGCCGCTTCTGACAGCAACCAATTCACTAAAAAAGACTATTGTATGAACACAATAAACATTATACCATCCTCTGAGTCGACGTTGTGAATTCCATGGTTACGTAAGTCAGGGGAGCAGAGGACACGATCACGGAAAGAATGAAACACGACACCTCAGCAGCAATGTGTGTGTGAGATACATAACTATACGTACTGTATGGTTTACTGCGGATTAGAATGTCGATTACTGATAAGTTAAAATTAGTAGATGATTCTATTATCGTACCAAATAATGTAATTTTTATTTATTTTCACAAACAGTACTGTTACAGATATGAATGACATCGCAGGGTACACCGTGTAATTATTGTTATCTAATTGCCTCGATTAAGCTGATTTGTTCATACTGAGCCTCCCTCCAACAGAAACACCCTTGACTTTTTTTACACAAATCTCTACACTCATATTTCAACTGTTCTGATTTTGTATCTGAAATTCTAATACATGTTACACCTCGTTGAACCAGGCTACGCATGCGTTTCCATATTTCAAAATGTCGTTTAAATATCAGCAAATCATTATACATTCCCCGTGCATTGTCTCTTTTTAATCAAATTTCTTCTAATAGCACTATTGATATTTTCAGTACTTTTTATAGTTTAAAAATAATGTAGCTTCATTTTTTTTTAAAGTAATTTTTGGTTTTGGTTTTTAATGTAAAATTGTGTTAATGTATTAACAATGGTTAGTGCAATTATTTTGTTCTCATGCATATCATTTTTATTAGCCTATTGGCTGCAGTTTTATAAGATAGAACGCTAGAATATTTATGTATATATTAAAAATAACTATATGTTTGTTTGTTTTTGTGTTGTCCGAGATTTGGGCTTGTGTATTTGTATACTAGTATATTCTCTGTAGGAATTACGAGCAGACCTTCAAATTGTTATGGGTGGTTTATTTAATATGGTGGAAATGAACATTTCAGGAATAACAAATTTGCAAGAATACATTTTCCAGAAAACAAAATAATGAAATTAAGGAGAGTAAATACAAAAAATGAAAATTGAATATACCAAAACGCCAAAAAATATTCTCTCTTGGCGCCAGGTCAAACAAAAAAGTACGATTGATAGTATTGCACAAAATCTAATATTGTATTTACGTGAGTATGATGGAATATTCAATCGTACTGTAAATAATGAATATTGCCTGACATGCATTCTGAACCAACTCTCAATGAATCAACGAGAAAACCAATGTAATAACTTGTTAAAATGTAATAATTATAAAAATGTTTCGACTACGGTATCCTTACAATAAAATGTATTTAAAAAAATATCATATATAACAAATATATGTATATATATATATATAAATATATATAATGTTGTACTTTAATTTTTTGCTTTATTGACAATATCTCAGACAGACACAATAAATATTTAAACCCCTATCAGTTGGGTTTTTTGCTTACGACGCAGGTGCGACTACGCATTCAATTTTCAAGAAGATACAACTGTTTTACGCTGTCTCTTGCATGTCACAAAATAACTCAAAGAAATAGATCAATGTAAAATAATGTCGTTTAAATATCAGCAAATCATCATACATTCCCCGTGCATTGTCTCTTTTTAATCAAATTTCTTCTTTTAGAACTATTGATATTTTCAGTACTTTTTATAGTTTAAATAAAAATAATGTAGCTTCATTTTTTGAAATGAATTTTTGGTTTTGGTTTTTAATGTAAAATTTTGTTAATGTATTAACAATGGTTAGTGTAATTAGTTTGTTCTCATGCATATCATTTTTATTAGCCTATTGGCTGCAGTTTTATAAGATAGAACGCTAGAATATTTATGTATATATTAAAAATAACTATATGTTTTTTGTTTTTTTTGTATTGTCCGAGATTTGGGCTTGTGTATTTGTATACTAGTATATTCTCTGTAGGAATTACGAGCAGACCTTCAAATTGTTATGGGTGGTTTATTTAATATGGTGGAAATGAACATTTCAGGAAAAACAAATTTGCAAGCATACATTTGCCAGAAAACAAAATAATAAAAATTAAGGAGAGTGAATACAAAAAATGAAAATTTAATATACCAAAACGCCAAAAAATATTCTCTCTTGGCGCCAGGTCAAACAAAAAAGTGTGATTGATAGTATTGCACAAAATCTAATATTGTATTTACGTGAGTATGATGGAATATTCAATCGTACTGTAAATAATTAATATTGCCTGACATGCATTCTGAACCAACTCTCACCAATGAATCAACGAGAAAACCAATGTAATAACTCGTTAAAATGTAATAATTATAAAAATGTTTCGACTACGGTATCCTTACAATAAAATGTATTTAAAAAAATATCATATATAACAAATATATGTATATATAATATAATATATAATATATATATATATATATATATATAATGTTGTACTTTAATTTTTTGCTCTATTGACAATATCTCAGACAGACACAATAAATATTTAAACCCCTATCAGTTGGGTTTTTGCTTACATTCAATTTTCAAGAAGATACAACTGTTTTACGCTGTCTCTCGCATGTCACAAAATAACTCAATGAAGAAATAGATCAATGTAAAATAAACAACATTGAACAATATTAGTTTTACAAAATACAATTCTCCATGAGACCTAATAAGTTCTCATTTTAACCGTTTTCTAGTAATAAGCACAGTAAATTTGATGCACGCGTCAATAAAATGTTTTTAAAAAAACACAACAACAAAACAACATGTCAGCACATTTCTTTTCAGTAGTTCAGTAAATTTTTCCAGGTTCACTATTTTTTTTTTTATTTTGAAAATCGGTTAGGAAATCAAAAGCCGATAGACAGCTTGAATCAGCGAAACGCGGGGGAGGGGATTAAAGCGCGGTGGTCGTCGCGCAGCGCGTGTTCGAATTTCATGTAAATAAACAATGTATTTGAAACGCGTTGTATACGTCGCTATGAGTCCCATATCGAACAGGACGCGGCGCGACGACTGTCGCTCTTTAAGTGTCAACGCATCAGTGTCAGCGTTTTTTGTGGTGTCTACCATTCATCAATTTGTCGAAATTTCAAGATATCATAAATGAAATAATGTCTCTGTCAAAATTACAGGTTGTTAAGACGTTATCACACGATAATGATGTGAACTCCTATTCGCAAGTAGATTCATTTCAAGAAAGCCCCCGAATTTATCAAATGTAGTATGATTCTGATGGTGATGATTTATAACAAGAATAATGAACCCCGCAACGTTATATTGAAACGGACTCTTCTACTCGCTCTACATGGCACTGTGGGGGTTATTATTATTTAATGCTACACGGCTCGGGCGGGGACGCTCGATCAAATAATTGGCTCAACTGCGTCTGGTCCATTATTGCGTCCTTCCCCGTCCTTGTCACGTGATTTAAACAATAATGAATCTCCTATCCCGCTGTGGGCTGTTTATTATTGTATAACAGTCATTACCGTCTGAATTAACTAATATTTAAATTGGAAGTCTTTTTTGTTGAAGATAATTTTCTTGCAAATGAGATTTTACGCTGTCGTGCGATAATCTAAAGCTATGACGTCATAACAAAACACTAATTCTGATAGTGCTGATTTATAACACTCAGAATTGGACAGCACGCTGCGCTTAATTCCCTAACTGCACCGATCGACTCGGACGTTTCAAAGTCACGCAACTTGGAACTTTTTTTTCTGAAGTTATTGCGGCAGTATAGCTGCAATAGTTTCAAATGTTATTATGAACATAAAACACATTGCCGTATTTGTTTGTTACGGGGTATTCCGATAGCACCCGGATTTCTGTCCTAACATCATCTAAGTTTATTCGGTCATGGACGTTTAATTCGTTTAGTCGCATAAACAAAAATGTTCACATCATGATCTTACCCAACTTGGAATACCAATTTTCACTTTTTACTACCTTATACTAAAATATATTTGGATAATTAAAGTTCTATCAAATTCCACTTATGGTCCGGTTAGACTTTACGACAGGACTTGAAAAAGTTATTTTTGCTTGACATGTTGCTTTCAATTGCGTTTCAATGGCTGTCACATTTGTATTCTGAGTCTTGCCGATACATTTTGGTTCAAATTCACATAGATATTGAGGAGAAAACTCAAATTTTCAACTAAAGCTAATTTGCATAACAATGTTTTTGCCCTTGGTCGCCATATTGGACATGGCATACTTCGATTTTGAAAAATATCTGGAAGATGTTAAAAACCCATCGCACAGATCTGCTCTAACTAAGCTAAGGATCAGTGCACACACATTGCAGATTGAGGCAGGAAGATACATCAACCAAACAGTAGAAGAGAGAAAATGCCACTACTGTCAGGAAAAACAAATAGAAGATGAAAGCCATTTTCTATTAAAATGTTCTCCCTATGCTGATTTAAGAAACAAGTTCCTCCATACCACAAAGGTCATTACAACAATTGACAAATCTGATATTGAAAACACTGTAGACATTCTAAAAACAAAGGAAAAACAATCACTAATTCATTTGGCAAAATATATCTTTGAGTGCTTCAATTTAAGAAATGACACTCATAAACAAAAAATACCAGCTGCTTTATAATTAATATAACTTATTAAGATACCTTTTCTGTTTTGTTTTTTTTCTAACCATTCCTTGTTCTCCGTTTTTATTTGATTTTATTATGTTTTCACTATGTCTTCATTTGTATTTTTCGTCTTGCCATTCTGTATGTATTTGAAACTTTATTGTATTTTAAAAATCCAGATCCTGAACAGGATATGATTTCAATAAAGGCATTACTTACTTACTTACTTACAATTAGTTAATTAAGTATATGACCTTGGTAGTACTTATTAAGCTTAAGTGTACACATTCAAAGTCATTATATGCAATGATAGGAAGTTTTAATTGATACCATCTGTTTTAATTGAGCAAGTGCTCAGATGCTAGGCAGATTCCAGTGAACCATGGATGTACTAAGAACTCAGAACTCTGTGCGAATCCCCCTTGATTCTGGCTGCTGGCCATTTTCGTTCATGAAATCGTCGGATATCATCAGAAAACGCGGGATTTGTGCAGTTTTAAATAAAACCAAGTTAGCGATTATGAACAATGGTTATTAACGTAACACCTGATCCCCTCTAAAAAAATTGTTTCGCATTTTAAGGTAAGAAATCGACATTTGAAACCGACAATATTGATTAATTTTCAGCCCCCAAGTGACTGTGTAGCTTTCACGCGGAAATCACATAGACATCGCTCCGAACTTGAAAATTAACATCGAAATTGTATCGCGGATATATTCATGTTTGTGTACGACATGAATATAAAGCACCACAGGCATCAAGATTGTCGAAAAGAGTGATTTTGCGGAGCACCCCGAAGCGATGTTTCACGCTTGAGTGCATTTGCATACTGAAAACTGGCGGCCATCTTTCCTTGTATATATCCGGTTTAAATCAGTAGAAACAATCAGTAAAACAAATACGTATACATTTTAGAGACTGTTGATAAACATTGCCATAGCGACATTGTCCGTGCATAAGCATTTAAACGATGAGGCATACCTCTTTGGGCTAAATCTACTTGCCATCAGCGTGCAAACAAATGTCTTATTCGACTTTATGTACTGGTTACGGAAGTTGCAACATATGGCTAAATTAATTAAATCGTGCTGATGGATTTCGACCAAGGTACATCACGCGACTTGACGCGAACCAGCCGTGTTTCGATTTCGGCCCCATGTGACGTGTAAGAAAAATATTTACACGAAAATATATATATTGCACGGTGTGTGTGTGTTTATATTATTATTTACCCTTTTTTTATTTAATTTTTACTATAATTTTATCCATTTGTAGTTATTGTTTTCTTTGTGTTCATCTTATCATGTATTATTTTCATTATCACTTTTATAATCAATAAAGTCATGATTTATTTTAATATTCGAACGCACGACTTTGTGTAAAATTTCCTCATTTTAATAACATGGGGAGAAACAACAACGTCGCAAAAGATTCCATGAGGTAGGTTGTGAATAAACCACTTTTAAAAAAAAAAATATTTTGATTTACTCGTACCTGCAATAAAATAAAAATAATATTCAATATTAGTATATACTAGTATGCAAATATGTACAAATATTTAAATAGATTTGCATAAAATATCACGTGACACTTATTTGCGCACATATGTCGAACACCGCAGACCCGACCTAAACAGTTCTTCGTCAGTTACTTCTCGCTTGGCAATCATAGCACGATGTCGTCCACAACATTTTCTGTGGTGTGTTTCATCTCTATGTCGGTGTTTTATGCGTGCGTGGTTCAGGCTGGGAAGCGGCAAATACTTGACATGAGTTACGAAATAAGCGAGGACACGCCACAGTTTCCCGGTGACCCACCATTCGAGTTCACCATACTATATAGAGAGTACATATTCCCTGACACCTATTTGGAACTTAACAAGTTTTGCGCTGTTGACCATATTGGAACCCACATGGACGCCCCGTCGCATTTTTTCGAGGTGAGTGTATTTTGAATTCGCGCTAGCTGACTGATTGTGCTGCCAAAATGATGAGCTCGAAAATGTATATACCATCAACGCGTATGTTTTGTCCTGTATCTTTCTCTTTCCGTAATATTACTTGAAAGCTCTTGCACGTAGCTAACTAATTGAAAAGAACGAAAAATGCAGATAATCGCTTCATGAATTCACACAATTTTTCCCCTCGACCTACAACGTCTGAATGTAACAGGCAGTCTATATATTGCCGTTGCACATATATGTCGCGCGAGGACGCATGGCCTGCCAATTAAATTTCTAAAAACAAGGTATATTGTCAATCGGATTACTGGTACAAAGAATTACTACCTGCTTAATGTATGCCTTCAGTTTTTTTAAAATTTGCTATAATATCAATATAGCATTCCTGCTTCCACGAATGAACTTTTTTCCCGCCAACAATGCTGTTTTGAGTATTGCGCTATAACTGGGACAACGTGTGGTAATAGTAATACAGCAGATATCCCTTTGCGCACTGTTATTTCCGTACCGCTGCTGTTACGACGCAGTTGTTGTAGCGACATAGTAGTGACGGTTATGAATCAGTTCTGCTAGTTTTCGTGTGAGTTTTCATCAAGATCTTTATGTTACCGAGTAACATGATATACTAGTATGTCCTTTGCAGAATCAGGACTTCTGAGGCTTAATTAAACAATAATAATTAGTTTAATCCCGCCACATTTGAAAGATCAACACCTAAATCACAAGCTCCACTGGTTATACGCTTACAAACAAATAAATAGACATTTAAGACCAATTATTTATTTGAAATGACGTTCTGGCTTACGCTATAAAAAAATATAGCAGACGTCGGTAATATCGTAAAATATTAAGTTTGTGGTGTTGTGTTTTTTCTCTGTGCGAGTACCAGTGGGTCTCTTAGTATTATCTGGATGTCGCTTTACTCATTGCTGTTACTGTTGTCATGGGGATAGTTGTATTTATATATGGGGTATGCGAGGCAAAGGTGACTTTTGTTAAAAAAATCATGGTCCGGTACAATATTCACTTCCAGAAAATGACAAAAATAGACTATTGAAAATTCCGATTTTGCAACAATCCATAACCCTCTTGGTTGCCTCGCATACCCGTTGGTAATTTTCTTCTAGTGTTGCCACCCCCGCCCCTCATTGAACTACATAGGCTGGGTACTGTTGCTACGGATGTTATTACAGCGCATTCGCTGCACACACAACTGTGTATTTATAAATGACAAGATATATATAACACGCCCCCTCCCGATCACGAGATTTGCACTGTTAAATGCATCAGTATAATGATCCACACGCGTCGGAAATGTGCGCAAACAGTCTGTTCTTATCAGTTGCTGGTATCAGCAACAGATTAAGAACGTTTTTTCGAGTATGAAAAAAAAGACAACCTAAAATGGCTTTAAAAATGAAATATACACATGTCTAGTTACATCACGGTTATAAATTGCACCAGTGATGGCGCATGCAAAAGATACAAGTTTTTTGTGTATTTTTGCGACCATTCTACTATTTGTCATACAGTTTTGGCTTCTTTTTTTCATTGCCTTTCTCTCAATTTCTGCATTTGTCTATCTTCGAAAAATCGATAAGATTTGAAGGCGGGGATGTGTAAGGCCAAACAAAAATTGTTTTGTTGCCCTCAGCGACCGACCGAAAATATGAAATACCGGGTCGTTTTTTTTTGTTTTTTTTTTAATAGGCCCAAATATTAAAAACTCACCATTTTAAGCAGTAAAAAATTGTTTCCTTTAAAAAATAACGATCCCGGACCGTTGTTTGATCCCCAGGGTCCCGGGGGTATAAGTGGTTGATCTGTATTCCTCTGAAGTAAAAAATCCGACCGAACGAACCAATTTTTCAATTTTCCGACTTGAGGGCAACATAAGTTGTTGTTTTTTTGGCCTAATCGTTTGATAATTCGCTATGTGTGAACAATATCCCCGGAGCGGAGCTACGTTACAGGAACGCGGAACGCCGAGCGAAGAGCCGGTGAAAATTCGAGAAAACAACAGGAACTCAACTTTGAAGTAATCCTGAACAATCAAATTTATATGCGTTACACACGCAGGAGTAATCTTGTTACACTGTTCATGGAGAGTCTCAGCAACCATCCCAAAGTACCGTTTTCTGGGAGTTTTCGGCCTTTGTTTTCACCGTGATGGTTTCCATGCGGTGAAAATGCCCGGATGTCCGCCCCGAGAAATATTCTGTTGTATATCTCAGCAAGGTGTATTGATGTGATAATGGATAAATCTCTTTGGGGGGAGTCAATATGTCTGTGTCATTATTATCATTCTCATACTCATACTGTCACAGGGAGGTGAGCGTATACAGGATATATCTTTGGATCGATTAATCGGTAAAGCCGTCAAGATCGATATAAAGGCTAAAGCAGACGCAGACAGTGATGCCGAATTGACAGTGGCTGATCTACAGGCCTGGGAGAACGACAACGGCCGTATCCGTAAAGATAGCATCGTGATAGTGTACACCGGATGGGGAAGTCGATATCCAGATCGGGTAAGCAAGCTTTTATTGATCAAAGAATTATTGGTCAACATTAAGGGGTGCAGAGAAATAATGAATACTGTTTAGCGTACTTTCGTTGTTTGTATGAGGTATTCAGAACTGGCTTGTCTATGTTCGTAATTACTGTAATTACTATCGAATTAACTCTTGTGACGTGCTTTGTTATGCATACGGATACCTTGCAAGCTTTCGTATATGATTTTGGGATTCCATAGTTATTATATGATTTCATATTTATAATTGTGGGATTTCATAGTTGTGATCGTGTGATTCCATAGATGGCCTTTAATTAATATTACCTTATATGATGTTATCATGTGCGGCGTACTATGTGTCATTCGTCGATTTGATAAATTTTCCGTTTATGTTAATTTATATTGCGCCATGACGTGTTTTATACGTATAGACACTTTCAACTTAAATATAAGATGTTATATTTAAATAATTTTATTGGACATACTAGTATATCATATTAATGTTAAAAATAATCTTGAACATTTACGAGTTATATACATTGCCTGGTTTGACTAATAGTCTATTTAAATTCTTTGTGTAAACACTTTTTCCACAAAATTCTGAAATCTGTGTCTGTTTCACTTAGAAGATGCATTTTTTTTTATAAATACAATATCAGTCTATATGATATTTGTAAATACATTATGTGATATGATAGACCATTTTCCGTTCACTGCGAGATCCCCCGTTATGTGTGGAATTGAACATAAAAACAAGACAAGCAAAGGTCATAGCATCGTAGTGATGTCAAAACGTCTCGTGGAATTCGAAAGAAGGCAAAGTGCATTTGGGGTATTTCCAACCTTAATAATATGCTATAAGCAATACGCGAGATCTCGTACTGAAAGGAAAATCACTTATTAACTTGTCGGTGTACTGGGGATATGAATGTATTCTGATTAGTTTTCTCACAACACTTGATTTGTTTAGTTAAAGTTAACCATGCAAGAATGGAGTCGTAAAGATTGGAGTCAAATAAATGCACTTGAGTGAAAAACAGAAAATGACAGATTTGTATGTTCTAGCCTCAATCATAGACCCTCTTTTAGAGGGTCTATGCCTCAATACAGTAGTTTATTTAACATAATAATCAAGTGGATATAACCCAAGGTGAACGAATGAATGAATGAATGAATGAATGAATGAATGGTCACGTCAAATGGGTCACGGCGCGACATGTTGTAAAGGTGCATTGCCGACCCACGATAATATAAATATATAATAGTAATACTATCTTATTTTCCAGTTGTCATACTATGGTACCCTGGCCATGGATGGCACCGGTTTACATTATCCAGGAATTCACCCAGATGCCGCACAGTTTTTAGTTGATAGAAAGGTAATGTTTATATTGCCAAACCTCTCGGAACGGAATACACCCCGAGGGAGTAAAAATGGTTTGCCGTTTAGAAAATGCTTACCCAATGTTCGGTTTGGGAAAGTGTTCAGCTTTAATGGTGTTCAGTGTGGACATATTTTCAGTTTACACAGTGTTAGGTGTAGATAGGTTTTCTGTCTTCGTGGTGTTTGATTCATTGTATCCTCTGGCGAAGAGCCGGTGAAAATTAGAGAAAATAACAGAAACTCAACTTTGAAGTTCTCCTGAACAATCAATTTATATCTTGTAACAGTGTTCAGGGGAGCCTCAACAACCATCCGAAAGTACCGTTTTCTGGGAGTTTTGGCCTTTTGTTTTCACCGTGATGGTTGCCATGCGGTGCCCGAATGTCCGCCCCCGAGAATACCATACCATAATACTGCCACATGCAATTAACGTAAAATTACTCACATTTTGTTCCAGGTGACCTCAGTTGGTATCGACACGCCCTCTGTAGACCACGGTCCTTCTCATTCCTACGCTACGCATAAGATATTCACATCCAGTGGAGTTATTGGTAAGTTATTGAGTCAGAGAGTGGTCGTCGCGCTGCGCATGTGCCACATTTGTGTTGATAAACATTGATTTTCCCACAATCCAATGTGCTCTTCTAATGGAAATCACAAGTCATGAGGTTTGACCTGGGCGCGACTTACACTAATTACCGCCGGTGACTCTTTCGATACCTTCCAATCACCTGAAACGTCTCAGTTCGTACTCGTTGGTCTGCTCAACAGTTAAAGTCGCCATCTTTGTTTATATGAGACCCATATATCTTGCGCATGCGTGACGCGACGACTACCTCCCTTTAAACATTGTACTCTATCTCTGAGTCTTGTGTGACTCAGACAGTTTTGTTTTGTTATTGTTTTATTATTGTCTCTATAATCTTGACATGTACGTGTAGTTTAACAACAAGACATTTATTTTTCCTACAGGGCTTGAAAACGTCGCTAATGTCGATCAGTTGCCGTCGGAAGGAGCCACTATCTACGCCATTCCGTTGAAGATCAAAGATGGCAGTGGTTCGCCGTCTCGAATATTTGCCATTTGGTGGCCTGGCAATACATCTAGTGGTGGAAACTCTGAGTGTTAGGTTCTTGGGTTCAAAATCAGGTCGAATATGAAATATTTAAAAAATTATGAAATATATAAATGTTTCTTCTCGTCATCAACCCAGATTATTATATGTAGATTATTAAGTTATATAAAGTTATTTACTGGTTGTAATGTTAATCAATAAATACTCATTTAATGTAATATACACATTTGTACATTTTTCGTCTAACTTTCAATAGTATTTTTAAGGGGTTCGTGGAAATGTCCATAATTCCCTGAGCAAATATTACCATGAAAAATACACGATCGTTTTCTCTTATATCTTTTCTTTACGTAAACATATATTACCATGCCTAATAATGGACGGGGAGAGTCATAGTTACTATTAAAGGGCGGTAGTCGTCGCCGGCGCCACACATGCGCGAGATATATGGGTCTCTTATAAACAAAGATGGCTACTTTGACTGTTGCGCAGATCAACGAGTACAAACTGAGATGTTATCGAGCTTTAATTTGGTAATGTTTTAGGTGATTGGAAGATATCAAAGGAGTCACCGGCGGTAACCAGTGTAAGTCGCGCCCAGGTCAAACCTCATACTTGTGATTACCATTAGAAGAGCGCATTGGATTGTGGGAAAATCAATGTTTATCAACACAAATGTCACATATGCGCAGCGCGACGACCGCCGCCATTTAAACTACTACTACTCGTTTTTTCCCTCTGGCTACCTTAAAGCGCGGCAGTCGTCGCGAAAGTTTTGAGCCAAACATTACTGGTGCATTATGTATCCAATTCAGATTTTACACCGATGTGGGAGAGTAAGTTAGGGATATACGGATGGAACACTTGATTATAACGAATTGATGGACTTTGTCAAATCAAAAGTGCCGTCCTTGAGCGAATCACTTTTTCAACTGCGGCAGTTTCAAAATGGCGACCGTTATTATGTCGACTAAAATGAGCGGGAGTTGACATTTTTCGACAAATTTAAGCAACACCCAACTTGCGATTTTTGAGATTACTGAAAATAATTAAAATATAAATATAAAACATAAAGAATGGTTGTTGTAAACGCACGCTAGATAATACTTACATGCCGTCAACCCCTATGAAATAGTCGGTAAATAGTAATCCCAAACCACGCGCCCGTCAATCAAGTGGCGCCGACAAGTCTAGATTAGGCAAAGAACAAAGTGTTTTGCAAAGTTGCAAGTCATTTTGCCAACTGACCGTCCGAATAATAGAACGGATGTAAAACAGTACTTCATGGATAGCTGCTGTATTTGTCGATGAAGACAGTGGAGTTTCTATACCTACTAGCCTCTCTTTCAGTTCTTCTGAAACAGGAAGTGTTTGAGGGCGCTCGACTTATGAAAGGGGCCTATTAGACGGCCTATTATATATACTAATACACATACGGGTAACGTGATAAATTCATGGATTGATATGATTAATAGTAAGAACAAGTCGTATAAAACACTTAGATACCCTTCCCCCACCCCACCCCACCCAAAACAGGGCAAAATTCGAAGGTCATTGTCCCTCTGCCTGTCATTTGGAAATGGAGTTAAGCTCGAACATAGACCACTTTCCCGGAAGTAGCAAAACTGGGGTGCAAAAATACTCCTGCCTTGTCATGGCGGAAAATACAACCATGTCAGTTTATTGATAGTCGATAGAAAAGAATTTTATTTTTGTTACGTCGATTGGTACACCCAGGAGCACAATATCACGCGTGCAAGTTTACGTTACACCCCAATTTCGCATGCGAAAAGGCGGTTCTTCGACTTCCGGGAAAGTCGTCTATAGATACAAGACCCATCTTAACAGCCACAATACTTTTCAGATACACCCAAACTGTAGCATTTTGTATTGGAATATTGATCAGAACTATGAATGAAGGTACTATTTACTTTATAGTATGTGTTTTGAATTTCGCCGGAAACGAGTTAACTATACAATACCCACGATGCTTTGCTTCGTTTCACATTTTGCCATTTTCTATACTATGAGCACTGAGTATTAGCTAACGGTGTATCACCACAACTTCATGTGTTCAACACAGTTTTGGTTGACCCCGTGAATTAAGTCGCATTGGCTTAGTATATAAGCTAAAATATGCATCCGATCACCGTCCACCGGTGTTGAGGGACGGTGATCCGATTTACCGATTATCTCACACGGCATTACAAGTGAATATTATTGGTCGGATTATCGCGAAATGCTGATAAATATCTAGTTGTTTGGTGAAAATGCATGAAATAAACAAGTCAATAAACATACACGCCGTGATCAGACTACAAACGCGCCCGGCCTACGAGTTTACTTAAACACCACTCTCATACAGACTGGTTAATTGCTCCCGAGCCTGCTAGGCGTCCAACTTGGGAGTTCGTTTGCACGTTACGAATTTGGTTCACATAATATATATATGCATCCATGCCAGACATGGGTAAAGGTGTTACCTCTTACTGATTAATGCAATAGACACATACTTTTGCATCGGAATGCTCACTAAATACAACCGACAAAGCCTGGACCGCTAAGCTGTGCTATTATATTTATATTAATAAACCATTAAATTAAATCACTAAAGTGTGAAAAAAACAATTAGTATACAATCAGTGCGACATGTGTCGCTTTCCACGTAAAACAATTAATATAAAAACATGGTAATACCATGGAGACAAAATGAAATGGATAAAATGATTTGTGCGAGAGATCGTAGATCGGGATTTGGACGATTTATTAAAAATTGAGATGGTGTAATAATAGAACGTTCGGTGGAAAATTGTGTACTTAATAACGACCCGTTCAACCCCGACTTTTCGTCTTTGTTGCGGCTTTTTTGTTGCTTCGCTGTGAATCTGATGGAAGTTTATATCACGTTTCAATGACGTAATTGTTATGAAAAATTTGAGTTTTCGTTTACTTATTTGTTTGCTGTGAATATGTATGAAGTGGTAATGACGTAATGCACCTATCAGTGTTTTCCCACAAGAGGGGCGGGTGGGGTGTGCGGACTGTATATGGGAGTTCGTCATTATTTTTTTTCTTGGCATATCAAATTTTCTATGACATGTCAATAACACAAAGATGAAGCATAATTTTGTTCGTATATGGTGGGCACGTAAACACTCCCCCAATACGGTACTCAGTTTTGTAGTCAATGTCTCCTATTGCCCGGCACCCTCTTCTCATGAGGAATGCATTGATAGATGTAACATGATTAGTATAATTGGCGTTCATCCTCCACCACTTCACCATCGTGATCTATTATTTAGTTCGATGATTCATCTGGCCTTCACGCGATACCTCGTTATTCATGCAAATATTACGGCTGTCTTACATACCATATGACCAGTGAAATGTGCCCAGTCTGTTACATACAGACAAAGGGAAATTAGTAACAGTTTCTGAACAAACATAGAACTCTTCGCCTCTCGTGCTGAACGGACGTAAAAGATATGAAGCGTTGCCCGGGGCTTAGAGCGCCACCACGTGTCATTATCAAACCATTGATAGTGTCCTGCTTTAGTTATAGATAACAAGCGACTGTTAACTGATAGTAAATAATTCAGAAAGTCGCACTATATACTTATGTGACAGACTGTCCTATTATGAACAATACATAGACATTACTATTTCGATATTATTGAGTTCATATTGGGCAGCGCCCTCTCGAGTTTATTATAGTTATTGTATGCACTTTCGTTGTTGTTATTGGTACTTCTTCAGCCATGTTAGTAGTAAACCAGTAACGGTCTTGTTTATGCATATTTATTGTGTATATTTATTGCCCCCATCGCTTGTCACAAC
Organism: Saccoglossus kowalevskii; assembly: GCF_978046115.1. Lineage (NCBI taxonomy): Eukaryota > Metazoa > Hemichordata > Enteropneusta > Harrimaniidae > Saccoglossus > Saccoglossus kowalevskii. The sequence continues at coordinate 14,094,049 of NC_140658.1, forward strand.
TTATTTATATTCCATATTTCCAGAACACGAATTATTTCATCAACAAGGTGTGATCACAAAAACTATAACAATATCAATAAACCCAAGTCGCTAACGGCCGCCGATATCCCAAGAGATCGAGATCTCACGAGATTCGTTGTGCCCCCTCATAATACTATTCGTCCATGGTATTTGGAAGAGTTGGCGAGAAAATTGGAGAAATTGGAATGGAATTTAAGGAGATAATTTAAGGAGATGTCCCGCCTTTACAGGCGCTCTGCTGTGGGCAATATAATCAAGTACTTTGTAAGACGTTTGCAACTGATTCTTTCAGCCAATCACATTTGTCCTGATCGACCTGGTTGACCCACAGCTTTATAATTGAAGTTTATTCTGCTGCTAGATTGTATATGTTTCTGGTCTTGAACACGCACTCTGATAACGTTAATGTTTAAACCGCGACGGTCGTCGCGCAGCGCGTGTTCGAATTTCATGTAAATAAACAATGTATTTTACACGCGTTGTATACGTCGCTATGAGTCCCATATCGAACAGAACGCGGCACGACGACTGCCGCCCTTTAACCATTTTCTCGTTGCATTTTCACCTTGTTTCCCTCCGACGAAAATATCATTATAGAACCATCCAACAAAAGCTGGTACGAATAAAGTTCTAGAAATCTTTATTACTTTATGAGAATGTCTGATAAACACGGGGTGAGTAAAGTTTGGTTACATGGCGAAATCAGGCAAAATAAAAATACAAGTAACCTGTAGAATGCTGTGTGGGTAATATTATTATATTGATTTTTGTTGCATTTGCAGCAAATAGTTACCAAACAATGAGAAATCTATAGGATTGAATTTTCCTCTCGGCTGGCTTCACATGCATAGTTCAAGCCTGCCTAACCGGTGCTTATACAAGGATTTAATTACAGCACCTAGACGGTCTGTGGTTACAGCTTCATGTTCAGAGTAATCGCAAAATTGATATTACAATAACAAATCATGAAAGACTGGCAGCCCCATGCAATTAACAGCAAGTGAAATTCCTGGGTTTGAAACATGTATTTTGAAGTCACTGATGTAGGCAATGAATAATAACTTCAAGTTGGCATAAAGACGAGGTAGTTTATTTAATCAGTGCTGAACTAGAGGCTGAAATTATAACTAAGTGCGTTGTCATATAATTTGTTTATTTCAATTTCTTCTGAAGTCAAATAGAATACACTGGTGAAACCGTGAGTGAAAGCATGTTTTGGGGGTATAATTTACATTGTGTGTGGAGTGGTCGGGTCGGGTGTCACATAATTTGTTCATTTCTAACTCTTATGACGTCACATAGAATTTCACTTAATTTATTTTGGCTGAAACTTTTTCAAGCATTACATGTGAATCCGATTTTCCCTATGCTGTGTCTCAATAGAGTATGAGGTAAATGGCATTTTCACTGGAATTTATTTCAGGGGAAAAACGTTTTCAGTAAAAATGAAGTATACTACATTATTACATATGTACTACAGATTATTTTGATTCGTCTATGAAATATGCAAACAAAGTAGTCCTTTCAAGAGTAGCGTTTTCGAAACATAGCAGAAATAAACAATATTTAGAAGTACGATATTTTACCCTTGGGTACATGAATATACTTGCCGAGTGAAATGAAATTTGAACAACAGTAATGGAACTTCTAGGCTGTCACTTATTTTGACTAAAACAAATTTGTATATCACCAATGCAATAATGTTTTCGGTATTTTCAGGGTCAATATGCTAATGAACTCGGTATTGGCGATCCGCTCCACTAGGATTGCCCCTCAAATCATGTGTGTGTGTGATGTGATTTCCAGTGTTTTCATGTATTAGTTCTTCTGTGATTTTTTGGCTTGGCCGATTTCGCTCAAACATGGCAGGTAGGTCACACCTTCATCCTAGTTATTAGGAAAAATCTGCAAAAAAAATGTTGGTCCATCGTTGCCATAGCAACAGTAAAAAAATGTTTTTTTGGATAGCTTCGAGCTAAACGTATCTCCTACAAATTCAGAATACAACACCTCAGACATAGCTCATTGTACTCGGCTTGATTGTGGGTACAATGATACTATTTGAATTTTTGATATCTTTTTTCATCAATGAGAAGGTTGACCCCAAATTTAGAGTAACTGTTCACCAGTTATGGCTTTTTAACTAACTCTTCTGTGATTTTTTTTTGGCTTGGCTGATTTTGTTCATACTTGACAGATAGGTCGTACCATCACTAATTGGAAAAACAATCCTGACCCACCACTACCATGGCAACAGCCAAAATCTGTTTTTTTTAATACTTTCTTCCCAAATTTATGACCCCCTACCATTCTTGTAATAGCAGTGTTCAAATGATCATGCCTTTTATTTGGCTACGTTGCGCACTGGTAAGATATCACCGGCGCCGACATTGTTACACTGCATCAATAGGGATTTCAGGGGGAAATTATACACATATCATAGAGTAGTTTACATGGTGGCATTGGACAGATCTCTACTAGAGTAATGCAATGCAATGCATCTTATTTGATGAAAATCAGGGTAACCGTTCTCGAGATAAGGTACTTTGTAGCTTCAATTAGCATCTCTTAATTTTGGACAAAAGATGACACAACAAAGCACTACTGAATAGTAAAGACAACGGCACCATTTTGGATGAATAAGCACTAATTATTTAATTGGAGCTGAACTTAAACTGCCATATCTTTCCCCTTTTTTATTGAATTTTCACCAAATTTTCAACAAATGAACTTTATATCAATTTTTATTTAATGTCATTAGAAGGCAACTTATAGACCATCTGTTACCATAGAAACAAGCCATATTCAAATTTATTTTTAAATCATCTGTCAGTGTCAATAAAGATAAACAAGTTTTACTTTCGTTTATGTTGCCTTCGTTTTTATTCCTATACAAATGCATTGAAAACGCCCTCATCGACGGGCTATGCGTTCTACCAAGCTTTGCTTATTTTTACGCTATAATAATACTTACGAAACAAAAAGCATTGACACAAATAAACAAATCTAAGATATAACATTACAGCTTATTTTTTGGCAACTTAGAAAAGAAGTGTGCATGGAAAACATAACTGGGAGCTGCGCGAAAATTTTGAAATCTCTGTGCCTGATCGATTCATTTTTATGCCAAAATAACCAATGAATCATCTCAATTCTACGGCTGTGAATGCTCTAACATGTACAATTACTTTGCATTTACGCTGCATTTTCGACATGTTAAAAACAAAATAAACGTATATAAAAGTGAAGGAGTGAAACATTCTCTTCGTACATGAAAATGGAGTCCATGTAAACAAAGTACCGGGTTGGAGGTACCACTTTTAAAATGGGCTTGTCGCACTCTTTAAATTGATGTCACACTCACAAAACATAGATTTGTGTCTATTGAAATATATATATTTTTCAAATTATGAGTGATAGATATGCCAGAAAGTTGTAAGTCGATACGAAAATTGCCGTCAAACTTTTGTTTTTATTGCCGTTTCGCCAATTTTCGGCCGATTCTCACCTATCACCTCTCATTCTATAGCTGTCATCCCCTACTTGATTTCTGTGGCATTTTCGTACGGTTCATTCCAACGCGGGGAAAACGCAGCAAACTTCTCTGGATTTAGAACACCGGGTTAAATTTGGAGGTCACGGAGGTTTCAATTTTTATTCTCCCGTGTTGTTAAAACGGCTACACGCAATGGGTTGCAATTTTCAGAAATTTACCATAAGATATAGAGCTAGAATTCATGGCAACTTTTTTTTTTTTGCTTTTAGTTTTGCTCACGTATTTTGTAGTTTTTGAAAGGGTGGCTGCCCACACCCACTTCTTCCGATGTCATTAACCAAGTGACTGAAATCCCTAATATTAGCTGTACACCACATGGAATACTACGATTGAGAGAACTTGATGTATGTTGAATGAGCTTTATCATAGACCATCAACATCAAAGTACCAGGAGGTTTCTGCTGGCGACGTTGCGGCGTGACCCAGTTCCAAATAAAGATTACCAACGCCAAATGAGCGACATTTTTACCGGAAATCAAGATTTATTCAATCCACGGCTAACAAGCAACATCATAAGCGAAGTTGTAGCGTGCAGCTCATCAACGATCGCTGTCGACGAAAGTCATTCCGTCAGTGGAGTACCGCAGTTGTGACGGCATGTTTGCCAATGCACAATTCTGTGGAGGAACTTTTAACTTAATTTAAACTACGTATGACTGATTCGAAACATTCCATCGAGATCGGACGGTGCCCTATGTTGCCAACCCTTCACCATTGTGTTCAAACGAACCACGTGGTGTGCTGTTACATTCTCCTTCAAACCCGGGATTCAACCATTAGGGGCGTTTTAATAAAAAAAACATCGCAAATCATGCAAATTTAGCAATTTTAAACAAGTATACTAAAAAAAGAAATGCTCAGCGATGCAAAAGAAGGATAGATATTACTTTCCAGTATACACATCTCTGTTTATACAATCCTCCACATATTCTTCTCCCAATTATTCCTGCGTAAAATGGAATAGCCTCTTTCCATGTTGACATTCTGAGTAAAATCACGTGATAGGCTGTTACATACTCTTTCGCCGGTCTGGAAAATGTGTTTAATTAGCTCTCATTCAAGCGACAATGCATATTTCCCAGTGGGAGTGAACCTAGTTCGAATCTGCCATTAAAAATAGGGGTGTTTTCAGCAAAAAACGAATAACCCGTGAGTGCACACAATACACTGAATTTCAGAACAAATCTGCATTAGTTACAGCAGCAGAATACCACAGAAATATCAGACTATATATTGTATTTTGGCCTGAACCCTCTTTATTGTAATTCCAGGAATTACCCCCATATGTGCAACCATTTTCCACCTTGGTATCACCCAACCCTGAAAATAAATTCTTAATACCACGCTGAAGCGTTTGGTAATAATACCCAATTAACGGGCGTCAAGGAGAGCGCCACCATTTCAAACTTAAATTCTCCAATGGTGCGAAGGATGCCAAGATTGACCGTTAGGTGGCAGTATATAAGAAGGAAGCATATTCGACAGTGAAAAGTAAGGTATTCATTAAAAGTGCTGGAGATAATTCCATCGATCTAATCACACATTTTGATCGTTTGATGCGCTTTATTGTATACACTTGTAAAATGCTTGAATAAATATAGTCTAGGAATTTTTAAATAATACGCCCTCCGAATATGGCGGCATTTCAACAGAGGTGGCGCTTCGGCTAAGGTACATTTGCGATTATTCCACTTATAAAAAATACATTTACTTGCAAAATATATTGCTACAAATTTGTGAATGACGTCATGCAACGTGCCATACTGTAAGCATCACCCCAAGACTGAAGTGTTTCTGTGAGAGATTTACTATGACGAACGACTATGCAACCTAACAGTGTATTTAAGAACGACATGGCGCCATTCTTACGCCACAGAAGCGCTTCGTCAACAGAGGGCGCGACTTCTAATAGATGTGTGTAGTATTAATTTGAATGTCTCGTGAATAGTCTCTGAATAGTTGTTAAAATTAAAGTATCGATTCCCTTTTTTGGCTATTAATTTTGTTAAAGCTTATTCGATATAGGTCCATATTACGCATACAATATATGTAAGATGTAATTTTATACATGAAAACTACACCGCTTTATAATCAGCTAGTAATGTCGTTCAAAGAGAATGCGCAATGCATTATGGAACCCGCTCAAACTAACTCTCTTATGAGGTGATAGCATTCCTCGTGCCATTTTATGCATTTAATTCACTTTATGCAGTTTTCATTATCTTTAGTATTTTTTAAAGGTTTGATTCAAAATCCAAATAAACTGCTTTCAAACGTTAATGAAATTAAAACGTTAAATAATGGCAAGTGTTCACAGCCTCATTCTAGATTTGAACCAATCACACGTAAGTGTATCGTTCATCGTCAGTAACGTCATCGAAAAGGTCTGCATCCGATGTTATGCACAGGCTGCTTCTTGGTGACGACACTGTTGAAAGTACACCGTTGTTGGAGAACAATGACCCAGAGCTCGATTGACTGTTGCGTGTCACGGACGTGAATGTACTACAATCGCTGTGAACTGAAGATGGACGCCGGGAGGTACCACTTTTTGAGTCGCTGTGATATGAATACCGCTGGTGCCACGACAGAGGACGACTTCTTTTTCTCCGTGGAACTGCCACCACCGTCTCTTCTGCATTTTCGTCAGTTGACGTGCAATCGGCGCCAGCATTGCTGATACCTGTCACTGGTTCCTCGGTACGAATTGGGCTGAAGACTTGATTAGTGGTTCTTCCTTGGAGTTCAGGAAATCGATTATTCTCCCAATCATCGCTAGAGGGCGAACTTAATAATCTATACATATCTTGTCGTAGTGATCCACTGGAGTAACCGGCATCCTTATCATCTTGTGTGGACGATGTAGTCAGCTCTTCTGAACTAGCTGACAAATTACGTCTACATGACTGCATCACCCAACTTGAAATGGCCTTCTTCTGTTGATCAGCATAAAGTTGTTCATTTCCTATATCAATGCCCATCACTAGAGGGCCTCCTATATCAGTCTCTACAAGCTCAAGTTTCATTGGTTCCCTTTTTACAGAAGACCTTTGACATGGCGCTGATGAATTTTGGTGTAAAGGTACCTTGTTATATGCTGCTTCTGATAAATGTATCATTTTCTTGTTTTTGTCCTTTCTTGTGATATTAATAGTTTCAGGAAGAACTTTAACACCGTATTTGAGGTGAGATCGAACTTTAGATGTTTGTGGTAATGTATGTGATGCTTCTTGACGCTGGACTGCACGTGAACCTCTGACCTCTGACTCCGGCGAACCCAATGACGGGAATTGTGTGTCATCGATATTCATGTTAGGAGTAATGTTTACAGTGTCCTTAGAAAAGAGATTAAAACCATCGTCAGCATTTTTCATTGATGTTTTCTGTTTTTTCCAAGATGGGACAGGATGTAATTCTGCTGAAATGACATGCACATTGTTTGTGAATTCAGATTTGTTTAGAAACAGTTCATCTTCAAATCTCCTGTCTGGCGTTCTGAAAGATGTGCTGTATTGGTCTTTGATGATTCTGCCTTCACGTCTAGGAGCAACGTCATACAGTGAATATACGTCATACTCACGAGGTGGTGAGGTCATGTGACCACGAACGTCAGGGGGAAAGAAGGTTGCACCTTGTGGTGCATTGCTACTGATCTGACTGACTGCTACACGTGATGTGATCAACTGTGGTGCGACTGGAGTCGATGTCATTGGTGTAGGCTGTTCCGAGTGGTTGCTATTGTAACCAACATCAGGTGGGGATATGTGTTGTTTCTTTTTCATCAGATAGCAAGTACATCGTGAGTCATTGTTATTAACTGCTACACAGTTGCTTTCCGGCTCATGCTTTGCTGAACTGCCTTGTCGTGGAGGAGGAACCGGTTTATTCCGTACCTTGCGTTTAGGATCACGTGGGGACGGAGGCGCGTCTGGTTTTCTAATTTCTGGAACTTCATTTGTGACAGATGAAGCAGATGAATATGATATATCTCCACGCTGGTTTGAATTCCTTATGTCAACTGATGGACTGGAATTACTCTGCATGGTTTGCTTCTGCTGGCCCGCTGTATGTGCCTGTCCAGCTTCATCTTGATTAGATAGGAGGGGTAGTTGCAGAAGTCGAGCGCGCCCCCTGGAGGTGGAAGTTGCTTCTTTCATTGCCAGTTCTATTTGCTCATTTATCTTGCGGTTATTAATTTTAGATGCGTGTCCTCGCTTATTGAGTATGCGTGCAGCGTCCTCTTGAGATAGGTTTTGAGAAGGAGCTGATTCCTTGGGTTGATGAGAGTGGGGCAATTTGCTATCACTGATGGTGTCCTGGTTATAATTATGTTGCTGTGTGTTGTGGTGATCCTGTTGTGAAGGTTGCTCTTGTAGCTCATATTGTTCAATTTTCTTTTCTTGTTGTTGTTTTCGTTGTTCTTCCTTCTGTTTATTTTCCTTCGCTTCCTTGTTTATTTCTTTATGTGGGTGTATTTGGTCTTGCCACTTGCTGAGAAGAGGTTTGAAAGACGGACCTTTATCTTTTGATCTTTTATGTTTACGCTTCTTGTTTTCTGTAAAACATAATACGGAACTTGTAGGGTAAGTATTGTTAAAGCGCGGCAGTCGTCGCGCTGCGCATGTGCGACATTTGTATTGATAAATATTGATTTTCCCACAATCCAATGCGCTCTTCAAATGGAAATCACAAGTATGAGCTTTGACCTGGGGGCGATTTGCACTGATTACCGCCGGTGACTCTTTCGACACCTTCCAATCACATGACAATTACCTAATTAAAGCTTGAAAACGTCTCAGTTCGTACTCGTTGTTCTGTGCAACAGTCAAAGTCGACATCTTTGTTTATATGAGACCCATAAATCTCGCACATGCGCAGCGAGACGACCACCGTGCTTTAAGTCAGTGCAGTGCAGTGTAGTGCAGTGTAGTGTAGTGTAGTGTAGTGTAGTGTAGTGTAGTGTAGTGTAGTGTAGTGTAGTGTAGTGTAGTGTAGTGTAGTGTAGTGTAGTGTAGTGTAGTGTAGTGTAGTGTAATGTAAATATAATTTATTCAGTACCAAAATTGTAATGTACTACAGTGTGGCTTAATGCAGTTTCATGTTTTAATTGATGTGGATTTATAAGGTAGTATGATCAGTGGAGTGGAGTGTATGATGGTGTGAAATAGTGATCTGTGAAGTACCGAATATGTCGCTTGGCACTCACTTTTCTTTTTTGGACTAGGATCGGTTCCTAATGCAAAATGCATTCGTGCTCTCGTCTCTCGTTTCCTCTTTGGTCTTTTGATCGCCCTTGCTATGTAAAATATACTAAATGATGCGAGAATGAGAAGAGGTGACGTGCCTGATTTTAAGAAAGAAATGAAAGTAATGTATTAATATCTTAACATTACGGAAAAGATGGCTTACAATTCGGGTACATAAGAAATCACGCACATGTATGGCACAACGATCACTACTCTTTAAATTGTATTCTACCGCCTGGTTGACAAAAAGAAGAAAAGTGGTGGACTGTCTTGTACTACGTCTTGAAACATGACAATTAAAAAAAAAAGATACAAGTTAAGATATAATTTGCTTAAAAAGGAATATTTAATCTAACTAAGTGCGTCGAGTTATAAATGAGCTGTGGGCATTAATCATTCACAGTTTATATTTCAAGAAATACAAGAATTCTTGAATTTGAATGACAAAAACCTTTTCAGAGAATATGGAAATATGTTTTTCTCCACCAACGATTGCACAGTTCACCTCTAAATGTACACATTGTGTAAACGTGTCTGGTGAATATTTTACGTCGTGTGCCCAGGTCTTAAAAAAATAAATGAATTCTTAAATTATTTAAAACTTAAATTTCCGCCAAGTTGTATAAAATTGTGTGATAACGATAACAAAACTATACAACAATGGCTAAATACTAGTACCTCCACCCCCGTATCATCACCTGGGGGTGTCCCGCAGCTGGGGGCGCAAGTTCCCAGCCATACGCGACGCGTGAATGACTTACCTAGTATAATAATACCAGCCAGTCGATATGAAGACTGTAATTGTGGGTGATCACTTTCCAGAAAACTTAAAACAATCATCAGACTTCCAATCAATATTCCGATTATCCCGCAAACCATCAAAGAGCCGGTTATACATCGTACTGCCGATGAGGGCTCCCATCGACTTGATGACGTGATTAAGTTCATGCGCAGTTTCAGACTCATGGTGGCGTCGATAATTTGCACACCACCTCAGTGTGGTGCGCCCCTATAAAAGAGACAGAAATAGTATATGTCGTGTTGTACGATCTCTAACATTTATAATTATCTTATTTTGATCATGAAAATTCGATAACAACTCCAGCTTATGACAACGAGAGGCGTGAAAGAGATGTGTCACGTGACTGTGAGTCGAGTTTTTAATTTAATTTTGCATATAACTAAACAACATTTTGTTGTTTATTTTGTACGGTTTGAACTATTTTATAAATGTTCCGTCTTCGTCAAATCAATCACATGGACACGGGTTTCAATGACGCAACGACCATGGTACAAACATTGACACTGACGTTAGTTTATGTACCTACATCTCACATAATAATGACGTCACTGTGAAGAGCGCCCCCTAAACAGAATCCGGCGATTATGACGATTGGTATTTGTTTTAATTACTCCTAACCTCATATAGACATAATAATAATCCAAGTCAATCTTGTGTACGTTAATTAGAGACCGAACACAATTTCACTGATGGATGAATTAAAGCGCGGTCGTCGTCGCGCAGCGCGTGTTCGAATTTCATGTAAATAAACAATGTATTTTACACGCGTTGTATACGTCGCTATGAGTCTCATATCGAACAGGACGCGGCGCGACGACTGCCGCCCTTTAATTATTTGACCACTTCAACTATTCCTGGGTCCTATTCGGCGTTAGGTTGCGTGAGTTGCGCCCTCCGCGGTACTCCAAGCCCAACACATCTATTAGGGTCTGATGCCGTTCGGCCGGCAAAGGCACAACTCAAGCCTATATGTAAGGCTAATTCGGCGTCCCCGTTTTACAAAACGATGATCAAATATGATGGAAGAAAATCTGTTAGACATTTTTCATTAAACAAAACAATAAAATATTTGATTTACTATTTTCAGAAGTCATATTTTTGAAAATAATTTAAGGCAAAAACATTTATCACTCACAGTATTTTTGTAAGTATACCTCACCACGCAAAACGTTGAGATGCAGGGTTATGTATAGCCATTTAGAACTGAAAATATTGACAAGATGGCCGACATTACTGAAGTTCTAACAAACATTGTCCCGATCATCAACACGGTGATCCCGAACTGCCAATGATTTTGAGTCAATGCACTTATTGGTTCAGAATACAACATAGTGAAATACCGAAACATAATTTTGTATTGTCAATATGATTGTTGAGTAAAGTTTTACGTTTAAAACCATATGATTCGCAATACACTCCACTGAAAGACGTGTTCCATATTAGTGGACAAAATTAGTGGACATCGTCGGTCACTGTTTTAAAGTATGTATATCATATCCGTACTACACTCGGCCTCGTATAGTGACCATGCCTCCAGCTTAATGTTCAACCCAATATTTACTCATTTATTCAAATGGCGCAGATAGCGCAGTATTTTTCACATGTACACGTATGTTATAAACAAACACATGCATGTGACCCATTCTATCAGCATTCTATCAGTAGCATGTCCTGGGATATGAGTTCGGGCGGTAGGTCAATTATGCAGCAGACCAAGCGATCTCTGCTGGGGGAAGTGTAGAAGTGCGTATTTGTTTTGATTTTGAAACAACTCTTGAATTGTAATATTACTCTGACAACCTCCGGCGATTCGGGTATGTGCGAGGTATAACAGTTTCGCCAGTTATTATCGACAACAGTGTTAATGATAAGCATAATGTGTTTTAAGAGGGTCAATGGCTCCCGTACCGCATGGCGCACCGATGTCTGTCCGTTCGTCCGTACATGTGTGTTTGTGTTGACTCTTCAAGTTTTTCATGAGCCACCAGCAGGTTTAGATGGAAACTTGGCACACAACTACCACATATTGAACACTAGATCTGATTAGACTTTAGTAAACATCCGTTCATGTAAATTAGGTTATTCGCATAACATATGCATAACATAACACGTTTATTGGATAATTCGTTTTAGCGTGTTCGCTGTGTATAGGCGTATGAGCACGAGTGATTGACGAACTTGTTCACGTTTTGCGCGGGAAGCATTCCTCTGCAATTTGAGATTGAAGACGTATCATTACTCTGTGCAGAATTGTTCGTGTGAATTTCTCAGTTTATTAGCCACCACAACAAAACTGATATGCCACCTTCATCTTAGATTGGTAGTTTGAATTGTTTTACTGTGTTGTCGTCACATAATCTCGTATGTCGTCACGCAGTGTGTGTTTCAATTTCGTGTAAATAATGAGTTTTTGCATAGCGTTATCTACGTTGCATGTTGGGATATTAAATCTCTTAAATATAAAAGGGGGTTTGCGTCGGGCATGTTTTCCTGTGTTCATTTTTAATCACGGTATTGATTGATTTTGTATCTAATTATCGATTTTTTCATTCTTCACTAACGCCCCTCCACACAGCTTAAATGAACGATACAAGTGCCACTTGACACCCTTGTGAGTTCTGTAGATTTATCAACAGTTTATGTTTTGAGTTGTGGCGTTACCGAATATATCCTTCCAAATGTTCAGACTCGACTCAGTGTATTGTGAACTGTGAACTGTTTCAACGCCATTACTTTTTCCGCCAAAATACTGGTGCAACATTCGTCAATAATTTCATGCATTTCTTTCTTAGTTGATTTTGAATCAAATTTGTATATTTTCCTGTTGCACACAGATCTAGTTTCTGAAATATGAAATACAGATTCATTTTGTGAAAAGCGGCAAAGTTTGCCTTAGTGTTTAAAAGGATATAAAGTTGTCGTCAATATATTTCATTACATGTGAATAAACGGGGTGTCGCGATCCTCTTTAAATAGGGTACAAAATAGAGCTTCGGATCCACACACTGGAGCAAAGTCTTTGGACACGCACAACTACTCACATACAAACTGTACACACAGTCCCCCTATCTATAGACTGTGTTGTACCATATACTTCTGTAACATAGCAGGTCGAAAAGTAGATACAGAAAACAACCGAAAAAAATCCCAAAACAGAACCCATGACCCGTTGGCTTGAATACACGTTAGCATATTAGTAATTTCCGTAAGTTTGTTGTCACTAGCACATTGGCAGGACGACTTTAAAGAGCGTGAAATTGAACAACGGTGTCGTTAAACGCATAGCAGCTGATATTTAGAAAGATTGTATATATCTAGTACCTGAAATTTGCACCTGAACTTGTAGAATATGGCGAACCACCTTCGACAAAGGTGCATAGGTTCAATACTCACTTCTTTGGTGATTCAGAAGTATTTGTTCGGATTTCTAAATGCGTACACTACTTTCTCACCATGGAGGCTGATAAGTCAACAGTTTTACTGTCAGGGAGCCTTGTCTTTTCTCGGTTAAACACTGCGTAAAGACGTATAAAATTATTTACACACTGACTCCGACCATGTAGGTGACTGCTGTCTGTATTTATGTGTCGTTGCTAGCTTGGTTATGGAAATAACCTACAACTAGGAATTGTGTTCATGACAAATAAATGCCAAGCTTGTCGTAGCCAAAACATCAGACAGAGCCAGCCATGACGAAATAGTTGTTTTTATTCAATATTATTTTATTTTATTTCATACTGATTTATAATATAATTTATTGATAAGTTAAAGCGGGAGGGCCGTCACCTGCGCATGCACGGGAATTGAGTCCCAACCGACGATAACAACACACGCTGAAAACGTGACAATTTGGTAGGCAATGACACGCTATGGCCATCTGACGCATGCGCATGCCCCCCTTTCCTGTAGACATCGCGCGTTAAAATTTGCATATAACATTATCGCGTAACAAAGATTGTGATAAAGAAAAAAGTGGTATAAACAAAGATCAATGATTACTTGAAATCGATACCAGGAAGGGGGGGGGGGTAAAAGAAAAGTTATATAACATTTTATAATTTAATAATTTATTAAAATACATAAGTTTGTCCAACTTCCTGTGGTCGTACCTTCCAGATGCGCGGAAATTGAGTCCTCCTTGTCCTCAGCGACGAAAACCAACTAACGCTAATAACGCGAAGGCTTCTGGGTAGACGCTTGTTTGTAAAAAAAAAAAAACAAAAAAAAAAACGACACGCTATGGCTGTCTGCCGCATGCGCAGATGACAACTCCTCCACCCTAACTATATAGTCAAGACTGTAGTGACGGAAAGTGAAACTGTAAACACTCAATCGAAAGCGTCTCGATTGAAGTAGTTCCATTTTAAATAAATTAATATGGCATATTTATAGGGTGTGGTCGTCGCATCGCATCGTGTTCGACACGGGTCCCATGCGACACATGCAACGCGTGTAAAATAAATTGATTGTTCACAAGAAATTTGAAAAAATAAAAACACGTTTATTTTGCTACGCTGCATTTCAAACGCATTAGAGCAAGAACAAATCTCATTCTTACTCTAATTATATCTGATAATTCAAGTTTTGCTAGTTCTGAAGAGCGACAATTTCACAAAAACGGTGTGCAGTAATACTATTATTTAAAGCGGGAGGGTCGTCACCTGCGCACGCGCGGGGATTGAGTCCCAAGCGACGACAACAACACACGCCAAAAACGCAAAGGCTCATGGGCATGTTCACGTTGTTTTACTCTTACTGCACAGATAACAGTCGCAGTGGATTGGTGCTGGGAATCCCGTATGTAGATAGCAAAGCTAATATTGCGCTTGAATCTGAAATTATTCTTATGAGTGATTCGGGAGATTTTTTTTCAATAAAATGCGGGTTTAATCTACCCTCCTTTATTAGATGGGATGACTAAAATAAAAATTGGTGTTTAGTTATAAAATGACTGCGGATCAGACCCTCCTACCAGTTTACGTCAGAGAGAACAACAATATTATAACCGAATTAATGCAACGTGTTCACGGTATCATGATACAAAAAAAAACGTGTATAGAGGTAATATTATTGTTTAATATAAACGTTACCATATAAAACCGAGAGTGCCTGGTACTGCATACTTATGTCGTCATGATTCCCGACAAATCCGCACAACGTGCGGGTTTTTGTTTGTGATAAATGTGTCACTTTACTGTAGAGATTAAGTCGGTAAACATTACCGACAAATTAAATTACTAGATTTATGAGTTATTTAATTATTATTTATTTTATGTCCAGGTGTGTTAGACCGTGATAAGCTAACAACAAACAACTCTCTTCTATTTTGCCAAACGCTGAGATAAGTGATAGCTATGAGTGTGTTTTTTATACACTTTTTATTTCGCTGGTGAGGGGTACAAACTTACTCAATTATATTTTGATATTTTACACATTGTGGCAAAGTACCCACAATTAAAAAAATGAAACAGACTCAACTACGCGTGAATTTGCGATACTAGTAATGTTGACCCAAGTGATTATTCACTCTAAATGTATCAGTCCGCCAAAAAGCTGTTTTCAAAATAGAGCGGGTTATGTACATTTCAGGCAACTTGAATTTGGAAAATTTCGGCATTTCATTCCGGTATTTTAACTACAAAAAAACGAGTTGTTGTTGTTGTTCTGGGTCTGTCACATGTGACTTATCCCTAACTCCCTAACTAATTTTAAAAAGTAATTTAGAATGCTTGTATTTATTAAGCGTAATAGTAAACATTTTAACCAAATTAGTATTATATAAATCATTGTACTTTTCATTAGCTCGAAGCAATTTGGAGTATTGTTCAGTTGTGTGGAACCCGTGGCAAAAATCCCACTTATAGTATAGTACATCTAGTATTTTATCAGTGTTAAATTTTTATGTCCCAAATCGTAGTTTACTTTTCATCCCTCTCAGGCTGTTTTGTCCACCGCGCTGTCGTATTGATATTTTTAAATATTTTCCACTTGTGAGATGCATGAACAATTTCAATAATATATTGCGAAATGGTTCAGAACTTTAAATTTTAAAATTTAAAGTTTTAAATCTAAGGTACATCAGTTAATTTGTTAAAGTTAAATTCAGATATTTTAAATGTATATTTTTTTTATCGTATATGTTATTTATTGTATTTTGATGTATGTGTGAGTGAGGAGCCTGTAAATGGGACTTGTGTCCGTAGGTCTTTTCAAATAAATAGATAAATAAATAAACTCCACAAATATAGATTTATCCATATTCGTGATAGTACGAGTGATCGATATCAGTTACGCGGTGTATGACAACCGTTGTGTCAGGTTTAGTTAAAGGGGCACCTTCCAGTTAAGCCTAATCTCACAACAAATTTACTTTCTGGATTAAAATAACAATGGATAACAAAAGATAGATTAACATTGTAAACAACATAAACAATAGTGTCCCATGATTCTTTGGTGCAATCCCTGGGATTGAGCGGTTCCCCTTTAAATATTCCGTATCGTACTATCGAGACAGAGACGTTTTACAACTTAAATTTGTTGAAATGCATGGATTTCCGTTAAAGGTCGTGACCGCTGAGTCTCACCCATTTTGAGTTGTTTTTATGTTCAGGTATGTTATTTGTTTTGAACTGTTAAAAAACGGCAATCATTAACTCGGATACAGCCAGGATCGGCTGGTTAATAAAGTTTGTGGTTTATCCATTGGAAAAAATATATATTATTCCATATGCATGATACCGCCCCTCACATTTGCGTTAACCTCGGTTTCTCGGACGCATGCAGTTACGAAGCAGAAATAAAGCTATGGCGGTGAAAATGCCCCCTGCGAGTTTGATAAGATATGTATTGAATTCACGCAAAGCACGTGAGTTTATATTGTGTGATTTCATCGTCATTTCCCGTATTCCGCTTGCGACAGTGTGGTAATGACAAATACGTAGCGTAATAACCACATCGACAAGTATCAAGATAAATCAAAAAGGCATGAAGTCTACATACGAAGCGGCGCGAACATTAGAAAAAGGGCCAATCATGCCACGGAAATTCCAAAATAAACCATTCAACGCGGACTGCATAGCCCACTACATGTCAAAGTTTGGTGGGTTAATGCAGTCCCTCACTCACGGTCATCCCTGGAGCGACTTGAATGCAAACTTTCCAGCTAAGGTTTTAATATAATGAGTTACACATAGACCCTACAATATGGTTTATTATAGTGGAAATTTATAAATCACTGACCATATTATGTTCTGAATCGTGTTTGTTTTTTTTTGCACACATAATATACCTTTTGAGCCGCGACATCAGTACAACTCACTATTTTGTATTGTTTTGACTATTTCAGTAACTTATATATAATGAATCAAATTTCATTTGAAAACAATAATTTGGTTGTAACAAAATATTATTTACATTTGAACAAAATAGTATTTACATTTGAACAGCTACAGATGAGCTCCGGTTTACATTTAATATTAGGATATTATAACTTATTAACTTTATTAACCGACCAGGCCCTGGTACAAGGTGTACAATTTATTGGAGTTGATGGTATCGCAAAGACGTGGCTGAAAATCCGTCAAATCTTAAATACCAGCGTTACTACATAGGATTTCTTTAAACGACATATCTCATTTTTTCCGCACATATGCGGCGTCCCCCGCGTGTTTGGTCGCTTATTTCGTGATAACGCCGGTGATGGGGATTTGAATTAATCGCTGGTTTTGTATATCATATTTAAAATCATGGCTGTTATGTGAAGCTCGGTTTTCATGTGTTAACGTTATTTACGATGCCTATAAAGAGTGTTACTTCGTAGGTCAGCAACTCAGACAAAAATCCGAAACCAAACGAAATGCAAATAACCAATTCTCACCAAGTTGTGTGCGTGGCGATGAGCACTGAGAACATCATTCGTACCGTGTCGGGCAGTTGTGAGTTGCATTGAGACACCCAACAAATATCTGGGCTGAGTTCTTCCTGTCGCTGGAATATTGAACATGCCGTTTTTAATACTAGTAAATAGCAACGATAAAATAACAACAACAACAAATATAGTTTACATTTATTTGAGTTCAAATTATTATCAGTACTAGTGTTGTATACTGTTTAGATGCATAAGTTTAATCTTACATTCCAAATAAAGGGGACTGTCCTCATGTTAGTTCCGTTCTTAATACAGGTTTGCAGCCCAACCCCATTGATTAAAACATTGTTCGTTACTCACGGGTGTCAAAAGTCTAAGAAGAATATTCTGCGAAGGAAAAACGGTAAAGGTAAACGTTGAAAAATATGGAACCTGATGAGATCTGTATATTTACCTTTCAGCAGTTGATCAGTGAGAATAAGCCACGGGCAATTCTTTTGTGTCTGCTACACTCGCTTCACACCATGCTGGCACAAATCTCCCTGTTATGCAAAACTACTACCCAATCACATGACTTGACCCCGGTTAGAGTTCAACCGGAACGCTTGACGTCATTCCGCACATGCGCAGATTATATCGTCTGGGAAAATGGCCGACAAGGTAAGAAATAACAGTGTTATTTATTGAAAGATAGGGCTATTCGATCTTTATTGTCACTGTCATTTTTTTTTCTCGCAATTTTTTATCGGCGTGTTCTGTCACTTCTTCTCGAACGCTGAGTGGCAAATAGTGCCGGATTTATTGCTTGATTTGTCGCTATCATCGACGCTTTTCACTCGACTCGTCATGATGACTACGGCCAAGTCAGGAGAAAAAATAATTATTGAGTCATTTTGGCTCCGGATTCGGCCCTACCCAATTGCACAGGATCGTAATGCGAAGCGTCCCTATCATTGTGTTTGCCACTGTTTTGGTGAAAATTATTCCTTCAGTGGCTGTAATTATAATGCTGTAATTTAGGCGAATAACAAATGTTACTTTGTCGGTCTTTTACGCGTTCATAGTCTGGTCCGGTCACTTCCGCGTTGGTCACTGGGCGTAACTCAAGCCGTCAATGTAACAGCTTTCTCGAGTTGGATCGCCATTGTGTACCATCTTGTTTCATTTGTAGTGGAGTATTAATGTTAATTAATTTCGATTGGACAGTGGGATTCGATATGTACAGAGTACTGTAGTGTAGTGGGCGTATTGCATTAACCGTGGAGTTCCACGCATTGACAAAACATGTATAAGTATATGGTATGAAATGAACTGTTGGTTAACACAAAAATTTCTTGGGTAACCAATTTTTACAACACTTGTTTTTATTTTGGCGATTTTACAGTTAAAACCATTATCATGAAATGCAGTGATTGTTTACCATACCATTTTTTTTAATTGGTGCAACTGAATTACTGTTTGTTGTACTAGGTACATCGTTGCTCAGCCAAAGAGCATATGTAAATTTCATCAAGTGCTATCTCTGATTGTCCCATCAATATTTTGTTATATAATATGTTGAAGTTAACATTCTGAGAGATCACAGTTTTTTTTTCAGATTCATATAACAAACAATTATTTACAGACAATATGTAATTCCTTTTAGTCATTAGACTAGATTCAGTCTGTGATTATAATAATTCTACAAATTAGTGAATCAGTCTGGGCCTTCTGTACTGGTCAGTCTGAGCAGTCAGTCTGCGTACTGAATTCATGGAGACAGCGAATCAGTGATGACACTAAATTCTGTTTCAACTACGTAGTTACATACCAATTCATAGAAGTGGCTGGATTCTAGGCTATTCACCCATTAGATGCGAATGGGACACTTTGTGATAGCTAAATCTAAAATGAATTGAATTTAAAATGTAATAAAAAATAGTTTTTCACTGAATCATTCATTCAGCAAAAATAGTATAAATAAATTCCAAGTGAAAATAACATAAGTTACAATAGTTAGGAAAACCAGTAAATTCCTTAAAAACCATTTTTAAAGTTGCATTCCTACTATGTCTGATATGTAGAAAACTTTTCACTGAATCCTGTGAGAATCGTAAGACCTTTATATTTTGTACAATTCGTGAGGAATTGTATCCAACAGAAACTATAAAATCTATTTACAAGAACCCTCAAAAATAGTTAATATTGACCTTGAGTGATTACAACATTAGAAATTACGTTTGATTAAACACCACAACATCAGTGTAGACTTGCTTCAGTGCTCCATTATTTATTGCCATACCAATTGATTTTATCATAGTGATCACAATAATCAGTGGGAGGTGTTCTACATATGTAATGCAAAGAGGTAATGTAATGAAAACAACAACAAATTCCAACAATCACAAATTAAATGATAAAACACATTATTTTTTGTTGTTGCTGTTGGTTGTTTTGATCTTAATACTTTGTTGTATTGCAATGAAAATCCTAATGAAGATCGGATTTCAATGCAGATTATCCTAATTATCTTTTTTATCCCTTGCAGGCAATACAGTTTGAATAGAAAAACTCGTTCTCATCATCATCAACAATTGAAATACAATCACAAGAAGAGAAAAGTCTGTGACTTGGTTTCCATCTTGTTTATAAAAACAAACTTTGAAGATGTCGTACGGCAGAGGAGACTTTGGGGGACTCACTGAACCTGGTGGTTATTCCACGTACCAGTCAGCTGATAGTGAGTATTATTATACATCTGTCACCATAATGCTATAAGTTACAGCGTGCCATAATTCTGCAGTATTTTACACAGTATTTTCATCTTACCATATTAGGAAATGCGAATTCCAAATATGAAATGATTATGCGTGTAAGCGTCCTCTAATAATAAAAAACAAACATGGCTGCCACCAATGTTTGACCGAACTCCACACAAAGAAGTTTGCTGATTCTGTTCTAAACATTTTGGCATTCCCATGATGTATCCTTGGAAGGAAAAGATGTATAATAATAAGGTTATTACGAGGATACCTCAAAGTATGCACACAGACAGTACGCCATCGCATCAACCTCGACTGCGTGTCGGCCGATACTCCTGCTGTACTGTTTTTGTGCATACTATGAGGTATCCTCGTATTAACCTCATAGTATCTACCGTACTTCCCCGAGTATAAGCCCAGGGGCATGAACATGTAAAATCAGGAAAATTAGAGGGTGAGCTTATACTCAAGGACCACCTCAGAAAAGATAATTTTTTAGGGGGTTTAAAATTGTAACCATCTTCCCAACCACGAAGTACGTCTTTTTTATTTCCACGACACTTTTTATAATGAAGAAACAAACATGTTCATAAACATTTTATTACAATATGGTTTACATACCGTCTGAATTTACGGTGCAAAAATGGGTAGGGTCTGTGGGAAAACAGTCGAAGGCAAGATCTTTACCATTATCTTCGTTGTGGAACGTTTTCGTTCGTACGCAAACTCTTGATACAAAGTAATTTCCGCCATGGTGTGTTTCATCATGATTTGACCTGAACAACTTCCTTTGACCTAACTGGTCACGTCTTTCATTAACCAATCAAAATGCTGTGTCGTATAGACGAAGTTTTCCGATTGTTTTCCTAAAGCTGTTGATTCGCAATTTTCGAAAGGTAAACTGAGGGTGGAGGAAGTATTTAAACTCTTCACGGTCGCCAACAAGTCATGTCGAAGAATAGTTTGCTCGTTCACATCCTATTCACGAAAGTCTCAATGGACGCGATTATTCGGAAAAGTAAAACGATGTTCAATGACCATGGCAGGTTCCATGACTTGACGATCACATTTTTGGCGCTTCTAAAACTACTACTCAAAAGAAATATGGATTGCTTCAGTATTGCAACATCACTGGGTTCATCCTGAGTAAATAACAGAATAGAAAATGTGCGAACCATGTTCTGTACGTTCGCCAGTCATGCACTCTGAAATTAATGCGAGTTTTCTCGTAAAAGCAGGAACCAAACTACTGTACCAATCACGATTATTATGCAATGAAATACACTTTTTACATGCATATTTGTAATAAATGTCAATGACGCCCCGTAAAAACACCCTGGGCCTATACTAGTGGATGTCCTCGACCTATTAAATGTCTAAAAACAGAGAGTGGGCTTATACTTATAAGTACGGTAAATGTTATATAGATGTGTTGTTTTGTTTTGGCTTGTCACCAAGGTTATATCCAGAAAATAAAAAGTACCTTTATTAAAATGAAAAATAGCAGACAGTAATCCATAGCAAAAGATTTACAATTGTTTTTTGTTGGTTATTCATGGTTACTTTGTAATATTTTGGTAATTTCAACATTGGACAGGTTTGTTGAAATATTTCCTGTCAATAAAATTTTGTGCTTATCTAAAATGTTAGTTAGAGAGGTGGCTGGCTTAAAATAATGTCTGCTGTCACCAATGCAAGGAGATTTATATTTGATGCAAATAGTTACTGTAAAAGGATTAATTATTCACTGGGTTTTAATTTTACTTATTTCGCTGACTGGAAAATTCTGCTGAAAATTATTTATTGGTATAGTAATCTTGAAAAACATATTACTATAGTTATGGAGTTTGTAATTTAGTAAATTGAAATTCCTATTTTACAAACTCAAAATAAGTCTGAAAACCAAGGAAATCACATGCCACAACAGTTTAATTTGTGCCTTTAGAACTTCCTTCAACTACATACAGTCTTTGTTTTTTGGCTTGAATATCTCTCTTCCCATCAGTCACCAAGCTTAGCCAACTTGATTTTTGGAATTCCATCTTATGATTTCTATAAATTCAGTACTATTTGACCTATGTACTGTAAAATCTGTATTAGAAACCGCGGCCTCTATCAAAATGGTACAATGCAACAGAGGGAATGCAGCTTCTATTAGAGCATCTATACATATGAGAAATGGTGAATTTTTGGTTCTCAATTATTCACAAAGAATGGGTGCGACTTCTATCAAGGATGCGGCTTCTAATACAGATTTTACTGTACTGCAATTGATGCATTTCACATGTGGTGAGACGATTGTGACACTTTATTATAGAAAATAATTATAGCATTGCATCAAGGCTTTAGCAGGCACACCATATACAAAATGTACTCATTAGTAAGCACTGGTGTATTTACTTTGGACACTAGATTTATTGCAGTATGTTTATACATGTGACTCATAGTTATGAGTAGATTTCCGATCATCAGTCTTGTGGCGATTCAACAAATCCAATCTACTTGAACCAGTCTGGGAGTAGAAGTTTCTTTGTCTACGATTGGCTACTCTATCAGTTCAAGACTTGCCAGACTGTGCTTTAGTTGGTGAATCTATTTATAGTAGTATGATGACATGACTATATGTCTATGACTCGTACTCTGCTTGTCAACAAAACTTGGACCCATGCTATATAAAGATATTAGTGCATCGTACCTTCATCCAAACACAGTCTTGGTGGTTGTTAAGGTGATCATAATAACAGGTTTGACTTGAAAAGTTAAAAAAACAAAAGTTTACAGACTGACTAGATATCTGCTGTGTTTGGGTTCCCAAGGTGTTCAGTTTAAGCAGGTTTGACTGTGTTTTTTATTTTTACTACATGGATGACTTACATTTTTTCATTATCAATTAGTTGTTTAAAGCGAGGGAGTTGTCAACTGCGCATGCGTCAGATGGCCATAGCGTGTCATTGTTTACAAACAAGTGTTTACCATGAGCATTTGCGTTTTTAGTGTGTGTTGTTATCATCGCTTGAGACTCGATTCTCGCGTGTTCGCAGGTGACAATCCTCCTGCTTTAAGCCAAAAAACATTATTTTGATTCTCGGCCATTACGCGCATCACTTTTCATTTTGGTAAAGTGCGCCGCATATGGTAGAATGAGGAAATGTTTTGTTTTCTGTCTCAGAGGATGTTTTGTTACTCTAAATTAACTTTTCAAAAGCAATATTTGATGAACATTCATCTTGTTGTTGTTGTTGTTGTTTTTATATTAAATAATCTTAATACCAAAAAAATAATTAAAACCATGTCACCAAATTATTTTTCAATTTTATCTAGCGCTTATGTGTGTATAGTATCATTCATGGTCTTTAATAGTTATCATTCATTTTGATAATTGAGATATTGATTAATTTTTTATTTGTTTTCTGCACCCTTCGATCCCACAGGAAGGGACAGCTCCAGTGATTTTACTCGACTTTCTCAAGTAACAAGCAGTAATATACAGAAGATTACACAAAATGGTGAGTGATATTGCAGCTTTCTTGGGTGATGTCCATGAGAGATGTCTAGTATTTACAGAGATAACAAGTGTTCCTAGTGATGTCCAATCCTCGGGGGCGGACATCCGGGCATTTTCACCGCCTGGCAACTCTCGCGGTGAAAACAAAGGCCCAAAACTCGCAGAAAACAGTACTTTGGGATGATTGTTGAGACTCTCCGAACAGTGTAACAAGATTTGCCCTACGTGTGTAACATGTATAAATTTGGTTGTTCAGGATTACTGCAAAGTTGAGTTTGTGTTGTTTTCTCTAATTTTCACCGGCTCTACCGGCGTTCCACAGCAGCGCGCACAGAGCCCATAGAAATGCATGTACAGTGGTGCGCGTCGTAGCAACGTGGAACGTCTTGTGACGTAGCTCCGCCCCGAGGATAAATGAATGAATAAACGAACAAATGAATGAATCTTAGAAAAATACAATTTAATGTTTATCTAAATATTTTAATATGACCTGTGATTTATTGCAGTTGTGTCCATTCAAAAGATGGTCAATAAATTAGGAACGTCTGAAGATAACAATAGCCTGAGAGAGCAATTGTGAGTACATTTCAACTATGCAACTAGTACTATAATTCTGTTGTTAGACAAGATTTATGACTAAAATATCAAGTCATCATATATGGTCATATTTTATTAAATTAATTGTCATACTATAGCCACTTGCACCCACCCTGATTACTACTTGCAGTTATTTTTTATTTGTACTTCATGCCTCCAATACTCTCAACACACAAAAGTTCTTTTTATGCTTTCTCCGATTACTAATTCATCTTAAAATTTGTCGTAAATTTTGAAAACAATTCTCAGTTTACTACCTTTATTAGTGACAAGGAGAGTGTGTTCCCTTTCTACAACTCCTGATCTATATAATAAAACACACCATGATTCTTCAAATGTTCTATTGAACTATTCTAATTTTTCTTTGCAGTCTTTACATTTATCACATTATCTATAAATGTTCTATTTTTGATTCAGACATGATCTACAACACTATACCAATCAAATCGCCAAGGATACAAATAGATATTTGAAAGATTTGGCGTCTTTACCACAGGCACACTCGGAATCTGATCAGGTGAGATGATTATTACATTGTGTCTACCTTATTACATGTAGCTTTAAGAATGTTTCACAAAGACGTTTACACAGAGAGATTATTCTATTATAATCAATTAGCAATAATAAAAACAGCGTAGGTCACTGAACTCATTTTTAAAAACATTTTATGTCTATATTAGGCATTTAATACACAGGCTCTATGAGGAAAATACATGACCGTTTCATATGTGAAAAAAAATGGAGTTTCTCCAAATGGCCATTATGCTCACCCCTGTGTGAATCAATATTTGAACTGGTCAGGATTGTGTGCATTGCATTGCAAAAGTGAAACTGTATTGAACATCCTATCACACAAATATATGCTATTTGCTTGGATGATATAGGGAACAAATTAGACGCGTTTTTGGCTATTTCCTTAATCATATATAGACTTGTACATACGGAATCTAAAAAAGCTTCCTAGTATGCAATGTTTCAAACTAAAAATCTGCCATGCACTCCACCGGTATTACATGTCATTGCATCAACTACATCATACACTAGTAAATTACTGGTATGACACTGCTTACTATCTGGTAATATCTCATGCATGTTTTTGCAGCGACAAAGAAAAATGCAGAGGGATCGGCTGACCAATGAATTCACGTCTGTACTAAATAATTTCCAAGCCATTCAACGAAAAGCTGCTGAGAAGGAAAAGGAAGAGTTCGCTAGAGCCCGAGCTGCGTCCAGAGGAAATGACTTTTCAAAGGTATGAAAGGGATATGTTTGTTATTTTTACTGAGAATTGGTTTTCAGTGTTGTTATGAAATGTAAATCTAGATGCCATCCATTGAATATGCTTCCTTCTACTTTGAATGTTCATGTGTAATGTACTACCACCGACCACCTCCCCTTCCCCCACAAGAAACAAATTACACTGTGATAAAAAAATCATCATTTTCATCTTGTTTCAGAGCCCGTTTGAGGATAACCGCAGTGATGACCAACTAATAGCATTAGAGAGGTAAGTCAGTTAGACACATGTTTAGAAATACATGTAAACCCAGGAGACATTTCTAGTTTCATTTCAGTACCTGGTAGCTGTGAAAAAGAATATGCGTTTCACCTCGGCAGTGGTGTTGCTCGTAATAACTTTTTTTTAA
Source organism: Saccoglossus kowalevskii (assembly GCF_978046115.1). Lineage (NCBI taxonomy): Eukaryota > Metazoa > Hemichordata > Enteropneusta > Harrimaniidae > Saccoglossus > Saccoglossus kowalevskii. The sequence goes on from NC_140658.1 coordinate 14,120,030, forward strand.
CTTTAGTCCTTGCCTTTGTTTTTTCAGTCCCAGATCTGGTAGTGTTGCGCCCTCACAAGTCATGATGGAAGAAGAGATTGACCTTGAAGCACTACGGGAACGAGAAACGTCCTTGAGGAAACTAGAGGTTTGTTTATCGATAATGTCCGATTGTTATTCAGGATGTTGAATTGGTAGAGCAGCGTCTTTTTGTGTGTCAGTTGTATATTTAAAAACTAAGGCAATGGACGCACAAATGACTGGTTCAGCCTCTTCTTTCAGTTGTGAGCGCCCTCAGTAACATAGCAACCAGAGAACATGCTCTGGAACACACAAATTGTCTATTACTTCATAATTTATCCACCATGTCTTTAAATCCTGCTCTGGTGACCATTTTGAATTGAATTTGTCAAATTACAAGTATGTTTGAGGTTTATAAGTCAAAAACAAGTTCAGGTGCCTTAATCAAATATTTGTTACTTTGCAGTCGGATATTCTTGACGTTAATCAGATTTTCAAAGATTTAGCGACAATGGTTCATGAACAAGGTGATATGGTCGGTGAGTGCTAGCTAAATCTTTTTTTTTTGTGGAAAATCTCCTATTTTGCTCGACATGACTGGAATCCTAGTGAGATTACCGGTATATTGTTATTGTTGCAAACATACTTCATAAAGTGTTTGACGTGTGTGAGATTAGACAATTTGCTTCCACTCTCGTCTGCATCGTATCAAGAATAGTGTCATGTTCTGTTCCTTGAGGGACAATTAATTGTTTTGACTACGGTATGTGCAAATGTTGGTGAAATCGGGTAAAAGAAAGGTGTCTGGATTGATAGTCACCCAAAAACCAATTGTTTTGATGGGATGACTTGATTGCTACTGAACTCTGCGTATTAAACTAGACTCCTTGTAGTGTTTCGCTCACTACACGTCTCATCAAGCTATGGTTGTTGCATGTCGTACATCTCTGTTTGTCATCAGACATTTGCATATTGGCAAAAGTCTAAAAAATTACATCAACATGGCGACAGTCGATAGATGACCTTGATGAGATATTACTAGCATTGTACCTAGGCACTAGTGGAATGGCATACATCAACTGAATAACTATTCTTCATAGACTCTAGGATAAGTGATTTCAATTCAGATATATTTCATTGTAACTTGCCATATTTTGTTTACAGATAGCATAGAAGCCAACGTAGACAGCGCGCAGATACATGTAGAAGAAGGAACTCAACAACTGCAAAAAGCAAGGGATTACCAGGTAGGATAACTGCATTTATTTCATTCTCTGTACGTAACTTCTGATATTTTAGCTGTTACACGTACCAAATCCATATTTCTTTTATTAGAAGCAGTCATTTGACAACCATATTCATTCGACTTTAATACCGCTAGAAAAATGTCAAAATATTCATTATGTGGAATATTATGAGGAATACAATCTGTGATCACTGATTATAACGAGGAAAAAAATGGTGATTCGCAATTTTTGCTTGAAGAAAAAATATGATGTCACAGTGCGACAATCTTCATTATGTCCACAATTCTAAATACCATGGTTACGTAGGTCAGTGTAACACTGGACATGATGACAGTAGCGAATGGAAAACTATTATACTAGCTAGCTCTCTCAACGAGATCTCGACAACCGTTTGCAAATATATTACTTTCCAAATCAAAATGCATGCAGTTGTCATTAAAGTTGAAATTAGCATATCATATTTAATATATATACAATATATATACAAAATTAAACGTTGAATGCTCTTGCCTGATTCATCATCATATCGATCATTACCTGTGTTTAATATGAACCATGTCCTTAAAAAAATATCAAAAAGTGTGATGTTAGAGGTCATACATGAGGTCTATAGAGTAATGGCCTGTCTAATGTTGAAAAAAAACTGAGACAGCAATTATTATAATAATGAAAGTTTGATTATTTACTTCAGCGTGAGATAATCCAACAAAGGCAGCCATATTCCCATCATGCACTTCATGGATGTATATCATCATATTATGATATTACATTTTCCTTCTTTACAGAAAAAAGCCAGAAAGAAAATGATAATATTTGTGATCATCCTGATAATAGTTATAGCCGTTATCGGTTTGATTATTTACTTCAGCGTGCGGTAATCCAGTAAAGGCAGCCATATTCCCATCATGCACTTCATGGAGGTATATCATCAACTTGAATTCCTGGAGTAGGAAAAAAAAGGGTACGAAACGTGTTTGAAGGTGTACATTTGTAAATAATAAATTCAATATTGACATGTAGTGAAGCATAGTACAGTGTTTAATAATAGTTGGGTGGTATTATTTTTCAACTTCTGCATTTATTTCCTCTTATTGGTAGAATTTTTCCTCAAAATTACGTTATCTCATTTAAATATTTTATTTTATAATTTTGGCATCAGTTATATTTTATTGGATTGAAAATATTTCAAAAATTACGCCGCAGAACTGCCAGAACTTGTTATTTCAACGTAATGTATCGAAAAAATTCAAAATTTTGTGGTGAATTTATTTTTTTATAATATTTGTGTCATGCTCATAGACTTGCATGTTACACAAGAGATGCATGATGGGCATAAACTCTTCCAATGACCTTTTGAAAGGTCATACATCTTGGTACTTTTACAAAAGTCGCTTAGAATTATTTTATATCTCCTACAGTTGCTGCTTTTGTATCAATGTAGAGTATTTGTGAGAAAAATTTAGCTTTTTAATAATTTCTCTTCAGCATAAAATTGCCAGGATGTATGACCTTTGACCTAAATAACAGTCTGTAACATATTAATCAGCACAATATAATATTTTTACCATTTAAATTGCCAAAAAATGAAAGGTATTTTGTTTTGGGGGAAGAGGTCAAGGGGTTGTTTCATTTAGGTGGTGACCAATGATTTATAAGTTTGATAATTTTCAGTTCGTCAAAATTAATCCTAATTTTATGTATACGGGGGAAGGGAGTGTGAAACACCTTTCGTTTTCTGGTGAACTTTGCCAATTTGAGAACACCCCTTAATCAGGTAGGATTACAGGATGAAATGTACAAACACTACAAAAAAAATACACAGCAAACTTTTCACATTTGATCATCTTCCCACAATGACAAATTCAATGTTCTTGTGTTTATCATTCACATAAACGTATCACTGGTATTTGTATATTGTCTGTGTAACAACAAATTCAATTCAGTAAATCTAATTGAATTAAGTAAATATGCTAATATGGTAATTTACATATTTAATGTAAAGTGAAGTAGTTTGTTTTTATTTTAAGATTAGGGTAAGGGGAGACCAGTAAAGCCAGTTTATTAGCTTTGTATAACACACATCACACCCATGCGCACCCTCAATTTACCCATTTTGGGGATATATCATACTTTGATTGTATTTACACTGTGCTCATTTTTCATTAGCAGTCGAGACACAAAATTAAAACTGTGCCATTTTACATATTAAGTATTTCATTATTTCATTGTTTTTTTTCATTCATCAAGTGTTTTAGTTTCTGTTGGGATGAAGTCTGTAAATTGGAACTATAAATGCAGGTCCCAACAGTCAGGAGTCATTTCTCGGTCGTGCATTGGCCGATCTTTTTCATACTTATGCATGTTGGTTGAATCAAGAAAAAAATGTACTGGTAAAAATGGCTGACTGGTGGACATTTTGGACACAAATAATTTGTTATCTTTGCTGTTTTTTGAAGATGATAGACTTGATATGATGATTGTGCATAATTAGATTGCTGTTGCAAGTCTTAGTTATTTTGAGATTCAAACAAAGATTGCCGACTGGTGGCCATTTTGTTTTATTTGTGTCCATGCTGATTCCTTAACTAATATATCTCCTGATTTATTTGAAAGTTTGCACACAATTACCATACTCATAAGTTATACTGTAGGTTGTGTTTTATGATTGGATTAAATTTGTTGAATTAACAGTCCGTGAACATTACCGGAAATTTCCCTGAGATGAACAGGACAAGGGTGTATTGGTTACAGGTGCCCATCATATTCAGACAAAAATGGCCATCTGGTGTCCATGGTAGTTTCTCTAGAATAAAATAACAGATTCTGTTTAATGTTGTTGGTACACAGAGAATGCATGGAGCCCCTTGATGGACATGTATATCTACAAGTACTGAACATTGAGACTGACAAGCAGTGATAACCAAATGTGGACTGTGCATTGTCAATGCTTGTAGTATTTTTTTTTTGTGGTTAAAAAGAACATTCTTGATGAAATGTTTTCAAAATATATAAGCATATTGAATATATACTATTTTATGTACTTGTATTTACAACAAATATGTAACTGCTTTTATGGAGTCTTGGACTTTGTGTGTAAATGTCATGTGATGCATAATGGAGAATAAACCGAATAAGAAAAGTGTTATGACTTTGGCTGAATTATTTTCACAGCAAGTCAGTTGCTGTCAGAATTTGTCTTAGCTTAGGGAGTCTGATACACTCTTTCCAATACTCTAGCAGCTAACATGTCACCAGTCAGAAAGTACAAACTTGAATTTTTTTCACACAAATTACAACATTTTATGCAGTGAAAATTGGCCACAGCGCCATCTATAGAGTGAATGTACACATGCTTTTGTTTTTTAACTGATAGACAATTCTGAATATTTTGCAATGATGGTTTCCGTCACAGGGGCTCAACAAACACTTTCATTTATAATTGTGCTGCTCTCTCTCAAACAAAATGTATACAGGATGAAGTTTAAAGATGTATGATGTAATTTCAGGAGGGGACATATTATACACTGCTAAACTATTGTCACTCGAATGCAGTATTTATCATTGACCATTAAACCAATACCTGGTGTACTTTCCTGGTAGTATGATAGCAGCCAGTAGGTCCAGGGTGGTTGTACAGGGTAACAGACAATAGTCCACTACATTTCTTGAATTCTAATGATATTTTCACAATTGGAAATTTGAAACTAACTGTGTAATGTTTGCCCAGACTACATACAAGAAGGTGTTTTTGAAAATATATTCTGATTTCCTATTAAAAGGTCATGATTTAGTTTTTTCGGCAAGTTTTTTTCTGAAACTAGACTTAAATTCACCAATGATTGGTCTTAAATATTTCTTCAAAAGGTATTATAAACCATTTATTTTCACCGGCATTTAATTTTCACTATTTTAATGTTGTGAACAATTTTACCGGGTTTTAAGTTCATGAACTTGGCAGGCAAAACAACAAGTTCTGTTATTTTACTTGTTCATGTAAATTAAATTTAGTGAATTTTACTTATCCACGAAAATAGCGAGATTAAAAACCAGTCATGCTGCGTTTCAGTATGTCTTAAAGAGATTTGTAGGATATGTCTTGTACCCATTATTATAAGACAAATATTATACCCAGGAATGTAAACCTATTAATTTTAAACCTACTGAATGTGCTCCAAATTATTATAATAGTGAAATTAAATACCAGTAAAAATTCATACTTTAAAGCAGAGTCGTCACCTGCGCATGCGTCAGATGGCCTGGCCAAAGCGTGTCATTGTTTACAAACAAGCATCTACCCATGAGCCTTTGCATTTTTAGCGTGTGTTATTATCGTCGCTTGGGACTCAATTCCTGCGCGTGTGCAGATGACGACCCTCTCGCTTTAATGGATATCCTGAAATAAACAGAGGTCACTGTACTAACAGGTGAAGAACCTTGGACCAGTTCCAGCGTATTACACATACTTAGCTCGTACAACTCTAACCTGGATACTCCAACAAACCATAGCATATCAATGACAGGATATCATTATTGGAGATTTTATTTTAATTCAATATATCTAAGTCTGCCGGTGCATAATAAAACACTATTCGAATTTCTTTTGTCCTCTTTATTGCATCGGTCAACAGGCCTATTGGGAGAGAATGACAATGACAGTTAAAACATGAATTCTTAACGTTGAATTGAAATTAGCATATACCCCGGTACATTGCACGCATGACTGATTGAAGCGCTATTGATGAGGTTTTCTAAATGATTTCTATTACAGCTATAGTTGTGAAAATATATAAAAAGGTGGAAGTACTGTCAATTGTGTCTGTGTTTATGTTTTCATTTGCTGTATTGTGTTGTGGAGAGCGTTGAATTTATTACAAATGGCTACCGTGTCCTACATTAAAAATAATCAATCTCTTTTCTTGTTCTGGAATATAATTTTAAAGATAGTTTTATTTTCTAAGGTCCTGTACAAAATTGAAAAGTCTTAAATTTGTCTCACATTGATTGTCAAGCAAGGCTTTGAAATTGTTCTTTTAGTCATAAAAAGGTACATAGTGGCAAAATTAAACACTATTTACTCTGGTGTATGTATGTATGTATGTATTAACGCGCGGTGGTCGTCCCACAGTGCGTGTTCGAATTTCATGTAAATAAATAATGTATTTTACACGCATTGTATACGTCGCTATGAGTCCCATATCGAACAGGACGCGGCACGATGACTTCCACCCTTTAAAAAGTCTTTTATATGGGTTACTCTTGCTACAGCAACCCCCCTATCACTCCCAGTAATTACTCCCTTGCGTATATTTTTTGTAAACAGGTATCAGAAATATTGGAAAAAAAAAATTATTTGGGTCTTTACAGAGTTGGGATCACTCCAACAGAGCACAGACATTTCATACATAGCGATACAAACAGGACAATAAACTATATAATTATCATGTTAGCACATGTAGTCAATGAACGTTTATGATTTTTTTTCGCATGGCAACAGTCTATTTATAATGAAGCACAATCTGATTAAAATAAGATCCTAGTTTGGGCTTTTTTTTAATTTTGTGTTTAATTATTTATTTTTAGTATACATTTTCTTTTTATTTTAATTTAATTTATTATTTATTTGTTGTTAGTTTAAGAGTTTTTGTAATCGTGAAAGCGCACAAGGCAATAGTTAAACAAAAATACTGAATCCCAAGTAAGTAACATAAACAAAAAACACAAACAAAATAATTAAAAAACATAGTAAAAGGAAAATAAATATATAAAATACAATAAAATGCACACCGTACAATAAATCAGATTTTAATCAGATAAATGATAGCCTATATATCTTTGTACATTGATGGGTACATTTTTTTCTAAAAAAAAAAATCCCAAGTGAGATTAATGGTTGATCCTCTAATTCTGTACTTTTAGAGATATTATCAGATATGATTAATCAGATTAACTCTATTGTTGTTGTTGGCCAAGCAGTTTGCATTATTGGGTAAATACTGGTAAGCACACATATGTGAAGCCTGTTGCCTAGTACCTAGTATAAACACTTCTAAAATTCAAAGTATATGGTTGCCATAATAACAAACCTGAAATCGAATACATTCTGTAATTTGTTTTCCTCATTTAACCACATATATTCATTTTCAAGAAAAAAAGTGTATCACAAGGGGGTTTATTTTTAATCTTAAGGGACGTTGGAGGTACATGTATTTGTTTTTTTTACAATTATTTTATTCACAAATACCAAAGTACCTTTTTTCAAATATGATTCTTTTATATTTTAGAATTACATTCAACAATTGTTTTTTCTTCAAACAACCCCCCCCCCCCCCCGAGTTACAAATGATTACCCCTGAGGATTATATTATATTAAATTAGTTTAAGTGGGGCATGTTGAACAAGTAGCCCAGGGCTATGTACTTTTAAAGACCAAGCTTTTATTTGTAAAGCTATTGTCAGAACTGGTTATAGCCTTGGTAACTTTGGACTAGGTTTATTGTGATGAGGTCAGGTCGCTCACAAAATGGCAAACATATAATTACCCTGGTATTTCATCCACAATAGACTCCATGGAAAGCTAATGATTGCAAGGTCCATGTATGTATATTTCCATTACACACAAATTACATTATGTTTTTCTGTTTATTAATTTTTAAATTGGAATACTTATAGATCCAATATACTCGAGAACATGTAATTTTCAATATTGTTTTCAATAAGTATATGCACTGGTTGTTTTAGTACATACAATAACTAAGGCCAGACTTTTTTTTATTCCTTGTTTCTCGAATTTTTATGAGGCAATTTTTTTTGAGGAGGGCGAAAAAAAAAAAAATTAATTCTTTTTTTCCATTAGATTTGTGTGATTCTCAAAGAATTGTAAGTGAGATCATTGATCGAAGAGAAGAAATGAAATAAAATTCTGTTCCATGTATAACCTTTTTTCTCATCTGCGCAAGACTTCGGTACTTTGATCATGATACTCCCACGAAAATGCAACTTGGGTTTGTTATGCGGCGGGCGATAAAAAAATGAAGATAAAAATAAGTTTTTTTAGCAATTTTTTGCACTTACAAGTCGGCGGACGCGAGAAATTACGGTGAAATAAAATTTTATTTTTATTTCATTTTTGGCTCCTGTTCATTCGGTGGGTTCACGAAACAAGGGATGATAAAAGTCTGGCCTAACACTGCACATGCGTAATAGTGCTTCTGATTTGTCATCAGTTTAGTCTATAATAAATCATAGTCCAATTTGGTATACAGCATCCAACAACAATATTATCAAATATATGATTTCAATTATATTGCAGCTTTAAAACTACCGTTAAATATCATCACACATACATTTGTAACGTAGGGATTTATGCGATTTATTCAACGTGTGTGAAATTTGAATATTCAATTGTGTCGTGACTGCTCTTAACCTTATTTTTGGCAGAATCAATACACTATCTGTAGGTATATAATTACAGGCAATGGTTAACCTTTTCGTCACCAGACTTTCTCCCCCAAATTTGTCTGCACTTTTTTTTCTAATATTCATCAATATTACTGGAAATGAATCTTAATTTTGGAGCCAACAGACAAAATTTTACTCAATTTTGCTATTTTTGTCCCAATCTTCTGAAAGAAAAGTGCAGACTATAAACGTAAAATTTGTGATAAAAAAAGGGAACTAATGATGAAAAAATTAAAACCTATAAACTCTTAAAAACATTTTGATGTTTAGCTGTTGCATTTATTTTAACATACTGTGGAATACTTTATTTTTGCTGGAATTAATTTTCGCTGAAAAGGTATTTTGGGCGTTTTGCTTGGAATTTATTTTCACTGATTTTTGATGAGATTAATGTAAAATATAGGAAAAAATGTATATTCGCTGGATTTTATTTTCACTGAATCATCCCTTCAGCGAAAAAAGCGAAAATAAATTTCAAGCGAACATAAAATATTCTACAGTATTTGGACCATCAAACCTTACTTCATCAAAGTACCTTAACAGTGTACGAGCATAATTAACAAATATTTTATGTCAGGAGCAAAGTAAAATCTGCACCATAATATATTAATATTGAACAAAATAATCTAGCTGCACCCCAGATAATAAAATAATATAATATTTCTAAACATGATTAATGGTCCACTCCTTAACAATGGATTCATTGTACACTTTAATTATTTGAATTTTTACCAAAAAAAAAGTAAAGTCGTGTTTTCTATGCATAATTTATTGATATGAAATTAATACTGAATCCCAATGAACTAAACTAAAAATATATTTATGTACATTGGCTCTTTAAACGGATTAAATCTGTCACTCGATTTTTTGTGCAACAATAGAGGTCATTGATGGCCTATATTCACTTGCTTAGAATCATAAAAATGAGTAGCTATATATTGAATGTAATCAAACTACCGGTATCTTATTGACTTTTACAGCTCTGCAGCTACCGTTAGTTCAGAATTGATGTACTGTTTAGGATTCAATAGGTTTGAGTTGGATAAGTAAACAGAGAATACTAGTACACTCAATGCTGGAAATAATCAATGCTTGATTCAGTGTTTAATACAAAAAATAATTTGAAATATTCTATAAAATCATTAAGGTCTATGATAAAATTAAGCTTCAATAGACAAGTTTTGAATTCCGCCGTAACCATAGAAACTAGTGCGATCTGGTGTAAAAACAACGCTTAAATGTTTGAAAGTTTACCAGAATGCCAGAAACCAGGAAAATCAGCAATTAAATTGAGCAAGCTTGAAATCACCCCACCCCCCTCCTCGCGTACACGTCGCCTATTTCCGCACTGAAATGGACTGATGGTGCAATAACTGAAAATTATTTATATAAATGGAAACATTTATTGTGGATTTTTGAGAGCAGCTTTCAAGACAGATATACATGTATATCATAACTTGTGAAGAAGTTTTTACTTGCGTGTTCAAAATGTACATTGCCTATATATTTAAAATATCTGTCAATTATGCAAGTAAGTTAATACTATTCAGTATTTGTCCAAATGGCAATTTCACTTGTCCTTGGCTACATAGATTACCTGTAGTTACAAGCCCTGCCATTTTTCAACATGGATTTCTATGGACTCAGTTTTTCTTCTGAATAAGTAATTATTTTGTGTTTGCAAAAATAACAGTTGATTATACAAATTATTAATTATGAACAGGGGTGTTTTTTCAGTTTTTCTTCTAAAAAAATAAGTATTTTGTGTTTGTTAAAATAACAGCATTTTTGAAACAAAAATAATTTTTAAGCGATTTTTTCACAGGGAGCCCATTAACTATAATTAACTGTGCGCCTAGTCTCTATGGTTGTAATTGGCTGTATCTAGTGTAAAAAATTTACACTTGTTTACACCTCCCACAGCATAGAAACTATGAAGGCGTACATTTTATTATAGTTACTGGGCTCCTTGTGATTTTTTTTCTCAATTACTGTGAACGATCTTATGTACTAACATATCATATGATGAATGGAAAAGGTTTGTAGATGGACAGCCCGTGTTCGAATTTCATGTAAACACACGTTATATTTTTCACACGTTCTACGAGTTCCATATCAAACAGGACACAACTCAACAACCACTGATAATTTAGCAACGTTTTAAGGGATTTCTGAATCAAACAACAACAACAAACAACAAACATACTTTTTTTTTCATAAATTAAGCACACTTCTTTATTGTGATCCCATGTGTGTTTATATTCCACCAGGGAATGGTTTCACAAATCGCCACATACTCGTATTGAAAAAAAACAAAACAATACATTAAAAATAAAAAAATAACAGTGTTAACAGAGAAAACACCAGTACACTGCAACTTTTGTTTGTTCTGTTCTCCAGATCTTTGGCAGCTTCCACAGTAAACTGTTAAATTATTGTTGCTAAAAAATATTTGCCGTTAGGGCATTCACAGGAACGGAATTCATGAAAGTCACTGCAGCTTCATGTTCTTTGGACGGTCGTTAAAATAAGCAAACTTGTCTCTTGAAAAGTTCAAACAGTTTACGTCCTTTGTTTTTTTAGAATCTTATCTTTAAAAACTACCTCTATATTTATAAGAATACAAAATTCAAAAAAAAAAATATCTGATTTATTTACAATTTTTTTTCTTTGAAATCTCAAAAAAAAAATACCGGTAATGCTGACTACATCTCCAAATTCTCAGTAAAACTAATCACCTATGGACGGAATACAATCAAAAATACTTATACTACCCTGTGAAGTATCTTAATGTTTATGATTCTAATTATTATATATTGCTCTATATCAAAACAATTTCACATATAAATGAGTTTTAACCAAACCAAGTGAAATTTTGTTACAAATTACGCTATATGAGATCGCCTGCCAACATACGGAGACTCAACTACGTGTTGATACTACTTAATATTTCAACTGTTTTTATAAAGTGACGTCTTTCAAAGCATTCATCGAAGAAAAAAAATGCATTTTTCCCAGTTCTTGTCTAAATATTATAACAAGTTAGCACCAATAACCATCCAGTTTCAATCACTAATATTGAAACATGCAGTTTCCATGGCGTATTGTAAGCGTGAACAAATTCTCTGCAACTTTATGAATTATGTAAATGTCCATTACCCCTGAAAAATCTTGAAGTTTGTTAACTTACAAATTGTTTTCGCCCTGTATTTGCAGAATAACATTCAAATTTAACAATTTTAAATACTAGTACTTTCTTTTTCTAATTATTTCAGTTTTGCTTATGTACAATTATTACTATTTGTATAACATTCTTTCAAATAAAGGGCGAAATTCTCAGAATTGTTTGTTAGACAGGAATGGTTGGATCTACTTGAAAACCTTCTAAGTGTTCGTTTGCTTGTTCATTATTATCTCCTCTGGCTGCTGCCTCTGCTTGTCGTTGCAGTTTAAGTTGCCGAACTCGCTCGGCATGTTCCTTCTTCTTTTGCATTTTTTCCTTCAACGCTAAAGCTTGGGCTTCTCGTTTTTCGGCAGCACGATCGACTTTGTCGATTATAGCTTCCTCGGCTGCCTTTTGTGACTTTTCAAAAGTTGCCAAGGCATCATGTACTTGTTTGTCTTTGTTAAGTTGTGCCTGTAATTTCTCCTTCATTTCCTGCTCTTTAGCCTGCAAAATGAGAAGATGAAAACAACATTACTAATTTATCAAAATCAAATCAAATCCATACACATTTAAATTAAATTGCATGTCAACAAACAAATGTTTCTTCTGGTCAATTTTATTATTTATAGCAGCTTTTTATTTTTGTTTCATTCAATTTAAGATTTTCATGAAACTGAATTTTCTTTCAATGTTTTTCTAAAATTCTGACAAAAACACAAAACAAGGTGTTCTGCATGTAGCCTCCAGAAATTATAAATTAGGGAGAGGGGGGGTCTTACACATGTTGTATTGCATGAAGCAGTGCAACCAATGGATGTGGCATTTCAACAAATGTCTAAATGTTGTATAAATATGGTACTGTAATTACATAGGTTGCTTGACTGAGAACAATCCCAAAAGTTTTTGTAAACAGTTTTAGTCAACTCATTATTCGCATAAATTCAGAACAGAGAAAAATATATTGTGAATATAGCAGTAGTACCGGGATAATAAAAATGACCTTACATACTAAAGGATTCACACTGACCAAAAAACACTTCCTTTTTTTTCCTTTGACCTTTTTACTAATATACATCTAAATGTATTTTGTAAATATAACAAGAAATAACACAAAACACACCTTTCGCCTTTCTTCTGCGGCTTTTAACTTTTCTTCCAACTGTTCTTTTGTAAGGTGCTTTTTCTTTTTATGTCTTTTCTTGAGTCGTGCCAGCCGGGGTGGAGCTCTTCTGATTGGTGCCAATCCTTCGTCACCAGACAGCATTACCTCAAATGCTACAGCCCGTGATTGCGGTCGTTCCGGTACAGAGGACAGTAAACCCTGCTGTTGTAACTCTTCAAGAATAGAAGCCGTGTCTCGGTTTTTCTTGGCACTACGCTGTCGTACTTGTATTTGTTGACCAGATAGCATAAAATCTGTAAAAAAAAAATTAAATAATAATTAGCATAAAATGATATATTTAAAAAATATTATTATTAGCATAAAAGACATTAACAAGATTTAAAATGTCAAATTAGAAATATTTTAGATTAATGTATATCAAATAGTAATTATCTAAATACAAGACATATTCCCACAGATTTTATATTTTTAATGAATTATTTCTATTTAATTTAACCCCAAAATAAAATAAAACGGTTTTAAAAAAAGTATTCAAGCTCTAAATAGAAAACGTATATATATTTAAATATTATTTAATTTTCTGCCCTCCATAAATGCATACATGGCAACGTTTATGGTAACGAGTTGTTTTGATGACCCCGTGACCCCAACATGGCGGCGACACAGCTACAAAGCCTGAAAAAATGAAACACTACCATGGTAAAATTAATAAATACAAAAATTTCCGTTAAATTATCAAATATTTTGGAGAAAATGTTACATTTGTTACCCATTTACTGAATTTAAAGTATAGACAAATTCATTCTGATATTTTTTTGAAACGGAAATAAAAATACAATTTTTATCAGCCGGTGTTCAGATCGTGCCTTCGTTATTGTTACTTAATATTTGTGTACGAGCAGACCGAAATGTTCTGGTGTGACTTGTATCAAATCATCAATATACGTGACAATTATAGAGATATTCCTATAGAATAAGTCGTAATCGTGCTGCCGATACGATTGATCTAACAATCACCCGGATCATGTGTTAATTTTGTTTTCTCACCTGGAGTGTCCGGCCGATCTCCGGCAAGCTTCTGTTTTTGAGGGTCGGAACCTTCCGTAATAACATGCGAATAGTCCTCGCCTAAACCGCTGTCGCAAGTACGGGACGAAATCTTGCTTGTTGCTGACCCCACGGCTCTTGTGGGTCCCTCCGGCAAATCGTCGAGCGAAGAGTCGGAGCCCGATCTCAGCGTTTCACCAGACTTGCATTCCTGGACGAGGAATACATTTCCTTTGGCTTTCTTTCCCGATCGTGGTTTGCCACTCGACGGTTTCTTGTTCACGTCTACCGAATCAACCCAGGTGTCGTTGGTGTCGGCGACGACAGCCACTTTAGACGACTTGCAGCCCATGTTTATCGAATGAATGTGCACTGGACGGAAATGGCAATGGAAGGTGGCGTTCGAGAAAAGAAGGTCTTAGTTTTGTTCTGTCGTTCTACGAACCGTGTGTGTGTCCCTTATGAGTCCATGTACTGTTTTTGAAGCTCACTGAATGCCGATGACACACACCTATAAAGACGATAATTCGGGAACAAAATACAGCGAAATAAAATCCACAGCTCGGTTAGGTGGCTGCCTATGCTGTCATACAGGAATGAGCTCAGGCTATTCGTTCGAATAATAAAGATACACAGTGCCGTTCACGACTATATCCGATATGTCGGCATTGCTGATTGGTTAGGAACGTCACTACGTAAACAATTTGCATGGCCAGCTTCGTTGCCATGGGCTCCAAGCCAACAAGCAACAAATAACAAGCGCGAACACAGGTCGAATATATCCGAAGATCACCGAGAGCGCCCCCACAAGGACGGATATAGCTTCAGCATAAATTGTATTATTTTTAAAATGCAATCTACTCATGAATGCAAATATCCAGAATCTATTCATTTTCCAATGGATTGTACTTCCGGATCACCAGCCCAATTTTCGAGAAAATGAATACTAGTAGTTGCCATGTCGACAGTATTATAACGCTTTTACCATAGGTTCCCATAATATCTCAAATTGTAGGTTGGTGACATAGGCTGAAAAAAATACATTTGTTGTATACATTGTGAATGTTTTGTTTTGTTCTGTTTTCCTCAATTATTTAAAAAATCTGGGTTTAAAAAAATGTCATAAAATGCCATTTTTCTTTAACATTGTGCACTGTGGAATTGTTCTGATTTTTTTTTTTTAAATATTAACACAAGTTTTTCAAATTACGTCACTGTAACACACAAAATAATGCTATTTCATTGTACCGTGGGTACAATTGTCAGACGATTTATTACCAACTTTTTCAAAATTTATGAGTTGGCTTCTACTTTAAGTCAATAATAAACAAATTAAAACCCGAGCAAGTAATTGTAATTACTGTAATTAATTTTTAAAAAAAATATTTATTTATTTACAATGTTGTGCGCGGTTCATGTCCATTAAATTAATTTGTTTCTATTTTGTATCGATCAAATAATCCGAAACTTTGCAGATTTGTAGGTATGTACATGACTCGTCTTCATCCTTGTTTTGAAAATATTAGTGATTACACTCGCAGAATGTAGTTCGATACTTGTGACGTTCGAAGTCTTAGTATCCGACCAGTGAAATCGTCGTTCAGTTTCCGTGCAGTTAGAAATACTCGACTCAGATTCACTCACTTGTAGTGTATATCGTATGTTCTTGTAATAACACAGTAGCGATCGAGAACGACAATAAAAAATAGTTACGGAAATGAGTTTTTGATTTGATCTCGTAATGCGTGAAAAAAAAATCATATATTGTTAATGATGGGGTATTTTTTGTTGTCCTGAATTATTTTTAAAGTCTTTGTTTTAAAAAGTTCCAAAAATGCAACTTTTCTTTAATATTGGAATTGTTCTGAAAATAACAATTTTTAAAAAATATTAGGACAAAAATACATAACTTTAACACACAAAATAATGTTAATTCGTGGGACAATATCTCCATGATTGTACATAATAAACAAATGAATATTGTCATGCGATTTATGACCAACTTTCTCGAAAATTAGAAGTAGGTTTCTACCTTAGAGGAAACTGCTATTATGTTACTTATATATCAACTCTATGATGTAAAGAGCCCTGGGCCGAATCCGGGAGCACCGGATGCCCGGCCAATTCGAACTGAATGAATTCATCACGATACAACGTACCCCATTTCCATTGGCTTTTAAAAAATACAATTCGTTAACCTTCACCAACTTGAAAAATGGAACCGTCTGCTGCCATATACATCAACAAATACGTTTACAGATTAAATAGAAACAAGCCGCGGCTATTTTGCTATCCAATTTTATTTTTGTGATATAAATTATAATAATAAGAACGCACATTTAGCGGACAAATGTTCACAGTGCCCGTCCACCGAAAATAGTCACGGTGACAACCAATTTATAGTATATTCGCTTATTTTTGCGTACTACCCGACTATTTCGAGTTTATTGTCAAGTTGTAACTTTGTAAGCATTGAGGTTTATTTTACCTCCATGGTGTAAGTTAGTATATGGCATGGCGTTGAAATGTATTTTTAACGTCGCTGCATAAGGCTAAACACACCTGGGTTTGATTTGTGCCCAGTACAAGGTTACTACTTTTTCAGTAACCGTATTCACAGTTGACGCAAATGGAACTTGAAACCACATGAAACCTGACTTGCACTGACGTGTGACGTCACCGGGTAGTAGCGTTTCGCCCTTGAGCCATAAGTACTGTCACGCAGTTGGCAAGGAACACAAACAAACACTGTAACACGGTGTCTCTCTGACTTCAGAAGGTCTCTGACTGCCAAGGTCACAGGCACCCAACGATGATATGATTTCGGCTTTGCGTGATTTAATCACGATGGAAGACGATGTGGGTGACACGGTGTCGACGAGTTCAAAGTTGAACGCTGACCACTGTATCAGTATTAGCCTAGGATTCATTTTTTAACTGAAAAGAGCAAAATACGGCGTTTGTGAATATTGATCAAACTTAATTACAAGGGGGGGGCAAGGGTTATTTTCGTTCAACGTAATAGCAATATTTTTTTGTTCGTACAACGTAAATTGAAAAAATAAATTCCGTAATTCTGTAACCACAGGCGTACAACGTAATCAATCAAATATTTTTTCGTACACTGCACCGTAAAAATGTGTCATTTTTCTCGGTACGTACAAGAATTTACATTCAAATAAAAAAAGTCGTAAAGAATAATCCAGGGAAATTACATTTTCGAAACTATAAAACGACTAGATGACACAATTCACTGCAAAATTCACTTTTCACTGCAAACTGTAAAAACGTATTTTTTCCTTGTAAATTGTAAAAAGCCCTTTTTATTTCCCGTAAAACTGTACCAGCTACCCCCTTGCCTCCCCTCTTACAAGGCACACGGTCAAAAAGTAACATTTCCATATCTGACTAGACCCGATGATGCTTGCTTTGCCATGTCTTGTCGGTGTGTCGAGCCTCTTTCACGGACCTTTCTCGTTTGAATTTGTAAGATTTATTTGCAATTAATTACAGAGGGAACACGAACAATTAGACCCGATTGTCGCTTTAAATTACTAGTACAGAAGATTGCAACAAATGTCAATTAGTCCACAGTAGAGTGACTGTGATTAGTCTAAATCGAAGTTTAGAAAATATTGAGCGCTACAACGCATTAACAGATTGGATTTTATTTTTTATTTTTCGTATGTAAATATTTTTTTATGGTTGTTTAAATTATATCATGTCACTGTCTTTATATATGTTATACTAGAGTATTTTCAATGAATAAACGTAACCAATCATAGAAGCGATAAATTTGCAGGTTTCTCGGGCAGGGAGTGTCGCGTGATATGTCTTGTCCGCCTACGTCATCAAAGGTCGCAGCGAGTCGTGCCATGGCGACTGAAATACTCCGAATGGTTCGTTTATCCCACAATGCATTTGTAGTACTAGTATCTATTCGATTTACTGGACACCCTGATTGCATAGTCAAGTGGTGCAAACTTGAATGCAAACAGTGACCGTGGTGACCGTATATGAAACTGACCATCGATAAAGTTTTTACTTACGTCAATGAGTACACCGTCGATGGGGTGGGGCACCTGACTTCCGGTTTGATAGGGGTGTGTCCCCACTATGATTCAATGCACCCAGTATAGACTAAATAACTACATGTATTACAAAATATATATCACATATGTGGGATAAATATGAAATTTATTGAAGAAAACAGTTCGTTTTCAAGGTGGCATAGACTTTTAATTAGAATACCATTGAAAAAAAAACCTACACCAACAAGCGTTGCTAGGTTACCCGTTAAATCTACTTCTATACGAGAGATGGGTTCATTGCCAATAGTGCTAGCAAATTTATTGACAGCATACTATTTTACTATAAGTAATTTTACTTAGACTTTAGTTATTTATGTATTTTCTTTTGTCTCGTGTGTGTACTTGTGTTTTATTATATTTAATGTCTTTTGGCCACAGATAATGTAACAAAATATATTATTTAGTGTCAAATAAAATATACTATACTATACTATGTCGCACATGTGCGCCGCAAACTTTGTACCAATATTCACAGTTCCTCTATAGACACCGACCCTGAAGGGCGCCACGTCCCCACCCCTCAGAAAACTAGTACATCGCACAGGCATTACACGCTACGCCAGAACGGTGTATTTACGGTGCGAATCGTTTTTTCATCTGATTGATAATAAACGATACCGTGATTGGATGACAACGACAACACACTTAATTAGCACCAGCCATGCGTGATACACACCGTGGAGTCTTTTTTTTAACTCTATGTACACACAGTGTAACTGGCAATACCCCTACCTCACACCCAACTTATTCAGTCCCGTGGGCTCGACGCCGGGGGTATTACGTTATCGTGATCATATACGTTATCGTCAATCATATGCACCAGCAGACAATGACAGCGCGCTCTGGTTACACAAATTAGAAGGCAGTGCAAAAGTCGTTAACAATTACTAAAGCAATACACCGGGCTCGGTACGTAAATGTTGCAAAACACTGTAGATATCTAGTCTAGGGGTGGATTAGTTAACACCGACAATCTTATTTTACAATGGTTGCCGTGCTATAAACATAGTAGGCATTGCTTGTCTATGACGTCATCGTCTGTAATTTTAACAATAGATATACATGTTATATTTCATACTCGTAATTTGAATATCAATCTCAAAAATCGAAGTTGGTAAATGATGAGCAAATTATCTGTGAGTAAAATTCGGTGATTGCTCACCGGACCGGATGGAAAATCATTGTCGTAAATGGTAGGCATAATTTCCATATATGAAGGTAGATTGAAAATTCGGGTAATATAGTTAGTAAGTCGTTGAGTTCTGTGTGTGGAATTACATGTACCGGTATGTGAAAGAGAAACAAAGAGACTTTGTTTTGACAGTCGATAATGAAACACTATTTAAGAAACACAAGTCATGTTAGTCTATGCCAACATGTAACAGACACGCTAAATTCTCTCTAACTGATGACCAACAATTGATGACCCCAGAAATTTGTCTCAGTTTAACGTATTGAATTTACGAATATTCACATCTAATGTCTTTTCTATCAATGTTAAAAATACCAAAATATCGGAAGCACCTCTTCTTTCTCTCTTTTGTCGTAAGACTGAGTTATAACATTTAAGGGTTTTCTGTAATCAAAATCTATTCTTTCAAGTTGTGTTGTGTTGTGGAGGAAAACAGTAACATGCACCTTTGGTATCAAATCGGTCTATAGTATCGTAGATATGGTAGACGGTCGTATCGCTCTGGTATCATCTTTCACAATTTGTGCACACCGCGGAAAGGAGAACTTGCTGCCATAAACGTAGGTATTTCAAAATCTAGCCGTTAATGGCGCTGTCCAGAAACAGGATTACAAATGTACTGTGATGATAGTCTTCATGCATGATGACGCTATAAAATCACCATCTCTTTAACAACGACTATGGTTTGCAACGGCCAACTGAACTCAGTTGCCATATCATTGGCATGCACACTGGCTTTAATGCCGGTGCTCTTCGGTATGGGAGGATGGTTTCTGTGGATCGGCTGGCCAATTGAAGGAATCGGCTGGACGAGATTTCAAGGCTATTTCTGGTTGGGCATCCTTTTTTTAGGTAACGCCAAAATCGCTCTTATCCCGGTGACCTTTTGTTGATGTTAGTTTGACTGCAGTCAATCTCTTCTTTGTCGTTCATAATATCAGTGGTGATGCCGATAGTGGAGCCACATCGAAGCTGACGATATAAATCAAAAGTAGGTCAGTCAAAATATAAGATCAATCGTGACCATGGATAATGTGTACTACATCATCAGTATCTGCCGTTCAAGACCACTGCATACTACGTCAATCACTCGCCATTTTCTCTTCTACTGTATATACTGTATAGAGTTCTGCTACAACGCTTGCTTTTACTTTTGCTTATTTCTCTGACAGCCAAATGCGCTAAAATCAACTCGTGAATGTCGAATTTTAAAGCG
Source organism: Saccoglossus kowalevskii (assembly GCF_978046115.1). Taxonomy (NCBI): domain Eukaryota; kingdom Metazoa; phylum Hemichordata; class Enteropneusta; family Harrimaniidae; genus Saccoglossus; species Saccoglossus kowalevskii. The sequence goes on from NC_140658.1 coordinate 14,140,570, forward strand.
GTGGAGTCGTCAGCTGCGCATGCGCCAGTGTCGTTGTTTATAAATGAGCCTTTGCGTTTTTAGCGTGTGTTTTTATCGTCGCTTGGAACAGTGGTCGTCTCACCGCGCATGTGTTGATAAACATTGATTTTCCCACAATCCACTGTACTCTCCTACGCTATAATGGAAATCATGAGTTTGACCTGTGCGCAACGTGCACCAATTAACGCCAAGTGACTTCGAATGATCAAATAAATTACATTTTAGCTGGAATTAATTTTTACTGAAAAAAGATTTTTTGGGTATTTGTATGGAACTTATTTTTATTTATGTTTGACGAGATGAATGTAAAATATAGGAATAAAGGTATATTCGCTGGATTTTATATTCTCCGAATAATTCCTTCAGCAAAAATAGCTAAAATGAATTCAAAGCGAAATTAAAGTATTTTACAGCAGTCAAGCTTGACAAACCAGTCCCCGCAAAACAACTTGAATTTAACATAGCTATTTATAATTTTCAAATTAGATTTTTAACAAAGTCATTAAAAATTGCCGGCAAAACAACTTCAAAAGCGGGGGGGGGGGTTCGTCACCTGCGCACGCGCGGGAATTGAGTCACAAGCGACTACACACAACACACGCTAAAACACAAAAGCTCAAAGGTAGACGCTTATTTGTAAAAAACACACACAAAAAAACGCTATGCTACGACAGGCTGCGACATACGAATATGACGAAACCCGAACCCCTAGCTTTAATATGTCGACAAGCCAGGTTTTCATATTTGATTGTAGAAATACTGATTAATCACTGTGCATTATATCACAGGTGCTGGTTTTTTCTGCGTCGTTGTGTTCGCTTACTATCTTTATAAATACAGGCATAACTTATCAATGGCCTCGTTCAGGGATCAGGCATTTGAAGAACAGCAACGAAGAAAGGCAGCAGCACAGCGAGGAGAAGGTGAGTTGTCGTGACCTTAGTTGTATTTTGTAAGCAGTTCAAAATTGTTAATTATTCATTTGCATACTTTTCATTTGCATAAGCTTTGTTCGTTTGTTTCATTTCTCCACTGCGCATGATTATTGTAGCCCATTTGCTTCGTTCTGTTTACATGCACTGTTTACATCCTTACCAATATCCAATGTTACAATATGATACTTCTAAAAAGCACCGCCCTCTAGCGACAACGTGCTTCCGTGACGTCAAAATGAAGCGGCAATTGTTTTGGCTGTGTAGTCGTTATAGTAATTCTCTCAAATTAGTTTGGGAGATGACGTCAAGATCAAAACAATATCGACGTTACGTCACACATGCACCCCACAAAAACGCGTTGTCGCTAGAGGGCGCAGCTAATTGTACTGCGTTTTTTTGTTGGATACTCGTGTTAACCCGCCAGGTTACATATCCTAATATCAGCCAAGTTCCCCGAGGTTCGGGGAAAAAACGAGTGGTGACCAAATTGTATAAAAATTGACTGGCAATACAATTGATAAATATTGTGTTTATTTTCTTTACAGATGTACCTCCCCCCAAAGCCTTGTTGAAGGACCTCGTATAGACATTATGATAGGCATGAATATCCAAAATACAATAGGCGGTCTATTAGTCGAACAGTCTCTGTAATTTACATTCTATAGTATAGTATAGAAGAATGTTATGATGCTCTTTGAAACATGCACAACGCGAGAGCTGGGATGAGAACTGGAACATAGAACATACATTAGATCTTGAGAGAAAATTTTGACGCCGGACACTACTGAAATGTGTTGTTATTGTTATTCACCGACGAATCTACCAAAGGAATACTATCCATTTGTTTTGTCGAAATCAACTTAGTATTCATGGTAACGGGCCCGGATTTGAATCATGTCACTGCCTCCTATTCAACATGAATGCCATTAAAATATCAAGATTATCATCAGGGAACAAACATAGGTCTCGATCAGAAGACAATCCCTCAATACGGAGATAACCAAAGAATGCGCAATTTACTAAGTCCATGCACAACCAAACAGCAAAATCTACGTTGGTCGAAACAAATTCACTTTAAAAAAAATGTTCTTGCTTTGTTTTTCATACAGGAAAAGTGTGGTAAATGTCTCCTAATTGGGAGATCTTCTCCATTTTTACTTAATGTATTCACACTTATAAAAAGTTATTTTTTTCAAATTTGTCAAAAATAAAGCACTGTAATGACAATAACCAGGGAAACAACTTCTTATGTGAAGATAATCTGCATTCCGAAGAAAACCGCACTGTTCATATCGTTTCATTTCGTCCTTTAAATTTTAGTTACTATAGTTCCCAATACCCATTGTTCAAGTCCGCATGTGGTATCAGGTTCCTTAGCTACTAAATGTGTTGATGAAAAAAGCTAACTTAGTTACCCGTACAGGCTTAGCAGAGAGGGTCGTCACCTGTACACGTGCGGGAATACTGTGGAATACTTTATTTTCGCTGGAATTAATTTTCGCTGAAATAACTTTTTGGGCGTTTTGTATGGAATTTATTTTCACTGATTTTTGATGAGTTTAATGTGAAATATAGGAAAAAAAAGTTTATTCGCTGGATTTTATTTTCACAGAATCATCCCTTCAGCGGAAATAGCGAAAATAAATTTCAAGCGAAAATAAAGTATTCTACAGTATATCATTTTCCGTTCACTGCGAGATCCCGCGTTATGCGTGAAATTTAACGTAAAAACAGGACAAACGAAGGTCATAGCGTCGTAGTGGAGACACACATCGCGCGGGATTCGACTAACGTGAAAGTATTTTGGGGTATATTTCCATGCTTAAAGCACAGTCAGCTGGCGCACACGTGATAATAAAATAAATACGATATTTACTATATGGGGCCGCCATCTTGAATGACGTATAAAACTGAATAAGAGACAAGTTGTGAAACGCGTTTTTCAGATTCCTACAAATCAGGACAAAAATACCAATCTTTCACAAAAATACGGTCCGTTGGGGTTATATTAAGCCAACCGATAACAAAACTCGGCCTAATTCGTCGTTTTTGTGCGGAAAAATCCCTTGCATACGAACACCTAATTATTATCACGTGTGCGCCAGCTGACTGTGGCTTAAAGCGCGGTGGTCGTCGCGCAGCGCGTGTTCGAATTTCATGTAAATAAACAATGTATTTCACACGCGTTGTATACGTCGCTATGAGTCCCATATCGAACAGGACGCGACACGCCGCCCTTTAATAATGTGCTGTGCACATTTCACGATGATAAATTTCGATTAAGTGATGGTATTCAAACAAAATACATGTATTCCTTGTCAAAAATCGGCATTTCGATGTGAGCTACGAAATAATGAAATTCGAGTTCAAAATCAAATCGTTCGGTTTTTGCGGCTGACGTTCGGTGCGCGTCTTTCACGCAACTCGCGTGATCTCGCAGTTGAACGGAAAATTACCTATTGAGTTTTAGGACAATGATAACAACGTACGCTAAAAACTTACGGGTATACGCTTGTTTGTAGAGATGCTATGGCCTGATCTGGACCGGGCTACCCTCGGGCGAATAGGACGCCCGATCACTACTAATCCCACTCACAATCCTTGTCCTCACATAAAATGAAATAATTACAACATGTCATCCATCGCAAAAATAGTTGTTTAAAAAAATTATCACGTGCCTTACGTCGATCGATATGGTCACCGTACTGCCATCGTGCATTATTAGCGGTATTCTCTAATACACTTCTCCTATAATGCGCGCCCTCAAGCGACGAACCACTTCTATGATGTAAACAGTGACAACATGGTTGTTCAAACCGTCGACTATGATCGTTTTCACCTGTAGTCACCCATCTGTGAAGATTATATTTCAAATATATTATATTCTAGATGACGACCGACTATACAACCGCAAACTGTTGTCGATTTTAACTTGATCGGCACTGCCTATGGGATACATCATTTTTACGTCATGAAGCGTCATGTCCCTAGAGGGCGCGAAAGGTGTCTTATATAGTGTCACAAAATACGAATTCCACCGATCACAAGGGCCAATTTCATGATTTTGATGACTGTCCAACCACCGTGTTTGTGAACAAGTTAACGCCTCCAAGCATAACGAATGATCCGACCCTGAGCAAACAACCATGCTTGGTGCGAGAGCAATTCAAAGATAAGATACTTCAATCGCGTAAGTAGGGGAATCACCTCCTTCACCTCACTTCACCTTACACCGCACTCCATATTGCCTAAGACAATGCCAAACACGCAGTTTTAAAGCGGGAGGGTCGTCACCTGCGCACGCGCGGCAATTGGGCCCCAAGCGACGATAACACTTGTTTGTAAACAATGACACGCTATGACCATCTGACGCATGCGCAGGTGACGACTCCCTCGCTTTAACTATGTTTTGGTTAATAGTCAATTTGGTTGATACAATATTACAGGAATCAGTAACCACTCTTTAAACACCCCTAGCCATTACGGTTTTTATATTATTCCAATCCGATCAATCAGTGGCCTATATGTACGGGTCCAACTACAACGTGACACCCCGCGGATGTACTTTAAACGCCACTGGATGTATACTTCATCAGATGTTTCTCATATTTGTAGCATTCAAAACTGTACTATATAATCACAATATAATTCATGCACAATTGTATGTGATTTGGTTTACAATGTAATATAAGTATGTTCCGTATTTAGTCTGAGAATAGGTGTGAGAAGACGTTGACGGGCGATGTCATCGTCGTATTCATATTGATGTGTCCAGTGGGCGGTGTTAGTGTTCGCGGGGTACTGATCGTGGCCAAACAAACCATACTTGCCAGACCTGGCCTAGATTTCAAGTTAGCAATTCATTGTGTGTTTTACGGGGTGGGTGGGGCCGGGGTGGGTTGGCTTAACAAAGACAAGCGTTGCACCATGATGTCGGACTCTACTTAACTGATAGCTATATCTGGTGAGACGATACAGTATTAGCTTAGTTTAGTGTGCGACGCATGCGCAATACCGATATGATTTCACTTATTGCAGTCCGAATTAGGTACGTGCGATGCGTTTTATTGAAAAAGCCCCCCTCCCAATAAAAACGCGACAATACGTCCCAGTGTGAAGGCCAATGAATCTGTACTGTGAAGCTACCCCCTAACATTAATAACAATTCTCCCCCAAGTTTAAATGCTTTTTGGAAAACTCACTGTTTTTATGACAATACTTTATTATCCATTTAAACGATTCCACGAGGGAAGTTAGGCTTAGATATCAAGTGATGCTTTATGTATGAAATCATGGCATATAATATTCACTGTAATCAATTTGAAAAAAACGGCAAGTCTGCGAGTATTGAGACAAGTTGTCTTCATGCCGCGCCGCGATTCTTCATCTGAGTTTTAAACACATATGAGCCTATGCCACAATAATATGATCTATTGTTGAATATTAATATTCAAGCTGATCATGATTCAGCCCATTTTGTTGATGAGTTTGACCTATTAACCTTGGATGGGCAGTGTAAACAAATTACTGTGCTTAGTATTACTGTGATTCTTTATCACAGCTATTTAAACATGTCAGCTACACGGAATGTCATGGGTAGTTGGTGCGTAACAGACATCTTGCTGATGATCGTGTGTCTCTCTTTTGTCACTATTGAAGGTGAGCTTTTTTCCATTCCTCTCATAGGACGCGTCACACAAATTTGTTTGCTAGGAAAACACCCACATAGACTAGACATCACGGGTGCGAAACAACATATCTCGACTGGGTCATTGGTGGGTTAGGGTGGAATTTAATTGCTGACCTCAAACGAGTTCTAGTTCACGAATTCAACCGATCTAGTTGGAATATATCGCGTTTCCGTAACACCTCCTTTTTATCATATATAGGTAAACTGTACTACAAGTTTCAATAGATTATTTTTGACCAAAATCTAAATTTTGAAACAGACACGTACACACATCCAGTAGACTATAAACGGGATCGATCTTCTCACTTAACCCTATTTGGTTTCTCATCTACCGACACGCTCCTCGGGCAATAAAATAATCGCTCCATATCATTGACTTTTTTGCAACGATCTCAATCACGGAGAAATTCGTGAAATATGTTATTTAGTGTTTGGATCACTAATGATATGATATGATATGAATTTTATTCAGTACAATGGCCTCAGGCCTATGGTACAATAAATCCAAAATAGAGTTGAAAATCACTAATCAAACCACAGCTACGTTTCCGCTTTACGAACATAAAAGACGTTCGCAAATTTAATGACATGCATAATACATTGTATGTATTGCAATCACATAAAATATGGCCGACATGCGGACATTTTTTTTACACAGAATTTGTTTGCACTTACTAAACTCAATTACATGTATTTTAAATTTACGATATATCAAATAGTTTTTGCATCACTCCACCAAAAATGGACATAACTTTGACATTTCGTGTATTTAGTTTTTAGTATATTCATGTTTACTATAGTTCATGGTCATTGCTGTAATAAACAAACATTGTACGCGCGTGTTGAATAATAGTACAGTGACTTCTCTGGATCTGCAAGTCGTCTATCCTTCATAACACGACCTTTTCATGATAATTGTCTGTCAATTGTTTAATGTATGTAGTATACGATCATGTACGCAAATATACCTCTCACAGCGTAAGGCCTGGTTATCGCTATTGAAGGGGCCACCCACAGAACTTACACTGGGCATGGGGTTAGTTCACTGCTAGAATGGGGTAGACTAGAAATAATACTGGAAATGAAATACACATACACCAAAATATCAAGTTAAAGCTCCTGGCTTTAATACCTCTCAAAATACGCCATTGCTAATAAGCACCTATTTGACACGTAATAGATACACTCGCCATCACGGCATGTCCTGCAATCAAAGACAGCGTGGGCAATCTCGTCCCAACCGTTCTCCTCGGGGATGGGTGTTACTGGTTCCAAACGGATAACAAATACCGACTCCTACGGAGCGATGCTATTGATTGGTGTACATCACGTGCCGGGCACTTGGCAATATTTGAGACCAAAAAAGAAGAAAACGCTGTCATTATGTATACCAGATCGAACGAAAATATCAAGAACCTTACTTTCTGGACAAATGGTATATGTCCAAACCGAGAATGCGAAGATACTTGGGTCCCAGGTAAGTTTAACTTGTTTCTTCGCCATAAGAGGGCGCTCTGGAGAAAAGAATTATAATTAGACGAGAGAGGGCGCAAGGTCAACCCTCCAGTCACGATATGACAATTCGCCTTTAACGTTTTGAGTTACTTGTATCTGGCAATGAAGAATCATTTTCTAATCGATTGACCTTTGTCTCAAAAATCATGACAATTCGTTGATAACATTTTCGAATTTCGTGTAAATAAACAAATGGGACCCACACCGAAAACAGGGCAATGCGACGATTGTATACACTGTTGTGGATAGTTAATTTCAATTCTGTAGGTACGGGCACCAATGATAAGGAATCAATACAACTTAGAGAAACAGGCATGGGGAAATCTATCTCAAAGCCACACAGCATGGGCAGAGTTGACATGGCCACCAAACACATTGATGAATCCGATATCCGAGAATTGAGAACAAAATTGAACTATATTTGTGAATTTGGTAAGTCTGGAATTATTCTGTATAATTCACGTTTCGGTGATATGCAGCGAAGTGCCCGTTCTCTGCAATTTTCAATTAGAGCCATTCTCAGCACATACTACACACATTCAAATGAAATTCCATCGCGCTCGATTGGAGCACTGCTTCACGTGTTTAATGTCAAATCAAGGGGGTAGATGAATATTTTCTGAATGGTTTTAATGCAAACCTTCTATTACGTACGATACTAGTAGTAATCGCCCTCAGCTTCAAACATTCGGGGACGATACTTCTAGGTAGAAATATAAATGAAAATAATTGTATAATATTTAGTTTTACACGATAATCAGGGCGTGAAAAGTAAAACTGCTATATGTTTGGTCAGCGAACAAATTATTCTCACACTTTAACGAAGGCTATGGAAAAGAAACACTTTCTACTCTTATATATAGGGGTAACGACGACAGTACCGGTAGTTGTTTTCATTCCTGTAATGTTAACACTATTTTTTTTTATTGATAAAGTATAACTCTTCCAAATCCCTATGAATAACAGAAATGTTGGGTGTTACCATAGCAACAGAGACCAGCATGGATGATATCTTCACACCACAAACAACTGGTATTTCTGAAGGCGGTGAGTGCCCGGAGACACGCGACGATTATGGAGATCCATTACCCACAATTCATTTAGGCAATAAGTGTTATTCCTTTCATCTTACTTACGACATTCACAAATCCTGGGACGAGGCTGTTGATTGGTGCTCCAACCGTAGTGGTAACCTTGTCAAGTTCGAAACTGAAGTAGAGTACCAGATTGTTGTGGCGTACTTGAATGTAACTGCACTTGGCTATGGTCGTGAGATATGGACAAGTGGCATCTGTTATTTTGCTGTTGGTTCGATGGAGTGTGAAAATGCTGAAAATTGGTACTGGATATCAGGTATGTCCAGTACAGTATGTATACATCATGATATTCAGTTTACATTTCCTTAAAGCGGGAGGTTCGTCACCTGCGCCCGCGCCGGAATCGAGTTCCAAGTGATGATAACAACACGCGCAAAGGCTCACGGGTAGACGCTTATTTGTTAACAATGACACGCTATGGTCATCTGACACATGCGCAGGCGACGACTCCCCCGCTTTAAGATGAAACACTAGATATAGTATATATAATAACATGATTCAGTATTTCCTGGTCGAAATGACGTGACTGCTTGTAATTGTATATTTACTAACACGTGTTTTGAGAGGGGTTATGCAACGCAAACCTGTTTTGAAATGATTGGACACATTACAAAGGCTAGCCTGACAAGTTGGCGTAGGTGGCGCCCTGGACTGCTGCGATCCCGTTGGTGGGGATCGCAGCAGTCCAGGGCGCCACCTACGCCAACTTGTTGGTGGGGATCGCAGAGAAGGGTTATGCGCACGCCACATTGGGTCGTATCTGGGAGCTCTCAAATAGGACCTCACGAATACGACCTACTTTACATATTACCCATATTGCATTATACAAAATGGCTGGTAGGTTAGTTGTTAGTTTTTTTCGGTTTCTTCGCAGTGTGTACTCGATCTTTTGCGTTTACCAGTAATCGTACGTTTTCCTGACGCAGTATTTGAACCAATATCGCCTCGCGAGATAGCGATTCAGTTTGCATGTTTATTCATGTTTATGAACGTAGGATTTATTGACATTTATTGGAATATTTATTGGCATCGGACCACAGGGAGCCCAGGAACTATAATCAACTGTAGTACGCAGTGTCTATGAGCGGGGGGGGGGGGGGGGGGGGTTATCGGCTGGTATCTAGTGTAAGAAATAAGGGATGAAGGCTCCAGCCAGCTCATATTTTTTAAACTCGAAAAAACAGTCAAACGGAATGAAAAAATAAAATCTAAAAAAAAAAATACCAGCTTGAAGAATATTGGTTGCTGTTTAAAATTTCAAATTTGATCATAGTTCCTGTGCACTCAACAAACACTCAATTCTGTCTCAAACCTCAAAATAAGCATAGCTCTAAACCTATTTGATAAATTGATAGCACCCATCATTAGCTATGGGTGTGAAGTATGGGGAGAGGAAGTCACTAAAAATAGCGATATTATTGAAACTGTTAACTATTCTTTCTTCTGATTACTACTGAGGGTTAAAAAGAATGCTACTAAGCTTGCAATCTTAGGGGAATTGGGAAGATACCCTCTTGCCATAAAAATTATCACACAAATAATTAAATTCTGGCTCAGATCAAAACTTCCATAGACGCCCAAGTTAATAAAAAGCACCTTTGATGAGGTCAATACAGTAAAAACTAGGTGGACAAGAAATGTCGACAAAATAATCAGTGACAACAATCTTGATAAGGCAATAAAACAACAAATAAAAAAAAAGAAACCTCACCAAACCAAGACTATCTCTGCTTTACTGAAAGAAAATTATAAAATAAAATGGAAAGAAGCTCTATTTGATGACAACAGAGCAAATGGTGGAACAAACAAATTGGCAAATTATAGAACATTCAAAACACAGTTTAAAATGGAAAAATGTTTAATAACAATGAGTAATATTAAACTGAGACACTCTCTATGCCAGTTCAGAATCTCTGATCACAAACTTCATATTGAAACTGGCAGGCATTGCAGAACTCCAAGGAATGAAAGGGTCTGTAAACACTGTGCTAAAAAGCAGATTGAAGATGAGATACATTTCCTTATGGACTGCAGTCTGTACAATACACACAGAATTGAATTATTCAAGTACTGTAAGGAAATTATACAAAATTTTAGGAAGTTAAATGAACTAGAAAAATTCAATGCAATCATGAAATATTGTTCAGGAATAAGAACTGCACAATACCGGTACATACAAAAATGTATGCAAATGAGATGTGAGCAGCTCCACCAAAATTAAAAATATTCTTTCCACCATAATTATGACTCTAATGTGATTTTGTTACCTCTTAATAATATTAGCTAGTGTATTGTATTGTACCGTATAAGTTTATTATGATCTTTTGCGTGTTTGTAATATTATTTAGCTTTATTTAGCATTCTGTGTAGTTGATTAACATTACTGTATCTTAGTGTAGTTTATTTTATTTTATCTTATCTATTTTTATTGTTATATGACCATAGAACAACTCACTGTAGTTCGTTTTAGTGTTGAATAAATAAATTATTTGACAAATTAATTTATTTTTTAATTCAGCTAATCCTTGTTTGAGGTAGTGATGTCTGGGGGCATTGAAGCATGTACTGTTCCAATGTACTATTTAACATCTAGTATGTTAGCTTGTAGCATTTAACTGGTACAATTGTATAAAACCAGTTTAATTCCTCTCCAGGAATTTGACATGTTTCAATAAATGTAAGGTTATCCTGATATTACTTGTTCTAGACCTGAGTGTTTTTGGGTAAATTTTTTTTCTAAGATTGGGGAACACAGCATTAAAGAACTGGGTAATATTCTTTCCACATTAGACGTAAACAAATTTCACTGGCTAACTCAGGTGACTGTGTATTATTGTTGTCGTTAAAACAATACTTCATACCTTTGTAATTTTTAAACATTATTATCTTGGTATAGTAGTGGTTTATACCCCGGTATAAGGAGCAGTATAAATTTGATATCTTAGAACATAACATGTTTCTGTTTTAGCATGTTTGGTCTTATATTGCTTCAGTGATCAAAACATTCAATCCCATTCCTATACACAAGACAGAACCTATATTTCAAAACTGTGATTGGAATAAACATCTTTCATGATGTTGAATAGTTCCTTAAAATAAAAGGAAGACAGTGATTGGTGTGCTTACTACAGGCTAATTACTGCAATGTATTTTACAACAACTTTCTTTTGGTAACCATCAGGTGCTACAATTTTTTTCTCAATAATGATCAATGTATGTTTCTAATTTGTGTTTATTGAAAATCAAATTATTTTACTAATAGATGTCATCTCTATTACTTATAATAAATAAAATGTGGCTAATGATTTTTATCAAATTTACCGCTGCATGTACATAAATCAGATTAAATTATTACCAGTAACTGATTTGGATGGCTGATAGACAGTATGAACCTAATAAAATGGTCCATGATTTAACAGTAGAATGTATAGTTACCTTTCTCAAACAAGTGAATTTTTAATCTAATGAATATTTCTATTTAGTATCCACTGGAATTCAAACCAGTGAATGTTTTTTAAATACACAGTGCCCTCTATGGGTTGCTTGGAGAAAGATACAAAATAATGTGAACTACCCCCGGTAATTGAAATTGAAGATTGCATAGCAATTGTTAGTTTTATAGAAGTTCAAGAAAGATTAATGTCTGATAATTGTAAATGTAGTTCCACCTTGTTCAAATTCTACCATTTAAAATCATGAAGTGAAGAATATCATTTTTCAGGCATGCCTTAATATATTGTGTGCACCATAGTTTTGGAATCAGCTGTCCTGAAAATTCATTTATTTAATATTTTAATCATTCATATTGTGAAAGGTGCAGCATTTGAATATTGCATATATAAATACAATACTGTATCTTATTGTTCACATTTGTCCAGCCATCCCTTTGTGCTAGGCAGCATTATTCAATTTTTGAGACTAATTGAATCCCACATCCCAAATGCCTGGGTTGAGATTTCTCATGGAAGGAATATTGTTTTGAAATAGAAAAGTGATTGTGTTTACAAATCATTAACATACCATTGTAGCTATATAAGGGGATTATTAGGTTTGGGCCAATTGATATTTAAGGTAGAGATGCAGTTTACCAGACAGGTATTTTAATTAGTTAATTAGGCAACCAAGATGACCTCCCTTGTCCACATAACTATATATTTTTAGAAAGCTTATTGTATGAATTTTAAAATTTTGTAAGTATTTTTTTTATGGACATTGTAGTTTGAAATATGCACAAAAATGTTTTTTTTTTTGGTCAAAAGTGATTTAAAACAAATTCGCTTCTAAACCATGTCTCTGTTTCCTGTCAAAATTGGTTTACGGGTACATCTGTTTACTATGAAGAAAGTTTCGTCTTGAAAACTGTCTACCTGGGCAGCAGCTCAAATTTCACTAATTCAAGTTTATGCATAAATTAACACCCAGGCTAGTTGTCTGTACGATTGTTGTAACACTGTTCAACCAAAAACAATGCCCCTACGGCGTTTTGAAGATAAACACATTGTCAATCATTTGTGAAAATTTCAAAACAAAAGGTCAAAGCGTAAAGTTTATAAGAGACAATTGCTAATTTGTATATTTTATAGTTAAGTAAAAATATATGCTGATTTACATTGCTATTGGATTTAACAGAGTTCCACTAGAAAATGCTCGGCACCATCTAAAAAAAAATTGTTATATATATATATATCTGTCAGATTTGTTAAATTCGTGTAAAAATATGGAAATTTAGATTTTAAGTGAATATTTTTGTCATTTTTGGTAAAAAATGTTATTTTCGACAACTAGTTCGAAACCATAAGTCCAAATGCTTTCATATTTCCAGCAATGATACGTTGGATGGTCAGATTTGTTAAACTGGTGTCAAAATAAGCAAATTTGGATTTTTAGTGAACATTTTTCTCATTTTTGGTAAAAAATGTTATTTTTGACAACTGGTTCAAAACCGTAAGCCCTATTTACAGAGAGCTTTCAACTAAATATAAAACATAATACAGCTTTAAAGTATACTTTGAATATGTAATAGCACAAGTGAGTTAAGTAACTGGTATTTTTGATGAAAAATGCGATGATTATTCTGCTTATATCAGGTCCCTTAAATTGCACACATAATAATTTGGACGGTCATTATAAATAGAACATTGATACAGTCATTAGAAACAACTTTTAGATCTTCTCAGCTTATTTCAGAAGCCACCACATATATGGCACAACAATTGATCTTGCATTCAGCAATGTCTTATGTAAAACTGGAGTACATTTGTAATTGACTCTTTTATACCTGATCATAAGATTATTACTGCACAGATTTATTGAACATTTGTTCTTGGGTGTAACAAAACAATTACATATATGTACAACGTATCAGGAAAGATAACATTTCAAAAACATGACCACAATTTTCAAACAAAAACATATTTTTTTTTTCTCGACCATTTCTCAGGTTTTTGCACATCCATGATTTCTTAAGTTTAGCCTCAATGATGTTTGTCCAATGAAATGCACTATCCTTATGAACACTATAAAAGTTCATAATTGCAACTGCAAGAAACTGCAACTGCAATGTTTTCTAAATGACTGACTATGAATATTACAACCACAATGCCACTTCACTGATTCTTGTTCCATGATAATGAAGACAGCAGACCTATTTCGACCGTCAGGTCGCTTGGTTTTCAGTAGATTAATGATTTATTTCACAGCACAAATCATCACTGTGTACATGGTATGCTATCAAATCACATATGCAATCTATAAACGACAACCATTACAAGTTCTGAATATTAGGGTAACATCCATGTGAAATATAGGAATCTGAGTCTTTGATTTGCACAGAAGATCTGAAGTTTGTGGACTCCTAGTGATACGTCACTCAAAATAGGGAATACTATATAATAGCTTGTGTTGCATGCTCGTTGAATTATGTTTCTTTATTATTTTACCTTTTGATCTTAAAAATTATATTATGTTGTTCCTGATAATAAAATCAACGAAGATCCCATAAATTTGCATGCACAAAGTTTCTTAAAAGTGGGAATAAATATAACCACAGTTTGGCAGTGCCATATTTACAATTAAATAATTGTATTTAATGTATTCATGGTCATTAAAGCGTTGCTGCGCATTCCCTGTAAACAAATGTGTATTTTACACGTATTGTGTATGTCATGAGTTCCATATTGATTAGGACAAGTAGTAGTTTGACCAATCATTTTCATAAACAGATTAAACAGCAAATACAGTGTTTATGTTAGCAACATATTTCTTAAGAACATTTCCCATCATTTCCAATGCTACTACCAGTACTGCAGAATTTACAGTTGATGGAAAATGTTACTGATATTAAAATATACAATCAATACAGTTTTTCTCTATTGGTGCATTAAAATTGTTGTTCTCTATTTCTTTTCTCTAATTTTTTTGGAGTATAAAGAAAACTGGTATTTTTTTTTTACAAAATTGACCATCACATTAAATGTTTGCAGTTTTCCCCATAGACCACCATGTAAACTGAAAAAGGGTGTATAGTAATGAAACATTTTATTTAGCCATTTCTGAATACAGTCTTGAAAATGTTCTGGTCACCCTTAATTTCTGTGCAAATGAATTTATTCACTGATTTCACCTCAAATTTGGTTGTTTTCCAGACTTTTACAAAATTGTTATATAGGCTTGTACATATGACTTACATATGAACATCCATTTGTGATACAGACTTATTTAACATGGACAAACAGTGGCAATTTTAGTGCTAAAAATACATCAAAATTCCCTGTTTTGGCCATTTCAGAAACAGATCTTGGTAATGCATAGACTGATTACATTCAAACTTGGTACAATGAAAACGAATGGGACCTTGATGCACGAGACATGCAGATATAATTAAAAATGGCTTACTGGTGGCCATTTTGTTTTACCAAATACAGTTCCAGGTCTCTATATTGGAAACACTGGAATGGTCAAGTTCAAACTTTATACAAACACCATACAACATGTGCTACTACTTGATTCAAGATTTAGTACTAAAAATGCATTAAACTTATTTAAATTGGCCTTTCTGAACTAATATTGAACCTTGATGCGCGTCCTTTCCTTTTGATTTAACAAATATAATTCTGGTTCCATATCTTGAAAGTACTTGGATAGTTAACCTGAAACTTTAAACATGCACACAACTCGGGATGCATATTTTTTATTCATATTTGTTTTTTATTTGTTTTTTTATTTTTAGAATAGTGTGTTTTCTTTTTTGTTTTTTTTTAAATTATAGTTTTTAAATTTCTTTTTGTAAGACCCTTTTTATTCTTCCCTGAGGATTTTATGCATCTAATAAATATTATTAAGATGACTGCAGAAGGCCCCTTCTTGGATGGATTTTGTTTTTTATGCAATGACTTAAACTTCATAACCAATGAGGACTGTATAACTTGTTAATAGTATTTTTGAGCAGGCAATACAGTAAAACTTGGGTTTTATCTATTTATAGCAGTTTAATTGTACCACAATAAGTCAAAGGTGACATTGTACACTCTTTGCCCAAAAACAATGTTTCTGGCCAAATTATTTTTTCAAAATTGATGCATTTCTTTACTACCATGGCCAACTACAAAAAAAAACATTTGACATGTAATCTTTGAGTGATGTGCATGGTGATCTGAAACATTATTTTGTTTTGTTGAGCTTAAACTATATATAAATCTTAAAAAACATGGCTAAGAAAACAGAAATTCTGTGGAACCACAGATAAATCATCCTTGCATATATCATGTGTGTTTGACATTCTGAGTGCATGCTTTTCTAGTTTGTATGTTACATTAGTATAGGAAAATGCAGAAAGTATTTGGTGTCCCTTGATGCCCTATTTTCACAGGTTCGTACAGAGTCCTGTCAGGAGCACTAGTGCATATAGAGATAGTCACACAGTGTTATAATGAAGACATTGCACACTAGACCTGATTAACCTATTTAACAAGTTTATAATTCCATAGTTTGTAATAAAATGTTGAGATGACGATGACATAAGTATCCACCACATTCCAGTATATTACTTACATGCACTGTAGGCAACTTTAATACAATTATGAGGGTATTAGTGACAACTGATTTTCATTGATGTCAGTTCAAATTTGAATAGCTAATTATTGCTACTGCAGAACTGACACTTGCCATATTAGTCATCTAGAAGGCAGCACATTTACAGTTTTCAATTTTTTGGGAAAATTATCTTTACCTACTTAAGATACTTGATGAAATTTGTGGTGCAAATTTTCACTGGCCCTTTAAATTAGTTGCTCATAATTGTGGATGTACAGTTATTTATATTTTGTGGACACAAATCTCAATTGTCAGTTTTGCGCCTAAAATGTCACACAAATCATATGGACATTCAGAACCAAGTTTATTTAGTATGGAATAACACTGCAACCATTTACAATTATTATAAAACAAATTGTGTTTTATTAGAGAACCTGTATAATATAACTGAGGATGCTGATAAAGAATGCCATATTTTTTCCTTTATATTCTTTAGAACAAGCTGTATGGAAACCAACATTACTGCACTGTATACTGGATATAATATAAATTAATGCTGGCTAACCTGGAATTATCAACATTGTATAGATGTGGGTGCAACGTCAGGACAGACATTTTGCCAGATTATTTCAGTTTATAATGAAAATATTTTTTTGATAATCATCTTATAAGCTATTTTCATTTGTTAACTTGAGTCTCGAGTCCAGGAAATAATTCCCTTTCCTCGATGGGTTAAATAAAGTGACACTGAAACATTACAATGAAAAGAAATTGTTTCAGATGATATTTAAATGTTTTTCATATTAAAAGTGCTGATAATACCATGAACTAACAAACATTCATTGTCAGCTGGCTACACATGAAGCTCCATGCAATACATAACCCCCAAAATAGCTTACTGCGGAAGCACCCAACACTGTTCTGTACACTGTTCTAATACATTTGGAGTTATTGCTATATACCGGTACTGATAGAAAATTGCGTATTTCTAAAGATGCAATACAGTACAATTTATTAACTCATAACAACCTACTGAAGGAGGTTAAAGGTTACAACAACAACAAAAATTACAGAAAAAAAATTAATCAAATTACAATGGCTAATAGTTTAAAGACAACCAAAATCAGACTAAAAACAGAATAAAAGTTAGTAACGGAAATATATAATAAAGTAAAATAAAACACCAAAAAAAAACTATAAACTGAATATAAAAACAAAAACCCAATGAATAGGTGTAAAAAAAAATAAAAGAAAAAGTCAATGACTAAGTACCAGGGGTAGGTGCTGCTGTCTAATAGCAAAGCTGTATTTCAGATATTGTGCCAGAGGAATTGCTAAGTTATTATTTGACATTATTTTTATGAATTTATTTTCAGGTGTGAGATTAGTAAAGTCAGGAATAATCTTTTCAGCTTCATTGTATAAAACGACCCTCTCTTTACTATATACTGGGCATATTATGAGGAAGTGATGTTCATCTTCAATATCATTTTTATTACACAATTTGCAGATTCTGTCGCTACTTTTGATTCTGTTTTGTCTTTCTTTTTCAATTTCTAAACTGTGATTGCTCAGTCTGAATTTAGTTAGGGTACTTTTCAGTTCTTTATTTTTTAGCTTAATTAAGTAGTTTTCCAAAATGAAGTTTGTTTTAATTTTTTTGTAAGTCCTCAGTTTGTTTTTTGTATTAGTGTTTTGTCTGTTATCATCATTAATTGAGTTAATCCAATCCTTTATAAATACATTTTTTATTTTATCGTATATCCGTGACATTTGTGACGATTTTAGCTCATTATTGTCAATATCTGATAGTGTTGTATTTGTAGATTTAAATACAGTTATTATTATTATGCGTCTTATATCTACTTCAAACAAAAGTAGCCGCTATTCATGATGAGAACTGGAAAACCAACTAACTTGGGTAGCTGGTAAACTGACCTAGCTGATGACAAACCACTATCAAAAAAACTTTCGACCCCCATGTAGCCACGTACGGCCGTCAGCTATATGAACTGTACTCCGTCTACAAATGTTCATCTGCCGACACGTTATTGGACTTTCCCACCCACGATGACAACCAATAAATCATGTTTGTGACGTCTGGTCTGATTACACCCAGCAGCACAAGCTCTAAATCAGGGTCATATATTGCAGATTTGTATTTGAACAAATAAGCGTGCATGGGCATCCTGTCTTCTAAGCTTTGTGAAAGCATAAGGTTTTGAAAGCATTGTGCATATTTACAACTTTCTCGCATTTCACACGTAATGCGCCATATACTGTAAAAGGATCAATTGTTCACCGGGTTTTAATTTGGCTTATTTCGCTGAATGAAAAATGCGCTAAATTAAAACCCAGTGAATATGTAAAATTTAGCATAGAATACATTATCTAAATGACAAAACCGTGAATTTAAAACCCACTTAATATACCTGAAATGGTAAATCAGCGAAATTTAAACCAAGTGAAAATTAGTCATTTTACAGTATGTGTATCGATGTCGCCATGCCAACGTTTCGTTTCGTCCTAGTTGTGATATTTATCTGTAAATGTCAGACCATTGGTCTGAGGTTCATCGCAGACTCTATTTGAAAGGCTGCGGTTGAGGTTTCATGTTGATCCGTCGAAAATGGCAGTTACTTATCACACAACAAAAACTTATTAGTTACGACAATATTTTCTTAACATTTTATGGAAACAATTCGTAGTGTGCATAAACCTTAAAGAAACATAATAGACAAAACAGTAAATTTTAATATTACTTGTTCGTGCTGTTTTGCAGCACTGCGAAGGAAAATGAAAGATTACAACAATTAGCACATATGGCTGGAAGTTACATTAATTTTGCTCCGTTGTGTAGACAGGTTTCAACATTTCATCAGATAATACAATTTATATCCAATCATCTAGAACAAACTTTTCTAGAGAACACACGCGCACAAAGATTTTGTGGTCTCGTATTGGGGGGGGGGGTCACAGTAATATAAACAAGGATACATTTTGCCGAGATATTCAAATCAGTCGCTATTATGATTTACAGAGGCGGCGGAACGAAATATCCCATGGAGGGGCGAGATCTGCTCATCACCCCTCGCTTACTAGGAGGACCCAGGGGCATACTCTTCCTTGAACTTTGAAATCTAGACCCTCTACAACCTAAGCTATTTCCTTCATTTTGAGGGGCAAATTGTGCTGACACAAAAGGTTTCAGCTTGATTTTCGAGTGGCGGCATATTTTACGTGCCCCTGAAGTGGTTCTCGTTTTTAGAATATTAGAAATAAGTATCGGTCTTATTTCTGATCAAGATAGGTATGAATATCGGTAGTATTTTCCCAATTTGGTGTATTTATGGTTCCGTATATGAGCGAATATCTCCACCTCAGATTCCGGCCTCATATCCCTAGGTAACTGTTTTATTCGAAATAAACAGTGAGGACAGAAATGGTACTTTGGTATAAACATGGGTATAGATTTTGCCACTATTCAGTTATAAAATTGGCCACACTTTTGAGCACTCAGGGGCACTTCCCTACCCAGCTATGTATCAACTGCCCCCCCCCCCCGCGTGCATGCCCGTGAATGTGGTTATGCAATAGAAAGTAATGTCTACACGTAGGTAGGGTTATTAAAATCGAGAAAACAAAATACGGGTATATTTTTTCCGACATATAAGATAAACGGAAAAGAGGTTACTAATCAATCTTCAAGTTTTACATTTTTGTAATTTCTTCTGTGAATCTCTCCGGCGAACCTACCAGCGAATCTCCGGTAAGGTATACTTAGTAGTACGTGACGTTCAGAATTCCCCCGCCCCTGAATAATCGCGAAGAACAGACTGGCGTGTTAAGGTAGCGAGAAGGTTTTGTGACGTTTTTAAATAAAACATTCTCTGTCTGTTGTCTCGTTCAGAACAGTAATTTAGGTTATATATATCAAAAGACTAAGTATAGAGGTGCAAGTTCGCACAAACTGGACAGACATTGTTTACATAATTATCACGTGACATCAAAAATGGCGAACCTTGTAAAAATGACTAAGTACGCGATTGCGAGAGCACACTGCGGAATTTCCTGGTGAAATTTAAGTTATGCATTGTTCGTAATCAAGTCCATTGAAATGCATCTCCGATAATCAAAAGACCTATTATTCCGATTTCTATGCAGGTTTGTTTTTTTGTCCCCAAATTATTTCATACTTGGCACCTTTAACAGACTATTATTCTGTGACAAAGCATTTTCTTTAAAAACCCAGACATATTTCGCACCATCATTATCTTTTGAACGATAACTGCGAGTTTGAATGTCCTAGTCCGAACGCACTTGATTTGGCTGCGGTCCCAATGAGTCGTTCTCGATCAAAACTTCAACTCGAGAAAAACGCGAAAAACAGTTTTGGTTAATAAAACACTGTAGATTTGCTGCATTATTATAAATATACACTAAAAATGGCCAAACATATTAACCACTGATATCATAGAACTCATAAAGAGTGTCAGATAATGAATAATTTCAAGCTTGAGCGTGAAAAATGAAGAAAACTGCTGGCATTTGAGTCCGTACTCCAGGAACGTTCGGGTTTTCCATTGTTATGCAAACGAACAACGAGGGATAATCCTCTGACAAACATTACTGTCCCACTGTACACGCTGACAGTTTACAAACAGCCTAATCCTTCAAGTGTCTCAGATAAGACATCTAATAAAACGGTTTTCATGGTGAAACAAAATGGCCGATGTTTGAAAAAAAATTGCTGTGTCAGAGTGCGACACTGAGTGGCAGATTTTTCTTTGCCTCGTCTGTCAACACTTTCTTTCTTTTCTTCGCCATTGCGTTAGAAAAAAAATGTATTAGTAAAATAGAATATTGACTTGGAAAACAAAACGATTTAAAAGAAAGTTGTGCAAAGTTACAGTACTCCTTTCGCACAACCTCCCGCCCGCTTTCGCTTTCCAATCACCTTTTTCTCTCGCTTTTGCTACCGCTTGTTGAATTCGACCGGACAATTTCCGCTTTAATTTTCGACCGCGCAAACCCCGAAATATCACCGCCCACCTGCTCGCTCGCGCGCATTTAAAATTCGGACTAACAGAATAATTTCCGAGGTTCACATTGTCTTATAATTGTCTTTCTGGTTTTTATAGATGTTGAACAGCTGACAAAAGTTCAAATACTTTTTGTTTTAACTATATATAATTATATGCACGCAACCTGACCCTTTGACCTCGATTTGGCTTGGACTGAATATTTTATTTTAAACAATATTCTGACGTGAAATACAAAATGTATTTCAACACAAGTACGACAGGGTTGTCTGGGGTTTCTTTCCTGATTGTTGAGTCTTCGCAATGTGTTTTGTATAATTATTGTTGTTTTCCTCCGATGCTGAAGGACCGTAAAGCTAAATGGCAGTTACATGCATGGGCTGAGTGAAAGAAAATATTTCTAAGCCTAAAATAAAACCTAATATTACACCTCTTTGTGTATTTGTTAATTTTACGTATGTTTGTCATGACAGTATGTTTGTAAATATCTAGAAAAATCTCGTCTTTCGTTGATAATTTCGATTGTTTGTTTGGAATGTCGATCCCCGTTGGTTTCTCCATACTGAGTTTAGGAAGGGCGTCGATCAACACCGTGACAATCAGCCGAGAGAAGACAAACATTGACCGTAATTCATGGAGATCATGTCCGTAATTTGTGGGCTGAAGCTCCAAATAATTAATCAAGTATTATTATTTTAATATATATTTTATTTTACATCGCAAAACTAAACCATGCCCAAAACAGAGCTAGAGTTGTTCGCGGTGAAACAACCGCATTGAAGACGATGCAACTTCAGCTAGCCATTTCTTACCTTGAAATAAAAAAAATAAAAATTCGAAGAGCATCGGGGAAAATATTACTAATCATCCTTATCAATCGCTTGCTTTATTTTATTCGAATCCATGAATTTCACGATTTTTTTTACATTTGTTGGCAACTTCCGCGCTAAAAATGATTGAAAATGTGGGTGTGGTTATTTTGCAAGTCCTGTTGATAATACGGACAAATATGGTTCTGTGACCCAGTTCGTGCTCCGATCAGGTGACTCTCAGCCAATCAATGATGTTGTAACAAAGCATATTTGACGCTAATTGAAGGGTCGTCGTACAATCCAATCACCGGCGTCGATTCACATAGTTGTTTGTGCTGTGACAGGCTTCAAAATTATTCGCTGAAAAACATATATTTTGACAAACTGATGGAATTTGACCTTAGTTCAAAAAGAAAATACTAGGCTAAGATACATTAGAGCTCACGCGAATCAGTTTTCTCTGCAAGTTGTGAAATAAAGTAAACCAGAGTAGCGTCGATGATTTTCAGCCCTGAAGGACTTTGAATTGTTCATCGACTGGCCACCAAATAGTTATGGCTATAACTAAATTTGACACGTTTTTCATTTAAGCCCAATAAATTATTCATACATGTCAAGCTCTGTTCGATTTTTTCAGGGCATGTGGCCGTTTTTAGTCGAAAATATTTTGTGTGGGAACACTTTTGCGGTACGTATACGGTATAGACCGAGCTCATTCAATGATCGTGACTTAATTTTAAAAATTGAATGTCAAATTTTACCAGACGTGGACCGATGTGGATTCGATATCGTTATTTTTGGAATTAATCACTAACATTTCCTCGTTTCTCTGCTCTGTCAAAAGGAGTTACCTAGGCTTTTTTTCACGTAACTGTCTCATTAAAATAAAAATAAAAATATTACATCTAGAACAAGCACCCAAAACACGTAACAAGAAGTCCCAGTTCAGTTGCTTTCACGATACAAGTGTAATACAGCTATTAGATTTGAAGTGTCGTTCAGAATGTAATAATAGTTAATACTAGTTGTATGTTCACACTTTACTATCAAAACCACCATTTCGACCACCCATGTGCCAGTTTTCAGTGTTTGGGCGAGCGGTCAATGTTTTCAATGAGCGAGCGAGGGAAAAAAAACGCGATTAAAATGCGGTCGGTTTCCGGTCGGACAAGACCGCGTGGTCGGAAATTAAGCGATAAGCGGTCGATGTAAAAGCGGAAGGTTGGGCGAAATGAGTACTGTATGACCATGTTTCTCCGACGAAGTCTCAACTGACAATAATGGTGACAATGGACGTTAGATAAACACGCATTGTTTGCAACTGGAAGCTTATCACCCGTTATATCAGAATCGTCAACAACAGAGTATACAGATAAGATGTTATCATTTAATTCCTTCCGAAGATAAACACTATGCAAATATCCACGAAACGGCAGGTGTAGTCTTTTCTGCTAGTGTTTTAAAACACTATTTTGAGCAACGTTATTTCGTAATTTCGATCTTTTGTAAACCTGGGGTGATGTATCAAGGTCTAAAGTAACCGTTTTATCAATTTTTGAAAAATCAAGAAAAAAGTGAAAATTTCCCTTCTCGCTACCTTAACTGCATAAATATGTATAATTTCCTTCCTGAATACAGAACTTAGTTGATCTAATCGTTAAGGCGTATGATACATTTTGATGTGAGTTAATTTGTAATGAATAGTTCAGCCAAACACTGAATTATATCATGATGGTGGTATGATGAATTATATTTTTTTTCAAAATGATATTTCTGGATTTCATAAAAGTATATTTTCATTTTTTGGCCGGCTAATGTTGGATGTGCAAACCTCATTCGGGAACATGTATATTCGGTGTTTAGAATAAAGATGGGCAAAATGCTAACAGGGCAATCGTTTTTATTGATGTGTTGAAATTACGCCAATAGGGTATGCTTTTGATGTTTTTGTTAATTGAATGTTTTTGTTGTTGTTGTTGTTGTTTTTAAAAAATTGTGTACGTATTTGAAATTTATTTAAAAAGCTGAAGAACCCTTGTATCATCAGAGGGACTGTGCATCATCATAAGAATAGCGGATTTTGCAAGGAATAATGTTTACTTGCTCTCTTGACTGAACACTTAAAACCCAGAGTAAAGAATAAACTTTATAAAATAGTCGGATGGTTGAGATCATATACTAGTATCACATGGATATGTGTAGTTGTAGTTGGATGGTTGGGTGATATACTAGTATCACATGGATATGTGTAGTTGTAGTTGGATGGTTGAGGTGATATACTAGTATCACATGGATATGTGTAGTTGTAGTCGGATGGTTGAGGTGATATACTAGTATCACATGGATATGTGTAGTTGTAGTCGGATGGTTGAGGTTATATACTAGTATCACACGGATATGTGTAGTTGTAGTTGGATGGTTGGGTGATATACTAGTATCACATGGATATGTGTAGTTGTAGTCGGATGGTTGGGTTATATACTAGTATCACATGGATATGTGTAGTTGTAGTTGGATGGTTGGGTGATATATTAGTATCACATGGATATGTGTAGTTGTAGTCGGATGGTTGGGTGATATACTAGTATCACATGGATATGTGTAGTTGTAGTTGGATGGTTGGGTGATATACTAGTATCACATGGATATGTGTAGTTGTAGTCGGATGGTTGGGTGATATACTAGTATCACATGGATATGTGTAGTTGTAGTTGGATGGTTGGGTGATATACTAGTATCACATGGATATGTGTAGTTGTAGTTGGATGGTTGGGTCATATACTAGTATCACATGGATATGTGTAGTTGTAGTTGGATGGTTGGGTGATATACTAGTATCACATGGATATGTGTAGTTGTAGTTGGATGGTTGAGATGATATACTGGTATCACATGGATATGTGTAGTTGTAGTCGGATGGTTGAGGTGATATACTAGTATCACATGGATATGTGTAGTTGTAGTTGGATGGTTGAGATGATATACTGGTATCACATGGATATGTGTAGTTGTAGTTGGATGGTTGGGTGATATACTAGTATCACATGGATATGTGTAGTTGTAGTTGGATGGTTGGGTCATATACTAGTATCACATGGATATGTGTAGTTGTAGTTGGATGGTTGGGTGATATACTAGTATCACATGGATATGTGTAGTAGTAGTTGGATGGTTGAGATGATATACTGGTATCACATGGATATGTGTAGTTGTAGTCGGATGGTTGAGGTGATATACTAGTATCACATGGATATGTGTAGTTGTAGTTGGATGGTTGGGTGATATACTAGTATCACATGGATATGTGTAGTTGTAGTTGGATGGTTGGGTCATATACTAGTATCACATGGATATGTGTAGTTGTAGTTGGATGGTTGGGTGATATACTAGTATCACATGGATATGTGTAGTTGTAGTTGGATGGTTGGGTGATATACTAGTATCACATGGATATGTGTAGTAGTAGTTGGATGGTTGAGATGATATACTGGTATCACATGGATATGTGTAGTTGTAGTCGGATGGTTGAGGTGATATACTAGTATCACATGGATATGTGTAGTTGTAGTTGGATGGTTGAGATGATATACTGGTATCACATGGATATGTGTAGTTGTAGTTGGATGGTTGGGTGATATACCAGTATCACATGGATATGTGTAGTTGTAGTTGGATGGTTGGGTGATATACTAGTATCACATGGATATGTGTAGTTGTAGTTGGATGGTTGGGTGATATACTAGTATCACATGGATATGTGTAGTTGTAGTCGGATGGTTGAGGTGATATACTAGTATCACATGGATATGTGTAGTTGTAGTTGGATGGTTGAGGTGATATACAAGTATCACATGGATATGTGTAGTTGCAGTCGGATGGTTGGGTCATATACTAGTATCACATGGATATGTGTAGTGTAGTCGAATGGTTGAGGTGATATACTAGTATCACATGGATATGTGTATTATATGTACATGTCGGATATTTTGTCTTTTACGCCTTGATGAGTCTGTCACAGGGTTCACAAAGAATCACGTGTAACTGCCCCTTAAAAGAAAAATAACATTGCATACTCCGAGGTTAGTATTAAAGCCAATCGGCGAATTTTGCAGGGGTTTATTGCCAGTAGCCCATATTCTCAAAACCGTGGCGAAATGAAACATTAAGCTCAGTGGTTAGTTTACGCATCTTTTAAATGTGTTTTGATTCACAGTGCATTCGGCAATCAACTGCAAGTCAGTTATGTGAATATGAATTGCATTCACTGGTAGCCGTACTAATGAACAAGTTGAAATCGCATTTAACGGTAGAAATATGATAATTCTTAAAACATCTACATTTCTATGAAAGGCCTCAGTACTCTATATTGTTTTAATTTGTATGTAGCTGTTGTTGTATTTTCTGATTTAGTAGTAAGTGCAATGTATATTTCATTAAATGAGTGAAACAAAGACGTGGAATTCATCACCTAAACTGAGTATAATAATTTGTCAAAATAGCAATAGAAAATAATATTTCTTTGGCATTACCCAATCTCATTTAATATACTTAATAGACAACAGAAAGACAGACAATATGCAGGGTTACATCCTTAAATGACGATTCACCGTGAATGGAAGGGGTTCACTGCCAAGTTGAAGCTCCTTGTGTTGGAGAGGTATAGGTACATTCTGCGCTACGGAGTTCTCATTTCAAACTGTTTAAGCCCTCTTTTCAGTGTAATGTAGAACTATGTCTTATTATGACAACACATCTTCATCAAAATGTCGAAATTTGAATATCCATTTTAGTACAATTTACTCAAAATGGAGCCTGAGTTCTAAGATCTTTCCTAATATAAATAAGAAGTGGAGTTTAGAACACCTATTAAAACATACCATCTTACATATTTCGACATTGATTTTGCAAATAAAACATTCGCTTGAATGGTATCATCACACTGCTGTCATTTGAAATAAAATTTGCACTCTGAGAGAATTTATAAAGCGTTATTAGTGTACTGGAAAATGCCATTCTCTGTAATAGCACGGACTGTGACAAAACCTGAAACCGTGAGTTCTATATAAGTTTGTTGAACGTAAATAATTCCATTACAGCATTAAAACATGAAACTTAGTGCTGATGGTCAATTCAAATAATGGGTCAAATATTTTTTTAGTCTATGAAGACGAATCATGTATATTTTATGTAATAGATTGAGAGTTTCCTGTCACCCAGATTATTTGGAAATCTGTTTTTCAAAGCTAAATTTAGATAGCACCGCAGTTCTATTCAACCCACACATTTATAATTATAAGCAAACGCTGTTTTATTTTAGAATTATCTTGCGAGCATCATTGTTTGTTGTCATCAGAGTACTTCGCTAGGACCTACAGGACTCTATAGTAAACGTGTCGCTCTCCATGACCAACTTCTACAAAGTACCGAAAAATCTAATTGTTGAAAACATCACTACCGGTAAGTTGAAGATTATGAACTGGAACTCGAAGGCCTCAAAACACATTCTGTGCCCAGGAATATAACGGCACATGGCGTTTGAATCAGTCACAGTACCGACCGTTACATCGCGAGTCATCGAATAGTAGCACCGCAAACCAAGGGTCATTCAATAACCAAACACTCCCTTGCTCCCTTGCTGTCCGACTGTGTGTGACCCGAGTCCACGTCGCGAGCTCAGTTTCTATTTACGAAATACCAAATATATTGATACTAATGGGCCCGGCAACGTTAAATTATGCAAATAACACCGAATAAACGGCAAGGTAAAGACTATGTCTAATTATAGTAAATACGTACTGCGTGCGTGACTCGAACCGGCGCTCGCGTACGGCACCTAATCGCCTAGCTTCACACCACTACACGTCTTCCCCTCGGCCACCGGGCATCCCCAAAAAAAGGATGCTTAATAACCGAGCTTATTACGTGCAGAGAACGTGAAACCCGTCCACACGATACGCGCCACACAGCATGGCCAGAATGCGGCAAAGGCCTTCAGATCTGGCTGTAGTAGGATGGTGCACAGTCCCTCTATCACCGGTCTCGAAACGGCCGCTGTCCTATTGTCCTATTGCGCGTAGCGGGTAAATAAACCATTGACACCTATACGTAATCCGCAGTTGACGCAACTTGTCAGGGGTCATCTTCAAGTTGACCCGCATATCATTACCATTAATGATTTACCCGACATGCTTTGCGAAAAAAAATTGTGCGGTTGCGCAGAAGTTTTCAGAACCAGAATCAAAACATTGGAAGTCGATTTTTGAGCAGCATGTCGTGGAAGTACGGAAATGATTTTGTTGGCTTCGAGGACGAAGATATCGAATGGGATTTTGTGATGGGACAGGAAGACTTTTTCCCCTCTAATGCTGCCGATGTTCCAGACGATATGAAAGTACATGTACGCGAATCTGCTAAACGGAGAAATTTCGTCTACGTCTGCCCGACTTGCGACAAGCAGTACAAAAGTTTAAGTGGCTTCAAGGGGCACATGAAAAATGTTCATGATACAAACGTCAAAGGTATGTCCGTTACTATTGCTGTATGATCGAGGGGAATTAGTAAATGTTTGGTCTAAATGTTGTTCGATTTTTTTTTCATATTTTTAGCACAGTTGCATCAGGCAGCTGGTTGCATCTCCAACGATTATTAGTTGTCTGAGATTGCATGTACTTCCGTTTCACGGCGCTCCTGTGACAATATCTTGGGCAAGGAGGAGGCAATAAATTTGAGTACAATAATTATACGAAAAAGAGCCTATTGCTTTTTATTTGGGTCGGCAGACTCGCCGTGTATGAATCAAACTGGGCAGACACGATAACATGAAGTCGACATCACTACCAACTTGTCGCCTCTTGTGAAAGTGTGAATGAGTATTGTTGACCGAAAATCCTCACGATGTCTTGACGAATATGAATATATGAATGATTTATTATGAATATATTTATTTATAAGTTTTAGTTTCTATCTATGGTAATCTGTATACTTCATGGTTATATTACATTGTTTTCAGTTCCTGAACACTAGCAAACTGGCAATATACAATCTGTGAAAAGAAGGTCCAGTGAAGAACACAGCAGATCAGGTAGACATTTTTTTATTACAGGTTTAATCTCCATAGAGCCACGTTATAATTTTTTTTAAGATAGGCTCAAAGAATTTTTTTGTGGGCCTGATTATTTTTTTTAGATAAGCTTAATAAATATTTTTTTCAACTCAAATGTACTGAATATGAATTATTACTAGCCATCTAGTATCCATGAAGGAAGAGCATTGTAATATCCTAAAATAAAAATATAGTAATTTAAAAAATGCAATTACCATGTGCAATAATTAAGTTTTTCCGTTTCAGGTTTTACCAGACCCAGCAGTGTATAACAAATTGTTGTTGCAAAGGCCTTACACCACAAGATGGTTTGGCATGCTTTTTTTAATATGTGGGTAGACAGAAAAACCACAGATGACATAATTAATGTATTTATGGATTTTCGGCCCAGTGACACAGATATAGATGAACTGTTCAGAACATGCATTTTTAACTTTGCAGTGTTGGCAAGAACCCGAAGGGACACCATGGACTACCAGTCTGAAACAGTTGAAGCAGCAAGCACAAGTGAACTAAGTATTGAGGAAGAGCAGGCACTCAGATATTTTGCTGATTACATTCCCTACAACTTAAAGAAAATGGCAATGAAAGCACAAAAGCAAAATTAATTAAAATTTGTATTTATTTATTTATTTATAACTTATTTACATCTAACAATAAATACAAAAAACAGCAATATATTAGTATATCTTGTTTTTTTACTGTTTTACATTGTTTTCAAAAACAGAAATACTAACACTTCTGTTTGGAAAGAGAAGAGGAGGAGTATCATCTACTATATGCTGTAAGGGCCTTCTCTTGTGTCTCCCTGTATTGCCTGTGATGCACTGCATGTGATAAGATTTTTGAAGTCTGATGACATTCTCTTGATACCCAAAAGCCATAACTGTTGGGTGGTTATTTGCTCCTCCTCCTCTGTGCCGATGCTTACTGAAGTGGGCTTGTAGTGGGTCTTGACGGAACCTCTCACTCAATATAAAATCCACTCCATGGTTTAGTAGGTATTTAGATACTTCTACAAAAGAATGCACTGGGAAAAACAAAAATAACTCGTAAGATAAATTTTAAATTACTAGCATATTACCAATTTCTGGAAAACTTTACAGTGAATAACAATTTCACATAAAATAAAAATAAGTGCGACTCAACTCACCAGTCATTTTCAATTCATCAACCGTTTGTTTACTAAGACACATAGCATTTCCAGCACTTTGAGAATATAATAACTTCCACATTTAATTCTTACATGTTGCATTGTAGCATCATTAGCAATGGTAACATGCGATTGTGAAAAGTCATCACATTCACTGGACTTTTTTTTCAAATTGCTTGTAGTAACTCTTGGGCCTCCGAAAACTGTTCTTCTTACGAGGCATGGTTGTTAAGAGCTTGTATGGCTTCAACAGCTGCACGTTCTCGTCTGACAATATAAAAATAAAATAAAAATGTAAACAAAGATATTTCACCGAATATAACGAAACAGCAGATACCCAAATATACCTTAACCCCACAACTCATTTGTTAATCTTCATAACAACCAGTATTGGGTATTATTATCTACACCGGATTTGTATTATTCTCAAAAAAGGAACCGAAACGAGAAACTCTCGTTGATGTATTTACGCACAGTTCGGTATCTAAAATGGCGTCGAGTTGAACCACGAGTTTCGAAAAACACACACAGAAAATCTATTTTTCGGGACACAAAAAAAATGTTGGCAGCACAGAACATCTTTTACCGTGAATGGCACCTTCAACAGCACATAAAATAGTGAATTTAGTGATCATAACGTAAGAATATCTGATTTAAAAAACACGACCCATTATCGCAACAATCGACTATTCTCAGAATGTTTGGTCGTATGTGAATAACCAAGATCACACAGTTTTCAAGAATTCGACAAAAAATAATACGATATAAACACTCCCACTCGAAGCAAATACACTTCCACCCGCCAAAACAATGCGAGTTGAAGATTTTGCTAGCATATCAAGCGAGAAAAGGGAACCGAAAAACTACCGACATGTTTTGAGCGATGAACTTTTTGACAAAATGGAGGTCAGAAAATCGAGGTCAAATTTTCAAGATCGAAAAAACTACGAAATATTCGAAATGAAAGAATGGATAATAACTCACCTGTTAACTAATGGTATTTCGCTTCGGTAATAACAAAAAGTTGTTAAATATATGAAATTTTACAGCTAAGAGCAAGGAATAAAATACGGAGCCCTCGATCATACGTTGTCCAAAATGGAAAGCGACGCTATACTGTCACGTGACTATGCGACGCCAACAACCGCTACACGCACTCACTGGATGTTTATTGCTAATCCCCCCTAAGACAATAGGCGTTTCGAGACCGGTGATAGAGGGACTGTGGTACAGCATTTTAACAGTGAATAAGTACTGAGAAATAATTTTAAACTCATAGTTGCTGTCGACATAGGAGTAAAGTAAGCAAATAACACCGAATAAACGGCAAGGTAAAGACTATGTCTAATTATAGTAAATACGTACTGCGTGCGTGACTCGAACCGGCGCTCGCGTACGGCACCTAATCGCCTAGCTTCGACCCGGTGGCCGAGGGGAAGACGTGTAGTGGCGTGAAGCTAGGCGATTAGGTGCCGTACGCGAGCGCCGGTTCGAGTCACGCACGCAGTACGTATTTACTATAATTAGACATAGTCTTTACCTTGCCGTTTATTCGGTGTTATTTGCTTACTTTACTTCCTATGTCGACAGCAACTATGAGTTTAACGTTAAATTATAATGTGCCACAACGCCATTGAACAATCAATACGTCACTTCCTGAGTCCTATTCGTGAGGTCGTATCTGTGAGGTTCTATTCGTGAGGTATATAGCGTGCGCATACATCAATTGGGATCGCAGCAGTCCAGGGCGCCACCTACGCCAACTTGTTGGTGGGGATCGCAGCAGTCCAGGGCGCCACCTACGCCAACTTGTCAGGCTATACAAAGGCATGTTCTCAGACAACGCGAGACTTTAATTTATTATACTCAACAGGTGACTGTTGAGGATGGTAGCGATTGACAGTGAAAAATTAAAAAAAATTATAGAGCGGTAGTCGTCGCGCAGCCCGTGTTCGATTTTCACGTATATAAACAAACAGTGTATGTTACACGCGTTGTATATTAAAGTCCGCTACGAGTTCCGCGTCGAACAGGACGCGGTGCGACGCGACGACCACCGCGCTTTACGTTCCGCACTTCCGTTATTAGAGACATTAAGATGCGCATACGAGAACGGAACGAGAACGGATACGTCACTGCTTTGTGCATGACCTCCGCGCGAACCAATGACGTCATCGGTTGCCTGGTCGTTCGGCAGTCGTTTTGAACGTGATCAAGGTGACTGACTCGTAGTTGATTTCCGAGAGCTTTTCTCGCTGTCAATTTTGAATAATTTTCATTGACATTAATAAAACGTTTTATATTAGAGTGTTTTTGAATATTTATGATGAAATAAGAAATATTGGATGCATTTTAGCTGACATTTATACCCACTGAAAACGCATGATATTGATCTGCTGAAAGAGGATTCGGCAAACAGGCCTAGGACCTCAGCAGAGTGGATGGAAATAGTGAGAGCTCTGTCAAAATGTCTGTGAACTAACTACTAATTCTGATTCCGGACGTGAAATGACATAACAAATTAATTTAGGTAGTTATTGTTGCCCAATGAGAGACGGATTGACATGGTTCTGGTTTCAGTTACGTTCCCGTTGTGGGCGCTTGTACTTAATCGTTTTCTGACACCCGAGAACGTAACGCAAACGAAATTAGAACATCACGTTACGTTCCCGTTACGTACGCAAATCTTAAACTCTCTAATAGCCAATACACATGTATTTCATTGAGCATATATTACACATTCCAGTCGTAATATTAACAACGTTTTAATGACTGTAAATCATTGTTGTCTGGGGTTAAAATCTAGATAACGGCACACCGCCCGGAGAGATAATGACATACAACAGATGGGACGATGGCGAACCAAATCCATTTGAGATGGAGGCTAATTACGTTTCCATGGTGATGAATCAAACATCTTTAATGGGTTCATGGGCTTGGTATGATTATGACCGTGATGCATCTCTTGGATTTATTTGCGAGTTCGGCTAGTTTTGTCATAATAATTACGTAATATAATGAATTGTTCATTAATTAAGGCCGTAGCTCGGATAGTACATCTCAGACTTCACACATATTCAGTTGACATTCGGTTTGAAAATATTCATACGTTACGCGCAAAGCAAATTTCTGTTTTAGTACACAGCTTCAATACAGTGATCAACGTTATGAAAAAGGAACACATGCATGCATGGATGGACGGACGGACGGACGGACGGGAATGACATAGTTGTATTTCTATACCTTCAAAATTTGTAATTTGTATATGCAATCCTTTTTAATGAAACGGTAGTTGCGTACATTTTCCAAGATTCATTTACCAAAGCTTTTACAAATTTTTTC
Source organism: Saccoglossus kowalevskii (assembly GCF_978046115.1). Lineage (NCBI taxonomy): Eukaryota > Metazoa > Hemichordata > Enteropneusta > Harrimaniidae > Saccoglossus > Saccoglossus kowalevskii. Next base: position 14,174,310 of record NC_140658.1, read on the forward strand.
CCAAATCCCCACTCTCATTGTTGTGTTCCGTGGAAACAGAAACTTGCAAGTTTCAATCTATGTGCAAAAAACGACGCACCAAATGACGAAAATTTACTTTCTAATACGCATCTGAAATATGCAACACTGCCCTCAATCAGTTCAATGTTCGTCAATCCACCATCACTATCATCGATGCCTACGAGCCATTAATATTAATTAGAACGGACGTGATGCCACAATTCTAACATCCACTTCGATTTATAAAAATGTGTATTCGTAAACCGTTTATAACGATCACAGTTTCAAGCAATTCACCGTACACCGAAGTCAACAAGCAAATGTTTATACACTGTAACCTCAATATAATGAACACCGTTATAATGAACACATAGCGTGTCTCCCGTTCACAACAAACCCAATGTATTATGTGCTTCATTATAGTGAACATTTCACTATAACAAACTAATTGTATGTCCCCCCCCCCAAAGAGTTTGTTATAACGAGGCTACAGTGTACTTATAAATGAAATATAAACATTTATAAACCCAACTGCTTCTATTAGAAATCTGTCTCATTCAGTCCAAATTAGACGATTGTGTTGAATCGATTGATGATACTTCTTATTCTGGGAAATTACCACGCATAAGTTAGAATAGCCTACTTATGCAAATAACTTATAATTAGTTATAAATAGTTTTATCATAGTTTGATAGTTTTATATTTATCCACTGATAGACCAAACTCCTACTACAACACCAGCAACAACAACAACCGTGACCACCGAAAACTCACCAACAATCATGGACACATCTACAACCACTGTGATGACCACTGAGAACCCACTAACAACCTCAGAGCAATCAGCTTTCCCACCAACGACATCTTCTACAGAGCGATCCGAAGGTGAGTTACTGTAAAACATATCTTTTTCGCGAATTTAGCGAGAGAACTGATTCGCCAATTCAAGATGTCGGTAATGACTTTATTATCAATTCAAAATGACCGCCAAACAAAGAAGTCAACAATGATAAGAGACATTCGCTAAATCAACATTTCGCTATTACGTCATTTTACTACAATTCGCTAAAATTGCATGCCGCTTTTTTAACATGTTTTACAGTATTTCGGCAAAAATCAAGCACGTGACGTGCATGCATGACGTCGAGCAGGGACATCTCTAGTTTTAAAGTTTTTACAGCATAAATAAACGTCAACAGTAATTTCATGGTGCCAGTCAAGCCACAAAAAATGAGAGAATTAAATAACTTATTAAATTAAAAGTACGTAGTCCACAATCTTCGACTTGTAAAACAAACCATTGGAACATTTTGAATTCCATGTACAAGTGGGCGTGATATGATGTTCGACAGCAACAGCAAAGACGGAATTAAAGGTCCGACTGCAGACGACCGACAGTGCAGACTATCGACTACAGTCGGTTGTGTAATTTCACATTATACGCCACAGGCTCGTTCAAAGTACGTGAATGTCGCGTACCGTCAACGTCTCATTTTTACCAAAATTTGTGCAAAGCGACTGCACATGTTCAGGAAATCCCAGTACTATGAATACCAAACGCTTACAAACATTTACTTTCACATCTAATGGATACTTGGAGTATTGTATTAGCAATTACGAACATGGACGACAAAATGGCGGATAATGATGACGTATTCGAACACATCAGGTGACACAGAAATCCACAAATGGTCTATTTACTTATGCGCCTATTCAGACACAGTTTTTTTTTCAAAACTATGTCAGAAACCGACAATGAGGGAATGGGTAAGCATCCATTTTGAAAATAACATGGTGGAAAAGGGGATACCGCTACAATATTTGAGAAGGTGATACTGTCTGGGAAGGACATGACATCAATCTGTCACATGTGTATCAACAAGTAGCACAGGTTTTGTTATGATGATCCCTTATTTCTGTTTCAGAATTATGGATTGTTATCGTCTGTGCACAGTCTGTGGTTGCTATGATCCTACTAATTGTAATCATATATCTGTGCTGCAACAGGTGGGAAACTTAACATCAAAATACACGCCCTCTAGCAACAAAGCGCGTCAATTACGTCTACATTTTGTAGATGATTTGCAGCGACACCTTGTTCGCTTGTTTATATTATGTTTGATTCATTCAGAATATAGAAAAGACTCTAAAAAACAGTATTATACTTTTATTTATTGGTGATCACAGATTAACAAAATATCGGCGATGTGAACGGTGTTCTTTTCACCCATTACGCCGTAGACGCGCTCCGGCGCTAGAGGGCGCAACTTAAATAAATGTTATACAAACTAGTATTATAAAGTCAGTTGAAATATTCATTAAGTTGAAAAAAGTTCCAGGACAACAATTCTTTAGTCAGACAAATATTGAATTCTAAACAAAGAATGCTTGCCACTATTTTCTGAAGTAAGGGTCAAATAGTTTACGTAATTCTGCTCATTACTTAATTGAGTCACCTCGGAGTAGATCATGAATCATAATAAAAATATCAGATTAAAAGAAAATTTCATTGTTTTGGGTATTCTAAATGATATGCTAAAATTTTACACGGTGTACGGTAGTCTCTAAAACTACTCTTAGCACAGTAATGCATTCCCCCATCTTAATAAATATTTATAAATTCCAAGGAGCACAGAGCGCAGGGACGTCCATTTGAAAACGAAATAAAAATGTTTTTGTTGCGTCTCTTTCCATAACTAATCAGTTACGGAATTTAACAAATGAGTGAATTTGTTATGTACTCACGGACATAATTACCTACTTATGATACTGTCGAGTATCTTGTACGTGTGGTTCCGATCCGAAGTTCCGAGAAACAAGTTACTGTAGAATACTTTATTTTCGCTGAAAAAACCTTTTGGGTGTTTTGTATGGAATTTATTTTCACTGATTTTTGACAAGTTGAATGTAAAATATAGGAAGAAAGATATATATTCGCTGGATTTTATTTTCACTGAATCATTCCTTCAGCGAAAATTAATTCCAAGCGAAAATAAAGTACCATACCTGGTGTGGAGGGATCGTGTTCAATGCTACTGAATTTCGATATTTTGTCATCCCCAGTTTTAAACACGATTCTGTGATCACATAGGGGATTATGGGAAACATTGTAATTCAATTCTGTGCTTGTTAATTTCCAGGAATAAGCAGAACAACGATGACGAAATGAACATTTTACATGAAGACTTACCTTCACCCGAGTTCTACAATATAGAGTACCAACTGTCACCTATTCCACGGGTATCGATTTCAGGCACACATCCATATAAGGAAATACAGATTAGTCACCACGACAACAATGACATCACCGATAACTTGTCTGCACTATATAGCACGCCAAAGAAAATAAACACAAACAATCTGGGAACTAACAACTTTTAAGAAGAAAAAAAGAGAATGTTTTTTGAATTTGAATGACACAAGGCTTCTTCAGAATGTGATCAAACGTTCAATTTTGTGTAAAAATGTTTTTTTCCATGTGTTGTGTACGTCACACGAGTCTCATGTTGAACGTGGCGTAGTGAGGACTGGAACACGGTTATTAAAGCGGGAGGGTCGTTACCTGCGCACGCGTGGGAATTGAGACGATAACACCACACACTAAAAACGCAAAGGCTCATGAGTAGATGCTTGTTTGTAAACAATGACACGCTATGGCCATCTGACGCATGCGCAGGTGACGACTCCCCCGCTTTAACTATTTCAGTAGTCTTGTACTGAACGTCCCTTGGAGTTACTCACATAAAAATGATATATATAAAATGGCTCAGCTGATTTCTTTTCTCATTTAAAGACTACGAATTCCCGTTTGAGGACTACGTACTAGTAAGCCTCCATTTTTCAGAGCCAGGTAGCATTTAGTCCAATAATCAACGTGCTGGAACTTTTAGTACAAAATACAATCAGAGATCCGTGTTGGCCATATAAACTGTCGTTAGGCTTTGTGTCCAGTCAGGTAATTTCCAGTCATTTACTAGTATATTGATTAAACGATATAAATATTAAAGCGAGTGGAGTCGTCACCTGCGCATGCGTCAGATGGCCATAGCGTGTCATTGTTTACAAACAAATGACTACTAGTACCCATGAGCTTTTGTGTTTTTAGCGCGTGTTATCGTCGTTTAGGAATCAATTCCCGCGCATGCGCAGGTGACGAACCTCCCGCTTTAAGTGACGCCATATATCAGAAAAAAAATGTTATGACTCCACAAATCAGCATTTTTTTATACTGCATTACATCTATGCAAAGTGATTGTTTAGGTCACATGACGTTATACACTATTCACTAATTGAACCAATAAGGTTTCTGTTATAATTTTGAGTTTTATTAGAATTAAACAAATAAAGTGTAATTCACGACCACGCTAATAACCTACTGTAGAATACTTTATTTTCACTTGGAATTAATTTTCGCTGAAAGAATGATTCAGTGAAAATTAAATCGAGTGAATTTACCTTTTTTCCTATATTTTACATTCAACTCGTCAAAAATCAGTGAAAATAAACTCCACACAAAACTAAAATAAAGTAATTTACAGTATACCACGGTTACTAGTAACTGTTCCTATACCTATATAACTTCAATATATGTCCCCAAGCGAATCTAATTCTAAACTTGTACATATATTTGTATCGACTGGCTATGGTGAATGCCAAGCCGTAGCCATGCACAAGCAAATTTAAAATACCTACACTGTGAATTTTGGTGAATCCAAAATGAATTTGATGCAAAGAATTATGCTGTAATTGTGGCCAATATATAATTTTTTGGTAAAAATTAACAAGCGACTTGACGTTCGAAATAGTTCCGCTGTTTAACCCCTTTACGTCATCGTAATGTGTAATTTTCACTAGTGTGAAAGAAATAATTTTTTGGACATATAAAGGCACGAAAAGACAGCTTTTTAGCAGCTTGTGATCACATCCGATTGACAATTAATTAACGTCGAAAGTTTGTTATGTTGAAAGGCTGCAGTGATCTTCACACCTCTACATATACGGATTGATATTTTCCTATAATTCCTTGTATTAATTAAAATAGTAAATAGTTGTTGGTTTCCATGTGTTAAGGTTGAAAATGTCCGTATTTCTAGAGGCAAAACACACACTCACACAACAAACAGACCAAAAAAACTGTATTATTTTAAACCAAAAATATACATAGTAGTAAAATTAAATGGATTATTTTTACTGATGTGTTAATAATATAGTTTATACATTCTTTAACCATTGAGATAACACTGACACAAGATTGTTTAAAAGGCGGCAGTCGTCGCGCCGCGGCCTGTTCGATATGGGACTCATAGCGACGTATACAACGCGTGCTGCGCGACGACCACCACGCTTTAACAAACATTTTTTTACCCAAAACACCCAATTATGCATCAAAATGCCGAAAATTTCAAACCCGAAAATATAATATATATATCAATATAAGTTTTCAAGATTAAATTAATCATATCTGTGGATTACCCCAGAGCATCTATGCACCAAATTTGAATAAAATGTGATGATTATGCACATTGTGCAAATTCGGCAATTAGTATGCTCGAATTTCAATCCAAAACTAATGCAACGCACTTATTGAAATGCAATAATTGCAATTGCCTTTTAATAGGTAATTAATATGCATGGCTTTTTACACAAAACTAATCAGGCATTTGCATTGTCTCAGAACATCGATGTAAGTTTCATCAAAATCCATTGAGTAGTTTATCTAGATATCATTTGGAACAGTCATGGAACAGCTAGAAGTTAGCTAATTATTATGCAAATGAACTGTTCAACTGAAATCTGTCAACACAATCTGACTGAGGCCTGGTTGCCGAATGATAAAAATGTGTACTTTTGATGACTTTTTGGCTTTAAATTTATCAAATTAGCAGCCATCAAGAAGAAGTCACATTAAAAATAAACACTAGCTAAAATTACAGAATTGAAGATACCGGTAATCACAAAATATTCAAATCCAATAAAGATCCACCCAAAGTACACATATACAAAGCAACTGCAGTAGCAGACAAGAAGTCAAAAATAGCATCTTAATCCCAAAAAAAAGACAAAAATAGTTATTAAATAGAGAATTGAACATATCAAAAAATCTCAGAGGTTCACCAAAGAAATGCATGTACCAGGTATACATGCAATTGGAGTAGAGAAAGAGTTGACCAGACAAGCTGAACAATCACCATACTATCAGCTCTGTATATCATCCTCAAAATGTGATCAATTCTAGTTTTACTATGATTATGCGAAAATTCTGAAAATGTTTATTTTGGTATACTGTGAATCCGATACCAATACGATGCTAATGCTAACTTCACGCTGCTAAAATCTTACAGCCATTTTTGTAATCTCTTAACTCAGTGGTTCATCCTTTGGTAGTATGTCCATGATCAGGCCATGGAATCTTGAAAACTTCACAGGCAGGAGTCATAACAATAACAATGATTTGGGTGGAGTAATCGTGTTGATCAGGCCATGGAATCCTAAAACTTCACAGGAAGGAAACAATGGCAATGTTTAAGTAAATTGCAAGTGTCCATCACCAGGTCATATAACAAAAAATACTATTTGCTCTATTAGAAGCACATCTGCAACGAAAGCACACAGGACAAAAATGTTATTTATCCTGGATCATTATCATGACATCAACACTCTGTCATTTACGGAAATGTATGTGTTACTAACAGAGCAAATACAGCGCGTAGTACAATAATTTTATGTTGTTAACATATTTTGTACAATGTCCAGAGTACCGTTATTCGGCCGTGGTGTGACACCAAGGATTTTGCACATCAATGGATAGACATCAACATTTGTAAATGATTTAGACATGAATCCTTCTTTAAATGCAGGTCCTTGGGCATAGAACACTGAATGCATCTCCATGTACGACGAGTTCCATCCGTGCGTGGAACGTACAGTTGAAGATGAATTCAAGCCCACATTCAAGACCGTGCCCAGGTCACCAAGTATGAGCATTGATGGAATTCGCTCGTTATTGCGATAGTGTAAGTCTTTCGGAATCTCCTCCTTTTTGTAGACATGAAAATGCTCTATTTTCTTTAATGTCTCATAGACATCATCCATTTTTTCTTCCTTCGGCTGAAGTAGCGTCATAGGTCCATAAACCTCAAGATAAAATTCAAAATCGTCTCTGTTTACGCCACGCCCAAACAATGGGACAACTTCAGTGATGTTATGATGTCCATGATCACTAACAACGATAACGTTAACTGAGTTCGCTAATGTATGGTTTTCTAATTTCTGCAATAAATATCCTAACCCGTCATCCATTTCTTTGACAACGGCATCTGCTTGCGGTGAATTCACACCATATTGATGCAAGGTGTCATCAAGCGAAGTATTATAAAGGAATACCAAATCAAGGTCATCATCGATTAACCATTCAATCGCTATATCCACACCATCTTTCATAGTGGCATTAAACGAATAAAACACATTTTTATTTGGACGCATTTCTTTTATGGACACACTTCCTCCGGGATACATAATTGTGCCTGTTTTGAAACCAGCTCTACGAGCAGTAATCCAGAGTGGCTCCACACCAGGCTGGTCCCACCAATAGTCAACAGTCAGCCCCTCTTCAAAAGAATGCGACTGAGTTTTATTTTCAACATCAAAGACAAGATTATGCACAACTCCATGGCTTTCACTGAACAGTCCAGTTGCAATACTGTACATATTTGGAGAAGATAAACTCGGAAACGTTGGCACCATTGATTCAGCTCTGACACCATTCTCTGCAACTGATTTCAGTGCTGACATAGACACATTGTACAAATCCCAACGCAAACCGTCAACTAGGACAACAATAATTTTTGGTTTCTCATCCTGACAATTTAAATATGTTACAGATAAAACACCGATTACGACTAAAATTAACAAAACGAGCACAATAGACAGCACCATGATGATAATGCTTTTCATTGGTGTTTTACGCATGCCTATCGAGTGTGAATGTGTTTCCTCTTTAAGTGTTGCGTCGTCGGTATCATGGAGCATGGAATCCATTTCTGATTCAAGAACGTGATAATTAACCGAATTAGCCATTATAGATAAGCTTGTTTGTTATGGGTTTTAATAATATGCCAATATCTGTAAAAAAAAAAAAAAATCAAGCATTAATTTTATCAATGAATGAAATTTTACCAATCTATATTGTTACTCTTCTAGTATCAATCATCATCATGTAATAAAAGCATGTAACAATGACAGCCATTTTTTCAGGGCTAAGGATTTATGGATAATTTTTTAAAATAATTTAATATATGATATAGCTATGCTTTTACAAGCATTTTGTAGCACAGCTTAAATAAGTAGTCCTGTATGCAGAGTGAATTTAATTAGATATACCGGGTAGGAGTGTGTTTGTGTCACCTCAAGCCTTCCCAGTTTTCATTGGATTGCTATGTGATGTCAAAAATGGGGCAACTCAGGCAGTTTTTACTGGCCCAGCCCCCAATTCCAGGGAATCCAGGGGAAAAGATGATCACCAACAAAATCTAGGTAAAAAGTTGTTTAGGTGATTTTCTCAAACACAAAATACAATGTTTTTTTATTTAATAAATATTAAAAATTTTACACAAGTGATTCTACTTCCCCAAATTATGTTCATATACAGGACTTTTTTCTGGGAGCTCTTTCAGTGTCACCACGACTATGTCACTTGGGGTACTTTGAGGGAGCGAAGTGACATACCCCAGTTTTTGTTGGACTGCTGTGCTATGTCACAACTGGTTTATCTTGATACCAATCCTCCCCCCAGTTGGAAAATAAGGCTTGTGTCAATGTGCCTGGCCAAAATTCAAAAACAGTTACTGCAAAGTGTTTTCACTGATCTTCAACTTTGTGACCCGGTATTCAGTGATGGCTCTTAATAATGGATGCAATTTTTACAGTTTAAAGATACCCGGTATAATATACAACAACTTTTCTGACCTCTTTTTTCAAGATTTCAGAAAAACCAGACTGTGGTTCATTTCTGTCACTGATTCAGATCAAGGTCAAGACATCACTGAAAACCCTGGCATTACAATCTAAGCTAATTATTTATTCTGAGCATGCTCAGTTATTCTGTCAGTGCAGTAGGGAGAGGTAATTTTGGATGAAAATCATGAAAAAGATCCACTTAGGATTTTCAGATCTGGAAAAAAAAAATGTGCATATTCAACAGAGACTTGTTCATCAACCTGCCAAGTTTCATTGATATCTGCTGCAGAATTCCTGAGAAAATGTTAGAGATGTAAAGGATGGAAACCAGAAATAAGAAACTTTTCGGGCTGCGCCTAAAACAGGGACTAAGTAGACATATCAAGTAGGATGAACATGTGTAATTCTGAAAAAATTGTTGTTATTGATGTATTCGTTTTAGTAAGGAGCTGAAGGTAAGGTTTAAATAAGGGAAATATTCACGTTGCCATGGCGAGTTGCGTCTAAAGATATTTTAATTTGCATGCTGTTTGAAGCTGTTGCAGTTAACAAAACATCTTGAATAAATTATTAGATCAGGGATTTTTTTACAAGGGAACAGGTGCGCAGCGCCATCATGCCATGGCCATGTGTCCCTTACCCTGGGGAGCAGATCCTCTGGCAACCATAAAATTCTAATTGACCAGGGATCACATATGGTAGTAATTTTGGCCCCAAGGAAGCCATAGAATGTTCCATTTTAACTTAGAGAATTATCAAAAACTCCACACCCTGGTAGGAAGAACTCCCCCACTGAATTTCTCGCTGAATTGCAGTGCCCGCTCTTGCAGTTTTTCTAGAAAAACCCTGTAGATTATTAGTAGATTATTTAAAAGCTGATAACAGTGATCCCCTAGATCAACTTGAATAGCGACCCAGGCTTGTTCCTATGTAACACAGGCAACAAGCCCAACGTATGGACCTTAACACTTTCTTCTATGCTATCGATAAAGAGCCATTGCTCGAAACGTCTCGCTATTTTTAATACTTATTTAGGACTACGATTACCAAATATTATCTTCTATATATCAACGTATGGACCAACGCATCGTGCGCCTGCACGGTGTTGTTCCGTTCAGACAGTGCTTCGCCGGAACATTCACCTTGAAAATTCAAGATGGGACCTACGCTACATTGAAATTCTGTGCAGGCTACTATAGAGAACAGAACGTGCTCTGGAGAAATTGAGAAATCCCTTTGCATTTATGTTTATTCCACAAAAGCATAGGACCACTCTATCACAGGACTTTGTCAAAACATGGATGTCAAAACTAAAGTCAGCGGTAGCGTTACGACCGCCGTAACACTGTCAGCAGACGGCGCTGCAGTGAAATTGTTTTAAGATAAATGAAAACACTAGCTTCCTATATGTAATTCCGCATGAGTCTTATAAGTTCCCAATTGATACTAAAACTTCAACGTACCGGAATAAATCGTCCTATTTATGCGTACAAGCTCCCATCAGATTGCATACAGACATCAAAGTGCTGACAATAACACTCTAGAAGACCGCTATAACAGTGCAACTGTATACTTTTATTGCGTAACGATTACTTCCAATAGTTCACTAACAGGTGAGAAACTGTCCAAACCAACGAGAAACCATAAAACTACCATGCCACCATTCAGTCTTGTAAACAAAGTCCTAATCCTGCAACCAAAAGGGGAAACCCCTAATAGCCTCCCTAGCCAAATGCGATTTCACACTGACTATGCTATGGAAAAATATACAATTCAAGGAAACGTACATAGCTAAGCAAGGATGCCTGGGTTAATAAACAATACTAGAAATAATACATGAATATTTTCCTTCTTGGATAAAATAAGTTATTAGTAACATTCTAAAAATGAAAAAAAAAACAGTACTACGAGCATTTCCGTGGTGACATGTTTTGACTCGAACTCGTACATGATGTATTGGTTTTGCGTCTTGCTCAGACTCGAACTCCGCACAGTTCGATGTGCCAAAGCATTAGATTATTTTTGTGACGTCGATTGGATGGTACACCCAGAAGCACAATATCACGCGTGCAAGTTTACCACAAAATGACATGCGTGCGCATCTTCTACTTCCGAGAAAGTCGTCTATTAAGTGTTCACCAGAATACAAGATGAACGTGAAATTATTGTTTAGCTTCTTTTTCCCAACTATATACGTTAACAGAAAGTTTTGCTTCCCAGTTTTAGTGTTATTACGCGTCCCATTTCACTACAATAACATTACCTTGCAAAACATAGTCCGCGATAAAATGGTTTGTATTTACGTTTTTACTGAAGTCTAACATTAATAAGGCCAGACTTTTTTTATTCCTTGTTTCTTGAGTTTTTTTAAGGCAATTTTTTTGAGGAGACGGAAAAAAAATTAAATTAATTCTTTTTCCCCCATTAGATTTGTGTGATTTTCAAAGAATAGTAAGTGAGATCATTGTTCGGAGAGAAGAAATGAAATAAAATTTTATTCCATTTATAACCTTGTTTCTCATCTGCGCGAGACTTCGGTACTTTGATCAATTTTATTATTATTTCATTTTCGGTTCCTGTTCATTCGGCGGGTTCGCGAAACAAGGGATAATAAATAGTTTGATGTCACATACGTAATACGCGGTGAAAACAAAGGCCAATTACTCGCAGAAAACCGTACTTTGGGATGATTGTTGAGACTCCCCTGAACAGTGTAACAAGATTATCCCTGCGTGTGTAACATATATAAATTTGGTTGTTCAGGATTACTTCAAAGTTGAGTTTGTGTTGTTTTCTCAAATATTCACCGGCTTAACCGGCGTTCCATAGCATCGCGCACAGAGCTCATAGAAATGCATGGTACAGTGGTACTCGTCTTAGCTCACCTCAGACTTGTATTACTAGTCTGAGCTGCAACACTTTTGCTTAAAACCCTTGCGCAAAGCCAGGAAACTGCTACAGTGTTATCTGACTTTTCGGTGACAATATGCACACATTAATTAAAAATAAAAATAAACGTCTTCTGATACTTATTATCTGCCAGTGACATATCAATTATCCAGCCCAATGAAAAGTCAGGATTCACGAGGCTCCGCTCAATTCGTGACTCGAGCGTAACAGTGTATCAAAACAAAACAATTTATTCAGAACCCTTTTCACTAGTATTTGGAAGAGTATTTTTTAGGCGAGACGCACTGTAAAATAAAGAGCGCACACAAATAAATCGACACATTTTAGGGACAACTATATCTGGTCTTGACAACTCTTCATAAAGACACAGTCTCTCTAATCCCGGTCCGACAAGGTTTTGTCTAAGGTGTGAATTACTGCGCTGGGCATGGCTTTTTCCACAAAGCATAGTCTCTTGATAGCAGAGCATTCTATTGAAACGATGGACTCAATGTACCCTTCATATCCTAGTTTTTACAACAAAAAACACATATTTTGATACTTTATATAGATTTAGAAGCGCAACACAATTCTTTGGCCGGCAACATATGAAAATTTTTACAACTGGTTTTTAATCCGTGTCGAAAACGCGTTGAATGGTCATTTTGTGCACGTTTTCGACACGGCTTATCAGCCACCTCAAGTGCCAAATCCATGAAATAAACAATCACTGTCAATAGAATAGCCTAGGTGTTAAAAATGGATTAAGTACTAGCAACCAACTTCTGCATAGGTATGTCTCTAAAACGCTTGCTTTTTGGTTGATTTAGTCATCTTTTTTGAACTCAGAAGCCCGCAAAACCTAATATTAAATGTGAGAATGAAACAAATCCGTCGAGATTTCACATTTTCCCGTAAAAGGGATGCTGGCTGTTTCCTCTCTGGACTCCCTCCCCGCGTATACTAGTACTGGTACTACCATGGATTAGTACCTTCCATGGTACTACCAACTCTAACCATGTCCCAATTTGGTGATGCATGTCAAGCTATAAATGGGCATCAATACTCATTTCGCCCAATATTTCGCTTTTATAACATTTTAATCAACAGCATATGGCTTAATTTCCGACTGAAAAAACGACCATGTTTTTATTCCTTTTTTTTCTCACTCGCTTATTAAAAACACTGACCGCTTGTTCAAACACTGAACACTGGCACATGAGTTGTCAAAATGGTTGTTTTAGTTCAACGATTATTAACCATTATTTAATTTCGAGCGACACTTCCAAACCATCATACATTGTTTCGTTCGCGAACGTAACTTGAAATATGACCTCTTGTTATGTGAACGTTCCACAACAAGCTGATAGAGCGAGACTGTGTTCCGTTTGAATCCAGGGCTGCTACCTCATTTCAACAATATGATTATCGAGACATTTACGTGATACAGGCAATGCTAACTCCTTAGGGCAGAGAGCAGAGACACCAGGAACATATTGATGCCACGGCCATGTATTTAAAATACTAGGTTCGCGCGTTAGAAATTTTAAACGGAAATTATTCAACATGCGATTGCAAAAGCGAGTAAAAATAATGATCGAAAAGCAGAAGCGAGCAAGAGGTTGGGTGAAATTAGTGCTGTACAATCAGGTCCTTTGTGAAAATACAATCGGCCAGGATCTATATCATTCTGAAGCACGCCAGAGACAGACAAAATGCAGTTTTAAATATTGACACCGTTCGTATTTTTTTAAATGAGCCAAAAAATAAATAAATTGTATGCTGCTTTAGCGATGATCGATCAAAACAGACTCGTTTTGCAAGTTTTAACGGCTACGTTCTGCTGAAGATACAAGACTTTACTTTCAGAGTTATTACGGAAGATAATGTACGACAGCAAAAAACAACAACATTTGGTTATGTGAAATGGATTAGCATTCATGTAGGTCCAATCAGTACTGTTGTATCGTCTATTTCTTCAACCGAACGTTACTACCCGGACCTGCTCGTCTATTATTATTGCAAATGTCATTTCTTTCTCCCTGGTCAATGAATCCAAAATCAATTGGGAATAAGTATGTTATTTTAGAATGATTTTCATTTGGTTTCACGTGATAGTTAATCTGATTTATTATATAGCATTACAAGCAGGAAGTCCTCGGCATGGGTCAGAGTACTAGTATACCCCAGACCACTCGTTTTGATGAATGGTCTGGGTGTGGCTTGTGGGTAATAGAATAGAATAGAATAGAAAATGAATTTCGGTGAGGTTGTGATTATTTGGATTTTTGGGACGGATTTTTACTATTGAATTGTTAATAGGTGAAGTGATGTTAAAAAACATAAGTAGTTCATCTTCTTGCGTACACCACAACAACAAAGGTTTATTTTTCAACACAGATTGGACGTAACCCCGAAGTTAAATCATATCAATATAGTAGTAGGAAGGACAAGCAACTCCAGCGATTCTATTGTAGCAGGGTAGGCTGGAAAAAAGTTAAGCTGATTTAAACTAACCGTTAACATAAACTAAATGTTTATTTGAACTCTCGCGAAATGAGTAATTTCGTTGAAGAGAGTCGCCTTGGGTATTCCATGGGTATTCTAAATGGCCGTTGCTGATCACGATTTGCTCGATGTTTTTTTTCTCGGATTTTAATGACGGTGGAAATGATCCAAACGCAGTAGACACAGCAATTCATGTTAACAACCCTGTGTGTGATTCAGAACCCGGGCATCAACATCGAAAATATCGAAGATTTGCGTTTTTTGATCGTCACGTAAAAGAAACTCTTTGAAACGCTAACAAAAAAACAAAAATAGTGAAAATAAAATAATAAAGACAATCCTGCCTCATTTATACACAAGTATTCGAGTTATTTTGTTGAAATTATTAATAAAAACAGGGTATAACGTAGGTAGACCTGTATTCAGGCTGAAAGACTGGACATGTAGTCAAGATGGCGACAGACGTGAAAACGGAAGACGGAATGAAAGTCTATTAAAAAAATGCGAGAGAGAACAACAAAAAATCAAAGAAAGCTTAGAAAGAACTCCCATGTGCTGAGAGTATTGGAGACACATTAAATATAATTCGAAATTACTTAGCTGAAAACTAATTATGCAAATCAGAAAATTAATATGAACAGATTTGAGTATAAAACTAATGAGGTCTGCGCAATGTAACAGAAAATCTATGTTTCCAAGTTTAATTGAAATGTGATTAGAACCAAAAAATTATGAATTATTCAGCTCATTAGGGAATTAATATGAACAGATTTTTACCCCAAACTAATTAGGTTTGTACATTGTCCTAGAGCATCTTTGTACTAAGTTTCATTGAAATGGAATAATTAGTACTTTAGATATCAGTGTGAAAGCTTAAAATTGGTTAATTATGCAAATTAGGTAATTAATATGTACAGGTTTTAACCCACAATTATCCAGGTCTGTCTATTGTCCTACAGCATCCATGTACATTCATTGATATGTGATGTTTAGTTCCCGAGATATCAGTGTGAAAGTTGGTTAATTATGCAAATTAGGTGATTAATATGCACAAATATTTACCAGAAACTCATTGGGTCTGCATAATTCTAGATTCATTGAAATGTGATGATTAGTACTTTAGATATCAGTAGAAAAGCTGAAAATTAATTATGCAAATTATTTATTAATATGCACAATAATTTGCCCTAAAACTAATCAGGTCTTTGCATAGTCCTAAAGGATCTATGTACCAAGTTTCATTGAAATGCGATGATTAGTACTTGAGATACCCGTGGAAAAGCTGAAAATTAACTAATTATGCAAATTAGGTGATTAATATGCACAAATATTTATCAGAAACAATCAATCTCTGCATAGTCCTCGAGTATGTAAGTACCAAGTTTCATTGAAATGTAATGCTCACTACTTATATCAAATGCTGAAAATTAATTAATTATGCAAATTAGGTAATTAATATGTACTGATATTACCATAAAAACTATCAGGTCTGTGCAGTGTCATATGACATCTATGTACCAATTTTCATTGAAATGTGATGATTAGTACTTATATCAAATGCTGAAAATTAATTAATTATGCAAATTAGGTAATTAATATGTACTGATATTACCATAAAACTATCAGGTCTGTGCAGTGTCATATGACATCTATGTACCAAGTTTCATTGAAATGTGATGATTAGTACTTGAGATATCAGTGGAAAAACCGAAAATTGACTAATCATTATGCAAATTAGGTGATTAATATGCACACATATTTATCGGAAACAATCAATCTTTGCACAGTCCTTGAGTATGTAAGTACCAAGTTTCATTGAAATGTAATGCTCACTACTTATATCAAATGCTGAAAATTAATTAATTATGCAAATTAGGTAATTAATATGTACTGATATTACCATAAAAACTATCAGGTCTGTGCAGTGTCATATGACATCTATGTACCAAGTTTCATTGAAATGTGATGATTAGTACTTATATCAAATGCTGAAAATTAATTATGCAAATTAGGTAATTAATATGTACTGATATTACCATAAAAACTATCAGGTCTGTACAGTGTCATATGACATCTATGTACTAAGTTTCATTGAAATGTGATGATTAGTACTTGAGATATCAGTGGAAAAACCAAAAATTGACTAATCATTATGCAAATTAGGTAATTAGTATCCACGGATTATTACAAAAAACTAATCAAAACCTAGCATTAGTTCAGAGCATGTATGTACAAAGTTTCATCAAAATCCAATGAGTGGTTGTTTAGATATCAGTGGAACAATCATGGAACAGCTAAAAATCAGCTAATTATCATGCAAATTAGGTAATTAATATGCACGGATTTTTACCAAAAACTAATCAAATCTGCGCACATGTTCAGAGCATCTATGTACCAAGTTTCATCAAAATCCAATGAGTGGTTCTTTAGATATCAGTGGAACAGTCATAGAACAGCTAAAAATTAGCTAATTATCATGCAAATTAGGTAATTAACGAGCATGGATTTTTACCAAAACCTAATCAAATCTGCGCATTGGTCCAGAGCATCTATGCACCAAGTTTCATCAAAAACCGATGTATGGTTCTTGAGATAGCAGTCGGACACACATACACACACACGCACGCACACACACACACACACACACACACACACACACACACACACACACACACACATACAGACACACTAACTGCAAAGACTCCCATTTTGTGCTTCGCACATGGGAGTCAACAAGCGTAGTCGGTAAAAATAACAAAATTTGAAAATTCATGCATCATGAAAACAATAATATTCGTGTATTTTGTCGAAAACCGGGTACAATCTTAGTCATGAATTCCGGTTGAAAGAGTGTGATCTATAGTCAAGATGGTGACAGACGGGGAAAAACATACGGATTCAAAGTCTGTTTGAAAAAAAAATGCGTGGCAGAGAACAATAAAAAATGAGCATAGTCGGTGAACAATAACATAATAAGAAGATTCATGCATCATGAAAACAAAAATATTCAAATATTTTGTCGAAAACGGGGTACAAACTGAATATAGCATGTACGGAAACATTACTGCCGTCTGAAACTAATTTTTATTTTATTCAATTAATCAGGAACATATATATTAAAAGTCATATTTACTAGTGAACCACGTTCTTGAGAACATCTGATAACTATTGTGTGTTCGAAAGATGCGTATTGCGGAAAGAAAACGCCTCGTTTGGGGAAAGATACTTGTAGTTCGATACGAAAGTAGTGACATCGCATTGAAGTAAATATGACGTCATCGTTTACTTGCTCATTATATTATTCCAGCCCAGCTTGCGTTGGGCATACGGCGATTGACTTTTGTGTTAATATACTGTAGAATACTTTATTTACGCTTGGAATTTATTTTCGCTATTTTCGCTGAAGGGATGATTCCGTGAATATAAAATCCAGCAAATATAGTTTTTTTCCTATATTTTACATTAAACTCATCAAAAATCAGTGAAAATAAATTCCACACAAAACGCCAAAAAAGCCTTTTCAGCAAAATTAATTCCAGCGAAAATAAAGTATTCCACAGTACTACTATACTGTCTATGGTTAAACAGGGCCCAAATTGATAGGGAGTAAAACACAGAAGTGGAAGAGCTGTCCTTGCATTGACCAATCACACAAGAGCTCACAAACACCAAGGAAATATTTGTTGTTGTACTTAACAAAGGGGTTTGGCACTAAAAACAATGGAACGTTTATAGGCTTAACGTTGGATTTAGATCTCCCTTACCAAATTGTCTGCCCCAATAGTATATTAATTGTTTACATATTCTGTACAAAAAGTATACTTTTTTGAAATTGTGTACATTATTTGTATACAAATCTCATACATACAAGAAAACAGCAGTACATTATTTGTATACACACTTTATACAAATTCATTAATGTATATTTGTTGTATACTAGAAATGTAAGATTTTTTGCATAGGATTCAATGCCTAAATATTGTATAATTTACATATACATAAAATGTACAATATCATGACTAGGAAATAAAGAGTATAACCACAAAAATTTATGTTAGAATCATGTCAGAATGAAGTATAATTTATGTATACATTAATTGTACAAATTATTGACTTGGCATTTTGACAAATATTAGTATTATTTATGTATACATAGAATGTACAAAAATTGGACTTAGAATCTGAATAAACTTAACTACGCCCAATAATACAATATATGTATACATAAACTGTACAAAAATAGGGAATTTAATACTCAATTAAATTCATAAGAGAGTATAAAAACATTTTTAATAGATTAATTACAGGAATACTAAACTATATTTTTGGATATCAGTAAAATTATATTTTTACTACAGTTTACTGAAAGAATTCAGTCATTTTAAGAAGAGTGTATAACACATTTCCCAGGAGAGTTGTTTAGAGTTTGCCTAATTTGCATATATTAAAAATTATCCTGTTTTTGATCCTAACGTGACTTATTGCCAATTTTTATGAACTTTTTTTTGATCAATTTAACTAAATTAAAATTTAATTTTCCATTATATATCTAGTTTTGGCATTTTCAGTTGAGGAAAATACAATGAAATAAATCAGTATTACTCTCACCACAATCAGTTTGTTGTACATCCTTGGCTCACATATATGTCAAACAGATACAACATAGGTTGTAAATGAATGTACTATATAGTCAGTCAGGTAAGCATAAACAATTGATAAATTGAATTCTAAATGTAAGTATAGGTAAATATAAATACATGCTGTTGTGAAATAAGACCATACACTTGCGCAAATGAAATGCACAATGAAGTTGAATTTCATTTTGTAAAATAAATGCCCTATTTATGAATTGAGCTTTGTACAATTTTTGTATACAAAAGTGTTCCAAATATGGGATACTTCTTGTATACAAAAGTACATTTTTTGTACACAATTTGCATAGTATTTGCATACTTTTTGTATACAAATCTGTTCCAAATATAGGGTACTTCTTGTATACAAAAATTATACTTAAAATGTACAAATTTATTCAGAATTTGTATACTTTTTGCGCACAAAAAGTATACATTTTGTCTAATGAATTTTGGTAAGGGTTGTTATAATCCAAATCCCCTAGAAAGAGATGTAAGCACAAATTTTCATATGAAGTATTTCTATAGTTGCATATTGACATTATTAAATTTGAGGTACTCTGTCAGGGATTGCAACTTGGAACACTTCTAACAAACTTGACCGGTAATTGGCCCCTTCTATTTGTCATGTCTTTTAGAAAGATCGATGTTTTTTTTCAAACATCAACAGTTACTTGTCAATCAAAGAGCAATGTAAACAACCTTTGGGACTTTTAATCACATACACGTGCTGTGTGCCTCGGTTCCCTATATTTTAAAAGTTCCAGCATTGACAATACTCCGAAATTTCAATACTATCTAGCCAAGAGTGCCTGGGTAGGAAAAAGCAAAACAAAAATTCACTCTGAGTGCCTACAAACCTGCATCTATACCTTAAAGGAAACATCGATCTAAGCAACATAATGACCCCTGAAGAAAAAGGTCCACAATTTTTTTTATATCACTTTTCATTCTCTAGATATTCAACTTTATATCATTATTATGTAGTCGGCAGCCATCTTGATTCTCAAGCAAAGGATTATGGGTAAAGTTTAAGCTCGGACAACTAATACATGTGTACGCTCAGCTTCGTGACTAATTGTCCAAGGTGTGAACGGGTTATTTACCTACATCCAGCCCTGGGACGATAGACTGCGAAGCGTTTCCCAGACCGGGGATATAGGGACTGTGAGAAAGATAATTAAACCTAAAAATAAACAACAGCTTGGTGGGTGTGAATAGAGCGGTTTGTTTTTATGCAAATTCATGCGGCCATCCTGTGACACATCGTCCATGGTCTAGACCACAGTCCCTCTATCAGATGGGTTTATAGTTCCATGCACTAACATACAGGAAAACTCGTCAAATGGCTCTACACGACTCGCAGAATGCCTTCATTCGACTTTCGGCGACTCGTAGGAAAACTCGCAAAGTGCCTCTAGAGATACCCGTATATAAATGGATATTTAAACCAGCTAAAAAGCATAACCAACGCAGCGACTCCTCAGACTGCAGAGGATTTGTACACACTCCCACTGTAACAATTCTGGTTCCCCAACAACTCTGGATCGCTATGCATTGTGTGCTAAAATGAGTTACTTACCATCTGAATTTATGATGTAATAATTATTGGAGCCTGAGAGAAAACGGTCAAACTTCAGGTCTTCATCTCTATCTTCGTTGTTGAGTGTTTTCTTTCGTACGCAAATTCCGGATGCCAAACAACTTCCCCGCAAACCAAAGTTACTAATCTCTTACTAACTAACGCACTAACCGTGCGCAAACGTTGCATCACTGATGGTTTGAACTGCAACAAGGCCCTTTGACCGCATAGGTCAAGTCTGTTATTACCCAATCACAATGGGCTGTGTTACTGACACAGTTCTCTGGGAATTCCCGAATACTGAGTGAATATCCGATCGAATATTGTGAATAAGTGATCTGTTAATATTTAGCCGACTTTGACTTAAAAACTGCATGATTTTTCCCCAAAACTGGAAACCCATAACAGGCCATTGTCAAAACGAAACGTATTCTCATTCCACGTCCAATACTCAAGGTGTCATAATACCTCAAGTGTTTGACTTGCATACAGTCTCTTGTTTATTTTTTGATGTTTTTTTTTTTCAATAAAATAAAATGTGGGACTGTATAAATCGCGAAAACCAGGTTACCGCAAAACTATCGTTTATTTTGCGGTAAACTGTTTTTGCCATTTACACAATTAACAAGAGACTGTATGCAAGTCTACTCGAGGATTAAAAACATGGCAGTTCAACCTAAAAAATTAACAGTTCCCCTTTTTCATCACAAATTCACAAAACAGTCATGTATGTATTATATTTCCTTCCGAAGTTTGGCTAAAAAATAACCAAATTTTTTGACTAAAAACTGAAAATTAACTATTGGCAAAATTTAGGTACCTTTCCAGAAATATTGAAAACAAATTAAAAAATCAAAGAAAGCTTAGAAAGAACTCCTGTGTGATGAGAGTATTAGAGACACAGTAAAAATTACTTGTACTTGAGATATTGATGGAAAAGCTGAAAACTAATTATGCAAATCAGAAAATTAAAGTGAACAGATTTGAGTGTAAAACTAATAAGGTCTGCGCAATGTAACAGACCATTGATGTACTAAGTTTCATTGAAATGTGATCAGAACAAACAAATTATGAATTATTATGCTAATTAGGGAATTAATATAGCCAGATTTTAACCCTAAACTAATCAAATTTGTACATTGTTCTAGAGCATCTTTGTACAAAGTTACATTGAAATGGAACAATTAGTACTTTAGATATCAGTGTGAAAGCTTAAAATTGGTTAATTATGCAAATTAGGTGATTAATATGTACAGATTTCAACAGTATTTACAGTCATGATGCAGGGTTTATTCTTAGCCAGTATTGCTTATTTTGTTTAACAACCTGTTCCACTGCCAGCAGTTATTGACCTGCTCGTTGTTACTACTTATAGGAACTGGCTACTATCAGTCCCATAATGCAATGTTTTGGTCCTATTTCTGTTTGTGCACATAGGCAATTTCCGTCAATTTTGATATCGCTATGGAAACACTCATTCCACGCATTATTGTATTATTCTTAGTATTTTAAACTGAGACATAAAAATCATTACACTCTGCATATGAATAGAACTGTAACGTTTACACTCTGCATATGAATAGAAGTGAACTGTAACGTTTACACTCTGCATATGAATAGAAGTGAACTGTAGCGTTTACACTCTGCATATGAATAGAAGTGAACTGTAGCGTTTACACTCTGCATATGAATAGAAGTGAACTGTAGCGTTTACACTCTGCATATCAATAGAAGTGAACTGTAGCGTTTACACTCTGCATATGAATAGAAGTGAACTGTAGTGTTTACACTCTGCATATGAATAGAAGTGAACTGTAGCGTTTACACTCTGCATATGAATAGAAGTGAACTGTAGCGTTTACACTCTGCATATGAATAGAAGTGAACTGTAGCGTTTACATTCTGCATATGAATAGAAGTGAACTGTGGCGTTTACACTCTGCATATGAATAGAAGTGAACTGTAGCGTTTACACTCTGCATATGAATAGAAGTGAACTGTAGCGTTTACACTCTGCATATGAATAGAAGTGAACTGTAGCGTTTAGACTCCGCATATGAATACAAATAGTGTTTACACTCTGCATACGAGTTCTACTGTAGCGTTTACTCTGCTTATGAATACAGCTATAGCGTTTACACTTTGCATACGAATACTAGCATTTAAATTCTGCATACGAATACTAGCATTTACACTCTGGATATGAATACAACTAGTGTTTACACTCTGAATATATATACAGCTGTAGTGTTGATACTTGTATCCTATTGAAGCAAATATAGGTAGTATAGTCATTTTATTTGTACAATGTCCAGAGTACCGTTATTCGGCTGTGGTACAACACCAAGGATTTCACACATCAATGGATAGACATCAACATTTGTAAATGATTTAGACAGGAATCCTTCTTTAAATGCAGGTCCTTTGGCATAGAACACTAAATGATTCTCCATGTGTGACGAGTTCCATCCATGCATGGAACGTACAGGTGAAGATGAATTCCAGTCTACATTCAAGCTTGTTCCCAGGTCATCAAGTACGAGCATTGATGGAATTCGCTCGTTATTGCGATAGTGCAAGTCTTTCAGAATCTCCTCCTTTTTGTAGACATGAAAATGCTCTATTTTCTTTAATGTCTCATAGACATTATCCATTTTTTCTTCCTTTGGCTGAAGTAGCGTCATAGGTCCATAAACCTCAAGATAAACATTGGGACAACTTCAGTGATGTTATGATATCCATGATCACTAACAACAATAACGTTAACTGAATTTGCTAATGTATGGTTTTCTAATTTCTGCAATAAATATCCTAACCCGTCATCCATTTCTTTGACAACAGCATCTGCTTGCGGTGAATTCACACCATATTGATGCAAGGTGTCATCAAGCGAAGTATTATAAAGGAATACCAAATCAAGGTCATCGATTAACCATTCAATCGCTATATCCACACCATTTTTCATAGTGGCATTAAACGAATAAAACATATTTTTATTTGGACGCATTTCTTTTATGGACACACTTCCTCCGGGATACATAATTGTGCCTGTTTTGAAACCAGCTCTACGAGCAGTAATCCAGAGGGGCTCCACACCAGGCTGGTCCCACCAGTAGTCAACAGTCAGCCCCTCTTCAAAAGAATGTAACTGATTTTTATATTTCACATCAAAGACAAGATTGGTAACGACTCCATGGCTTTCACTGAACAGTCCAGTTGCAATACTGTACATATTTGGAGAAGATAAACTCGGAAACGTTGGCACCATTGATTCAGCTCTGACACCATTCTCTGCAACTGATTTCAGTGCTGGCATAGACACATTGTACAAATCCCAACGCAAACCATCAACGAAGACAACAATAATTTTTGGTTTCTCATGCTTACACTTACAGAATGTTAAAGATAAAACTCCCAAGCTTACTAAAAATAACATCATTAACATAATAGACAAAACCGTGATCATGATCTTTTTCATTGGTGTTCTATGAATGACTTTTGAGTGCAATTGGGCTTCATCTTCGAGGTCTGGTTCATCATCAGGATATGTGAAATCCACTTCTGATTTAAGAACGTGATATTTAATTGACCCAGCCATTGCAGATGCAGTTGTTTGTTATCTATGTGCTTAAATATTGTGCCAATACCTGTAAAATAAAATGAGTGTTACCAGTAATTTTTATTTTATCGATAAATTGAATTTAATTTAAAAAGCAGATCTTACATCATCTTTATTCTGATTGGTTTGAATAGTTTGTGTTGATGGAAGGGACATGGCTCTTATGAAATGTAATGTAATTCAGAATTTCGATTAGGTCAATGAACTATTTGATCCAAGTTATTGATCTTTCCAGTCTATATAGTACTAGTTGCAAATGGGTTTTAAAAATATGTTGCTATACGGGGAGAGTAGATAAACAGTTAGCAAATACTGTAAGACCATTTTTTGAGTTTTGAATTCCTTTACTTATGATTGTGGACACTTCTAGCCACTATATAAGATAGATAAGATAGATAGATAACAGCTTTATTACAACCGTGTAGAAAATTTTACATTTCTAATTTGGTGTTTAAAATGTAATAAAGTTAATAATAAAAATTACTAAAAAAGTAAGTAGGCGAAAATTATGTAAATAAAAAGTTAAATAAGTGTGACTGAGTGTATTCTTTTGTTTGTTCATTTACTGTTACTCAAGTACACATAGAGGGCTATAATAGTACTAGTATCTTTATCTTTCGATTGTAAGATATGTTTAAATTGTTTTTCTTTATCCAAATTCAGGAAATTTGCATTTACACTGTTGATTGAATACTAAATAAAAATCTACTGTAAAATCAGTATCAAATAGTACAATGGGGGGGGGGCAAGGGGGATAGCTGGTACAGTTTTACGGAAAATAAAAAGGGCTTTTTACAATTTACAAGGAAAAAAAAGACGTTTTTACAGTTTACTGTGAAAATTGCATATTGCAGTGAATTGTGTCATCTAGTCGTTTTACAATTTCGAAAAATGTAATTTCCCTGGATTATTCTTTACGATTTTTGTTATTTGGATGTAAATTCTTGTACGTACCGAGAAAAATTACACATTCTTACAGTGTACGAAAAAAATATTTGATTGATTACGTTGTACGTCTAGCCTGTGATTACAGAATTACGAAATTTATTTTTTCAATCTACATTGTACGAACAAAAAAATATTGCAATTACGATGAACAAAAATAACCCTTGCCCCCCCCTACAATGTAACAGAGCGGATACAACCATAACTTACACTGCTGCATGTGTACCGGTACAAGTGAATCTATTTCTTTTGTTTACACTGTACTAGCAGTACTAATAGCTCCTCTATTTCTGTTATTTATACCAAATACTGCGGTACGAATATTGGATCTACATATATTTCTGTTATACACACATTTAAACCACTGCAGTGTGAATACCGGTAGTCTTTGCCATCAAATAAATACAAGTTCAATTTAATAAACTTTATTTTGAATAATCAACACTTTAGTTAGCTATAATGTGTGGGCGTGGCTTTTTCAAGTTTTTATTTTAGCAGGTCAAGCTTTAATTTTGTTTGGTGCAGGAGTAGTGTAAAGTTGATAGATTTCGACTGTAGTGGATTATTGATTTAAAACTTGGGGTAAAAAATTTTGAAACAAATGCACAGAAAAAAAAGCAATATTCCGACAATAATATGTAAGAATTTATTTTATTTTTTGCTACTGGTTCAACCATACCTGAGGGACGTAAATAACAATCCCAGTCCATACTATGTATCTAATTAGAAGTGGATTATTCATTAAAATCTCTGGGGTGAAAAAAATGCACAGGAAAAAAAAAATCATGCACGCCTAGTAAATCTTAGAGAAAAATATTTCACAGTGTTGCAAATTCATAATAAAGTAAACCTATTTTGCTGCTGTTCTGCCATCCCTGTAGTTTCGATGGCAGCCATCTTGGTAGTTTATCACACGGTACTGACGATTGGGATGCCCCATCCCCACCCCACGGGGCGAGTGAGATACCAGAACCACACACTCACACTGGTAAATGTTTTTACAAACACGGGATACTTTGATTACAGGTTTTAGTTTCCTGTTCTAAGTACTGCTTACAACTCAGACACTCAAAACTATTCAATAATAGTGAAATTACATGATATGTACCAGAATGTGCTGGTTCCCGTCGTTGGGTTGGTGACTCGACCATCTACTATCAAGTGACCCGCCGCGCTAGTCTCACCATGTGCAGTTTGAACATAAGATCATGTGAAGACTGGGGTTATCTTGTCTTGTTCGAGTTGTTGGATATTCATAGTCACTCGACCCTTTTGAAACCTGAAGTGATTCTTAGAACCTGAGCGTCATGGGTGGGGAGTCAACTTTCACCTTAGCTACATGCAAATGATGGAACATAAGAAATTGCAGAGATTTGATTTACGTTTGTTAAAAACCTGCTGTTTTTGAACATACGCGCTAGAAGGCGAATTATTTGAAGCTACTAAAATAAACATCATTGTCCCATTGACGTTGCAGGTCGGCGTCTGGACACAACAACTACCCCCCCCCCCCACTAAAACTTGTAAACAAAACAATCACTATAGAATAGAATAGAATAGAATTCTTTATTAATACCGTAAAGATAATGTGACATTTCTTTTTTGGTTAACGAGTTAATAAATGAAATTGGTGGCGCTATTCAACTTCCGGTGAGGTGTGTTATGCGACTCCAGTGTGCATTTTACTCGATTTATTTATGGTTTAATTCATTGAAGAAATAAAAAAACCTTTGGTTGCAGTGTGTTTATAAGTTTACACTTCGTGAGATTCTGAAGATGAAATATCCAGTGCTTTGCTGGTTAGAATTACGGTACGTGTTTTTTTTTTAAATAGATGTCAAACAAACCGGACTGTGAGCTCGGTGAGAACGCTGCCTGTGACCAGTCGTTCTGGGTGTCGAGTATCGCATTTAAAGAAATGTTTTTTTTTCGTCTTCTTCATTTTCAGATATATAATATCGTCGTCTTGGTCGGAATATATTTTTGCAGTGTAAACAAGGCTGCCCAGTGACAGAGTATCCTTGCAAATAATTTCATTGCAGTGCTGGCTTCCGTAGAATACAATGGACGAAAACATCAGTATTTGTCCAAGTGATGACCTGTCCACTAGAAATGGTTACACAGGAATACGCCAGGCAACAGATGACGTCAACTTAGACACTGGTAATTCAACTTTGACCTCCGTCTCACTCCGAAATTGATGACGTAAAGCTGTTATAAATTTGTGTATTACAGTTTTTTTTTTTTTTTTTGGGTGGGGGCGAATTTTAGAACAATTGAAAGATAAATTCAATTTCAGAAATAATATAAAATGTGAATAAATGTGCAAATTTATGACAATTATTAAATTAAAAACCATTCGTATTCATATTTCAAAAAAATATTATGTGCATCGATTTTTTTCTCCAAGCGATACAGTATGTTGGAAGATTTTAGTCACATTGGTTAGGAAAATGAAATAACCATAAAAAACAATACTAGTATACTATTACAGAAAAGACAATTCTATTAACCTCGGTCTGACATGAACTCAATCTGAAAATATAAAAATTCTCATCCAATTCATTTAAATTGAATTGTATTTTTAGAAATTATTTATAACCCTCCTAAATGTACTGGTCATAATAATATAATCCATGATATTTCTGAATCTAGTTAGTCTTTTGTTGGTGAATAATGAATGAAGAAGTAAGTCAATTTTTACCTGAATTGGATGACATTTACTCATTGAGGGGTTGGGGGCTGATAGGGATTTGTCAGTTCTTCAAAATCCAAAGCCAAACAGCACAAAAAAAACAAAACATTTGCTCAATCTCATGTAAAACAATTGTTGCATGAACCGGGTCGTTAAAAATATGACTTCATTTTGACAATACACATTCCTGTTATTTATGAAAGTGCATCTGTTAATGGAGCAAATATGATACCACTTTTGCCCCGTTTTGTAGATTTTCTCTGATATCAGTTATTTAAGCTATAAGCTGTTCTGTTGAACAATGATTTTTTGGTGTTTTATTTTTTTCTGCAATAAAATTGTAGACTGCATTTCAGACAATTGTAAGAACATATATATATGTAGCATTTACACTCTGCATATGAATAGAATTGTAGCATTTACACTCTGCTTGTAAGCACTGTGAGTTAAATTGTTGTTGTTAACAACCAGTAGCTTTGGTATTGTAGTTTTGCAACAACATAAAATTGAGAAGATATTGCTAAAAAGCAACATTTTGTTGTAGCTCATCATGTCAGACCTTTACCTTCAAAGCAAACAATCGCCCACGAGTGATTCGTTTGTGTAAATTTATTATTTTTTTTAATGAAACACATGCAAAATTATTATTTTTTTCAATTTAAACATGCAAAATTATTATTTCTTTAATTAAACACATGCAAAATTATTATTTTTTTAAATTAAACATGCAAAATTATTATTTTTTAAATTAAACATGCAAAATTATTATTCTTTTTAATTAAACTCATGCAAAATTATTATTTTTGTAATTACACAATGTAAACACATGCAAAATTAACATTTATTTAAATTAAACACGTGCAAAATTATTCCTTTAAATTAAACACATGCAAAATTATTATTTTTTTTGTAAACACATACAACATTTATCAAACACATGCAAAATTAGTTTGTTTTTTTAGTTAAACACATGCAAAATAATTTCTGCATACATAAGAATTATCCGTATAATTCACCTCAGTGCTTTTGGGAAAGCTATTTTTCACTCACCAGCCATTTTCTAAGGGCAAGGCCTGTCATGTTTGCTTTTGGGTCGCATTTCAGAATCTACATTAAAACGGTGTAATGTACTTTTTTGTATTTGTACATTATTTTTGTGGGTAATAGTAAAAATTAGTTTTTTTTTTAATCGTAGAAAAATTATTTATGAAATGCAGGTATATAATTGTAATGTAAATGTTGCTGGTAATTTTGTATTATTTACATACCGTAATACAGGTACTTTTTTTTTTTTATAGTATTGTTATTGTCACAGAACGACGAGGACATGGAAGATGACTTGGATAACAAATCACTTGAACCGCTGGAATTGGTCCAGTCGCATCAGCAACAGAATAGGGTTACCGCGTATCTGGTTTTGGCTTCAGTTATGGCTGCCTTTGGTGGTATTCTTTTTGGATACGATATTGGTATGTCAGCATTATAAATTCTGATTATTATAATTCTGTAAAACCAAGAAAATAAATGTGACAGTATGTCCCTCCTCATTCAGATATGTTCTTTTCATGACAGGTATTTTTTACTGCCAAAACTTCAAATTTAGTCAGACTCATGACCGGTAGACCCAAGTTCAAATCCTACCTTAGGCTGAACATCAAAGGGTCGACCCCTACCCCGGGTGAGTGTGCCACAGACTCAATGGGAAGGCCAACTCCACTGGTCGAGATTCATTCTCTAACGAATGATAGGATAGCACATTAAAATTGCCATTTGACAGAGAGATGGCCCCACAGCCCTGTCATGTAGTCCCAACCATGAATATAACTTGTGGAAAAAATGTACTATGTGTCAGCACTAGCACTTGCAATTTGCATATACAAGAAGAGACAAGAGTGACACTCAATGTCCAGAACTGTCGCCTGGCACAAAAACATTATAAAAAAAAACAAAAACTTTTACCTTTTTCTTTGGGAATCAGATTACTTTCTAATTTGGTGCGTATGTGTCATTAAGACTTGTTCATTTTTTGGCTGTATCTTTATACTTATAATCTTGCTTTAATATTTTATCAAAAAGCTTTCTGAGGTGGTATTTTTCAGATTGTGTAGATTTGCTTGCACCTTTTTAATGTATATTTCCATTGCATTATCCTGAACATTCTTTTTGTAGGTATAATATCAGGCGCTTTACTTCAATTGAGAGAGGTTTTTCATTTGGACTGTTTTCAACAAGAAGTGGTTGTGAGTGCTTTGTTACTCGGCGCCCTGATAGGATCACTTGTGGGAGGTGAGATATACAATGGCTTTTGTACTGAGATTCCTGATATTACCCAGACATTTTATGGCATTGACTTCTATTCTATTCTATTCTATTCTATTCTATTCTATTCTATTCTATTCTATTCTATTCTATTCTATTCTATTCTATTCTATTCTATTCTATTCTATTCTATTCTATTCTATTCTATTCTATTGTGGTCTCTGCTCTGCTCAGCTCTGCTCAGCTCCATTCTATTCTATTCTATTCTATTCTATTCTATTCTATTCTATTCTATTCTATTCTATTCTATTCTATTCTATTCTATTCTATTCTATTTATTCCATTCTCACAAATATCTTATATTTTCAGGTTTCATAATAGATGCAATTGGTCGTAGATGGGCTATTATATTCAACGATGTCATATTTGTAATTGGAGCTATTATACTGTTAGTGGCGAATACCTTTACCACTCTGGTAAGTTATCTATCCAGGCTTAAAGTAATTAGTGTACTGTGATTCAATACCTGTCATATACCCCCCCCCCCCCCTAATCAAAATATCAAGAAGAAAATATTTAACGTACAGACTTCTCTTGATTGACCAGAAATACCTTGACAACAAAAAATATGAAATATACTGTAATCTGTTTACCGTAAAATCTATATTAGAAGCCGCATCTCTAATAGAAGTCGCACCATTTCTTTATGAATAATTGAGAATCAAAAATTCATCATTTCTCATAAGTGTAGTTGCTCTAATAGAAGCCGCATCCCCTCTGTTGCATTGTATTATTCTAATAGAAGCCGCGGCTTCTAATACAGATTTTACAGTAATATTTGTTTTTTCGTTGCTAGGAATTTTCTCGTAATTTGATGATTTTAATATGGCATTACAGTGAAACCAAAACTTTTCAAAATTCAATGACACTTAATGTTGTAGAACTTCCCAGAAATTGTGACGGCTACAAAATTCCATCAATTGTCACCGACTCACGAAATATGTTTGTATTGCAAAATCAAAAGCGGTTTATATAAACATGGAGTAATTTGATTGGTTGCAGGTAGCTGGACGACTGATTATCGGATTTGCTGTGTCGCTATCTGTGATTGGAGAGTGTATTTACATATCGGAGATATCTCCCGCTGTAAGTACATGACGTGTATTGATTCGTTGAATGATTGATTCATTGCCAATACACACAAAGTGCTGCAAAGTTTGTTATTTATTGCAACCGTGATTTAGATAATATCACTTTTGCATTGTCATATCAATATTACATGCCTTTACATTCACGCAAATAACATAGGTTTAAATACCTGCTATGCAAGAAGAACATTTTTCTTAATACTGTAAAATACTTTATTTTTGCTGAAAAGACATTTTAGGTGTTTTGCATGGAATTTATTTTCACTGATTTTTGATGAGTTAAATGTAAAATATAGAGAAAAAAAATATATTCTCTGGATTTTATTTTCACTCAATCAACGAAAATTAATTGCAAGTGAAAATAAAGTATTTTACAGTATCTTCTAACACATTATCTTGGTATAAAAGTCAACGTTCAGTCCATTGTATACAAATGTTGACCCTGGTGATGGTTGATATACAGATTTGTTGACCTGAATAGAGCGCTGTTGACCGAGGCAAAGTGAACATCAACTGTGAGTGACCTCATTGGAGATGTTGTATTATTCGGGTTATGGACATCGAGTAACAAAAACATTGAGCTACAAAAATGGCCATACCCATATTTTAGAAACCATGCCTGTTGTATGTTGCCCCGTGACTCAAAGTCCAGTTAACTGTTACTTAAAGTTTGAGTTACTAAATGTGGACGTTCAACAATAAGAAATATGTATATTGCCCGTAACTCAAAATTTGGTTACTTTATTTTAGCTGGAATTAATTTTCGCCGAATAGACTTTTTATGTGTTCTGTATGGAATTTATTTTCACTGATTTTTGACGAGTTGAATGTAAAATACAGGAAAGAAGGTATATCCGCTGAATTTTATTTTATTAAAATTAATTCCAAGCGAAAATCAAGTATTCCAACTGGTAATTGGTAATTAAACTTTTAGTTCCAATAGGTGATTTTCCGTACAATTGCGAGATCTCGCGAGATGCATGAAAGACGCGCGTCGAACATCTGCCGCAAAAATCAAACGATTTGATTTTGAACTCGAATTTCTTTATTTCGTAGCTCACATCGACCGGCCGATCTTCGACAGAGGAATATTGCTTCCGAATACCCATACTTAATCGAAATTGCCTATCATCAAATGTGGACAGCACATTATTAAGCATGGAAATGTCCCCAAAATACTTTCGCGTTTGTCGAATCCCACGCGATGTTTGACGCCACTACGACGCTATGACCTTTGTTTGTCCTGTTTTTACGTTCGATTTCACGCATAACGCGTGATTCTCGCAGTGTACGGAAAATGGTCTATTGCATGGTTTCGCAAAAGTGGGCGTGGTCATTTTTGGCAGAAACACAAACAATTTAGCATTGCTTCTGTTTTGTTTTGTTTTGTTTTTCAAATCTGTATATTAACATTTATACTACTATTATTATAGTTAGAACACATATCTTATACAGTTATAGACTTAGACTGCAAGATTATCCTTGCTAAAGTTCTCAATAACATCTCAAATGTTCACCATATTGTTTGTTTATTTAGTCAAACTTTTTGCGATTCGTTGGTATTTTTATATTCAGTAGTTTCTTCCAAAGATACTGTCACTTTTATGATTTATGAGCCACACACATGGAAAACTGTCTACCATTTTAATTTAACACATAATATGTTTACATATTATGACGTGTTTGCATGAAAAGAAACCTCACACTGGGCTCACCCTAAGCCAAATAAACCCACTAAAAACAACATGTTTCTAGTGAAATGAACAACTTTATGTTATAGTGGCAATTAACAACCATTTTTAGATATGCACAGGCATGAATGTTGGCCTTATTGGCTGCTGGAGAATTTATTATTCGTGTATCATTTCTGTACTTGGGCATGATAAAATGGACACAGAATTGACGTCAGGTCAGTGTGGGTCCCATGTGTGCTGTACACAGGATATGTTAAATACATATCAAGTCGCCTCGAATACGAACATATACTACGCAAGAAATATTGTTAATTCATTATACTTTGTGATTTGTACCTAGAAACGACGTGGTTCATTAGTATCACTAAACGAACTCGGGATCACTGTCGGTTTGTTGCTGGCATATCTCGTCAACTTTCTATTCATCACAGTACGCAATGGGTGGCGATACATGTTCGGTTTATCGATGATTCCCGCTATTGTACAGGGTATTGGAATGTACATTCTGCCTCCAAGTCCAAGATATCTTATTATTAGGAAACGAGATACTGAAGTAAGTTTATGGACAACTCGCCATATATACCGTAAAATCTGTATTAGAAGCCGCATTCCTAATAGAAGTAGCACCTATTCTTTTTAAACATTTGAGAATTTGAATTCATTGCTTCTCATATGTGTAGATGCTCTAATAGAAGCCGCATCCCCTCTGCTGCATTGTACCATTTTAATAGAAGACGCGGTTTCTAATACAGGTTTTACAGTAGTTAATTTTCAGTTTTCACTCAAAAATTTTTTTAAGAGAAGTGCAGAATATGAACTG
Source organism: Saccoglossus kowalevskii (assembly GCF_978046115.1). NCBI lineage: Eukaryota > Metazoa > Hemichordata > Enteropneusta > Harrimaniidae > Saccoglossus > Saccoglossus kowalevskii. The sequence continues at coordinate 14,208,055 of NC_140658.1, forward strand.
GACTATTTTGAGAATTTGTGATGGAAAAAGGGAACTCGTCGTGAAAAGGTTAACACAGTGCCTGCGAAAAGGCCTCCATAACTGAATAGGGTAAAACCATGTCATCAGGCAGTGTTGAATCAAATTCCTGCTTGGGAGGCCTATATTCCTTGGATCCTGAGTGACCACAATCTTGACTTAAAATAGAAGTCGGACACCTGAAAGTACCTCTATGAATAATAAAAACTCACACATTTAGAATTTCAAAATACAAATCTTGAAAATTAAAGGACGATGGTACATGGTCGTTGTGCCGTGTCATGTTTGATATGGGACTCATAGCGAAGTATACAGCGCTTGTAAAATACATTGTTTATTTACATGAAATTCGAACACACGCTGCGCGATGACCACTGCCCTTTAACACAACAATTCATTGAAATATTTGCAAGTCAGTGAAGAGTTGCTTATTTGCATCAACTCAGCCAAATCGTGTCAAGAAAAGTCTGTCTGCTTAGCAGCGGATGTGATTATTGACTAATAAACTGTCTTCATTTCAAATGCACATTACAAGTAATCTCTTTGTTATATCATGATATTATTGAGTTCCTACCCTGCTTTTTTCAGGGAAATTACAGTACTCGGTATTATTGTAATTTATATGGAATGTTTATTTTTACAGGCACGCAATGTCTTAGTCGTTCTCAGAGGCTCAGACAACGTAGATGAAGAACTGATGCAAATCACAACATCAATCCATAATGAAAAGGTAAGACGATGAACTGACACAAATCACACTGTCAATGTGCAATTGAAAGGTATTATTATACATTTGTCACCGTAACGCCGCAAGTTGCAGCGTGCCATAATTTTGCGGTATTTTACACAGTCTTTTCTGCTTAAGAAAACGCGAATCCCAAATATAGAATGATTATGCGCATAAGCGTCCTCTAATAAAAAAAATCAAATATGGCTGTCACTAGAGTTTGACTGGATTCCACGCAAAGAAGTTCGCTGATTTTGTTCTAAACATTTTGGATTTCGGCATTCCCATGATGTATCCTTAGAAGGAAAAGATGTATAATAATAAGGTTATTACGAGAATACCTCAAAGTATGCACTCAGACAGTACTCCATCGCATCGACCTCCGCTGCATGTCGGTCGATACTCCCACTGTACTGTCTTTGTGCATACTTTGAGGTATCCTCGTAATAATAATCTCATAAGATGATAAACTGACACAAATCATCATGTCAATGTGCAATTAAAAGGTAAGACTTTGCTTTGCTTACTTTGTGTATTGGTAGGATAATTCTCATCACACCTGTGCATGTTTAATGGTTCCAAGCAATGTATTCATAATGTATATGTAGGTTAAATTCAATTATCATAGCGCTAGGGAGTTATGGTATAATACTGATAAGCTGAGGGTCATTATTGATAAAACAAATGTACACAATTGATATAATAATCCTACAACTTATTGTATACAAATAAATCCTTTAAAAAAAAAATAATTTTAAGTTTTCAACATAAACTTAAAGTCATAAAATGACATACTGTAAACCATGTTGAAAAAGCGACGTACTATTTTAGCGAATTGTGGTAAAATGACGTAGTAGCCATAGCGAAATGTTGATTTAGCAAATCTCTCTTGTTTTTGTTGATTTCCTGTTTTCACAATACTTGTCTGTCGCCTGCCAAAACAAATGCGCAGTTATCACCTCCATAAAAACAAAGAAAAATTGCCAAGTTTAATAGGGAAGCGCTCCAGATTATTATGTTTTCTGTGTTGTTTACAAAGAAAAAGACGTTGTTTGGCTGCCATTTTGAATTTATAATGAAGTCATTAGCGACATCTTAAATTTATAGCGAATTAGTTCTCTCACTAAATTTGCTAAAAAGAAATGCTTGCGAAAAAGACATGTTTCACAGTACTACCAACAAAACAAAACAGCAAAATCCGATCTAAATTATTCAAATATCGATAATAAATTGGGGGTGCTTGGTTTCGTTGGGTATTCACTTCTAAAGAATCCCTTGTCTTTACATTTTAATACCATGTCAGATCACAAATCAACTTTGAGTGATCATATGAAGTCAACTAGGGGGGCCACTTTACTATACCTATCCAAGTATGTTCAACGTATAAGCTCTATCATAATTCACTTTTAGAAGAAATCTGTTTTGAAGCTTTTCATGTTTTTTCAGGATTATTCAGTCTGTGATTTATTTCGAAGTGTTGATAACATGAGAGGAAGGCTCTTCATTGGTGTTGGCTTGGTTTTTTTCCAACAGGTAAGATTTCAGGCATTGAATAGTCGATATTTCAGAATATATAACAATATGTACAGGGTAATGAAAAAGTACTTAGATTCAGTACAACTATGCTTTCATGTTTCCTCAATGATTCATATGCTTCTAATTTGAATTTGTTCTGAATATCCAAACATCAAAATTGCAATCTAAGTTGTTGACTGGAATAATATACGTGCCTGGAAATCATTACGCCAACCTCAACGGGACTCGGACACATTGCATATATAAATAGAAGATCGCGATGTGATTGCCTTTCAATTTATTTCATTTAGACGTATAAATTTCTATATATTATAAATGGCAAACGAAAAGTATGTACTGACACAGTATGAAATGTCAGTACATAGTCGATGGCGTGTCTGGTTCTTGTCATAACGCTCGTAAATGAGCGCATTTATCCAAACAGCTCATCCTCGTAAAAGTATTTTGAACTGCCAAACTAATTTCATAATTTTATTTTACCTCAAAGACATGATTTTCTGAGTTAAGGACCATGAGCGCTAACGTGGTTGAATACGGTAACCAGTTTTAATCATGTAATGATCTTGGTACATACACTAATGTACATGTAAACCAATAAATACAATTACTGTTTACTCCCGTCAATAAAACATGACTTATTTTGACCACAGCCTCATTTACATTAACACATACACTACTAATAGAACAAATACAGTAGTTAAAAACAAAAGAATCATATCATTAACATTTACTACATGTTTCTATTATTACAGGTGACTGGACAGACAAATGTTTTATACTATGCACCAACTGTTTTTCAATTGGTTGGTTTTAAAACTGATTCAGTTGCTACCTTAGCCACCATCGGACTCGGAGGTGTCAAGGTATGGTCATGTGACCATTCTGTAGATTATGTTAATTATTAATATTATGATATCTATTAAATATAAATGCTATATTTTTAATGTTTTGAGCAATTTCACAGGATTTTGAATTCATGAACTTGGCAGAGAAACAGAAAGTTCTGCCTAGTGTTGTTATTTTACATTTTACATGGACCTAATTTTGTAGATTTTACTTGTCAGCAAAAAATTACTGAAAATGGACACAATTTTGTCTGTTGGCTCCAAAATTAGGGTTAATTTTTTCAGAATTATTGAAGAATATAAGAAAAAAGTGCTGAAAAATTTGTGTGAGAATACTCTGGTGGTGAAAAGATTAATTAATATGTTAATGTGTTTTAATTAAAGGCGCTGTCTACTATTGTATGTTTGTTGAGTGTGGATAAAGTTGGAAGAAGACGTTTTCTTCTTTTTGGGGCATTCTGTATGATGGTTGTGATTATGACATTGGGAATTATTACACAGGTATATACTTGGATATTTATTTTATTAAAATTATATTGTAAATATACAATGCATATTTGCATAATTTGTTTGTATTTGTATTTGTATTTGTATTTATTTATTTACACCAGAAAAAGAAAATATACATAACACAATTAATTTTTCCTTTTTACCACTGCAAAGGATTCTGGTGTGGGTCATGGAAATAGCTCATTTGAGCTAGTCGAGTCCTAGACCCGGAATAAGAAATAATACTGTAATGACGTGCGGATTATCATAAATTTATCATATACATATATTTTATCGTGAAGTGGCGCAACATTATAGTTCAATTACTAAATATCAAAATAAAATAAATAAGTCATTGAAATTGCTGAGTGAATATAAACATTATTTTGTCGCACAATAAACAAATCACTAAATTTAATAAATCATTTTCTACAAAATAAACTAATCACTAAACTGCAAAATCAAGCAAACAATCAGTCTGTCAATGAAACAAATATCAAAAGGTAATCATGTATATGTATATGTGATTTTTATGCTCTATCCTGATATGGTGAATAATTATAATTCAATTGAATAAATAAGTCACTTAATTGCAAAATAAATAAATTAATATTTTTCTAATCGCAAAACAATCAATCACATTGTACAAACTATATTCCTACAATTGCAGAATTTTTTTTTTGTTATTCAAAGCTCCATCTTTTTTGTTTTTTATTGATGGAATTTTACCGCTTTCACTTTCTTCAGAAGACTGGGACAAAAACAGATAAAATTTTTCTGAGTAAAAAAAGAAAATTTATTCAAATTTTGTCTGTTGGCTCCAAAATTATGTTAATTTCCGAAAATATTGAAGAATATAAGAAAAAAGATGTACAACTACAGATGTACAAAAAAAAAATAACATACTTTTCATGGTTTCCATGGTACTATACAAAAAAATCCTCTTTATTTGATTTGCTGTGAAATATTCATAAAATTCAACGTATTTTTATCGTGAGTGAATGATTTAGATTGCTCAACCACTTAAATACAGAGCTCAGATCTATGTTTTCCACAGATTCAACTAAATTGACCATTTCTGGTTCACTGCGAGAATCACGCGTTATATGTGAAATCGAACGTAAAAACAGTACAAACAAATGTCATGGCGTCTGAGTGACGTCAAACATCGCGTGGGATTCGACAAACACAAAAATATTTTTGGGGCATTTCCATGCTTAATAATGTGCTGTACACATTTGATGATAGGCAATTTCGATGAAGTGAGGGTATTTGAAAGCAATATTCCTCTGTCGAAGATTGGCCAGTCGATGTGAGCTACGAAATAAAGAAATTCAAGTTCAAAATCAAATCGTTTGATTTTTGTGGCAGTTGTTCGACGCACGTCTTTCATGCAACTCGTGAGATCTCGCAGTTGAACAGAAAATGGTCACTTATTGAAACTGTGGTTTAACTTGTGAGACCCTGGTAACCAATGTATGTTTCATTCAGATTCTACCATCACCAGCTTCAGAAAATCCTTGTCGTGACTACAAAGTGTATGATAACCTGACGACAACGGACAGCACTCCATATTTGACACCTCTATCAGACGACAACGTTTCAGCGTCAGACACATCAGTGCAGAAAAAAAGAACTTTACGTCATCTCCTGGGTGACTCAAGAGAATTTACACATTTACAAAACAAACATATTTTTAAAAGAGAGAACATTTTTAATATCAGCGCTAACAGCACTGATGATAACAATTCAGGCTCGCAAGCTGCAAAGTACGTTGCTTTAATATCTCTGATGCTGTACGTGGCTGCCTACTCCATTGGATTCGGCCCAGGTAAGAATAACTTTAGGGTAGTTCAAGCCAAATTCAGATTTCGCACTACATATTACATGTACAACACATGAATGCAAAGCATTATGGGTACAACTTCAGATTGTAGGTACTGTAAAAGGATTAATTATTCACTGGGTTTTTTAATTTTGCTTATTTCACTGACTGGAAAATGTGCTAAATTATTACCCAGTGAATATGTAAAATTTAGCATAGATCACATTATCTAAATGATAAAACCCACTGAATATGCCTGAAATGGTAAATCAGCAAAATTTAAACCCAGTGAAAATTAGTCATTTTACCGTAATATAAAGAATTAATTTCACCATAGAAACCTGGGTAAAAATACAAATTCTGACCATTTTTAATGACATTTTTGGATTTTGTTTAAAAAAAAATTGCTCGATGACCCCAATTTATGTATTTAATTTGTTGTATTCTACTGGCATGAATCCATAAAAATAAAGGTATGATAAAAATGACATATAGTCGTAAATTCAGCTCAAATCTTCTTAAATTTAAATTTAGTTACCGATAGTGTTTATTAGTCCCCGTTCGGACGCAGTCCGAAAACGGGGACTTATGTTTTGCCCTGTGTGCGTCCGTGCATCCGTGATCACCTGTATCTCGAACATGCATGGACCGATTAAGTTCAAACTTCACTCATACATCACACATTATATGGGACATATGCACATGCATTTTTTTCATGATCCGATTAACGATAGCCAAATAGCGGCCATTTTAAGGCCGAAAATGCATCAAAATCGCACATTTTCACCATTCCGGACCCGGATCTCAGTTATGCATGGACGGATTTTGTTCAAATTTGGTACATATATCAAACATAATAGGACCTTGATGCACGTCATTTTTTTTTTGGATCGGGTTCGAAATGGCCGACTGGCGTCCATTTTGTTTTAAAGAATTCAGTTCTGGATTCGTATCTGAGACATGCTTGGATTGATCGAGTTCAAACTTCACACACACAAGGTACATCATGTCACAAATATGTATGTGCATTTGTTTCATGATCTCATTAACGATAGCCAAATGGCGGCCACTTTAAGGCCGAAAATGCATTGAAATCGCACATTATCACCATTCCAGACCCGGATCTCAGTTATGCATGGACGGATTTCATTCAAATTTGGTACATACATTAAACATAATAGGATCTTGATGCACGTCATTTTTTTTTTCGGATCAAGTTCGAAATAGCCGACTGGCGTCCATTTTGTTTTAAAGAATTCAGTTCTGGATCCGTATCCGAGACATGTCTGGATTGATCAAGTTCAAACTTCACACACACAAGGTACATCATGTCACAAATATGTATGTGCATTTGTTTCATGATCTCATTAACGATAGCCAAATGGGGGCCGCTTTAAGGCCGAAAATGCATTGAAATCGCACATTTTCACCATTCCGAACCCAGATCTCAGTTATGCATGGACGGATTTCATTCAAATTTGGTACATACATTAAACATAATAGGACCTTGATGCACGTCATTTTTTTTTTTGGATCAAGTTCGAAATAGCCGACTGGCGGCCATTTTGTTTTAAAGAATTCAGTTCTGGATCCGTATCCGAGACATGTCTGGATTGATCAAGTTCAAACTTCACACACACAAGGTACATCATGTCACAAATATGTATGTGCATTTGTTTCATGATCTCATTAACGATAGCCAAATGGGGGCCGCTTTAAGGCCAAAAATGCATTGAAATCGCACATTTTCACCATTCTGGACCCGTATCTCAGTTATGCATGGATGGATTTTGTTCAAATTTGGTACATACATTAAACATAATAGGACCTTGATGCACGTCTTTTTTTTTCGGATCAAGTTCGAAATGGCCGACTGGCGGCCATTTTGTTAAAGAATTCAGTTCTGGATCCGTATCCAAGACATGTCTGGATTGATCAAGTTCAAACTTCACACACACATGGTACATCATGTCACAAATAGATATGTGCATTTGTTTCATGATCTGCTTAACAATAGCGGAATGATGGCCATTTTAAGGCCGAAAATGCATCAAAATCACGTATTTTCACAATTCCAGAACCGGATCTCAGTCATGCATGGATGGATTTTGTTCAGATTTAGCACAATGTGTTGTACATATGCAGGTGCATTTCGGTCATGATCTGCTTTGAATGTATATGTCACTCAAATATGAACGGAACGGGGACGTGTCATTGACAATGACTTGTTTTTGGCATATGTACACTGTACAGTTGTACATGTATATTTTGAGATTATATACAACAATAGCACAAATGTCTTACTAGTATATAGCGGGACACTCGTCACCTGCGCACGCGCGGGAATTGAGTCCCAAGCGATGATAACAACACAAGCTAAAAGCTCAAAGGCTCATGGGTAGACGCTTGTTTGTAGACAATGACACGCTATGGCAATCTGACGCACAGGTGACATGTAGTTGTCTGTCTTTCCATCTGTCATTGTTGTCTCTAATTTATCATTTTTACACATTACAGAAATATATTTAAAAATCAACAAAAAATTGTTCAGTCGCCAATATTTTTTTCAAGCTAACTAACTTCCAGCTGGTATTATCATGTGATACTCGTTTGCCTTCCCATCTGTTGTCGTTGACGTCATTGTTAACTTTCTCGTTTTCATTTTCAGTTACCTGGATTTTGTTGAGTGAAATTTTTCCATCTGGAATAAGAGGACGGGCGACGTCATTTGCAACAGTTGTTAATTGGGGTACCAACTTGGTGATTTCTTTGACATTTCTTAATCTTGTTAGTAAGTATCATCAGTACTTACTTTGTTTCGGACTTGTTGATATTGCGAAAATGCATGTAAGAAATTACAAAGCAAATTAACACACATACAGACATAAAGAAAACACACTGTACGAATATTTTAATGAAATATACATTGAAGATCATACAACATGTTTTTGTACCTAACTGTCATATACCATACTTCCCCAGTCATAAGCCCAGGGGCCTCAAAATGTAAAATTAGGGAAAGTAGGGGGTGGGCTTATACACAAGGACCACCTCAGAATTTTCAATTTTGTTTAACTTTTTCTCTTTCAGATGGGTTAGGTATATCATGGACTTTTATATTGTATGGTTTTATCTGTGCAGCGTCCATTGTGTTTGTATATTTATTTGTACCAGAAACTAAAAATAGATCACTGGAACAAGTGTCAGCAGATATTAATAGGAGGTAAAATTAATTATAACAATCTTCTCACCTCTTTCATAATGAGACAACCCTGTTTTCTATAGATGGGTTATACCATGTGTAATGCCTTGGGGGTGGTGGCTTGCTGAAGCAGGGGGAAAATGTTGCTAAGGTTTGCATTAATGCATTAGTACATGACCATACTGATGTATTTGTAATGTCATTGATCATTTCAGAACCTGTCCAGTTAATAAGGTATTAAATGCCACCAGGTCATTTTCAAATTTATAAATTGAATGAGAAATAATAAAAGTTCCTCAGTTTGAAATTAGATCAGCATTTATAGTGTAATAATTATAATCAAATAAATTGTGTTTTCCTCAAAATGTATAATAATAATGTAAACCTCTTTATTTTGATAAATCATAAATGAATTTAAAAGTTTTGTAGGGTAATCAAAAGAAAACACACTACATGAATATTTAGTAAAAAAAATATACGTTAGTTAAAATTAACAGTGCAGCAAAGTTTCCAGGTCACGTGTTAAATATGGGACTTTAAAACTGCATAAAATCTTAGTAACCGGTGCATCCAGCGTTTGTATGCGGAATACATATCATCATGAATGCATATAATATTCATAATATTAAACATTCAAGATAAAAATTCATGGTTTCAAAATATAAAATACAATTTCTTCTAAACTTGTACTTTGTGTATTTGTTTTAGTTTCATTTCAACTGTTTTTGTTTATTTATTTCTGTTGCCATAGCAATTTTAGGTGTGTGTGTCCCTGTGGAACTCACAAATTTGGATACAATTCCTTGTGACATCGTTAGTACTGCAAGTTTTATCGTTTAATGCATGGTTGGACATGTTTGTACTCAACAGGGTTGGTAGTGAAAGTAACAGATGCCTACAAGTTTCTATAATTGTGATATTTTTATCGGGAACCAACAACCTAAGGACCAGCTTCATTTTAAAATACCATATTTGTTCTATTAAAAGCACATCTCAAATAGAAGTCCATAGAGAATCAAAATCACATTTGTATAGTGAATCATTAAATATGACTAATTTTGACCATAGAAATAGAAACTTACATAAGCGCATGCGCTATTAATAGAGTGAATATGGTAGCACTTTTTAAAAATTCATAATTTGCTAGCCCAAAATGGCTGCCTTTTTAAAGCATGGTACCGGTACTGCTTAATTTTCAGCATTATAAATTTTACATGACTGCACTCATGTAGACAAAATTTCACGATAATCACTGCCGTACTGTCATAAATATTTCTTGTAAAAAATGGCTGAAAAATATCACAATTTTTTTTTGGCTCATGAACTTTTCACTCTATTGTGAAAATAAAGCAAATCGTAAACCTGACCTAGTCAGGATTTTGTCACAACTATTTTGTTTAGATTGCAAAAAAAACAGTAAGCACTATTCAAATGTTATTTTTCTATGTAGGCTTAGTTGATTCAATGGTTTCCATGGAAACAAATCTGGCAGTTGTCATTCACTACCATCCTGCTTTAACAATAATAGCCTGATTATAGATTCTCTATTGCCTTTTTATAAAGCATGTGTTTGTGTTCCATTAGTGATGGGGTATACTAAAATTCATAATTATAAAATAGTTTTAATGTACAGGTACTGTAAAAATACTTTATTTTAGCTTGAATTAATTTTCGCTGAAAAGACTTTATGTGTGTTTTGTATGAAGTTTATTTTCACTGATTTTTGATGAGTTAAATTTAAAATATAGGCAAAAAAGGTATATTTGGTGGATTTTATTTTCACTGAATCATTCCTTCAGCGACAATAAATTCCAAGTGAAAATAATGTATTTTACAGTTTTGGGAAAGTAAAGTGACAAACTATTAATGAATGGAGCTGTTTTTTTAAACAGAAAATTGTAAAACATAAGAGACACTCTCCAATGTGTTGCATTCTGTTAAAAACAGCTCAAATGGTAGTGTGTCATCTTATGGCGAGGTATAGTACAGTCTGGATGTAACTTAACTTATTAAGCTGGCTGTGAGCTGACTTTGACTTTTCATAAACTCTGCAATAAATTTTATTATCATCAGTAATTTCAAAATATTCTTCGTAGTATTCACTATTAAATACAACAGACATGTTTATGCAGCTTACTCTGTACAATTCAGATATATGATAAAAGCAAGCTAAGCTAGATTTAAGCTTTTCATCAGCAGTTCTCTCTTTTTACCACAAATTCAAAAATAGTTTTGATTATAGTCTGCACTTTCCAAATTTTTTGAGTAAAAACTGAAAATTGACTCAAATTGTGTCTGTTGGCTCCAAAATTAGTGTTCATTTCTAGAAATATTGAAAAATCATAAGAAAAAAGTGCAGACAAATTTTTCATCAGCAGTTCTCTCTTTTTACCACAAATTCAAAAATAGTCTTGATTATAGTCTGCACTTTACTTTAGAAAATTAGGACAAAAATAGCCAAATTTTCTGAGTAAAAACTGAAAATTGACTCAAATTGTGTCTGTTGGCTCCAAAATTAGGGTTCATTTCTAGAAATATTGAAGAATCATAAGAAAAAAGTGCAGACAAATCTGGTGAGAAAGTCTGGTGGTGAAAAGGTTGAGCCAGCTGAATGTTAAGTAATGCATGCACTTTACTGTAGGTGGTTCATTTCCAGCTCAAGGAAAGGGATAGTTGGTGTGGGCTTATGTACTATAAAAACATGATATATAATAATTGGTACATTGGGTTTTATAGAACTGCAACTTGATTAAGATAAAGGATAACTACTGTTACTAGTATTTTGTTGTTGAACTAGGCTTTGCATTGTCTGAGCTGCATCTTGATTTGAATATGTCTTGTGCTTGACCCCTAAAGGTCACACATCCTGGTACTTTCTGACCTCTAGAGGTCGCACATCCTGGTACTTTCTGACCCCTATAGGTCACACATCCTGGTATTTTCTGACCCCTAAAGGTCACTCATCCTGGTACTTTGACCCTTAAAGGTCACACATCTTGGTAAATCAGACCCATAAAGGTCACAGATCTTGGTACTTTTTGAACCTTAAAAGTCATACGTACAGCAAAAATTTCCAATATTAAATGTAAATTTTTGCTATGAAACTTTTTGAACTTCACTGATAACTTGGATTATTAGGGGTAAATAATTAAGAAATTCTCAATGATAGTACATTTGTACCTCTACAAAGTGTCAGGACGTTGACCTTTTTGAGTATGGATCATACATCAATTGTACATGAATCAAACCGTACACTGTCTAACACTGGTCAATTCTTTTTTAGGTTTTAACCCTCATGCTATTTGTCAGATTTATTTTGAAGCATATCGATACACTTTTAGGAAATACCACCTTTAGTGTACACAACACAGACAATTGGTAGCATATAACCACAAATATATATGGGCTTTTAAAGATTATTCGAACCATCTGATTTTGTCGATATTGATACAACCACCTGGCAGATACTATCATAATGTCTTATTGTGAAACTACTATAGAACCATTTATTTTCACTGGCATTTAATTTCACTATTTTAATGTTTTGAGTAATTTTCACTGGGTTTTAAGTTCACGGACTTGGCAGATAAACAATGAGTTATATTGTTATTCTACTGTAAAATCTGTATTAGAAACCGTGGCTTCTATTAAAATGGTACAATGCAAGAGGGGATGTGGCTTCTATTAGTTCTATTAGAGCATCTACACATATGAAAAATGATTTTTTGGTCTCAATTGTTCAAAAACAATGGGTGTGACTTCTATTAGAGATGCGGCTTCTAATACAGATTTACTGTACATGTTCACATAATTTAATTTTGAGGATTTTACTTATCAACGAAAATAATGAAATTAAAAGCCAGCAAACAAATACACCGGTAGCCATACATCACAGTACCTTCAGTGTCATGTTGTATTCTAATACCTCCGACTCTACAAATTCAAGAAATATAATTTTTGTTCTGACAATTATTTTTGTTGTTTTCTTCCAGTTCACTCTATAACCAGAGCGCTCATCGATGTCACCTTCTTCCGTGTTGCCATGACAGTCGTCAGTTACACATCTCACATAGTAACTACAGTGAAGTTGACAGAACAAGTAACATGGCATCATTGGAGTCAATACCAAGTAGTTTGATTTAAAGTTAAAATTTATATTTTTATTAAAGAATATATATTCAAATATTTTTAACATTTTTAGCTCCGCTGTCGAAGCTTATCATATAAGTGTTTGTCCGTTGTCATCCGGCGTTCGCTGTCGTACTTTTTACTTTTTCGACTTCTTGTTGAAAACTACTTGATGTATTTGTCCCTTGGGCAGACCTCTCTTAGATTTGTTCATTTCGTGATATCTTCAATTCTCTAATTTTGATGAATATTTTTGCTAAAAATTTATATTTTTGACTTCTTGTTAAAAACTGCAAGTCCAATTGCTTTGATATTATATATATGGGTACTAAGGTACGTGTGAACCTGTCTGAGATTTGTTCATTGTGTGATATCTTCAATTCTCTAATTTTGATGATCAATTTTGTAATTTTTGGTAAAAAATTATATTTTCGACTTCTTGTTGAAAACAGCAAGTCTGATTACTAGGGTGTATACATATTGTTCTTTTTCTAATGATATCTTCAGTTCTTTAATTGAAATGTGCATTGCTAACAGCGGAGCTATCTCAGTCGAGGGGCTGCTTGTTATCGTTTCAAAGGCTGATAACTAATGCATGATTACTTAGGTAGTGATCAGAGATCTCTCTATAAACAAAAAAAAAACTTATTAATAAGAGAAGTGTTTCAATTCTGATACCTGTAACCGTATTCTCACGTAAATCACAGGGAAAGTATTTTCACATGTGTATTGTGTATGTACAGTGTTTTCAACATCGTCTATTGTTTATGTTCGCTGATTTTTCTGGGTAGTGCAGCTTAGGTAGGACTCAGTGAGCGTCCCTCATTATATAAACTCCCTAATTTACATAATCTCACACTGTTTTGCATAACCTCTTCACGTAACTTGAGAGACTTTGTTGAGATTATTGCTAATACGTTAACCGTTAAACAGGATTAAAATGATTATATCATACTGACTAATTTTCACTGGGTTTAAATTTTGCTGATTTACCATTCCAGGCATATTCAGTCGGTTTTAAATTAAGGGTTTTATCATTTAGATAATGTGTTCTATGCTAAATTTTACATATTCACTGGGTTTTAATTTAGCGCATTTTCCAGTCAGCGAAATAAGCAAAATTAAAACCCAGTGAATAATTAACCCTTTACAGTACATAGATCAGAGGAAATAACACAGTTTCCTATCCTTGTTTTAGAGGGTCTATGCTTATTCCAACTTGAATAACAAAAGTATTTTACACATTCAATTGTAATGTAAGTTGTACCATATTGGAGTCTTTCATTATATACAGCTGTAGTTGTTAAATCCTCTGATCAGTTTCTTTGAATTCAATAATGATGCAAAATTTATGCATATTTTTGTGAGACAAATGGACCTAATTTTTCATTAGCTATAATGATAGACATTTTAGTAAAAATTATTTTATGAAAGGTGACAACAATGTGACTTTTGTGTTTCAAATTAATAAATCTTAATATTCAAGGTAACCGGATACGTCCAATTTTTATAATCAAACTGGATAAAAATACTGGACATAATTTGCATGTCAATTTTAATAAAATAGAGAGATATTATAGGTATATATCAAAATCAGATTAAAATATAATTAAACAAATCACTGACATTTGGATGTTAAGGTAGAAGCCTACTCATAAATTAAAAAAAAACATAATCTATTCATTTTGCAATAAATTGTACTCTAAGGCAATATAAGGATATTGACCTAAAAAAGTCTGGGTTTTAAAAAGTGTCAACAAATACATTTTCTCTTTAACATTATATGGAATTGTTCTAAAAATAGCAATTTTCAAGAAATGTTAGGATACGTTTCTCAAAAGCTTAACTGTAACACACAAAATAATGCTATTTCATTATACCATGAGACATTAGCTTCATAATTGTACATAATAAACTAATGAACATTGTCATGCGATTTATGACCAATTTTGTCCAAAATTATGACTAGGCTTCTACCTTAACTTTAATTGTGATTGAAAATACAAAGTAAATAGCTGGATTCAGGTAATCTAAATTGTGATTTAAATTGCAAATATATTATTGGTTTGTTTCTGGTCAGTGCCTGCATTAGTGCCAGGATGTGTGGTGTGGTATTTTTACCTTTTCACCACCAGTTCCATTTTTTCATTACAAATATAGTCCCGTTTATAGTCTGCACTTTACTTTAGAAGATTAGGACAAAAATAGCCAAATTTTCTGAGTAAAAACTGAAAATTTTGTCTGTTGGCTTCAAAATTAGGGTTCAAATCCAGAAATATTAAAAAAAAATAAAAAAAGTGCAGAAAAATTTGGAGAAAGTCTGGTGGTGAGGAAAAGATTAAAATCCTGAAATAATTTTAAAATAGGCAAGCCGAGTGGGTATCAATTAAATTTTTTACTTGCAAATATTAAAATATGTATTCTATCCTGTCTTGAATACAAATTTATCACAGTGGAATCCAATCTTGGATGACCAATTCCAGGCTACTTACAAGATTACATCTGATTGGCTATCCAATTAAGCCTCACAGACAGACCAATCATAGAGTTGCTTGTTTTTTTTTTATCGTATCAAATTTTGCCTTGTATATATACTACATCTCAGCTGCAAATGACTGGCAATGATGCATTTGTATTAATTATACATGCATTGAGAACTGTTAATGACATTAACGTTGGGAAACCGAAAAATATGTGTATGTAAAAAACAACAAAATTTAATAATTTTCTTTTCTATTATGCTCAATCCTGCTTTGTGTGGTAAATAATAAATGGAAAGGTCACAGGGTAGCAGATATGTTGACATTTAATCACATTGAGCAGGTAGCCATATTGTGTATATACAAATAGATTTTGTCTGTCGACACTGCTTTTATCAGTAATCTCCCCTCAGGTTTTACTAACAAACTGCCAGTCCAGCTTTTTTCAAATAAATTCCTACGTGTAATTTACATACATATATATATATATATATATTTGTTTGAATGTTATCATTTTTCCTGCCAAAACATTTAATGCAACATTTTCCCAGCAATCATAGAACAATAATTTTTCAGTGACTACAAGTTTTGATTAAAGTTTTTGAAAAAATATTGAAATTGTTGTTTTAGTTTTGTGCAATGTGGAATAAGTTGACTTTGAAGGTGTTGCATTAACTTATGATCATCCTTATATAATGTTTTTTTTGGGAGGAGCCTACTCATAATTTTTTGGGAAAAAATGGTCATAAATCGCATGACAGTGTTTATTGGTTTATCATGTAGTTAATAAATACCTGAACCAAAATGTTAAACTATATACATGCTTTGTAGATTTCCGCAAGGCTTTCGATACGGTTTGGAGGGATGGTTTATTTTATAAATTATTAAAGAACGGAATTGATGGGAAACTTTATCATTTGATTAAAAACATGTATAACAATACTAAAACATGTATTCGCTTTGGCAAAAAAATATCTCCAATATTTAATACAAATAAGGGTGTGAGACAGGGATGTACTATAAGTCCAATGCTTTTTAATCTTTATGTTAATGACTTGAATGACACATTAAAAGATTCAGTAAACCAGGTAACATTAAATAATTATAAAATTAACTCTCTATTTTATGCAGATGACCTAGTATTGATTTCAACAACACAATTAGGTTTGCAAAATGCATTAAATAAACTATCTGAATACTGCCACAAATGGAAACTCCAGGTAAATCTTAATAAAACCAAAGTTATGATTTTCAAAAAGGGAACAATGAGAAAGAGAGAGTTATTTCAATTCCAAGAACAAAATATAAGTTGTGTCAATTCTTATATTTATTTAGGTATAACTTTACAATCAAATGGAAAGTTCCAAGAAACAAGACAATGTTTAACAAACAAAGCTACTAGAGCAATGTATGCACTGTTGAAAGCAATGCCAAGAGAGACTGACTGTAGAACATTTATGCACCTTTTTCAGATATGTATTAAACCAATTTTGTTATATGGATCAACAACTTGGGGACATGACATACTAGACAATAATAGATGGGACAAAACACCAATTGAACAGTTACATTTGAAATTCTGCAAACAAATACTAGGTGTGAGTAAATTCTCCTCAAATGCAGCATGCAGAGCTGAACTTGGTAAATTCCCATTACTTATAGATATTCAGGAAAATCTTATTAAATACTGGTATCGTATTAGTGCCTTACCAGACAGTAATATTACAAAACAAGCCTTTGAAGAACAAAAACAACAAAATTTAAATTGGTTTACATCAGTAAAAAACATGGTCTCCGAAAATATTACAAACTTGTCCTCGTCTGTCATACCTCAAAAATTACCACACAGTAAAATAAAAAACATACGAAACAACATCCAACAAAGGTATGTAGAGTTCTGGAAGTTGAGTGTAACAAATGATAATAGAAAACTGAGAACGTATATAAAGTTTAAAGACTCATACACTTTTGAACCATATTTGCTTTTATGTAATCTGAAACATAAAATCTTATTGACTCGTTTCAGAATAAGCAGTCATGTATTAGAAATTGAGAAGGGTAGACATACCCAACCCAAAATACCTTTAGAAGACAGAATCTGTAAGCAATGTTCCCAGATCAAAATTGAAAATGAAGAACATTTCTTCATGGAATGTCTTAGGTACCAAACGGAAAGACAAAAGCTATTTAATAATATCAGTATTCCAGAAGAATTGAAAAGTGATAACCAGATATTTAAATATATTATGAGTTCAAGAGAAGACGTACTAATAAGACAAGTTGGTGAATACTTATACAAAATATTTGAAATCAGAAATATCAATAACTGACATTTTACTTTTACTTTAATTTTATATGTATTGTACTTTATTACTAACATTTTATTGCTGTTCAACCAATGGAAATTATTTCTAAGGATGCAATAAATTCATTATTATTATTATTGTAGAATCATGGAGCTATTGTCCCATGAAATAGCATTCTTTTGTGTTAGTGACGTATTTTGAGAAACGTTATATTTTCCAAAAATGGCTATTTTTAGGACAATTCCATAGAGCACAATGTTAAAAACAAATTGTACTTTTTAAAATTCAGATTATTGAAATAATTGAGGACAACAAAAAGTACCCCATCATTTACAATTTGAGATATGGCATAATACCTGTGCCACAGGAACCTATGGTAAAAGTGTTATAAAAGTCAAAATGGCCACATCCACTAAAATTCAACCATCATTTTCTCGAAAATTAAGCTGCTGACCCCCAACTTTTTTTATCTCAATATTTTATTATTTGAAAATGAAATAAATTCTGGATATTTTTGTTTACGAGTAGGCTTCTACCGTAAGGTCTATTTTGTCTAATGTCAGCACTAATGATAGTACATGTATATGGGG
The DNA here is from genome assembly GCF_978046115.1 of Saccoglossus kowalevskii. Lineage (NCBI taxonomy): Eukaryota > Metazoa > Hemichordata > Enteropneusta > Harrimaniidae > Saccoglossus > Saccoglossus kowalevskii. Next base: position 14,226,201 of record NC_140658.1, read on the forward strand.
GTCACATGATCAAGTATATGTAAATTTACATAGGGGTTGATTTGCATATTGGATTTTATAAACTTTAGCATGTCTATATGCTAGTATTGTGTATCAATCTTTTCACTTCTGAATAATCCGCATTAGCCAATCATATGGAAGTTTGTAGCAAAAAAAACTACAAATGACTAAAATATGCAACAATCATTTCTATTGGCCAATCAGGTGTGACCATACACTTTGTTTACGCATACTTTGAACATAACTGGATCCATTTTGCAAAACATTACTGAGACAATAAAAATATACAAAAGACTGAACACCTCAGTTCGTGAACAAAACAATTTTATCAGACCCTCTGGTGTTGATTTCATTGTATTATTAATTTTAATAATGTTACATTGAGTAATAAAAGTTTTAAATATTCTTGTATCCAACATTGTGATCATAGTTTATTTCTCTGGTGACTAAACAACAACTTTTTTTAGCTCTGCTGTCATCGCACGTGGCAGAGTGAAGCTGTTCATATAGCTGATCGTATGTCATTCGTCAACAATTGCATTTTCAACTTTTTCTTGAAAACTGCCAGCTTAATTGCTTTGATACTTGGTATGTAGATACCCTGGGTGGACCTCTGTCAGATTTGTACATTTTGTGACGATATCTTCAATTCACTTTTTTTGGCAAATACTTTTGTCATTTTTGTTAAAAAATGTTAATTTTCAACCTACATGTACTACTACAATCTCTCATCCTGGTGTAAAGCAGGCCAGGTCGAACACTAGCCTCATGTGAAAGTATCCAAGGTATCCCCCAAAGTTAAATCTGTAAGTGTATGGAACTCAGGCCAAAAGCTATGTAGCAGCTTTGTTCAGGTAAAGGTTAAATCTCTTTTTAGTGTTTAATCATAGATCCAGAGTAACAACTCCTAGCCTATCAGTGATCAAAATCTATATTAAGTTAACCTGTTTATTTCATGTGAGTAAATACTGTATTGTTTATGTGGGGCTGGTAAGATACATGTATGGTTGCTGTCAACATCTTAATGCAAAGGAAAAATATTAAACACAATAGCAACCCAGTAGAACATAATACCACTACATAAATAGATCAGAATCCAGACATTAATCTGGGCATGCATTAAATTTTCGGTAAATATTGTGTGAATAGTTACGATTGTCATGATCCAAATTACATGTATCATACTTGTGGCAAGTTGTACTAATGTATACTGTGAAAGGATTAATTATTCACTGGGTTTTAATTTTGCTTATTTTGCTGACTGGAAAATTCGCTAAATTAAAACCCAGTGATTATGTAAAATTGAGCATAGAACACATTATCTAAATGATAAAACTGTGAATTTAAATTCCACTGAATATGCCTGAAATGGTAAATCAGTGAAATTTAAACCCAGTGAAAATTAGTCATTTCACAGTAGCTGTTCATTTGCACTGTGCAGTATGACCAGCTGTTGCTGTCGACATCATCGTAAATCTGAATTGCAAACATTCATGAAAACTCTTCACATTTGCATCCAGTCATGGAAACAGCAAAAGTTAATATAGTGCCCTCTACAATTATAACCACATTGTTTTTTAAAATGACACATTAATATTTTTCCAAAAATTAATTAATATTTCTTTATTCTTTCGCAAAAAAAAAGTACCGACACATAAATACTGCAATTCTAAAAGTTTGTAGTCTGCTGTAGTTTAGTGTGTATGTCTTGTTTGCTTAAACTTTCAAACACAACCAGTAAGCTTTTATTTTCATGAGTTTGGGCCTACAGTTGGTTTCACATAATTATAAGCAAGACCCCCTCACTACTTTCTGCAGTTGTTACATGACCTCTAACAGCTATAATTTCCAACAACTGTTTTTGAAATTCAATAAATGCATTATTTTCGGGGAAAATGAGAAAATTCTTGTTAAAAATGCATTTATTCACCCAAAAAGTACCAGAATGTGTGACTTTAAGGGTCAGAAAGTACCAGGATGTATGACCTTTAAGGGTCAGAAAGTACCAGGATGTATGACCTTTAAGGGTCAGAAAGTACCAGGATGTAAGACCTTTAAGGATCAGAAATTACCAGGATGTATGACCTTTAAGGGTCAGAAAGTACCATGATGTATGACCTTTAAGGGTCAGAAATTACCAGGATGTATGACCTTTAAGGGTCAGAAAGTACCAGGATGTATGACCTTTAAGGGTCAGAAAGTACCAGGATGCATGACCTTTAAGGGTCAGAAATTACCAGGATGTATGACCTTTAAGGGTCAGAAAGTACCAGGATGTATGACCTTTAAGGGTCAGAAATTACCATGATGTATGACCTTTAAGGGTCAGAAATTACCAGGATGTATGACCTTTAAGGGTCAGAAAGTACCAGGATGTATGACCTTTAAGGGTCAGAAAGTACCAGGATGTATGACCTTTAAGGGTCAGAAAGTACCAGGATGCATGACCTTTAAGGGTCAGAAAGTACCAGGATGCATGACCTTTAAGGGTCAGAAAGTACCAGGATGTATGACCTTTAAGGGTCAGAAATTACCGAATGTATGACCTTTGAGGAGCCCGATCATGCATAAGACATGTAGAAAAATTACATTTTAGTTCAAAGTAGCATTATTGCCATGGTAACTGCTAGACTGAGACTAAACGCTTGCATTTTTATCAAGCTATTAAAACTGATATGGACATACATATATCAAGATATTTAATTTATGACAACAAATACATTTCTAGATCAAGATACTCTGGAATATGAAAGCCACAGTTATTAACACATAGCCCACTGATACTGTCATACACCAGTCATTTCAGCTCCCAGTATATCTATATAGGTTGTCAGCTGGTGATGTGTTAGGCTGTACAAATACTATCTAATCAGTGTGTCTTCAAACAGTACAGAAATGGTTTGTAGATGAAAAAGGACAGTATCAGTACATCAAGGAATTGTGATTTTCAGTACAGAGACTTCACCATATAGGGTCCTTGAAGCTCGTATCCAAGTTTACGATAATAGTCCCTTGTACCAACACCTGTAGTAGATATAAAAACAGTACAAGGTTAGAATGACGATATTGACAATACTGTAGAATATTTTATTTTCGCTGGAATTAATTTTCGCTGAAAAGGCTTTTTGGGTGTTTTGTATGGAATTTATTTTCACTGATTTCTGAAGAGTTTAATGTGAAATATAGGAAAAAAAGTATATTCGCTGGATTTTATTTTCACAGGGTCATCCCTTCAGCGAAAATAGCGAAAATAAATTCCAAGCGAAAATAAAGTATTCTACAGTATTGCAAAGTACTGTAAAACCGTTTATTTTCACTGACATTCAATTTCACTATTTTGAGCATATTCACTGTGTTTCAATTTCACAAATTTTTTAAGGAAACAATGTTATTTAATTGTTATTTAATTTAGTGGATTTTACTTATCAATTAAAAGGGCATCCTCCAGTTAAGCCTAATATAACAACAAATTTACTTTCTAGATTAAAATTACAATGGATAACAAAACATACATTAACATCGTAAACAACATAAACAATAGTGTCCCATGATTCTTTGGTGCAATCCCTGGGCTTGAAAGCTTCCCCTTTAATGCATTTACAGTACACGCACTTCATAGTTTGACGAGACTGATATATACTAACAGTAATACTACTTTTTGGCTCATCGCTATTGTTCCAACAATTCACTAAACCTTGATAGCAAACGTTTTTTGTTCAGCATTTACTAGGAGAGTACACTTTATTATCCATTCACTGGGGCTGCAAGAAAACCCCTAAAACTTGATTAACTTGCAGGATTACTTTGTTAAAGTATAGCAACACAGGGTCTTGGTTCTAGTTACTAGAACATCAACCACAAAAAGGCTGTTAACTACCATTAGTGTCTCCGTAGCCGTACTTAACTATCAGTAAATATCAAATGTACAGTGTACAACACACATTTTTAATCTTAATGAAGGAATTTACAAAACAATACTACAACATTTTCTGTAATTATTAAGGTAGCGAGAAGGGTTTTGTGACGTTTTCGAATAAAACATTCTCTGTCTGTTGTCTTGTTCAGAACAGTAATTTAGCTTATATATTTCAAAAGACTAAGTATAGAGGTACAAGTTCGCACAAACTGGACAGTCATTGTTTACATAATTATCACGTGACATCAAAAATGGCGAATCTTGTAAAAATGACTAAGTCCTCGATTGCGAGAGCACACTGCGGAATTTCCTGCTGAAATTTACGCCATGCATTGTCCGTAATCAAGTCCATTGAAATGCGTCTCGGATAATCAAAAGACCTATTATTCCGATTTCTATGCAGGTTTGTTTTTTTGTCCTCAAATTATTTCATACTTGGCACCTTTAGCAGACTATTATTCTGTGACAAAGCATTTTCTTTAAAAACCCAGACATATTTCGCACCATCATTATCTTTTGAACGATAACTGTGAGTTTGAATGTCCTAGTCCGAACGCACTTGATTTGGCGGCGGTCCCAATGAGTCGTACTCAATCGAAACTTCAATTCGAGAAAAACGCGAAAAACAGTTTTGGTTAATAAAACACTGTAGATTTGCAGCATTATTATAAATATACACTAAAAATGGCCAAACATAGTAACCACTGATATCATAGAGCTCATAAAGAGTGTCAGATAATGAATAATTTCAAGCTCGAGCGTGAAAAATGAAGAAAACTGCTGGCATTTGAGTCCCCACTCCAGGAACGTTCGGGTTTCCATTGTTATGCAAACGAATAACGAGGGATAATCCTCTGACAAACATTACTGTCCCACTGTACACGCTGACAGTTTACAAACAAGCTAATCCTTCAAGTGTCTCTGATAAGTGATCTAATAAAACGGTTTTCATGGTGAAACAAAATGGCCAATGTTTGAAAAAACATTGCTGTGTCAGTGCGACACTGAGTGGCAGATTTTTCTTTGCTGCATCTGTCAACGCTTTGTTTTCTTTTTTTTTTCCCGCCATTGCGTTAGAAAACATGGTATTAGTAAAATAGAATATTGACTTGGAAAATAAAACGATTTAAAAGAAAGTTGCGCAAATTTACAGTACTCATTTCGCACTACCTCCCGCCCGCTCTGAAAGAGTATATTTCTAAGCCTAAAATAAACCTAGTCTTTCGTTGATAATTTCAATTGTTTGGAATGTCTGACAACCGTGTCCCAATAATTTGTTTGGAATGTCGATCCCCGTTGGTTCTCCCACAGTTAGCTGGCATCGTTGTCGCTGGGTGTATATGATAGAGCACAGTCCCTCCACTGTGGACAGAGGGAAGTTGTGCAACCAAATTTGCCGAGTTCGCAGTTTTTCGCCGATAAAAAAATAACTAAGGCAAAAACTCACGGTTTTTCAGCATTTTTGTAATAACGACATTATTCTCTATCAATAATCGGCCCAAAATAGGAACATTTCTACTAATTCTTGTGTTTTTTCGACGTTTTTCGAAAAACCTGCGATTAGGCTGCGAAAGTAGAACATTCCGGGGGGGGGGGGGGGGGGGGGGTGAAGAGCATCGCCAGGCAATGGACGCGGAGTTCTTTGGTAACGACCGCAAACGTATCCGTGTCCAGCCATTGGTTGGCCACACAGAGGTCAAAATACGCGTTCTATTTTTATGCGTTAAGTTTGGCTCTTCCGTTTCACCGCCTCCGGAATGTTCTACTTTCGCAGTGGTGTGAATCTTGAGTTTCGAAATTGTTCTTCGACTGGCCACCAAATATTTATGGCTGTAACTAAATTTTTAAGCCCAACAAATTATTTATACATGTCAAGCTCTGTTCGATTTTTTCAGGGCATGTGGCCGTTTTTAGTCGAAAATATTTTTTGTGGGAACAATTTTACGTATACGTATACGGTTTAGACCGAAGTCATTCAATGATCATGACCTAATTTTAAAAATTGAATGTCAAATTTTACCAGACATGGACCGACGTGGATTCGGTATCGTTATTTTTGGAATTAATCATTAACATTTCCTCGTTTCTCTGCTCTGTCAAAATGAGTTACCTATGTTTGTTTTTTTCACGTAACTGTCTCATTAAAATAAAATAACATATTACATTTAGAACAAGCACCCAAAACACGTAACAAGCCTGAGAGGTCCCAGTCCAGCTGCTTTCACGATACAAGTGTCATACAACTATTAGATTTGAAGTGCTGTTCAGAATTTAATAATAGTTAATACTAGTTGTAAATGCACATCACACAACCAAGATAAGGGATAACAAACAAGCAATTTATTGAGATAAAATAAATGAAAAAACAAATAATAAATACAAATACATGTAAAATAAACCACTCTGTATAATCAATCTATTAATTAACTACAAAATTGAAAACAAGTCAAAATAAGGCTTGTAAATAAAAAAACAACAAGTACCTAAAATAAAATTGGGCAAGGGGCCCCTTCAATCAGGTCACTGTCAAGGTTGGGGTCAAGGACACACTGCCACGGCCGAAATGTAGGGAGGTGGCCATGCAGATGGCCGTCGAACCCTGTAATGGGGGGCAGGATGGAGTCCTTTTCCCCAACAGTTAGTCTGACAGAAGAGACCAAGGAGGGAATGTGGGGGATGGAGGTGGGATAGCGAAATCAATGTACACTACGCAAGGCGTGACAAAGAATGAATGAATGAATAAAAGACAAAGGGGGATAAAACAATGAAGGGACGCTAAGTGGCGTGTGCAAGATAAACAAAGAAAAGGTCAGGGCAAGGCATGATTGGTGGAAATAACAGGGGAACTCTGATTGGATAGTCAAAAATGTGGGAAGTAGAGTGAGTGCATTTACAAAACATATTTGTGACAACACAAATTTCACTTTGTAAATGCACATCACACAACCAAGATAAGGGATAACAAACAAGCAATTTATTGAGATAAAATAAATGAAAAAACAAATAATAAATACAAATACATGTAAAATAAACCACTCTGTATAATCAATCTATTAATTAACTACAAAATTGAAAACAAGTCAAAATAAGGCTTGTAAATAAAAAAACAACAAGTACCTAAAATAAAATTGGGCAAGGGGCCCCTTCAATCAGGTCACTGTCAAGGTTGGGGTCAAGGACACACTGCCACGGCCGAAATGTAGGGAGGTGGCCATGCAGATGGCCGTCGAACCCTGTAATGGGGGGCAGGATGGAGTCCTTTTCCCAAGCGGAGGGCATGAGAAGACAGAACATGACCGAAGTGACCCCCATGGAAGGAGAGTTAGTAGGTGGGAGGGGAACTCACGACCCAGGAGACACGCAGGTGTACAGGCTGGGGGGAGTAGGGTCCTGGGGGGCAGGATGCACTGCCCGGCTCAGGTGGAAAAGGTGGCATGCAAGGTAGAAGGATTCCGGCCCAGAGGAACATGAAGTGATGTTCGGCCTGGGGGGAGGGTTCCTGGTAGGCAGAGGTGCGTCCGCGAGAACCAGGTGGAAAGTGGTGAACATGCAGAAGGTAGGAATTCCACCAGAGGAACACGACATGCTGTGTTCGGCCTGGAGGAAGGGGGTCCTGGGTGACAGGCAGCTGTGCAGCCCAGGTGGACTCACAAATGACCCAGAATGGCGTAGGAGAAAGCAGGTAATCTTGCCTACGTGATCAAATGTGAAGGATACATGTTAGTAAACAGTACAAAAATAAGCAAAAAAGAAAATGGCTTGAACTAACATGGAGTAGTGAACTGAATAAACTTACATTGTTGTAAGTGCTGTAAATGCATAACGTAAAAGTTTCTCAGGTGTTCGAATGTAAATGCGATAGCAATCGCTAGACCAACGACCAAGAGTTTGTATGAGGTGATCTGGGAGGTGGACGCTTGCAGCAGTAGTTGCAGCTCCAATGCGGAAAGAATGTCCGGCAAAGTACTGTGGTTCAAGTCTCAGTCTAGTAAGGAGCGAACGCAGGGAGGTGGTGAACACACGACGATTAAGTGGTATTCTCTCGGGAAGCAGAAATAAAGGCTCACTTTGAGCAGCATTCATTTCACGGCGGACGGTTAGAAATCTGTACAAAGTAGAAACAGGGCATAAGGAGGTATTGGTGGGGAAAAGTCTTAAGTCAAAGCCCCGCCGGAACTGATCAGTTTTAGATGTTCTGATGTTAATTGACAAGTGATCTATGTGTTCTCCACGAGTTACTACTTTAACATCTCTGACACAGAGGTTGAGGTTTGGGTTGAAACTGTTGGTGGTACAAGCAAATTCGCTACAACGAAGAAAGCCAAAGAAAGCTAATAAAAAGGCAGCTTCCAACATGAGATCAAAGTATGGCCCGAAGACACCCTTACGGAGCAATTCGCATAAGCCTTTCAGAATGTCAAAGGTTATTGGCAAACGTGGTCTTGTACTAGAACCTTGTAGGCGGTGAATACCTCGTAGCACTTGGTTGAGTCGTAAGTGGGTTTGTCCGTTACCAGTCACTAGTGGATTTGGGAGACCTCTTAATATGTAATGGTTACGTATCCCTGCCAGGTAGACTTTGATAGTTGAGTACTTGAGATGAAAATAAGTAGCACTGTGCACCACAAAATAAACCAAGGAATCTTCTGATATGGGTGGATAAATGGCAGGCTGACCTTGTATTCCAAACATTGCTGTAAAACGTAACCAAGCACGGACGCCAGTTGAATAGGATCCTACTGTTCGTTTTCCCAGTGATGCTTGGTGGCATGCCATCACTGCCTGGTTTAACTGAACATCACTACGGAGGGAATTTGGCACTGGGTTGGTTCTGCTGTTGGAGCTGCCTCCCTGAACCGTCGGACCTGGAATCGAGAGAGAGCATCAGCAATATGGTTAATTTTTCCTGGTATATGTTCCGCCTGGAACATAAAATTAGACGAGGCTGCTGTGATGACAAGGCGCCGCATGAGTTTCATAATAGCAGGTGATTTAGAGCGTCCCTTGTTTATGATATGGACAGTGGCCAAATTATCGCAATAAAACAAAATGCGTTTTCTAACCCAGAGGTGGCCCCAAAGTATGGAGGCAACCACGATAGGATAAAGTTCCTGAAAGGCAATTGACAAACTTGGGTCCGTTTCAAGTTTGAGACTAGGAGACCAACGTTCTTGGAACCAATGTCCACGGAAGTAGCCTCCGTGACCAATGCCACTTGCGTCTGTGTACAGTTGCATGTCCGAAGCTGATGTTGGATGGGCATCAAGGAACATGGAGACTCCATTCCAACCAGACAGGAAATATTGCCACATATGTAAATCTTTCCTGCTCTCGGATGAAATTGAAATGTGATGGTGTAATTTCTTGACGCCTTTTGAAAGTTCAATCAAACGGGAAATGAAAGTTCGACCTGGTATCACTACACGACATGCGAAATTGAGATGGCCTAGGAGACTCAAAAGTTCACGTTTAGTACAAGACTTGCGTGACAGGAACGTTTTCAAAAGTTCATGAATTCGCGAAAGCTTGTCCTGGGGTAAACGTGCTTGCATCCTAACCGTGTCTAATTCGATTCCTAAGTATTCGAGGACTGTAGTCGGCCCAACGGTCTTGTGTGGGGCAATTGGTATTCCTAAGCGACGGAATATTAGAGTTAAAACAGCCATAGTTCGATCAGCATCAAATGAAGGTGCATCGACGGTTAGAAAATCGTCGAGTAAGTGGAAAATCGTGTTAATACCGTAGTTGTTCTGAGCTATCCAGCAAATTGCGGATGACAGATGATCAAAGATTTTGGGACTGGATCGTGAACCAAAAGCCAGACGAGTGAAGAAATAATATTGGTTGTCCCAGCAGATGCCATAGAGGTGCCACAATGATGGATGAATTGGAATCAATTTAAAGGCATCCACGATATCCGTTTTACATAGCCATGCTCCTTTGCCCATCGATTGAATAGCAGACACAGCATCATCAATTTTGACGTACGTAAGCGAGAACTCATCCTTATCGATCAGGTCATTGATGCTGGGTGTTTCAATACTGTCATGTGGAGATGACAAATCAACGATAAGTCGTTTCTTGTTAGAGTACTTTTTATCTACAACACCGATCGGGCTACAACGGTAATTTGTAAAAGGAGGCTCAGAGAAGGGTCCAATTAAATAACCTTTACTAACCTCAGAAATGATATGCTCAGAAACAATTTTGGGCTGGTTGCGTGCAGACAGTAGATTGCGACAGATTAATGTATCGGTTGGAAGGTTCCTAATACCTGTATCAAAGCCCTCCTTTAAGCCTGTAATAAGGTAACTCACGAAATTGGAGTCAGGATGAAAGGTTAGCTCGTTACTGAGAATGTCAATATGAATTGGAGTGGATGCTGTGCACGTGGGTAGTCAAGCTTTATGTTGGCGGTCTTTCGATTGGCATTTTCCTTGGCTGCTATTGTGATCAGAAGCGAAACAGGAGAGACAGGCATGTAGAAAACTACAGTTATTTCGTTTGCAACCTCCTGCAGAATTAAAATTGTTACAGATTTCTTTTCCTTGGTGTGTGATGCGCTTGCGCCCATTCCTGTCATGTGACAGGGAATTCTGGGATGAGATAGTCGAAGGATGCCCATGATTCTTGCTAGATGATGCCAATTGTGGACAAAGTTCTGTTGTGTGTGCCACACTATTGCAAAGATTGCAAGAATTAGCACGGAGACCAGCAAAAATAGAACAGTACAACATCGTGTCCCGGCGTGACCAATCTACCTTGACATTGTGATTTAAAAGCAAGGCAGCAGCCCGAGCTGAGAAAGCCCGGTGATATTCATAGTACGCAAGACCACCAAAACGCCGAGACATGTCAACAATGTCACGTTCGTATGCGTCCAGTTCGACCCGCCTGTTGGGATACACCTCGCACATGACATTTTTATAAACGGAGAAAGCAAGAATAAATTCCTGAATAGTCAATGCACGAGTTATTCGGCTGTCTTGAAGGGGCTTTAAAGTTAATGCTTGATCACCGACGATTACATGACGTTGGCCATCCGTAAAACTATAACCTGGGATAAGAAGACAGGCGAGATTGACATCCTTACCTGACAGAATATCGTGACGAATAGAAGGTGATACCAGTTCAATATGTGGGAGTTGTTCAGAAGGTGTCCCACATGTTGCTAGCAGACCATTTGGCGTCGGTGAGTTGATAGGAACAGTTTGATCGCCGGCGATGTTGGCGTGGGTTTGTTGTTGTGTGCGAGCCGCCATGTTGTTTGTTGTCGCGGTGCTTCTATTCTCCACGAATTGTACTGGTGAAGGCTGGTTAGCATGAAAATTATGTATGGCACTATCTCGCACTGGCTCATTGGTGACTGGCGTTATACTGTTCAAACCAAAACAGTGTTGTTGTTGCTGGTCCTGTGAAGCTGTGTTTGGAGATGCGGAAAGTCCGGCAATGTTTCTTGGTCCTGCGCATGACTGTTGCTCAACCATTCTGGCAATATTTGAAACTGTAGATTGCAACTCAGCAAACATCGCGGTTGTGACGAACCCTGTATTCGGGGAAGCTCCGGATCTGACACTGGTGTCAGATGATGAACCATTTCCAGACAATGTTGATGTGGTGGATGGTGGTACAGCAATCGGTACATTTCTTTGTTCTGCAGCTAGCTGGTCCAGAGATCTGGTAGATCCACGGGTTACCGGCCGTTCATACGGAGCTATGCGTGGAAGGGGAGTTTTCTTCGAACGTCCCCTTGAAGATTTACCTCGTGAAGGCATGTTGTAGTGAAGTTGTAATAGAATAATAGCTTGATTGTAATAGAAATAACTGGATGAATACTATGAATAGTAATAGCGAAATCAATGTACACTACGCAAGGCGTGACAAAGAATGAATGAATGAATAAAAGACAAAGGGGGATAAAACAATGAAGGGACGCTAAGTGGCGTGTGCAAGATAAACAAAGAAAAGGTCAGGGCAAGGCATGATTGGTGGAAATAACAGGGGAACTCTGATTGGATAGTCAAAAATGTGGGAAGTAGAGTGAGTGCATTTACAAAACATATTTGTGACAACACAAATTTCACTTTAGTTGTACGTTCACACTTTACTATCAAAACCACCATTTCGACTACTCCTGCGCCAGTGATCAGTGTTTGGGCGAGCGGTTGGTGTTTTCAATGAGCGAGCGAGCCAAAAAAAAAAAAAAAAAAAAACGCGATTAAAATGCGGTCGGTTTCCGGTCGGACAAGACCGCATGGTCGGAAATTAAGCGTTAAGCGGTCGATGTAAAAGCGGAAGGTTGGGCGAAATGAGTACTGTATGACCATGTTTCTCCAACGAAGTCTCGACTGACAATAATGCTGACAATGAACGTTAGACAAACATGCATTGTTTGCGACTGGAAGCTTATCACCCGTTATATCAGAATCGTCAACAACGGAGTATACAGATAAGATGTTATCATTTAAACCCTTTCAAAGATAAACAATATGCAAACGGCAGTTGTAGTCTTTTCTGCTAGCGTTTTAAAACACTGATTTGAGCGACGTTATTCCGCAATTTCGATCTTTCGTAAACCTGGGATGATGTATTAAGGTAGCAAGAAGGGAAATTTTCACTTTTTTCTTGATTTTTCAAAAATTGATAAAACGTTCACTTTAGACCTATGGTCTAACTATTCATATTTTATTGATCAGGTATATAAATAAATGGAATTTTGAGGTTTAGGGCAAATCTATTAGTGATGCGCTTCTAATAGAACAAATACGATATATACAGATGGGTGTTGTAACACTGTGACTAAACTCATGAATCATTGTATGGCAGTTTGATTAGCAATCAGTTTTCAGTTGTGAGAAAAATAAACTGAGAAATGTATGTGTTTTTTTTTACCGATGAAACAGAACCTTGGAGTGGGTGTATTTAAAAAGCAAGGATTACTGATTTTCTTATTTTAATACCAATAGTAGTTTTCAACTCACCTAGCTGGCACAATCAATGGTTTGTGTTTATAAATTATTTTATATGTGAAGTGCTGTAAGTTACCTGAAATAACAGCAATTTTTGAAGCACCGTGTTCTTCTCTTGCAATTCTTTCTGCTTCCTCCATCAATAACGTACCAAAACCCTGAAAAACATAGATAGAGTTTTAAACATTAAGTATTGTATCTAATGGCCATTAAAATTTTTGATTTCCCAAGTTGGGTTTTTCAAGACCTGTATAAAACCAAAGAAAAATATATTCAAAATTTAACAAATTATGTAAAAATTATTTGGTGAGGTGAAAACTATGGTGTTTGGCTACATTAAGCAAATTAATATAATACGTCTACAACATTTTTTCAAAAATTTGCCAAACTTTTACTCATTCATGAAACGTATACGTAATTTTGTGATTTTTTTGTCCATTTACGACATTACTGCAAGTCTCAGAAGTATTGGGGCAGCCAATTTGCAAACTCGCTAGAAAATTGGCTAACTGCTTTGGTTTTGACTGAGCGGTTGGCTTTTAAATCTCGCTGGCGCCGTCCTGTGATCACGCCCACTCTGGGTGAATTTATATAACAGTAGGGGAACGTACATACACATACATGTACTATGTTCCCTAATGCAATATAGACTCGCCCAGAGTGAATGCGACCACAAGTCGGGGCCAGCAAGACTCGAAAGCCAAATGTTTAGTCAAAACCCAAGCAGTTAGCCAATTCGCTAGCGAGTTTGCAAATTGGCTGCCCCAATACTTCTGAGGCTTGCTGTAAAACTTTAAAGCAGATGGATCATTACCAGCGCACACACAGAAATTGAGTCCTTAGCAACGATAATAATACACAAAAAACACAAAGGATTATGGGTAATGTCTATTTGTAAACAACTTCTACATTCATGTTTTTTTATTTCTTCAAAGACCATATTTTACTCTTGTGTAATTGGGGGCCAGAGACCTATAATGCAAAATCATTTTACAGTGTACATTAAAATTTATTTTACATTGTATTCGTTGTACGGGATCCAGAATCGTCAAGCACAATGCAGAAATCAGGCTCCTCTGAAAAAAATCCTGATCCTGTGCATATCAGTTGAAAATGTACACATCACAACTTTTTTTGGGTTTTCAGGAGAAAAAAACAAGCAGCCTATCGGCTGAGATAGCTCCGCTGTTAGCAATGCACAATTCAATTACAGAACTGAAGACGTCATTAGAAAATGAACATTATGTATAGTATCAAAGCAATCGGACTTACAGTTTTTAACAAGAAGTCGAAAATATCACTTTCTACCAAAAATGACAAAAATATTCACCAAAATTAGAACATTGAAGATATCATCACGAAATGAACAAATCTGAGAAAGGTCTACATGTAGTATCTATATATGTAATATCAAAGCAATTGAACTTGTGGTTTTTAACAAGAAGTCGAAAATATCACTTTTTACCAAAAATTACAAAAATATTCACCAAAATTAAAGAATCGAAGATATCATCACGAAATGAACAAATCTGAGAAAAGTCTACATGTAGTATCTATATACATAATATCAAAGCAATTGAACTATTGGTTTTTAACAAAAAAGTTGAAAATATCACTTTTTACCAAAAATTACAAAAATATTCACCAAAATTAGAGAATTGAAGACATCATCACGAAATGAACAAACCTGAGAGAGGTTCACATGTAGTACCAATATATATAATATCAAAGCAATTGGACTTGCGGTTTTTAACAAGAAGTTGAAAATATCACTTTTTACCAAAAATGACAAAAATATTCACCAAAATTAGAGAATTGAAGATATCATCATGAAATGAACAAATCTGAGAGAGGTCTACCCAAGGTACATACATATACACGAAGTATCAAAGCATTCAGGCTTGTAGTTTTCAAGAAGAAGTCGAAAAAGTAAAACATTGACACGGACGACGACGCCGGACAATCACTCATATGATAAGCTCCGCTCGACAAAGTCGACAGCGGAGCTAATAAAAAGCTGCCTACAGGCATCGCTTTTAAAAACAAAATGACCAGAAACATTTTTTTGTTTACTGAAACTGACCGTGCTTGTGTGGTGCTCAGTTGAATCACTTACTTGGTGCTGGAACTTCCTGGGATCTCTGGCACTGACTGGTACAACACTACCATATCTGAGTCTTGCTAAGGAAAAGTGATCACATGACCAATGTGCAAATAACTTCATTACATATGCACACAGAAAACAAAAAGATATAAAACTACTAAAAATCTTTTTTTCCTGAATTGAAAATACATTTTTTTCCCACAGATGACACACTTATACATGGTGATACAATTGTTCATAATATAATTTGAAAATGTTTATCAAGGATCGAATCACACAGTTTATAGCTGTGTATACTGGAATCTAGTTGCTGTGACGACGAGGGCACTAGTTACAGAGTTCATCTAATAACAGTCTCAGGATTGTGAAAATAGCCATTTCTATGATTCTTAAATGTCACACACATCCTGATATTTTCTGGAGTATTTACTTTCCATTATTATATATCTAGTGCCAAAAACAATAACAATTTGTGAAAAACTGCACATATTTTCTTTCATTTGTCATGTAATGAAAATGTCAGCAGATACAAATCTCATTAAACTGACTTTTAACTCTCAATTATAAGAACAATCAATTAAATGAATTTATAAAGTATTGTTCAGTGGTGTTTTTATCAACAAAATACTGTCTCTTTACTCACAGTTTGATTTACTTTCTGTATCTAAACATTAAAAGTATTAAGAAAATTATATTTTTCATTTGTTCCGAAATTTCACTTATGCAATTTAACTAGCACATATACACAGATTTCTCCAAATCAGGTCAGATGTTCATAATACAGCAGCTGTGTACTGTGTAAACAATTTATTGAACATGAGTTTTCAGATCCGGCTGGTATTCGACTTAATTTTAATAGTAAGGTGTTCCACACAGATAAGGTGCTGCTCACAAGAAAGTCTGAAGTTTGGGATGTGTAACAACCATTAAAAAAAATTGTATAATAACAATAATGTTATCACAAGAATAATGCAGCTGACTGTATGACAATGCATTATGGGAGAATAATTTATATTGATAACAGATATAAAAGAATATTATTTCAAATATTCAACAAGATACTCTCTGGTTACTCACAGTTTGTTTTCACTTTCTGTATCAAAACATTAAATATATCAAGAGAATTTGATTTTTCATTTTGTTCAGAAGTTTCACTTATGCAAATTACCTAATTCTTGTATACGTGATAGGCGAATTGCTCCAAATCAGGTCAGTTCCAAGCTTTATTCGCGATCTATCCAGTGGTTCTTGTGATAACACTGGGACAAGATTTGACACAGACAAACATACAGACAGACGGACATTGTAATGACATTACCTCCCATTTGTGCTCTGTATTACCTATCTCACTCCATCATGTTAGACCCAGAAGACTAAGGATACACATGTAATTCTCTGACAATAGACACACCACCTTTAAGCTCTGGTCTAAATGTCTGATCAGAACATTTTCTCAGTCTCAACAAGCCAATTAATATATCTTGTTCAGGGTCTTCATACGATAGGAACGTTTCCCATCCACCATTAGCTACGTAGTCGCGTCTGATGAGTTCAACCTGAAAAAAAAAATGGCCATGTAAGCATAAGAAGTGATTAATACCATACCTCCCTCTCAATTTTATTATCATTTAAATGTAGAATATTTCTTCATAAATTAACACATAAATGATTTTAAAGCACAAGGGAGGAAACAACTGATGACAGCGGGATTGTTTTATTTGAGGGGCTCAAGCAGACTAAGTAAATAAACCACATTAAATGTCAACATTAAAAAAACATTTATATCTGGCTACCCGGTCAGTGCTGAACAATGAGGGAAGGTGGTCATCACGCAGCAATGTATATTTGACACGTTGTAAATGTTGCTATGGAACAGTTATGGAACATGGTGTCACGTTATGATCATTGTTTTTAATAATTCTTCGAACACCAAAGTCAACTTTTGTCGCTTTTAAAATTTTTTTTTTTAAAAAAAGAAAAGAAAAAAGATCAAGATTACCGGTACTCTGAACACATTAATTATTTTCATTGATTAGTAAGGTCCACTAAATTGTGTCGAAGTGAACATGTAAAATAACAACAGAGCTCATTGTTTCACTGCCAAGAACTTAAAATCAAGTGAAATTGCTCAAAACATCAAAATAGAGAAATCAGATGAAAATAACTGGTTTTACAGTAACATACTTCTTACAAGATTCCAGGTAACCATAGATCAATCAAGGTCAAAGTCACACAAATGTGATAGAGTTTTTTTTCAAAACTGATAAAATATTTGACCTTGGAAGATAATGGTTGCAATGTATTATTTTACCTCGTATGGTTTAACTTTCTGATGAATTTCTTGAATCCCAACTTCTCGAGTCCTGACATCTCGACACTTTGTACCGAGGTCCTTCATCCTAGCAAGAGCTAGCTCTCGTAAATTACCGTGTTCAACCCCAGAACTCACCAGTGGCATTGGAATGTCTCTAAAATTAGAAAAACAGAACTCAATATTCATGTTATATGAAAACCAAGCAAATATTATTTTTTTTAAAAAACATAACAACCATACAACAAAATATACAAGTTAAAGAAGTGATAGAACTAAGTATTTGTTCATGCTTTATAGAATGTGAGCACAATCCTTTTTCTAAAAAAAAAAAACACAGTTATATTAGCAATATTTAAAGTTAAACCAATCATTGTAGTGTTCAGAATTCAAAACTGATGGAATCATTTCAACTGATAGAATCATTTCAACTGATGGAATCATTTCAACTGATGGAATCATTTCAACTGATGGAATCATTTCAACTGATGAAATCATTTCAACTGATGGAATCATTTCAACTGATGGAATCATTTCAACTGATGGAATCATTTCAACTGATAGAATCATTTCAACTGATAGAATCATTTCAACTGATAGAATCATTTCAACTGATGGAATCGCTAACACTAACCGAGGAAAAAATAATGGTTTTTAAAGAGGCAATAATGAACTGGCATATATCACTCATAAAATACAGTTTAAACACAGCGTTTTTTTTATGGTGTCATCATTTTAAAAAAAAAATAATTGTCATGATTCCAAAATAGTACTAAACATAGAACTGATGTAATGATGTGTCATTCAGTGTATGAATTATCGTAGATACAACAGGGAAAGCATGCACAGAAAATAACATTTTCAACTCCAAATATGTTATATTGCTGAAACTTTTCAGTGATTTCTTGTGAATCCCATAGAAGAATGACTTAACAAATCCCTTGGTTCAAAAAACAGTTGTCAACAAATTTGTTTTCGCTATTTTAGTTTTGTTTACTTATTTGTTTTTCTGAGGTGAACATCATTATGAATAATATCCTTATTACGATCATTATGCAATATTATTGCAGAATTTGAAGCAACTGCTACATTGTTACAATTGTTTTCAGTCTGAGCGTATTTGTCTTATTTGTGTCTGACCCCTGACCTTTGAACTCTGTACACCCTAGTCCATGGCGGTACCAATGCTAGTATCCTAGCAACCAGATCAACCAGAGTACTTGGAGGATAACTCTTGTAACGTCCGGTCTTCCAGAGTTCATATAATCCAGTACCTCGGATAACTAAAGTTGGATATATCTTCATTCCATCTGGTCGGAAAGCTGGATTTTCAAAAAATTCCTGAGACCGCAAGAAATATAAAGCATTACTATTTCTGACACCTCAATCATTTGAGCGCCATCATTTTTTTAGCAAAATATTGAATATTTTTCAAAATATTTTTTGATAATTTTGGACCAAATGGACATAATTTTGTATTGGTGACAAATCTTGATTAAAATTTACCAAAAATTCTGAAACAATTTGGTGGGTTTAAAATTTGTGAATGGTGACAAAAGTTGACTTTGGTGCTCAAATGATTAATGATATGCAAATTATCTAATTAATATGCACATACAATATATACCGGGGGTAGAACTATTTTGTGAATGATGACAAAAGTTGATTTTGGTGCTCAAAAATTTAATGATATGCAAATTACTAATTAATATGCACATATGATATATAGAACTATTATGTGAATGGTAACAAAAGTTGACTTTGGTGCTCAAATGGTTAATGATATGCAAATTACTTAATTAATATGCAAAGACAGTATATAGAACTATTTTGTAAATGGTGACAAAAGTTGACTTTGGTGCTCAAATGGTTAATGATATGCAAATTACTTAATTAATATGCACAGGCGGTATATAGAACTATTTTGTGAATGGTGACAAAAGTTGACTTTGTTGCTCAAATGGTTAATGATATGCAAATTACCTAATTAATATGCACAGATGGTATATAGAACTATTTTGTGAATGGTGATAAAAGTTGACTTTGGTGCTGGAAGGGTTAATGATATGCAAATTACCTAATTAATATGCACAGATGGTATATAGAACTATTTTGTGAATGGTGGCAAAAGTTGACTTTGTTGCTCAAATGGTTAATGATATGCAAATTACCTAATTAATATGCACAGGACGGTATGTAGAACTATTTTGTAAATGGTGACAAAAGTTGACTTTGGTGCTCAAATGGTTAATGATATGCAAATTACCTAATTAATATGCACAGATGGTATATAGAACTATTTTGTGAATGGTGACAAAAGTTGACTTTGGTGCTCAAAGGGTTAATGATATGCAAATTACCTAATTAATATGCACAGATGGTATATAGAACTATTTTGTGAATGGTGACAAAAGTTGACTTTGGTGCTCAAAGGGTTAATGATATGCAAATTACCTAATTAATATGCACATATGGTATATAGAACTATTTTGTGAATGGTGGCAAAAGTTGACTTTGGTGCTCAAATGGTTAATGATATGCAAATTACCTAATGCACAGATGGTATATAGAACTATTTTGTGAATGATGACAAAAGTTGACTTTGGTGCTCAAATGGTTAATGATATGCAAATTACCTAATTAATATGCACAGGACGGTATGTAGAACTATTTTGTAAATGGTGACAAAAGTTGACTTTGGTGCTCAAATGGTTAATGATATGCAAATTACCTAATTAATATGCACAGATGGTATATAGAACTATTTTGTGAATGGTGACAAAAGTTGACTTTGGTGCTCAAAGGGTTAATGATATGCAAATTACCTAATTAATATGCACAGATGGTATATAGAACTATTTTGTGAATGGTGACAAAAGTTGACTTTGGTGCTCAAAGGGTTAATGATATGCAAATTACCTAATTAATATGCACATATGGTATATAGAACTATTTTGTGAATGGTGGCAAAAGTTGACTTTGGTGCTCAAATGGTTAATGATATGCAAATTACCTAATGCACAGATGGTATATAGAACTATTTTGTGAATGGTGACAAAAGTTGAATTTGGTGCTCAAATGGTTAATGATATGCAAATCACCTAATTAATATGCACATGTGGTATATAGAACTATTTTGTGCATGGTGGCAAAAGTTGACTTTGTTGCTCAAATGGTTAATGATATGCAAATTACCTAATTAATATGCACATATGGTATATAGAACTATTTTGTGAATGGTGGCAAAAGTTGACTTTGTTGCTCAAATGGTTAATGATATGCAAATTACTTAATTAATATGCACATATGGTATATAGAACTATTTTGTGAATGGTGACGAAAGTTGACTTTGTTGCTCAAATGGTTAAACACGATATAGTGTTGGCAAACTTCAATTAAGTTAAAGGACGGTGGCCGGTGTGCATGCATTTGCGAAATATGGGACTCATATAAACAAAGATGGCTACTTTGTGCAGACCAACGAGTACAAACTGAGACATTACTAAACTTGTATCTGGTGATTGGAAGTTATCAAAAGAGTCACCGGTGATAATTAGTGCATGTTGAACCAAGATCAAAACTCGCACTCGTGATTTCTATTATAAGAGCACATTGGATTGTGAGAAATCCACTTTCTCAAACGACCCCTGCCCTTTGAATGTTTAAAATGTTGGATAGAAGAATTTTGATAACTGAGCTTTAGTCTAATAGTTAATGTCTCATTCTCATTCTGTCATCTTTTAAAGAATCACTCCAAAATTACAACAAAAACACAGAGCCAGTTACAAAAGCATATATATAAAAACAATCAAACAAAAAGTACTTCACAAAAGGTTGACAGAGGACGCTATACAAATAAAACATTCCAAAGTCAAACAGTGAATTGCAGAACTTACTATGAACTGTTCCACGTCTCTTTCTAAATCTACATTGGGTAAATCAGGCATCATATGGGAAACAACTTTGAAGCCAGCGTCCTTGGACATATGAAACGATTCACAGACAGCACGTACTGTATGCCCTCTGTAGTGAGAAAATAGAAATTTAGTTCTATGAATTCTTATTCTCGGGATGGACATCCGGCATTTTCACCGCCTGGTTGTTAAGACTCCCCTGAACAGTGTAACAAGATTACCCCTGCATGTCCAACATATATAAATTTGTTTGTTCAGGATTACTTCAAAGTTTAGTTCGTGCCGTTTTCTCAAATTTAGCTATTTTCACCTTCTCTTTGACCGGTGTTCCACAACAGCTCGCGCAGAGCCCATAGAAATACGTGCTACAGTGGTGCGCGTCTTAGCAACGTGGAACGTCTTGTGATGTAGCTCCGCCCCCGAAGATATCGCAAATATCTGGTTGATAAAAATGAGCAGGAATACAAATTTTGAGTTGAGAGGGCACCCATATTCAAGGTCAAAATTAATAAAAATGGCTCTGAACATAGGAATAGTAGTGTACAATATTATTATTAAAATCTGTAGTCATTTGAAAACAAATTGAGTTGAAGCATAATTAAACTCTGGTGACCTTGCCCTTTGTTTTGCTAATGTGTATTAGAAATTATTCCTTAAACTAGACATCGAAACTCAGTCAAGTATTTTCATGGGATTTTGGAGATACATTATTGATTATAAGACAAATGATTCGCCACATTGAACATATACCATAATGTATATTCCTCTGGGACCAGTGACCTTTGAATGCATATCAACAATGTGATCAGTCAAGTAGAAATAGTCTACATTTTTTCATTCGATTTGGACTACTACTTTCTCAATTTGTGCATGATATTTTCATACAGGACAATTCTCGTTCTAACTTTGGGAAGATTTTATACTGATGAAAAAAGTGACCAAGTTTGATAATTTTTGGATCAGAATTACTCAAGTTATCATATACAAATCAACAATTATTAGCGACATCGATAACAGACATTTTCCACTGATATTCCTTTTCCCTTCATTTTTGATGTCACCGGCAAGGTAATAATCAAAGAAAGCTTAGAAAGAACACCCATGTGCTGAGAGTATTCGAGACACATTAAATATAATTTGAAATTACTTAGCTGAAAACTAATTATGCAAATCAGAAAATTAACATGAACAGATTTGATTGTAAAACTAATGAGGTCTGCGCAATGTAACAAAAACTCTATGTACCAAGTTTAATTGAAATGTGATTAAAACCAAAAAATTGTGAATTATTACACTAATTAGGGAAATAATATGAACAGAGTTTTACCCCAAACTAATTAGGTTTGTACATTGTCCTAGAGCATCTTTGTACTAAGTTTCATTAAAATGGAAATTAGTACTTTAGGTATCAGTGTGAAAGCTTAAAATTGGTTAATTATGCAAATTGGGTAATTAATATGTACAGATTTTAACCCACAATTATCCAGGTCTGTCTATTGTCCTACAGCATCCATGTATAAACATTCATTGATATGTGATGATTAGTACCTGAGATATCAGTGTGAAAGTTGGAAATTGGTTAATTATGCAAATTAAGTGATTAATATGCACAAATATTTACCAAAAACGAATTGGGTCTTTGCATAGTTATAGATTCATTGAAATGTGATGATTAGTACTTTAGATATCAGTAGAAAAGCTGAAAATTAATTATGCAAATTAGGTAATTAATATGCACAATTATTTACCCTGAAACTAATCAGGTCTCTGCATAGTCCCAAAGGATCTATGTACCAAGATTCATTGAAATGCGATGATTAGTACTTTAGATATCAGTAGAAAAGCTGAAAATTAATTATGCAAATTAGGTAATTAATATGCACAATTATTTACCCTAAAACTAATCAGGTCTCTGCATAGTCCTAAAGGATCTATGTACCAAGTTTCATTGAAATGCGATGATTAGTACTTGAGATATCCGTGGAAAAGCTGAAAATTAACTAATTATGCAAATTAGGTGATTAATATGCACAAATATTTATCCAAAACAATCAATCTCTGCATAGTCCTTGAGTATGTAAGTACCAAGTTTCATTAAAATGTAATGCTCACTACTTATATCAAAAGCTGAAAATTAATTAATTATGCAAATTAGGTAATTATATGTACTGATATTACCATAAAAACTATCAGGTCAGTGCAGTGTCATATGACATCTATGTACCAAGTTTCATTGAAATGTGATGATTAGTACTTGAGATATCAGTGGAAAAACTGAAAATTGACTAATCATTATGCAAATTAGATAATTAGTATCCACGGATTATTACCAAAAACTAATCAAAACCTAGCATTAGTTCAGAGCATCTATGTACCAAGTTTCATCAAAATCCAATGAGTGGTTGTTTAGATATCAGTGGAACAGTCATGGAACCACTAAAAAATAGCTAATTATCAAGCAAATTAGGTAATTAATATGCACAGATTTTTACCAAAAACTAATCAAATCTGCGCATATGTTCAGAGCATCTATGTACCAAGTTTCATCAAAATCCAATGAGTGGTTCTTTAGATATCAGTGGAACAGTCATAGAACAGCTAAAAATTAGCTAATTATCATGCAAATTAGCTAATTAACGAGCATGGATTTTTACCAAAACCTAATCAAATCTGCGCATTGGCCCAGAGCATCTATGCACCAAGTTTCATCAAAAACCGATGTATGGTTCTTGAGATAGCAGTGGAACAGTCGGACACACATACACACACCCACACACACACATACATACAGACACACTAACTGCAAAGACTCCCATTTTGTGCTTCACACATGGGAGTCAAAAAGCATGTCACATGACTGAGTGCTGATTGAGAAAATTGTTACCTGTTTGTATCTCTGGCGACGTCCTCATAAACACTCTGGACACCAATCTCCAGTCTGGTACAACCATAGTTTAACATATCACTGTTGTAGATTAATTAATAATAATACAGAAATCGTTGAATCGATCATATGAACTAAATAGAATGCTAAAAGTTATCATGGTATAGCGTCACTGTCATCAGAACGGCTATGTGCATAGGAAGGGCTCACATAAAAATGAATGTTCACGTACTGATAATGGCCAATTTTTAGAGATAAACTGAAAGAAAGTTATGTATTCTCATGCAATCTAGTAAATTCAAACATTTGTCAACAATAAGTGTTTATCAAACCCCTAAACAAAACTAAAAAAGAAAATGAAACTATTTACCTCAGATGTTTCTTCAAACAATAATCAGGTCTGGTTTCTATGGTGATACCGATACATTTTGTCTTGCTCTTTTCAGAATACCTGCAACAAACCCAACCAATACCAGTCACTAATAGCATTAGACTCATGATCAGTAGAGCCAAATTCAAATCCAACATTGAGATTTAACACTGAAAAGAGGTCATTTCCTACTCTGCGTGATTGTGCCACAGACTCAATGTAGAGCCATTGGTTAAGATTCATTTACTAATAAATTGAATAGAACCATGGCTTAGGTCAACAGGTGGACAGGTGGTTGTTGGATGGGAGTATCAGCAGAGGCATAAGAAATACATAATACATGTAACACTGGCAGAAAAAAGCTTAAATATGAGTTCAGCACCAGTGAAAAGCCGCTACAGATTTTGTATGCTGCATGGTTCGAAAACATGTATTATGTATATTATTATGTCATTTTACATGGCCCAAGGGCAACTTATGCCGATGTACCAAACGACCACATCAGGTGGACAGTGCATTAAATTGCCATAATGTCATTATAAAGATAATCAAAAAGAAACATACGGTTCTTGCGGCAAATTGCATCTGTCCGTTTATTGATTAAATGTTTCATGCTTGGTTACTTACTTGACTGCTTCTGCTACATTGTTACTTGTATGACCGGACAGAGCATCATGTAAATTTCTAATAAAATAGTCCCTATATTCTTCCCCTAGACACATGAATGTACCGCCCATTACAATGAACTCCACCTTGTCAACACTGTGACCAATCTGCTTCAGCTAAAAATGATAATATTAAAATATATTTGTAGACTCTCATTCGTCAAAATTTCAATTGAAACCAGGTTACAAGGCAGTAGAATATTTGAATAAATATTGATTCTATAGATACATGTTATACAGCTATCCACCCTTGAAAAGCATAAACTTCACCTGTTCAAATCTCATGTGTCTTATTTGTGAAAATGAATTGTATCATAGTAGTACATGCATGCCCCTATTTATCCGCTCTTGGTGGGTGTAAACTATAAATACCTGCTCAACTCTGTGTCTTGTCTGTAAATATGGATTATATCTGGCTCGTATAGCTCTCATCGATGTCGGCTGTCAACACAATAGATTATAATAGGGTAATTAATGTCCATGACATTAATTACAAAATATAATATCAAAATAATAATAATAATAATTTACCGTTAGATCGAACATTAGAGTACTGTTGCTAGGTTGACAGAAAACGTTTATTTATTCACTGATCACTTTTTCCCCTTTTTGAGTGAACTATATTGAATATTGCCCCTCCCCTTTCCTTCTGCCCCACTCATACAACTGAGAGACTTACTTCATACCCTGTATAGGACTGTGTTGAGTATTCAAAATCAGAATCAGGTCCACCAGGGCAATAAACACAGATATTGCCCGTCATATTGATATGTGGACATCTATGGGGCTTACACATGACAGCAACAACAGCAATCTAAAATAAAATAAAACAAAACAAAAACAAAACATTATTAAGGTCATTCACGGGAATTAGAACGAATATTCAGATTTCCATGATTTTTAAGGTATTATTTTATGTTGTTAATCACAAAAATCGCATAAAAATAGACGATTACTGAACTACTTTTCAGAAAGGAATGGCCAAAAAACCATGATAATTGTGATATTTGAGCCATTTTAACATTGGTTTCTATGGGAACAACATCTCATCATATCTGAAAATAATGCTCAGTGACATACATGTGTATAAGTTGTTATAAGTTGGGTAAATCTGGTTGCCATAATTAATTAGGAGATTCTGGTAAATATTTTTTTTTATTTTTTCACGAAATAATGGATTCTTATAGAATTTGTTCCTAACATTTTTGGCCATGATATTGTTGAAAAAAAAAATTATTTGCACTGGGTAAAAACACTCAAAAAGCTGTGGCATATCTCCAAAGTTATAATTAAGTAGCACTTTTAAAACAAAACATATTGTGATACAATTTTCATTCTATTTGATAGATTGAAATATCAGTGAATGACTTTAATCTAGACAACTTTTACAGTCTTGTGTGTTTTGTGTTAAGATCATATGTGTCATTCTTTGATAGATATTCATGCCATCAGAGTTGCTCCCCAACCTTATTTTAATCCAAGGCTCTGTTCACATTTAATTCTGATCGTCAGTTCACATCACTTCTAGGAGTAAATTCGACTAAGCTGCAAATCATGTTCAGGCAACCTCATTTCTGGAGGATTCATCAACCAATTAGAAAATGACGTGTACGAAAAATACTTATTGATTGGTGTTCCATGGTGAAATGGACAAGATTTGGATTTGTCATGTGGTACAGTCAGAGGTGATGTATAAATGTATTAAACTCATATTACTCACTCCACTTGCAGTTCTCACTGGCTTGGCTTTGAGTTTTGGTAACAAAGCCTAGAAAGGAAAATGAATAATGAAAAAGTGAACTGTTTATTACATTTCAGTTTTGTAAGATTATAGCACAACTACAGTGATACTGAGACACGGATTTGCAAAACAAGACTACATATTTTTCAAGACTTTTACAGGTAAGCCAAAAATCACCATTAATGTTTACTTGATCATTCACATACAACTTATAACTATTTTGACCATAAACATACCTCCGTTATTTATGTAAGTGGATGTGCTAATAATAGTGCAAATATCACATGTATGCGCATGTATGCTAGCTCAAGAGTAGATGCTGGAGACAGTAGCAGATGTATCAGTGAGGAGGTACCAAAACAACAAGACTACTATTGCCCATCGCTCTCAAACTAGAATCAGTTGTATGATTTTAGAGAAAAGCCGGCTATTTTATTTAAATCAGATGATTTATGAAAATCAATTTTCAAAGCTACTTGGTGAGTAATAATTGTCAAATACCTTGAAACTCTTTGGTCTCTGTAATCAGAAAACATGATTAACGGAGCAAATACAGTAATTACCTTTTTATAAGCAGGTGGTACAGCAGCTATGATATCCACTAGTCTTGGTTGGTTTGAAAGACCATATTTACTGGATATTTTATTCTTTACCCTTGAAATATACAAACAAGAACTCAATAAATATATTTATATTCCTAACATGGCTGAGTAGGTTCAACCAATTATCCAAATATTCTCTATTGACTGACAATTGAACACTATTACAACTGACTGTGGTTTTCGATTGAGTGAAAATCAGGTAAAATTTTTAACAAGCGATTTACAGGTATACACATTATACTAACTAGCAATCCATAAGTACATCTTGCTACTAACTAGCAATTCATTGACTACATACTTGTTACCTACTAGCAATTCAGCAACTATTAGCAACTACAGACTAGCAAGTCACAGAATAAAATTACTAACTAGCAACATACCTGTTCAAGTTGATGTCTTTATTCTGTTCATGTGCATCTATTAACTGTTTTACAATCTCTGCCACAGTCATGGCCATTAACTCAGCATGGGATGCCTGTGGAACTGAAACACAGTCACACAATACAATTTAAAATGAGAATTGAGGGCAGAATATTATGAGGTTATTCAGACGACATTCTGACTGAATGAATTTTTCCAGGGGGATTTATCTGTTCTGCTGTGTGGGAATCACAACTGTCAAAGCAATTTTATCAACAATATTGTACAATGTAGTTGATAAAAGACCCTATGATCACCAAAATAAGCTAATAGTTGAAAATTAATTGCTGAAATCAAGACTTAATGTTCACCATTAAAAAAAAATTCAGACTTAACACTGGATTTGCAACTTCAGCAATATTATAATCAAGTAAATCATTTTTATTTTATTTACAAAAAAAAATTAAATTAAATGAAATCGGATAACTATATTCTACATTTATGTAGAAATAATAAATCTCTCACTGAAATAAACCTGAGGTAGGCTAATTGAACAATTTTAATCACAAAGTAAAACAGGCTGTAAATAACATGTTTCAGTATCCAGAAATATAACTTTGTGTGGAAATACTCGCTGTTACGGCACGCCTGATTGGCTGAAAATGAGTATGAGCACTTGATTTACCCAGAACTCTGTGCGAATCTCCCTTGATTCTGGCTGCTGGCCATTTTCGTTCATGAAATCGTCGGATACTAGTATCATCAGAAAACGCGTGATTTGTGCAGTTTTGAATAAAACCAAGTTAGCGATTATGAACAATGGTTATTAACCTAACACCTGATCCCCTCTAAAATTTTTGTTTTTCATTTTAAGGTAAGAAATCGAAATTTGAAACCGACAGGGTGTCGATTTACTAGATGCCATGTTTCACAACTTGTTTATTTATATACGTATAGCGTATGATTTTTTTAAAAAAAAATTAGTATTTATTGATGTTCAGCCCCCAAGTGACTGTGTGTGCTACCTATAAGCTGTCGTATTAGCCGTGGTTCCCGACGTTTAGGGTTCAAATACGCTGCGAGTTTTTGTCTGTCGGTGTGTTATGGGCCGTGTAAACCGACAAACGACGACAAGGACCCTATTCTGATCCCAATCGCATCGACGCTGCTGTGTGCACCAACAGATCGACGAAGCAAAAGAACCTATCCGGACCCCCAAGACGCCTCGAAACCACGGCTACTATCGGACTGATGTGCTGTCTATTTTTAGTCCAAGATCCTACCTTTCTTACGGTTCTTCCCCATCGTAATTAGCTGCTGCTGCTTTTACTCAGTGATGCTACAAAGAAATGGGTTCCAGCAATTTAACTCGAGATTAAATTGTCACAGCACATGTGAAATGATCGTTCGTTCAAAGCCATTTTGGATAGTGCGCCCTCTGACGGGGAAAACCCTTTTACACTCGTTTTTACAAATTCTGTCTAGGTTAAAGGGCGGTAGTCGTCGCGCTGCGCATGTGCGAAATTTAGTGTTGATAAACATTGATTTTCCCACAATCCAATGGGATCTTCTAACGGAAATCACAAGTATGAGGTTTAACCTGGGCATGACTTGCACTGATTTAATACCGCCTGCGACTCCTTCGATACCTTCAAATCACCTAAAAAATACCTCATTAAAGTTTGTTAACGTCTCAGTTTATACTGATTGATCTGCGCTACAGTTGAAGTCGCCATCTTTGTATATATGAGGCCCATACATGTATATCTCGCCCATGTGTGGCACTACAACTACCGCCATTTTAAATAAGTAATGTATTACCTGGTAAGGTAGAAGCCTACTCATAATTTTAAAGAAAGTTGGTCATAAATGGCATGACAGTTTTCTTTGGTGTATAATGTAAAATCATGAAGTTATTATTTCATAGCACCATGAAGTAACATTCTTCTGTGTGTTGCAGTCCTAATAATTTTCAAAAATCGCTGTTTTTAGAACAATTAGAGCACAATGTTAATAAGAAAATGCATTTTTTGCCATTTTTTAAAACCCAGATTTGTTAAATAATTGAAAACAAAAAGTACCCCATCATTCACAATATAAACATTTATATTTATATAGCCTACAATTTGAGATATATAACGTTATTTGCAACGTTTTCAGTGTTACAAATTGACACTAATGACACAGGTTTTTTATTAAAAATAATCTAAGAAATCCTAGAACTCCTGTGTGCTGAAGATATTAGAGGCATGAAGTTAGCACACATGCTTCTATTAGAGCAAATACAGCATTTAATCAAAGAAAGCTTAGAAAGAACTCTCATGTGCTGAGAGTATTAGAGACACAATAAAAATAATTCGAAATTACTTGTACTCGAGATATTGATGGAAAAGCTGAAAACTAATTATGCAAATCAGAAAATTAATATAAACAGATTTGAGTGTAAAACTAATGAGGTCTGCACAGTGTAACAAATCATCTATGTACCAAGTTTTATTGAAATGTGATTAAAACCACAAAATTATGAATTATAATGCTAATTAGGGAATTAATATCAACAGATTTTAACCCCAAACTAATCAGGTTTGTACATTGTCTAATTTAAAACCTTTATTTCAACCCAAAACTAATCAGGGTTACTCCAGAGCATCTATGTACCATGTTTCATTGAAATCTGTTGAATGGTAGATGAGAAACAAGTGAACATGCTTAAAGTTGGCTAATTAATGTGCAAATTAGGTGATTAATATGCAAAGATTTTTACCCCAAACTAATAATGCCTGTCCTGGAGCATCTATGTACCAAGTTTCATTGAAATCTAATAATTAGTACTTGAAATTAGTACTTGCTGAAAAGCAAAAAAAATACTAATTATACAAATTATGTAATTAATATGCATGAATATTAACCAGGTCTGTGAATTGTCCTATGACATCTATGTGCAAAGTTTAATTGCAATGTCATAATTAATACTTCAGATAGTGAAAAAGCCGAAAATTGACTAATCATTATGCAAATTAGGCAATTAGTATGCACAGATTTAAACCAAAACCTGATCAAATCTGCACATTAGCCCAAAGTGTCTATGCATCAAGTTTCATAAAAACTAACATATGGTTCATGAGATATAAGTGGTGAAGACGCGCGCGCGCGCGCGCGCACACACACGCACGCACACACGCACGCACACACGCACGCACCAAAAGACCCCCGTTGTGTGCTTCACAGATTTTAACACCAAACTAATCAGGTTTGTACATTGTCCTAGAGCATATTTGTACTAAGTTTCATTGAAATGGAATAATTTGTACTTTAGATATCAGTGTGATAGCTTAAAATTGGTTAGGTAATTAATATGTACAGATTTTAACCCACAATTAATTAGGTCTGTCTATTGTCCTACAGCATCCATGTACAACGTTTCATTTGAATGTGATGATTAGTACTTGAGATATCAGTGTGAAAGTTGAAAATTGGTTAATTATGCAAATTAGGTGATTAATATGCACAATTATTTACCCTGAAACTAATCAGGTCTCTGCATAGTCCTAGAAGATCTATGTACTAAGTTTCATTGAAATGTGATGATTAGTACTTGAGATATCCATGGAAAAGCTGAAAATTAACTAATTATGCAAATTAGGTGATTAATATGCACAAATATTTATCCCAAAACAATCAGTTTCTGCATAGACTGAGTATCTATGTACCAAGTTTCATTGAAATGTAATGCTTACTACTTAAAATATCAAAAGCTGAAAATTTATTAATTCTGCAAATTAGGTAATTAATACAATATCAGTCAATTCATATTTCATATCCAATCTCTGATATAAGCAGATAAGAATCTATATTTTAAAAATAATTTCAAATTTCCCAGAAATAAATTATAAATCTTTGAAAAAAAAAATGATATGCAACATTTAAAAACATTTAACCTTGATTATATACAAACAAGGAAATACTGTTACATGCTTGTGAAGGGAAATTTGACACTAAAATCATGCAGTGAAAAAAGTTTAATAAATATTACCCCCGGTACCAATAATTTATAAGATTAAAGCGGGAGGGTCGTCACCTGCGCACACACAGGAATTGAGTCCCAAGCGACGATAACAACACAAGCTCAAAACGCAAAGACTCATGGGTAGATGCTTGTCTGTAAACAATGACACGCTATCTGACGCATGCACAGATGACAACTCTTCCGCTTTAATAAATATTACCAATGATATATAAGATTAGCGTTTGCTAGGATGTGATATGCAATGAAGATCTCATGTAAATTGAAAAATTCACTGGAATTGCGATATGATCACAATCCCTGCATTTCTAGAAATCCTAATGCAAATTCGTGTTCATCTCAGACCATTTTTGACTCGCTCATTTCAGTTTACACAATCAAACATTTCGAAGCACCCACTACATTCTGTGACACTATCGGTTAGAACTACAATTTAGATCTCTTTCGAACATGGCTAACGACGGCCAAGTAAATTTCTAATATTTTTTGAAATCTAACATTCCGGTTTGTGACGTAATTTCAATTTATGAATTTGCAGTATGTAATCACAATTTAGATTTTAGTTATGATTTTCAAAGTTATACCTGCGGTGGTAACATTTAGTTTTCAACAATAGGATTTTGAAATGAACAACGAAAATCAAAAACTTATTTTCAATTTGAGACGTTTCATTTTATTGAATTGCTAGAGGTCTTTTTTGGTCATTTGTACATTTTGTCAAAAACCAAAATGTTAGATTCAAAAAAATATTAGAAATTTACTTAGCCGTCATTAGCCACAAACCGTGAGAGTTAGCTTCTCAGGATATCTTCAATGCATATCACCATATATGGTTATATGAAAGTTACAAACACATATCATATAAATCTTTGATGTTACTGAGCAAACCATTTGACTTTTAGCCCTTACGTGACCTGGATGACCCCATGACAGCACATTAAAGTACAGTTGTTGCCAGGCAAAGTACATTTTAATTAATATGGTTTACTTGCACTGTAAGGGCCAAGAATAAAGAACAACAACACAGAAAACCATGGTAATATATTTTATCTGAAAGTCACAAGACTGGGTAATGTAGAAGATGAATGGAAGAAGACATAACAGCGTGTTGATATAGTGATGACCTATGACCTCTACCTTGGATCATAAGTGGGGTCAGCTTCCCCATACCCTCTGTACAGGAAGATAGGGTGAGAATGCAAAGCTGTTTGAGGAGTCATTTTCTCTAAGTCTTTGATATTTTTCATAATAGTAACGCATCCATGCCAGTACAATGGAATCGGTAACGACGGATTGGTGACGATCCATTCATCAGATTCCGGATGATAGCATTCAACAGTCTTGGAAGATTTGTCAGACACGGAATCACCGCCAGTGAGAAATATTTTTCCTGAAAGCAAATGTTCGGAGGTCAGTAAAGTTGTTTTGTGCTACGTAGATCAACATATCAGTGATAAACCCTTGTCAAATAACAAAGAAACGCATGATTAGAGGGAATTCCTTGTTTGCTATGTTTCATCTGGCCAACAACTATTTGACTTTACTATGGTTAGGATTTTACTGATCCTCAGAACGTTGCATTTGAATATATTTGCATATCTAATAATATAAAACCAACCATTAATGCTGGACATTATTGGGGAGGTCTGCAGAGGTGTGTTGCTACTTTGTATTCTTAAGACTTGCAATCAATAGGAAAGTGTCACATTTTGGCCTTCTACTGTGGAATACTTTATTTTCGCTGGAATTAATTTTCGCTGAAAAGGCTTTTTGGGTGATTTGTATGGGATTTATTTTCACTGATTTTTGATGAGTTTAATGTCAAATATAGGAAAAAAAGTATATTGGCTGGATTTTATTATCATGGAATCATCCTTCAGCGAAAATAGCAAAAATAAATTCCAAGCGAAAATAAAGTATTCTACAGTATTTTTGAAATTGAGCTGCCAACTCCAGAATTTGGCAAAATCCCTGAGCTGGAAGTTCTTATAAATCATATTGATTCCTGGCTCAAGGGAGGGGCACATCCTTGTGGAAGGGAGGGGGTGGGTCTCTCACCATCAATTGCTACTGCTCCAGGACACAGATGCATCTCTTTCGTCATGGCAACTTCCAATGCTTTATCAGCATTAGGATCATACACGTACGTCTTTCGAGATGAACCACCAACTACATATATCATGTCATTCAGTAAAACACTCTGGTATCCTAGCAACAAGGTAGACCAAATCATTGATTAATATTATCAATTTCACATTTCGATATAGCATATTGTACAATACCATAATTGCTCTACACTGGGAGAGCAAATACTGGATCATTAAAATATGACTTATTTTGACCACTGACACACCTCTGTCATTTACTACTAGTAAATACAGTACATGTAAAATATGTATGTGATTGATTATGACTTTGGCACCATAAATTAGATGAATGCCCCCTGCAAGAATGTGGGAGCCCGTTGTAAGAACAGAATAAGAATGGAAAGGCCCTTAATTCTCTCCCATTGTAAGAGTGGAAGTCTCATATTCTCTCTTTTTGCCAGAATGAAACTTGTAAGAATGGACAAGTTCCCAGTTTTCTTCTTTTATTAGAATGGAATAAAAGTGTCCCCCTTATAAAAATGGAATAATCCCATAATCTCTCCCTTTGCAGGAATGGAACAGCTACAAATCCCCCCTCCCCCTCCTTTGTAAGAATGGACAAGTCCCAAATTATCTTCTTTTGTGGAACAGCCCAAAAGTTCCCCTTGTAATAAAGGAACAGTCCCATATTCTCCTCCTTTGCAAGAATGGAACAGCCCCAAAGTCCCCCTTGTATGAATGAAACTGTCCCAAATACTCCCCTTTTATAATGAAACAGACCATAGATTCTAGAAGAATGAAACAGTCCTCACCTTTCTTATCGATTTTCAAAGTTGATATCGTAGACCACAACCTGGTATCTACATTGTAACACTGAGTGAATGGACAACAAAGCGTACTGTTGTCTTGCACTCCACCAATCACAAAAAGGCTTCTATGAAACGCTGTCACTGATGGGCATGAAACAGCTTCTCTCATTGGTTGAATCAGTGTCCATCTGTTGCTTTCAGTACTGTAGTATTCCACGTCTGGCAGGGAATGTTGACCGTCATATCCGCCAACCACAAATATCTTTCCATCAAGGGTTGTTGAAGCATGCTGGTACCTGCGTAAAATGAGAAAATGTTGAAGTGCCAGCAAAATAAAGCACATAGACCATATCGCAAATCATAGTAAATTATAGCATAGTTTAGACTGAATCAAACACAACTTCATCAATCACAAAGCATGTCTGCATGTGCAACTTGATACAACTATCCCATGATGCACTGTAATCTGGAATTGCATTATGGTCTATGCCTAGATAATGTTCTTGAACTCGCTCAGATTTTTAAAGGCATTGCGGATACATAACAATGGAACAATAATAAGGACATTAATTTGTAACAATAGCCATCATCAGCATAATAATTACGATACATCTACTGTTTTCTTAAAAGTTTCAGCATAGCAACCAACCAACATGTTCAAAGATACCAGGGAAGAACACTGTTAGATGTAAGAAGTTAACATTTTAAACCGATGCTACTCTTTATAACAGACTTTATATAAAAAATTCACCCTGTAATCCATTATTAATGTTTTGAGTAGGAATTTTGTGAGACTGCGAAACTTCATAAATTTGTGGAATTTTGTTTTCACAAATGCTCTGTTATTAAAATGCAAAAGTTTAAGTGATTGTGCCAGACTACCATAATTACAGAAGTTTTTGATTTTATTTAAGATCCACATGAATTCTCGTGGACAACTGTAAACAGCATTTATTTAGTGGAGTAACCGTGGGTAGAACAATCGCAGCTCTGAATAGAATGCTCATTTTGCTACAAGTTGCAGTTCGAAAACAATGTAGTATGACACAAATTGAGGAATAAATTGAAAATTCAAGAAAGGTCATTCATAAATGCAAGGATGTGTGACTTTTAGGGTCATGAATAAGTGCCAGGATGTGTGACCTTTGGGGTCATGAATAAGTGCCAGGATGTGTGACATTTGGGGTCATGAATAAGTGCCAGGATGTGTGACCTTTGGGGTCATGAATAAGTGCCAGGATGTGTGACCTTTGGGGTCATGCATAAGGCCTATACATCATTGTGTCGTCACAGACCTGTGTCATATGATGCCTTACTAGCCAATTTTGGCTAAAATAGCTCTCCGCTGCCTCTTTACACTAGTGTTTATACACAGAACTTGATATTTCTTTTTACAATTTAAGTTGCTTTTTAACCTTGTATTTTAGTGAAATATTGTTTAGGGAGTGGAATATTAATGTCATACATAATTCAATCTTTCAAACAACAGAAACTAACACATAATAACGATAATCAAATTTGTGTTTGAAGTTCGAAAGTACTTGCATAATTTCCAGTTTCAAAAATAGAACGTCCTTAAACGCGATAAAATCACGCGTGAAACGTCTTCCGAACCAGACACTAGATGCATAAACTTTATCATTCCATGCCTTTTATTTATCATGATTTAGTAAACAGGCCCCTCAAACGATTTAATATGTCCGTAAAATACGTGCCAACGGACGATTGACTTTGAAACGTTCGATGTTTCAAACAAACTCCCGGCACAACTTGCGCGATATGCATCAGATCGGTGTAGAAAGACGCCGTCCTGCAGAGTCAAGGGTCTATACATACCTGGCTTTCTTCAAAGATTTGCATCCATCCCATGATCCCTCAGTTGTCCTGTAAATCCACACCTGTGCTATGGGACCGCCTCGATGGCCATCGTATCCCCCGGTAACAAAGATGTCATTCCTATAAGCCAGTACACTGTACATAGCCACATTGGCAAGAGAGTACGGTAAATCACAGAGGTTACTCCAAAACTGTTGTTTAGGCTCATAGCAATACATATTTAAGCTGAAAAGTAAATATAACAATAAAATGAATAAATATGACTAAGTCAACACAATTTTCTGAAAATATTTGCATAGATATGAAGTCGTAAACTGTCAGCTATAACCTTCAAAGCGAGAAAATAACATCCTAGTTTTATTTTTTATATTCTTTTTTAAAACATATTTTCAATTTTTGTTTTTACATGTATTTGTTTTATGGATACTGTAAACTAATCAGTGACTGACCTTTTCAACCGTTATTCGAAATTGAAACATTCAAAAATATTTCATATAAAAATACCATTCAGGAAATTCATTATATATCTCTAACTGTATTTAATAATACTAGAATGGGAAGCTCTTAAAAAAAAATAATAAAAAATATTAAATGTGTTGAGATTGTTTGTACCTTTGTTTATTATTCCGCTGTGATTCCCGAGCACCACCAACAACAACCATCACGTTCACAATCCCTGTGGAAGGTCTAGGTCGGCTCCATTCACTCGGACCTTCTCGCGTTCCTCTCCTGCATTCCTGGCATTCTGCCAACAATTCCATACACTCCTCAGATTTACGGAGTAACGATTCAATTTCATCTTGTACTCGATTCTTGAAAAACTCGTCACTCAGTAGAGGCATACGAACATTCCTCATAACCCTGCAAAGCTGCGGCAGTCTTTCCACAACGTCTGCCATCACCCACTGCATGATCACCTTGTACACGTCCTCCTCGCTTCGTACATATAATTCATCTTTCGACGTGTACCCGACCAAGGTATCAGCAGAAAGTTCGAAAAATTCTTCTTGATTGGTTATTCGCGAAAAGTTGTTCAGTATGAATAGGTTGGCGGCTTCCACTAACCCGATACACATGTGCCGCTCAGCGAGTTGGTGTATACCCAAGCAGTTTGAAACGTCTAACTGAGATTTTAAAAAATCGCTACAAGCGTGTACTACTTTCTTGTGCTGTAAAAAGTCAGCCGTTTCAAGAACATCTTGTGCATTCCTGGACGTAAAAACAATTTTTCCCGTGTAGGAAAAATCTAGTAAAAGTTCCATGCAGTCTGCTTGCACATTGTACAAAGTGACACGTTCCTCATGCCGCTCTCGTAAGTCAGATGAGAACATCGCTCTGAAGTACGGGCTACTCGCCGCAAGCACCGCTCGGTGACAAGGAAATTCACGGTCACCAACAACTAGGATCATATCGGTCAGGTCATTCGTGAGCCTCATGTTATTTAAAAGTGTTACTAACTCCGACGGAAAGTTCGTGTCATGATGTTCATAAGTGACTTCATCTTCAACATCATCAGTATCACTCTGTCCAGCTTTGTTAATATCGCAGCCTCCTGTTGCCATGGTTACTTCACAACTAGTCTTTTTCTCAACACCTGATGAAGGCAACAAGATACAATATGGCAGTACACAAGGTTAGATAACTAAACAACACATTTTATTAAAGGGTGGTAGTCTTTGTGCCAAGCATGCACAAAATATGGACTGTGCAATTTGGACTGTCGCACACACCAACTAGTACAAACTGAGAGGTTTAATTAGGTTTGGGGGGGGGGGATTTGGAAGCGTCGCCGAAGATAATTAGTACAAAAGACGCCTAGGTCAAAACTCATACTTGTGATTTCATTGGAAACACGCATTGGATTATGGGAAAATCAATGTTTATCAACACAAATGTCGCACATGTGCAGCGCAATGACGACTGCCCTTTAGGTAGCATGGTTTCATATGTAGATGTATTTCAATTGATTTCTAATCTTGTGTATTTTAACAACAAAAAAACAACTCAGAAACAGATACACGTGCAATCACATTCGTTTTGATTGCAGTAGGTAAGATCGCGGTCTTATCACCCCAGACTCAAAACAGGTGTACACATCATATTACAACTCCAATGAACACCAAGTCAATTTCAAATTTTTTTTTTGTCTATCATGCAATTGTTAAATATCCAAGATTACTACCACCGCATATAACGTTTGAGCGACATAGCAGTGCGTTCCAATCAGTTAAAGCAATGTTGCTTTCAGACAAGCATTAAATTATAACACCCTATATGTAAGTTCTTTCCATCAAAGTCGGGCACATCAAGAAAGATTCCATTATGTTAAGGGGTAATTTAAACCACTATAGCCTTTTAAATATTGTTTATAATGAACAGTATGCCATATTTGGGTTTTTTGTTATACAATAAAAGTAATATTTTATTTTTTGCTATATATCTTATTATTCTGACATTTCTACAAACTGATTTCCCCATACATACAGTGCAAATAAGTCTCATAGTAAAGTTAGGTAACACTCGGTGGGTAAACAACTCTCAAAAGGAGAGAGACACAATAAGTTTTCAGCCTGCCCTGGGAGCTGGCATATCTGTGAAAGAGATAACATATGTAGTTCATATCTCAAAGACAATTTTCTGGTATGTAATTATTGATGCACTAGTGAACATTGTCAATGCCACAGTCATATTACTGGACACTTGGACAATGTGAAGTCTCTAGCAAATTTGCTCACTAACACGCTGCATTGGTTTGAACGGTATGTACAACAGTAGTAATACTAAGACAACTAATACTGTGAAGGAGTTACAGCAATTATTCACTGGGTTTTTATTTTGCTTATTTCGCTGACTGGAAAATGCGCTAAATTAAAACCCAGTGAATATGTGAAATTTAGCATAGAACACATTATGTAAATGATAAAACTGTGAATGAATATGCCTGAAATGGTAAATCAGTGAAATTTAAAACCCACTGAATATGCCTGAAATGGTAAATCATAGTTATTTTACAGTAGTTTGTTGTCTGGGACACAATGAACTAACGATATCTGTTTCTTTTGCTGAAGTCTAGCCGCGCTTTAAAGCGTGGTAGTCGTCGTGCTGCGCATGTGCGAGATATATGGGTCTCATATAAACAAAGATGGCGACTTTGACTGTTGCGCAGATCAACGAGTACGAACAGACACGTTTCCAAGCTTTAATAAGGTAATTTTCATGTGATTGGAAGGTATCGAAGAAGTCACCGGCGGTAATCAGTGCAAGTCGCGCCCAGGTCAAACCCCATACTTGTGATTTCCATTTGAAAAGCGCATTGAATTGTGGGAGAATCAATGTTTATCAACACAAATGTCAAACATGCGCAGCGCGACGACTACCGCGCTTTAATATCTATTATGGAATGGAGAGATCAGGTCCCGATACAAGCAATGGCGTAATTCCAAATAATCCACATTATAGATTTGAATTGTGATTATAGATCTAACAGAAACAAGCAACAAAGTCATTCCCTTCATCTTTATATTATAAATATTTATAAATTTCAATTGCAGTTGAATCAAACCAGCTAATCAAAGAGCACAGCGCGCATCGACTTTCAAATGTTCAAAAATTTCAAATGTTATTTAATCAGCCAATAGAAACCTTTCGTTTTAGTTTGATTTATTGAAATTATTATAAGTATTTATAAAGATGAAGGCAATATGTCTTTGTTGCGCCGAGAATAAGGTTGTCGTAGTTTCACAGCGTGGATGAACGAATTTATTGGTGTATCATATGCTTATATTACACATAGACCCTCAACAGACTATACATTGTTTTTAATCGCCTGGGCCTTCAAAATATTTGACGGAATTCGAGACTTCAGCAACCAGTCACACAATATAGACCGTCAGGTCCCCGGTCAGCTCCCCGGCTCTGTCGTGTGATGAATACGCCAATGGCACTCACGAATTTGACGGGAATGCTTGCCTACATCAAGATCCACATATAATTGCGTTAATACAGTAACTAACGCACGTTTACTCTATATAGAATGTAGGTGAAGCGCAACTTACCTTAGTCAAACATAATAAGACAGAAATAGGAAAACTTGACTCACAAGTCGATCGGCGGCCATGAATCTTCGTGTCAACAGTCGTGTTGCTGTTGCTCACAACCTTTGACACGCAACGCCCTCAACGATCAGCGATATAATTTACATTGTTTACAGGCATCTCTGCAATACTCATCATACGTATTATTATTATAGTACAAAATATTGAATCGACTCAAACAAAACAAAATAGCCAAAACAACCCAATCGACCCGCAAACAATACAAAATTTAATTAGTAAAACGACGAATTAAATCAATAAAAAAGTACTGCACTAAAAAATATTAATAATATCAAAATATTATGATGATATCAATACAACATTCACGCCAAACAACATTCTTAGTAAAAAATACATTTTTAAAACAATTACACGACTTACGTTTGTTAATGACGTTTGTTAACATGATGAAAAAATTGTTGAGTGTTCACTGGAATTAGCACTATTTTTTGTCATTTTTAACATCCTCATTTTCATGATTTTTCATATTTATAGTAAGACTGGGCTTACAAGCAGCGCCCTCACTAAGCTTATAGAATAATTAACGCTTGATCCACGGCCAAAGTAACTGATTTGTGAATAAATACTTATGGGATCATGTGATTGATTGATTGATTTTTGAGTGGTTTGAGTCACAGTTGGATTGTTTGTAGATCGGTTAGGGCGTTTGTGATGTATTTAGGTCGTTTCAATATATACAACAGGCCATTGTTTACTGGTCAAATGGAAACAAGGTGGCGCCACCTCCAAACAATAAATCAAAGTACACACCTGACTTGAGGGAAGCCCAATCATTATTCGTTGATTTTCTCCTATTTCAGTGCAATCACACACTTAAAGCAGATCAATGAGTTACCCCCCCCCCCCCAAGGAAAATTGATGCCTTTCAACACCAAATTGTCAACATTTTTTTTCTATAATTTCTTTGCTCATTTTGGACAAATGAACATTATTTCACGAGCAAGTCTTGATCAATTGTTTTAGAACAAGTTACACGGGTATAATTGGTTCATGCAGGCCATAAAAATCGACACACAATCAGCACAGTACCACATACTGTAAAATACTTTATTTTCGCTTGCAATTAATCTTCTATTTTCACTGAAGAAATGATTAAGTGAAAATAAAATGCAGCTAATATACCTTTTTTTTCCCTATATTTCACATTCAACTCGTCAAACATAGTTGAACTCTGGTGACCTTGCCCTTTGTTATATACCGGTAATACTATTCCTTTTATCATAGTGTAAACTGAGAACAGACTTCTCAAGGTAGAGTAAACCAAGCGAGTATTGGTCACCAAATCCGGGAGAATAACACACAGAAGAGGAGCACTTGTAGCCAAGGTGTTTATTGCTCAACTGCTAGGCCTGGAACTGAATCTAAATACTCACAAGATGTTCCATACAATGTATCAATATCATTATGCAAATAATTAAACTAAAGTCATAGCCTCAAATCATTACACATAGTTTGTTTCAATATGAATATGCATTGCCATAATTAATTTTGAACACAAACTAGTTTTAGGATTGAAATGGCAGTGGGAAAGCAGTCTACCAAATGTTCTTGAGTGATGTAAATATCTTACTAACACATTGGTGCCTAATTTGTTTAATTATTTTAAGGGACATAATTTCCAGCTTTATTCAAAGTAATTCCGATATTTTTCTATAAAAACCAATGTCTTATCTCAGAAAAAAAGTGCTGCATTTAGACATGCAAGATAGCAGAAAATCTTAGCTGGTTTTTGCCCAGGTATTTTGTCCGGTATCTGTCAAAAATTAATGATTATTATATTCATTGTGTGACTACTGTAATATTTAAAAATGAATTAATTCCAGCTGAAATAAAGTATTTTACAGTATACAAAATAAATACCACAAGAGTGTAAATATAAAGCGACTTGGGACGTGAACAAAATTAAACATTACAATATACAAGCTATTTTTTTTTTATTATTGAATTGTG
This sequence comes from Saccoglossus kowalevskii, assembly GCF_978046115.1. Taxonomy (NCBI): domain Eukaryota; kingdom Metazoa; phylum Hemichordata; class Enteropneusta; family Harrimaniidae; genus Saccoglossus; species Saccoglossus kowalevskii. The sequence continues at coordinate 14,268,858 of NC_140658.1, forward strand.
TCCACCACAAAAAAAAAATTACATCTCCATTTTTAAAATACATACCAACACAAGTTGAGTCTTGTAATAGAATACAACCACTGAATATCGAAAATTTCACTGTTCTCAGAAAACGAGATTGTTGCAAGATGTGATAAATGCATCTTCAAAGGGGCGATAATATAAAACAGGAAATTGTTTCGATCAACATAACATATCAATAGCCAACTATGGTTTAAAGCTATAGATCAGACCATTTTGTCATAAATATGACGAACGTGAATAGATAGACGAATATCGTAATATAAACAATTTCATAAAAGCAGATTTTGCAATCAACGTCGCCCTGGCAAGCGATCGCTACAAATAAAGGATTGTTGACTCATATTCACTCTATGCAGTGTTTTCGATATACAGCTGCATAGAATCAATGAGGAGTTCCACTTGCTTACAATACTCCACTAATGCCAGGAATATATCTATGCATATTCAGATTTATGCAATTGCCACGCACTATGGGATGTTATAAAAATCTTGTGAAATAAAATATTTCCAATTTAAATGCTGTGCATGAGAAATTCTCCATAATCCCAGTCTGGTGGGGAATTCTCTACGATCACAAAATCTCATGATATTACTAGCATTGTACCTAGGCATTAGTGGAGTAGGTAGTTGTACACAGTTGAAATAAAAGCAATTGTAATTACAAGACCTAACTCATCTACAAGTTGAAAACAACAGTGAAGGAAAACTGGTTGGAACGAGAAATGTTTTAAAATGGCTAGTAATAAATAACGTCACTGCTTCTAGAAACAAATGAACGCACAATAAAAGTATTCGTAAATACTCCATTACTGGATACAGGCACTTTGTCGTAGAGTGCCACATATCAGAAAAAAATGTTTTAAATTGTGCAATTTGAATTCAGCATTAATTTTATCTTTGTAGTGTACGATTTTGGCACAAATTCCACTTAAGAAAACGGCACTTTGAGATGATAATTTCTACAAGCTGGATTGAAAGCAGCGGGGAAAAAAATTGTCAAAATCAAACCATAGGCTACATGGTTTCTAGTCAATCTACAAAAATTAAATTATTTTATTGCGATTTTTAGTAAATAATTCAAATTTTGTACATGCAAATAATTTATGAAATTCTGAAATATAAGTAGTAAATAAAAATGAGACCAGTTTTCGTTCACCACAGTCTTCAGCAAAGAGTTCCCCACCACATTTGCATAAAATTAAGTTACAATTTGGTATCCGTAATTTTTTCGCAATTTTCTTTGATTCCCAACATAAATGAACATTAATGAAACACCCCCATAATAAATGTCAGACCTCTCTAAGTACCCTATTTACACAAGCCGACACCCCTTCAAAATAATAGGATTGTCCAAATCTACATTTGAAAGTTAAATGTATTGGACAAACCACTTCTCAACAGAGGGAAGGAGGCTATTACACATGGGAGAGAGGAGCAAAATACAATTGGGAGTGCAAATACAATGATTAGTTTCACTTGTTCTAAGAATGAAAAGTTAAATTACAAAAGACCCTAATTTAAAAAAAAAAAAAATTACCAAAGAAACAAGTAATATTGGTTGTAACTACAAATTAAAGAATTATTCAGACAAGAACCTCTATTTGTTTTGCTAAGATCACTTTAGTCGGTTTAATGAATGATGGCCTAATTTAAATAATTTATGTTTGATTAGAATTAGAATGGTTGAATTTTTCAGTTGTGATTACCTTAATTTTTCTGATTACCTTAATTTTTACATATTTATCAACATAAGATATACTAGTATTCAATCTATGATATTACAACAAGTAAAATCAATGCTTGAATGTTTCAAATTATCCAGATTGAGTGAATCAACCAACAGACTACAAAACAAAAGTTCCCAACAATATGCCACTGAGGGCAGACATCACTGATGAAGTTAATTTCTTGGTGTACAGATTAGATTAGCAAATGTACATCAAACTAAAATAGTACTTCGAAAGAAAATTGAAAATTGAATTGCATTGTAAACTGTAACAAAACAGACCAATGACAGTGGACCATTTTGCAATGCACAATGTTTTACGTGCAAGTGATGTAACATTGTTTTGGTGTGGAAGAATTTTTCGATAGTTTGAAATAGACAGTACAACATCAGGAAAGTTGCACTTTAAATACTGCAGATAACTTTACTTTAATTGTTGGTAAGGTGTTTGCAATTAATTCGAATTCAGCTTGTCCACATACCAAACAAGCGACTACGCTGACTTCAGATTTTGTCTGCCAATTTTTAAACGTAGGTTTTAAAAACCAATACAACTGGGCAACTATTATCACAAGCTAGATTCTATCTTTTATATCGCATTTAACCAGAACTAAAGGCACTTAAATGTTTACCCATGCAGCAATGCAAACCCCAAAAGAAATGACAGCAATTTGAAACATGAATTTAAAATAGCTGCACACAAAGCCAACATACGGCCACGATTTAATGCTGGCTCAGTCAGTCAAAGGTTGCTTTGGGGCTGCTGTAAATCACTAAAACTGATGCATGTGAAATGTAAGTTTACTGTTTATGTCCATTTTTAGTCTGTGTTTCCTGCACGCTTCTTGGATTTAACTTTGGCCCCATAAATTGAACGACTTCTGTTTCCCGTGCAAAAAGTTTTAATGATCAACAGCCCCTCACACTAAGCAGCAAACCTTGTTTTTGATTTTTTGTTTTTTGTTGAAAAACAAATTATTTTAGGTAGACCACCACCCATGGAGATAAACTAAAATTGATCACATGATGGCGCCCTTCAAATACGCTGATAAATAACTCTTTTCAAATTCAACAAAAATCCAAAGGTTCTTCAGAAAAAGAAAAAAAAATAGTCCAGCTGTTAAATTAGGAAGGCTTGACTTCCAGAAAATAAAAATCTAAAAAGCCTATCTGGTATAAACTTGTAAATGGGTATGCCCTGTCAACCAATATACTGTATGGGAGGTGGGTTGTTCCATTATGTGTAGGGGTGGGCAGCATCAAATATACCGACTGGACTGTCTTTGCACACCAATTGACAAGACCTGTACATTTCAATTCCTGTAGTAATACACAGTATACGATAATTGTTTCTCTTCTTTGTAGCTTTGTGAAGACAAAACTAAAAATTAAGTCAATACCGCTCACATTTTCAAATTTTAAACTTAAAAATGTCATGTTAAGTGGTCCTGTTTTATATACATATTATATAGCTCATCCGAGGGCAGTAGTTTTTGACAAAGAGCACACACTGCCATATATATATACAAATACAATACATGTGTTACTGTTTCAGTGTGTTGTTTTAGAGTGCCAAAAAACACATCCGAGACATATTGTCTTTTTCAAGTCGTATACCTCCGAATCAATCAGCCAGCCAGCATGCAAAATACCCATTTACAAGATCAATACATCTGGACGAATGGTTAAAACTACAATCAAAGTCTGTGTTCTTTGCTAATCAATCTTGACAGCGGCGTAAATCTTTCTAATGAACGTATAGGCAGCGAAGAATCCGATGGTGCCGGTTAGAATCCAGAAGGTCAAAACCATTAGGAATGTATATCCAAAATACAACAAACTTGGAATGAAGTCGGTAATCTCCAACTGAAAAAGATAGCGAGATCAATCTTATCAATAGTAAAAGAAAACAACACAATTTACTATTAAGTAGAAAGCTTGTTCAAACGTTTAAATTTTCCCTTATTTGGTCACATACATTGGCACATTCAAGATTATTGTTGTCATATTCAAACACTTTCTCATGTTTATATCGGATGCAGAACTGTTCATGCATTATCTTTCATTAAATCAGGAACAAGCAGCCTGTTGGTGATATAGACAGTTGAAAATAACAATTTTTACCAAAAATGACAACAAATATTCATTAAAATCAGAGATTTGAAGATATCTGCACAAAATGAAAAAATCTGAGTGGTTTGACCAAGGTACATATATATATATACAAGTATCAAAGCAAAGCAAAAAAAATAGACGCAGGACAATCAGTAAAATAAACAGCCCCACTCGGTCGAATACGTTAACAGCAGAGTTAAACAGATGTATATTAAAAAGGTCAGGGATTTTTTTAAACAAGGGAACAGGGACGCAGCGCCCTCATGCCATGGCCATGCGCCCCCTTACCCTGGGGAGCAGATCCTTTGGCAACCATAAATTTCTGATTGACAGGAGGGAACACATGTGGCCAGTCTTCAACTGTTACCTGTCTGATAGTTATTGTGGCCCCAAAGAAGCCATAGAATGCTCCATTTTATCAAAAACTCCACACCCTGGTAGGGAGAACCCTACCCCCCCCCCCCCCCAACTTGGTGGCACCGCTGAATTGCAGTACTCCTTCTGGCAGTTTTTTTCAAGAAAAACCTCTGTAAGGTTATCAAGAGTACACTGCAAATTTTGCAGAAAGCCAGAACGAGACTGCAACAAGCTCCAAACAAAACAATCGTCATACTTCTTCCGTGCATACTATGCATCATTTTTTTTATAACATTTATTATACACATAGAAAACAATAGCATTCAACTGTCCATAAAACAGGGCAAATGAAACAAAATATGAGATTTCACTTACCTTTGTTACAAAATAGAAAACAGCATAAAGAAACACGTAGAAAGCTGATCCTCCTGACACTATGAAAGAGCGCCACCACCAATGGTAGTCCTACATGAAAAGATCAGACAAAATTATGCATTGTCATGGCAATCACAAATTTCCTTTAGGGTAGAATGCCTGAATACAATAAACCGTTCAATTTTTGTTTCAAAAATTTGAAATTCCCCGATTTGATGACTTATGGAATATGCACAGAAACCCAGAAAAAATTTGGAGTGGTTTACGGGATTGAAAGTCTCACCTGGGCAGAGAAAAATTAAGTTGATTTAAAGCATAGACACATGGCAAAATTTGATACCTCAGAAAAACAAAACAAGCTGCTCTCTGATTGGTCCGACTGTTACATGTTTGGTAGCCAATCAGATACAATCTTGTATGTAGCTTTGTATTGACTCAAAAAATTAAAAATTCAAAGTCTCAGATATGGATACAAATAAAAATTACATTATTACTTTAAAAACTGTTGACATTTTTTTAAAAATTTACTCGAGTATCATTGTGCTCACAAGAATGATAGACACATAGTATCCAGTACATTTCACTTCAAAACAAAATCAAAACTTTCTCTAAAAGTTACTATGCACAGCATATTTTAGTTGTGTCCGGTTCCAACTTAAATCTTATATGAAGGAATGTAAATACTTACCTCTCCACACAATTGAAAGTAAACCATCACTATGGCAATTTGTGAACAGGAAATTACTAAAATAACAAATACTAAGAAGAGGAAACCAAACAAATAATAGAACTGGTTCTCCCAGATAGCCTGAATGAGGGGGGAAAAAATAAGCAAAAAACAATTCAATACAGGAAAATCAGTTCTGGGCTGCCACTGCAGCAGTTATCAATAAAATCGATTTTAATATGAGTAGTTAATTACTAAGATATATACTCAAGATTTAAGATCATAATCTGATAGAATTATAGTGAAGAAACCGAAAATGATTTGTGTGTTGAATGTAAAATCAAGCTCCAAAGGTTTACACTGCCATGTTTCACAGGCATAAAAAGGTCTGACAAATTTAAGTAAAAAATATGCAAATGTTAGTAATATGCAAATCTATGTTAATGATACGAGAAATATGCAAATGTTAGTAATAATATGCAAATCTATGTTAATGATACGAGAAATATGCAAATGTTACTAATAATATGCAAATCTATGTTAATGATACGAGAAATATGCAAATGTTACTAATAATATGCAAATCTATGTTAATGATACGAGAAATATGCAAATGTTAGTATATATAGTAAATTTCAAATACTCACAGTAAGAATAAAGAACAACTCTATGAACACAGCACCAAATGGCAAGATACCAGCCATTAATGTACTACAGGGAATAAAAAAAAAAAACAGTAAAACAGTGTTTAGATACAGCAATTTCAAACAAACAAAATGGCAGCTCATCACTTCTTGGTGAACCAAGTAACAAAAAAACTCCTAATCAGAAAGTGGGGTCAAATCCCACCAGTAGTAAGAAGTCTTTATCTGAAGGCTAAGGCTGAAAATGACATTCCTGAAAAGCTCCATTCAACTACCAAATACATTGCTGTCAAATTAAAATTACTATTATCTCTACAACATGTCATGAATATAAGTGCGAACACACAGTCACACATAGGTATGAATATACAAGTCCACGAAAACCAGACTTAAAGCGCGTTGGTTGTCGTGAAGTGTCCTATTCAATATGGAACTCATAGCCTGTAAAATACATTGTTTATTTACATGATATTCAAACACTCGCTGCACGACGACCAACGCGCTTTAAAGATATCTTGCAGTGCATGTTCGAATTTTGTGTAAATAATATTTTCCACACGCTGTACTACCGTAAACCACCTAATTTTCGAAGCTAGAAATTTTCTTGATATCATGGCATTTGATACAACAAAATTCTGGAAGAGGTTGCAAAATTAAAGCAGTTTACAATACATTGCAAGGAACACCAAACATAATATGGGACAACAACTGAGACACTATAATGAAACACCACAAGCAGGGTCAAATATTAACCTGGGTACTCAAAGTATAAAATTGATGTTTATAATAGCTTACCTGAGAATTGGGTTCATGTACCAAATCTGTTCTGGTACTTGTCTTGGAATTTGGTTAGTCCTGACAGGATGGTCATATGGCTGAAATGTAATGCACGTTTGTAAGTTTACAGTTAATACATTACCTCTGCAACTTAAAATTTTACACTTTGAATAGAATAGCATACAACTCAAGTGCTTTGCTTACACACGTCAACAACTCACCTGTTTTCGGAATCCAAAGAAATAACCGAAGTAGACAAGTGGTACAGAGATTCCAAACCACATACAGAGGAGGGCAATCATTGTGGTGAATGGTACAGCGCCAGACGAACGTTTTCCCCAGATAAAGAAGTTTAAGAAGAAACCTACGCCAAACACAATGCCAGGATACAGAGTTGCAGTCTGAAATAAAAAAAATCAACACATTAATAAGTTCTAACGTTTCACACTGAATGCTTCAACAAGATTAGTTTATGTTTGTCAGTAGTATTTTAATTAATGAAGACATATTTAATGTCATCAATCTTTGTGATTCAGCTTCTTAAGTGATGTCATCAATCTTTGTGACTCAGCTTAAGTGATGCCATCAATCTTTGTGATTCAGCTTAAGTGATGTCATCAATCTTTGTGATTCAGCTTAAGTGATGTCATCAATCTTTGTGATTCAGCTTAAGTGATGCCACCAATCTTTGTGACTCAGCTTAAGTGATGCCATCAATCTTTGTGACTCAGCTTAAGTGATGCCATCAATCTTTGTGACTCAGCTTAAGTAATGTCATCAATCTTTGTGATTCAGCTTAAGTGATGCCACCAATCTTTGTGACTCAGCTTAAGTGATGCCATCAATCTTTGTGACTCAGCTTAAGTGATGTCATCAATCTTTGTGACTCAGCTTAAGTGATGTCATCAATCTTTGTGACTCAGCTTAAGTGATGCCATCAATCTTTGTGACTCAGCTTAAGTGATGTCATCAATCTTTGTGATTCAGCTTAAGTGATGCCATCAATCTTTGTGATTCAGCTTAAGTGATGTCATCAATCTTTGTGATTCAGCTTAAGTGATGTCATCAATCTTTGTGACTCAGCTTAAGTGATGCCACCAATCTTTGTGATTCAGCTTAAGTGATGTCATCAATCTTTGTGATTCAGCTTAAGTGATGTCATCAATCTTTGTGACTCAGCTTAAGTGATGCCACCAATCTTTGTGATTCAGCTTAAGTGATGCCACCAATCTTTGTGACTCAGCTTAAGTGATGTCATCAATCTTTGTGACTCAGCTTAAGTGATGTCATCAATCTTTGTGACTCAGCTTAAGTGATGTCATCAATCTTTGTGATTCAGCTCAAGTGATGTCATCAATCTTTGTGATTCAGCTTAAGTGATGTCATCAATCTTTGTGACTCAGCTTAAGTGATGCCATCAATCTTTGTGACTCAGCTTAAGTGATGTCATCAATCTTTGTGACTCAGCTTAAGTGATGCCATCAATCTTTGTGACTCAGCTTAAGTGATGTCATCAATCTTTGTGATTCAGCTTAAGTGATGCCATCAATCTTTGTGATTCAGCTTAAGTGATGTCATCAATCTTTGTGATTCAGCTTAAGTGATGTCATCAATCTTTGTGACTCAGCTTAAGTGATGCCACCAATCTTTGTGATTCAGCTTAAGTGATGTCATCAATCTTTGTGATTCAGCTTAAGTGATGTCATCAATCTTTGTGACTCAGCTTAAGTGATGCCACCAATCTTTGTGATTCAGCTTAAGTGATGCCACCAATCTTTGTGACTCAGCTTAAGTGATGTCATCAATCTTTGTGACTCAGCTTAAGTGATGTCATCAATCTTTGTGACTCAGCTTAAGTGATGTCATCAATCTTTGTGATTCAGCTCAAGTGATGTCATCAATCTTTGTGATTCAGCTTAAGTGATGTCATCAATCTTTGTGACTCAGCTTAAGTGATGCCATCAATCTTTGTGACTCAGCTTAAGTGATGTCATCAATCTTTGTGACTCAGCTTAAGTGATGCCATCAATCTTTGTGATTCAGCTTAAGTGATGCCACCAATCTTTGTGATTCAGCTCAAGTGATGCCACCAATCTTTGTGATTCAGCTTAAGTGATGTCATCAATCTTTGTGACTCAGCTTAAGTGATGTCATCAATCTTTGTGACTCAGCCTTAGTGATGCCATCAATCTTTGTGACTCAGCTTAAGTGATGCCATCAATCTTTGTGATTCAGCTTAAGTGATGTCATCAATCTTTGTGAATCAGCTTGAGTGATGTCATCAATCTTTGCGACTCAGCTTAGTGATGTCATCTATGTCATCAATCTTTGTAGTTCAGTGCAAGTGATGTCATCAATCTTTGTAGTTCAGTGCAAGTGATGTCATCAATCTTTGTAGTTCAGTGCAAGTGATGTCATCAATCTTTGTAGTTCAGTGCAAGTGATGTCATCAAACTTTGTAGTTCAGTGCAAGTGATGCCATCAATCTTTGTAGTTCAGTGCAAGTGATGCCATCAATCTTTATAGTTCAGTGCAAGTGATGCCATCAATCTTTGTAGTTCAGTGCAAGTGATGTCATCAATCTTTGTAGTTCAGTGCAAGTGATGTCATCAATCTTTGTAGTTTAGTGCAAGTGATGTCATCTATGTTTGTTATTCAGTGCAAGATAACATTTCTATCATTCTTTGAGATATCACTGTCGTCAAGACAACACATCTTAAATTTCAGAAAAGTTTTTACATGAAAACTGACTTACCATGAAGGCTGATCTTTTCCAGTTTGTACCTTTCATTGTTTTATACATCCTACCTGCATAAAAACCAGCAAATGCCCTGCACAAGACAGAACATAGTAAAACTAATGAAACCTTGCCATGAAATAATGTGCTACACACATTTGAAGTGAGGATATTGTAATGGCATATTTTTCTCTGAAAGATCAATATTTTGACATTAAACTATGAAAAAATAACTCTAATTAAATCATTCTAATTTTGCAGCTGGCGTTCGATACGCAATTTCACGCATTACAAGGACAGTGGACAGAAAACCACTGATAGAATCGTGCTAATTTTAGTGAATCCGTGAAATTGACAAAGAATAAAAAAAATTATGTTGTGAATTATGCCAAAGTCAATAAATATTTCAGAACTGATAAATATGATGTGGAAATACAGAGGGATACTCTTGCGAGAGTTGAAATATGAGGTGGGAATACAGAGGGATACTCTTGCGAGAGTTGAAATATGAGGTGGGAATACAGAGGGATACTCTTGCGAGAGTTGAAATATGAGGTAGGAATACAGAGGGATACTCTTGCGAGAGTTGAAATATGAGGTAGGAATACAGAGGGATACTCTTGCGAGAGTTGAAATATGCGGTAGGAATACAGAGGGATACTCTTGCGAGAGTTGCAAAAATCAGGTGGGAATACAGAGGGATACTCAAGAATCTTGCGCGAGGTGCAAATCTACAGGAACACCAAATTTAAGCTTTTGTCAATTTTCCAGTTTGATTTTGGTTATTAAAACAAAACAAAACACACACTTCATTTGATGAGGTCAACCTTTTGACTTGCAGTGGGCGGACGGGAACATTGTGCATTTTTCAGAAATAAAAATACCTCGTCTTCATACTACCTACCCCATAAAGACAAAGAGGAAGAGTCCAGCTGTCAGCAAGGCACCTCTACTGCTAGGTGATAACATACCAAACATGGCCACAACTGAAAGTTAAATAATTTAAATTACATCTACCATCAAGTTTCAACATATCACTTTATGATTTTAAACAAAAGTTTGCAATATAAAATTGAACATTTTTTTTTTCTAAACAAAAAAGTGACTGTATTTACACGAAACGATGGAATACCGAATTGTGGGTTACTTATGTACATTATTTTGTGTTGTGATTCAACAAAATGGCTAACTTATTGTGATGAAGTTTAACCCTATTAAGCGTTAATTTTTCATGCCTTAATTTTGCATATCTTTAGGTACTTTTCAATAATAGTTTTGAAAATTTAGACCAATCAGACACAAAACTTCATTCACAGGTATTGATCAGAATTTTGGTATTTTTATATTTTTTTTTCCAAGCGCGTAGTAGGGAATTGTGTCTACTTGGTTCCAAATTGTCAAAAAATGTAAAATGTAAAAGATTATGGCATTCAAAAAGTTACAAAACTTACCAATAGTGATGAGAGCCATACAAAATATTTGTACTCCGGCGCCGAGGACTGATGATAGTAACATCTTTTTTTGAGGTGGTCTGAATACATCGCCATGTACCAACTTCCAACCAGTCTCTTCCATGGTGTCTTCCTATTAAAGTAAAAAAACACAATCACATCTTAAATTTTGAAAGAAAATCTCAAATCTTAAGAGTCTGTAAAAGGCATGAATTTTGCAGTAGTGAAAATTCAACTCGGGTCTGAAAAAGACTCGCAGCGACTTTGAGCGGGTACAGATGGGGTGTAGTGAAAGTATAGAGCATGATTCTAAATTGTCCAGTTGTCCTGGACAACCACTTTTGTCATGAGGCAATCAAATCTGAAAACTGGTAGCCAGAAACGTTCCTGATAATGATCTGCTGAATTCTTGAAAGCAACAATGCTTGAAACACAGCTGTACGAAACAAACTCAGTCACATTAAATATAACAAAGCTTTTGCACAACCAAATTTCCATGTGAATAACCAGTGGTTGTTCACAGGACATCAAGGTATTATTTTACATATCGATTCCTGGTGAGGGCATTATCTGACATTGTAGGTACTTACTGCATCTTCTTCTTTGTTGTATCTTGCAATATCTCTTCTCAATGTCCTCACAATGATCATAGTGAGGATACCTTAAATAGGAAAACAAACTGATCATGAAAACCAGGAATGGAATTTTTTTTCTGGACATTGAATGTCACTGTCTCACCTGATTTTATTTTGTAAGTGCTAATTGCAAGTGCTAGTGCTGACACATAGTGCATTTTGCCACAGAAGTCATATTCATGTTTGGGACTACATGACAGGGCTGTGTGGCCATCTCCCTATCAAATGGCAATTTTAATGCGCTATTCTGGCGTCAACCAGGCTCGGTCGAACACAAGCACCTGCGGATCTTAACCAAGGTTCCCCCAAAGTCGCATTTGTTAGTGAATGAATGGATACCTTTTACTGGCATTTCAGTGCACTTTATGACTATATATATTAAGAATCACATGGCAATTGCAAAGCATGCACACACAGGCTGGGCAGTATTGACCTCCTTAACAAAGTGGTCATCAAGACCACTCTGACTTTGTACATACCTTAGAATATATACTCGTAACTAACAACTATCACATTGCAAAACTAACACTTTCTAGAATTGCTGGCAGTCATCACTAAAAACAATTTTCTTCATTTTTTCTTATTTACATTGTAAACTACACTTCACTCTCATCTAGAATGAAATGATCCAGTCTAATAATGGAACGATCCAGTCTAATAATGGAAGGATCCAGTCTAATAATGGAACGATCCAGTCAAATAATGGAACGATCCAGTCAAATAATGGAACGATCCAGTCAAATAATGGAACGATCCAGTCTAATAATGGAACGATCCAGTCTAATAATGGAACGATCCAATTTGTTTTGCAAAGTTGCAAGTAACCTTGCTCACTGACTGACTGCGTAATTCACAGAATAAGTGTAAAGTAAGAATAAATCAACCTTTCTATTGGACTGACCTGCGAGAAAGAATACAACCACCACAGAGTTGATGATAGAAAACCAATGTATCTGTACATCACTCATAGCAAGGTAAGTGTCCCATCTACTGGCCCAGCGAATGTTACTAGGCAACCATTGTACTTCATACGTAAAAACTATGTGGTTTTCTGAAATATTAAATTAAAACAACTAAACATATTAGTTTCAGAGATGGATAGTAGTACACTTAACACACTAAGCTGACAACTATTTGTTAGATTGCATATAATTCAAATTAAAATTATTTTCACAAATGTTATTTGCATAGAAAATCATAATTTTTGTTATCTTTTTTCAACATTTTCATACACTTTTCGCAAAGCTGGTAATAATGTACTGTAAAACACTTTTCTGTTATATCTCAATAATCTATGACCATAATCCAGAAAACTTGGAAAAACTAAGCCTTGCCAAATTGAGATTTGTGAGGAGAGATGTTTTTTACATCTGTTAATTAAAAGTTTTGCTGTAAAACGGGTCTTTGGCACGTTTGACCATTATTTGCATTTCATGTCGACAAGTAATGAACACAAAACAGCATTATATAAGTTAGTGCATAATAAGGCTTTTCATTGATGATGAAAAAGTTTCAGCCATGGGAACTAATACTACCAAACCAGTTTTAACTTTGCAAACAAGTACCGTTATAAACAAGATTTAACCAATTGTAAATAGTATTCTTGTATTGGAATACTGTTGAATTCAATGCACAGAAATATATGTATTTATAAACTACCCAGTAGACTCATTATTCTAAACGATGGGGTACACGTTGGGGTACACGTTGGGGTACACGTTGGGGTACACGTTGGGGTACACGTTGGGGTACACGTTGGGGTACACGTTGGGGTACACGTTGGGGTACACGTTGGGGTACACGTTGGGGTACACGTTGGGGTACACGTTGGGGTACACGTTGGGGTACACGTTGGGGTACACGTTGGGGTACACGTTGGGGTACACGTTGGGGTACACGCTGGGGTACACGTTGGGGTACACGTTGGGGTACACGTTGGGGTACACGCTGGGGTACACGTTGGGGTACACGTTGGGGTACACGTTGGGGTACACGTTGGGGTACACGTTGGGGTACACGTTGGGGTACACGTTGGGGTACACGTTGGGGTACACGTTGGGGTACACGCTGAGGCACACACTAACCATTGGATGTGCTCATTACATTGTTTCAAAAAGCTAGAAACCCGCTGGTGTCGATATTTTATCCTGGTAAGAGTAACTTCTGGGTCTCATGTGGTGACCGCTCCTTGTTGCTACAAGAATACTGTGACAGGACAGGACAGGACAGGACAGGACAGAACAGACATCGTTACGTTCTCTTTGACTAAACACTGAGCAACAAAACAAATTCTAAGTCTCATTGACACTTACTGTCAGGTAGGATTTCTTGTCTCTCCCCATCAGCTGCTATTGTGCATTCTGTTTCTGATTTCTCTTTGTACGCTGTATCTTTAATACTTTTTGTTTCAACTTCAAAACCAACGATTCGGAACATATTCCTAGAATCAATCAGAAATATCTTACCCAAAGTGCATTGGAGAGGGAGGGGGGGGGGGCTGATGTGATTGACTGAAAAAAACATCACATTTAATAATCATGAGAAATTTAATAATCATGAGAAATTTAATATTCATGAGCAATGAAAAATATCATCTGCAAACTAGGTTTTTTCTTTGATGGGAGTAGATACAAAAATCATGAATAAATGAAAAACTTCTTTATATTTCACTCTGGAATTCAGACCACTGTAGCAAAAAACTACTAACATTTGGTTTATGACCTTTTGATCGGTCAGTGGAAGGATACAAATGTTAACAATCACAGTCGTGAAAGGGCTAACCTGAGTGAAAGGGCTAGAATGAAACTAGGTACATATAAAAATAGCACTTACTCAGTTTCTGCACTGTGATACTTGAATACAAGCTTCAGATGGTTGTTAATATACGCCTATGATAATAAAACAAGATATTAAAATACTTCTGAATATCAAATATTATTATATATCTGTCACCGTAACGCCATAGGTTACAGCGTGCCGTAATTTTGCGGTATTTTACGGGGTATTTTCATCCTACCATATAAGGGAATGCGCATTCCAAATATGGAACGATTACGCACGTAAGCGTCCTCTAATAATAAAAACAAACATGGCTGCCACCAGGGTTTGACTGGACTCCATACAAAGAAGTTAGCTGATTCTGTTCCAAACTTTTTAGATTTCGGCATTCCCATGATGTATCCTTGGTAGGAAAAAATGTATAATAATAAGGTTATTACGAAGATACCTCAAAGTATGCACTCAAACAGAACACTGCGTGTCGGTCGATACTGCCGCTGTACTGTCTTCGTGCATACTTTGAGGCATCTTCGTAATAAACTTATATTATACTTATAGTAGTTGGCCACCACTAAATAAAGCAACTAATCAGATTCTTCAGACTTTACGATATGGTTTTATTATATGCTGTTCTCAGAACTCAGATAAAATATATAGTCACTGAACTACTTCAAGACACAACACAAGTCAAACTTCTATGAAAATGGTGATTTTTGGGCATTGGTTTTTAATGTGAAAAATCTCAAAATTTTGTTCAGCCCACACAAAGTGAAAATAAATCATATGTTGTTATAAGATCAGTTCTTGCGGTTGTCACGAATAATGAGAATATTTGAATACTATTAATTTTTTGGGAAATAATAAGTTACCATGGAAAATTCTCCCTAAGTGTCCATTTTCAGATGTGATAAAAATTTATCATTGGTGTCATTATGGCCATGAGATATTCATTACAATTAAATACAGGTGTATCCAAAAAAGTAAAGATGGTATTACCTTATTATCTTGCACAAATCCCAGCCTATAACCATGTTCATACTGGTTTTCATGGGTGTCTAACATGACAAACTTGGTGGCAGCAGGTAAGTTGTCTGACAGTCTGGAATATAAATGTGCTTACTTGTTATGTATGTGTATGGTGGCACCATGCTGTGTTATATGGACAACAGATTGGGTTTGTGTCCAGATTTATCACCAGATCCATGTCAGCTGACCTGAATCCAGATTTATCACCTGATCCATGTCAGCTGACCTGAATCCAGATTTATCACCTGATCCATGTCAGCTGACCTATAACCAGATTTATTACCTGATCCATGTCAGCTGACCTAACTCCAGATTTATCACCTGATCCATGTCAGCTGACCTGAATCCAGATTTATCACCTGATCCATGTCAGCTGACCTATAACCAGATTTATCACCTGACCCTTGTCAGCTGACTTGTATCCAGATTTATCACCTGATCCATGTCAGCTGACCCATAACCAGATTTATCACCTGATCCATGTCAGCTGACCTGAATCCAGATTTATCACCTGATCCATGTCAGCTGACCTATAACCAGATTTATCACCTGATCCATGTCAGCTGACCTAACTCCAGATTTATCACCTGATCCATGTCAGCTGACCTGAATCCAGATTTATCACCTGATCCATGTCAGCTGACCTATAACCAGATTTATCACCTGACCCTTGTCAGCTGACCTATAACCAGATTTATAACCTGGTCCATGTCAGCTGACCCATAACCAGATTTATCACCCAGTCCATGTCAGCTGACATATAACCAGATTTATCACCTGATCCATGTCAGCTGACCTATAACCAGATTTATCACCTGATCCATGTCAGCTGACCTGAACCCAGATTTATCACCTGATCCATGTCAGCTGACCTATAACCAGATTTAAAACCTGGTCCATGTCAGCTGACCCATAACCAGATTTATCACCCAGTCCATGTCAGCTGACATATAACCAGATTTATCTCCTGATCCATGTCAGCTGACCTATAACCAGATTTATCACCTGATCCATGTCAGCTGACCTGAATCCAGATTTATCACCTGGTCCATGTCAGCTGACCTGAACCCAGATTTATCACCTGATCCATGTCAGCTGACCTATAACCAGATTTAAAACCTGGTCCATGTCAGCTGACCCATAACTAGATTTATCACCCAGTCCATGTCAGCTGACATATAACCAGATTTATCTCCTGATCCATGTCAGCTGACCTATAACCAGATTTATCACCTGATCCATGTCAGCTGACCTGAATCCAGATTTATCACCTGGTCCATGTCAGCTGACCTATAACCAGATTTATCACCTGGTCCATGTCAGCTGACCTATAACCAGATTTATCACCTGATCCATGTCAGCTGACCTATAACCAGATTTATCACCTGATCCATGTCAGCTGACCTGAATCCAGATTTATCACCTGGTCCATGTCAGCTGACCTATAACCAGATTTATCACCTGGTCCATGTCAGCTGACCTATAACCAGATTTATCACCTGGTCCATGTCAGCTGACCTATAACCAGATTTATCACCTGATCCATGTCAGCTGACCTATAACCAGATTTATCACCTGGTCCATGTCAGCTGACCTATAACCAGATTTATCACCTGATCCATGTCAGCTGACCTATAACCAGATTTATCACCTGACATGCATAGATTCATCATCTCATCAGCTGACCTATAAACATACATCAGCTGATATACATATCATTAAGTTGATCTCGTCACGGTGCCCATATAATAAACTTACAAGTGAATGTAATAGTTTTCTTTTATTCGACCCATCATTTTTTTAGACTCTTTACCATCCAAGTCCTGTTCACAAAGCACTGTGCATGATTTATCCCGATTCATTTCAACCTGTGTAAACAAATGAAAAAACAACAAATGACACTTTCGAATTCTATAAATTATTTATTTGAATTACAAATTATTATAGTAAGAAGTTTTCTTTCAAGGTCACTATATCAATGCATGTACAATTTTCAGTTGAATGCCAGGGAATAATAATAAAATGCACTATGTGTCAGCATTAGCATTTGCAATTTGCACTTACAAAAACGAAACAAGCAGCATTTTTTTGACAAGAAGTCGAAAATATCACTTTTTACCAAAAATGACAAAAATATTCATCAAAATTAGAGAATAGAAGATATCAACATGAAATGAACAAACCTAAGAGAGGTCTACCCAAGGTACATATACACCAAGTATCAAAGCATTCAGGCTTGTAGTTTTCAAGAAAAAGTCAAAAAAAGTAAAACATTGATACGGACGACGACGGACAATCATTCATATGATAAAGTCAGGAGAGACAACAGTGACATTCAATTCAATGTCCGACACTGTCGCCTGGCCCAAAAACGTTTAAAAAAAAAAAAAATCTCTGTCAGTGACACATTATATAATTGAGAAATAAACCAGGCCTACCTTGTAATTTGTGCTGACAATTCGATCTCCTCGAAGTACTTCACCAAGGTTTTCTGTTTTATACACAGGTTCATTCCCTGACATGCAGAATTTCAGCGAGTAGTATTCATATGGCAACTGAGTTTTTGTACTCGTCATCTTAACAGCTTTCACCTCAACTTCATCACCTTCCAAAAACTCTACTGGTGCTACTCCAGGAACATAAAAAGCATGGCTTTGGTAGATGATAGCCACAAGCACTAAAGATAATATCAGCTGAATCTGTGAAAAAAAAAATAATTATCGTGTATAATTATGATAATTATGATTTAAAAAAAAAAATTATGATTGTAAATATATGTTCGTTCATCAAACTCATCTTTATTTTACAAACATTCAAAAATACAATGAAAGCATTAATGTTTTCGTTATTTTTGCTGAAGGAATGATTCAGTGAAAATAGAATCCAGCAAATAAACATTTTTTTCCTATATTTTACATTCAACTGGTGAAAAATCAGTGAAAATAAATTCCATACAAAACACCCAAAATGCCTTTTCAGCGAAAATTTATTCCAGCTAAAAATAAGTATTCTACAGTAAATGACAATTCACAGGACCAGGAACTGCATTTGTAATTTTGTGTTGCATGTATAATGCAAAAATGAAAAAGAATGTACAATTTACTCTGTGCATCATTGTAAATGAATGGGACCTAGTCCTTTTTTTTAAAATGAGAGTCCCTTTCAAAATCTGGGGTTAGCACTAAATACTAATACATTACTAAATAAATTTGTTTAAAATATGCAATTTTTAAAATTGTCGACACATCAACCATCTCAAATGTTGAGAACATAGATAAGTTGTCGCAATGTCTTAGTTTAGTTTTTTGTTTGAATAATTAATATCAAAGAAATGAAGATTTTTGCTCGGGGTCAGTGTTCTCCCCAGACCAAAACAGCGCCGCGGGCCGCGACGCTATCGGATTTGCCAGCGACGCTATGTGTTTCCTCCAAGATGCTATTATTTATCCCGTGATTTGATTTCTTCAGTCTCTCACAGACTGTAAAGTTTCCTGGATCCAAGATGGCGTCACCCACGTAAGATCCAACGAGCATGAACTTCCCACTCGGATTGCATATCGCGCTCAGATCCGGTTGAATTAAGTGAAGCATAATGGAAAATAATATATTTATCAAGAAACCAGGAATTCTAATCAAGAAACATGTGGGAATTGGAGTGACACTTATGTTTCTTCTTGGAGGAAAAGCCTCAATTTTACGTGTTCTAACAATGGCGACGATTCGTAATTCAGACCTCCATTGTCTCGACTTGTTCACAATTGTATTGAATAGATAACATCGATGAATTAAAAAAAATGACATGTACTTTAAAAATACTAATTTTTGTGGATGTTTAATTTCACAATTTTGACATTTTGAGCAGTGGATTATAAACTTTTTTATGGAATTTATTTTCACTGATTTTTGATGAGTTTAACGTGAAATATAGGAAAAAAAGTATATTCGCTGTATTTTATTTTCACGGAATCATCCCTTCGGCGAAAATGGAGTATTCTACAGTACATGAACCAGTGGTATATATACGCAGTAGTTAACCTTCTATCAGAATACTCCTGCAGATATAAGATAGTATAAAACACACAGATTTGGTTTCACCTATTACACATGTAATACAAGTACTTTATTATTCACTGGTTTTAATATTTGCTATTTTCGTTGATACGCGCAAGTGAAATCTGCTAAGAATCAAATTCACATGAACATGTGAAATAACAATACAACTCATTATTTCCCTGGTTAATTCATGAACTTAAAACCCAGTAATACTGCTCAAAACATCAAAATAGTGAATGTAAATGCCAGTGAAAAGAAATGGTTTTATAGTAATCTATTGTAGCAGCAACCTCCAATAATGAAGAACACAGCTGACAGAGATAAAGCGTGTCATCACCTTATTATTCATTCCACTCCAGTCAGTCAGTGTGTTAGCATTACACAGGGTATTAATTTTACGATACACCAGGATGCAATATTCATAAAAGTTGATCATCCTAGAGAAAAAGTCTTCATAAATGCTCAATTAACGAGTCAATCCTGCCTTCTGTATAAAATTAATTTGTAAATCATTCATTTAGGGATTGGTCAGGACTGATAATCTGAGCTTATGCAACTTGCAACCCTCCTCCAGTTACCAATGATGACTTACGTTTGAATTATACAAAATATTAAATTCAGACGAAAAAGCTTGTTTAAAAAAAAAACACAAAAAGGTAAATTAAGCTTCAGGAAAATGTGTAAATATTCTATAAGTCTATGTTACCCCTTTTAAGCACAAAATCTGTTGTCAGCGGAAATTATATCCATATCCAATTCACAATTAAAATTAGAGAAAAATACATAAAAATGTCAAAAAGAAATCAAAAAAGCTGAAAAAGAACTATGTGTGCTCGAGGTATTGGAGGCATTAAGTACAAATAAGGAATACTGTATTTACTATATTAGAAGCACATATTACCATACACACGAAGCAAAAATTGTGTTAATTGCATGCAAAATCATTGAAATACATCTTATTTTGACCATAGACTTGGTCTTTGCCATTTATGTTTACAATGAGCACACATCCTTCTATTTGAGCAAATAAGAAGCTATGGTTTAACAATTACAAATATTTATAGAAATCATGAATATACAAGACTTGATATTTCAGTCATATATTTTGTCAGACAAGAAAATTATAGCACCAGTTGCATGTCCTTATGTGCAAGAGTACTTAATATATTACAGTTATGCTTATTATTGAGGTCACATGACCATATTTAGTCATGATACATTAGGTAAGTAGGTAATTAATATGCATGGGATTTCAATCCTGAAGTAATCAGATCTGTGGATTATTCAAAAGCACATATGTATCTCGTTTCATTAAAATTTGTACTCTGGAGCACCTATAAATTGATTAATTTATGCAAATTAGGTAATTAGTAAGCAAAAATTTAACCTTGAACTTAAAATTTATATGGGTTATCCAAGAACATACATATACCAAATAATGGCTGTATACTATGCAAATTAGCTCATTAATATGCAACAACAAAATAATCTGGTCTGCGCATTATTTCAGAGCATATATGGACTATGTTTCATTAAAATCTGTTGAATGATTCTCGAAAAAGTGAAAAGGCTTAAAACTGGCTAATTAATTTGCAAATTGGGTAATTAATATGTACAAATTTCAACCAAAAATTAATCAGGTCAGCTCATTATTCCAGAGCATCTATACACCAAGTTTCATTGAAATCTGTTAATGGTACACGAGAAGCAAGTGAAGATGTTTAAAATTGTCCAATATGCAAATTTTACTATTACCCATGTTTGATTACAGTATTGTAGGCCAAAACAAAAAGTTAACAAAAACAATGCAAATTGTGCTCACCATTTACGACAAGATTTTGGTGGGCAAAATTCTGCTGACTTGCAAAATTTTCTTCACCATTTACACCCCACCCCCCACCCCCCCAATTTTAAAATGCAGGCCAGGTAAAAAAATTTTTAGAGCAAGCAAATTGGACAGTCTGAGAAAACAAACCCTAAAACAAGGTAAGTTAGTGTTTGGTAAGCAACAAGTAAAACCCATTGAACATTTATTTATCATAAATCACCCTGCATATGTTTGTTGTAAAATTTGTTTAAAATTATACCAAAATAACATTTTTTTAGCCTGAAATTCACTTTTATTGGAGAACACTTCTAAGTACAGTACACATGCATGTATAGACTCACCTACCCCAGTGATGTAAATTTTAAAAAAAGGGAATGTTAATGTATGAACAAAACTGGATAGCTACTGTAAAAAATGTATACATTTTTTGTTTTGTTTCTTTAGTGGCAAAAAGCAAATAAAACTAGCCCGTGATTTATTCAAAGTAGGAGATCATGTTGAACAGCTACCGGTTGGTTTCCACATCAATAAACACAGGGGTTTGACAAATGCATTTAATAGCAGGCCATCATCCTATAACAGGCCAAAAGGCCGAAGCGCTACAGCGAGACCAGTGTAGAAAGTGGACAGCCAATATGGGCATGTAGCAGGCCATATGGCCAACGGCCGGCTCTTAACGAAATCCCTGTGTGTCATTACAAAAGCATACATGCAATAATGCCCATCTGATGAGCTAAGCTTTGTGTGCCAGTTATTACACTACAGACTTCTTTTCAGGGTAATAAACTTATTATTATGCAAAATTCTAACTCTACCAGCTGACACACACTGCTGTTGGAAAAACCCCATTCATGTCAAATGTTACCACCAATGTGTGTCTCCAATTTTGGACACACTATTGAGAATGGCAGTAGGAATGGGATGTATTTGTAACCGTCAGCAGTCTGATCTGATTATAATACAAATGTACAAATCTCTTGCAAAGACCCGTATACAATTGGTACACATATACCGTAAAAACTCCAAAATTTCGACCGGTTTTAAATAACTGGTGTTGGAAATGTGACGTGTTTTTAGAGTCAAAATTGAGGTGCATTTTTGGACGGTCGAATTTTTCGGAATAGAAATCAGCAAATGAAAAAAATGGGGATGATAGACAGTGTGCTTCGTTAGTTTTTAAAAAATGCAATGTCCGTCAATTGACGTAAACTTCCCCATGTTTCACGGTAAAAGCAAAGGTCGTGGCCGAGTTGTAGGCTAAACAACTCAAAATTAAAACAAAGTCATCAATCAGTGAGTGTTATGACAAGGAAAACAAAACATCAAGACATGGAGAAGAGGTCAGCACAAAACTAATAGGTCAAAAGACAAAACTGGGGCTAATCTGCACTGGCTCGGAAGGTTGTAAATGATTAGCTAGTTTGAATTTGCATAACAATACTGACAATGAACGTGCATTCAACGCCACAAGTTTTTTTGTTTTTTTAGCCAATCAGAATTCATCTTCCGAGCCAGTGCAGATCAGCCGCAAAACTGTCTCGCACTACCTAGGAAAACTTGCGAATGTTCGAAGTACAGGTACCCATTGGACAAAAGATACATGGAAGTTTAGCAAACTATCTCCCCGACCCAGTGCAATGTGTCCGGTTAGAATCAAAGCTCACGTGTCCCTTATTTGAGGGACCAGATTCTGTCGTAAATTCGCACTTGGATTAAAAAATAAAATGGGATTTAAGAAAATAAAATGGAACTTTTAAGGTGTATTTTGGCGTAATTTTCCGGACATTTCAATCATTCCTGACGGCTAAAATAGAGTCTAAGTTTTACCGTAGTCATTGACGTTTGTCTATTCAAGAGTACACGTGTATGATTTTTATCGTGACTAGCGTGAGCGGGTAAGCTTCCTTTCGAGAATGAGCTGTTATCACTGTGAACAATGTTAAATTATTCTTCAGATGACCAGTTTATTTTTTAAAAACAACTAATTTTTTTATTTAAAAAAAATCATGCCGTTTTCGCATCAAAATCCAAGCCAAAATATCGTACTACAACACCAATCTCTTCCGCATTGCGTTCAATAACATTAACATATTTAAATAAGCTATGGTAATTTGAACACGTTGGCATCATCCAGCTTTTTGATTGGTTAATTAGCGATTTGACCTATTTGACCTAAGAGAACATGGCGGATATCCTACAGCATCAAACGTTTATACGAGACCGGAATCATTCGCTTACGATGAAACTAAGTTGACTTTTATTTGTATTTCATAACAATTCAACAAATTTATTTTGTGTACATTATTATAATCACTACTGAGTAATAATCAACAATTCAAAAACGCAGCATGACCGGATTTTGCAACCATGATCATTTGCTTCTATGTAGAAGATGTGTGTTGTGTTCGTTTTTATTTGAAACTTCGTTTAGAATATACTTTCGTTACCAATAAAATAAAAATCTCTTTGTCAATCAGAAACCCGGATTCATGCCTTCGGGGAAAGTCCCGTTTGGACGCTCACATAGTTTGTTTTTTTTCGTTTGGGGGAAAACCAAAACTGGTCGCAATTTTCGAATAAGAATGAGTTGGCAATTCTTAGTGGAGTCAAATATTTTGAGGTAAACAAATTACCGAAACCCTGGAAAATAAATAGACGATCGAATTTTTAGAGGGGTCGAAATTTTGGAGTTTTTACGGTACACATCATATGCATTATACGATTGCAGTTAATAGTCAACTGGGCCAGACAGACTGTTGCAGTGACTCAACAATGTACCGATACCCTTTATAATCTGCCATCAAATATAAAATGACAACAGCAGACCACACTAGTGTTTCTGCAATCTGCGATATTTTTTCAGATTATGACGGCCAGTAGTATTTAGTTCAAGATGATCATGCTCACTGACTCAGGCACAATAACAATTCAGCCTAAAGACAACAAATCTGACATCGTGTAAGTAACACATATTTTACTATTTTAGTGATTATTGCACGACTGGATACGAACAAGACTGAATAAACTGGTGGATTTAAGGACATACTTTCAGTTCCACCAGAAATGTCACTTTTAACTGACAAGCCCTCCAGAACAACAACTTATTGAATGTAGCGTTGAATACAGCCTTTCAATTGTGAAGTACTGTTCCTAACCTATAGGTATATACATGGTACTTTAGTAAATATCACTTGATGCACAAACGAACACTGCCCTTAATGGATCATTGCACGTTAGATGTAAAACAAACTGCTTCTTATAGAGCAAATATGGTATTTGCAATGTAAGAATGACAGATCTGGGATGATTGGTCTTTTTTCATTCCCCAAAAGAAGTTGCATATCATGAAGTAATATACATGTACCTAAGCACTGTAGAGAATATACATTTTCAAGTAAGGTTCAGGATGCGCACCCGGTAAATACAATGTACAAGAAATATTTGTTTTGCATACTCCTTAGTTTTAATCTCTGAATATAGTTTTTACTTTGTTTTCTTGAGTCTTGAGATGAAATTATTGAAATGGAAACAATAAGCAAATGCTGAAATACAGGATATTTTTATACATTCAGATGATATAAATTTATTGTAGAGTAGCAAATTTTGAGTAAACAATGTTCCAGTTTCATACTTCGCATAGGATTCACATCAAACATGACACGTAATGGAGACTGGCACTATAAATATTTGTAAAGATTAGAAATACATTGACTCCTCATACTATTAAAATTTACACAAAAAAATTAATCTAAATTGTGACAACTTTTCAATCAAGATCATAATAAAAAAATAATAAAAATATCTGCTTCCATGACAACATGCTCAGGCTTTTTGTTTTACAGTAGTAATTCTATTAGCATGTTATTTAATTAGTATGAATAAACACAAGTAAAGATAAAATTAATTCAGCCAAAAGTCTATTGAGTCTTTCATTGTGATTCCTCACAATCAGTATAAACCAATTTAATTTGCCAAAAACGACCCAAAACTACAATTTTAACAAAAGTCGGGTTTAACTCCAGGATGAGACACATGAACAAGGTGCCACAGTTAAAACAATGCCCTCCTACTGTGATCCAATAGTAGGTGAATAAGGCATGAAGGCAGGTATGAATGCCGATTTACTGTGAAATGACTAATTTTCACTGGGTTTGAATTTCACTGATTTAGCATTTCAGTGGATTTTAAATTCACGGTTTTATCATTTAGATAATGTGTTCTATGCTCAAATTTACGTATTCACCGGGTTATAATTTAGCAAATTTTCCAGTCAGCGAAATAATCAAAATTAAAACCAAGTGAATAATTAATTCTTTTACAGTAAATGTAAACCACTGTAATGTATGAACAGATCACAATGCAATCTCACCCTCTGTTTCTCAACACAAGACAAGGCATGTATATGTATACTTTACAGCCAATCACAATGACAACATAGCATAAGGATACTGTACAAACACTCATTTTCAATGAAAACAATATTTTTGTATGTTATTATTTATTTTTCAAGACTCATGAGTTACTGTAAAAAGAAATTTATACCACAGTGGGATCAATATATATTCACTTGATTTAATTTGAAAAGACTGAAAATGAATTTCAAGTAAAAAATAAATAAAATAAACCATGGTACTTAATTAAAGCAAATGTTTTCAAATTACAACAAAATCAAGTACTATGAATGGCATTGATTGGATTTTTGGAAAGGCAATGAAGCTACTACAATGACACTTAAGTTATTGTCATATAATTACAATTATGTTAGTAAGCAGGTTGGATTCATTCACCTAGAAATTAAATTCAATGCTTTGTGCGAAATGTTGTCTTCACAAGTATTAATAGCTTAATCGAGTATTTCAGATGTGTTCAGTGAATGAAGAATTGTTTTTTTTTTACAAATCTTATTTGGTAATTTGGGAAGTTCCAAATCACAGACTCTAAGTTCAACTTTTAGCTGCTTATGTGTAGATGTTTTGTTAAATTGTTTTTTCACTTTCTTATCAGGGTATAGAGATGCTATTACATTGTATGTATGTGAATCTGTGAAAAGTATGGACAGGGACTACGTCATAAACAATAATTTTTTTTCAAATTATCACTTTCTTTAGTGTTATAATTAGTCAAAATAAAAATAATCTGAACAGAATACACAAAAATGTCCCAATGATAATAAATTTGCAACTTACAAGTGGTCTCTATTAGAACTAAAGCTTTTGCACCAGCTGACACACCCACTGGTAACAACTGTGCACTGGGCGCACCATAAGCGAAACGGTTGAAATTTGCAGTAAGCATAGTAAAACTAAGTATAATGGCCATCGGTCTAAAGGTTGAACACAAGCATGGTGCAAATATATGTAGTCCAAGTTGATGAAATGCGTTGTCCTGAATAACTCAATCCGATATTTACAATAATTATGATTTACATGCATTGTTATAAATACTGCTCTTGGCGTGTCACGAAGACAAATGACACATTTGCCTATGATATTAAATAGCATACACTGGTTTATTAAAATAACCGCCACGTCGTATATTATTTGCAAATACAGTATATCACGAAACCAAACCAGTACACAGTGTATTTCGATCGTATTTGTTATTTTATGGTTGTAATTTATAAGGGTAAACTGGCAGGCCAGGAGGGAACTCTGAATGTACTGGCCGAATGAAGAACCAAGCGGTTCATAGTAGATGCTGTGATCGACAATCAAACACGATTTCGTCAACATATCACGAAATAAGTGTCATTACAGTGAAACACTCAGTGGTGTATACTGGAGGGGAACTTGGCAACATGTCGCCAAAACACGTAGCTGATGACACGTTAACCGGCGGCTTAAAGCCGGGACAAATAACCCTACCGATATGACAGCCAGAAATAAATCCCACATCTATATAGTCGATTAAATAGAAAACAGGAAGAAGTCTTTAAAAATAACCGACTATCCCTAAAACAGTCAAAATTTCCACCCTAAATTAGCACTACTTACCTTCACCGCCATTTTGTACTCCAACGTGGAAGAGAAAATTAGTAGAAACGAATGTATTTCCATATAATTAGTACCACATTCGGCGACGCTTGTTAACGAAAATAATAATTTCCTGAAATTCGTCTCGAAAAATTTTAAATACTACGTATATGATAAGAATGGCTATAATAAAATAAAATTTTGTCAATATTTGTATTTAACTGAAGTAATTTATATTGATTGATTTTGAAAGTTTGTAGTACAAAAAATAAAGATATTTTTTTTTGTCGCTAAGCACGATGGGTAGCCATGCTTCGTCCTTTTTGGAAAGAATCGTCCACGTTTTGGTGTAGCTGTGTCAAGTCGCCTGGCTCACCGCTGTTCATTGCTACTTTCGCAATCGATTACGTCGGCCAGTTAATAAAACCATGGTAAGAACAACTCCTCTATCTAACTGTACGCTTAAAAGACTTACTACTGTGGTTGTTTAGCGTATTTTAGAAAGGTTTTCTCAGTGCACCGGTTGAAAACCTTAAGTGTGTCGTAGATGGCGTTGTAACTAAACCTTGCATCTCGGTCCCATGTTGACCTATTTTGCTAAAACACATAAAATATTACTACAGATGTTAATTTTCGCGAGGTATGTGCTTATTAAATGTAAACGGTAAAATGTTCTTTCTGTACCTACAAAGAACCCATGATATTGTAATAACTGTTTCAATCTCTTCGTTGCCATTCTGGAAATAACAAGCTATTTTTTTCCATTTGGGTAAATTTAGAAAATAGTTACAAATCATCATATATATTATTCTTTGAGGATAGGCACAAACGTGCATTTTTGACTTGTAATAAATTCTATGTATGACGAGTACAAGCCAACAAACCTGAATGTACAACATTGTCATCAAAACTAGACCCAAAGTCTGTGGCTAATGACTGTATTTTATATGGATATTTTTTTTTTGATGCCCACTTTTAATTATCTAACTATAATTCTATGTCCCATTACAACGAATTTATTCGGATACAGCCTAACAATATAACATTTCTGACAGTCATTCCCACAAAGTTCTCAATATGACCCTATGAGGGCGCTACTGCACATAGATTCCCTTCATTCTTGCATTCAATTGCCTGTAATACATTTCTTCTTTCTGTAGTCTCACTATAAGGAAACCGGTAAAGGAGCTCCTGCAGAGGAACTACCAATCCATCGTATTAGAATTACTCTGACAAGCCGCAATGTAAAAAGCTTGGAAAAAGGTAAATAAAAAAGATTAATCATTTGAAGGTGGGCTGCGATTGGTATTGTTGGCTACCGTATTTGCTCTATTACAAGTGCATTTCCAATAGAAGCACACATAAGCCAAAAGTTGGATGAATAAGCTACTAATAGAGCAAATACAGTATTATAAATTACAGGAAATATTAGATTATTCCCCTGCTTCATCTTCTGACCATTTTTACTGTCTTCAAATGAATTCTCTAATTATGAAAACATTAGAATGGGTAGCCGTCATAAAAATTGTTGAAATATGAATGTACATTATGTACATCTTGCAGTTCAATTCAACTAGTGTGATCAAATATATGTGTGATACTCTCGGCTGGCATCCTCTTACCGAATTGCCGATTGAATTTGAAGTCATAAATGTATTTCTTGTCCTGCACACTTCCGTGCTGCCCGACAACATGAAATCTTTCTCAAATATATTTTTCTTTATGAAAACTTCCCAGCAACACCAGCTGACAATGTGTCTGAACACCAAATACACTAAAATTACTCCAAAAATATTTCAATGGCGATAGATACAGTTAAAACGGCGCAGAAACCTTCTTCATTTTTTTTCTAGGAAAACCCCTGGTTAATAATATTATTTAACAAACTAAAAGAATATATATATATATGCAGAATTTGCATGAAGTATTATTATACATAATAACATGGATGTGGGTACGAGTGTAAATGCCAGTTGTGGTCAGAATCATGTACAAGGTTGAGTGCTTAGTAGTTGCTGACTACAACTGTAACATTTATTAATGGTGCATCAAGTCAAGACTGCTACAAAGACGCTAATGGTAGTTCATATCCTGTTGGGGGTCAAGGTCCTAGTAAACGTCCTTAGAAAAAATTTGGCATCTAAAGTTGATTGATCTCAGACTAACAAATTTCTTTCTTTTTTTATGTATAAAGTATGTGCTGATCTGATCCGTGGTGCCAAGGACAAGCAGCTTCGTGTCAAGGGACCTGTCCGTATGCCAACCAAGATTCTGCGCATCACCACACGCAAGACCCCTTGTGGTGAAGGCTCGAAGACATGGGATAGATTTCAGATGCGGATTCACAAGAGAGTTATCGACTTGCACAGCCCATCTGAGATTGTCAAGCAGATTGTATCCTTTTGTTGTCATACTCCCAACATTTTCTATTTTGTATTGTTTTTTTCTGTTTTATTTTACACAAGCCAAAATTTCAGAATGAAGAATGCGACATCACCACAAGATGTTTTACATGTTATTTATGTAGGGATTTTTTGATGAGGCTCCAATATGGCTGCTAGTATATAGAGAATAATGTTAAAAATATATGTTATGATATAAGGGTATCTGTACAGGATATTGCTAAAAATTAGTTGGTTTCTGTTCCATTGTAGTGTACACGAGTATCACTAAACTTTATAGGGAGAGCACTGGCATAGATTCATTCATTCCTTGTCACCTCTGCAACTTTGTGACAATGCGACGTGCACATCAATTTTGTGGAATATCGCAAAATTTTGAAGTTCAGACTGGTGTGTTGTGGCTGTGAAATTTAGTCCTGGTGTGTGTGATCAAATTACACATGTTTTGAGGGGGTGCTTCAACTCATCTTCGGTCTGTCATCTCTCACCACGCATTTAATATCCTTAACACTTCATCTACAGACATCAATCAGTATTGAACCCGGCGTAGAAGTTGAAGTCACCATCGCTGATGTTTGAAATGTTATTTCCATTGTGAGATATTGATTTTCAAAGACTCAACCAATAAAAATCGTATAAATTTATTTGTAATTGTGTGAATGTTTTTTTATTCCTGTGTGTAAAGCTCACAATTGAGTCTTTGCATGTCTGTCTGTGTGCTTGTGTGTCTGGTCAACTGATATCTAAAGAATCACCGAACAGATTTCAATGAAACTTAGTAGATGGATGCTTTGGGCTAATGCGCAGATTTGATTAGTTTTTTGTTGAAGTCTATGCCATTACCTAATTTGCACGATTCACCTATTTTAAGCTGTTCAATCACTCTTTCACTAAAGAACAGCTTAATGGGTATTGATGAAAATTGGTACATAGATGCTAGGTCAATGTTAGTTTTGGGTAAAATTCCATGCATATATTAATTGCATAATTAGCCAATTTATGGTCCATGTACTAATTTAACAATGAAATGTGGAAAACGTGCATATTATCTAATTAGCGATGTTGCCCAATTTCTGATATTTCAAAAAACTGATTTAAATTACCGGTAAGCTTCTGATAGAGGTGGTCTGAAAACCACAGATAAAAATCGAATTTATTTTCTGAAAGTATTATAAAAGTTCAATAATGAGAATTGCATTGTTTTCATGTTGTGCATCTCAAATATTAAACAAATATTGGTTGCCAAGCTTCTTGTTTGAAAGGCCAATCTTAAAATTGTATTGCCTCTCTAATAATGCCATATCTTTTGAACTCGACAGTTCATTCTAAGCTTTCTTTGATTTCAAAAAAAAATAATAAAATTCAGAGTGCCCTTCCCAGTGTACACTAGAATCGTCTTGATAGTCTAGACGTGTGTAGACTGCACAGAATTCTGTGTTACTAATCAGCTGACTCTATCACTTCAGTATATGTGTAGACTGACTTGTATGCAAAACTAGACAGATTCACCGTGTATTTGGTCTATTAGAAACGCATCACATTTGTTTGTTGCAGAATCGTTAATTGCTTTTGATATATAAATGCGTCTGTAATGAATATGAGCGGGAAAAAACGCATAGTCTTGGATTGTCAGTAAATCCTTGACGAATGCTAGCTAGCAGTTACAATACTTTACTAGCAAGTAAAATGTTTATTGCCATAATGGAATTTAATTTTACAATAAATTGTACATTAAGCTTTGATACAAAACAAAATTGTTTAAACTTGCCCAACATAGCCTAAACTTCATTTCTAAAGATTTAATGTGTTTCATCATGTTGGGTTGTTTCAGGCACAAGCATGTGCAAAATCACGTGTTTTATTTACAGTAATCTGTTTAGTGAGGATGAGGATTCAGGTGGGGAATGCTTGTCCTGGAAGCAATTTTTACCTCTGTTAATGTCTCTAAATCAGAAAAGTCGACAAGTGCTATCCTCTAAATACTTTATTAGATTAATGTTTTCACCACCAGAATATTCTTTTCATCACAAAATACTGTAAAATGACTAATTTTCACTGGGTTTAAATTTTGCTTATTTTCCATTTCAGGCATATTCAGTGGGTTTTAAATTCACAGTTTTATCATTTAGATAATGTGTTCTATGCTAAATTTTACATATTCACTGGGTTTTAATTTAGCGCATTTTCCAGTCAGCGAAATAAGCAAAATTAAAACCTAGTAAATAATTGACCCCTTTACAGTAGTTCTGCTTATAGTTTGCATTTTCCTTCAGAAGATTGTGAAAAAATAACATTTTTTTGAGTAAAAACTTAAAATTGACTCAAATTTTGTCTGTTGGTTACAAAATTAGTCAAATTTTGTCTGTTGGTTACAAAATTAGTCAAATTTTGTCTGTTGGTTACAAAATTAGGGTTCATTTCCAGAAATATTGAAGAATATAAGAAAAAAGAGCAGACAAATTTGGGCGGAAAAGTCTGGTGGTGTAAAGGTTAATGTTTGAATGCCTGCAGCACTAAGTAAATAGCTCACCTCGGATGATTCAATTCACACTCAATGTAATGTAATGACAAAAATCATTTGCTACCATGATATGCAGCAAGTAGTATTTATTTATGCATCTCTGCAAGCCAAATTCTATGTAGAGTTTTAGAATTACATGGGGGGGGGTGTATTAGCAGACAGACTACAAAATTACAACTTAGCATGAAGAAATATAAATAAAATAAAAATATAGTGGAGTTGAATCATTCAGACATTGAAAGTATAGAAATTTTTTAGTGAATTGGACCTTTTGGGTCAATTTTGTTCTTGTTGTCCAAAAGATGTTTATTTTCTGTGGATCAGATGAGAGATATGATTGACGTATCATATGACCAGGTATGGTCATGTGATCTCATTAGTATGCATAATTCTAGTATCTAGAAAACTTTTGTATAAAGGCATGTGGAACAAATTCTATAGTACGACATTAAACAAGAGATTTGACCAGCACATTAGATGACCATATACGGTAATGTGACCTCATTATTATGCACAACTTTAATGTCTGAAACACTGTTGCAGATGGGAATATGCAGCCAGTGCTTTACTGATAACATCGGACAATGGTCACTGTAGATCAACTGTAAAATGTTGATCTACAAGAAACTGTATACCCAATTGACATAAATTAGCCTATTTGATAGTTGTTTCACTGATACCTCAAGTAACTTCACATTAGAATGGAACTTAGTACTTCAAGGCTCTGTGCTGTAATCACTCATGACGTTATTTCTACATTTCTTTGGGCATGACGTCATTTCTACATTTCTTTGTGCATGATGTTATTTCGTTGCGCGTGACGTCGTATCCTTATTTGATGTTTAGATGGAGTGTCCCTGCAACCAATACTTCATACAAAATAGTTAAATATAAATTTATGAGTAGCATCAATTTCGACTCGTCTGACCTTTACGTTGTAAACCTACACGATGAATTAAATTTAACATTATTGAATGACCCAGATTTCCACAATAGTTCAAATCGTTATAAAATATACAGCATTATGTTACGATCCACATATTTTGGCCAACAAGTCTAGACATTTGAAGTATGCTTTACTCGTTGATTGACAACATATTTCCCACATATTTAGTTGCATTCCAATTACAGGAAACTTTGCTTTCTTGCTGTCCGATTTAGCAAAATTTCTCCTGAAACTGAGCCAAGATACTTTTTTTCCGTCAGGGCTAAATTTTATTATTGTAGTGATTCAGTTGCACGTAAGCTTTATAAAGCGCCACGGTAATGCACGAGGAGTACTGTAGAATACTTTATTTTCGCTTGGAATTAAGTTTCGCCCATTTCGCTGTCGGAATAATTCAGTGAATATAAAATTCAGCGAATATACCCTTTTTTTTACATTTTACATTCAACTCGTCAAAAATCAGTGAAAATAAATTCCATACAAAACGCCCAAAAAAATCTTTTCAGCGAAAATTCATTCCAGCTAAAATAAAGTATTTTACAGTAGTTTGTACGGGCCAAGGAACGCGGTAACCAGGAAGGTATACTTTTTATTTGTACGGTTAGCCCACCATGCTAAAGATCTGGACCAGTTATTAAAACAGGCCAGATTTCATCCGTACTTAGCCCATGCGTTCACGCACGTTTTCTTAGCACGTGATAAGGTATTTGACATTTTATCCCGTACAAAAGAGCTGTGCGTGAACGCTAATCTTGTCTTATAGCTTATCAACTTTTCGCTTATGTGTTAGCTTATCTTATCTTTTGCCTTATCTTCTATGTCAGCTTAGCTTAGTTTGTCTTATACTAGTATCTTATATAGCTAATTCGAATGAATACTTCATGACTCCGTCATTCTGTGCTGCCACCTTTCATGTCGCGCGTTGCCACTAGAGGGCACGACTCGCGGGAAACATGTATCATCAAGTCTCATATCCAAGTTTCTCCTTTCTCACGGTGGTGCAAGTAGCAAAGACTGAATTATGTAATTAAATTTAATCACATGATATATGAAGTCCAATATAAGGTATATAATGCCCATAATAATGGCTTCCATTTCCTTCCAATGCTAGCTAGTTGTGAACAGCTCATTAAGTTCTTTTCAAATCGTCGGCCTACATGTTACTACATATACCCAAATAGGACTCGGTTCCTTTCAAGTTTAGCTAGTTTTGAACAGCTCCTGGTCAAATTGTATGTCACTACATCACTCCAAATTGGATATGTGTGATTATGAATATTGCAATGGTGATGTTATACCACAATCGCGATAATAAATTGCTTATGTGTATGAAATTTAATTCATTTATTCATTATTTGTTTGCGCTTTCATTCATTCATTCATTCATTATCGTGTAGGGATTATAAGATATCACTAGTGCAATGTTTCGGTTACAAATTATCAGGATCGATGAGTAGATGTATATTCGGATATCGGAACGTCGGTAGTTTTTGTAAATGTTACAGTCTACTATAACTGCATATTTTACAATACATTACATTCTATGATAAAGTCATCATTAAAATTCTGGTGTGATTATCAAAGTAATATCACATTTATCTGCGACACGTTGACCATAAAACATCCCCGGTGTGTCGGGCAGTGTATTTTCTCGTACCTAATCTGAGTAATCAAGTCTGTATATTGCCCCAGGTTGTATTGATCAAATTGTATTGATCTATATGCAGTCATTCATCATCAAGGTATATTGTTAACATGGTGTGGAAACATGACACGAAACTATTTCTTGAAGGAGCTTCGGGCAGAATGTCAATACCATAGAAACGCGGAGTGTATTGTGGGTAAAATGTTAATATACAAAACGATAACTTACTGAAATATGATGGTTTATTACCCGTATTATTCGTGAAAAATACAATTCTGAAATAGGAAAAAAATAAATACATTTACAGGTAAAAGGAATTTGAAACGGCTTTAGGAAGCTAATCTTGTCAAATTCATTTAAACGTAAATAAATATACAATAATTTAGATATTTTGCGCTAAACTGAATAGGTAAATAGAAAAAATGCAGCCATATAGTACTTCATGACAATACTGTTTTTACAAAAGCGAAGAATATAATAAAGAAACAAAATAAAGTTATGTGGTGTATCTCGCCAATAGTGGATTCTTCGTGTTTTGTTTGAATATATGCTTTGGTTGTGATCTTAATGTGACAGGCAGACTGTTCCATAATTTAGTAATACCAGATTGGTAATTGGCCTATAGTTGTATTCATTTTTGGAACAAGTCAATCACATCGGTGCCTTTGTCTGGTATTGTGACAATGCTGAATGTACTTAAAGTTGTATGTTTGCATAGAGTGTAGAGATTACCATGGATAATATCATATACAAAATTACAAATTGAGTATGTGCACAATTTAGGGACATCAAGTATTCTACGTTGTTTGAAAATAGGTGCAGAATGGGCAGTAAAATCAGAGAAAGTTATCAATCTGGCAATCTGTTTTGTGCTGTTCTAATGCTTTTCAAATTTGTGGGATATGTGTTCCCCCAGACTTCTAATCCATAAGCGATATGGGGTTCCGACAGTAAAATATGTTGGGGAACATAATGTCGTAACTTCAGTAGAACGCCTATCTTTTTCCGGATAAGATTAGTAATTTTTGTTATATGTTTTTCCCATGTCAAATATCTGTCAATTTCAATTCCCACGAAAGTCGCCATTTCAAACTCGTTCAATGGGGAAAGTTTTTACAGACAATGACCCTACGACTCTAAATGATGTGCATTGGCCCCTAATAATCATGTAAATTGTTTTTGAGCAATTTATTGTCAATTTATTTGCATCACACCAATCAACTACATTATTTAGATGATCATTAACAGTAGATAAATGTGTGTCAGCACCTGATGGGAACGTGTGAAATAAATTTGAGTCATCTGCAAATAACCTATAAGTTGAAATAGTCTGTAGAATTTGGAAAGTCAGTAAATATAACTCAAAAATAATGTTGGACCAAGAACTGACCCTCGTGGGACACCACGCGATATAGGGAGAAGTGAAGAAGAAGTTGAATCTGAGTAAGTAAACTGTGTTCTGCAAATAATTTATAAGCCATTTTATTTGGAATACCCCGTATGCCATATATATTATTGTGAAAAAGACAAAGTTGTTATTTCATATCCATTCTGTGAACAGTTTATTCAATGACAAGCGCTGACGACAACGTCTCATATAAACGTAGATTGTTATTCGTGTGGGTCCAAAGTTTGTTGCAAACTATTAAATTTTCGACTGGACGTAGTAACATGTTCGATAGACTTAAAACCTGGATTTGGATCGCATTTATGAATTTTAGTATGTAATTACTGTTTTACATTTAGAGGAATTCACCACGATGAATATTAAATATCAAATAAGATGTTGTTACAATATTAATTGCTACAACTGTCATTACATCTAATCTACAACTTTTCACCAGTTACATATACATACGCACATACTTTCGAGTGACGTAGTAGAAATGACGTCATCGACTAACTCCGATACGCAAATACCACGTACTACATGTCACCAATCTCAGTATTGATGTCGGGATATCTAAGACATATTTCGGCGAGGCAATGTAACAAATAATTACGTTTTCTCACTGCTTCGAGGTCATTCATTTGTCGTCTATACGCGTCAAAGAAACTGCTTTTGAAATTGACAGTCCCATGATTTGATCATAGATAATGTCAATAAAATCTATCCTATCCCGTAATGAAATTTAAATCGCCTTTTTGATGATGTGACCAGATCGGAACCAGGAAACAACGAACTGATATAAAAATATCAATCTGGTTAAAATAAGATTCTAGTTGAGGCTTTTTTTTTTTCGTTTGTTTTTGTTAATATAATATCATTCATATTTTTTTCATAAATTTTATTATTATTTTTTCAATTTATTTGCTTTCGCAGAACTTAAAAAAAATAGCAGCAATTATATTGAAAAAAATAAAATAAAATATATAAAAAAAAAATATGAATGATATTATATTAACAACAACAAAAAACGGAAAAAGCCCAAACTAGGATCTTATTTTAATCAGATTGTAAAAATATGTGAGTAAACTTGAAATGAAAAGACAGAATCCTTTACACAAGATACATTAACCAGTAAATGAAAAAAAACAAAAAACATATCCACTGAAAATATTGAGTTCTAGTTATCACTATCTCCAGCGTAAATAGATACCATTGGCGATGCCATGGATATATATATATATATATATATATATATATATATATATATATGTATATATATATATCTTGTATTGCTGTTGGAAATAGTAACTATTTCATTTCTGATGTAATTATATTTAGCTTTACCGTCGTCACAATGACGTACCAACGATCTACTATGGTATTGTTGTGGATAGCTGTTTATGAAATGCAGAATTGAATTCAAGTTGATTTGTGACATACATTCACATTCGGCTCAGGATTAATGTATCGATGAGAGGTTTTCCTGTTAATTTCTCCATCTGATATAGCGATATATCGCCATTATTGAAGAAGATGTTTGTTGATATTTCAGGATTAGTTTCAGTCATAAGCGTTAAGTTGGGGGAAAACTAAAAAAAAGTAGACCACCGTTTTGTTGGATAAACGATTAGCCCGAATGCGGAAAAAAATAATATTGGCAAATGCTATAATGTGCAGTACACAGTACGTATGCGATCATTTGAAAATGTACAAGGTTATAGTATGAATTATAAACAATTATTTTTTGACAAAACTCACGCCAATAAATTTTATTTTAAACGTAGATTCGTGCAGTACATTACGTGAACATACAATCCTAAACATGTCATACATTAAAGTTCAAACGTGTTGTCGTCTGCTATTGAATTGTTTCTCGCGCACGAAGGCACGTGATCAGAAGCGGGGGTTCAAGCAATCTGATTCGTTGCTTTCTATTGTGACGTCACGTACGTGACATGATTTATATTCATCGACAGCTAAAGCATTGCACAAACTGCATCGGGAAGTAAGGCAGAAATGAGCGGCACACGGTAAGAAAATATACTATATATTAGCTTCGTTCATTTATCAGATAACGCATCAGAGCTGATCGTATTGAACCATGCCGAAGGGTGAATCTTTCTCAGGCTCGCTAGCAGATTTCGTAAATGTTTATTTGGTCATAACGGTATCTTTGAGAATTTTTGACGATTAGGGGAGGACCATTAAAAACTCCGAGTGGGCGATGGTAGAAAAAATTGTGAGCAATATTTGTTCCACCGTGTGAAATATATTTTCCACAAAATTTAGATTGAGTGCAGATTTTTTTTTTCTGTTAGTGAGTCATGACGGATTGTTACCATGATTTTTTCCTATGTATTTTTTGCAATCACACCCAGAATTTCTGTCGACCCTTACTCCAATTTTGTTCTAATAGCCCTTAGTTTAGTATCGTCACTTTCCCAATACAAATACATAAATAAACAAACAAACAAACAAACATCGTCGTATCGGTCTTCAAGTTGTTATTGTATCAAACTTTGTGTCACAAGAAATAATAACGCAATGTCAATTCTATGTCACTTTCGGTTAAATGTTCGGCGGAAGTTTAATTTGTCATTTTAAACGTACACTAGAAGTAGCTCTTTGTGATATGTTGAAAAAGAAAGCCGGACGCTTCGGGCGCACTTGTTTCGTCTTCCGATCGAGGAAATTTGCGCATGTCTCATACGTACATTTGACTAACCACTTTTTTGTATTCATTCTTAGAATACAAAATTAATATTAAGATTAATCTGCATGATACATGAAAAAAAAAAACGGTAAGGCACCAATTTAAGCTGCATATGCTTATATTAATATTAATATTCGGTCAACATAAAAAAGATTGGAAAATAGAAGACGTCGATTGCATTTAACGTCAATATAAGTTATAGATCACGCTCTGAAAATGGCCACTACTTGCATGAAATATTATTTTAGTATCGATACCTATGTATCATGTTCATATGGTTATGTTTAAACAAGCAGTTCAGCTAAGATTTGGCTCTGGCCCTGTCACTTAAACAGTTTTTAAAAACATATTCACTAACGCCAGAAAAAATAGCGGCCGAAACGTCCGTTCATGTACTGTGGTGAAGTACAATATATTGTACAGAAACCCAGTTTAAAGAAAATGGCACACAGTCGTTTGAATGATAGCTTTGGTAATTGTATCCCCCCTTTTTTAAATTAACGGGCCTGGGCATTCTGGGCATTTGTCGCCAATCTCATTTGTTTTTATGTGGTTTCAGTAATCATAAGTGAAAACAAAAATCACATGAACAATTCATAAATCTCTATGAGAATATAACATTCGAACATAGGGGTACGTTTAGTCAATGTACACATTCTATCTTTGTCTGTTGTAATTCAGCGTCCATATATGTTTTTAAAAAAATATAAAATTTAAAAAATATGAATATATATTTATGTCGTTCAAGTTTTGCCCATTTCGCCACAAAAATGGAATTCACGGTGAGTGGTATAGAGAAAGATGCAATGATTCACCTGCTGTGGTCTCGGTCTATCTGTTGTAAGTATGTTGAACTCACGCGTGACCTAAGCATTCAGCGAAGTGGCTGGATGCAAACTAGCGAGACATTTAGCTGTCTAGAAGTTTTCAGAAATATTGCGCCAGCAGTAAGTTTAAGCCATAGAAGTTTATCAATTCATTAACAGACCACGTTTTGCTGCGTTTAAAGCGCGGTGTTCGTAGCGCAGCGCGTCTTCGAATTTCATGTAAATAAACCATGTATTTTACACGCGTTGTATACGTCGCTATGAGTCCCATATCGAACAGGACGCGGCGCGACGACTACCGCCCTTTAACATGAGAAGTAGAAAATATTTCGAGCCTTTTTAGTTACATGGTTAGTTTGATCAACACGATATGTCACCATGTTTATTTCTAAGACCTAGTTCAAATATAATTATATGCGAGGGAATCACCGGCATTGAAAATTTAATGTGCAAAACAAATGATACTCAATGTGTAGGTGAATGTAGCACGTGGTTCACTGTGATACGTCCATGAATCAGGTGCGATTTCTACGGGTCATTGTCCTAAACAAAAAAGAAGTTACGTAGCACGGCACACTGGGTGGGGCTACAGAAAACCACCAAAGTCAAATTCGCAGTAGTTAAGTACGGCACTCAGACTCAACACGTTTCTAGCACTGTTACTAAAAATGATCTTTTTAGTAACCGTGTGTGGTTCTAGTAACCATACAGAGGGGGGGGGGGCAATGAGTAGCTGGCACAGTTTTACGGCCGGGGAAATAAAAAGTGCTTTTTACAATTTACAGGGAAAAAAAGACGTTTTTACAGTTTACAGTGAAAATTTAATTTTGCAGTGAATTGTGTCATCTAGTCGTTTTACAGTTTCGAAAATGTAATTTCCCTGGAATATTCTTTCAACGACTTTTTTTATTTGGATGTAAATTCTTGTACGTACCGAGAAAAATGACACATTTTTACAGTGTACGAACAAATATTTGATTGATTACGTTGTACGTCTAGCCTGTGATTACAGAATTACGGAATTTATTTTTTCATTTTACGTTGTACGAACAAAAAATATTGCAATTACATTGAACGAAATAACCCTTGCCTACCAACACCCCCCCCCCCATACAGGCTTCGGACGTTTACTACGTTTACGTTTGCGTCCTCGTATCCACCCTTTAACTCTCAGTAACTATACATTTCATAGTTTGTCTCTATGTATATTAGTAAAAGTCATATCTGGTTGTGTCGTGTGGTGTCGGGTTCTGTCGGAACGGTTCGGGTCACGCGTCTTGTAATGGCTAAGAAACCTACTTCATTGAATTGATGTTCTATCACGTGTTCTTATCTGAATATATACACGATGGGTAGACGCGATGTATGTAATTAAATGCAGCACAGGTTGGGCTTAATTACAAATTCTACTAAAGATTAAAACACTTTAAAACTTGTAATTGTTTGTCAAAATAACGAAAAATATACACCTCATCGCCGACATCTCAAACAATCAAATGCATCAAAAAGAATATTCCTGCCAAATTAAATTTCGATTCAATTCCCAGATATCAGTCGTCCATCGCAATATTAAACACGTGTCATTCATAGCGCTAACTGATCGTACAAAAGTACTTCACTTTCGATCGCTAGAAATTATCCTCTTTGTAATAGATTCCATGACTTCGGCTCATCAAATCGATGCCACAGAATATAAACCGGCAATAGTAGTAACTATCGTCAGTGGGAGGGTGACATCGTCGATTCCGTTCTTCGCATTCCTAATTACTTAGCAACTATCTGTACGTATTCATACCTCGGTACGCCTATTCACTGTCGGCACAATACCTGCTGAGTGAATAATACTTCTCCCGGTAGAATCTTTTATGCCTGGTAAAACCATTAGTGCCGTGACTGTTTGCTGACATTTCATCGAGTCAAACATACGGCGTAATCTGTCAAGATTAATCTGGAATCCAAGATTACTCTTGTAAGTCATTATCAAAGGAGCCATTTATGTTTTTGTGCCACCCACGAATATTAGTACACGCACTTCCGTTTTGCGCGCGTGTGTAGTGATTGGTTGGCTGGAACTGGTCGTTCGCCCGGGGGGGGGGGCTACTTGCATAGAAGTGCAATACGGGTATGTGCCGCCCGACTGGGGTGTCATTTCACGTTATTTTGTTTAGAAGTGTGTAGCATTTATTTACCTGTTCACAAGTCCTTATATTCAAAGCCAAATACCGGAAAGGGCTGAATAAATACATTGGTTGCGAAAGTTGTAAGCTGCGTGTTGTTGTTTTTTTCGCTGAAAACACTTGTGTTTAGAAGTGGGTATATAAATAGAAAAAAAAATGTTTAGAAGTGAGTATGGTTTACGAGAGGTGGGCTTCACACCCTTACCAACCTTATGTGGAAGTAGGGGGTCGTTCGCACCCGAAGATAAAATAATGGTGTTTTTCGCTGCTGTTACAGTATATCGCAAGCTAGTTTTGGTCAGTGAGCTACATATGCGCGGGCAAAACAAGGGTTTGTTTCTGGTCCAAAGTTTATAGAAAAAAAACGATGCGGTAATTCTTTTTTTATATCA
The DNA here is from genome assembly GCF_978046115.1 of Saccoglossus kowalevskii. Lineage (NCBI taxonomy): Eukaryota > Metazoa > Hemichordata > Enteropneusta > Harrimaniidae > Saccoglossus > Saccoglossus kowalevskii. Next base: position 14,311,036 of record NC_140658.1, read on the forward strand.
ATAAACTCAATATGCGCATGCGTGAATAAGGAATCGCGCCACCAACCGCAGGAACATCTGTCTTTTGTTCTTTTTCAAGCGCGGCTTTTTTATTTGGCTGGTTCTCGCCTCAAGTGTTATGGTGCACCGGGATGCCGGGAAACAGCGAAGCGCTGCCCCTGAAACTGACGAAACAGATTTAATTTCGGCTGGCCTCATCACACATTTGCAAGCTGGTTGACAGAAATGTAACACCTCAGATAACAATAGCATCGTTATAATCTGAGGTAAAACAAATGACGTCATTTCTACCCTATTAGATTTTGCAAGGGACTGTGGGACGGAAATAGAACTTTTTTTATATAATCTTGTGCTAAGATCAACTATAAACTTCTTCTGTTTTCAAGCAACGTTTTAGTTGTTAATGTATGGTTACATTGTATTGGAGCTAAAAAAAAAACTCTGATAACAACAAAACTGTTGCGGTTTACATCACAAAAGCACTTTGTCACTAGGGGGCGCGACTTACATGAATTCTATTCTATCTTTCAGATGCATAGTACTGTGGATGATCCTGTGTATGTGTATGAATGTAACCTGCCGATCCTTTTTGAAGGTGGAAACGTTTGGCAACAGTTACAGTGATGGCGATGGAAGGAACTGGCGGACATCTGCATCCCCGTATAATACAGTGATTGACAGACTCGGAGACGAAGAACATGGTTGGACGGAGACTGATTTAAACGCCGCGTCTCTGCTCGATTTAGGTCGCGACGGATACTTTCAAAACGACAGAATCGATGATCATTATCGCCGGAACGCCTTTCACCTTCTCAGCCCTGGTCAACAAATATACTCGAGAAAAGGTGCAAATGAACAAATTAACGTCCGAAAGCACCAATCTAAATTGAAAAACAGGCGGCCAATAAACACTTACACTTCTGATCACGTGCCGGTTGAAGCAAAACGAGGCAGAGCGCGTAACCACGGCCCAGTTTTCCATAATCACCAATATAACTCTCCACACACGGTGTCACGTGTTCCGCTCCTATTGAAAGGGTTAAACATGAATGATGTATGGTAGCGAGTGATTTGTCTGCGAGGGCCGACAAAAGGTTGACCTATTATCAAATGAAAGACTTTTGTGAAAATAATCGGGACATACGAGATGGCCGGAAAAGATGCTGAGATCAAATTGCGAATTAGATTGCGAACGAGAAGTGAGATATATTACTCGTGTATTCCAGTTTTCTATCTGTCTTTCCCGAATTGGGATTTTTGATAAAAGAAATAAATTTGTATTCACAGGTGTTAATGTCACGTGATAGTATTGCCCAAGTTCGTATTATTATTATTAATATTTTAATCACTAAAATAGTCCCGACATCCGCAAATTGTGTAAAGCAAATAAATAATATGCGATGTCATGTATGTGTAAGTCTGTTTGCAGATGCCTTGATGTTTATTGCAACATGGCGTCCATAAACACTTCTGTCACGCAAATGTAATATTTCGTATTTAATAGGTAGGCCATTCTAGTCATCGATATCCATTGGTCTGTACTCGTTTCGTCATTGTGATGTCACAAAAATCCGTCGTCGCTAAAAATACTAATAGGGTGGAAATTGTATTATTATAGAAACCAATATAGTAATAATGTTATGTAGTTTACAAATTGCCGCCATTACTAAATTTATCCGAGAAATTTATAGCGAACATGTACTAGAAAAATAATTTGCCGGAATCAATGAGTTTCACGCCAAGATCCTCAGACAAAATAAAACAGATTTAGTGTTTCCACGGTAACGGTCTAAAAATACTGAGAAGTTGGTGGATTTCGGTTTTTGTGGGAATGTAATCATGCTTTTACTATCGATGCAAACAATTACATCTATAAGTTAGTTTTCACAATAAACAACCAAGTCCTACACATTCCCTGTATAGAAGCATAGATCTTTCTAAGGTCTATGATACAAGTTCATGAAATCGAACAATACAACATTAGTGGAATGACCATAGCTAATTTGCATAGGAATAAATCATTTTGATCTCATTTACATGAAATAAAATTTTCGAACCGCCTTCCCACAATGAGTAGGTAGGGTAACCGGAAATGTTTGACAACTAACAGTGCAGCATGCAACATATACATGCTCTGAGACGTGATACTCATTATGCTTTTAACAACACTTCGCGCCAACAAACCGAGATAAAAAAAAAAAGTACGACCACCGACCGATTTCACCAAAGTTGAAGATTTTGTGTCAAAAATCGATAATTTTTCATGAAACGAGTATGATTGGTTCATCCCTCGAACAAACTTAGCATTACAGCTGAGTCGAAGCGTCTATACAAGGCGGATTTTGATACGACGAACAATTCTGTAAACAAACAAGCTGCTCTCTGATTGGTTCGACTGTTAGGTATTTCATCCGAAAATCAATGCAAAAAGATCAACATAATTCCCTACTACGTTCACTGCTGTTGGCTGTCAGACATCTTCGTCGTCTTGTTATTCATTGTACGCAATGTGAAGAAGCCAAAATGTGCTCGCATTTTCTTCAGCTTCAGCTTCAGTAGTCGTCGCGCCACGCGTGCGCAAGACATATGGGTCTCATATAAACAAAGATGGCGACTTTGACTGTTGGGCAGATCAACGAGTACGAACTGAGATGTTACCAAGCTTTAATTAGGTAATTTTTAGGTGATTGGAAGGTATCGAAAGAGTCGCCGGCGGTAATTAGTGCAAATCGCGCTCAGGCAAACCTCATACTTGTGAATTCCATTAGAAGAGCGCATTGAATTGTGGGAAAATCAATGTTTATCAACACAACTGTCGCACATGCGCAGCGCGACGACTACCACCCTTTAACCCAAATCGTCGGAATCACAAGTAGTGATAAAAAAGTTATTGCACGAAATATTATATTCAAGTTTTTACATTTGTATCAGCGAAAATCAGAGTCATACGAAGTATTACATAGATTGGGTCACTACGCATTGCCCTGGTTAATCACACACACACAACATACACAGATTGATAGTACGTAAAATACCGTCCACCAATGACTCAGTAGAGCAGATTTTAAAAAAAGAATATGTGAACAGGCACGGTTACTAACCGTGGCACAGGTAAAGAATATACAGGAAAAATTACCGAAAAAGCAACATCGTTCTGGAAAAAAATGCAGCTCAAAATCAAGAAACAAATAATTTGCTGAGTTTCATTACCACTTCTCCTCTCTAACTTGTTTACATTTCACGACATGCTAATTTGCATATAATTATAATAACATTAGTCACGGTCTGAGACCGGAATAAATAAATCCATTAGTACAGTTAACATGGCCGCTTTATTAACACTGACGGATTGTGTTAACTCTATACTCTGCTCCCCGGACCCTCAATATCAGAAAATGACCCATATTTTAGTAAAAGAGGTGGTCCCGTGATAAAAAACACACAGCATATATATATTGTGAATTCCTCTTCATTTTCGCATCGGAACTCAATACAAAAGACAAATACAAATACAATCCCTACTGATTTCAGCGTCGAACCGTACAGAAAATATTACTCGACTTCAAAAACAAGTACAAAGCTATAAAGAAATCCTAAATACTGAATACTACCAATTATTCATAATATTCTTCATTCATATAGTCAATCTGCTCATTCAGTGCTCATCTTTTGTATTTTATTACTGATTGCTCTCATTACCCCCATTACACCGGGGGCATGTGCCCACATTTGAATGTAAATTACACTGTATTCACCACAGCGGGATTATTTCCCGTTTGATTTATCTGACGTCTACATGCAGCTAGTGTGGCTACTCGGTAAGAGTAGCAGTGGCCATCGGGTATACACAGATATGATGGAGGCGATGTACATGCATCACGAAAGGTCACACGATGTACAGAACGAACCTAATTTTCAAATATGACAAATAAAAAGCCAATAATTGTTATTTTGGGGGGAGGGGGGGGTCAGAAGCATGGCATATTAGAGTAAAATAAACTAGAACGGCGTGCACGAAAATGAAAACACGGGTCATATTGCCATCATTGTTCACATGGCGCAGGCTAACAAAACATTTCGGTTCTGACAAAAAAATTACACGGATAGTGCTTCTGGTTGTTCAACAAATGAGATACATTTTTTTTGTTCACTACGTTTCGCTCCACACGGCTTCATTGGATAGATGTACATGAAAACTACAAAGTGCAAGAGTACAGTAAACGCCCTCTAGTTACTGTGTTCTTCTATGACGTCAAAATTACGTAGATTGTTGAAGGCAGTGTCGTGCAGTACTATAATTGTGTCGCTCGGCATTTAGAATATATTCGATCTCTCCAAAAAGTTATTTTTTTATGTCGAACAGTGGCAGCCACGATTTGAGCAGTCACTCTCACCCTATTTACGTCACATAAATATCTAGTCGTTAGAGGGCACAACTTACTTGAAGCAAGCTCCGACTTAACAGTCAAAACTAAAGGCCTACTCATTCGTCACAAAAATCGACCAGATCGGAATAGGTTTAAGTTCTGGCACAATAGTAGTATCATTTGACAACATTCACACCAAAGCAACTAGAATATCTATATACATTTGTCTTATCGTAATGTATCGTATTATATCTAAACAGACAAAATTTTCATGAGATACATTTGTTTTATCGCAAAGCAATACTGCGATACTGATTATGAATACTGTAAAGTACATTATTTTCGCTGAAGGAATGATTCAGTGAAATAAATTCCAATAATTTAAAGTATACTCGTCAAAAATCAGTATTGAATAAATTCCATACGAAACAACCAAAAAGTCTTTCCAGCGAAAATTACTATTAATTCCAGTGAAATTTAAATTAGTTTACAGTGCCACAGAACAAGCGATGGGCGTGCATGCTCATACATACATACATTGAATTATACCTTTTGTTGAGAATGCATAATGAAAATAATTTACCATTTGCAGGATAAACTAAATTTATAGTGGTATATGTATACCACATAAAAAAAAACTTACTGACACACTTTTAGTTTTAAATATATATGTAAATTAATGTATACTGTAAATAACGCCGAAGACTCCCCCATAGCAGTACCCCGAACTATTTAGGTCGCAATGTTCGTTTAGTCCTGTTTTAAAGAAGAAATTTTGCTTACCGTTTACGATAAATATTTCTTATCTGACTTAGTGAGCAACATTTCGCAGACTTACAAAATTGTGCACACCATTCAAAATGCAAAATGGATGAAAACATATATATATTGTTCAAGTTTCTCTAGATACACCATATTGTAAACCAAATCGGATTATAATTTACTGAACATATAACAGTATTTGTTAGATGAAACCACTAATACGCATGCGCAGTAGTTGTTATTGTGCGTACCTCAAAACAGGTCGGGATAATCATAGTCCAATGTATTCATCAGCATACATTATCAAACAACCATACTAAAAATTATATGTCTTCGTCCATATTGCATAGTTTTTTTTATTCATTGGGAACGTAATACGCCTCTTCCATAGGAAACGTTCGTGTGGCGTAGTTGACACAATGACCGTCATTGCGTTGATATAGTTATATAGAATTGTAGTAATCTGTCAATAAAAAGCAATGTTTATACAACCAAACACGAACAAACAACCAAAACAAATTACACAACCAAACACGAATAAACAATCAAACACGAATATCTCAGACAACTAATTAGTTGTTATTATTTGTCTGAGACGAATACACAGCACAACCGAACACGAATATACAACCAAACGCGAATATATAACCAAACGCGAATATATAACCAAACGCGAATATATAACCAAACACGCATGCACAGCCAAACACGAATATACAACCAAACACGGATACACAGCCAAACACGAATACACAACCAAACGCTTGGACATACCAGGGTACATTAATTCATCCATCTACGTCGTTAGATGGCGTGAATTATATTACAAATATTCGTGTAATTGTTGCTTTATTTCAATATCAAAATTATCATACAGACATTTGAACAGAAATTGCATAGTAAACATCTTCTGTTTACGGAATAGGCAAAAATTACCAGACTGAGCAAAGCGGCAAATAATGTATGTTTCACCATGAAAATAATACAATATCACAGTGAAAGCAATGAACACCCAGAAGATACAAACCTATTAGTGGAGTTAGGCAAATGTGACTATAAATGTGTAATACGATGGAAATTACACAACCTATTACTGCAGACTTCGCTAACACGGATTTTTCGTTTGACCTGTTCAATAATTTAATTTTCTGGTGGATATCGTGATTTCTTACTTAGATTAGTTCAGGGGGTCACACATGGTGTGTATACATTTCCGTAGTCAGTTAAAATGTGTGTCAGTCACCCCAGGGTACAGTACACGAATACCTTATACAGATCGGTATATTGTTAATATAGAAGTCTCTGATTAATCTTTAAGCTAGTAACGAGATCAAGAATGGCCAGTCTTTTCAATCGTTTAAGCACAACATAAATAATTCATGTTTTTTTAATGCATTTCGTTTTGGCATTGTATGACCATGTCGACACACACTTGTATAATTTAGATCGCATGCGCAATACATTCACTTAACGAATACTTGTCTGCAAAGTCACCAATACAGCGTTTGTTTTATTACGTTACAATGTGGCAATACTAAATTTGAGCTGTTTAAAGCAGGAGGGTCGTCACCTGCGCATGCGCGGGAATTAAGTCCCAAAGCCACTATAACACACGCTAAGAATTGGCTTATTGGTAGACGCTTGTTTGTAAACAATGACACGCTCACAAATCCAAACAACATAATGACCCCTAAAGAAAAAGCTCAGCAAATGTAGGAGAATGCAATTTACAGTTTTTTTATATCGCTATTCATTCTCTAGATATTCAGCTTTATATCAGTATTATGTAGTCAGGCATCTTGATTCTCAAGCAAAGGATTATGGGTAAAGTATGACATAGGATAGAAATGCATTTCCGCCATATTTGATTTTCAAAGGATTATGAGTTGAAAATTGAACCATGGGACATAGAGGGCGCTTTAGGATGCAAGTTCAGAAGCATCAGTCAAATAACAGGACACAATCAGTAAATGTAATTCAGTTTATTTTAATCACTATCATACAGAAAAAAATTTTGATTGAAAACCAAACCAAAAGAAAGATAATTGACACGCTTTAGCTTGAATTCCAGAAAATAAAATAAAATTCAATTTAAAATCATTTTTGCAGACCTGACAATTGAAAAACTTTCAGAGATAAATATTCACAATATAAAGAATTCTTTTATTTAAAATATGTCTCATCTTGTCTGCCTAAATAAGGAAGCAATTTCATTATTACCCGGTAGTTAAGAATATATTGCAACACGCTCAGAATACATTGAAAATATCAACGTGTGATTATCACACGTTTGTACAAGTTCCATGGCATTCTTTGTCAGGAACAAAAACAGGTAGTCTATAATAAAATTCTGAATGATTTTATTCACAGACAGTATGTACTGAATGCGCTAACGACACAAAGAACTTGTTACAACGTAACTAACTTTTTTTCAGATGATTTTACAAAGATGGGTCTGATCAGACATAGCCTGGCCGTGAAAACCACAGATATGGTGAGATTTCTTGAAAATCAGATGTGTTTAATTTCAACAGATTAATGTGGTCATGTAAACCAGAAATGCACACAGTCAACAAATTACAATGAAAATATTTTCCATGTAAAAAAGTTTCCAATGGGAAAAAGAATGAAATGAGTCAGTGCGCTATGCATGTTTATATTTTTGAAAATGTACACTCCATTACCGGTACTATAAAATACTAATTTTATAATTATAAAATTTTAGCTGGAACTAATTTTCGCTGAAAAAACTTTTTGGAAGTTTTGTATGGAATTTATTTTCACTTTTTTGACGAGTTGAAGGCAAAATATAGGAAAAGAGGTATATCCGCTGGATTTTATTTTCGCTGAATTATTCCTTCAGTGAAAACAGCGAAAATTAATTCCAAGCGAAAATAAAGTATTCTACAGTATTAGAATTTTATGTCTATGGATGTACATCTGTCGTTTATGCAAATGCACTGCAAATAAAGCAAATATGGTATACATTCTAGACCAAACAAATACAGTGCATTTTGAAATCAAGTTTGAATGAAATCTGACTACTTAATACACAAGGCAAAAAAAAATAGTAATAGAGCAATTACGTTATTTGTAAAAGGTGAAGTCAGTCATAGGAAATACTGATATACCCGTCACAAATTTGGCAAGAGTTCCTTTTGTACCCCCCATCTCTAACCCTAACTCTAACACTCACTCCCAGTTACCCAATTCATTTGTATATGCCCCCACTAGATAACTATAGATGTCCTTAGGAGGGGCATGTACAATTAAATGGGGAGTGCTGGAGGGTAGGGTTAGGGATGGGGGGTACAAATTTTGTTACAAAACAAAACATTTCATTAACTTAACCTATTTCCCCCACCTCTCAAATTGGAAATATGTACTCTGTTAATTGCTTCAATTTCATGAGACAATTTTTTCACGAGAGAAAATTACCAGTGAATACAATATTAAGTCGCACTCTGTGGTGAAATTTACAATAATCATTCAAACATTTTTCAGCACTTCCAAATGCTGGTGACCGTTTCGCTTCCCATTTTATTGTGTATACAAATTTTCGTTGCTTGGACTTCACATGTGTGAATTCATAAAGATTTGATTGTGTTTTAAATCACTGCTGGTTGTAGTAATTATAATTCTGGCAAATTCTTCTTTTTTTTCAGATAACGTGCACAAATACAGACGATCAGACATGTTACATAATAGTTATAAGACTTCAATAAATTTATGAACACTCTCAGAATGCAACTACTACCGGTAGTATAAAACTGAGGCACACCGACTTTTGCAAAATTTCCTCACAATGTTTCTCAGAAAACATTTCCGGCAGCGAAAATATCATGGTTCACAGTAAAGTTACATATTGTGTTCCCAGATTTAAAGTTTGATGGAAAACAATTTTTTTTATTAAAGTCTAATTACAGAATCAGACAGCACATTGCAGAGGAAGGGACAACGTTAGAATGACTCAATCAAATCAGAGGTATATCTGGATTATCTCATTTACAAATGAAGAACCATTCTGAAATTTATTATTTCATTTCTTGATTCACTGTGTACACTTGGCCTTCAATCTCAGGTGATGAAACTGTTTTATTGCACACTGTTTTGTACACGATCCATCTGCATCTGATATTCATCATTTGTTTGCTAGGAGGCAGTGCCAGTATTTGAATATATAAAGCAAGGCATTCAAAAGGCTATCAGAAATATCCTTAGGAGAAGAACAAAGAGAAAAAAACCAGAAAAGCAAATAGAGAACATTGAAAAGCTGTTAATAGCTTCTAGAGATACATGGAGAAAAAGGTGTTTGGAAGTACAAAAAAACACATGCAATAGCTTTCCTTTGAAAAAGTACGAGAAGACCTAAGAAAGTTTCTAACCATCAGAAAAGCAAATGAAAATAATATAAAGGATTTTTGATAGCTACCAGGGAGGACAATGAAAGCTTTTCGTTGGGCATCAAATAAGCACGTTAAATCCCATCGAAAAGGGTTCTGATAGACATTGAAAAAGTATTGCTAGCCTTAAGGCATTGAAATGTCTTCAGAAAGCTATCACATGACTCCAATAAGCTTTCAAGTGTTGTCAGAAAGGCACTTGAAGGCCATTGGAAAGGCAGCTGAAATGAACACATCAAATAAAGAATTTACAATGTTTCAAATGTGAGTTATATCTCTGAAATTCTTCAAGAAAGTTTTGTTAGGAAATAAAATACGCCCGCACGCTGTCATCAATCATGTCATCACAGAATCTATGAGGAAAAGAGAAAAAAAAAATATTTATTCAAAACCAGTACTTCAGTAATAAAGCAAAATAGAATATTCTATTATCATACCTAAATTAACTACCGAGAAACCAATTTCCCTGGGTTTCAACTTCACAAAATTGACAGGAGGACAATGAATTTTATTTTTATTTTAAATGTTCATGTAGACTTAGCGGATTTAACTCATCAGTGAAAATAGCGAAATTAAAAAACAGCGAATAATTAATGCATTTACAGTATTATCCTAAGTTGCTGTGTACAAGTTTTTTTAAAAATTGTATCTTAAGGAAATGTCTCTGATGGTATATGCAAATTATAAACAAGATCACATATTGGCGAGGGCTGTGGGAAATCGTCAGTCGATAATGGTTTGTTCATTAAGGGAAATGCCAAAGTTTATTCCAGAGAGAAACTCAAAAACAAAGTTGAGAGTGCAGGTAATTGTAATTTGATGTATTGACATCTTTAAGATTGAACTTATTGAAGGTGTTCATGTTGATTTTGTGTTGCTTACAGCGAAGACAACTTCGTGTGTTTGCGACTTACTTCTGTGATGACACCAGCTGCAATAGTAGAACCTCCTGTACGGAGCATAAAACGACCCAAATCTTTGTAATCTTTGTAAAGTTCAACACACACAGGCCTAGCCGTCTCAAGTTCAATCACAGCATTACTCTGCTTTTGCAGACACCTGTGTAATAACAAAATTACAGGAAATGTTAGTACTGGTAGTCTGTAGTCATGTTTTTTTTTTCCATAACAAAATTGTAAATCCATCGTGATTGTAGAGAGGTCACTGCAGTTGCATTCATTTTCATTGGGATCTACTTGGGACCCACTCATTCTAAAATTACGCCCCCCCCCCCACTTATTAGTTGTCTTAAACATGGCAGATTAAACAGTTCTGCACGCATGATATTCACTCCTATGCTATTTATTATTAATCATTTTAGCAGCACAGCAAAGTATGAATCAATTTCTTCGATTATGGTATTCAGTCTGTCAAATTTGTCCTTCATGACCAACATAAGCGTGTTTCTTGTTCCATGTTGAACTATCTCTATCATAAAGAATGTCATCCTTTAAGATACTGAGTAGACTAGCAAAGTCGGGACTTCTTTTTTGTTTTACAAAAAAAAAATATAATTAATTGTCAATTTAGCCTTTTTAACGCGATCGCGAAAACTAGCGTGACTACGAAAGAAATCCTGACTGGACGCATCTGCAGGCAACCCCTGCGTTGGAGTGAAAACTGGGGCGGAAACACTCCGGTGATTATGCTAATTAAAAGATGTTGACTAGCATTGACAACGAATAAAAATGCAGCTGTATACGTCATCTCTTATCTATGTTAATGTACGTGACCTTTCACTTCTGAGGTTCCGTTGATTTTGAAACACTACTTATATACATTGGACATTTAAATCGACTTGTTTTCAGTAAACATGGATGAAAGTATCGCCGCTGCACTTAAAAAAGTTAAAGTATCCAACTCCGCGATCAAATCGAATCAATCTTTAAAAGGTCACGTTTATTTTCACACACCCACTCATGAATATTCAATGACATCATGAATAATTGATATCAGTGAAAATGCCTGCAGGTGCGTTCAGTCGGGATTTCTTTTGAGGGCAGGTTAGTTTTTGCGATCACGCTAAAAGGACTAAAAAAACAAATAATTATTTATTTTTGTACAACAAAAAAGAAGTCCCGACTTTGCCAGTCTAGATACTGAGAAGTGATCCTATTTCTGCATGAGACCATATCATTTGGTTACAATGATGTCTGTGCCATTTTACAAGTTCACCTGAATGTACGAGGGCATGATTTTAAGTACACGTACACGTACACGCACCAATCTCAGCAAATGATATATTTTTTAGCATGTACTGACCCGGCTGAACTGCTCTCACACACAAATTTTGGCACATGTCATCTCAGTTGAGAAATGCACCAGAATCTTTAACATTAACGAACTCTGAATATGTGCTGTGTGACGTCAGTGGCGAATTATCCTTTTCACCACCAGTTCCCTCTTTTGGTCACAAATTCACAAAATAGTCTTGTTTATAAGATTGGGACAAAAATAGCCAAGTAAAAAACTGAAAATTGACTTTCGTATGTTGGCTCCAAAATTACGATTCATTTCCAGAAATATTGACGAATATAAGAAAAAAAAGCAACAAAATTTGGGCAAGAACGCCTGGTGGTGAAAATATGTGCTGTGCAATGACAGTGGTGAATTAATAGACCATTTTCTGTACACTGCGAGAATCACGCGTTATGCGTGAAATAGAACGTAAAAACAGGACAAACAAAGGTCATAGCGTCGTAGTCGCGTCAAACATCGCGTGGGATTCGACAAATGCGAAAGTATTTCGGGAACATTTCCATGCTTAATAATGTGCTGTCCACATTTGATGATAGGCAATTTTGATTAAGTGAGGGTATTCGGAAGCAATATTCCTCTGTCGAAGATCGGCCGGTCAATGTAAGCTGCGAAATAAAGAAATTCTAGTTCAAAATCAAATCGTTCGATTTTTGCGGCAGACGTTCGACGCGCGTCTTTCATGCATCTCGCGAGATCTCGCAATTGTACGGAAAATCACCTATTCACATTACCTGGGTTTCTTTTTGATGATCTCTCCAGTACTTTTATGAAGTAAACTGATGAGTTTTTTGACAGTAGCCGGCTCACTCAAAGTCTGATAATGAAACACAACCTGCAATAGAGGGATTAGTAAATTTCATGTAATGAAGCAATACTTGTATTAGATTGTAACGTTCGATTTTATGCACATTAAACACAGAGAATGGGTAAGGACATAGTAATGAACAAATAGTAGTTATTATAAATTATGTTGGTAAATAGCAGTGAGTCAGTGAAAGAATTGATTGTAGTGAGTCAGTGAAAGAATTGATAGTAATGAGTCAGTGAAAAAATTGACAGTAATGAGTCAGTGAAAGAATTGATTGTAATGAGTCAGTGAAAAAATTGATAGTAATGAGTCAGTGAAAGAATTGATAGTAATGAGTCAGTGAAAGAATTGATAGTAATGAGTCAGTGAAAAAAATGATAGTAATGAGTCAATGAAAGAATTGATTGTAATGAGTCAGTGAAAAAATTGATAGTAATGAGTTAGTGAAAGAGTAAATAGCAGTGAGTCAGTGAAAAGTCAATAGCAGTGAGTCAGTGAAAGAGTTGATGGTAGCGAGTTAGTGAAAGAGTTGATGGTAGCGAGTCAGTGAAAGTCAATAGTAGCAAGTCAGTGAAAGAGTCAATAGTAGCGGGTCAGTGAAAGAGGCAATAGTAGCGAGTCAGTGAAAGGGTTGATGGTAGCGAGTCAGTGAAAGAGGCAATAGTAGCGAGTCAGTGAAAGAGGCAATAGTAGCGAGTCAGTGAAAGAGGCAATAGTAGCGAGTCAGTGAAAGAGGCAATAGTAGCGAGTCAGTGAAAGAGGCAATAGTAGCGAGTCAGTGAAAGGGTTGATGGTAGCGAGTCAGTGAAAGGGTTGATGGTAGCGAGTCAGTGAAAGGGTTGATGGTAGCGAGTCAGTGAAAGGGTCATTAGTAGCGAGTCAGTGAAAGAGACAATAGTAGCGAGTCAGTGAAAGTCAATAGTAGTGAATCAGTGAAAAGGTTGAAGGTAGCGAATCAGTGAAAGAGTCAATAGTAGTGAATCAGTGAAAAGGTTGATGGTAGCGAGTCAGTGAAAGAGGCAATAGTAGCGAGTCAGTGAAAGAGGCAATAGTAGCGAGTCAGTGAAAGAGGCAATAGTAGCGAGTCAGTGAAAGAGGCAATAGTAGCGAGTCAGTGAAAGGGTTGATGGTAGTGAGTCAGTGAAAGGGTTGATGGTAGCGAGTCAGTGAAAGGGTTGATGGTAGCGAGTCAGTGAAAGGGTCATTAGTAGCGAGTCAGTGAAAGAGGCAATAGTAGCGAGTCAGTGAAAAGGTTGATGGCAGTGAGTCAGTGAAAAGGTTGATGGCAGCGAGTCAGTGAAAAGGTTGATGGCAGCGCGTCAGTGAAAAGGTTGATAATAGACAATGTAGATGGTTGTGATGGGAATTATGAAATAATGGATGGTAATGTCAAGACTTTGGCAGCGAGAGGAAGTGTGTATAAGATGTACCAGTATATAAATCCATAGACTTGGCCAAAAATTGTCGATGTCAACAATACTGGGATAGTGGCTCACGGCACTGTCATGTCATGCATGAATTGTGGAATACATAAGAATGACCTGTATCATGCGCACTGCATGCACAATATGCAATAACTTAAATGAGCTTATGATGTAGACATATCTCATGAATATTATTATAAGGTGCAAATATTAATAGAAAGTATTTATTATGAAACACCGCGAGCATATATTTTTTGCCTTGACCTCCTTGACCTTTCTCAACTATGTGTTAAGCCCAAACAATAATGGTGAATATCAAAGGAAGAAAATAGTCAGATGCAATGCGAGTTAAAAGATTAACTTACAGGATATCCCCTAGTAATTGGCACTTCAATGTTGAAGATAATAACTCTAGCCTGCACTCTATTGGTTGACCTGATGTGCTCAACAGGTGAACACAGTACACTACCAACACTGTAAATAAACATTTAAAATCAAATACTGTGGAATACTTTATTTTCGCTGAAATTAATTTTTGCTGAAAAGGCTTTTTGGGCAATTTGCTTGGAATTTATTTTCACTGATTTTTGATGAGATTAATGTGAAATATAGGAAAAAAAGGATATTTGCTGGATTTTATTTTCACGGAATCATCCCTTCAGCGAAAATAAATTCCAAGCGAAAATAAAGTATTCTACAGTATTACTAAATTTAAAAAAAATACAAGCTTGTTACACACGCTTAGATGAGTGTTCAACAATTTTGCGGAATTTGTATTCTACTTTATTCGGGAATGTGAATACCAAATATGGAAATATAACATGATATATTTAAGGCATATTGAATTGAAGATGTCGTCACAAAATCAACAAATTTGACAGAGGTCCACCTGATGTACCTACATATACAATATCAAAGCAATCAGACTAGCAGTTTTCAAAGAGAAGTCGAAAATATAATTTTTTACCAAAAATGACAAAAATACTCATCAAAATTAGAGAAATAGATATCATCACGAAATGGACAAATCTGAGAGAGGTCCACCCAAGATACCTACATACCAAGTATCAAAGCATTTGGGCTAGCGGTTTTCAAGAAGAAATTGAAAATATCTTTTTGACCAAAAATGACAAAAATATTCGCTATAAATAAGACAATTGAACATATCCCCACAAAATGAACAAATCTGAGAGAGAAGCATCCAAGGTACCTTCCTAGAAAGTTTCACAGCTATACAGTTTGTGGTTTTTAAGAAGAAGTCGAAAATGTTGACAACGGCGACGGACAATCAGTTAATTATATTATAATACTATAAGCTCCGCTCAACTTCAACGACAGCAGAGCTAAGAAAGTAGTTTAGAATCTTGCGCAGTTCTGGGCACATAATATTATTAAAATCTTGCAAAATAAGCACGATTCAGCCTTGTGGCCTTGACTTCTGCTACACTTTAGTTATCATTGGTTAATGAAAAACTGATAGAAGATTGTGTTTAAACTTACTTGACTTTCATCTGATCAATACCAGTGACAGTCAAAACGGCCTGATCACCTGCACACGCCCATTTTGTGTCTTCATCATGAATAAATACAGCTAGAAGGAAATGCATGATTGTAATTCTGATTATAACTTGAATACGAAGTGTATGTTTGATTTGGCAGTGATCATGTAATATACTGGTAAAACTTGCACTGTTAAGCATAAATACAAGGCAGAATTCAATATGTTTAAAAAAAAAGAACTAACAAGCTGCTCTCTGATTGGTCTGATTGTTTGGTGTTAAGGTCGGGTAGCCAATCATGTACAGTCTTGTAAGTAGCTTCGTATTGATTCAACTTTGAATAATCTTAAATTTTCATTTTTTTGATTGGGTCACTGGGTGTGTGGCTTTTGTGTAGAGACAGGAGAGAAAATGCAAGAAAATAGTAATCAACTATAAATTTTTTTTTTGTCAACTGAAATACAATTATTCTCAAAAATAAAATATTTTTATTACGATGTAAAACCCGTGTTAATTGTATGAGGCAAAAGTCATCTGTTTTTTCAATGATGCAATGTGTAAAATAGTAAAAATATTTCTTTTAAAGTTTTTTGTATCTGAGGCACCATTTACCATGCATTGTGAGATCTTGTGTTATGCATGAAATTGAACTTGAAAAACACAAGTCATGGCTTTGTAGTACTGGTAGCATCAAAGCATCAAGGAAGATTTGACAAACGTGATACTATTTTTTTGGTATTTCCACACTTAATATTATGGTCTATTATGATGAAGTACTGTGAAATACTTTATTTCAGCTGAAATTAATTTTCACGGAAAAGAGTTTTTGGGTGTTTTGTATGGAATTTATTTTCATTGATTTTTGACTAGTTGAATGTAAAATATAGGGTTAAAGGTATATTCGCTGGATTTTATTTTCACTGAATCATTCCTTCAGCGAAAAACGTGAAAATCAATTCCAGGCAAAAATAAAGTATTTTACAGTAAGCATATCTCAATGTCGAATACTTCTTTGAAAGATCAGCATTTTGACTTTGAAAAAAGAAGGAATTCTAATTCAAAATCAAATTAATTGTAGTAGACATTTGATTCTTTCTTTCACACATTACACAAGATATCACAGTGAACAGAAAATCACCTACTGAAGAATAAACAACTTTCCCGGAAGTCAAAGTTTCCACGCTTCACATGCGCCAGCATACCGTTGCTTGCACGCGTGATATTGTACCTCTGGGTGTACCAATCAACATCACAAAAATAAAATTCCCTTCTATAGACTATCAGCAAACTTGCATGTTTATATTTTCCGCCGTGACAAAGCAGGTGTATTTCTGCACTTTCTATGGTTATACTATGTCTGTGTAAAACCTATTATTACAATGACTTACTTTTAACGTAACCTTGCTCAGCAGCTGGCATAACCAGTATTTTATCACCACTTTGGACATTACCAGAAACTATTTTACCAGTTACACTGAAACCAGAACCCATTCCTGCGAAGAAAAATTAAGATGTAAATATTATATAAATCCCCGAGCTTGGGTATCACATTACATTCAGATCTTCCATGGTGCAGTATAACATTAATACATCTTGTCGTAAGCCATGGTGTCTTTACATCACATGGTGGGGGCCATACGGACCGAGTTAACCCTTATCTGGTCAAGTCAAACCCAAATTCTACTTCCTGTATACCCAATATTAGACAAGGATCCCTACTTAAGTAAAACAAGCAGCCTATCGGCTGAGATAGCTCTGCTGTCTAAATAGCAATGCACATTTCAAATAAAGAACTGAAGATATCATTAGAAAATGAACAATATGTATAGTATCAAAGCAATCAGACTTGCTGTTTTCAACAAGAATTCTAAAATATCACTTTTTACCGAAAATGACAGAAACATTCATTAAACTTGCGTTTTTTAACACGAAGTCGAAAATATCACATTTTACGAAAAAAGACAAAAATAATCATTAAAATTAGAAAATTAAAGATATCATCACAAAAAGAACAAATCTGAAAGAGGTCCACACGTAGTACCGGTGCCTATATATGTAATATCAAAGCAATTGGACTTGCGGTTTTTAACAAGAAGTCGGAAGTATCACTTTTTACCAAAAATGACAAAAATATTCACTAAAATTAGAGAATTGAAGATATCATCATGAAATGAACAAATCTGAGAGAGGTCCACATGTAGTACCTATATATGTAACATCAAAGCAATTAGACTTGCGGTTTTTAACAAGAAGTTGAAAATATCACTTTTTACCAAAAATGACAATAATATTCACTAAAATTAGAGAATTGAAAATAAGATCATGAAATGAACAAATCTGAGAGAGGTCTACCCAAAGTACATATACACTAAGTATCAAAGCATTCAGCCTTGTAGTTTTCAAGAAGAAGTCGAAAAAGTAAAACATTGACACAGACGCCGGACGACAGACAATCACTCATATGATAAGTTCCGCTCGACAAAGTCGACAGCGGAGCTAAAAAAAGGATGTTTGCTAATAAATCTAATGAATATTAAAATAACTACCTAGAGTACTGTGAATGCATTAATTATTCAGTGTGTTTTAAATTTCACTATTCTGACAGATAAGCGGAATCCTGCTAAATTCACTGCACTAGAGTGGACATATTGACTTTGCCTCTGTGGCCGGTGAGTGACATTGATTGGCCAATAAATATCAACTGATAACTGAAATGGAGATGACTGACGAAAGCGTGACCATCCATGATGTTGCAGTAAACAGTTAATGAGTAAAATATTAGCAGGCACTACTGGAGAATGGGTAATCAGTAAAACGATAGTTGGGTACCAGTGTGCACTTAAAGGCGATATGACATGCCACTGACACACAAAGATTTTGCTGTGACGCAACTAGTTGGGCTAATTAACTTGCATGTAATTGACGCAACAGGAAATCATACATTGATTATAGTGATCTTGACAAACATTTTATGGAATTTGTAATTTGGAGAAAATAAATTCACATTTTATGAACAGAATAATTGTAAAAACTAAGATCATCAGGGACCATAAGACTTTGTGCCTCAAATCGCCTGTATGGCCACGTACAATTTTTTCTTGAAGACCGGTCACCCCAGCAGTCAACAAGCCTAGTCAACTTGAACTTAGATATTCTACTTTGAATCCCTTTTACTGTAAAATACTTTATTTTCACTTGGAATTAATAAATAATAAAGTATTTTACAGTAAATCATTCCTGTTAGAGGGGCACACTGTTGGATACCCAGGCAGGGAAAGGAGGATCAATGCAAGAGCTGAGTGTGAACAATGTAAAGTCAGAAACAGTATACGAGGTAATTGAATAATTATCCCAATGTTTCCTTTCACATTATTGTGTACTTGTTGTTTTATTTGAATGAGTGTGGGTGTACCTTACTGCAGTGTATATGGAGAAAGTGAAAAAAAATCCCAACCAACCTTTAAAAATGTCTGAAACGCATAACCTGAAAGGTTTGTCAAGAGGTCTCTTTGGTGGTTTCAACTTATCTGTCAACAAAACATGAGAAAATGTATTAATGTAAAATCTGTATTAAAAGCTGCGGCTTCTATTAAAATGGTACAATGCAACAGAGGGGATGCGGCTTCTATTAGAGCACCTACACATACAAGAAATGATGAATTTTTGGGTCTCAATTGTTCAAAAAGAATGGGTACGGCTTCTATTAGAGATGCGGCTTCCAATACAGATTTTACGGTACTATACATCCAGAGCTATTTTGAGGGTACCCAATTTCAACGCCAACATTTCGAAATATGTCATGGATTGACTGAAATTAGAGAGGTAGTACTGAAGGACATCAAGGCAATAAGGTCAGGCATCTAAGGGATATTACTGCCATAAATTTTGAGCTCTGTACATCAGCCATGAAAATGACAAAACCAAGTTATATATTTGATGACATTTACAGATTAACAATATTAACTATTCTAATAATTTTTATTTCAAAAAAGTCATTGCAAGTTTTTGATTATACGACTGCACTAACTCCCACTATGTATACTAGTGTGAAATGTCCTTGAAATAACCTCATACTAAACGAGCATATCTACTGTGCGAATCATTTTCTAGGGCACTTTCAATTCTTACAATTTTAATAAGACTTCAAATGTCAAAGTGAATTATTAAGTTTCCGAAATGACCATTACGATACTTTGAGGATCGGTAGTCGTCGTACTGTGTCCTGTTCGATATGGGACTCATAGCGACGTATACAACGCGTGTAAAATACATTGTTTATTTACATGAAATTCGAACACGCGCTGCGCTACGACCACTAATTATTGTCTTGATACCCTTCCACAACTCACCAATCTGTTGTACTAAAGTACATCCATTGTACCATGATTTGAGTTTACTTTCTTTGGGCGGCAGCACTAGATTTTCACCTGTAAGTCCACTACAGGGAATATAAGACACCTCAGAGTCCTGAAATAAAAACACTTATTCATCACTTTGTACAGCGGGAACAGAAAACGGATATTGTAAATTAAATTTTGATATTTTCCCTGTTAGGCGAAACAATTATAGAAACTTATTTGCAATTTTAGAGAATTTGACTTAATGCATGAATTAATAGAATCTTAATTTAGCCAAAGTGCCAACAATCTCATTGTGAGAATATACTTTATTTTAAATTAGCAAAGTCTTGAATTACCGTAGTGAAATTGTGGATTTTAGCTAAATTAGCTAAAATAACATGTTAGCTAAAAAGATTTAATTCACAATATGCCCATAATAGTAAAATTAAATAACTCTGGAAATTACTGGTAATGTTTTTACAGTACATTGATAAAACACGAAAACAAGGACATTGTCCGCAGTGTTTGTTTTTTGTTTTTTCTCATCGTCAAGAAAAGTTTGCATATAAATCAATCATTCAGTGATTCACTTGGGCACTGTTATAAAAATTTAATTTTCAATGAATCACTTTTTAACGTTTTAGCTATCTTTCACAAAAAAACCCATACTTTTTGTCTCAAAAAATGTGATCAACCCCTGTAGGCAATGAAAAATTTTGTCTATTTGGTCTAAAATTAACAATGAAATTATAGAACACATGCAACTGCAAAAGCTATACTCAAATTTTTGCAGAAGTTGTTGTAGCAGTAAAAAGCTTAACAAATATACAAGTCAATGCTTATCAAGGGTTATCAAGGATCAAACATACATCCCGGGTTTACTAACCTTAAAACCTGCTTGCTTTAAAAAGTGACCCAATTTAGACACGATTTCTTCATACCTAGCATGGGACCAATCAACATTATCTAGTTTATTAACAGCTATCACTAACTGCGTAACACCGAGCGACCGAACCAATAAGGCATGTTCTCTTGTTTGTCCACCGGCATCAAACCCTGCTTCAAATTCTCCACGGCTTGCATC
Source organism: Saccoglossus kowalevskii (assembly GCF_978046115.1). Lineage (NCBI taxonomy): Eukaryota > Metazoa > Hemichordata > Enteropneusta > Harrimaniidae > Saccoglossus > Saccoglossus kowalevskii. The sequence goes on from NC_140658.1 coordinate 14,331,982, forward strand.
CACAACTAAGGTGGCAACATCAGCCTACAGAAAAAGAAAAAGAAAATAAATTCAGCTGCTGGTAATATGAGGTTTTTAAATTTGATGACTACTGTAATAGCTTCCTATTAGTAGCGTATATGTGAGATTGGTTTACGGCTAAAATAAGTAATATTTCAAAGATATAGTAAACAGCCAATGTGATTTATGGCATACACTGGGTCTAAAAATTGTGTTTTGTTGGTACAATGTAACAACATAGGGAGTATAATATCGCGTTCACACAAGTGGCGAAAAGCCGACCAGCTTTGTAGTGAAGCCGTCTTTGAAACAGATGTGAACACGATGAGCCTGAAATGGCAAGTCTCGACTGACACCCCGTTCTTACAAAAACGGCTTTAGCACGTGTGAAATCCAAGGCAGCTTTTTGGCACGCATGTGAACACAGAACCACAGATATTGATTGTTACAAGTTAGTCAAGATGGCTCTATTGGCACACGTATGAACACAGTATATAATTGTCCTGCATCAAGTTGTTATTGATATACATATTGACCTGTGTCACTGTTACACTCAGAATGAGCTTTACATTGTACTTTCTTCACATATGGGAATCAAAACACAGTATTTAAAAACACTGTATTTGCACATATATTGGAGATGTGCTTCTAATAAAACAAATACGGTATTATATGACACAGTTGATGGCATGAATTTGCTTCATAAAAAGTATTGTACACTTCAAACAGATCAACCAAAAATTGCATTTATTATATACAGAATCACATTTTGATACGCCTCTGTCATGCATGACTTCTAATAAAAGCAATTCTCGGAGGCGGACATCTCGGCATTTTCACCGCCTGGCAACCATCACGATGAAAACAAAGGCCGAAAACTTTCAGAAAACGGTACTTTGGGTTGGTTGTTGAGACTCCTCTGAACAGTGTAACAAGATCAACCCTACATGTCCAACATATATAAATTTTGTTGTCCAGGATTACTTGTGCTGTTTTCTCAACTTCAGCTGTTTTTACTGGCTCTTCGACCGGCGTTCTACAGCAGCGCGCACAGAGCCCATAGAAATACGTGGTACACGTCTTAGCAACATGGAACGTCTTGTGACGTAGCTCCGCCCTCGAGGATTACAGAATAAACATGAATTGCAGAACATCTGGGAAAATTTGTCTATAGCGCATTCACATGTGGCCATTGATTTCATGGCTATCAGATCCTTAGACATCTGATTTTATTCTCACCTGGGCAGCTCCTGTAATCATATTTGGTATAAAATCTTTGTGACCCGGTGCATCTAATAACGTAACTAGTTTTTGCGGAGTTTCAAAATTAGTTAATCCGACATCCATTGTAATCCCCCTGCAAACAGAACATGGCATCATAAATGTCAATGTCAAAATAAAAATATGGTGTATGTGAGAGTGGAGGGACCAATTACAGGAGACAAATGTGTCCTCCAGCATTCATTAAGAATTGTAATACTGTCTCCATATAAATAGTATACTTACTGTAAAATAGTTTGGAAATTATTTTAGATATTTACACTGATGGGATGGATAATTCAGTGAAAATAAAATCCAGCGAATATACCTTATTTCCTATATTTCACATGCAACTCATCAAAAATCAGTAAAAATAACAAAACACCCAAAAAGTCTTTTCAGCAAAAGTTAATTCCAGCTCTTATTTCACACATCAAAAGAAGCCTAATTTTTCAGTCTGGAAAGTTTTCATGTATTAATAATTGCTATTTCTGAGGGAAAATGGCTCATATTACGCAAAATGAATGATACGAATCTAGTCTGTGAAGGGAGATGCGCTTTTCTAAAATTTTGCGATCGGTGCATCAATTCTCACATAATGACCAGTTTGAAAGAGGTATGGTCTAGAAATAAACTCCTGTCATTAAGTGAGTGGATAAATTTGTAAATTTAAATTTTTGTCTACAGTCCAACAAATGCTAAAAAAACTTCAGATAAACAACTTTATTAGTCAGTCATATTTCATAGTTCAGTAGAAGACTAAAAAGAAGTAATCACTGAAGTTTTTATAACTTTTTAAACCATGCCAGATTACCTTTCTCTTTCTTCACCAGTTTCATCCAAGACCCACGCATATGCAAATGACGCTTTGCCAGCTTTCTTGGATTCCTGTTCGTATTTATGCATTGTTTTCTTATTCACGTTTCCCAGTAAATATAATAAGTGACCCATAAGAGTGGATTTGCCAGCATCAACATGGCCTATCACTACAAGATTGAGTAAATCTTTTCCATTGCTCTGTCGCTTCTCGTATTCCGCCATAACATCTATAGTCTGTGAAAATAAAAATATTTGAGATAAAAAATATAGGTGGAATAATATTTGTTGATATCTGAGATGTCTTAATATGCAAAAATTGTTTTAAAAATTGTTGCCTGTGACTGGATGATGTTTGATGAAAAATTGTATGAAAGTTATGGATAATACACTTCATCTATGTATATGAACACAAGTTAAGGGGCCTTGTACAGATGTTGTGCAATGATTGGATAAATTAACAGGTGTCATTTGTGTTGTTCATGTTAATAAGACAGGTGGTGGATACATCTCAAGCTCCCATAAATGTTTGAAAAAAAATCACATTTTGTCCTCTTTCCCATCTCAGTATATAGATTGGGCAGAGATTTTTTTGTTAGGAACAAAAGCATTCAGACATAGGTGATAGTTGGGTATGGGGTGAAGAAATATCATAGATTTGGCCAAGCTGGATTTCAATGCCTATGTCAGGGGTCACACATCCTGGCATTTTTGGTGGGTATATGACAGGGGTCTAACATCCTGGCATTTTTGGTGGGTATATGCCAGGGGTCAAACATCCTGCCATTTTTGGTGGGTATATGGGGTCTAACATCCTGGCATTTTTGGTGGGTATACGACAGGGGTCTAACATCTTGGCATTTTTGATAGGTATGTGACAGGGGTCTAACATCCTGGCATTTTTGGTGGGTATATGACAGGGGTCTAACATCCTGGCATTTTTGGTGGGTATATGACAGGGGTCTAACATCCTGGCATTTTTGATAGGTATGTGACAGGGGTCTAACTAACATCCTGGCATTTTTGGTGGGTATATGACAGGGGTCGAACATCCTGGCATTTTTGGTGGGTATATGACAGGGGTCTAACATCTTGGCATTTTTGGTGGGTATATGACAGGGGTCTAACATCCTGGCATTTTTGGTGGGTATATGCCAGGGGTCTAACATCCTGGCATTTTTGGTGGGTATATGCCAGGGGTCTAACATCCTGGCATTTTTGATGGGTATATGACAGGGGTCTAACATCCTGGCATTTTTGGTGGGTACTAGTATATGACAGGGGTAACATCTTGCCATTTTTGGTGGGTATATGACTGGGGCCTAACATCCTGGCATTTTTGGTGGGTATATGACTGGGGTCTAACATCCTAGCATTTTGGTGGGTATATGACAGGGGTCTAAAATCCTGGCATTTTTGGTGGGTATATGACAGGGGTCTAACATCCTGGCATTTTTGGTGGGTATATGACAGGGGTCTAACATCCTGGCATTTTTGGTGGGTATATGACAGGGGTCTAACATCCTGGCATTTTTGGTGGGTATATGACAGAGGTCTAACATCCTGGCATTTTTGGTGGGTATATGACTGGGATCTAAAATCCTGGCATTTTTGGTGGGTATATGACAGGGGTCTAACATCCTGGCATTTTTGGCGGGTAAATGACAGGGGTCAAACATCCTGGCATTTTTGGCGGGTAAATGACAGGGGTCAAACATCCTGGCATTTTTGGTGGGTACCGGTATAATAATGATAATAAAGATAATTTATTGCATCCTTAGAAATACAGTGTTTCCATCAGTTTATAGCAACAAAAGTAAGATATTAAAAAACAAAATAACAAAATAACTATAGCAAATAATAAATGATAGATTTTAGTGTTTTTGTTAAGTATCTTTCTCGTTTCTCATTAAGAACGAGCTGTGTATAAATTCTCCAACAAGTTTGATTACATTTGTGTTAGAATTTGTCATTAAGTATGTAAATTTCTGTTGGTCAGTTTTTGTTTCATCAGGAAACTGTATATTTGAGAATATATCCATTCGCAGTGTGTGATATTTTGGGCATTTGATGAGGAGATGCATTTCATCTTCTATGTCTGCTAAAGTACATTGTTTACAAATCCTGTTTTCCAAAGAAATTTTAGGTTGGGTATGTCTACCCTTTTCTATTGCTAGGCTGTGATTACTTGTTCGGAATCTAGAGACAGAAATTCTATGTTTTAGATTCAGTATAATTAAGTAACTTTCAAAGTTGTAGTTTGTTTTGAATTGAGTATATGTTCTCAACTTAGGTTTATCCATAATTGTCTCCTTCCAGAATTCAATATATTTTTGTTTAATATTGTTTCCTATTCTCTTTATATTTTGTTTTGTTGCATTCAATTTGTCATTGATATTCTTTATATCTAATGTGTTATCTTCCTTATTTAACTCTTTGTAAATTGACATAATCCATGGGAGTTTGCAGTTTATCTGTTCATGGTATGCCTGTTTTGTTAAATTACATTCTGGAAGTTCTTTGATCCGTGCCAAATACTTTATAAGATTTATTTTGATGTCTACTAGTAATGGTAGGTTCACCTATTTCTGCTCTACAAGCTAGATTTGATGAAAATTTATTCAATCCAAGCATTCTTTTACTAAATTTCAGATGGGTTTTCTCGATTGGTGTAATGTCCCATTTATTATTTTCTTGAATTTCGAAGCCCCATACATCTGATCCATATAATAGTATTGGTCTTATACATGTTTTGAATAGGTGTAACATTGTTTTGCAGTCAGTTTCTTTTGGCACAGAAGTCATCATTGCATATAAAGCTCTTGTGGCTTTGTCTGCCAAATTATTTCTTGTGTCGCTGAATTTACCATTCGACTGTAATGATACCCCAAGGTAGTTGTATGAAAATACACAACTAATATTTTGACCTTGATATGTAAATTTTTCAGTATTTCTCAAGTATCCTCTTTTAAATATTACAATTTTACTTTTTGACATATTCACTTGGAGTTTCCAATTTTGGCAATATTTCTCCAAATTATTGATTGATCTCTGTAGACCTTTATTTGTTTCTGATATTAAAACTAGATCATCTGCATAAAACAGTGAGCTAATTTTGATGTTATTAAGTTGAACTTGATCTTTGTCATTGTTTTGTATTGGACTATTTAAGACATTGACGTATAGATTGAAAAGCATTGGACTCATAACACATCCCTGTCTTACACCTGTGATAGTTTCAAATATCGGAGATATCTTATCACCGAAACGAATGCATGCCTTTGTATTCTGGTACATATTTTGAATTAATTTGTAGATATTTCCAGTAATACCATTATTTAGCAGTTTATAGAATAATCCTTCTCTCCACACTTTGTCAAACGCTTTTTTAAAATCGATGAAGCAAGTATAAATTTTTTTGTTTTGTTTCAGATATTTATGAACTATTGTTTTTAAGACAAAAATGTGATCAGTTGTCCGGTACCCTTTTCTGAATCCTGCCTGATTGTTGTTTATGATATTCTTGCTTTCTATGAATTGGCATAGCCTAATATTTATTATTGTGCAAAATGTTTTGCCTATACAACTTGAAACTGCGACTCCCCTGTAATTATCTGGTTCAGATCTGTCTCCTTTTTTTATAAATATGAGAAATTATACTGATATTCCATATACAGGGGTCAAACATCCTGCCATTTTTGGTGGGTATATGACAGGGATCAAACATCCTACCATTTTTGGTGGGTATATGACAGAGGTCTAACATCCTGGCATTGTTGGTGGGTATATGACTGGGGTCTAACATCCTGGCATTTTTGCCAGGTATATATATGACAGGGGTCTAACATCCTGGCATTTTTGGTGGGTATATGACAGGGGTCTAACATCCTGGCATTTTTGGTGGGTACTGGTATATGACAGGGGTCAAACATCCTGGCATTTTTGGTGGGTATATGACAGAGATCTAACATCCTGGCATTTTTGGTGGGTATATGACTGGGGTCTAACATCCTGGCATTTTTGGCAGGTAAATGACAGGGGTCAAACATCCTGGCATTTTTGGTGGGTACTGGTATATGACAGGGGTCAAACATCCTGGTCTTTTTGGTGACCTTTTGTCACTTTGCACACAGTTTTTATCAAGAATTGTTAATAGGGCACTATGTTCATTTATTATTCAGAATTACTATCTAGAATAATTATAGAGAAATACATAAATTTGATAAAATGTTGCACCATAATTATGATGGGAAAAAATATGCATTTTACAGGTTTAAATAGTATAATCATATACAGTGGCTGTAAACATTTGATAATTAAGGCATCATGGGTCATGTGACTGATCATGTGATTACTTACAGGCAGTCTTGCCTTTGAAGATATTCTTGGTAGATTAGTTGAGCTGCTAGAGTGCGGAATACTGGTAGTACCTCCCTCTGTACCTGATGTCAATGTGACACTAGTAGAGGTAACATTGTCAGGCAGCTTGTCCGATTCCCTGTATAAAAAAAAATTAATAACGTATTATTATGGCACTACATTGAATTGATTGAAATCATAAACCATTTTCTCATATCTATGCTGAAATGTATAATATTATTATTTTAAAATTTTTTTAAAAATTTATAAAAAATCTGATTATTTTCTTAAATGTAATTTTTCTTTATCTGTTGAGAATAACTTTGGTATCATTTGCATGAATAATTACCTGGATATTATCAAAAATTAAAGTATGTAAATGATTGTTGATACAAATTTAAACTCAAAAATCTATAGTGCATACCGGTACCCTCTTAAGAAAATATTAAATATGCGTATACCAAGTTATTGGTTAATTCTCTTTATCTGTCGTCAAATAGCTATGTACTTTTTGTGACCTTGTGTTTTTTTTTTGTTTTTTTTCAGTTTTGTAATGTTTTATATAGTCGAAATAAAAAAAAAAGTAGACATGGGGGGGGAAAAAAAAAATATTATGAGACTATCAGCTGATATTACTTGTTCTTAGATTAATTGGTTGATATAAGTTACGTCATATCCGGTAAGCTAGTACTAACCACGAACTGAAGGCAATACTACATGTAGTCCATGATTGCCACAAGCATAAGACATATTAGTTGATAGTCTGTAGTCAACATAAGTTTAATAATGATCAGGTATAGATGCATTTTTTGTTTTATTTGGTCTGATTGAAAAACGCAAATATGCTTCTTCATTTCTTTTTTATGAAAAATTCATATTCACTGAAGGTGTGAATGAGCAAAAATTAACCACTGAAATTGCATGGTCTGCATGTATAATTTTTGACAAGTATATGACAATGAATGATATCATTTGACATAAAGATAGTCACAAAGCCCTGTCATGTAGTCCCAAAGAATCTGTGGCAAAATACACTACATGTCAGCACTTGTACAAGCAGTTTGAAAAAATCAGGAGAGACAACAGTGACATTCAATATACTAGTTAATATAGCACAAAAATACCCATAAATCCCCATTTCCAGTCCCATAGTCAATTTAAGTCACCTTTCACAAAATCTTTCCATATTTATTCAAAAATGTTGATCAACTCCTGTAGCCAAGAGGAAATTATGTTCATTGGGTCTAAAATTACAGAAAATTATACAAAATGTTGTTGTGAAAAAATGATGGTATACAAACAGTTAAATCATCAATTCAGGAAAGTTACCAAACATTTACAGTAGTTGTTATACCTTGTATGTGAAGGTTCATCCCCTCCTATCCGAAACATTGGTTCAGAACGGGCCGGGAAAGACAACCGCGTAGCTCCTTGGCTGGCTTGGTCTTCATCAGATGAAATCCTCGAGACATCACTCGGCTTGTCAGCATGTTTGGTAGACACACTGTCATGCGTTGTTGTTCCTGGTTTGAGAGATAACAAACTACATGCAGATTTAGAGCTCCTTAGGTTACTCAAAATTACTTGTACAAAGAGCTCCCTAAGTTGCACCATATATAGACATGATATAAAGAGATAGGAATTTCAAATATGAATGTGCACTTCTTTCAGCAAAAATGCATTCCATTCTAAAAATAAAATAAAGTTCAGTTGATTAATTATCTCAAAAAATAGTATTTCCTTCTCATTATCATATACATGTACAAAAATCATATACATCACATGGTGCAGAATTGTGAAAAAAGACATTTTTCTGTTCCAAATGACGTTTCTTTTTAATGATTAAAATCAACTGAGATAACATACTGATGTGTTATGTTTTCAAAGCATGTTTCAAAAGCGTTAAAGAACACCTTTTTGTTGAGGTAATGAACAATTTTAATACAAAATAAAAAATTAAAAACAACTACCGCAATGTCATTATTTTAACAATTTTATCAAAATGATGAGTTGGAAATGTTCGTAATTTGTCAAGTAAACTAAACAACTATCTATCTCTCAAAAATATTTTGGTCAAATAGAGATTCTGAAATATTTAACAGAAGGGAACTGTTTTGTGGTCCAATGCAATAAGAAGAAAAATTGACTGAATCTTAGTTTCCATGGAAACAAGTAGTACCATCCATTCATTTTTTTTTTATCAGAAAAGTTGACACATTGGTTCTAAAATTGAAATTATCATAGTTTTTTTCAATAAGACACAAATCAGTTGCCACTATTCCACAGGTTAAAATGAGTAGAAACACAACTAAACAGATTCAATGTAAACTCAAATCTCTTAAAAATGCTACAAAATGACATAAACACTATGTAAATAGATAGTTTGTTTTATCACACCAAAATTTGAAACATGTTCTTACTCTCTCCATCCCTGGTGAAAGCTCCTCTCTGCTTTTCCTTCACGACATCATCTGGTGACGGGGTTGAAAAATCAAACGGTTCAATTATGACTGATTTGGTCTTGGTTTTTGGCGATAGCAGCGTCTGATGCTGGTAAGAAAACTGCCTGTGCTGACGGGCATTCTGCTGGTTTGTGTCAATTACCGCAACAGGATGGCTCACGCTGGAGATTTTGGCGATGATTTTCAGAGATTCAGGCAACTCTTTAAATGTCAGTTGACAGCAGAGAGCCCTTGCAAACATGGAAGGAGTTCCACTGAGAGACACGTCAGAGTGTTTGCATTCAACGGTAATGTCTTCCATATATGGTAGTGCGGTTTCTGTAGTGTACATTTCAGTTTCTTCTGAAGGTTCAGTTTTTTTATTCCGGTCATTTCGTCCTCGGCGCCGTGGTCCACGTTTTGTTTTCAGCGCAGTCATAGGAGATGGAACGGAATCATCATTGATATTTGCATCTTCTAATGGTGGCGGTGTTTTTTGAATGGCGAGAAAACTAGAAAGTGGCATGGCCTCACCTAGTCCAACGACTGGTTTGGTTGTGGTGGCTGTCCCTGTTCCGACTAAACCAGAGAGTGATATGCCCTGATTTAATGAGCCACTTGAGCCAACAAGACCAGCGAGTGGAATGTTCTGATTAAGCCCGATCACTGGATCTGGCTGACAAGATTGTACCTTCCCTGGCAACATTAGAGTTGACAGGGGTGTACTGGAATAACTTTTCATGGAATCAGAAGTTGCAAAACTTCCAAATGATAAGGTCGATAATGACCCAAGAGTTTGTGTAGTAATATCTGCCATACTGGCTGTATTTCTATCAATGTCCTGCTGCACTAGGCTTGCTAGCGAACCTACCTCTAGTGGAGAACCACTTGGTTCTTTTACACCTGCAACAGCTTCACCCAAACTACTTGTAAAATGAACACTGTCCTCATTCTTTAAGTTTGGTTGATCGAGTAGAATGCTTCCCAATGCTAAATTTGAAAGACCGATTGGTGTAGATTGCACGACCCCAGTTGACACTGGTTGGGAACTCTCTTTATGTGCTGAACTCGCTAATGATACACCCTGAGGGAACACCCGTAGAGGACTTCCTGGCTGATTACATGTTGAATGACCATCTCCTATAGTGTCTTTATTCTGTCCTGGCAATGTGAAGTCTGCTGCACTGCAGAGTCCAGGAGGCACTGACTCGCCTCTATTATTGTACATGACATCGCATTTATCAGTTACATGTTTGTTCACATGCTGCTCAGCTAAGGAAGCCAAGCTAAGACCACCTAATCCACAAAGCAACTTCTCTCCAGTAGAATCTACATTCTTTTCCCCTGAGACATCCTTCAAAGTGCCCTGAGAGACATCACAGTGACCGCTAAACCTCGCACTAATCTTTGTGCTATCTGTTTCAGTCAAACTAACATTTGGCTGAAGTGTACTCTCTGTTAACTTCAAAGAACTAAGACTCGTACTCGCGAAAAGTTCAGACAGACTTGGCAGTTGACCTCCAGATACTGTTGGCATGACAACTGGCATGCCAGGATCCGGAATATATGGTTCCTCACATTTAGAGTATGTCAATCCGGAGAGTTTATCGGATAACATCTGGATGGAAACCCCTTGGCTTTCGGGAATGGGTGAATATATTTGGTCAGTCGGGGTGTTGGGAGGGGTTTGAAGATCTAATAGTCTTTGTCTGGCTTTGGGATTAATGGCTATACTCTCTGTTGAAAGAGAGGAGTCGAGTAGCGAAGAAGGTCTAGCAACACACCCATCAGGTGATGAAACACCCTCAAAACCAGGTGGGGGCTTGGTATTTTTGTTAGTAGGTTGTATGTGTGTGGAATGTACTCTAGAATGGAATGTGGAGTCTTACCTTACCACAGCCAATTATCACCAGGGCAGTAGAGATTTATTTATAATCAGAACAAGCAAAGAGGTAAGGCAGGAACATATGCAAAGAAAAGTAAAAAAAAAAGGCATTCCTTAAGTTTGATGAAAAATTGTATTTTTTTAAAAAAAATCAACAAAAATGTAATTAAATAGAAATATTTTACTTTTATGTAGATATACAATAAATAATTGATAATAATAAATAATTTTAAAGAGAGCCAAATATTTTTAAAGCGGAGGGATCGTCTCTTGCGTACGCACAACAATTGAGTCCCAAGCGATGATAACAACGCATGCTAACGCAAAGGCTCATGGGTAGATGCTTGTTTGTAAACAACGACACACTATGGCCATCTGATGCATACACAGGTGATGACTCCCTCGCTTTAAAGTGCCTGCTAAAAGCTTCCACGTATGTCCAAAATGGATGGGAAAAAAATACACCAGCAGGTGATGCATTAAATAACAAGTGGTCGTAGAATTGAATTGTGGAATCCATATTGCATTATGAATGAAACATATAATCATTTTTATTTCAATTAATTTAAAATATGTTTATGAACATAGGTAACCACATCTAATCTGAAGAGAGAAATCTACTAAATCTACCTCAGTAATATGGCAGACATTGATGGCTCCATAACCATAATCTGGTTGATTAATGCTTCTATAAATTTGTTTGCTATCATTACCTGCTGTTTTTCTTTTTGTGAAAGGAGCAGCAAAATTAGCTGCTGCTCTAGGTGGTGCAGCTCCCCTAGGTGACTCAGTTTGGTTCAAAATGGCATCCAGGGACCTTTCAAAGTTGAAGTTGTACTGTATGATGACATCAATCAGGACATGCTCTGGGATAGTGTCTCCAACAATATTACGGATTTCCTCAAGACATGATTGTAGTTTTGCTGTAAGAGAAAAATATTTAAAAAACAAGCTTAGAAAGAGCCATTAAAGTGCCTGCAAAATGTTTCCACCTATCAAGATACCATAAATATTGAATAAGTTTTAGAAGTTGGAACAGCATAAAAATAGATGGAGCATTCATGTTTAGAAATGTTGGTTCGATTGAACCATTTTGTTTTGAGCATGATGCCAGAAAATTCAACCACCAGTGACAGTGACAGCAATGACGCAAACAATGACTTTGAAATTGTTAACAAAAATAACAAAATCAAGACTACAAGCGTGATAATTGGCTGCACATTTCTTCGTATTAGAGACTGTGACACCCCCGCCCCACCAAAAAAATAATTGAGAAAATTGTCTAATAGAAGCACATGTACACCAAAAAATCACATTTGTCGTACACTGAATCATTGTATTGTACTTATTTACACCAGAAAATGAAACTATACATGACACAATTAATTTTACCACTGCAAAGGATTCTGGTGTGGGTCATGGAAATAGCTCATTAATAATAATAATAAAAATAAATTTATTTATTCATCCTTGGTGACTGGTTCACAACAAATCTAGTCAACCACAAGGCCCATACTATAAAAATGAACATAACTACATAAAAACTTGATATAGATAAAATTAGTGAAAACAAAGTTTTTTGGGACTACTTTATTGCAAGAGTCAGAATACATACTTTTGTAATGGTGTTATATATTACCTGATCACCCAAGTGTATTGATATATAAAAAGTAGTGCCGTGAGTCACCACATCACTAACATATATACAAAATTATGAGGTATAAATATAAAAAAAAAAATTAATACTGCCAGCAGCCTTAATTTTTGGGTGTAGCTTGTTCCACAACTTTGGTCCTTGGTGCAAGAAACTCTTTCTATAAAACTCATTCAAATCTTAATTTATTTTGCCCATAGAAATACCTCTGTAACTTAAGTAGGCAAATATGCTACTGATAGAGCAAATACAGTATAGAGAATATCAAAGAACATTGAGGCAAATTTGTTGAGCATCAAGGCAAATGCATTTGATGCCACTACAAAGTTAAAGATCTGCTTGACCGTATGCTCTAATTTCAATTTTCAACTTTTGTATTATTTTGTGAGTATAGTTTGTGGGGCCATGCATGGCACAGTTCCTCTTATTATCAAATTTAAGATATATAGTTTTGTTTATAGTAATATAATTGGAGAATAAAAACATGTCAGAGATATGGATCCAGAAGCTGATGCTTGATTAGGATGATTTTTTAACATTAAAATGATTGACATTCAGTCATCTTGTATCTGATCATCAAACGAGTACTTGTCTATATGGAGAGATATTGCCCTGGAAACAGCAACAATTTAAACAAAATGGCCATAATGGTATGTATGATGTATGTGTGAAGTTTGAATGTAATTGGTCCAGGCATGTCTAAGATATACACACGAATGCACACACAGAGGTCAATCTGTAAGTCCCTGTTTTCGGACTGCGTCCGAACGGGGACTAATAAAAATGATAATAATGCACAATACACCTACCTTCATCTACAGAATTTAATTTGGGTTTCTGATAATCTTTGGAATCACTGAGTGGGTTTTCGTTATCACTGTTATCTTCGTCGTCTTCCTGAATGGAGTTATGACTTGTCATGAATGAGGACAGACTGTGATCTTGATGACTTCTATGGTATAAGAACTCATCCGCTGTAAAAGTAACAACATTCTTTATAGGTAATCGCACATGTTTTAGACGATTACACTTGCATAGACACAGGTTGATAAAAACTGGCTGTTCGTTTATACCCAGAGATAAAAAAAAATGGGGTTGTTCATTATTGCAGTCACTACTGTGGAATACTTTATTTTCACTTGGAATTAATTTTCGCTATTTTCGCTGAAGGAATGATTCAGTGAAAATAAAATCCAGCGAATATACTTTTTTTCCTATACTGTAAAATGACTCATTTTCACTGGGTTTAAATTTCACTGATTTAGCATTTCAGGCATATTCAGTGGGTTTTAAATTCACGGTTTCGTCATTTAGATAATGTGTTCTGTGCTAAATTTTACATATTCACTGTGTTTTAATTTAGCACATTTTTCCAGTCAGCGAAATAAGCAAAATGAAAACCCAGTATTACATCCAGTGTTACAGTATTTTACATTCAACTTGTCAAAAGTCATTGAAAATGGCATGATATCCTGGATGTTATAATACCATGGGGAGCTGTATGTACACTCCCGTATAAAATCACAACCAATACAAAGCTTAGAAATTTCCAGTACAAGCTTATTATGAAATTTTTGCCTTCTAATCAACTTCTGTATGCATGGAATCTCAAAGATTCTCCACTATGCTCATTTTGTGAAGAGGTTAAGCATTGGATTAGCATGTTAGTGAAGATTACTATCACTTATTTTGGGATTGTAGATTTATATACATTTTTTGGAATTCAGTTAGAAAATGGTTATCCTCGTTCACAGAACTCATTTTAACATTAAATGCTCTAAAATGTATTCTGGGAGATATTGATGAGCATGCTAATCCAATGCTTAACTATGTCCTACTTATAGGTCGTTATTATATATTTAAGTACAAGTTACAACACATTATGCCAAACATTGTAGGTTTCAAATCCTGTGTAAAACAAACCATTGATTTGGAAAGTATCATTGTGAAAGCTCAGAAAAGAAGAACAAAGTTTCTAAAGAAGTGGGGGCCTTTTATTGAATATTATGATCTGTAAATGTTTTTCTGTTTTCTTTTATTGTTGTTTTGTCTGTAATTTGTCATTGTAATTTTTGCATAATGAATAAAATAAAAATACAGCATAGAAATATGAATTGAAATATGTAATTATGTAAGAATAATGTACTACTAATAAAGGAAATACAGTAATTGCCAATGATAACACTATGGATTGCTCATTATTGTCATAATATTTTAGTGTTGCCATGGTTACCTGTCGATGGGGATATACCATAGGAGTCATCTTCCACAGAATGACCGTAGATATCGTCATATCCTGCATACTCTGAAAGAAAAACAACAATTCATCATAAATGACTTCCTGTCAGTAATTTATCCCTGCCCCCTTGTCATTTTGAAATCACATGAAGCCAATGAGATTCAAGCCTGCAGGCACAACATCTGTCCCACTACTGTCCAGCAATGTTGTTGTAGGAAGGGCTTCTGTAAATCTAAGACTTAATTTTAAGACTAAACAAAATATTGTGGTTCCTGTAATATGCTTTTCAAAAATAGACTAGGAAGCTAGGGTATTTAATTTTTTTGTATATTGTTTGGGGGATATAATTGTATTCCATTTTTCTTGCATCTAAGAACTGTTTCACAGATATGAATGTTATATAAATCATGTTTAATGTTGTTTGTAATTTCTGTCAAATCTCATTCAAGCACTGCACAATTTTGTCATTTAACCTTTTTACCACCAGACTTTCTCAGTCCAAATTTATGTGCATTTTTTTTTTCAGTATTTCTAGAAATGAACCCTAATTTTGGAGCCAACATACAAAATTTTAGCTATTTTTGTCCCAATCTTCTGAGGGAAAGTGCAGACTTTAAATTTGACTATTTTGTGATGAAAAAAGGGTACTGGTGGTGAAAAGTATAAGGCTAAAAAATATTTAGATTCAAGCAGTCATAATAGTGTTGGTCGGTTATAGGAATCTTATCACACATTTTTTTTTCTCGCCCATGATATGACAACTGTGAACTAAATTTCTTGGATTGCCAGGATCTAATGTGCAAAATGTAAACCCAAATGGCTGCTTTGTCTACCATCTTGAATTGATGAAAGTTGATGTGCTATAACACAAGTTTGGACTTAATTGGACAGCATGAATTTGTCACAATATATCGCAACTTGTATAGTAAAATCTGTATTAGAAGCTGCATCCCTAATAGAAGTCCCACCCATTCTTTTTGAACAATTGAGAACAAAAAATTCATCATTTCTCATATGTGTAGAGGCACTAATATAAACTGCATCCCCTCTGTTGCATTGTACCATTTCAATAGAAGTTGCAGCTTCTAATACAGATTTTACAGTAGTCGCCAAGAAATCTTTCTCACAACCGAAATGTTGATTAATCCATACTTTACTAAAAACATATAAAAAAAAAAAGAACAGAATCTTGAACTTGTACTGTATTTATCCGGCTAAGAGCCCATGCCCGGACAATTGCCCACCCCCCACTTTTGATAAAATAAAGGAGTTGAGGTCATATCCTAGCAAACGCCCAGGGGTGTTTTTTACACCTGTAATAAAATAAAAAAACAAAAACCTATTTTTGTTCGTTGTATTAACAGTGTACTTCCTTGCAGTTTGTTTTGATTCTGATAACAAAGTTTGAAAAATAAATGTCAATTGCATAAAACGAGGAGTGAACGCAAAATAGCTGTGACATAAATAGAGCAGTGCGTTCACCACTGTTTACGTAGTTAGCGTCGCCGACAATGAAACCAATGTTGCAATATTGTAGCAACCCGTACCTGGGAGAGTGGTTTAATGCAAGTTGTTTTGGCTTTATAAAATTTTTGCGAATCCATAACTGGGGCCAGCAATTTTGCAATGTCATGCCGAAGACTGCCAACTTTTTTACCATCTTTCACCACAGCTATTGCATTTCATGGAAAATATTCTTCTGTCGTTGGAAAAACAAATCTTCCTATTTCAAGCCCACCGCGATATCCATATAACTTGCTGAATGGTAACTTTGACTGTGATTGATGAACGAACGCCTAGTCTGATAAAAAAGCGATGTTGAATTTACCTCCATGACGAAACACTAGTAGTGATGTCATTCTTAGCCAATCGGTAAAGCGGATGCTTAAAGGTCAAAGATGATTGCCAGACGGTAAACAAAAGCATCGTGCGAGTCGTTTGCTGCGACCCCATTTTTCTTGTCTCTTTATTCTGATTAGACGTGAATTAAAAGTGCCAAGCTACCAGACAGCGAAATCCGTGAATTAAATGTGCAAAGTCCAAATTGTGTGGGACGACATCGACAAACTTCAAGACGAAGCTATAGGGATTTTAGTTCGATCGCGACAGTGGCGCCGACTTGGAATTTTTGGGTTTTGACTTTTACGAAGATAGCAATGAACGTACAAATAGAGATCTTAGAAGGTTTTTTTTCTAACAACTATGAACTTTCGTAATTTTACTGCGTAAATTATTATTGATTGATCCGGCAATTAAAATTGTTGAAACCGGAAATAATTCACGCATATGGGGCGGCGCGTTTGTCGACGGGGATATTCTAATTCAAATGAATCTTCACTGTCGATTTTTATTATTTATGGTTTTAATATTTGTCACATTCTAAGCAATAAATTATGTCTTGTTACACTTCTAATGCTGCATATTGTTCATTAATTTTTGTTGCATGTTTTTATTTGCCGTTTTTCACCCTGTTGCAGTTCGATCTGCGTGTTGCCAATTTTCGCGATTTTTTGTTTTTTTTGCTGGGGATATCCGGACAAAAGCCCACCCCTTCTTTTTGGCGATTTTCCATGTTCAAGACCCTGGGCTTATACCCGGATAAATATGGTATGTCCAGCATGGTCTACCGGTATTTCTTTAGCCTTGGCTATGTTGTAAATTTTACCTTTAAATATATACAAAGCCAGTATTTTACAATTCTTACAAAATTAATTATTACAAAAAAAAACGCGACCTTCAACTATGCTGACCCAATTCACCTTGGAAGCATTGCAAGGTAGAGCATAATACAGTTAAGCAACTTTTATATAATGACCATGAATCAGTAGTCCAGTGTAATACATGTAAAATAAACTGTATAAATACCACCCAACCAATAACCCTCGACATTTGGTCAAATAATTCTGTGTATGACAAAAAAATTATGAATTCAAAAAGTGGGTCGAATGAATAAAAACATCACCAATCTCATGACAATTTATTGCATCAGAATGAATAAATAATGCAGTTATGTGAATGAACTTTGTAAACAACATCTGGTGACCTGAGGTACATTTGTCATGCTAGGTGTTTTTACATGCATTAGTGCTAAACCAATGATACTTGCATACTGTGTACATTGATATACATGTATATTTAAAAATGTTCAATAGATTGGAATACAATAGCATGGCTGCTCGTAATGAAAAATTGTTACTAATAATTACCTAGTCAATTTCAGTTGTTGAATTACTTTTAAATTTAAAAATTAAACTACATATGACGTTGTAAAAGTTCACAAAATTATACGCATCTTATGTCCCAGTGAATGATTAGAAATATTAGTACAAAGTACTGTTAGTAACAGAATTTTTGTTCTGATCTGTATTGAATCCCACTGAATTGATTGACTTATTTGAGACACAAATCATTAGCGATGTGTCATCAAAATCAGGGATGGCCTTACAACAGGGTTAACCTGAAATGAAGGTGATTTTTCACTAATTTTGTTTCATTAGGTGTACTGATTATGGAAAAGTAGACGGAAAAATACTGATAATAAGCAGTTAATTTTCCCATCTTCCTTCTTTAAAAAAAACAAAACATAGCAAAATCATAAAAAATTGCAAACAGGCATATATACACTGAAGTCAGCAAAAGCATGTGTGTGATGAATTATTTATAAAACTAAGTATTAAATGGTAGTTGTACATTGTATATTAATGAACCTGAGCATTGAAGTCAGTATAATCATAGACCTGAGAAAACAAGGTCTATGGTATAATGCATTCTAATTTATGTGTGATCAATTCATGCAATGAAGTTGAATAGCGACTGACCCACTCGATAGTTACTTTTAAGGATACATGTATTAACACATTCAGTCAGTTTTATCCTTTCGAATTATGAATATTTTTCAAGGAAAAATACAATGATTTTCATATTGCTCTGGTGACTTTACTTGCCATGTTCCATATTATATCATTGTTTGCATGAAATAAGGATGAGGTGAAAGTTATCCTGCAATGGTTCACGCACACTGGACACAGAAGGTGACCTTTCTGTCTTGTTCTTAGTACTTCTTAATTATGGAATCGACTTATTTAGCAATTATATTGGCTTAAATTTTCTAAATTCCATACATCATTGCAAGAATGTCCTCCAAATCTGTCTTAATGGATTAAAATGACAATAGAAAACAAACAAAGGGCGGTTTCATGAATGTAAACAACATACAATATTGTCCTGTGTTTCCCTTGTGCGATCTCAGGGATCCCCCCTTGATTAAGAGAAAAACGTGTGATCAAAATAAAAAATACCCAAATATCAAGTATCTCAAAGCGGAAGCAAGTCTAATCAAGTTTTAGTTGAAATTGGATTAGTTCCATACTAAATGACAACACATGCCGATGACGATATAATATAAACAGGATAATTATTGTATAAATAGATTCATGTCGATATGAAGTGCAAAGTGCAGAACAAAACCATTTTGGTCACAGATCGTGCCACGCATTTTGTACGTGTGCAATATCACCGACAAATGTCGCAAACTGTAGGTTTTAGCACTGTCGTCAACATCTATTTTTAAATTTGCCCACTTACCGTCATCGAAATTTCGATTGCGAATATTTCTGTGCCTCGACATATTTGTCTTGTTGCTCGACCACCTCAAAGTACCATCATGAGATTATCTGAACTCTCGAAAATACCAATTCTTTCAATGGAAATTGCACTTTCAAGCTTCAAGACCGCCGCCATATTGGAAAAGGGCGACCTCAAGGAAACCCGAACATTGGTTGACGAACGGCAGATTGGGTTGAAAGGATTGGGAGATAACATTTTAAGAAGAGGGGTATTAGTTTCTTTAGAAATAAACAGTGGTCTGTTGTTAGTCAAATAATAAACACAAATTTTATCAAATATATTTAATTTAAAGTTTAAATGTTCGTAGAACAGATTGTAGCGTTTATCTGTTAAAATTGTGATGTAGGCTGTGCTTTTAAATATGTACTTCTCCCTTTTATACTAGATCTCGCATAAGTTTGCGGGTCCGAGATTTGAACGAGAAATCGGAAGCCATGCTCGTTCTTTTCACGAATTGGTTTGTCAACTAAGTGAGCTAGGTATGGGAACTGTGGTCTTTTATTGATTTTTTTCTCAATTTGTTAAGATTTCCTGCCAATTAATAAAGTCAGCCGATGCTATATTAAGTACTCTTCAATTATTTTCAGGCGGTAAATTAACAAAATGCAGAACGAAGCCGGAGAATGCGTGGATATGTACATCCCTCGAAAATGGTAAGTCGAAATATTGTGACCACTTACTCAATCAACTTAAAATAATGTTACATATGATCGTTAGAAGGTTTATTTTTTTCTTGGGTTTATTATGAAATTTCTATTTCAACTTTGATTTCAGGGTTCATGTTAGGGGTGAAGGGTCTTTGAGGAACTCTTTTCATTTGAACTTATGGTAAAATATTGATGTCTCTGAAAAAGTGTGAAAATATTAGACTATAGTTGATTTTAGGATTTACTAATCATTTTATTATGAACTAATCCAAGACTAAATGTTTATCATCAATATTGCAACGAGTATTTTTGAATACAAGTGTTGGGTACGGGGATGCAGAGCCACCATTTAAAACCAATTCATTATTATTATTATATGGCCAGTGATAATTCACTTTTCATTCAGGATTTCTTGAATTGTGTTTTATTGGTTTGTGATTCTTTGCTTCATGAATTTGGGGCTTGAATTGACTGTTGTCCAATTATATTTTAATAGTATCCACATTGTATCTTTCCTGTTTAGTATTATAGCTAATTATTTTTGTGGCTTGACGACTGAGCTATATTTTATCAGGCTTCGCAGAGCAGGTTCAATTTGTAAACTTATAGATAACGCAACGTCTTGTAGTATGTAACTCGTCAAATACCGTTTATTGTCAACTGACTAAGGTTAGAACAATACAAAAAACTACACTCTTGACAGTGATGTAGATTTGTTTTTGAGTAGAAGGTCAAATAAGAAAAGTAGATGGTACAAATTTATATTGAAGCTGAAATAGCGTGTGCTGTAGGCACACGCTGCAGCAGGTGGCGCTGGGGTTTGGAGTTGGTCTGTTAGGGGGTGTGTCCCCTCCCATGTTTTGGAGCTTTTTTAATAACGGGGTCATTATTCATGCAATTTTAAGCTAATAAAATGTTAATTCTACAAGAAATTTGGTGTGTTTTTCTGTGTATATTCACCACTGTGATGTATTTTTATTATAATTCTGTGTAATTACAAGTAAATAACTACCATAAATCAGTAGTTACATCGTAAGCTACTAGTAGTTCTTTATCATTAATCCACTCGTGTGAATATTTTGTAGTTGAATCCCCGTGTTTGACCGTGATAGAATCGCCTTTGAAATTTGATTGGACGAACCATGACAAAAATAAAAGTGCTTGTTATGTTTATCGACGTCTTCAAACAATGCAGGAAATGCTGACACTAAAATGTTATTCCCATCCTGTACTGACCGCATATTTATTTTTTTCGATCCATCGGCATCATTCTGTGAGGATTTCAACTTGGTACCGACAATCAAATCGGACGAAGTTGAGCTCAGTGGGTCACATTGCCGATCGCTGGTCATTTATGGAGTCACCAGCGACGAGTTAGCAAAACCGTCAGCTTCAGTTTGGTTGCACGATTCAAACGACTTGAACATTTTTTTGATCGATGACTGTTCATGCTGGTTCGACAATGCTCCCTTTCGAGTAGATGATTTGTTTGTCAACATGTTGACTAAACATAAAAAGAGAGGGCATAAAGCCATAGAAAACCAGAGGTCAGAATGGAGGTAATAATGACCTCATGCACATGTGATTGTAATTAACATATCCGAACAACGCCGAAAGCCTTTGTGCATACCCGAATAACGTAAAACCCGGAAGTACGTTACATTTTCAGCGAACGTCTACAGATTTACCAGTGTCGCTTTGCAAAAAGACTGTCGTAGCTCTTTGAATACGTGAATTCGTTTTTTAAAACTGTTAAAAGTATTAAATACGCTTCCGTGTATACAGAATATAATTTTAGGATTTTTTTATTATCTAAATTTGTTGTTTTATAATGAAAAAATAGCCGGTATTTTCACCAGAGTAGGCGGTCGTTTTGACCGGCTACCGGCTTATATCTACATCACTGCTTGAGCTCGTGAAAACTCCTAAACAAGAACTCAATCGAACAGTAATAAAATTGGCGCCCTGAAGTGGTAGGCAGCCTCTTTCTGGTACCAGTCTCTGATTAGTTGTATTCATCGGTAATAATTGGCGTTCTCGCTACATCCAGCGACAATTTTGTCCTAGAAAGAACCTATCCTATATTTTTTCAATGAAGAACAGGTTCTCCAATTTTTGGGTATAAAATTTCCCACACATACCCAACCAACCCCCACCCTTTCTCTTGTATTGCATGGACTTCCTCTGTATTGTTGCTACCAGGAAACTTAAAACTTGTCTATTTGCATAGTCCAGGTGTAAGATACTTTTAAGAAAATCCTCAATATCTGTCAGTTATATTCAAAGAAGGTATCGGAATGAGTATCATTAACACTATCATTTTTTACATTTCAGCTCAGCATCAAACAGAATTATTGCTGCTAAGGATCATGCCTCAATTCAAATAAATTTAGCAGAGGTAGGTTACATTAATGTTTTTAAAATAATATATATATATTTGCTCTAATAGAAGTGCATCTACAATAGAAACTCGTGTAAGCCAGCAAGTGCATATATAGTTTACTGGTTTATTAAATTACAACATTACAATAGGAACACATATGCTATTTCAGGGTTCTCCACGAGGGTTTTTTACAGGGCGCTGCGCCCTGTTATCTGAAATTGGCGCCCTGTTTAAATTGTCAGCGCCCTGTTATATTTCCTGTGCGCCCTGCATGGTCCCATACAAAGAATTGTTTACAAAACAGGTCAACACTCATTGTCTTCCAAAGATGATTCATCGTGCCACAGTCCCTCAACACTGTGGGACTGTGATCGTGCTCAGGGTAACTGGTTCATTGTTTTAAGGTGCAACTGTGAAAATTCTGGTTTGTTATCGTAGCAGGTCACCGTGAGGTGATAACACCACCAAACAAAAAGTTACAAGTTTTTTTCAACACGATTAAAAAATGAAAATGTGGCCCAGAAAAGTGCATTACCGTACCCATATTTTTACTGCCAGGGTGACGTCAAATATATAAAATCGTTATCGGTAAAACCATTCGTTAAACATAAGGTCTATGGTTAAAACCAAGTTCACGCCGTGACTAGGTAGCGGCAACATCGTCACCGCCGAGTGGAACAAAGGCAGCAACCGGGCAGCTATGCACTTGCATGATCGGTAAACGACCAGCGCAGCCGACGTACCATCACAGACATTGCTGATCACCAAGAAGTCCACACGAATGCTTGCTTGAACATGTAAATGTTTATATTTAAATGTCACTATTTAAAGTTGAATTTTCTTTAAATCACGATTTAAAAACCCCGGTAAAACGGCCATGCTTTCAACTCGCATCATAAGTGGAAGAAATAAATTTACTTGTGTTCTTTTGGAACAAATATTCTGATTGGTTGTTTTTCGCGTCAATGCGTGGCTTTGGCCAATCAAAAGCATCGTTACATAGTATCAGGGTGCACACAGTAAAATGAACTGTTTCCGGGTCATAGCTGTTTTCAACGAAGCAGACATCAACAAACTTTTGATTCGAATGAAAATTATTCTTTTAAATATGTATTTTGTTTTTTTATACCTAATTCTATTATTTTTGATAGTAACTGTTAACTGCAGATCGAAAATCTTCTATTGTGTACATTTTATTTTGTTCGATCACCTTGGTTTTTGGTGCCATTCATGCAAGTTTTTTAATGAACCAATTACGAACGTTTGTGCGACATATATTTTATTTTGCTTCGTCCAAATAAATATAAATCATAAATATACATTTTTGCTAATAATTAAATAAAGCATGTATGTATCTATTTGGGAAAATAAATTAACAAACTTGTTACGTTTTTTTCTGGACGCGATCATTACTTGTAAAGAACTGATGTCGCCGCTTGAGGAATCGTGCAGCTAACTTAGTTGATTGAAGTTGAAAAATCAGCTGATTGTACGTGCTGACGTTTACTTAATAATAGCTCTTCAAAATTCCTATTCATTTTGTAATAATAAATATATATTATGCATATGTAATAATATGTAGATTAATAGATTTTTTGGTTTCCTTTTATCAACATCCTTGCCAATGATGCACGTTACAAATGTGCCACGCCCACTTCACATTGGCGCGCCCTGTTTAATTTTCAAACCGTGGAGAACCCTGTATTTATGTTAAATCATGCGCTTCTAATAGAGCAGATAAATGTATAGTACATTTATTGGCTGGCATCAAAACGACTTTTCCATATCATGCTAGACCATATTGGGGCAAACATTCCACAAACGCACTCCAAAGGGTCTTCAGCTACAAAATTGTACACAAAAAATATATTAGAAATAACAAATTAAAGTGAAATGATTGGCATTGAGCTTTTTGTCCTTGAGGCGGTCTAAGGTATGTGAAACTTTGACGGAGGCAGTGATGCCAAACGAGTTTTTCTTGGTGTCTTGTATATTCTAATATTATACATCTGTCACCGTAACGCCATAAGTTATAGCGTGCTGTAATTTTGTGGTATTTTACGGGGTGTTTTCATCCTACCATATTAAAAAATGCGAATTCCAAATATGGAAAGATTACGCGTGCAAGCATCCTCTAATAGTAAAAACAAACATGGCTTGCCACCAGAGTTTGACTGGACTCCATACAAAGAAATTCACTGATTTCTGTTTTGGATTTCGGCATTCCCTTGATGTATCCTTGGATGGAAAAGATGTATAATAATGTTATAACGAGGATACCTCAAAATATGAACTCAGACAGTACACAGTCACATCAACCTCTGCTGCTCGTTGGTCAATACTCCAGCTATACTGTCTTCGTGCATGCTTTGAGGTATCCTCGTAATAACCTCGCATTATTCCAAGGCCATTTTATAAATTTTGGCCGTGAAAACTATACTATAATAACCAACGAAATACAAGTTTAGAGTTATAACATCAGTTTCCGTGTGCGAATTTATTCCTTGGTTTCCCAGTGTTCTAATATTTATGCAATGAACCCCTCGCCCTCCCCTATGCAGATGAAATTTCTAACATAACAGGAACTCGTAACTTGTCAATTGCTGCTATCCTATGTTATTACTGAAGCTTGGCCGAAAAAATCACATGCAAATTTTATTTAATTTTCTAGGTTGACGAAACCACAGGTCGTTACAATGGTAACTTCAAGACATACGCTTTGTGTGGAACTATCAGACGAATGGTAAGCTTTTTTTTTTCGTGCACATTGTTTGGTATATATGTTAAGCAAAACTCAAACTTTGCAAACAAATCCAGTACTTAACCAAACCACCAAGCTGTATCAGTATTTTTGAGACAGCTGTGCATTTATTTTTCTATTTGATCATTAAAGACGCATTGTCTAATGGAGCAACTATGGTGTAGTCAAACCTGTCTTATGTGACCACTTTTTAGCAACATTTATGCCGATTTATCTTTGTTTGGGACACAAAATAATAATTAGAATGCATAAAACAATTTGTAATAATTACAAGTAATATTTATTGGATTTTCATTTTGATAAAAAATGTGTTTATGTATAAATTTGTCAAAATTTACGAGTTGGCAATGCATGAAAAAAATGCTCGCACATATAAAGACCTCCTGTCCATAAAGGCCATTTTAATAACTCCTTTGGGAGGTCACTACACAGATTTGACTGTCATGCCAATTACATGCATTTGGTACCAGTACTTGTTCTCATCTATAGCCGTTTATACTATATTATTTACCAGGGTGAATCAGATGATTGTATTAACAGATTAGCCGAGGAGGACGGTATTATGGCCAAGTAAACAACCATCAAGGTATGATGCTATAAATTATTGAATTCTATCAAAATTTCACACAAGCCACTGTTTTGCGAATTTAAAGCGAGAGGGTCGTCACCTGCACACACGAGGGAACTGAGTCCCAAGCGACGATAACATGCGCTCAAATGCAAAGGCTCATGGGTAGACGCTTGTTTGTAGACAATGACACGCTGTGGCCATCTGACACATGCGCAGGTGACAACTCCCCTGCTTTAACCTAATTGTACCAGCATCACTGTTCATACGGATTTGGTGAAAAAGGAAAAATATTAACTACTATTTGATTTTCTTGTTCATAGACTCATCAAATTTGTGAGAATTGTCTCTTGTAAAAAAATAGTTTGTGAAGTTATAAATGACCTCACAATGAATATTATTAATATTGTTTAGTTGCACTCTTGAGATCATTCCACTAGTGTGCCCTCACGCTTGTATTTTGTGGGTGCCCTGAAGTCAAAACAAAATTCTGAAATCAATTTGAATCAGCTTGTTTACCCGCTGGGGAGGTTGGTTCACAAGGAAAAAATGAAATTGTCTCTGACTGTATTGATGAAACACAAACAAATTGTCGTGGCTGCCAATTTCAATCGATTTTACACATATTTATTTTGATTTTCTAAGTATACTGCCTCTGGGGAATGAATTCAAAGTGTGATTCCATTTAGATCCGGAATGGTTGATGCAAGAGTTCCATTTTGCATGAAATCTATGCATTCTTGCCCCTCTTTGTAACTATTGTTCTTACCCAGCACATGTATAGTTTCCCCTCATGTATAGTTTCATAGATTTGTGCTTTTTGTTTTTTGCAGGATCAATAATTTCAAGAACCACCAGGATGATGTTCCGTATTAAATAGTGTGCATTTCCATGTTTTTAATTTGGGAATAAAAGCAAGCTACACTTACAAAGGTCTCTTCTTTTTTACTTGAGTAGCAAGGGGGGTCATTCTGATTCATATGCCTTGCTAAATGCTCAATATCACCAAGTACCGGGTAGTTCTGTAGATTTGGATATAATTCAGTTTTTCAGCTTCTTAATGTGTCAAGTTACTGAATCGCACACAGGATAGTATCTCGTTTGATTAAAGCAAGATTGTCGTCACCAGGAATTGAGTCCCAAGCGGTAAGGCACATTAAAAACACAAAGGTTCATGCGTAGACACTTTTTTGTAAACAATGGCACGCTATGGCCATCTGACGTATGTGCAGGTGACGACTCCCCGCTTTAACGTCACGTTTTGATCAGTATAATTTGTGATTGCCGTTCAGATTTGATTTTTGGCAAGATTACTTTTACAATCTGTGGGTAACCACGACGTTGATTGGTTGATACATATAGCACACTCTTAATCTGAATATGCTAATTTACCACAAACAATCGATGACTGTTCTCTGTGCACACACTTTATCAGCTGATAGTTGCCATGGAGACGGAAGTGTGACTGTCCTTTTCTTGTAACTGAAAACATTTACATGGTTATTGAGTTAATGTTTCCAGACAGTAAAAAAAAAGCCACAAAAATAATAGGAAGGTAACTCGGCTCACTGGTAGATGCATTGCAGTTCTGTCATCAACAGGTGGTTGGCTGGTAAACTGTTAGACTATCGATAGGTCCCCTCTGGTATTTAGAAATGGGTTTTCACTGGAAACCTGGGTGGTGCATTGCTGCAAAGTGCAAGACTAGATCTTTTGCCACACAGCTATGTTTTTTCCAGTGGGATACCAAGGAACTCTTGTCAGCACTATGACACGTCTGTGCTGGTGAAGGCTGTCTTGTCTGAGGTAACTTCTGATTACAGACTGAGACTTGTTTCCCACTAGATACGTTAGTGTTGTACATATAAACTCTGACCTGTTCATCTTTCGAAGTTGGAAAGTTTAAATCTGTGCTACTACTGCTTGTCAGTCGCCGCGATGTGTAGTCCCCTGTCTAGAAACTGACCTTGTGATCCGAAAATTGGCAAACTACCTGTCCTAGGGAGTCTGGTGAATAGTCACTTCAGGTTAATAGTAATATAATGGAGAAACTCCTAATTAAGAACGTTTTCAACAGTTCCAGAATCGACTACATGTATGTTACTAAACAACATTCTGGATGGGTTTTCAGTTTCCCCCAGTCTTGCCTCCATGTTTTGACCATGATTACATTTACCGAAACGATGAACATATTAAAAGAATACATATATAAGCCTCATATTTCATACAATATTATTTATTTAGTTAATAACCAATATACCACTAGCTTATGGCCAGACATAAATGTAATCACACTTGTCTATACAAAATATTAGCAGCCATTTTTCAAATAATAAAAGTAAACAACCTATTTTATACAAACTCATTAATAAGTAGAGTATACCAATGTACCACTATCTGATAACCGAACATAAATGTCGCCATGCTTGCCTTTACAAGATAATGAGCACCCACTTCAAAAATGAAAGAATGATTCAGTGAAAATAAAATCTAGCAAATGTATCTATATTTTCATTAAACTCAGTGAAAATAAATTCTATACAAAGTATTTTCAGCTTATTTTATACTAACTTGTTAACTAGACTATACTGATATATATCACATCCAATAAAATATTTGCTCTTTTGAAAGACAAAATACAATTAGTAGTATGAAAAACATTTTTTTTATACAAAACTAGCTAACAACCACACTATACAAATAAGTCAACAGGTGTGAATCACATACACGATAAACTTTTTTTTTTTTGGTCACTGCATTTCTAAAATAAGTAACACATTCTGAATGTTTCTATATCCTGTTCCACTGAACCAATTGCACTTGAGTAGACCTCTTGTCCAGTTATCAAATATTCTAACAAAACTGTTAATCGAGCGCTTGGTTGATGTGTGATATTTACAGATTGTAAATTTTCAGTTTGTATGTGATGATGTACATGTAGATCGTTCGATGAAATAATGGTCTTCAACCCCATATGTGTAAGCATGTGCTGTTTCAGATTACCAGACCATATAAAACACTTCTCACAATGCTTGCACCGAAATGGTTTCAACCCTGTATGCGTGTACACGTGTTGTTTTAGATGGCTAGCCTGAGCAAAACTCTTCTCACATTGATTGCACTTAAATGGTTTCAAACGTGTATGTGTAAGCAAGTGTTGTTTTAGATCACCAGACCATGTAAAACACTTTTTACACTGCTCGCACTGAAATGGTCTCAACCCTGAATGTTTGTGCATGTGCTGTTTTAGATGGCTTGACTGAGTGAAGTACATCTGACATTGCTTGCACTGAAAAAGCTGCAACCCAGCATGTGTTAGCAAGTGTTGTTTTAAATCAGCATACCACGCAAAACACATCTCACATTGTTCGCATTTAAATGGCTTCAATCCTGTATGTGTGACCATGTGTTGTTTTAGCCCATCATACCACGCAAAACGCTGGTCACATTGCTTGCACTTATGTGGTTTCAACCCTGTATGAGTGACCATGTGTGCTTTTAAATGACTCGGACGAGTAAAATACTTATCACATTGTTTGCACTGAAATGGCTTCAACCCTGAGTGTATTACCATGTGCTGTTTTAGATGGTTAGACTGAGTGAAACATTTCTCGCATTGCTTGCACTGAAATGGCTTCAACCCTGTATGTGTAAGCATGTGTCGTTTTAGATGACTTGGCCGTGTAAAATATTTATCACATTGTTTGCACTGAAATGCTTTCATTAACTGTTTGTTTTTATGGATAATGATCATTTTGCCATCAGTTCTGTCTTGAAGATCTTGTAAAGCCATTGTAGACTCTGTATACAATTCTCTTTACAGCCTATATGATTTAACTTGCAGTTCTGGTACACGGGTTCAGTGCCTTTGACCATGGAACTATAAACCCCAGGAAGAACAACGAAACTAAGAGGATTAAAAAAACCTTTGTCTTAGTTTATCTTACAGTGCTTTCGCTTTTGTTTCCACGACATTAGTCATACTCCATGTTAGTTGCCGCCAATACGCCCGTTTCAACCGCTTTGCTGGAAACAGAAAACTTGAAAAAAAAATTTCATATCTGCGCAGTAAAATATTTTGTTCACTACGCATGTGCAAACAAGTCGGTCTGCAGGGTGACCTTCAGTGTACCGGAAATCATGCAACGGGTCAGAGTTTTAGCGAGTTTTCATAATTTTTAATGTCGTTTTTAGATTACTTCTTGTTTTTTTCAACCCTCGAAAAAATAAGGTTGCGAAAGTTTGCGAAACATGGGGTTTGGTGAGCTGTTTGTTGTTGAGATATCCCGACTAATTCCGTGTCTCCCTTCGATCGCCAGAAGTGGCAATGTGTTTTTTTTTCCCGTTGAATGTCGATCATTTATCAGTGTTTTTGTCTTGGCGCCATTGTTTTTTTATGCTATAACCGGAACAACTCGGTCACGTGATCTCCCGGAGTCGTCCGATTGACTCCGAAAATGACCGATAGTCGGAGATAAATGTTCATTTGCGTAAATCGGCTTATTTTTTAATGCGACAAAATAAACAGTCAAAATAAACATTCGACATCGCGGCAACTATTATAGTTCAAAGGAAACGAAGTGGTTGTTCTTCCTGGGGTTTATAGTTCCATGCTTTAACATTCTTTCTGTTATGGTTAAATGGCTGGCTGTTCTTGAAGTTAAAGTCTTCCTTAACAATACAATGGCAAGAGTTGTTGTTAACCTACAAAATAAAGTTTAGAAAATTTAATTCATAACAGACATTGGCAATATTGACAAGTCAAGTTTCCAGAAATTCTCAATCATGAGGACTATAGAGGTTTTGATTGGTTCCAGTGAGTGATACTGGACATGGGGGGGGGGGAGCCATTTTGAAGTGTTGGCCTTCATGCAATAACACCCAAAGTCGTACTAGTATGTCATCCATTTTTAACTGTATGATAGAAACACAGTGATTTTTCACAGATGTTAGTATGTGTATTAACACACAAGGGATGGCCTTGAATATTGTCATTAAATGAAATATTGAGAATTTAATGTTGTTTTCAATAGCATGATGACATTTGCTGAGGTCACGGTTAGTAACTATGCTGAGGTGTACTTATCTTGATGACAGTTATTGATTTATAAGCAGTGTGTGTACTTGGTGCACACCATCTATAGACAGTATCTTTTACATGTACATGCAGTAAATCAGCCAATGGTTGAAGGAAACCTGCAAAGACTCATGGGTAATGTGCATTACCAAATTGTTTCTACAACCATGCAAGGAACATGATTTTCCTTGAATTTGAACTAAATTTGAGGGTCTTCAGAGTGGCATATTTTCTGTTTTAGCAGTACCGTAAAATCTGTATCAGAAGCCGCATTCCTAATAGAAGTCGCACCCATTCTTTTGGAATAATTGAGAACCAAAAATTCATCATTTCTCAAATGTGTAAATGCTCTAATAGAGACCGCATCCCCTCTATTGCATTGTAGCATTTTAATAGAAGCTGTGGTTTCTAATACAGATTATACAGTAATAGTTGAGTCAAGTATTTTACAAGAAACATGTTTAGAATACGAATTCGTTGCTACTTGTTATGTCTATTGCAGGACACTTTTCATGATTTAACACTTGGTGTTAATTTGCTGCATTCTGTCCATGAAATCTGAAAAATGTCATACAAAAGACAAAAAATAAGTTGTGAATAATAAATCAACACATTCGTTGTACATTTAATACATTACCATTAGATATGAACTCATATAGCCCTGCGTACAGTGCTGTGTGTACGGGACGCGTTCAGTTGATAGATGTCCCCACCACAGCCCTGTGTACCTCCATAGACAAAGTACGGGACTTTGAAAAATATAATTTTTTTAATGAAATAGCATGCCCAGGTACCAAAAATGGTGATCGATCACCAGATATATCCAGAACTCCCAGTTCGGAGTCCAATTGTGGATGAAATCGGCTACTTTGACCTAAAAACAAACACATTCTCTTGCGTGAATGAAATTAAAAATGGCGGCGCTTGGTGGATAATTTCTCCAGTACCTACGCGTTTACATTTTGTCCGTCTTTACTAGTCGCATTTTAAAGACATTTCAGATTCAGATAACTTTGTAATGGTTGTTACGGATAACTCTCGTCATTTCAACCGATTTCGGCTGGAAAACTACTTATTTTTAACTTGTGCACCAATTACGGTGCGCTCCCTCCCGGACTTTGTCTATGGAGGTACGCAGGGCTGTGGTGGGGACATCTATCAACCGAACGCGTCCCGTACACACAGCACTGTACGCAGGGCTAGAACTCATATTGAATTTACTTTTATATCAAGGCCGTAAACGACCAACCTGTTTTAGGGTCGTAGTATCCAACCCAAGGCCGTAACGTCTTTAATTACTGGTACCAGGGCCGGAACGTCAAGAAATCCTTACCCCCCCCCCCCCCCCCATTGTCTAACCATGGAGCTAAAAAGGATTTTTTAGCTGCACGGTCTAACTTTACTCTTCAACTCGGCATACACGTGACTGTGTACTCGACTCGAGTGTCTCAGAGTCGCGTTTATCACAGTTTGGCGTTAAGTTATTTATATGTCAATTTCACTATCGATGAAATATTATAGTATCAGCGTTACAATCGATAGTCAAATCACAGTCCCTCTATCCCTCTCTAGAGGGACTGTGGTCAAATTGACCTAAAAATAACAAAGCGTCACCCGGGATACACGCGACTGTGAGTGGCCTTCCCGGGCAACTCATTGACTTGTGAAAAACATGTCTGACAAGTATACTCTGATCTTAGACATCTATCACTTACCTAGCATTGAGACCACGGTTAATTTCAGACGTTAGCTTGTTCTGTAATCTGTTTCATGAAATCAATGGAACAATGACTGAGTGAGAGCCCAGTTGACCTCAAACAACGCCCTCAACGACAATACTATTTTAAAACAGAATTATTCACTACAGATGGCGCTCTTAGGGTAGAAGCCTACTCTTGAACTCAACTTACCTGGAAGTTATCCATTTTAATAAATTCTACTTCCGGGCAATATAAGAATATTGACCTAAAAAGTTGGGGGTCACCATAATAATTTCCAAGAAAATTGTATTTTAGTGGATATAGTGGCAATTTTGGCAGTATTATAGTGCTTTTACCATAGGTTCCTATGGCGAGATATACGATTCCTCAAATTGTAGGGTAGTGGCATAGGCTGAAAAAAAATATTGTTAATTATCAGGTACTTTTTGCAATTGCAACTGTTCTAATAATAGCGATTTTTGAAAAAAAATGTTAGTACAAGTTTCTCAAAATATGTCACTGTAACACACAAATAAATTGCTGTTTTATGGTGCCATGGGACAATAGCTCAATGATTTTACATAATGAACCAATAAACATTGTCGTGCTATTTATGTCCAACTTTCTCATTATTATGAGTAGTAATGGGTCTAGCATTTAATAGTTCATCACAATCCCGCGTTGACGCTGGAGGTCGGCGTTCTCATCGTCTGTGCTGGAACAGCGCCTCCTGTGACGACACAACGCAATCTCCTTCCCAGAGGTCTTTGCGCTTTACGTGTATAAATAAGTGATAAGTACTGTGCGGCAAAGGCCTTCAGATCTGGCTGTAGTAGGATGGTGAAAGTAATGGTACAGCATTATAACAGTGAATAAGTACTGAGAAATAATTTTAAACTCATAGTTATTTTAAACGCACATTCGCGTTCTTCGCTTTTATTTCCCTTGGCTACCTGACGTCATCGTTTACGCTTGTGGTCGTTCTATATATCCTCGGGCCTGGCAGCCATCGCGGTGAATACAAAGGCCAAAAACTAGCACAAAACGGTACTTTGGTATGGTTGTTGTGACTCCCCTGAACAGTGTAACAAGATTAACCCTGCGTGTGTAACATATATACATTTGGTTGTTCAGGATGACTTCAAAGTTAAGTTTGTGTTGTTTTCTCGAATTTTCACCGTGACCGTCTCGATCGGCGTTCCACAGCATGCAACAGCGCGCACAGTTCGCTGGTTCTCGGCGTCCTTTGCGAATGGCAAGTGGCTTGGTACGCCATGACACCGAACTCCGCACAGTTCGCATCTTGAATTTTCAAGGTGAATGTTCCGGCGAAGCACTCCACTATCACCTTGAAGTATTTCATTAGAACTATGTGTATGTGACAATGCCCTCACAGTTTAGAATCAGTTTACCAACAGCCAATCATATTGCTCCTTTCTACAACGCGCTTGGAAAGCTCTCAAAATCTTCAAGGCGGAGCAAAGTCACGAGACGCGCACCACTCTACCGTGTATTTCTATGGGCTCTGTGCGAGCCGGTGAAAATAGCTAAAATCGAGGAAACAGCACAAACATAAATTTGAAGAAATCCTAAACAACCAAATTTAAATATGTTGCATATGTAGGGATAATCTTGTTACACTGTTCAGGGGGTGTCAACAACCGTCCCAAAAATACCGTTTTCTGCCAGGCGGTGAAAATGCCTGACCTGAGAATGAATGTCGCTGCGCACAGTGGAAGCTTTTTTGGCTTGGATGTCGAGGCAATACAGCGACGACGTCCATACATCATGCAACTCACAGATATTCAGACCAAAGCTATTCAAACTATACTTAGTGCCGAGTCTGATGTGTTCGTTTTTTGTCGCACTGAAAATAGTAAATCCTTATGTTATTATGGTTTACCGGTCTTTCGACCATCGAGCGTGGTAATAGTGTTGTCGTCACTGCTGAGTATTATAGAAGACTAGGTGTTATATTTCAAAGCCCATGATGTCACTGCAACATATATTGGCAGAAATGAAGCCAAAGACATCGGGTACGCAAAGCTTCAAGGGCTTACTGGTAGTCATTGTAACAAAGCTTTCTATTGGTCGGTAAACTTTCTATCGCGCAACCACGTGACATACACGGTTATGAATAGAATTACCGCACGGTGTTGTAGAGGGAGGAATGTCCGAACGGAGCAACACCGTGCAGGCGGACGATGCACAGTTCGATGCGCGTTACTTATCATCACTGCACAAAGCAGCTTTGCATAGAACTCATTTGCATATTAGAATATGTTCGAACTATAAGACCCTGTCGGTTAACAAAGTTATGCGTAAGTCACTTGGTTACTTTAATCACTTTAATAAGACGTTTCACGCCCGACTCCGAATAAAATGTTCAGTTAATTAGATAAAAATATACATGACTTGCGTTAGAAAAGTACGATCTTTTCCTACATGCCAAAGCATTAGTTTCTACTATAAATGACTAACTTTATAAACGTACTAGAACCTTTGTGTTCTATGACTGTTAGACGCGCAATATATATATATAATGTTTCGTTTACTATCACTTTGCACACAAATAACGAGAAATGCCACAACCAACCTAAACATGAAGTGTAAGCAGGCAGGCAGAATGGGCTTGGCGTTATTGCAATAATACAGATTTGTTTGTGCAGAACAAAAAATTGGAATGTTTTAAATTTATGTCACTTAATCACGTGAAGCCAAAATTACCTGCTTCCTACTTGCAGACCCACCCCAAACCCCAGTTGAACCCATTTTGAAATAAAACTCAACACTTGAAACACACCTCTTATTAATATATACTAATTCAAAATCATGTTAAATTGGATCTATCACATGTTATATCAATACAGAAAAAATACGATCTCATTGATTCCTGAAAATGTTCATAACGGACCTTTTGCCCATTTCGAGAGGGTGCCTCGCAAACTTGTTGGTTTCTAGGGAATTGGGGACTAGATTGAGTTGGTTTACGTTCATCAATTTATTATAATCTAAGCCATCCCAGAATCCTCAGTCTAACGAACCCTTGGACTGTCCAGCTGCTACCCGTGGAACAGGCAAATTGGGAACCCTGCCCACTCTACCTCAATCAGAAGCTGTAACTGGTAAATTGTAGCATTCACATGGTAGCCCGGCAAATTATTGTCAGTTGCTAAAACACACAATATCTACTGCAACAAAATAATGTTCAATGTTATCGACATAGATCT
This sequence comes from Saccoglossus kowalevskii, assembly GCF_978046115.1. NCBI lineage: Eukaryota > Metazoa > Hemichordata > Enteropneusta > Harrimaniidae > Saccoglossus > Saccoglossus kowalevskii. Next base: position 14,367,628 of record NC_140658.1, read on the forward strand.
GGTTTTGGAACTAAATGCATGTCGGGTATAACAACCACCGCACTCTACGTGTATGCTATTTATTTGTGATAGATCCGAATATAGTACGTGTGGCAGTCCGGTTGAGTTAGTCGGACAGATATAAGTGCGCCCTCGTGAGTTAGCTTAGACACATTCTAAAAATAGCAGTACCGCCATTTTTGTTTACCGTTAGTTGTTATGAAAACCAGTTCAAATTCCGTGTCTGAAGATGTAATTTAACTTGCAAAATCTGGTTCAGTCGTTTTCAGAATGGTTTTGCTAAGAAGTAAGATACTTTTATTATTGAATTTGTGTTATTATCAAATTATGTTTAAATTGTAATTCCGTCGGTAATACCGTTCTCTTGACTGTTATACACAGAACTATAGACAGCCAAACTGCTGGTGTAAAGTCCACAATGCAGACTCTAATCATTATTTCTGATCAGTTTTAGATCAGTTTTTTACATGTATCCTAGATTGGAGAATGTTTTGTGTGAAATCACATTTTTAATGTAAACCGCGACCCGGACTTGCTGAACAAAACTAGCTGTGAAGTGTTGAATGCAAACTGTGTACGTCGATATTGTCAGAATTCAAGTCGCAAAATACGTAGTTCCGGTGAGCTTAGATGTAGCCATAAAGATTCAGTTTATTATATTATACTTTGTGGAAGGAAACAGCGTCTTTTTCAGATCAAATAGAATTAAGAATTAAGAAGTTTTTTTGTTTTTTTTACGCGGGGTATCAAACAAAACATGGCCACCCCCGTTTTATATATTTTTTCACTTGGTGGTTTTGAATGCATATGTTCTTATTTTTGCCAATGCCATATCATATCGTCAGCAGGGATGTTGATGTAAAATCAGATCAACACATGTGCAAGTGCCAATAGGCTGTGTAATTCCTGTTTGATTCATTTAGAACATTCTCCAAACGTACTTACCAGAATTCCAAACACTCCTGCGTAGGAACATTGCAGGAGAAGTACAATCCACGAAACAGACTTCATGAATGGCCTCATCACTAATGGTAGTCATAATTAAATACCTGGTGACCAATGGGGGCAAGAATTGCTAGTGTAACATTTTAGAATAACATGCATTTCCTATATATATATGAGAACAAATGTATTCAATTCCATGATACTTTTAATCAAAAGTAAAAGAAACTAGTAAATCCGTTAGACTAAGTATTGGAATATATTTTACAGTGCCGCGGACACGCCATTGTGACCCACCCAATAACAATACCAATTTGGTCATTCTTTTCAAGGAAGTTATGTTTTGCCGGCGTTTGATTTGTTCTTTGTCTCTTGGTCTATCTGTTTGTCTACCTAGGTATGTGAGCAGAATAACTAAAAATGTACGAAGATATTTTCCTGGAATGTTCAGGAGAGATTGCTATTGACAAGAGGACCAGTCCAACACGATGCATGGATTATAACATATGCAGACATTATCAAATTAGTTACTTTAATACCAATGATAAGGGTTTATTCAAGCAGTGAATTATACGTGTTTCAATAAATATTTATTAATTATATATTCGGTTTCCCGTCTCTCCCAAATTACAACAACACACAAGAGTAATAAAGTAGTTAATCAGTTCGTATGTTATGATTTAGTATTATATTTCTAATGTCTATAGAAACAAACTGTACCATGGGTAATTAAAGATTATTATTGTTCATTGCATGAAAGTAGTAAAAATGTGTATGGTCCATACGCCGGGGAATTTAAAAAAGTAAAATTCAGACAGTCGCACTTTTAATCGAAACTCAGACTTGTATGTATGACGCCATAAAGTTGAATCCACCCATCCATGTCTTACGACTGACATAAATAATTTAGCACGCTTTACAGTTGGACGTCGACGTCGTCCGATGAAATTTCAGCTATGAAAACACAATTAAACACATACACAGTATATGATAGAAAATAAGAAATGTTTAAAGCGCGCTGGTCGTCGCACAGCGCGTGTTCGAATTTCATGTAAATAAACAATGTATTTTACACGCGTTGTATACGTCACTATAAGTCCCATATCGAACAGAACGCGGCGCGACGACTGCCGCCCTTTAATGTTTTTCGTTTTTGCCAAAATTGTATTCTCAGACAACTACCTTTCTTAAAAGATGCCATAATTGATTCAGCAATAATTTTATTATTTAATGTTACTTACTGTGTTGTGTATATGTCAATGAAAAGTAGCATACTATAGACTAGGTATTTGAGTATACACACCTTAGATAGAACATTGCAATGCTGAGTGAGGTCCATTAAATGACCAGGCTGGTCGAAAACAGTACCCTCTGGCTTAAGTTTAGTTAGTATTTAGTAACCGTGTTTCCATCGTCAAGGTGTTGTGCACATCCTGTTTGATCCGAGCATTAAATGTACTTGCCTGAATCGAATCCACGGAACATTGTTGCTAAGCTACATTATTTTCGTACAGGTGAACTACAATTCACAAAATTGACTTCTTAAATAGCGTCACCACTGATGGTAGTACTAATTATATGCCCTGGTGACCACGGGAAGCAATAATTGGAAGAAAATTGCATAGTCAAATCCCCCACTGGTGATGGTGTACAAGGATACTTTGTACAATGGTACAATGGGATTGTTTTGAAAACTGTAATTTCAAGAATGCACTTCTTATTTGCCGTACAACGGCGTCCAGTTGTTTACCCTGAGTTTTTTGTGGACCTCTTACTGTGATCATGGAAGGTACTAATGTTAGTACCTTCCATGCTGTGATGGGCTATAGTTATGCCGGAAAAGAAGATGGTGCATATGGTTACAGGGTTGCAATTGTAACTGGCGGTAACATTAGTAGTTTACACGCTACACGAAGTACGGTATAATATTTAGCTAATCACACGCATGGGGGACACAGTGGTTAGCAGGGGCATAAGGAACGCCCACAGATATTACATTATCTACAAGAGAACAATATCACTATATGTGCTCGCGTTGATTGTCATGTTGGAAATGGCATTCTGAAATGAATAGTTATGAATATAATAGTAAATCTTCCAAACGTACAATGAATACAATAACGATTCAGCGTTCACACACACTTCATTAGCCTGAGCTAAGCATTCACACACACTTCATTAGCCCGTGCCATCGTCCCTCACGGTGCCCGTGCTAAGTATCTGGCCCAGGTCTTAAAAACGGGCTATATTTCCTAGCACGTTCCAAGATATTTGACCTCTTAGCTCGTGCTAAGTAGCTGTGCGTGAACGCCATTAACGTGAAATCGGGGAGGATGTGTATGAGTACATAGTTTGATAATTGATTCCATGTGAAAAACTGTTCTTAGTATGGCAGGCTGCCTAATTTGATTTCATTCCCCATTTACTTATTGTTTGTTTTGTTTTTTGAACAAAGTACAATATACGACTTGCGCTGAATATGTGACATGGACGGTGCATGTCTGCATAAATGAATCGTTGTGAAGCGACATTTATTTCGAATTGTTTTGCAAACAAACAACATTATGTGACGGGCGGTAACTGTCAGCATAATAATCGCGCTGTTCATTGCCAGTAATCCACTTCTAAAAGCTTTCTAAAATACCTCTGAGTGGAATTTAAAATTATGAATGTGGATATACGTGTTTTAGTTCCGTCCGACGCCATTACGGGGACTAAAGCATCGTTATTAACGTGTTATAACTAAATATCCGCCAGTCAGTCAACATCGCTGAAAATGCATGTGCAAACATTATAATTTGGAACACTGTTGGATGTCTTTAATATATTGACAACATTGGGATGAAACCAGTAACACAAGAGAAAAATAAAATAAAATCTCCTTGCTGTTATGTAATTGTAAATCCAGTATTATATCACGCATGACTTAGTGGTATATTAGTGGAATCTTGATATAATGCAAACTGCAACGCCGTGTTCAGAGGCATGGATTATAATCTATGCGGATATTATTAGATCAGGTACTTGTTAAGTCCACTTAATCACGTTATTTTCAAGCAGTGAATTATACGTGTTTCAATAAATATTTATTAATTATATATTCGGCTTCCCGTCTCTCCCAAATTACAACAACACATAAGAGTAATAAAGTAGTTAATCAGTTCGTATGTTATGATTTAGTATTACATTTCTAATGTCTATAGAAACAATTGTAATTATATTTGATGGTTGTGTCCATAAAATATGCCAATCAAGGTAAGAAATCTACAATGAAAAATTTTAACATTTTCTCTGATTACACAAAACGATATGTTCAATAAAGAGACGGTAGACACTGTGAATGTGAACTTGAAAAAAGATAAAAAAATATGTTAAATATTTAAATTCTCTTGATGCAAGTGGTAAAATGACAAGTTATTTTGTGAGGACAAATTCTCTTACAATAAGTTATTTTAATGTAATTTGAGTTCAAAAAACGTTTAACTTGACAAACATTGCCAAATAGATTAGTATATACATTTTATAATTACGATACTGCCATGTTGGGCGCCCTCTATGTTTTCTGTAATCAAGCGTCAACTGCATCATTAATATCCGTTAAAGGGCGGTAGTCGTCGCGCCACGCATGCGTGAGATATATGGGTCTCATATAAACTAAGATGGCGACTTTGATTGTTGTGCAGATCAAGTACAAACTCAGACGTTACCAAGCTCTAATTAGATATTTTTTAGGTAATTCGAAGGTATCGAAAGAGTCACCAGCGGTAATTAGTGCAAGTCGGGCCCAGGTCACACTTGTGATTTCCTATAGAAGAGCGCGTTGGATTATGAGAAAATCAATGTTTATCAACACAACTATCGTACATGCGCAGTGTGACGACTGCCGCCCTTTAAGTGCGAGAAAAATCCATCTTGTCAAATCCGCGCTTGCCGCCAGAGAAATGATTATATATTTGATACATGTACATTAGACTGGCACAGTCGGGCGATTAATTTGTTTTTGTAGTTTAAATAAAATTAAAAAAAATCGCGAAATGAAGGTGTTAGCGCGAAATCCCCTGTAACTGCAAAATCACCCCGACTGGTTTATTCTGCATGGCCCTCTACCGACACTGCAGGAACCAGTCGATTTTTCAACGGGTAATTATGTTAATGAGTGTTTCAATTGACAATCATCTAAGCCAATCACAACTTCTCTTCAACTGACCTCTAACCGAGAATACGTCGGCTGATTGTACCAGCCGATTTTTTTTTTAATTCTACGACTAGTATGAGTTACTTTTTAAGTCTATTTACGACAACTACGACAATCTCGAATTTCAACGTGCGTGAGATATATGGGTCTCATATAAACTAAGATGGCGACTTTGATTGTTGTGCAGATCAAGTACAAACTCAGACGTTACCAAGCTCTAATTAGATATTTTTTAGGTAATTCGAAGGTATCGAAAGAGTCACCAGCGGTAATTAGTGCAAGTCGGGCCCAGGTCACACTTGTGAATTCCTATAGAAGAGCGCGTTGGATTATGAGAAAATCGATGTTTATCAACACAACTGTCGTACATGCGCAGTGTGACGACTGCCACCCTTTAAGTGCAAGAAAAATCCATCTTGTCAAATCCGCGCTTGCCGACAGAGGAATGATTATATATTTGATACATGTACATTAGACTGGCACAGTCGGGCGATTAATTTGTTTTTGTAGTTTAAATAAAATAAAAAAAATCGCGAAATGAAGGTGTTAGCGCGAAATCCCCTGTAACTGCAAAATCACCCCGACTGGTTTATTCTACATGGCCCTCATGGTCGATTTTTCAACGGGTAATTATGTTAATGAGTGTTTCAATTGACAATCATCTAAGCCAATCACAACTTCTCTTCAACTGACCTCTAACCGAGAATACGTCGGCTGATTGTACCAGCCGATTTTTTTTTAATTCTACGACTAGTATGAGTTACTTTTTAAGTCTATTTACGACAACTACGACAATCTCGAATTTCAACGTGCCGCCATGTTGGGTCTGCAGTGTGACCTTTACCATGTTGACCTCATTATGCACGTATTTCTGCGCCCACTTTGTTGTATACGTGCTTTCATGAATATTTAATAGCAATGAATTTTCTGCAGAATAAACCAGTCGGGTGATTTCGCGATTTTTTTATTTTATTTAAACTGAAAAAACAAATTAATCGCCCGACCGGTGCCAGTCTACATGTACATGTTTATCTGGTACTTGTCTACTCAATCACGTATAGAAACCTACCAGATATACAAAAACTAGTCCACAGTTTGGTCACCTTCAACCGGTGTCCCAATTATTTCACGCCGCTCAAATGCAATGTCATCGGGTGGACAGTTGTGGGGAGAGGTCAGTACAGAACCATTCGATGATTTGGCTGACATTTTAAATGTTTTTCCAACAGTACCTCGGCAGTTTTTCTGTGGTCGGCAGAGAATGATGTGAACCTTCGGTAGAAAAAGACAACCTAGAATAACACTTGCACAAAGCGAGCTTGCAATGCTAATAGAAGCTGTCCTGACTTCCATCTCCTCTCCACTTGTGAAGTATATGGGCACAAATGCTAGCCAAACAACAAATATACTGTACATAGTAAAAGCTATGAACTTGGCCTCATTGAAGCCTTCCGGAACTTTTCTAGTCTTGAACGCATAGACAGTACATAGAAGCATCAATAACGCCGGGTAAGCACTGTCTATAAGATAGGTAGCATCTTTATCACCTGCGCAGATCAGCAGATTCTTGCCTCGTATGGCATAGTGATGTGTCACGGTTGGCGGGTAGAACTGAAACATGACAACCATAACAACTATTTCCACCGAGAAAAGAAGAAGCGTGAAGACAACCTGCCAAAATACTGTTAAGAATTTAGGCTCTTCGCCGATCTCCAGTTGAAACAATCTCGACATGCGATTTGTTTTTACTAGGAGTGCGGAGTAACACAGCGTGAAACACAGGCTTATTCCTCCCCTCGATAACGCACATCGTGGTTCCGACGGTTTGGCCAGCAACACAAAGGTGATGGCGTAAGACGCGAGTATGCCTCCAAGAAGGATATAAGACAGCTCTCTGCTAGACGCTTTGACTACCGGGGTGTTGTTATTGGCGATAAACACAGCACATGTGAACACGGTTGCTAGCAAACCTACTGAAGCGAAAGTCATACATATAATGGAGAACTTGTTATAATATTGAATGTATTCTTCGGGGATCGGTTTACAAGTCTGATGAAAAGTGTCTGGTGCCTCTCCTAAGGGGCATTCCAGACACTCATAGTCATTGTAGAGATACTCGAAATCGCTACACAATTTACATGTCCAGCAACAGATTTCTTCTTCCAACAACAGCTTCATCTCCCCGGCTTCGCACTGTGGGTTGCACGTAGAGATAGGATATGTTGGACGGTCCAGTCTGTACTGCAGTGCACTGTAATCCAGGGTAAAGTTGTCATGAAGGAAATCGTACAATCCAACCTCTATCCATTCATACTCCCCTGACGGTTGTTGTCGTGTATGCCATATTTGGTACGGGATTAGGGCATCGCCGTGTTCATCCAATTGAATAAGATGTCCCGACCAATCTAGTATACAAGAAATGATTCAGAACATAGATCAGTTTGTCATAATTATTACAAGATACGCAGAAAAATATATGCATGTTGCATTAATGTGCCAGACATTTGTCATAAACGGCCACGAGCTGCAATTTCTATCAAGTTGATTTAATTTATGTAAACATGTGAAAATTGCTGCAGCAACTGAAAACAATCATGTCACATGGTCTATAGCATTTGTATTTAGACGAAAGAAACAGATATCTGGCTGTCATGTGTTGTTTATTTGGAAAGAGGGTCTATCATCCCTAACCTTATCCATAACCCTAACACCTAGCCCCAATGTAGTAATACCCCTCCAGAACTATACATGTCTGAGAATGAGCATATACGATTCGAATAGGAAGGGGCAAAGTTAGGATTAGGGGGCTCTAAGTAATCCTTACCATTTAATCAGTGTGTATTTATTTATTACAAGAGCGGCGTTCAAATAGAAAACCTACTTTGTAGTCGCTACCTGTGACGTCATTTACATCCAATGACGTTTCACAAACGCTTCGTTATTAAAAAAAACCGGGTTATTACATTTCTTCTCCACAAAGATTATGGTTGTATTGGCGCTAATCATATATAACAAAATAGTACCATTACAAGCTTACCTTCAAATGACGTCATTTCAATGTATCGCATGAGATCCTTTCTGTTAACCGGGTTCATTTGTGGACATAGCCCTGGAATTCCTTTGCACAGATCACGGTGCATGTTATTTAGAGCATGCGCAAAGAGCAGAACGGCGTCAACTACGTCTGAGACCATTACTAGTGTTGGGTATGTATTAAGAATGGTTGTGAAGTTTTCTTTACCTGTACAATACGTTGTAAAACCACTTTTCCAGTAACTCGGAAAGTTATTTAATTTGCACGCAAATAAATGTTCCCATGCTTCCGCGAATGCTGGGTTTCGTGCATTTGTCTCGGGCTTCAGCTCACTGAGATACTCTCTAAATCCAGCAATCGGTAAGACACGGGCATGTAGCGAGAGGGAGCCCTCGGCGATTCGAGCAAACTCGGCATTCAATGGCGATGAAGGCTGCGGCGTGTCTTCGTTGTTCTGTTGACATTCGGTGGTGGGCCATGGTTCCTGTCCCACCCACACGAAGCGGTCTTGCATGCCTGCACGGATGACAGCCTCGAATATCCCGCGAACATAGTGATGCCAAGCATACACAACAACAACTGTCGAAAAATAAGCAGAAAATTGTATTTATTGGTGTATTAATTGGTTGAATCAAAAGCCCATGGCTTATATATATCTCCCGGATTCCGTTAAATTAACAAAAAAAAAACGTCCTTCTAGTCATTCTCATTTTTGTCTTGTTATTCTCTTTACCTTACTAAGTCCTCTGATGATTTAGTTGTGTAATAAAGATATTATTTAATTCCGGGAACCACATCATACACAAGAACGGCCAAACAATAAATATATATTTGAAAAAATCTCGAAATAACGATAAAATTAAATAATTGACCAATTCGGTTAGCCTAACAAGGTCGTGGATCGCGCCCTCCGCCGTGCTCCAAACCAAACACACGTTAATCCGGCCGCCACTCACGCCCACACTCACGTCACGTACATGTTAATTGACATAAATACAAAAGATTTATTGTACGCTTGAATAATATCACTTGATATTGACATGACCTTTCTAATACCCCCCTTAATACTCCATCGGAAATGCAATAGCTCAGTCGTTAGAGGCTAAAGCTCCTGTGGTTGATGTTGTGGTTTCGAATCCTTTATAGGGCAACTTGTTCAATACAATGTAATTCGAATAGAATACGTTTTTCTCCCCCTTAACTCCCTGACTAAAGCTGCTCAGTCCTAGCCAATGTGCAAGGTCTGATTTGCAATAGTGGTTTACAAAATATGCAACAGTTATGTGTTGCAATTAGTCAATGTCAAATTAGCAATAATAGTCAATGACACTTACTCCGCGCATGCGTCCTCGCCAACAGTTTCGCCACAACTTCATCGTAATCACCGTCCTCTATCAACTCGAGTGGTAGAGGAATTTTTACAGTAGCGGCGATGCACACACCATATTCTTCCGCCAGCTCTGCCATTGTGGTGTAAGACGACTCGCCGTAACTGGTGTCTTCGTATACCACCGATAAATAAGTCCAGTTTAGAGACCTCACTAGTTGCATTATCCCTCGTACGTGGTAAGTGTCGGTTGGCACAGTTCTCGCGAAATAACGAAACCGATGTCCGTCACTCAGTTCGGGGGATGTGGATGCATAGCTTACCTAGTAATAGTAATAAGTAATAAGGCCGAGCGTAAACTTTATAATAGGTTCATTCAATCGTTCAATAGAGTGATGCGCGTCATGGCAACGTAGAACGCTCTGTGATGTAGCTGGAATATGCATTTAAAATTGTGAAATATGGAAGCTAAATCTTTGGTATATAAATGTGCATTAATATACAATGTACATAAGTAAAAAATCAGTTTTCAAAATATACATTTACTTTTTGAATTAAAAATCGGCATTCTATTCGTTATAACGGATGAGAATTTGTACGTCACGTCGCGCCCTCTAGCGACCAAGCCTTCTGGTGACGTAACTAAGTGAAAGGAGAACCATAGGATCAATATTGTTTTTAACATGTTGTCGCTCGACAATAAAACAATAATATTGTAGACAGATTTTCTATATTTTAAATGTTGAATGACAAAGCGACTGGACACAGTTTTGAATCACTTGGCTTCCATCCATTTACGTACTTTGACGCTAGCAGAACCTTCTCGCTTGAGGGCGCGACCTATATGAAAGGCTCTAAGTGTAAGGTACTATACCTGGGGTATGTGGAACAATTGTAGAGAATTGGCCAAGTCAATGCTGACGTCACTGCGAAGTGCGCCCACTACACCTGCCACTGGCACAGCTCGTACGTCGCCCACGTGTTCAATACCGTAATCCTGACCAAGTGCGCCCATGATAAAATCAAACGCCTGTGACAGAGCATAGGCCGAACTACCACAGGTGTCTAAGACGTGCGCTCCCAACGTTACCCCTGGGAGAAGGCTAGTATCTTCGTTTATTTTATCAATTGTGAACAGCATGGCTTCAATCTCCTGAAAGACAAGCATATATTTTGACAATTACGTCGTTATCGAATTGCAATAAGGGCAATGCGGGTGTGCTTAGCCCACTAAATTGAAATTTGAAATACACGGCTGAAATGGAATCGCGAAAGAAAAATATTATTTCCTGTTGGTGTCATGACACATGAAGTGTGTGTCCTATATTATAAATAATGATCGCAATGGTATTTCCATTGAGGAATAAACTGAAATCACTCACAATTTGTAATTATTTTCACGATTTCTCAGCAAATGCGACCCCAGATATTTAGTTATTCCCGAGAATCGTAGTCTAAAATCGCCACGTATGTCATTCACTTGTGCACAATCTACTTGACTCAGAGTTTATTGAACGAATTTGAATAATTTCCTAGATGGTCAAACACCATTACAGCTCAACTCATCGCATATTCCTACGTAATTAGGGTTCAAACACACAGAATCCAAACGTTATCATCAACACGTAAAATACCGAAGCATTTAGGCACTTTGCATGTAATGTATATGATTGATCGGTACGTATCTTTGATGTGTCGACTAATTTACTAAAATGATCATGTTTATCTGTCAAGATAACAATAAATAATCACCCGAGATGAACGCAGAGTTCGGATGAGATGTGTTTGTTTGGTGCCAACCCCAAAATGTATAAAAAAAATGAATCAATGCTAAAAACCGTAATCATAGCAACCACAATTCATGTCACTGAGCGATTTGCATAAACATTCACTCTCAACAGGCGATGCTAATCGAAGCGGAGAAACAACACGAGTAGTGCAAGATCAAAAGATCAACATCATTCCTCGTCGTTACCTAGCAACCGCAGTATATATGACATGTTATTTGGTTGAATTGTATTAATGATGGAGAACATCTCAATGTTCTGCCACGTGCGTGAGTATTTTCACGATGATTGAGGTGACATACGTCAATTGTATGTGATATCAATACAAGAAAATAAGTGAAATTTGCATTGAACTCGTCATACAATTGCCGCCCTGTGGCTCAAATGTAAAATGTAACTCTCATAACTGTTAATCATGCACTAATAAAATGCAAACATTTTACCTTGTATCGCTCGACGTCGATTTTTTACAATGACTCTCGTGGTGAAGAGAGGAGACGTGTGACCTTGTTCCCCTGTCCCAGCCTCGCCAGGATCCGAACTCACTCAAGTTTCGGTAATGATTCCAGGACGTGAACATGCCGTAAGTTGTCGGTGTGCGAGGGGACACGCGACATTTCGCCATACTTTTGAAATTAATAATTTGATTAAATAGACATACGCTACAACTTAACCTGACGACATTTAACGTTTTTTTTTTATAATTGCAATTATTGCAGTACGTTATTTTACCACAGGACAAATGAAGAACCAACAAAGAAGGGGATTGTATTTACAGCTTCTTGAATCAGCTTAATTTGGGACCTACACATATTATGTTGCCAGTGTGAAACGACGGATCTTTCTGTGTTTTTTTTTACAAGAATGATATATTAGATCGGTTTTATTTAAATATAACTGCACAATAACAATTTACAATCAATAAGGTCAAAACATACAGCTCATAGCCTTTTATTTTATTTGCAACGAACGAGGATAGAATTTAGAATCGAAAACTACTACGTGACATTTCTTACCTTGATATGAATGGCTTGATCTCTTGTCATTGGATTGCACAGGTAACCAAGTGAACTGGAGTGAATCGGGAACAACCCTCCGATGATGACGTCACCCGCTATCGACGCCACAAATCGCTTGGGCAGCGTGTCGTTTGTATTGGTCCGAAAAGGTCTAGATCTGTTGCCGCCATTTTGACTTTGTGTATCTGTGGAACTATTCCATTTCGCACCAGCAGCGTCTGAAATATCCAACAATAAATAATAATTTAAAAATTCTAGTAAGTTTCAATAGAGGGGAATATTAATGAATATTACGAATTTAGATGTTCATGCCAGCAATCGTGCGATCAAATGTACTTAATCAAAAATATGGTTAACCCAAGGAGGATCGTAGTTTTTCAATGGTACCGTTTTGCGAGCCACAGTGCGATCTGGAACTTGGAGGTCTACAATCAACACCTGTCGCTGTAAATAATCTTTGATTATCAACTTAATCCGTTATTAAAGCATAAATGTCACCATTTTCGATTATGAAAACACGTAATTGCCAAAGGGGTTATGTTTTCAGTAGTTTCGTTTCTGAATCAGCAGTTTGTTTGTTTGTTGACAGAATAACACGAGAAGTTATAAATGTATTCTTATACAATTATAAGCAAGGAGGGGTTATCCTTGATACAAGCACAAATCCAATAAATGTTGGTAAAGATATGGGTATCTTTCCATAGAAACACCAATTTTGGGAATGTTTTTTTCTCATTTCTAACTCGAAAGATTGTGGATGAATTCCAACTTGAATAAAATTATCAGAACGGGGTGATATGGACATGGGGAACAATCGATTTTGGACACAGTTGCCATGGTAACAACAATTTGGGAATGTTTTTTTTTTTCAAATATGACAAACATATGATATGGATTAATCGAATGGAATGTTTCGTATTTATAACAAACAATTATGAAAGATTTTTCATAATATTTTTTCGGGAGAGGCTGCCCTCTCTGCAATGGCCGATCAATTAAATGTTAATCTAGTTGCCATGGAAACAAAAAATGAAGTGAAAATGATACAATTCCAAATGCTGAGTGTATATTTTCAAGATCAATGAATCTAATAATATAGGGGCAATAAAGCTGGTCTGCGCTCTCCGAGTACTTTACAGTTACGGTAGTAATGTTGTGCATGATGATGAATACATTGGAGTGTGATATACCTTGACCTAAAATACGTTGTTCGAGTACCAAAAAACTCAAAAATGACAATTCTCGATTGCGCAATGCGTTGATTGACTTGTGCCCACTATAACAATCACTGCGCATGCGTGTGAGTATTTTTCACATTACGCCGAACGAATACTATTCGAACGAATTTCTTCTTTACGCGTCAAAGTCAGCTATTGTCACCATTCACTCTATTTTTCATATCATTTTTCAAATAGAAAGTATGTCCATTTGGTACAAAAAAATCCCTCCACCCAAAAATGGAAAAATACAGGCAAAATTTGGCGGGGGGAAAAATACGGCGCACAATAGGATAATCGTCACACAACATGCAGCAATCAATATAAAGCAATATAAAAACAAACAAGTCTCTTGTTTTTGAGAAATCACTGTTTCGGAATCTAGTCCGTCGGGGCGTACATTGGTTTTTGCAAAATTCTGTGTAAGGGTATCCATTTTCATATTTTGGTTGTTTCGGAAGAGATAGGGGGGCACACTGTTATCATATTGACAGAGTGGTACGTCATTGGCCTAAAAGCATTTTCTGACGTTTGCACCTTTGTGTCACAAATGCTTTCGTCGAGCGAATCAAATTGAGACTACACTTCTGATACATCAAATGTACAGTATATGTTATGGCTCATTAGGCCTACAGGATTGTAGTTGTTGATGGTGCGATAATGAACTTTATACTTCAGTCCTCGTAAATAATTCAAGTGCCTTGACATTTTAAATGCATATCAAGTCACTGGGATAAAACTTAAAAGGCGGTGGTCGTTGCGCCGCGCATGTGCGAAAAATGTGTTGATAACCATTAATTTTCCCACAATCTAATGTGCTCTTCTAGTACAATTTGCGAGTACGAGTTTTGACCTGGACGCGACGTGCGCTAATTACCGCCGGTGACTTCTTCGATACCTTCCAATCACCAAAGAAATTACCAAATTACACGTGGTAACGTCTAAGTTTGCATTCTTTGGTCTGCGCAACAGTCAAAGTCGCAATCTTTGTTCATATGAGACCCATTTCACGCGCATGCGTTGCGCGACGACCTCCGCCCTTTAATAGTTAAGGTTTGATACAACGACGTTGCTCCAGAGAAATATATAGTGACGAAAAAATGACCGCCAGTCCGCCATCTTGAATCGGATCTCGAAATAATCACAACCGGCACCTTTCTTCTAATATGTATTACAAGCATACCAAGTTTGATTGGTAAAATTGGCCGGGTCATCTTTGACAACCTGGTGTAGTTTCCGGCACGTTAAAGTTTTAGGATTTCACAATTTATATAATTATTACAAAATGGCTGCGACAAATTCACAATACTAAAATAAGTGCCTGTGTAATACCGTGAGAATCTGTGTACCAAATTTGAACATACAGTAGTTGCTCATTGCATGTCAGAGAAACAGATAGAGACACAGCAAAACAAGAAAATGGCCGCCAGCCTGCCACCTTTCAACTCAATGTGCGTGTCATCATACCAAGTTTGATTAATGAAATGTCGGAGAAATAGCTCCAGACCAAATTTAATAGTATCCATGTTCGAAATTAATATAAACAGAAACTAATAACTCTAGCAGTTTTGAACGCTAACAATATTGTGCTCAGTGATCTTATTCGGGTTTTATCTCTTCGGCTGCTAATCGCGCTTTGATGTAGACGTGAATTACTTTGAGGATTGCTTCTGACTGGTTCCCATGGCCCAACTATTATCCTGGACGCCAGACAATAGCGTCACAGGTCTTCATTTTTAGAGGAAAGAACTCTACTGTAAAATATCTACATCTTAGATTAACGAAATAATAGATTTATTTTAGCTAAATCAGCTAAAATAACGTGAAAACTAAAAAAGGAATTTTCTGTGATTTTTTTGTGATCCGATCGTTATTTCGACCAACTGACAATTGCGAAACGTTTCACGAGTTTCATGAAAGTTGAACAAAACCATCACCCCTCCTATAATATTGGTTTGTGCCAAAATAAATGCGACTGATTTGCATATTAGTCCCGCAAATAGTGAAGCAGACGACAATCCAATTATTCAGTTGTGTACCTTGGCGCCATCGAAGGAGATCGATGTGTGCATAAATTTGCATATAGTGATTGTGTTGTGAGTGAGTGGATAATGTTGTACAGGAAGTGTAGTCCGAGACCCAAGAGTCGTACTAATCACAAGGGAACCCTCAATACGGTGCTTAAACGTTGTTATTTACGCGATGTTTCGCGATTGACATGCTACAGGGATTGATTTACCTTGCCCTTCAATGACAGATCACATGAACCCACGAATACGTTGCCATTGTGTGATAGCCGTACTGTGGAAGGGAATTTGACGCGAACGAGGATTCTATCTCTATTTTGAAAAAAAAAAGGTTTCAGCATTTAGCATCAGCGGAAAGGAAGTTTTTTATGAAACTTTTCGCGATTGACATGCTAAAGGAACTGATTTAACTTGCCCTTCAACGACAGATCACATGACCCCACGAATACGGTTCCATTGTATGATAGCCGTACTATTTGACGCGAACGAGGATGCTATCTTTATTTTGAAAAAGGGTTTTCAGCATTTAGCATCACCGGAAAGGGTGATACATGTATATATTATACCAAGAAATACCGGGAAAATATATAGATGAAAAATGTCTTACGTTTGAAAAGCCAACACCATATACATGCCGCATATTACGAGGATGGTCGCAGAAAATGATTAATTAATTGATTCTATGAAAAGCAAAAGTTCCCTTTTTGTTAACGTTATATATTCTGGCTAATTGTACCCCATATTGTGACTACGATTGATTTCATCTACCCATGTTAGGTGATCACACCGCGAGATAGTGACCATTCTAGTTGATCAAATCACCGCAATTAACTTTATTTTCCATAATATAGCTTTTTTCAAACACATTTCCATGTTCATAGAAAAAAAAATATCAAGCAAATTATGAAATATTTGATAACAATAAAAATATGATGCAAAATATACGTAAATCTTAGAAACATTTGCAAAGAAAGTTGTTGGGAAAAACATTACCACGGACAATTAACCGATGTGTTTCCAATATTGGACCATTCGAGAATACACGGCAAAACGCTGACTGAATCATGATGGCGTCTGCAAAGTTAACGTAACCCCACTAGAAAATCCATGCCAGCCTAGTGCACTTGTCAAGGCACGGGCACATCGGTGATCGCCGTGCGTCGAATAATCGGCAACTTATCGTCTCGAGCAATCTTTTAGTACTTTGCGTGCCAACAAAGATGACCGCTGATGAGCTACAAAGAAAGTGCCTACAACGCTTCCAGCGAAGAGTTCGGCGGTGTCTTTAGTTTACATTCTCCCTATACACGGCCATGAAGTTTCAAAAACCACGACGAACTATTCATTTTTCTAGCACTGTATTTAATTTAGTGTGTTTCCTGTATGATAATATTTCTATATTGTGTTACAATTGGAAGATTTTTCCCACAATGCACTGCATATATCTGCAATTACATACTCCACAGTACAATATTTTAATTTGGCGCGACCTGCACGTGATGATTGAAAGCAAAAGAGTAAAATAGGGAACAAATATCGATTTATTCAAGTTCTAGACAGCAGGTGGCACGATGTGGGTAACGACATCCATATGGCGAATTGACAGAAAGCAAAACTGTAAAATGGGGAACAACGACCTAAAATATCGATTTATTCAAGTTCTAGACAGCAGGTGGCACGATGTGGGTAACGACATCCATATGGCGAATTGACAGAAAGCAAAACTGTAAAATGGGGAACAACGACCTAAAATATCGATTTATTCAAGTTCTAGACAGCAGGTGGCACGATGTGGGTAACGACATCCATATGGCGAATTGACAGAAAGCAAAACTGTAAAATGGGGAACAACGACCTAAAATATCGATTTATTCAAGTTCTAGACAGCAGGTGGCACGATGTGTGTGACGACATCCATATGGCGAATTGACAGAAAGCAAAACTGTAAAATGGGGAACAACGACCTAAAATATCGATTTATTCAAGTTCTAGACATCAGGTGGCACGATGTGAGTAACGACATCCATATGGCGAATTGACAGAAAGCAAAACTGTAAAATGGGGAACAACGACCTAAAATATCGATTTATTCAAGTTCTAGACATCAGGTGGCACGATGTGGGTAACGACATCCATATGGCGAATTGACAGAAAGCAAAACTGTAAAATGGGGAATAACGACCTAAAATATCGATTTATTCAAGTTCTAGACAGCAGGTGGCACGATGTGGGTAACGACATCCATATGGCGAATTGACAGAAAGCAAAACTGTAAAATGGGGAACAACGACCTAAAATATTGATTTATTCAAGTTCTAGACAGCAGGTGGCACGATGTGTGTGACGACATCCATATAGCGAATTGACAGATACTGCCAGCTAGGATTTCTCATCAGATGACGTCATAATATTGTTTACTCGACAAACGCAATAAGCAAAGTGTACGTGATCATTGTGACTTTCTTCAGTTACATAATAACGCGGTTTTCAGTGTCACGTGATATTTTAATCTGAATCACCTGGGATACTTCGAAAGGGGGCGTGAGTCCAGCACGTGAAAATATCTACCCCTTTTTAGACGGCTTTCAGGATACCATTTCACTGATTACGTTTATTTTTCAGAGAGTTGTCACTATGTAACAAATGAACAACTTTCCAAGCATGATCATTTTCACGACGCCATTTTTAGTGATGTTTGAAAAAAGAACAACATTTATTTTCTCCAAATTTGTTTAAAATTCAGGCTAAAAAATATGGACAACATTCTAGATAATTTGCTTAAAGCGGGAGGGTCGTCACCTGCGCACGTGCGGGAATTGAGACCCAAGCGATGATAACAACACACGCTAATAACGCAAAGGCTCATGGGTAGACGCTTGTTTGAAAAAATGACACTCTATGGCTATCTGACGCATGCGTAGGTGACGACTCCCCCCGCTTTAAAACAGGGACCTCGGTTCATGTAGTCAAAACGTTCAGCTGTTGAATTTCAGTCGGATTTACGGCTTCGTGTTGTTAAATATCGTAAGGACTGTGCTCCAGTCGTGCATTATTTGTTATTGTCACACGCAACGTAATATTACCGTAATTGGTATAGTACAGGTGTGATGGTTCAAATACCAAAATGGCAACAGTTACATAAAGACTTCCCTGGCGGCGATGATAACATACGAACACGGAGCCAGCAGATGAGGTTTCAACTGGTATTGGTATTATTATACTCTGCAAACATTAAGTACAATAACGCGCTAAAACTCCAAACTTCCAATAACTAGATACTTAAACTCCAACACAATTCAACGAGATCTCCGATCTGAACTCAGTGCTGAACAACTGCCCTATATATACCCCCACTGTCTATAAATAGACCATTACATCAGCAAACATAATGAGTCTGGAACTTACTACAAATTTCTAGAATGTTCCATCACCTTCTATTGCCTCCTACAGTGTTCTATTACCTATTCAACCAGTTCCTAAAAATCTAGAATATTCTACCCAGACAAAGTACGTTTCTAGAACATTCTCAGTGACACGGAAGTGGTAAACAAGTCGTATGCGACAGTTATATAATGTACTGCCCCGGCCACAATAAGGCAGCCTAGTTTCAAAATGGCGGCGGAGAAGGGCCGGTGACCATTCAGGACGTCACTGATATCCATATATATATATATTTAGAATATATTTAGAAAGTATGTTGTTGCGTAATACGTTCTTAAAGTTCGGCACTGTGGATGATTCATCAACAACCTCTACTTTCAACTAGTAGCTATCGAAATTCATTCATGAAAAAGGCGTGTAAACTATCATTTTTTTTCCATACAAAGGTGAGTTCATATTAATGAACACGAATGATCACCGGTATGCATTGTTCACATGCACACGGTATTTCCTACGATATTGTTATCAACTTCCAAATTTGCATTCAAAAGACGACAGATGAATACGTTTGACCGTCGCGCCCTCTAGCGTCGAAAAGCCTTTGTGACGTAAATGGGTGTGAGTGACTAACAACGTTGATGTCGCTGTGATCAGTAATCGATCATCAATAAACAATACTGAGATTTGCCATATTCTACACAAAGAATGGTTTAAAGCCAAATCGAACTGTTCATTTGTGCCTCTACACTTGGCATTTTGACGTCATAGGAACGCTCCATCCCTCCAGAGGGCGCGGCTTACGGAAAAGGCCTTATAAAGGAAAGAATGCATAAATATGCAATATCAGATATGCGAATGAGTTCCATGACGTCATACTATTTAGAGGGAATGAAAACGTTATCCAGTAAACCACAGTATTATAGTAATAACATTGAATAGAATCCGGAAACCGTCTTAACATTCGTCAAAGAAAAGGCTCGACATGCAGCCTCGGGCAATATGAACCGTGAACCGGTGGTGGACTAGATGATGGAATATAAACCATACTGCAGATCGTAACAGTATACTATTTATAGGAGAGAGTGGTTGGCTTATAGGTCACACGCTACAATTAAGTTTCCCATACTAGTCGTACGACTGGTTATTTTTTACTCACTATACTTAGGTGGCAAACAAATATAAATTAGTAGTGTATAGTTTTGTTTAATTACGACCTAAAATGTAGCCTATACAACCTTAGTGGTATTGGCAGTATTGACAAAAACTCACCAAGATGAGTACCCTCTCTAAAAGACCACTTAGCCTCCATCATTTCAAACCCAGATGGTTTTCGTTCGAATTACAAGCTTGCAAAGGTGATTAATTGGTGTGTGTGAACCGCTCCTTCATGTGATTCTAATTGAGTGTCAAACATATGTCTACACTGCCAAGTTCACGTACGAGATATCATGAGAATTCTAATTTTATCATTAAGACGACTACATGCAGAGAAAACCCGATCCATTATGTCTGTTATCATAACATGCTCTATAAATTAAACCATACATGCCATCTCGGTATTTAACTATCTGAAAAAAATGGGTAACTTCCTCGCCTGGAAAGTAGATATATCTGCAGCAATAAACACTAGTAAATAAATACGCGGGAAAAACAATAAGTCATGTGATAAAATATGGAATACAAAATAAAATAAAACTTGTAATGTTTCTTAGATATTTGACGCATGGTGTGCGTGCCGTAGCCAGGAGTGTACCATTATGTGAGCAGGGGTTTAAGCTAGAGTCACCATAACATTTGCCGTGTAAATATACATGTATTACTGAGAAGAAAGAAAAATATGCATTCAGGCCTGGCTGACAGTAAACAAATTCATTCCCGTAAATTTTAACTCTTCAGAGTGAATAATGGCGCCCATCCCTAGGATTTAGAAAAAAAACACATAGAAGTTTAGAGATATATATTTCACAAACTAAAGAAGTCCGAACAGTCTGGGAAAGGGAAATAACTATTGAATATCGTCGCCGTCATAGACGCATTTGCGTGCACAGCTCGTTATTAACTGCATAGCAAACTGTGTATATAGGACAGTCGTACATGGTGATTGTGCTCATCAATTAGCCGTGATTTCATCTTCGAAGCGTACGATAAGTGAGTCTCTAGGCACGTATCGAAACTAGAACACAACGACTAGTTCAAGTACGAGTAAACGCAGCGAGGCGTATCCGGCTTACTAGCCCGATAGCATATCACCGGGTTTGTTCCCAGATCAAAGTTCAGAGCGGCATTCTTTACTAACCCCGCGATGCGCCTTTCATTTGATTTAAGGCGCGTGTTCGAATTTCGTGTGTTCATCGCTATGGATCTATATTAAGCAAGAAACGGCGCGACGACCATCGTCCTTTCAGTTTCACTGGAAAAAAGACCATGTCACGAAATCCACGAGGGGTGGTTTACAACAAAGTATTTTTTATTCCAAAATATAAAATAATTGCCTAAAAACTAGTATGTAAGGATACTGAATGGTAAAACAACCAAAATAATCTATTAATATTATTTTTTACTACTCCAAACTAGAAAATTAAAGTTAAAACAAACGTGAATGATAAATCCTGTTGTCATGTGATAATACGATAATGCCAAAATACTAGTACAAATGTTCGCACCATTTCTTTAAAGTGAGAGGGTCGTCACCTGCGCACGCGCGGGAATTGAGTCCCGGGTGATGATAACAACACACGCTAAACACGCAAAGGCTCATGGGGAGACGCTTGTTTGTAAACAATGGCACGCTACGGCCATCTGACGCATGCGCAGGTGACGACTCCCTTGCTCCAAGCTCTAAAATGTCAATTTCTAAATGGTATAGAGCAGTTTTCTTTTCACAGGACTTATACATGACCCCCCTAATAGTCACTCATCCTGGTTCTTTTAGGGAATGGTATTCACATAGTAACTGCGTTATGTAATTTACAATTTTATACAGCCATATATCATTTTCCGTTCACTGCGAGATCCCGCGTTATGCGTGAAATCGAACGTAAAAACAAGGCAAGCAAAGGTTATAGTGGCGTCAAAACATCGCGAGGGAAACGCCGTCGACATTGAGCTATAAAAAAATCAAATTCAAAGTAAAATCGTTCGTTTTGTGCGGCAGACGTTCGGTCCGGGCATTTGAAGCAATACGCGAGATCTCGCGGTGAATCTAAAATCACCTCTTTTTTTTACCATTCTTAACTATTTTTTAACTTCAGCTAAACGATTTGCATTTTGTGGAAGAAAATATTATGAAATTTTTATTGATGATAAATTGTTTCCCGGAGAGTAACAGGATGTGTGACCTTTCAGCCTGAGGTCATCATACACAAGGCATATTGACGCAATTTTGTTGCAATTCATTCACAACTGGAGTAATGCTTATAATGTAATATTATCCGGATATATGTGTGTGCGTGGGAAAGGTTAAAACAACCGCAGACTGAAAGTACTCAGTTTCGTTTTTATACCACTGAGGTTGTATAGGATTTATTTTTTCGGTCTCGTTCAACTTCTGTGATAACTCCGTTTGCTATTTAATTAAAAAAAAGACATCGCTGTTTTTCTTTGTATACATTTGTTTTCCTCAAAGGTAGGGTAAAGCTCATGTTCTGCCGTTTTTTTTTTTTTTTTGCAGCTTTAGGTGGGCGTTGACTGAGTTCTTACAGTAAAGCAGAACGAATAAATGTAACGTTACGTAGCAAAATGTTGTAAAAAATATATATGACGTAAAACATGAATTTGGCCACAAATAACCCCATTTGAATATATAAAATCAAAGCATAATTCCGGTGTCAAAAATAACGAACGTGTTCGTACTTTCTAGCTGTATATGGTGGGTGGCATAATTACGCATGCGCATAACTCAATGACAGTTAATCTTTTGAACGATAAATATAGCATTTGAAACTGATAAACTGGTTTTAAAAGAAAGTGGATGTCCGCTGATGTACTACTCTTGTTTACGATGTACACCAAGAGACGCCCAGATGTTAGTCTATGCGTTGTTTCACATACTGTAAACGTAATAATTCAGTCGACATGTTGACTGTTAAAGGGCAGTGGTCGTCGCGCTGTGCATATGCGACATTTTTGTTGATAAACCTTGATTCTCACACAATCCAATGCGCTCTTTTAACGGAAAGCATGAGGTTGACCTGGGCGCGACTTGCACTAATTACCACCGGTGACTCCTTCGATACCTTCCAATCACCTACAAATACCTAATTAAAGCTTGGTAACGTCTCAGTTTGTACTCGTTGATCTACGCAACAGTTAAAGTCGCCATCTTTGTTTATATGAGACCCCATATATCTCGCGCATGCGTAGCGCGACGTCCTTTAAGTGAAATTCGCTAAAACTATATCCACGAGAATGTGAAAAATTATGACACAGCTCAATGTTTCACAGGAAAATCCACTATCAAAACTATATGCTAGTATTCAAGTTCGATATATCGAAATAGTGAAATGAATCTCCAACACAATGAATTAGTAATGGTGCCAGTGTTGTGTTTCGCACCATATATAATATCCTACTTCAACCGTGGAAAAATTATGACACCCAGCAGCAGTGTAACAGATACAAAATAAACAAATAGCTTCCGAGACGGAGGTGAATATTCAGTTTAATTACTAACCACCGAAAATGGCATCATTTACCAAGGCGCAGCCCGCGGGTTCTGACCAATCAACGCGACGATGTCACTGTTCATTTCAAGTAATATTGGACATGTCACTTACATTTATTGCTGTTTGATACTGTATGTTGGATCATTGTTTTACCATAAACTAAAAACTATAATATCATGTTGACGATATTAGCAGATTTTCAGTATGTGCGCTGACTAATTTGTAAAGTAAACAAATAATGTTGGACTGTGTGCTGAAAAACAATATTTTCAGTTTACCATACTATACCGGTACTGTAAAACATGTTGAAAAAGCGGCATGCGATTTTAGCGAATTGTGGTAAAATGACGTAATAGCGAAATGTTAATTTAGCGAATCTCTCTTGTCATTGCTGATTTCTTTGTTTGGCGGCCATTTTGAATTGATAATAAAGTTCTTTCGCTAAATTCGCGAAAAAGACATGTTTTACAGTAAATCATAATCTAATTTGCAGTATCAAACAAGTAAGCTAAAATTTTAAATAAACTATATGGTTACTTCGTGTGATGGTATTGCGTCAGTCTTTAAAGCAACTATTCCGACAGCGTTCTACTAGGACCTACGACATTATAGGGAGATTAATAATGTGATCCTACCACGTATCCAGATTTGGGTAAGCTGAATATGGATTTACTCGCGATCATAGGATTATGACGAAAGCGTTGAATCTTTGTATTTTACTGCAGGCGGGTAACTGTTCAAATCTCAAATGGACGATAAATGTAAATTCAAATAAATCAATGTAGTCGATGTCTTTTGCTTTACAAATTAATCAAATTTACATCGTTGCAAAAGTCAACGGACCGTCCGCATATGTTATGACCACTTAGTCCATATACTAGTAATCCCGCTGACGTGATCACTATCTATGTTGGTTACATTAGACCGCTAATTGAATACGCAGTGTCTGTTAGGCACTCTAGTATTAACGTTAAGCAAACAACTAGAACAGATTTTAAAACGATCGCTAAAGTTCTACTTCGTCACGGTGACGAATGCTTTTCAGATGAAAAAGCACTGCGTTATCTAATTTACCTACTCTCGAATTTCGCCGAGTGCGACTGTGTCAACATTTTGCCAATTCATTGATCACATCACCCCTACTTCGCATATTGGGTTATCAGTCTCTATTAGGTCATCATATTCACTGAGTACACACCTGCCACGCTGTTAGGTTAAGTGTGGGACAGATAGATAGATACAGACACAGCAGCATCTAATTTCATATACTACTACTAAACAAGCAGATTGTTTTCAATAATGAAGTGTTCTTTTTCTTCAAATTGTACAGCAAGGAGGGATAACACTTTTCATTATTTTTTAATATCATTTTTTTTTTCTTGACAGTGATTCATCATTCATCATTGTTTGTAAATTATGTGTTTGAATCGTATAATTCAGAAAATAGCAACAAGGAAGAATAAAATAGGTGCAAGCTGGCCATGGCCCTGGACCTATCGTCACGTTACTGTGATTGAACTATGTTCTTACCGTGGGAGAGCAACACCAGTGTCCATATCACGGAAGCAGACAGCGCCATTCGTTCCATTAGTCGAATACTATAGACGCCTTTCAGTCATTAAGTGCGGCATCCCAAATAGGTAGAATCTTATAAAGTCATAAAATCCAGCAAACGAGAGGAAGACGGCATTTAGATCGATAATTTGGTCGATAATACAAGGAGTATATTATTCGAACGAGTGTGTGATTTCATGGATCGGTTATGCTGTCCCGATGAAAACACAAGCAGTGGTCTGATTTCAGGCGATCAAACGGAGTGAAGGATCCACGCGCAGGAAAAAAAAATATAATTCCGCGTGCCCGGTCTCTAACAGCACCCCCACCAACGCGATCCACTGACGGTCTACGTAGTTTGTTTCTGCCAGAAAGTATCAACTCAGAAGTGAGTGAAATCGCGGGAAGAGCGACGTCAAAGCGGCTACAGCATCTCGTGATAAGAAGTCAGATTGTCTCCGTACATGGGATGTGCAAACGACGCCGGGATATACCATTACCTATTACAGGGGTTGTCGGCTGCATAGGATACGCGCTATCATCGAGGAATGACGTGAAGCTATGAAGTCATAATCACTTATTTATGTTTCTATATACACGAAACATTTTAATTTTCAGAGTTTCACTTCACGTTTTGAATTAACTTTTATTTTCATGCTCAGGTAGAATTTGAAGACTGTCGTTAACGAAGAATATATTTTGATGATCGAGTTTAGCAAATATAACGAAAGCATTGAATGAGTTTGTCACTTGTATATGTAAGAGAAATGCTATTACGAGTACCTGCAGTGTCTATTCTACATTTGACGGTTCGTTGCCAAGCAACTACCCGGGCTCAATATACTAGTATCAGTAGCTTTGTGTCCATGACAACAGCGGGGATACATACAGGGCAACAAGTGTTGACGTGACCATCGGGACCAATTACAGGTTAACGCCATGGATATAGTCGCGACGTGTGAAACCAATTATACCCACAGTTATGTAATATTATAAACAAAACATTGCTGAAAGTACAAGACAATGAGGGAGCCAGGCTAATTTGTCTCCCAACAATTCAATTATCCACCTTTCCGTCGTGGCAACACGCAATAGTTGTGATGAAGTAGTTCACCTAGGGCGGTGTTGCAATAGGTAATCCAGGGGACTGTGTTGCAAAAATTTACCCAGGTGCGGTTTTGCAAAGGTTCCCTCGGGCGGGCGGCGTTGTAACGGTTCGCCAAGAGGAGGTGTTACAATAACCAATTAAAAAAAATAGTTGATATTAGTATTAAAATAGTAAATGAATTAATTTAGCTGATATCTATTTTTTTTCTTCAAGTACCAAATAGCTACTGTTAATAATATACGTGCAAGAAGGCCATGGTCCGGAACTTATCGTCATATGACTGTGATTTAACGATTGTCTTACCGTGGGAGAGCAGACTCGGTGGCCATATCACGAAAATAGCTCATTAGACAAATACTATAAACGCCTTTCAGTCATTAAGTGCCGCGACACAATATATATAATCTTAGTTACGTTGCAATAGCTCACCCATCGATCGATGTTGCAATAGCTCACCCATCGATCGATGTTGCAATAGCTCACCCATCGATCGATGTTACAATTGCTCACCCAGAGGGTGACGTTGCAATAATGTATTTACCCAGTGCTCCGTGTTTCAATTGCAATAGACAAGGGGCGACTAGATGTCGCAATAGTTAACCGAGGGACCGTGATGCAATAGTTTGCTTAGGGACCGTGATGCAATAGTTTACTGTTGAGGCAATGGTTCACTCAATCTGATTAAAATCTGATGTAGTGTACGGGCTTTAATTATTTTGGCTATAAACTTATTTTAATTTTATGTTTTATTACTTTTGTTATTAATGCCTTTTTATTTTATTATTTTACTTTGATTTTGATTTTGTGATTTTTTTAAAATTCCGCCCTACATACATCTGAGCCGATGCCTATGTAACGAGATTTCAACGAGACCCACTGTCGACGATTTTAGTCAACGAATCACAGACCTTCTTCTATAGCGCACATGATGACGTCACTGGGCAGAGTCAGGTGGCAAACACACTCAAACATAAAATGGCGGATTATACCGACGTTAGGACCGAGAAGAACACGGCTTTTCGGTAAGTTTATCATTGTCAAATGCAACGAAAGTCATTTTTTTATGTTTATATTGTGGCTCGAATGGTTCGAGTTTGGATCGTTACTTTGCGTAGTTATTCTGGGAATGACGATTTTGTTTCCACCGGCTCGACCGAACATCGGTGTCTTTTACCAGTCGCTTGCCCTGGAGACGGGTGATGTTTTGTTGACGATCGGGTCAAAACCGTCTACGGTATTGAAGCCGTAGCTGTAAATATTCATCAAAATGTATCAACATTTTGTACATTATACAATAACTCTTTATTAAAGTAATTGAGCTGATTTGGACTGGAATAAAATATTTTTTATTTGGAACACATCGCAATTGATCAGGAAATATTTGTTTGCTCCAATTGTCTGCGTCGATGCCGTGGGCCGGTGACCGTTATACAATTTACAATTTGCATTGTTTACTATAGCTGTTTAGAGTGTTCTAATCATTACGATTTACTTATTTTTTTGCTTCCGTTCTAGATAATTATGCTCAGTGTTTGATGTAAAATTGAAGCGATGACTGAATAAACGAACCTTGGCTGGCGAAGATGTATCAGGAAGTGTACACATTTGTTGGAAGTGAACAAAATATTCAATGTAATGACAAAAATTGGAAAATGCTGTGGAATTTCTTTTGAAAATAAAAATATACTAGCAATTTTCTATTAATGGTTTATTCAAGTGAGCAAAATATAATGTACAGAAAGATTGTCCGTATACACTGAAAAGTAAGCAACCGACAGCCTGTATAAAAGGGGGGCTGTGATTGGCTGTTACTTACGCGAGATTTGAACGGGACTTACATAGGCGTCGGATCAGATGTAGGTAGGGCGGAATTAAAAAAAATCAAAATCAATGTAAAATAATAAAATAAAAGGGCATTAATAACAAAAGTAATAAAAAATAAAATTAAAATAAGTTTATAGCCAAAATAATTAAAGCCCGTACACTACATCAGATTTTAATCAGATTGTGGTTCACTCAGGGCCTGGCGTGTAGACCATACTTTCCATTTTACCCTCGTCTTGACAGATTATATATATTTCAAGTGAAAGCCAAATCGAATACATATTGTCTATTATGCTAATTATTTGGTACGGTATTGAATAATTTGAAATTTTACTAGAATATACTTTTAATACGAAATATGCGTTCTTCATAATGAATCTTCAATTCGTAATCAACAGTACCATATCATCGAGGTTTAAAGCGCGGTGGTCGTCGCGCAGCACGTGTTCGAATTTCATGTAAATTAACAATGTATTTTACACGCGTTGTATACGTCGCTATGAGTCCCATATCGAACAGGACGCGGCACGACGACTGCCGCCCTTTAAGCGTAAGGGCTATGCACAGACTGAAATCAGTTGTTATCTAAACTAGGTTAAGTTCTAAAAATATATATATTTATAACCAGAAAAGGTGTTTTCTATTGTAGACTCGGTAAATTTGCCCACCATTCACACTACTTAGTTTATTCACCTACAAACATCAACGAGTATTTCTGTCTGTGTGCAGCGATTACTGGATAACAAGCCCTTCCCAGCAACCCGCGGACCACAGGCAAACACTTATGAGAGAGTGTCTTGTGAAATGGACAACTGAAACAAACACTATAATGTATCCAGCTGTCGTTTCAATAATACATACGTGTTACTATCCTGACTTTGACACAGTGTGAAATGTACCACAGTGTGTATTGTCAGAGTAAGTGACCCTTATACGGTCATAACTACAAACTGGTACCATCCTCGTTCGCGAATACACAATCGCCGATTTCATCTGACTGATTTAGAACAACGGGCTCGGACATTGGACATAATAAATGACTGTACATTTTGGGTAAAAAAAGAGAAATCTACAATTTCATAATCATACTATAAGATAAGCTAGTTTACGTAATTTATCGTGAACTAAAATGTGACTTTATAGCGGATCGTAGAATACTAGTAACATTGCCCACGTCACGTACATGCAGTGTGTAAAGCATTACAGTTATTTAAAGCGGAAGGGTCGTCACCTGTGCACACGCGAGAATTGAGTCCCAAGCGACGATAACAACACACGCTAAAAACGCAAAGGCTCATGGGTAGACGCTTGTTTGTAAACAATGACACGCTATGACCATCTGACGTATGCGCAGGTGACGACTCCCCCGCTTTAAAATCGCAGTGGCGGTGGAGAAAACTTACCTGACAATGTAACATTTACCCAGGCAGCAGCTGCCTTTATTTCTCATTACCTCACCTACTTCAAGAGGCTTAGTTCATAAGTTTATTTAGACCTAGTTCTTTCAAAATATTTGTTTGCCGAACAAAAGAGATGGCGTGCGTTTTTTCTGTTTTGTTTCGGAAAGTAACTTCATTCGCAATGACGCCAGTTTTTTTATATATCGATTATCATTCTGAACATCCACTTACCTCGTCCAATGCAAGAAATTCAAGTAGGAGATCAATTTATGTAATGTTTTTCATTGTCATAGATTGATATTTATTTGCATATAATTATTTGCATATACTCATTTGCATATACTCATTTGCATATACTCATTTGCATATACTCATTTGCATATTATCGTGTTTAATTTTCAGTACAGATTATTGATAGTTTTATTTACAATATAACTGATTACAGCATGCTCGTTTAATAGTGGCCAGCCAAATGATGAATACATAAAAAGGGCTATATACAATGGTTTTTACTGCATGGATTCTTCTTTATACCCATTTGTATTTTTCTACAACCATAGAATAAACAAAATCGGAAAACAAAATCGACGACACTATAGCAATTACCATATTCATTACGTCACATTATATAAATATAATTATTGATTAACACGTATTGTCAGTATTTTGTGTAAGTAAATCCAAAATATTCATATTCTCAATTTGCCCTGGCTGAAATGAAAAATCGAAAATCCTCGCTCATGATTTATTGTTTTTGGTCAATAGCATGTATAGAATGCCATCTCAAGTCAAAGTTCCAAAACATCGTAACTACCAATTAAGAAATGTATCATCAAATGTATCAATAAAGCGGGAGGATCGTCACTTGCGCACGCGCGGGAATTGAGTTCCTAAGCGACGATAAAAACAAACGCTGAAAACGCAAAGGATCAAGAGTAGACGCTTGTTTGTAAACAATGACACGCTATGGCCATCTGACACATGCGCAGGTGATGTCTCTCCCGCTTTAATAATACGTCCAGCAAGCGCCATTGTATGGTACCCAAAACAATCCATGGTCATTAGGCCATTCGTTTATTTATAATCGTATGATGCGTTAACGAACCTGAGATTAGGGCAAATGGTCAAATTCCAAATGTTGAAAACGGGGCACAAGTTTTCTAAAACACCAATATTTCGTTGTTTCATTCATTTATTACAACAAAACAAACATTACTTTGAAAAAATGTAGATGTTTAATATGTTAAAATGAAACAGCAACATATTAGTGTTCTAGAAAACGTGTGCATAAGCATAAACGAATGGCGACCATACACAACGAATTATTATGGCTAATTTTAATTCTTTCAGCATTAACTTGTGTGTGCACTTAGCAATTTATTGTGGATTTTGTGAGGTTACGCGGGCTGGATTCCATAAAAGATGGCGATTATATTACCGATGTGTTTATGAAACAATATATCATTTTTTTTTCAAATTGTATTAATTGCTGGTTCCGAGTATGTATTAAAATGATGCCAAATCCACACCTAGTAATATCACTAGTACAGGTGAAAAGCATAGCGCCCTCTACCCCATCTGTTGAGTTACTTTTGTTTGTTTCAGCAAAAACAGTTATAGACCAACAATCACTCGTATCCTATTCAATTTAATTGTTTAGAATGAACCTATGACATTATTTTATTTGATTGTGGGAGTAACATAATGTGTTGTTTATTATATAATCGTCATCAACAAAAAAACTTATAGTTATATGAGGTATGTACTGTGTAATTCGGATTTGAGTCTGTTCAAGTTATTTCACTATTGAGTGAGTTTGAGATGTTCATAAATCTATCCTATTTATGATAAAGATGGTCCTATGATATGTCCTGCGCCGTCTTTATTGTACTTTAAGATGTTATTCTAATACCGTGACATGTAGAGTGGCTGGGTCAGTGTAATTTAGTCACACTCAGTTGGTGTATGGTTCAAAAGAAATCATATATCTCAACACCTGTGTGTCTTTTTATTTTGTTTTTTGGACCTGTCCTAATTCTACAATATAAGAACATGTTTGTTAAAAAAATACACCATTGACTTGGTGTGTAGTGTGTATATGTGTTATTTTCTAGTGACTAGATGCATTTGAATTGAGTAGATTGTTTATGGTCTGTACTGTTCTCTCTACCAAACCGTTTGATTGGCTCCTATATGGGCTAGTTGTTACAAGTTTGAAGTCCCATTGTTCAGCAAACTGTTGATATTCAATTGCAGTGTATTGTGGTCCATTGTCACTTCTGACTTCAAATGGGTTTCCATGTTTTGAAAAGAATGGCTTGGTGTATGAGGAGCGTTCGAAAAGTAATGCCCCTGACCCATTTCCCATAGCAGCAGATTAATGAAACAGTTATTAGTTTTTCTCTACGTAGGAACCACCCATGTGTTATGCATTTCTCCCATCGTTTGATGCAGGTCTGGACACCGTTTTTGTAGAACACCCCAGGTTGGTCCTCCAACCACGTTGTAACTTCAGAAATCAAGGCTGCACCATCTGGGAAACGCTTTCTTTTCAAAAACAACTTCATGGCCGGGAAGAGATAAAAGTCAGAGGGCGAAGGTTTAGGAGAGTAAGGGGGAGGACACCTTTGCTGATCTTGCCCCGCCTCTTGATTTTGATAGCTTCTCTTAATTTCATCAAAAGTGAAGCGCAATAGGCTCTTCTAATTGTAGTACCCTTTGTCAGGAAATCTGTCATCATTACTCCGTCCTGGTCCCAGAGGGCTGCACCCTTGCCTTCTTTGGAGGTGGTGAGTCCAAGTGCTTCCACTGCATTGACTGGGCGTTGGTGTCTGAATCATAGTGATGGACCCAAGTTTCATCCTGTGTATTCAGCCTTTTGAAAAACTTCGACTAATCTTCTTTGCACATCTCCAAATTCATCCTTAAGCACTCGACGTGTTCTTGTTTCTGGAAAGGTGTGAGCAACCTGGGAATCCATCTGGCAGACACCTTATGCATATGCAAATGGTCATTCATGAATGATAGTTTCCACAGATCCTGTACTAATCTTGACGCCTTGGACTATGTGTCGAACAGTAATGCGTTGATCTTCCAAAATGGCTGTCTCAACTTGACGGACAGATGCCTCATCAATGGCAGAAGAAGGACGACCAGGTCTCGGAGCTGTTTCCACAGACTTCCGGCCATGTTTGAATTCACGATGCCAGCGTTTTACAAGGTCACATGATGGGGCATCATCACCATAAGTTTCTTTCATTTCATCAGTTTGCCATGGACCATCTGGAATTTTTGTTGGTATCATTGGTTCTTTCTGGTTTGATCTATGATATTCCAAACAAATACTACATTTTGATACCATGTCCACAATTTGTGTGTTCATATTAGGCCAGAATAGAATGTCTCTTGCACATTGCTTTGACTTCTCTATCCATATGACCTATATGTACTAATCTCAACATGTCTTGTCTTAAAGAATGTGGAATCAATATTCTTTCTCCTTTGAATATTACTCCATCCATGATGGTTAGTTCATCTTGGTGCTTCCAGTATTCTTTAATACTGACATGGAGTTGTGACTTGTTCTTTGGCCAATCATTCATTAGTACAGATGTAAGATGTTTGAGAGAAACATATTTTGCTGTTTCCTCTTTAATTATCTGCAACTTTTCATCTGATACTGGCATATTTGACATGAATTGATGCACTACATATGACAATCTTCATCCACGATGCTGTCATTACTTCCCAGTGACTGAGATAATAAGGGAGCCCTAGACAACGCATCAGCTGTGACTAGTTCTTTCCCTGGTTTGTATCTTAGTGATATGTCATATTTCTGCAGTCTGAGAAGCATTCGCTGCAGTCTTGCTTGTGCTGCCACAAGTGGTTTCTTCATAATGGATTCCAAGGGTCTGTGATCAGACTCAACATGGATTGTCTTACCATAAGTGTACTGGTTAAATCTCTCCAAACCAAACATTACGGCTAATAGCTCCTTTTCAATTTGAGCATATCTAGTCTCAGCGTCAGTCATTGATCGAGATGCATAAGCTACTGGTCTGTTTTCCTGCAGCAATACATCTCCTAGGCCAAATTTGGATGTTTCACAACTAACAGTTACTGGTTTAGTGACAGTATTTTAACACAGGGCCTGGTTGTTCTGTTTATTGCCTCAAAAGAATTTTGCTGACTTTCTGACCAGTGGAACTCTATGTTCTTTTTCAGTATGCTTCTCTGTTATAGCTCACATCTTTTCTGGATCCGGTTGTACTTCTTCTGGGGTAAGAATACCCATTTTTTGTGACACCAAACTCACATTTTCCCTTGAGTGTGAGATTTATTTCCTCACATTTGTTGAGTGTAGCCTTCAAACTTTCATCATGATTGGTGGTTGTTGTACCCCATACCAAAATGTCATCTATGTCTGTTTCAACATCAGGTAGGTTCTCAAAGTGTTGGGAGATTCTCTTGTGCTGAATTGATTCCAAAAGGCATTCACAGATAGCAATATCTACCAAAGGGTGTATTAGACGTAGTGAGTAGTAGACTTGACTCATCATGTGATATTTGCCAGTATCCATGGTTGGCGTCTAGTTTTGAGAAAACTTTAGCTCCAGACATACATGTTGTTATGTCTTCAAGTGTAGACAATTGATAATGCTCTCGTTTGATTGTCTTATTTAAGTTTCTTGGGTCTAGACATATGCGTAGTTTACCAGTCTCTGGTTTCTCTACAACAACCATGGAGTTCACCCGTCTGTTGGCTCACCTACCTTACAAAGTACTTTATGTTCTTCATCTCGTCCAGTGTTTTTCTCTGTTTGTCACGAAGTGATGCTGGTATCTTCCTTGGTGGATGTACTACTGGTACAGCTGATGTGTCTAGCCTGATATGATATGGTTCAGTTAGACAGCCTAATCCTCCATCAAACACTTGTGGAAATTTCCCCATTATCATGGTTTTCTTCTCTTCTTTTTGAATATTCATGACTACTTTGATTAAGCCCAAGTCTTGTGAAGCTTTAAATCCCAGTAAAGGTGGTTGGTCAGTATATGTGACATAGAAATCCAGATCTTTTCCCATGCAGTTTAACTTGCATTTCCCATGCACTTTTAATTTTTTCATCACTATAACTTGTTAGTGTAATGCAAGTCTGAATTTGAATGCTTGAGTCCTTGTTTTCTTGAATATCTTCACTGGTATGATGTTTGCTTGAGATCCTGTATCTATTTTTAATCTCACATCTGTACCATGATATCAGTTGTTACATAGCACTCGTCTTCTTTGACCTCAGTGTTGCATTTGTTATGGCCTCAACATAGAGTGTGCTGGATTCAGTATGTGACTCTTCTTCATTTAATCCATAGACACTGATTTTGGTAGTGATTCATTTTGTGGCATTTCAGACATGTACTGCTATATGCTGAACATTGTTTTCTTGCATGTACAGTTCCACATTTGCCACACCACTTTTTTCTTAGGATAATCATGGCTTTGATTTTGGCTTGTGCCACCGTAGTTAGGTTTGTTGATTTGTTTTTGTTGCGTGTACGTTTTATTTTATCTAACACTATGTACACTGGTTTCTTCAGCTAGATCTTGCCTATTTTTCTTTGACTCTTCATGAGCTCTGCATATGGTTAGTGTTTTCTCTAGGCTTGGATCTTGTTTCTGCAGTAGTTTGTCTTTAACTTGCTCACAGTAAATACCACATATTATTCTGTCACGAATCAGTTCGTCATTTTTGTCATCATCTTCTTCAGTGAACTCAAAAGTTTCAAAGATCTCCCTACCTTCAGGGCCTATGATGTACTGAATAACTTTGATTTTCTCAGCATCAGTTTTCTCTGCCATACCAACATCTAATTACAACTCTACTGTTTTTCTCCATTGTTTCCATCTTTCAGCCTTATTGTCTTCAGTGGTAATATCCATTTCTGGTGGTTGTCTAAAATTATTGTGTGCCATAATTTACAATGAATGACTTCTAAAAACACTTAATTCTCAGTCGTCTTTGTTCTTTTCAAAAGGTCACAGTTTCTTGTTGTGAGTTCCTTTGTTATCTTTGTTCTCTGCACTGTTGTAACTTGATCTTGGGTGAGTTTCAAACAATTGTCATGCAGGAATCAACACTTCTGACACCATGTTATGTTTAGTAATTGACAAAGACACTGTCTCTAGGTCCTACTACCAAGAACTGATTTATTCAACTCCAAACAAATATAAGTAAACAAGGTTACATAATTTGCATAATGAGGACTTCCTGTGTATACAGGGTCAATTACCATATGTTAATAATTAACATACTTTGTTGATTGCATATCATGACAATATAGATATATATATATATCCGAGCAGAGGTTAACAAATAAAGTCTGTAATTTATTACGAGATGATTACCTTTGTCATTAGTGAATACGTTCCCTTCATTTGCACTTGGTCCACCTTCGCCATCATCCTTGCAAGCTTGCGATACAGCCTCTTTTAGCAAATGTCTCATCCGCATCACTGCTTGATGCACACCAACCTCTATTCTGTAAAGCAAATATGTTGTAACCTTATCGCTCACCACCTCAGCACATTTTTGTATCAGATTTGCTCGATTGACCGTCAAGTCGGAAATCAGTTCCTTCAAGAGTTAGTATGGATCTATCTCACTGCCAATCCAAAAAGCACCAACTTCGCGCATACGTATCGAGCGTATTGTTAGTCTCCAATTTTAAAATATTTACATGCTGATTGGACACAATTAAACGGTATATTTACTTGGTATATCAACAAAAAATATACATGTAAGGGTAGGGTACTCAGGTATTTAGCAACAATACCAACCCCAGTGCAATTATAACACTATATCCACTAAGATAACGACTGTGTGCTGATCGGACTGAATGATCGTGGGGACTAATACGCGTTGGTGTTGCTCAACACAATATCAAATAGTTAAATTAATAAAGACACTACTATGCAAAACATACGTCTCATAGATGTATTATTGGAATGCACTATCCTAGTATATACATGTAGTACACATTGGTGGATAAGAATAAAAGATACATAACACACGGGGTCAGAAATACAATTTACACTATAGGGGTACTATAGTGATAGATGCAGTTCAATATACACACGATTCAACTAAAATGTCCTATTTACTGGATTGTCCCACGTCGGCCCGGGCAATGTAGATGACCACAGGAAGCTAGTAGACGGTAGATTGACACATTCGGAGAATTCCTCGGAGATAAGGCAGCAGCCAGATACAGGAAGTGAGACGAACAATCAAATTCAGCAAAACGGTTCAATATAAAAAAATGTCAGAACATCAGGTACAAGAATAAACACTTCAACGCAGAACTCAGATAACAACAAGAAATGTCACGAATTTCCCTCACCACGCAAATTTACTCATTTGCATAATGCACATGTGTAGACCAACCTCTAAGACGATATTGTCATATCACGGCTATTTGTCAACAGAACTGTCAATAATGGCTCAGATACTGCTGCTGGCACTAAGAGTTCAAAATCTGTACGATAGAGTCATACACACACCCTTCAGACAATGCTAACACGATCCCGAAAGCTTCACGGCACCAACGTAGCAACCAGCATAGGAGGCAGCCATCTTGTACACAGTAAAACACACTATTGACTTATGAGGGCGCTTTTGCACACAAACTGTGAGGGCGCACTAATACAAAATACATATATCCTACACTCTCCCCTGGTTTTAGAAATGACGTCCCGACATTAACTTAAAAAGCTAACATGGTCACTCCTAACCTAACCTAACCTAAGCTTTTGACACAATGTCAAGTATTGTATTACAAATACTGCTAGACTCGTCAATGAACTGTTCCTTCATTTTAGCAAGAAACTCCGCTTTCACTATCCAATCAGGTTTTGTACTTATGTGTGCATATGTAAGACGATTGGGGGGTTTAATTGCTCTAGTTGACCTTCTCAACGGCGGATCATCTTCTTCCGGTTGATCATCAACAGGGACAGTATCATCATCATCATCTTGAGCTTCAACCACCATGTCCTCTTCCACCACAGGCTCAGAACTTAACAAATGTTCATTAGTATCCATTTGAGCAATGGGTCGAACACTGTCATCTGTGTCATCTGGGGTTACTGGTAGCAGCACTTCAGATTCTTCTTCGCCACTGACTGGATTATCAGACTGATTAAGAGTATCAGTTACATGTACAGGTACGGCGGCTGGAATATATTCGATTCCAGTCTCACATTCACTTGTAGAATCTTCACTATTTCTATCATCACTCTCTGGGTCACGACTTTGAAGAACTCTTTTCCTTCGTGTAGCATCTCGGTTATGCTGAGAGGATTGAGGAAAGGGCAAAGAAGAACAGGTAAGTAACAGGTTGCGATGCAATGTACGATCACGGCCTTTCTTGTGTTCTGAACGAACCACATAAACAGGAAGCTCTGAGTCAAGTTGCTTGACTACTCTGTAAGGATGACGTTCCCAACGATTAGCAAGTTTATGTTTACCTCTGATCCGCACGTTCCTGACTAACACTCTATCACCTGGATGAAGTATAGATTCTCGTGATTTCATGTCATATCTCTTCTTGTTACTATCTGCTGCCTTCTCAGCCTCTCTAGATGCAAGTTTGTAAGCAAAGCAAAACTCAGTCTGTCTCTTAACGATTTAGCATACTCATGGTGAGTTCTGTTCACATTATCTTCCAGTTCTATACCCAGATATACATCAATGGGTAAGCGTGGATGTCGTCCAAACATTAAGTAGTACGGTGCAAAGCCTGTCGAATCATGTTTGGTACAATTATATGCATGTGCTAGGGGGGCTACATAAGATTTCCAATCTTGTTTCTTTTCATCACTCAGTGTACCCAGCATGCCTAGCAATGTTCTGTTCAGTCTCTCAACCTGACCATTCCCTTGTGGGTGGTAAGGTGTCGTCCTTGATTTCTCTATCCCTAGTAATTTGCACAGTTCACATATCACCTCAGACTCGAAATTACGACCTCTATCTGAATGTAACCTTGCGGGAAATCCATAATGAAAGAAGAAGTTCTCCCATAGATGTTTTGCTGTAGTTTTTGCGGTTTGGTTTCGTGTGGGTATGGCAACTGCATAGCGCGAGAAATGATCAGTAATCATGAGGATATCGGCAACACCACCTTTTGATTCCTCTAAGGAAAGAAAGTCCATGCAGACAAGTTCCATAGGGTAAGATGTTCTAATGTTAACCAACGGTGCAGTAACCTGTCGCCCTGATGTCTTACGTAATATACACTGCTCACAGTTTACTATCTTATGGTCAACATCCTGTGCCATTCTTGGCCAGTAAAACCGACTTCTCACCAGATCTAATGTTCTCTCCGTGATCTGTCTATCGGTGACTCACTAAGGTCAAATTCTATATTTCTTCTCTTTGATGTCTCACAATACATTGATTTGGCACTCTGTCTACTTGCCATATCAAAAGTATCCTTGTTAGTTGTGCCAACACATACAGATTGTCGGTGGCACAATGCTTCATAACTTGATGGTTCACCTGCCCACGTAACAGCTCGCACTTCACCTATCACATCTCTTGGTCTAACAGTAACAGACTTTGTCGAAATATTGTAGACATGCACTGGGACAAAACATTTGTTGCCAGCACATTTCATTGTCACAGCTGTTGGACTAACCATCAGACTACTAGATAGTCCATTGTTCTCAACAGGTTCAACGACAACAACATACTCGTCACCCTTCGGTCCAGCTTTTATGGCTCCATGAATGACAGTAGATTGGCCTGGTAGTATGTTAACAGGTTGTTTTGAACTAGCCCTTACTTCACCCAGATAGCCAGCTTTCCCACAGAAACGGTCTCTTGCGTTCAATCGGTGGTAGGCAGCTTTCCATACTGGTGACATATCTATGTTTCTCATGTAGCGAGAACCACACGTCTCTCTGCAGTACTCTCTACACTCCAACAACACATTAGTACCAACAGTGAGAGGCACGGTACTATTATAACAATTATCTGGAACAACAAGAGTCAATACATCAAACACACCATCGTTACCAAAAGCCTCCAAGGGAAATGTCAACTGCAACTCAAGGTACCCCAAAAACGGTACATGATGACCTCCTGCACCCTCGATGGACAAGAAATCAGTTACCGGTTTAATGGACAGTTCCGAGAAGTTTTGCTTGTAGAAAGACTCACTAATGGTGGTTACCTGAGAACCAGTGTCAATCAAACACTTACAATTTACACCATTGACAGTTGCCATTTCCTCATTAGCTTTACCAACGATCCTATTCATCACACTTGCTGAACCAAGGAGGACATGTTTAGGGCTCACCATCAATCTACCTACTGCTCGCCCTGTGGCAGAGGCAGCTTGACGTTTAAATTCTTTGTCCACGTACCTGGAGTTTTATGGTTTGGACAGTTTTTCACGTAATGTCCTTCCTCACCACAACCGAAGCACGGCCCCTTAGCTGGTCTTCTTTCTTGTGGCCTTCCTCTTTCTGTTTGTGTAGACTCTTTATTCTCTAATCGAGCTAACCGTTCTGTCAGTTGTTGGATTGTCTTCCGAAGCTCACGCATTTCAGAAACAGATTCAGTTGATTCTTTCTCTGCAACCACTGACTGTCGAGCCTGGCCAGAACGAGGTTGTTTTGTAGTCACCTCACTCTTGCTTTCCCTCACTTCTTCTTCTGCCAGTCTTACAACTTGTAGTAAGCGATCAAATGATTCACAACCTCTGTACTCATGCCTTGCTATGTTCTTCACCTGTTCCTCTCGTAGACCTCTCCAGAACACAGTCCTCAGCGTTTCATCCACAGCTGTGTCTGTTATGCCGCCACGGTCTCTTGCCTTATGAATGGCTAATTCTAAGCGACATCCATAATCAGCACAACTTTCACCTTCTTTCTGTACACTATTGTAGAATTGCTGTAGCAATGTTGCACCACTTTCCACAACACCATACCTTCCTTCCAACTTAGCAACAATGTCATCCAAGGTGGCACCTGACCCTAAGCGCATAATGATTTCATAGGCCTGACCTCTTAGTGACCTTCTGATAATAGGGACCAACACGTCAGAACTATGAGTGGCACGTAAACACTCAATCTCATACTTCCAGGCGACAAAACTAACATCAGCCTTGTTACTTGCAATACCAGAAAACGTGGACAGACGTGGTGGTTGAAACATGGCTGGCGGCAACATTACAGGAATATTACTACTGTAATTACCAGAAAGGTTATTAGTAGTTGTTCTCACCTTGGAGCCATCTGACGACTGGTCAGGTATAGGTGGTGGCGTTGTATTATTACCATCGACATGTCTTGCTTTATTTTCATTTCTTCTAAGCTGTTTTCTCATGAAAGAAGGAACTAGAGCAACTGTTAGTACTGAAGAGCCAAGTTCAACCTTATTGAGTGTGTTAATGGCCTGAAGTGCATGTGTTTTATCAGCATATTGAAACAGACCATATCCCTCATGTTGTTGTGTTTCAGCATCAATCGGTAACACAACCTTAACGATCTCACCAAACTCCTGAAAACGTTCTACAATTTGTTCTTTACTGAACTCAGGGGGAATATCATCAACAAGTACAGAACACTGCATGTCATTCTCAGGAACACCTTCAGAAGCCATTATTAAGCAGTATGTAAAAATGACCTAAGAACTGTGAAAATACAAGATGTTAATGATGCAATTTATGTTTACAAACGGAAAAAAAAGAATATATATTCTAGTGACCATGTAGCATACACTATGTCTACCAACAGGGGATAATTGTAACAATGTAACAAATGGCATACACTGGTAACTGCACAAGGTGGATGACACTTGTAGTATATAAAAGTTTGCACTGTAACAGTATTAGGTACACTGAATGAATAATATTAAGTAAAGGATACACTGTAGCACATGGATGGTCACACTGTAGCCACTTGCTTCAAGTTCAAAGTAGACTGTTGTGACCTAACACCTAAGTGTTAAAAATACTAAGATTCTTAAAATTTGTAAAATACACTGTAGAAATACAAAAATACAAGTAGAATGATGTAAAATAAAATATCAATGCACAACAAAAAGGGTAGTGGGAGTCCTGACCAAACTAGTCCAATTCAACTCACTATACTACTACTGTACACTAAGGGTGCTGTACAAGCACAGCCTACAATTCAAGTTTTCAAACAGTAGATACACAACTTAAAAATACAGCAACACAGCCCCAAAAACGTTGGGCGCCAAATGTAAGGGTAGGGTACTCAGGTATTTAGCAACAATACCAACCCCAGTGCAATTATAACACTATATCCACTAAGATAACGACTGTGTGCTGATCGGACTGAATGATCGTGGGGACTAATACGCGTTGGTGTTGCTCAACACAATATCAAATAGTTAAATTAATAAAGACACTACTATGCAAAACATACGTCTCATAGATGTATTATTGGAATGCACTATCCTAGTATATACATGTAGTACACATTGGTGGATAAGAATAAAAGATACATAACACACGGGGTCAGAAATACAATTTACACTATAGGGGTACTATAGTGATAGATGCAGTTCAATATACACACGATTCAACTAAAATGTCCTATTTACTGGATTGTCCCACGTCGGCCCGGGCAATGTAGATGACCACAGGAAGCTAGTAGACGGTAGATTGACACATTCGGAGAATTCCTCGGAGATAAGGCAGCAGCCAGATACAGGAAGTGAGACGAACAATCAAATTCAGCAAAACGGTTCAATATAAAAAAATGTCAGAACATCAGGTACAAGAATAAACACTTCAACGCAGAACTCAGATAACAACAAGAAATGTCACGAATTTCCCTCACCACGCAAATTTACTCATTTGCATAATGCACATGTGTAGACCAACCTCTAAGACGATATTGTCATATCACGGCTATTTGTCAACAGAACTGTCAATAATGGCTCAGATACTGCTGCTGGCACTAAGAGTTCAAAATCTGTACGATAGAGTCATACACACACCCTTCAGACAATGCTAACACGATCCCGAAAGCTTCACGGCACCAACGTAGCAACCAGCATAGGAGGCAGCCATCTTGTACACAGTAAAACACACTATTGACTTATGAGGGCGCTTTTGCACACAAACTGTGAGGGCGCACTAATACAAAATACATATATCCTACATACACTTCATTGGCTTTATGTCCGCCTTGTCCATCTGCTAAACATTTTCTTGATGTTCCATACTTATTATACGTATCAACAGCAGTAACACTGGATCAACACCAACCACCATCTTGAACAACAAACACTTTGAACCCAGATTCACTAGCTATTTGTGCACACTTCTCGACTGGGTTCTCAGTTACCATCCAATCGGTAGTCAGAGTCTTCTGATGGTGGCACTGTTCTAGATTCTTTTTCTTTAATGCACCCAAGACTAGCGTATTTTACTGGTAAAATAAACGTAAATTATAAGTAGGGTAAGAGCCAATATTCAATATCTGTATTGTTTGCTGTCTATGAAAAATTGTGTCTGATATTGCATAATTCGTTGCCATGTTACTGCTCGCTGAAGACTAAGTGTTCTCTATCTTAAATGTCTGCCTCGTCTCCAGTGCATTCCCCACTCCACATGTTATATACAATAATCTTCGTAAAGTAACATTTTATGTTTAAAGCGGGGGAGTCGTCACCTACGCATACGTTAGATGGTCAATGCGTGTCATTGTTTACAAACATGCGTCTACCCACGAGACTTTGCGTTGTTAGCGTGTGTTGTTATCGTCGATTGGAACTCAATTCCCGCGCGTGCGCAGGTGACTACACTCCCACTTTAAAACACAGTAGCGTCAATGCCAGTGAGGAAAATGACGTTCTCAAAGTGCCTGGTAGATTCTAAGCACGAAAATTTTCAAAATAATTTATACTTTCACCGCAACAGTAGACAGGATATTTTCATGCGAGGTCTTATTATACTCACGCCAATTTTTGTCATAGGAAGTATTCATTCTCGATGAACCCAAACCCAACGAGTGAGTATATTGTTTAGTGTCGACGCTGCAACAGAAGAATATTACAATTAATGATGTTAGCGCCATCTATGTGAGAATTGTGAATAACTGTTGTTTTGTTTTATTT
Source organism: Saccoglossus kowalevskii (assembly GCF_978046115.1). Classification (NCBI taxonomy): domain Eukaryota; kingdom Metazoa; phylum Hemichordata; class Enteropneusta; family Harrimaniidae; genus Saccoglossus; species Saccoglossus kowalevskii. The sequence goes on from NC_140658.1 coordinate 14,411,260, forward strand.
GAGAAATCATGTTGCAGCAGCATCACTTGATCACTCGACTATGTGAGTGGTGGTCAACTACCAATACATTGACAGCTCAACATTTTATCACAGTCATTTTTTGACATGCCGGTGACTGGATCATTTTATTTTTAGAATTGTTTAATAATTTGCTTTTTTCGACGTTTTTTTTCGTTGTTTGGATTTTAAATGCGCTTGATGAAAATTGTGCGCATTTGAGTTCCCCCTGTCAGAGACAATCCGTTATTTATGCTTTCTCACTAACACTTAACTGTCGGAAAGGTGCGTGAAGGAATTTAATTATTATTTGAGTATGTATTAATTCTTCTATAAATAAGACAGTCATACATTTTATGAACACGCTTTGAAATGTACATGCACAACAGTTGTAATGTTTCATAATGATTTACATCATGTGCACACCCCTCCGATCTAACCATCCTCGTTCTCGCGAGCCTGCAATTTCTATTGTATTTTAACTACGTGCAAATTTATTATACTGATTGCTCGTGTTCAGCAGTATGGAGTATAATTTACAATACTTAACCGTGACTGAAAATGTCGTAACTGCGCATGCGCGTGAAGAGTCCCAGCCAACATGAATGTGAACATATCAGTCTAGCTCGTGTTTAGCAGTATGAAGTATAATTTACAAAAAGATATCGTTTCTTGTTTAATTCGTTTATGCCACACGGGTTTTTATTAATTGTTATCTTAAATGTTGAATTACTGCGTATTTTTTCGAAAAGCTGCAGTGATTATACATGAGGGACACTTTGTTGACTCGGGCAACAATGAAATGCACATCAGTTATAAGCAATTGTTTATGTAATGTCTCCGCCATGTTGTGATACCGCAATCTAGCGTTCAAACTCATCGCCAAGTGAATTAAAGACGATATTGTGCTTCCTTGTGGGAGATGTTATGTTATTACGCTAATCACTGATTGTATTTGCTGATCCACGCCAGATTTATTGCCGCCAACATGTATTGTTTCTGATGATATATTTGGACCAGACTTACGAAGTATGACTTTCTTAACAGGTTTTGATTACCAATTGTGGAGAAAAAAAATGCAATATTCTTCCAGCGACAGTACTCAACCGCGACTGAAAATGTGAGAGTTCCAGCCAACAGGAGAACATAGATAGCAACCAAGTTGTATAGAACTCATACAAGCTAAATCAAACGATTGAAAACCAATACTTATATTAGTTTTATACTTATATTATTTGAAATGTTGTGAATAAATCAACCCTTGCTACCATACTGTCTTTCTGGCATTTGTTTCTGTTCACGGTCATTAAACAGTTTATAGTTCAGCGTATCTAGAACTAATAACAATTTAATATGATTAACTAAACTATTGAAACTGTTATAAATTACTACTAATAAGACCTATTTACCCTACAATAAGTGTAAGGAATTATTACGCCCTTCAATTTAATTTGTTATTTCCAATGGTGGTTTTCAGTTTTTTTTTTATTAACAAACAATGCTTTCGCATTTGTTGTTCTTGATCATCATGAACATCTTTTTGACCGATTCCAGTGTCCTCATTCATGTGGTTGTCCTGACTGCAATCGTGAATTTCTTCTTTTGGCGTTGTCACTTCTTCCTTCAACAATTTCTAATTATTCGTGTGCGTCATGTTGAGATGTGATCACAGAGCCCTTTTTTGTCTACTTCCTTTATGGCGTATTATTGAATGGTGTTGATAGCTTTCATTTCTTCCGTTGTTGCACACGTACTCTGTCTCCTCTCTTAATCTCTCTTCATCTAAAACTTCAGCTGGTTTATGTCTGGTAGCTTGATTCGAGACAGTTAATATATTAATGATGCTGGTGGAACTCTAGTATTGCTATGAGAAGACGCACAGTAGTTTCGAGCTAACTTGTAAATTTCCTGCTTTCAATAATTTATCTTCCATAAGAACAGCTCAAATGATTTTCTCGAGTGATGCCATGAAGCGTTCTATTTCACCACTGGCTTTTATCCAGTACAACAATATTCTCCTGTGTTTGAAATCCATTGCTCATTGAAATCGTTTAAACTCGTGTGAAAGAAGGCCCATAGTCAGACTTCATTAATTTTGGTATACCTAGTACTTCAAATATCTTGTCTAACTTAGGTATCACCGACTGCACGGGCAGATATTTTTTTTTCAAAATGAAGTTTGTTCAACCTGTTTATAAGGGAAGCATATATTTTCACGCAATGATAGTTGCCATGGTGACGTTTATGTGCTGCTGGTATATAGCTCTTCTTTTTTTTAATACTGCAATTCCTTAAATAGTGCAGTCGTTTTAGGGTGGAACCGGGAATACATTTTTACCAAGTTGAATTTGGTATCATTGGAAGCGCAATTTTAAGGCGAGTAACATATGTAAAATCCACTAAAATCCACCCACGGAAAAAAATGACAGTTATTTTACTGAAGGCACCCGTTTTACTCAAAGTTTAGAACCGGGATATTAGTCCAGTCAATTTATGATTTGACCTATCACAAATTGTAACAGAAATAATTTCTTCACAATACATTCTGGGGAGGTGCCTAGATTGACATTATACTAAAAGTCTAGGAAAATCTAGGCTTCCGAGATATAGCTAATTTGCATATATTCAAAATGGCCGTTTTGTGCATTTTTACAACTTGGAAAATATAACTATTAGGACATATCTTTAATTCTAGATGACATTTTTTAGATATTTAAGTTGCTGCGATATGGTTTGGTGTGTGCGAATGTATGTGATTGTGAAATATTTGATTGAATAACATAGTATCATTTAAATGTACAACCTCGGGCAGCCCCTCAGAGTCTGTTTCTCGTAATGACTCCGTGAGCCACGCATTGGGGTGAGGGGAGAACATCGATTCTGTATTGCTTTGGATCCCGCCGAGTGCTGGACATAGGGGGAATGCACAGACGGTGTTGATGGGTCCTTAGGGTAGGTCAATTTTATGCTCAACCTTTCCTGGTGTACCAAGCGCTACCCGATCGAGCAGTGTTTGAGACCGGAGCCAGCAGAGTCTGGAGTCAAATCTCGCACCCAGATTGGATTCTTCGATTCCTCCCCCGATCCCAATACCACAATTTTTTGGGGTTCGGTTGGACTGGCAAAGGGGGTGGCCGCGTTCATGGAATATTTCGACTGGTTAGTCGGAAACAATCCACGCACTGAGAGCAGAGTGGAGACCCTCAACCTTCGAGTTGTGGCCAGCCCACTGGAATGAATTGTTTTGCGCCTCCAGCACTCTGAAGTCTCAATGGCGGAACACACCAGCCTCTTAGAATAGCATACACAGCCATTGGTGGGACACCACCTAGCTAAGCGAGATATCCTGCAGTGTCATCTGGCTCTCGTGGCAGGGGCTGCTTCTGTACAGAGGAATGCAATTTTGGCTGTTTTCACTGGGCACACCACCGCCTCACGCAGGCTGGACCTTCCCAATCCTCTTCTTTTTTAAGGATGGAAGGAGCAGTCTTGGTGCTTTGGGATCCCACTGACCAGTTGGTACAGGTGAGACCCACAAGCCAGTTAAGAACCCCAAGCTGAGAAAACGTAATGATCAAAGTCGGCACCCACTGGCCAGAAGTAGCCAGGAGGAGAAGCGTCCCGGCTCTTCCGGGCGAGGGAAGAGTGGGGACACGCCCCCAGGAAGAAGGGACCAGGTGGTGCCCCCCTCTTTTTCAGGAGGCACCTACCCAGCTCACAGGGGAAGCAGGTTTGATGCTTCCACTTGCAACAAGGGAGATGGGCATATGTTCAGCGGTCGGAACCTATCAACTTCTACAGGCCTCGCGGGGTCTCACCTCGGCAGAGAAGAGATCACCCTAATTTGGAACTGCCGAACCCACACATCTCTGTCACACTGATTGCGCCAGTGTATTCCGGTATGGAGGCAGTGCTTAATCGATCCCTGGACTCTCCACGTGGTGATAAATGGTTACAAGATCCTGCTGCAATCTCTATTCACCTGGCACTAGCCCCCGTTTGGGGCACTACCAGGGGACCCCCACAAAACAGGAGCAATCCGACAGGAGGTAGTTAGTTTGCTTACAAAGGGTACTATGCACAGGATAGGGGACCTGGATTTAAGTCTGGGTTTCTACTCGCAAGTTATTGGTGGTTCCAAAGACTACAACGAGCAAGTCCCACCCTTAGCCAACACAACAGTTGGTGTTCCTGGCCAGAGAGTTCGACACGTAGGTGGGCTTGGTATGGTCGCCCCAGGCTCGCCTGTTCAGCATTCCCTCTGTGTCCCTCCGAGAACTATTGCGGATCATCAAAATAATGTCAGAGGTTTGCAGGGTAGTTCTCCCCGGCAGCGTTGCACAGCTGCCTGTTACAGTGCACTTTTGTTGCAACACTGGGCTCTCTTACGGGAACTGGAGAGGAGTGTAACACTCTTGGACCAAGTGAGGGATGCCTTGCCCTGGTGGTCGGCAATTGCCAACCTCAGGCAGGGGGTCACCTTGGACCTACTCGCCACAGCTATGACTCTGGAAACAGTTGGGGAGCAGACCTATTGGACAAACAAGCCCAATGGAAAATATGGCCCCTGCATTAGATCATAGAAGGTACTAACGGAAGGAGCCATGAAGCTATTGTTTTAGCTTTACCCCATGATTGTTTGTCAATGTTTTTCACAAACATTGTTCTTGTTAGCTTCTAGCACCTTTGTACATTGGGTTACGCTAATCTCGAGCATTCGGTAATATTCGGAGCATGTTCGAAAGCAATAGTCGAACCACGCATGTACAATATTGAAAATGGCGTCTAGTTTGAATACTGTTGTTTCCGAAGATCTTGGCAAACTTTAATGGAAACTTGTCAGATATAACATTGATTGAAGAAGAACTGATGAAATATCGTGAATTTTGTATTTGTAATGGTAATGAGACTTAATCAATGATTGCTTCTGACGATTGTATTATTCAATGGTACCAATGTCAGTGCGTGGGTTTGGCGCCCGAAACTGTCAACATTTTTGACCACCGCATTTATTTTATAGTCACATTAAAAAAATGGCGGGGTTGTATCATACTCCGCTAACTCGTTACTTGTGTAAACAATTGCAAACTATCATCAACATCAAAGATGAGCTAGACAATGTCCTTATTTTGGTTGAAACAAAAGGAAATAAGCCAGTTAAAAGGATTAAGCGGCCACTTGATAGGTGTCGTGGCTCCTTCCGTTAGTACCATCCATGGTTAGATTCAGGACTGCCATATCAACTGGCCATGGCTCGAACTGAAAGAAGTGCACTTAGCACTACTTCACTTTCTACCCATAGTTCGGGACCACAGAGTCTTGCTTCGCAAGGACAACACAGCAGTGGTCTCCTATAGCTACAAGGAGGGGGGACCAGATCCCCATCATTGTCAGTTCTAGCGGAGCAAATTCTTCTTTGATACCTGGAATACAAAGTGGAGCTAGCCACACACCACCTCCCAGGGGCGCAAAACAGTCATGGCGGCTCCGTCTCCAGAACGAGTGGCGGATAACCTAAATGGCTAACTTCCAGACTGTTTTGGTGGTGGGATGGTCCAAGGTTAGACCTATTCACCACACCCGGAGCTCCAAGCTTCCGATGTACACGACACTCCTGCCGACTCCAGCCGACTCCTTCACTCCTGCCGACTCCTTCCGGATCTGCTGTCCCAATCGGACGGCGCACTACCTTTGAGCCCAGCGGTGTACACTTGCACGCATCAAGGCTCTCAGTTGACTCACTCAGATTGTTTCTGAGTGGGCTGCCAACGTCCTGGCCAGGGCGAACAGGGATCCCACCAACACAGCCTACGCCTCGAAATGATGTGCGTACACTGATTGGTGTAGTGGAAGGGAGATCAATGCCATCCCTTTGTTGGCCAGACAGCTGACTTTTCGTCTATCGTTTGAACGAAATGGACTTGTCCTTTCAGCGATTGTTGGCTATAGGTCAGCCTTGTCATCCACCATTTGGATTCTCCGAGGACGAGGATAGCCAGTTGTCCTACCATTAGGTTTACTGTTTAATCAGAGGCCCAAACCTCGAACGAGGGAACCAACCAATTGGAACTTATCGGTTGCGTTGGCCGCTCTATGCAGACTGCCCTTTGAGCCTCTCCAATCACCACTCAAACGTTTGACGTGGAAAACAGTCTTCCTACTCACCCTCGCCTCAGGTAGGCGTCAGGCTGAACTAGGGCCCTGTCCTTCTCGGATGGGTGTGTCGCCTTTATGAGTTGAAAATTTACGTGTAAATATAGTATAGCAGATTTGTAGATCCAACCAAGGGGTTTCATTTTTCTAGTTTTTCTTTTAGCTGTGACGGTCATGTTGGATTCATGCAGATGATGCATCCGTCTACCCAGGAACCATTTATTTACATCTTTTCTGTACTGTACGATTCTGTTTAAAATTGTATTCTAGCATCTTAAACTTATTACTTATGCCACATAGAAGAGAAGCCGGAAGAGATGTTATAATAAATAATTATATTATCGTGGCCATATTGGATTTATGCTAATGTTCATCTACCCAATCAACACATTTGGCACTCTCATACCTTCTCCGGCTCAAAACAGTATCATAACATCATGAATTTTTAAAATACATTACCTAGAATTAAGATATGTTCGAATAGTTATATTTCCATGTTGTAAAAATGTGCATTTCGGTGGATTTTGGATATGTTACTCAGCTTAAAATTGCGCTTCCAATGATACCAAACTCAACTTGGTACAAATTTATTCTTGGTAAGGTCTATTTTCAACTTAAACGAGCTAGTATGTACCATGATAGCGCCATCCGCGTGAGAATTGCCAGAGAGTAGCTGTTACTTCATTTTTGTATGAGAACTGGTGCAGCATCACTAGATTTTGTGAATGGTGACTACGCCATCAATGGCAGCAGATATATTATCAATTCAGCATATTGTAATTCTTGGAATCGTTTTATAGTCTGCTATTTTCGACTTTTTTCATTGTTCATTATTATTCCTTTTCACCAAAATTCACGTTTCACCAATTGTTAGAAAGGTGGTTGCATATCATGGATTGGTTTGGTGTGGTGTGGTGTACAGAATAATGAGTACCGGTGTAAAAATTACATTTTATAGGGTTAGGTACACAGGCCTTACAAGCGTCTCCTCACTGGGGGCGTCAGTCAGTGTATACACGCTGTTAGATTTCGATGAGCATCGAAAAGTACATGACTTTGCAATGAATGGTTTGGTGTTGAGTCAACCTAAAAAAAAAGCTGCGGTATATTGGTAAGTTGGTCGATGTTTTTCTTAATAATGGATTGAATGTAACTTTTACATGTGTATACTACCTTCGATTCAGTCGCCAAACTCAAAATGAACAAACAAACAAACAAACAATAAACGAATAAAAAATAAGTTTGCCTGCATTTGAGATTTACACTCTCGGTGTTTAAGATTATTTTTTGTATTATATTATAAACGTCGAAGAGCTATTAGAAAACTGCGTGCAAATTTGACATACTGATTGCGCATGCTCAGTTGCGTGAAGTATAATTTGCATATTGTTTCAAATGTTATATTGCTAGTATGTTACTCCCACGCAGGTTGTTATTTCCATCTTAAATGTTCAATTACCGGGTAGTTTGTAAAAAAAGCTGTAATGCTTATACATGGGAGTCATTTTGTTGACTCGTGCAACAGTGAAAATCTCCGTCATTTTGTGATACCTAAATCCAGCGTTCAATCGCTTCGCCTAGTGAATTAAGGACTTAATTGTGACTCCCAGTGGGAGATCACTCACTAACTGGTGCAACACGCCGAATCGTGCAATTTAGTAAAAGCGTTTCTATGGTGATATGATAATTGCCGTTTTATTGAATCGGGTACAAAGATGTTTTATAGCACTACGTGTATTTTGATTGTGAATTATATCGTTCATGGAACAACAAATTAGCCCCTAGCTGATTCATTCTGAATGGCGGAGACGTTCGTTGAGTTATGACAACCAATAAAGGAATAATTGTACATTAATGTACATGAATCTTGTTTTATCATCAAATAACAGCTTAACGTCACGTTAATTACGCTAACCACTGAATTACGGTTATTTCAGCGCCAGATTTGCTCCAGCCGAATTGTTATTGGAATTGTTCCCACGTTTCCCGATCTTTCGCTTATTTCAATGCAATTCGTGGCCCAAGATGAAAACACTTTTTTTAACAAGTTTTAAATATCAATAAAAATATTCGTCTTACGATAGTGCACTATTTAACTTGCGTCTCGGATTCCGTCAATCATGCAGGTAATTCGATAGTACATGAGTAGCGACACGGGTAGCCTCGTTCTGGCGTTTGTAGGGTATGGGCGTAGTGCGGCGTATCCTGCGGTCGTATTTTCACGACGAAGCGAGTAAAATTACAGCATGGGTACACCGCATCAAAATGCACCGTGACCCCAAACATTTGAAGGTACTATTTTATTTCTTTTGTATATGTGTTCGCAGTCAAAACCAATATTATTGACCAAGCTTGTAACTACGAATACCGCAGGATGGGGAAGAGTAGGAAACACCATGCGATAGAGGGGGATTGTGAAAACAAACCAAACAACTGCAGATGTCACGTGGTATTAGCTACTTATTAACTAACTACTTTAAATTAGTTTGAATTACTAGGCAAGGTCAACACAATTCCCCTATCTCTAATTTACTCTAGTCTGACTATTTGTTAATACTGACCATTAAAAACCCACGGCAACATCTGATTTACAACATCACCGCTTAAAATAACTCAATCCTCTGAACAACTCACTGAAACTTTCAGACCAGCTGCTTTAAGGTTTGCATAGAGGAAATATAGCCAGCCACAAAGACTTGTCTCTCGCCAATCCAGGCCATCATTACCCGTAACGCTGTCACTGTTTGGCTACTCGCGCTTTTTCATTTCGCTATTTTCAAAATACTCGACGTTAATATCAAGGTTGTCCCTTCTTTGTCGAAGTTCGCCCAAAACGTAAATGAATCTGCGAACGAGGGTATCAGATGTGTGTTTCGTGCGATCACGGGCGAAATTCGTGTTTGCATTTTTAATAAATGGGCATAAGTTTTTAGTACAGTTTTAGTTTATTTATAATGGTGCAATAAACTTCAACCATTTGGGTAAGCACAGATTTTTTTGGATCGTATAAACTTGTTATTAATGTAGTATTATAGTTTTTCAATAATAACATCGATATTCAATTCAGAGGTATCAGCTTTTAAGATATAAATGTGAAGGCGGCGGCAAGACATTTTGCATGAAGGGCGAGTACTACTCAACAACCATGCGCGAAGGCGCGACCTTACAAGGGGGTCCGGGCATGCTCTTTATTAACAAATCTGAAATCTAGTCTTTCTGAAACGCTATTTCCTGCATTTTGAGGGGCAAATTTTGCTGATACAAAGAGCTTCAGCTTGATTTGGGAGGGGCGACGCCGCCCAACAATTTTTTCGAGGGGCGATCGCCCTCTCTGCCCCCCCAATCGTTTATTTTATAGCGAATTTGATATTACCGTAGTGTAGTATAATTATTCATTGACAACAACGAATTTCAAATCAGAGTTATCAGCTTTTAATAGATGAGGGTGTCGGGGGCAATCGTTTATTTTATAGCGAATTTGATATTAGTGTAGTATAATTATTCATTGACAACAAAAAAATTTCAAATCAGAGTTATCAGCTTTTAATAGATGAAGGTGTCGGGGCAATCGCTCATTTTATAGCGAACATTGGCAATTAGAGATGCCCTACTATTACGGGATTGCATATACACGCGTTGAACATGTTTTTTTTTTAATACGACACGTAAACAAATATAAACAATTGTAAAAGCCAGGCTGATACTAGAAATATAGTTAATAAGCATAAGCCACCCACTTTAAAAATGGCAAGACGCTATAATAATAAAACTGTGTTCGTATTAAATTGTAATGGTACTAATTCGATAAACATTTAGTGCGATATTAATGATTATAGAAACCTTCGGTTTTATGCCTGAATGCAATTATAATTGAATGTACAATTTAATGTTGTAACGTCGCAGTAGTTATGTTCATAAATATATACATATATACGTCATATCCGCTCAGCATTAGGTATCGTTTAAACTCAGACAACTAATAAATTTATTTATTAAGTTTAAAAACAAACCAACAAAGTACCATTGATTTGAGTTTATTATCTCCCCAAATCGTGTTTTGCTGTTTGTGTTGCCATTAGTTACTAGATCAACGCTTATTGGATGAATCGCGACTTACGTTTATCTCATTTGTAATTAGTCGTCATCTGTAATAAATTATATAGCCATTCAAGTTGGCAGCCATGTTTTTGTTATTGGAATAATGTCAACAAAGTAGCCCGGTGATTCCAGACAATTTTGCAGAAACTCAATTTAATTCTGTCTTCTGCGTTTGTCGAATTCTGGAGTGTAGCGTTCTCTGGTTGATTAGCTATAGGTATGAGCGCAAGGGTTGGGAGAGAGCCAATCGCCGCTGATTCACTTCCTGTCATCGGGAATACGCAGTTTTAGACAGATTTTGTCGTTGTAGGTATTGACGTCATTCCTATACACACGTAATGCAATCCGAATGTAATTTATAACACATTGGTGTTAGTATATACATTTATAAGATAATCTTGAAAAAAAAGTAAATAAAGCAAATGAACTCACAAATGACTGTTCATAAAATGGAGGGCCATATTTCGTTCTGTCGCAGACACATGCGCAGTTCATACTAGTATCCACCAAAAAAACTGAATACTCGTCTGTGGAAATAATAGCTTTCATATCGTTGGCATTATACAAGTAAAGGGTATTTTAGAAATGGTATTTTTTCTAATCGAAACGTTGTATTGAGTGGACACAGGGAGTATAGCACAAATCAAACGTACAAATACTAGAAACACGCTGAACACCAGAAAAAACCATCCGTGAATATGATTTTTAATTTAAAATGCAATCTGATACAGATCTCAAATTATAATTAATTGGCATTTATAAGAATCGCAGTATAATCAAATTTACTATATACGTAATCAGTCGGGTCACATTTTGTGTAATTGACCAATCAATCGGTACAGTTTGGGTTCACTGACCGACGGCAATAATGATAAAATAACACTAAATAATTTATTGTGAATTTATTTTTTTGTGAAAAAAAACCCATTAAATCGATAAAGCACAGTGGTTTATATTAAAGGCAATATAACGACTATTAACAATCACAACTACTTACAATAGCTAATCATTACCAATGATTGATGACCCTGGGCGCAAGAGGGCAATTCTAACGAGAAATTGACATGATTTGTATACATTTAATTGGTATAGAACTAGATTACGTTAATATGCGTCAAGTAAATGTGTGTACAATGCCAAATGATTGATTATCGTCACTTTCGGTTTGGATGCTCTATGTATAACAAGTTATGATGGAGTCATCGTGGAGGGTGAATACGTTCTTCGGTTTAAAGAAGATGAATTATTTTCCCTGAAACAATATAAGTGAAAATAGCATTAGTAAACAGTTTAAATAAAATTTTCAATGAATTTATCACGCGTAATATACGTCATATGTCCCATGTTGAACGAAACACGGTGTGACTACTGTGAGAATTTAAAGCGGGAGAATCGTCACCTGCGCATGCGTCAGATGGCAATAGCGTGTCATTGATTACAAACAAGCGTCTACCCATGAGCCGTTGCGTTTTAGCGTGTGTTGTTATCGTCGCTTGGGACTCAATTTGCGCGCATGCGCAGGTGACGACCCTCCAGCTTTAACAGCATTTTCTAAGGCATTAGTATATAAAACACAATGATAAAGCATCATTTTGTTTTTACACATATTTAATGTAATTTACTACAAGTTCAAGAACGATGCAGTGTCACTCAAGAAACACCAGTCTTCCTCCCTACTATGTCATCATTCAACAAAAGTGAGATAGTGTACCAGTATTAGTCAAAGACAATTACAAACACGTTCTAGCTCCGACATGTTGATGGCAGCCATAACTAGAAAATAACGATTTTGTTTTAAATTGGGAAGTGAGACGCGATCACTGGTGTTTCATGATCTCTGTTTTGTTTGTATGAATATTACATGAATATTGGTGGCAACAATATATCCCATATGCTGACGTCATAGATTAGTGACGTATTGGTAGGAGACAAAATGATATGTCGTATTATACATATATGCGATATAACAATATAATTCAGCCAAACTTGAAACCCTTTGCTGTCGTGTTCAACGAGGTTACGGGCGTCTACCTTATTAGGAAAACGTAAGTTACATTACGTAACATTCGAGCACTTGTTTGCATAAGACGGCGGGGATAGACTCTCGTCATTGAACACAAATGATCGCACACGCACAACTCTCGTAAAATTGCTTTTTTGTTGGCATTTCGGGTTGTTCTAATATCTCACTAAATTAAGACCGCAGGCATGCGAAGATGGATAAGGTTATCAAGAGAATACCGCGGTGTACACAAATATGTAATTTCATATCTCACTTGTTGACGTCACGAGTGAATGAGTGAGTGAGTGAGTGTGAGTGAGTGAGTGAGTGAGTGAGTGAGTGAGTGAGTGAGCGAACGAACAATGACCGAGTGAGCGAGCGAACGAACGAACGAATGACCGAGTGAGCGAGCGAACGAACGAATAAATGACCGAGTGAGCGAGCGAACGAACGAACGAATGACCGAGTGAGCGAGCGAACGAACGAACGATCGACTGAGCGAGCGAACGAACGAACGAATGACCGAGTGAGCGAACGAATGAACGAATGACCGAGTAAGCGAGCGAACGAACGAACGAATGAATGAATGAAACAATAAAAAGGAAGACGCCTACACACTGGAATTTACGCCGCTTGTTTATAGTTCAATATTCCAAGGATTATCCACCCACGAGCTGTGGAGGGTATAGGGTCTATGAACATACTAGTAGTCTATGAACATACCAGTATAAACTAGTTTACGTAAATACTCTCTAAAACTCGACCACCATGACTAGTTGTATGTGTAAGTTCATGTATTGCGTGGCCTTTGGGTCAAATGTCAAGACACTAATTAAGGATGGGAACACGATAACGAGAGTATTATATTAATAATATTTTTTTGAAAACAGCTCTCCAGTGTTATGAAAAAAAGTTAGTTAGTTCTGGTTCGTTGGTTTATTTGTTGTTAATCCATACATGATTCATTTTCATAACACTAATTGTTTAACCGGCCACACTTTGTAATCATATGTGTAATTTCTACAGTTGCATTCGTACGCTAAGCGTAATTGCTACAGATAACTGAGACTATGCTACTGTAAGTTGGCCGGTGCCCTTTCACAATTTACTCGAATCTGACCAAAAACAGTAAGTAGGTTTATGTCTATAAATCCACATTTTCCAATCCTTATATACCATTTCACTTGATAAACACACCCGCGGCGGCCTGTGTCTGGATGAAATCGAAGGACGTCGTGTGCATGCTATTAGTCCTCCTTTAAAGCGATTTTTTTTTCTTAATTATGCCATTAAAATGTTAGTCAGACACAATAAAGCTTAAAGATAGCGTGATGAGGAGCACGTCAGTCAGCATTGGCGACGACGCGCTTTACCGTGATCACGAGTTCAAATCTCGTGTTTAGTGTTATCTTCGCTTGCCTGTTATTACATTAATTCCACACAATGATTGCCTCGGCTTGTGCACAGAATTGTCTTCGAGGAAAATTTAAACTTTATAGAGTTCATATTGGTCCATGGATGGCTTAAATGGCTTACGTTCATGGCTTACATGCGTGTAGTTGTATATTATACGTTAGTTGCTCTATATTCAGCTTGAATGTGCATTGACGAGTCACTTTGCGGGGAAAATGTCCATCACAATGTTCCCGGGGGGAAGTGACTGTGGCGTGGTGATGGGCACGTCTGGTTATTGATGGCGAGTCGCTTTGTCGGGATCATGAGTTCGAATTCCGTGTGTGGTGTTGTAATATGTGTGTCGCCGTTAAAGCGCGGTCGTCGTCGCGCAGCGCGTGTTCGAATTTCATGTAAATACACAATGTATTTTACACACGTTGTATACGTCGCTATGAGTCCCATATCGAACAGGACGCGGCACGACGACTGTCGCCCTTTAAGAATTGAGCAGTTTTCCACAATTTGATTTTATGAACGATCGTTGTTAAAATGGTTTATTTATTATTGAACATTTTCTGTACTTTGACATTTAATGAAAAACTTGAATGAAAAAATTTTCGGAATCGAAAATTGTAGAGATTGTGAAAAATCTGGCTTTTCTATGTTTATCGCGCGTGCGAACATCTTGTCACGAACAGTGTGTATCACAAACTTTGTGTACGTCACATTTTTAAGATGCAGTAGGGACGAACGAACACATGTATGTTTCAATATTGCTATTCGATATTCTGAATACTGCAGACAAAATTAAACTATGATTTATTATAAACCAAAAATGTTGCTTTTGCAGGACACGTGATAAAAGTGATAAAACCAAAACCACTATTACGCATGTGCAGTGACTGTTGTTGTACGTACCTAAAAAACAAATTCATATACGTATCAGATCATTTCATCGTTACATCAAACGAATACTTAGATTTGTGCAACAAAAACAGTGTTTTGAGGTCAAAATAAATCAATACGGTGCCAAACAACGTTATAGAAACTGTCATGTTCTCGTCCGTAATGCATCTTTAACAGTGGGGTTTTTTTCACACGTAATCGTAAACGTGTACTCTACAATCATGTAACCCTGGGTAATGGGGCGAAACGACTAATAAAATAATAATGCTGCTGGTGTTACTGATGTTATCGTTATCACACTGTATTTTAAAGAATGTACAAATTTAGATATAAGAACTCACACGAAGCAAATTAAAGTAATACCCAATTTATTCAATACTACCATTTATCAGACTTGCAAAAAAAACACATTGTCATTATACAAAACAACAGCAGCTTTGTATCACCCCTCTGATTTTGAATACTGATATCATATTTGCGTGTATTTGTGTGCAAACAAGTTTCCACGCCTGATTGGAATCCTTATTAAGACGTCACATCATACCGTGCTGCCTCCGAGACCTCACGACTCTGGTAATTGCTGCGAATCTGCAGGTACAGTAATGTAATTTCACAGCTTGCGTTATTAATGCCAATAGCCGTTAATATAATGACAGTAGTTTCCATCAAGAAATATTATTCCATAATCAATTCATTACATCAACAGAACATGCAAAATAATCATAAAAATGTGATCATAAATCACCAAAATATTGAAATGATTACGCAACCTGTAATTTCCAAAGACAGATCACAGGCACTGAAGACGGCGCGAGGTGTTTGCGAGGTGATCTTGACGCTGAAATGCCAGTGACTGAATTCTTCTGGGATATGGCAAGGGAAGCAACTTAAGAGGTGACCAATTATACGGAAAGCACTGGGGGAAGGTAACGAGCTATGGTGAAACAAGACAATATGATCAGCGAGATTTCAGCTTACTTTTTATGATTATACAGACACCCAAATCAAGGGCACCAAGGTAATAGTAAAATGCATAATAAAATTGACAACGTGAGTGACACGAACTAAATGAACATACATTTAAATAGTGAGTTTCAGTAATACACCATTCAAATCGGATGTTAATCGTGTGTGCTGGAATATCAGTAAGCTCGTACATTTTGATGTTATTTGTCAGAGACAAGAGGCGCTATTCCCGACGTATTTTCTGTCGGTGGTTGCATATCAGTGTCAATCTATGAAACACCATATTGGTGTTTTTAGGGGGTACGACAAATCAGGTATAATTTGGGTAAAAATTTTAATTATTTTTGTTAGTAATTAGTATTCAACTAAGTAAATACTTCTAGTGATTACAAATAAAACTTAAACCTCTGTCTATTGGAAGGCTGGTAGATGAGACATTTTGAGACTACAATGGTACCACAATGATTTGTTTTATTGCAAGTTTTTACAAATATTAATGTATTAGAGAGAGGCTTGGAGTTCGATGGCGAGGAACGGATGGAAGGGAAATCTCGCTTTTAATTTCTTTTGAATGTATTTGCCGATACATCGAACCATAGACCTTAGACTTGTTTTCTAAGATCTATGATCGAACCCTGTTATTAACTCTCTTTAATTTAATCTCCAGATTAAAGAATTATTGACTTCGGATTTGTTCATAGTAGTATATTTTTGATGAAATCGTTTAAGTCAAGAATACCTGATATATACAATGTATAATGTTATATCCGGAGGAAAATGAGAATATTTAAACTTTGGAAAATTTTGTTTTTGCATTGTATGCTGTCCAACCAGTATCTTTTTACAAAGGCCATTCATACCACAAATTTATCCGCCGAATGCAAACGTCTACTATCTCAGCTTGCCAGACAGAAGTAGACACATATGTCATTCGAGATACTTTCTCTTTACGTGTATGTAAAATTGTTCTTACGTTTCTAGCATAGCCCCGAAGCCATCGTAATGAATATATCATATACTAATGTGTAATTTGGTTACCATAGGAACGGGAACTCGTTTTGTAATTGCAATTATACTAGCTAGTCAATCACTTTTATATGTTAATTAAAATTTGTTTTTTTTTTTTTACACTAGTCATCTGCAAGCAGATACTGTCAATTGGGATTGCGTGCACTCAACTGGGATTCGATATGATGGATAAAAAATGTGGGTTTATGTATCTTAGATTATTACACTGTTGGAAAACGTCTTTACTGTAATGAACGCAATTTACGTGATGGAATTGAACTGAATTACGATGGTATTTGAGACAAATTGAAGGATGAGAACATGCATCGATATGAGAATCAAGCATCGGCGGGGAAGACTTGTGGACAGACCTAGGTAGCTGAGATTGGCAGATCTCGGTGTGATTGTTAACAGTCCCCAGCGCCAATCACGGGTGTACGAAATTAACAAGAAATCAAATAGAATATTAAATTATTGACGCTGGCCAATAACAGGTGATTTCACGCTGTATTATAGCAACATGCAAATTGAATTAATAATAACGTACGTGATATTTAATGACAATGTCTGCAAAATTGACAGTGAACGGAAGATTGCTTGCTGCGATAAACGTTTACTAACGTCAGTACCTTTAATGAAGCAGTTCGTCGATTGTTGTTTACGCGCACCATTCAAGTTGCGAAAAGCTAATGACGGTAGTTCAGATATAGCTATACGACTCGATTACGGCGGATAAAGATGATGACACACGTTAATTCGTGATTAAGGCGTGTGTTTTTCCTCACTGTCAATATTAATGCGTCATTATCGATGACAGGTCGCACCACGTTGTCATACCGCTTCCAATTACAATCGCGTTGGCAAATAAGCGTGCGGGTCACAGAGGTTGCGTTTCGTGTTTGTTAATTTCCTGTCGAGTTGCTACAAGTCGGGAAGAGACGATAACTCTCAGGCGTGTACGAGTCTACCCTCTGAATACGGGGATCTAGTGTAAAAGCTTTTGCAGGTGCAGACGAAAGCGCTATCCGATTCTCTGGCTGTAACTATAAGTATGTTTTGTCATTTATTTTTTTTATTTATGTATTATTTAATTTCTATAAACGTTAATGCTTCGATTTATTAGCTATATTTTGAAACGCCACAAAAAAAATGTCACCAAATGTTCAACAGTATTTACTACATTGAATAGACATAGGTCTATAGTCGGCATTAAATGTTATGTTTGTTCTACTGAAAAAGAAAACTACTTGTGGTATATCGCCATTGACGTGCATGGTACGTAGTTTGGCGACTCTCAAATATGCCATTGTGTGGGTTTTTTGACTCATCTAATACTCTGTTCAATAGCGTCAGCGACGTACAGGCGCGTACCAGGTTGGACGCGACGCGCGCAACATTCTGCTTGCGCATATTCGAATATTTATCTCAAGGAACTTTATATTTTCGGAATATTTGTGAAATTGCACTTACCTACCAAGTCACACTGGGATGTCTAGTTGATTCGACGGTGATAATAGTGATTATAAATCGACCAGCTACGAATCGGGATAAATTAAATGGCGTATTTGTTGACGTACTCGCTCAAAAACCGTTCGCGCGACACTGCAACTAATCCGACATGTGAACGTAAACATGGTTCCGCTTTCCAAAGTGACATTTCTTAATCTTTATATCAAAAAACCTAACAGAGAACTGAATGTCTAGTTGATTCGACGGTGATAATAACGATTATAAAACGACTAGCTACGAATCGGGATAAATTAAATGGCGTATTTGATGACGTACTCGCTCAAAAACAGATAAAGGAATATATTGATTATATTATACACGTACATATAGTTGGCGCAGTGAATGCATAAGTACCGGGGGGGGGGGGGTATTCTGGTTTTATATTTTGTTATAAATACTCGCGAATGGTAATGTGCGGAGAAGGGATATATAAAATTGGCAACGTAAATCGCCATATGAAATGAAACCGTTCATCTTTCTAGACACATTTTGTTAATTTTAGACACCGACACACTTGTTGAGTTATTCATTCCCCCGGCATCTTAACAGCACTTTTGACGTTTTTGATGTTTTTTTTGGTATTGTTAAGAAGACACCAGTAGGGTTAAAAATGACTGCGTGACAAAATAAATCATGATGGCCCCGGGCGAAATCTCGATCGGATTAGGCAAAAACAAAACCGCTGACCGCATCTCATTCGTATATCGAAAGGATACGAGAAAAGGGGCAATTAATGTATTATAAAAAGTTTATATTACGATTTGACGTTGAGTAAATGCGATATCCACATCCCGCCACACAAATGTATCACACTACATCACGAACAATACGTGACATCATCGTTGTACTGAATCTACAGGGGCGTAAGCAGGATATCTCGTTAGGGAAGTCGCAATTACAACTGCCTCATTGCATTAATGGTTGTGCATGTAATGAGTAAAATATTAGAATAAGATATGGGGGCGACAGAAAATTCTCTCGCGGCCTGCATAAAAAAGTACCCAGTGTATCATTATTTCTCAGAACACTATCATACTGTAAAATTGGACAACTAGCTGCTGCGTTAAAGGTATACTGTCTCATTATTAATATTAATGTATTATTTTCTCATTTAAATGATACACGGGGTGTACAATCTACCAAACTTATTCGGCTTTCAAAAGAAATACACACTCACCCAGCAAGAGTAAGAGACAAAGAGAAGGAGGACTGTCAATCCGAGGTTCAGGTGAGACTGAAATCTAGTACATCTTATCTGTACGTCTGTATGTTTGTTATTTACCAAGGTTTTAAACTTTATCATTTTACAAAAAAAAAATAAATAAATAAAATAGTTGGTATACCCGACGCTGGAGCCGCACATTAATCTCCATTCTCATACACACATCAGAAATGCAGTATGGCCAAAAGTGCGCCCTCTGGCCAGAAGTATGTCCGACCCTAAATATATACACGTGGTTTTTTTTTTTGCCACGGCAAATCATGCTGACATTTAATATTTTGTAATTGAATTAGGTAAGCACCATGAATAGGTGCGTATGTCACGTGATTTACCTCGTCTTGGTGTTTTGGAGTAGTAAATTATATTGCGTGAGATCAGAATATGCAAATGATAATGAAATTCTGGATGAAATCTGCTGCCTCCTAGACATGGAATGCTGCTCAATGAAATCGACAGGTAAACGTTTTTGTTATTCAGATGTAATAATGTTTCCCGCATTCATCACCCACAAAACAAGTCTGCCATATTGGATTCAGGTAATATCGTGCATGAATAACATCGCCGTCGGTTCTATTCATTTAAATATAAGCCACGTGACGGATATGATATGTTGAATGCTGTACAGTTACAGTACATTAACAACAATTAAATAATAACACATGCTTGTGAGAGTAATATCACGATTTGTTGCCTGCCCAAGGGATGGTGGTCATGACCATAATATTGATGATGCCAGAGAGTGACGTCATTCATGTGATATACCCATGTAATATACCATGTAATATTCATTTTTATTCAATGTCATGTGACTCAACCAATCACAGCATGCGTAACAACAGTGAGATGTGATAAATCATCTTAATTACGTGTTTTTTTAATTTGCATCCTACAGATTCTCCATACTTGGACGAGTCCGTCGCAAAGGAGTGGCTACAAATCGCAAACAAAGAAATAGAAGATCTTAGCCATCAAGCCTCGCTTGCATCATGGAACTATGAAACCAACATCACCGACGCGACCGCCGAAAAACTAGCGGATGTGACGACACAAGTGTTCAAATATGGCGGCGAAATGAAAGAAGTTGCGAACAAATTCCAGTACGAGAGTTTCTCGTACGATGTCCGTAGACAGTTCATGTTTATAATGGAGAGTAGTACAATGAAGGACAAGCACAAATTGAGGTAAAGACTTACTAATTTAGAATTTGCACCAATGAACGAGGTCAAATCACCGTCAATGCATGTAAGGACTGTTGTGAAAAAAGCTTAAGAAGTCGAGTTGGAAAGTACATAACCGAATTGCGCGTATTCAGTTGTAATACAGTGAAGTAAACAAATAATTTATTTAATCATTTTAAATAAACGGTTTACATACTGTTTTATGTCTTGATAACTATAATATGAAATCATATATGCAGCTGAAAGCATCAGAACATTGAGAACGTTTATTCTTTGTTGTTTTTATCTTTTCCCCCAGGGTTTCACACAAATTTCGTTTATAACATATAATATAATATGTACTCAATTGAATGTGATATATTAATTCATATAATAATAATGCACATAATGCTAATTCCATTACCAAGACAGGCGCGATGCAGAAGCAGAAGATAGAATAAACGGAAAAAGCGAAAGTTTTCTTTTTTTTGGGTTTTACTAGGAAAAATCGTCATATGTGAACCAGTTTAATTTCGACTTTTTCGAGATGATGACGTCGATTCTTATTACAGAAATCGCCGGATTTCGCTGAAGACGCATAGTATACTCTAGTGACAACGAGTCAGGTCCCGTATGTACAGGTAGTTCCACTGCGCGTGTTTTTTACTCTCGGGGACTGTGGAATTGATATATTCTATTAACCCCGTGAGTGTGGTTCACCGATTCCATAATTGACAATCTCCCCCGAAAGCTCATTCGCTCAGACAGCGTTGTGAATATTTTAGTTTGCAGACATATCAAAGCCTCGTCGTTTCTGAGTTTTCTGAGCGGATGTTGCAACCAATGATCGATTTTGATAATTTCTAGACTATTATAATTCCTTGCTGTAGTTCGTTCGTTTGTGTTCGCCGATTAATTTGTTTGGAATTTGTAGTTGATTTGCACTATTAACTCGGAAGCTAGACGTTATGATATTAGTAGGATGTTGCAATTTGTTCTCAACGACAGTAACCCAGCAGATGTACTATATCGACTGTATCTGAAATCGTTCGTGTTAAGTGAGGTATTTCAGGAATGTACCAACTGAAATGAACAACAAATTAAATGGTTAATCATAAATTCACCCCGTTTTTTTTATAGGTTCACGTATTATATGATTATTTATTATGAAATCCCCACCAGTTATAAATTATATATAATTTATATCTAGTGGGTATTTCATAATAATTAATCATAGAATACGTGAACCTATAAAAATATGCAAAAATAATGTGCACATTACATAAATAATAACTCTAGCAAAACATTCTGTCACATTATTTTTTGCATATTTTTCAATGGCATTGATGAAAACCATAACGAACAGTATAATCATAGTAAGCTATATTTACATGTTTTTTTTATTACATTTGGTACATTTTTAGTTATGTAAATTATTTCTTTCAATTCGTATCGTAAATAAGTATCACTGATAACAGGCTACCGATTATAAACTAAATAAACGAAACCTCTGGATAATGGTAAACTATTTTGAGTTTATGTTGATAAAGCATTGGAAAGTGATGATTGGAAAGTATCGAAGGAGTCATCGGTTGTAATAATTAGTGCAAGTCGCGTCCAGGTCAAACCTCCGTACGTGTGATTTCCATTATAAGAGCGCATTGGATTGTGGGAAAATAAATGTTCTTGTAGCACATATCTGAGTATTCGTTCGATCTCACAATGGAATTTTCTAGTACGCATGTGCACTGGTTGAGTTGGTACGAACAATAATAATCACTGCACATGCGTATAAGTGGTTTCCTGCAAACGCGACATTTTTAGTTCACGATAAATCACAATTCGCATGCTTTCGTCCACACTACATCTTAAAGCGGAGGGGTCGTCACCTGCGCACGCGCGCGAATTGAGGCTCAAGCGACGATAACAACGCATGCTAAAAACGCAAAGGCTCATGGGTAGACGCTTGTTTGTAAGCGACGACTCACTATGGCCGTTTGCCGCATGCGCAGATGACGACTCCTCCGCTTTAAAACATAAGCCTAATATTTGAAAGTAATTCGCTTCTGTTCGAGCCTGGCAGAATTACAAATTACACGATTTTTGGAACTACCGGTATAATTCACAACAATGAAGTACACATGATAAAACTAAAAACTGATTGTTAAAACGTTCAACACATAGTGATGACGTCATTTTGTGTCGTTTCAGTCGTTTGAAGAATCTGCAAAGCGACATGAATGAAATATACAGTACTGGGAAAGTTTGTCCGACCAAAGATGCGGATTGTTTTCAACTCGAGCCTGATCTCGTGGACATGATGGCAAACTCGCGTGATTACGACGTTTTGTTGTGGGCTTGGAAAAGTTGGCGAGACGCTGTTGGCGTGCCGATAGGGAAGCTATATCCAGAATTTGTGACGCTTTCAAACGACGGTGCTAAAGAAAGAGGTTGGTTTTTAATGAAAAAAAGTGCTTTTGTTATTTATGGCCCATGAACATCCCTACTGGACTGCCATTTTATGAATACGAATTGACAGTTAATAAAATAATAATAGAACACCTTACTAGTAATTATTACTAAATACGATTGTTTATGGACATAGGTTTTCACGACATTTTGCATTGTTGTACATTTAAGAAAATGCACGGGTGACATTCTAACGTACTATCTAAATTTTGTAATACGATTTATTCTTTCTCTAATCTAAAATATAAATTAGTTAGTATCGACAATAATGTATACCTGACGTACGTATCACGTGTCGCGATGTTATTTATTAATTGGTCACGTGTACTTTCTGTTTATTTTACGCTACTGCATTTTATTGAATACGTGACCACGTGACCTTCTATAACCGTCAAGTATTATGGGTGTTGATGCATTTCCGGTTCGTGCAATGCATCACAGAAAAAAAATCACACACGTAGACCCACTCATTTCTGATTTTTACAGGTTTTCCGAATCTAGCCGAGGAATCGCTGCAAACGTCATATGAAATTAGGAATTTTGATAAATTGGTTGAACAGCTCTATGAAGAGATACTGCCGCTGTACGAGCAACTCCATGCCTATGTTAGGAACGCTTTACATCGTTACTATGGTGACGATAAAGTTACAAACAACGGTCCCATCCCGGCACACTTGCTTGGTACGTATAGTTAATTAATAAAGAGGAATTGTGGGTAATTTTGTGTATTTTTTGAGTATGTGTGAATAATTGTATATGAATATGCATGTTAACACTTAATAAATAATCATATAATATATATACATTAAAATTACTTATGTAATTTTAAAGCTGACGGATGTTCACCTGCGCGCGCGGGGGAATCGAGTCCTAAGCGTCGATAACAACGTACGCTCATGGCTCATGGATAGACGCTTGACCGGCTGCCGCATACGCGGGTGACGTCTTCTCCGCTTTAAGATATAAAACCCAGTACTACTGGGAATATTTTCCGAAGCATTCTCGAACCAATTTTATCGTAAGGGGTTGTACATCTTTGGAATCGAAAAGATCGCGAACAAGTCACATCAGTTTAGTAATGGCATCGTGTGAAAGGTGCTCTCCGAAAATACTCATGCCTACGAAACACGTGCACATTTCCTAATAAGGCAGAGTGTGAATGTTTTTTCTTATAAGGTTCCAAATTATAATATCGATAAATCACATGGTAACTATTGACATACGATTGATATTTTGTAATTTCCACAAAAAAGTGTTTTGTTTGTTTTGAACAATCTTTTCATATTATCACGACGCTAATGGCCGCTAATCTCGTTGAGAGCGAGAGAGTAACAAGACTTATGTTTGTCCATTAAATTGTGTTCCAGTTATTTCCAGCTACAGCTATTTCAATAAACTGGCGTGTGTGTGCATACGCATGTGTGAAAGGGTGATAATCGTCGCGCCGCGCATGCGCAGATCAACGATTACAAACTGAGACGTTGCCAGGGTATATTAAAAGGTATCGAAGGCGTCACCGGCGGTAATTAGTGCAAGTCGCGCCCATGTCAAACCTCATACTTGTGTTTTCCATTAGAGAGCGTGTTGGATTGTGGGAAAATCAATGTTTATCAACACAAATGTCGCACAAGCTGCCTTTAATTAAACGAGATATTGGTCAGCGCCCACTCCAAGTAGTGTCAGGTTTCTCTGTCATGTGATATTTTTTTTCCGAGTGCGTCGTCGAATTGTGATCACATCCGCCATATTTATAATCCATATTTGCAGCTATTTGCAATGTAATTACTTATAATTATTATTTGAATGATTATTTAAATACATAGTGCTTTAGGCAGTTTTGGGGGTCGGCGTTTAATTAAATATTTTTCAGGAAATCTCAGTCTCTAAATCTTATCAATTTGTTATTTATTCATTCAGCAATCTCGTCTTTAATTAATATAGTTAATTAACAATTCAGTGATTTGGTAAATTAGCTAGAAAACACAATTGAAGCTCAATTAATCATATTTTTAATGAACCGTGTTTCAAACGCATTTACAATGTATTCCAAAACAATATTCTAAAAAACGTAAAATATCAAAGCTTTGCAACATTTTAAGAGCAAATGATCCACCAGTACATTAATTCACAATTCATATATCTCTGGTAATAACTTAGTTGCACTCAAAATGTTCGTCTATCTTCCCAGATAATAGAAGCATAACCGCATCGATGCGTTCCACTCGGGAAGCAATTACATCTACTTTGTGGGACCGGATTATGACATCGGAGAAAATGTGTGGGTTTCTATACGTCTACAAATTGTCTATAAATCAAAATATGTCATGAGCGGTATCGTTTTTTGCTAGACCCGTACACATTAACTGCGCTATATGTTAACAAAACCAGTAACGCGCACCACTCACGCGCGAGGTGCATACTTATTACAAGTGAAGCTGGTGACCTGGCAGTCACGTATTTTAGATGCAAAGACACAACTACTCCGTTCTACACATGTTCAGGATTTTGGATGAGCTTACTAGTTTATATCACGCAATAATAAAACGATTTTTTCAATCAGACACGTACATGTTATTAAATTCCAGGTAAATTAAAGTCTCTGATCTCTGCTTGGACAGTTTGTACAGTGTTTACAACACACTGAACGCCTAGCTTGGCAGCGAAATACAACCATTAAACGTGCAATGGCTGATGCCTCTAAGGGAATTCCCTGTACAATTGATCTTTGCTTTGGCATCTTACAGGGTCTCATCAGATTTAACATCGCCTCGCAGACATCTGTTATCCGCACACTATCGCAACTATTAAGTTGTAATTTAGGCATGATCGACAATGTCAGCCGTTAAATATCACTGTAACCAAAATATAAATAGTCTGAACTAAATCGGTCCTATTGAAAATAGTATGCACTAACCATTTAAAAGTTGGACGGTTTGCAAGGAATCTAGTTTCCGATCAGTTAAAACAATATCATACTGTGACATTGTATCTACCATGTAACTATTCGAGAAAACAAAAATTGTCGTCTGAGTGATATGCAATAAATCACCACAGTAGCTGCGCCTACTCTAATGCAAGATGGCCTTTTATTAGTGGCGGGGAGGAACGGGTTAATAGTCTGTTGATTTACAGTAAAGACACTTTTCAGTTAACAATATTAAATGTCGCTTGTGTATGTTGTATACACACTTATTGCTTTATATATAACAGTATTTGTTCATGTTTATTTATTTTTTTTCGTTCACAGGTAATATGTGGGCCCAGCAGTGGTCAAGCATTTACGATATTCTCGTGCCGTATCCAAATGAACCTTCCATTGACGTCACTTCCGAGATGCACAATCAAAAATATACCGTTCTGCGCATGTTCAAGATGGCGGATACATTTTACCAGTCACTCGGTCTGCAACCAATGTCCAGGGCATTCTGGGAGAAATCAATGTTTGTAAAACCAAAAGACCGTGAAGTGGAGTGCCATGCAACAGCAGAAGACTTAAATAAGGACAAGGATGTCAGGTGAAGTAGCCTAGATTTCAGTGTTATCTCTGGCATTATTCGAATAATTAAAAAACACCTACTTAGTTTGGTAACTAAACACATTATATGAAAATATAGTAAAACATGCCTAAAAGATAAATAAAGTAATGCCTAATATGGGTTTCTTTTGCAGAATTAAAATGTGCACTGAGGTAAACATGTACGATTTCTACACAGTACACCACGAAATGGGTCACTGCCAGTATTATCTAAGTTATCGTCGACAACCACCGATTTACCGCGGGGGCGCCAACCCGGCATTCCACGAAGCCATTGGCGACACTATAGCTCTCTCCGTTAACACCCCTGATCATTTGCATACGGTGGGCTTGACGAAAAGCCCCGGGACGTCAAAAGGTACGGATATGTACATAAACTGTTAACTCAGGGATTTGTTTGTCAAATCAGTTCGACTTTCAGTATCACGTGATATCCGCGTCCGAGTACGTCATACGTGACGGCCCAGCTGTCTCGTTCGCAGCCAGTCGTATACTAATCACTAAAAAAACGCCTACAAAATATCTATCATCATACCACTTCGTAGACAGACAGATATTGTGTTCGAAACACCAAGAAATCTTGAAAAAATGTGTTAAGTTCTATGCACGAGACGGCGGCTGTATGCAACAAAGAGAACCACGCCGCTGTATTTGAGTGATTTGGTGAATTGAATCGTTACTCTGCGAAATCGGTGGTAATCGCTACCAGCAATAACATAAAAT
The DNA here is from genome assembly GCF_978046115.1 of Saccoglossus kowalevskii. Lineage (NCBI taxonomy): Eukaryota > Metazoa > Hemichordata > Enteropneusta > Harrimaniidae > Saccoglossus > Saccoglossus kowalevskii. The sequence goes on from NC_140658.1 coordinate 14,438,400, forward strand.
GTGATAATTATATTAAATTAAGTCCATTCATAGAAGGCGGAAGTCTACTAATGATGATAATGCTTATTTATATATTCTTATTTTCATGGTCACAATAAATGTACACTAATTTTTTTTCGAGGCACGGTAGTAGTTATGCCCGGCCTTGCATTCGTGTAATTAAGCGGTGGTCGTCGAAACGTCGTGTTCGATTTTCTATGCGACGCCTACAACGCGTGTCAAGTAGTACAATCCATTGTTTCTCACACGCGAATCGAGCATGCACTACCTAAAGTCCTTGTCGCATCATTAAAGCGGGAGGGTCGTCACCTGCGCACGCGCGGGAATTGAGTCCCAAGCGACGATAACAACACACGCTAAAAACGCAAAGGCTCATGGATAGACACTTGTTTGTTAACAATGACACGCTATGACAATCTGACGCATAAGCAGGTGACGACTCCCCCGGTTTAAACAAGCTTGCACACCACGAACATGATCGATAAAGTGTTCCGATGATGTCTCTGAAATCGACTTCTGTGTATGGCACTCACTTACATGTCATTATACGTTTGAGCGCTTTCAAGAACATGGGTAATAACTTTTTTTGATCGTTTTTTTTTCTATAGAGGAGGATATCAATTTTTTGATGAGGCAGGCATTGGAAAAGATTGCATTACTTCCGTTCGCGTTAGTAGTTGATAAATGGAGGTGGACTGTGTTCAGAGGAGAAGTAAAACCAGAAAGGTACAACGCCAAATGGTGGGAGCTAAGGTTGGTGTGCATAGAACTATTGGTTATTGGTGTATTTACCTTCCCCATTGTCATATAATTATATTAAGTGGTAGTATTTCGAATATAGGGTGACGACAACACGAAAAACTCTCCATTTTATAATGCATTGTAATAGTAACAACAAAGTATAGTTTATCGTAAAATAAAAACGTTAATTTGTTGGAAAACATGCGTTTTTCATGTATTTTTAGGTAGCATGTTATTTTAGTTATTTTAGCTAATCTGTAATTTAGCTAATTCAAGATGCAGCAAATTTAACCGAAAGTAAATTCTCACAGGGAGATAGTCGACACTTTAGCTAAATAAAGATTCTGTTAATTCATGCCAAGAATAAAATCCGCTAAAGTTGCATGCAGCTATTTCCACGTGTTCTACAGTACACCGCCGCAGTACGCCCTATTCGAGTTTGCGTCATAGCGGCGAATTTGTCCCGGGCGTTGCTGTGTGAGGGCGCCCTGGGTGAGGGTCATGCTTACAACAAATATGGCGACGCAGACGACATCGTAGTTACCCACGAACATGTCAACAGAATAAAGCAGGAGTATGTTTCAGCATTACTAAACTGGTTTGCTGTATCAAATGAGAAAAATATTGAATTCGTAGAACCGGCCAAAAAGCGACCGATTTTTTTGAAAATACTAAAACAAAAAAAGTAATATCTGTTGTATATCTACAAAACGGCACGCAGTGAATCCGTGACAAATGGAGGTCAGTTCCATTCATGAAAAAATGACTCGACTATTAGTATTTTTATTATTTTTATGAGATGTTTTAATCAAAGAAAATTGATAAAGGAAATTCAGCTTTTCTTAGACACGTGCAGTTCTACAGGACTGGATCTAGAATTCTGGAATAGGGGGGGGGGGCGATAAGTTGGCCGAAGGCGAAGTTCGCTAGCGCTGATGGCGCGAAGCCTTGTTGGTTGTTAAAAATAGGGGGCGGCCCCCTCTAAATCCGCTCTTGGTTCATAAATCATCACTATAGAAAAGTGGGAGCAATATCATTTCTTTTTTGGCTCGATTATGAGACGACTATTTAAAAATCACGCACATTGCAATAAAGTTTCGGTAGTTAAAGCGCGGTGGTCGTCGCGCAGCGCGTGTTCGAATTTCATGTAAATAAATTGCTGCAGTTTATGCAGCTCTCTTGATCGTGGTATACGTTGCCGCAACGTAATATCAAAATAGCTTAAGCGGCCAATAAGAGCTGCTAAACTGCAGCAAGTAAATAAACAATGTATTTTACACGCGTTGTATACGTCGCTCTGAGTCCCATACTGAACAGGACGCGGCACGACGACTACCGCCCTTTAAACGTGAACTGAAAACAAAGTATTCTTCCAAAAGATTGACGTTTTAGAGCGAAGCATTTAAACGAATTGACACTCGCGTCTTTCTCCAACGGCGCCATCAGCGATAGAATAGTGAAATCGTTCTTTTTTATTGCAATTGCACGTATGCTCGGTAATTTCTGTAAACATAGGTAAATTCGGGAAGCACACGAATAATAAATTTTCTTTTTTTACGGTAAATCATACTATTAATTTACTAGTATCAGCTTGCTTGTGTTGCATAGCGCCATCTACGAAAGAACGTCTTCGTTGACTGCCGCCATCTACGACAGACCCTTCGTCGACCGGAATTGTACATTACTCTGGAATATCACGTGGATGGATATCATGTGATCGTTAAACACAGCAATACAGTTAATTTAAAAAAAATAATTAATTAAATAATTAATTAATTACACTGGTCTAAAATAAAAAAGAATGTGTCATACTTTCTGTATGTTTTCCTGCTAGTCATCATTTTCATGTGGATCTCCTGTTTTTTAATTTGTTTTCATTAAAATATAGAGAAAAGTATCAAGGAATATCGCCACCTATTGCCAGAAGTGAGAAAGATTTTGACCCCGGTGCCAAGTATCACATAGCGTCGGGAACACCGTATATCAGGTAAAAATATTTATCAAAATAACTTACTTCCATTTTGTGATAATAATTTAGTAAATATTTTCATTCAACATACTACAGTGACAAAAATCGAAAAATAATATCAAATCGATTAAAATAAGACTGAGCAACTTCAAAATCTAGTCTGAAGACAACGGCCAAAATATTCAAGGTTTTGTTGCAGCCCCCCTCCCCCCCCCCGTGAGAAAATATAAATCCTGCTGTATAAGCACCTAAAAGTTCTAACAAATTAAGATTTTTTTGAATCTATTATTATTCAGGTCGAAAAAACAACACCTAACTTCAAAAACATCATGTACTATGTCAAATAAAAGGTATTTTAATGTAGAATTCAACAAAATACTGAATATATCGGAAAAGGGGTTTGTGAACATTGCCTTTGTCAGTTTTGGGTGGCAATAAGTTAAAATTTTTAATTTTTTAAATTTTTTTTCATGAATTACTTTAAAAAAAGGAATTTGTTCACACTATGTTTATTACTGTAGCGTGTTATATGTACAAACCGATTATGCGACCAGAATTTAAACTGGATTTATTATTGAAATATGTAACATAAAATATCTTAACATGTATCACAGTTTATTTATAAGCGTAAAATTATACATTTTAACTTATTACACCCAAATGCTACCTATTCTCTTTGGTATTGCCATGACTATGTATATATAAGTACTTTTTTTCAAATCCTATCCTCTGGATATTTTTGTATACATTGTCCAACCGCCTCAAATTACGACATGTGATATATTGCATAAAAAAGTATTAAATCATAGAATATACAATAGTGCAATAAAATAAGTACGTTGTTTCGGGGATATTGATTGGCATATTTATTTATTTATTTATTTATTTATTTATTTATTTATTTATTTATTTATTTATTTATTTATTTATTTATTTATTTATTTATTTATTTATTTATTTATTTATTTATTTATTTATTTATTTATTTATTTATTTATTTATTTATTTATTATGAATTGCAGCTTTCAAATTGAAAGTACTCGCCTATTCATACTAACCCTAAACTATCACATATTTCAAGCTGGATGAATTGTTTTATGTCTCAGCAGATGTTATTTGTTATATTACCAGCAGATGGTAATTTGCATAATTAATTGTTAATGTGGTGTCATTCATTGACAGTAAAATAACATTCATTCATTCATGTATCCATTTCTAAATCAACTTTGAATAGTACTAGACCAAATATGACCAGTACTATACATAATGTAGCCTGTCTACTTCTACATCACAGAAATGGTGGTAATCGTATTATACTAAACTTGTCTAATAGATGTGCTTATTATTGACTGATCAATCCTAAACCAAAATTGACATACACTATATGCGTAAAATATATGTCATTGAGTTTCTTTATTATATGGCAGAGTATCTAGTCAAATAAAAAAAAAACATGTCCTGTCAGTATATTTCTCCCAAACTGACAATCACCAGTCACTTCACATGCTCTTGGAGTTTCTTGTAACGAATTTTAATTCCTTTGTATATCCTCGACCACATTTCTATTTTTGTTTTTAAGCTCTTTGTTTATCCAATGCCCATGTATATATATATATTATTACGTAGCAATATAATGGCTCAGTTGTACTGTCAGCAGCGTTTAGTTTGAAGTTTTTGACATGCTACGTTATACGGGTACTGCGTTATTTGCCTGATATCCGCCTTACCAAAAGCCGAGCATCATCGAACAGTCACGTAAATTCGGATCGCATGCGGGATTCTTCTCTGTTATTAAATTGATATTAAAGATGAACTATATTAAAAAATCAATTTATACTGAAATCACAAATTTCCCATTGAGATTAGTCCGAGACGCACACCTGGGTTGTTGTAAATTCCTGTAAATTCAGTTAGGTCCATCCTCGTTCAATTTATAGGACGATTATTTTATTCGTCTTACGAGCGCGTTCGAGCGAACTTCAAAAAATGTAACATTACGTACTTCCTAGGTTAGCTGTGTTTAGCACGATGTCAAAGCAGAATTCGAAAAGCAAGTCGTTACAGAAGATATTGTAGTGAAGCCAAGTAATACCTTACGATACGCAGGGTATTGCATCGGGTTTCAATCAAGATAACACACGAATGTAACAACTTCAGGAAGTTTAGGTTTGGTAAATTATTGACCTCGAGAACTAATTTCCTAAGTGCTGCTTATATTATCTGCAGGTTCGCCTACTTTAAATGTTTAAAGCCCTCCTTTATTTTTTTTTCATGATTAAATTTCCTTCTATAAACAACCGGGCTGATGCAACGTATCAATGTGCTATATTTGTTTTGGTGTTGTTCACTTAAAGCGGGGAGTCGTCACCTGCGCATGCGTCAGAGGGCCATGGCGTGTCATTGTTTATAAACAAACGTCTACCCACGAGCCTTTGCGTTTTTAGCGTGTGTTGTTATCATCGCTTGGGACTCAATTCCCGCGCGTGCGAAGGTGACGACCCTCCCGCTTTAAATATGTGTTCTTTGCTGAGGATAAGTCATTTCCTTTGCTTGAATCAACCAACATATATGATATGTTTAATTTGCTAAGATTTGGTATGAAATTTAACCTGAGTAGCCCATTCAGTAAGAACAATATTGTAGTGTAATCCCGAAAAAGCACATAATAATATGACGGTGGATATGTGCATGGCACAACATATGCATTTCTAATTGAGTCACTAGATCAATTAACATAATTGACCTATTACATAATAGTTTGTATGAGCAATTTGAATACAATAATCATATTTTTATTACATTTAACTGACCGCGAATGCATATCATAAGTTTACATTGAATTACTTCCCATTTGATAAATCATATTATTTATAAAATTGCGAAATCATACTGAAATATCATGATGAAAATAATAATATTTCTAGACCATTATCTCGGGTCTGTAGTGCAGAATAGTATTTTACGTTTAAATATTATTCAACAATACGATAAAGACCTTCCGTTTTTGACAGTGTGCATTCTTTCGTTTTTTTTGTAAAAAATTACAGTATTTTTACCAAGTAAAATCATGTTTATTAAAGTTATTGTTCATACGTGAGTTGTTGAACACACTACATAATTTGTAATTTCATTCAGCTTCTTTCAGGTATAATTCTAGACACATAGAAGGCAAACATATAGAGAATATAGCAAATTATCTTTTTTTTGTAATATTCTTGTGTAATCGGTAATTATGCAAATTATTTATGGGTGCATAAGGAATACATTTCGTTATAAATTATTCTTAATATAAATTTCTGAATTATTTTGTCAAAATCATTTTTTTAGGTGTTTTATCTCAAAAACGAAAGAATGTCGAAAACGTCCTTATCGTAGTGTTTTTCATATCATACGTCACATGGTGATGCGAATAATACCACTACGTCATACATTCAGATAAATATGCAAATTAGGGGTGGCTACCAACAGTTTGTTTCATACTTTTTCCCCATTTAAAAAAAATGTGTTATATCTGGAAACCTTGTGTTGTCCAAACGTCGAATTGTAAATCTGTTTCCAGAATACTTTTCTACATAATAATAAATGTTTTGATGAGTAATATGGTAATGTTGATATAGTGTGAATAATTTTCCTTTTTTAGTATTTTTTTTGATAACAAAACCAAGAAAATTACAAACAATCTTGCTCCTCTCAGAATTGAATTCTACATCAAAATTTTACATAGTACTAGTTTTTTTTTGGGGGGGGGTAGGTAAATTGTCTCGACTAATTAAAACAATTACTTCATTTTTTGGAGTTTTAAAAGCTCACACCTCGGGATCTCCAATCAACCCATCCCCACAACACTCATTTTTTGGAACGGTAAATGTCACATCTAACTATTTAATGTGGTGTGCCTTTTCTCACACGGTGTGCAACAGAGCTGACATTAGGAGGATTTGGCCGTTGGGCTAAATGACCATGTCTTACTTATTATTAATAAGACATTATCACCGATTTTTATTGCAGGTATTTTGTTAGTACTATCATTCAGTTCCAGTTTCACGAGGCACTGTGTACAGCTGCCGGACATACGGGTCCTTTTCATAGGTGTGACGTATATGGCTCGAAAGAAGCAGGGAATCTTCTCAGGTTAGTCATATTCATTAACAAAAGTATCGACAAATTCGTCGACGAGGGCGTAGTAACTGCCCAGGCCAGCTTTCGCTGGTCCCCGGCGTCCCTTGCAAATGGCAAGTTGGACGGGTCGCAGGGACCATATTGTTCCACTAGGCCGGATGTAATTTGAAAACATTCTAATATTCGTTTTCTGTAAACAAGTTCTCATTACGCCATGCCCATACATTCTGCCTTCTTTGACTTACATATTTGAGATGTTTCTGACATTTCTCGCTGTTTCTGTGCAAATTTATAAACAAAAGAAACAGTTTTATATTCAAGAGTAAAAGGAAACCCCTGCTCTCGGGCCACGAGCGTAAGCGCTGACGTCAGGTAACCAAGGGATATGGAACAAGCAGCGAGAACGTTGATGGACCAATCAGAACGCCGAAACCGTTACTAGTTACCGGCCTCTCGTGGCTTGGTACGCCGTGACACTTGAGGCGGGAACGGGATGATTCAGACTATTTCACCGCGTCATTCGGTTTGAATGCAGCATTCTCTCATTTTGAATTTTTTATGTTTTTCCCCCCAGTGAAATGATGACAATGGGCCGTAGTCGACCTTGGGCAGACGCCATGGAGGTAATCACAGGTCAACGGGAAATACATACGTCAGCGATTCGTAACTACTTCCAGCCCCTATTGCTCTGGTTGGAGGAAACAAACAAAAATAACAAAGTCGGCTGGTAGAAGTCTGAGAAAAATACCTCGAATCACAATCACAGTACTGTGTTGTATTGTTTTTGAAATATTTTACATCTCAAAATGTTTTATTGAAAGCATTAGGCATTATTTTCCATATTTTCCAACGATGTAACATTTTTTTTGTAAACAGTTATAGCACGCACGTATAGTATTCTTTCCTTTTTTGGGTTAGAATGTGAATGCCCAATCTTGTGTAATTTAATAAATGGTTTGACACGACTATAATACGACAAGACTTCGAAACAATGAATCCCTAGTGAACAATTTGTATAACAGCATGGTAATATCGCTTCTCGTGCCACGAATGTTTTTTTTTTTTATTTCTGAACTACTACGTTACTATGCGTTCATAGAAATTGTCTTGTCTTGTTAAGGCGTTGAGTAAGAGAACTCGCACACACTATCTCGGGATAACATGCACTCATTACTCTCAAAATATGGGACGACTGGCCTAAAAACAATAGTATATTAGCAAGGATAGTACACTGTAACATTGTTATAAGGAAATCTTTATAATCAATTTCCTGATACAATGAACATCTTGCATGTATTCACGTATGCATTTTGTGCTTCGTTATAGTGAACACTTCACTATAAGATAATAATTGTAAGTTCGTTATAACGAGGTTCCAGTGTAGCGCGCCAATTAATATTACCATACCCTGTAAAACACATCTCCCAATTACCATCTCCAGTTTTGCTAATATATATATCCGAACAACGGTAACATTTTATTCCACATGTTTTAACAAAAACTATTTACAGTAAATGTAGATAATCAAAGCTTCATATTTTAGGGAAATTGTGAAGACGAAACATCATCTTAATGGAATTCTTATAACACTTTCCATAATATTTTGGGGAAACACATTAGTGTTTGAAATATTGACAGTTATATTTGTATACCATATTATATTATTATTATATTGTGTTTTATTATAATAAAACACCCAATAATATCTAATATTTTTTGCGGGTTATTAATCAGTTTAAGGGATGATTTGAACTGAAGGACACCGATATAGTTGAATACACTTGTCAATTTTACACATACCACACATAAACAGATGAAACCATAATTTATTAGGTAAACACAGTGTATACTTGGAATGGTTCTTGACTCTAGTTCAATGCCAAACGCGGCCTTCACCAGCGTGGATACCGGTTAGCAAAAACTGTATGTCACGAAATTACGCACCACGCACACCACAGTAAGGTCAGTAACAATAAGGGGACAAAATGAAGAATAACATACATATAAATAAACTGGCCAGGACAATAATAAATTCTATAAATTAACAAGCATAGTATAATAACTGAAAGCCCAGGCCAGGACTAACTAGTATGAGTGTACGAATGATCATTACTGTTTTCCGATGTATCAAGCCGTAGTATTCCAGTGTGGAGATGGTCAGTCCAGAGAATTTCATGTAGCCATGGCCAGTGATTGGTGCTCACAAAAAGGAGCGTTGAACTCTACCTTTGCTACTGTATCTGCTGGGTTCCTTTCCGGTTTGACCTCCGGCTTTGAAGTTAAACGGCGGGATCGGATAATTTAACTTGAAAGTAGAGCGTCGACCCGCTCACCAGATTCCAGGATCAACCAAGAGTGTAGACTCGCTTCACTGAGTAAAATCTCGAGCAGCAACTACCTAGAAACAAAAAATACCACTATACAAAATATACAGCACTAGAGGGCGCTATCACCATCAATTCATGTATTAAATATAGACTAACGTTAATGGCGCTATCCTTGGAGGCGGACATCCGGGCATTTTCACCGCCTGGCAACCCTCGCGGTGAAAACAAAGGCCAAAAACTCGCATAAAACGGTACTTTGGGATGGTTGTTGAGACTCCTCTGAACAGTGTAACAAGATTATCCCTACGTGTGTAACATATATAAATTTGGTTGTTCGGGATTACTTCAAAGTTGAGTTTGTGTTGTTTTCTCAAATTGTCACCGGCTCGACCGGCATTCCACAGCAGCGCGCACAGAGCCCATGTACAGTGGTGTGCGTCTTTAAAACGTGGACCATCTGGTGACGTAGCTCCGCCCCCGAGGATTGCGTATGAGTAAATTTCCAACAAGTAAACAAACGGCGTTGTGTTTTGGAGATAGTAAATATACAAAGAGATATCAAAAGTTTACTCTGTGAGGGCGCAGTTCTCATTCGTGGTGTCACTTGTAATTGTTGTGTACATATGGAAATACGTTATTCGGTGTCCTGCTAATTAATTATGCTGACGTAATTGAACCTAAAGCTGTCATTTCGAACTGGTAATGTTGAACCTGACTTTCAGAATGAAAACGTCAGAAATTCATATCTTCGACGACTTTTCACCGACGTTCATATCATGATTTATATTTCAGTCAGTTTGACAGTGGTTGCCATGACATATACTGATAAAGGTTAATGACAAGACCAGATGGCGAGCTGGTCGAAATCAACCAAAAACATCTTATGACTCTGCAGTTTTTAAGATACAAGACAGTAGCTGTAATTCTAAACCAATGTTGTTTGCGATTTTAAACTAAGGTGGTATCTTTGTGGAATGTTAGTGCGAGATTATTACCCCATCAATGTTAGTTAGCGTTGACAATGTATAGAAATGTTTTCTCTAGACAGCTTGACGAGTAATTAATTGATTATGATGTGTAAAACTTTCATGTGATTGGTTGTTTGTTGGAAGGCAAGGCCTTGGAGTCTCTTATACTGATTGTAATTGGTTAAGGGGTGACAAGAAATAAAGATGGATTTAATGCTGTCTCGGGTGAAAACCAGGGACTTGGCAGAGAATCGTTTTGGGAACATGAACGAAGCTTGTGTGTGTCTTTTGTTAGCCTAGCGTGGAAACGACTGAATCCCGGTTACCTAAGTGAAAGGTTTTTAACCATCAAAAATACCTATCACATTCATATGAAATCGTATAGTGTAAATTACTGACCATTTGTTATCCAGTTTCTTAAATTTTTAAATGATTATTTTAAAATAGAAACCAAATAATTGCGTGGCAAACTCCCTTCACAATGCTGAATTCATAATCCGTTGTCTTTCAAAGGCGTGGTTTCTTTGCGGTCACGGAGATTCGTCATCGGTGCATCTAAACAATTCGTCTTTGGCTAAAACACACATTCAGTTTGATCAGCATTCCTTCATGGGTCCTATACCTGCATTTGAGAAACAGTTTTGTTGCAAAGAACGCAGTTTTTCTAATTTAAAATCTCGTCACTAAAAATCGTGTCACTAAAGCCATGATTATCCCAGCAGTGACGGCGACACGAGGGGGGGGGGGCAGAGAGGGCGGTCTCCCCGTCGAAAAAATGTTGTGGTCGTCGCCTCGCAAAAATCAAGCTGACACCTTTTGTGGTTTTTGGTTTATTTCTCAAATACAAAACAAGTTACAAATATCAAAATATTGTAGTTGTTGGCTAGCTCAAACAAAACACATACATTTCAGTGTCAGGATTTCTACCAGTTTGGAAGTGCCGAATCGAAAGTTTTCCAGATTCACAGATCACCGGTACTTGGCAACAAACAAAGCTTCACACCCGAGTTTAACAGCGAACATATTTGTGGTACGCCCTCACTCGTTGGATAACAGCAACTATATGATAGACTTATTGGTGGTATAAGACCTCCGCCACGTTATGATCTCATGCCCCCATCCTCGTACAAGAATAAAAGTTATAATCCAATCCATTTTTTCTGTAAATCAATAAACATCTCATTCAAAATAGACCTAATTACATCTTACAGCACATTCACCATAAAATACCTTGACAAAAAAAAAAAACACAACAACAACAACAAAGACCATGAAAGTCTTTCTAACAAAACAGTTTACAAAACACCTCCAGATAGAAATTTGGACATAATAACGAAATATGGCCTGGTAATGACTACTTTCTCTCAGCCATGGCTTTAAGAGTTTTAACCGAAAAAATAAATATCAGCAGTTGTCACAAAAACTATTTTTCTATGACTGCATTATGATTAAAAAATATCAAATCTTGATAATAAAAATAACATATATCATAAATTGACTCATCACGCTGCAAATTTACCAAGAACTTTAGCCGTCTATGCGTCAGTGTATTTTGTATAACAGTACCTGCTTCACGCAGCAAATATACAGCTCTGGCTCACGCTTCAAATTACTTGGCTTAGCCATTCATGCATTGACGTTATTTGTATAACAGTACTTGGCCCATGCTGAAAATATACAGTGTGACCATCTATCTACTAGTATGTATCCGAACATAATAAATACAATGCTAGTTTGTATTTAACGATATTCACACATCACAGGAATTTATTTTGAAACATACGAGTACATATACATATACATATACATATACATATACATATACATATACATATACATATACATATGCAGACAATTCGTACGTGACGTTGTCAAACTCATTTTTATTTTTTAATAAGTACGCTGTTATTTTTAACGTTTTTAATCGGTTCAAGTTTATTAGCCAATATTTCATTTAACTGTGTTAATGAATCCTTGGTTTGTGGCTGAAAAAAGGCCCAACACCGTAATTTAAGTTCTATGCTATTTCTTGTTGTCTGTCCTCATGGATACATTCCTATCAGGATTACCACAAATATCGTATTCCCTCCATTAAACTTGAATTAGGTATCAATTTAATTATCCCCCTTATATACCATACATTGTTACCAGGTAAACACGAGTCGTCTTCGAGAAGCAGCCACCAATTCCGTGACAGCTGCAGCTGGCCACTTACGCTTAGATCCGTAACCCGATACTCGGATATATTTATGGAACCTCCGTCTCCACTAGCGACACGGTAGCCTTAGTAATTGTTGGTAAATACAGTACTAGTCAGCCTGAGTAAAACTACCCTTTCACGTACACAGCGCGCTCTCCTCAACAAAAGCTCATATTACGTGCTCACAAATACCAGAAAATAACTCTCCGATTTAAATATTGCTAAAGAAAGCTGCGTGTGTTTACAAAAATAATACTGTTACATTTAGAGTAGAGTGTATACACAGTCTCTCTAGCCTTGAATTTTTTTAACTTTCCCTAGGCTAGATTCTGTGTCCGAGGACTTTATCCTCGGGGGCGGAGCAACGTCACAAGACGTTCCACGTTACTAAGACGCGCACCACTGTACCAAGTATTTCTACGGGTCCTGCGCGCCCTGCTGAGGAACGCGGAACGCCGAGCGAAGAGCCGGTGACAATTCTAGAAAACACAAACACAAATTAAACCTAGAAGTAATCCTGAACAACCAAATTTATATATGTTACACACGCAGGGGTAATCTTGTTACAATGTTCTCAATGTATTAATATATTTCTTGGTCTGGAGACATTGATGCTCTATTTATGAGGGTCAATCTGTGTGAATGTTACGTATTCATGGAAAAGGAATAGCGAAACAACTGTCTCTAGTTGGTTCGTGCCTGAAAATAAGCCCAACCGATCGTAACTTAAGTTCTATTACATTTCTTGTTTTTTGTCCTCCTCCTCTAGTAGGATTACAGAAAATATCATATTCTTCCCATTAAACTTGAATTTGAGACCATTTTATCCCCTTGACATAGAATACAGTTTTATTACTATATAAGTACACTCAAGCCATCTTCGAGTAGCTACTGCCGTTTCTATGACAACTACAGCTGAGCATTTACTCTAAGACCCGTAACTTGATATATTTATAGAAACTCTGTCTATACTAGTAGCACGGTAACCTTAGTAATTGTTCGTAAATACTTGTCAGTAAAACTGTCCTTCAACTGATCAAGTCTTGTATGTTACATTTTACAGTCAAATTAATCTCGAAACATTCAAATTTAGTTTTAGTTGTACACTACGTTATGATTGAAACATAATCACCCACCCCTAAAAGTGGAATTTAGCTCTATTGGTTCAGAAGTGAATGAGTGATTGAGGAAACGCTGCGATTCAGCCAAAACGAGTGTAAACAATATCAACTATACATTGACTATTTTTTAATCTATTTGTTTGTTTGTTGGTTAAATTGTTATGATCTATGACTGGAATGTACATTTCTTCAGAGATCTCACTAACGCTTTCCGAGGTATGCCTGGCCTAATATCTATGCATTTTCCGATATCTTTCCAGTCCTGAAAATAAGCCCATTTTGAAGTATCCGTAGCCTGGCTCTTTGAATCTTTACGGGTCTGTCCGTCTAGCCTAGAATCTTTGCACATTCAGAAATCTCCCAAGCCTAGACTTCCATGGCTAGAATATATGCATGTTCCGAAGTCTTTCTAACCTATGGTGTATTTGTACACTTTTCAATGATTCACTAGCCTATATGTCGCATGATGCATAAAGGAGCAACTGACTTCCATTGAGATAGATTTGAAAACGCTGGGATGTATCTATGATTGAAAAGCTCTAAGCTCTGTTGATAATGTGGTGGTATGAGTTAAACTACATTGTAAATCTTGGGAGCAATTTCATATTTCCTTATTACTGTTGAAATTGAAAACATCTGTATTATACTATGAGACATCTGTATTTTCTATCGAAACTTTAGCATTTGACAATGTAAATTTTGGTAGCACTTTCATGTTTTTCTTTAAAACACACCATTTTAATTATAAAGTACACTGTTGTAATTAAAAAAGCATGTGTATTATATTATAAAACACCTGTATTTTCTATCAAAACAGAAGTGTTTTAGAATTTTTAGGTAAGTGTTTTTAGGAGTTATTATAACACTTTTTGATGAAAATTAAGCACATTGTAAACACATAAAAATACACATTTTCAAAATAAAAACTGGGTGTTTGACGGGGACATAAATGTGTCATTAAAGTGTTTATTGATAGAACATTAATGGATTAATGCAACTAATTTTATGCAAGCAGTATTAACAACAATCTGGGGACTCGTAACATTATGGGATATATGTAATCGACCTAACCTCAGACAACTAATAATTAGTTATTTATTAGTTGTCCGAGTCTCAACTAAATACAGAGAATGTCTGAAATGCACGCGAAACCGAGAATTCTCGATGTGTGTACTCGCCATTCGGCAAAATTCGGCACGTTCGCCGGGGATTGGGCAGATTGACACCTCTATTAATGTTTCATAAGTGTTTATGTACAGGACAATTGCGTATGCCGTCTACGGTATGCATCTATAATTCCCACCATGTTTATTATCTACTGTATATAGCATATTTACTGGAAAAAAATGCCAACACATGTCACCATTGTCAGCAGACGCACTGTACATTTAGCGATAAATTAATTGATTTCCGTATTTCAAATAATAAACAGTTTTGTATGTTTTGCGCATGTGCATGTCATGTACCTGCCACAAGTTTAGTAACCGATGACATTAAAGCGCGGTAGTCGTCGCGCTGCGCATGTGCGAGATATATGGGTCTCATATAAACAAAGATGGCGACTTTGTATTTTGCGCAGATCAACGAGTACGAAATGAGACGTTTCCAAGCTTCAGTTAAGCAATTTTCATGTTATCGGAAGGTATCGAAGGAGTCACCGGCGGTAATCAGTGCAAGTCGCGCCCAGGTCAAACCTCATACTTGTGATTTCCATATGAAGAGCGCATTGGATTGTGGGAAAATCAATGTTTATCAACACAAATGTCGCACATGCGCAGCGCGACGACTACCGCGCTTTAAACATGCACGGCGTTGTTGTATATGCTAGAGCGAGTAAACTGGATGATGCAGCGCTAGACGACCGTTAATTTCCTGTGGTCTAATGAATAGATTCATTTTCCTCATAGTTAATATTCTATTGACGGAGCCTCAATGTTTAAACCCGACTAATACGGTGAATATCAAACACCTGTGTGAATTTGCATATAATCTAAACGAGCTCCTCTAAATCTTTGATAATACATTACCATTCCACTGTTGTTTCGAAACGTCATAAATACAATACAATAAGTGAACAATAATTTCAGTTAGGACTGTTTTTTTGAGATACCTTTCATAAGCGACAGTGTTCACGATGAACACGATTATATGTTGCGTGTCAAGTAATTGGTAACTTGACGGTCACGTGTTCCTCGCCTGTACAGAAAATATTATATGTAGTGTGCGATATTTGTAATAAATAGACTGCAATAGCGTACGCCAGCGTCGAATTAGAATATTAATGTTCTATGCTAGCGTCCCGTTTGGGCGTGTTATTCGCGCATGCGCTACGTACTAGTATATTATGGATAGGTGCCACAGGCCGCTCATTCAGCGATTGGATTATACTATCGGAGTACGGCATATTCATTAAAGAAGCAACAACAACTTAGACCGAATGGCCATTCATTTCATTATGTGCGGGTTGGTGCGGTAACTGATTTAACTCAAGTTCATTTATTTACAGGACAGAAGAATTCTACACTACATAAATTCCTTACCGACATCCCTTATAGACGCGAGTCACTAAATAAAATCATAGAAACGTTAGGCAGAGTTTATCATGAGAATGCAGTTCAATGTCTCCAAATTACATGTGCGTTACTTTATAATAATAATAATATTTTACATTACATATTTCTGATTCAAATAACGCATTGCTCAAAATAATGATGATTAAACATTACTTATTTGATAAGGTCATATTTTTTTTTTTCAAATTTCAAAGAAAAGATCGGAGCGAACGAGATGACTTTATATTGTCATTGTAATATTGGCTAATACATGTATTGGGAATTAATTTTGTCCTGTTAATATGGATGTTTATTGATTCTGTATCCTCGTCCCCTGTGTCATAGGTAAATATACTTTTACAAAGTATTTTTAGTGAGCATGTTTCTGTGAAAATAATATAAAGTAAATATACTTTTAAGGGTGATTTTAAAAGATCAATCAAATGATGCTTTGAACGGATTGAAAAAGCGAAAGGTGATTAAATAGAATGGATGTAGTGTATATATGCAGATTCTTAGATTGAGCTAAGAATGGGATTAGATTAAAATAAATTTATTTCTAGTGAGCATGTTTCTGTGAAAATAATATGTTTGTATTTACGTCACTGCTTTTTTTTTGAATTCGAGATATGACGGGAGAAACGATTGCAATGTAAATCTAAGCATTTTAAAATATGACACAATATTATAAAAATATAGTAGGTAATTATTTATCATCATAATTGTTTATGACTCATGACTCGGAGGATGTCAGCAAAGAATATATGCAGTATGCATTTCTCGGGTCCTGTAAATGCATGAATTTGTGTTAAATCAAGTACCGTACCAACCCGCACATAATTAAATGAATAGAGGCCGCTGCGAATGACCATACAGTACACAGTTGCCGATGTTAGCTCTATCAATTACATTTTTCCACACGTTTTATAATGATGTAAAAATTCCACTATAACTTCATTGTTATTTAAGATATCTTCTGGTTACCGCTATTCTCAGTAAATCTAAAAAGCAATCGGTCCAAATTGTTGTGTTTTTTTAACGAACCTGTCCACATGCTCCTGATAGTATATTCTAATGGTTGAATGAGCGTGCACACGACACAAGTTACCAGTTACTTGAACACATAAATAGTGTTCATTTTTTCCGAAAGGTGTCTTACAAAAATGTAGTAACCTTTAATTATTGTTCAATATTAGTTTTCATATTGTATTTATGAAATTTCTGAATAATAGTAAAATATTTATGTTTATACTATTAACATTAGAGGGGCTCATTTAGACTGTGCGCAAAATCGCACAGGTGTGTAGTAATCACATTAGATGGCATTCAACGCTGAGGCTCCACCAATAGAAAATGAATCTATTGATTAGACCATAGGGAATTGACGCATGTTCAGCGCTGCGTCATTCGGTTTACTAACTTGAGCTTTGACACCAGCTTCGTGTATGTTCAATCTAAACTTATTACAGGTACACGGTAGACACACGCGCAAAATACATAAACATATAAAGATGACAAAGATGTGTCGATAGACTAGGTTGAAACATTGAAGTGCTTATTGGAAATAAAACAATTTGGAAGAAAAGTGTCTTATGAACTTGTGTACATAAACACTTATGAAACGTGTATAGTCGGGCGTGTTAGGTTAAAACAGTGCATGTGTGTTTGTTTTCTGAAGTGTTTGAGAGAAAAGTGTCCCATGAATACAAATGTGTCTTATAAATTAGCACTGTCTTCGACAATCTGGTGTCTTGGATGTCACTGACATGTTGATGCCGGATAAAGTATTTGAATTTCGTGACATCATAACACATGAAACTCACTGATTGTTATTAGTACTGCTGACATAACATTGGTCACATTATTCCACACTTTAATAACACATTTATGTCCTCGTAGAACACTCAGTTTTTTTTTATTTTGAAAAAGTGTATTTCGTTGTGATAGAAAATACAGATGTTTAATAATATAATACACATGTTTTTAATTTAAACAGTGTGCTTTTTTTTAGTTTATTAAATTTTTAAACTCAATTAGTTTCAAATAACACTTCTTCATGTAATTGTTATTATTCTACAATTATATATTTATTTTTAGCGCTTTACACAAACTTGCATTATTGATGTTCATCATTTTAGTAATAATAATTAAGTAATAACTCAGACAGTACGCCGTCTCATCCCGCATGAAGTGCTATATGCATATGTGCCGCCAAAATGGGTCCCAAATTCACCACTTCTTCTGCATGTTATTTTAACCTGTGAAGGAGTATCTTTTTTTCATTATTTCTGTCTGAAAATGGGTCCATATTTTCCAAAGACTGTCTCTAGAGCTTGAGGACCTGATTTGTCTTTTTGTAACTTCATTTCGATCGTCAAAGCATTTTGCATTTTTCTTTCAAGCTCACCTGCTTGTCCCTTAGTACCATTTATGCTGACTGTCTGGAAACGGGTGTCAAATATCCACAGTCTGTCTGAAAAGTGGTAGGCAATTTGCGTTTATTTCTGTCTGATAAGGGGTAGGGGTTTTAAACAACCAGCTACGCACCCCTGTCAGTATTTTTTGCGAGTACCCCCCCCCCCCCCACCCGGCGTCGCATCGACCTACGATGTGCGTCGGTCGACGGATACTCAGGCTGCTGTACTGTCTTCGTGCATACTTTGAGGTATCCTCGTAATAACCCTATTGTTATCATACACCTTTTCCTTCCAAGGGTACATCATGATAATGCCGAAATCCAAAAAGTTTAGAGCAGAACAGAATCAGCGAACTTCTTTGTGTGAAGTCCGGTCAAACCCGGGTGGCACTGAGCCATGTTTGTTTTCATTACGCGCGTAATCATTCCATATTTGGAATTAGCATTTTCTTAAATGGTAGGATGAAAATATCCCGTAAAATACCGCAAAATCATGGCATGCTGTAAATTATGGCGTTACGGTGACAGATGTATAACAATACATATTTACTTGATACGGTATGTTCTAATTCGACGCTGGCGTACCCTATTGTAGTCTATTTATAACAAATATCGCTTACTGCATATAATATTTTCTGTACGGGCGAGAAACACATGAACATCAATGTCACCATGACGTGAATGTCGCCCGATAATGAGGTTATAGTCACTAATTACTAGCACTTTCATGGACAAAGATCTATTTTTAGTACTGAGTGTTGTGGACATCACGCAATTCTCCGACCTTAACATGGTTGCCGGTAGGTAGTTGCTTGGCAACCATTTGACAGTTGCGTCAAAGGTCGGAATAAACCGGGTGATACCCTTTGATCTAGATTTGACTTTTATACAACGTTTTATTCTAATGACAAAAAATATCTTGATAGCCACATAGTTTTTTATTATTATTCTGCGGGTTTAATGTAAATGTACTTGACCTTGCGAGGCGCGATCACGGATTTGTTATTGTTACCGTTCCATTCGGGAGCCTGTCCAGTGGTATGGATAGAAACCCGAATGACGTGATTTTGAAAGCCTCTGTCGTTGATTTAGTTTTGCTTATACAGGGGGGGGGGGGTGGCCACGGGTTAGCTACTACTTCGCTGTCAACAGTGACAGCGGTTACTATTGATGACTGAACGGATTATGGAAACTGCCAACAATAACAACAACGTACTAGTGATTAATAAAGCAGGTTCGTGCAACTGAATATTTATGGAAAATATAACATACAAAGTCAAGTTAAAGGGCGGCAGTCGTCGCGCCGCGTCCTGTTCGATATGGGACTCATAGCGACGTATACAACGCGTGTAAAATACATTGTTTACTTACATGAAATTCGAACACGGGCTGCGCGACGACCACCGCGCTTTAAATACATGGTGTTACTCATTGCAGAAAACAATGGGCGTTTATGTTCGAATAAAGCCAAAAGAACACCCGAGGCGAACTAATACGTCACAGGGTATCTAGCTAGAGATAATGATCTTTATTATTTCTGAGATCACAATGTGCGAGGGCCCCACGCGTTGCTTTATTAAATATTATGTATTACATTCATATTTACAATAATTACAAACGGGCGCTAACATGGTAGAATATGACATTATTTTTTTAACAACGTCCTGATGTTAAATTCTCAATGTACCGCGTAGGTGCGTGCGACAACAACAAAAACAAAAAACAATTGAATACTGTTTCCCAAATATGCCATTTTCTTTTGTGAGTATAGGTGGGACGGCCATCCTTTTCCTAATTTCGCTCGCTGATCACTTCAATTCGTTTCAAATAAAACAGAACACCGTTACCCCCCGGTGATTTTAGCGTGTCATTAAATACACCGTAAAGTGGCAACACTGATGAGTTCACGTGATTTCCGTTTCTAGCCGAAAATAAATCGGTGGGAACAAGTGTCTTTCTTCGAACGTCCAGTCTGGCTCGGTTTCTTAGGTGATTAATGAAATGGAAGTGATCCACGTGTGTGCACTTTATGTATATGTCAGTTGTGAAGTGCCGTGGTAAACTTGAATAGACCCGCAATTCGCTCGAATGACCTCAATATATATACACACTCTTTTGTGTGTATCCCCACGTAAACTCAGACTGTTGTGCTTGATTACGACCAGAAGTTTATAATTTGATCTGCTTGCATCCTTCAATACTTTTCAATTAAACGCCGCCAAGCGATCCAAAGTAATTTGTCGACGGTCGTCGTCGCTGTCACATCAGTTTCCCTGCGCCAAAGCCGGGCATGCGCAGTGTGCGGTTTACCTTCCATTGATTGGTTGTCTGCTGTTTATCATTAATCGCCGCCCCATTGTGTAGGCCAGTGTGTTATAGAATCGAGCTGACTGAGGCTGTTCTATCAACGCGATATTATATCGGTGGAGTGGCAAAATTATTAAGGTTTGTGACCCACGCGCTAGAACGTGGCTATCGCTGTGCATAGTGCAGGGCCTCCCGAGCTGGCTTAATTCATCGAGATGTCGGCAAAGGTACGTTATTTAAATAATTATCCGCCTGTTCGTGAAAACATGGCTTCTCGTGGTATTTACACGCGAATTCCCATCATCATATGATATTGCTTTCCATCTCCGATTATCGTTTTTTGCAGAAAGAGACACCATCAGATCAGCAGCTACATTTATCGGCGTTGCAGGGTAATCTGGAAGCGCTGAAGAAGGTGTTGGACGGAGGCCGAGTACACGTTGACTGCAAAGATAAGGTAAGCCTGAGGTCGTGTTTTGATCCGATCACCATCGCCGTGGCTCTCCCCTGAACCTCACCGTCAACACGCATGAAGTTATTCTTCCCGTTCATGTTTGCCCCTCCCCATGTGAGGGACTGCCTAATTCAAAACTGGAACGACATTGGTTTCAGCCGTGTATTTGTCAGTACATAATTCAATACAGTATTTCCATTATGTGTCTATATACAGGCACACGACGCCTGAATTAACTACTCGAGGTCACGAGGTCATTCGCCTCAACGCTCTGACATTCTTATCATTCTGTGCTAACTGGACGTTTGCGCGTTATTTTACGGTATCCTGTTTTATTATTTCTACGCTCCACGGAAGGGGATTTGAGAAGAAACCCGGACATTTATCGTTTGAATGGTTATCCATCGTGATACCATACGGCTGATATTAACATGGAGCATGCGCAGAAGTGACATTGGGAACCCTGCGTGATAGTTACGCGATTCGGGGTATTAATTGTATTGACATTGCAGTGCATGTTATTGTCAACGCTCTGGGGTTCGTTATCGAATCTATTTACCTCAATACGGATGAATTTGCTTTAGACGAACGTTTTCCGTTCACCTCGCTGCAATATCTGCGATGACGTCATGTTCCCAGTTGTGTCTAGTAGGAGGTTTCGCTTTTGGTTCCTATTATGTCTAAAATTTGTAATTGCCAGATAACAACCCCTTTCAGTCTAATAACTGCAATGTAATTAGTAGACCACTGTTTTTGATTTGATTTACATCAAGTTTCCATTGTCAATCGGTGCGATATCCGGTTCTGTCACTGACGTTTTCAATAGCTCCTACCATTTGTCGGTGTCTTTGTGTTTAATACAACCCTCTCACGTTCACATAGATCAACACAACCCTTTATTCGTCTAGCCATTACGTCATCTCCGGAAAACGTCGTTTTTTAAAAACATATCCGGAAAATGCAATAAATAGCATTGGACTACTATAGTGTAGGGAGCGGTGATAATAACACAGTTGGACCCTTTCGTCCGCATACAATGGCGGTTGATTTACGGGGTCAAACAGGCCAGAATTCAATCAGTGAGTGTGCTTTCATCTCATTCAATGTAAGTTTTTGGGGGTCAAATATCTCGTAATTCGGCACGTGTTCCGAACAGCGAGTTTACCCACTAAGTCGTGAATTCATTCGTTAATCCGTATTTCTTAAATCACTTTATATGTATCCCTACAATTCTCCGACAACATCACGGCGCCCTGCTATTATCGGGTGCCATTGATTAGTCGTCGTGAAATCGACACGACGCCGTTATTCATATAATATAATTACGCATAAATTACAGATGCTACTGAGTAATACGCCTCTGCATGCATGTCAATATAAATCGAATACAAATTGTATTTTTTGAGATAAATTATACATATCAAAATGCTTATTTACGGACGAAGCGGGTACATTATCAAAACATTTTTAAAAATCATCTATACTGGGGAGGTTCGCTTGCGTCGGTGTTTCTCGAGAATAATGTTTTATGGTGACCATTTCAACGATTCTTAGTCAACGTGTAAGGCAACGTGGATGCACTCTTCGAAGTCCGCCGTGCAATGTATTTTACTCTCAGCGCAACAAAGGTATTCTGTTCATCTTTATAAATATTTATGAATGTCAATGGCAGCCAAATTCAACCAGCCAATCAACGACATCGTTTGAAAAGAAAACTTTCCAATGTTATTCAATCGGCCAAACGAAGCCTTTCGTTTCAGTCTGAATTGTGAAAATTGTAAATATTTATAAAGATATGACCTTTATTGAGTTGAGAGTACACGGTCAAATACGTCGACTGTGGCGCTTTTAATATTCCTCATTCGAGAAACAAAAACAAAAAAATGATGGAGGGCAGACAGACATCATTAGAGAAAATATGCAATAGTTCTCGTCCTCTGAAAGACTCGGAAATCTGATTCCATCCATACCGACGTGTAAGACCACTGCAACGTGCAGAACCTAGAATGACATGTTGGCAAAAACAAATTTCCTGAAATGAAATGCTAAAGAGATAATAGTATATATTGTCCTCTGACCTTCCATCATCTCTCGAGGCGCGTTCGAAATATTTACTTGCCTAGCTACGTCCCTCATATTACCCAGCATACATCAAAATCACACGTCACACAATAGGGATTTCGGCATGTCACAGTGGAGGTCCCACTATCATACCCAAGTTCCTTGGAAACAACCGTTGTTAGGGATGACAAATTAAATTATCTCATGCTTTCTTGTCAGTACACTAATGAGATTGCGGGTGACATTTCTTCATTTAAAGATAAAAAAAAAACAATAATTGCATTATTTACTTGTAACCATGGTGATCATGTAAAAGCACGCTACGCGCACTCTAATGAAGCGCGCATGTGTGGTCCATACCCACAATTCATCAAAATGTATTTCTTTAAACTCTATTTGGCCTTTGGATCTAACGGGTTATTATGACTCATGGCTATGTAACGTAAATACCGCGGTGGCCTAGACTACATGTACAGTTTTATGTAGAACAAATAAGACACATTATGATATTGAGCCCGTTTCCACTTTCAAATTAATTCCTATCCACCATTGACGGGGCACAATACGTGAACTGACTTTTCCACCCGTCAATTTGTTTCATATTTGTTAATGTATTGCAACAATACTGAACCCAAATGTCGGTGTTACCTAATGCAAAAACGCATTTGGGATCTTGAGATTGATTTATGTATGGGGACCCGTGTCATGACCCCGGTCATATATCCGTATATTTTGTAGGTGATCGCGAGTTATCGTATATTATAGGCATTGAGTGCTGAGTGTTGTAAATAACTTCACGTCGACTGATACTAAACTAATACTCCACTGTAATTTTGTTCGTGTGTCCTTTCCATAAACATGAGTTTTGTAGAATGCTCGTTAATCCCCCCATATGCCTCTTTTTGAGGTCCTCGCCCACAGAAAACTTTGAGGCGCCCGACTTATGAAAAGGCTCAGTAAAAGTAGGGAATGGCATTTAGAAACAGCTGAAGGAGATGTTAAAATTGAAACGAATCTGCACAGAAAAAGAAAAAAAAAACTTACAGAGAAAGTGACAGAAACAAATAACGTAGTCATCTTGACTAGCTAGGGTCACGCGACGCGGGGAAACATACAGGCACGAAGAGTGCAGATCAAATCAAATCAAATCAAATCAGATAAATGTTTCCCTTGATTTTTATATAATTTGGAAACATGTCACTAGATTGGAGGTTATATAAATATCACACATAATCGGTTGCTTTAACTACGTCTTGGAATGAAGCCATTAATACGTTTTTCGCATCATTGATCGAAAATTGAATCCCCGGTTAGGCTTACAGCGGGATTACTATTTTGGATTTGAAAACGTGTGATGTTGTTTTAATTATCCCGGTCATGCTGTGCGCTATGTTTAGAAGTTTTCAACCGCATTCATTTTTTCCAAACGTGACTGTACGTCCCATGGAGCGCAACTAAATGTAGGCGCGTGCGGGAGAGATCTGATTTCACCAAGGGGAAAGGGAAATGAAGAATTGAACTAGCTAGATCGACTCTTGAATTGAAAAGAATCGCTTCTGTTGTACGCTGTCTGTACCGTAATTACAAAATGAGAATTCTGTTGCGAGACTTGAGAAAACAGAGTGATAATGTAAGAATGGCATTATTTTTTCACCGGGTTTTAGTTTCGCTAATTTCGCTAAAGAGAAATCCGCAAGAATAAATCTGAACAAGCAAGTAAAATTGCAATGGAACTGACTTTAATTCTAAATTTTAATTTTAAAATAAAGTGAAAGCGCCATCATTGTGGCAAAATTCTAGCTCACAATCATGTAAATATAAACAACACACAGCATACATAGCACCCCCCCCCCCCCAGTAAGAGTTTTTGAACTTTTTAAAAATATTTTCCCGTTTTTTAATTTAACTGGATCATACGGGATTCATTTGAGAGAAGACAAAGTCCGCCGGCGATTCACCGCTCGCAAAATTGCAGAGCTCTGCGATAGTCCAAAATCGCCAGGCAAGAAAAATGCTCGGTACATTTTTCAGATCGAGAAATGTCAATGGCATTGCAACCGACCAATGTGTTGACCAACGACATCTGTGACTGACGTCGTTCCGCATAATTATTAATTGAATACTGCTTCGTTTGGTTGTCAATTCCTCAGTATATTTGCATTCTTTTGAGGCCACATGTATTTCCTAAATTACGAATGAGCAATGTGGTCTATTTTCACGCGTTTCACGGTCTAGTTTAACGGTCTCCTTTTCCGATAATATACGAACGTATCCGAAGCTCAATACAAGTAATTATTGGTCTGATCAAACTATATTACCATGATCTCCGTTGTTCAAATACGTTAATATATTTGTTTGTGAAACGACAACAAAAAACTATTATGTCAAAAAAACACAAAAAACGTTCCCTTCACAGCAGGACGGTCGATCTAACACATCAGCAAAACAATCCTGAAATCGATATTCTGTTTGAATGCAAGCCGCCGGACATAAGTGTGTCGCTGCATAATATCACGTAATCCCCACAGAGTACTAATATTTCACACTGTGTACCGTGCACCAGTTATATAAACAAATCGCTATAGTCACAAAAGGTGGACTCAAATACACGTTTATTATACGCCGAACGAAACACACGTCATCGTTTGAATTAATTGAGGTATAAGGTTTACTTGGAAGTTCGTGACCCTGCCGTAAATAACTGGTTGATTTGTTCAATCTGTGCGATGTAGATAAGTAAACCCCACAACCCTTCTCACCAAACTTGTATAGTGAAGAGTTACTACTGAGGATGCATATTGTTTTGCCTCGTGGCAGTACGCCTCGTATTTACGTACTGCAAATGCAATTTTCACCAGAGCTAGGTTACGATTTGATTTTCTCTCAATTGAAATTTAGTGTGTCGCAATTGCTATAAAACAACAACAAATAAAAAAAAACATTAATTGAACATTAACCTCAACTTTTCAAATAATCAATGAAAGAAGCGATATTTTGTGAATTCTGGAAAGAAGTCAAATACCCGTTAGATAAAATCCAATGTTGACCAAATCCTGTAATGGACTCTATACATCCCCAATATACGTTACATAGTCAATCAATGTTTTACCCCGCTGTAACGCGTGTTGACCCCGCGGGATGTCTACCTCCGATCCTAAGCACCGATCATGCCGATATGGAAACAACTCATCTCTCCTCCTGAGTCTAACCCTTTTAACTTGTAAACAATATCTCAGGAAGACGTATCGCCGGTAAACACAACACGAACTTTATAATTATTTATATTTCAAATTTGAACATAAAAAAGGAGTATTTACAAATTTTTGTCGTTTGTTTCAGGTTGTTTTGTAATTATTTTGTCCGATGTGATATTCACTAAGCCGGGAAATTCTAAGCGACTCTGCTCATTAATAATGCTGTTTGCCGCTGTATAAATTGCTACGTATCATAGATGGTTACCATGGTTACAAGATAGTACTTGTCACCGTATTGCCCACAGGTTACCGTAACGTGGAGTTTATTTGTATTCACAGGTACGACCACTTTGTTCACAGCCGCAGATAATTAGTCTTCATTGTTTTTGTTTTCGCAGGAGGGGACGACACCTTTAATATTAGCCGCAGCTAACAATCATCTGTCGTGTGTCAAAGAACTGTTAGATCAAGGCGCAGATCCAAACGCCAGACGTCAGGTACTAGTATGTCCCATCATGTCTTATTTACCCCCCCCCCCAAGTATAAATGAATGGTTTCACCCAATAGCGAGAGGTACAGAACCGCCGTATAAAATAGAACGGACGATTTTATCTGACATGCTTTATTAATATAAGAACAAATTTGTTCTCCGCAATTAAAAAGTGTAATTCGATATAAAATACTGATTGTGATGATAAACATCGCGTGTGAGAGATAAGTCAGCCCCATGTGTTCATGTATACGGTATTATTGTTCATTCAACTTTATACGTGAAACTTACTTACGGTTCATTATCTGTTTGACATCAGACAGGCACCTGTGCGCTGTTTTTCGGTGCCCAGGGAGGTTTTCTGGATATTGTCATCGAGCTTTTAAACAGGGGTGCCACCGTGGATTTGCCGAGCAATGTAAGTTGTAATCCGTTTTTTTTTTTTTGCCGTTAGTGGTGTTATTTAGGAATAATGTGCGGATAAAGTGTTGTATTTGTGATCACGTAACTTTTGAACTTTCGAGGTAGACACGTTTTATCACATTTTATAAAGCTCTCCTGTAATTATGTCTTCTAAATCTATGAATTGTTTTTTAATCTATGTAATGTGAAAAGCCGTGTCTCTGACGACCGGGAAAGTGGCGTATAAGAACCTCCAATTCCACGTGTTATCCTTTCACGTTGAACTTCATTGATTATAATAGAGCAGTGACAACTGGTGCCGCTCTGGTGTCTTTACGCAACACATTTGAAGGCATCTCCCTGAAAAATCAAGTTATTGCGAGCACTGCGAGCAGTTCAGTAAAATGGGATGGTATATTATGCAGTAACATTCGCGCGTGTTATGAATTACTGAAATATCATGATTGTTCTTCCTAGGATGGGGGCACGCCCCTATTCGTCGCTTGTCAGTGTAGTCACCTGGACGTGGTGGAGGAGTTAATTTCAAGGGGAGCAGACATTCATAGCCAAATGAACGTGAGTTAGACGTACATGTTCCAGGGTTTACGCCATGTGTTGGCCCTATAAACACCCTTTATTCATATTAAACTGTGTTGGTGCATTCTTTCAACTTGCACTTCCAAAAAAAAAAAAAAAAAAACGGTTTCAGTTTGTTGCCATGTGTTAAGACTCAGACTAGTAATACAGTACTTGTATTGTTAAGGATACCGTGTCCATGATAATTTATATACAATTTATACTGAAACGTAAATAACGCATTAGATATAATAGACGCTATTATTTAACAATATTTTATAATGAATTTACATATTGCTCCCGAGAGTGTAATTCATGTACAGTAACACATGAGCAAACCTACTAGTATGGACTAATATGTTTTGAACGTACGATCCACCGAAAATGACTGCCCAATATTTCAATATAAACGTTTAATTTTGATATTTTTCAAATACTTCGGCATAATTATTTATTATACCCTATGTTCATGATCATCAGAACGCGGTCATGTGACGGTCAATGTGAGTAAATAATAGAAATTAATGACCTCGTTTTTTCATTTATTGCGCATGCCCAGTTGTAGTGTTTAAAACAAATGTCTGTGACGCCTATTCGGGAATCTACCTCGCTATCGTACAATTTTTCGAAAATGTTATTTTATTCCTCGGTGCACTGACTCGCATGAGATTGTAGATATGTTTTGTAGTTCACCATTTTTTATGAATGGCGTGTTTTAAACTTTCAGTGTTAACGCTCAGACATATTATAAAATTATAATTGGGAAACCTGTAGGCGTCTCCATAAATAAATAAATAAATAAATAAATAAATAAATAAATAAATAAATAAATAAATAAATAAATAAATAAATAAATAAATAAATAAATAAATAAATAAATAAATAAATAAATAAATAAATAAATAAATAAATAAATAAATAACCTCATCTTTGTTGCTATGGCAACAATTTTAACTGAGGCTTGATTCTACACAGGACGGCGCTACACCTCTGTTCATCGGTGCACAAAATGGTCATTTACGAATGTTGAAATATCTACTGTCGAAAGGAGCTAAAGTGAATCAGACGAGAAAGGTGAGTTTTAATAAAAAAAATCACTTTATATGATGTCGTCTATATCATGGTCATATGCACATAATGGATTGTTTATTCACACGAAATTCGAACCCGGGAACCACTTTCTTGATCAATTCTTTGCGCATTTGTCAGACCAATTTGCATATGACATAATATACATGTAATTTGTAGTGACATCACACTAATTAACCCATGGGTCTTAAACCGACTTACCAATTTGAAAATACATTTATTTGTTTCCTAGGACAAAGCAACTCCGCTTTGGATAGCAGCTCAAATGGGTCATGGGCCAATTGTACAAGCTTTACTTGAGGCCGGTGCTGACGTAGATGCGGCCAGAGAGGTAAGGTATATAATTCAATCGCGCGATTTTTATGCGCGTGCTTCAATTTCCATGAGAACCATTCGCTGTTGCACGACTACGCATCCAATATCTCATAACAACATGTAATAGTATTGAAGGTGAAGAAGAACGTTTGTTTCGACAGTTGTGTTGTCTATGAGTCCCATTTTTTTTCCTGGTTCGATTAGTTAACCAATCATGTTGTCCGTAATCTATGCGAGTCTGGGTCACATAACTTGCTTATTGATTCGCGCCCCGTGTCTTCTGACAGGGTTACTCAACAAATCAGAGAGAGTAAGAAACTGTATCAGATCACATACCACTCACATTTAATCGTTAATCAGAAAACGCTTTTACTTAAATAACAAAACCATTCTCACATACCACTCACGTTTAGTCGTTAATCAGACACCGCTTTTACTTAAATTAGAAAACCATTCTGTTCGATACTACCATGGAAAAGATTCCAATTGGCGACCATATTGACCAACGAAATGAAACACGTGTCACTTTTTAGAAAACAACTCGTTCTCCAGATCTCAAGCAATACTATACCGAGATAAAATTATGTTATAACCCACGATTTTGTCACGTTCCAGGACGGTGCTACGCCATTATTTAAAGCATGCCACAAGGGAAATATTGAGGTTGTGAGTTTACTATTAAAGCATGGAGCGTCAGTCCGTGTGCTCGAGGTAGGAAAGTCATTTATATAAATATATACGTATACTCGCTTTAACGTAAATCATAGCCATGTGATGGAATAATAACCTGCGCATGCGCGTTGGATAGTTTGTACGTACCAGTGTGCCCTTTAATAGGACTGATTTTGTGTGTGACTGTAAATGTGAATTGAGATACAAATAAAAATGTTATGGTCCCTGATTTCTTTCATTCCCTAAATTACAAATTCCATAACTATAGAAAATGTTTTTCTAGATCACTATATCATTATACAATTTTCTGTTGAGGCGTTGGTGAATTTGCACATATAGTTGGGTCACAGTAAATCGTTGTGCGTCAGTGGCGTGTCATCGGCTATGAGGGCGCACTGGTACACATTGAAATAGAAGATCATTTGCATAGCTTATTATTCCAATTAACGAATAGTATTTTGCGCGTGAAACTAAATCGATGTTCTTCGATGACAAGATAACTTACAATATATGTAAATGTATTATCGATCTAAAATACTTTTACCACGTTATCTTAAAGGGCGGTGGTTGTCGCGCTGCGCACGTGCTACATTTGTGTTGATGAACATGACTTTTCCCACAATCCAATGCGCCATTCTTAACGAGTACGAGTTTTGACCTGGGCGCGACGTGCACAAATGCTGTCGATGACTTCTTCGATACCTTAATCATCAAAGAAATTATCTCGTTTAAAGCTTGGTAACGTTTCAGTTTTTACTCGTTTGTCTGCGCAACAGTCATAGTCGCCATCTTTGTTCATTAGATACCCATATCACCGACCTTTAAATCATGTTTTTTTTTGTTTTTCCTTTAGAATGGGGAGAGTGCCTTGCATGCAGCCGCCTTATTTGGTCATTCAAACGTCGTCAAAGCCTTACTGGCTGCAGGTGTAAATCCCAGCCTTAAAAACAAGGTAAAGAAAACTCATTTCCGAAACAATCCCATAACAACTTGGTTCAGGTAAAATGAATACTAGCAATATGCTGTATTTGATTCTCAGAAAAATACCGGATGTCCCGGTCCCTTTTTCTGTGGCTCACTGGCAAATCCCAGTTAAGTTTGGTATGCACACTCTAATGCTGGAGAATATTCTTTAAAAACCACTTTCTTTGGAAACATAATGATATCATCCAGAAATATTCCATTGAAATACGGCAGCCATCTTGGAATTGAATTTTACTAACTTTTGTAACGAGTTTCTTGTTTATGCTACAGGAAGGCTCAACTGCAGCTGACCTAGCAAAGGATGCCGGGTATGACATCATCGCTGAGTACCTTTCAAAGGCTCGACCGGTGCAAACAGGGTCTATTCAAACCACTGTGTGACGTCAATGACCGCGTTCCCTGGACTTTAGTCACAAGTACAGATTCCCAACCTGCCTGTCTTTTATATCATTCGGAATTACGTCACCGTAAGGGAAATCGACTTCAGCTAACTGCAGTTTCATTTAGTTAGTTGAGACTCCGCTAGTGAAGCGATGGAAACGCTGAATCGTATGCAAACTTCTTGTAAGATATAATAATGTTATTTAGCAAATGAAACGGATATGTTTATTTTTTATTTGTTCAGATTGGTCAAATTATTTGCCGGAGACAATGAAGGATTTTCAGGAAAATCTAGAACATGGCTGAGGATTTAGAGGAGTGTTCTATTATTTCCGA
The DNA here is from genome assembly GCF_978046115.1 of Saccoglossus kowalevskii. Taxonomy (NCBI): domain Eukaryota; kingdom Metazoa; phylum Hemichordata; class Enteropneusta; family Harrimaniidae; genus Saccoglossus; species Saccoglossus kowalevskii. The sequence goes on from NC_140658.1 coordinate 14,470,074, forward strand.
GGGGCTGGGTGGGTGAGATGTGTTCATTCGTTTGTTTACTCATTCTAGCCCAGCTATCCCCTCTTAAATAATGGTTCACTCCATACCATCAAGCATCGCGTCTGGTAGATTTGAATGACAGTTTCTCTTCCATATTTCAACGCCATTACCAAGTTTACATTTTAATCTGCTACCAAAATGATTTAATCCGGTTTATAGTTTTTATAGATGTTTCACTTTACAGAAACAATTATAGGGTGGCAACCTCGCATTAGTGAGAACCGGCCGTTTGCGCCAAGCAAATCGTGACCTAGTACTGATCCGTCAGTGAGTGGAATTTGTTACCCAACATTCCATTGCTGGTTGGCAAATATGACGTCACAGTGTGACGGTTTACATTGCAACACAATACGGTAATGCGTGGAGCAGTACAATACGGCACGGTACAGTGCGACACGGAACAGTACAGTACGGTATACGGTATTTTTGAGCGGGACTTCTTATTTAAATAAATGTGAAAATACAATGTATATCGTTTGGAAGGATGCGAGAAATTTGTCTTACTCTCCAATGACAGAGACTATTTTTTTTTAAAGAGAACATGTACATTTTGGTTCTTGGTTGACGTAGTATTGTAATTATGTGTGAATTTAACGCAGTGAAAAAACGTTGTAATTATGTAAACTTTTTCTTTAGCTTTAAGTGGTGAGTGAAAAATAACATTTATTTATGTACAGTAAGTTATTTTTACTAAGAGCTTTATTTTTGATCCGCCATTTTGAATTTGTACAAAATGCCCGGATGTTGTAATGAACCAAATATGTCATAGGTCATTGTTTGAGCAGATTTGTAGCCGAAAATGTAGTAGTACATTTCTCTAAATATAGTTTGCATGTATTACTTGACTTGCATGAAGATTTGTAATTGTGTAAGTTCGCGAATATTCGCGGTGATGCACCATTTCGAATTTAGACTCGGTAGTTGTTTCTATATTAATTGTACAAAACGTACACGTATATTTCTCAATTTTATGAAAAAAAAAGCTGCAAGAGACACATTGTGCAAAACTGCCATATTTAGGCTTACAGAGAAATTTGCGTTTATGAGTCATACGTCTGTACGTTATTATATTATTAATTTTAACGTACATTAACGCATAGTGAGATTACATTTGCAAATGATGGAGATAACTATAATGTGACATCATTATCGAAGTGTGGAGAAATTGGAGGCGCAACTCAGATCAAAACACCTATTCCAGTGAATTCCTTCTGAGTGGTAGCTAGACCAATCTCAACTGAGTTGTAAGGCGTTCTATGCAAATTTCATTCACTGTGTCAGTTACTCAAAATTGATGGACTTGCGGAGCACTATCAACTCAAGTTATTATAACATAATCTCGAATTGTAAGAGAATGTTTCTGTTAGCAGAAATATTCGAGTAGTTTTTTTTTTCTTCGTAGCGTTAAGAATCGTGTTGTTATTAGGCTAATTCCATACTGCTATTTTAATACACCGCGTTGCATTCTGTGTATTCCAATGTGGTCTTATGTGGGTTGTATGGTGGCGTGTTCGCCGAGGTTACTCAGACTGACAAGACACATTGTTCGTGGCCAAGCCAGAAACGGTGAAAATAATTGTCCTCGATGGAAGAAATCTCCACCGGCCATAATTATAGGTACAGAATGGTTGCATATTTGAGAAATAATTGTAGCTGATAGGTTTGATCATAGGTTTTACTTGTATCACTCGACGACGGTAACAAGTAGGTTGTAAGTAAAATGCCCGTGCAATAAAAAAACATATACAGCAAAACCAAACGTGTTTTCATTCCAGTGTGTGTTGTTCGTACATGTGTGTAAAGTGAACTCTTTTTTTTCACATGGAAAGTAGTGGCTACGAAATAAGTTTTCGAAATAATTGAATATAGTTCGTGGTAACACAATGATGATTGGTAATATCAACAGGGTCCGTATTGGCGTAAGTTCCACTAAATTGGCTTCAATGACACATGGTGTTCGCATCCGTGTACAGAGGCGGCGGTACGGTATTTTAAACGAGGGGGCGAGATCTGCTCACCAACTTTACTAGGGGGTCCGGGGCACGTTCCTCTTAACATGTTTGAAATTTAGACCATCTGAAACGCTATTTCCTGCATTTTGCTGACACAAAGGGTTTCAGCACGATTTTGCTCCACAATTTTTTTTTTCGCCACCACCCCCTCTGCCCCCCCCCCATGTGCCACCGCCACTGGTGTATGTCATTGGATATATACTCCATTGTAGTTGGTTCTAGACGTAAAGAGACGCACCTCCTACAACAACAATGCTAAACGATATGTCGCCGTTGTTTCGACTTTCAATGTAACGTACATTCCGAACCCCCTTTTCACAACGATATTTTTTTCATTTTTTGATCACTGAAATGAAGCCAATGCTTTAAGATGAAATCGGGAATTGCTGGATAGACCCCTTCAGAATGCTTTAAATCAATTCATGCAAATTACCCATATGTGAATGTGTGGAAATTTTTACTTGCCATTTTTAGCGAATTTGACTCAATGCACTAAATTAACTGAATCTTAATTTTAAATTAACTAAAGTGACACAAATCTCATTGTAAGCATATACTTTATTTTAGATTAGCGACACATTGAATTGGCGAAAATATGAATAAGCTAAATCAGCTAAAATAACATGCTAGGTAAATTAGGTGGCTGTTGCATATTATCAAATTCGAAGCAAAGATTAAGACTCCTGTGTGAACATACATATACTAGTAAATCATTTTGGGTGATTCGTAATATACATGTAGAATGACATGTGTACAATACATGTATCTTCGTCTATTGCCCAATCACAGTACCGATTATGAAATATTGTAAATTATATTATACCAGTATATTGATGGTGTTAATCCATTGATTTGATTGGTCCAAACACAAAATTTGCATATGCAATCCTTGGCTGGTTCCCGCCTCAAGTGTCATGGCGTACCAAGCCACAAGAGGCCGGTAACTAGTAACGGTTCCGGCATTCTGATTGGTACACCACTTTCTCGTTGCTTGTTCCATTTCCCTTAGTTACCTGACGTCAGCGCTTACGCTCGTGGCCGTTCAGGGGTTTCCTTTTACTTTCGAAAGTTGGGCGAATAAAAAACTGTTTCTTTTGTTATAAATTTTCACAGAAACAGCGAGGAATGTCAGAAACATCTCAAATGTGTAAATCTAAGCAGGCAGTATGTTTGAGCATGGCTTTATTGTAGTATTATAGACATGTTTACGCAGAACGGAACTGGGAATGTTTTCAAATTACGTCACTCAGTCACGTGCCTTCCGGCCGGAAAACCGGCCCAAATGGAACAATATGGCGATTACTAGTTACCTGCGTCCTACCTACCATTCGCAAAGGACGCCGGGAACCAGCGAAATGCAATCCATGGTATATTGGCTGATAATGCACGGCTAAACCAAGTGGCCCTGGAACATGAATTGACTACAGGTTTAATACGGAAATACATAAAACCGGTATTATTTGATTTTTAGGGAAATATAGTGGTTGAATTTTGGAAGAATATTGAAAAAAATACTGAATTAAAAACATCTGAAAAGTTATATAACTATAATATTGCTTTTTGTTAATGGTGGGATCCAAGTTGTGAGCGTCGTTCGCCACACAAACCTAAACCACTGTCCCTCAACACCGTGAGGTGCCTACACGAACGCCAGAACGCTATGTTCTCAGTGTTGTTACTTTGAGATGGATTGCGAACTTCCAACAAAGAAAACATGATCTTTAAGTACAAGATATAATTGAGGGATTTAATGACAAAAATGCAAAAAAACTATGAGTCACAGGCAAAAATGTATGCCACCAATAACAACCGGTGTCCGATAGCGGCAGCTGACAAAATTGCAGTGCACCCGGGTACTTGCCATCTGTTTCAAAAAACACGGGACAACGCAGGATTCGACGACGATATATGGTATTGTAATTCTCCACTATGGGTAAATAAATTACAGGAGATGATGAAGGTAATTTCGAAAGCTACAGATTTGTGCCGAGTGTACACCAACCACTGTATTAGAGCGACGGCGTGCAAAGTCTTTCGGCCGGAGTTGAGACAAGGCATATCATGTACGTGTCACAAAAACGATGCGAAAATCCGATCTTACACCATCAAACTTACCCCAGAACAACGACAAAACTTGTCAGTCATACTGTCACAAAACTTTGGTTATACCAAAGGTATCCAGGTCAGATATTGGAACTGAGGTCGCTGTGCCGGTCGCCGTACATGATACACCGCGTCCCGCCGCGTCTCAAATTTCGGTCGAACCAAGTACCGCTGAACGTCAAATATCCACAGTTACAAGTAGTATGATGAGTCACAAAACCGGTTTATTTCACAACTGTACTTTCAATGGGCAAATTACAGTCCAAATTGTACAAAAACCGGAATGAAAATCCGTTGTTTAAATGATCCAAACTGTACACGACCCTGTATTTCAAATCGCGTTGTGCGTCAGTAAAAGGTCAGAAAGGTCATCCTTTGTTATGCTAATTTGTGTGTTTATGCAGCTCTATTCAACGTGGATATGTTTCTTTTTTATGTGGAATAAAAATTAGTTTGTATTCAATTTGAACTGTGTTGCGCATGTATTTTTTGTATGCATTCAGCGTACAACTGCATACTATTCTTATAAATATTCATGTTCAAGGGCCATAATCATGATCTTTTAGTAGATGAAAGTAAACTCTTTTTTTACTAGTTTTATCGAATTGTCAATATACTGGTATAATATAATAGCAATAACCCCCGCCGAAGTTGGGTATACCACTTGATATTGCACAATTCACTCCATATATGCACTCGCCTGCGGCTCGTGCATATATGTCGTGAATTGTTCAATATCTCGTGGTATACCCGCCTTCGGCGGGGGTTATTGCTTAAGTAATTTATATTCACTAGTATTTTATTTTCGCTATTTCCGCTAAAAGGATGAATCGGTGGAAATTAAATCTAGTGAAAATAACTATTTTCCTATTTTTTACATTCAACTTGAAAATAAAAACTTTATACAAAACAGCCAAAATATCTTTTCAGCAAAAATAAAAGCTAAGAATAAAGTATTCTACAGTAGCATACATGGCCTGTATACCATGACAGACATGAGATTAAAACAAAACTGCAATAAATCGGATATCGCCAATTATATAACAATAACTCAGTTTAGTTCTCATAGACAGTATTAAAATCAATTAAAGTTGGCTTGGAATTCACGAATAAGAAGTCTCTTGCAGACTTCAGCCGTCCTGGAATGATGTCAAAATAAAACTGACGGGCATCGCTTATGGACGCGGCGGCTAATCGCACGTAGAATTCAGTGTGACAAGCAATGTGTTTGGGGCAGATACGTCCGTGGTTGACAGGTTCCACCTTCAATATGGCAGACACATCAACGGTTTCGTTCTTTATATCCGAAACGTCGAAGTCGTACACGTCTGGTAACTCTCGTTCAGCGTTGACTACTGGCTTGTTAAAACGGACCTTCAGTACAATCTCCTTCGCCGTTTGGTCATCGGATCTAACGAGATAGCTCGCATCCCAAATTTGAACGGTAAACGCAGGAATTATATAAATGTGCTGTTCTATCGCGGTTTCTCCTATAAGCGCGTTTCCTTCTTCATCGACAATCTAAAGAAATGGGAGACAATACATTATTTTATAAAGCGCGTCTGACGGTCATAGCTTGTCATTGTTTACAAACAAGCATCTACCCATGAGCCTTTGCGTTTTTAGCATGCATTGTTATCGCTTGGGACTCAATTCTCGAGCGTGCGCAGGTGACGACCCCTCCTCTTTAAACTACAAAAATATTTTACTAGTTTGATTAGCAATCGCTTGTATCGCTTGGTTCATAATGATCTACTCTGTCGAAAGCGGTTTCGAAATCGATGAACTCACAGTACTGTTCCCTTTGGGTAGAGAAGGGGGGGGGCTATTTGTTGATAATGGGACGCAAAATAAAAATGTTATCGACAGTTCTATGCGGTTTTCTGAAACCTGATTGCTTTTCTGCTATTTCATTACAAATACATGTATCAAACTATGTTTTCTTAAAGCGGGAGGGTCGTCACCTGCACATGCGCGGGAATTGAGTCCCAAGCGACGATAACAACACACGCTAAAAACGCAAAGGGTCATGGGTAGACGCTTGTTTGTAAACAGTGATACGCCATGGCCATCTGACGTATCCGCAGGTGACGACAGCCCCGCTGTAAACATAAAATGTTACTTTACTAAGAGCACCAAGTAATACTTCTACAGTTATTTGATTCTGATGTGTTGCCCTTTTTTATAAATTGGGGAAATTAAACCTTGTGACCACGCTTCTGAAAAAAATGTCCACTGTCTTTGTCAAAGATATTGCATAAAATCACGTAATAAACATTGGCGCATTTATAGTATAAATGCAGATTCGTGGGCACTTGGAGTAAAGCAAAACAAACAAAATGTTCACCCGGAATGCCAACGAACCTGCATCTATACCTTTAAAAAACAATGCCATCTGGTCCTGGGGCGATACTTTTTTCATTTTTAATACTTGCTTTAGTATCGTTAATCGTTATTATTATGTCTAATAGTTCATGATTCATTTCAGGGAACTCTTTTGTTTGTACTCATATCTACCAACTTATCTCTTCCAGCTGTATCTAGCTCCGAAGCTGTAACTGAAGTTGAAAAAGAACCTGAAATATTCGGAGAGACCTATTGTTTTTTTATTTAACCAATTAACAATATTTCTATGGGTGTTTGCCCAATTACCGTCAGTTTCAGCTTATTGACGTTATCACGGCCATATGTATTTTTTTCCGTTTGAATAAACGTAGGTTGAACTTATTATGAACATAGTAATATTTTTTTTTTAATTTTATTTTTTTATCGCCCACGGATCAGAACAACCCCCTAAGAAACGGTGAAAGTGTAATTTGTACGCAAACGCCAATAAGATGATAAAATAATATGTAATTTAAAAACACCTCAACTAGAAGATTATCAGGTACGCCTTCGGACATCACCAATACCTTTAGTTTACCATGGCATGGCGACCAGTGGAACAAAAAAAAAACTAGTTACCTCTTCGGACATCTCCACGTGGATGACGTCATCATCTTTAATGTTTTCCTGAAATGTCACATCAATGGTGTAATCCGATAAGCGTCTCCCAAACGCAGTGAACTTCTGGTGTATTGGATTAAAAACGGATTTAGTACCGCGCTTCAGAGTAACAACGAAATCGCCACTGAGAATATCGTGTCCGTCGAATCCAGGAGTGACTGCGACACCTGCCACCTGAATATCAAAGAGCAATACGAATCTTCTGCATATTACACATCTCTTTACTGCCATCTACCGTTAATTCAGAGAAATGTTCAAATTGCATGCACAGTTCACACGACGAAATAAGGATACTAGGAAAATTTGATCAACACAGTCTTATGAAAGTCTTTGAAAATAGCAGATAGGTTGGGAATATATTGCTTTATTGCTGTACATGGTCGAATGCGAAATAAATTTTCACATTTTCACCGCCTGAAAACTAACGCGGGTGTTATCAAATGCTGAAAACAACTCCCTTCCCATAGGTCGTTGCGCTTCACGCAATAGTACCTCTGCCATAGAAGCCATCAATGTATGCGTACCCGCTTTGTGTAGTGCTGATATAAGTGGTGCGCATCGAACTGATCGGAGTCCGGGCCAAAATAACTCTAATAAAACTGTAATTTTGGTAACGGTATTTGTTGAGATTTGTTGTTGAGACAACTCCTACATGTGCAACATATATCAATTTAGTTATTCGGGACTGCTTCAAAGTTGCTGTTTTCACCGACTCTTCGACCGGCGTTCCACAGCAGCTTTCACGGAGCCCTTATTACTACATGACACAGTGATTGGATGTTATTTAATATAGTACCGTTTACCGATTTCTAAAATAGGAGTTCATTTTCGAGATATGACAAGAGAAAGTTAAGTTACGAATCCAGGATCATACTAGAGAAATAATGGAATTGGTAACAAGGGTGAACCCCCTAGAGGCCAGGGAAGTGATCTATTTGAACTTACCTCGTCATCGACAGTTCCGGGTACTTGATGCCTACGTTTGACTGGACGGGTGAACTGGATATCCGTTCGCACGGTCTTGCCATCTTCTTTTACGTAGAAAGAGAATCTTTCCACGCCCGATAAGTTTGGTTCAGATATACCTGGTAACAATCCTTTCAAGAAGGCTCGTTTTATATTCCATGTGTAGTGGTTATTGCTGTCTGTTTCGTATATTTTATGTTTAACATGTAATTTGTCCTGAGAACATCCACCAATAGTAAACCACAAGAACTGAAAACACGGATCTGTCAGGAAATAACACACAGAACACGTTAATGTATATTCATATGCATGTAGATTCACGTTTAACAAAATATGTAATATTTAAATTAAGATGAGACCCAGGTTCGCATTTTTTCACAATCTTATGATATCAGGCCAGCACCGGTATCGAACATTTAGAAATTTAAATTTAAAAAAAAACGCGTCAACAAGTTTGAGTATTCTTGTCATCATATTTAACTGTTACAATGATCCAAGTCATTGTGTTCCATATTTGTTATCAGTTACACGGCACAGACAGCTAAACTGGTGGTCGGAACACGACCCATCACCCATATCGGCCCTAGTCCGTCGGTTATTGACGTGAGAATATTGTTTCATTACGAATACATTGATTCAAGTCATATTGATAAAATGTACCTGATCGTACACATTGAAAATAGCGTGTATGGCGTAGAAACGGCCAGAATAAAAGTAAACCCGATGTGAATAATCACTAGTGTGAATTTATTCATACGTTGACATGTTGAACACAAAAGAATTAGGTCGCACAGTATAAAATGATACGGCTGGTTTCCTAAACTATTGATAACAATATATATATATATTTGTTGTTTGGTTTGCGTATGTCTATTTTGAGTGAAAAAGTGCCAAAACACAGATGTCCAAGGTAAACAAGAATATGTTCACACATATTCAATAAGAGCTACACAAGTTTCATAAACTTCACAATTAGAGTGCTATCATCATTGTGTAAAATATACGTTTAAAAATAAGTGCGCCCGAGGCTTAGTCCCATCCTTTAAAAAGTATATATCCCTACACAAATATGATAAAATCAAAATTGCAAATAGCCGACGTGATCTCGCTGCGAGCGAGAGATTCACGAGACTTTCGCAAACACTGTTCCATTATATATCGCCATCGCATAAAGTGTTCTGAATACTACGGTCACGTGGATCAAGTGAAGCGATCGATGGATAGACGCGAATAGAACACTACATATATATTTTCAGTACTGTGTCGATTCAAATACAATTTTCATCTCTGTAACATTAAAATAGATAATTCAATTTCTTTTTATCATTCTTTAAATAAGTCTTCAACATAATTATACACTATTTTAAGGAATGCGTCGTGGATTTTCTAATTTCCGAGATTCATAGCTAAAATCTAATATATGATGCTTCATGGTAATTTTCAAAAAATAACAGCGCAGTGAATTACTTGCTGTAATACACTACAAAAACAGCTCGTGGCGATATTCAATGAGTTGGCGGCGACCATTTGATTCACAAATATCGATCATATACGTAGCAAATATTGTGGAAGATTTGCATGCAATGTGCATAGACAACTGAAATCAACACACCTTTCGTTTCAACCATCAAATAATATGGTAGGAATTGCATGAGAAACTTCTCTGTAGTTCGATCACCATTAGTCATTTCTTGTAACATTATATCATCACCAAACTTTACAGGCATTCCATTTCTTTTATAATCGTTGATAAACCGAAACCGCAAATAATAATCAGAAAATAGGTTTTCTGAACTATCGTCCTCAATACGATAAAATCCTTCCCCCTGCTTTCTGGTCACGACACCACTTTGGGCAACAAGAATAAACGGGTCGCCATAGTGAACCTCGTCTTTTTGGACATTCATGATGGCAATTGGCGATAATATGGAGAAGGCCTTTCGCTGCTCTTCTGTAAAGATAAACACATAGCATAGAATAACATTTCGTTTTAGTATTTATCATAAGCATAGATACCGATTGGTTGAAATTTCAGTATTCATCATAATAATGGATACCGATTGGTCGAAACTTCAGTATTTATCATAATCATGGATTCCGATTGGTCGACACTTCGGTATTTATAATAATCATGAATACCGATTGGTCGGCACTTCAGTATTTATAATAATCATGGATACCGATTGGTCGGCACTTCAGTATTTATCATAAGCATGGATTCCGATTGGTCGAAACTTCAGTATTTATCATAAGCATGGATACCGATCGGTCGACACTTTAGTGAACAATAAAAAAAAACAGCAGTGCAGATGATATGTTATGTGAAAAGTGTCGGCAAGGTAAGTGACTCACTTTTCACAAATCGAGTTCGAGAGCGGAAACTTTGGAGTTGTAATCCATCCCATCTACTGCCAAAATGTTCCTTGTCTAAGCTACTATAACACGACCAGTGGTATGTGAATGGATACGGCACCTTCTTTGTCTTTTTCCAGAACCACGCACCCTATAAAAATTATAATATTGCTAAATGTAAAGTAAAAAAGAGTGATTGATTGATTTATAATTTGTTATTTTTTTTATAATAAATCTTCCATTCAGATTTGTTCTCGTTCAAGAGTTAGCGATACAAACTTAATTAAGTATATTGGCCATGACATGTTAATTTCAACTGATTACATGTGACGAGAACATTCTCAGTATGGTGGTATCTCTTTGCTCTATAAGCATCATAATGATTTGCATATCCAGATGATGCAATACTCATTACGGTTGACTGTAGAACCTGTAACCAACCTGACTATATACAATTCTATTTATGCTTACCGTTGTTTTTGTATAGTAAGCACGAAAATCGACGTGCTCCTTGGCAGTAAATATTAAGCAATATCCCCCGTTCTTTGACGTGTAGGTCCCAGCTTTGCAGGAGGACATTCGCTTACAGTGGTCTTGACAGTCTTCCCCCGACAAGCCTACGGAAAAAGGTGAGCGATGAGGTTATCCGCTTACATGTTTGCATGTTAATGGGTTGATATATTCAAACCTTGAAAATAACTTAACGAGATCTCGTGGTTTCTCTTCACTCGCGTTGACTCTGCATGAACGCGGATGTCTACAACCAGGAACAGCGGGAATGAATGGATATATAGTAAAATACTCACCAGTAAACACAGATGATTGTGATGGCACGTGGTGATTTACTTCCTTCATGAATTTCACCCAATCGCCACCAAATGCATTTGAAGGTCCGGATGGATATTGTCTCGCCCACGTGCATAAACTGTTTGGAAGGGGTACTATGGTTACCACGGTGTCATAGCTCTGATCTAGTGATATTATCAAACGCATGACCATACAAGTAACACAAACATTAAGACGGTAGCGTAATAACTGAAAGACCTTTCCAATATGAATAGAATACAACAATCAAGAGAACATAAAACGACAATGAATGAATGAATGAATGAATGAATGAATGAATGAATGAATGAATGAATGAACGTTTGTTTTGGGGCTTAACTGTTTAATCCAATAAACAGCCGATCGAACTCACGTAACGTAACGTAACACGATGTCCTTTATTATTAACCAACGTAATCGACATTAGGCCCGAACAATATGCTCGTATACTGAGTCAATACAATAAAACATGGACTACCCGCTGAGATTATCGTATTACATACATCAATGTATCCTATATACCAGGGCAGTATAATAAAACAGTGTATCTCCCATATACTATACATACCATTATAAGCGCTTGGTCTGATATACACCCGATTGTCCCCTTCCTCTTGTAGACTGTATGTTTTCCCGTCATTCGTACTCATGGATAAATATATACCATCACCGAAATGTACACTGTTTCCGATCTCGTCCACGCCTCGCTCGCTGAAATCTCCGCATCTCAAGTTCGGAATGCGACTACAATAGCTCAATAGTCTACCCCTCAATACCTAGTGAGAGATCATAGGATTGTAAACAAAATTGTCATCGATCTATAAATATAGTAGAATTATGAAAATTAAATATAGAATAAGACTATCAGTAAACTGACATGTTTGTCTTTTGTGTCATGACAAAGCAGGAGTATTTTTGCACCCCAGTTTTGCTACTGCCGGGTGAGTCGTCTATGAGCGACAAGAAGGCCACAAACGCGTTAACGTCGTTTTCTTCAGTAATGGCCCATCGTTGAAGAGTATTTCTCACTGTATTCTGGATAACGACCGAATACACGACCACACACAGTGTCGGTTTCAACGACACTGCCTTTGCATACGTAATTTTGATGTATCAGAAGCGCTCCGCAACTAGAGGGTGCAATTGATAGAAATGGTGTATTTCATTTACAAATATACGAACTAATGAGTGCTTTCTTACCTGTTCTTTTATATTTATTTTCTTCTCTTTCGGGAAATTATCTTCTGTTAACAAATCCACAATAACTTGTAGATCGTACTTTATTGGTACTGGGTTGTCAAACACTGTACTCGACCATTCCTTCAAGGAATCTGTGCTGCCCTCCGCTATCTCTCCAACTCCCGACTGACCGCCGAGAAAGAACTCTGTACTAGAGGTCTTCGACTGGGACAAAGATTCCTTCATGGAGTTCGTTATCTTAGTTTCCATGGCTGTATTGAATGACGCTATGCCTGGAATCAAATTACAATTTTGAAAGTTGCGAATATTTAGAGAAATTAACCCAACTAAACACACATCTTCTTCTATTCGTATGGCCATAAATTCCACATATACTAGCACGTAGATAAATGCTTATAGGTGAGCTGCATAACTTCCGGGCACTGGGCTTTTTCTAGTTACTGTTCATTTGTTTGATGGGCGTTAGAACAAGCGTGAACATATAAGGATAAATTGGTCTACTAAAATGCCTTCTCGGTAAACTTTCTATTTTTACAACTACATTATCTTCATATCAATGGGATATCCATCACGCTAGGCACTCATTAATTGCAATCATAATACTAGCTTGAGGCCGAGAAATAACGTCATAATGTGAAAACGTGTCAGAAATACGTAACGTTTGAAAGCATTTGCTACTTTCCATTGCGAACATGCACACATACATGATGTGACTTCAACCTTTGATCTTGTGGTCTTAAAATCTAACCAGGTCTTAAAACTCATATGGTGAATATGTGTAAAGTTTCAGTGGTATGTGACTTTTCCTTGACATGTACCCACAGCTATTGCGACATTGACCTTTGTCTTGAAATTCTAACTTAGTAACTGAGTCTTGAAGGTGTGTAACAATTTAATTACATTGCGAACATACACACTGTGACATTTACCTTTTCTTCTTTTAAATGTAACCAGATTTGTTGGGTGACGTTGAGAACATGTGTGCAACGTTTGAAGGTACAAGCTATTTTCACTTACAGCGAATACACGCAAGCACTTATTGTGACCTTAACCTTTGACACCCAGTACACTACAGTTGTCCTAGTTGTGAGTGTACAAAGGTGGTTTACCTTCATATGTTAATATTATCGGGCCTTTGGATTGTCTATGGTGCCTACCATGCTATACTTCAAAAGCAAATGGCTGAAAAACTCAATTTTCAGATGGTAAACCATAGACCTTAGAAAGAGCCTAAGGTCTATGGGGAAACTAACTACATCCTGTAAACATGGGGGGCAACTTATACCAGTACATGCACATGATATACATATATTTAACATTTGCACAATGTCGCACCTGGAATTTGACAGTCAGAAATGTATTTCTTTTTTCATTATTTATTTGAGACTAATTGGGTTAATTACAGAGAATACGTAGTGTCTGCATATTTGTATGGTTCCTGTATGAGTGTTTTCCCCATGTAATGCATTATCACGCTTTCCCATATACGCTACGCAGCAACAATGATTGACAACACCGCAAAGGATGATGGGAGAAAACCAGAGGTGCAAGAAACGAAATTGCGGGAGCATGATGCCAACTCTTTCACTCTGCCGTGTTTCACTGAAATAACGGACCGTGAGTTATAATCTTAGCACATACTGGTGAACGATAATACTGAGATCTTCCAGGACTCGTGATTTGAGTTGAAATTGATTGCAACTCGTAGAATACCAAAAGTTCAAGTTACCGACGACTAAAGAAACCGCCATATTGGGAGCACGAGACCGTACAAACAAGTACAGTGTACGCATTCAAGCCAGTGAACGTTTTCCGCACAGAAACGACACGGTGATCACGAAGCCAACCGTTTCAACGAGCCGATTCGCATCGTAGATGCTATCCTAACCCCAACACCGAAGTAGCAACCTTTATCGACAGGTACCGTTCCCTTTATATAGCGTGAAAAGTTTCACTGAACTCCACCGATAAATATAAATTAATCGAGTTGAAGCCGCACTTCGCATTACAACCCCGTGTGATTCAGAGAGTGTTTGTAGATTATAATATGAGTTCTGGATAGATCCAGGCCATTTATTTCATTCGGCAATTCACAAAACAGGCTAAACAGAGTTCTTTCTGACGAGATATTATAATCGAGTGACTTTGTGTATATGTGAGGCTACGTATTCTGTTTTAATTGGAGTACTTGCTAGGCCATATTTTGAAGTCACATTTATTTAACAGCCACAGTGAAAGGCTATTTATGCTCTGGCTAACCATCACTGTTATTGCTAATTTTCTGAGTAATTGTGAATGCTTTTCTGACGTTGTTATATTATTATCGTTTGATCAATATATCAATATTTGAGCGTGGAACCACCACTCTTACGGTTCTGAAGACTGTAATTAAGCAGATTGATATTACTTTCTTTATTGTAAGCGATATCGCGTTATAGTAGTAACTGTGTTCGTGTTCTATAAATGCTAGAGCACATTCTGGTGAGTTACCTTTACCAGCATATTGGTCGCCTGACAGAGCAGTCAGACAGTTCTTGGTATTGACGGAGAGCGCCCCCATTGGTCAGTTCTCATTTGACTGGTCTTTCGTTTTTTTGATAATTACACGGAAGTGCTTTTTCAAGGTCATACATTTGTATTTCCTACAGTTGTTGAGCTTTTCCAATACCCATTGTAATAGTGCATTGTGGGTAGCATTGTACTGTTTGCCGTTAGCGGTCTGTTGATTAAATGTTGTTCCTCTGAGATTTGGGGAAGACTGAAACACAACTTTGACAGGTGTGAGTTTATTTCTATAACAATAATTAACATTTTATTCTGTGGTGCTATCACTCTCAGAGCCAAACAAGTTATTAATGATCTGTGAAGATATATAGGTTCCCGAGTACCGTATAACAGATATCCCAGTGCAGTGGTGATTGATACCATTCTAAGTTTTTACCCTTGCTACACCAAGTTTGGGGTGTGGCAACAACATTTTTAACATATTAAGTTATTGGAGTTTTCCCTGCAGGTTTACGTTTCACCATAGACTGTATACAAGAGAGAAAGCCGTACAAACCTGGGCAAAACTCTACAAACATTAACACTGGCGCTAGAATTCACATAAGACATCACGACCCATGTTTCATGACATGCCTCAAATTACCTCAGTCACACGACCTTCCATGACAACTACGGTAATAAATTGGAGGTGTGAAAGCGCATATTACACTAACCTGCCACGCCCCCTGAAGCTGAAAATCCTGCTCCTATTTCCCGCTCTTGTTGTCTTTCAAATGCTTGCCTGGTCATCTGGTGTCTTTGTACAGCCCGGCCTCCCATTAGTACCCTACTGGTGTAGTGAGTTCCGAATGCTCCAATGAATTCATCATACAACGGGCAATCCAGGTGACACCCAATGTCGAACTCACAGCATGACACTGCTGGTAGACGACGTACGGCTTCTCTGAACTCATCACTGACGTCAGTAGTAAAAGGTGACAACCTCGCATCGTAAACAATGACTCGACCTATGATATCGACGAAGATGTTTTCCGTATTGAGAGTAGACTGTAACATTTGTTTATAAGACGCACTTGCACTGAAGGAAGCACTGAATATGTCGAATGATCCTTTAGCGCTTACACTGACATCAACTGACAGGGATTTGCGATAGGTTTTCTCTGATGTTATGATCGACGTGGTAGAACCGAAATAACTTCCCATCTCGCGGATCAAGTCTGCCTGATCAGGAACCAAATAGAGTCGATCTGAACTGTATCTCACTTTGTTATATGTTAACCCAACCACAGACTGCCGAAAACCTGGGTCTACAGATCCATCATCATGTCGAGGGTTCCCGTAAAATATATCATAGCCTCGTCCCAGGTAGCCGATATTAGGAAACGAAGTCGTTCCATCAGCTGGGATTTGAATCCTGTTTTTAGCAACTGTTTGGCGGGCTTGCGCTTCTAATGATTCAGCCGTGATCGTTTCTTCGGGGATATTTCGGTCAGCCCGTAGAGTCTACAATGATGGAGATAAATTACGTCATTGTTATTTAGATCGCATCATACTGTTTACATATCTAATGATTCAATTGAATTTCGCTGGAGACCTTGGTCTTGTAAAACTTACCTGTAGCCTAAGTTCTAGCTGGCTCTCTGCTATGTTTTGTTTGGCTTTAATTCGATCAGCCTCCGCTTCTAGAGCAGGCACGGTCAAGTTTATTTGTGTTAAAATACGCTGTCGATCTCCGTAGATTTGATCTTGTCGCAACATGGAAAGTGACTGCCAAACGTTACAGTCTGAAATACAACAACATCATGACAGAAATACGTCCCGTGAATAAAATAACAGTGTACACACACGAGCGGCACGCGCGCACACATGCATACACGTGCGCGCAAGAATGTGAGAAATCACATCGTGCTCATTTTGCCTTAAAAATACTAAATGATTGAATATGTATGAATCATCAGTTATTAGGACGGGAAGATGCGATAATACAGCCAAGGACGTCGCAGATGTCTCTACGGATAGAAGTTACCAAATGAACGGTTCCAAATGACATAAAGACCAACAAATCATAATTTTATGAAATTATATTGATTCATGCTAATTATAGGGAATCATATTTTGGTTCTTAACGAAAATATCTGATTTTGCCAAATCGAACATTCATGTATAAAAGTTTACCTGAGTAATCTTGGCATTTCTTGGTAGATGCGGGTATCTCGTTGGTAGTACTGGAGCACATGCCGTCGCCAACGTAAGTATTATTACTACTTACACAAGACAATCTCCTACGAAACAAAAAAGAGTGTATCACATGTACTTGCTTAATTATCAACTCCCGGTTTTCGAATTAATAGCGTTTGCACATTCATCGTTTGTGCGCTTGCGCATATCGCGCGACCTAGGATCAACAAACCGGAAGGTAGGACAGATTTTTTGGAAATTGGAAAACGGTATCACGGTTACTTTGTGAAACACATACGTACCATCTCAATTTCAGTTCATTTTCTTTAAAAAATATTGTTTTTCAACTAGAAATCCACGTTTATCAGCTGTCTTAAATAGTTCTTCTAGCTGCTCTCATTGGAACCCACTCACACTCACTTCACTAAATGTTTAAAATATGCCGCTGGCTTCTTTCAGGTTGCATGTCTACCGGTGACTTTTTATATTTTTGTCCTACCCTCGCCCATCGCTAGGTAGGTTACACAAGCGCAAATAAAATTACATCGCGTCTGACGGTAATTCGTGAATCGGGAATTATAGTACGTTACCTGGTCATCACACCATCACCACAGCGATCGGAACACTCACTCCATTCACCAACAGCCCAATGATACGTGCACATACTAAAATCTGAACAACTGTAAAAAAAAAGGGGGACAGCACATTACCGCATGTTAACCAATTAGTAATAGGGTTAGTAATGCACACGTTATTATAACCTTATGTTTCCCTGCATCTATTTGTCCCATTCAGAAACATTTAACCCTCGTTGTTATTATGAAATACTGTAAATGCATTAATTATTCACTGGGTTTTAATTTCGCTATTTTCACTGACTATGTGACTACGTGAACATGTGAAATAATAATAAAATTCATTGTTTTCTTGACAAATTCGTGAAATTAAAACAGTAAATATGCTCAAAACATCAAACAAGCAGCCTCTCGGCTGAGATAGCTCCACTGTTAGCAATGCACATTTCAATTAAAGAACAGAAGATATCATTAGAAAATGAACAATATGTATAGTATCAAAGCAACAGACCTTGCTGTTTTCAACAAGAATTCAAAAATATCACTTTTCACCAAAAATGACAAAAATAATCATCAAAATTAAGTAATTGAAGATATCAGCACGAAATTAACAAGGTCCACATGTAATACACATGTATGTAATATCAAAGCAATTGGACTTGCGGTTTTCAACAAGAAGTTGAAAATATCACTTTTTACCAAAAATATTCACCAAAATTAAAGATATCATTACAAAATGAACAAATCTGAGAGAGATCCACATGTAGTACCTATGTATGTAATATCAAAGCAATTGGACTTGCGGTTTTTAATAAGAAGTTGAAAATATGACTTTTTACCAAAAATGACAAAAATATTCACCAAAATTAGAGAATTAAAGATATCATTACAAAATGAACAAATCTGAGACAGGTCCACTTGTAGTACCTATGTATTTAATATCAAAGCAATTGGACTTGCGGTTTTTAACAAGAAGTTGAAAATATCACTTTTTACCAAAAATGACAAAAATATTCACCAAAATTAGAGAATTAAAAATATCATTACAAAATGAACAAATCCGAGATAGGTCCACTTGCAGTATTTATGTATGTAATATCAAAGCAATTGGACTTGCGATTTTCAACAAGAAGTTGAAAATATCACTTGTTACCAAAAATGACAAAAATATTCACCAAAATTAGAAAATTAAAGATATCATTACAAAATGAACACATCTGAGATAGGTCCACTTGTAGTACCTATGTATGTAATATCAAAGCAATTGGACTTGCGGTTTTCAACAAGAAGTTGAAAATATCACTTTTTACCAAAAATGACAAAAATATTCACCAAAATTAGAGAATTAAAAATATCATTACAAAATGAACAAATCTAAGAGAGGTCTACCCAAGGTACATATACACCAAGTATCAAAGCATTCAGGCTTGTAGTTTTCAAGAAGAAGTCGAAAAAGTAAAACATTGACGCGGACGACGACGACGACGACGGACAATCACTCATATGATAAGCTCCGCTCGACAAAGTCGACAGCGGAGCTAAAAAGTGAAATTAACTTTCAGTGTAAATAAATGGTTTTACAGTACTGGGTACTAGTTTTAAATATCGAAGGCACCAGTTTAAATTTGAGGTTGGTTTATTTATCTAATAATTAATTTAAAATATTTCTAGTTCTATTTGTATGTGATCTCCAGAGGAATAGGCTCAATCTAGCGTTTCATGACATGGCATACGCTGTTCACATTATAAATTTGTCGCGAGTTAAGCTGGGCCTTTAAGTACACAAATGCTTACAGTTAAAGTTAACAGTTAAAGCTTGAAAATAATGATCGTTTCCTTTCTCTCAGCCCCAATCTACCAGCCGCTATAGTAAATTACCCATACAACTTTGGCGAATACCAGAAAATGTATTAGGTTGAAAATGTGTTTATCAACATGATATGAATTTATTTTTGGTACATTAACAAGAATCTCTAATTGCTAAAAGAATACAACAAAAAGAAGTGCAATAAAAGTCCAATATAGAGTAATTAAAGGGAGGTAGTCGTCGCGCCACGCATGCGCGAGATTTATGGGTGTCATAAGAACAAAATTGGCGACTTTGACTGTTGCGCAGATCAACGAGTACAAACTGATACGTTAACAAGCTTTAATTGGGTATTTTTTTAGGCGGTTGAAAGGTATTGAAATCACCGGCGGCAATTAGTGAAAGTCGCACCCAGGTAAAACCTCAAACTTGTGATTTCCATTAGAAGAGCGCATTGGATTGTGGGAAAATCAATGTTTATCAACACAAATGTCGCACATGCGCAGCGCGACGACTGCCGCGCTTTAAAGTCACGTCATCACAAGTACACTTACTGGAATGTTGTTCCAGCGGACGAACTGTCTGATGCACAGAAATACTCGGGCACGGTTTCTTGAGTGCCTATATTCTGACACACAGTTATACCATCCAAGGTTCCATGGCCACATCCACCTGTATTGCGGCAAATAGCTCCAGGGCGAGCGACAGGTGTCCATTCATAGCATCTGTGAATAAGAAATAAATACTCGTTGGTGTGCGCAATTCTCGCGTGATTTATATGTGAATATGTGTTGAAAAGATGGAACTGGTGGTGAAAGGGGTAACGATAGATCTGTCTATTCCAAGTCGATAATCAGCTCCCCTCGCACAACATTGATGCGAAATAAAATGATTTTTTTCCCTGAGAGTATCGAAGATGCGTTTGACGCTAGAGGGCGACTTATTTAAAATGTGTCACTGGTTTGGATGAAATTGTCACAAAGGATTGAAGAAATGTCACATAAATAGGGGATTTTCCGTACAATTGCGAGATCTCGCGAGATGTATGAAAAACGCGCGTCAAACGTCTGCCGCAAAAATCGAACGATTTGATTTTGAACTAGAATTTCTTTATTTCGTAACTCACATCGACCGGCCGATCTTCGACAGAGGAATATTGCTTCCGAATACCCTTACTTAATCAAAATTGCCTATCATCAAATGTGGACAGCACATTATTAAGCATGGAAATGTCCCCCAAAATACTTCGCGTTTGTCGAATCCCACGCGATGTTTGACGCGACTACGACGCTATGACCTTTGTTTGTCCTGTTTTTACGTTCGATTTCACGCACAACGCGTGATTCTCGCAGTGAACGGAAAATGGTCTATTAATAAATGTCGACATAAAGAAAAACACCCATCCAGGGTAATACTCGAAAAGTTCTTAAATGACAAAAATCGAGATAATAATAAATGTTTGTACATTCATATGCGCCGAGAGCAAACATAGAAAGCAGTCAAAGTAACTCACGCAAAGAATCTCGGTCGATACCTGAATTTTTTATTTTTTTTTGTTGTTGAAATTTTCGTCTAGCTTAGTGTTATGCGATCACTGATTTGACACATGGTCCCAATTTCCGAAAGTACGCGAAGCGTACACGTATCGATATTTTCGAAAATCTTCGGCGAAGCTTCGGGCTATGAAACGCAAGAAAGTGCAAATGTGGCACGCTCTGTATCTCCCCAATATTGACATGTAACTGTTTCTCACCTTTCGTCGTAGTGCGTGACGCATGATTGTTCAGAGTGTGGACGTATTTGGAACATGCATTTGTCGTCATTACCAGCCAGTATATCAGTTACAGCATTGATACAGACAACCGTACGATGCTGCATACCTCCCAGACATTCCTCCTGGATGCACGCAGACCAGGGCCCAACTAACCATTTGTACACTTGAAAGAAGACACCCAAAGGTTAAAGAATAATCACATCAAATCACAATTTGAACAATAAATACGATACGTTTAAAGACACTTTCATTTCTCTGATGGTTTAAAGAGTTGTAAATATTTATAATTGGTGTCCTTACGCTGTATCTTTAGTGTAATCCTCGGCCGCAAACGAGAATGGCTCCATATAACCAAGTCATCAAAGCCAGCCTGCTGTATTCCTTGTAATGGTCGTATCATAAGTCCGTATCGCCCAGCCATAAATTTACCATTTAAACGATCCTACAATTAAGACATTGAAATAATATACAAGCAGAGAGGTACAAGCATGTCTACTCAATTGTCCCGGAAGTGCTATGTTATATTCACATACAAATGGGAATCCTGGTTGGGTTATAGTCGTAGCCACCAGTGCGTTAAAGCAGGGGGAGTCGTCATCGCGCATGCGTCAGATGGCCATAGCGTGTCATTGTTTACAAATAAGCGTCAACCCTTGAGCCTTTGCGTGTGTTGTTATCGCCGACTCGATTCCCGCGCGTGCGCAGGTGACGACCCTCCCGCTATAAGATGTGCAATACCGGGAAAGAGAAGACACAGCTGCGAATGACTAAGATGACATCTACAACACTCGATTCTGGTAGTCAACGATATGTGTTTTATGAGAGTGTTCGTCATCTTTTGGAAAAAGAGACAAATGAATAAATTAAAAATGAGACAAAGAAACATTATGGAAAGCTAGAAGAATCCACCCATCAAAGTTTAACAAAAAGGTAAACCGAAAGTTATTATATAAGCGGATCATTCCATTCTGTAAATAGGCGGTGGAGGCAATTGGCAAGAAAGCATTCAACTATATGGGAGAGGGGAAGATAAAAGACAAACTCACCTGCGCCCACGTTTGCAATGGAGGAGACACAATATTTACAGCAAGTGATTCGGTTGAGTTAGTATCTATAGTGTCAATGAGTACACTTCTAGGGATTTGCAACCCTCCGAAAGTCCTAGACCATGGATCACTAATACCGTCAATCTCCAGGTGTTGAATATACCTCTTTCCAATGAAGTTCAAGCTCAGGGAAGCCTCTTCGACGATAACGGATTCGTCCTCGAGGTGTTCATTTTGCAGTGAGTCTAGGTTGAAATTCATCAACGCAGCGCACTCTGTATTTGCATATAGTTTGTTGTTGTACATGCATTCGTTGATTCTTACCGAATCTGAGGAAAGAAATGGCACGTTAACTACATTCTGTGACGTCAACAACATGGCGTCAAAACTGGGGCAAACAATATCGTTCAAAGCGGCAATTGTGTTTAGTCGTGTAGTTCGGAATACATCAAATCTTACAAAATCTACTTTTTACGGACTCCTAACGATGTGAACAATACGGACTTATCCATTACGAAACTTACGTCACAGATGAGGTCATCACAAGAGTGTACGCTTATAAAAAACCGAGTGTAAATCTTTTTGCCTCGTGACGTCACGAGTGCTGAACCACGCGATGATCTATATGTTGTAAGTACCGATATATAGACCAGTCCAATATTTACGTCAATATTTAAACAACTGTATTATATATATAGAACGGTGGATATTTCAGAGACGCTTGCGCTAGCTAGGACATACCCTACGAAAACAAGTCCAAAACATCACAAGGGCAGCACTGAAATGAAACCCACAGGGAAAAAGAAAACGGGGTCATCCAAGAAACACCTGGCGACAGGACCTATAGGCTGATGTCCGGAAGCTGGGCTATACCTGGGGAGAAGTGGAAAAACTGGCACAGGACCGGCCTGGTTGAAGGAATCTTGTTGGTGGCCTATCTCCCAAGAGGGATGATAGGCATAACTAACTAAAAAGACGAAGAAATCACTCGTCTCTGATAAAAAAAAGTACACTCAACAGTGTTTGAAGTTGTGTGTGAATTTGTTTTAGAATGTATTTATTGGAATTAATATACATCCTTTGTTATTATACTGGAGTTAGACATTGGACAATGTTTTACTCTTATTGGACACTGTGCTTCTAAATGAGTACGAGGTAAGAAATATTGGAGATTCATTATAGTCATGTAACACCACTTACGTTGTGATTCACACACATACATCTTTTTATTGGAACATATGTCATCATCTAATTTGTATGTGTTCGTACGCCACCTACAAGGAAACACAGGTGAAAATGTTAGTATCTTTTCTGTGGTTGCAGAGGGAGAAACAGGTAAAAACATGATCAGTAATTACATGTAATACATTCTCGAAATAATTTGATGCATTTCAATACCTCATATAATAAATAAAATACAAAATTAAATGATTTACTGGATAACACATCAGTCTGATAATAGACAATGTTCCGTTCAACTGCGAGATTTCGCGAGTAGCGTGAAAGACGAGCGCCGAACGTCTGCCGCAAAAATCGAACGATTTGATTTTAAACTCAAATTTCTTTATTTCGTAGCTCACATCGATAGGCAGATTTTGACAGGGAAATATTGCGTTTAAATACCCTTACTTCATCGAAATTGACCATAATCAAATGTGTATGGTACATTATTAAGCATGGAAATATCCCCCAAAATACTTTCGCGTTTGTCGAATTTCATACATTTGTCGCCACTACGGACGCTATTTGCCCTGTTTTTACGTTCGATTTCACGCACACCGCGGGATCTCAAAGTGAACGGAAAATGTAATCGATAGAGGTGATATGATGAATATTAAGCGCACGTTACGGTTAGGACAATATTCCAATTCTTCAATATTTGTTACACCTACCAAAGCTGCAAGCATTTGCCGGACAAATTAGGTTCTCCGCTCTCCCAGGGAAGATCATTCAACGATAGAGGTAGTTTTTCGTGGGTCCTCCAAGTGGTGAAACCAACGTGGTACCCATTGATCCAGAGATCCTCTCCCCGGTGTGTACTACCGGTAGTTCTGATAATAGCGTCCATTGTGGTTCTACTGAACACCTTCGCCAAGACTGTACCTCTTTCTAAACACAAATCGACAGCTTCTTGCCACGTGACTTTCTCCTCAAAGATCTCGAAATCTGGCATATCGGAAGCTGTTGGGGTAGGAAGAGTGTTTTTTTTTTTTTTTGAATTAATAGCAAAGTTACAATGAAGTATGGCGACTCTTATTATTTACTAGTAAGTGATATCCGATAAAATCCACGTGAGCTTATGGTTTTTCTGCCAAATTTGTGAACTTAAAACCTTAGTGAATATGCTTAAAACATCACAATGAAATACAAGTGAAAATAGGTGGTTTTACAGTATTACTAGTATTATTACTATTCTTCCTTAACTGTCAATGGATAAACGCATTTAGCTGACTGTCTTGGTCATCAAGACTCTAACAACAGATTCTCGGCTGTACGTTCTAACAAAATTTGGGGAGATATCCATAAGAATCTACTAGGCCCATATTTTTTTTAAATAAATAAATTCGCCACACTATTATCGACTACCAAACATGATACGGTATATTACTTAGCCTGTCATGAAGGCATCAGACCCTACTGTGTTGGGTTTGGAGCACCGCGGAGGGCGCGACTCACGCGACCTAGTCAGGCTACGTATACTACTTTTCCACCTTAATCATTACGTTACGTTTCGGCAATGATGTCTTGTATGATCCAGGGGAGTTGAAATGACTGATAAATTTGACCACGGCTTTCAGCATGACGTCATCGGAGCTTTTTTTTATTATTCCAGTCGTTCTGAAACAGGGAGTGTTTGAGGGCGCTCTGAACGGGGTCTATAGTGGAAGTTTTTAGTTTTTTTATAAACTATAATGGAAGTTATTACTCTATTGTTTAAAAAAGCTGTAATTTTGGCCTGCTAACAAACTTGGAGAAATGTTGAAAATGGCTGTTATCTCATCAAGGGGATTTATATATTGAATCTTACATATGACCTATGATGAGTTTTGATTGCTTGCTCGGGCAATGGGCTTTAATCTCAAGACACAAGGAAATTACGCTTACAAGAATAATACTATCCTTACAATCATATAAGCAATATATACGTCACTTACCACGGGTGGATCGCTTACTTATCGCCCTTGGTGGATGCTTATCCCGCAAGCCGACATAATAGTCGGGCATGATCTGTGGCAAACCTACCGATATCAACTGCGGTGTTAGCGGACATACACCAAAGAAAGCTTCCTTATAAGATGCCGCATATGCGAGTGAAGAGCAAGCAAACCCTTGGTGGTCCGAGTATATTGTAGTTGTTGCTGCAAGATGGAATAATTAAATCAATGATGCGGAATGCGAGTTCCGTAATTTGCAGACTAATATCACGAATTTAAGCAGGGAGAAGTATATATAAAACCGAGTAAAAGACAGAAGGACACAAGACACGCCACCTGATTTCATGTATAATAGATAGAGCTGATTTCCAGCAGTACGAAACGTTATGAATTCGAAGCAAAGTGTCATAAAAATAATCACACACAAAGACTATTATAGCAATAAACAATACCGATATCGATACCAATTTACCTTGAGCCAGATAACATTTTACATGTAGAAATCAAAGACAAACTGCGTGTTGATTTCATGGAAATTGTAAAATCGGGTTAATTGTGGTCATTAACTCTTTCATAAAATAAACAGTTTTTCCTTATTTTTCAATGTCGATCAAAACCTGCAGTTAATTGATAATTGTGTCTATTTGGTCCAAAAATGTATTAAAATGTGACACCGAAATTTGCGCGGATAAATACGTAGTTAAAATCGTGGACGTCATATTTGGTTAAAGCGGGAGGGTCGTCATCTGCGCACGCGCGGGAATTGAGTCCCAAGCGACGATAACAACACACGCTAAAAATGACAATAACAAATGTAAACAATGACACGCTATGGCCATCTGGCGCATGCGCAGGTGACGACTCCCCCACTTTAACGAGTGTATAATTGAAAATGTTTTCCTAAAATCTATATTATATGGTAAACTTACTTGGTACAAGTTGACGTGTATTGGCCGAACTACTTCCACCAATACTGCCTTTTCTTTGGCAGCTCCCTGTAGCCGCCTGTATTTCCAAACTAGACACCCCATCACACCAGTCACAGACAAACACAGTAGTTATACTTTTGAAGTTAATTTCAACCTGCGTGAATCATAGACACGTAAGATGAGTAATATGATAGGCATGTACAAATTGATTAGTTGGTCTCGGCGAAACTGTGCATCTTCACTGACACTCTCCTTTCGTGCCGCGATCATGTAACACACTTCTCCGAGGTGTATAGGTCATTTTTCCGGACGTACATACCAAAGTGAGACTAACCGGAAGTGGGAAATGCGCGCGCATGCAGAAACGCAGTATCGTCAATTTCCGAGAAAGTGGTCTATAGGATGAAAAAGGCTGTAGCAAATATTATTAATAAAAGATATACCTTATTAAGTGTGATTTTCTGTCCTATTTGTCCGATGATCTTAAGCGCAGAGATAAATCCTACATTAATATTGCTTATCTTAAACACATTCGTTCCTGGTGTAACGAGTACATCGATCGGGAAAGTTGAATTGTCTGTACCAGAAATTATAAAAGATATATACAGGCCCTCCGAGGGTCCATCTGCAACGTCTACACTAATACTATAATTAGAATATGCTGTAATGAAAATATAAAAAAAAAATATATATATATAGCAAATAAACACATATACCTCTTACATTTATATATAACGCTAACAATTCTATGGCATACCATACTTCGCCATACCATGATATCAGATCATCATATCATATCTTATCATCAGATCTTATCAAATCACATCATATCATCAAGGTACTACCGTACGTCTCTGTATTGATATTTTCGACTAAAATATCTGACACTGACAACACGGCGACACTAATTGACCAACAGTGGCGGATCCAGAGGGGCCGGGGGGCATGCCCCCCCCCCCCAACGCATGACGATTCATATCTACTGGATTACGCATAGCTTCTCTGCGATTTTCGCTCCGTATATCTTAAGCGAAGCTTGCGCCCCCCCCCCCCCAGTACATTTTGCTGGATCCGCCACTGTTGACCAAAGTAATATAATTCTACATATATACTAGTGTTCTAGTCTTTCGCGTGTTCGAAACACACCAGTGAAGTAGCTGGGACTTACCCTGATCTGTGAACACTAAGTAGTTCTGCAGCCCCACGTCTTTCCACGTATTGCCCGGATGTCTGGGGTCGGAGACAGCCCAGCAACCCCACGAAAGGATGTAATTACTCTCCGGTATACTTTGACCCAAATGCTGTGCCCAACTATCGTTCTTTTCGATTTCCACGTGGTGTTGGTTAAGGTCGCTGAATAATGTACACAGTCTGACATCTGTTTCATTGCCGTGACCACCGGTTGAGTAAGTGAAAGCTTCACAGCCCGCACTGAAAGGCAAAATTATAACGGGTATAGTTTGTAAAACAATCGTTAAAAAGTCTGCACGTATCACATATCATGATGCTTGAATTGAGGTCTAAGGATTATCATTTGGAATAATTGATGAAAGCAGTTTTTATTTATTTATTTTTATTTATAATGAATATTTAATTCAAGTACTTTTCGGCGCCTCCAAACGTTGAAGATCTTCGGCTTCCCAGTTGATTCTGAATAATGCATGTGGATTCACAAAGATTCGCTTCTTTTTCGAATCAATTCGAATACTGGTGAATCATATTTGTTTTGGGGATGTATCTTTCAGTGACATTGTGCCAAAAGCCAGACACATGTTCATGATGTTTTTGTTTAGATACATAATAGTATGAGGTTATTACGAATCTGGGTTACGAATATCTCAACGAATGCACGAAGACAGTACGCTGCGCGTCGGTCGATACGCGGCGCACTGTCTGAGTGCATACTTTGAGGTATTCTCGTAATAACCTTATTATTATACATCTTTACCATCCAAGGATATGGGAATGCCGAAATCCAAAAAGTTAAGAACAGAACTTTTTTGTGTGGAGTCCGTTCAAATTCCGATGGCAGCCATGTTTGTTTTTATTATTTGAGGACGCTTACGCGCGTAAACATTCTATATTTGGAATTCGCATTTCCTTATATGGTAGAATGAAAATACATTGTACCCCGTAAAATAACGCAAAATTACGGCACGCTTTAACTTGTGGCGCTACGGTGACAGATGTATAATATAATAATAATCTGGAATATTATTACCGGTATACATACCTTTTTCTGCATTCGTCGTAACAAACCTCACTGTTCATGTTGTAAACGTTTTCGATCAAATCAACTACTTGTTGTTCAACGGCTGCCGCGCATGCGTATGTCCATCCAATGTAGGAATCCGGCTTCAGATACTTGTCAGTTAATGTCGCCTGAAATGCGCATGTGCAAATCTCGCCGTTTGTAAGCGGTATTTTCTTATGTATTTCAGTTTCATCGTCTGGAGCTGAAATTGAAAAAGGATACTGAATGCATTAACGTTTAATTTGTAGTAGTCGTGATTTTTTATAGGCACATGTACGTTTTACAATGGGTGCTGAAAGATGGGGGTAAAGTACCTTTCAAAGTCAAGCTAGTGTCAACATTTCCCAACAAGTCCCGGTCAAATTGTTTTTCGTGTTCATGTTGTTCACTGCATAGCATAATGTTTAATATCTTTGACTATAAATACATTACAGCATTTATTTTATGCCAAAATTAGGATAATAAATCACGTAAGATCGACATGCACAAACTGGAAATCAAGCAAGCGGAGGGGTGTCACCAACACGTGTGCGGAGTCACGAAAACAACGCACGCTAAAACCGCAAAGGCTCACGGGTAGACACTTGTTCGTAGTCAACGACACGCTCTAACCGTTTGCCGCATGCGAAGTGATGCCCCCCCGCTTTAAATAAAGAGTTGCGACTAGGTCGACTCCATATAGAGGTCAACATTTAAGTTGCCATTACAGTCGGCCTTGTTTTCTGAAATTAGAATGGCATACGAATATTACTGATACTAACCACATTCTCCGGAGTCATCCAAGCGGTAAGCTGGCGGACAGACTGTCGACAAAGCATACATTTGAGACATGTTACAGCAAACTTTTGAACTCAGGGTCACAACAATATTTATGTTGGATGAAAAGTTATTGCAGGGTCTGCGGTGACTCGTTTAGTTAAAACACACGACTCTTGTC
The DNA here is from genome assembly GCF_978046115.1 of Saccoglossus kowalevskii. Lineage (NCBI taxonomy): Eukaryota > Metazoa > Hemichordata > Enteropneusta > Harrimaniidae > Saccoglossus > Saccoglossus kowalevskii. Next base: position 14,499,737 of record NC_140658.1, read on the forward strand.
TGTATGAGTATAGAAACTTGCGTACAAGCTTCGTGACACACTAGGAATCTGCGAAAATAATCAGAAACGTCTTTCAAATAGAAGACGGTATATAACGCTATTATTATGCACTAATGACGGACTTACATAAAAGACCTATCAAATTTGTTATGGTTGTGCACTTCAATTTCATACTATGCATAATGTTGTGTCTGTATCGATCACTAACATTTTTATTTCTCATGATTTATTCATTGTTTGTATTACCAACTTTAGGTAATTTACGTTATAATGTATCATTCATTTGTGTTATTTTCCTGTAAATCGCGCCCTCTAGTGACGAAGCACGTAAATGTGTGACACAAAGGTCGTTCAAAGCATTCATATCACTTTGATCTGTAGTCCACCAAGGAAGATTGGGTTTTTGATTTGAGCTGATACCTTCCACTAAGGTACTAATACCTTCCATGGCTGAACGACTTCACAACCAATCGCCGTCGTCGCTTTCAGCGCCATTGCCTACACTCATATACGTCATTTTGACATCACACATTCGCCCGTCATTAGAGGGCGCACTTTTATAGTAGTGACGTATTTTATGTTGAATATAAACGAGACTGATTTAAGGTTGTTCGCTGTAGGCCCCTTTTTTCGATCTTTTTTACCATGATCAAAATAAACTGTGATCACCAAATGTGAAAACAATCTTTCAAAATACAAGCCACTTTAATCCTATACATCCAACATTTTTGACACTCTGAAACAAGGAACACAGAATTTAATTCGGCGAGTTGTTTCCCCAACCAGTACAGTAGTTGCCTTTGGAAAAAAGGTGAATGCAACAAGAGATAGGACAACGAAAATTGTGACCGGAAGCGCGGTGTGAACCTTGGGGAAAAAAGAGGAGAGTCTGGTACAAATTGTTCTACAATTGAAGAATTAAAAAGATTATTTCTAGAGCAAGTAAATATAGTGCCACCAATAGGACTTGCAGTCACAAACGGATTTTACCCCTCAAAAGAGCGCCCTCCGAGTTAATTATGCACCCAGAATGCAATGCGAATCCAATATGGCTGTTACCACAGTTTTCTCCTATGCTGGAAGAACAAAATCATATATACTCACTCGGATTACAATGTTCTTGGTGTTCAGGGAGTACACACATTGAGTAGGAGACATCTTCATTTGCGATGTAACACCAAGCATTCGCAAGATGGGAATCACTGCCCGGTTTAAAAGACGGGTTGCCGGGGTTACGGCAGAAGTTGTGGTTTCCCAGTCCACGTCCAGGGTGATTATACGGTGTCTGTATGTCGCCTCCACTTTGTGAGGACCATTTTAGGCAAACTTTCCCTGAGCGGGTTTGACTCACTTTGCCCCGGTAGTCCGAACCATCACGTTTAGTATAGCATTCCAGTGCGTCTGTGCGTGTATAAATAAACATAAATGCCTGTATTAGTTTCTGTTTGCAACTCTTCAACATGCCAGGAAGTTTTTCACGCCCACTTTCTGCTACAGAAATTGAGTTACTTTCACTATATGTACAGTGAACGGCAGAAACCCGGGGACGTTATATATGTGTTTTGTTATAATCGAAATGGTTTTGCGATTTCATCGTGAGCTGAGTTTATTCAACTTCATCTAACCGGCAAGTCCTTCATTGAGAATGCGTGTGAAATCGCATTTGCTATGTCACGTGACGGAAAACGCTGAAATTATGGGCATTGACGATGTTTAGCGCTTGAGTCAATCATTATTTGAATTTGAATGAAAGCTGATCATCAGCAGGCCCGTAGTTTGGGGGGTGGGGCGTGGGGGGTTCGGGGGATTCGGTCGAACCCCCTAAATTTTGGAAGTGAATAGATTTATGATCGTAGATTAGAACATAATAAAACAAACAGTATTAATTAAAATAATTATCGTTGTTTAAATCACTTGACTCCATGAGGTAACTACCAGAGTAATGTAATGAGTAATGCATAGTAATGAGCATTTAGGTGGCATCGAGCTTTAAATGTCAATCGTGAAGTTATGCCGTCTCAGCTCAACAGCAGCCAACCAAAACAGGTTGTTATAAATAGGCAAGCTTTTATTCGGTTTTTCGCGATGGTGTAATGAAGATCGCGTTCAAGCACCTGATTTTACATATTAAAACAACAGTGAAACAATAATGTAATGGTAGTCACTCTCTGAATGATGTGGTGGTCCTGAATAGGGCAGTTTCAAGTTGTCTTGTGCTAATGTTCGCTCAGTTAGTAAAGTGTGGAGATCGAACGGGATTGACACGACAACACCACACTGTACTTTCCTAGTTTGGTTCATTAGTTTTGTATTCTTCAAGTTAATGATGGCATATATACTGTTTTGTTCCAAGTGTATCAGCCAAATGTAGTCAACTTATTGTATTAGTATGTGTAGCCTCTGTTATTGGACAATAATGTACAGCTACGGGTTGAACATATCATTAAAAAAAATACCGAAGATTTATCATCACGAGTTGTATAGGTCGAAGAGCTTCTTGCAGCCAACAATTTACCCCACAGTGTTGCTTCAGCACTGAAAATATGCGATGAATCATAAATTGCAAACAAATTTTTTTTATACGTTTTTTTTTGATGTCTCAGAAAATTTACTATATTTTTAGCGGGTTTATAAAAGGAGTTGTAGTCATTGATGTCTATTGAGACCGCTTCTAAACTGCCACTATATGCATATTATTTTACCACCCTCTAAAAACAGATTTACAGTGAACCAAATATATTTACATACTGTAAGAAACTTGGTAGTATGCCATTAGTTAGTGCATTCAATTTGTTTGATGCAATCATTGTGCCAACTATTTCTTATGGTAGCGATATGGGGGTACGTAAATTCGGAAATCGAGAGGATACAGATAACATTCTGCAGATATCTACCCGGTACTTAGCATTAATAGTTGTACAAACAATGTAGCGATGTTAGACGAATGTGGAAGACTGCCATCCTGCTGTGGTTGTTTCAAGCGTTGTGTCTCATATTGGTTAAAATTACTGAAACCCCAAAACATGTTATATCATGCTTGAACGATTAGACAAGACCGGCAGACCTGCTTGGGAAACCCACATAAAAATCTCCCGTTCAAATATGGTTTCGGCATTGTCTGGTTTGAAAATCAAGTTGGAGATACTGCAAATTTGTTAGGAATATTCACTCAAAAAATAAAAAATATAGTGGCATGCCTCAATTTCACAATCATTCAGGCTGTGTACTTTTGGAAAAATCAAAGTACATGTAGTATTATAATCTGGGAGATTTATTGGCAAGCAATTATAGACTAAAATATATACCGACGAGTTTTCGCTGTTTTGGCCATAAACATAATGTTGAATTAGGCAGACACACAAACATACAGTTAGATCAATATTTTTTTTTAGTTTTTGCAGTGATACGTTTGAATTTAGCATGGTAGAAAATGAAATTTACTTTGTTTTTATATGTCCATTTTATAATGATCTAAGGGCTGATCTTTTGTCAATGGCCCTCTGCAATTATGCAAATACTGACAGTCTGGGCTTACTTCGTCGCTACACAAACTGTCACACCATATATCAAATAGCTCTATATTTTTTAAAAGTTTTCAAGCGACGAGATGAATATGAATTCAGCTTAACTTAGTACCATGTATTTACATGGATGTTGTATTGTGTTTAAAACGTGCTATGCACTTTTCTACCCATTACATTTTGTAAGATAGGCTGAGGGCCTGTACAGAAATAAAATTACATAATACAAAATTGACTAATACTAAAATGAATAATTGTAGACAGATTTCGACATGAAATCGTGTCACTTTTATGTGGCGCTAACATCTGCGAAGAGCGAACAAACTCGTAAGTAGCCTTCTACCTTAAAATACTTAGACAATAATGCTAAGATAAGTACAGTCTTGTCTTTTTTGTGTACAACATTTTGCCGTAGTGGATCAATGGTGTGAATGTGTTTGAGGAATGGCTCAGGACCCCTTCTCTAAAATGGTAAAATAGTTCAAAGATGTTATGTGAAATATCTTACCAATAAAATTTAATTTAAAACCGATAATATAAAAATGTCTGTAACAGAGCTCAAAAACACTTTTTGAATATTATAAAATTCACACATTTCACATCAAATGTATAAGTGTTGTTTTCGAACCCCCTATTCAAAAGTGCTGGCTACGGGCCTGCATCAGTATTTCTCTGTAATGTTCTCCCCAGGCCAAAACAGCGTCGCGGGCCCCGACGCGATCGGATTTGCGACGCTATGTGTTTCCTCCGCGATGCTATTATTTATCCCGTGATCTGATTTCTTCAGTCTCTCACAGACTGTAATATTTCCTGGCTAACTAGTTAAATCTACAAATGCATTGTATTAACGCCAATTTCCCGGGATAATCCCCTGTTGTTTCTCATTGGTTGGATTTCGTTTTAAAAAAACAAAGCAGTTCTATAAAGACAAAGCCGTAAGCCCCGGTGTCAAACGCTCATTGCCAAACGTATATTCATATGCAAATGATATAGTCACACTTGGGGTCAAAAGCCACATGTTTCCGGTGTGTACGAAACGTATTTTCATTATTATTTTTAGAAATGTAGTCGTACTATTATTCTAAGTTTTGATTTTTGTCAGTATTTTTGATATTGTATTTGTTTTTTGAGATCAAAATGTGAAAAAATATATTTATGACGTAAACAATTTTGACCTCGTGATTGTGAATCCAAGATGGCGTCACCCGCGTAAGATCCAGCGAGCGTGAACATCCCACTCGGATCGCATATCGTGCTCAGATTCGGATGAATTAGGTGAAGCATTATTGAAAATAATATATTTATCAAGAAATTGGGAATTCTAATCAAGAAACGTGTGGAAATTGGAGTGACACTTGTGTTATTTCTTGGAAGAAAAGCCTCAATTTTACGTGGTATAACAATGGCGACAATTCGTAATTCAGACCTCCGTTGTCTCGAATTGTTCACAATTGTGTTGAACAGACAACATCGATGATTAAAAAAAATACATAAAGATGGATAATTTCAGCCAGAAAAAACTATTATTGCTCGAACATAGTAGCGTAAGTATCGTGACTCGTAACAGTTGTTGTACTTAACCGGAAAACAACAGAAACGGAAGACAAGCAATGAGAATAATCAACTCCATGTTTAATTTACCGGGACTGAACAGGGTTTTATAAAGTTGCTGATTGCTGGGCAAAGCAAAGAAACAGAAAACTCAGTATTTCTGCAGGACATTTGCAATACTAAACATGCAGTGCAATAATTGTTTACAGGTTGTACATAAAATAAATAGAAAAAAAGGAAAAAAACTGGTTTTGTTTTATTCCTCCATATGACAAACAATATGTTAATTTATGCTAATTATATGCTAATTATTATGCAAATTAGCCGCGACTCGATGAAAAATGTCTGTGGAGAACACTGAAATACATCCCCCAAAATGTGAGTTACGTCACATCCATCTTATAAATAAAAATCAGATAATAATGCTGTACTACCTTTAAGATAAGGAGACGCCTCTGGAGACCAATCTCCTCTCCCTAGCCGGTTCCTGGCAGCCACACGCAATCGGTAAGTCTGACCGTATTCTAGTCCACCAATCATAATGGTCCTTTCGTTGAATGCTGCATCGGCGTACGTAACCCAAACACGCTGGCTCGAAAAATATTGAATGACGTATCCGATGACTTCATTACTACTGGTCATGTCTGCCGGTGGCTCACTCCATTCTATGATTATACTGTTTCCGATGATTGACACAGTCCTAACTTCCGGGGGCGCTTTAGGTGTACCTTCAAATTTAGAGAACACGATTATTACCTTATTGTGTTATTTTGTCGGCACACGTTTTGGCTACCATGGAATTTGTGTTCCAATTTCACTTTCGATAACAATAAAAATAGCTACCGGCGCTACCACTTTCGCAATTGATCTTAGACATCGACGGCTGTCGAGATATCGTTGACAACGAGACTTTCCCCCTCAAATAGCGTTCCATTTTCACCCGGCACCGCGTCTGCTGCTTCATTACCATGGTTACATAGGGGATGTGGTGTTATGGAAGAATGGAACATAATTTGAAGGTAAAAACAAAAAAATTGTAAAATTCAAATTTTAACTGTAACATTACGATACGAACTTTCCGTTTTCAGGGGGTGAAAACAACTGCTTTTGACAAGTGAATTCAGAAACATATCAACAACATTCCATAACGAAATACTGTAAAACATGTCTTTGCTAGCTAGCATGCTATTTTAGCTAATCTGTAATTTTGCTAATTCAAGATGTAGATAATTTAACATAAAGTATATTCTCGCAATGAGATTAATTCGTGCCAAGAGTCAAATCCGCTAAAATTGCATGCAGCTATTTCAACGTGTTCTACAATATATTCCATATACATAATACTATTTTTTTATTATAATTACCGACATGTTTCGCATTTCATTTGTCTTGAATTATGACTAAAACAGTTGAATGATATCGCAAAATATGTAACATCTTTAACAACTCTTGTATAAACAATAAATTTAATAAATATGGCTAAATTCCGGGATTGACCACCAAACAAATAGACAGAGACTCAGTGGGGAAGTCTAAGCCACTGGTAGAGAACCGCGACCGCAAATGTAAAAAAACAACAAAACGGGAATAATAAATTAAAAAAGTGATAACCAGTCATTGTCAAAACCATATGCTCCGTTTGTATCGTAGTCACGAAACTACTGAGACGGTATCCATATTATCGTCCGATATGTAATGGCTTCGTGTAGAAACAAACAAGATGGTCGCCAGTCAGCCATTTTGATTTACTGGTTTCAAAAATGTGCGAGTGTTTGTCCGATATGATGTCTGATGTTAGAAGGCCACTTTGAATCTAACCCGAAAAATAAAATAGAGTGCGCCGTACTCCAATTATGTCCAATGTACATGGTTTGAACGAAATCCATTCATGCATGACTGAAATCCAATGTCGAAATGGTGAACATTTGTGGTTTTGATACATTTTTCACCCTAAACTGGATCATAAAATGCATGTGCATATGTCCGGTATGATGTACGTGTAAAGTTTAAACTGTATCGGCACAGGCATGCCAGATATATGGATACGCGGAACTACATTTTTTAAAACAAAATGACTGTCAGTCGGCCATTTTAAACTCCATACAAAAAATTAAATGACGTACACCAAGGTCCCACTGTGTTCAATGTACACGAATGTATGAATGTATGCATGCGCAAACTATGCGGATCCTAAAAACAAAGATGGTGACTTTGACTGTTGCGTAGACCAACGAGTACAAACAGATTAGCTCCATGGTTATCAGAAGGTGTCGACAATAGTGCACGTCGTGCCCAGATCAAAACTCTATTAAAAGAACGCATTGGATTGTGGGCAATTGTTTTTTAACAACACAGTTGTCACTCTTGCGCGGCGCGACGACCACGGATTTTAATGCATTTCTGGGATTAAGACTGCCTTTCGGCCATCTTGAATAGGACTATGAAACAAATGCATGCGCATATGTCCGATACAATGTTTGATGTGTGTGTGAAATGTGAACTTGATCGGTTGCGCACGCACATCGATCCATGAGTCCTCGTTTTCGGGCTGCGTCCGAACGTGGGCTAAAATGTAACATGTAAACACCTACAGTGGTAATATTAAGACAGTACTGTAATTTCGTGTAAACAATGTATTTTACACGCGCTGTATTCGTCGTATGGAAAGCGCGCTGCGCGACGACCGCCACCATTTAATGTGAATACGTAAAATATTTACCTGGCACTCTGATTGGGGATGTTGATGCACCTGATTTTGAGCCACTTTCTATGTGTGTCGTAGAAATACGGAACTTATAAAAACCTGACTGACTCTCGTCCACGGGAAAATCGACGAAGGTTTTATTGGCATGGTCTATGGTAGCGACTGTTGCCCAGGAGCTATAGGACCGGCCAGTATATCCACGTGTTTTTTTGTAGTCTAACTCATAGCCAACAATCGGGTCGTATTGCGATAACATCTGAATCCATGTGACCGTAATTTTGCCACGATCTGGAAAGACATTCGGGCTAGGCATTCGTTGCCCGGGGCTTTCTGTCGTCATTTTCTCTGTAACAAAATAGAATACATATACTGAAGAAAATAACACGGCAATGACTTATGGAGATATCTCTGTGCATTCATATACCCCGAACAAAGTTCGAATAAAAAAGGTCTGTACAATTTATGCAAACAAATGACGTCACTATGCCTTGCGTAATGTGATTAATTATTCATGATGACGTTTGTTTCGGACAAACAAATGAAGAAAAAAAAAACTAAAACAGTAATAGAGATATTAATTGTTGTGTAATCTTTGAGCGAGTATTTTGTTCGGGTGATAAAATTCCTTGGGATTTTCAACAAATTATTGAAAAGTCACTACAAGGTTAGGTAGTTGGGATGACATTGGCGTTATCGTCTGCGCATGTCTTCTACATTGTACCTGTTTCACGTACTGAACAAATGTTTCATAGTAGAATCAATCTTATTGTTAGTAACGGACCTCGAAATTATTTGTGCAACGTTGTACTGTTTGTTTTCTTCCGTATTTCACTAAACAGAAAACATGGCGGATGTGTACTTTACCCATTTCGTGGCATCTTCCTTCTGCCAAATAGTCGTCTGTCTCACAGTGACATTCACCGTCACCGTTTACACCGTCGTCACAGGGCTGAATACCACAGTTGCATTCTAAAATAAAAAAACAAGAATGATTTTATTTTGCGTATTAGCTTTCTACGTTTTTAAATTACTAGTGGTCTGGCATCGTCAGTAATTGCGCCCTCGCCGACGGATCACTCAGACGCAAAGTTGCGAGTGAACCTGGAGCCGTCTATGAACTATCGCCCACGATATCAGGCTAGTATTTGTTTCTGAGACGAAAGTGAACTTACATTGTATTTTTGTGTCTTAACAAAACAGAGTATAGTTGTTATGTATGAAACACCGAATCACATTGATCAACACTCCAACAATAAATCTTTCCGCTCTAGCGAAAACACATTTATGTGACGTCAAAGTGACGTAGAATGGTGTAAGCATTTGTGTAGTCGTTCGTCATTTGGATTATAACAAATCTCTTAAAACAAGAGTAATTTTTATTGACGTACAAATACAGTTGAAAACGCCGCTGAGCATCATATCGAGGAGTGCTGATTATGTCACCATGGTTATTGATTTTGTCACCATGGTTATTGATTTTGTCACCACAGTTTTTTATTTTTTCACCACGGTTATTGATTTTGTCATCATGGTCATGAATTATGTCACCACGGTTATTGATTTTGTCACCACGGTTATTGATTATGTCACTACGGTTATTGATTTTGTCACCACGGTTATTGATTATGTCACCACGGTTATTGATTATGTCACCATGGTTGCTGATTATGTCACCATGGTTGCTGATTATGTCACCAGGGTTACTGATTATGTCACCACAGTTGCTGATTATGTCACCAGGGTTACTGATTATGTCACCAGCGTTGGTGATTATGTCATCATGCTTGTTAATTAAGTTTCCATGCTTGTTGGGATGGTCTACTTCCCAGCCCGTCGTTTTCTCATTTTGGCATGTGGAAAATTGAACACATCAACAATATAGACACCAGTTTAATTTCTTTGGTTTCACTGAAATGCAGTGCAGCGTGCTCGACTCACGATAAATTAGGCTCCATATGATAAACCTACACAACAGGTTCAAAGTTGAACCATATTGCTTTTTTATTGGTGTCGCTAACACATGATCCCTGACAGGTTATTTACATGATTATATATACACAGTGGTTTAAAATATAGTGTTTTGATCCCCCACATGTGAAGCGAGTACATTAGATTTGTACATATGCCTGTCCAGGTTTGTCACGCCAGTTCGGTGTATAAATACAGAGAAATTGTAGGAGACCTGTCGTCTGTCTGTACCCATGTCTAGTTGCGTTTTGCACGAATTGTGAAGGTTTCTTGGTCTGAATTGGAGTCATCGACGGTTGATTTCCATTGGAAGAGCGCATTGAATTATGGGAAAGTCAATGTTCATCAACACAAATATCGCGCATGCGCGGCGTTCTACGATGTCTTGAATGCTGTGTTAGTTTTACAAGCTGCAACACGGATACTAGTATAGAATGAGAAGAATATCAAATTCGTGATCCTACAATATCAAATTTTTTAAAACTCGTGTAGTAATTCTAGTATTCACTAATTTATTCCCCGTCTGACATATAAAAATGATATGGTAGGGGCATTCGTGAGACATCTTAGACTAAACTGAGTATAGGTTTATCCCTCTGATATGTCAACATTGTTTTCCTCGTGCAATATTCAATAGAATGGCCCAGCTGTGGTGATTTTGAAAAAAAATAGTTTTGCGAAATTTGCGGGGAACGCGAAACCACCACAGACTGGGTGATATTGCAGCGAAACAACAGTTTGTCGGGAACAGACATGATGTCTACGTTGCGATTACGGGAAGGGAATAACATGGAACTTTATACCCAAACGCGCGCCTAACTTTAGTGGGTTTTAGGAAAGACTCATTGGGATGACAAAGAACAGTCTTTGTAAAGTGTTGGGATGTGCATTTGTGAATATGAATGAACTGGTAACACTTGTGTGTGAAATAGAGGCAGTACTAAATGATCGTCCTCTTACGCACATTTCCACCGACATAAATGATCCTCAGCCATTGACACCATTACATATAATTAACGGTAGATTGTTAACAACGTTACCTCATACACTCGTTGACAACTCAGACGCAGACTTCGAGATCACCACACCGAGTGAAGCCAATAAACGGGCAAAATATCTACCCGAATTACACCAAAGATTCCATCGCAGATGGTTAACGGAATATATTCTAGCGCTACGAGAACGTCACCAGAATAACAAAAACAATGTGACAAGCAATAGAATTAAAATCGGAGATATCGTGTTAGTCCACAGTGACACTCAAAAACGGTTACTCTGGCCGCTAGCTAAAGTTGAAAAACTACATGTTAGAAATGATGGACTTGTGAGATCGGCGGACATTCGAACGAAAACGGGAAAAACCAGCCGTCCAATATGTAAACTTTATCCGCTTGAACTCGGTGCTGTTGAAAATAATCTGATGACGGGAATGCCGACAACGAAACTAGTGGAAAACAAGTACCACTCGTTTTACAACGTCCTCAACGCAACGCTGCCACTATTGCAAAGTTGAAGATTCAGGACACCTTTCATAATGATTTATGTGACAATTAAGACTTTGAATTTTTACTCGATATATAACGTAGAATGCCATGAACAATTAGCTTAGATTTTTGTTATCGTGATTCGTTAGAAATATTTTCGCTATTTCGTGAACTTTTAGTATGTTGACATACACTTACGAGTGTGTTACCCGACTTAGTATTGTTTACTAGACAAAGTATATTATTTTATCGTTATCTATCGTTATAATTTGTCGATTGTTATTCGTCATCATTTTAATAATTTACACAACGCAATATAAACCCTTACTGTCAAAATTAATTTGTTTACTTTCGGCCGCCCGGCGAATGTCGGGAACAGACATGATGTCCACGTTACGATTACGTAACAACCCAGATAAGTTTAATAGATAGATCAAATACAAGGCTAAACTGCCGCCAGACATCTGGATCATGTTTGACTTTAATTACTACATCCTGTGTACTGTATATTTAATAGCTTATTGTCTTTCTGAATAAACCAGTTGTAAGCATCATATTGTACCAACTATCCCTATACTCGCCCACATAGTTTAAACACCGTCCCTCAACACTCAGTCATATATCCAACATAGATAATTCTCAATAACAAAAGGTGTTGAGGGACGGTGGTTTAAATTAGCTTATACATTAAGCTAACAGTATTTAAGATTTTTACGCTCAGTCATATATCCAACATAGATAATTCTCAATAACAAATAGTTCAATTTGAAATCTGTATAGTAAAGTTTCATATAAAAGCTGCTTTATTTTGAAATATAACGGTTGGGTTTGGTATGAATAAATGACTAGTAAATTATTACTCTAAAATAAAATCTCGAAACTTATTAATCCGATCTATGATTTTATTTCAAATTCGGATTCTACATTAAAATAGCCTACTTTATTTACATAAATATGCAAATTCTGGCTTTAATTTAAATTCATCAAAGTAGAAATAAGTTCAGTGATCTGAATGTGTCTGACAAATTCCGCAATGGGGGAGGGGTCTCCCATTTCTGGCTCAAAGACAATCTGATTAAAATCTAATGTAGTGTACGGGCTTTAATTATTTTGGCTATAAACTTATTTTAATTTAATTTTATTATTATTTTACTTTGATTTCGATTTTGTGTTTTTTTTTAATTCCGCCTTACATACATACATACATACATCTGACCCGATGCCTATGTAACGAGATTTCAACAGACCCACTATCGACTATTTTAGTCAACGAATCACAGACCTTCTTCTATAGCGCACATGATGACGTCACTGGGCAGAGTCAGGTGGCAAACACACTCAAATAAAATGGCCGACTATACCGACGTTAGCGACCGAGAATAACACGGCTTTTCGGTAAGTTTATCATTGTCAAATGCAACGAAAGTCATTTTTATGTTAATATTGTGGCTCGAATGGTTCCAGTTTAGATCGTTATTTTGCGTAGTTATTCTGGGAGTGATGATTTTGTTTCCACCGGTTCGACAGAACACCGGTGTCTTTTTCCAGTCGCTTGCCCTGGAGACGGTAGCTGCGGTTCCGTAGCTCTTTGGTGCGACCTACAATCGAATTTCGCCCTAACAATTTCATTTGAACGTTTTCTTTTTAATTTTGTTGCTGTACGTCGAACATATGGGCCGGCCAGAGTCAGTCACGTAAATAATGCGGTCGGCAACACAGGGCTATGATTCCACAGCTATGAAGACGGGTGATGTTTGTTGACGATTGGGCCAAAATCGTCTACGGTATTGAAGCCGTAGCTGAAAATATTCATCAAAATGTATCAACATTTTGTACATTATACAATAACTTTTTATTAATGTAATTGAGCTGATTTGGACTGGAATAAAATATTTTTTTATTCGGAACACATCATCGCAATTGATCAGGAAATATTTGTTTGCTCCAATTTTCTGCGTCGATGCCGTGGGCCGGTGTTATACAATTTAAAATCAGTTTGCATTGTTTACTTTAGCTGTTTACAGTGTTCTAATCATTACGATTTACTTATTTTTTTGCTTCCATTCTAGATAATTATGCTAAGTGTTTGATGTAAAATTAAAGCGATGACTGAATGAACGAACCTTGGCTGGCGAAGATGTATCTGGAAGTGTACACATTTGTTGGAAGTGAAACAAATATTCAATGTAATGACAACAATTGTAAAATGCTGTGGAATTTCTTTTGTAAATAAAAATATACTAGCAATTTTCTATTAATGGTTTATTCAAGTGGGCAAAATATAATGTACAGAAAGATTGCCCGTAGAGTATCGCTACAATGAAAAGTAAGCAACCGACAGCCTGTATAAAAGGGGGGTTGTGATTGGCTGTTATTTACGCGAGATTTGAACGGAACTTACATAGGTGTCGGGTCAGATGTACGGAATTGAACAAAGTCACAAAATCAAAGTAAAATAATGAAATAAAAAGGCATTAATAAAAAAAGTAATAAAACATTAAAATAAGTTTATAGCCAAAATAATTAAAGCCCGTACACTACATCTGATTTTAATCAGATTGGCTCAAGGACTAATATAAAGGAATACATTCGAAACGATCTAGCCCTACTTTCTAGAGGGTATTTCTTGGCGAGGCGTTTGCGGTGAGATGTGCCCCGTGTATAATATATACTGTCGAAGTGCAGTGTAACGAATAAGAACGGGAACGGGACATGGAGTCTTCGATCGAGCTCTGATGATTAATTAGTTAACCAAAGAGTTTGTTTATCTGAATCAAAGCTGCAGTGTAAACAAATGTGTTTCGCCGAAAGTTCGTTACGATTTGGTTACATGTTCTTTCGGCGGAAGTCTAGATAATTATTAAAGGCAGGCTTATCACCCATCTATCACTAGATGTGTGACATTTCGTCAAATAACAATTTAACAACATTATAATAACAATATTCTCCAGTGTTGAACAAATAGTAGGAATTAATGCATATAAATTCCTCTCCTGCAACAAAGGCAGGGAAATAATTAGATTCTCACAGAAGATTGTTTTTGTTGTGATGCTCAGTCTCTTTAACAGTTGCATTGCCACTTTGTATGATTTGCAGAAAACCTCTCACTGACTCTACTAGTAGAGTGACTGTGTTGACACATATTAGCAAAGCGAGGTTAGAGTGTATAAGGGTTTGGTATTATCTACAGTTTGCGAGAAGCCTTACTCGTGGACGTACTAACACGTCCATGCCTTATCCAACACAATGCTGAAATCAAAATGGAGTTAGTGTGGCCACGAGTAATTACAACAGTCACACTGAAAATGTATGTCAGGTGATTAAACTGAGCAACCTTCGGTGCATGTTGGCTTCAGTACGTACCCTAAAAGTTCATGATCGCTTGTTGATTTTAACGTCTCTTATGATGACCCCAATTGTCAGCCGGACGTGTGTTGTATATGACGGGAATGTAACCTTAATGTTTCTGCATGGTATACATTTATCAACATGTTTTGATAGTTACAGAGTTCATCCACGATGTTTCATTTAAAATAAACACCAAATAAACTATTGATAATGGCCTGGTTACAGTATGTGGAGTAACAAATATAAGACAAATATAAACTTGTTTTTAGTTATTGCAACCCCATGTGACAATTATTCAAAATAAGCTAGACGTTTCGGGCAATGACCCTTCAGTAGAAATGTCATTGTCCATAAATTTGCTTGGGCATTGACAACTGAAAACAAATTTAATCTTCCGCTGTTTGTGAAACTGCTAAGATACGTTATAGTGAAGTACAAAGCACGTTCGACGTAAAGTTTTTAAAAAATCACACTTAACTTCGAAAATTACAAGTTCACAGCCTAAACAACTTTTCGACGTAGTATATTATGTGGGCCAAGAATCACTAGCTTCCTGAAAAAAAAATCACCCCCCCCCCCGACAATTACTGTTATATCCCAATAGTTCTATTACTCCCATAACTTTATTTTCAAAATTCAAAATTCGACGAAATGAATCTGATGGAATGTCGTGAACCCCGATTTACCATCTAAATCACAGTCCCTCTATCTATAAACTGCGTCTAAATCTATCCTAATTTGTCGCGATCTTCAAAATGGAACATAAACAAACTTAAATGACAAAACACTATACGGTTGAAAAACTAACTAAAAATATCATAATAATACATTGACAGAAATGTAATTGCATAGATAGTATTGTACTTTTATAAATATGTATTTTGTTGCGGTATTTGTGCATTTAGGAGTTGGGTGGGGTACTTTTATGTGTTTTTTTGAAAAGGATGTACTGAAAATAAATGACAGCAGTGTCTATTTCATTTCACTATGGTCACTGAACTTGTTGTATTTGCAGGGTTCTCTGAGGAGTGTCCAAATACCGTCCTGTCAGTTTCCCGGAATCACACTTTGCTCATGGACCTTAGAAAGAGATCTATGCTTCGCTAATGGACATGGCCCAAATAAACATTCGGCTTATTTACATTAACACATCGTTGCTGATATATTGTCCCTGGAAAGCAGTCAGTCGAAATGCTTTGTTGAAAGGATTGGATTCTAGAATACACATGTATGCAATACTAGTAGTATACTAGTAGTTACCGTATAATACCATGGAGCTGAAATATTTTTTTAGCTCCATGGTATAATATACTATATACGGTATATAGTTGATGGAGGTAACAGACAGACCTCCATGTACAATAGTTATAACAAGTTGTGAGCATGTTGCTAGCAAATCGACAATCGCACGAGCTGACTCTTGAAGGGTAAGATACTATGGCATAAACATACCAAACAATGTACTGTAGAATGCTTTATTTCCGCTTAGAATTTATTTTCGCTGAAGGGATGCTTCAAGTGAAAATAGATTCCAGCGAATATACATTTTTTTCACATATTTGACATTCAACTCATCAAAAATAAATTAAAAATAACAAATTCCATACAAAACACCCAATTCCAGCTAAAAAAAGTATTTACAATATAGTAAAAACTTACCGTATTGGCATCTAACGCCATATCTACCCGGGGGACAGCTTGCACATGGCTGATGGACGTCAGTGGTGCAGGTTTCACAGCGGTCAAACAGCGAGCAACCATCCTTGGCGACAATCTCGTTGTAGTCGAGCGTTTGGAAAGAGCTATCCACGCAGAGACAGGTGATTGGGCCATGTGAAATACCGTACGCAGCATCTACCCGAGGCAAAAGGGCGAACAAGACGAGCGTCGACAAAGATATTGCGTAGATACTGTACCCCATCGTGGTTTCTGCGGGTCTGGTTGTACCTACAGTATAACGGAATCTAAGTACTCTGACTATCTTAGAGGGCGCCGTATATACAATACCTCGACACAATAATCGGATGCACACACAATCTGCCTAAATCAGGCCCGGCGGACTTCCGGTACAAGCAGATGAGGAATTGCACGTGAAGGCGCCTTTCTTTCAACGGAGTTTATTTTGTCTCATTACCGATTACGTCGTGTTGGGAGTAACATCCGGACCACGGCTAGTGAATTTCTTGAACACGTACATCTGCCCCATATCCGGTAGTAATCATCGACGACGCTTCCTTCGTTTTGTTTTGTTTTTCCCGATAGAGGGCTATGGCAAAATGTTTCTATTGTGTCTATTTAGGTTTGGAGTTTTAGGTATAACGAGTACGACATCGTCACCCTATAATCGTCGTTGTCGCGAGAATTGTATATCTACCATAACTACCAAGCTCTCCATTGTTTTAATTCTAGACACTGTCACACACTCAAAGTGTCTTCTAAAACGGATTTAAAATCAACAAAAACTTGTTAGTAAACAAAATATATCCATGTTTTTTTCAACTGTGATATGGAAAACAATAAAACATTGCGATGTACCAAAATGTTTTCAAACTGTATCCTTTTTTTATTTTCTTTATTACGATTGTAGTGTCGTTTTAAAATCAGCCCGCAGTCTCCACGTCTTTTCGCTCTCCTTCATATCTCCTAACTGGGCTACTATCTTTCTGTATGCAATATCTTCTTTTGAAATACCGTTGGGAGTTCTTTGAATTTAGTCTTCCTTCCATATATCGATCACTGATTTTGTTTTCTCGGCATTCCCATTGACTTCTCTCATGGCCATCGTTCACAAAACGTGAACTTCAAACTTTTTACTCACGAAATAGACATAATAATGTGGCAAGAAAAAAAATGCTTCAAAACAATTCATATACTAGTAATACAGGACGTCATGCCAAACGCTGTCAAAAGCCCCCCTAGGTCAATAAAGCATAATTTTATTAGATTTAGACCACTAGTGATATTCAAATTTTTGCGTTCTGAATAAATAAACATCTGTACCATGGAGACTATTTGAATAAATACTCCATATATTTATTCAGAACGCAATCTTGTTCTTGACATGAAAGCGTGAAAATTGCATTTATTACTGGTATGCAGTACACGATATACTAGTACTTCCTACTAAAATTTATCTGTGATCTTATATATTTAGTAAAACCAATAACGGTCTGTTTGAGGGCCGATCTCTTTGACGAATGTTTTTTCGTTCGAACATCGCTATTTTTATAATAATGTGTGCATTGTCGGAATTTCAGTAAACGTGCCGAACATTTGGTGCGTGACGACATCTTTCATTTCGATTTTTACTGTTATCCGCCCTCTGTAGGCATGGGTTCGTAAAAATGCAGCAGGCGATCACTGCCGGGGACAGCAGGGCGTCCGTCAAATCTGGTGAAATGAAGGCAAACTAACGTAGTATTTCTCAAGAGTGTGGCCAATGACGCAGTACTATTATGTTCAGTTTTGTGTATGACGACAGTTACACCGGGTTTATGTGATTCATAAACTAAAAAAAAAATAGTATTAGTTACGCCCAAACTGGTTGTGTTCAAAATATTATAAAATAATGACGTACGTGTTATCAATACATTAGTAGTACACGAGGAGTTGTATTGCTCATTAATAATCCAGTGTCACGTCGAACAATTTGAAGGCAATCTAATATAAAATATGTATATATTTATCCAGGCAATAATATTACCACTTTGTTATTCGAACATCACTAGTGGTCCTACAGCTCCCAATAAACATATATTGAATGCCAGTTTCTTTTCGTGGTAACCCCTGTTTTCAATTTATTGAGCAACATATCAATATACAGGAACAGACAATTGTCAAAATTAGGTTATATGTGAACCCAGTACGTGAATTGAGTATAGACCGCCCATCGATAAGCTGTAGAGAGAAAAAAAAAACAAACAGACAGAAATGTAACATTCGAGCAGTTATCATTGAACATTAAAAACATAATGTTTTTTACAGAAAATGTTGCGAATATTTGACAACTAAACTGTTCGGTATAAGCTCTGTAATGGGTCTCTTCTTATGTCCGGCCAACACATATCTCAGTACAGCTTGGTATCATCGTGAGCTGTTTAGTTATACATCCAATATCTGCTACAAGGACAAGTCACTTCCGTAAGAAACATAACGTAACACGTTTCGCTGGTTGGTACATGCAACCGTGTCTGGCACTCTGTCATTGTTTCAATTACTTCAGTCCATTACTGCATCTAGGAAACATCGATCACCATACATTCTGAACCAACATTTTATTTTGCTTATAGTTCTGAAGTGTATAATAACAATATATACGGCATATCTAGTCAAACTATTCGTAGACAATAATACGATGTTCTTAAAAAAAAAAAAAAAAACACAAATTAAAAATAGTAAACACGTGACGTACCAGATTTCGCAATACTTTGGGTGCGAGCTATTTCATTTCACACATCACCACGTACATGACAATTGGTTATTTCTCTCGGTGTCCATACTTATGTCGACTGAATTGCATGGATGTATTCAGTTAAAAAAGTGATAATGGTTAGACGGCAATGGAATTGAGTAACTGTAGACGTTCTCTACTTCACTCAATGATATTCGCGACGCGATCACGGCCATGCGAAATGTGGTCGTGACTGCAATGGAAAAAGAAGTATAAAAAATAAATTATTGTTACATATTGTCCATTTTATTATCTAATCCCGTTTTTTTTTTTGGCAGCAAATGCCCCAAGTACAGATGGTATCAACTGGCAATTCAAGCACGAACACCATTCTCTGACATTCAGTCTGTTAAGGTCAACACTCCGAATCATCGCCAATACTTTCGCTATGCGTCAAACATTTTCCGCGATCGTCTGCACAATATGTTGGCTCAAACTGGTGGTATGGCGTTAGACATGTCAAATTTGGCTGCTGCTGCTGCTGCTGCTGGAGTTTTCCGCTTTCTCAGAGGAGAGCCTAGACTGGCGCAGTCGGGGCGATTATTTTGTTTTTGTAGTTTAAATAAAATAAAAAAATCGCGAAATGGAGGTGTTAGCGCGAAATCCCCTGTAACTGCGAAATCACCCCGACTGGTTTATTCTGCATGGCTCTCTATCGACACTGCAGGAACCCGTCGATTTTTCAACGGGAAATTATGTTAATGAGTGTTCTGTAATTGACAATCATCTAAGCCAATCACAACGTCTCTTCAACTGGCTGATATTTTTCAATTCTACGACAGTACGAGTTACATTTTTACACATTGTGATGAATAAGAAACGACGACTACGACAAACTCGAATTTCAACGTGCCCTTTACCATGTTGACCTCATTATGCACGTATTTCCGCGCCATTATAATATGTGCTCTTGAATATTTAATAGCAATGAATTTCCTGCAGAATAAACCAGTCGGGGTGATTTCGCGCTAACACCTCCATTTGGCGTTTTTTTTTTATTTTATTTAAACTACAAAAACAAATTAATCGCCCTGACTGCGCCAGTCTCAGGAGAGTCCTATCCATTCATGTAATAACGCAAGTGTTCAGAAATTATGCCCTCTATGGCCAGATCTCAGCTGTTTGCCACAAACTTCACAACCCATTTTTTTAAATATACACATGTACTAGTAACCAGCACAGCAGCGACACAAGATCGCAAGCTGTCGCCAATCCCCAAAGCTGATAAAACTGATATTTTGAGCAAAATGATAGCGGTGAGCTGATACTGTCTTAATTGTCGCTAACAGCTACATTTCCATAGAGAGCATACAGCATAACAACAATTCTAGTTTGTCGAAATTAATTGGAAATTGGTAATTCAAACTACGCCATGTTCCGTCGACACAGTGTGGTTCAATATCAACATGTGCAGCTGTGACAATCCACGTTTGTGTTCGCATGTGATTCAATTTTGAAGTGTCCGTTATATAGCTAACAGTACGCTCTGTTAATCGCCATGGTAATCACTATTTCAAGATATAACCTACGATGAACATAATGAGAATTTGTTTCGGAAACACGAGAAAGGCGGTACTATTAACTGCATTGTGTGTATGCCTTGTATGTTTAACGACAGTGCCCGTGTACTACTTGACTAAGGTCGTGGTTAGAAAACACCAAATTGGCGGTTCGGGGGAACCATCGCTTTACTACATCGATGTCGGCGCTAACAGGGGCGATACCCTGAGATCGTTTTATCAGAAGAGAGTTCCGGAAGACGCTAACAACAAAGCGATGGCATTGCCGTACGATTACGATCCGTCTAAGTGGAAGGTGTTCGCATTTGAAGCCGACGCCGTGCACACGCCGACGTTGCGGCGTCTACAGCGTCAGTACAATTTCACGCTCTATGCCGAGACAGCGGCGTGGGTCGACGACGGGGGAATTCAGTTGTACCTCGACAGATCTGAGAAAGAGAAAGGTTATTGGGGCACGTCTGTTTCCAAAACTAGGAAAGGGATAAAATCAGAAGAGCGCATAAAAAGCGTCGATTTCAGTACCTGGTTGCAGTATCACGTACTGCCGGAGGATTTTGTCGTTATGAAAATGAATATTGAAGGAGCAGAGTTCGCCATTTTCGACAAAATGCTTCGAGAAGACACTTTTTGTTTAATAGACCAGTTGTTTATATCATACCACGCTAAAGTCGTATTTCGTCGCAAAAATGTGATCGCCAACCACATGCCAGATCGAGTGAAGAAAAAATCTCTGGAACCGAATTGTGCAGTTCAAATTTTATTGCAAACAGAACATTGATCAATGACTGGGTTGATGTATTAGTTGCGTTCATGTTACTGGTCTCGGCCTGTACCGAGAGTCCGTACCGAGTCAGGGCGCGTCGAAACGTGTACTGTATAATACTTTATTTCCGATTGGAATTTATTTTCGCTGAAGGGATGATTCAGTGAAAATAAAATCCAGTGAATGTACCTATTTTCCTATATTTCACATTCAACTCATCAAAAGACAGTGAAAATAAATTCCATACAAAACACCCAAAAAGCCTTTTCAATGAAAATTAATTCCAGCTAAAACAAAGTATTTTACAGTATGTGAACGGTCGGGACCGAATTGGCACGTGTCCAAAAAAATGATCTCGGTCCCAATAGAGGGTCGGGATCGAAACTCGGCATGTGACGAGATATGTTGCCTTAACGCGCGACACGAATCGAAATTACACCCTCGGTGGTGAACTTAGAGAACATATACTGATTCATACTGGTATGTCATAGACCACTTTCCAGGAAGTAGCGAGACTGGGGTGCAAACATACTCCTGCTTTGTCATAGCTGAAAATAAACATGTCAGTTTGCTGATAGCCGATAGAAGGGAATTTTATTTTCGTGACAACGATTGGTGCACCAATAAGCATGGTATCACGCATGCAAGTTTACGTTACACCCAAAAACGACATGCGCATTATTATTATTATTCGGGACCCACTGAAGTGACCTCAAATGCTGTTATCCCTCTCCAAATATGAAGGCACGTGCCGAGTTCCTGTAACGTGAACGTAGTTACTGTACGAATGTTTTTACGGGCATGTATTCAAGCATCTAAATATGTGTCATCTGTATCGAATTACTTTAGAATAATACGTAAATACAATGTAATAACACGTTTGTTTGCTGGATTTGTTGAGGGCCTACCGACCAGTATATGTAGATGTAAATTCGTCTTATGCCAGCCCTCACCGAGAAAGCAAGGGTCCATAGTCGACGGCCGGGTAGGAGGCTATCAGTGGCGAATCCAGGGGGGAACCATGCCCCCCAACGCATGAAAATGCATATTGATTACGCATAGCATCGTCCGAATCGCACGGTCCCGACCTATAGGCCTGGACCCCCAATACATTTTGCTGGATCCGCCCCTAGAGGGTGTAGTTAGTGGGAAATCGCAAAACGGGGTAATCGTCTACCCACAGTCAGCTGGCGCACACGTGATAATAAAATAAATACGATATTTATATATATTTTTAGTATATATATACTAAAATTTGGCATTCCAGCTCAGCAGCCAATCAGCGACGGCCTAACGCTTAGATGACAATTTCGGTTTTAAATACCCCGGCTTAGTGTTCTTGGTTCTCCGCGTAATTAGGTGTTCGTATGCAAGGGATTTTTCCACACAAAAACGACGAATTAGGTCGAATTTTGTTATCGGTTGGCCTAATATAACCCCAACGGACCGTATTTTTGTGAAAGATTTGTATTTTTGTCCTGATTTGTAGGAATCTGAAAAACGCGTTTCACAACTTGTCTGTTACTAATTCCTGCGCAAGCGCATGTGACGACCCCTCCGCTTTAAATGAATTCAATGAACGGCTTCTCTCATGGTGAAGGTATGTGTCATAGTGAAAATAGTTCTTGTATTTCTGGGTATAGAAAAAGTTTCGAGGAAAAAAAAAACTTGGCGGGGGGGGGGGGGTCGTCAGAACTCAGTATGTGGTCTTGGTGATGCGATGCCTTAGCACTAATTTATGTTTAGTATTGCGTTCGCAATGTTTAGTCTGTGTTCCCGTGTGAACAAGTGGCAAATGACCCAATGACTTCAACGGTCAAATTGTGTTCACTAATTACAATTACTATAAGATATATCACGAGATGAAATATCGACATTTCATTGCGGGGCAAGATCGTAAAATTAAACTATCCAGACCGTGGGATATCACGAGTATACGATGCCTATCTATCACGCAATAACGTAAATACGGAAAGTTATCTAGTACGCTTTCGTTCCCTTTTTTGAGATAGAGGCCTACATCTCTATTCACAAATAGGATACGCTATAAAACGAGTTGTGAATGCAAAACACGCGTCATAGGCATTGTGCGCTTTGTTTCCATTGTGTTGCATTGTATTGCATGTATTAGTATCATAATTCACTCACGTCAGCTGTTATTTTGCTGAAAACAAAACTGTGATGATTTTGCTGAAATTCAGCGGCTCGCAGGGTGCTACAGATCCCGACCATGAGTGATATGTCATTAAATTTTCGGGGCGGAGCTACGTCACAATACGTCCCACGTTGCTAAGACGCGCACTACTGTACCACGTATTTCTACGGGCTCTGTGCGCGCTGCTGAGGAACGCGAAACGCCGAGCGAAGAGCCGGTGAAAATTCAAGAAAATAACAGAAACTCAACTTTGAAGTAATCCTGAACATTCAAACTTATATGCGTTACACATGTAGGGGTAATCTTGTTACACTGATCTGAGGAGTTTCGCACTTTGTTTTCACCGTGATGGTTGCCATGCGGTGAAAATGCCCGGATGTCCGTACGAGAATACAACTCCTTATAAATCGCGCTCCCTAGTGACGAAGTGCTTCTAAAACGTTCGTTGTCTGGAGTACCTCTCAAAGTCAATCTTCATTGTCAGACGCTATCGACGTTTTTAAATATTGTTAACCGCGTTTCGCAGTATAGCGGTTAACTATTGTCTGTTCGAGATGGCAAACAGACAGGTATGGTATGTGGGTCATGTGACAAGGGGTATTTACGTGGAGGACAGAAGGTCGAATGTCAATCTAGGACAGTCTCGCTACAGTGCAGTTTCAACTTGTTGTTTTGTAAGTTTGTTGTATAATACAGGGCGACACCCGCCACCTTCCCCTGGGCACGATCGACAGTGCGACGGGTACAGGTTTTCAGGTATTTTTTCCTCAAAGGGTTTTTTATTCCTGGTTTTTTCCTGGGCGGTCGGCGTGCCAGTAACGGGGGTTACTATTTTGTCGATGGTTTTTGTCAGTTATTTTAAATGTTTCTTTAACCGAGTAATGTTAATGCCATTTTTCGAGCATAAATAGTCGATCTTTTTTGCAGTTCATGTAAGTTATTTTTTCTCTCATTTACTAGTAGTTTATTTCAATGTGAACACTACATGCAATGTAATGGCAGCCGTTTTTAGTCGGCTTTATTATTATGTTTTGTTAAATAAATAGTTCGCCGGACCGACTGCACATACGTGGCCGCACCTGGCATGAACCTTACCTTATGTAAGTGTGTGTTGTACATTGTCGGATGTGACGAGTCTAGTAAAGACCCGTTTTTCTTAACACCCATTTACGTCACAGGACGCTTCGTCACTAGGGGGCGTGATTTATATGAAAGATCTGTCACAGGAAGCGCAGCACAGACCTAGCATTGTGTCGTCACAGCAAGCGCTGTTCCAGCACAGACCAATCTCCTTCCCAGAGGCCTTTGTGCTTTACGCAATAGTGCCTCTGCCACAGGCAGCCTTCAATTTTGTGGTCAATCACCTCACTACGCACGGCCATTTTCCTGTAGTTGTTACATCTGAAAACGTATTACAAAAGCCGAAAAAAACGTATGTGACATCCGAACTATTTATTAATGTCAGACTTCAGTAAAAACGTAAATACGAACTATTTTATCGCGGAAATGTTTTGCAAGGTAATATTACTGTAGTGAAATGGCGCACGTGATACACTGAAACTGAGGAGAAAAAAAGTTCTATTAAAGAATATAGTTGGGAAAGAAACATTAAAGACTAATTTCACTGAAAGGGGTTTCCTAACATTTCCGTTCATCTTGTATTCTGGTGAATATTTCAATACTATTTCTGGCTTGAACGGGTTCGATTTTCCGCGTCTAACAGTCATAGAACACAAAGGTTCTAGTAAGTTTATAAAGTTAGTCATTTATTGTACATTATAATGCTTTGGCATCTAGGAAATTATTGCACTTTTCTAAAGCAAGTCTTGTATATTTTATTCTAATTACTAAATATTTTATTCGGATTCAGGGCGTGAAACGTCTTATTAAAGTGATTAAAGTAATCAAGTGACTTTCGCATAACGTTGTTAACCGCCATGGTCTTGTAGTTCGAACATATTCGAATATGCATATGAGTTCTATGCAAATCTGCTTTGTGCAGTGATGATAAGTAACACCAGAGGTACATTACTTGGGGTTTGCAACTCGCATAGTACTGTATGGTGACATCATGTCAAGATCCCATTCAAGTCTCTTCTCGTAGATAGCGAGACTGAGGCTACGAACTTCTGACATGATATATATCAATGTTCAAGGTTTGTAATGAAAAAATAAAACTTTTCTTGCCGCTATCGTAGTGAAAAATGTAATA
The DNA here is from genome assembly GCF_978046115.1 of Saccoglossus kowalevskii. Taxonomy (NCBI): domain Eukaryota; kingdom Metazoa; phylum Hemichordata; class Enteropneusta; family Harrimaniidae; genus Saccoglossus; species Saccoglossus kowalevskii. Next base: position 14,525,413 of record NC_140658.1, read on the forward strand.
CATCGAAAATGTAAAGGAAATATAGTTCTCGTAATCCGTCATATCGTGGGCAGCTATTTTGATCCACCTGGACATCCCAGTATCCTAGTTTCCTCGGGCATGCGCATTCGCATTTTTCTGAGTTGGAACGCTTATGCGAGAGCGAGATTGTAACGGGATCTTGGTATCATGTCACCGTAGTTGCAAACCCCAAGTAATGTACCTCTGGTAACACGTATTTACGTTTTTTACTGAAGTCTGACATCATTAATAAATAGTTCAGACGTCACATACGTTTTTTCTCCACTTTTTGTAGTTCGGTTTCAAATGAAACAACCGCGGACAAATGGCCGTGCGTAGTGAGGTGATTGACCACAAAATTAAAGGCTGCCTGTGGCTGAGGCACTATTGCGTAAAGCGCAAAGACCTCTGGGAAGGAGATTGGTCGGCGTCTTCTACACCGATCTGACGCATATCGCGCAAGGTGTGCCGGGAGTTTGTTCGAAATTTCGAACGTTTCGAAGTCAATCGTCGATTGCCACGTATTTTACGGATATATTAAATCTATTCAGGAACTTGTTTACTAAATAATGATAAATGAAACTTAGAAAACTTGTAAGAACAAGCTGGACCCAAATTACGCAAATTTGCAATAAGTTTACGTACGCTACTAGTGTCTGGCTCGGAAGGCGTTCTACGCGTGATTTTATCGCGTTCAAGGACGTTCTATTTTCGAACTAGTTGAAACCGGAAATTACACAAGTACTTTCAAACTTAAAAAAAAAAAAAAAAATTGATTATCGTTATATGTGTTAGTTTCTGTTGTTTCGAAGATTGAATTATTAATGACATTAATATTTCACTCACTAAACAATACAATACTAAAATACGTGATTAAAAAGCAACTTAAATTGGAAAAAATATTATCAAGTTCAGTGTATAAACACTAGTGTAAAGGGGCTGCGGAGCGCTATTTTAGCCAAAATCGGCTAGTAAGGCGTCATATGACACAGGTCTGTGCTGGGACAGCGCTTCCTGCGACGACACAACGCACCTCCCTTCCTAATTAATGCCGTATTTTCTGACAGCTTTAACCTTTAACCGCGACTCAAATAGGTCTCACAAATAAACAACGCAAAATGCAAAATGTTCTCCTGCCTTCAAAAAGTCTCCTCCTTCCTTGCCGGAACATTTGATTGAGTATGCAGTTTACCATCGTGTGCTCCGAGTCCTATTGTACAGCGCCACCTACCGTCATATAAGTACAATTTTAATAGTACTTATGCGTTACGATTTTCTTTATAGTCCAGCTGTTCTATGTTTACAGAACAATCGTTCATTTTGTAAGTTAATGCGGACATGACATTCTCATCAACAGTAATAGATGTAGTCTATATGTGTGTGTATGAATAACGATCCAACCGTGGCATTTGTTTGATAATTTTAGCCATTTCCAAAATCCTAGTAAATACCGACACTGGGTACAACTGTGACCCACGGCACCTAAAAGTCGTCCTCAAAGATGAACGATGGTAACATCTTTGTTCATGTTTGATTTGCAGAATTCCCTCCCCTCCTACAACCACACCTAGACAGTACTGGCTCATGTCACGTTTAAGTTGAATTATATTTACCTTAATTTTATAGCATATAAACATTTTAAAAGCTGTGTATTATTGCGCTTTTTTGTCATCGTGGGAAAATGTAGAATACGTCGGCGGTGGCGCTAATCAATTAGGAATGAATTCGCAGTATGCACGGCAGCCAATATAGGAAATTAAAGGTGTATCAGATAAATTATAACACTGTGCTCACAAATGAAACATGCCTTACAGTACATTCTTTCTGTTAAAATTAAATGTCATGCAAATTACCAAACAAAATTGCGTTTAATAATCATGAAATTATTTGCGTTTTGAAGAATAAAATTGAAATTATGCTAAACGAGAGCCCGTTTAATAAAACGCAACGTTATACATAGTGTTTTCATAGTGTTGGCGGTAAGTGCACTCGATAGGATACCACTGTAGCCGAACAGATATTATCATAATGTAAAAAAAAAAAAAAAAAAAAAAAAAATGTTACCAAAGACGCACGCGCTATCTAATAAAGCACACTCCAAATAATAGTAACACTCAAAACACTGGTGGAAACGAACATACCAATATCTGTGACGTCATCGCCTATTATTATCGACTATTACTGAATACAGGTACAAAATAAATTCGCACATTATTAAATCAGCGAGATAATCTCGTTACGATAGAAAAGATAGTTTGCTCTATTTTTAGATGTGTTTTTCTATCAAACTGTGTAAATGATTGTCTACATTGCCTACAGGTTTTGGTGATATTTTATAATGATGGAAAATATGAAAACTTATGAGGTTTGTTTTTTGACGATGACAACAGTTGACTTCGGCGTTTAAAGGGTTAAATAGTATGCTCTAAAATGTCGTACCCGCTTTTTCTCAGTATTTAAGTCATTCACCACACGTGGGATTGCGTTGTTCATACAACGATCGGCGCATTAATAACTCTTGTCTGTCATCCTGAATTGGTTTCGAGGATATTCATTAGAAACGGCCATTTGGTGATGCAATCGGGTTTAACATTCCTGAAAATATATATATATATATTTGAGGGTCAAAACCAAGACTCGTGACTCTCTCGCTCTCAACGAGATGTCGGAGTCCATTTGCGCCGAGAGTCGTCACCTGCGCATGCGCCAGATGGCCATAGCGTGTCATTGTTTACAAACAAGCGTCTAACCATGAGCCTTTGCGTGTTTAGTGTGTGTTGCTATCGTTGCTTGGGAACAAAAGAAACAGCACAACTTTTGCTCTAGGGCCACGAGCCTAAGCGCTGACGTCAGATAACCAAGGGAAATAGGACAAGCAACGGACCAATCAGAATGTGGAACCGTTACTAGTTACCGGCCTCTTGTGGCTTGGTACGCCATGACACTTGAGGCGGGAACCAGCCAATTTAAAAAAGTGCGAGTTCAGTGTCAGAGATGAGGGCGTACTTCACTGACCGAAAACACGGTTTCAACCTCATAAAACTTCTACAAAGCAAATAAGTCAGCGCTCAACATAATTCTTTGGGACACAATGACAAAAAACCAAGTGTTTTTTTGACCAGAAATTCATAAGGAAAATAGTGTTCTACAAACCATCCAATTCTTGTTAAACGAGCAAAGCTACACTTTTACAGAAGCGCAAGTCCTTACTAGAATTTTTTTCCATTGAATAAATTTTATATCTCTTCATTCATTCAAAAATAATGGATGAGCCAAATATGGCAGCTTCCCTTCACTTATACTGTGCCATTCATCGCGAAGAAAGAAATGAAGACTGGGATATCTCAATACGGTATCGTTTTGCGTTGTGTTGTGCTTGATCGTCCGATGATGTAATACCATTTGAGTTTTCATCTGTATTGCAACATTACACGCACCCGTTGCATCCTGGGATATTCAATGTCGGTCCAAGCATAGAGCTATAATGATAGCTCCACGGTTTCCTATTTACTATTTACATTTGTTGCAATTGCTAATTTAAAATCACGTGACATTGAAATAAAAAAACACACTTTATTATGTAGATTTTTGCTTTATGACATCATGATAAGTAGTGTGCCAAATTACGACATTCCATTTAATTAATTAATTTATCGGCATTTTTAAGAAATGTTCCCATAACCTTGTATAATCTTCGGCGGTAAGTACATCGGAAGAAGCACACATTTAAATAACTTGAAAATCAAACAATCTAGGCAGCATGATTTGAATACCATTCAAGTCACATGATCTGGTCATTTACATAAACAAATTTTCAGAGAGTTGCAGCGCTGAATTATTGGGTACTACTTTAACGAAAAGTCTTAACTACATGCAAACGGGAATGTTATCGAATATGACAGGAAAAATCAATGTCTTGCTATCGGCCTAGCTTGTTAAAAAACATCGATGCTCATGTGGCGTATATAATCGAATTGAATTATCATCGCTTCAATCGATGTCAGTTCCTGTCTGTCTCGATCCTCGCTTTGACGTAACAACAAATGGACGGATTTATTTGAATGTTGACATAAAGAACAGTTCTAGTACTACGGTGAAAGACTTTTTTTTTGTCACTGACACGCAAGCAATCATTTTTAAATACAAATGCGTATGAATAGTTTCCGGATCTGTTTACACGAGTGCGCATCAACATAGAGCGCGTCTCCTAGGCAACCACTTTGTCAAGGATTTCCAGATGATGACATCGTAGAGTCCCGTTCGGTGTACATACTCGTATATCTCAGTAAAGTAATAAGGTTGTTTTGTTTAACGACGGCGACAGTGGACGGGCGAGGATTATTGTTGATATACAGTGCCGTGGACAAAACCGACCAGTCTCTTAAGCGATTGAGATTGTGAGAGATTGTACAGAGCCGAGTGGTTGTATCGGATTTCGCACGGCAAGGTCAGCGCTGTATATCTGGGGTTAACAGGTAATGTAACCACATCATGCGCGTTATGCGGTCGGGCTTCGTAACCGGGGTTATCGTTGCATCTTCCCAACTCGCCCAGTCTCATCCAGAATGCGGTGTTCAGACGCGACGATTGAATGAATGTGTCAGTTTTGACAGTAATCAATTGTACTACTTGTCAAATCATCGTTAAGCGCGTAGTTTGGATATGCGTTAAGACATTATATACGTTCATTTAAAAAAAAGGGTAATTGTAAAGAAAAAGACACATGGCTGCTCTCAAGATGGTCACATAGTAAGATGTTTCTTTAGATTATGGCTTTTGAAAAATATCGATCAAGAGAGACAAAAGTCATTAATTCTGCTCTTGAGTTCAATTTCAATAACCGAGGAATGTCAAACGGTGCTCGCTATTTATAATTCGTATTTTTCGAGATGTTGTAACATAGCCATAATCTCCATGGTTTCGGCCCATTTATTCGCCCCATCTTCATAATCGACGTTTTTTCCCACAACAAAATTGTAATCTGGAATTATCAAACTACAAAGAAGAAAATTCAATGATTATTTGATAAGAGACTTTTTGTTCGCTATGAGAAATATACATGGGTACATGAAAACATCAAAATTAAAATGTTGAGGGATTGGATTATTTTCCAAGAATCATATCAATGTTAGTGACGTCAGAGATGTCTTGATCTCACAGTGCGAGGTAACTGTATTTTCATATCAATACTTATTGACGAAGTGAATATTGAGAGTTTCCAATAAAATAAGACTTTATCATTGATTTCTATTGCAACTAACTGCAGTTTTTTGCATACTAATACATGTAGTGTTAGCTACTCAGAACAAAATGTGTGACTAATATTTTCTTTGATTAATCTTCCCAATAAGTTATTATCACAGCCTTAACCAACGTTTTGAGTGTTGGAAAGTGTAAGCAGCGAAAGTTACTGTGTATGTGAGCAAATGGTGGCGCACGTTTAAATGACATTTCAAGCGGGGGAGTCGTCACTTGCGCATGCGTCAGATGGCCATAGCGTGCCATTGTTTACAAACAAGTCTACCCATGAGCCGTTGCGTTTTTCGCGCGTGTTATTATCGTCGCCTGGGACTCAATTCCCGCGCTTGCGCAGGTGACGACCCTGCCGCTTTAAACATTTAAATGAATGGCATAATATGAACATGTAAAAACGTAACACGTGAAAATTCTATCCACGGCAACGAGCCTCACCACTCTAACCATTCAAAATAAATCAAACAATATTTAGAGATACAAATCGGCAGGGATCACTGAAACGCAACATATTAAAGTAACTTATTAATTATATGATTTATTGCAATTTTGGATAATTGCAAAGCGTTTCTCGAAATAGACATTCAAAAATGGCTTTTCTCAAACTACGTCGACTATGTGAAGGTTTACGAGAATCAAGAAATTGATGATATTAAATGCGAGCGATATTATAAAAAAGTGGTTAACCTAAACAAAATGCTAATTCGCATAATATATAAATAAATAAATAAATAAATAAATAAATAAATAAATAAATAAATAAATAAATAAATAAATAAATAAATAAATAAATCAATCAATCAATCAATCAATCAATCAATCAATCAATCAATCAATCAATCAATAAATCAATAAATAAATAAATAAATAAATAAATAAATAAATCAATAAATAAATAAATCAATAAATAAATAAATCAATAAATCAATAAATAAATAAATAAATAAATAAATAAATAAATAAATAAATAAATAAATAAATAAATAAATAAATAAATAAATAAATAAATAAATAAATAAATAAATAAATAAATAAATAAATAAATAAATAAATAAATAAATAAATAAATCATAAATAAATAAAAATCATCCTCAATTCCAGCATGAGCCAAACAAATCAAAGTTGAGCGCATGTCACATATTGTTGATTTCACTCATTTGATTCATAGCGATGGTTAACGTAATTATGCTGTGAATGGTGGGTGGAATTTATATTCGCGGTAATATCATACGTATCCATTTGATGAAGTTGTATTTAATGACGCATTTACATTGCGTATTTCGCTTCTTCAATATACACAGTAGCAAAAACACAATTTAAGCTTATAACCAGTGGAGGAAAGTAATACCAAAATCAGAAACACAAAACAATTCAGAATAATCGACGTGGCATGTGTAATGGCGGTTTAGTATGGGTAAGCAGTGTAATAAGTAATACGAAATTATCACTTGCTCGTAGAGTGGGTTGTTACGAGTGACGTCATGGTACAGTAATAACAGCCCGTGACGCCGCGAGTGCTATCAAGACAGCGACAAGTTGTAGTGGATAATTTAAAGCGGGAGGGTTGTCACCTGCGCACGCGCGGGAGTTGAGTCCCAAGCGACGATATCAAAACACGCTCACGCCTTTGAGTTTTGTGTTGTTATCGTCACTTGGGACTCAATTCCTGCGCATGCGCAGGTGACGACCCTCCCGCTTTAAGTGACATTTCCCAGTGAACGTCACAGATGCGAAAGATGAACCATAGTCACGTGGTAATGTCCAAATTCTCCATGTCACTTGACAAGAACCACAGTAGTCTGAATGGTCCATGCAAGCAGATTGGAATTTGTTATAATGAGCAACTAAAACACGCCAATACTCAATATGTCGATGTTTATACACTATAGTTGTTGCAGGATTGCTAGATCCATATTAATTTGAATATATCTGGCAGTTCCGGGTGTTGGATAAGGATGACGCTATATCGCAATGGTGAAAAAACCTTTAAAAAATTGTCTTCAAAGCAACTGGGTCCAGATCTCTCCTAATATATAAGAATTACTTGGTTTTTGTTGAATAACATTCTCTACTTAAAATCCCAAGATTTGTTTTTTATTAACTTGTCCAGTTATTTTGCAACGATAGTCATTGAAACAAATGTTCCATGACCACGAGATCTAGATATCAACCAACCTCTTACCGATTTGTACCCCTTGAAAATTTCATATGAATCAATCTATAACTTCTCGAGTTATAAATATTTGATCATTCTTAAATTACTGTTTCCCTGACAACCAGATCCATATCTCTTCCACCAAATAAGCTCGATTGGTATTTTTTTCCCAAAGCACCCCCTTATAAAAATGAACTGAGAATCACTGAATAACATTTTGAATTATAAATGACAAATCAATTGCAAAATTGTTGTTTCCATAGCAACCAGGTCCGCACTGTGCCAATATCTAATGGATTGATCCTTGAATCAAGGACAAGCTCTTCTGAAAATCAGTTCATAAATATTTCTCGAAGTTTCTGTTTTCATGACATTTTTAGAAAATTTACCAATAGTTGAAATTGTTTTCAGTAAATATTTGTTGCCAAACAACTAAAAATAATGAAAAAAATCTTGAGTTTTTTAAGTAGAGATTGTTCTTCAAACATAAAGTAAGCCATTATATATTTTTGTAGAAATCTAGATCCAATTTTTTTGAAAATTTTTTTAAACGGTTCTCAAACCATTTTCAGATAGGGTCATCCTCTGACTCCGTGGGTGAACAAACGTATTCACGACTCAATTTGATCTTACTTTTCAAAATGAAATTAAAAGCTCATGTGAGTGTGATAAATGTGTACAATTGGATAGAGGTAATTGCGAAGGTATGTTATTTGTATCTATGACGGAGTTTGCGCTTTTCGAGTGCATTCTAGCATTCAAGGCCATGCGACTAAGTTCTAACCAATCACAGCATGCGTAACAGCGGAAGATGTGATAGAAACGAGCTTGGCCTATTTGCGCGCGTCCACTCGCACTTTAGAAGTCATCCACGTTCAAGAAAGTGTATTGCCCAACTTTAAGTCGTTAACAAAGCAAATTCGCACTATCAAATATTTCATATAATATTCCCAAGACCACAATAATTATCCATGAATTATCCCAGAGAACAATAAATGGAGACAAATATTCAAATAAGATTTTGCACACAATTTTGACTATTCAGAGACCACGTGTACTACCAAAATACTCGGAGATGATTGTATACACGTTGGTGATGTCTATTTTTTTGGTAAATAATTTTGTGCAAATTTTATTTTATGTGCGGTCGAGACTGCGGTGAAAGCATTCTTGTGGCGAATTGACCCTCTCAAATTAATAAAATCGAATCCTGTTCTATAACAATGACATGAGTTATTTTAATCACATCAATGTCTGCAGTGCAACTTAAAGAAAGCGATAATTACCATGCTTTCCCAGTAGTCATTATACGTGTTGCAACTATTACTGATAGCACTTGATTTATATTAACCAGCGAAATATAAGTGAAATTTATCACCAAGCACTAAAAGGGACGGTCATTCTTCATCAAATCCGTTCGCCTACTCGACGTGCAATCTTGGAGATCAAACGACTGCAAAGATTGTCACCGATATGCTCGCATGTGTTTTGTGATACACACTAATGAGTAGAATAGACAAACGTTCAATCAAAGACAATAGACAATTTCTATTGTCTTTGGTTCAATGCACCCACAGACGTCACATAGTGCATGGTCGAATTCCGTGTAAATAAACATTATATTTTACTCTTGTTGCATGCGTCGAATCTCGTGCGTTGATAAAATCACGAACTAGGGTGTGACTTTTTTTAAGGAAAAGTTGCATTTGCAATTTCCACACTATTGGAACGTTGTCAACCGTTGGTTGGCGATTAAGTACACTAACTACTGGAATTGTTATCTTATTACGTAACTGAGAGGTTCTATCATGTGGGCCAACCATATACTGGCTTCATTTAGGCGACTACGCCCGTTGATAAAAATATTGGCTTCACGTGATGGCGCGAAACTTACGTCACGGTAACTTTTCTGGAGTTTTCACGTTACCCATAACGTCGGAGTTAGTAATTAATTTTTTTTTTATTTTTCTCTACAATTAAATCTGTTACGTTCAGTGCACATCAAATTGATACATGTTATAGGTTGTTACAACCTTCAGACTTTTCCATTGCCACTTTTTGTATACGCCAATCTGTAATACTGAAGTAACAAATACAGAAACTTAAAGGGCAGTTTTTATCAAAACAAATGTCGCACATGCGCAGCGCGGCGTCTGCCGCGCTTTAACAGATTCTCTAGCAAGTCTCATTGCCACCCCCACGGGAAAACAAATTACAGAGTTTCAACTGAATGTTTGGTAGTTGTACGCATATCCTGGTCTAAAAAAAAAATGTCGACCAATATATTTAAATGCCATAGACATACTCAGTCATACTCTGACACAATATATATTTGTACATCACCAAAGGAACGACCGAAAAATATTGTTAAAGCGGGGGAGTCGTCACCTGCGCATGCGTCAGATGGCCATAGCTTTTCATTGTTTACAAACAAGCGTCTACCCATGAGCCTTTGCGTAATAGCGTGTGTTGTTATTATCGCTTGGTACTCAATTCCCGCGCGTGCGCAGGCGACGACTGCCCTGCTTTAATTAAGAGACTCTCTCTACGCAAACATCTACAATGACAGTAATGAATATGTTCACGGAGCTGAAAAAAGGGATAATGCTAATCTGCACATGCGCGCATGCCGTGCTTTCATTTGTTCAAGGGTATAGAGTTACGGAAAATCTAATTTATAACGACTAGAACGATTTTTGTTGATACATTACTAAGACCTTTATACATTCATACGAAACGTGTAGTGTTTCATTGAGTGGCACGCGTGTTTATGATTGTACATAACATTGTGATTTGTAGCAGGTCCTCCTGTAATGGATGACGAGATGGTGAGGAGCAAAACAAGTCACGCGACTCTCTCGCCCTAAATGAGATCTCGGCGATCATTTTCCAAATAATGTAATTGACGTACTAAAAAGATATCTAAAGCAATTACATAATTAGCTTTTTGGCTGGGGTAGATGAGTGCGACACGACGTCTTTTTTAATTACAAATTTAATCTTGATGATTTTCAAATATTCACATCTAGATATTATATAAATGTTCAAAGCAGTATAACATATTATTGAGACATTTTAAACCAGTTTATTTCGACAGATTGGCGTTGTTTATTTCGACAGATTGGCGTTGTTTATTTCGACAGATTGGCGTTGTTTATTTCGACAGATTGGCGTTGTTTATTTCGACAGATTGGTGTGTAAATCCTCAAATCGTTGAACACAGACCCACACGCTACGTGGCATATCGTCTATGGCGTAATTACACACAATACAACGCGTCTCATTTATCCCAGTAGTACGGGTCACACGCTTTGTGTACGTATACGCACAATAGCGAAACACGTTATTAATTTCGCAACAATGTTCATTCAAGTTGACGCATCATACTAACAAAGTTCCGACCAATAGCGTGACAGCAGCTCACCTTCAAAATTCCGATAAACTACACGTTGCTGTTGTCGACACTACTCAATATTCACGTAGAATATTTGCTTCCAAGCTTTTATATGTGCGCCTTTGGGGAAATATACTGCGGGAATGAATATATTAAGTCGTAAAACGCTTTTACGAAACATATTCAAAACAGAAACCAGCGTGTATACCAGCACATATTGTCGTATTAGAAATTATATTTTAAATGTGAAAACGTTGATTGGAAAAGATAATTTTAACAGTCGAGGCTGTGACTCTCACTAACCTGCAATATTCGGGTTCAGCAAATTAACTAATATATTTTGTAAACTGCTATTTGTAAATCAGTCAATATCTGAGGTTTACGAAGAGATTCCTTTCTCAACTATTGAACTCGTTGTGATACAACAGTAAGAGCATCTAACAACAGAGCAATTGCGATTTCCGAGGTTCTGAGATTAAAGAAGAATTAAATATATAACGTATTATTAAATATTGGTTGCAAATACTAAAGATGAATGAAAGTAGACATGTTTTTAAGTGTTATCATTTTCAGTATTGTTAAACTCAAAGTAATCAACAATGTTGGGCATTATCAGTTAAAAAAATATTATTTTCATATGGTATGGGGGAAGCTTGGCTATCACAAGGGGTGGGAAATAAATTGGCATTTTTAAATATATTTAAGCAACGTTGCAGAGATATAGACTAGCTGCAGTAAATGACAGCCCAAAACTTGTAACATATAGATGTTTTAAAACCATTTTTGGCTGCGAGAGTTATTTATGTAATTTTGATAGATCACATTTGTTAAATGTGCTTTGTAAGTTTAGAATATCAGCACATACTTTACATATTGAGACAGGCAGGAGACAAAACGTTTCTAAAAATGAACAATACTGTAATTTTTGTCGTGATATCGTTGAAGACGAGTTTCAATTCCTGTTATGCTGTCCACTTTATTCTGACATAATGAAAACATACTTACCAGCTTATTATTATACTTACCCAGATCCAATTAAATTTAATAACTTAATGAATACAAATAAACATTTACAGAGAAACATAGCATGCTATTTGATACAGGCATATACTATACGAGATAGTATTTAAAAAATGTGTTTTTCTTTTCTTCTGTAATCTTCACTAGCACTTCTTGTACTTATTATTTTTGTAACATTCTTTGTACATAAGGCCGGAGGCCAAAGAACTGAATAAATTATTATTATATTAAAAGGATCATACAAATCTCAATTGGTATATCCGATAACCCACACTTTCGCGTGGTGTTTCTGTTAATTACCATGCATTCAGCTCTGTGTACTGACAATACAATGCAATACAACCGATTACTACTAAATCTTCAATTTTATCGAGTCTGAAACACTTGGTGTGGTGTGGTGTGGTGTGGTGTGGTGTTTCTAATACATAGTAATGGCGGGTCTTCTTAATCAACATTAAATCTAATAAGAAACACAACGTTACAGATAAAATTAATAATCAATATAATTACATTATCTGAAACGATTTCTTGAAGTTACTATAGAAAATATCGTTATTCAACGCGTCTATGGGAATAAATAACAGGTTGCTCACAGCATAGTCACTTGAGTGGATATTGATTGAGTGAAACGCAAAACATCTACTGTTTACATATGCAATCAATATGCAAATAAATGGATACGTATAACCGATTACTTTCTTTTCATTGTAAACAAATGTCTTGGCTCATTGATATTCAACAATGGTAATATAAATTGAACCAATCACCAAAGATTTCAACATTATAATGTAAATATGATTCTATATTTGGGTTCATTTTGAAAGATTATTAATGTAAATTCAGAATATTTCGTTATGATCGATTAAATTGAACTGAATACAAGGAATATTTTGCATTTTTGTTATACATTATATAAAGTGGTTTATTTTCGTGGTATAAGTCGGAAACACTCACAATATAGTCGCAGGAATTGGTATTGATTGTGTGGAACGCAAAACATTTACTGTTTACTATGCCAACACATGAATCCAAATCAATGGATACGTATAACTGATCGCATTTTTCTCTACATTTAATATAAAGTGTGAATACACCCATGAAAATTAGTTTTGTTTAGAATCAGGTAGCTCCATTTTTTTACCTTTCTAAATTGTTAGCTAAAATTTATAAATTGTTAAACATGATATATACATGTTGTTAGTAGTTAGTTATAATGTTCCAAACGTATCTTGTTATTTTTGTGTTATAGGTGGAAACACTCGAAAGTGTAGGTTCGCATATTTAAACCCACAGTTCTTCTGAGTATTGTAAATTCTCGGGCTATATTAGGTATGATTGTTGTGGGTGCAATAAATAATATATCATTGATGAATTCATTACCCAACGCACGACTATAGTAATTTTCAATGTACATATATATGTAAAACGCTTTGCAATTTCAGAGAAGAATTTGAATTATGCATCTACGTCAAAGTCCACTTATTTTTTACAATAATCAATAGTAATTTAGTAAACCAAGATCATTCTCATCAGAGCTATGAGCGGTCAAATATAATCATTTCAACATCACTGCTAATGCATGTCTTCACTGAAAATGCTTGCGGCACAATTCTATGATTACAAAAACTGGAAATATGCAAGCTTGAATAGGTTTTGTTTGGAGACCACACAGTCGGGAGTCGATGAATATAAATGACGTGGATCCACTGTCAAGATTAGTTTTTCCGATGTATTTCGCTGAACTTGGTGTTATGTAATTTTCCCCACAGGAAATTTGATTTTCACAGTCACAGTTAAAGTCACTGTTTGATATCAAGTAGTGCGTTGTCATGGGAGATGATAAATAACAATTCATCTGAATATGTACATTGACTATTATTTATTTTATTCCGTCATGTAATTTGGGGGTAATATACAGCTATCTTTAATTTAAAGCGTGGGAGTCGTCACCTGCTCATGCGTCAGATGGCCATAGCGTTTCATTGTTTACAAACAAGCGTCTACCCATGAGCCTTTGCGTTTTTAGCGTTTGTTGTTATCGTCGCCTGGGACTGAATTCCCGCGCGTGCGCGTGATGACCCTCCCGCTTTAATACATGTAATTATAATTTACCAGTCGTGTGAATTCTCCAACGTCTTGGGATCAGTTTTATGTTAATTATATCGAGCGTTAGTGCTTATAATTCGTTTACAAACTAAGATTTAATTTTATTAATTATTTAACTTGTTAAATAACCGATCACTGGTAGCATAGTGGTTGTCGCATCAGACTCATGATCGGTAGACCCTAGTTCAAATCCTACTTTAGGCTGAACATCAAATGGGTCGACCCCTACCCTGGGTGAGTGTGCCACAGACTCAATGGGAAGGCCAATTCCACTGGCCGAGATTCATTCACTTACAAATGCGACTTTAAGGTCCGCAGGTGCTTGTGTTCGACCGAGCCTGGTTGACGCCAGGATAGCGCATTAAAATTGCCATTTGACAGGGAGATGGCCACACAGCCCTGTCATGTAGTCCCAAACAGGAAATGACTTCTGTGGCAAAATGCACTATGTCAGTGTCAGCACTAGCACTTGCAGTTTGCACTTAAAAAAAGTCAGGAGTGACAACAGTGACATTCAATGTCCGGAACTGTCGCCTGGCACAAAAACAATTTAATAATTAACATTATTTAAAAAAAAATATTTAACTTGTTTGATTATTTTGTTGGTTACGTGTTTTGTATTATATATTTATTAAATCAGGTGAATATATAATTATTACATATGATGAACTTTTTTTATGACAGTGCATGAGGCGGCGAGACTAGATGTTCCAACACAAACCTTTGAGTGACACTGACTACATCGTGACGTCACATTGCTTGGGCTGATTTGATTTTTTTTTGTTCTAGGGAATAATCACGTGCATTTCATGAATCACAAAAATTACTTTTATTTTTGATAAACTACCAAATCCTGCTTTATAAATATATACATCATTATGCATCTTCATGTGTCGTCTTTGTTTACTATCGCCTAATTTTAAACGCATGGGTGAAAAGGACATATCATCCTTATTTGTCTATTTTCTTGGAATTGTCCCTTTTCCCCAACTCCCCATAAACTAGTCTATCCACTTGTTGTTGAAATTACACGACATCCTCGAATTATTGACCGTGTCTGTATTATCATTATATATCATGTGATGTGAAACACGAATCTTCGGTTCAACTCAAGTCCAGCGTGCAATTCAGATCTGATTTCAACAGTTATTGTGTTTTGCACTATACCTGTTAAGACCATCGCCTTCCATTACAATTTATCACCATACTTTTACGACATGGCTACATTGTATGCTGCTGTTAAAGAAATCTGGATAAAAAAGTATGGTCACCGAATTATTGTGGAAATAATGGCAATTCACATTAACCTTTACTTTCTATGGTAAAATGTTTACGTCATATCTCAAAATTTCGTTCGGTCACATGTGGTGAAAAAAGGATATGAAGTTATAAGAAATTATGTTGATTACATTTTTTTATGAAATGTTTAATGTTTAGCGATAATTGAAAAGAAAATGATTTTTTTTTTGAAGAAGAAAATGTTTTTTTTTAAACATAAATTCATACTGAGAATAACTTGTGTCGAAATCAACATTTATGTACCTCTCCACTTTTGAATTAAAATAAAAAAAAAGAGATAATTGTGTTTCTGTCATTTAAAAAGTAAGAACGCGTGCGAATGACAATAATATAACGCAGTTGTGCATTCTACGTCCTAACAACACATCGTCAATTATCTCATGAATACGTCATGTACCCATAGTATAATTAAATTTGTTATGACATGCGTCATACTATTGAATATAACTGTTTCTTCGTCTTCAATATATATGTCATCATCAAATAAAAAATGCATGATGTTTTCTATAATTTCGCCTATAAAATAATATTTATATTAATAATTGAAATCATTTTAAAAGATGATATCAAATTAGAGCACATTGAACACAAGATTTTCTAGAACACGATTCTGACAAATGTCAGTTTGTTATTCGTCATTATACAATAGTCTATAATTAAAGAGTGGCAGTCAGTTGTATCGCGTCGTGTTAAATAAGTTCAAGTTGTTTGTATATACATAAATCTAACTCCCACTACACAGGGACCACTGCCTAAACAATAAAATTAAAGCGCGGTGGGCGTCGAGCAGCGCGTGTTCGAATTTCATGTAAATAAACAATGTATTTTACACGCGTTGTATACGTCGCTATGAGTCCCATCTCGAACAGGACGCGGCACGGCGACTGCCGCCCTTTAACAATCGCGAACCACCTAGTTATCAGTAAATCTTTGGAAAAACATGTGTCTGTGCTGACACGCCTGACACGTTTCCAAAAACGGATTGTTTATTACTATTGGCAGATTTTTTTGACGCGGATGATCACGTGACATTACATATTCGCCGGGTATACAGGCAGCTCGATTTAACCTTGTCACGTGACCATCCACGTTGTCTGGTTATTATTGCGAAACGCGTGAAACGAATCTGACTAGGTAAATAATACCTAATTGGGTTATTCGCACACGTGTTATAAAAGCTCTGACGTACGCCAAACAACAAGTACAGTAAAGTACCTCTCACCGGGTTTCTGTTCTGTCATGGTATCCACATAAACCCTCGTTTTATATATTCTCATTTTTGGGGGGGGGGGGTGATCCTTGACGCCGGCATAACAGCCGCGAAAGGTGAAACAAATATTAAAACGTTACGCCGACGTTAGGGGCTTTAATATAGGGGAGTTGTAGTCCCTTTGACATTATCAAAATCCTCATCTTTCTAATTACAGTGCGCAACACAGCCTCTCACCCACTTAGTTCTTACTCGCTTGTCCCCTTACGTGTTTTCCACGGTCATAACAGACTCGGTGAGTATTTCTTGATTACTTAACTACGGTACAGTACTAATAATTTATTGTCTTCCGATTTTCATAGTCGGAGTGTCAGGAATGAACCATCTTTCACATTTGAGCTAAAATTGAGCAAATCCAAACAAACTGTAAATAATTAATACAAATGAACCATATTGTCTTTTATTCTTGCTTGTGACCATCATGAATAATCAAACCTCCGGCTACTCGCGACGAAGATTGCGAGCTACACACCTAAGAGGAGTTCGCAAAGGATTGAGAAGGTCAATGTTAGAAACAAGCGTGATAAAATACTAAAAGTCGTCACCTGCGCATGCGTCAGATGGGCATAGCGTATCATTGTTTACAAACAAGCGTCTACCCATGAGCCTTTGCATTTTTAGCGTGTGTTGTTATCGTCGCTTGGAACTCAATTCCCGCGCGTGCGCAGGTGACGACCCTCCCGCTTCAAACGTTGTTACTCTCGTCTACTGGTCGACATTCACACAGAATATGTGCTTTTATTATTAGATTAATATTATATTCTTTAATATTTGCGCCTTAGGTAAAATATACTGCAAGTCGTCTTTTTAATATCAAGTCAAAAACGCGCTGTGTGAAACTTTTTTAAAAAACAGAAACCAGCGTGTATACCAGCACATATTGTCGGATTTGAAAATGTATATTACCATGAATACGTTGATTGTGAAAATGTATTCTAACATGAGAGGTAGCGACTCACTAAACTGCAATATTCGGGTCCAAACACAACAAATCCAGGGCCTAATTCTGTCAACTTATTTCCAAGAAATTACAAAACGAACATATGCAAAATCAAATCATTACAGTCTCCCCCATGCGATATCTTTGCTTGTGCAAAATTCGAACTCGCTCTGTCGCGATGAAAACGACACTTTAGGTTTAAAATACGACACAACAATGCAGTTGTATTCACAACCAAATTCCCACGCGCACCTTATATTATTTATACCATATTTGGTCATGTAAATCAACATATATCTATTTGGTCTTTATGCTAATTGTAAACTGGCCATTGTATTCATGAGCAGAGTGTAATTCCGTCTACAGTGTTATAGCTACATGTATTACCTATTTTGTTATAATTACTACTGTAAACCAGACCTCGTATCTTGATCAAGGCGGTACAGTCTCTCTTCAAGGTGCAATATCTGAGGTTTACGAAGTCCTTTCTCAACTACTGAACTCACAACATCAACCACAACAGTAAGCGCATCTAACAACAGAGCAATTACGATTTCAATCGAGATTCTAAATTTAAACAGGAATTAAAAGGATCATTACAATGTAAAGAGGTATATCCGATAACCCATACTGTCACGTGGTGTTTCCATTGAAAATGCAATGCAATACAACCGATCTTTCAATTTTATTGTGTTTGTTTTCGTGATATAAACCCGAAACACTCGAAGATGTGGGTTTACAGATATAAACCCACTCGTATTTTTTGGTCGCGTTGATTAGAGGTGCGCGAGTGCAATTTACTCAACTGTAAATCCACACTTTCTCGTAGTGTTTTTAATACATGGTAATGACTGTTGTCTTAATCAACTTTAAATCTAATAAAAAACACAACGTCACAGATGAAAATAATATTCAATACAATTACATTATCTGAAACGATTTCTTGAAGTTACTATAGAAAATATCGTTATTCAACGCGTCTATGGGAATAAATAACAGGTTGCTCACAGTATAGTCACATGAGTGGATATTGATTGAGTGGAACGCAAAACATCTACTGTTTACATATGCAATCAATATGCAAATAAATGGATACGTATAACCGATTACTTCCTTTTCATTGTTTAAACAAATGTCTTGGCTCATTGATATTCAAGAATGGTAATAAGAATTTAACCATTCATCAAAGATTTAAACATATTGTAAATATGATTCTATATTTGGGTCCATTTTGAATGATTAATAATGTAAATTCAGAATATTCAGTATATAATTATCGAATTGGATTGATTAAATTAAACTGAAGACTTTTGAATTTTGTCTGCACATTATATACAGCAGTGTGGATACTTTCCTTGACACATTTGTTTAGAATCAAGTTGCTTAAATTGTTCAACTTTCTAAAATGTTACCTAAAAGTTATAAATTGTTAAAAATGATATATAGTTATCCACAATGTCCCCAAACGTATTATCGTATCGTGTTTTTATTGTGGTTTAAGTTCGAAACACTCGAATGTGTAGGTTTACATATAAACCCATAGAGTCTTGTAAATTGCACTCGAGTTATACCCACATGACACTAAATGATCTATGTGGAAACCACATTTAGTCCCGCCGCCATATACATTCCCATTGAGAAAAGAAGTCTAGTAGTTCATCATATGTAATAATATGAGTTTATTACGAGGATACCGCAAAGTGTTCACCGATGCGCATCGTTCCATATTTGAAATTCGCATTTCCTAATATGGTAGTGGGATGCACATACCCAGTGCGATACCGCAAAATTACGAAATTTGACAAAATTGGTTTAATAGATATATAATGTCAAATACGTAACCAACAAGATTATTAAAATGGTTAAATAAATAATAAAATTTAAATCTTAGTCTGCGAACAAAATTATAAGACACAGTCGATCGACATCATACTTCAGAGTACATATTGGATAATCATAACTGTTAAATTGAAAGTAGCTGCTTATTTTTCCCAAGCTTACAACTGGATTACACGGCGTAATAAAGTGAATAATAGCCAAAGTACTAATATTTGGGATACTATTATTGTTTTTTTTTTTTTTGTTTTTTTTTAATTAATCGTATATTAAAGTGTGATGTAATAAAGACAATGCACAGATTTTAATTAATCGTTTATTAAAGTGTGATGTAATAAATACATTGCACAGATTTTAATTAATCGTATATTAAAGTGTGATGTAATAAATACAATGCACAGATTTTAATTAATCGTATATTAAAGTGTGATGTAATAAATACATTGCACAGATTTTAATTAATCGTATATTAAAGTGTGATGTAATAAATACAATGCACAGATTTTAATTAATCGTATATTAAAGTGTGATGTAATAAATACATTGCACAGATTTTAATTAATCGTATATTGAAGTGTGATTAATAAATACAATGCACAGATTTTAATTAATCGTATATTGAAGTCTGATTAATAAATACAATGCACAGATTTTAATTAATCGTATATTAAAGTGTGATGTAATAAATACAATGCACAGATTACTATTATTGTTATGTAGACAACTGTGATGCTGAAATGATTCGTTTGGACGCTATCTTTTATCACACATAACTCCATCGTCCGTTTGCGAGATTTCGTATTCGCCCCCCCCCCCTGCACGAATATGTGGAAGCAGTAGGCTGTAAGACGTAAACGTTATAGCCAGCAAATTCAAGACGATCTTTGTTTGCCAAATTACTATTGATTATTTTAAAATTAACATATGTCTGCTGAGTAGGTATACGTAGATGCATAATTCAAATTCTCCTCTCAAATTGCAAAGCGTTGTGTACATATGTATGTAGAAATCTACTCTAGTTTAATGCGTTGACCGATGAGCCACCAATAATATCTTGTTCATTGAAATCGCAGTTATCATATTAAATAACCAATTAGGTCACATGACTACACCGTGACGTCACATTGCTTGGGCATCGGTTCAAGCTGTTTTATTTGTTTGTTTTTTAGGGAATAATCGAGCACGTTTTATGAATCACAAAAACTACCCTTATTTTTGATAAACTACCATATCCTGTTTTCTAAATATATATAACATATGCATATTCAATGTTATCTTTATGAAAAAAGTTATATCATATTTAAATGTTCACTCTGTCCAGGACATCCGCATAAACATATACTGATGTGGTCTAGTCAAATCATGGTATACTAGTATATTCACTTGTTGTTGAAAACCTCGACATCCTCGCATCACTAGTACTGACCGTGTCTGTATCACAATTATATATGAGATGTGAAACACGTATCTTCGATTCAACCCAAGTCCAGGGTGCATTTCAAATCTAATTTCAAAAGTTATTGTGTCTCGTTGGCTTCAATTAAAATTTATCACCATACTTTTACGATATGGCTTCGTTGTATGCTGCTGTCATTAAAAGCTAGATAATAAGTATGGTCATCGAACTACATTTCTGACAAAAATGTGTAAAACAGTCATGACGAAAATGACAAATCACATTTATTAATACTTCGGGTACATGTTTTCGTCATATATAAAAATTTCGTTTGGTCAAAAAAAGTAGACCACCGCCTACATAATATAATTAATAATCGCAAAACCTATAGTTATCAGAATGTGCTTGTCTACAAACGCCTGACATATTGTCGAAAATTGGTGGTTTTTACACGATTTTTGGACACGGATGTTCACGTGACATGACTTACCCCCCCCCCCCCCGGTATAATGACAGCCCGATGTACCGTTATCACGTGACCACCCAACTTGTAATCATTTACAAACTATATTGCGAAACGAGTGAAAGAAGCTGGCCAGGTGAATAATACGCCCACGTTTCCTGAAAGCTTTCAACTTAACGTTAAACAACGGGCAACGTAAAGTACCTGTTACCGTGGTCGTACTCTGTTATACTCTCCACGTAAACAATAATTGATTATTTTCATGCATAATTGATAATGTCGTGTATGTCCTTACGTGTGTCGTTAATATACTAGCGGTACATTTATCACGTGGAGGTGTTAAAACTTTTCGATGTTCGGTTGTTTGAGACTAAACCTCAATTGACCAATAGTAATAGTAATATTTACCAGTTATGTGAGTACACGTGTTAAAACATTATAAACGTGGGAATTTACCGACTTAAAACATCTGTAGACAGTCATGAGATGGATATACAGACTTGTCATATTCGTTCGTAAACACTCGGTACGGTACGACCAATCATACGACAACACGATGAATTGAAATAAAATATGGAAATTCTACATGGAAATTAATGACATATTTTAATTAAAAGTCACGTGTCCTCTTAACATCCTTATCTTATTTTGTGATCCTTTACGCCGGCGTAACTTATAGCCGCGTAAGGTAGAATCAGATGTTTAAAAGTTACGCCGACGTTAGGGGGCTTTAATGTGGCGGAGTTTTAGTTACTTTGAAATTATCAAAATCCTCATCTTTTTAATTACAGTGCGCAACTCAGCCTCTCACTCACCCAGTTCTTACTTGTGTGCCCCCTTTCGTGTTTCCACGGTTATAACAGACTCGGTGAGTATTTCTTGGTTACGTAACTATGGCACTATAATAATAATTCATTGTCTTCCGATTTTCATAGTCCGAGTTTCAGGAATTAATCTTCTTCCACGTTTGAGCTAAAATTGATCAAAACAACTGTAAATAATTAATTCAAATAATCCATATTCTATCTTTTTGCGTGTGTCCATTAATCAAAACTGCGCCTTCTCCCGACGAACGTTACAAGCGATGGGTCAAGTAAGAAGGTCAATGTTAGAAACACACATGATAAAATACTCAACTTATTATACGATGGAGATTGCATTGTTCATTTCATTGTAATTACATTTACCGTGTCCATTTAATAAATATGAATACATGAATAGTTATTCTAGGGTGAACACTATAAGCAGCGAAATTACTAAGCATATGTTAGTTAACAAGAACATGTCTGCTGATTAATGTATAAACGTGGAAACTTACCGTTTTAAAACATATGTACACAATGATAAGATAGATAAACGGACTGGTGATAACAGGTTCGTGAATGCTCGGCACAACTCGGCATAACTCGGCATGGTACTACAAGTCATGCGCCAGGTTGGTGAATACAATATGGGAATATTCATTTATTCCAGGCATTTCTTTGCAGGCAATTTGAAGAGAACTTTTAAACTACGTTGTGTAAATATAAAGAACTATTTTGGTAAAGGGAATTTCTCTAAAGGTTTTTCAAAAAAAAAAAAAAAGATCACGAATCACCGAAGTAAGCTTTGTTCAAACTAAATTATTATTTTGTGGAATCAGGATTAGTTATTCGCGGTTTGAGCAAATTTCACATTTTATATCAGTGGCTTTCCTTTTCAGGAAATTAGTCTACTGCGACTAAACGTGACTTCGTAATTCACACAAAAAATCTAATCACTTTGCACAAGAGCGCCATTGTGGACAATATAATCAATTACTTTGTAAGGCGTCTGCAACTGAAACTTTCGGCCAATCATATTTGTGTTGACTGACTTGGTATTATCAATGAATGGCGCAGCTCATTTCACCACCGAAATGTTTAATTTTCTGGTCTTGATCACATGAGAAACATTATTTGAATGTTCCCTGACTATATAGGTCGCCTGATTACTTAACTCTTTAACCATTTTCTGTTGACCCAGCATTTGTTGCAGTGTTGAAAATAAAATTACTTAATTCCCCCGGCACCCACTATAAATGTAGTAAACAGTATGTTGTGGAAATCTCTATATCTCTAAGGATGTTTGATAAACAAGAGGTTGGGAATCTGTGGTTACACGTCAAAATCCGGCAAATAAAAAGTAACGGCCATCAAGAAGAGCAATATTCAAATGCAATATTCAAATTAGCGATCCACCGTTCTGATTGGATGGGTTCAGAAGGACGTGGTCACGTGGAATATTACGTCACATTGAATTAAAAATGTCCCGCAGATGCACGTATCATCTGACCTGATGGCTGAAAAATTTGTTGAAGAAAAAAATTATATGGCACCGCACAAAACAGAACAAATTGTTTGATTTTGTCGTTATTATTCCATATGAAGTTATAGTTATATTGACCTCGTTGTGGGAACAGTTCGAAAACTGTTGATAGAAGGAGTTCATTTATCACCCTCTAGATGCCACTAGTGACGTCAGAGATTTAACCCATGGCAACAAATGGCTCCTTGGAGAAGTCACGCGATCGAACAGTCTGAATATTTATTTAACTACACAAACACTGTTGCACATAATGTTTGAGCAAAAATTTGTCTACAAATTCCGCTGGTCAACGCCTTGCGTATACAATATTAATAACTCAACTATTTCAGCGTCCGCCATCTTAATATCCCGAGCAACGCGATCACGAGCGCCGCCGTGATGATAATAGTTATTAATGACTAACAGTGACTAAAATCAAAGCTCTATTAAAAACACAAAAGTCATATTCATTTGATTTTTTTGAGACTTTCATATAACTTTACAGAATGCTCTGTCGGTCACGCGTAGTCTAGATCTGGAATCACGTAATCCCACGTGTCTCTCTTTTGGCCAATCACCGTGCATCATCTGTATGTGGCGTGCCAATACGTTGAAGCTAAAGGAGACCCTCGTCCCGACCCCAGACAATGACAATGTTAAAGCACACAATTGTTTCCATGGAAACATATGTTTATGAATAACAGAATATTATGTCTAATTCTAAAGATAGTTCTCTTTAAATCTGTCTATAAAATGTACCTAATGAGCGTCTTTCTAAAATTGCTTTCTAAAATTATACTTTCATATTTATCGGTGCTTTGAGAGGAAGATATATTTTATGATATGAATATGTAGGAATTGTGAGAAATACGTGAGAAACATTTAAAAAATCATTTGTATTCGTCCTTGATCTCAAATACTGCGACCCACTGTCACGCAGTTCAAACACATGGAGACTGAGAGGGGAATTTGACTTGTGTATCAATGAAGAAACGCAGACGACAAGTGACGTGAGTAATGAATAAACGCAGACGACAGCTGATTTAAACAGTGCACCCACCTGCACTGGTGAAATTGTCTGCTTCAACTGCAGTATTGTGAAATTACGTATTGGGATGTCACTGTCATGACGACCTTATTACTAGGAATTAAATTCGAACAAAATATTTGTTTTCACAAATTTCCAATTATTATCCAGAAATTGTTCGACGACAGTTACAATCATATAACGCAAGTTGATAATATTTCAGATCGAAAAGTACCATGTCTTTCATGGTATATATATATATCATCCTATGTTAACTCGTAAGTAAAAAACCCGACATCGACAAGATGCTAAAACTGACAAGATGGTTTTAACAATGAATGTTCTCATTAAGTTTAAGTGACCCCAACATGTTTACTAATATTGGCTACAAATGTATGTAATTCAGAGAAATGCTAGGCATTTTTGTTTTTTTGATAAAAATTGTACCTTCCGATAAATATGACATATGACATATGTCACATTTCATTGACTGAATATACTTAATTGTTAGTCGTCTAAGATCGCGTGTTTCCGGCGAAGTTACCAGCATGACCAGTATTTAAATTAGCCGATGAATATAGTGTGTTTCACTGCCCGAGATACTCGGTTGTTTTACTAGCATCGTAGCTAGGCATTGTGGGGGTGATTATGAAACACAATTATGTGTGTGGTTTTTGCATAAATCTGAATGGGTGATGAGATATAAGTCTCGCTCCGTATAGGTCTCACACCACAATTATAATATGTAATTCTCTCTATTTTGGAAAATGCGAGAACTGTTTTATTTAATATGATACTAGAATAAGCAATTGATGATGAGATTCAAATTTTAGCTAGCATTACAGTGGGTTTGAAATGACGGACTTTAGAGCTAGTCGTCAACAGGGTCAACTTTGTTGATCGACGTGGCCAATAGTTGTGTAATCGATTCGGCTTCACGTTTAAGTCTTTCAACATCGTGATAATGCTGTCTACTATTTGAATCAATAACTAGACATATCATCATTGTGTTTATTTTTTTATTTTTAAAACGCTGGGTACTTGACTCATTGGTTCTGGATGAAAAATAGTTTTCACCGTGACATTAGAATTTAATTGTATGTGACATATGCGACATATGAATCTATGTTAGTATTGATATAACACAGTCTAAGCGCATATGGAAATACAAATATGAAGAAAAGCTGACAGTAGATATACAAAGATATCTATGCAACGTCTAATCTTCACCAATATATTCACAAGTGTCAGTGGGCATTGTGATGTGACCTGTTTTAATAACATGTCTTCGCTGAGTACGGCTCTGATAACGATGAACTATTGCTGAGAAGATTGACGGTGTCTACCCGGGAAATACTCAATAACACTTCCATCGATTAGGGTTCTAAAGACATTCTTAATGGCATTTCGGCTAATACCTATTTGATACGACACTGTTTGAAGCGTTCAGTTCATGAAAATACTATGGGGTATCTGAGCAATTTCAATTAATGTTCGCAACGGAACATTCTTTTTTTATGAGTATGGGCGCCATGTACCGCGGGAATAACGCATAAACCATATGGCCTTGGCGAATTTGATTGCGGAATAAAAACGTTTTACGATCTCGGTTAACGTCACGTCAGCAGGTACAATGTTATATTATGCTAATCGTTGAAGTTAATGTTGTTTTGCAAAATTATACACTGTGTTCGAAAGTGGTTGCGGTTAGAGTAGAGTTTAAAGGACGGTAGTCGTCGCGCCACGCATGCGCGGGATCTCATATAAACAAAGATAGCGACTTTGACTGTTGCGCAAATCAACGAGCACAAAATGAGACGTTACCATGCTTTAATTAGGTATTTTTAGGTGATTGGACGGTATCGAAGGATTCACTGTCGGTAATTAGTGCAAGTCGTGCCCAGGTCAAACCTGATACTTGTGATTTCCATTAGAAGAGTGCTGCATTGGATTGTGGGAAAATCAATGTTTATCAACACAAATGTCGCACATACGCAGCGCGACGACCGCCGCCCTTTAATTTGTCACAATCGTTTACCTAATATTACGATAACCAGATTTTCTGGCACTGAATTTGTAATAGTATTTGTAGTTTGTTGACGATGGTGAGGTTGCTTATATATATATGAATAATTTGGTGGTCAATATTTTTTTCTGCAAGTGATAAAATATTGACTTTTGTTGAATTGAAAGATGAAAAGTTGAGAAACGATTTATGGCAAACAAAAAAATAACGTGTTTTGCTCGCGCATAAACTAATTTTTAAAATACGCGAATGCGCATGCTCAGTAGAATTATGGAGTCGTGCCATTAATTCAAATTGGCACGTAGCCCCTCAAGAGGGCGCAGTCGATAACTTCCCGTCTCAAGAGGTTTACCGGCCTCCCTTGCTAAAATACGTTACCATCGCATGCATTCTGAAATGCGGGTACGTGCTATTTTTGTTCAATGTGCGTGCGCATGATTTAAAAATAAACGCTTCAATGATTAAATAATCCGTTTGGATAGGACCGACTTTGCTTTAACAACACAGAATTAATTTGAGTATCTCCTGAGAATAATATTCGTATCGACAAAAATACTTGAGACGTAATGATTCACTGCAAGTCGAATACTGAACCATGTGCTTACGTCACTGTATAACACGAAGACAATACCAAGAAATTACTATCATGTAAGTGTATGGCTATCACGTAAAATACTTATAATTATATTTTGGCCAACGATAACCAGTTTAATCCGGTTCTAGTCTGCTAACATAACCAAATAATCCTGTGGAATCTGTTTTGGCAGAGGGATATTCATTTAAAAAATGACGTACCTCGAGACAATAACATTTTGCTTTTCGTGTGACAAATTTATTGGGAAGCTATTCATGTTGTTTTTCTCGAGAGAAATACAGCCGAGAAAAAATAACTTTGTCAAAGATTTTATAAGACGATGTGCGCCGATCTGGTAGATTCAATGTCAACCATATTCTGGGTCTCGCGAGAGTGGCGTAAATGATCACGTAAAAGAAAATCACCGTCGTCAGCGTTCTGCAAATATTATTTTGACGCTCATGCACATATTGAATACTCGATGAGTGGAGTCACAATTGTCGACCTCATACGGTGCATTTAACACCACCACATACTCCTGTGAGCTTCAGTTAGCGAGATACACTCCTTATTCGCGAAATTTGGATTCGTTCTCTTTGATCGGGGCTTTGATGCATGTAGGCATGGCAACGTTGGTTACCATAGTAATCTTTCCGATTACATAGTCAACAGCAGCTTGAGAAAGTCAGAAATGTCAACAACCATAGTGTGTTTACTCGATCAATTATTTTCGACCTAATAAAGGTTGTTTTCTCGGAGAGAAAAGAACTGAACCTCGTATCAGTCTCGTACTTTTATTTCTGCCCTAAGCCATCACAAAAAAAAAATTACTGAGAAGCGAAGGAAATTAAATCCGTTCTAATGACAGATTTTCTTTCGACTTCATTTACTCCGCGAGAGATCAAACATGGAGCGAAGCTGTGTGGTGGTTCGAGGCTGAACAAGAACGACACTGTGCCACACTGGAAAGTAACAGAGGCAGTGTGTCGATAAACTCAAGAACTCTGATGAAGATTGTTGACCTAGATAAAATAAACGACTGCTGAAACAATCGATTTCCCGACAACCATCAGTTTGCAATGTTAAATATCCAATTTGCGTTGTAAATAAAACGCACTTGTGGTTTAGGTGCAAACATGCTGCGAGAAATTCTTTTCCCAGTGAACGAGGGGAATACAGAAGTACATTAACGCCGGCAAATTAGCAAGCCTTGGCGGGAAATCAAATTCCAGGTACCAGTGCTCGGTGCATGCTAACGCACATTCCCATTGGGGAACTTGACGGTTCGCACTTCATGTTACTTCATAAATGAATCGATTCGATCACTTAGTCTTGTTCGTCTCTTCAAGGCTGCATTGCTGTGTCCGACAGCTCTGCTACGGTCACAAGTTCAGTCTCATCAATGGGACTATCTATATAAATGAATTTCATTATAAAATCTGAATTATTTGGTTCTATAATTTTTTTTTTGTCACTTATTTATCGTAGTAATTTGCCTAATACTAGTATGATCAAGTATAAAGGCGTGTCATGATCTCCGAATGTCATACATCCGGGTATTTTCTGTGTCCCCGGGAAATACAAGTACTCGAATGCGTGACCTTCACAGATAGAATGAAACTCAGGTGTGAGCTAAGACCGTGGTCTGATACATGTATGCAACGATAGATGAATAGAGAATAGTCAAAACAGTGCTTGTTTTGTTTGTCTTTGATGTTGTGTTTTCTTATTTTTCTTAGTTTATTTAAGTGTGTTTGTGCCGCGCGACGATTTGTCTTATTGCAGTAAGGACGAAAAAATATTTGTCGATAATTATATTGTTGTCGATGACCTAATTAGATTATGCGATTTGGACAAAAATATGTTTTTAATATTGTTGTAATATACTCTATACTGTGGACCAATTCGGCTATTATTTACCACAAACTAAAAATGCTCGCAAGACACACAACACACACATGATTAATTATTGTAATTTGTGAACCTCTAAGTCTGTGACTTTTATCATCTTTCACAAGTACTAGACTAAGTCAAGATTCGAAACCAATGAAAAATAAAAAAAAAAATAACAAGACATTACAGAAAACTACGACAATATACCTCATATAACCATGGTAACAGTTATAACTCTATAATGGGAGAGAATGGTGAACTGTCTCTGTAATATTAGCTACGATCATAAAATTATACGAGGGGAGAACGACAGTCATTTCCATTTTTTTTATATAATACATGTATATAGTTTGTACACTATATTTTCTTTGACAACTAATTTAAGCGTAGAATGTGTACTATTATGCAACTAAACGCCGAATCCCCGGGACGTCGAGGATGCGCGATTCGCGATTCAATGTTCGCCGTTGGAGATCATTTCCGGTTCCATTTAAGACAGCATTATTGACGGTGTATAGAATGCGGAATTGTGGGCCACTTCTGTGACGGAAAATGTGTGTTCGACAGAAACACTATATCTTGATAATTTGCTGACCTTGATAATTTGCTGACCTTGCGAATCTCGTGGAGTGTGTCTTTTATTTAGAATGTATTGAGAGCATGGGACACCTGCTTGGCATTTGTTTGATTTCGTGTAATTTCGCTTTAGAATGCATACGACGACTTTCTAGGTAGGCTGTAAAGAGTCGTTCCAGCAATAAAGTTATGTTCTGACTCGTGGAAAATAAACATTCCGTCCCCTTTTCTTATTCGAGTCACGACACTCATTGTGGTTCAGCCTCGGTGTGAATGCCGAAGCAAATATACATATCTGATGTGCTTATTATTTATACTCGAAGGATTTCTACGTCTAATTCTGCATGTGGTGCTTACAGACCTGACCTTCTGGATATCTATGCTGTGCTATCTGATCAGCATTTTAGTCTGTGTGCTAATAATTGTTCACCGATCGCAACTATTCTTAGTTACACTCATGATGATGCCCGGTACTATTTATAAAAATAGCCTTTGATACATTCCAGACCACAATCCCGTTCTTTTCTTTTTCTTTTTTATATAAATATTTATAAATTTCAATTCAAACTAAAACTTGATATTTCCATTGGGCGACGAAATAACATAGGAACTTCAAATCTGTTATTGATTGGCTTAGCTCACGCAATATCTGTTTTATAGGTGTTACTTCATTGCTCAACGCGTTCGTTGATTGGCTGGTTGGATTCAACTTCCATTGAAATATATGAACATTTATAAAAAAAAAGAGAGAGGGAGAGAGACAACGAGAAGACAAAATAATATTGACTTTATTTTCTCAAAGTAGTACACATACACCGGAAATAATTTCATTTCTTAATTCATTCATGGAAATATCATTGGCAAATTTAGATGGGGGCCGAATGCCCCCCCCCCCCTATTTTTAACAATCAGTGACAGAGCTTCGCGCCATCGGCGCTCGCGAACTTGGCCTTAGGCCAACTTATCGCCCCCCCTATTCCAGAATCCTAGATCCGCCCCTGAATATGTACTCATATACTGCATATACAGAAGTGAATATGTCGTTTGCGTGATTCAAATGACGTGTTTGTCCGAGTACTTCACCACATTCGCCATGTTGTTCCACCTATATCGTGAGTAGTGTTATATTCGTATAT
Source organism: Saccoglossus kowalevskii (assembly GCF_978046115.1). Taxonomy (NCBI): domain Eukaryota; kingdom Metazoa; phylum Hemichordata; class Enteropneusta; family Harrimaniidae; genus Saccoglossus; species Saccoglossus kowalevskii. The sequence continues at coordinate 14,556,102 of NC_140658.1, forward strand.
TCAATATTCGGTGGCGCAATTGAACCGAATACCACACCCAAGTTGCACTCTGGAATCATTCATGTTGCTTTATTGCAGTATTGAGACTACTAGTATTATGGGGCATACGCGATGGTGTAAGTATGCGCGAATCATAGCGAACCCACTGCCATGCTCGCCGAAACACTTTTCAAATGCACTAGCAAACAATGGGAAGCCGAAACAATTCATACTAAACGTTCAATTCCCAATGATATTCACGCGCTCAAATGTTGGTGATCGTTTTGACTTGCTCCGATGTCATTTGGTATTCTTAAGTCATTGTACGAGGATACCGGACATAGAGTCTGCAGCATGAGAGCTACACATATTTCTAAAAGCGGGAGGGACTTCACCTATGCCCGCGCGGGAATTGAGTCCCAGGCGATGATAACAAGCAACATACACTTAGAACGCAAATGCTCATGGGTAGACGCTTGTTTGTAAACAATGACACGCTATGGCCAACTGACGCATGCGTAGGTGACGACTCCCCCGCTTTAATATATGAGCCAAATGTTACATAGTAATATAAACTTGATTTAGAGTCTGGGGGTAATTTCATTAGGTACTACATCATGATAAATCAATGTTTTGTTTTAAAAGAGAATACTTTAACGACAGTGATATCAGGATCGTAAATTACCGCACCTTCTGGAACAGCCCCCCCCCCCCCACCACACCACCACGTCAGTTTTTGTCTATACAGACGACACGTGCGTTTTCGTTGTTACTATTACCTCCGAGCGTTGTAATCACGGGATATTTTTGATTAATTTGCATTGCCAATTCACAATATTTGTGTGTTAAATAGTGAATAGATATATTTTGGCGGAAAAAAGTTGTGTCTCCTCTAATTGGTGTCTAGCAGAGCAGTTTAATACAAAAGTTAGTATACTTGTTCAGTTACGTAAACACTCTTCGCAGCACGACATGATCATGCCCGTTACCGTAAGCTGCATTCTCGTGGACGTCACGACGTGACTAATTTGTATATAAATTATTATTATTATTATTGGTACGTCCTGGGCTTTCCAATTACGACGTGCTACTGTGTACAATTCATCAGCCAAACACGCTGTGATTCGTCGTAAACAAACATGACTGCCTACGAATAAGCTTAATAAGAATGTTGGAATATATGCACACATTTCCAGCCTATACATTCGACTAGAACTTATTTGCTCGTCAAATTTAAAGCTGGAGGGTCGTCACCTGAGCACACGCGGGAATTGAGTCCCAAGTGACGATAACAACACACGCTAAAAACGCAAATGTTGGTGACCGTTTTGACTTGCTCCGATGTAATTTGGTACGAGGATACCAGACATAGAGTCTGCAGGATGAGAGCTACACAGATTTCTAAAAGCGGGAGGGACTTCACCTATGCCCGCGCGGGAATTGAGTCCCAGGCGATGATAACAACATACACTTAGAACGCAAATGCTCATAGGTAGACGCTTGTTTGTAAACAATAACAAGCTATGACCATCTGACGCATGCGCAGGTGACGACTCCCCCGCTTTAATTTGATGAATTCTATGCTGGTCGACCAAATTATTCAGGCCATGCGATCACGTGATCGACCAGAGCAAACGATTCCTACACTTGTCATATCTAGATCAAATCAGGTCAAGTACTACATTAATGATTGTCAAATACAATTATGATATGTTGTCGTTTGTGTTTGATTGCAGTTCCCGCCCAGGCTGTGCTGTACTGACGGTTGAAGTGCGATGTTATCTGTATTCAAAGGTGTGTAATTGGCGAACTACGCATACGTGATCCAAATAGAGAATACACCGGAAAACCTGATTGCGTGTGAACTGAAAAGAAAACAGACGTTGACATCTAAAGGCTGCTTTGTGTTTGCGATATCAGTCGTAATGCGAGGTGACGTCACGCCGAGAATCTCCGCGATAAGGAAACTACTTAATTGACTGTAGTCAAATACGGCTGTTATTGTGACGAATATGTTGGCTATGCTGTAGCACGGTCACCAGTGAACATGGCTGTAAACTGGGCCAACTGGTAACGAGATTTGTTGATCGACATCACCCTTCATCGATGAGGGATAAAAATTATCCAAAGATAACGCAACCCGTGAAGTAAGTCGCGTGGGTGTAAATACCTACGTCACCGATTTACAAGGTTGTCGTCCGACCCACCGTGCGCGAAAGTGCATGTAATGGTTGGACACGACGGACAATATGAAGTTCCATTATCGATTAGTTTTCACTTCGGCCATCATCTTCTTGGCTCTGTTCTTCTTACTATCTTCTCACTCCTATAATCTCGTTGATAAACTGGTGCCGGAACACGCCTCATTCGCAAATAATTTGCGCCAGACCGGAGACACTGCTTCTGCATCTTTGAATTGCACGTGGAATACGACGTCGGGTAATTTGTTTGATATGTTGAAACAGCTAGATGATGGCAGTAGCGGGAATCCCAAGAAACAGGTACGGGTCCTCGTCCACGCACGGATGCGAACAGGGTCGTCTGTCACCGGTGGACTTTTTAACGACTACCCAGATTTTTTCTTCTTGTACGAGCCTGGTCATATGCTGGTTGAGCACAAAAAGATGGATCTTTATGGGGACAACTTTAAAGATTTAGAAAAGCTACGGCCGGATTTGATGAGTTTTTTAAACGACACCTACCACTGCAATTTCAGTGGAAAGGATTTTTATTTGAAAAGTCTAAAACGGCACCGGTTTATGCGAGAGAACAACCGAGCTTTGCGCGGAATGAAACTTCCGATTAAAGAAAATGATTTGATTAAAGTGTGCGAATCAAAAAGTCACATCGCGGTAAAGACAGTTCGTCTCAATAGCTTGATTCTCGCCGAGTCAGTGCTACGGGAAAACGAAGTCCGTGTTGTTCACGTGGTGAGGGACCCGAGGGGAATGATGCCGTCACGTCGACACATGCAGGGTATGAGGACTAGCTCTGGGGTCACGTTTGAACCGAAACTCGAACGCGTCGTCAAAGACTATTGCGATTGGCTGGAACACAACCACGTGACAGAAAACACCGGTCCTGATTGGCTCAGAAAACAGTACTTTTGTCTTAGGTACGAGGATTTAGTGGATCGACCTTTGACCTTTGTTCCCGAATTATTCAAATTCGCCGGGTTACCGTTAAATGATGCGACAATGTTGAGAATCAATTCCGAGGAATGGTGGAGCAATCACGGAGAGAGGTGGCGGGCTGACGTCACGATGAAAGAGGTACTACGAATTCAGGAAATATGCGGGGAGCATATTTTTTCGACGTTGGGATATAAAATGGTGTATAATGAAGAAGACTTAACAAATATGAATAAGAGTTTACTAATGCCCTTTTGATAAAACTTGGGATATGTTCCGTCACTGATGGAATAAGACTTCCGGAAATGTAATAAGCAACACCTCGGTTTAGTTTCTGTCTCGAAGTTAGATTTTATTTTGCAAAAATGGTTGACCGAAGGTGTGGGTTTAATTATGCAAGTCGTGGTAAAATGGTATATCACGTTATTTGTGTTTAAAAGTAGGTCCCTGGTATGAATAACACATGTACATTCCCATGGGTGAATTGTGTTATTAACTGAAACGCTCAAAATATTATTTTGCGCTACAGACATATAACAAATATTCTGACGTTTTATATTCAAAAGAGATACATTAGAAAAATAATTTACGTAAACGACGCCAGGAAAATGACTTTGTCTGCAGTGGCTGGTCCGTGAACTTAGTAGTAATTACGATCCTCAAAACGTTGTATGATTTACGCCGAACGCGGGTGCGAATTTGTGCCATCGCTCGATTTGACGTATGCTAGTTCCAGGACCCATTTCATTTAATTGAGATTGTAAGTAGAACATTTCAGATGTTGTATCAAACTTGAACTTGTTATTTGGTGCTTTAAAGGTATTTGCATGCTACATGATTACATTGAAAGCGGGGGAGTCGTCACCTGCGCATGCGTCAGATGGCCATAGCGTGTCATTGTTTACAAACAAGCGTATACTCATGAGCCTTTGCGTTTTTGACGTGTGTTGTTATCGTCACTTGGGACTCAATTCCCGCGCGTGCGCAGGTGATGACCCTCCCGTTTTAAATTTGACGAGCAAATAAGTTCTAGTCGAATGTATTGGCTGGAAATGTGTGCATATATTCAAACATTCTTGTGACGACCCTCCCGCTTTAAAATGAAGTTGATATAATGTAATAGCAATAAATACCGACGCAGTCGGGTTACCACACGATACTACGCAATTCATTCTATATAAACACTCTCCGAATATTGTCAGGTAATGTAAGTAAATTGAGTTACATTGAAAGGCGGAAAACTGTACCTAAACTATATAAAATATCTTTATATTTATAACAATTTATATTTATAAGAATCAACTTTCATTCAAATTCAAATATTTTATAATGAATACCTCGAGAGCATCACATAATCCATGGCCATAATTCACAAGCCTTCGGATGACATCATGACAGCAACTGCGTACGCGCCTGCTAACTCATTCAAAATGGAAGGCTTATTGGTTAGATGATGCTGAATTGATTCATTAATATTAATTAAACCTCGCGACGATGTCACCATATTGTTTCTGCATTGGTAAATTTGAATTTTACCTGTCATTTTTTGTTTATAAACATTTATAAAACGTTATTAACACCCCTGGCTTTATGCCCTTCACTGTACTGGTTTTGCACATTATTTCATTCCTTCACTTAGTGTTGTGCCGACCCAATTTGTTCAGCATGATGAAATCTTCAGTGATTTTTTTATGTTCTTTTACTTATATTGTTTTCGGTGCAGACCCCCCCCCCCCCAAGCAAAATATCTACAACCCCATCCAAGGGACAAACCAATAATTGGTGTAACTGCCCTGTGCGTTCATTGAATAACTGCAACAAACTCCCATTAATTCAAATGACCCAACCCTGAGTGAAACACGCTCGCACATTTTAGTCGGTGACGTGTTTTGACACGCGCATCAGGGTTATGAATATTTAATTGAGGTTATTACAAAAGGCTCGTCTGAATACGTGTCAGGGCTCTGGAGCGATCCATTTATTTTACATCATGCCAATTATTTTCAAACAAGAAATGCAACGTCACGCTGTGTCTCAAAGGTCACTATGATACAACAATCCACGTGTCCGTTTCCCACGCACAACATAGCAGTCAGATAAGAAACGCGCGGGAAACGTGGGAACATATAATATAATTAGTAGTAGAATACTGTGGAAAATGTCTCATATGTAGCCACAGATATATATGTTATTTTTTCTCAGATTTTGTCGTACTATGCTATATGTAAAATAGCAAGTTGATCGGTCAAAGCATTAACGAGACACAGCTGCGACCAATCACTGTGACTGATCAACATTATTTAATCTTTTTTTCTTCAGAAAATGATGCAGGCAAAGCATCAAGTTGATCGGTTAAAGCACTCATTAGAAACAAATGCCTCAAATTGATTACATTTTTGAGTCCAAACAAACGTGGACCTAACCCTAAATATGATATGAAAAATAAAAAGAAAAGAAAGTTTACTAATATCGTTTGTGAAATTGCTATGCATATAGAGTGTGGAGCATTGGTTAATGTATTCATGTCATTAGTCTGCGTCACGTATAAACATTGTCAGTGTTTTTAATAATCTGGGAAAGTAGGTCTTAAATGTAATGTTCAGAAAATATATTTCGTCTTTCAAAAGATCACTGTCACACTGTTTACAAATTCTCCTCATGATTAGTGTTTCGGGATATATATATATCTTTCTTTTCAATATGCAAATCATGGTTGCGGGTTCTAAGTTTGGCCATACCAATATTATGTTTTATATTAGTAATAGATAAGTATGGTCCATAGTCTTTTTTAAATGTGCCAAATTTCTTAACATCCTTTCTAAGTTGTGATTAGTATAGTTTTCTTCAATTTTGGGTTTACAGTATTTAAAGGTTTGTTTGTGAAAGTTCTGATTTTAAATTATTATTTTTATGATATCATTCACTAACGACAGTCACTTATGATCATTTGGTGATTTTATTGTTTGTTTTGTGCTTTTTAGTTAAATTGTTTTCTGTAAATATTTGAGCAAAATATTCGAAATATCAATTAATAATGCAAAATTGCTATCTCTTTTCTTTAAGCAGCATCACTTGCATTATATCTATTCAGTCAAAATTTTCTTTTGCCGAGTGACAGGTGTAATCTTCAATGAAGCTTTTTGTCCCATCGTGTAAAATCAATAATTTCAGATCCCCATATATCTATATTCTATAATAGAATTAGTTTGATGTTTGACTCACACAACTTGGTATAGATTTTAACATTTGTGTTGTATGGAGGGGTTTTGTTGAGTACAAATATAGCATTTGCTGCTTTTCCAGCGAAAGTCTGTCTAGCTCCTTGGAAATTCGTAGATGATGTCACCAGGATGCATATATAGTGTAGCTAAGTACAGACCTGATTTTGTTGTCCTATATCCATTTCTCCGATAACCTTAGTGATCTTTTGCGGAAAATCATGACTTTAGTTTAAGATAAATTAATCTCCATATTCACCTTGTTACAATACTTCTGAAGAATGTTGATTTATTTCTGTAAGCCAGTCGATTTTATTATGACATTAATACTAAGTCATTTGCATATCCGTGAAGTAAAAGTGTAACCATTCAAAGTAATTGGATCAAATGGTTTCTTTCTATCTAATTAATTACTTAGATTATTAATGAAAACGATGAATGGAATAAGGCAAATTGCACATTTTCTTAAATTGAATATCTTTGGTTTTTAATCACTGAATGAAAACAAAAATATAGAAAGACTATAGCTTAATTGCTGTACTACGTTTTCATGTTGCATAGAACACACTTTTGTAACTAGACGGAAAGTAGAGATGCACTGTTTGAGCTCATAGAGGATACCAATTTGTCTCTTCTTGGTAGATCAGAAAAAAAACTCGAGTAAATACTGACATCTTAACTTTTTTATAAAATGGACATACCAGACATGAAATGAAATTCATCTTCAATTTGGTTATTGGTACTGAATATGCAAATTATAACGGTTCGGCCATTATTTTGTTGTCAGTTTTTATTCTCAAATTATGTGCCGATAATCTAAATTTACATGAACATATTGTCAACTACTGTGAGGTACATTCCATATGCAAATATAAATTTGAATTGACTACATGTTGTGAGCATTGGTGATTGGTTTAATTTGCTTTGCTTAAACAGTAAAAAGAAATATTGAGCATTATCTACACCTCGGTTCAGCCATGCATCCACCATACCATATAAAAACAGTAACTGCACATGCCTTGTCCAGGTTACCCGTTCGTTGTCCGTTTCAAGCGTGAGCACGACGGTTAAGTAGGCATGGTTAAGAAGTGCAGCCAATCTTTAACGATGTGAACGAGTCTACGCAAACGTAATGTATAGCGCCCAGGTGCCACGTGAAGCGAGAACTGCAGAGAATTATTTGAGAATTGAGCGAGGATTCAATTTCGTCCTCACTGTGGAATCAATAAATCTCACTACCTTACATTAGGACTGGCAAAACAATCGAATATAATTAATAACCAAGCACGCGTTTAATTCATCGAAACGTGGCATAGCTTTTATATCACCACTGACTGTGCCAATTTATCCCAACTACAGAAAACTATTCCGAGATAAATGGGCTCTATTTTATGTATGGCTCTATTTTTTGAACTGCCAGCTCTACTGCTTTTCCGAAATTACGAAGATTTACGAAAAAATCGACAAGTTGAATTTAAGTTTTCTTTTAAACAAGCATTAGAGTCCGATTGGCGACTACTGACTAGAGCTAGATCGTCGGCGAAGAATAAATAAAACAACTTATATATACAGAGACCTGACTTTTTATGTTGAATACAGTCACAAAGGTGATTGATGACAAGTAACGGGGATAGAACGTTTCCTTTTTGTATTCCCATTTTACATTGCCGGGAAAAATTCAGTTATTCCCGCGGGAGATCGAACACAGGCAGACATGGAATACAGACCTCGAAATAGTTTATCCTTGATATACACTTTTAAGCTTGTAAAACAATAAGTTATGGTTAATTCGGTCAAAAGCTTTTTGAAAGTCAACAAACACACTCCACCCTTGATACGTGGATATCTCGAAATAAGTGCCTATAGTATGTATTATAAGTAGTTAAAATGTTTTTTTGAGAAACTAGCGGATTATATATTTCGACCCACTAATTTAGTCTTCGATACAGAATGTGACTGAAAATTTTAACAATACATGATATTAGGACAATTCTACTATAATTAATTGTTGACATCCTCCAACGTCTCTTTTTTGTGTATAATTGTGCAAATAAACCCGCCGATCTACTGAAGGGGAAATATACCTGATGTGAGGCGTTTGTTGAATAGACCGTGCATAAGATGGTAATTGCGCATTTTTCATTGTTTCTGGTGAAATACCATCAATAACAGGGGATTTATGCGTGCTATGGTACTGTCAACCCCAGTAGTTCAAAATCAATGTGGATATCAACTTTAAAGGCTGGTATTCCATGTGTTTAAGGGGTTAGCACATGTTCGCTGGTTCAATTGTTTGGCCTCAGTACACAGACCGAAACATATTTTACGCATACATGTACATGTTATATACCAAAATAAAGATCTTGTTTCAAACTTTGGAAATATGGCATTTTTTATTATGCAAATACCAAGTCACGTGATCACATGAATGAACGAAAATGAAGTAAAACGGTTAATGACGCAATTAATAATTAATTTGCAGCACGACTGAATATATTTTTTATGCGTGAATATTCTGGAGGAGTGCTTCAGGTACAATGTTCTTCGTTTTTCGGGAACTATAATTTGTTTTTATGCAGCCCTATTTCAAATGCTTGTATGTAAAAACTGAGTAAAAACAACATATACAGTTTGCCATTAACTCATGCTATTAACATTTCATAAAACAGACCTCTCCAAACAGAATCAAAATCTTTTCGAAAATCTATGAAGCAGACATAAAACTTATTGTTTTAATTCGATCTGTTGTTCAACAGTTTTTGCAAAAACCTGGCAGGTTAATATTTATTATTTTTTTCCCGTCTAAATATTGTATTAATCTGTTATTCATAATAATACATAGGGTTTTTCCTACACTTTGTCACTGAGATTAATATCACTTTTCTTATATATCTGAGTAATGAGACTAGTATTCCATAAATTAGACAATGAACCTGTGCTAAGAATTAACAACTTATTAGTTAATAATTTTGTGGGTGATTGGTTCTGACCGATTCTGGGCATATGCCGTTTAACCCCCCCCCCCCGCTGATTTATTTGACTGACTGCCCTTTCTACTTCCTTTTCAGTAATCTCGCTATTCAAAATTAATTCTTTTTGTACCGTTTTTTTCCAAGTCTGTTATATCAATCTTTATATGTGATTCATGATTTATATGGAGCCACCCCACCCCCCGCCGCCGTTTACTTCGAATGAAATCAATTCCCCTGCTTTATTGCAATTAACCATGTTCCTCGGACTTATGAAACGAGCTAGACTACATTGCTGATCACAGTTATTCTAGCTGTGCCATCGCAGCGCCTACTTTCGCTAAGGTTGTCGTGAGATCTACACAATGCTTCCCTCTTCAAACTAAGAATCAACAGGTTTCTGGCGCGCGTCATATTCTCATCGATGACGTCAACAATTTATAGGCTTGTTCGATGTTGATTTTGATTTGCACGATCATATTTTCAAAACAGTATTTTAACACTGCATTTGAAGCCGTCTTTGGAATTAGCGCAATATATTGATGTATTTGTGACAGGTTAAGTAAGGGAAGTCATAAACAAACATAATGACCATATAAATTAAATCTTATTAGCTACTCAACTAAAACACCCGACCCGCTATCCAATCAGTGTACACGTTAAAGCCAGACATTTATGATTTAATTTGTGTGTGTGAAAGAGTACATTTCCACCACGTGACTACCTACAATGGTACACGATGTCAGAGACGATGAAATCGAACAAGCAAGATGGATCGGTGTGCGTGTATAGGACAATTGCAAAGTGATAGTGTTTTAATTGACGATCGATTGTCGCCATAGCAACTTGGGTATACAATCTAACATTTCACTAAACCAAGCTTATTTCTTATGAATTAAAAATGAAAAGTTGTCTCGCGTGGTGCTAGAAACGCCTAATCGAATGTCAGTAAGAAAAATCCAAGATTACTAGTGAAAATGTGCATAGTTTGTCATTGTATATTTTGCATCGTTACATTTTTGTCAGAAATTAATATATCTGTCCCTTAACCATTTGAGCGCCAAACAGTAGTAGTCATAAAATAAATAATCCCTATTTTTTCCCCTAACTTTTTAATTTTTGTTATCTAGACTTGTGAATTATATAACTATCTGGTCCAAAATTAAAACAAAAATATAGAAATAATGCATAAAAATCTTCAAAAGTGGCGCACACTGTTTTTTGGCGGGATACTCTGTGGCGTTCAAAGGGATAACGTATCGTCTAATGCAGAGCAGGTAACCTCTGTGGTAAGTTTCATTTCGGCGCCAAACTATATTATACTCGCATGATCGTCTGCTGTGCATGGCCCGAAGGAACTCATGTCATGTGATATCGACATCATATTGCTTTTTGCGTAGTGGAATGACGATCAAGTGTTAAGAACGCATGCGCGTTTTGGTTGTTTCGGTTAGTCCGGTTACGATCTATTTATGTCAGGGACATTAGTATCCGTGGCAACAATATACGAGGACTAAAGTATGGTTTATATATGCGGGTCGTTTTTCATTATTAACGATACAGCATTGATAAATGGGCGTTCATGTCATATTTGTATTAATTCAAAATCACTTGTTTCACACATCAATAATTCGTTTGACTATTATGTGATGAAAAATGGTGAGTTAATATTATTGTAAAAGAGAGTGCAGCGCCCTCAGCGCAGTAAACATCTTGAATGTGAGTATTCAAGGCTCTAGCCTACTGAACCTGAAGGTACAGTTTTGAAAATCCCCGACAACCACATTTATCACGGATATCGAAACAGTACATGATTTTAAAATCTTTTTTTAGTTGTTTGTTTGTTTATATATTTATTTGCAGGATTTTGTTTTCGATTGCGAAACCTTTCGCGACCAGACCAAATTATCAGTCGACCAATGCAGCAGATACAGATATGACTTTGCATCCGACATAATCGGCAAAGATACTGTTTATAACAGTAGTTAAATGCAAAAAAATCCATTCATCAGCTTGTTTTGGCAATGCACTCATGTATTTTCATGTAACGTTTTTGTCCTGATCAAAGCTATGAAAATAGAAATAATCGAAGTTGAAATATTTACAGACCACTTTCCCGGAAGTCGAAGATACGGCGTTTCACATGTTCGCGCATACCGTTTTGGGGTATAACGTAAACTTGCACGCGTGATATTGTGCTTCTTTGTGTACCAAACGACGTCAAAAAAAAAAAAATTCACTTCTATCGACTATCAGCAAACTGACATGTTTGTATTTTTCCGTTCGTTGTGTCTGTCCTCGGTGCACATCAACAAAATCACGATGTTCTTCTCGTAACGACGCGGTGACACATAATCATCATGGGGAATTGCGTGCGTTACTGTGTTTAAGGGATGTGAGCTAAGCAAGTCTGTGGTTATCAATCCCGTTTTTACTAATACCCTTTCAAGACCACGTGTTTGTAAATCCTATTTTGTCATACCCTTTACCCAGGCCAGGCACACAAGACAACTTTTCATTTCTAATTCATAAGCAAAAAGCTTGGTTTAGTGAAATTTTAAATCGTATACCCAGGTTGCTATGATGACAATCGATCCTCAATTAAAACACAATCACTTTGCAATTGTTCCTATACACGCACAGCGATCCATCTTGCTTGTTCGATTTCATTGTCTCTGACATCGTGTACCATTGTAGGTAGTCACGTGACGGAAATTAACTCTTTCACACACAACAATTAAATCATAAATGTCTGGTTATAACGTGTTCACTGATTGACTCGAGGGTCGGGTGTTTTAGTTAAGTGGTCAGTAAGATTTCCTTGTTATGGTCATTATTCTTGTTTATGGCATTCGATGAGTGTTGAAAAACAGTACCTTCGTTTTCACGAATTAAAGAGTGGTATTATATTTACATTCCATGGTAGTCAAAAGTCATTTCATAAAAATCAGTCTGATAGAGGACATTGTTATTTCATTATATTTGTATATTCTGGAAACGGTCGATTTGGTAACCCAAAAGACGTAACACAATTTTCTTGATTTTAGCCGAACACCCTTTCCATCCTGCGTTTCTCGTAACGCAAATGGTCATCAACGTTTGTCTTACTAACCCCCCCCCCCTCCCCCTCCCTCGCCCGCTTAACATGTAGCGGATAGCCGATGGACAAATGAAAACGAAATATCAATCTCTATAGCAACAATAATTCTTTCTCAGTGTTCAACATCCGCCCCTTCAAAACAGAATTATTACATGTAATATTCAAAAACATGATTAATTAAAATTGAGCATCCACGGTTACCGTGGTTGAGCAAGGCTACACTGCACAGCTTAGTCTGATGCACCAATCAGTCGTGTGATGTACGTTTGTTTGTTACTTACTTTCTACATTTATATCAACTTCCTTCAAAGCCTCCGGCCACACGCCGACGTCATGTATCGTATGTAATAGACTGATAGCTGGCGTTCCCAGTTGACTCACCAGCTTCCAGCTGCGAGTGAAGAGCACCGACCGTTCGCATGGGAAAACTAAAAGATTAGAATTGTTAATACTAAGATAACCATGGCAAAGTAGTGGCACTATCTTGATATGGAAACCCGCCAGAATGTTTTGAGTCGGCATTGTTATGAACGAGTATTGATCCCCAGACGAGGAACTAATGTCAATGTTGAGAATCAATCGATATCGGATAAACTCACGTGATAACAAGAGAACAAGAAATCATTACAGTACCATAGAAAACACAGTCCACTCTGTACACAAAACTGAACCAAGCCGAAACACAGTCAACACCGTGCAGTACAGAGCACCGAACCAAGCCGAAACACAGTCAACACTGTACACAACACCGAGCCGAGCCGAAACACAGTCAACGCCACATAGAACGCCAAATCAAACCGAACACACCCACAATTACATAATTAATTAATGATCCTAATTTTGGTACGACATTTGTACGTATTTTCTACAGAATTTCCATGTTCTAGATACCATGGTTACATACTGAATATTTACTTTCAGTCCGATCCCAAAACTGTAATATTGTGAATATTCCCTAATCGCAAAACCAACAGAATTGACAAACAGACTTGAATTATCATTCAACACCTGGTTACTGAACATCTTACAAACGGACATCACATGATACGAGCAATCTGATTGGAGGTTAGGCTTGCGGTAGCTGAAATTATATTTCTGATCAGATGATCTGATGTACGACCATTTAATGAGCTAAGCAAACAGAAACATCAAACAAATAGCAGTGTTACAAAATGTGCAAGATCTTTCTTTAGTAACGTTTTATGGTTACGTAATTGTATATTTTTATTTTCAGTAAATCAACCAAATCGCGATACACGCTATAATTCTACATTTCACAGCAGAGCGATAGCATTTACTTTATGGCATAGAAATACATACATCTTGCCAAGTAAAATATAAAAGGGCTACGCAAATACTGAAACAAACTTTTCCAAACTGAACATTTTTGTATTCACATTATTACGCCCTGTCTCCCGACTGGAAACGTGGAATCTAATGGAAATAACTTGTTTATCGATTTGTGTATGAAATCGCTTCTAGTGATACATCAGAATCCCATACAGCCGATGGTTACTGAACTAACACATCGCGGTATAATCGTTTTTGTGTTTTTTTCAATCATGTGTTACTATTTTAATTAACGAGATGTGTTTCGCTCTCCAAATACATACATAAACCTTAAAAGTAAATGACAAATGTCCTCTGAGATCTCCATGAGAGCGATAAGGCCACGAGACTTTATGCACGTATCAACACTCGTTCGAACTTTTTATTTTCCCTTTCATACTGGGCAAAGTCACCAACATCATTGACGCGCGTTCGAGGTTCGAACACTTACTTTTTGTTGAGATTAGATGTAGACGTCGCCACAGAAGCGCTATAGTGCACTATGGAAATAGAATCCCGTCACTAAACGCAAAAGCTCGTATAGCGCAAACCTTTTCTGATTGCCATTTTACATATTTTCTCATATTTTTACATATTTGAGCAGTACGGGGTCGCATCTCCGCGCTGCCTTCGTGCATACTTTTATTCACGTGATAGCTTCCTAGTATTTGGAAAATTGAATTCAATGACGAAATAGCATGGAACATTATTTGGGGGCCAACAACAAATCTCATGGCTCTCGTGCTCAACGAGATCTCGGCGGTCATTTTTTGCGTAAGATCGAATCACTTAAGCTACCACTCCGATGTTGTGTATTGTCGATATCCTATCCTTGTCCTATGTTCTAACACCCCTTCGTTTTACAATTTTGTGCGTATGTGTGTGCGTTGCATGAGAAAAATGGTATGACAAAGTGTTCTAAAATTAAGCGCGAACGCGTTTCTGTCTTCGGTTTGTTTTGGAGAAATTCATTTTGCCGGCGCTGATAATATATATTTTAAAATTGAAAGGCATATCTTCGAAATCTAAACTGGAAACGCAACAAAAACGTGTATGGCGGAAAGACGGGCAAGGAGAATTCGGGAGAGCGCAGATGACCCTGGACGAGGTCGTGATGTCACGGACTATACAAATAATTATGATAAAAACACGTATACTAGATAAACGTTCAGTTTAGACACAACCCGCATGTAGAGACCCCGTTTCCACCCTATGGAAAAATAGAACGACCCGTCCATGTACGCTGACCATGTATCGATCGACTTCTTTCACATCTTTCTCCTTGAAATTCACGAGAAGCACTCGTCGGAATTCTAATATGAATTCACTCCTGGCAAAGATTCCTAAGTAAATCCTCGCTAAAGGTCATTGCTGTCTCTTACAACATCTGCAATTTAAATCCCATATCTTAAGATCACTATAATGTCAAATGAAAGCGCATCAATATTTATATTTCGAATGTTATATTCAGTCCAATTAGGATTCTGCTACAAATGAGTAACTCTTGGGAGGCACATCACTCAAAATTAAATTATCGAGTATCGTGACCTATGGCCGCCTAAGTCAGCTTTGTCACCTTCTGACTCTAAGGCATTGATGAAGTGCACATTTCACGCATATTTTCAACTCCGGGTTCCCTTGTTACAAGGCCTTCATGTTTGATACCTGACCTAATACAGAACATCGTTCCAACTGGGTAAGTGTGGTACAGCTATTAAGAGTTGTATTTATATTGAAAAAAGATCTTCACAGAGTTAACCTTAGAATTTATGATTGAACTTTGAGAACTTCTACTGAGGCAGCCGTCACATGCAACACTTGCCAGAACCAGGGTCATCAACAGGCACATAAGCACCAATGTAATGACAGGAACAATCTCAATGCGGTAAATAGATGACTAGATGGCTTGATGTGAGTAGCAGTCATCCCAAATACAAACACAGGGCGTCCAGTAGGCAGAGTCCATCGTCGATTGATGATGCACCCTCTCCTTCCCTTTGAAGTTCTGGTAGACAAATTGAGGGCGTCACTGATATGGATGGGGCTGCTTTTAGGACTTTTTTGAAAACTGGACTACATTGATAACAAAACTGGTATCAATGACATTGCTGTAAGATCTGGCCACCAGAAGACACATACGCTCCAGTGTAATGACAGGGACAAATCTCAATGCGGTAAATAGATGACTAGATGGCTTGATGTGAGTAGCAGTCATCCCAAATACAAACACAGGGCGTCCAGTAGGCAGAGTCCATCGTCGATTGATGATGCACCCTCTCCTTCCCTTTGAAGTTCTGGTAGACAAATTGAGGGCGTCACTGATATGGATGGGGCTGCTTTTGGGACTTTTTTGAAAACTGGACTACATTGATAACAAAACTGGTATCAATAACATTGCTGTAAGATCTGGCCACCAGCAGACATATACACTCCAGTGTAATGACAGGGACAAATCTCAATGCGGTATATAGATGATGGCTTGATGTGAGTAGCAGTGATGATGATGACCCTCTCCTTCTTTTTGAAGTTCTGGTAGACAAATTTGGGGGTGTCACCGGTGTGGATGGGGCTGTTTTGGGACTTTTTTTGAAAACTGGACTACATTGGTAACAGAACTGGTATCAATGACATTGCTCTAAGATCTGGTAAGACTAATTTTGACACATGACCGAGTTTAGTAAGATTGTCACAAGAGCAAATAATCTTGTTACGCTCCAGAACAACCAAGGAATTCACTGAGGGCTCTAATGAACATTGTGAAAATTACTTCATCCCCAAGCAGTGCTCAGTGTGTGCCCAATTCAGGTGCCCAAATTCCAGAATTGTGGGTTGCTATTGGGGACACAGCATGGATCTGGAAAGTCTAACAACCTTCAGTTACTGGACAGACTCATCCAACATAAGACGGGGATTGCAGATTGATTCATTGACTCCTGTCGCACCACTGAACACATATGCATAGAAAGTGGGAAACATCACATAAAAATTGCTCTCAAGGGGACGGATATCTAGAACGCCATCTTGGATTTCATGGGGACAAAGGTCACAGAAGAATGTCAACATTGTTTTTTTTCGTTCTGAGTTTGGTGACAAACAATTATATCAATGTCGCCACATTTTAACAAGCATTGTACATGGAATCACAATTTACTTGCGCCTAGGCATATAATAGGTAATTTATACACAAAAAAATAAAGTTAATAAAATAACGATATCCCAAAAAGTACTTTCTGATTTAAGATTGTATTACAAATTTGGATTCTACATTAAAATACCTCTCACGTGATGTATTACATTATGGATTTTGATAAAAAGAAACTGTTTTTGGGAAAGAAAACATTATTTTACTTTACTTCATCGGTACTGTCTATATTTAATACAGTCAATACAAATTGCAATGGTACTTTAATCGTAAGTATCCCTGTAATATATGACAATACAAACTAATATATGAATTCGCATCGTTGTTTGATTATATTCAATAAATCAAATAATAACATTGTCGAAATATATAGCCCGTGAATAATGTTTACGATATCGTTATAAATCGTGATTATATTCATTCTGTTTTGCTCGATTACTCTTAACTAGCTTTCACAGTACAGGATTCGTTTCACCGAGGATCTCACGAGATCTCACGAGATGTCATGAGTTGACAGTAAACATCGCAAATTCTCCGATACTCACTTGTTAACTTATTAAATTACCATATCTCTGGATTTTTATGTGGCCTCTTAACCCACACTGTGCAATCGATATGCATTATTCTCCCCTGAAAATTGCTCGCCACGGTTTTCGCTTTGGGTGATTACCATAGATGACGTAGGCAACGCCATCTTGTTGCTACGTAGCTTTCAATCAAGAAGAGCACATGATAAACAAGGCACATCACCAGGAAATCACGTGATCGCAGCAATAAACTAACCAATGAGTGGAGAGTAATTGACTTACATGATGACATCAACCAAGCACGTTCCTAGGCATTGTGGGAAACGATCCTGCAGTCCTTCGAAATCGCATATATGTATATATTGTAGCTTTGTCATGTAGTCTATTTCATTAGAGTCAATTCAATTGGTGAACTCTTTAATTTGCCAAGGAACGGAACGCATGGCACAAATAACATCAACATGCACACAATCGAACTCTGACACGTGATTATTTCGTTTATATAAACAAACTCAATCAATGATGCAAATGTTCAGTCGGAAATATATCGCTTGACGCCAGTTTCACGCATGCGCATACACTATAACTAGTAGCTATGGAATTGATAGCTTTTAGTGGACATCTGATGTCGACAGGGGTTTCTGTTGTAGAATATAAATTGACTGGAAAGAACTGTAAATATGTAACGATATTAATATTCAGTAAATAAAATGCCGTTGTTGAGTTTCAAACGTTTCTAAAATTGGCAATTGGAACTACGCAAACGGGGCTAAGCTGCTACAAATCCGCCGACAGAGGGCGGCGCTTCTGATCAATGAACACCAGTTTGAAAGAGTAATTACCACGGTATCATAAGGATAACTGGATGTCGCCAGCGAGCCACTTGCGTCAGTCACGGTTCTACGCACGCGCCGTGACCCGGCGAGGTCGCTTTCCTGCTTAAACTGAACACTGTGGGAACTGAGCACTGAATAAACTGAACACTGTGCGAACTGAACACTGAATAAACTGAACACTGTGCGAACTGAGCACTGAATAAACTGAACACTGTGCGAACTGAGCACTGAAAAAACTGAACACTGTAGGAACTTAGCACTGAATAAACTGAACACTGTGGGAACTGAGCACTGAATAAACTGAACACTGTGGGAACTGAGCACTGAATAAACTGAACACTGTGGGAACTGAGCACTGAATAAACTGAACACTGTGGGAACTGAGCACTGAATAAACTGAACAATGTGGGAACTGAGCACTGAATAAACTGAACACTGTGGGAACTGAGCACTGAATAAACTGAACACTGTGGGAACTGAGCACTGAATAAACTGAACACTGTGCGAACTGAGCACTGAATAAACTGAACACTGTGGGAACTGAGCACTGAATAAACTGAACACTGTGGGAACTGAGCACTGAATAAACTGAACACTGTGCGAACTGAGCACTGAATAAACTGAACACTGTGCGAACTGAGCACTGAATAAACTGAACACTGTGCGAACTGAGCACTGAATAAACTGAACACTGTGCGAACTGAGCACTGAATAAACTGAACACTGTGCGAACTGAGCACTGAATAAACTGAACACTGTGCGAACTGAGCACTGAATAAACTGAACACTGTGGGAACTGAGCACTGAATAAACTGAACAATGTGGGAACTGAGCACTGAATAAACTGAACACTGTGGGAACTGAGCACTGAATAAACTGAATACTGTGTGAACTGAGCACTGAATAAACTGAACACTGTGGGAACTGAGCACTGAATAAATTGAACACTATGGGAACTGAGCACTGAATAAACTGAACACTCTGTGAACTGAGCACTGAAAAAACTGAACACTGTGCGAACTGAGCACTGAATAAACTGAACACTGTGGGAACTGAGCACTGAATAAACTGAATACTGTGTGAACTGAGCACTGAATAAACTGAACACTGTGGGAACTGAGCACTGAATAAACTGAACACTGTGCGAACTGAGCACTGAATAAACTGAACACTGTGCGAACTGAGCACTGAATAAACTGAACACTGTGCGAACTGAGCACTGAATAAACTGAACACTGTGTGAACTGAACACTGAATAAACTGAACACTGTAGGAACTGAGCACTGAATAAACTGAACACTGTGGGAACTGAGCACTGAATAAACTGAACACTGTGCGAACTGAGCACTGAATAAACTGAACACTATGGGAACTGAGCACTGAATAAACTGAACACTATGGGAACTGAGCACTGAATAAACTGAACACTGTGCGAACTGAGCACTGAATAAACTGAACACTATGGGAACTTAGCACTGAATAAACTGAACACTGTGCGAACTGAGCACTGAATAAACTGAACACTATGGGAACTGAGCACTGAATAAACTGAACACTATGGGAACTGAGCACTGAATAAACTGAACACTGTGCGAACTGAGCACTGAATAAACTGAACACTATGGGAACTTAGCACTGAATAAACTGAACACTGTGCGAACTGAGCACTGAATAAACTGAACACTATGGGAACTTAGCACTGAATAAACTGAACACTGTGCGAACTGAGCACTGAATAAACTGAACACTATGGGAACTGAGCACTGAATAAACTGAACACTGTGCGAACTGAGCACTGAATAAACTGAACACTATGGGAACTTAGCACTGAATAAACTGAACACTATGGGAACTGAGCACTGAATAAACTGAACACTGTGCGAACTGAGCACTGAATAAACTGAACACTGTGTGAACTGAGCACTGAATAAACTGAACACTGTGGGAACTGATCACTGAATAAACTGAACACTGTAGGAACTGAGCACTGAATAAACTGAACACTGTGTGAACTGAGCACTGATTAAACTGAACACTGTGTGAACTGAGCACTGAATAAACTGAACACTGTGTGAACTGAGCACTGATTAAACTGAAAACTGTGTGAACTGAGCACTGATTAAACTGAACACTGTGTGAACTGAGCACTGAATAAACTGAACACTGTGGGAACTGATCACTGAATAAACTGAACACTGTAGGAACTGAGCACTGAATAAACCGAACACTGTGGGAACCGAGCACTGAATAAACTGAACACTGTGCGAACTGAGCACTGAATAAACTGAACACTGTAGGAACTGAGCACTGAATAAACCGAACACTGTGGGAACCGAGCACTGAATAAACTGAACACTGTGGGAACTGAGCACTGAATAAACTGAACACTGTAGGAACTGAGCACTGAATAAACTGAACACTGTGCGAACTGAGCACTGAATAAACTGAACACTGTGGGAACTGAGCACTGAATAAACTGAACACTGAAATGAATATTGAAATGAGACAGAAATAATACCGATTTTTATTTGCGCAGAGGAAATATGATACAATTACGTTGCCAATGGTAACAGTGCATGGATAAGTCAGATAGGATTACATTTCAACGCAAACAGGTCAAATGTTACGTCTAATTTCTCGGATCACCAGCTGACTTCAACCAATATGGTTGATGGGTATTTAGCTTTTCAAAAAATCAATTGCATTTCAAAATTAATTAAGCTGTTTCGAAACTGGTCTCACATATCAGGCCCTTCTAGACGGTGATTGTGGTTGTTCCTCGGCTCAAAAATAACACAATTAAGCCGACTCTAAACAGAAATTACGTGATTTATTTGTCACGGGTACAGTCGGCACCGTCTTTAAACCTGTGCGAAGAAAGTGCTTTTGAATTTATTTTTAGTAGTTGTATTTAAATGCTATTTCCTGTATCACTTTCAGGTTACGCCAATTCGCAAACTGTTTGGGTGTAGACAGTACAATTCGCTATGGAAAGTATCACGGCGCCCGTCATCGTACGTGTACTTCGAAACAAAGCAATTCTGTGAAACACATACACATGGGGGTTACTAATCCTGTGCATCGAATTTGAAAAAGTTGGAACTGGGTTTCTTTGCAGTTAATTTATTGCTAGCGATACACTAAATCCATTTATTTTTACTGACATTTAATTTTACGATTTTGAAATTTCGAGTATATTCACTGTGATTTAAAGCGCGGTGGTCGTCGCGCAGCGCGTCTTTGAATTCCATGTGAACAAACAATGTATTTTACACGCGTTGTATACGTCGCTATGAGTCCCATATCGAACAGGACGCGACGCGACAGTAATTTGAAATGTATAGGTTCAACAAAATGGCGAGATTAAACCCCGGTGAACAGTAAATGCATTTAAATGACAGATAATGTTTTTGTAAAATACATGTCATACAGACATTTAGTAGATTTTTTTCATTATTTGTCACCCGATCCTCCATCTGATCGTTCACAATGTGGAGCAATCCATAATTACTAGTATAACGACATAAACATAGCTATCTCTCACACCAATGTATGGCAGATAAACGTTTGATTTGAAACGTCGATCTTTACAGAATTGGATTTTGCGCATGCGCGGCGAACGTGTGCGTCGGCGTTAAAATCGCATTCTTGGGGGTATATATATATATTTTCAATGCTTTGATAATCGCAAATATTGCTCATTTTTTTCAGTCTACGTTTCATTTGTGAATATCCCTGGCGATTCCATCGGGGAATCTCCAGGTTGAATCTTTATTCCATCATACAATTCCCGGAATCCCCCTTTTCCAAATGTACGTATTAAGTGTTTTATTTTTTTTAAAGCTATGCTTGAGCATGGGTACCCAGGCTCCACCGCTTGCAGTGAGATGCGTTTCAAACACATACCACTGAGAACAGTATACACACAATTGATTCCTGGAACCTCTCACTGAACCCAGTCGAGTCGAGGCGAGGCGAGACGCGGAATGGAAATCGAGTCGAACCGAATCAGTTGCTATCTGGGAACGGCATTCAAGCGAAAAATCGCCCTCTATTTTGAAAACTAAAAATAGGCGAAACGTTGAGTGACGGTGAGGGCGATATTCAAAAATACGATCAAATGTCATCCTTCAAGCTGAACGGTCCGACGATTATGTTGAATTTTCAAAGAATCCGTAGTTGGTAGATGGTTATTTTCATATCTAACAGCCCGTCTTAAGGCGATAAAACGTGCATCCAATCGCAACGAACTCCCGAGAAATAATGTCTCTAATTTCATTCATGAGATTTTTTTAGAAATTCAATATACATAATAAAGGCAGTTCTTGAAGAAAGCCGTCACGTGAAATCTCATCTATCAGATTTTATCATCATCAAAATCCTTTATATATTAAAATGTATATTGTTGCTGCTGATGTTGTTCGTTGTATATTTTAATTATTTTACACGCATTGTTTACGTCGCTATGAGTTGCAAAACGACCACCGCCCTTTAATATCAGGAAGCAACCTTTAAAGCGAATAGGGTCGTCACCTGCGCACGCGCGGGAATTGAGTCCCAGGCGACGATAACAACGCACGCTGAAAACGCAAAGGTTCATTTGTAGACGCTTGTTTCGGCTCTTGCATTTTGGTCAAGACCACCATCCCTTGGGTAGGCAGGCAACAAATCGTGATATTATCCTCACAAACATGTGTTATGGACCAGCGGTCTAAATGGGAATAAAGTGATTTACCGACATTGACATGAATGGCAGGTTGCGTATTTATGAGTTTCTTAACAATTCTCGTTTAGTTTTATCCAGAGTTTAGTTTTATCCAGAGTTTAGTTTTATCCAACTGATGAAGTCGTCAACGGGCAACGGAATTGACATTCCGCCTGTTTGCCCGTTAGATATATGCAACAGTCGACCGTGATTTTCGAGTTCTTGAGATAAACTAATAAATTTAGTTGTTAATTTATTTTTTGTTGTTGTATCTTTTTATACTGTAATTATTTTTTTTTAAATGGAACGTTCACATAATGGTAGTGTTAACGCGACCCCGCCCCATTACGTCGTCATTTTTAGTACCACAACAAAACAATCTGATAAATAAAATACTTTATGATTTCATTCCTGTATTTAATGGTCTATCTGGCCTTGAGAGTTCGTGCGACAAAACTATGCACTATTTATAGTATAAATAGATAGATAATGGAGATGTCGTCCGATAAGCGAGGAACATCGAAACACAAACACACAAGGTGTGAGAGAGAGGGCACGCTGACGGACGCATAGTGAGGAACAGTGTAGCGTATCAGGGTGACGAGGGCTTTCATATTATTTACGTTTCACATAACGATACCGCTATGTACATTCTGTACCAGTGTTTTATTCAATAATCTGAAAAAAATACAATCAAATAATGACACCCCCTTTCCTCCTAACAGCTGAAATCAATCCGTGCTGCGAGGGATTAACTAAATCGGTCTTAACACGGATTACCTGCAGCACATACCACCAAACAAAGTAAAAACACACAGTTATGAGCCAGACGTTGAATCTGTTATCAAAATGAAATAAAATACATGCATCAACAGAGTGTCACACACTCCATACAGATATTATTTATTGTGCTGAGATACAAAGGAAAGCGAATGACGAGGGAGATTTGTTTTGTATGTGCCCAGCCAGCCATATTAACCGGCGGCGGTGACTGCTGCTGTCTGCGGGACGGATATATCTACGACCTTGGATTAAAGGAGTTCATTTGCTGGCTTTCATGGCGTGGAATCGCATAATGACGATTTGACGCGGGGCAATCTATTTATACACTATCAAAACAACCAAGGACGAGTCGATAGTACCATTGAACTTGTAAATCAGAGTGCGACATGAGTTTGAGATAGATGTATATCTTAATCTTGAAATTGATTTGTCGGGCCTGAGCTTGTTCGCAGCGCGTGTTCGAATTTCATGTAAACAAACACGCATTGTGTACATCGCAATGAGTCCCATATCAAACAGGACGCGACGCGACGCGACGACCACCGCCACTTAATATTTCAAATCGAACTGCCAAAAAAAATTAAAAATACATCTAGCGACAGTGTCTCTTGTTCAGTCATGTTTGTTACGAGATGTCGCACACGCGTACCTGTATTAAAGGGCGGTGGTCGTCGTGTCGCGTCATGTTCGATATGGGACTCATAGCGACGTAACAACGCGTGTCAAATATATAGTTTGTTTACAGGAAATTCGAACACGCGTTGCGCGACGATCACTACCCTTTAAAACTTCCATTGAAGCACATGTAAATTGCAAGAACAGAAATGCCGAAAATGAGAAATTGTAATGACCCACTAGTACTATGTGCCAGTACAGGTGATTACTTCGCAGTCTAGCTGTTTTTTGTCCATATCTTCGGGCGGAGCTACGTCACGCCGATCGAAGAGCCGGTGAAAAAAGTAATCCTGAACAACCCAATTTATATATGTTGCTTATGCAGGGGTAATCTTGTTACACTGTTCAGGAGAGTCTCAACAATCATCCCAAAGTACCGTTTTCTGAAAGTTTTAGGCCTTTGTTTTCATCGTGATGGTTGCCAGGCCCGAGAATAAGAACACATTACAACTGAGGACGCACTTCAATAACCGTCGAACACACAAAGCAAGTAAACCCGAAAACACTGATATTAAAAACTTTAAAAAAAACTTTCATGTTAAAATTCTTTGTTGCTTCAACTTCTGTTATCCATCTATTTATTTTGACTAACAAAGAAAATAAAAGATGATGCTACCCCAGAAATTAATTCGCAAACTGAAGAAAATAAAAGTGTGCCCTACATTCGTCATCCGATGGAGGGACCCTAAGAAATGGTGTATCCCAGCAAAGACACTTTTCTAGTGTCTAGTTCGTCATGTACTGGGTATATGGCTTCGTGGATATTCGTGATCACATTCGGCATACCTCGGAAAGAATCCGGTATACTTCGTGACAGTCCAGATTGCCATGCCGACAACTTACCATTGACGCTATAAGTTGGCGACCTCTACACCGATCTGTCGCATGTCGCGCAAAAAGTGTCGGGAGGTTATTCGAAACTACATCCGTAGTGTTGAAGCCAATGTTAAAACAGGAAAGTATGCGGGAAAATTGAATTTCTAACATTAGATTTAACTTGTATTAGCGGCAGCTGCTATGAACATTTAATTATAACTAATGAATGAATATTTGAATCACTAAACAATATTCCATGAATATTCGAGATGGTTCGGGCACATGTACATCCAATAAATATAATACCGGTAGTAAATAAAATACAAGCACGTCCTCCCAAAACGTTGTGGATTACATTCGCTTCGACGTACTTCTGGAAACCTCGCGAAAACAAGCGGAGTGTACGCGGAGTGGAGTTTGTTCCACCTCGTTAACATCAAGTGTGGTTAACGTGTTCGCCTTCCATCAGGATGAGTTGTATTAGATTCCCCTGCCCAACTGCTTAATCAGTATCATAAAACAGAGTACAGACTGCCGTGTGCCCGCCTTCCAAAAAACGCGGTAGTACAGGCGGACCGGTTCGCATGTAGACGAACTTGCAATTAGCAGCAAAACAAACAAAAACGTCACCGTCAGGAGTGGAATAATAAAGAAATGGCTGCTCCCATTAGCTGTTTGATTCATTCCTAACTATCAAGATCACATTTAGTTATCATCACGTGATGAACACGCATTTAACTACCCAGTATCCAAAATGATAACCCGAAATTTTGCACTGTGCAATCATGATGTTTTTCACGTAAACGGATCTAAAGTTCAGTTGACCCGAGCCTTATCAACCGTGACTTCCCGCCCCTTAACACACACAAGTGTTGTGTGATTTGTGTCACTCCTGATGTCACCATGACTTTAATCTGGCATAATGTCGCGATGACGGAACAGATCATGAAATTGTTATTCACATTTTACATTTTTTGCAAAGTTGGAACAAATAACCAACACTAGCTGGATACTACGATCGAGTCAGTTAAAGTGCGGGTCATCGCATTCGGAAAATTGAATACAGATTTCAAATTTCATTCAGTGGCAGTTACACTAATCCTAATCTGAGTGGAGATTTGTCGCGTTATCGCCTATCCCGATTATAGGCTAGGTTCGGATTACGTGCATTGACAGCTGGACAACGAACCAACGCCGGTTCTGGCAACTGAATGTACGTCGGTATTTGTTATACCGCCCTCCTGAGGTGAAAACATTTCACTTTGGACTCAAGGGTTCGAAAATTGGTTGGACTTCGATTTACTGGGACCTTTACAAAGGCATGCTACTTGGTTTTCATGGCAACGCATGAATTGGTGAATATAAAAATTGGAACATGTGTTGTCTAACTCATATTACCAATACGGAATGAAGTGTAGCCCAGCAAACCAATTTTCGATACACAGTGACAGATCGCTACTGTCATACAATGTGGTAACTTTCAAGACGAAATATATCATCGCGAGTATTTTTATGGTGCTCTGAAAAAGACTCCAAGATCACGAATACTAACTTTCAATAATAAAATATTAGAATAGATAACCATTACAAGTTATGATTGTAATATAAACGGATATGAAAATTAATTTGCGGGAATGGGTCCCAGAGGACTGTTGTGTTTTGTCATACCACCTCCAATCTGGCCGACAGTTTTGCCAAATAGATCGACTCAAATTAATGATCTGATTATTTATACGAGTTTGGTAACCTGCAGGTGGTCTAGCGACGTTAATGACGATACTGTTGTCAGTTGTCAGCCTCAAGCCCTCAGTGGCCAGTGCACGGCTGATCGACGACAGTACTTCTATACAAAATACTGATAAATCAGTGACATATACCTGCTAAATTACCACACACATATATATTTTCCCCGTGGCGAGCTAGGATGGCGATATGATTTCACTAAGTTTACCCTTCGGGGACGGTGGACGCTCTGAGAGCGCTGTGGACCATTGAGATAGCAGCTGGTCAGAAAACTGCCACGCGACGTATCACTGCCCGTTCTCATGATTTTTCCAAGAAAACCGCAGATATCTACGAGGTCCTTAAACTACTTAAAATGACCGGGTTTTGTTCTTTCGAAATCAACAAATGTGTCTAACAGATTACAAGAAGGTTAGACAGATTCAGGGGCGGATACAGGATTTTTTTTATTGGGGGGGGGGGCAAACTTTAAAATCGCTAGACTAAGTTAATATTTTTTTTTTATATTATACAAAAACAAATTGAATACACCCCCCAGATCCGCCACTGAGATTTGTTTCTGTAAACAACGTCGACCAACTCTACGCAGTCACGGTTCAGGCATAAGGATTGACAGCGCCCTCTTCAATCATTTGCTAACCGTCGTTAAAAGGGTCTCATTCACAGTCGCAATGATTGAATGCACTGGTCACACACAATACATGTAAAAATCAAATGTGCGTATCCAAACAATAAATTAATTCCCTGGAACACATGGGCACAATAAGTTGTATTCTGTATAATGTATGTCCGGAGCGAGAACATTCTCGGAAGTAAACTACACTTTTTGTAATCATGTTTCAAATTATTGAGTTATTGTTTATTTGTATTGATTGTTTGTCATCCTTAAATAAATATTTCTAATATGCTGGCACATAATATATACCAGTCGAAATTTATTAATTGATAACCAGTGATGACGTCCGCTTAATGATCAGAATGATAGGTCATTTGGAATTTATTGATAAAAATCCGCGGTTGGCTAAGAAGTTTGGGAACAACCCACGTCATCTGCAGTGGGGTGCAAGGCAATGGATGTCAGGCAAATTAAATTTCATCGGCGCCCTCTAGTGTCAAAATTGAGGAAGTCACTTCCGGGAGTTGTTGACAACTTTTCGCTCTACTCTACGAAGTTAATTGTGTCACCATCCCCTTTGTTCAAACTTTATACCCCGCTGGCTATACTCACATTAAAACGCCTGGAGGGCCCTCGAACCGTAAAACTCCTCTATAATGGAACGGTGTTTTTTCCAAAATTAAAGTAGGTCAGAAAATGCCAAAATGCTGGCTGGATTTTGGAGAAACACGGTGATCTGTCAGATTTATTAATAACCAGGTCATTTGTCATTGTCAAAGCTAATCTGTGTAGTTTAATCTGATTCATATTTACTTCTCCCAAGTTCGGTCAGATCTCTCTCGAGCTTCTAAAAATAGCCAAGCGCCCTAGATATGCCGTGTTTGTTCGTCCTGTTTTTCAAATTTTTTAAGTTGTAAATTACCCCAAGGGTCAAAAGAGATTGGCAGTTTTGATAACCTTCCAATAATCAGTAAGCTAGGGTGGCCCTTATTTAGTGACACTGTCGTGTGTTGTGTTGCATGATCAGTGTGGCTGTGCAAGCACGCACCGCTACCGTTTCTTTTTGATTACCAAATCATGGATATACAATGGTAGATTGTGTATCTATGGTAAGGTCTTAACATTTGAAAAGCACGTCTGTTCGCCGTGTAGCGTCGCCAATTATTCAAGGCCTTTTAGCAACAATACTTCCAGAGCGCCCGTTGTATGTTATGTTACCCCAATGCGGTAAACAACTCCCTTCCATGGCTCGCTTTTCACGTGTTTTACATTAAAGAGGATAGTGTGCATAGAAATGCAAATATAATTTGAGTTGAGTTGAATAGACGTGCCGGTTGAAATAAACGAGCTGCTAGTAGTGAATATGTGCTCGGCTGGAAATCGATGTTAAGATCCATACGACCCCTTTTAATAAAATTGCTCTGTGACAGGCTCGCGCGCTATATCTGCCCGGTCTCATACGACTCGGCGGCCCGCTCACCGGCAGGACCGTGAGAACTAGAAATATCATTAATTTGACTTAATAACTCCCCGTATGTGTTCTATGCCAACTGCACAATCATCTATCTAATTGCGTTGAAGTGACAGAAAAATAAAATTGCGAAAAAAATAATCCCTGGAAGGTCACGTGAATCATTTGCATAAAGCTTGCCTTACATCATGGGGGCGGATACTCCGACACAGTACCTGGCTGTGATTGGTCCATGGATGGTTCGTTCTGACTGACGTTTTCCGGTGTTGGCCTTTGGAAAAAACAGCTGATCGAGGCGATTGCTTCACTCGCTGGCCAGCTGACTGATAGCAAGTGGGTAAACTATATACTGTGAAAAAGACACTGAATGAAAAACAGCTGATTTTTTTCGGAGAAATGAACGAAGTCAAGAGTGAATCGACTACTTTAACTATGAACACTACTAACGCCACGTTTACTGGCGTGAAACTACAGGGTATCGTGCTCGGAACCGTTAGCAGTACAGGCGTACCGAGCTTTGCGATGACGGGAGTCACCGCCGCTTCACTTGTCAGTTCGGCGGCGGCAGCGGCCGCTGCTGCCTCGGGTAACGTCACAAATGCGACACAGGCCGCCAATTACAAGTGGATGGAAAAAAAATCCGTGAACGAAACAACCACTACCAAGCAGAAGAAAGAGCCGCGTATTCGGAGACCCATGAACGCGTTCATGGTATGGGCAAAAGACGAGCGCAAACGACTCGCCGATCAAAACCCCGATCTCCACAATGCCGATCTGAGCAAAATGCTCGGTAAGTTCACCTTCTGTTTTACGATACTTATTGTTGGACCTGTGTAGTGTTTAATTACTTCGCCCCGAAAATAACTTGACCCTGTATCGTTGAGTGGGTTTCACTTAGCTTGGGAAAGCAGTGGTGTTTTTTTTTTCTCTCAGTTCTGACTCGCTACTTATATATCGGCGCCTTGTTGATCGCTCAGCTGATCAGTGCCCGGTACTTTGCGACCCCTGACTGCGGCGGCCTATCTCCCTGTCAACTGATTTATGTAAGCGTCAACCATATTCAACATCCCTCCGTTGTCAAGAAGTACAGTTGAATTTAAATCGCACACTTTTTTTATTTTTTTATTATTAAACAAGCTCAAGTTATTTATTGCGTTAGGATGAATTAAATTAAAATCCATAAGCGCTGCTAGCAACTCGTGAAAAGTGTGTCACAACTGGTCCTGAAATCACGGCTATTTTTATAACGGGAAATCGCCGGATAACACTTTTTTTGTCATTTTCATAGCAACATTTTTCTGATGTGTCACGGCCGGAAAAAAAAAAAAACCTTTGTGACAAAAGATTACAAGGCTGATTTTAATATTTAAAACACATATTTTCATTATTGAGTTGTTTTTTTGTTTTTTTTTGTAATTGGACTGAATCATCGTGAAGTGCGTATCAGAAAATTTGCTTATTCGCACTCATCTCAGCAAAATATTCTTTTATGCCAGTAGAAGGACAAGTTCTTTCGCTTTTTCCTAAACTGCATCGATATGGCACAAACACCCTTTGTCTGCCCAAAAAAGCGTTCTGATTACCAAAAGTCGCCTTTTTTATGCTAATGTGGGATTCGGTATTTTGTGCGTTTTAGCGCTGGTTGAGGTGATTAGCATATTCAATGACTTGTTTTTGACAACCAAGTTGACCTGCTGTTGATCGTGACCGTGACCCCATTCAGTTCGCTCTTCATTTTTCCATCGGCTTATTGTTATGATGAAATACCGGTTTCGGGACTTTTTTTTTCTTTTTATCAACTTCTTTGTGAATATGCTTTTTGGTTACGCTGACTCCTGTGCTCCACCCCAACAAAATGAGCCCTTATTTCATATGCAAAACTCGTGTCTTATGCGCATGTGCCAAGTTGTTTTTCTCTTCGCTCCACTGACAGATCCGTTGTTCTTTTATTTCAACAGGTAAAGCTTGGCGCAATCTCAGTTTGGTCCAGAAAAGACCGTTTGTGGAGGAGGCCGAACGATTGCGCGTGCAACATATGACGGACCACCCGGACTACAAATACCGCCCAAGACGTAGAAACAAGCAACCTAAACGAGTTTGCAAACGCGTGGAACCGGGACGATTTCTGCCATCACTTGGCGACCTGACTGCCCCGGCGAATACCGATCTGGGAGCGACGCCACAGACGCCGTCCACACCGGGAATCCCATCTTCGTCTCCCCCTACGCCGAATGTTAGCTCCCTTCACACTCCAGATGTATCACCGCGTACATCGCCAACTCCTGACCAGAATCGTTTGAAATTAACGATCGGCGGTGAAACTGCTGCAACTTTGAAAACAACCAGTATCCTTTCCAACCTATTTGAGAAAACGACCACGGCAAATACGGCAAATGTCGATCCACTGGCCGCCATGAACTTACCAACACCGGTCATGTCGCCACTCAACACAGTTGAAACGGACAATAACATTTTCACTTTCCCGACAACTTTTGACGAGCTTGCCTGCATGCCGGAGCCGATGACGCTGACGCCACACCAGCAGCAACTTGCGAATACAACAAACATTGCCAACTCTGTTTTTACGACTTACGCCACCACTCACCCTGCAAGCGCTAGTACGAACAGCCTTAGCAGCATGAACGGAACCCAGCACCTGAGTACTCTTCGGGCCTTGGTTGCTAGCCCTCATCCGCTGTCGTCAACTTTGTTCAATAACAGCAGCCTTAACCCTCTTCAAATAACGCCACCAATGCTCCCTGCGTCTACGATCACCGGAAGTATTCCGACAACTCCCATCACCATGGACACGAATGTCAATTTCCCAATAAAAAACGAACCTCTTTCATGTCAAACAAGTCTTCCAGGTGAAATTGACATGACACCCCCTCTCATATCTCCCAGTGACCTTTTGAACAATAATATGGTCAAACAAGAAAATACGTCACTTCAAGACGAAATTACGAACCAGATCATTATGACTGACAATGGAAATATGAACATCTCGCAGACGACCATAGATAGCGTTATCTCCGCTTTTGAGCAGTTCACGGATGCGGAGTTGCTAGGCGACGTTGACCGGGATGAGTTCGATATGTATCTTAATACCCAGCAACCTAACTTTGAAAGCACGTTGATATCGGTGCTGGCTGACGCCAGCGCGTCTATGTACTATATGAACTGAATCCAGTCGAGCTTTTTGTCATGAATGAACTCGTATCCGAGGCTGTGTATATTTACTGCGAGTCCTCTTCCCGAATTGGCGTAGCTTCGATCAACTACCGGGAAAAACATCAACGGTGCAGCTTTATTCGAGCGCCACCACGAAAGACATTATTCAACATATTTACCACTGTTTAGAACCATTGTTTGAAATACGCATGCGCATTTCCAACTTCACTTAATTTTGTCTATATATTTTATTGTTTAACAATTTACACCAAATCGTTTATATTAAAAGTAATTTTTAAAAATTGTTTAAAAAAAAATGCAAGCATGCATGTTGATTTAGCTTCACTGCATACAATTTACAAAGATAGAGGGCCCATATTAGGCAGCGACATTCCATAAAATCATGATTTCCCTGAAACATAGTGCTGCTTCAATAGACACATATTCGTTTTTTCAGTACTTTCAACTATTATAAAGCAACAGTATCTAACATTGTTTGTCAATGGTACAAGTTTGTTGCCAGAATCATTTCATTGTAAATAATTACACTTGAAAATCACATTTTTAAGATTTACTCCGATATTTTGTTAGACGAAGATTGGGTTGGAAACACTTGGCTGCCATCTTGTTAAGTATGTTTGATTATTGACTGTTGATCTCTGCGCACTGCTCTGTGTGCACTGCTCGTGCGCAATAAAAGCTGCGCAGTGTTGCGTTTTAGTCGGAAGAGGTTATGAAGTTCGTGAAAATTTGTTCCAAGTGCAACGAGAAGTGTTTGAGACAATAGGCTCAGTGTATACGTACTTTTTAGTTATTATTACAATATGCCTTGCACTAACGTTCTTTAAAACATAATGACTATTACGAGTATTGTTACGAGTGTGGCCTTAGTAAAACCGAACTCTCGCTCAAAAAAACAATGGTTGTCATGTCAATTTTGGCTGTGACTATACATGGGAAAGAAAAATCAATGACAAGGTCTCGCGCATCGCGAGATATTGCGAGAACGGAAACTTCCTGATACATTCCGCCATTTTGAATTATAACAAATAACGCAACAAATATTTTAGCTTTGGAGAAAACCTATTAGAGAAATATCTTTTCAAGAGTTTATATTGTTTTATATGTGTTTATTAAAAGTGTTTTAAGTGTGAAGAACGGAGAAGAAAAGATTGTTATTTTGATTTTAAAAGAATGTACATGATCGTCTAAAATACGGTGCTGGACACAATAGATTGTTATGCAAAAAAACTTATTAAAGTTATTTTAAATTTGATTTGTGCTCATTTTATCCCATAAGTACATACATCAACTATGCCAATTCACAAAGCATGCCCCATAATGGTCCCAATAGCGAATGAAAACTTCAATCTCCCGTGTACCCATGTATGGTTGTCATTCTTGTTGTTGTTGTTGTTGTTGTTGTTGTTGTTGTTGTTAACGTTATGATTGTCGTTATTCTTGTTCTTGTCGTTGTTTTTGTCGTTGTTCTTGATGTTGCTGTTTTTGTTGTTGTTGTAGCTGTCAACAATCTGTTTATCGATGGAGATCTCGAGTGTTATGGGAGATGTCGGAGAACGGCATCTCATTAATTATGTGCATGAACTATTTCTATTTAAACTGCGAACCATCTTGACGTTCACGTCTGAGATCATCCATAACACTTTAATTGGGGTCATTAGACTCTCTGGTGTGAAATTTAGCAGTATAAATATCCACCCCACCAACACCAATAGTATTTTATATTCTACCGTCTTCGTGCACACTGTTCGAGTGATATTTAAAATAGGGGACGCGATCGGGGCAGAGAATGGAACATTATTTAAAGCGGGGGGGTCGTCACCTGCGCACGCGCGGGAATTGAGTCCCAAGCGACGATTACAACACACGCTAAAAACGCCAAGGCTCGTGGGTAGACGCTTGTTTGTAAAAAATGACACGCTATGGCCATCTGACGCATGTGTAGGTGACGAACCCTCCGCTTTAAACGTACTTGAATCACATTTTTGGTGAGGGTTACGTGAAAAAATGTAGCGAGGGTAACAAGCAAATTGGTAATGTTTATATAAATTCCGTGTTGTAAATTATGTAAATATAAACATCGGCTGTGGTTGTATTGCCCAGCAACAACCGTTTGTTAGAAACAAAATATGTAAAAAAAAAAACGCACCTAAATGACCCAGAGTAAAATGCCACATGTTTTGCTAATATTGTGTGACCGAAATCTGCGAAAGAGTCGAGCGATGTCCTTTGTTTTATAATACACCAGTGCGGCAAGTCTCTCTGTCGAAGGGCAGTCGTCGGGCAGCATCCTGTTCGCTATGGGACTCGTAGCGGCGTATACAACGCTTATAAAATACATTGTTTATTTACATGAAATTCGAACACTTGCCGCGCGAAGATCACTGCCCTTTAATTAAACGTAGTCCTAGATTCGGACGAACACGAATAGTATG
This sequence comes from Saccoglossus kowalevskii, assembly GCF_978046115.1. Classification (NCBI taxonomy): domain Eukaryota; kingdom Metazoa; phylum Hemichordata; class Enteropneusta; family Harrimaniidae; genus Saccoglossus; species Saccoglossus kowalevskii. The sequence continues at coordinate 14,590,769 of NC_140658.1, forward strand.
TCGCAAATTAACATACACTCATTGAATTTATTATTACTTTAGTTGTTTTGAACAGCTCGGGACGACTCTTAAAGTCACCGATCGATTTGAAAATTGGAACCCCTGACCCGCAGATCGATATGATACTAGTATATATTGGCAGTTACGTGAGAAACCCGTGTAATAAATAAAATGCGACGATAAACACAGTGCTTGGCCCGTATTTATGATGTTTTGTATTTCTTGGAAATCAGTAATAAAAAAAAACTCATTATGTATATCAGTATAAATATTTCCTGGGTGGAGGAAGTCGCAAATCGTCTTTAATCGTCACACGTTCTGGAACTTTCTGGCGCAAACCTATTGTTGGCAAATAAAGGCAATATTTCCCACAATCGTACCGCAATTATGAAATTCATCTACAGCTTATCGCATTTTTTTAAGAGAATAATTTGAAAATCGGTGTGATATTTATACCTCAGAAAATACCCATATGGATGATCATTATGGGACATGTTTGAGGTCACGACAGCGGAAACTAAATACTAAAAATGTTAAATACAGACGGGTCTGTTCATTTGAAATTCCGACAAATAAACTAATTAAACTATATTCTATGAATTGATTATAGTGCTTTCTAATTCCATTGCACAGTTTATCACACTGTGGAATTCTGAGAGTTGAGTTCTTGTTGAACTTCGAGAGTGGCTTACGTCAACGCATTTAGACGTACACTTAGACAAACCCTAAACTTTACTGGGAAAATCAGATTGCCTCGTGTTCGAAACGATTAGAAGTTTATTGATGGGAATGAACATATTCACGTATAAATGCATGGAATAACACTCCCAATATAATTATAATTCACCCCCAAAATCGTGACAATGTACTTTGTTCAAAAATTGTTATGTGACGTTTTCACTATTCTTAGATGTATGTTAAATACAATTATATGCAAATTAGGCGAAACAATTCAAAACATTGTTCTTCTGATTCAGAGATATTTTTTTATAATACTTATTTTTCAAAGAACCTTTTTTTCTTGCATTGTTATAATAAAAAAATAATCAAGCGGAAAATAGTTATATGTAATTTATATGCAGATTAGCTAATCAATATGCACATTATCATTCATGTATCTACACAGACACACAGCATATACTGTGATTTAATCCACATGAGAGCAAACTGCTAAGATGAAACAAAGCGTGGAAACATTCAATTGGTATGCAAATTAGCTAATTAATATGCATACAATAGCAGAAGCTATTATTAGATTAGTCGTCTCAACAAACGGTGAGCATGTTACTATTATTATTATTGTGCCAAGTTATATTTTTATCCAGCCAGTGGTTCTTGAGGTAGTATTAGTAGAACAAGATTTGGCACACACGCACATACTGGTGGACGGACGGACGGACGGAAAACATACATCGGTGCGATAGTACCCCTAGCCTGGAATTCAGTCATTCCAAATGCCCTTCCCAGTGCACTCAGATTTTTCAAAATCTCACGATTATACACACGAGAGTACAAAACGGAGTATATTGTGTCAATTTTCACCAATGATGTCTAGATTGTTAACAACAACAACAACAACAACAACAACAACAACAACAACAACAACGACAAGAATGACGACAAGCACACATGGGTCCACGGGAGATTGAAGTTTTCATTCGTTATTGGGACTACTAGATTTCGGTTTGTAGTAGGAAAGAGGGTTGATCTAATTGGTGGTTAGTTGGAGGTTATATTGGCGACAAGATGGTCGGGTGGTTTGTCTGATTGGCTGAGGTGGAGGCGTTGGTGCGTAGGTGTAGTTTGGTTTAATGTCGAGTGGGTGGGTTGGTTGGTTAGGGTCGATTTGAATGGTTCTGTGTGACTGTTTGGGTATTTTGGTTGGAAGATAGGGAGATGGACTGGCCTGTGTTAAGTTGAGGTGGTGGGTGTTCGGGTTGTTCGAGTGAATGAGTGCGAGTAGTAAGTGAGTGGGTGAATGAGTGAGTGATTTTTTTTATGGATGATTGGTTGGTAGTTTGGTTGGAAGTTTGATTCGGTGCATGATTGTTTGTTTAGCTGGTTGGTAGGATGGTTTACGTGCTGACTGGTTAGTTGTAGTTGATTTATTGATTAATTGTTGCCCACGTTTTGGGAAAGTCGAATGGTAACTCAAATGTATTCGTCTAATAAAATAATTTAAATGTATGTCGTCTCTCTACATGTAATTGCTCGCGTGAGAGCAAAAAAAAAATAGCAGAGTTCGAAATTCATGTTGAAACACATATAAATGTCTTGCTGAGTGGAAAGCACCCATGATCTGCCCAGGGTCAGTGGTAATCTGCGATCACAGCTGTTCGTAAGGTCATTCAATCGTGTCCAGCTATTTTTAGCAACTGTTGCTAAGTAACTCAATGTTGTCTTCTCCAAGTGGCCATGCCAACCAATCAGCTGTTAGTTAACCCCGGAATCCCTTGTCTCGCTGCCAATGATTTATCGCTGTTCAACCGCAAGCCATGCGCCGGTTAGCTGAAACGCACGTGTACTGACGACTTGTCACTGTTGGTAATTTCGGAGGGGGGGGGGGCAAACAATTTTTACACTCTCGTAAAAAATAGTCTTATTATACTTGTTGTTTTGAAATATCATTCCGTGTTTGGCATGTAGCAGTGCCTGGCAGCAGCGTTTATTGGCACGTCCATCCTCTCAGCTGTCAAAGTTGTTTTTCTCACGAAGCCGGGTGTGATGAGATAACTTGGTGTACGTAACGGTTCCTATGTAAGCAATACGTTACTGTTTACATTGATACTGTCGAGCGGTTATCAAACAACTGTGACAGTGATTGAAATAGTCCAGATTTACGATGGACCCCACAAAGGGTAAGGGGAGTGAGGGGTAAATGGGGCTGCCGTACAGTGGCGGATCCAGCAAAAATGTATTGGGGGTTCAAGCTTCGCTAAAATATACGGAGCGTAAATCGCAGAGAAGCTATGCGTAATCCAGATGATATGAATCGCCATGCGTTTGGGGGGGGGGGTATGGCCCCCTAAACCCTTCTTCCCCTCCCCTGGATCCGTCACTGCGTATGTAGAAGATTTCTCCTGGTTTGCGGGGCGACTGTATGAAATCGCAATCGTGTACAACATGATTCATTCACGCGTGTGCCGAGCGTGACAGGAACCGGGCAACTTTTCATATCACATTTTGGACTAAATTACACTACGTCTCAGATCACATACTCCAGGCCTCCTGTTGTTAGTGCATATATTTGTCTTCTCCTGAATATCTCTAGAGGGAGGAGAAACTATTGCCCACGTAATGACTATCACCTTGATTCAACAATGAATGAATGAATGAATGAATGAATGAATGAATGAATGAATGAATGAATGAATGAATGAATGAATGAATGAAGCATGAATGAATGAAAGCATGAATAAAAGCATGAATGAAAGCATGAATGAATGAATGAACCATTTTCTAAACCACCTGTATCAAATCAAACTCAAATCGTTATCGATCGAAGACAGATAAAATGCTAATTTGTGGTGTAGACCTCATACCACATCAAGCGCGACAGCATGTCTTTTTTTTCGAACCAAAAGGGGGAGATCCGTATTAAGTTCTGTTCTGTTCGTCGGTAAATAGTAGACTTTAAGTTGGCCGTTCTTTGTTTTGCGGACTTTCAGATGTTTAAAAAAACACCTATTGACTCATTCACGTGCACTATGAGCACATCAAGTAGACCGTATGTAACACCACGCGTGGGTGTTGACTGCCCGCGGCCTAAAGTGTTGAACACAATCAGCAAAAGGTTCATTCAGGTTAATAATCTATGCTATATTATGAATGGGTGTTGATCAGTGATGAGTCAAAACAGACAATAAATCCAGGTGACTCAGATTCAGAATATAAACGGTACAAAAACAACATTGTCATCATCATTGGTTGTGAAAGTCGTGGAGGAGAGAATTCATTGACGCAGTCACGTGACGAGAGTGGATGACGTCATGAATTATTATATAATGGTGGGAACGAGGATGCGTAATGTACCTGGTCGGTCTCAGTCGCTGGTATGGTATATATTAGTAGTTGCTTTGCGTAAAACGTCGTGGCCAGCGCAGTGCACGTCGAGAAATCAGAGAAGTTCAAGTTCAGTGGAGACAATAGATGACCAAAATGATCTGAAATACTAGTATTTATGCCGGGACCGCCCACCCTCCCCAGGATGATATATTCCACAATTGAATCGGGTTTCAGTCCGAGTCGGTTCAGTCGGTGGTCCAGAGTGCACTTCGTGAAATGTGGTGCGTATTTGTGGTACGTCCATGCCGACACTGAGTCTCGAGCCAGTGTGCAGTGAAATCGTGCATAATTCATCTTTATTTTGGAATCAATATGCTTCGATTTGCAAGTTTAGAATAATTGCATGCGTGGTACTTTGCTTTATCCCTTCGCGATAAATCACTAGTCATCGCGATTAGAGGAGAGTCCAGAAATTTCGCCGTTTGGATGAAACATTACACAGGCAGATTCAAGCCCTATTTCTACTATTATTGTTGTTATTATTATTGTTCTATTGTACATTTTAAATACAGATGGAATAAATAAAGATTTGGAATAAAAGCTCTAGTTCCTAAGAGACACCAAACCATTCGATTCGGCTTACATGATCTGGTGACACGCGCCGCGAGATTTGTAGATTAACGCGAGAATTGGATACCTACGCGATAGCGCGATAGTCTGTAGTACGACCTAATGTTGCCGAATTTTTTTTCGCGAGACACGTCCACACATCATGTTTTTTGCGACGGAAAACATAAAAATACGCTTACACAAAAGTACGCGCTTAATAAAGCCACAGTTCGCGCTGGCTCGTTATGACTTGTTACTACTAGGGTGACAAAATCAGATAACCTAAATTGAAGACCCAAAGTCGAACCAATAATCAAACAGAATCGGGGTTATCGGCTTGTTTTCCCCCAATCCTCACTCTGGTTTATCATATATCGATACCCGGTGCTCATAAATGATTGATTTAAAATCGTTATGAGATACGCACGCAATGTCCGGCAGAACCCGGCACGATAAATTATTTGTCAATGACCCATATATAAGTGTAAGTCGACACGCCCCGGCCCTCCTACCTTGGGCGTGAATTAGAAGTTATAAGCAACGTTTAACATTACGTTTGAATATCAGGTTTACTCGGTATCCCGTACGTACATGATCTATATGTAAAACATAGGAGGACATTACTGTAGAATACTTTATTTTCGCTGAAGGAATGATTCAGCGAAAATATAATCCAGCGAATATACCCTTTTTTTCTATAATTTACATTAAACTTGTCGAAAATCAGTAAAAATAAACTCCATACAAAACACCAAAAGAAGTCTATTCAGTGAAAATTAAATCCATCTAAAATAAAGTATTTTACAGTAATGCATATATTAGAAGCATAACTTGTCAGTAGTTTTTTTTTTCATAATAATAAACATGCACACCGTTTCCTTGTGGCTATGGGATGCAACGTCGCCTACATTAGCGTTGCGCCGTCACCATTTCTAGAACGTCCTGGAAGTTTAGAGGTTCTATCGGGTGCTCTCGTTGCGGACTACCGATCACTTTGATAATGATTGCACACGTGCCAACTAATTTGTTATCACCGATCATAAGTGGGATGTGGCAAAATGTGCACGTTACCCAAGTACACATCCCACCTGAAATTGAACACCTAACACGGGTCGAACCCTCTACCCTGGATAAGTACGCCATAGACTCAATATATAGGAAAAATCCCGTGACCAGAGTCACTAGCCGAGAGCCATTCTTCCATTTAATTTGATTTAGTGTTTGATCGGGTCGCAATGCCGCAGGATAATGCATTGGCATACTGTCATAGAACCAAAAGCAACGATACGAAGAACAGATACTGAAAATCGAATGTATTAGCTAAAGCGCGGTAGTCGTCGCGCTGCGCATGTGCCACATTTGTGTTGATAAACATTGATTTTTCCACGCGCTCTACAAATGGAAATCACATGTATGAGGTTTGACCTGGGCGGGACTTGCACTGATTATCACCGGTGACTCCTTCGATACCTTTAAATAACATGAAAATTACTTAATTAAATCTTGGAAACGTCTCAGTTCGTACTCGTTGATCTGCGCAACAGTCAAAGTCGCCATCTTTGTTTATATGAGACCCATATCTCGCGCATGCGCTGCGCGACGACTACCGCGCTTTAAATGAACTAAACCATAACAAAATGCCGAATTAGTATTCGAGATTGTTTTCAGTTATCGCAACAAATTGCTATAAGATATGACAAGGCTCGGGATGGTATGCAAATTAGCATGATTAGTATGCACAGATGCACTCAACATGTTGCACATTGACACGGAGCGAACGTAATACGCGCGTAACTGGTTAAAGCGTGAGAGTCGTCACCTGCGCATGCTTCAAGAGGCCATAGCGTGTTATTGTTTACAAACAAGCGTCTACCCATGAGCCTTTGTGTTATTAGCGTATGTTGTTGGGACTCAATTCCAGCGCATGCGCAGGTGACGACCCTCCCGCTTTAAGGCATCCCGCTTTAAGGCCTGTGACTAATTTTAAATTGGTGAATGAGTACAGATGACGCTCTGTGGCGGTTTCTAACCTATGAGTAATTGAAAAAAAACGCGAAAGGCGTAATTTAACTTTTTATGCGTCAGGGGTGTTGGTGGTGATGCACTCTACATTGTACCGTGTGACGGGGAATGATATATTTGTGGAAGGGGGTACATGGCGTCAAGTGGCCCACAGGTAAAACACCGAGTTGATGTACGGTTGTGGTGACAATAACTGAGAAATCATTTCTCGAATTTGGATCTAGGATGCTATGACAGGTGTTGAGCTGCGGTGAATCACCTATAACACTAAATCGAACGGAGGTGATTCACGGTACTAGTATAACACTAGGGTCGCGTAAATTGTGATGGGGTTATAGGGAACAAGGATATGACATCATATTTCGTGGGATCGTTTCTCATCTTCGACTTCACCGTGAACACAGCCTTTCATCACAGAATGTTTTCACTGACTTCGAGATATTTTACGGTTTTAATTAAATCACTGTTATATCTGTACAACTGAGTACCGCAATTGGACGCCTGTCGGTATCTCTCTGTCGTCAAATAAACAAAATAATAAATAAACAAACATATTAAAAAGTAATATATCGTCTAAGCTTATTTCTCCGAAACGACATCGAAAGCTTAATTGATCTCTGATGCACGCCGAACTGCCGGCCATGGTAAAAGCTGGCAGTATTCAGTGACGGAATCGACAAGGCGGTTATAACCACAATAATAGTACATTATATCGCATGTAAAGTAGGAATACGTTTTTCCAGCCTGGTACAACCACAATTTTTTTAGTAACGTCATCGCGGTATGAGTTCCAAATTAAGACCAAACTATTTATACATTTACGGTTTTGTTGAGTGGTAACTACAACAATTAAAACTACCGTACTGCTGTGTGACATACACACTAGCGTGGACCTTGAAATGTACCCCCCCCCCGTGACCTCGCTACTACCTGTAAAATCCAGTGAGCTACTTTAATATAGACATATCTTGCTTCCTTGAGTTCGTAGAAATACTGGTATTATTGATCCCCTATTTCCGTCTTTGTACTCAGATTTCATCATCCAACTTTAATAATCATTCGAATTAATAATATTTGAAAATAATACATACATTTAATGTGTAATATCAACACCTTTTCTAGTTTTTTTTTATATAAATATTTATGAATTTCACTAATCAAAATTAAATAGGTTTCTTTAGGATATGTTTTTTTTTTTTGGACGATCATGATGGAATTACTTTAGCAACATGTTCAGATGACATGATGTACACTTGACCCGGCTGGTTGTGTTCAACTGCCGTCACTGAACGCAAACGACATGGCGGAGCCTATAGAATGTGATCGCTGGCATTTAGCGCCACTACGTATACCCTAAACAAGCGAGAGTTACTCGTCGTTCGATGCGATCGTACAGTCTTTGTGTAAACTTTTGCAGTAACGTTTGAAAGTATAAAAAGTACATCTATTGTTATTACTATTATTATCATCGACTTCTTTCAAATGCAAATTTTCATAAATAATAAAAAAAAGTTGGGCAGCAATTAACTTAATGAGAAATACAGATCCAATTAACGCGAGAGCTGGCAATGGCTTCCGTCATCCGTATCGTTCAAATGCAATTACTTGACGGAATCCAAAATAGTCGTGTATTTTTGGCAAAGATTTATGCGTATCAGCTGGTATTAGTTAATTGGATCACGTGACTCTACTGTGTGATAATTGTCAACCAAGGACTTCACCGTTCTCATATGACACCCTAAGTCATGTGTAATTAATTGGATACCGCATCGGTTCATCATATACTCGCAGTGATATTGATAGTGGTACTGCATTACTTTTGTGATTATGCCGCTAGCTGCATATTTCCAACAATTGTCGTCGAGTGTTTGTTGTAAATGAATATTTTGTCTTCCATGTGGAATGCGTCTACTGGATTTATATTATGCTATTATTTTGATATTTTCCGCTGAAATTTTACGTGACAAACAACCCGAACCAAGGTCATCGCATTTTTGACGCGGCCTTTATTATTGCACAATGTGTTTAGCAAAGTAACTTGTAATTTGTAAAAAAAAAAAAAAAAAAAAAAACTCACTGACCACCGTGGACATCATAGGAACTTTTCTGTACAGCTCATGATGAATTTTATCTAATCATAAAATTCTGAAATCAAATTTAGAAGTATACTCTGAAATAAGTGCAACTGGGTTTGAGTGATGTTGTATCGGGATTACACATCACGATCTGCAATGCAGACTGGATTCAGTGCTCCAATATTTAGGGGATTGAAGCCATAACAACTGATTTCATCACTTTCTTTCAATAACCAGTGGGAGTTATTCTGCGTATAATACAAAACGGAAATGCAACTTTAAACTACACACAAAAAAATGCCAAGACCTCAACAAAAATGCATCAGAGGTCTAATTCATATTACCCAAATTATGAGCGGGTGTCTAAAATTAAGCAATAGATGGGGTGCCAGTTCCGATCCCACGCTTCGGAAGTATGCATAATTCTGCAATTATTAAATTAACATTATAATATTGATTTATTTCAATTTGTTAAAGTAATTCCATAAATTTAAAGTGATCAATAATAAGGCCCCTCTCTCCATAGTACGTTTCCAGTACCAGTGCATAGGTATTATATTATAACGCCTCCAACACGAGATGCTCACAAATAGTGCACCTTATCTGCGATAGGTTTGTTCACGTGGAGCATCAACATTCCAATTCAAGGTGTGACCATCATACACTGGTGTGCGTGTTCACCTATTCGTCACACCGAGTAAATGAAAACACGGAACGTTCCCGTGATTTGCCAGGAATGTCGATTGATATTAAATTACACCCTTATGTCGACAGATAAACACAGTTAATGGGGCCGCAATACTTTCCGATTATCGCCTACAAGGGCCGTATTTCTTCGTGTCCCGCGAGTGGCAGCAATGGACAGCCACGTCAAACATATGAGCGCACGCAATTCAAGTACATTTGCGGTTTTGTTGATATCTGTTTGTTTGTTTTTTCGTTATTATTTTTTTTTTGACGAAAGACAAAATAGAATCACGGGATCACATAGGCGGTGACTTGCAAACAGACTCTGATTTTTACTTTTTGGTGTTTTTTTAATAAAATGAATTAAAATATTATGAAAGTGTATAGATAGCGAAAGGTGGGTTACTGTTTATTTCACTGCAACCCAACTTTCACCATTTATACACTCCCATAATATTATATTTTATTGAAAAAACAAAACAAAAAATATACAAGAGACTATATGTAAATCTAAGCGCGAGTTTCCAGTTCAGCGTACATCTTCAAATTATTTTAATATTGTTGTTTCAAGTAGCAGTTGCGACACTGTTGTCCCCGGACATTTGTCGCATAAACCATATGCATGATGTTTGTTGTGGGATGGCAAAGCTGTGCGGCTACCTCTATGTCAAATGTCAGTTGAATGCACTATATATCCCGGCGTTTACTAGTCCCACTCGAACACAGGCACCTGTGGATCTTAAACAAAGTTCCCACCGTGATTCCTAAGTGATTGAATCTCCTTTAGTATTGTTGGCCTGTGAGTCCATGGGACATTCGCCCTGGGTAGGTGTAAGACTTAGCTTCAGTTCAAGCACCGAGTAAGTCCACTACGCTACCGATTGTGGACGATTTTCTCGCTTAGTTCCAACCACAATCGTATTGAAACTTTTTTACCTGCAACTAAACACTACTTAATTAATTATATTACTGAATATATACATATATATATATTCAGACCGGTTAGGATTGTTTCAGTTAATGTTAATGACTACCTGACACCCTTAAAAGTTGACCTGCCATTGCTGCGTTGGGTCGCTGTGACCTATCGATTTTGGGATAGTGTGAACTCTAATTGGCTTTGCCATGACCTTGATCAGTATGCTCCTCGGCAACAAGATGGAGATCTGTAAACACACACTACAGATATCAGCAATTTGTGATAACACTCATCAAGATGGGGAGGTGTTTCATAATAAACTTGGTAAATGATCAAATAAAAGAGATATCACACAGTCAACTCGGTTTGAACTATTTTGACTCATTTTTTGACCATGGAACGATCCTCGACAATAAAGCAATAAATCACGTGTGGTTGGGACGGGTGTCCGTATAACGCCCAGGGTAACTACTGCCAGTGATTATTCAGACTCAAATTCCCACATTCAGAGTCGGTGAGGCCAACTTACCCCCCCCCCCCGCCAATAAGTATTCACACACATCCACACAGTGGTGGTAAGGCCAATATAGACCCAGTTTTTATTCAGACCCATATATCCACACCCAGTGGCGATAAGGCCAATTTATACCCAGTGTTTATTCAGACCCATATATCCACACCAAGTGGCGATAAGGCCAATTTATACCCAGTGTTTATTCAGACCCATATATCCACACCAAGTGGCGGTAAGGCCAATATAGACTTAGTGTTTATTCAGACCAATATATCCACACCAAGTGGCGGTAAGGCCAATATAGACCCAGTGTTTATTCAGACCAATATATCCACACCAAGTGGAGGTAAGGCCAATATAGACCCAGTGTTTATTCAGACCCAAATATTCACACCCAGTGGCGATAAGGCGAATTTATACCCAGTGTATATTCAGACCAATATATCCACACCCAGTGGTGGTAAGGCCAAGTTATACCCAGTATATATTCAGACCAATATATCCACACCAAGTGGTGGGAAGGCCAATATAGACCCAGTGTTTATTAAGACCAATATATTTACATCCAGTGGCGGTAAGGCCAATATAGACCCAGTGTATATTCAGACCAATATATCCACACCAAGTGGTGGGAAGGCCAATATAGACCCAGTATTTATTCAGACCAATATATCCACACCAAGTGGTGATAAGGCCAATATAGACCCAGTGTGTATTCAGACCCAAATATCCACACCCAGTGACGATAAGGCGAATTTATACCCAGTGTATATTCAGACCAATATATCCACACTCAGTGGCGGTAAGGCCAATATAGACCCAGTGTTTATTCAGACCAATATATCCACACCAAGTGGCGGTAAGGCCAATATATACCCAATATTTATTCAGACCAATATATCCACACCAAGTGGGGGGTAAGGCCAATATAGACCCAGTATTTATTCAGACCAATATATCCACACCAAGTGGTGGTAAGGCCAATATAGACCCGGTATTTATTCAGACCAATATATCCACACCAAGTGGGGGGTAAGGCCAATATAGACCCAGTATTTATTCAGACCAATATATCCACACCCAGTGGCGGTAAGGCCAATATAGACCCAGTGTTTATTCAGACCAATATATCCACACCAAGTGGCGGTAAGGCCAATATAGACCCAGTATTTATTCAGACCAATATATCCACACCAAGTGGTGGTAAGGCCAATAAAGACCCAGTGTTTATTCAGACCAATATATCTACACCCAATGGCGGTAACGCCAATTTATACCCAGTGTATATTCAGACCAATATATCTACACCCAATGGCAGTAAGGCCAATTTACACCCAGTGTATATCCAGACCAATATATCTACACCCAATGGCGGTAAGGCCAATTTATACCCAGTGTATATTCAGACCAATATATCTACACCCAATGGCGGTAAGGCCAATTTATACCCAGTGTATATTCAGACCAATATATCTACACCCAATGGCGGTAAGGCCAATTTATACCCAGTGTATATTCAGACCAATATATCTACACCCAATGGCGGTAAGGCAAATTTATACCTAGTGTTATTCAGACTAATATTTCTACACCCAATGGCGGTAAGGCCAATTTATACCCAGTGTATATTCAGACCAATATATCTACACCCAATGGCGGTAAGGCCAATTTATCCCGATTGTATACTCAGACCAATATATCTACACCCAATGGCGGTAAGGCCAATTTATACCCAGTGTATATTCAGACCCATATATCCACATCCAGTGGTGGTAAGGCCAATATAGACCCAGTGTTTATTCAGACCCATATATCCACAACCAGTGTGTTAAGGCCAATATAGACCCATTGTTTTTCAGACCAATATATTCGCATCCAGTGGTGGTAAGGCCAATATAGACCCAGTGTTTCTCAGACCCAAATATTCACACCCAGTGGCGATAAGGCCAATTTATACCCAGTGTATATTTATACCCATATATTCACACTCAGTGGTGGTAAGGCCAATGCATACCCAGTGTATATTCAGATCAATATATCCACCAAGTGTTGGTAAGGCCAATATAGACCAACTGTTTACTCAGATCCAAATATTCACACCCAGTGGCGATAAGGCCAATTCATACCCAGTGTATATTCAGATCAATATATCCACACCCAATGGCGGTAAGGCCAATTCATACCCAGTGTATATTCAGATCAATATATCTACACCCAATGGCGGTAAGGCCAATTTATACCCAGTGTATATTCAAACCCATATATCTACACCCAGTGAAGGTAAAGCCAATTTATACCCAGTATATATTCAAACTCATATATCTACACCCAGTGAAGGTGGATTGATACCCATTGCATGCTCAGACCCATTTATCCACGTTCAATGGTAGCGAGGCTAGACGAATCAAAATTACGTTTTTCAAAATACGTTATGATAACACAATATGTCAACACCCAGTGGTGGTAAGGCCAATTTATATCCAGTGTATATTCAGACCAATATGTCCACACCCAGTGGTGGTAAGTCCAATTTATACCCAGTGTATATTCAGACCAATATATCCACACCCAGTGGTGGTATGGCCAATTTATACCCAGTGTATATTCAGACCAATATATCTACACCCAATGGCGGTAAGGCCAATTTATACCCAGTGTATATTCAGACCAATATATCCACACCCAATGGCGGTAAGGCCAATTTATACCCAGTGTATATTCAGACCAATATATTCACACCCAATGACGGTAAGGCCAATATATACCCAGTGTATATTCAGACCAATATATCCACACCCAATGGCGGTAAGGCCAATATATACCCAGTGTATATTCAGACCAATATATCTACACCTAATGAAGGTAAAGCCAATTTATACCCAGTGTATATTCAAACCCATATATCTACACCCAGTGAAGGTGGATTGATACCCATTGCATGCGCAGACCCATTTATCCACGTTCAATGGTAGCGAGGCTAGACGAATCAAAATTACGTTTTTCAAAAACGTTATGATAACACAATATGTCAACACCCAGTGGTGGTAAGGCCAATTTATACCCAGTGTATATTCAGACCAATATATCCACACCCAATGGCAGTAAGGCCAATTTATACCCAGTGTATATTCAGACCAATATATCCACACCCAATGGCGGTAAGGCCAATATATACCCAGTGTATATTCAAACCCATATATCTACACCCAATGGCGGTAAGGCCAATTTATACCCAGTGTATATTCAAACCCATATATCTACACCCAGTAAAGGTAAAGCCAATTTATACCCAGTGTATATTCAAACCCATATATCTACACCCAATGGCGATAAGGTCATTTTATACCCAGTGTATATTCAGACCAATATATCTACACCCAGTGGTGGTAAGGCCAATTTATACCCAGTGTATATTCAAACCCATATATCTACACCCAATGGCGGTAAGGCCAATTTATACCCAGTGTATATTCAGACCAATATATCCACACCCAGTGGTGGTAAGTCCAATTTATACCCAGTGTATATTCAGACCAATATATCTACACCCAATGGCGGTAAGGCCAATTTATACCCAGTGTCTATTCAGACCAATATATCTACACCCAGTGGTGGTAAGGCCAATTTATACCCAGTGTATATTCAGACCAATATATCTACACTCAATGGCGGTAAGGCCAATTTATACCCAGTGTTTATTTATACCCATATATTCACACCCAGTGGTGGTAAGGCCATTTTATACCCAGTGTATATTCAGACCAATATATCTACACCCAGTGGTGGTAAGGCCAATTTATACCCAGTGTATATTCAAACCACATATATCTACACCCAATGGCGGTAAGGCCAATTTATACCCAGTGTATATTCAGACCAATATATCTACACCCAGTGGTGGTAAGTCCAATTCATGCCCAGTGTATATTCAATCCAATATATCCACACCCAATGGCGGTAAGGCCAATATATACCCAGTGTATATTCAAACCCATATATCTACACCCAGTGAAGGTGGATTGATACCCATTGCATGCTCAGACCCATATATCCACGTTCAATGATAGCGAGGCTAGACGGATCAAAATTACGTTTTTCAAAAACGTTATGATACTTTATAATTTTATAACATTATTAAATCATGCATTTATAAAGTCAACAACAAATAACAGCATTGTTGTTGTTCACAAAATTATTCAAATAACAAAATTAAAAATCAAGTTTTTATTTTTTTCTCAAAATGTTGTTACATCGTAAATTTATAACGTTAATATACTGTTATTATAACAATGAAATAATATATTATTTCAATTTATTTTAGTTCGGAAAATGGCAAGTCGTTACAAAACGTCAATATAATAGTTTTGAGAAAAATATATATATTATATAAAAATATATATATATATCCCGAGTGTATATATATTTATTCAGATTGTTTTTATGCCATCTCAAAACTTAGTCGCATAATAAAACTTGTAAACGTCATACTAGTGATGTTTTTTTTTTTAAAAAACACGTATTTTCACCATAACAAACATTAACGGTATAATTACGTAACTTAATTACATCATTATAGCGTTTCTTTTGGTAACGTTTTTAATCAGCAGCTGTGTATTTGTAACTCAAAGTTACGTTTTTTGTTTTTTTTTGTTCTGCCAAGCAATAGTTCGCAAAATATCATTTGGCAATACACTCGGACAAAATAATAGTCAAACAGGTGCCTGAAAAACTAATCCAAACTTAGAGATGTTACCGCGGCAATCATTATTTCAATAATGTAAAATAGATGGACAACAACAAATATTGACAGCTATCTTAATTACTTCAAATGAGTCAGATACAATTGAAATCCACGTACTAGTTAATCCGCATCTAATCATGGTATTATCACTTTGGGGCCAAATTACCATATTCGCTCATCCGTTAAAATTACTGTGAGAACGCTCCATGTTGCGGGTCTTGTATTGTTTACTGCAATATTATTACAAAGAGAATCGTGGGAAAGTGGCATGGACGGTTTTGTAATTGGTTATTTAAGTGTGTCCCGGGACAGGATAATTAAACCAGCACGCGTGCTATGCGGCGGGTGAACTATCTGCTTCACGATTCGGGCATCACACACACGTTTAATAGATCCGACTTTTCAAGTTCTGTGTTCGAAAAAAAAAAATAATGAAAATTGAAAATATTGATATGCAGTGTATATATTTTTTTATTTTATTTTTTTAAGTGACGTCATGAAAGTGTTGCTCAACACGATGCGATTTAGTCCTATTCTTCGGAATAATTTGTTGATTATCGAAGTTGAACATCGGCATAATAATATTAAAATGACCCGCACCAGTAGTACTACATCAAAATTCATATTTTTATTGTCCATGTTCAAATATTTAGATAACCTCGTTTAATTTGTCGTGTTTCATCACGTGATGCGAAAATCGATACTGCAGATGTTCCACGCACTAATTACACAGGATTCTGGTTTTAAGACACGATTATCATCGTCCTCGCAAGCCACGTGCAGGGATGAGCCACATGGCGGAGTTTACATAGATATAATGGCTTAATGACCTCAAACATCAGGTTATTATTTTCCCACGTTATTGTTTTCCCAGGTTATTATTCTACTGGTTGTGGAAACATGCAACCGACAAGCCAATGTTCGAACAACTGGTCGGGCAGTGGCGGATCTGGCGATTCATATCATCTGGATTACGCATAGCTTCTCTGCGATTTACGCTCCGTATATCTTAAACGAAGCTTCCCCCCCCCCCAATACATTTTGCTGGACCCTACACCTTGGTCGGCAGTGGGGGGGGGGGGGCATGCAACTTACCACAAATGGATAATTAAGAAGGCTGGTTTGTTGTCAAGTTTGTTTAAAGGTTGGCCTTGTTCAAGTTGTATTGTAAACGATAAGTACGTGGATCAATACAATGAATACGTGATTGCAGCTTATAACGAAGCCCTGACACGCCGCGCACAGTCGGGACCCATCGCTGAGGTTTCGACCTAAACCGGGAATTATTCTTAGACGACCTCGAATCACGGGGGCAGGATAAAGCTGGGCTCCGTGCAGAAAACAGTTAGATACTCCCGACCTCAGAATAAAAAACAAACAAAAAACGGATACCTTATTTGACATTTTGTTTAATTATTCACAGTATTAATATATTCGTTATTTTTGGCGTGAGTGTTGTTACTGTGTAGCATTGGAAACCAGTGTGTTCGACACGTGGTACATCGATCACGACGCGGCGTTGAATGTACTTATCTTACCCTATTTGCGGGTATTTACAACTATCCAAGTATCCCGCCGGGTATATTCTCTGATTTTCCATCTATTTTTTTTTTAAATACTACTAAGTCTTGTACATTGGTCAAAAAATCGAACGAATTTCTACTTCAAGAACTTGAATAATATGATTGTCTGTTTTCCGCCAGCAGTTGGTCGAAACGGGTACCGTGCTATATATACTGCATACAGCAAATGTGAAATACTACATGGAATTTGAAACGCGCACTGCATGGCAACTGCGACGCGATGCACGACGTATGTTGCGATATAGATATCGAAAACTCGTGATCACGTATTTTCTAAATTTGGGAACTTCAACAACTCAGCAAACAATAAGCGTACGATAATTGACGATTATCTGTGATTAGCTGTTAGTATAAACTAATTACGGGCTTACCTTTATTTACATTTTCAGTAATGGCCGGGAAGCCGCAAACGAGACTTCGGGGCGTGAGATTGCGTAAGTCCCCAAAGCACTTAAAGTCAAACCGCAACCCGATAAGATTAGAATAAATTAAAAATTGAAATTTGCGGACATAGAGCACTAGTTTAGAAATAATATTGACTTAGGGAAATTTTGCTCTGAAAAGAGGCAAAACGGCTGCTTTTAAATGATGTATTTTAATTTGTTTAAGATTGCGCCATACCAGGCTTAAATAAACTTTTTTTTCGAATTTTGAAATCTTATCCATGTTTATGGATTTTTCCCCTGAAAAATGTTTCCCCATATCTAGGGAGTTTTCGAGGGTGGCACATAACACGCACTTTTCTATATGAATAACTAGATTCCCCCTCAAACTAGAATCCTCACCAGAGTCACCTCCCGGGATCCAACTATACGGGATCACGGTCATTTGAAAAGTTCAATGACTGTTAGAAACGGTAAAATGTTTAGCTGCAGTAGAAGCGATAGCTTACTCCGGAAGCCCTGGTACATGTATCAGATTTTCTCTCCATGTTTTTTGGACAGTTTCCAACTCACCTACCAGCTGATGGCAGCAATTTCTTGCCGGTACAATTGAAGTAGGGTCAACCGAGGTCGGGCATAACATATGTACACAAGTCATTACGTGGTTTTACGACAAAATATTACAAGAGACGCCCTATAAAAAATAAATGCATGAGTTCTATTAATTTAAATCGAGCAACTAGTGCCATGCCGTAACCATGAATCCTTGATTCTTTCATATGTCTCTGCATTGCAACTTGAAAGTTTGGCATCATCATAGAATTGATGAACTCTACAAATGTAGCGATTAACTACTTTTACTCTAGTATTGTGGATGTACACATCAACTTAAGGGAAGACACTAATGATGAGGGTGTTCAGGTATCGTTGACATGGTGATATTTGGATGGAGTTTTTTTTGATTGATTGATTGATTCGCCTTCCCTCAAATTGTTTACAATTACTATTTATTATTGAAATAGAAAACACGTAACAGATGGTACACGAAAAAAACAACACCACAAGGGAAATTTAAAACGTTAGAATTAAATGCATAAATAGACAAGCAGATTATTTCAAATGAGTGTGTACGTGACTATCATTTGCTCTATTAGTAGCGCATGCGCTTTGTCAGAAGTGTGTTCATGATAATAATACGTCATATTCTAATGTTCCAGCATAAATAAGTTGTTATATATTATATATTATTATATAGACGCGCTTCAAAAGCAGACAAACAGGATAAATGTAAAAACATCTGCGTTTTTCACCAAAGTCTAAATTAAATACCGGCGTACAATAACAACTTGTTATGCAGACAGTTTGTTTTATTATACTTATCAAGGAAAACAGCAAGCGAACTACTTTTCATCATAGCTGTTCAGTCAGCCAAATCACACTTTAGAACGGAATATCACAACGCGCGCTGAGAAAACCCATGGTGACTAATTTTCGCTGCGAAAGGGGCGACAAATATACAACTGATACAGCGCTTAGTTTTTTTTTTATTCTTAAATGGTTTGCAGATATTTTCGACTGGTGTGGAACGAATATAATTAAACTATTGTATCAACTGGATGACAGGGGGTAATGATGATTGATTGCGACACGGAATATATTGAAATGTGTGATAGGTCGATGTACTTGTTACACGTGTTCTCTGATGTCATAGGTCGTGACCTCGAAATGTTTTTTTCACCGCACTGACTTACTTTTTTCAAGGACTCTCTCCTTGCCATTAAATAAAATACAAAGCAGGTAGTATATGCTGGTATCGTGTTTCACTGTAAACAAGCAGATGTCCCAAATATGTGTATACGCCTCGCGAAAAATACATATCTAGCTTAATTATTTTTAATATCAAATTGACGAAAATCGCACTCTATGCCGTTTTGAGATCTTGAAGGCCGGCCGCTGCAAGGCTTTGCGCCAAGTTAAATAGCAGTGACAGAGGGCGTGACAGTGACCCGGGACAAATTGTTGTGGGAGGGAGTGTTTGCTTGTAACTGAGCACGTTATTAGGGCGACTTCCCCGAAATATTTCCTTTGAATTATTTGTCCACGTTGATCAGTCCTTCTATAATCATGTGTCGCGATGTTATGTTCGCAGTTAGCAATTAAAAAAATACCGTGCGGCAAAATTGAATTATACAATGGTCACCGCTAGCCGATTATTTGTGCACGATTTTTGGCGGGAATGATGTCGTTGACATCCTGTGAAAAACAAAACAAAACAAAAACGTTTTTATATAATAACCAGCTTCGATATAAATCGGTTATGCGTGACATATGCTTCAGTGTCCAGGTACCAACTGACAGTGAGTAATATTATTTTGTAATTCAATGCATTTGTGCAATAATCACCATCCGCGGCGTTCGTGTAAGCGATAAGATACCGAGGAAAGGTCTTTGACCGCTATCTTGCGGTTATACAATGAGTTGTGTGCCCGCTTATTACGTTGCGAGCAATTGCGAAATGAACACCAGTACTTCGGTACTGCCAGGGAAGTAGAGCAGGTACAGTCACGTGACTGATATACAGGTTGACAAATTACTTGTTTTAGAACGTCCTGGAAATCATTCTCCCGTAGTTTTTTTATTTTTTTATTTCTTTTTATTTTACGATTAATTTTAGTCCCACCAATGCTGAGCGTCGAACAAATTGCGCGAAATGGAACATTTGCTGCATCTGTTCACCGTCCCTCAACACGGTGATCTGTTGAGTCGTCTCCCGGAGTGCGGATTGATTGCCTGATTTTCAAAAACATTTTATTTCAAAGAGAGGGTCTCATTTAGAAGATTTTAAATGAAGGATGTTGTATTATACGGGAGCCTCGAAGGCCTTATGAGAGTGAGTTACAGTGAATACACCGTAAGCCCGCTTGACAAGTGGGGATAATGAACCTCTAAGGGGCGATGCCATCTATTCATGAAACATAGAGAGGATTCTGGTACTCCCCCACCACCAAATTAAGGGACAATGACCCTCTAAGGGACGATGCCATCTATTCATGAAACATAGAGAGGATTCTGGTACTTCCCACAAAATCAATGATGCTATGTGGTTTGTTGATGGGTATGTTGGAATGAAAAAAAAGTAGACAGCATTTTCACATGTTTCAATTCGAATGCATCACGGTGCAACAAAAGTAGCAGCTGACAGCGTGACTAGTATTAACGTAGTAATAGCGTTAAATTCTGTAAAACATGTTTAAATAGCTACATGCCATTTTAGCGAATTTTACTCCATGCATGAATTAACTGAGTCTTAATTTAGCTAAAAGTGCCAACAATCTCATTGTGGGAATATATGACTTTATTTTAAATTAGTGACATCTTGAATTAGCGAAATTACAGATTAGCTAAATGTCAAACCACTAGTGGTCTGAGGCTAAATTAGCTAAAATAACATGCTAGCTAAAAAAAATATTTTTTTTACATTATGTTATTTTAACATATCCAAATTAGGGTGATATAGTACGGACGAGTACGAAAAGATAATAGGACACAACATCGGGATGTGTGACTAGGATTGCAACACGTGTGTTGAGGCGACCTGACTTATGTCGTGTTCTGCTACACATGGGCTTCGTCAGGAGTTACGTTTCAATCTTAGACAGGTAATGCGAAACGTCTAAAGAGGAAGTGAACCAAATAGTGTAGTTTCCTGTCATTACCTCCGCTCTCTGTGCATAAGGCATGCTATGGCTGGTAAAAATGTCGATTGCACAGCACTAAAGACATTTTATTGTATTATGAGAGAAGGGGTCCGTATTCTGTGTTGTTAATTCTGTGAATGCGGCATCGACTCCTCCCCGCGCCTGCACCGTGTCGATGGTCCTTCAAATTATTCTTTGAATAGAACGAACACCATGGGGTACGGAAGAGAACGATAAAGTGGTTGCTTCAGGTGTACTGAGTGTGTCCTTCCGCTGTAACATTACCAAACAATATGTTTTTTAGTCGAGCTGGAGGGAGAAACTCATAAGCACATACATATACGCACCATAAAATAGGCGGGAAAATTTGGAAAGGACAAGTGTACTTTTTGGCACCAGAGATAGGGGGTGGGTCAACCAAATTCCCCTTATTTTTTCTGGTATAGGGACTATGTGTTGACACTTTACCAGGAAGCCTCCTCCTACACCCCTCGCACATACTGTTAACGAGCCAATCTCATATTGAGCCCACCGTGCGTTCTTTGCCCGCTGAAATTGTTTTATCAATTAACGGAACGACGTTGTTTACAGGGTATCGTTATGCCCGGATTGTTTTGGTGAAAACATAGAAACTCAAGCTTCTCCCTTTCAGGCTTGCATCAACTCGGGGAGCGTGAACAACACGCGATCGTGTTTACAAATTTTATTTTCACCTTTCCTCTCATGCGCTGACATATATAAGGTTTCTTTTAAAGTCGTTTCCGTTCTATGTAAAATTGCTGTTCATTTGACAAGTTACTTAGTGCTTTCACCTCTCGGTCATTGACCTCTTATCTCTTGAGGCTTTCAGAATTATCGAGAAGCAGCAGCTGAGTATTACGCCTCGCAGCAGTATTGCCGTTAAAAACTACAATGTCGGAAGAATAATGCCGATCGATTAGTTCAAATTAATTGAAGCGACGTATAGCGACGTACACAACGCGTGTAAAATACATTGTTTGTTTACATGAAATTCGAACACGCGCTGCGCGAAGACCACCACCCTTCCATTAATTTGTTTTCTGGTGTACCCATGCCACATGAAATAACTACATGTACACTACAGTACTCGGAAAACATACATTATAGGCGAGTATTGTTGCTATTAAATGCTGTGAAACTGGCGACTATGATGGATGAAACTAGTATAAATGGCCAAAACCTATAAGTTTTTAGAAAGCATTTGACCTGCATTTTTCGAAAAATACTGTTTTCTGCCGCTTAGATGTGTTTTTGTGTTATTATTTTATTTTTATGGATCTAATCTAATCCGGATAGCTAATGTTCATATAGTGGCTCCATGAGAAACATTATAATGTCACAGTTTGATTTGTCTAGGTCTCAAGAATGTTAGCTTCAAGGCGTATTTAAAGCAGGGCAGTCGTCACCTGCGCATGCCTCAGATGGCCATAGTTTACAATCAAGCGTCTACCCATGAGCCTTTGCGTTTTTAGCGTGTGTTGTTATCGTCGCTTGGGACTCAATTCCCGTGCGTGCGCAGGTGACGACCACCCCGCTTTAAATGTTGTAATATGGTGACACAATATTTTCTAAAACGTTGTCAAAGTGGTTGTGACCTCACAGTAACACAGACAATTAAATAAAGAATTACTATCTTAGATGATTCAAACCATAATTATAGAAAAAAATGTTTCATTTATGCTTCATGACGTATTTTTTACAATGGTATTTTTTTGTCATCGCAAGAATAATTGTGGATATACTATTAGCCGTTTTTGGTTATTTTGCTCATTTTATGTGATCTTGAAAAAAAACAAAATGTAGTAGTTATATCTGGTTCGAATTTCGAATATGCACCAACACTCTCCATGAGTTCACGCTCACAGAAGCAAATAAAACCGCACATATTAGTGGCGAGCGCGTTGGTGGAACCGCATCGGACACAGATTAAAGTAGGTTGCTTTCCCAGTTTCCCCAGGGAAGTATGCAAATTACGTGGCGATGACGTCATGGAAGCGCCCTTAAGCAGGCCATTGACATCGTAAAGTTTACTGGCTCATTCTTAACGTTTTATTCTATAAAACTGTGTGTTTTATAACAACATAACAAGCACATTTCCGGCTATACAAAGACAAAATATTGTTTGTATGTATTATCGCACATTCGTGACTACCGCATTGTGACAATGTGGGTGTGCGTTCAATTACCATGACGACGAGAAGACAGGTAATATGTCCACTGCAATATTCTCACAAATTTCTCAGACATGAAAACAAAAACAAGTTCTCCCTCGTAAACTAAAAGTGCGGACACGGTCATAATTTTAATGAACGCCATTCATATATAATACTTGTTTATGGAACGCTCATGCCGAAACCAGCCGTTTGTCGCACCAGTTGTGTTAGCAGACGGACGTTTTCAGTGTGCGTTGTTATCGTCACTTAACGACTCAACTACCGCGCGTGCGCCGGTGACGATCCATCCGCTTTAAACTTCTATTGAACTTCAAAGCAAATGCTTGCCATCTTTTGAAACAATAATAAAACAAGAATATCTCACTGATTGTGAGTTTGCCCTTCACACATTGCCAGGAAGTGTGACTAACAGGGTCATATTTACCGGTTTTCATTCTGAAGTATTTAGTTCAAATGTTATTGATGACGCCTGTTGAGCGGTAAAATATTATGTCTTTGTCGGTGGAGATTATTTTGTTTTTAGCTTCTGACGAGATATCTCGTGAGATGAGATTACAACGTTCGAGATCACATGACAAAGGACACTTTACGTCATTTCTAGCACGGAGTGCGGTCATGCTGAGCGAGGCTGTTTTTTTGTATATTTCCGACTGCCATGAACATTTGTAAGTTCTTGAGCTAAGAAACGTTTCGTATTACTACCAGCAATCTGAGAATGACGTTTGTTAAGTTTAAAGGGTGGTGGTCGTCGCGCCACGCATGTGCTAGATATGGGTCTCACATAAATATAAAATGTTAACTGTTGCGCAGACCTGCGAGCACAAGCTAAGACGTTACCCAAGCTTTAATTAGACTTTTTTTAAGGTGGTTGGAAGGTATCGAAGGGGACACTGGTGGTAATTAGTGCAAGTCGCGTCCAGGTCAAAACTCGTGATTTCCTTTATATAAGAGTGCATTGGATTATGGGGAAATCAATGTTTATCAACACAAATGTTACACATGCGCGGCGCGGCGACCGGCGTCCTTTAATATAATATAAATCAATTTTAAATTAGTAAGGTGATAATACTTTTTTTTTGTAGTCGTGGCTCATATTTTATTATTGTTCAACCAGTGACGCGCTCATTCGCCTAATCTCGCGAGACAGGTACGGGAAATGGTCTTTTGCTTATCGCATGGTCCCAATTTAGCGCTAGATCACTGTACGGTAGTCAGAGGGTAGAAGAATATTTCTATGTGACTATCTGCCATCAGCTATATCGGCTACGACTGGCGACCCTCTGCCAGATTGTAGCCTGGAGGTAAACTTCAAATATTTATTTTTTTCCATTTTTGTGCAATGAACTGAGCCACATGCCCTGTTGATGTGTTTGGGACAAACTACAATAAAACTCTCCATAGAAACGAAATAAATATAAACACTTGAAAAGCTGCATTGCGTGCATGAATATTTATCAAAGAGTGTCAGCATAGAATGCCATGTCTTGTTTTTTTAATCAATTCTTATGATGGTGTCTAACCTATAGAGAGTCACTCTCGAGGGTACCTTCCGATGTCCTATGTAATCTGAAAACGATGGGGTCAGACGGGAGAGGGGGACTAGGCAGAGATTGGGACGTGAAAACTTCGTTTATGTGTCCCTCTTCATTGGTGTGAAGAAGGTGGACTAGTGCAATATGGTGATTTAAATCACCCACTGAATTGTAATCAAGAAATATTGCTCACCTGGCGACCCAGTGCAGAAAAAACTAACCTCGTAGTGAGTCTGCGCAGTATGCTATCAAACAGCTTGAATATTACAGTATTATTATTACACTTTCATTGACAAATTCGCTGTCTATTCAGTTGGACATGTGTGTGTGTGTGGGGGGGGGGGGTATTACGTGGCCCGGTGCTGGGCACGGAAGGTAGTGTAACGCAACGAACACTTGTTCAAGAGGAGTAAAGCTAATGTCAGCGTTTTTTTGTTTTTTAATTTTTTGTTTGGAAGAAGAAATATGTTTATACGCGTTCAAATCGTAGATACGATAATATAGTGTAAACGTTATGAAAAATAACATCGTCGTCACTTTCTGCTATTTCTCTTCTCCCTCCTCCTTTTCCAGTGGCGGCGGCACATGGGGGGCAGAGAGGGCTATCGCCCCATCGAAAGAAATGTTTGGGGGAGGGGGGTTGTCGCACCTCCAAAATCAAGCTGAAACACTTTGTGTCAGCAAAAGTTGCCCTTCAAAATGCAGGAAATGGCGTTTCAGAGGGTCTATATTACCATTTTTTTAAGAGGGAACATGCCCCGGGGGCAGTTGGTGAGCAGATGCCACCCCTGCATGCAAAATCTCGTGCCACCACCCCTGTTTCCCCTCTTCCTCTTCGTCATCATTGTCATAGAAAGAACTGATCATTCCCACCGTCATCAGCAACAACATCAAGCCTGTCCGAATTGGTCAAATGTCATGATAAACAACCATGAACTCATTCCCCCATTTTCCACTTGCATGGGATGTTTATGTTCTGTTTATTATATTTACTTTGATCTTCGTTGTTTACTTGACAACCCAACCGCGTATGATGGATAGCTATACGTAAACGGTTCAACTTTATCCGTGTTAAAGTGATCAGGACCGGAAGTGACTAGATCAGTAAATAGATCATCTACTCGATAAATATGGTGTGTTTATTTGTTTTTCTCTCTGTGTACTTACAAGTTTTAATAATAACAGGAGAACTTTGCCGAAAACAGAAATATGTTTATATGCGTGGATGCATACAACGAGTAAACACTACCGTTTGTTGTGTTACCTTTCCGTGACCTAATCTCTTTCAGCGAAGTTCAACCATGTTTGTTTAAGCTGGGGTTTCAAGGACGCTAGCGAGGAAGGGGGGGGGGACTGTTTACAACGTTTTGGGCAGTTCACAACAGAGTGAAATCATAAACACCACATGACAACAGTACTTAGGTGGATGTTGTTGTTTTCAAGTGTAAGATTGATTGCAAATGAGATTGCGGACAACAACAAGTTTACAACGCTCATCCGGTAATTGCGTTAACTGGGCGAAAGTTCGAATCTTATGAACAATATTTCCACAGAGGCATAAGAAATTAAATTGAATGAGGGACAGACCAACATTCCTACTGGGGACTAGGTCTGAATCGAGAAAAAAATGTGATTTACATATGAAAACAAGAAGGAGAGAAATCCTTGAATAGAAGTATAGAATACGCACACCTAAAAAATTGAAAATTCGCCTTTCCAGTAGGAATAATGGGATATTTATTTCAAGAATCAAAGAGTTCGTGACACTATAATCAACAATGTTCAACTTCAGTTCAAGTTTAAAAAAACTCTGTAAATTTACACGTATCGAGTTTTAGAAATGTGGATCTATTCACGATATCGGCGATGATTAACATGTCTCTAGAACGCCGCATGCAGCAAGCCCCATACAACGCATGGAACAAAAACGGACAAAATAAAGGACTCCAAATTGTAGAAGAGGCATTGTGTAAGAGCTGCCCTGAATAGGTCAATGACCCCGGAGTTATATAAATTGAATGATAACAACTCGGTGTGATTCATCGTGGTGTGATTGTGAGTTTTACGTAGGTGATATGTAAGTGACAAAAAGAGAAGTTTCCACTCACACTGGAGTACCAAACAGTAACTGTACTTTCCGTGTCAGTCGCGCCCCCTGGTGACAGCCGTTCATGTGACGTAAAAGGGTGAAGCGCAGGAACGTTTATAACATCGTTTTTTTAATCTCTAGTCGTATTTCAATGAAAAATAATGTTTTTGAGAGATTTGCTTTCACTCATTTACGTTATTTTGACGTCACGCATGCGCCGTGTGCGACTTTTTGATTGATATTTTGAAATTACGTTAGCACAGGGACACGTAAGGTATCGAGCCATTATGCTGTTTCTAATCAATACAAATATCTCGATCAACCATGGGTACAAGACAGGGAAGGGGGCGAACTAAATGTTGATGATACCATAAAATATTCAAAATTCAAAATATTTTTTTAACTGTAAATGAAAAAAAAAATGCTGTATTCCCTCCTCCCTTTGTCAGTCTCGCCAGCCCAAGAATTCTTTACCATCAATGCCGAAAATGCTGACATGAAACTTTTGTTATCATGTAATCTTTTATTGAATCATTTATCTTTTCTCTTGTTTTTCGCGTGATACTACTCCAGTTGGCCGAGTGATTTAACGGCCGATCTGCATTGACTGATACCCCTAGATGTACCTTAGCCTATGTTACTGCTAACAGGTGACATGGTACGTAAAGTCGTGTTGTCGCGTGTACGTCCCAGATCCCATTCCCGATATCCACGAATGAAAGGCGCTGTCGCACAGGAAATTGATAAAAATGTAAAACTAATTAGACATTAAACGTGCGGAAATGCATATTAAATTTCGTGGAGAAATCTCCTAAATTGTGTCTCAGTGTCCGATGTTAGGTAATTCCTTAACTTAGCACCGTGGTGTACCTTCCCCTTCAATCAGTACTGCGCTGTTCTTGCTGCGTGTGTGAACGTGTGTGTTCAGGTAACGGTAACGCCTCGATTCAATTTAAGTGTATTTCATATTTCTCAAGGTGTACATGTATCTCAAACGGTCAAATTTGTGGGCCATTTTAGTAAGCGATCTGAAACGGACCGCTGATAATAAATTGGTGTCCATAGAACCGGTCTTTGCAGTCCGGCCGTGAGCTTGCCTCTAGTACCATTTATGTGCGTTTTATGTTGGTACCATTCTATTTGTTTCACTCAAAACACTAGGCACCCGGGTAAAAACAAAATCATCGTGACTGTCTAACAAAGTATTGTTCAATCGATAATCATTTAACAGAAAAGAAAACGAATCATATCAATACATTTGTACGAGTAATGGCGGCGAATTCCTGTCACTTTCATGGGTAGCAGACTCATACCCCGCCCGAGTCATTCGCTAATTTCTTGAGTATATCCCTTATTCTTCGAGCATGCGCACGAGAAAACAAGTTGGCCGGTTCCATTTACTTTGACGCGGTCACGTAACTAGGCACATACGACTGCACTGCACGCGAGATAGGGCGCACTGCCAAAACTGAATATTCAGTTAGAATAGATGCAATCCGTCACATTTGAAGTGTCCTACTTTTCCAGGGACTTGTTATTTACCGCACAATTCCCTAAATTTCAATATTAATATCTCAGTTTGGGCTTTTGAACAAAAAGCAGGGCAACAAACATGTTTTTAAATAGTTTTGCTTCCGTTACTGGGAACGAATATGGCGTTGCAGTTGACGTTGAATAGGCTGGCTCGTCCCAGGGACTTGTTATTTCTTTCGTTATACCAACAGCTGTCGCTCCATGCTTCAGCGCACGATGAACGAGAACCGAACACCCGATGTTTGACGTTTTTAGACACTACGGAAGCATAAAGATGATGTCGCAAACTTGAAACACATCCCGAATTTATGAAATAAAATTCAAATAACGTAATACATTTGTAGTTCGCAAACAATTTTTTTTCCCGATTTTTCAGGACTGGGTTATCGTCAGAAATTATTTTTTGTTTTGCTGCCATAGAGACGTGTAACCATTTAATCACGATTTATTGCGATTTGCGTGAGGATTTCCATTTTTGGCTCATTGTAACTTGTCTTGAACTTGAATTTGCTCTCTGTGGCAGAGAGGTTTCAGAGAGGAGAATGAACGTAAAGTAATGACGTTCATAACTTGAATGAAATTTACACTGACTGAGCCAGTCCTGTGCTGGCCACGTCTCGGTGCAAAGTCACGTGGCCGGTACCCGAATCACAGTATGAGGGACTGTGCCCGACTAAATAAAGCCGGAAGCAGACGCCCTCACATTGACTATTTCTTAGGAAAAAGACCATATCTTTAAAACGCTTTTCACTTTCCCATCTTAGATAAACTAAAACGCACTTTAGCACTTCAAAACTGTTTGCGACAGTTGAACTTTCAAGCGATTGGAACAACTGAAATATCACCCGGCAAAGCCCTAAACATGCTCATACTAAAATACCAACAAAACAACTCACTAAAAAAGACAAAAAAATGCAAGTGTATTGATAAAAAAAAACAAGTAAAAGACCGACCATCGGAGAATTAAACACACCTTGGCAAATTTGTTTTTCATCATCACCAGACATTATTCATTTCTTTGTACGCACAGTGTGTCACTGCTATCACCATTAATATGATAATCGCGTTGCATGACGGGTAACGTAGTTAGCGCGCGTAGAGTCATAAATAACTGTCCTTGTACACAAGATATTCCTGTTCTGACACGTGACCTACTTTCACGACATCTGTTTGACCTAGTAAACTTGTTGTTAATACGGTCACATTGCACATTGTGGGTTAAGCAATTTATTTTCTATCGCGCGTTTAATTATGATTTCTCATATAAATGAATTGTTTTTAAATTTCCAACGTTTAGTAATTTTAACTATTAGTAATTGGTCGGGACAACTGCGCCGGCCGGCTGCGGTGCTTCCAATTCCTCGCTCTGCGAAGGTGCGCTTATGGTCTCATGTGATTGTAAATTGTACCTGATTGGCTACCCAATCCTAATACGTAAAAGTCTGACCAATCAGAGAGCAGCTTGTTTCTTTATTCCGTGTGTATGAAAAACAAACTGAGGTTGAACTAAACGCATACATTACTGTATATGGGACTGTACTTAAAATAATTGAACAACAATAAGCTATCAAAATATAAAGCGCAAGATCGTTTATGTTACGCCTGTGAATATTTGACGCAATTTACTAAAATGTTATATTATTTTTATAAAAATGAATTATTATCCGCTATATATAGATAAGTGATTTTTGTAAAAGGTGTGCTGTGGATCTTTTTAACCAAAAAAAAGCTTTTCGATTATAGAGCATTGCTTCGATCATATCTTCGTACAGGCGTGAAGAAATAAATGGATAATTGAAAGCAAACACGTTGACCTTGACCCTGTCCAAGTAGTGCGTTCAGAATAGCTGTAAACAGCTTTTTATATCTGTTTAATCTCTCCCAGGTTTTTAATGAACCCTGCGGCCTCTCCCTTAGCAACGACCTGGACACCCGAGTGTGAAAAATAGTACGACGGCTTTGTTACGTTTTTTCTTCAATATAGAGCAGTTGTTGAAGTTTCTGTTTTAAATACTGGCGCTGGGCTCGTGTTACAGTGACGTAATAGTTTGTGTCACAATTTAGTGTCATTTCACGCAAAACTGTACTCCAGTATCCCCTCCCGTCGTCCCCGCTAAACAAATGCAAACCATAATATTAATTTCACGCGGCTTTCGCTGTTCCCCGTGACAGGACCCTGGACAAAAAATCGACCAATAACAGGAAGAGGCGGGGCGAGTGATGCAATGGCTTCCAGGTTTTGAACTTGACGATATCGATGTCCCCGGGAAAGTTCAGCTACAAACCACCACGGGGGCAACTAGAACTAATTCAAAGACCACTTTTCCGCGTAGATGGTGATGCTAAAGGGTCCGTAAAAACTATAAAATGGCATTACGACACAACGTCCTTGAAAAAAAAGGTCGTTTTGTAAAAACATCACGTGACCCGCAGATAAGTACGATGCCCATGTTCCTGTCCGTCCACTGCTGAATGATCTAATTAGTGCGCATGCGTAACAACGAGTAACATCTGTCACTAATCTGACAGCAATCTTGTTAGTCACCGATTGAAATAAAAGTATACAATTAATTCACAAAGTTCATCCGTTCTTCTTCCCTAACTCAAGCACCATACATTCAGCACCCGTGTTATAGACGTAACGCGCAAAATTGTTGAGTAAAGGGAACTCCGAGCGGTATTAGTATATAACACGTACATAACGAGGGCGATGTTGACATAACTGGGTTGGGACACGAGAAAAAAAAATTAGCGAATACATTCATCATGCCTACAGCGATATTCAACGGTGCTGCGCTATTTGCATACACTATAGGTAGTGCGACAGAACTAATGAGGGAATTTCGTTGCAACTAAAGAATAAGACCAATTATCTCCGATCACTGTATATTCTTAATATGCAGGTGTTAATAAAATTGTGAAGTTTGTTTTCCTCTCATGGTAACGATTTGCGTTACTATGATTTCATTGTATGACGTCACGACTCTCAAAATGTGAACGGATGATAAAATTGACAAAATGGTCGCTGGTATATTGAAGTATGGTCAATATGTTTTTTAAAATGGTTAAAAAAATACTCAGTCACGTTGACTGACTGCAGTGTCACTTGCTAACATGCTGGTGACTTATTGCGAGTTTGTTATCATTACTAACATTTTGGCGACTCTGTGGGTGCTGGTTAGTTTTACCACTTATTGCCAGCTAGGTAGATACCATTGTTAACAGTTTTACCACTTATTGCCAGCTGGTTAGGTAGCATTGTTAACAGTTTTACCACTTATTGCCAGCTAGTTATGTAGCATTGCTAACAGTCTTACTACTTATTGCCAGCTAGTTAGATACCATTTCTAACAGTTTTACCACTTATTGACAGCAGTTATGTACCATTGCTAACAGTCTTACCACTTATTGCCAACTAGTTAGGTACCATTGTTAACAGTTTTACCACTTATTGACAACTAGTTTGGTACCATTGTTAACAGTTTTACCACTTATTGCCAGCTAGTTAGGTACCATTTCTAACAGTTTTACCACTTATTGACAGCAGTTAGATACCATTTCTAACAGTTTTACCACTTATTGATAGCAGTTAGGTACCATTGCTAACAGTCTTACCACTTATTGGCAGCTAGTTTGGTACCATTGTTAACAGTTTTACCACTTATTGACAACTAGTTTGGTACCATTGTTAACAGTTTTACCACTTATTGCCAGCTAGTTAGGTACCATTTCTAACAGTTTTACCACTTATTGACAGCAGTTAGATACCATTTCTAACAGTTTTACCACTTATTGACAGCAGTTAGGTACCATTGCTAACAGTCTTACCACTTATTGGCAGCTAGTTTGGTACCATTGTTAACAGTTTTACCACTTATTGCCAACTAGTTATGTACCATTTCTAACAGTTTTACCACTTATTGCCAACTAGTTAGATACCATTTCTAACAGTTTTACCACTTATTGACAGCAGTTAGGTACCATTGCTAACAGTCTTACCACTTATTGGCAGCTAGTTTGGTACCATTGTTAACAGTTTTACCACTTATTGCCAGCTAGTTAGATACCATTTCTAACAGTTTTACCACTTATTGGCAGCTAGTTAGATAGCATTGCTAACAGTCTTACCACTTATTGACAGCTAGTTAGATGGCATTGCTAACAGTTTTACAACTTATTGCCAGCTAGTTAGATGGCATTGCTAACAGTTTTACCACTTATTGACAGCTAGTTAGGTGGCATTACTAACAGTTTTACAACTTATTGCCAGCTAGTTAGATGGCATTGCTAACAGTTTTACCACTTATTGACAGCTAGTTAGATGGCATTGCTAACAGTTTTACCACTTATTGACAGCTAGTTAGGTGGCATTACTAACAGTTTTACCACTTATTGACAGCTAGTTAGGTACCATTGCTAACAGATTTACCACTTATTACCAGCTAGCTGGTACCATTGTTAACAGTTTTACCACTTATTACCAGCTGGTTAGGTACCATTGTTAACAGTTTTACCACTTATTGTCACCTAGTTAGGTAGTATTTCTAACAGTCTTACCACTTATTGCCAGCTAGCTGGTACCATTGCTAACAGATTTACCACTTATTGCCAACTAGTTAGATACCATTGTTAACAGTTTTACCACCTTATTGTTACCTAGTTATGTAGCATTACTAACAGTTTTACCACTTATTGCCAGCTAGTTATGTGGCATTGATAACAGTCTTACCACTTATTGACAGCTAGTTAGGCACCATTGTTAACAGTTTTACCACTTATTGACAGCAGTTAGATACCATTGCTAACAGTTTTACCACTTATTGGCAACTAGTTAGGTACCATTGTTAACAGTTTTACCACTTATTGTCAGCTAGTTAGGTACCATTGTTAACAGTTTTACCACTTATTGTCAGCTAGTTAGGTACCATTGTTAACAGTTTACCACTTATTGTCAGCTAGTTAGGTACCATTGTTAACAGTTTTACCACTTATTGACAGCTAGTTAGGTACCATTGTTAACAGTTTTACCACTTATTATCAGCTAGTTAGGTAGCATTTCTAACAGTCTTACCACTTATTGCCAGCTAGCTGGTACCATTGCTAACAGATTTAACACTTATTGACAGCTAGTTAGGTACTATTGCTAACAGATTTACCACTTATTACCAGTTAGCTGGTACCATTGCTAACAGATTTACCACTTATTGCCAACTAGTTTGGTACCATTGTTAACAGTTTTAACACTTATTGCCAGATTAGGTAACATTGTTAACAATATTACCACTTATTGCCAGCTAGTTAGGTGGTATTGCTATTAGTTTGGTGATTTATGTTAGCTGGTTAAGTAGCATTGCTAGAATTTTGGCGACTCCTCACGACCTGAGTTGGCAGTAATAGTATTGTTAACATTTTGATGACAATTACATCGAAACTATAAACGCTGAACGCCACAGCTGTAAAGTAAGTGCCAATATTGCCAATTGATACAATGGTTGCGTGACTTGCGTCAGGCGTGTTGTTAGCCAGTTTAGAGAAAAAATGAACACATGTTTTTTTTAATAATGGGATTGTCGCATTACGTATATAAAATTGTGTATGTTTTTAAAACAGACTGATTCGGAACCCGGACACTTGCCTCGTTAATTCGCGGATTATGTGACATATTGGAGCGGTTCTTGTTTTAAAGACCTTGGCACATATACTGAACGTCCGAATTAGGTTGTGACGGCAATGTATAGACAGGCAATGATAGCCTACTTCTGTTGATACATTTTTGTGGCAGTAGTAACGTCACGGTCAGCATATTGTTTAAAATATAATATTCCATCCAAATAAAATATAGGTCAAAGGGTCAGGCTGCGTGCATATAATTATAGATAATTAAAAACTAAATATATTTGAATTTTTGACGGCTATTCAACGTTTGTAGAAACCAAAATAGAATAGGTACGTGTATACAATAGCGAATTGGCTGAGACATCATGTTCACTAGTGACGTCATAACACAGCACCCTTCGAGGCGAAATGTCGCCAGGCAAAGAGGACGTTTGTCGTCTATTTCACAGCCCGTTTTATAACAAATATTCAGGGCATTTCGCAGCACATACAAGTTGTATTTATCGCCAGAATTCATCCATAGAATCTCAAATTTCATGTACGAATTGACTAAAGCCGGACCTCTGCTCCCCTTTAAATCTATGCCCACCCTGTGGATGCCTGTTAGACGTCTACGTTCCTGACCTACTGGCTGAGATTTAGGGAATTAGGGACTAGGGCGTGATCGAATAGTCCTCCTGTGGAGGGATCCGAGTACGGGGCAGATAGTACTTTCGTTCAAACAATACTAAAACGAGGAATCGCAGAGCGATACTACAACAATGTGTAATTCAAAGAATACTGTGTTTCTCATTATAATTCATTCTGGACTGGAATCAAGGGTCTGCAACTAACAGATCGTCCCTCAACAATCTATTATTTATTTTATTTATCGCAAAAATATACCCTGATTATGATATTGGAAAATCGATGATCGATCAGTTGTTGATTATACCTGTCTTGGTTGTTCTAGGATACTCCGATTGTCACCGATCTTAGCCGAACTATAACTCCCTCTCATTTAGTATTCCACAGTCACACACCACGCGCTCGATGTTCATGTAAATAAATGAGTTCATATAAGAGTTGTATGTGTCGCGTGGGTCCCATATGTCGACCACGACGCGACGAATCAGTAACGCTTCGAATAACATCGAAGAGACCAATATTCAACATATAAATCTGCAGACTATGAGTAAGTTATACGTACACTTTTCGACTGTATTGCTAAAAAATATGCTATGCGAAAGAAAAGTATCGTCACGTCTGGCGCAATGCTAAAGCGTGACCACGTTTGTGTGAAGACTACAAATATTTTAGAAAAATGTCAACAAAAACTCATCAAAAATATTTGTATTTGACGAAAAACTGAAATGAAAATAAAGCGGCGTGTCACGTGTTCTATAGACGAATTACACCATGACCTCTATAGGCATAGCACAGCCTGTGCCCCAGCATCATGTTGTAAACCACAGTACTAAATAATTGAAACGGATTTTTCTGATTTTATTAAGCACATCTGTTTCAAATGAAATTATTCATTGAACTGTTCAAATAACGATAAATATCAATTCATTTCAACTTGAATTTTAGGGATACTTACTGCCATGTGGATTGAGAAAATAAAATGCCCGGATGTTACAATTCATGGGCCTTTTTATGGGTTAGCATATGTGAATCATAGAGGTTTTTTTTTACTCTTTATACAAAATATCACTTAAAAAGTTTATTTCGTTGAAATTGTTTTCGCGACTTCAATAGTCGCCAGTCGGTCATCTTGTAACTTCCGATATAATAACATTTTATCACATTTCGCAAAATATGTTTTATCAGAGGTACATTACTTGGGGTTTGCAACTCGCACTGTACTGTATGGTGACATCATGTCAAGATCCCATTCAAGTCTCATCTCGTAGATAGCGAGACTGAGACTACGACCTTCTGACATGATATATATCAATGTTCAAGGTTTGTAATGAAAAAATAAAACTTTTCTTGCCACTATCGTAGTGAAAAATGTAATACATCGAAAATGTACAGAAAATATAGTTCTAGTAATCCGTCATATCGTGGGCAGCTATTTTGATCCACCTGGACATCCCAGTATCCGAGTTACCTCGGGCATGCGCATTCGCATTTTTCTGAGTTGGAACGCTTATGCGAGAGCGAGATTGTAACGGGATCTTGGTATCATGTCACCGTAGTTGCAAACCCCAAGTAATGTACCTCTGGTTTTATACAGTTTTATTGCCCGTTTGTTGTTTTGTGAACACGCGATATCGACTTCCATTGGAGTCCCGGATGACGATTACCCATCATTCATCGCGTGTCCCGTATATGTGTAAGTAGTACGACAAAAATGACGAATGAAGTTTTACAAACAGTAATTGTTGATTCTTTGACGGGCAAAACTGATTAATTTTCAAGAAACAAACAACAAGAAAGCTATCGGGATCGACGACATACACAAACTCAGGTGTCACATCCGTTAAATTTTACTCAAACACGGTATTTATGCTAATACCACACATATAGCATTACATGTGAAGGATTCGATGTTATACTTATCGTGGACAGATTGGAGCGTTGTTGCGTTAAATTCGGTGATCAAAAATTTTAATACAAAGTTTGCTTCATTTTGCTGTCCATTTTCAATAAAGATCCATTATCGGATCCAGTGAGTAACACATTAGTAAAATGTAACCCCCCCCCCCTCTTCCAATTCGTGTGCGTCGGATTAAGGTGAAGTGTTCGGTGGTGTGGTTAAGTGGAACAGCTATCCAGTTTGCAACAGCTATTGAAATGTTCGTCAAAACGATTTTTAAAGATACTGAGCATTTAGCGTTGTCACGTGCTCGACACGTGATACATTATTTCCAGCCACGAATCGGATCCAATTAATCTACGCACTGTACCACGACCCTCGGAACACAATACAATGCGCGTTCCTGGCATCCGTATTGTAGTTAGAAAAACACAGCTGATTGAAAAGAAGCAATTCCGTTGCTATGTAACCACAACCGAGGCGTGACGTCGTCTCGACCTTACAATATGCGAGAAACTCGAGGGTGATCTCTCAGTCGTGAGGGCGTGTTTTAAACTTTCTATCAAAAACAGATGTTGGCAGGATTGAGATGTAATTTGTTTGTTGAATTTTCTGTGTTAGACTGATTTAAACAAATACTAACATGTCTTTTCTATGGTTTTTGGATAAATTTATATCAATAAGAAGGAAAATAACTTTCTCATATTCAAGTTGAGATGATACAAATAAAAACGAGTTATTGTTGTTATTTTCCTACTTTTTGAGCATGGTCGCCTTGGTGACCCAATTGTTCATTGCATCAATTCGAACAGAAAGAGACATTACGAGTTAAAATTGTCCAATTCTTCAAAACATTTCGCTTTTAAGCATGAACCCTTCAGCCGCTATAATCCCGCCCGTGGGGATCAGCAGTACGGCAGTTCAGCTTCCGAACAACAACTTGGCCTTGGAGGAGTATGCTATGACCACTCCAGTGAGAAGTGTTTTCAGAGTGTTAACTCGACCTCGACAAATTAAATTCACAGTGATAAAAAAATATCTGAATGGAGTCTTTTACTGCTAGATGTCAATTGTGACTTTTTGAGGCGAAGAACAAACAAAAAACTCAACAAAGAACTAAGTTCTATATTCGCCGCTGAGGAGCCTCTAAATATAGTTTGTGTTTTTTTTAAAGTGAATAGTAACTGGAGCGAATCGAGGGAGATCTAATTGGCGGAGAACCAAAACGCCAACTACCATAGAGACAAGCTGTCTTAGCTCGCATCCAGGGGTTGTTTACCACTTCTTTAAATGAACTTTGACCTGGTTATATGCGTTCTGGGATTCTTTAGTATAAAAGAAATCACCGCATTGATGGCTCGTGGGTCCGTTGCCAAGAACAGACTCTCCGATGGAAAAACAAGGTCGACATGACATTGAATTACACGGGGAGGGTGAATTTCGTGTACACAGCGCGGGATGTAAAGTCTATGTGAGATTTGTTCAAAAATACCAACAAGTTGAACCTAGTAAATTTTAATAAAAATAGATCCACAATAAAAATGCGTTCGCGGATCTCGGTAACGTGGTTTGCCCCACATTAAAACTCCGCGAGGAAGGACATTCACCGGAATCGTGTTTTCTTTCTTGAACTTCCGTTGATTTTTGACAGCTGTCTTTCTGACTTGAAATTCGAGTTGGGAGAGACTTGACCAAACGCCGTGGATGAGTGAAGCTACTGGCGATTGTATAAATAAACATGGAAAGTGTATCTGTATTGGTCTGATTATGTTACGATAAACAGAGCGCATATTTAGTCACTCAATTAACATACATCTAGGTTTTATCAGGGACGTTAGAAATGAAGAAAAGAACGATGTAAATCTGTGTAAATGAAACCACATCAGAAAGTTCCACGCACGACGGGGAATTACATTTGTATTTATCAAGGAAAGAAGTTGGCCGAGTATGAACGTGAACCAGGGTGAAAGCCATCCAACCTGTCAGGACAGGTAATGGTATCACCCGGTGGTCTTGATTGACACCTGAAGGCGGAAAGCTGTCAAGCTCGAAAGTAGGTTTAGCTACGGGGAATCTGTCATTGTGCTCGAAACAAGTGTGTTTTGATGATGAAATGGCAGAGAAAATAACAAACAGAATCCATCATATGACAAACACGTCATCTTGTTAGTCCGCTTCGCAAAGGATGGGGCTCCACCGTAGCGGGCGTGGGTACCTTGGCTGCCAAGGAGAACTAGAGTGCTTGAAGAGTTGCTGTGTGGTTAATTTCACGGTAACCCTCTGCAGAAAAATTACGCCTGTCGATTTCAACACTATAAGTCACAGTGCGCGTCAAACTTCCTACATATTTTCGTACACACCAATTAATTGATTTGCTATAATCGAGGCTTTAACACATCTTTAATTGACCTGGCCTTGTCACCGTAACTAATTAAAAAAGTCGATACCAACGGCGAATGTCTTTTCACCGATAATATGAAAAAACAGGCTTACTCAACAATGACTAAACACAATTTCTTTTGAAAATTGAGAAAACCGCTGAATCAGCTGATAATCAGCTGACTGCCCATGATGAATGAACTGAAAGTGTTCGCTCCCATTCACTTCGTCATAAAAGAACCGTTCTGTTGTTGCACAGTCCAGGTCATGAGGTCAAAGGTTATCTCTCTACTTTCTCGAGTGACCTCCGTGCATCTATAATTTCCACTTGAAAGCAGGGGTGACTCTGAAGGCGAAAACAACATATTTGTTACTCCTTTGACCTCATTTGTTCAATGGACAAATCTCCAATTCGGCAGTACCCGTCGGAACTAGCCGAGTGTTTACGAGGTTGCCGCTGGCCGGCGTGGGAAGAGCTAGATAAATCGTCACCCAGAGGACGACTGCGCATGTATTTTGATTAACAAATGGCCTTGCTATCACAAAACACCCTTTTTTGATGTGTATATACTAGTAAAAACGGGAAGTATGCTTTACTGATCACTGTCAATATCCCCAAGTCCGTTCACACTACCACGCAAAATAAGCATGGGTGAATAATGAAAAAAAAAATATCTTCCACGTGACTAACTTTAATGACGTCAAGAATGCGTTCTGGACGATCATTGCGACGTCGTCTCGCCAAAGAGAAACATCGTTTCGATGTCCGTAATTCGAACAATTCAGCTTCTCCGTTTCATTCAAGTAAACGTTAGGCGATATACATATAAATATATATAGCGTTGACATTTCTGTACGTTTCAATAGAGGGCAATTAATATCCATTCTTGAATGAACTCGATTTTATTGTAGCTGCTCGAATTTCAAAGTTTGTCTCGAGCCATGGTGCGCTCGAAAAGAAAGAAAGAAAGTTGTTCAACTAGTTTTGTTTCCGCTGATATCTCTCTCATGAGTGTGGCCAATCATCGCTTTGTATCCAATCGCACCTGAGTGTGCGTGTAGCCAATCACCGCTTTGTATCCAATCCTCACCGCCACCGTTACGGACGTAGTGCGCAAACGCACACTAGTTTACACTTTTGCAGGTGCAAGTTTTAACGGCTTCAAACCGCAGCATTCCATGCACAACATAGAAAAGCTGAAATGCGTTTTCACTTGCTCCAATCCAGCCTGCCCCCGTCTCACGTTCGTTCCGGCGTCTTAGTGTCACCTCAAACACACTTTCTGGCGGGAACTCGGCGTCCACAGTCCGCTCTCAGCTATTCGCGATAGTGAAGTAAACAACAACATCGTACGATGCACAAGTAGCACCAATCAACACAACCAAGTTATCTAAAGAACACTTCAAGATTTTTAAATCTCGGCATTATAAATCAGATACTTGTTATAGTACTGGTAAAACACTGCGCGTAGGTCAAAAATCAGGAAACCCCAAAACGCCCACTGGGATATAAATATGAGTCGATGACTTTATTAGTAACCCACTTTATGTGGCGTCGCAAATCAACTTTAGTCGAGCAAACTACAATAAATTACGCAAGCTTCGTAAATAGGCACATTACATAAATACGTTGATATATTGGGTGATAGGTCATATATATAATTATAAATCGAACCACTCCCTCGCGGCTGATGATAACCGAATTCCACATGTACCAATCGAATAAGGAACATGATCATACAAAAAAATTATAATTTTATATCTTGTGTGTATCACATATTTTGTATTTTTTTCTACATATTTTTCGTATATACTCGTTCTGGGGCTGGCCCTAGGGAACCTCGTGAAAAGAGACATGGCCGTTGAATTACTGTACATTTTTTTTTACTTAATGTTTAGCTAATTTCTTTTCAAGGTCATCACAATTACCGAGAATGTGTGTTGTTTGTCCCTTTCAAATGTGCGCGGGTTTTATTTTTTAAAGTAATATAGAGTTTATGAAAATCGAGTTAGCGTTACGTGCCTGCAGCCAAGTAACGGTTTTCGCCAAGGCACGTCATCGAAAACCTACTTCAAATCTTGCTTGATAAGACTCAACACGCTGGTCGTGATGTTAATTATTTAATTCACCAATTTTTTACAATGTTTTAGGGATTTTATGGATTATAATGCGTCTTTCGACTTGTCTGACGTGTCCATTTCATCGATCGTGCAAGACTCAACAGCGTTCGCTATCTTACACGGAAATTCGAACATAAAATCCGTTAGATAAAGATCTTTCATCAAGTGTCGGATCGATTCTCGTTATATCGATTAGGTATTGCCGTGACACCGTGTTTTTGATTCATTAAGTCAACAAGGTGACCTGGCTCTAGATAAGTCAGTACCTTTTATAGGTTTTATAGTATTAGAGTATTGTTCGTGGAAACTGTAAATTGTTTTTAAATATTTTCAGTATTGGTTCTACCAAGAATTATCGATACCAATTCGTTGAAAGCAGGTCAATAAGGCTATATTTCAAATGTGATTCCGACTCTGAAATCGCCGTCTGCTGGTGGCGAACGACGCTACAAATGGTCTGAAAATAGAAAAAAGAATGCCCTTACTTAAAACAACGACGATCTGTCCTCGAAATTAACTGACGTTAAACGAATGTTCTGACTTTTATTATAGTTACGCCTACGTTTTTTATAGGCAGATTTAAAGTTAAACTTTATTTCGATTACGTTTTCCTAATTCACGGCAAGTTCTCGAAACATGACTGATAGTTAGATTTTTAGCCGAAATTTATGGACACCGTGGCGTCTCCAAGACACCTCCTGTGGTGCTGTAATTAGCAGGGACACACCTGGCAATAACGAAATATGTATATTTTAACCTGTAAAATTATTTTGAGTTTGAATTAAATTTTACGGGAACTGTGCCGGCCGCTATCTCGTACGCGCGGCCAGTGACTTTATTTTCCATATTACAGCGATTAACGTTGACAAAATGAGCTTGTCAAGACAGGCTACGAAACTCGTTGTGAATTAGGAAATCATGCCCTAGTTTCGTCACGTCCCGTAGAGTGGATCCAACACATGTAATATTTTGGTAGCTAAGGGGGTCGGTATTATTGCATAGCTCTGAGCTCATAGTTTTCTGAGAAAATTAGCGACGATGACGGTTTAAATAATGAGTTGTGGCTTAGGGGATGAGGGGCCCGTCACATTTTTCGCTATCATAGGTCAGGTGGCCCTGCGCTAATTTGAGCTTGTTAAGTAGGTGCCGTGTGGGGCTAGCTAACATACCGTTATCCGTGGGCGAAATTCCCTGACCGCGTTACACCGAATGACACATTTTACGACTCGTCATCACCAATTAATTGTTTTATGATTACGGGTAACAACTAAACTTATAATTACGGGTATTTTACATCGTAAAACGAAATGAGCGATATCCGGCGTAATGTCACGTACCGACAGGAATTATGACCCTGCTGTTAATTC
Organism: Saccoglossus kowalevskii; assembly: GCF_978046115.1. Lineage (NCBI taxonomy): Eukaryota > Metazoa > Hemichordata > Enteropneusta > Harrimaniidae > Saccoglossus > Saccoglossus kowalevskii. The sequence goes on from NC_140658.1 coordinate 14,633,361, forward strand.
AATAAAACTATACTGTTATAATAGTAGAAATAACGCCATACATATCCGATATAAGTTTATTTGTTCATTGCCAAAATTACAAAACCCAGAACCGCAAACCAAATGACTGAAAATTGATCTACACACTGTTAACCAAAAACTCACTATAAAGCCAACAATGGAGCTAAAAAGAAGCTTTTTTTAGCTCCATGAGCCAACTAGAACACTTCAACAACTAGTATACTTCTGAAATGTAAATACAACTGCACAATTAGTGTGTTATCTCGTCCACTGTTACCTTAAAATAGTTGTATTGCCAGTACCGTGCACGCCGTCGTACATGCGGAAATTTCCACCCCCGAATCTGACCTGCGTTCGACCTTTATATTGATATAGGTCATATCTCACATTGCCAAATATGGAGACTGTGATGACGTAATTTTCTACTTGTAGTGGGGATTCCCTTTATAAGGAATGTCTCTGAAATTTACAGCGCCCGCCTACGCGTCCCTCTGCGTGGTGAAGTTGAGTCATCAGGTCACGTGTCGAGATACACGCGTGTTTTGCTCTCGTCATCTGTAGTCAATTTAAACTTTCGCTACTATTTACGTTGGCGAATTGAACATAATGTCTGCTAGGAACGTTATCGCCATGTTTTAAATCTTGTGTTAGAACAGCGTCTTTCATTAGAAAAGACGCCAAACCCTCTTCGTTGTAAGTTTAACGAAAGCAGTCTATTTGTCCATGCTATTGGGTAAAATCAAGATAAAATCATGGGTAAAATCAAGATGAAATCTATTCTTTTTGTTAATTTGTTTTTGCGAAGTGACACTTGCTTGAGCAGCTGCTATTTCTCCTTTTTTTCACATTGCTGTTACGCGTGTGGCCGATAGAGCTTGTCATCAAAACGTCCTTCGATTCCAGAAAGTTTCACAATTGACGCTTCTCTGATAGATAGATAGTTGAGGTTATAACACACTTCTGACGCAAGAAAGCTGTTCTCTGTGACCATTTATTTGAAATCCAAAGAACGAAATTATGAACCTCAGTTGTATGAATTTTGACCATTTTCCAATCATAAATTACCAACAGAGTTTAACGCTACAGGGGAAATCTCAAAGTCGTTCTGGTACCCACTTTTTTATTCGCTTGTTACTCTTTGTTTTAAGGGCACCTTTAGCTCGAATTTCTAGAATTTGTTCCGGTCTTGCTCGAAGTATTCGCATGTCTAACTAGCTAAGGACTCCGTTTGGATTTCCATGGCAACTGGAGTGACCTCACTCTCATTCCAACCCATCCCAACCCGGGATTGAGGCAAGCATGACACCATAGATACTCAGTCGTGGATGACGTGATATAAGATTTTTTGGAAAAGCAACAACGCCCTCCTTCAAGCAATAAACGTTACCATGACACCACAAAGTTGGTGGAAGCAATTTATTTTCACTGTGACCAGGCAGTCAACACATTAGGTACACTTCTGATACTCCATAGCAACGTCCGCGACAACGGCGATAAACACTACTGCGTTCTTCGCCCTGTACACCCGCGGGGCGATTGGTGGCGCTATAGCAGAAAACGTGTGGTCGGTCGCTTTGCTGTGTAGATATTTCTGTTCGATTGTGGGGCAAGAATGAAAAATCCCTTTTTGTGCGCGCATGTATCCATTCCATTCGATTAATAGAATGATCCATTTGTATATAATACACGTGAAATATCTATTTTACCATATTGCTTTCCTGTGATGAAATCTGACATATGAGCGTTACCATGGAATTCAGGCATAAATAATTAAATTAATTTACTTTAATTCAAGCTATGGTTTAAATGATTGTCATTCAATTTAATATTTAAATTAAAATAAATTAAGTTTTAGAACTGGCCTGTGTTTGTTTTTGTCATTGACCCTGGTATGTGGTTGTTCAACAGGTGAACAATAGGGAATTTATAATGGGAAATGTTATAACCTCCGTAGAAGGACAGTGTCGCGAACGATTCTCAGTCAGACGAGATGCCGCAGTGGCAGTTATCCAAGATAAACATCAACCAACGTACCCAGAAAACATGAGTGGTCATGACAAGGACATTTCTCCACACAATGAAAGGATAATGACAACGCTCCAATGTCCATGACTGATAGTTTTTTTTTTTTTTTTTAGTTTTTCGACGTATCACTGGCTGTAAACAAAATGTATTATTCAATTAAGAATACGCAGACGTAATTTCCGACAGTGCCGTTGAAAGTCTTTGGTAAAGGGCGCTCTGTGATAACGGTTACGGCACAGGCAACAGATTATAGTTAAATAATTGAACAATTTGCAGACACGATTACATTGAAATGTAGTTTGTTTCTATAAAGCGCGCCCTCAGCAGCCGCCGTCTTTCAAATTGAGTCAAGGGGATTGTGGCAAAACACGATGATGGATCGATCACCCTAACCGTACTAATCTGATTGAAGCGCGGTTGTCGGCATGGAAACAAACAATGTATTTTACACGCGTTGTATACGTCGCTATGAGTCCCATATCGAACAGAACGCGGCGCGACGACTGTCGGCCTTAAAGATGGAGCCTCGACACCTGCGCATATAACAACGACGATAACAACACACACTTAGAACGCAAATGCACATGGGTAGACGCTTGTTTGTAAACAATGACACGCTGTGGCCACCTGACGCATGCGTAGGTGACGACTCCCCCGCTTTAACTTAACATTTCCCTTAGTTATCGCGTGACCGCACATAGCATACATTTAACTACTTGTTTTATGTATTTTCCAAGTAGGTGGAACAAATCGCGCTTTTCATTGCGGCGACAGCCTTGCTCGGGGTCGCGTTAAGCGATCAATAAAAGTTTCAAATAGTCGAGGGTAGAACACTGTGTGTATTCGGGGGACGAAATACAATGAAAAAAATACAAACATAGAAGATAAATCATGTATCAATGAACACAACACGTAATCCGCCAAATCAAATACGAATTGCGTCAAATGCAATCCAATCATTAATTGTAATAAGTGCCAGTCTACTTTTTATTCAAGTTTCAACTAAACCCAGTAGATATGCAGTCACGTGATAAGCGTGTTCTCCGTTTAGTTGCAGGTACCGTCCATTTTGCGCCGTCCCGAGCATCATTCGACACTTGTTAAAGGAGATTGAAATTTGGAATTTTCAATTTATAAATATTTAGCCACATTTTTAATGATTATTAACGAAACCCCAGTCTTCAAAATACATATAAATGTTCGTGTTTAACGCATTCAATTCGGAAGTTAACCGGTGAGGGCGTTTACACCCCGCTCACCGCGGCAGATGACTAAAAAGAGGTCAGCCCAGCTCCTACGTTCCAAGGCTATAGACATGAATAGAACCAGCTGTGTTCGTGGTAATCATCTGTGTTTATGGCTGAAGCCGGACATAAAATGAATAGGTACAGCGGAGTTAATTAGTTTTACTATGGAGCTTTGTAATATAACACGAACGCGACAAGTAAGGACATGCCCGCAAAAGTGTGTGCGTGCGATAGAAAACAAAATATGCGACGTTATTGAAAGCTTTGGAAAATAAATCTCTCTTAAGTTGTCTAATAAATGGTCTAATAAATGTTTTGTTTGTGTGTGCGCGCGCGCGTGTGTGTGTGTACTAAGTTACTGCTCTTCTGACTGTTATCTCCCCAGTATATTTTGCCATGGAATGTTATTTAGCAAAAGAAACAAAAACATTTTGATTTAAGCGTGAATAATTCCTACTGATTTTTGTCAATTAAAAGAGAAGAATGAGTACATTTAATCCAGTGGTCTTCGTTCTAAATTTCCGGTGATATAATTTAGTTAAAAGCATGAATCAATGAGACACGTGTCGTGTACTAAAATATAATTTTAAATTATTAAAGTTAACGTAATCTGACGGTAAATAAACCAAACTGTGCGAATATTCACTAAATTAATGACGACATTATATTCCCATCGATTCGTCATAAAACACGTCTGGTCTCAGGCTTTTCGAGGCTACCAACACAGCATTCAAGTTAATCGTTAGTAATTAACTTCGTAACCCAGCTAACTGCTGAACCCGATAATCACACGCTACATGAATCATCGATGTGTTTCAAATACTAATGCTACTTATGTGTTTGTTTCGAATGACTGATTCCGCGGAAGGCCGCTGGTTTATTTTCGCTGATGACGAAACAGGTCAACGCGATCATGATACCGCTATTGTTTTATGGGGCGCCCTCTATCCATAACTGTGGGAAGCTATTCTTGTGAACTGTGAAACTTACTATGGCAGATGGAGTAAAAACGAATTATTTTTCCAGTCGTGCGTTGAAAGCCGTTCTTATTTATGTCGTATATATATTTACATTTTCTTATTCATATATGAATGTTTGGGTTAGTTATGAATACGACACAGCTTCAAAGCCCCGCCAAATTGTCCCAGACGCGAGAAAATCTTTCTTCAATTGTGATGCTTTTACTATTAGTGTATTTTGACCCATTGTAAAAAAAATCTCCAATTAAAGGAAATTTGTTTTTATCATTGTAGTATAACTGTTGTAATTTCCACAGTCGCATTTAGTTTGGCATATATAGTACAAAAAGTCCATTGAGGGGGTCTTGCTCTGTGATTTGATTTACATTTTTGTATTTTTATTTCTTTACAAATTTAACAACACAGAAAATATAGCATAAATACGGTGAGCCAAAATACATATTTTATTGGAAGATAACCTAGTTTATAATTATGTGTGACATATTTCCCGCTGGTACAAATTCAAAGTACGTATATCTGCATGATATTTACTGAGCTTGGCATTATCCTCGGGGGCGGACATCCGGGCATTTTCTACCGCCTGGCAACCCTCGCGGTGAAAACAAAGACCAAAAACTCGCAGAAAACAATACTTTGCGATGGTTGTTGAGAGTCCCCTGAACAGTGTAATAAGATTAGCCCTACGTGTGTAACATATATGAATTTAGTTGTTTGGGATTACTTCAAAGTTGAGTTTGTGTTGTTTTCTCGAGTTTTCACCGGCGTTCCACAGCAGCGCGCACAAAGCCCATAGAAATACGTGGTACAATGGTGCGCGTCTTAGCAACGTAGAACGTCCGTGACGTAGCTCCGGCCCGAGGATACGTATGGAACGCCGTCACTGTCTTATGTGGTTGTCACTAAGTATATGGCGACATTGCTGCATTATATCACGAGTTGCTTTTAATATATGATGAAAATACGTTTATATATGGTGTCGTTTGACCAATATATGGCGACATTGCTTCTATATATGATGGTGTGTTTTTAATATATGATGACAAAACGTTTATATATGGTGACGTTTGACCAATATATGGCGACATTGTTTCAATATATGATGGTGTGTTTTCAATATACGATGACAAAATGTTTATATATGGTGTCGTTTGACCAATATATGGTGACATTGCTTCTATATATGATGGTGTGTTTACAATATATGATGACAAAACGTTTATATATGGTGTCGTTTGACCAATATATGGTGACATTGCTTCTATATATGATGGTGTGTTTTCAATATATGATGACATTACGTTTATATATGGTGTCGTTTGACCAATATATGGTGACATTGCTTCTATATATGATGGTGTGTTTTCAATATATGATGACAAAACGTTTATATATGGTGTCGTTTGACCAATATATGGTGACATTGCTTCTATATATGATGGTGTGTTTTCAATATATGATGACATTACGTTTATATATGGTGTCGTTTGACCAATATATGGTGACACTGCTTCTATATATGATGGTGTGTTTTCAATATACGATGACAAAACGTTTATATATGGTGTTGTTTGACCAATATATGGTGACATTGCTTCTATATATGATGGTGTGTTTTTAATATATGGTGGCGCTCTTTTCTTATACAGTGACGTTAGTTTTATATACAGTGCGCATGCTTCAACATATGTTCACGAGACGTCAATATACGAAGGTGAAATGTCAATATATGATGGGGTGCGCACTTCAATATATGAAGGATATCCCAGAATGCAGCGCCCCTGCTTCGCGCATGCGTGTGCTATTATTAACAGCGGACCATGATGGAGGGAATACTAGAGAAACTTGGTTTAGGAAATTTATCTCAACGGTTTTCCGACGAAAGAATAGAACCTTCTACTGTATTAGCCATAACGGATGGTGAACTTGTTCGTCTAGGCATAACTACGATTGGGGATAGGATACGTATTCGAGAGATGTGCAAGCTGAATCATGAAAGTGGAAATGACAGTACCGATACCGGTGAGTCAAATACGCCGCACATGAGTTTGGCAAGACGTGTTTCACATGAAAGAAACATGTTGTTTAGGCCTGGTACCAGTAGTAGGACATCGAATTCAGGTCGTAGGACATCTCGAAAAAGAAATCATCCAGCTGAAACTACCCGTCCGAGAACATGGACGGCTAACTTGTTTTGCTTAGCGAATAGAAATACAACGACTGTTCCTTCACAAAGTGAACGAGCCGAACTTCATAAAGCAGGTCTTGGCGCCAAGAAAATTCAGTTTTTTGCCGCTGACGACGAAGAAACTGTAATGCAGAGATTGACAGACGACGATAAAGGTTTTCCTCAGTTACGTTGTTGCGGTGGATTTGAGTTATTACATTGTGTGTCTGGTTCTAGATTACTGACACTCATTTCCTGTCCATGGACCGTGAGTGACTTGAAGGCCAGTTTGGGACCCCAATCTAAGATCTACCTGCGTCCAATACAGACAAATCTGGACACTAAATCCGCTGCACCAGTAACAATATCCACTCTTCAAGAAATATGCAAAGGATGCAAAAAAAGTTTCTTGGTTCGAGAATTACGATCACACCTGTGGGAGTGTACTGCTGTTTTTGATGTAAGTGAAGATGACGTGCCTTCTGAAAAAAATACACCCAATATTGAAACCACTGAGTCAAGCCACAACATGGATATATCTACAGCCAACATCGCTTTGGAACAAAGAAGTAGCTCTGGAAGTAGTAATGTTTCTTTGGAAGTTTCTGGTGAAATTGAAAATAATCCACCTTTGGTGAGTATTTTTTGAACATAGTTTTTTGTTTAAAAAATATTTCTGTGTCAGGTGCAGCATAGAAAATAGAAAATTATCCAAAATTAAATAAACTAAACAGGTGTGAAAGACCAACGACCAATTATACCAATCGCTATGTTAACAAACATCATTCCACAATAAACAAACACAACCAATTAACAAAGTAACAAACTACATTGGGGTACTTCTGTGACATATTAGGCTAGGTTCATTCAAAGTCAATCCATTGCTTATAAATTGTACATTCTCTGCTGTTCTTGTATTGTTTTTTACGTTCACTTGTATCATTATGGATAATTTGGAACTGGGATTGGTTCCTGTCTTTTGAGCCAGAATATTCCAACAGTGAAGTCTCACTACCAGCAGCTTCAAACTAATGAAATACTTATGACCAGAGCTGCATGTATACTAATTAACTCATTAACCTAACAGTACATGGCATATTGTTTCTTCGACACCTAGTACAGGCAATAGCATACAAATCAACACTCACTGTTTTTAAACAACTTAAAATTTATTTCATTCTGGGCTAATCGTTGTTGGTTAACACATAGAAGAGTTCAAGTTTTCCTGCAGGGGATTCCCCCTTGTCTCGTTGTCATATACATGTACATTACACACGACACAGCCCAACTGCAAATTTGTTTATGACTTTCAACAACAAAATATGGATATTTATCACAGTAAACAATAACAAATCATAAGATGCATAACAGCTATAATTTTGAAAATCCATCAAAACTCATTTCTATTTCTGGAATTAACACAATATATATTTTACTATCATGCATTTTGTACAAAGCATCTGATCTTGTGTGAAATGATTTTCACAAACTATGTAATTTTGGCTGTAAGATTTTGGTTTGTACCAATATTAGAAATTCAATTCTTATGGAGACTTTGTTTTTTTTACTTCAGACAAGGTAACATTAAAAAAAAAAAATTCCCAAATTCAGATCACAATTATTTTTGCAACCGTAATAATTACAGACAGTATAATTCCAAAAGTTTCGCATGAATTGTGACTCTGATTACTTTTATATCTGCGTATGTGTGTGTCCGGACCTGTATCTTACACATGGCTAGACCGATTATGTTCAAACTTCACACATACATCATACATAATATTATGCATATGCACATCAATTTGTTTCACGATCTGATTCAAGATGGCCAAATGGCGTCCATTTTTGTGCTGAAAAATCATCAAAATCAAGAATTCAAACTTGGTACATATGTTGAACATTATGGGACCTCGATGTATATCATTTTATTCTTGAATTTGGATTCAAAATGGCTGGCTGAATGCAGTTCTGGAGCCGTATTTCTGACATGATTTGACTAATTACGTTAAAATTTTATATATTTACTATACATCATGTTATAGATATATAGATGTATTCAAAATGGCAGACCAGTGGCTTTTTTTTTCTGTATTAGTATTTGCTATAGGCCTGAGGCTTTTTTTTTGACTCCTGAGTGCAAAGAACACAATGGGAGTCTTTTGTGTTTACCCTGTCTGTGTGCATCTTTTCTACCGATGTCTCAAGAACCGCTGGTTTGATTTCAATGAAACTTGCTACATAGCTGCTCTGGGACAATGCACCTGATTAATTTTGGGTAAAAATCATGTGCATATTAATTTCCCTTTTTCCATAATAATTAGTAAATTTTTGACTTTGTCACTCATACATTGTATCTCAAGTACTAATCATCACATTTTAATGAAACTTGGTACATAGATGCTCTGTGACATTACACAGACCTTATTAGTTTCACATTAGAATCTGTGCATAGTAATTGCCTCATTTGCAGTCAATCTATATTGTTTGGGGTTTATATGTATATGTATTCATAATAATTATCTAATTTGCATAATTACTTTCCACATATTTTTTTAAGAATTAATCATCACATTATAATGAAATTTGGTACATTTGTGCCTCTGAACAATACACAGACCTAATAAGTTTTGGCTTGAAATCTATGCACAATAATTGCTTAATTTGCATAATAATTACCCAATTTTTCTATCTACATGTCAAAATCAATTGTTGTATTTTAATAAGACTTGGTTTTCAATGACTTTACTCATTCATTACTCACTAGTTATGATTATTTTCAGTCTGATGAAGAAACTAAACCTCCATCCAACTCTGTGGATATAGCAGTAAATGTAACCTTTGACTATTGCGAAAAAAACAATATTTCAGACCCAGTAGAAATATTGAAATATTTTCAAAGTCAAATGGTGACTGGAAGGAAATTGGACATTGATGATTCAAGTGAAGTCTTAGAAGGCCAAACCAATTTCATAATGGTTGACAGATTTGAAATTTTAAGTACTGGAATGGATGAAATTGCCTTACTCAACAACCTGAGATTGACATTAGAAGTAGAATTCTATGGTGAGGTAGGTTCTGATGACAACAGCATCTCATCTCAAGTGTATAAAAAGCCTTTGCTGAGTTGTATATAACTATATATAACTGAACTGGTTTATTGCTTCTTAAAATTCACTATTGTAACCTATAGCTAGAATGTTATCAGTTACTATATTTACAATTACAGGAAGCCCATGATTTTTGGTGGTTCAAGGAAAGAATTCTTTACAGAAGTATTGAGGGAAATAAATGATAAATATTTTGAAAATGGTTTAAAGCTTCACCTTGCAAATGACTATGAGGTTGTTGGTATCATAATGGGTAAGTTCATTGGATTTACATTAACTTGTGAATGAAAATACATGGCATGATTCAGTTATACTAGCCATCTCTGAGTAGATGCATATTAAAAATGTACAACTCATTGTCTTACATTTTCCTCAAAAAATAGGTTGATGGTGTCAGAAATAAAATATTAAACTTCTATGGTTCTTTATATTGATACCAATTTTTATACTTATTCAAAAAAACAATTTTAATAAAATAATTACCATATATCATTCTTCATTTGTGCAATTGACCAATATTTTGCCTCTCTTTTTACAGGACTTAGTACATTGCAAAATGGTAGAATACCACAGTTCATGAAAGAAGAGGTTCGACAAGAACTTTTTGAAAGTACCATGCCATCACTTTGTATTAAAAAGCTCAGAATTGGTTTTGATAAACTTGGCATATGCAAGGTATGTATGGGCATTGTTGTAAGAATGCAGATTTTAAATCTCAAATCACTAAAAACAACGTTTTAGCTTAAACTTTGTCATGGGTTACGCCCAGTTACAGCATTTTACCAGCGAACAACTTCCTTGTTTTTGAGAAGTTACAAGTATTGATTATTATTACTCAGTTATGAAATGCAAGTAAAACTCAACTTAGTTTCATCGTAAGCGAATGTTGTAGATTGAATGCTGAGAACTGATATCCGATCGACCTGAAACTGTTTTTTGACTTCAAAGGCCTAGCCATTTATCAACTAGTGACCTGACGACCAAAATAGGTCCACTGTGTTTGTATGGTGTCTTCAGCAAAACAAGGTATCAGTGCTGTTAATTTAAAGAAGTCAAAAATAGCATTTTTTCACCAAAAATCACAAAGATATTCACTAAAAATAGAGAAGTGATCATATTGTCACAAAATGAACAATTCAAATAGAGGTCAACATACCACTTGTCAAAGCATTTAAGCTGGTAGTTTAAATAAAATAGCCATTTAAAAAAAATAGTTGATGGATACAGAACGACAGAATTAGTTACATGATTTATTTTTCCCACTCAAAGCGTGGTTTAATTCTGCTTTCTAAACATTTCATTCATGTATTCCTGTATTGATTATTAACGACTGATTATGCAAACATGTGATACGCTTTGTCTCATCAATGTCAATGATGTCGGCCATTAATTTAAAAGTGATGGTGAATTTATTGAATTTTTTTCTCAATTTTATTCAAGCAGTCTCTTTTGAACGGTCAATTTTGACTTCAACAATTTCAGAAAAAATCTAGGTTTTGTGCATTGTCATGTTTTTTGCTTTCAACTTTTAAATGCAACACAAACAAAGTTCTCTCAATAAGCTAGCCAGTGTTAGCACGTTTGTTTAGTTTAATGCGTTAACATCAGAATTAATAAATGTCTTTAACAGGTTGACAATAAAAGTCAAGTTTAAATCAGTTGAGATGGAATATCTATATACACCTGTAGTTACAGACAACCTGTCAGTTGTCAGAGTTGTACCTTCTACTCAGAAATGCTTTGTGGAGAACACTGGGTGTTCAGCAAATTGTACATATTTACATATTACATGTTGAATAACTTTTTTTCAGAAATGTCAGTTATTTTATTTTTTAAATATTCCTTCTTTGATTTTATTGTAGCTTTGTAAGAAGCTGCCACAGTTTATGTATTTGTTTGTACCAAATGAAAATAGCATTTTGACCTTTCGGAAACTAAAGTTTCTCTTAAAGCCTGACTTCAGTCCTGAGGGATCAAACAGCCGCAAGTATGAAAATGAAGTTTATGCAGTCTTCATTGCATACCTGAGAGAAGTAGCAGGCAAGTGGATTGAATTTTTATAAATCTTTGCATACATGTTCTTGTATGTCAAATGATGATTGCATATTAAGAAATATAATATTCAGATTGTGTAAATCATATTAGAATAGACTGATAGCTTAGTTGTTTTAACAAACAAATGCAGTTCCAGGTAACTGAAGTGGGCCTGAACTTAATGGATTGGTTTGGCTTTTGCTTGCCAAAAACTGTTTCAATTGTTGAGCCGTTTTTTGACTCCCGTGTGCGAAGCACAAAAAGGGAGTCTTTGCAGTTAGTGTGTGTGTGTGTGTGTGTCCATCTGTTCCACTGATATCTCAAGAACCATACATCAGTTTTTGATGAAACTTGATGCATAGATGCTCTGGGCCAATGCGCAGATTTGATTAGGTTTTGGTGAACATCCATGCATATTAATTACCTAATTTGCATGATAATTACTGTAAAATGACTTATTTTCACTGGGTTAAAATTTCGCTGATTTACCATATCAGGCATATTCAGTGGGATTTAAATTCACGGTTTCGTCATTTAGATAATGTGTTCTATGCTAAATTTTACATATTCACTGGGTTTTAATTTAGCGCAATTTCCAGTCAGCGAAATAAGCAAAACTAAAACCCAGTGAAAAATTAATCCTTTTACAGTAGCTGATTTTTAGCTGTTCCATGACTGTTCCACTGATATCTAAAGAACCACTCATTGGATTTTGATAAAACTTGGCACACAGATGCTCCAAACTAATGCGCAGATTTTATTAGTTTTGGGTAAAAATCTGTGCAATATTAATTACCTAATTTGCATAATTAATTAATTTTCAGCTTTTGATATATCAAGTAGTAATCATCATATTTCAATGAGACTTGCTACATAGATCTCCTTGGATTATGCAGACACCTGATTAGTTTTAATTGGATATTAATTACCTAATTTGCATAATGTTCCACTGATATATAAAGAACCACAAATTGGATTTTAATGAAACTTTTAAAGAGAACTATGCAGAAACCCAATTAGTTTTTGGTAAATATTTATGCTTTAATCACCTAATTAACATAATTAATAATAATAATTAATAATTAATTAACACTGATATCTCAATTACTGATCATCACATTTGAATAAAATTTTCTACATAAATGCTCTAGGACAATAGACAGGTCTGATTAATTTTGATTAATATTAATTCTCTAATTAGCATAATAATTCATAATTTTTTTGTTCTGTTCTGTTCATATTAGTTACCTGATTTACATAATTAGTTTTCAGCTTTTCCATCAATATCTCATGTACAAGTAATTTTGAATTAATTTTTAATGTGTCTTCAATACTCTCAGCACACGGGAGTTCTTTCTAAGCTTTCTTTGATTTCATTTTGTGACAATACTCTAATTTTGATGATATTTTTGTGCTTTTATGTAAAAAATACTATTTCTGACTCAATTGCTGTAGTATTTTATATGTAGGCACCTAAAAGGAGCATTTCTGATTTTATTAGTCTCTGTTCGGATGAAGTCTGAAAAGGGGGACTTATAATTCGGTCTCTGTCCGTCCGTCCGTAGTCATATTTCAGAATCCTTTGGACCGATTCCGTTCGTTCTTAGCATGTGTCTAGTACTTTATGTGGAACATGCAGTGGTTTAGCGAATTGATTCGAAATGGCCGACTGGCAGCCATCTTGTTTTTTGAAAATGTTGTATTTTGGACATGCTTTGTCAGTTTTCATTCAAATTTGGTACATAGATTATACATGTTAGGATACATGTCCAATTTCTTTTGCAATTGGATCAAAGATGGCCGACTGGCAGGCATCTTGTTTTGTTTCATTCAAATTTGTTTCAAAATCGGATTAAGGATGGCCAATTGACAGCCATCTGACTTTTTGGCCTTACTACTATATTTCCAAGATTTATGTGCCATTTTCATTCGTATTTGGCACATACATCATACACATGTCACTTTGTTTCATAATCAGATCAAAGATTTATTTGAATCCATGTTACTGTATCTCTGTCACCCATGTATCGTTTTCATTGATATTTAGCATATCATAAATGGATACATGTACATGTCAATTCAATTTGCAATTTGATCAAATTTGGTCGACAGGCAACCATCTTGTTTGATTAAAATGTCACTTTTTCTTTGCTATGTCTTAAACCGGAGGGGTCTTCACGCAACACATGTTCGAATTTGATGTTAATAAACCATCTGTTGTAAACGTCACTTGGGATTCAAGTTTCAAGGACAAGCTTGCGAAAACCCCTCCACTTTAATATGACGAGCACAAAAAGAACTTTAAAAAATTTATTGGGGACTGTGTCATTTTCAATTACTTGTTAATTTTGTGGCAATATCTTCAATTATTTAATTTTGATACTTTCAACAATTTCTCAGAAAAACTATTGCTGATTGCTTTGATTCGTATATGTACATTCCTTGAATTGACCAGCATCAGATGTGTTCATTTTGTGACAATATCTTTAATTACATACAGGCTGCTTGTTTATTTGCTACTTCGCTACAGGACCAATAATATTTAGAACTCTACTTCATCAATTCTGTAGTGTAGTGTAGTGTGGTGTAGGGTGGTGTGGTGTAGGGTGGTGTGGTGTGGTCTGGTGTGGTGTGGTGTGGTGTGGTGTGGTGTGGTGTAGGGTGGTGTGGTGTGGTGTAGGGTGGTGTGGTGTTCCGGTTGTGTGGTGTAGTGTAGTGTGGGGTATGGTATGGTGTGTGGTGTTGTGTGGTGTAGGGTGGTGTGGTGTAGTGTGGTGTAGGGTGGTGTGGTGTAGGGTGGTGTGGTGTAGTGTGGTGTGGTGTGGTGTAGGGTGGTGTGGTGTAGGGTGGTGTGGTGTAGGGTGGTGTGGTGTTCGGGTTGTGTGGTGTAGTGTAGTGTGGTGTAGTGTGGTGTATGGTCTGGTGTGGTGTGGTGTAGGGTGGTGTGGTGTGCGGTGCAGATACATAATTCTTGACAATGTAAAATTGACCCCAATACATCATTCTATTTCTTAATTTATTGTAGGTGGTAGAAGATCGGGGATTACATTGAACCACATTCTGAAGTTTGTTACATGTGACTACCATGAGCCAATTTTAGGATATAGAGAAGGTCCTTCATTATCGTTCTATGAAAAGCTAAAAGATGCATTATTCTTTCCTACTGCAAACACCTGTATTAATATGCTGAAGCTCCCAAGAGCATGTCTTGATCAACAACTTCCAGAAAAAAAAATACTGTTGGGCCTGTATGATGAAGCCTTTTTAAACCATTTTTTTGGAAATATATAAAATGTTGCTTCTTTTAATTTACTTTTTCCCAGCATGATATACTATGACTACATTAATCACTTTTTAGCTCCGCTGCCGACTTTGTCGAGCGGGGCTTATCATATGAGTAATTTTCCGTCGTCCGCATCAACTTTTAGCTCCGCTATCGACAAAGTTGACACAGCTGTTCATATTACTGATTGTCCGTCGTCATCAACTTTACAACCTCAACTTCTTCTTCAAAACCGCAAGTTAGAACGTTTTTTAATTTGATATGCTAGTACCTTTGATGGTTCTTTCTCAGATTTGTTGAGTTCATGTCAAAATCTCATTTTTGGTGAATACTTTTGGGAAAAAGTAAACTTTTCGACTTCTTGTAAAAAACCGATTACTTTGATATTACATATATAGTTACTACATGTGTACCTCTCTCAGATTTGTTCATTTCATGATGATATCTTAAATTCTCTAACTTTGATGAATATTTTTGTCATTTTTGGTGAAAAGTGATATTTTTGAATTCTTGTTGAAAACAGTCCGATTGCTTTGATACTATACATATTGTTCATTTTCTAATGATATCTTCTGTTCTTTAATTGAAATGTTCATTGCTAACAGCGGGGCTATCTCAGCCGTCAGGCTGCTTGCTTTTTTTACAAAAAGAAATAATTGTTTTTTTAGTCCTATTAGCGTGATCGCAAAAACTAACCTGACCGCTAAAAAAATCCCGACTGGACGCATCTGCGGGTATTTGACTGATATTAATTATTCATGATGTCAATGATTATTCATGAGTGGGTGTGTGAAAGTAAACGTGTCCTTTTAAAGGTTGATTCGATTCGATCGCAGAGATGGATGCTCGTCAACATCTTTTAATTAGCATAATCACTGGAGTGATTCCGCTCCAGTTTTCATTCCAACGCAGGGGGTCGCCTGCAGATGCATCCAGTCGGGATTACTTTCGCAGTCGCGTTAGTTTTCGTGATCGTGTTAAAAAGGCTGAATTGACAATTAATTATATTTTTTTTTGTAAAACAAAAAAGTCCAGAGTATAGTTTCTTATTCCCGGTTTCTAGCATTTTCTCAGAAATTATGCAGCAGATATCGATGAAACTTTGCAGGTTGATGAATAAGTCTCTGCCGAATGTGCACATAATTTTTTTTGCCAGATCTGAAAATCCTAAATGGGTCTTTTTCATGATTTTTATTCAAAATTACCTATCCCAACACCACTGAGCATGCTCAGAAAAATTAATTAGCTTAGATTGTAATGCCAGGGTTTTTAGTGATGTCATGACCTGGTCATGACCTTGATCTGAATCAGTGACAGATGGGTCGTACCATTACCAATCTCTGGAAACTGTAGAGGGGTGTAATGGTTACATTTTGAGGTGATTTATAGTGGTGATACAGAAACAAACCAAGGTCCTGGTAATATACAAAGACCTGAATTAACAAAAAAGTCAAGTTATTATTAAAGGTACATCAAGGTTTACTCAGATTTATGAATGCAGTTTTTTGAGCATGTATGAGACATAGTTTGGTTGCACTTTGGTTGTACTCTGAGATTTTGGACATGGGTCAATGGAAGTTGTTTGGAGAGGTTCCATGTATTATTTCAACATGAGTATTTTATAATTAAATGACGAGAACTGAAATTCATGTTTTGTTTTCTTTTCTTGTGAAACTTTACAGTGGTTTTGACTCCCGTGAAGCACACAATGGAAGTCTTTGCGGTTAGTCTGTATGTGTATGTGTGTGTGTGTGTGTCCGTCCATTCCACTGATATCTCAAGAACCGCATGTTGGTTTTCAATGAAACTTGGTACATAGATGCTCTGGGCTAATGCGCAATTCTGAATAGGTTTTGGTTGAACCTGATTTGCCATTCTCCGTCGCAGAGACTATGGGTCTTTTATCGCTAAGCTAGGAAGTCGCCAATGAACGTCCCACTAGTCTCTGCCACAAGCTTATTTAAATACTAATGACCGGACCTACTTTTTGCTTTGCCATGAGTGCATTCGCGTCTCTCCCTGGGGGTGCCCAAGCGACGTGACAGGGAGTAGATGTATTTGCTGTTGCTATGTGAGCGAAACTCGTATAAAATGTATACATTTATTTTGAAATCACGCCCACTAGCATTTTATGTTTGAGAAAATTATCTAAACACCTTTTTACACATCGATTTTGTAGTTTGTTATCTTTTTCCCAAAGTTGCCCAGTTGTCACGTCACATAGCAGTAGAACGAAAACTGGGCAGGCCCGAGCCGCCCGCGTTACCTCGAGGCAACAACGCGAACGCACCTACGATTTGAACTGACTATTCACATCTACGTCTACTACCGCATGATTTACTTTTCATTTAACATTTTGAAAAAAATTAACCACTGAATGTAAAAATGTTTGATATATTTATTTAAAATAACACACATTTTTTTTCAACAGAAGCTTAGGATATAAGAAACAAGTTTTAAAAAAAAACGCGGAATACCAACAATTTTGGTGTAAAATGTTGCCTGTGGCAGAGTCTAGTTGCGGCTCTCTGTGGCTCCCTAGGTCACGAAGACTCTGCAAGCGAGAGTGCTGATTTGCATGATAATTAGCTAATTTTTAACTGTTCCTTGACTGTTCCACTGATATCTAAAAGGCCATTCTTTGGATTTTGATGAAACTTGGCACATAGATGCTCTGGACTAATGCACAGATTTGATTAGTTTTTGGTAAAAATTCATGCATATAATTCTCCTAATTTGCATAATGATTAGTAAATTTTCGGCTCTTCCTCTTATGTCTCTGGTACTAATCATCACATTTCAATGGAACTTAGGACAATGCACAGACAGATATGTGAAATATTAATTACCTAATTTTGCATAATTAATCAATTTTCGGCTTTTGATATTTCAAGTACTATTACTTCATTTCGTTTCAATGAAACTTGGTACATAGATGATCTAGAACATCGCAGAGACCTGATTAATTTTGGTAAAACTGCATATTAATCAACTAATTTGCATAATTAGTTAGTTTTCGGCTTTTACACTGATATTGCAAGTACTAATTGTCTCGTTTCAATGAATCTTGGTACATAGATGTTCAAGGACAATGCACAGACCTGATTAGTTTTGGGTTAAAATCAGATCATATTAACCTAATTTGCATAATAATTCATATTTGTTGGTTCTAATCACATTTCAATAAAACTTCGTACATAGATGGTCTAATTAGTTTTAGGTTTGTACACATCAATAATAATTACCTAATTTGCATAATAATTTACTTTTCAGCTTACTGCTAATTCAGTCAGGATTACTCATCACATTATAATTAAATTTTGTACATGTGAGTTCTGAAACTATATACAGACCTGAATCTATATTGATTATCTATTAGCCTATTTCTGATATCTAAAAAACTCAGATTTAAATTGAAATTGTCAAGAAGTGCTCTGGAAACAATTAGACTAAAAACCATGGATGAAAATTTTGATAATGTGAATCACATTGTTTTCATGTCGTGCATCTCAAATAGCAGACAAATCTTAGTTGCCACACTTCTGGTTTGAAAAGCAAATTTTTAATTAATTTTAATGTGTCTCCAATACTCTCAGCACACGGGAGTTCTTTCTAAGCTTCCTTTGATTGTGTTATGGCATATGTATAATGATTGTTACTATGTTTAAATAGTGGTATTCAATGTTTACTTTGTTGCAGTGAATAAGTAACAATGGTTACTGTATTTAGATAGAGATGTTCTACGACTACTATTTAAAAATTATTGTGACATTTTTTATATTGGTTACTGTGTTATGATGAATATGTAACAATAGTTACTATGTTTAGATAAAGATGTTTAATTGTGACATTTTTTACATTGGTTACTTTGTTATGATGAATATGTAACAATAGTTACTATGTTTGGATAAAGATGTTTAATTGTGACATTTTTTACATTGGTTACTGTTTTATGATGAATATGTAACAATAGTTACTACTATGTTTAGATAAAGATGTTTAATTGTGACATTTTTTACATTGGTTACTTTGTTATGATGAATATGTAACAATAGTTACTATGTTTGGATAAAGATGTTTAATTGTGACATTTTTTACATTGGTTACTGTTTTATGATGAATATGTAACAATAGTTACTATGTTTAGATAAAGATGTTTAATTGTGACATTTTTTATATTGGTTACTGTGTTATGATGAATATGTAAGAATAGTTACTATGTTTAGATAAAGATGTTTAATTGTGACATTTTTTACATTGGTTACTGTTTTATGATGAATATGTAACAATAGTTACTATGTTTAGATAAAGATGTTTAATTGTGACATTTTTTACATTGGTTACTTTGTTATGATGAATATGTAACAATAGTTACTATGTTTGGATAAAGATGTTTAATTGTGACATATATTACACTGGTTACTGTGTTATGATGAATATGTGACAATGGTTATTATGTTTAGATAAAGATGTTTAATGATTCAGTTACTTTGTTATGTAACTTTAACAAAACAATATTTCTTGAACTTAGTAATTGAGAAGGACTGCAATTACTTGGTTACAGTATCATGAATAAAGAATGCATTGAGAATTCCCACTCTGTATTTAGTATGTCTATCACTAGCAGTGATTCACAATTAATGGGCTGCTTGTGGCTATTCCTACTTTGTGAAACAGAGGGACACGCCAAAATGGATATTTAACACTTTTGCATCAATATTGACTGATTGTCCATATTAAATCATATCTCAAAACAACTTTGTGCTAATCCATCTCTTGGTGTACTGCTTGAATGAAATGCCCATCTCCAAGAAATCGCTATGGACACATTTGTAGTTTAATGATTTTGGACAAAATGGCAGTAAATTCGTCAAATTTGATTGAAATAACAAAACTCACTGTATTATGTGTGAGTATTGTGTGCAAATTTTTCAACTGAATCTGACAATATTTATGTGATAAATCGGAATTGACATAAATAAAATCAAAATGACCACCAGTCATCAGTTTTTGTTCAAATCTGAAAATAATTGACATGCACCTGTAACCCAATTTGCATAATCAGTTTGAATGAAATTGTTCAATATCTGAGAAACTGCTTTTAAATGTCAGAATTTAGCATATTTTAGGTCCAAAATGGCCGCCAGTTGATCATATTATATAAAACTGTAATGAAAATTGACGTGCATATGTATGTCCCAATACATTATCAAGTTTGAACGAGATCAGTCGAAGCATGTCAAAGAAATGGCCCCAGACAGATGAAGTCCTAATTAATAGTTCTCGATTTCGGACTTTGTTCAGGGACTAACAATACAAATTATTTTAATCACTATTCCTGTAATTATTTTTAATGCATTTAAGTATATGTCTATATCGTAGTTGACAAAAGACAGTGTACAAGGGAGCCTGTTTGATTTGCATATTTTCCATTTATGTTTTTGAGGAGGCACTGTCAATCACACAAGCTATTTTTGTTTACTGTACTAATAATCATGATTATGAGTAAAAGCATTTCAGGAAGCTCATATCAGAGAAACACTACAGTGTATTTATTGACTGTGTGGCACATCAACATGCATATGGTTATTAATTATGTCTCTTGCTTTTACATACAAATCAATACCATAACAATCAGAAGTTGATGTCTGAGGTACATGTGTGGTCAACTCCTGTAAGCAATGCTCACTAAATTCATGTGATAGAGAGTCCACTACTGGTCTTGTATCACCTTCAGAGGCTCCATCAACCATTCCTTCAACACCATACTCCTCTATTAAACTACCAGATAGCTCAATCCCCATGGGGTTGTGTAACTGCCCTCCTATCCAGAGGCGTAGAGGTGAGGATCTTGTGGTCCGCATTCTGTGTTGTGACCAAGCATTTTTCCAGGTATTCAATTTCTCATTGATTCTTGGCTTGAAGATATAGTGAAGAGCAATTATATGAATTTTGCTCAAGGGATCTAAGAGACCTTGATCTTCCATAAAATAGAACAGTTGGTGATACAAACTCAATACGCCATCGAACACATCTCTCCAAAGTCTTTCAATACGCTGATTATGGACACTTTTGCCAGTGATCATGCTTCCACGTTCTGGTCCTCTTTGTGCAATCATATAGTCTGCTATCAGAATATTTTCCATTCCCATGTCACTGCGTACTCTACTAGGAACACCATACATATCGACAGCAGTTTTGAAACATTGTAAAAGTGTAGTTGATGTATTATTATCTGTGCAGTCCAACATGACGGGTAAACGACTGAATCCATCGATTCCACCAACTATGATGAAATTCCATCGAATCAGTTTATGGTTTGTATCTACATGCCATAGATGATTGGGTCCTTTAACATTGTATATTCTCCTTTGTAACCTTCCCCGTTTCCTTCCCTCAACTCCAATCTCATCGATTCTATGGATGCTGTCTCTCAGTCTCATTCTTTGGACTTTAATGCTGTATTTTTTGACAAGCATATGTTTTAGCATATTCTCTCCACAATATGGATACTCTGTTGTTAATTCTTTGACATTGATATCAAGGTGGTCATCGGAGATCTCGGTAAAATCCATCTTCGATAGTTTGAATTGACTCATCCTACGGTAAATAGTACTTTCAGATACACTTAAAAGTGAAGCTATTTCTCGAATAAGGAAACCCTCATCTACGAGATTCTTTAGTACAGTTTTCGGGATGTCAAATTGTGGAGCTCCACAAGTTTGCACTTTACGCGGTGCTTCACTTCCAAAGATACTGCATACAGACCGCAGAGACATCATGTCAGTACGATTACTTACACCAAGAAATTCCATTTCATGTACAGAGAGCTTGGGAACTAGATTTGGCGTTATTTTCTCATTTTCAAATCTGCCGATCAAGTTGTTCAAATTCAGCCGGTTTAAAACATCTGCCATCGATTCCATGATGAACCTATCTTCTAAAAATTCAATATGGATGCCAATTAAACGAGCATGCGCAAATGTTATTATGGGAAAATTGAACGAAAATTCGTAGTTGTGGTACACATACAATAAAATATGCATCAGATAAACCATCATATATAGAAGCAATGTCACCATGTATTGGTCAAACGACACCATATATAAACGTTTTGTCATCATATATTGAAAACACACCATCATATATAGAAGCAATGTCACCATATATTGGTCAAACGACACCATATATAAACGTTTTGTCATCATATATTGAAAACACGCCATCATATATAGAAGCAATGTCACCATGTATTGGTCAAACGACACCATATATAAACGTTTTGTCATCATATATTGAAAACACACCATCATATATAGAAGCAATGTCACCATGTATTGGTCAAACGACACCATATATAAACGTAATGTCATCATATATTGTAAACACACCATCATATATAGAAGCAATGTCACCATGTATTGGTCAAACGACACCATATATAAACGTAATGTCATCATATATTGAAAACACACCATCATATATAGAAGCAATGTCACCATATATTGGTCAAACGACACCATATATAAACGTTTTGTCATCATATATTGAAAACACACCATCATATATAGAAGCAATGTCACCATATATTGGTCAAACGACACCATATATAAACGTATTGTCATCATATATTGAAAACACATAATCATATATAGAAGCAATGTCACCATATATTGGTCAAACGACACCATATATATACGTTTTGTCATCATATATTAAAAACACACCATCATATATAGAAGCAATGTCACCATATATTGGTCAAACGACACCATATATAAACGTTTTGTCATCATATATTAAAAGCAAGTCGTTATATAGTGCAGCAATGTCGTCATATACTTAATGACAAACACATAAGACAGTGACGGCGTTCCATAGATACGTCCCATTTCCGATATATTTGCTCTTCGCACATTTCACTCAACTGCGTGGACAAAAGAAAATATATTTGAAATTGGCGTTACCACCGTGTGTTCATGATCGAGTTATTGCAAAGGTATTGTACGGCAGTATTGTTTATTCCGATCATTTATGTTGATACTGTCACAAGGCAAAACGCAAAATACGATTATTGCAGCTGTCGCATGATTTATTTCTTGATGTGAGCTCCCTTTCCCACTGGGACCGGGTGCTGTGAAGATTCAGTCTAAAATAGTCATCAGAATTACACTTTCACAACATGTACATTTCAAAGACAAGTTTCACCACAGATGGCGCTCTTCGCAGAGATCAAACATTTTATTTTTTCTTTCCAGCAGTGTCTGTAATACTAAGGTAGACATATATAGTTAAAAAACACACAGGGACGATGATAATATCTGATGTGTATGATTCTACATATCGAAAAAATGTAGGACTGTCAAATTATACATGTGCGAAGGTGGAGAGAGGTTATCGCGAACCTGTTGGTACTCCCGAAATATTTCTGTTTTCTAAACCTGTATACTAGTAGTACACAGACTACACAGAGTACACAGACTCGTAAATATTTTGGCTTTTGGAGAGCGCCATCTAGCAGTTCTAAGTCATGTGCACCGGGTCAAAGGTGTTCGCCGCCATTTTCAAAACATTATTGTATCAATCTATTTTGATCTACTAGTATTTTGCGTTATGTGACTTGTCATCTTAAACCACGATGACTGTTATTTGGCTTACTTGTTGTATCTAAACTAAATGTGTCACCAACGATGTGGTTGAAACCCTGCTTAAACTCCGCGTTACCCAGCAGCGCTGTTTGCATCTCCTGAATATAAATCCATTTCGTATTTAAATTATTTGTGTATTGGAACTGAACAAGACATGGAGAAGGATATATTGAAAGTCTGTCCCAGGCGTCGAAGCACTCGAAAATCAATTTCCGTCCAAGTAAGTCCGCATGTTTAGTATTTGTTTAAGAGTTTACGCAAAACAAAGAACAAAGAACTAATCGGAAACCACGACACGATTCATCTTGTGTTTAATTTCTCAATATTGAAACAATGGTCACGATTGAACAATTTGCGCGTATTGCCAGCATACTTGCGTTGGCTACGTATTCATGCTTGAATTGTGTCTGGGTTTCCTGTCTCTTATTTATTCAACGAATCTTGCATCAAGTTTAGTGAAGCCCTATGACGAGCAAGGTGACCTTGGTACCTTCATGTGGCCACACAAATAGTATACGTTTGTCTCGGCATTCTTTTGTATTGTATGTGAACTTGACCTCTGAGTTTGGGAACTTGTGTCAGACTTGTAAGATTTCTTAAAAATGTACATTTTAGAGGTTATGATTTCACTGTCTGTCCGAGGTTATGTGAACTTGACCTCTGAGTTTGGGAACTTGTGTCAGACTTGTAAGATTTCTTAAAAATGTACATTTTAGAGGTTATGATTTCACTGTCTGTCCGAGGTTATGTGAACTTGACCTCTGAGTTTGGGAACTTGTGTCAGACTTGTAAGATTTCTTAAAAATGTACATTTTAGAGGTTATGATGTCACTGTCTGTCCGAGGTTATGTGAACTTGACCTCTGAGTTTGGGAACTTGTGTCAGACTTGTAAGATTTCTTAAAAATGTACATTTTAGAGGTTATGATTTCACTGTCTGTCCGGGGTTATGTGAACTTGAGAAAAAACTATCCACCCATGATTTAGAGTAATTTCCGAACTACAGAATTTCTCAGTTTTTGTTTCAGTTGTAGACCACTTTTGCAACCAACTGTCGGGACATCCAATGACTGAATTCGAGAAATTTTCAGGTTTCCGTTCTCCCCTTCAGGTCATACAGAGATTAGAGTAACACTAATACATGTACCGTACTCGGCCGCGTTAGCACCCAGGGGCCTCAACTCAGAAAATCACGATTTTTTAGGGGTGGGCGCTTACCAGAGCACCCCCCTCGAAAAAGAGTGCAAATGAAAAATTTGATTCATCAAGTAACAGATTACGTCTTTGAGGGAAATCAAATTACGAAATTAATTGAGTCGTCATTGATTTTCACAATGAAGAAACAGAAATGATCACAAAAAATATGCACATTTTATTACAATATTAATTACATACCACCAGAATTTACGAAATTAAAAACATTTGAGTCTGTTGGAACACAGTCGAAGTCAAAATTGTCATATCTCCACTGACGAAGGTGTTGGATCGTACCCAAACTCTCGATGAAAATCACTTTCCGCCATGATGCATTTGCAGATTTCACCTGCAGTGGCGTCCTTTGACCTAATTGGTCAAGTTGGTAATTAACCAATCACAATGCTGTGTTGTACTGTCGCAATTCTTCGGAAATTCCCGAAGACTTTCCGGTAACGCAATGCGGAAGTGAATTATCGATGTCGAAGTACGATCTGTTGGAATTGATTTCAGCGAATAAACGACATAGTTTTTCCAAAAAACTAGTAACTAGCCATTTTTGAGAGGTAAACTGAATATGGCATGAAATATTTACCTCATTTTACTTGTATTAACAGGTCATTGTCGAAGCGTAGTTTACGCACGGTTACCGTGTTCTACGCATTCACAACATGTTCACAACGGTCGATATCCTCGCTGTATCATATAAAAACGATTACCAAGATTCGTTACGCAAGACCAAGTTTTAAATTAGTTGCATTTTGAAGGGGTGGGCGCTTTGCCGAATGTGACCCCGAATATAAAAATTGCGCAAAAGTAGGGGGTGGGCGCTTGCCCGGGCATGGGCGCTAACGCGGTCGAGTACGGTATATTTTTCCCCTAGAGGTGCATATATAATTATATTAGTGGGTATTATATAAGGGGATTCGGGTTAGAGTTAGGGTTAAAATGGGAGATGTGAGATGGGAGGGGGGCTACGAAAGTCTTTCTCTAACAAGCCTAACTTAAAGCGCGGCAGTCATCGTGCCGCATCCTGTTCGATATGGGACTCATAGTAACGTATACAACGCGTGTAAAATACATTGTTTGTTTACATGAAATTCAAACATGTGCTTCGCGACGACCACCGTCCTTTAATAACCTGCATCCATGTTTCATACATTATGTTTTTCATACATGGATCCTATCTGACATATGTAAGATCCCTAGTAACTATATTCCCGACAGTATTTTTAGTCAAACCTGCATAACTGCATAAAAGCGAACATGCTTAATTAAATCAATGTGAGAAATTTACTGTTATTTACTATATGGGGGCTGCCATCTTGAATTTGACCAAAATCTATAAATAAAAACACAAGTTTTGAAACAAGTTTTTCAGATTCCTACAAATCAGATTGAAAATAAAAAATTCATTGTTTTTTTATGGGAAAGTTTCTTTGCATTCTTGTATCGATCAACCTTTTCATGACCAGACTTTCTCACAACATTTTTCTTTTTTTACTTTTTTTCTTATATTCTTCAATATTTCTGGAAATGAACCCTAATTTTGTAGCCAACAGATATAATTTGAGTCAATTTTCAGTTTTTACTCAAAAAATATGGCTATTTTGGTCCCAATCGTCTGGAAGAAAGTGCAGACTATAAATGGAACTACCCGGTAGGGGGTATTTTGTGAATTTGTAATGAAATGAGGGAACCGGTGGTGGAAAAGTTAATGTAATTAGAAAACCAAAAATGAAAAAAAAAAGTATCACTGGACAATTTTTACATGAAATGTATGAAATTCATGAAAAATGATAACAATTTGCATTTTTACGCTGATTTCTGATTTCTGTGGTGAAATTATTTCTTCAATCACAACGTTACATATAATGAAAAAAAATTGTATGATATTAATAGTACATGTATTAAGTAGGTACTTTTAGTATGGTTGTGAAGAATTATTAAAACTTTCTGATTAATACTAATAATTTTTTTGTGAAATAATGCTAGTGAAAATGGTTTCTGATATTGTCCATTTTTCCGACACAGGTTTTCCCCAAAAAATATATTTTGTGCATGGTAAAAATAACAACAAGCTGATGACATGTGTCCTATCAATAATTATTTTATACTTTTATAAATATATTTTTGCATCCCTTTTTATTGGATTAAGTGTCCGTGAATGACCTCATTAAGTTCATACTTTTTTTTGATTATTCAGTCAACTGATGTACTTGCATCACCATGCTTAGTGTACCAGACAGAGTCTCCTGTACCGAATGTACCAGATAGGAACATCGTTGATATGCCAGTCATGGAGGATCTAAATGAAATACAAAGCTCTCCTGTGTCCTCTAATACTGGTGTACTTAAAGGTAATTAGTTTTTATTTATTTTCATCTTTCCATGACCAGATTTTCAAACCCAAATTTTCCTGCACTTTTTGTTCTTTATTCTTAAATATTTCGAGAAATGAATCCTAATTTTGGAGCCAACAGGCAAAATTTGAGTCAATATTTAGTTTTTACTCAAAAAATTTGCCTTATTTTAGTCCCAACCTTCTGGAAGAAAGTGCAGACTATAAAGTGAAGTATTTTATGAATTTGTGATAAAAATCGTGAAAAAAAGGGAACTGGTGGTGAAAAGGTTAACACACCACTTGCTAAAGGCCTCTGTGGATAGCCGAAATGATTGGTGAAAAAGTGTGAATAGGCAGTGTGTTAAATTTCCTTTTTTCTAGGGCTACGTCAGCTGTAAGGCTTAAAAGTAAGCTTTTCAAAATAAATGCCTGATTTTATTCATCACCTAACACATAATGGTGTATCATATTGCTAGTATTATACATCTGTCGTCTTTTCCTTCCATGGCTACATCATGGAAATTCCGAAATCCAAAAAGTTTAGAGCAATATCTTTGTATGGAGTCCAGTCAAACCCTGGTGGCAGCCATGTTTGTTTTTAATATTAGGGGATGCTTACATGCATAATTATTCCATATTTGGAATTCGTATTTTCTAATATGGTAGAATGAAAATACCCCGTAAAATATCGCAAAATTACGGCATTACGGTGACAGATGTATAATAACAGTAATTATTATATGCCAAATTTATTATGATCAATTAGACATGTGTCTTTATTTCCTTGAAAATTAAGTCAAGTTTGAGTCCATCACTGTAATGTAGGTGTGAGTGTAAACAAATATTCTGTATATACTTACATGTATACATAGTCTTGATACTTTAGCAGACAGTGATCATTAGGCTTTCGATGCTTTTCCGCATCGAAAGCCTTTTGTAATTGTAAAGTTTATTAGGCTTTCGATGCATTTCAGCATCGAAAGCCTTTTGTTATTGTAATGTTTATTATTATTATTATTATTCTTATTCTGCCGTTTTTTTAAAACTCTTTTTCTCAAAGACGGGTTACCCACTTGACCTGATACTTTACAGAGATAATCTATAGGCAATTCTCTAAAACGTCAAAGTTTCCGATTTTCGATATGTGACGTCATTCGGCCGTCATCTTGGATTAAAGACGAAATTTTCAATGCCGAATTGCACACCTTTCTGAGGGTCTGAGTGCTCCCAGTTTTTTATGGTAGCAGCAGTGGAACAAGGGCTAAAAATATCATCAAAAAAAACTTTAGCGGTCACGTGACTTTTTTTACTAGAATTTTCAGAAATTTTGTTTTGCATCTCATTTGCATATTTTTTGACTAATTCACTAACCCTGCATATATTTTGAAAGATCAAGTGCCATAGTATTTATTTTTCCAAACGGCTTCTCCAGGCGATGAGCCGTTTTTTATAAAATGATTTTAGAATGTTTTTTCACATTTTTTTTATTGTACCATGCAAAGCATCATGGGAAAGGGGGGAGGGCCCTATACATTCTGTTTGAAATATCTCAAGCACTATCACAGATAGGTACATGCAACCAGTGCAATATTGAAGCTATGGAATAAGTGATGTGACTAACACATTAAATGACCATATATGGTCATGTGACCTCATTAAATATGCAAATCTCTAATATCTCAAGTACTATTCCATGTACAAACATGGAACTAACGTTATATTGAAGGCAATGGACAAGAGAATTGATCAAAATATTCGTTGACCATATATGGTCATATAACTCATTAAATATGCATATCCATAATATGTTAGGCGCTATTGCAAGTACAAACATAGAACCATTGCTATATTGAAGGCATTGGACAAGAGAAATAGCTAAAATGTTCAATGACCATATATGGTCATATAACTCATTAAATATGCATATCCCTAATATCTTAGGCACTATTGCAAGTACAAACATGGAACCAATGCTATATTAATGGCATTGGACAATAGAAATAGCTAAAATGTTCAATGACCATATATGGTCATAGAACTCATTACATATGCATATCCCTAATATCTTAGGCACTGTTGCAAGTACAAACATGGAACCAATGTTATATTGAAGGCATTGGAAATAAGAAATGGCTAAAATGTTCAATGACTATGTATGGTCATAGAACTCATTAAATATGCATATCTATAATATCTCGATCACTATTGAAGTTAGAGATATGAAAATAACGCCACATTGAAGGCATTGTACACAAGAAATGGCTAAAATGTTCAATGACCATATATGGTCATAGAACTCATTAAATATGCATATTACTAATATCTCATGCAATATTGAAAGTACAAACATGGAGACAATGCTATATTGAAGGCATTGAGCAAGATAAATTGCTAACATGTTCAATGACCATATATGGTCATATAATTCATATAGTGTAATCAGTTCACCATGCTGTGACTAAATCAACATACATTGTGATCAATATGCCTACAGTATATAGTAAAATAATCACCGTACATGTCTCCATTACCCTAGATATTACAGAAGTGTAATGTCATAATTCTCTTGCATGAATGCAATTCAGCGCTAACTCAGGCATAGCATCGAAAGCCGGTAATCGCTGCTTGCAGCTATATTTATTATTATTATTATTCTTATTCTTATTCTGCCGTTTTTTAAAACTCTTCTGCTCAAAGACGGGTTGTCCACTTGACCTGATACTTTACAGAAATAATCTATATGCAATTCTCTAAAACGTCAAAGTTTCCGATTTTCGATATGTGACGTCATTCGGCCGCCATCTTGGATTAAAGGCGAAATTTACAATGCCGTATTGCGCACCTTTCTGAGGGTCTGAGTGCTCCCAGTTTTTTATGGTAGCAGCAGTGGAAAAAGGACTACAAATATCATAAAAAAACTTTAGCGGTCACGTGACTTTTTTTACTAGAATTTTCAAAATTTTTGTTTTGCATCTCATTTGCATATTTTTTGACTAATTCACTAACCCATCATATATTTTGAAAGATCAAGTGCCATAGTATTTATTTTTCCAAACGGCTTCTCCAGGCGATGAGCCGTTTTTTAGAAAATGATTTTAGAATGTTTTTTCACATTTTTTTATTGTACCATGCAAAGCATCATGGGAAAGGGAGGAGGGCCCTGTACATTCTATTTGAAATATCTCAAGTACTATCACAGATAGGCCCATGCACTCAGTGCAATATAGAAGCTATGGGATAAGAGATGTGACTAACACATTAAATGACCATATATGGTCATATGACCTCATTAAATATGCAAGTCTCTAATATCTCAAGTACTATTCCATGCACAAACATGGAACTAACGTTATATTGAAGACAATGGACAAGAGAATTGACCAAAATATTTGTTGACCATATATGGTAATAGAACTCATTAAATATGCATATCCCGAATATGTTAGGCGCTATTGCAAGTACAAACATAGAACCATTGCTATATTGAAGGCATTGGACAAGAGAAATAGCTAAAATGTTCAATGACCATATATGGTCATATAACTCATTAAATATGCATATCCCTAATATCTTAGGCACTATTGTAAGTACAAACATGGAACCAATGCTATATTAATGGCATTGGACAATAGAAATAGCTAAAATGTTCAATGACCATATATGGTCATAGAACTCATTAAATATGCATATCCCTAATATATTAGGCACTATTGCAAGTACAAACATGGAACCAATGCTATATTGAAGGCATTGGAAATAAGAAATGGCTAAAATGTTTAATGACTATATATGGTCATAGAACTCATTAAATATGCATATCTATAATATCTCGATCACTATTGAAGTTAGAGATATGAAAATAACGCCACATTGAAGGCATTGTACACACGAAATGGCTAAAATGTTCAATGACCATATATGGTCATAGAACTCATTAAATATGCATATTACTAATATCTCATGCAGTATTGCAAGTACAAACATGGAGACAATGCTATATTGAAGGCATTGAGCAAGATAAATTGCTAACATGTTCAATGACCATATATGGTCATATAATTCATATTGTGTAATCAGTTCACCATGCTGTGACTAAATCAACATACATTGTGATCAATTTGCCTACAGTATATAGTAAACGGATCACAGTACATGTCTCCATTACCCTAGATATTACAGAAGTGTAATGTCATAACACTGTTGCATGAATGCAATTCAGCGCTAACTCAGGCATAGCATCGAAAGCCGGTAATCGCTGCTTGCAGCTATATTCTTAAATTGTTATTGCCATATCTCAAAAATTGGGTCCATGGCACTATGTGAAACTTTTCAATATGAAAATAAATCACACTCCACATTGTAGTAGTTGGTATATTTTGTAATCTCTAAATTCTGTTAATATTTTCCCACATCCAGATGTAGTGGCTTTTGTTGAAGTACGATCCAAAGCTGAGAATCGAAGTCGAGCAGTCGCTAAACAGTTAGAACTCCTTGGTGCAAGGGTAAGCGTTTTTTTTTTGACTGTGCTTAACATGTAGTACGTAACTTGACTTAGAGTTGACACGGCCAGATTAATAATAATAATAATTTGTTGCCCTCAACCACAGTGATACCCGCTGATATCGTTTTCTTCCCATTTACATGGAGGGTTTCACTAGCTGATGTAAATACCATGATTTTTTGTACATTTGATGTACTTTCTTATGATTTATTTTTTAATTTTACACAAAATGAGCTGAAATATCCATTGGTTAAAAGTTTTGAAAAAGATACTTACAGCCATACAAATAAATACATCATTTTGCCCAATTTGTGTAAAACACCCATAGAAAATTAGTTTATTTCAAAACAAGATACAAATATTTTGTAAATTTCTTTTTTCATCTACTAATTTTGGAAAACAAGATTTGTTAGTCTGTATGCTACTGTTAATTTTGAACACTGGTTTTCTCATATAATTTGACAGGTTTCTCCAAAACTGACTGATGATGTAACACATCTGGTCTGGAAGGAAGGTAAAAACAGTAATAAAACCAAGGCTATGAAGAAAGGAATTCATTTGGTGTCTGTGTTATGGGTCGAAAGGTGAGTTGGGTCAGATGAAAGGCCAAAGAGTTGGGTCACCCTCCCTGATTACATAGCTAATTTTTCCGTAGTGTCAAGTTGATTTATTTATTTATTTATCTTATTATTTTGGCTTGTCACTTCAGAGATTATCACAATATGTAAATATAGTGTGATATCACAGCGTTGCTGTGCGATAGTCTATAAAGAAATTATTGAAATTTTATTCTATCCATAATTATCACAACTGAATGATACAGTGGTACACATGATTATCATGCAGTGGGACATTTTTTGAATTCAGTTCCCTGAGCCAACTGTTTACCCAGCACTGTAGATCAGAGTACAGTCTGCTACACCTTCCAAACAATGCGGTTTAAGTTTTGGGGAGTGGTTCGCATATGCACTTGCAATTATCGAGTAGCACTGAAAACACAATACATCAGAACTTGAATGTCCGGAAATGTCGTCTTAATATTTCTAATTCGTTTTCAGTTGTCGTCAGAACCAGGAGCATGTGTCTGAAGTTCTATTTCCAATTCTCAGTGATGACGATACTGCAGCACTTCCTATGGTTAAGAAACGGGTAAATATTTTTTTTATTAAATTTCATCATTTTCGAATATTTTTTTGTTATACTGTAAACAAACTTAAAGTTAACAGAAGTTTATTTTATGGAATTTAAGGAAGGTCATTGTAACTTGAAATTATCAAATTAAAACATTTTTTTTTTTGTCTTGCATCAGAAGGGTTCTTGGATTGAATTCCAGGCAGTATAAATCCGAGTACAGTCCACCCTGCTTTCCAAACGTGTAGTATTTGGTGGGAAGATCACATGTGCACTTGCCATTATAACCAAATAGGGGTTTTTCAGACAACTAGTTTTCTATTGGTAGACAGTTGACTTG
Source organism: Saccoglossus kowalevskii (assembly GCF_978046115.1). Taxonomy (NCBI): domain Eukaryota; kingdom Metazoa; phylum Hemichordata; class Enteropneusta; family Harrimaniidae; genus Saccoglossus; species Saccoglossus kowalevskii. The sequence continues at coordinate 14,666,358 of NC_140658.1, forward strand.
TGTACTTGTTGTTGTGTTGCCATATGGATGACCTCATGTACATAAAATGTCCTTAAAGGGGCACCTTCCAGTTAAGCCTAATCTCACAACAAATTTACTTTCTGGATTAAAATAACAATGGATAACAAAAGATAGATTAACATTGTAAACAACATAAACAATAGTGTCCCATGATTCTTTGATGCAATCCATGGGATTGAGCGGTTCCCCTTTAATATTGATGCCCTTTTAGATTTACATGTTATCCTAATTTAATTTAACTGGGATCCATGAAACAGACTGGGATCCATGAAACAGACTGGGATCCATGAAACAGACTGGAATCCATGAAACAGACTGGGATCCATGAAACAGACTGGGATCCATGAAACAGACTGGAATCCATGAAACAGACTGGAATCCATGAAACAGACTGGGATCCATGAAACAGATGTCCCTGAAACACAATGATTTTTACTGTTAAGTCACCCCAAACATTTTTTAACACCAAAAATAAAAATGTTCACAGTTTGTCATAGTAGTGAGTGTTGCCATGGTTACCAAACATGGTCACATGTATGTGTGTCATTTCAGAGAATGAAATCAATGCAACCGTGCACACTTGAAGAAGACATGCAGAAAATGGAAGCCAAATATGAAAAAAAATGGAAAAAGAAAATAGCGGCTTTCAACGCTGACACTTTAGGGAGTCCAGGTCAGTTAATTAGAATGCTTCATTACTGAGTTGATATTATGAGAATATTTCAAGAATACCGCAAATTATGCACGAAAGCGGTACGTTGATTGAATTGACCGACACTTAACGTACTGCATAAGAGCATAATTAGTGATATTCTTGTGATAACATTTTTATTGATAATTTAATGAGAGATTATAGCCCGAAATGACAACGAAAAACGTTTTGCGCGGTGTGAACGTTTGAGTGACTGGATTGTCCATTACACACTATACACGTCTGTATCCAATGTAAACCGAGAAAGTGTTCAAATGTAACATTAGTAACCCGGAAAGTGTCAATGTTGGTGACGTAGAATTTGAACTTGAGTGAGTACTGATATGTTTTGGAATGAATGCTGAATTCTGCTTTTTATGGAACGGCAAATTATATATTTGTCTTCAGCGCAAAATGTATAATAATATGAGGTTAATACGAGGATGCACAAAGACAGTACAGTGGGAGTATTGACCAACACGCAGCGGAGGTCGATGCAACCGTGTACTGTCTGAGTGCATACTTCCGGTATCCTCGTAATAACCTTAGTATTATACATCTTTTCCTCCCGAAGATACATCATGGGAATGCCGAAATACAAAAAGTTTAGAACAGAATCAGCGAACTTCTTTCTGTGGGGTCCGGTCAAACCCTAGTGGCAGCCATGTTTGTTTTTATTATTAGAGGAAGCTTATGCACGTAATCGTTCCATATTTGAAATTCGCATTTCCTAATATAATAGAATGAAAATACCTCGTAAAATACGGCAAAATTACGACACGCTGTAACTTATGGCGTTACCGTGACAGATGTATAATAATAATTAGATATAATTGTCAGCAAAACTTAGGTCAAAGCCCTGTTTAAGTACACTGGTCAAAACTCAAATCTGAAAGTTGCATCGTTATACAAGTTGAAAGCTGGTGTATTGTGCTGTTCCTCGACTACCGGGTATTAAGGTTATTTTTTTTATCTTCTTTGCAGTAAATTATGTCATACGTTGCTATTAGAATTCTGCTTTGGGGGGCGCACTAACACACATGAAACAACTCAGTCTGGTGTGCATCTCAGACTAATTCTAATCGAAAAATTCTCCTGAGAGAATCTTGCACATGATTCGTTGGCCTGTTGACATGTACATTTCAACGTGTGTTGTTTACAACGTATGTTATTAGTACTGTAGCTATACAATGTATTACATCAATGTTTATACTGAAAGTTTGCTGTTTATTTCTTACAGGGACACCGAACTCAATCAGAGACCACTTCAGCCCAGTAAGTCAATTACATAAAAAAAAATTCTTGAAAGAATACATCTTTATGACTGCTATAAATTAAATAGAAAGATGCTTTTATCAAAATTTTACTTTCTTTGAGGAAATAGCACACTTGTTCAAGTTCAACATTCGTCTTAACCCTTTCGGCGTCATTATGTTCTCAGCCCGAAATTTGGTGCAAAATTTTTTTAAATTTAAATATATTTACTTTGTTCATTTTGAACTTGATGAAACATTTTTAAAAATTATACAGCTCTAGTTTGTAAAAGTTGACAAAAGTTGACTTTGGTGTCATTCTTGTTCACCGTTTTCACAAATTTCTCATAAATCATTACCAGTGTGCCTTCTAAGTCGATATGAGGCACACAGATTTGACGTGATGCAACTTGTTATGCTAATTTAATTGCATGTCATTGATGCAACAGAAAATGTTCATCGATATAGTGATCTTGAAAACATTTTACTATAGTTACAGAATTTATAATTGAGAAAACAAAATAAGTGAAAAAACGAAATCAGACACCATACAACATTTTATAGATACATACATATACATACACATTTTTTTTTGAAGATCTCCCTCCTCCAGCAAACAAACTGACTCAACTTTATATTGGGGGATACATTTTGAGTCCTGATCCCTACAAAATCAGTTCTGTTCGAGTGCACCGTTACTGTGACCAAATTCCTGCAACGGTGCACAGTTCAAAATGTTATGAATAGTGTTTAATTTTAATTTTACTGGAATGTATGCATGTCTAGCATATCACATTGGAGTTACCAGCCCTTGGATATCAGCTCTTAGTTTTAACTAATTTGTTTTCAATCTGCAGGCTGGCAGTATTTTTACACCGCCTTTACGCATCATTGTACCAAAGACTCCGCCAAGTATGAGGGAAAAAATGAGAATAATGCGTGAAAACCAGGCCTTGAAATTAGGTTAGTGGTTACCGTGGATACATACTATTAAATACTGAAAGTTCACTAAGTTTAAAAAATCATTGTTGTGAATACAGCTGAGAAATCCTGTTAGTTGGCATGTCTGCAATGGATTTTACTGTTACATTGACATCTACAAACATATTATTATTGTATCATGGTATAGCTACAATGTATTGTGTATTTAACCTTTTGAGCGGCAAATTTTTATCTTGCTCAAATTTGAGTGAATTTGTTCATATTTTCTGTCATTTTCACCGAATTCATTCTTAATGTTGGGCCAGACAGACAAAATGTAGCATTAATTCAAGTTTTTGATGAAAAAATTTGAAATTTGTGAAACATTTCATGTGAAAAAGAGCAGACTATAAAGGAAACTATTTTGTGCATAATATCTGAAATTTTATTTGACGCTCAAAAATGAAGTCAATTACTGGTAAAATGAAATTTTTATTTTTGGAAACCCTGCCTAGAAAAATAATTAAATTTGCATTTTATGCAAATAAGTTGAAAATTATTTATTTTTATGCAAATTAGCTGTGGTCATCCCACCAATGTTGTAATTTTTGATTTCATGTACGTTTCAATGTTGTACTGTAAAAATAGATCATGAAAACTTGTTGTTAAACCATGAATGTATTCTAGCAATAACCTCAATTAGAAAAAAAAAAAATTAAGCAATGTAAAGAACCATACCTACCGGTATCTTTTTTTTATCCTGTTACAGTAAACGCCAAATTTGTTTTATGTGGCCTGAATTTTTGTATAAATCAAAGTGCCCCTAATATTCTGTGACAAATTCCATATTTGCCGTATTTGAAATGCATTTTTAATAAACACGCACATATCTGTAAAACAAAAATTGTATTTGTACGCTGGTACATTAAAATATGACTAATCTTGACCATTGACTCTTTATCTGTCATTTAGGTAAGTACCGGGTATATGCACTACTGATACTAATAGAGAAAATACGGTCACTGTTCTATGAAACCACCTTGCCCTATTAAAGGAAGAAATTGTTATTGCAATCACACAGCAACAACAACTCTACTGTAAATGTCTTAATTATTCACTGGGTTTCAATTTTGCAACACTGTCAATTTCTTTTAATTTAAAATCCAGTGAATATGCTCAAAATAAATGGTTTTACTGAATTTGTAATACAAGAATGATATTAATTATATTTATTCACAGTCGTTCAGAAACAAATTTATTTTGATGTAAACTAATGTGTTTACCTTGATTGAGACAGTACTTTATAAAATATTTTGTAATTGTTTTTAGGGTTAAGCTGTGAAAGGCCAGTAGTTGGTAGATCTCCATTAGCGTTAGCAGAAGAAAACCCAACCCCAGACGTAAAAAGAAAAAGATTATTTTGTAAGTTTACCGATATTTTCTCAATATCGTTTCAAAACTCATATGTTTACAGAGGCTAAATCCCAAATTAAGGTTTTCTACCATTTCAAAAAAAAATCCAGTGAGAGGGTTGGGTTACTGTAATATTCAAAATTTTGAAATAAAAATATAGCGGTATATAAATGTTTTCCACAAAAGGACCTTGAAAATTGATCAAAAATGCATTTTTTGAATAGTTTAATACCATTAGTTCCCATGGCAGGAACATTACATCATATCTCCAAATTTTGTTCCATGACCTATTCTAAAAGAGTGATATGTAGTGTTATAAGGGCTACATATGACTGTCACGAAAAATTGGAGAATTTGAATATCAGTATAAGTTATCCGTGGAATAATATGTTTACATGGAATCTTGTGGTAAATGTTTCAAAATGGCCACTTTTCAGTCGTATTTCTCCATAAAAATGTCTCCCCCGGTAAATATGAATGACATGCGTGTATGTAAATAATTTGATAATGTATGTATGTGATAATTTTTAAATGTCATGTTTTTATGGTCGTGAACGACTTTAAAGAAGTAATTTTATGTACATGTGTGTGCTCAAGAGAAAATAAATGAATACTCACATGTATGTAGGCTAATCTATTTCCAGACTTTGTCAAATCGAGATTTAGGGATTTAATAAATATATTTTAAAAAATGTGCATGTCCTATCAAACCCTGGTGAGAAATTTTTCCAAATTTCTGGTAATTCAAATAAAATTGAGTTTGGTTAAATATTTTTTATAATGAATGCGCAAATCATATCAAATCAAATCAAATCTGATACTGTAAAATACTTTATTTTAGCTGGAATTAATTTTCGCTGAAAAGACTTTTTGGGTGTTTTGTGTGGAATTTATTTTCACTGATTTTTGACGAGTTGAATGTAAAATATAGGAAAAAAGATATATTCGCTGGATTTTGTATTCACTGAATCATTCCTTCAGCGAAAATAGTGAAAATAAATTCCAAGCAAAAATAAAGTATTTTACAGTAGACTAAGTTCATGTAAATATGAGCAGTTTGTGTCAGGTGATTATCGATTGGTGAGGTTTCTTGAAGCTCTATTATCAGATTTGTTTGGTTTGTAGCCTTTGATGTATGATGTAGTATGTACCGTATACCAAATGAAAGAATTACAGTATTTGCAAAAAACCGTAAATATTCTAATTTAGACGTCAGGTGAGAGTGAAAGGCCCTGATTTGATTCTAAAATATGCATCACAAACAGTTAAAAGTTTACAGTCCAACACAATTTTGGTATTTCCACATGTACAAAAATTGGTTTTAATTTTGTTTCAAATAAAAACATACATGAACACATAGCTTTATGTAGCAAATGATCACAGTAGCGTAATTCGGTCACACTATTTCACATGCGAATATCATACTCGGTTTCAATGTGTGGCAAATGTTGATTATTACTCAGTCGTCATTATAATAACGTAAAAAAAAAAAATCAAGTCATGTTTTATTTGTTTCACATTTCGCTCAACAAAATATCAAATATCACGTCCATTCTTAATGATTGATAAAAGGGACAACCATGTGCATGCATTGTAACCATGGCAACTGGTTTCCAAACACTATACAGTACTGTTTTTTTCACTAACTTCAATTGTTTTCTTCCCAGCATTCAGTAATCTGAGTTCTGAATCGTCAGATGAGGACAGTCATTTGCAGAAGCTTCTTTCAGAGACGCTCTCTAAGAAAGTGAAATCCTTGAAAAGAGCGAGGAGTAAAAAACAGCTCCAGGATTCCCCGTCTACGAGTCATCCACTCTTTGATTTGTCGGAAAATGAAGCATGTGATGATGGTGACAACTTTGATGGGAAGGAAGATGAAGAAATTAAGGATTCTTCTAAACTTCTCCATGTTAGGAATATTGATGTCGAGAATGAACATGAAAAACGTAAACTTCATCCTGATGACGTGAACATGGGAAGAAGCTTCGTTCGTCAAACCGATCAAAATCCAAACCAGAAAGAGAGACGACTGAAAAGTTTAGGTGATGTTGGTAACATTATTCATGCATCTCCCAATAGGAGAAGATCAATGAAGACTGTGCTTGGTAACACAGAACAATCCAACATACTCAGTTCAGATCAGAAGAGGCAAGAGAATGGGCAGACTAGCAATATGAAAGTTGTTTCCAGACGTAGATCGGTGAGAACAAAGAAATTGGTAACTGCGAGCAACGAGTCAGATGCTGATAACTTACTACATAGTACGATACAGCACGAATCAACCTCAAATCAAAGCTCCGGATTGGTTGTTGACGATGATAGGGCAAAAAAGAGGTCCATGAGTTTGAGTGATGTTGGAAATATTATTCATGTCTCATCTGATGAAGTAGGGCAGCCCATCCAGATTAAGACGCTTAAGGAGAAATCTAAGAAACTCAGGTATGTTGTGAAAGATCCTGATGTTGGAAAAGGTCAAGAAAATGAAATGAAAAGCAACAAGAATGGGAAACCTACCTCGAGAAGAAGATCCGTGAAAGTACCGACAGCGATGGATACGTCTGAAACTTCTCAAACCGAGAGTCTTGATGATGACGATGATAACATTTTACTCATCCCGATTGAAGACGATAAAAGAAATGTTCATGGACAAAAATCTGTATGTTTGGATTTAGATGATGTGAAAGATGAAATTAAACAGTCAGTTAAACTGCCTTCAAAACGATCTGTGTCCCTAGGTGGGCTTGATAATATTGGCCTTAGCACTAAAGTTGTCATGGCAAGTGAACATAGTGGCTCAAAGAATACCATAAATAAAAGACTCAACGAATTAAAACAAACAAGTGAATCCCAGTCGAGAAGAAAGTCTGTTTCATGGTGCGGTAATGTGGGAGGTGGGGAGAAAGTCCAAGGTGAGGCTGATTTAATGTTGAATAAAAATACTAGGAAGGTTGAGGAACCAAGGCGACGCAGGTCCATTTCCAGGAAAACAGATGCAGAGGAAATAGGAGACAGTGAATCAGGGGATAAAGCAAGTGAGGAAAAAACAGACAAAAACAGACAGAAATCTGTTCTTCATGAAACAGAGGGAAATCTTGAGTTACCAGTCCCAATAGATGACAACACTCAGAATAGTCGACCGACCAAAAAAAGAAAATTATTTTCGGCAAATTCAATGCCTCTGCTTACAGAACAGTTAATAGAACCACGGGAAACAACGAAGTACAAAGACAAAGAGACTATTGTTGTCGAAAAAGCAAGTGGAAGGCCAAGAAGAAAGTCAGTAACAAAGATTGTCTCTGAAAAGAGACGAGCTGACAGTGTTCCAGAAACAAATGTAAATGCAAAAAAAAGACACAAGCAAGAAGAATTTCGTCAGATTTTGAACTCCATGATGAGCAGTAGCGATGACGATTCAGACGACGAGTCGGCAAGTCAGACTGTCGTCACAGAGATACGCAAAGGTCGTAAAAGTATAGACGACTTCAATCTAGCAGTTGCAAGTGCCAGGAAAAAGCGTCTTCGTCCTGTAGACAGCATGTCTTCTGAATCTGAAAATGAATGGGATCAACCTGACAACACAAAATCTAAAAAGTCGGTGAAACGACGAAAATTGGTTAAAAATAAGGTGAGAAAATATTTTTCTTTTTAAGAAATTAGTACATTGTATATTGTTTATTACAGGTATCTACTACTGTGGGGGAGGGGGCTAAATTCTCAGTTATTATGGTAATAGTGATTTTAAATGCATTTTAAAATAATATTTATTGTCGGACTAGTAGCTTTCCAGCAGGGATGATAAAATAGGAAAGTTTTCTGGCCTGGTGTCTGGTACTCAATATTTCCTTTATTTTTTGGTCCGATCAAATTTAGGTGACTGGTTTTTGTTTTTGACGATATTTTTCAATGTGTCTACAATCAGTTTTTGGAGATGACTGGGACAATTGTATTTTTGATGGAGGTCAATTATTTATTTTCTAAAATTATGTCGGTCTGAACAAATTTAATTTGTGACACTTGGTTTAATCATATCGCCATGGTAATCAACTTGCCTGCGCTTATCCATGAATCTGTCTTTGCAATGACATGTGTTTTTTATCTACATTACAGCCAAAGAAGACATTGGTAATGACAAGCATTCCAAAATGGTGAGAAGCATTATTAACAAATATTCTTACAAGACTTGTACAAGGCCAACAAATTGAAAATATACAGATGGGTTGGGGTTGGTTGGTTGGTTGGGGGGATCTTGTCTGCAAGAAAGTCAATTTGAACAAAAATTATTAAAAAAACTATGGAAAAAATGTAAACTGGCAATTTTAGTGCAGTGACCAGACATTTCTATCTGGATTTTGTGAGCAACAGCATAGAATAAAACCATATGGTAAAAGTCCAGGAATATATTGTGGTATGTTGACAAACCCTTTGATTTTATTTAATAAAATAAACCTGCATATTTCGCTATTTTTTCACTTTTCAGAATTATGCATATTATTTTTGGTTTTATGACAATAAAAACAATTTTTCTTTGTTTCTCTAATTACCATAGTGAACAAGACTTGGTTTTATCTGTTGTGAAAAAACTCCAAGGGTTTGACATAGTAGATTCTGTGGTGGACAACACAACGCATGTAGTATGTGGAGGAAACAGACGAACATTGAATGTCTTATCTGCCATTGCTAGAGGCTGTTGGTTACTCAGTATGGAATGGGCAAGTATTACACCTCCATGAACATTCCGAGATCCTGATTAGAATTTAAACAAAAGTGGCCGTCAAGATCTTGTTGATATCCATGAGATTTGTTTTTGCCCCTCAAATATTCTCCCCTCTTCATCAAGTAAACTGCTCCAAATACCATGGTTTGCATATTTTATCGAGGTACAGGTAGCAAAGATTGCTTCAATTCTTTTTTTTTAATTTTCCTAGGTACTGAAGTCATTAGAAGCAAGCAAGTGGGTTGAGGAGGAGCCATATGAACTTCACGACTTCTTTCCTGCCGCCCAGGTATGCCCTCTTAATCCTTTGACTGCCAAGGTCAACATCCACATAATAGTTTTATTCATAGTCTGCTTTTTTTCCACATAAAATGTTGGAGAAAGAGACAAACTTATAAATAAACAAGTCTCCTGTTCTTTTTATTTTTAATTTCTCGTAACCATAAAAAGTTCCATGACAATAACAATGGAAATGGCCTAAGCCATAAATAAATAAGCCTAGATTGTTGACAGTTCCCGGGCCTAGTAAAGAGTCACTTATTTTCAAACGCTGTAGGCCTTACATACCTTGCTTGAAATGCCTTCGGTATTTCGTTAACACTTCTACGGCGTTTGAAAAATAAGTGAATCTTTATTAGGCCCGAGAACTGTCTATAGTCTAGTAGTAAGCCCTGAACCAGTCTTAAAAGAGTATCAGAAATAACTCTGGCTCATCATTTCTCAGTCTGTTCTTGATTGCCAATGTCTTCTTATAATTAGTACCGGCTAAAGTTTTTGACCTCTTAAGCCCTGACAGAGAAACTCTGTGCGAACATAACAGGGTATTATTAATATAGAAGGGTCAACAATTTTGAATCATTCCAGATTTCCAGACTGGAGAAACAAGCAAATGGCGTTGAAGATGACTATCGTCAAGATATATTCATAACCGCAAGCCCACTCTACATTGCTGAAAATAGTCTGCCGCCACAAAACCGATTGACAGAGTTGGTGACTCTTTGCGGAGGAACCGTATGCAACACGTTGCGCACCGCGAGGCTGTGTGTCGGGAAAACAAAAATTAAAAACGATGTGCCAATGATAGAAGAAAAATGGATTTTAGGTGAGTTTCCCAAATTGCTGAATTGAAGATGAATTGTTTTCTCCAGCGCATCTGTTTGAACCCTGTGCCTCACAATTTTTTTTGTTTTTTTTTTTGCAAATTTACAAATGTAGTTGTTTTCTTTTTCAGAGGATGTTTTGTCAATTCACACTAATCTAATCTAATGCATGTATTCAAAAGTATTATTTAATAATAATAATATATCTTGTTGTTGTAGTATTAAATAATCCTAACAGGGATATTTTTAAACAAGAAAACCCTCATGCCAAGGCCATGGGTCCCCTTACCCTGGGGAGCAGATCCTCTGGCAACCATAATTCTGATTGACCAGGGATCACATGTGGCCACAGTCATCAACTGTGACCTGTCTGATAGTAATTTTGGCCCCAAGGAAGCCATTTAATGCTCCATTTTAACTTGGTAGGGAGAACTCCTCACCTGGTGGCACTGCTGAATTGCAGTGCTCCCTCTGGCAGTTTTTTTCCAGAAAAACCCCAGCCTACAGGTATTTAAAATGCCAAAAATGATCATGCCCACGTAATTCTCACGTATTAAACACAGTACAATTCAAGGGTGACACCGTAGTCATTCTAACGTACGTAAGAATGACTGTTTTAAGTATGTTCTCACATAAATTTGAACAACCAGACATGGCATCATTCTCACGTACTAGGAAACAATCATTCTCACGCACGTGAGAACTGACCGGAAACTGTCAAACTCCCGCACGAAAAAGTAATTACGTGACAATGGCTAATTTCCAGCCCAACTCACGTACGTGAGAAAGACGTGAGAATGGTCAAAATTTTGACCTATAAATAACTCCAGCCTAATATAAAAAATACAATAAAAATCTATTCACTTTTAAAAATTTTTCCTGGGATGTGAAACGAAATCGTGTTTCTCAAGAATTCACTAGTCATCATGTAACTAGCCTGGCTCCAGTCTGACTTATATTAGCGTGTACGTTACATAATCTCTCAATCCAATCACCGAATGAGTCAGCACAGTTCCTTCAATATAATTCATGAATTCAATTTTCAAAATATTGAAAAATTCTGACTGCTAAACCACCTACATCTACATACTATCTACCGGTACCACCTCTCACCTATGTAAACAATATAGTATAAAAAACAAATCAGCCGACAAAAAACTGACACCACTGCCATCACTCTACAACGTGCTTTACATGGTTCCATGCGATGTGTACTGTGAAAACATTATTTTTCAGGGGATTTAATTTCACTAATTTGAGCATTCCATGTAATTAAAACCTTGTAAATAATTTAAGTTTTTTTTTTCTTTTCAAGACCCAATTCCATTTTTCTTTTTCAGATTGTATTACCCAGCATGCAATACTGCCTCTGGATGGTTATTACATTCAGTGATGTTTGACCTAGGTTCGCCGCAGCAGAGATAGTGCTTGTTATCCATCCCCGATATTGTGCTGTTGGGATACCGTGGAAGTAATAGACCATTTCTGTTCACTGTGAAATCCTGTGATCTGCATGAAATTAATTGTAAAAGCCGGCAAATAAATAGCTTTGTAATGGTGACAAAACATCACATAGGATTCAACATACACCGAAGTATTTTTTGAGTATTTTTAAACTCAATAATGTACTATACACATTAGATGTTGGTAAATTTTGATGAAGTACATTGTAAGGATATTTTAATGCCGTATTCTTCTCTGAAACGTCATTATTTTGACATTGAATGATAAAAAAAATGTAAAGCTCAAAATTGAATCATTCGATTTTTACAGCTGATGTTTGATCACCACATTCTGCAGGATTTTGGCAGTGAGTGGAAAATCACTTATTGTCAGGATGCAATGAAGTATGGACCGAGTCAGTACAGTGAGAATATTATGTGATATGAACTTGTGCAGAGACCGTACTTGGCATCATCTTAGTGACTTTGTGCAGAGACCGTACTTGGCATTATCTTAGTGACTTTGTGCTGAAACCGTACTTGGCGTCTTCGTCAGAAGAACCATATTATTGTGTGCCTGGTTGGTACATTCAGTTTGTAAAGCTGAGGACTGGGCAAGTGGTAACAAACAAAACAATACAGTTGTAAACCAACAGTTACATTTATCATATACTAGATTAAATACGGTGGTTATAAGTTTAAAACTTACATCAGCCATATAGAAAATGTCATTCCGTCATTCCTTATTTGGAATTTTTATTTCCTTATAAGGCAACATGCAGATAGCCAGGTTGATATAGTCAAATTAGGACTTGCTTTAATTTATGATTTAAGAACATAATTTTATTACACATAGATATGTTCATTTCTTTTAGAAATGCATTTTCAATATTAGCAAATGTGAACTTGAAATGTTGACTTCTATTTATTTTTTATTTTATTGAATACATTTTGCAGTGACAGCACATAGAAAATATAATTTAGGGCGAAATTTAAAAAATTAGAGTAGATCCGCCGCATCGTAAGCAGATGAATGAATTTACTTTATAACATGTGTGCACTGCCCAGATAATTGCTCGTTCTGTTCAGACCGGACCAGACCTTCCAGTTTGGAACGAATATATCTAAAACCAAAACTGTTGTGAGTACTAGCTAAAACGTCAAGACCAGATAGATGAAAATTTATTTATATATTTACATTTACCCATATTAACATTCATGTTTTGTATTTACCATAGAGTCAATTCTATTCAACATTATCATATTTAAGCTGGTACAACCGAGTTTTCTAGATTAGAAGAAATCGGTTACCAGACATTTTAACTTTGACAAAGTTACTTTTAATGTAACTGACTTTATAAGCTATAGTATGATAGGTCCATGAAATTCGTAGACGTGAAGTGTCGTAACTGAATGTGAACGTTTCTTTCACATGCTTCTCTACTTATGTTGTTTATTTTAAGGACGTTATAGACCTTTGTTTTGATGTAACTTCTATTTATGATGAAGCTACGTGTATTTAATGAAATAATCAGATATACTATGAATTATAAAATGTCCATTTCGATTAACATATATCCTTGTCATAAGAAACAATGGTAAAATTCTCTGAAATAGACAAAACATGCTATTTTCAACCCATCTTGTGCGTTTTCTCAAAACATTCACCTCATATTTTTATGTAAAATTAAATAAATTGACATTTTTCAGACATTCTACATTAAAGCAAGGGAGTCGTCATCTGCGCATGCGGCAAACAGCCATAGTGTGTTGATGTTTACTAACAAGCGTGAGCCTTTAAGATTTTAGTGTTAGTTAATTTATATTGACGCTTAAGTTTCAATTCCCGACCCCTCTGCTTTAGATGCAGTATATCATCAAATTATGCTGATACAGCGTCCTCTCAAAACAGTCCTTATTTAAAAACTATGATTCGAGTATTCAGTAAATTTCATAAAAACTAATAACCAATAAGCTTTCTTTTAGAATAATAGTGCCAATCATTTTCAACTTTTCAACATACTGTAGAATATTTTATTTTAGCTGGAATTAATTTTCGCTGAAAACACTTTTTAAAGTGCGATAATCGTCGCGCTGCGCATGTTCAACATTTGTGTTGATAAACATTGATTTTCCCACAATCCAATGTGCTCTTCAAATGGAAATCACAAGTATGAGGTTTGACCTGGGCGCGACTTGCACTGATTACCGCCGGTGACTCCTTCGATACCTTCCAATCACATGAAAATAACGTGTCAGTTCGTACTCATTGATCTGCGCAACAGTAAAAGCCGCCATCTTTGTTTATATGAGACCCATATATCTTGCACATGCGCAGCGCGACGACTACCACGCTTTAAGCATTTTGTATGGAATTTATTTTCACTGATTTTTGTCAAGTTGAATGTAATACATAGGAAAAAATGTATATTCGCTGGATTTTATTTTCACTGAATCATCCCTTCAGCGAAAACATCAAAAATGAGTTCGTTCTAAGTGCGGGGGGGGGGGGGTCACTAACGTGCTCATGCGCACTTACGACAATAATGTCCCTTCAATATGAGGATTTTAAAATCAATATCCAGATTATGCAATGTATTTTTCATGATTTCTGACTAATCTAATTAATTAATTAACCTTTCAATTAAAATTTTAATCTCAAATAAAGCTTTCAAGTTGTTCTGTTCAAATGTCATGTAAACAATTTATTGTAAATCGTTTTAATTTTTCAAGGGGCAAATTTTGCGCCGATTTTGTGAAATTCATGAAATTTTGTAGCGTTGATGTCAAAGATCTTCAAATTGAAAAAATTGACTGAAGTTTTAATCTACTGTAAAACAATTTGTTTTTTCACTGACATTTAATTTTACTTTGAGCATATTCACTGGGTTTTAAGTTCACAGATTTACCCCGGGAAACAATGATTTCTAGATTGATATTTAACTTATTCACATGGATTTAATTTAGCGAATTATACTTATTAGCGAAAATAGCGGTAGTGAGATTAAAACCCAGTGAATAATTAATTCCTTTACAGTATATTAAATATTAAGTGATATTTTTGACTTCTTGTTAAAAAACAGCAAGTGTGATTGCTTTGATAATATACGTATAGGTACTACAGGTAAACCTCTCGCAGATTTGTTCATTTCATGATGATATCTTCAATTCTTTAATTTTGATGAATATTTTTGTAATTTTTGGTAAAAAGAGATATTTTCAACTTGATGTTAAAAACCGCATGTCTGATTGCTTTGATACTATACATGTAGGGACCTCAGGTAGACCTTTCTCAGATTAGTTCATTTTTCAATGATATCCTCAGTACAGCGGAGCCATTTTGCCCAAGGGGCTGCTTGTTGTAATCTTTTACTCGTCATACAGTATTTTAAATCCCTCTTGACATGTATGCCATTAGAGAAATAAAGATGTACCCCGGTACTCTTATTATTTAATAAAAACTTTGTCATGACCTGAATATTTTAGATAAATAACCGAGGGGCAGTTTTAAAAATGTCACAAAGGTTCAATTAACTTGTTGCTATGAATTTTAGAACGATTATCAAGCAATTCATTATTCGTTTTACTCATTTCCTTCTGTTTGACGAAAAATTTGCAGACCTACAAATACGTTAACTTTTTTTCTCAATTCCAACAATTCCATTTCGTAACTACAAAGTTGAAAACTATCTTCATTAACTGTTTTCATATTTATGGAAAGAGTCACAATTTTATAATAATTTTATAATATCTGATATTTCGTTTTCAAATAGTAAAAGTAACTACATTGTTTACATTCCAAGCACAGCTTCTTTTCCTGCAAAGTTCCAGGTTTTTTATTCATTAATTGTGCACGAGAAGTACACCCACTTTGTTTCCATGGAAACAAGTTGGACAGACAAATTAGGTACCAATATTTGGGACACGTGCAGTCCAAGAACACACATTCAGATTGCTTGCGTGTACTTATTTGTGAAAAAAGGGAAAACACAACATATTGGACAGAATTGAATTTATTATAAATTGAGTTCTTTAAAAAAAAAAGTTGTTTTTTTCTTCAAAATATACATGTATATAAATAGTTCATCTAAAACTGTCTGAATCAGATATATCTTTCTTTGAAATTCTGTCAATAAGAGCCAAGTGTCTTGCTTCTCAGTTAAAACTAGCAACATTCTGCATTTCATTTTGCGTATATTTCAAACTGTTACTATGGTAAAGGGATGGGGAGCAGAATTATGAATGCAAGGGATAGACACCCATTTTGAAAATAACTTTCTGTTTGGGACGATATACTTGTATTTGATATACGTGTAATACCAGAAAAAGCAAGCCTTGAATTTCTGAGGGGAATTTTATGGAAAATTAATTGATTTTCAAATGGCGGACTGATACATTCAGAGTGAGCAGTCGGCTGAATCTATTTTTCTCATTGCCAAGTCAAGTGTACTGGTAGTTGAATCGGCTTCATTTAAAAAAAAATAGAAAAAAATACTCCTGAGCTCGTTTCCATGACAACAATAACCTTTGTGTAATTGTGATTTTTCTATAGCAAAACTCTAGTGTCCTTTTTGAATTGAAAATTAGACAAAGTTTTCCTTCTGACATTGTAATGGCCAGTTACAGAGAATAAACTTAATAAGGTTTAGCCATGTCCATTCTTAAGTTTGATTGTCCAATATAATATACTATGATATTGTTTTCGATTAAAAGCGTGCAGTATAAGTGTATGACGAACGGCTTGTGAACTTGTCTTAGTTGCAGGTATGTGGACTTTGTAGCATGGCGCCCTCTACGGGCAATGACGTATAATTGTGAATTACTTGTATAACGAATCCTATTAAAAGTGAAAATAATTCAAATGGAAGCCGGCGCGTGTACCAATTCTCGTGATTTTTGACACTTTCCTGTCGGCAAAATAAAAAAATGACAAGATTGGATACTATAGTAGTTGGGCAGCTAAGAGGCCACAGCTACCAAAAATCATACCCAACAGAAAGCAGATTAATTTAAATTGTGTATAAGCACAGGGAGCCCAGGAACTATAATCAACTGTAATACGCAGTCTCTACCCCCCCCCCCCCCCCCCGCTCATAGAGACTGCGTATTACAGTTGATTATAGTTTCTGGGCTCCCTGTGGTATAAGCTTCTTGAATTTACATAACGGTGTGTGCACGCAGTCGACTGTAAACGCAGAGACGCGTTACTTGGAACTCGGACTATTATAGAGCGAGCCTGAGCGTTGACACCCGTATTTTGTAAAGCTCGATAAATCTGTCTACATGGCGCCCTCTAGTGGTACGTATGCCAAGTCATCCCACGGTCACGGTACATTCCATGCTGTCAGGGGCTCGTAATTCTGTCACCGAATGGTTCTGAAATGGAAACGAGAAATATCTTAGTATTTGCATGAAAAACGTTTAAGTTGGGTAACAACAATTACTTCAAAGAGACCACAAACTTTACGCGATATCTTTATTAAGACAAAATATGTATAACTTCTTTTCATCACGCACATCAGTTAGAAACCTGTGCCTCACGCATTTTTTGTTTGTTTGTTGCAATTTTACGTAAATGATCGTTTTCTGTTTTGTTGATCGTAAACAACCTTTAATGCATATTGGAAAGCGATATTTAATAAGTATTAAACGTTGAACATGTATATTCAACTGAAGTTGTTACAGTTGTAGTGGTATTAAATCTTTCATCGCAATGTCGGTTTCAATTTTCTCCAGGACGAGAATGAAACCTTGTTTGGCGTTGAACGCCCATATTTATATTGCGAGAACTAGTACAGCGCCACCACACGACGTATCACAGCCGGTTCTCCAACACGACTGATTTGCCGAAACCCCCGCGGCTAAAAGATAACGACCATCGAGGAATTTAAAAATATTTACGCCCACCGCGTAAACCATGCATCTCGCTGTCATATCTACTGGTAACCTAACCCAACACAGGGACCCTGGGAAGGCTGTTGTTTCGTACGTTTTAAGGAGCAGCCGCTCAACGCGAGACGTGATCACAATGTCGATCACACTTAATTATATTACAACAACAGAAGCGTAACAATAAGCTGTCCAGCATTAAGTACCAAATATTTCTTTTTGTTGTTTTGAATCTGAAGTCCTGAACTTCGAGATCAGCATCGAGCAAAATAATTGGATTGACCTTTTTGAAAACCGTTATCCAATCATACGGTCGGCGGCGATTCAGACTAGTTCATTTTATTTGGGTCTGTTATTTTTGTCTTGGTATAATAGCGATGGTCCCAAATACTCTCAAACAATAACAACAATGTTCTTGGCTATACAATGGAATTGTTATTATTGTTGGGAAAAGGACGGTGAAATTGTCGCTATTGTGTGAGCACGGTGAATGGTACCGCGTACGTGCTCCGCTGGTTATCTAGTCCAAGCCATATAGGTTACTGTAAAATACTTTATTTGAGCTGGAATTATTTTTTGCTGAAAAGACTTTTTGGGAGTTTTGTATGGAATTTATTTTCACTAATTTTTGACGAATTGAATGTAAAATATAGGAAAAAGGTATATTCGCTGGATTTTATTTTAACTAAATCATCCCTTCAGCGAAAATGCGTTGTATTTACAGTATGAAGTATTTTATCGTGACAATGCTACGGGTAGCTCTGATACTTTTTCGACGTAGCTGTCATCTTTTCTAGTTCAATTTTGTCAAAGTTGACACATGGTTTCCCAGTAAACAAACCGTTAATTTATTGTAAAGTAATTGCGAGTTATTATAGTAACGAGTCTGGCATGATTGTACGTGTTATTGTACATATGGCCAGTTTCTAGATAAAACAAACGTGGTTTACTAAACTGCGTAGGGACACAGACATTCACAGATTACACGGCCAGGACGACGAGTCACATGACACAAACTGGTAGAGTTATTTGTTTCCTCAAGTTAATTGATTTATTTTAGCCCCGATAATCATGTATATGCTTTCAAGTGATCTCCAATACAGTTTAATATAAGACTTCGCCTTCGCCTTAGTTATATGTGGATTAGGTTAGACGTAAAACACACAAAATATATACTGATAGGCCGCGTTGTGCTGACAGGCAAATACCGTTTTGAGCTTATGGTCAGTTACTAGTAGTTATAATGCTTGTCACGATTTATCGCATTTAAAGCTGGGCTACAGGGGTGACCGTAACAATTATTTGTCAACTGCAACGGACCATGTTTCCCATACATTCTTAATGTCGTGAATAAAAAAAAAGTATAGCCCTTGATTCGCTTCTAACATGTATGCCGATATATATACATACTGTAAAAAATGTCTTTTTAGCTAAGCATGTTATTTTAACTAATTTAGCTAATCTTTAATTTCGCTAATTCAAGATGTAGCTAATTTAACAGAAAGTATTAAGATTCAGTTAATTCATGCTAAGAGTAAAATCCGCTAAAATGCATGCAGCTATTTCAACGTGTTCTACAGTAACGTTAACATGATAAACAACCCCTTCCTTGACGACGAGACTGTGATAGTAGTCATGGAAATAAATACCTTCATATTACAAGTCGGAGTCGTTACTTTGGTCGTTATTTTATGTTTATTTCTTCTACAAGGTAAGAAGCAAATTTTAGCACTTAAATATAATCTTTACACAGCAATAAATAAAGTGTTTATAATCACTATTTTATTGCGAAATGGTGTGATTTGTAGCTGTATTTCGAATCTGCACCTGTCGGAAAATGTGTGTCTGTGTATCGTGACAATCGGATGCAGAACGTGAAGGTAGCACTGGTCTTGCCAATATATGCATGAATCATGTTATGATAAGTATATCTGTTTGAATTGGTATATATAGATACAAGAATCTGATGCACAATGTTAAAGAGTAACGATGTCACGCCGTCGTGTCCGATGCGAGTCCTACACGACGTATACAACGCGTGCACAGCTGTTTACGTGAACACGTGCTGTGCGGGACTAGAACGCTTTAGTCCTAAAACACCATGAGGGTTGTTTCACCTTCAACGCACTGACCATCAATTATTCAAAATGTCATTCTAAACACTGTAACAACGGCCATTAATTAATAATAATTTTCTTCACCAATTATCATCCAACCTCGTAGACTTGAAGTGCTCGGTAAATCACAGTTTTGTCCTTAACTTTTATAATTGTAGTTTTTTTTTAGTGACCTTGCTGCTGAACTTTCTGAAGTCAGTGTTGTGTCAATACACATTATTACAGTACTGGCCTGATATTTAAAAGATCTGGGATTTGTTTTATTACAAATAAATGTTCATTGACTTTTTATTCGCCAGAAGTTCCCTCGCCCCAAAAACTTTTCAATTTCCGGCGTTGTTTTGAAAGCTACGACACCGTTGCCAGGACGATATTTCCAACCAATGAGCATGATTATACCGCGATCGTACGTAACGGGTGCGAACCAAACTGATTGTGTGTTTGTTTGTTTGGTATTGAAGGCTGTGTATACGTGACTGACACGCCGGTAGCGCAGAGCAAACAGTATAAAACGGGTACCAAATGCGTACGAAAACTTGCCATGGCTACCGATATTCCTTGTTATTGTTTCTTCTCTGAGGTTACTATGGCGACCCCCGCAAAACGCACAGTATTTCGACAGTTCTCCCCATCAAGTTGACTGAGACACTTGTTATTAAAGTGCAAATGTAAACACCGCAAATATATGTGCTCCGTGTATATAGGTGGTTTGAGTCAGGATACATAATTGAACATTTTGATTAATTATATTTCCAACTCAAATAATCCCTACTATTAAGCGGGAATGTGCCCTGTGGTAATTCAGTGGTGTAGTTCACGTATATCACATGAAAGCTACGTCATTCATATTGACAACTGTGATTGGCTATGAAAATCATTCGTCGTTTAGGATTGTAAACCTCTTCAAAACATTGTTTTTTTGTTTTTTTTGACGCATTCGAAGTAAGTGAAGCACGTAAGAAGTGACATACATCAATATTTAATGAAATGTATCACCATGCAAATATTGCTTCATTAATAACGTTAATTTAAGATTTAGATGTGTATTTTTTAATTTCTCTATCGAATTTATTTAATACCACACATGAGACCCAAAAACATTGCTATTCTTTTCATTCATCAGCGACATTTGATATTCCAAAAAAATCATACTTATTTTCGATCTTATATTCAATTAAGTATTTTGTTATTCAATCTTAACAATATATATTTTAATTGTTAAGTTTGTGAATATATTGATATTAAATTCAGATCTATATTGTTTAATGTGGTACTCGTGTGCATACGTTAGTTGTGTTTCCATGGTGACTACTGTGACTTGAAATAAAACAAGTCACACGAGATACCAGAATGGAGTCGATTAAAAGGGTCACTTAATGGTTAAAATATTGACAAGTCGATAAATCTCACGGTTTCTGAATCAGATTGCCAATAGAAATAAATAACGGCATCCGATATGAGTAGTCAAATAATACCAGGCGTGTGTGTGTTTGACTTGCTAATATATTAGTTTTAATGTGATACGATCGATTATTTGAGAACAGTCATTGAATATTGTGAAGTGGTATCCATGACAACAGTAAATACGCACTCCCGGGACGATACAACAAATTGTACTTTTCTGTCAACGATAAGTTTTCTCATGATCACGTATTACTAGTAATATCCAGTAATTGACCATATATGTGTGTTTCCGGGGATTGTTATAATACGGCCGATTACGTCAGTAACTTCGAGATTTTTCAAGATTTGTTCACGATGCACCAAGCAAGTATAACCGGTTTAGGTTTTGTGTGGTATGTCAAATCAAACAGTTACCTGCCATGTCCTGGTTATATAAATAGTTACTCAGGAGACTTTAGTGATTAAGATACGACTAACATCGAACGAGGATAAACAAAATGGCGGATAGGGTGACGTACTCGGACACTGAAATCTACAGATACTATATGCCCATTTTTCCATATTTGCCATTCTACAAACCCAGATAACAATTAGATTGTTTATGAGGACACTAGTCAGGTTACTGCTTCACAAAAACAACAAGTATACTCAGACAATAGCAATACAGCGCTGACAACAACCGCGAGGATCAATGATCTTTGTGTCATTGCTCGAGGTGTTTATGTGTCAAGCGGACGTTATTCTATATACCACTTTCAAACTTCATTGGCACGTATGGTTAAATGTGGATATCGTTTTTGTTTTATACTTTACTATCTCAAGCTTAAGTTGAGTATGATTCAACGTTTGCGTCGAGTACAGAAGAGTATTCATTCGATGAAATATTCACCAGCGTATGTGCGCATGCGCTTTGAAATACTGGTACGTATGAAGAACTCAAATAACAATTCATTAACCAATTTATTTGTTGCAGAAACTTGAAAACTTCTAAATATGTTTGCTAGTGGCTCTTGATTCTGTGTCGTGTAGGCATCGTCCACTCGGCGTCACACGGTTTCGTTGTACCTTTGAAATTCAAGATCACGTATTTGGAACAGAAGAATAGTTGCGTGCACTCCAGCGATGTGCTTCGGCTACCTTAAATGATATATTGTTATGTCTGCTCACCGGGCTAATAGGAAGAGAGTAAAGGGCAAATTGTTTCCCCAACATTTGCCACAAATAGAGTTTAGTTATAGTGATATACATGTGGCACTCACCCACAGTAAATAACACTTATATCTGTTTCGTGTTGGGTGGGTCAGATAAGTTTAAATCTACTCGAGAGAAAACAAACAATAAACACACGAACTAAACTACATGTAATTCAATTCACAACGCCGTACAACTATGATAAACGCCGATACCGTTGTCCCGGCAATCAATAAAAATGAAAGTCTGCCAATAAAACCAAAGGAATTATTTTAACAAAGCCATCAAATTGAATAATATTTTTTCCGTTCTCCGTGAACCTGGTTAATAGCCTGTGGCAAAAATATCTACTAAGAGTTACGCCCTGTCCTCGGTGTCTCCGACGACAGTACTTTATTGTCGTTAGTTTAATAATAGAGACGTTGCCAAGGACGCTGTACTAGTATATAACTTAAAATTGTACGCGCCGTTAGGGACTATTGTTCTTTTATCAGGCTGGTCTTTACGTATAAACAGTTAACCCCCGGTGTCGTTCTCGTAGTGAAGATGGTACTTTCGTAACGGTGGACTGATATCGAGACCAGAACTTAACAAGTGTTCGTTTGATTAAACCGTTATCGGATCGGTTAGATTATCTGGAATTTGGGGTCATCATTTGATTGCTGATCCTAGTAGAATCTTCGATAGAATCACGATGTCCCGTAGATGGCCGCAATGCACAGGCGTTTAACTCCCGGCTTTAAATACCACTCGAGTTATTGTTATAATCAACGGCCACCCCCGTTGTTTGTGTAATGCACTTTCGTATTTTGTTTTCCATTGGAATTTAAATTCTTAAAGTCTATTTTAGCTATATGTAATCTTGGAAATTACACGGGCAGTTAAGCCAGGCATGAGTACACCACACCGCAGGGTTCGGTGACTGGAAAACACATGGAGACATAATTGGTTATACATTCACGATTATCTTCGTACAATTCAAACTTTTATGTTTTAAAAGGGACTATTCGACTGTGACTGCGTTTTTGTTGATGTTTTTTTTTTTACTTCAACCCTTTTCTGGTCAAGTCAATGTGAAAAAAAACACACGGCACATAGCTGGTGTGATGAGGATTAAACAGGTTGGTGGCGGGAACAGCATGGATCATAATAATTTGGAAGGCTGACGCAGTAAGATGGAACCATTATGTCGATAAATCCCAAAGCCTCTGGTCAATATTCAAGTTTTTGTTCCGCCATAACCGTCGTGAATAATTTTACACATTTTAATGTAATTTTCTACAATTTTCAACCAAAAGTTCATACACGTAATTTGTAATTCAAGTTGACTGCACGTATTGATAAGTTCTTTTCTTTCTTTTTGGGGAAAATGGGAAAAACATATATGTAACCGTGATTTGTGATACTAGTAGTAGATTCAAGTTTGTTGTATCGGTTAAACAGTTTTTGTGTTAACAGTCGCTGCCAGAATGCTATGCGAATAGTACTGGTACAAACATATGACTTCAGCTCTGTCACGTGACTTTGTAAGCGAACCAATAAATTCCTTCAATGACAAGACTATTCTGCCCATTCTGTTAAATGAATTTACACTCCGTGACTGACTCGACCACATAAGGGTTAATGATGGTGTATTTACAGTATTTCTTTCGTTTGTAATAATAACGCCTCGCACGTGGTTGTGCTCTCCGCTGCCCCAGGGGAAAAATATTGGGACAATGTTGACTAGTTGTTAATAAATTCCCATCCAATAAGGTATAAGACAAGTTATGCGGAACTAAATTTAATATATGCATTATAACAGCACATCCCGTCGATGATGAGGTAAGTCGAGCAGCAAATTGGTTTACTGCATCAACATTTGAATAGTTTAGAAATAAAAAATGTAACGTCATTTTTATTCACAAGAAAACCCGGAACAGTGCTTACATGAGTCAGTCGGGATTATCTGACACTGTCTTCGTGTCATCGTTTTCATTCCATCTCATTTATATTTAAATAAGCCAATAGATTCATCTGTCTCCTGATATACGTGGTTGTACGAGTAGATTGGTTTTGATGAAAAAGTATATTAGTCTACAGCGATAATCCGCCAACGTCTACGTATCAATTTAACTTTGCATGCTTACATAGACACTTTATTACAAACCAATGCGAGTGCATATCGGAACCTCAGACTAGAGAACGAACGTGTCACAATATCTTATATATATTTGACCGGACGTGGTATCAGTGTTTTTCCTATGATTTAATAACAATGGAGGGGGAAAGTCTCCCCAAATAAAATCTTTGCTAGTTGTACACAATGTTTTTTTAAAGCTCAAATTATTTCATTTTATTTTTGCAAGGGAATAAGAAAATCACAGGGGGAACAGCGCCTCTGTTACCGTTTTTTGTCACAGTGGGAACGTAACACCGGGTATAATGAATAATATAAAATTTGAATTAATAATTTTAGTACAGCAATGAATTAAATTCAAATACAGCAAGCGTAATTCTAGTGAGATGGCTTTCAGTATTTTTTCTTCTTAATTTATTTCAAACTACTAGAATCATAGACTGGTGATTTTTTTTCTATATAAACGGGACAGGTGATTCTTACTGATTACTCACCTTTGGGCTAAAAGCTGCCATTTGTCATCGGTAACGATGTGCCGGATTGATCCTCGTCTTCGTCGTCTTCTTGCCACGAGTCGATCTCATCATTCAACTGGAAATAATTAGCGATCTCTTCGGGGCCCTTACGAGCTATATCGATAGGCGGGTGTTTTAACGGATTCCCTTCTAAATTCGACGAGTTCTGGTAATCGGTCCAGTCGAGTTCTCTCAGGCGACCGAAGTTGCGCGGGAGACTCTGAAGTTTATTTTTCCCGAGCCAAAGACTTCTCAGTCGCACGCATTTGCACATACCGTCCGGGAGACGTTCTAAGAAATTGTAGAGTAGGCCGAGAGTCACTAGCTGTGTCAGAAAACCGATCTCTTCGGGGATACTCCTAATTTTGTTGTCGCTAGCGTCCAAGAACTCGAGGCCTTCGAGATTACACACCTCTAGCGGTATGGTGTCGAAATAGTTGTTAGCCATGTGTAAACTTTTCAATTTTTGCAACTGCGTAAATTCCGATGGTAACGAGGTTAAAAGGTTGTTGCTAATAGACAACCTCTCCAGGTTTCTCAGAAAGCACACCTCTGTCGGGATATCCGTCAGGTCATTCGTGTCCAAGCAGAGCACGCGTAGGTTTGACAGTTTCCGAATTTCTCGGGGCACCTCCATCAAGCGGAAATTCAGACAAGATTCCCGCTGGGGACTCATGTCGAGTATCTCGAGCTCCGTCAGATTGAATATCCCAATCGGGATCTCCGTCAACTCTTTGCCCCGGAGCTTCATCCGTTTCCCCTTATAGAACGGGTCGTAGTCTATCCTTAGCCGGAGATGTCTCCTCGACATTTTGCTTAAGTAAGTGCTTAATGGGTGGGATAAAAACACGCGACAACCGAAGGAGCGAGTAACACCAGTTAAGTTGACATTCGGCGTGTAGGCTCTCTATTCACGGGAGCTAATGTAATAAGCTGTCGGCTTCCACGCTGTCACAGTCACAATAATAAGGCACGTCAGTTATAGTGAAGACTTCAATATAGCGTTATTTGCATGTCTATTATATGGTAGGTAGGGGCAACAGGTTGGTGAGGTGCGACTATGCAAGAGTTGCTCGTCTCTGTTTGTGACCGTCCAATACTCAGAGCTTTGAGAGGCGTAAACAAACAACACGTCGCACCCGAAAATATTCAACGAATTTCTAATTTGGTTTTAAAACAATGGGAATTGTTTAAATACAAAAACGGCGATAACGCAATAACAACGCCTTCAACATTCGCGTACGTCGAACACCCTTCACAACTATCAACACGAGATCTAACGGAATTACTGAACCAAATATACGGGAACGACGTTCACCCATTTCCCCTCCACACACTACCCTCACCCCGATATAACAATGGAATCTCCCGATCAAACATAACTTTGACAGGTATTCGCCAAGCAGTGAACACTAGCCTTCGTCAAATGACGTCACGGCGGATCGATCGAATCCTTCAATTTTATAGTCGGCGGTGACCTTTCCAGGCAACAACTACGAGCGACTAAGTGGCCTATTATTGAAGTCTCGTAACACTCACAATAATTACCGTTCGTGGATGTGTACAATCGTTCGTTTTAAAAAAATAACAACACTGAGCCGCCAATGGATACAATAACATTCCATAATGGTTGAAACAGTTCATACTCATGGAACCATGCATCTTTTCAATTATTTGCTTTGTTGACGGTATATACGGTAATATATGCTGTATATTGAATTTTAACGGCATATATGGGGACGAAATTTCGCGAAAACTGCTACACAATTTTGCGTTTTTCTGTGGCTCGCGGAATTCACGAAAATAATAGGGTACAAACTTCTAATTTGGTAAATAGAAACACATGGACATCTTAAGGGATGGACCGTTATTTCTATCGAGGTTGATTATAATTAGGCAAATTTTGTTTCGAGGAATGGCGGAATAATTATGTGCATAATTGGAATCACGTGATGATCCAAATATGTGTTTAAAGCATAAACGGCAAAAATAGTCTACCACCCAGTATAAATATTGGTTCATCCCTAGCTTTAGAAGAACTCCAAATATCATTGATTGATAGAAAAACGGCATTTGTGTTCAACAGTTCATAATTAGTAAAGAATAAGGTTGAACAATTAATTTGCGTAATTCATAAACTTTGACCCACTCTCCTTTGCGAAAGATATTCCATTTTATGTGTATTTGTTTCCTTTTCTGCGTTAAATTGGTAAACATCCACCGGACGAAAGAGCTCATAGTTGTTTAAATGAACGCAATATCCGTTTGCCTCTTTTGTATCGGTCCGCAAAGGGAGCGAATTCTCAAATAATCGCTGGGATGAAAAAGAAACATTTAAATTTATTATTAGAAGAACCGACAATATAATAACACTTTGAGTGTTAATGTTGGACCGTTTCAAGACACACAACTAGCAATAAATTCCCGATGTTAATTCATGTCGGAAAAGAGCTTAGTTAGGACGGTATAATATTGACTCGGGTGCGTAGTAACCATGTGCGTAGTAACCATGAGCGTGGAGTAGCGAGCGTTAAGAGCAAATCAATAGTTGTATTTCAATGACGTCTACCAATTTCAAAATGGCGTTAATATAATCGATGGGCGTTGTCATGACTACCGGATGCGGTCGATACCCAGTCTATTTGCGTTTGGGTTCGTCGTGATACGGATACGAAGGAAATGAAAACTTCATCCACTGAGATCCACTCTTATTAGATTTAATTAAGTTTTTCACATACACTCTGATTACTACTGGCATTTAATTAATATCGATGAATTTTTTTTGCGTGAAAGATAGAGTCGAATTCGAGCATTGAATCTGTAAGCATGTTTATAGCCACAATCTCTCTGTCTATGATAAAGAGTTTGTGTATAGCACTGATGTGATGTGTAAGATTATTACAAAAAACAAACAAAAAAAAAACATAAAATCCAATGGACTCTTGTTCCACTGCAGTGAAAAGCTGAAATTCTCAGCAAGAATACTTGAAGCTATTTGTCTGGCATTTTTTTGCTATCCTTTCTATGTGCATGTGTAGATTAATAGTCGCAATAAATGTCGTGTCAGTATTGGCCGGAGGCCGGGTAAACATATGAAGCGGGAGGCAATGTAAACATTGCAGTCAGTAGACACGTAACGTCAATACGAACATGGGGTACGTTTACGCACACTCACTTTATTGCCAGAAAAAAATCTGGTTTACAGTATTTTAACAAGCATTTAAAGACATTACAACATTTACAACATCGTCACGATGATAGTCACTGCAGGGCAATGCCATACCAGTGAGCCTATACTCGACAAATCTCTAGAGGGCGCTGGTTTACAAACACAAGAACATTACCGCAGAAATATTATGCATTTTTGTCCCCTTTCACACATTATTCAAACGAATGTATTTCAACTCTGTTTTTCTGTTTT
Organism: Saccoglossus kowalevskii; assembly: GCF_978046115.1. Taxonomy (NCBI): domain Eukaryota; kingdom Metazoa; phylum Hemichordata; class Enteropneusta; family Harrimaniidae; genus Saccoglossus; species Saccoglossus kowalevskii. The sequence continues at coordinate 14,694,569 of NC_140658.1, forward strand.
CACATGGGCATGGGTTAGACGGAACAAGTTGACCAAAGTCACATGACATTGCCTGGGTTGGGTAGTTCTTATCGGGTGGAATTTTATTTATTTTAGTAGATTGCACTAGGAGCGGTTAGTGGATTGAATAATCTAATAAAGAGGGCATTAGTTTCAAGCCGTATTCAAGATGGCTGGGCAACTATCGCATTTATTTGATTATCACTTGCACGCCAGTTGACTGGGAGCCCTACGTAAACAAATTAAGTTGCAGTTTTTGTTAACTTTTATGATTCCGCCCAGATATATCTACTAAAACGGATACTAGTATGTATGACAATACCACGAAATTGTTTGCAAAGTTTGTTTCAAAATGCGTGCTCGGAGAAGCTCCATTCTTACGTAGTGGAATAGATATAACACGTACCCAGAGATGGAGACTGTTAAAATTGGCATTTTACACTGGTATCTATGTTAACATTATTTCATCGTATCTCAAAATTGTGTTCGGCGACATGCAATGAACAAGTTATATATTATTATTTATACGAACCCAAATATTGTCAAAACAACGAACAGGTTGATACAAGTTTGTTGTAATATATTCTTGTATTATGAAAAGCCTTCTCCCATAATGCATTGCATATATGTATAGTATTATGCTCAGTAGCGTATTGAATTCGGCGCAAACTGTCTAAATGTGTTTTAAATATACGCACGTGACCTATCCTCGGGGGGGGGGCGGACATCCGGGCATTTTCTACCGCCTGGCAACCCTCGTGGTGAAAACAAAGAACCAAAACCCGCAGAAAATGGTACTTTGAGGTGGTAGTTGAGAGTCCCCTGAACAGTGTAACAAGATTAACCCTACGTGTGTAACATATATGAATTTGGTTGTTCAGGATTACTTCAAAGTTGAGTTTGTGTTGTTTTCTCGAGTTTTCACCGGCTCCACCGGCGTTCCACAGCAGCGCACACAAAGCCCATAGAAATGCATGTACAGTGGTGCGCGTCGTAGCAACGTAGAACGTCCGTGACGTAGCTCCGCCCCCGAGGATAGCGAAAATAAAAGCGAGGGGACCACTCAATCTCCATCCCAGAGGCCTTTGCGCTTTACGCAATAGTGCCTCTGCCACAGGCAGCCTTCAATTTTGTGGTCAATCACCTCACTACGCACGGCCATTTTCTTGTACCTGTTAGATCTGAAAACGTACTACAAAAAGTGGGAAAAAAACGCATGTGACATCCGAACTATTTATTAATGTCAGACCTCAGTAAAAACGCAAATACGAACCATTTTATCGCGGACTATGTTTTGCAAGGTAATGTTACTGTAGTGAAATGGCGCACGTGATACACTAAAACTTGGAAGAAAAAACGTTCTGTTATCGTATATAGTTGGGAAAGAAACATTAAAGACTAATTTAACTGAAAAAAGTTTCCTAACATTTCCGTTCATCTTGTATTCTGGTGAATATATCAATACTATTTCTGGCTTGAACGGGTTCGATTTTGCGCGTCTAACAGCAATAGAACACATAGGTTCTAGTAAGTTTATAAAGTTCGTCATTTATAGTAGAAACTAGTGCTTTCGCATGTAGGAAAGGATTGTAATTTTCTAACGCAAGTCATGTATATTTTGTATAAATAACTGAACATTTTATTTAGAGTCAGGGCGTGAAACCTCTTAATAAAGTGATTAAAGTAACCGAGTGACTTACGCATAACTTTGTTAACTGACAGGGTCTTGTAGTTCGAACATATTCGAATATGCAAATGAGTTCTATGCAAAGCTGCTTTGTGCAGTGATGATAAGTAACGCGCATCGAACTGTGCGGAGTTCGGGGACCACTATGTTTCGAGCAACCCGAAGTCTACTATCAAGTTATGTCGGTTTAGCTCACGCTATAATTGTTCGACTTAAAAGGGAAATATTTAAGTGTTCCATTCTGATTCATGTGCAAATTTATTTCTTATTGAAATTTAATAGTGAGCAAAAATGTTGCCACTTCACCCCAACATTTGTTTCCATCGATATAGCGCCACCAAGCGTTTATAATAATACATTCTCGCCCGCAAAGAGTTGTGGGTAAAATAAGCAAAAATGGCGACTTCCATGCTGTTTTGATGCACGTGAACAACAGTAGACCATGGCCAACAGAGCAGCTCAGGTGGGTGTGTGTTTGTGGAGTAATTGTGTTTTTGGTGATGTAGTATCAGGGAGATCAAGTTTATTTTCAGCTGATCTCTAGAGGGACTGTGATACTATGTACCCCATAAGGGATGCACCAATAGAAACTCGGGGGGGGGGGTAAACAACTATAAGCATCTTTAACGCGGGGGAGGGGGTCATACCCTGTATACAATGCTACAGGGCATCATGCAGATATTTATAGTGACACTGTTAAACTGCGCATGTGCGTAAAGAGGACTCAAACAAAAACAAATGTACAACAAATACATTTCATTTCAAATTCAGGCTACCCATGGATTAGCCCTGAGTACAGTCCTGTAGGTTGGTCGCTTACCGCTGATCATTCGGCCCCACAGTCCTGAGAAGTCATATAGACCAGGGATTCAACACTTGGCTACAAATTTATGGCGGAGAGCCTTTTCATGCTGTTTCCATGATTGCAATCGGCCAAAACGTAGAACGATTAATCTAGTGATCATAGACAAGTATCTTGTGGCCAAAAAATAAACCTATAGCACCGGAACTAGTTTTTTGCAACGAAACAACGTTTTGTCTATAAATACGTTAAGAACAAGATGACAGCCGATATAGCCCTTCACATAATGTTGAATCCCCAGTCTTTATGAATCCTTGGACTGTGAATGATCAATGAAAGGAGGCCAACCTACAGAACCGTACTCGGTTCTACTTATGGCTATGGTTACCTATGTGCTTTACAGTTAATCATAATCTGATATGATCATAGAATGTTGAAGCATGTGAACTGTAAAAGTGGAGATATTAGTTCATGATTCGTGTGTCGCCACTGATGAAATGACCTGAAACACTATTCAAAGTTAAACAATTTTCATTCCGTTGCCAGAAAATAATTGCCATATATATCACAGAACAACTTTTCTGAAGACGCACTCACATAATTTGTGAAACAAACAAACATGATGGTGCCAATTTCAAACTCTTAGGGTATATATATATATATCTTCCATACATGTATATATTATATACATGTTATCTATAGAGCACGCTTTGCGAGTGGCTGTCAGTCATGCTCGTTATAAATTGTTAAAGAGCATTTAGAACTAGATACCTTCCGACCAGTCACAGCAACGATAAATTTGTCGTCGCTAGTGCCGGTGACTGAGCGTTGCAACAATTAGTTTTTGAATAGAGGGCAGTACAAAAAAGCAATAATGAATCACAGCCTCTTGTTCGCATTTGAAACTAGATTTATAAATATTCATAAAAATTTACGCCATCCATTGGATTATACAAAATTATTGTAATATCGGTAGTCAGTTTTTAAACTGAGTGTGAATGATATCGTAAAGACCAACTCGATACCAGTAGAAGTGTACACATGCACTGCGCTGAGATTTGAATCAATTTTTAGTTTTCAGAATATACAGCAAAGAAAAATAATGTTGAATTGCAGCATGTACAAATCAGAATATATGCATCAAATTTGCATTGTTACACCATCAGTGATTGGTGGAAAGTCAGCTGATTGGACCCTAACCTGGGTTGCAAGACCATATTTGGCCTTATCACCCCTGCTTCTCTGTGCTAGGTCTCCTCATAGAAACCCCCCTGGGTTTAGTAATGAAATAACCAGAAACTTATTAGAATATTCAGGAATTGTAGGGCTCTGAATGAAATCTAATTAACATAAATGGTTATTAATGTATTGCCAGATGCCATAGTAATTTAGCATGAGTACTTTTAGTTTATTTCTGTTTTTTAAATAAAATTATAACACATCAAATCCACTGTCACATACACTGAAAAACCAGTAACCCTCTCCCCCGGTATATATTTAAGGATGCTGTACACCTTTTTATTGCTTTGAAACCCAAAATTCTACTTTTTTGTATTTTTCAATGCTGGACTACAGGGAGCAAACACTCAGTAGGAAAAAAAGTGAATTGGATGTTTTTATAGGGTGTAAAAATAAATTTTTGTTAATTAAAAACAAAAGCACATGTCATTGTTTTGAAAGCTATGTTTTAATTAATCAGCCAAAGACATAATAGACAGATAATTTGCATAATAGTCACCACCCATAGCAAATATAAACAGTCTCTTGCATTCAGTACAAGCTCAGACTAGTAATACGAGTATTAGTAGTCCGAGGTACAAGTTACACGCATTCCATTTACGATCGTCCACAAATTTAATTTCGTTGAATTTCTCGCTCTTCAAGCAGTCGACTATGAAACCGTCTTGGGGTCGACTATGACAGTGACGAAAGAAAACAAATGCAAAGAAATTTTGAGAAGAACGTCGACAATATGTAAAGCGATTATTATGAAAATTTAATTATGGAAGGTACCTTCCACGATTTAATTGATCAGACCATGGAGGTATAAACAGAAGGTAGAAAATTTGAGCACATGGCAGACTTAGTTTTCGTGACCAAATTACGTGTCATGGACTCCGACCACAATGAGTCGGAAGTGAAACACTTGGGCCCGGACTTGGCTACACCATGGCTACACGTAAAGCACGAGACAAGCAGCTGTAAAAGCGTATGTGTGAGCATCCTTGTTTTACCTGTTTTATTTTTCTTAATCTTCACATTCTCAATAAATAATTTGACGGATTCAATGAAGTTAGATTTGTTATACATGATATAGAAAGTGAACTAAATGTAAGATACCGGCAGTAGTCCCCGCCAGCAGTTGTTCCGGTACTATGTATTACGCATTGAAGATGGAAAAAGAATCATCACACTAATTTTGTCACAACAGTTTTGGGAACTAAAAAACGGAAAACACGATTTATTTTACAAATCAACAAAATAATAATGGAGCAAACAAACTGAAAATTCACCGCCCGATCGACAGACAACTTTAAACCTAAGCGATCGCATCTCCCGATTCAGTTCAGCATTCGCTGTGGCTTCTCTCCCCCTCATTGCCATTCAAATCAGATAATACAGATCTTCGTCGAGACATCTCGCTTGGAAAGAAAACTACATGTAGTTGACTCTGGTGGTGCGTTCAGCCACGGTTATTGGTTCAGCAGCTGAGCAAGAGAATGACCTTCCATGGAGGGCAATGTATGGTAATGAGTCTTCCAGAAAAGGAGTGTCTCCTCCCACAACGTATTAATAAATATGTAAAACATGACTTCATTTTGGCGCGGTTTGTCACGCCCTGAAACAGTGTTTCCTATTGGATTCGGGAGCATAATTTTGTACTTTATAACCAATTGCGACCACGCATATCCACACTGCATGATTATGACAGACAGATACCATGACTATTCATTATGAGTTTGTTTTGATCCATGGGACAAACGGATTTTGAGTTAGCCGACGATACGTTGCTGCTAAGTTGTTTTTGCCATTTTCTCGGTTAAACAAAACAGCGATTCACGGCAACTGCAGGCCTTTGATCTCGAGTTTTAGTGGACGCATTATACTAATTTTTCGCACAGACACTCTTCGATATGTTCCCTCTCTACCCATGCTGGGATTTTTCTATTTTCTTATTTGTTTCGAAATTACATTCTAATTTCTGAATACCGGAAAGAACCAGATCGCATTGTTTTTTCAAGATAGCTAAATTATTATTTCTTCTCCAACTATCATGTAGATATATATCTCAATTAACACGGAATGGTGGTGAGCGTCGTTCGAAAAACTGTTTTGTTGCCAATCTTCCACTAAATTTGTTCATTCATTGGTTCAATTACTTTTTTACCGAAAATGGCTTTCTGTGTTTACACAGAGATCACGTGACTATACACGTCCATACACACACTATCTTGTCGATTTCATATCCAGTGTGAAATAAGCTTTCCATCAATATATAGCTTTGTGTTGTTCAGTAAATATTTTATATGAAAATATCAGTTTAGAAAATCAGTACCAAAAACGTGTACAGCATCCTTAAGATGGGATGTCAGTTTCAGTTACAATTAATCTAAAATGGGGTATCAGATTTTATCTAGACTGGAAACTAAGAAAAGAATAAAAATGTTTTGTTCTGTTGCAGCAATGGGGCACCTTTGCCCGTGTCTGGTATCTGTTAGATGCATCGCAGCAGCCGCCGGGAAGAATAGCGGCATTAGTGTCACCGCTACTACAAGGAAAACACAAACCAATTTACCATCCACTCAGTAAGTATGATACAATTGTTCAGTTTTTGAATTGAACTCATGTAGGACTTAGAATATAATAATTGAACATCTTTTTATATTCTGTTGGATTATGTTGTTATGGGAACTATTTTTTTTGACACAGCGTCGTCCGTCGTCGTCAACTTTACAATTTCAACTTCTTCTTCAAAACCGCAAATCAGAATGTTTTCCAATTTGATATGCAAGTACCTTGGATGGTTCTTTCTCAGATTTGTTCACTTCATGTCAAGATCTCAAATTCTCTATTTTTGGTGAATATTTTTGTCATTTTTGGTACTACAGGTAGACCTCTCTCAGATTTGTTCATTTCGTGATGATATCTTCAATTATCTTATTTTGATGAATATTTTTGTCATTTTTGGTAAAAAGTGATATTTTTGAATTCTTGTTGAAAACAGCAAGTCCGATTGCTATACATACTATACATATTGTTCATTTTCTAATGATATCCTCAGTTTTTTGATTGAAATGTGCATTGCTAACAGTGGAGCTATCTCAGCCGACGGGCTGCTTGTTTCAAAAGTTCACCAGTGTACTTACAAAATGACTGTAACCATGTCTCATTTAGTTGTTGATTACTACTCAATTGATTTAAATATCCCAGAAGGCAACAGCAAATAACTGCTTGTATACTATCAGGGGATTAAAGTTCACAAAGACATCACAGACATTGTCATTGATGCTCAATAAGTTTTCTGCAATGACCTTTGATATTTCCAAAAATATTCCTATACACGAAGGGAATTATTTTTCGATTGATCAGTTTTAAAACTGGTTGCCCTCTCTTCTCTGAAGTTTTAGCGCTGACCAATGCAAACAAATTGTGATGATAGGTGTGGAGACACGTGTCAAAAAACAGATATGGTCGCAGTGTGCCCTCTAACGGGACTGATTTTGTTGGAATCCTCACTACTGCGAAAATCAACCTTCAAGAAAAAAATGAAATTATATGTGACTTGAAGCACAAACAAAAATGATTTGGCTCTTGATTTTCTTTGTAATTTCATTTATTTTGTTTATAAATTTTCATTCTCAAACTACTGATATAGTAAGATGATTTTCAAGATAATGTTTGATTTTGTGTTGCACCAATGATGCCCCAGGAAACTAGCACAGCTAGTTGCATTACAGCAAATCTGTCTTTGTCAGTGGCATGTCATATTGGCTTCAATAGAGGGCGCACTGTATGGTACTTTAAATAATTATAAAATCATTCAGTAAGATCACAAATATTTAGAATAATTTGTCACATACTCGGACAGTTATACAATGTAGACATAAACACAAACGCTTCATTTCGCAGTGCATCGTTTCCTATCCTTCACTCACTATCTGGCTTTTGTATTACATGTATTGCATACATTGATTACAGGTGATATCGGTGACCACGTAGTGATTTATAATACCAGAGAGGTTGCTTTCTCTGGTGATAAATGGAACACTAAGCTGTATCATCATCATACTGGGTAAGTAGGCATTGCTGACGAACTGGTCACGGCCATATACATGATTATAAATACTATTCTCAACTTACTCTTAACCTTTTCATCTTTCACCCCACTTTTTTCTTTTATTCTTCAATATTTCTGGAAATGAATGCTGATTGTGTAGCCGACAGAGAAAATTTTAATAAATTTTTGATTTTTACGCAAAAAAATTTGGCTATTTTTGTCCCAATCTTCTGAAGGAAACTGCAGACTGACTATACACAAGATTATTTTGTAAATTTGTGAAGAAGGAACTGGTGGTGAAAAGGTTGCTTTGATATTTTATACAAAATACAATAAGTGAATTCTTTATTTAATGGCCATTAGTGATTTTTTTTTTCATTTTTGTTGGAAAAATACTATTTTTAACTTCTTCTTGAAATATGAATTACTGATTCCTTTGATATTTTATATGTAGGTGGACTTCTATGAGATTTATATTTATTCTAAATTCCTCTACACTGAGAATGAACTTGCTAATTGCAGGTATTTTGAGTGGCCCATTTTTTACAGAAAGCAGTCTGCCATGCAAATAAAAACTGCTTTGTAATTACACAACTATCACTGGGGACCAGAAATGTAAAAAAAAAAACACCCCTAGCTTTCTGATGAGTAGATGATGATTAGTTTCGCTAAATCTAAATTTTTTTTATTTATTTCAGATACCCTTAGTAGGATTATAGCAAGAAAATAGAAAGTGCCTGTCTAAAAACTTTATAAAAATGAAAAATAGTTACTATGTTGTAACCACACACAATCTATTTTTTTTATTTATGGTTATTATGTAATTTACACGCAATTTTCATTGAAAATTTGATAGGTTTGTAAAGATTCTGCCTGTCAAATGAAATTTCATCCATGTCTAAAATGAGTCAGACAGATGGCTTGCTAAAAACCTGACCCTAAGTGCTTCAGTTTCACTGAAGCTAAAGGTTTTCATTTATTTCAGATAACCTAGGGGGTTCAGTTCCACTAAAGCTAAAGGTTTTCGTTTATTTCAGATAACCTAGGGGTTCAGTTCAACTAAAGCTAAAGGTTCTCGTTTATTTCAGATACCCTAAGGGGTTCAGTTCCACTAAAGCCAAAGATGTTCATCTGCTGGACCCTACTAAAGTGAGTATATGTTACAAAGATGCTGCAGAATATGCACAAATACTGAGAACATAGTTTGCAAAATTCTTGTAAAAAAACTGCATTATAACTCTTCCTGATCAAACCAATTGGTGTGTGATATTCAGGCCTACTCACGTTAGTGCAGATTAATGAAACTTTTTTGAGTGTAAATGTTTGATTCCCTGCACAGTCCAGAAACAGGGATTATAATGTCACCTGTGTGTCACACCATTCGTTTGTCCATTCGTACCTGTGTTTCAGACATGTCTGTACCAATGACATTGAAACTTGACATGTCATCTACATGGCGGCGGTCAAATGGTGGCCATTCATTGCATAAAATGTCATCAAAACAGAGTGTTTCTGCCATTTTGAAAATGGATTTTGGTCGTGTAGGAATGGAATGTTCAAATTTAGTACATACATTAGACACTATAAGCCCTTGACACACACTGTTATAAAGTAATACATTCCATTCCCATACTGGTCTATAAAGGGATAGTTTTAGAAACCGATATGGAAACAATTATTTTAAATTTGCTACCCATACTGCATATTGATTGGTTGAAATAATGCTTGCTGACTGATTTTACTTAATTAGCACTCTTTTTAAAGTCGCTGAATTTCTCCCGTTAGGTCGTGCACAAAGCCATATACGGAATGTTACCCAAGGTGCTACTAAGGCGAACAATGATGGAAAGATTACACCTCTACCCTGACAACGTAAGTACAGAATCAAGAGTGGATTAATATAAGGGCAATGTAACCTATACTATGTTGCTAAGATATAAGTGTTCTAGTCTGATACATATATAATACCAGAGGTACATTACTTGGGGTTTGCAACTACGGTGACATGATACCAAGATCCTGTTTCAATCTTGCTCTCGCATAAGCGTTCCAACTCAGAAAAATACGAATGCGCATGCCTGAGGTAACTAGGATACTGGGATGTCCAGGTGGATCAAAATAGCAGCTCACATTATGACTGATTACGATAACTATATTTTCTGTACATTTCCGATGAGTTTTTTCACTATGAATGTGGTAATACATGTTTTATTGTTTTATTACAAACCGTCTATGTCATGTCAGAAGGTCGTAGCATCAGTCTCAATATCTACGAGATGAGACTTGAATGGGATCTTGGCATGATGTCACCATACAGTATGTGCATTGCAAACCCCAAGTAATGTACCTCTGATAATACACATATTAATATTGAGGAGTGCAGCTTTCTTATTCAATATCTAAACTTATGGGAATCAGAAATAAAAAATAGTGAAGTTCATTGGAGTGGACACGGATTATTAGTACCTGTTGATTGTTTTCAAGGGAAGGAAGGATTGTGTATTGGTGTCGAGAAATGAGACAATTAATGTAGATGATTGTGATGGGAGTTGTGAAAGAATGGAGGGTGATGCCAGATTTTGGTAGTGGGAGGATCCATGAAACACGAATAGATCTTCTCACTAAGTGAAAGTCTATGTAGTATGTAGAAAGATTCATGGACCAAAATTTGTCAACATTACCCTTCCCAGATAAGACTGTGAAAGTGGCTCACAGTTTACAGCGGGTATGTGGCATTACCCTTCCCAGATAAGACTGTGAAAGTGGCTCACAGTTTACAGCGGGTATGTGACATTACCCTTCCCAGATAAGACTGTGAAAGTGGCTCACAGTTTACAGCGGGTATGTGGCATTACCCTTCCCAGACAAGACTGTGAAAGTGGCTCACAGTTTACAGCGGGTATGTGGCATTACCCTTCCCAGACAAGACTGTGAAAGTGGCTCACAGTTTACAGTGGGTATGTGGCATTACCCTTACCAGACAAGACTGTGAAAGTGGCTCACAGTTTGCAGCGGGTATGTGGCATTACCCTTCCCAGATAAGACTGTGAAAGTGGCTCACAGTTTACAGCGGGTATGTGGCATTACCCTTCCCAGATAAGACTGTGAAAGTGGCTCACAGTTTGCAGCGGGTATGTGGCATTACCCTTCCCAGATAAGACTGTGAAAGTGGCTCACAGTTTGCAGCGGGTATGTGACATTACCCTTCCCAGATAAGACTGTGAAAGTGGCTCACAGTTTACAGCGGGTATGTGGCATTACCCTTCCCAGACAAGACTGTGAAAGTGGCTCACAGTTTACAGCGGGTATGTGGCATTACCCTTCCCAGACAAGACTGTGAAAGTGGCTCACAGTTTACAGTGGGTATGTGGCATTACCCTTCCCAGACAAGACTGTGAAAGTGGCTCACAGTTTGCAGCGGGTATGTGGCATTACCCTTCCCAGATAAGACTGTGAAAGTGGCTCACAGTTTACAGCGGGTATGTGGCATTACCCTTCCCATTAAGACTGTGAAAGTGGCTCACAGTTTACAGCGGGTATGTGGCATTACCCTTCCCAGACAAGACTGTGAAAGTGGCTCACAGTTTGCAGCGGGTATGTGGCATTACCCTTCCCAGATAAGACTGTGAAAGTGGCTCACAGTTTGCAGCGGGTATGTGACATTACCCTTCCCAGATAAGACTGTGAAAGTGGCTCACAGTTTACAGCGGGTATGTGACATTACCCTTCCCAGATAAGACTGTGAAAGTGGCTCACAGTTTACAGCGGGTATGTGACATTACCCTTCCCAGACTGTGAAAGTGGCTCACAGTTTACAGCGGGTATGTGACATTACCCTTCCCAGATAAGACTGTGAAAGTGGCTCACAGTTTACAGCGGGTATGTGGCATTACCCTTCCCAGATAAGACTGTGAAAGTGGCTCACAGTTTGCAGCGGGTATGTGGCATTACCCTTCCCAGATAAGACTGTGAAAGTGGCTCACAGTTTACAGCGGGTATGTGGCATTACCCTTCCCAGACAAGACTGTGAAAGTGGCTCACAGTTTACAGTGGGTATGTGGCATTACCCTTCCCAGACAAGACTGTGAAAGTGGCTCACAGTTTGCAGCGGGTATGTGGCATTACCCTTCCCAGATAAGACTGTGAAAGTAGCTCACAGTTTACAGCGGGTATGTGGCATTACCCTTCCCAGATAAGACTGTGAAAGTGGCTCACAGTTTACAGCGGGTATGTGGCATTACCCTTCCCAGACAAGACTGTGAAAGTGGCTCACAATTTGCAGCGGGTATGTGGCATTACCCTTTCCAGATAAGACTGTGAAAGTGGCTCACAGTTTGCAGCGGGTATGTGACATTACCCTTCCCAGATAAGACTGTGAAAGTGGCTCACAGTTTACAGCGGGTATGTGACATTACCCTTCCCAGATAAGACTGTGAAAGTGGCTCACAGTTTGCAGTGGGTATGTGGCATTACCCTTCCCAGACAAGACTGTGAAAGTGGCTCACAGTTTACAGTGGGTATGTGACATTACCCTTCCCAGATTGACGCATACTTTGTACCAACTATACCACAACACTGTCATGCATGCATTGTGGGATACATAAGAACAACCTGTAGCATGCCCACTGTGTGCACAGTATGCTAATAACTTTAAAGCGAGAGGGTCATCACCTGAGCACGCAGGGAAATTGAGTCCCAAGCGACAATAACAACGCAAAGGCACATGGGTAGACGTTTGTTTGTAAATCTATGGCAATCTGACGCATGGTGATGACTCCCCCGCTTTAATGAGCTTTTGATTTTATTGTCATTTCTCTATTACTCAATTTACAGTATTATTATTTAACTATTACCAGTATATTTCATATAAATTTTCTCATTATGTATTATGTACTCTTAAACAATACGTTAATAGGATTTATGAATTCACTGTCCTTATCATTTTTTTTTCTGCTATCAGTGAATATGAAACACCACAAACACATATTTTCGGCTTTGACCTCCTCCCTCCCTGTCTATTGTGGTTATTAGAAGGCTGTACACGCTTTCTACCATACTAAACTGGTCACCAGATTCAACAAGTGCTGCTGCTCCTTTTACTATAAGTCCACCTTTGCAAGTCACTTAAGATTTCAAAACTATACAGCGCCACCAGTGGTTATTCTTGGCTATATGCGTCCAGTACACAACTAATGTACTACACATTTTTTACACATCATAGCAAGAAATAAAATTATTTTATTATTACATTTCAGAAAATTCCTGAAGACATCTTAGCTAATATTTCGGAGCAGATTACCCCACCTAGAATTATACCTCGCAAATTAACAGAATACTCGCAAGAAGAACTTGACAACTTTCCAAAACTTTGGCATCCGTAAGTATTAACTCCTTATCTGCATGAAAAAAAACATTATATACTGTTTTTCTTTCAAATTAAAATACACATCAATTAAAAATTGCATTTATTGTATACTGTAGAATGACTGGGTTTAAATTTCGCTGATTTAGCATTTCAGGCATATTCAGTGGGTTTTAAATTCACTGTTTTATCATTTAGATAATGTGTTCTGTGCTAAATTTTACATATTCACTGGGTTTTAATTCAGCGCATTTTCCAGTCAGCGAAATAAGCGATATTGAAACCCAGTGAATAATTAACCTTTTTACAGTAGTTGATTGGTGCTCCAGTTATTTTGCATATGTGCATGAGCTATTGGTATAGGGCAATTTTAAAAGGTTGTTTTTGTGCCACGACTGCATGAAAAATATGGGTCCCATATCACCTGTTGACGCTGTTTTTTCCCCGTTCATTTTGGCTATCTGGAGGCTTTCAGCAGGTGATGTGATGACAACATAAAAAGCGACACCACTGTGGTTTAACAAGGTAATTCTTGTTGGATACACAGGTACGATGATAAGCGATGACAATTTTGTGTTAGTCAAACATATTCAGGGGTTTTTCTAAAAAAAACTGCAAGAGGGAGCACTGCAATTCAGCGGCGCCGCCAAGTTGGGGTAGACAGGGTTCTCCCCACCAGGGAGGGATTCTAAGTTAAAATGGAACATTCTATGGCTTCCTTGGGGCCAAAATTACTATCAGACAGGTTACAATTGGAAACTGTGGCCACTGTGATCCCTGGTCAATCAGAATTTTATGGTTGCCGGAGGATCTGCTTCCCAGGGTAAGGGGGCGTATGGCCATGGCATGAGGGCGCTGTGCCCCTGTTCCTTTGTTTAAAAAAATCCCTGATATTTATAATCAATTCATCACAGAACACACTGGATGCTTAGAAATAGTTTGATTGCGTAAATAAAATTGAGCGGGATCATCGTTGTATTCAAAAGTGCAAAATTGCATGTCATAAACATTTTACCAATTTGTACCAGTAAACAACAACAGACGAAAGCTGATCAGTTTCTGCTTATTCAAATATTTCATATAATTATAGTCCAAAAATGAATCTCAAGGATTGATTTTAGAGTGCAACATTTAACCTTTTCACCACCAGACTTTCTCGTCTGAATTTTTTTGCACTTTTTTATTATATTCTCCAATATTTATGGAAATGAGGCCTAATTTTGGAGCCAACAGGCAAAACTTGAATGAAACTTCAGTTTTTAATTAAAAAAATGTGGCTATTTTTTTCTCAGTCTTCTGAAGGACTATTTTATGAATTTGTGAAGAAAAGAGGGAAAAACGAGGTTAAAACGAGGGAGTCGTTACCTGCGCATGCGTCAGATGGCCATAGCGTGTCATTGTTTACAAACAAGTGTCTACTCATGAGCCTTTGCGTATTAAGCGTGTGTTGTTATCCTCGCTTGGGACTCAATTCCCGCACGCGCGTAGATGACGACCCTTCCGCTTTAAGAACATGTAATTTTTACTATTGACGTTGTTTGATACTGTATGTATGTAGGATTTATCATGAACTAAGCATGTCTTGCTTGTTGTGCACTAATTGTTTTTGTATGTACAATAACAATCAGCGAACGAATACTACGCTGCTTACTGTAAACCGCCTTAATTTTGTAGGAGGCTGATTTATGCAAATTTAGCGTGAAAATTGCAAAATGTTGTATGGATAAATATTTTTTTCGGGTCCTTCCATGGAATGTCAGTGTCTTTTGTGAAATTATTGTCTTCATAAATTCTATAAAAACCCGATATCCTAAAAATGTCCAGCAGTGAAAATTAAATGGTTTAAAGTAATCAAATTTAGTCTCATTAATATTGTATTTTTAAATAAAAAAAAAAAAGATTTGTCTTATCGTAACGTGATCATCATATTGCTTTACAGTGGTGAAGATCCTGAGCTCAGGTAGAATTTGAACTTGAACTTTCAAGGTATAATGTTCCAGCTCACCACCTTCACATATTACTTTGAAGTATATTATTAAAGGAAGTGGTGTATGTTAATTGTGCCACCACAGTTGAAATAGAGAAATGTCCAGCCAATCAGAGTGCTCCTTTTATCTGGTTCAGAGAATATGATGTGATGTGCTGTTCTGACAATTGGAGCTGGTACAGACATGTGACAGATGGCATGACCTGATTAAACAGACTGACTGTGGCTCACTGTTAGCAGATTTCACGTTTTGTACAATAGATATCGTTTGGTGCTGCCTATTCTAGTGTTAGCAGTGTGTCATTTCGCAACTATCTCAACAGTATTGGTGCATAATAGTGATTCTCCCCTCTCAGCCCAATGTCGACCCGTTATGAATACATTTCCTGTTAATCCTGTGTAACAGTGTTGGAGACATCGCTAGTCAGTCTAGTGCATATTATTTGTACCTGATTAGTCAGGTTTTCATAATGCACTCACATGGTGTCATGTATCATAACCAATTACAAAATGTACTGTAAATGCATTAATTATTCACTGGGTTTTAATTTTCGGTATTTTAGCTGATAAGTAAAATCTGTTAAATTAAATCTACGTGAACATGTAAAATAACAATAAAACTCATTGTTTCCTTGACAAATTCATGAAATTAAAACACAGTGAATATGCTCAAAAAGTGAAAATAAATGTCAGTAAAAATAAATGGTTTTACAGTATGTAATTTAATTCCAAAATCTGTTAAATTAAATCTATGTGAACATAAAAAAATAACAAAACTACGTTTCCTTGACAAATTCATGAAATTAAAACACAGTATTATTTTCAAAATAGTGAAATTAAATAGTTTTACAGTATGTAATTTAATCCCAAAATTAAAATTTCATTTTCCTGTTACCAAGTATTTTATTTAATCTGACCAAGATTTCCACCAGTATTTCAAGTTTGTATGTATAACGTACACACATTGTTTATTTTGAATAGTGCTGTATGAAAATAAACTTGGCATATCAAAAGATGATGCAATGTTGTTGTTTTTTTACTTCTGTGTGCAAAGTACGTTAACCCATAGATCTCATTCTAAGGTATATGGTTCACCTCACCATAAAAAATTTTACCTTGCATAGTGCAAATACTACATTCACAGGAACGTATTTAAACTAATCCCAGACAAAGTATTTGTCACCCATCCATCATAAGCACTTATGGAAGATCATTGTTTATATGCCCTTGGATATGTCCAGGCATGTACATTTCATCACTGGGTGATAGACATACCATAGCTGTTGAGTTCATTTCTAATGTAGGTCAGATTGAATGTATCGCGACCTTTTCTTACATCCTGTTTTAATGTGGTATATCAAAACTGTCAGCTGACATCATAAAACTTCTGAACAGTTCACCATAATTGGTTTATTACAAGCACATAGACTCCCTGTAAACACACACAAGGCCAACAAGTTTGGGTTTCTATATTATATGTGTTTTATTTTCTCAAAAGTGTGACTTGTGTGACAAAAATGACAATGTATCTCAAATTAAATGCGAAGAAAAAAACATTTTGCTGAATTTGTTTTCAAATTAATTAATTTTTAAATTGTGCTTTTATATTTCATCCTGTAATGCGCATGATCCTAACTTGGAACACGAAAACACTGAACTGAACACTGAAAAATTGCAAAGTAAGGTAATCTGCTTTACCCTTCGAAAAGAAACCAATAATAGTTTGGCAACAATCAACATAAATTCAGTTTAAGGTAGCGAGAAGAGAAATTTTCATTTTTTTCTTAATTTTTTCAAAAATTGATAAAGCGGTTCCTTTAGACCTTTGAGCACTATAATCTTTCCCAGAAGAATGCTGGTCCTAGTTTTCGTGTGTGTTTTTAATAAAATTTTGCACCAAATGAACATAATTTCATAATGACTAAAACTCGTGAACAAAATTATGGCAGTTTATGATTTTTGATTAGTGACAAAAGTTATCTTTGGCGCCTATAGCGTTACTAAAATTTAGATAACAGTATGAACGACTTCTGAATAGCATATTTTCACTATGTGATGTCTCCCATGAAAGGAGAATGCATATATATGCTGTCTAAGTATAAACTAAGGGATAGAACAACATCAGATACTTTTTATAGGGAAAAAATGACAAACTATTAACAAACAACAAATATTTAGACGGCTAAACCAAGAATTTTCCATTGATCATCCCCACACTGTTTTAAACGAAATTTATAAAAATACTGATGAAATAATACTGTTTGTATACTATGAGGTCATTACGAGGATACCTCAAAGTATGCACAAAGAGAATACAGCGAAAGTATTGACTGACGACTCGGAGCAGTGGAGGTTGATGCATACTTTAAGGTATCCTCGTAATAACTTTATTATTATACATCTTTTCCTCCCAAGGAGACATCATGGGAGTGCCGAAATCCAAAAGGTTTAGAACAGAATCAGCGAACTTCTTTGTTTGGAGTCTGGTCAAACCCTGGTGGCAGCCTTGTTTGTTTTTATTATTAGAGAACGCTTACGCATGTAATCATTATATATTTGGAATTCTCATTTCCTAATATGGTAGGATGAAAATACCCGTAAAATACCACACATTTTATGCATTTAACCTTGGTCAATGTGAATAAACTGTTAATTTCTTTGTTAATATTAGATCAAATGATCATAATTATATGGACTTATTTTTGTGTACTACAAAATAATACTGACCTGAAATTTAATAAATATACCGGTAAATTCTTTTCAATTTGGCCCTGACATATCCCCCCCTTAAAAAAAACATAAAAACCCACACAAAAGGCATAGCATAGTTTCCCTCTGACGCTGTTACCACTAATTGGCGAAGTTGTGAACCAATACAAAGATTTAAATTGCTTTCACTTTGACAAAAGGACATCAAAGTAGCACATTAGACTACAATCGATAGGTGGTGATTTAACCTATCAGTATTTACGTAGAAAAGATAACAATCCAAGGCAGTGTCAAAGTACTGGTAATCACTGGTTAGGAATGTGCAGTGATTGCATCATAACGAATGTCATTTACATATTTTGTTGCGGTTGCCGTGCATAATGTAAGGCGATTCACCTTTAACAACATCAGATATCACAGTGGGTGTATGGTTATTTCACCTTTGGGATGTTTAGAATGCTAGAAATTCAGTGAAATTCAATGTTGGCGTACACTGATGGACATGTTCGTCAACTAGATCAGATTTTAGTCGCCACACGAGTTTTGTTATTGTTTTTTTCATCGGTTTTAACATTTTGATACCCTAAAACATTAAAACCTTGCAAACACACCAAAAAAATACTGTAAATTCAAACAAAATAAATATTTAAAAAAAAAAATACATTGTACATCAATTTTAATAATTTTCTATAATTTATTTTGGGCAAGATAATTTCCCCCTGGCTGCAGTTCTTTATAAAAACTTTTTTGAAAATTCATGTCAAAAATATGCAACAACTATTGACATCAGTCTTCGACATTTTAAAGAGCATGCGAGTACAGGAAGAGAAGAGAAACAAGATCTTTATCTGTGTTGATATGTTTTATTTTCATACACATAGTGAAAAAAACAATATAAATATTCCATTTTACAATGTACAAAATAAGGTTACAAAAGCAACATGCATAGAAATGGACGTAAACAAAACAGACTCTCGTACAATCGACTAAGTTTCTTATATCGGTACTATATTTATGCTGAATATCGACGCTTTGAATTATCGCCCCTCCACACCCCTATTATTTGATGAAAGTGGTATGGTCAATCCACAGAAATTGACCAAACCATACTTATCAAGGAGCATACCAAATACATCATTTTATTAAAATTATAATACAGAATGCATCATGATAATTTCATGCTTCTTCACTAAAGAACGTTGGTCGTCTCTCAGCATTTGTTTGAATTTTGTGTAAGCAAACAGAGTATTTTACATCGAACAGAATGCAGAGCGAGGACCAACATCTTAACAAATTTTTTACATATATAAAATTTATCTTTTTATATATAACAAAGTAATAGACAATACAATTTCTAAAATGAAATGTGACCAAATTTATAGAATATGTAGATATTATATTATATATATACAAAAAAGTTGCACTGTACAGAAAACCTAGTTTATCAACCAAAAAAAAAAACTATGGTTACCAAGGCAGGCTCTTCATTCGAAAACACCTAACTAGTTTTGCTGAATACTGAATATGATATGCAAGTTCCTCTTTTTCTTTCTCTAAAACGATGGAATCATAATGAAAAGCCTGTTGTGCGCTTCCTCAGCTTCATCGTCCACTATAAAACTAGCGACCAAAGGTCATAGAAATTTTTTTAACAAATGAGAGTAATAAAAGTTCGGCGAGAGGTGCTCTGCTGTTTGAGAAATGTAAATAGCTTGATCTTACAGTGATTGATAACTTCATTTTGTGTAATTACTTAAATATGCATTCCCCCCCCCCCAAGTTTACAAGTCAATGCATGCTGGGTAAAATCATTATGAAATTATTCTAAAATCAGTAAAAACTTAAGAAAATATAAGTTACTACGTACGGTATGCATTGAAGCAAAACAATGTTATTTACACAGAAATGTTGAAACTATAGAAGTGGCTATGCTTACAATTTAAGTTTCAGCGTGCACATTACATAGTTGATGCATTATTGAGCATGCTCACAACAGAAAGGGGAGAGGGATCATCAATTTTATAACATCAAGTTTTACACAAGCCTTGAAATTTCTTACAAACGTATGCATAAATACAAAAATGTTATAAATATTCACTGTGCGTCAATGGTGGAATGTTTGTCTATATTTTACAAAAATTTTGGTAAGAGTGGATGCCTACAAAACTGAAGCTAGTATAGCAATATATCTGCCTAAAACTGCATATTCCTAGACTAGAAATGATCTATTTGATTGACTCCAACTCATTTTCTAACACATGGTAAGCTAAGCAACTGGGGAACCCGTCTCCCAACAAAATGTTGAAATGTTAATTTTTAGGTCTTATTGTTTTATAAGCAGAATGTCTTGATTTCACTTAATTTGGATGTATAATTATCAAATAAAATCAATGCGTCCATACCAGAGTGTAAAGAGTTTTGTGACTATACAAATAAATAAGGAGTCTAGTTTTTACAAGTAGCCAGCCTATTGATTCAGACTAACAAAGCACTGTGAAGTCGGCACAATAGAGGTCGGGTTCGAGGAAACCATCTCTGTTAGTTTATTCACTTCCAGCTGCCAATTGGGAACCTTCTTGGTAGTCATGTGACGGCGGGCATGCTTCGTCAAGTGATCACTACGCATAAAACGGCGTTCACACATCGGACAAACAAACTTTTTCTCTCCTGTGTGCGTTCGCTTGTGACGTGAAAGTTCATCCGATCTGGCGAAAGTCTTTTCGCATTCATTCCAGGTGCACTTGAAAGGTTTTTCACCTGCAAAATAAGAATTGACATGAATAAATTAAAATATAATTTCTTTACATCACAATAAAATCGCAAATGTTCATGGGTAGATGCTTAATTGTAAACATCAAGAAGGTCAAAATATGAAATCCAGATAACCAACTGTAAACTGTTTTAATTTTGCTGGACAAAAAATTTGTAGCAGTTAAAATTTCTCGGGGGGGGGGGGGGGGGGTCTTAGCAACTTTGAGTGTCGGTGACTTTTGCAATATTCTGTCTTCATTAATGCCATAAAATTACCGTATATTACAAACTCTCTGAATAAGGTCATCAAAGTTCAAATCCTGATTTCAGAGATTATTATCTGATGCACTTGTTGCCTCACCTGTATGGGTTCTCATGTGAGCCTTTAAATGTGAACTCTTGAAATATGTTTTCCCACAGTTAGTATAAGTACATATGTGGCTTCGGCGTCGACTGAATTCCTGGACTGGCATCTGCACAGCTTGCTTCTGTGACTGTACGACGTGTGGCAATCCCCCAACAGGTGCGATTTGGACAGGAGAGTTTGTTTCTTGTTTGGTCTGGTTCATAATCAACATTAAAGTTCCGGGTGGTACTAATGTACCAGCCATAAAGACTGGATTGGTCTGGTTGGCAACTTGTGCGTTTGCATTCACAGCAGGCCCAACCTGTCCTAATGAGACAACATTTACTCCTTTTGGCTGTGTAATGACTTGCATACCCTGCGTGGCAGTAACGGGTATCATACTTACTCTTGACGAATGAGGCACAGCAACGATTGGTTGCGCCATCGATACCTGTGTAATGTTGGCAGGTGATGTCACTTTGGGCATGATTGCTTGAGGTACATTTGTCCGCACACAAGTATTCTGCTTAGTCCTTGTACTTGGCGTTGTATTGTTCGTAAGTTTAGTAGACTGTGTACTGGACACTGTCACACGTGCTGATTTTTGTATTCGACTGATGACAGAAACGTGAGCCGCTTTTGCGGCGAGTCCTGAATGTGTGACATCTGAAATGAATTTTGGCGTACTTGGTAATGAAAGCGAAGAAGACGTCTGAGATGAAACTGTTTTCAGAGACGGCAGTGGTAGTTTCAACACTGGTGAAATCACTGACGGTACCGCCGAAGTCGTTGACACAACATTGCAGACAGCACTACCTTTAGGTGGAATTGACATTGTGCCACTTCCAAAAGTTAGTGAGCCGTTTTTGTGTGATGACGTCATGACAGTTGTGTACCCGCTGATACCAGTATGGCAGACAGTCAATGACGGTACAACTGGTACTGTTCCGGGTAGCATCAATGTGTGTTGCAGTTTCGTTGGTGGGGGAGTCATTGGCGGAGACTCAGGGATCTATGAAGAAAGAAGAAATAAGTCAATTCAATAACTGTATTTCGTCCAGCGAAGCAATTAAAAAACATGATTTTTTTTATATTTTTGGACACTGCTACATTTCAAATTCTTTAGTCATTTTGAAATTAGTGAGTAAACATATTTGACTCCTAAACAACAAGATGATGTGTGTGCCAAACAAAATTTTGTAAGCATCCATCCTATCCATTCTTCAATTACACTTACTGCCGAGAGAAACTTACATTGGCACTTGATGTGAAAACACTTTTGGGCTTGACGATCATCGGCGGGGGTGGAAAAGAGTCCATGCTGTCTTCATCATCTTGTGAATATGGAGAAGGTGGCGCATTAAGCTCCGGCGATCCTCGATACAAACTACTTGGCGACAAAGACCCATCCTGACGCTGTGGAGACCACTTACTCATCGATAACAGTGTTTCCACTGCGTCAATATCAGATTTGTCCATTCTAGTGCATTTCGGACTCATTGTCTCCGAACACTCTGTGATTACTTCTTCCACCTGAATAAATAAATAAATAAAAAAAGAATGAAGATGATTTGAATATATGTTAACACTGAAAATAATTGGAAAAAATATAACCCAATATAAAGACTATTTGTCAAATTGAAAACAAAACATTTAAAGTCAAAGTCATGCCCAAATGAACCAAAGATGAATTGCTAATCAATCAACTTAATGCGATTTGAAAGTGTAGTAATTAATTTATGCAGGAGTGAAAAATCTCATTTTAAAAAAATTATAATAACCAGATAAATTAAATTTTATTGTTTGCTGTTTCTATTTTTATACAGGCAATGATAATAACAGAGAGGGACATGTAGAAACTAGGGGTTCTAGGATCTATAGCCAAGCATAATGGAAACTGTGCATTCAATACTGCAATGACCTTGTTTACAACAGAAACTCATTAATATTTAAATAAGGTATGGGGGCTTGTTAGGTGCATTAGCCAATCAAATAACTAGACTGCAGTCACTCCCTAAGAGCATGATGAATAATGACTCAGACAAGAGTGGTGTGTTTTCCCTTTTAGCCAATGAATTGGCTGTGGCCGAGATCACTCCCAGAGTGCATGATCAGTTAAACTGTATGATGAAATCTACAAGAAGGAAAAATTTCAGATCAGCTGTTTCATAGAAACAAAGACTTTAAATAAATATACACCTGTGACCAGGCAGAAATGATCAACGAATTAGAGGCTTATTTCATATCATGCAGTGATCACATGCCTGCGATAAGGACAAGTTAAAGCAGGATTTTTTTTTCTGGAAAAATAGGGATGTTTGTAAGAGTATATGAAACTGTTAGTATAAGCACTGTGTAAACCTTGCGACAATGAAAGCAAATAATTTTAAAATAAATTAACAAACAAATGTTTATATAACTGTTTTCTAATCAGCTAATTACCTTGCTCGGTTGCAAGTGATTAAAATGTCACACTTTTTTTAATTCACTATATATACGTGGTAACCAGTAATTTTTTAGGTCTTGTTTAGTTGGCATTGCTGATAAATTGGCATTAAAAATGCATTATGTTAAAAAGAAACGACCATGAACTTAGAATCGAGGGTATTCATTGTGTTGGTGCATTTCCAAAAAAAAAAAAGATTTGGTCGTGATCACACAGTATATGGCGCATACGCTGACTCGTTTCACGTTGCGATCAGCTGATTCAGCCCTCGTCAACCAATCAAAGCCCAGCTGGTCAGCCAACCACCCCTCCAAAATGTTACGTGCACTGAAGCAGGCGTGAAGCTAACTGGTATTATGCAGGAAGCTGCCTTGGAACACCTAACTTGGTAGACAAACAACAAGTAACATTTGAAGATTGAGTTTAATATTCGTAGTCATAAACATTCCACACTTCAAAAACACAAATGCCATGTAAATTCTAACGTCAGGTTCGTGCAATTGACGAAAAAAAAGAACAGTTTTCGGATTTCAAATTTAAAAATTTAAACTTAGAAAACAAAATTGTGAAAATGTATTTGTCTCTATATTTTACGCGTACAATGAGGATATTTGAAGCTAATGATAAAGCGCGAACCCGTATCCAAGGGCTACTCTATTTTAGAAACTTTGAACACCTTTTGGAGAAGAAAAAAAACACATACAAAAATCATGTAGAAGCTCAGGAAGCATTGCCATCAAACGTTCTGATGGAGGAAAAAAGAAAGAATTTTATATCGAATATAAATTTTATATCAAATTTTGAAACGCGCGTTATTTTAGAAAGTCGGAGCAGCATCACTTTCTATTTTGACCAAAGTTACACCACTTTCGCTTCAAAGCGGCATTCATAGCAATTAGTAAAAAAAATACAAAGAAAAAACACACAATAAAATCGTTTCCTTCGGTTAAAAGATGGGCGGCAAAAAACAAAACAAAAAACAATATCTCAACTAGATAGGGAAGTCCGTCAATTTCAACACAATGGTTTCCGTAGCTCGGACGCCAGCAGCTGATTTTTCATGGCGTACGCTGGCTTTTCTGTGAAGGTAAATCAATTACCATGGATCAACTAATAAATACTCACGTAAACGGCTTCTGGTGGCGTTTGTGGTGGTGAGAGAGGTAGACACTCCATGCACTTTACCGGAGAACGAATAAAGACAATGAAACAGGGAAGGCTGACAAAATCTCTACTCTGAGCGTTCTTCTGATGCTCATGGTATGAATTGCTTTTAGGTGTGTTTATACATTTTACTCATAACAGTTTTACGCGTGTTTGGTGGGTGTGTGAGAGGATTGACCAATAAGATTTCAGGGGTGGTGCCTTCGACCAATCAGCGCTAAGTGTACATGTGATTCTGTCGTGTTCACGCACGTGGTGAATGGCTGGGCTCGTGTGTGAGCTTCCGTGCGTAGTTCTTTGATTGTAAACAAATTGCATCACTTGCAAACTGGTACGCTAGATCAATCGTATAATTAAAATAAGAACCATGGTAAGAATTGTGATTTTTTATAATGTATTTCCGATGCTGTAGTTGCAGTAATGCCGTTTATTTTGTATTTGTTTTCGAAACCGTCATTCAACCTTCCAACTTCGGGGGTCACGGACAATCGAGAGTGCCAAATATAGACCATGACGTCACTGGCAACTCCCCTCGTCTCACGCAAACAAAACACATATGTTCCTACGAAAGGCATCGAACACTATCTGTCTAGACTCTTGCAATCATGGCCAATGCATTAACGCACACAGACAATATTCTTCATCGCAACCACTCAAACTATTATTTTAAAAGATGATAGGTTATACTAAAATTTGTTTGCGAAATAGCAATGTAGTTCAATACTAGTATGAGTTAGGATTGAACCATTATAAACGGGGGTTATAGCTCATTTAACAACACAGGAAAAGTGGTGGTGCAATTGTCTTAAAACTAGTTCTGCACGACCAAGACAGGGCACAATTATCCAAGATAGAAAACAAAAAAGATCTTGTCGAGAACCCCGAGTAGGAAAAGCTAGTACATTCATAGTTGCACGACCCACCACCCCAGTGTTTATAATGGTGCATCTCCAGTCTCTGATGTGTACTTATTCATCTCCTTGGAGACGTAATGGACCAAGACACATTGGTTATTTATATTAGATTCACATGGAATTTTGTTTTAATTTGTTAATAATTTGGTACGATTGGCTAGAGGGTCTTGTCATTGTTTTTTACATTTAAAAAAAAATATTCCTTAATTTATTTCATTTTTTAAAAATCATTTTCATAATTTAAATTTTTCACAAATTGTATAATGACTGTAAGGCCTTCTTTGGATGGATGACTAATCTACCTGTTGTTATTTGAAATCCTACGAATAAGATCTCCAATGGAGATTGTTCGCATCTTCGGGCGTTAGCAATCAGAAAAAAAAAATAAAAAATATGACTAAAATAAAATAAAATAAACAAGTAAAAAAATAACAAAGCAAGGAGAAAAAATGAATAAGGTCAGATTGAACATCGATATGATGTATTAAGTTTACGAGCGTTGTGCCGTTGGATGGAGACTAATAAGAATTGCGAGTCCACCTTTTATTCGTCACGGGAACCCCTTATTTTGCGCCACGCTCCTCTTTGCTTTTCCCATGTGCGACACCCCAAATTCTTGGCAGCAACATACATTTACTGCAGTTGTACCATTAGACTAACTAACATTTATTTAGCACTCAAAAATTCGTTTGAGTTGTTTCTGTTTTGCTGTTTGGCCGTCATATTTTACTTCTTTGTCCTTTTTCCCGCATTCGCCAGGCAGGTCTTTTTACCATCCAAGTAATTGCCTGGACACACTGGTACTGATGAATATTGAGTAGGTCGACCAAGTCAAATATTTCAAAATCGTGGTTTTCGTTAAGAAAATCACTCACAAAGCTGAGGTCTGGTTATCATTAAATACTTAATTCCAATAAAACAATTCGAAATGCAATAACATTAATTATATCCTTTTCAAAAAGAGTGGTAACGCAGTGTGAAACCTTTAGTAATCTATGTTTGAAGTTACGATGTAATTACGCCAGGAAAATTGAAATAACAGACTGAAAACACATGAAATGTTATGATCACGATCCAGCACCATGGGATATACTTCCGATGACATTTCCTACAGTCGGTCGGCGTAGACTTTGGACTGTATGCTTCTTACGCGCAAAGTTATCGCCGTTCGACTTTTCAATCCAGTTTTTCCTTTATAATTATATACTAGTATTCTGTAAACATGTCTTTTTAGCTAGCATGCTATTTTAGCTAATTTAGCTAATCCTTCATTTCGCTAATTCAAGATGTCGCTTTTTTAAAATTAAGACTTAGTTTATTATCACAGTGAGATTGGTTACTGTTAATATCTAAATTAAGATTCTTTAATTCCATATACTTTGAGTCAAATTCGCCAAAATGGCGTGTAGATATTTCAAGTTAACTGGAGCGTACCTAGGATACAAATGCACAGGCGATTTGACAGTGTAAACCACACTTCAAGTTCACAACACGAGGCTCGTGTGCCGTGCTAAAAAAAAAATGTTAATTGAATCACGAATGGTCGACGGGTTATCGTCATATTACCGGATTGTATTGATGAGCATCGCTGTAAACCGTGAACTCACGGTGTCACCTGCTGGCTCCGAGTGGTGTCAGCACGCGTCGGACACATGTACATCGTCACGTACACACGGAACCAGATTTAGAAACTACAACAATCATCCGATTCTTTACATAATGCTTTAAAATTGAAATAACCGGAGTATTTCTGAGTTTCATTGTTAACAATTTGTGTCATAGCATCGCCTACACCACACTGATTTCCTTATTGCCTATTACACTAGAAATAAAATATTACTAGTATCTCATTCGCCCCAGGTATTGGTAACCACGGACGAGATAATATCACCCGAAGATAAAATTATCCCCGAGTTTTCCCAATATTTTGGTAAAATTATGCTGTCTTGATTATTTTTGCTTGTTCCTGGTGGAATAAATTATTCATAGACATTAAATTCGTCTTGACGGAAAGCACTCTTCATATGTATACTGTATAAACACAAAGCAATAGTCTATATAGACTTGCATACAGCCCCTTGTTTATTTGTTGTTGTAAAATAAAATATTGTGGGAGTGTAAATGGCGAAAGCCAAGTTACCACGAAAGTCGGGTTACCGCACACAAAACAAGAGACTGTGTGCGAGTCTATAGTCAGTACTAAAACTGAAAACGGACCGGGCATCATTGCGACGATAACAATAACGAATGTGATTGTTTACTTTTTTAACTTTTAAAAAAAAATTATGGGCTCGCCGTACTTGGTATAGAGCGAAAGTATGTGTTACTATAGCAATAATAAACAAGTATGTCTTTATATCTCAAACGTTGGTGGCTATATGATAGTCACGGTGTCTTACAATGGCCTGTTCCATGTCTTGAAATCTTACAAAATTTACATTATTTATTATATTGGAAATGGGTTTTTAATATGGCCTATGGAAACGGCTGCTTTGTAATTTTTTGCATATTATTAGTTTTATGAGTAAAAAAAGCAGATTGACAAGTATTTTGAAAATTCTCTGTATTCGATGTGATACCAATTTTGGAACGAAATAGTCACGTTATGATACGCGCTAAAATATGCGCACACTGAATCAAAAACGCAATCGTAGACATGCATTATACCTTAAAAGATAAAAGATGTAAATAATTCGCACGTGACCATGAACTATTGAAACAATCTCCCCTGTTCATCCACATTATTAAAACATCTGAACGATGCAACTGCTTGAATATCGCGACGAGCTCGCCCCTCGTGGTCACGTACATGTCAATGAACCTCACTTTCCGCACACCACGGGGCTGACACCACATAGTTGTAATCGCTAGACGTGGACGTGACACTTCACCTGATAAGGGTGTTTATTTATCTGAATGAACGGACATGATATTGTTATTTATTATTATTAATTTATATATACTTTTAAAATATATATTTTATAGACCAAGATGTTTTTAGAAAATGCTCGGATGTAAATTCTGTGACGTCACGTGCAACCCAAGAATTAGAGGAAGCCACGATTTTGCATAGTGCATCCATCACCGTGGCATATTCATCCTATGTGACGTCACGACAGGATTTCCGATGCGGTGGGGTCACGGCAGGGTCACCGCACAGCCAAGGAACCCGAATATTGTTATGCAATTGTCATTATTTGAGGGTGTTGTGAACTCCTCTTCTTGACTTCACAGTATACCCTCATATACCGGTGATCGCACCGGCTCTGCAACAATGGCACGCTGAACCAGGTATTGTCACTGATAGCATCATCGTTATCATACCCTTGCATCACACGTTCGTGGCAGAACGTTTCATATGGTGTCTGTAAAACTGACCAGGTCACTTCTATTTCATTTATACGCGGGTATGCAAGGCGCCAGCTTTTGGTGACGATCACGGCCCGGGAGGCCAAATTCCTTAAAAACCCATTCTGAACTAAATTTTCAAGATAACCCCTTCCCGTTCTTGAAACAGGTGTTTAAAAGAACACCATTTATTGACATAGCTTTGATTCCTGAAAATTTCAACAAGAAAAAAACCGTTGACCCTTGAAAATGTCAAAAAGGGCCTCTTTACCATTTAAAAACTTACAGACCCCTTTGGGTGCCTTGTATATATGCAACCTTTTGGGGGTATAGTTTTACATGCAAAGGGGTTAAATCTATATGGGGGCCAAACAAAAATGTTTTTTTTTTTTTTTTTCTAAAATGAGTTTATCATTTCGTCAACTTATTCATTTTCTCTAAATTCCCACTGTTTTACATCGTTTTGTTCCGCTCTTACCTTCTTGCATTACAGCAACGAATGTCGGGACCGGATGTGACGTATATTTTATAACTACTAGTATGTCTCACAAAAGTTGAGATCAACTCCATTGTCTCTCTCTCTCTGATATTGAATCAACTCAAATAGCAAGGTTTATTAAATATGATATTCCTAAGATGGACTATGGTTTAGCATGGGATAAAAATTGGTCGGGGCAACACATCCTTAACATAGCTGGAGGCAACACCCCAACCCTACAGATTTATATGTTTGAGAAATTGATTTCGTCGAGAAGGTCGCCATTGACATCATGTTTCCGTTGTTTAGTTGTTCATCAAGACATTCTGGCGGTCGAGAATACGGTTTCTATCAAACCGGGGAAACTAAAAGAGATGTTTCCCAGGGTCGTTATTGGGCCAGAACAATGTCATATAGTCTGAAAAACTAATGAATATTGTCATAGGTATAGCTTATCAATAGCGTGCCAGTCCAACCAGTTGCTCGAACTCCTCATACATGGCTACTAGTAACTAAAGCATGTAAAATGTCCTTGGCATATATTGTTTGTGATTACTTCTGGAAATACCGGTAATTGACAAGTGTCTCGGCGAATCAAACCTTGTTTACGTCGCATCCAACTCACCCCCCCCCCCGCCCAATGGATAGAGCGTACGGTAATACAAGTCATACCAGTTGTTCATGGATCTGCAAATGTCACGGTCTTTTATGACGTTGTACAATCGTTTTGTGAAATCGAGGGCCAAGTATCATCATAATAATTGTTGAAAATAGTGGTAATCACTCACCACGGCTTTAAATAATACTAGTATCATTGTTTCTTGCAGAGTGAATGGATACTGTTATTATTGTTTTACTGGTAGTCGTACGTCTCACTCAGGCTGATTACTGTAGAACACGTTGAAATAACTGCATGCAATTTTAGCGGATTTGATTCTTGACATGAATTAACAGAATCTTAATTTAAATAAAGTGTTGACTATCTCCTTGTGAGAACTTACTTTTTGTTAAATTAGCTGCATATTGAATTAGCGAAATTACAGATTAGCTAAAATAGCTAAAATAGCATGCTAGCTAAAAAGACATGTTTTACAGAACCTTTTCAGTGCTTGTACCTCTGCGTTGTCCATGAAACTAATTCTGTATTTTGCATAATAAATTACATCATCATAAAAACACGATTTCCTGTAGCAGATATAAGTCCTGGTGGCGAGAATGATAGTTGATTTAAATCTATAAGTTTTTAAATTCGCTAACATATTAGTACGAGTAGAGTAGGAATCCAGGAAACAGCGCCACCTAGAGTAAAAAATATAACTACTTTGGTGAGCATCTCTGCCAGTATCAACTTCCGGGAAAATGGTCCATCGAAACGCCGTATCTTCGACATCCGGGAAAGTGATCCTTCGAATCGCCGTATCTCCGACAAGTTTGATAGTCATTCATACTGTTGTACTTTTATTTGTACGAAATAATAGGAAAACATATTTAATATTTGGTTGTTCGAACAAACAGAGGAACTTTGAGTGAACTATCTTGTTTCGAATACATTTTTTCAATGACCTATAAAATTAATGAAGAATTATATTGTAATTATTGATATTGAAAAAATATGCAGATATCTAACATTCAAACAGCCAGTGAAGTCATCACAATAATTACTAATTAATTTGTCAAAGGTTAATTGTAATTATTGATTTAAATATCGAGTTTAGTCATTTTCGACGTTATAATCGATCAGCACTAATTTGAATATGAATTAGTGATGACCAGAACAAAGTTATATTTATTTTGGTTCATTTCTAAACGTTTATTGGCGCGCACATCTGCTTTGCAGTTATTGACAGGCGTCGTGGCCATATTGGATTTGGCAGCTGTGAAAAATGAGCGTAATGAACTTCTTTCTCCTATGTCGACTGTGATTCGAGTGTCTTCAGTTGGTTTGCTGTATTCAGAGAGCGTGAATAAGCAAGTGTGTCAATGAACAGTTTCCAATCTATCATTCACTTGGGAAGTGTCAACAGCGACTTTAACAGTAGCAGCTCTAGTGACATTCCAACGTTTTGTATGACTTGGGCTCATTTTCATGTGGCGGTCGTTTTGTTCCACAAAATCCTGAAAAATCTGTGAGGTGTAATTTGCATTCAATTGTTGTTGTTGTTGTTGTTGTTAAAACTATTAAATGCTACTTAAAACATAATATTTATAATATGAACACACTGGCACGCCCAACTACAATATAATCTGTGTCATTTATACGAAACTACAATTGCTAAAATACGTGACTGACTGTTATGATGAACATGACAAGACAATAAGAAAATATAACATATCACACAAAGTGTCACCCCGTGACAGTAACGACGATACATACGAATATTTTTTTAAATAATCTGGCACAATTTATAACAATTTCTTGTAATACTTTTAAATTTACAATTGTCAGGTCAAAAGTTAAATTGAAACTCCTTAGTAACATATGCAAAGGTTTGTAAAACGCGCGGGTCAACCGAAAAAAAGGTGAAAACTGCTTTGAACTTTGAACTTGCACATATGAGTGGTGTATTTTAAACTACTTTGAACTTCACAAAATGAACGACGGACTAAAGTCAAGTTCAAATGCAAGTAAATTCATTCGTTAAATCAGCAAACTCATTCATTGACGATTGCCAACCGCTTGCTTATTTCTGAATATTATTATCATATTATTATAATAACAATATGCATTGAAATAGACGATAATCATTTCACAGGGGTGTACATTCAGATTACCTGTAGCCTGACAAGGTCGCGTGAGTTGTGCCCTCCGCGGTGCTCCAAACCCAAACTCCAAACTCTGTTGCCGTTAGGCCGGCAAAGGCGTCACTCACGCCTACATGTCAGGCTAGATTGCATGTTACTCAACAATTATCAACAGTGGAAGACACAAATGCGCAGGGCTGCAAAAATACAATGTGAGCCATCGGTGGGTCAATGCGTAGATGACTAAGGCTGTAATTTGACAGGATTACAGACGATATATCATCATCGACTGAGGGCGCCCTGTGCGCCACCCATCAGTCGAGAAACTATTATAAAAACTCAGACCACTAAAACAACAGTACAAAAATTGTAAATGCATAATGTGAGCAAATGAATGTTGCACAAAAGTAGGTCTTGGATCCCAATTTTGCTACTTCCGGGAAAGTATTATTAGATAATCAAATCATGGAAACAAATGGACATTTATTTCTAAGATAGTGATGACTCCGAATGAAGCTTCTGGTGTGTTTTCCAGGTGACAGCTGTCAACAATTGTCATTATAATGATAGCTACATTCCATCTTCACGTTTTATCATCGTTTCCACGTCGTTTCATGCTTTGTGATAGTTACATTTAGGATAGACAATAAAATTGTCAAAAAAAAAAAAAAAAACGCTTCTTGGCAAATAAATTGACCATATCCAAAAATAATAATATGACGCACTCCGCTGTGCTCCAAACCCAACGATGTAGTTTTTCACTTTTCATCGACGATTTTTTGTTCGTACCAATCAAATTGCAGGAACGTCAGATAGTGACAGCCATCAAAGAGTAACCATGCATTCACGACAGAGTTTATTTGTTTGTTGACATACAATGTGTGATAAGGTGCTGGCAAATTTCCGCCCAATGTTTATCATCTTGTTGAAAACAGTTTGTGATTTTTGCAAACAATGCAAACACGCCAATGATTGACGGTGTTACCATGACCACCAAAATGAATATTCATTGCAAGAAGGAATATATTTCGCCGACGAGACATACACTATTCCGTCAGGCGTTAGTGAGGTCTGATGCCGTTCGGCAGGCGAAGGCCTGCTCACGCATTATCACAGACTTGTTATCAGGCGAGTCTGTATCCCTGAACGCGCATATTTATTTTTTTTTTTTGGGGGGGGGGGGGGTCCGGTATACTGCCCTCAACGGTTCCTGTTACTGTTACATGTATCTGTGTCTTTGGTTGCACATAAGTAGTATATTTTATCGACTAAGACATTAAACTGTTTCTGAAGAGAAGTATGAATGTGTCCCGCTGCCAAAACCGAGTTCTAGTAAAACTAAATTCAGTTGCCGGATCAACTTTTTGGACTGCCGGAGTTTTAGAGTATTTACACATAAAACAATAAAAAAAAGCGTAAAATAATAATAATAGTAATAAAAAAAAAAAAAACACCAAACCGAATACTCCAACAGTAACATGTTTAACATCTCTATTTTAAAGGGCGGTAGTCGTCGCGCTGCGCATGTGCGACATTTGTGTTGATGAACATTGATTTTCCCACAATTCAATGCGCTCTTCTAATTACAAACCGGAAGTAGGTTTGACCTGGACGCGACTTGCACTAACTACCGCCGTGACTCTTTCGACACCTTCCAATCAACTCAAAAATACCTGTTTAAAGCTTGGTAACGTCTCAATTTGTACTCGTCAAACTGTCAAAGTCGCCATCTTTGTTTATATGAGACCTTTATATCTCACGCATGCAGAAATACAAGTTTCGGGGGCGTAACTACGTCACAAGACGTTCCACGTTGCTACGACGCCCCACCACTGCACATGCATTTCTATGGGCTCTGTGCGCGCTGCTGTGGAACGCCGGTCGAGCCGGTGAAAATTCGAGAAAACAACACAAACTCAACTTTGAAGTAATCCTGAACAACCAAATTTATATATGTTACACACGTAGGGATAATCTTGTTACACTGTTCAGAGGAGTCTCAACAATCATCCCAAAGTACCGTTTTCTGCAGTGCGAGTTTTGGGCCTTTGTTTTCACAGCCACGGATTGCCAGGCGGCGAAAATGCCCGGATGTCCGCCCCGAGGATATAGTGAATGTTAGTAAGCAAATAACACCGAATAAACGGCAAGGTAAAGACTATGTCTAATTATAGTAAACACGTACTGCGTGCGTGACTCGAACCGGCGCTCGCGTACGGCACCTAATCGCCTAGCTTCACGCCACTACACGTCTTCCCCTCGGCCACCGGGTATCCCCATAAAAGGATGCTTAATAACCGAGCTTATTACGTGCAGAGAACATGAAACCCGTCCACGCGATCCGCGCCACACAGCGTGGCCAGAATGCGGCAAAGGCCTTCAGATCTGGCTGTAGTAGGATGGTGAAAGTAATGGTACAGCATTATAACAGTGAATAAGTACTGAGAAATAATTTTAATGTTCTGTCGATATAAATGATGTTTAGAACTAAGTAGTAAAAGGCCCGGATGTAATTCATCTTCAATCTCATTTAGTGAAAATTGTTTACACATTCTAACTTCTAAGGGAATCTTTGGTTAGGTATGCTTTTATTTCTTAATTGCTGAACTGTGAAAACTGTAGCTGCTTTTGAACTGCAGTATACATTCTAAACCTTCAACTCTCAACTTTTTTTTCTTCAGATTTTGTCTCCAGAAATTTACATAGTTTATAAATTGCTTTAGAATTTGGTGATTCTCTTCTTTCAATAAATATCGCAATAAATTTGTTCATAAATAACAATTTTAGTTTTTTGTCATATTTACTTGTAAATTACTTGACATTGTTTTTGAAGGTTTGCATTCTGCGTACCTGTGTTTGTTCTAGTGAAATTATTTTATTATCATTTAACTGAACTTGATCTCCTGCAGAGTTATATAATGAAGGTCATTAAATAGAATAAGACTAAGGACACGTCCTTGTCGGGCTCATTTTGTGGTCTGTAGTATGGAATTTCATCGATTTGTTTAGATACTTTTTTGTTGATCTTCAAGTTATTTTCACCAGTAGGTGCGTAAAAACCCAGACTCGTACAACAAACTAATTCCTTCAGTTTAAAATGTATTAAAGCAAGTAAGTGGCCCACCCACTTCTGAGCATGAGACAAAAAGCCGCCAAATAAGCTCTCGTTGAAATCCTACAACTTCTCACGAGACTGTGAACGGTTACGAAATGCAATATTATATTATTCCGCCGTTGTACATCTAAAAATGTAGTTCTTAAGATAAGTTAGTTAGAAAATGAAGAAAATGCGTACCTTTATCCAAATAAACATTATCTGTAATAGTTTCAGAAAAGATTTTTTTTCTTGGACGGGAATTATTAAGGCTTGTGTTTACTTTCAAGGGTGTTACCGCGGAATAGTTTATTAACGAGCAGTGGAGAGGTAGTAGTAGGCGAGACTGGAGTGCGGTGGTGAAAAGTAGTTCCTTTTCAACACGCCGATGCAGTAATGTGCGATATTTGCGACAGTGAAAAAACTCGATCATGTATTCCTCCTTCTGACTAGCACTTGTTAATTGTATCCCTTTGAAATTAGCCAAAATTCCACCGAGACGAACTAGTGAAGGGGAATATTCGAGCCAGGTATGTCTTCTCTATTGTTTCAGTTGTGAAATATGTTAACGAAAATCCTGGAAAATGTCGGACAGAGCAGTTCAGTTGGCTTCACTGGGGGAAGCATTTTCTGTGCACATGTGGCGCAGTCACAGAGTTCATGATTGCACAATTATAACAGTGTTTATGAAATGTGCTTGTCCATTCGCCGTCGTGTATCATCATAATATCGGGCACTGCCTCGCATTTTTTCAGAGGGTTATATTCAGTTCAATTTCATTAATTTTGACAATCTGCGGAATTTCCAACAGTTAATTCGCGTCGTGACTTGGCGAGGGCGCGTCACTTCGCGGCGTGGTGTTTTATTTTTTCATTTTATCGTCGGGCTCGCAAGCAATATGAATCCACACTGATTAATTATGATACTTTTAAAACAAAAGAATATTGTCATTAAAAATTGAAGATAAGCTGTTAACTACAATACGACCGGCTGTCGCCACGAAACATGTCAACGAAGTCTGCTACATTGAAGACGTGGGCAGATCCAGTTTTTGATTTGGTGTGGTGTGTGGACTTTGTAATTTATTTTGTGAATGATCTGCTAGACGTGTACTAGTATTATTTTTTAGATAAATAGCGATGTAGTATTTGATAGCACACTCCCAAATTATTATTGTTTTAAGGTGAATGGATTTTATATTGTATACGTGTCGCTAAGGACTCCGTTTCTCAAACACTACTGGTATACAATCTTATTCATGGGAAAATATTTTCATTCATTGTTGCTCGCTTTTATTAGACATGTGCTAAATGAGGTGAACATTGTGTGTGTAGGAACTAATCTCGCCATCTCAGACTACTTGATCATGTAAAATTAATGAAAGGGAATTTATTGGAAAAAATTGAATTGGAATATTTTATTTAAAGTGACTCGTAGTTCATAAGAGAAATGTGAAAGCTGCTGCCAATGTTTGTTGGGTTGTTGCCAATTTAGACTTGAGGAAATGTGTATCTGTGCCAGGTGGGTTTTTTTCATGCTTCAAAACTCAAAATTTCAGTTTAAAAACTAACAAAACAGGCTAATTGTGGTATTCATCACTTGTTTTATCATTACATCAGTAACTGGTTAATAATTTTCAAGGGGTATTTTTGCAATTTTCCAAACTGCCTCCTCCTCTTAGTTCGCTCAAAATGAAATCATTGATGTTGTTAATCTGTTATTTTCAGGGTGGGCATTGCAAGAAGCACTACATCAAAAACCCTGAGGGGTTGTGCCTTTACCGTGAGCAGCTAGACTGCAATTTTGAGGCTCCGTGGAACCCAAGCTGATATTTGCTGAAAACACAACGTTTTCAATTTGCTGTGTAAGTATTAATGTAGCCTGACAAGGTCGTGCGATTGTGCCTCATTGAAACTCGTTGCAAGAAGGCGTGGACTTTATAAATTCGCATTATTGTTTTTGACAAGACATGCACTATTCTGTCGGGTGCTAGCGAGGTCCGATGTCATTTGACTGACCAGGGCGTCACTCGCGCTTACATGTCAATAAAATTATCTTCCCTTCGCTATTGTATGCGTTTCACAGATTGAAAAAAAATTACCGGTACTTTTCTTTTACAGCTTGCTGCGTATTTCTTAAATCCCTGGTCAAGTTCCCCTAGTGTTTTGGTTACTTTTATGTTCACCAAAATGAACGTAATTGGAAAAGACATTGTTGTGGATGTTGTTGATGACTGCACTAAACCGTGTGATGTAATTTCTAAGATAGCCGTCATTCATGACTTAGAGGTAAGAGCAGTTTATCTTATTTGCAGATTATTTGTTTTTCTCCACTGATTCTTGTTAATGGTATTTTTAGGATTAAATTTTGGCAAATATTACTGCCAGTTTTGTTTACTAGGTCTGAGCTTGCATCTCTATTAGAAGCAAATATAAATCATAACTTTTAACATAATTAAAATATTACTTAATTTGACTATAAAAACACCTAATTTAAATAAGTGAAGGTGCTGCTACCGTATTACCCTGGGCATGCGCCCAGGGACCTGAACATACAAAATCGGGAAAAATTGGGGGTGGGCGCTTACCAGAGGACCACCCCAAAAAAGATTTTAAAAAGTTGTTTTTGTGATCGTATGATAAGGTCAAATAAAGGAATGCTTTCGTACACTTTGTACACATACTTATTTCTTGATTTATGCGAGATTTCAATAAACGTGAGCACTCGGTCAAGAACTGTGGGAACACTAAGACACAAGGTTGAATTTCAAAAATAAAACTTGTTTTATGTCAGCGAATGAAGTTGTATTACTCATTGAAATTGGCTACAAAGTATGGTAAGTATTGTAATCAATGCACGGTTACTTTTTTAGTAACCGTGATCAGTGCAAGTCGAAACGACCTGGAAAAACTACCGCTTGTAATCCAAGATGACAATGACCTCATTAGCATAATTTTGTTCACGCACGTATTAATACATCGCATCATAATTACTGAAGAATAGCAGACAGGGTTATGAAACAAATAAACCTTTTATTACTGATGTGAAATAAATACATAAACATATCCAAATGGCGATACATAAAAAACAGACTGAAAATGAACTCCGGTCGACCTCATTAACATGATTTAGTCACGCACCCACACACATGACAAAATTATGATGCAACATGTTCCCATCGTCAGCATGCCTCATTATGGTTATCGTAATGGACTTGAGGTCAGCAAAATGTTTTTTCTTCAACGACAGAAAAATAGTCCACATGACCGTAATGCCTTAGCTGTGATGAAGGATGGAAAGAAAGTAGCAAGTTTACAACGCGATGTCTCAAAAGTGCTAGCTCTCGTTCAGTCAGCTGGCATCAGTGTCGCGTGTATATGAAGAGGAAGTTGTGCAACCACATTTGCCGTGTTCGCAGTTTTTCGCCAATAAAAAAATTACTGAGACAAAAAATCGCGGTTTTTCAGCATTTTTGTAATAAAGACATTATTCTCTATCAATAATCTGCCCAAAACAGGAACATGTCTACTAATTCTTGTGTTTTTTCGATGTTTTTTGTAAATTCTGCGATTAGGCTGCAAAAGTAGAACATTCCAGAGGGAGTGAAACGGAAGAGCCAAACTTAACGTGTAAAAATAGTACGCGTATTTTGACCTCTACGTGGCCAACCAATGGCTGGACATGGATACGTTTGCGGTCCTTGCCAAAAAGCCCCGCGTCCATCGCCTGGCAATGCTCTTTCGTTTCACCCCTCCAGAATGTTATTTTTTTTATCGGTGAAAAACTGCGAACTCGGCAAATTTGGTTGCTCAACTTCCCTTTGTCATATACACCCAGCGACACCGATGTCAGCTGACTGCTCCCGTTATAGATTCACAGTCAGCGAAGTGCTACGTTTTGAAACCAAAGCTAAGTGCTTCAAACCACTCACCAAGGTATGGATTATTGCAATATTGGATTCATCTTGAATGAAGAGAAAGCAGAACGTGTGCGGCACATGCTGCGTGTTTCATCTTACGTCGTTAAGTTCCAATGAGTTTTTACGTAAAAACACAAACAAAACGGCCCTTTTCAGGGCCACCACACACTACAAAATAAGAACTACCGTAACAAACGCACTATTTAAATAAATCAAACGCGTTCGTTTTTGACAAAACATTATTGTTGACCCCGTTCTTGGCTAAAATCACCCTGGGCGTTTAACAGAGGATGTTCCCAACATGTAACTTTTGTGAAAACGGGGGTGGGCGCCTTCCCAGGGAAGGGCGCGTGCCCGGGGTAATACTGTAATAGAGCAAATACAGTAAGTCATTAAATTCAGATCAAAATAAATTATCCCATGATTTGTTGACGTCTATTTTAGTGCTTTTATTAATTTTTTTCAAAAGATTGACACTCCACTAGTTAAATTTACATATGCAATGAATGCTGGTATTCAGAGTGCAATACTGAACACTATGAAATTGTTACGTACAATTTTAGTAAATTTGACTCGATGCATGAATAACATTGCTGGAATATAGTTTTCTTTAAATTTGCGAAATAACTTGCTAACTAAAATATTATCATTTTAAACCCTGTTGTAAGTGAAAGATAGTTTTCTTGCACTAAGTCAGATATTAAAACATCACAAAATAACCTGTTCATATATTCTAATGTATATTTTTCATTTTGAAAAATTGCACTTCACTCGCATCTATCTAGTATTATGATTGAATGATGTAAACTGGGCAAAAAACCCAAAGTGTTTTGCCAAGTTGCATGTAGTCTTGCTAATTGTCTGAATAATTTTCAGAATGCTTGACTTTTTCCTACATATCCAGAAATTTTTCAATACTGTAGAATACTTTATTTTCGCTTGGAATTTATTTTCGCTATTTTCGCTGAAGGGAGGATTCCGTGAAAATAAAATCCAACGAATATACTTTTTTTCCAATATTTCACATTAAACTCATCAAAACTCGGTGAAAATAGTAGTAGTTTGCTGTTGTGCTATACTCTATTCCATTGAGACCAAAATTTAGTCCCCCAGTACGCGTTTCATCTAAATAACCAGTAAATTTTTCAGGCGTTGGTTTCATGGAACTCAAATCGGTTTAAGACAGTTTTAATGTGATGCATGCTTTTTAGGTACTACAGGAATAAATTGCTGAAATTATAACTTGCAAATTGTTTACAAACAGGTCTAACACTTAGTCTTGTGTAACTTGTCTGCGCTCCATGTTCTCTGGAATATTCAAGACCTTGGTTTCTAACCCTTGTATTCGCTTAGTCAGGTACCCAGGTTTCGCCAAAATTGGGCCCTCAGAAATAATCCTTGTAGTTCTAGCATTTTGTATTCAAATAATGATTCAAGGAATTTTTTTTAGATAAAAATCGCATTTCTGGGTGCCAAATATGCTCAGGGGCCACTGAAGAAGTGATTAATCTCACCATACCAAATTAAGACCTGGTATATAGCTAGTTTTCACTTTCAAATCGAGCCATTTTGAAGTTTTAATTGGATAGCTAATAACTTGAATCATTCTGTTAAAAAAGATCTTTTCCAACTCTCCAGCCATTTTCAAGTCTGTCATGGGTATTCAAATGTTAAGCCAGCCAACTATGCCATAAACATGAAAATAAAATATTTTATTGGTTGACATGTTGTATAGTAATATTAAACTTGTACACATACTACTTTAAAATCTTGTTAGTGGTGGGTGTGTGCTATCAGTTGTGTGGCATCTGCCATGGTTAGGCATATCTTCAAAATGGGAATTCTGCTTTTTCTCTTTTTGGCTTTCTAAATTGTAATCACTGCAGATAAACATGACTGAATTGTGACCTGTTCTTTGGCATTGTTATATTTAGCCCACAAGCCCCATTACAGCCAAATCTTTCTGACATACTGGTCATGTTATTTTAACTGCTGCGTCTATTGTATAACCAGGGGATACAATTGACAAGCAAAAATCATTTAGTTTAAATTGACACGCAGACTTTAAAATTAATTTCATGGTTGTCCTGGCAATTTAATTTCAAACATAATATTTATGATTTTGATTGAGGGCCTTTGTTTTCTTGTACCACAAGAATCTAATTTGACTCTTTTAAATTGCACTAGTTAAAATTGCAGTTTCCTCTGTATTGTCACTTTATTTTGAAACCTGACAATATATTTTTTTTAATTTAATTTTCACAGGAAAAAGATGATGCTTTCTTTGTCATGGATTTTGGTGATATCGTTAACAAGTTTGAAAAGTGGGAAGCTCTCTTGCCCCGTGTACACCCATTCTATGGTATGTCAAAACAAGTACTAACATGAATGTACTATCTGCATTGGTACATTTAATATGACCCTCACGACTTCAATTGTCAGTTAATCAGACTTTCCTCCACTGTATTTAATGACGTTAAAAATAGTCATTACAGAAGAGAAAAGAAGTAGTTTTGATTAAAGAATGAACTATTTGCTTCTTGTCAGCAGCTTTTTTTAAAAATTTATGATGGAGAACAAGTCTGATAGTTGCTCAGCTTGAAGTAAAATAAAAGGTTTTCAACTGCTATTCTGTGAATCTATCTTGCGTGAGATAGTGAATAAATAAGGTTATATTATGTTGGGTGCAGTATCTGCTAAAATCGCATTTGGATTCGTGTGTAGCATCTCATAATAATTAGAATGATTTTGTTTTCTGACAGCTGTGAAATGCAATGAAAACCCAGCTGTTCTGAGACTACTAGCTGCCTTGGGTACAGGATTTGACTGCGCTAGCAAGGTAAGTAGTCACAATAAATTCGCTAAGAAGTTGATGGTGAATTTTTAAGCACTTATTTTACATTCTTCTTTCTACAGTTCTGCATTTTGATTAGAAGCACACATATACACAAACGCGCATTTATTGTTTATAGCCTGTCAGTTTGAATTTGTTCTAAAAGTGTCTAGTATTATGACATGGAGTGAATGATATACGAGATACACAATATTCGTATTGGTTCAAACAAATTGCTAGGTATAATTTGTAACAAGCTGGAAAATCTAATATTATTCATTTTGTCTCGTACTGAAACAGAAAATTACTTCGATGGCTGTGATGACTTCTTGCCCTCATTGATTTTAATGAAAATAATATAGAATACTTCTGAGCCATTTGTTACAGCACTAGATACATCAGGCTTTTAGCAAGCCATCTGTCTGACTCATTTTAGACAGGTACGAAATTTTGTTTGACAGGAAATTTGTTTACTAACCTATGCAATTACAGGGGTTGAAATACTCTGGTGCACACTGCACTATGCACATAGATTATTAGCTAGCGTAAGTAAACTCAAAATATAATTAACACAACATTTTCTCATTATATTCACTAAGCCTAAATTAAGTTCAACTAGCATTGCAAGACAACTCAAAAAAAGCTAATTCGTTTGTGATTGAATCAATCAACTCGGAGAACCCGTAAATTTTATTTAAACTTTAAAAGTGGTGCATTTCACCACAAGTTAGTGCAGGTAAATTTCAAATTCAACATGCAAATTGTGATTGCAATTACCCGTAATAACCATAAATAATGAACAAAAAATAGATTGCTAGTCTGTGGTTACGGAATAGCAATTACCTTTCATTTCGATAGTTTCTAGTTAGGCGCTTTCTATTTTCTGGCTTGTATATAACCCTGAGATACATTAACAAAAAAAATCAATTTCTATAACCATTTGTAACATTTCTTGTTCACCAGAGTGAGATTAAAGAGATCACTGACATGGGTGTGTCACCATCTCGTATTGTTTATGCCAACCCATGCAAACCAAATTCTCATCTGAAGTTTGCAGCCCAAAGAAAAGTCAGTTTAATGACTTTTGACAATGAGATGGAGTTGCAAAAAATTCGCAAAATCTATCCTGATGCTGAGTAAGTATTCATTATTTCTTGCTTTGCCTTTAATCAGGGATTGCCTTAACCCCATATTTTGCTTCCCGGACTCCAATTATTGAAGAGGGACCCAGTTTTTCAGGCAAGCTGGGGTCCAATCTCTAAAAGATATCCAGGGTCAAATTTCAATTTCTTAAAATTTTCTAAGTGGGACTTGTCTTGCCGAGACACTAGCGCAAGCCCTGCTTTTATAGACTTGTGGTACATGTTTTGATAGCTATGAGAAGTTGTATATTAACAAATGTATTAAGGGTAATTAATGATTGACACAAAAATGTATTTTGAGTGTTATCTTTTTCTCTTTCACTCTGTTCACTCAAATCACTTAAAAAAAGTATGTAAAATATTTTTGCTGAAAATTAATGAAGTTATCCTGCCCTGAACTATCCACACATGTCATTTTACCAATTCTTGGGGTTTTCAATTCTTGTATTGTAATTTTAGATTGATAGAATTGAGATTTTGATAATTATTTTTACACAAGTTAACTGGCAGAAATTTTCACTTCTAGATTGGTACTGAGGATCTTGACTGATGATTCTACAGCTCAGTGTCAGCTTGGTTTGAAGTATGGTTGTCATCCCCAACATGCACCCAGTTTACTGAGAGTTGCTAAAGAACTTGGACTGAATGTAGTTGGTGTCAGGTAAGTCAGACATGATGAAAACAATTCCCATGCAGGGTCCTCTCTAGAGTTGTATAGTAGGGATTTCTCTATCTTGTTTACATGACAGTATTTTATTAGAGCCCAACAGCCCGAGCCAGCAAAAACGACTGTTCAGCTTGAGCAAAGTTTGACTCAAATTAGTCCTTGGGGGTTGAACTAGAATGGGACGGAGACTGACATTACTTGAATGTCTTGAGAACCCCTAATCAAGGAAATGTTACAGCTTGATTCTTAATTGACCAAACTGAACTTTTAGACCATGTCTTCCACAACTGTATAAGCATACAAGAAATAATCAATAGTTCGTCATTAAAATGCTGCCGAGTAAACCTAGCATTACTTTTGGATAAATCGTGCTTTTGATTCAAGTGTTAGTAAATATAATAGAGGACAGAAAACAAGAAATTACAAACATTTCATAATTAAATATTCACTTATTCATCTTGAAATATTTAGTAAAATTTCAATTAACCAATGACATAACAAAAGTAATTAGCACTTTATACATGTAGATTATTCTTGTTGCCCCCCCCCCCCCCCCCCGAGACAAACACTGGCATTGTCTGATCAGTGTATTTGTTTGTTACGAATTATTGGAAGTCAGGTAATTAAACCGGCACATTATGCTTTAGAATTTAATTTGGTGCTTTTAATGAC
Organism: Saccoglossus kowalevskii; assembly: GCF_978046115.1. Lineage (NCBI taxonomy): Eukaryota > Metazoa > Hemichordata > Enteropneusta > Harrimaniidae > Saccoglossus > Saccoglossus kowalevskii. The sequence goes on from NC_140658.1 coordinate 14,738,910, forward strand.
CGCTAAAAACAGAAGCTTTTACTATATGCATACGAGGAAGTCTTACTTCTGACTTTGTGTATAATAGTTTGTAGTACATGCGCTTCTACTCATGGTTGAAGAAACCCAAAAGTTATAACATGTGCCAAATTAGCAAGTATGTAACACTGTTCATGTGTTGCCTGTTTAATAGACCGGATGGTCTTGTTCAAAATAAAATTAATCAGTGATAAACTCAATTAAATTGAAAAGAAATACCAAACATCCGGTGTCAGTAATGGTAACATGTTTTTTTCCCCGTAAACAATTTATTTCATTCTTGGGTGCTCTTTGATACCTTGTTATAAACAGAAATCAAATCGGCGGGTATGTTGCAGCAATAAAATAGTTAAGCTTTCATTCCAGAACTCTGACTAATAAAATATTAATAGTTTGACATTTAAAACTACTGGTATACTGTATTCCTGAATTTATTTAGTTTGCTTTTTGTTGCGTCATGCAGGTCATAAAGATCGCCTCATTTTTACATTGCAAGACACGATTACAGTGCATGATTGATTCTGCGTGTCCCAAATATTCCTTTTCTGAAATTTGGATTCTTTTTAAAAGCCTTCTGATGGATAAATGCGACTGGTTTATAATAAATAGCAAAAAGCCCTCTTATAAATTACCAATCTGCTGAAAAAATTTGAATGACTCTTAGAGGTGCTGGAAGCAGAATTTGAGGTTACTACCAGCTCCCAAATTGAAACTCTTCACAATTTCTGTGAGATGAATGTTTCAGCTAACATTTTGTTTATCTCTAATGTTGCATTCCAATTAGGTTTAGCCTACTCCCAATTGGCACTTTCGTTCCCCAATGGCTAAACCTAATTTCAAACAATTCTTTAGACACTAAACATGTTCCTCTCCTATTTATTCCAATACTATACCTTCCATGTTATTCACTCAATAACCTTGAAAATTACAGCTTCCATGTTGGGAGTGGTTGTAGAGATGCCTCTGCTTTCTCTGATGCCATACAGTCATCACGTATGGTATTTGATTATGGATCCGCCCTTGGCTTCGACTTTCAACTGTTGGACATTGGAGGTGGCTACCCCGGTCAATCATCAGCTGCCATCTCCTTTGAAGAGGTATAAATTGTTTTATCTTCAGTGATTTATTGTGCAAACTAGGGCCAAAAAAAATCTTAAAAATTTGTCAGTTGTGTGTGGTAATTTGCAAAAATATGCAAATATCTATGAGCAAGTATATCGCAAGAGTAGTCGCCAGCACTGTACTTTGACTGTACTTTCCAATTATTTATAGATGGCTGGGTGCATCAATCAAGCTCTGGACGTGCATTTCCCAGAAGGCTGTGGCGTTAGAATCATCAGTGAACCAGGTCGTTACTTTGTAGCATCTGCCTTCACTCTAACTCTAAATGTGATCGCTAAACGTGCTGTGGCTAGAGACATCCAAACGTTCCATGTTCCCGGCTCTGAGGGTAGGTATAGACTTATTTGACCAATAAGAACATTGAATTTAATTTCATTGTACTGTCTCTGCCATATTGTTCCTAACACCAAATAGCAACTTTGTCAGCATCTGAGTTGCTGACTAGTTTACGTGATTAGAACTGTTTACGTCAAACCAATCTCAACAGGAGCTGGCAATGTAGCCATTGTTGCCGTTTCAAACAATATGGCAGTGGATTTTGCAGAAACAAACTAATTTGAATGCAACTATTTTATCTTTTTTTGTAAAATGGTTTCTGATAGTAAAATATTTCATCAGATCTATAAATTTGGCTGTATAACCTGTGCTTTATTTCTCGTATTGCTTCAGATTTAAAAAAAAAAATCATTTTTACTTTACTATGTGACAATTAGTTTTATTGACCTTTTGATTCTATTCAATCGTATTGTTGTATTAATGGGGTTATGCTTGGTTGAATGGGGAATTAAATGTTAGGTTTCCATCTTTCACAGATTTGGTGGCGAATACCGTTGCACCCAGCCAATGTGATGAACCAGCTTACATGTATTACTGCAATGATGGAGTATATGGATCTTTTAATTGTCTGTTGTTTGACCATGCTACTGTGCAACCAAGTCTCCTCAAGGTATGTTAACTAGCCTACGTTGGGGATATCTCCTGGGTCTCTTGTCTTGTGAATGGCTGTGATGACTTCTTGCCCTCATTGAATATTGTGAAACTAATATAGAATGCTTCTGAGCCATTGATGTATGTAGCCTTCTTGAGGGGGGGGGGGGGGGGGGTCGTGTTTGTGCTCAACCAAGGCACCCGCAACGCCTGCTGTAAGCCTCCTTGTATAAATGAATGGGAAAAAATAGCATGAGCAGGCGATGTGAGAAAAACATGCGAGTCGACAATATTGTGGTATGATTATCGCACACTTCAAATTTTGTGAAAACAATATTTGACAACGTGGCAATGGGTGCTTTAAAATCAGTCACTGATTGTTTTATGCTGACCTTGAAGTTGTTCATTTATGCAAGTGTGGAGTAGTTCTAAAAGATCAAATAAAGTAATAAAATTACGTTATCATGATTATTCTGATGTCTTACAGAAAATGTTATTGGGAGAACCCAAATTTGCTTCTAGTTTGTGGGGACCATCCTGTGATGGTCTGGATCGTATTATGGAAAACTGTTTACTCCCGGAGCTTCATGTTGGTGACTGGATTGTGTTCGAAGGTAAATGCAGTTATAACTATTGTTGCAATTTGAAATACACTGTTACTGCATGTACCCTATCTGGGCTTTTGATGTATATTAATTAGTAAGTCTACAATGTGCTAGATATCATTTGGAATCACTGGAAACTGTTTGGCATTGTATGTTGGTAGTCGTAATTACCCATTTAGGAAAACTATGGTAACTATTGTACTTATTCCGATAATAGTTGGTAACTATGGTTACTTATTTCTTTAGAACTTGAATTAGCTAAATAGTGCAAAATACGAGTTTCTGCTTCATACAATGTATGTATATATATATATACAGATAGAGATATAGATATATAGAGATAGAGATAGAGATAGAGATAGAGATAGAGATATAGATATATATAGAGAGAGAGAGAAAAAGATGAAAGTATGTATCAAAATGTCATAAAATTATGAATTTCAAAAATGTCTGATGTGCTTAAAACTGAGCACAGTAACGCAAGTATTTAGAGCGATCTGTGCTTTTAAAATCAGTCTGAATTGTGAGCAATTAACTTGCAGGGGAAGCTTTCCATGATTGTTACTTTTTGTGTAAAAATTGCCACTTCTCCTAGTGAACCACGATAAATTATAAATCAACATGTATTGCAAGAGAATTAAAATGTTCATCACAATGAAAGAAAAAGTTAGTGTTCGTGGAAAATATCTAGTTTTCTGTTGAACTGCACATTTTGAGGTTTTAGAATGACAATTCTCTTGGCTAATAAAACTATGTAACCACGAGCAACCAACAGTAATATGGTTTGTCTGTTGAGTTACGTTTGCCAGATGGCAAAATTTATTGATGAATTTAACAAAGATAATTATGTATTTAAACACATTCAGTCAATTATTTATTGATGCCGATTTTACATTTGCATGAGTTGTGTGCTGAATTGAGGCTGTACCTATTCAACAGCGTACATTGTGATTGAATGAATCTCGAAGGGTGGCATATAATGCAAGCCCACGAGGGCTATGTAGCTACCACAAGCCACTAGCAGAAAATTTATATTATCAAACTTGTTAGTTGATGTACAGTTTTAATGCTGTGTTCTATAGAAATTGCCCATAAGACATGTTTGAGGTTCCTGAAGTCCTTCTATTATTAGCTTCGCTGTCGACTTTGTCAAGTGGAGCTTATCATATGAGTGATTGTCAGTCGTAGTCAGTGTCAATGTTTTACTTTTTCGACTTCTTCTTGAAAACTACAAGCCTGAATGCTTTGATACTTGGTGTATATGTACCTTGATTTGTTAATTTTGTAGTGATATCTTCAATTATCTAATTTTGATAATTATTTTTGTCATTTTTGGTGAAGTGATATTTTTGAATTCTTGTTGAAAACAGCAAGTCCCTGCTTTGATACTATATACATACTGTTCATTTTCTAACAATATCTTCAGCAGACAGGCTGCTTGTTAAAAAATATTTATGGAAAACAACATGAAAGCGTGCATATTTAACTAACAAAAAACTGGTGTAAACAGACAGCCGGTTTTCTGTTGCGAGCATGCCCCAGGAGCACAAAACTAGTTTTGAAACTTCTAAAAAATGTACTGATATGGTGGCGCATTTATAAAGTTGTTTTAAAAGCCTGTTAAAGCAGAGGAATTTAGTGTTCAGCAGATTATTCATAGAGAACCATCAAAATATTTTGTTCTAAAATAACTTTTATTACATTATAATAACGAGTCTGGTACATTTGAAGAAGAGAAATAATCACTCCTGTTCAAAATTGACTAGTTTTCACAAAGTTGATGTCGCCTAGCTAGTAGTAGAAATAGGAATTATAGTATTTGCTCTTCAGTAGCACAGTTGCTTAAATAACTCTATGGTCAAAATAATTAATATTTAAAAGATTCACTGTGCAAAAAATGTGATTTTTTTTTTTTTTTTTTTGAGAAAGCTAATGAGCAAGATGTTATAATTTTCACACAAAATTAACATATCGTCCTTGTGGCCAAAATAATGTGATTTGTTGTATACTATTTGAGCGACTGTCAATGTGTTACAATCTGTCATCAATTTTGATGCATCGTTAGTCATTTCCGTTACCCAGGACTAATGCCCATATTTTTACGACTGTGGTAATAATTACTACATCGTTAATTGATTGATAAATGTCACAAGGTTGGATTGAAAATACAATTAGTAGCTGTGGTGCTGGGTTTCTGCTAGCTAAACTTGGTCAGGTGGCAATGCCATATCACCGATGATAAATTGATAACGATCTGCTTGAAACATCAGAAAAACAGTTTAATAAAATAAGTCTGTTTTGTTACTGTGCTCATCAGTGTGATGGCAATTAGCATGTGAATATTTAATTAATGTTGCAATATATATACTGTAAAATACTTTATTTTCGATTGGAATTAATTTTCATTATTTTCGCTTAAGGAATGATTCAATGAAAATAAAATCCAGCGAATATACCTTTTTCCTATACTCTACATTCAACTTGTCAAAAACTAGTGAAAATAAATTCCATACAAAACACCCATCGTCTTTTCAGTGAAAATTAATTCCAGCTAAAATAAAGTATTTCACAGTATAGTAACATGCTCTTTTCTGCTGCTCTCTTTAAAGAACACAAGTTGTATTTTCCAATTTTTTGCATGAATAATACATTTAGTAATTTGGCTAATGAAGGCTCAGGAAAAATGTTATCTATCATTTCTAAAACTATTATCTTTAGCAGAAGCCTATTTTTCGTAGTATAATGGAATGTCTGCTGTAGTTGATTTCTAAGTTTGTTTTCCCAAGAGGAATAAATCTGTGGAAATATTTTTCATAACTTTGTTCTATTCTGTCTGTACAAATTAATCACACAGCACACAAAGATGCATCTTAAAACTGAGAATTAAACTGATTAGGAAATGACCTTGTTTATCTATTCTATTCTATTCTATTCTATATTGATGACCTTCATTTCCAATTACTGTTTAGAAATTGTTTTTGAAGTCTTTGTAGCTTTGTGGTATGAAATAACAGATAATTGTTTTCATGTTTCAGATATGGGAGCCTACACCATGTGTGCTGCATCAACCTTTAATGGATTCCCCAAACCAATTTGCTACTACATGGCTAATGAATCTACATGGTAAGTTCGTAATATAGAATACAGAAGTCTGTTTCAATGCATATTGATAGATTTAGAAAGAAAAATTGAGTGAAAGACATGAAGTGTGAAATAAAACCAAAACTTTATTAGCTCCGCTGTCGACTTTACAAGTGATTGTCTGTCGTTCACAGGCATTGACTTTTTACTCTTTAGACTTCTTGAAAACATCTCTTATTGCTTTGATACTTGGTGTATATTACCTTAGGCAGACTTCTGGTTAGATTTGATACCTTTTTGGTAAAAAAGTGATATTTTTGATTTCTTGTTGAAACGGCAAGTCTGATTGCTTTGATACTATACATATAGGTATCTCAAGTAGACCTCTCTCAGATTTGTTCATTTTTGCTGGGAAAGGATTGACCATCTTTGTTATTAGTCCAAGAAAATTGTTCAGCTTGGAATGTGTCTGAATCCCTCATTAGTATGTAGGAATGTACCAAGAAAATTGTTTTTTCTGGAGTAAATTGTAGTGTATTTTACTTATGAAAGGTCAAAAAGTGCATGGAGATTTTATGAAAATGTGTGGATGTTAACAGAATGATGTCATGTGGTCACAGTTGCGCAATCAATGATGGACTATTTTGGGCGTAGCCATAAAATGTGTCACTGAAGTACTCGCACGTGTGCATGATTCCAATAGTTTGTGCTGTGAAGAAACTCCATTAGAAAATAAGTATTGTGTAATTTGTAGTGAGAATGTATTCAAATAGATTTATGTTTATGAATCTTGTTTCTTTACAAAGTGTATTTATAAAATAATTGTTTATAAAAATATTTTTCATATTTTTTCTAATATCTTCAGTTAGTTATTTAAAATATGCATTGCTAACATCAGAGCTAGAAAGCTAGAAAAATTCAATTGAAATATTGAATCTATTTAATTTTGCAGGAATTTTCTGAAGAGAATCATGCCATGTCCTGTCGAGATGGAACCGGCACCACCACCTTGCAACACAAAATGCTTTTCTGATTCCATTACCTGCCCAACTATGAGAAGTGGCCTTTCAATTCCACATCTGGAACGTGGAGACCATCCAACTGTTATGATAACGCCCATTCCGATTGTGCCTGACGTTGATTATTAAATGCATAAAATAAACCATGTGTGTTAAGTTTCACTTTGAATAATTGTTATACTAATGATACAAATCTAGTTTAGTTGGTTATGAAATCGTAGCAGTTTATTTGTTGGCCGTTCATTCTTTTTATTTAAAAGGAGCATCGTGTACATCGTGTAGTGACAATTTTGAGTACCGGTAATGTGTATTTCATTGTATTGTACTGCTAAATGGGTAACTCTTTCACTGTTATTAATATTCTCATTCAAGTGCTCTTTACATTAGACATGGAAGAATTAAATGATGGAAACCATCACTGAACACGAAAAATTTGCTGCCGTTATCTTCATAAAATCTGAGGGGAAACTGTACAAGGTTTTCACAGGCAAAATTGTGCACTTGAGCATTTAAGTCGCATCAACGTCTAGTACGTGCTGCTCGATAAAATCTTGTTCTGCCTTTGTGCGTACATTGCAGTAATCTCGTGATAGCCACGTACTATGCACCGTTTAACTCGTAATAACATTGAAGATTTCTATATAGAATTGATTGAACCAACCATGTATGTCAAGTCTTGTATTTAATTACTTGGTTTAGCGTCTATAAAAAGAGAAAGCAAATTATATATTTATGAAAGTACCAAGTTTTGTAACTGCAACTTTGAAATATTCTGCTGTCGTATCTGCACAAAGATTTATGGTATTGTAATGAATAACAAGTTTAGGTTGAGATTGAAGTTCAAACAACTTTTACACATTGAACAATTCTTAAACAAGAATACAAACTAAGATCTATATTTTTTGGGTCCAATTTGGTTGTCATGTACTGCCGATTTATACTATATAAAACCCCCCAACAATTATATTTTAATTTTTTTTCGGCGTTAAGTGGGATACATTTTTCTTTTATTTATGTTAAAATATAAAGTGTACGTTTGCACGCTACTGGTTAGTATTAAATAATTTAGCAAATGTAATTGTATTCCTTCATTGTGTTGATGGCTTTTGTATGCTTTTCACCCTGCAGTGAATCAAGTGCGGATTCAGCCATACCATCTGCATGTATAATTTCTCATTTAACCCTTATCTGGTCAAGTCGATGTGTGAAAGTACACTAAGTTGACAAAATAAGGGTTAAAGTTGCGAACTATTTTGTCAATGGATTTCATTTCAGAGAAAATTCACATTTCTTTGAAGAGTTCCAGGTAGGGAACAGCTTGGGGTGCAATTCCAATGCTTGTTCTTCTGGTACTTTTGTACACATTAATAGTTTTCTTTTGGGGTGGGGCTATTTTTTGCATGTGCATGGAAATGGAAATGGAGAATTTAATGTAAAGGTATTCTCGTTAGTGAACATCTGAACATTTTCACCACCTGACAACCCCATTACTGGTACGAGTAACTATCAAACTTTCAGACAACTTGAGACTATCCTGGAAAATGAAGATTACCCCCTCCATGTGTAAAATGTTTCAATTCGGTTGTTCAGGATTAACTCAAATTTGAGTTTGTGCCGTTTTCTCAACTTTCGGGCTTACGATCCTGATCAAGACGTCCTGAACGTCCAGGGTCATGTTACGCCATTAAAAGTAGTTTTTGGAGCACTATTGCAGATGGACATTAACCAGTGCTTTATTGAAGACTGACTCGTGACCTGATTAACATGTTTAATAATCGTGTATCGTCATATATGTTAAGTTGCAGGAACGTGTTAGCTGCATTTGTATATTTTAATCCCTAGCCATGTATTGTCTGCCTAATGCTTGAATGCAAACCTGTATGGCTTAGATTTACTCTTTTTTAATGTTTACGTACTGAACGCGACTCTTTTACCAAAGTCGTGCTCGGTTGCCAGGGGATGGATTTGTTTTTTTCTTAAGTATAGTAATTTAATTTTTTAGCTCCGCTGTCCACTTTGTCGAGCAGAGCTTATCATACGAGTAATTGTCCGTCGTAAATGTCAATGTTTTACTCTTTCGACTTTTCTTGAAAACTAAGTCTGAATGCTTTGATACTTGTATATGTGCCTTGGGTTGACCTCTCTTAGATTTGTTCATTTCACGATATCTTCAATTCTCTAATTTTGATGAATATTGTTTTTTGGTAAAAAGTGATATTTTTAACTTATTGTTGAAAACCGCAATTGCTTTAATATTACAGATTCATTCATTTCGTGATGATATTCTCTGATTTTAGTAAATATTTTTGGTAAAAAGTGATATTTTCGACTTGTTAAAAACCGCATGTCTGATTGCTTTGATATTACCGGTATACATATAGGTACTACATGTGGACCTCAGATTTGTTCATTTCGTGGTGATATCTTCAATTATCTAATTTTGATGAATATTTTTGGTGAAAAGTGATATTTTTGAATTCTTGTTGAAAACTGCAAATTTGATATCTTTGATACCAAACATATTGTTCATTTTTCAATGCTAACAGCGGAGCTATCTCGGCCGACAAGCTGCTTGTTGACCAATTTTGTGGTTTCACTAAAATTTTGCCAACTGGTAGCCAATTTTAGCTTGTATTTTTCAATTGTCCCCTTTTTCTAATACTCTTATTAAACCGATGTTTGAATTTGATGCATAGGCAAAATTGTTTGTCTCAACATTTTCTTTGCACTCATTCTTCAAATCATATGCATCATATAGCCTGGAACTGTCATTGACATGGTGGCACAGCGAACATCAATAAGGGCCGCGTTACAGTGCGCTATCGTGCATTGAGCTGGGAATAGCCGCTGTATACAATCAAGACCTATTGAGACTTGCCTTTGCTCATGTAGATTTGATCGTAAAACGCAGAAATAGTTGTTAAATTTGGTGACCAGTTTAGAATGATAAAAAGCATTTAGTCTTCAAATAACCACAATAGACTGAGTGAGGGTCAAGATCGAATATACGCGATTCCTGCGTTTCATACTAAATGCTTTCTGTTAATAATTTCAGTTTAAAATGATATTCATGAGATATGTCTACGTCATAACCTCGTTAAGTTATTAGCATATGATATTAGGCCAGACTTTTTTTATTCCTTGTTTCGTGAGTTTTTATAAGGCCATTTTTTTTGAGGATGGGAAAAAAAAAATATAATTCTTTTTTCCCCCATTAGATTTGTGTGATTCTCAAGGAAATGTAAGTGAGATCATTGATCGGAGAAGAGAAGAGAAATGAAATAAACTTTTATTCCAAGAAACCTTGTTTCTCATCTGCGCGAGACTTCGGTACTTTGATCATGACACTCCCACGAAAATGCAACTTGGATTTATTATGCAGCGGCGGTAAAAAAATGAAGATAAAAATAATATATTTTGGGCTTACAATTCGGCGGGCGCGAGAAATTATGCTGAAATAAAATTATATTTTATTTCATTTTCGGCTGCTGTTCATTTGGCGGGTTCGCGAAACAAGGGATAATACAAGTCTGGCCTTACAGAATGCATGCATCATCACGGTGAGAGCAATTGAAGTTTACGTTCTATGTAAGCAACCTTCAGCACTGTCAATGAGGTTTCACCCCATTGATGGTGGTGTTCGTTTTTGAAGCCCACACGCTACCAGATATACTGTAGAATACTTTATTTTCGCTTGGAATTTATTTTTGCTGAAGGGATGTTTCCGTGAAAATAAAATCCAGTGAATATACTTTTTTTCCTATATTTCACATTAAACTCAACAAAAATCAGTGAAAATAAATTCCACACAAAACGCCCAAAAAGCCTTTTCAGCGAAAATTAATTCCAGTGAAAATAAAGTATTCCACAGTATACAACAGCTAACAAACCACACCTACCCAGCTCCTGCTGAGGATTTGTACACACTCCCACCATGTCATACGCTGTAATATGCAATTACAATTCTGGTTCCCCAATTACTTTGGTTATGGGGTATGTATATATGGGTAATAATTCTTTTAGTTGGGAACGCTCTAAATCTTTCACTGAAATTGGCCGACTGGTGATCACTTTTAGCTCACTTTCCAAACATGAATAAATTATTTGTTTTTAGTGTGTAGGATGAGAAATCTTGTAGACTATAAATGACTAAAATAAACCATAATGATTTAAAAGTTCCAGTATTTCAGTTTCTATGTTCACATATCTGACTGTTTCTGCAATCTTACCTAAAAACTACGGTAACCAATAGACCACTTTCATGACCTCTAAAGGTCACACATCCTGGTACTTTTATTAGTATGACAGCATCACAAACATGTGCAATTGTTGCATTTCAATGTGTCCATTTTTTTCCCCTAACAAATATTTTAGCTAAAACAGTCAAGTCCACAAAATTGTCCTGAAATAACAATAACATAAATTTAGTTTTGTTTTTCTTATCAATGACAGTACCAGGATGTGTGACCTTTGAAGGTCATGACAAACAATAAAATCTGAAAGGGTAGGCTCCAATTTGTTTGTTTGAATTCCTGTATTTTTTCACAGTGATATGCAGAAGAAGTAAATTCTGCAATACTAAATTGTTATCCACAGTTTGTAAAGTACCATTTTAGAAGATGGAGTTTTAACAAACGAACATCTGGTATTCTATGAACTGTTCTTATTTTAAACCAGATTGCCCGAGTTGTGTAATAGTTTATTCCTAATAATTTATGTGTATTTCCAAAATTTGACTTTTTTTCTTAGCTGATCTCCTATGATCAATGGGAGATGTCATTGCAGAAGGTCACCATTATTGTTTGCTGCAGTTTATGCAGCTCTCTTGGTCGTGGTATACGTTGCGGGGCGACCAGAGATCTATGGCCGCAACGTAATATCAAAATAGCTTAAGCGGCCAATAAGAGCTGCTAAACTGCAGCAACATTATTGTACCCTGGGTGGTCACTATACACAGGTTTGATTGTACCCTGGGGGTACACAGGTTTAGTTGTATGCGGTAAGTTCGCTGTCGAATCGAATCCATCATTTAAGTTCAAAGTTGTAAGAGGATGTGACATGGCCAAACTTTGCCACCAAACGAATTAGGGATCAGCTGGGGGAGTCACTAATTAGCGTTCTGAGTTCTCGCCCTCTATCGGTGATGTTGAATTCTATGCTGCTGGTATCATACTGTAACCATAATGTTAGAGGGCGGTGGTCGTTGCGGCGCGTGTTCTATAAGAGACCCATAGCGACGCGTGTAAAATACATTGTTTAAGCCAAATGCGAACACACATTGCGCGACGATCACCGCCATTTATGTTGTCATGGTTCAAACAAGCTGAATAAGTAAAATTCATAACGAAACTTGATTGGTGCGTGACACGCACCGTCAGGGCGAATCTATAGAGCGCACTCAATGTAGCCTAACTTTATGGGGGGAAATACCACAGAGAACATATTGGACATGTGTCGCCTTTATTAAACATGTGTTTTGACATATTTAAATAATTCAAAGTTTGATATTCTATCAAGATAAAATAATGTTTGGGCTGCAAATATTGCAGTACTAAAATTTCGATGAAATATCCGAAAAAGTGAGTTTCTAAATGCTAATGTACCTGCATGCATCAAATAAATATTTGAAACTGTGGCTAAAAGTTATCTCTTAAGGTTGTGTCATGATGCAATCTCAAGTTATGTAAATATGCTGCCGAAGTTCGCGGAATTGAAAGACTGTTCAGAAAGTTCTATTTAGTTGGGGTTTGTACAATTTGCTCTGTTAACATCATGCTCGTGTTTAAACTCCGCCTCGTTTTTTGTTGAAGTAAAATTACACCCATTGTCACTTACGATATTCGATTGAAATATAAAATGAAGTTTTTTTGGGGGGAATCAATGTGATAATCAATAGTAGATACTAAATTGTCTCATTGTATCGACTAATATATATCATAATTGATAATATTTGATAATTGATATGTTTTTGTGATTATGTGTACTGTCATTAACATACTTTAGGTTTAAACGTTTAAAGCGGGGAGGGGGTCGTCACCTGCGCACGTGTGGGAATTGAGTCCCAAGCGACGATAACAACACACGCTAAAACGTAAAGGCTCATGGGTAGACGCTTGTCTGTAAACAATGATACGCTTTCGCTGGTTCCCGGCGTCCTTTGCGAATGGTAGGTAGGACGCAGGTAACCATCCTGCGTAACAAGGGTCACGCGCCATCCTCCGGTAACCCTTGCCACCACAAGCGGTGATTTTATCAAGAATCGTGATAAATAAATACGTTCTTGCATTAATTGAACTGGAAAAAAGTATCAAAATGATTCAAATACTTCATAAAGTAGTTGGTTTAAATAAATATAGTAAAAGTATTATGTTTTATCGTGCTTTGTGGACGTAAATGGCTATTTTGATAAAGGACTACATTTTTATGGATTGATTACAAGGCGTAAATAGTTTCCCGGGAGATTTTAAAATGGCAGCCTCCGATCCGATTGTGAAATCATGCTATGATGCCTTGAATCCCAACATGTAGGTAAGTGTTAATTTGGAGAACTTTACCATTGTTTATTCACCACAGAGACTATTCAGGGAACAAGCCGTAAATTGTGTGTGTTTATCCTTAGATAACTAATACATTTATTTGTTGTCTGAGGTTTATCATCGGTTGCTAGTGTGGTAAAATATTAATCGTCACCGTTGTTTTTCTGCTCACTGTTCTGTGGTTATATAATAAAATTTTTATACAAGGAAAACAAATTACTAGTGGTGGTCGGTGAATCACGGTTTTTAGTAACCGTGGGTGAATAAATAATGTGTTTCTCAGAAGTATTGGACAAGGTGCATTTTAGATTGTCTTTTAAATAAGCTAATATAAACAATTAGATCTCATTTTTTTACAATTTATTTTAATAATATACTACATTGATATACATAGTGTATATGCTATGCTTTCAAAGTCCACATTTTGGCGATGGCCGCTACAAATTGACACTAATGACACAGGAAATGTTTTATTAAAAACAAAAATAAGAGAAAAAAAGATAGATAGTTACAGCTATTAACACTTTAATCAAAATAAAAGTTATACCTACCTACATTAATTTCAGTGTTTCCATAAACAATACTATTTTATTTGTCCTATACAAAATGTACCCACTCTCAATGCAAGTGTGCTGCTCGACAATATAAATTTGACATTGATCATGTAAATATTATAAGGATTAAAATTATAATAAGATACTAATTTAGATTTATTTTTATCTTGGCTTCTGCTATTGTTGAAATAGATTCAGTCACAATGCGCACTATAGCTGCTACGTGTATGTCATTCTAATTTTAGTGGGCAAAATAACTTTCACAGTTTCTGGTTGTTGTTGTATTTCATTTTCAAGTATTTCTGTTACAAGTACCATTTTTCATATATTCTATTTTGACTAAACATGTTCATTTTTTTTCTCGCAGAGTAAAAACATTTTGTAAAACCTACAAAGAGCTGAACACACAACTGTCTTTTTTATTATGGCTCTTTTCATGGCATTGAGTGGCACTCTGACTGCTGTACAGCTGGACCAGTTACCACAGTTACAAAATATTGCTGAGAATGTTCCTGGCATGCAAGAGAATATAATAATGTATTGCACAACAATATATGTTGTCTGTGTTTGGATTCACAAAAGAGCATTGCTCCCCAGGGATGTGCTGCACTAATTGTCTTTAAGTCAACTGCCATAATTTAAGTGCACCTCCAATATAATCATACCTGTGTTAAATTTGTAACACCTCTTTTACCTGGGTACTTTACCCCATGAAAAACTCCTGATAATTCAAATCCAATACCATATTTGCTCTATTAGAAGCACATATATATGTGTAAATAAATAAGTGTTTTGTCTATTGACAGAGCTAATACAGTAAATGTGGTTCACAATTAGTAGGTCAAGTAAGATAAGACCAATTTAAAGGGTAGTACTAGTAATTTTCAGTCTGTGAACAAATATTTTTTTAATTTTCAACAGATATTTGTCTGCATTGGTGTAAGGCTGAATTTCAATAGTGGTTTGCATGTTATGTATTGTCATCTGTATTAACTACACTTTGCATATCAACACAAGTGCGGTTACAACCAGAACAAAGGTCACATGACCAATAATGGTACAAGTATTGATTTAAGGTAGAAGCCTACTCAGCATTTTTTGAGAAAGTTGGTCATAAATCGCATGACAGTGTTCATTGGTTTATTATGTAAAATCGTGGAGCTATTGCCCCATAAAATAGCATTCTTTTGTGTGAACAGTGTCGTATTTTGAGAAACTTGTCCTAATATTTTTCAAAAATCGCTATTTTTAGAACAATTCCATAGAACGCAATGTTAAGCAAAAATTGCATTTTTCAACATTTTTAAAACCAAGGTTTTTAAAAAAATTCAGGAAAACAAAAAGTACCCCTCATTAACAATATATATTTTTTTCAGCCTATGTCACCAGCCTACAATTTGACATATGGCATAATATCTCTGCCATAGGAATCTATGGTAAAAGCACTATAATACTGCCAAAATAGCCACTATCCACTAAAATACAACCATGATTTTCTTGAAAATTAACCTGGTGACCCCCAACTTTTTTTAAGTCAATATATTGCCTAGAAGTACAATTTATTAAAAAATAGATAAATTCTGCGTATATGAGTAGACTTCTACCTTGAGCGTTGGGAGGGTCAAGGTTTACCCTTGAACAAGTGCCTACATTTGGACAACAGTAGTATTTCAAATCATTTGTTTGTTAGACTTTCATAATAAATTTATTTTTATAGTGTATACATGTAATAGAATCCCATTATAAAATTATATGTATACATGTATATCACAAGAATGTTTGCTATACACATATATATACGTCCATTATCCATTCAATAATAAATTAATAATACCACACATTTGCATCAATCAATGTGCCTTTACTTTATCATCAGATTAGCATTAACTTATAAACATGTTAGTATTCCAATTAATACAACAATTTCTTCTATACAGAATATATATAAATAAGTGCATGTACACATGTCAATTTAAAGATGTTTTCTCAACATGGAAGAGATCTGTATATCCATGGCCCCTGGTAACCTTTATTAGTCCCCAAATATCAAAAAAATTATTTATAATCCCAAGGTTACAAGTTGTAATTGAACTGTATTTTTATCATAATGATGGTAATTAATAAAGATTGGAATCCTATGTGAAAATTTTCATTGTGTTATGATTTGTTTTTTACTTATACTAATATAATACAATGTTTGAGGCCACTTAAAGCTTATTCGTTGTAAAGTGCTCCAAATATTTACAACTTTATTACTGAAAAAGTAAGATTTCAGACATCCTCTAGTTATAGATGTTTTACCATAAATGCTTACTGACTGGACATGCATTAGTATTATAAAGCTACACAGGTGACTTTGTACAGTAACCATATCTCTAAAAAAAACAATTTAGCACCCTAGCTTTAAATTTCATTATCATGCAGAGAAAGAAATAATTTGTATAAAAGTGACATTGCAAGTATTACCAACCTATGGTTTGAAAAAAAATGGTAAAACGCGAGATATTGATCGTTATGAATATTGTACTTGTATCAGAATCACTATCACTTGAGAGTCCAGTTTTCAATCTTGACACGAGTAATGCCACTCTAGTTAGTAGGTCATATTTGTTGAATTTCTGAAATGGCGATGAATTAATTCCTTTCAATCCATTACATGATTGTCCAAGGGTTTTCATAAATATCCTTAACTTTTGTAGTACTTGTGTACCTCGAAGTAAAACTTCTTCCGGAACTACATACGTGTGTCTACTGGATTTACAGTGGATGAAGAGTGCTTCATTAAAATTGACACAGAACGACATACTGCATCTGCTGACCCTGTTTCACGACCTATGGCTTGTGTAACTTTATTTGGGCCTAGCCGGTGGATTAACGTCTTGATATTACACACTCCATACTTCTGTCTCAAATCATGTAAAAATACGAACAACAAAGAAATTTAGTGTTTGACAATGCAACAAAAATAATTATTAATTAAATTAAAAGTTTCACGGTTTTTACGAAAACCAACAAATTATCCGCAATCATGAGTTCATATATAACATTTCCTAATATTGCTCCACCGATTGCATAACAAAATACTATTAAAAACAAAATAAGGAAATCTTATCTAAATACGATTCTAAGATGGTCGTTATATTATCAGCTTCGGCTTTACGGCTTCCGAGCTTGATATAAAATGATAATCCAGCAGTCGAAAAACTAAAACAGTGAATGACGATCGTGCCTCCGCTTGTTTGCATTTCTGTGTTTATGTA
Organism: Saccoglossus kowalevskii; assembly: GCF_978046115.1. NCBI lineage: Eukaryota > Metazoa > Hemichordata > Enteropneusta > Harrimaniidae > Saccoglossus > Saccoglossus kowalevskii. The sequence continues at coordinate 14,756,032 of NC_140658.1, forward strand.
AATGTAGTTCAGGGTTCAGTGCGCGGAGGAAGATGCGCAGTGACTGTGCGCACAAGTTGTGGTTACAGAGGTCCGTGGGGCCGATGGTAGAGAATGGCAGGTAACTAGTAATCGCCATATTGTTCCATTTGGGCCGGTTTTCCGGCCGGAAGGCACGTGACTGAGTGACGTAATTTGAAAACATTCCAAGTTCCGTTCTGCGTAAACATGTCTATAATACTACAATAAAGCCATGCTCAAACATACTGCCTGCTTAGATTTACACATTTGAGATGTTTCTGACATTCCTCGCTGTTTCTGTGAAAATTTATAACAAAAGAAACAGTTTTTTATTCACCCAACTTTCGAAAGTAAAAGGAAACCCCTGAACGGCCACGAGCGTAAGCGCTGCCGTCAGGTAACCAAGGGAAATAGAACAAGCAACGAGAAAGTGACGGACCAATCAGAATGCCGGATTCATTACTAGTTACCGGCCTCTTGTGGCTTGGTACGCCATGACACTTGAGGCGGGAACCAGCCAATGATACGCTATGACCATCTGACGCATGCGCAGGTGACGACTCTCTCATTGAATTGCTTGAAGTCATATGAAGTCAGCGAAATTATTAAAATTATAAAAAAAGTCTACTAATAAGGACGACAGAATGACGGATTGTTATTTTGCATTCGAACAAAAATAACACATGACATAGAAACCCGCAATTGGTCTATTCAGGTGAATATATTCAGTTCCTCTCTCTGATATTTTTCACTTCGCCATTGGGGCTCGTGGTTCTCAAAATATGTATAAAGCGACTCAGTAGTTTCAAGCAATGGCTCTTTATCGTCTAGCTATTTTTAATAGCTACTTAGGACTACGATTACCAAATACTATCTACTATATTTCATAATAATGAATTTGAAACAATATATGATATTTAAAGCGCGGTGGTCGTCGCGCAGCGCGTGTGTCGAATTTCATGTAAATAAACAATGTATTTTACACGCGTTGTATACGTCGCTATGAGTCCCATATCGAACAGGACGCGACACGACTGCCGCCCTTTAAAAAAAATACGTATAACTATAGTTGATATTCCCCAATCGTACGGTATACAATACATACTCATATAATTTATACATTTAGCATTGTTCGTTGTCGTCATTGCAAAATATTAGACTGGATCGCACTTGCTTTTAGTTCCTGTCTGTAATGGTTACTAGTATTTGAACGGCCGTGGTTTGACACCACCTGTCAACACTGAGGGTTGTGGATTTCACCAATCACGAAACGTCATGAGCGGCCAGCTGCATTTTTTAGCATGTCACGTGACTTTTAAATGTCAAAGGCCGTTTTGTGGAACTATTTACGGGCTTTATTTCTTGACACTATTTAACGAATTGACGCGCGCCGTGTGATATTTAGAAAACGTTTAGTTTTTAAATAACTGCTGACACATATATTGTATATATGTCAACTAGATGCAGTTAATAACTATACAGGAGTGTAGATTTTAGTCATATTACAAACGATACAACGTTTATTTATTGTGCACTATTTTTGTGTGCGGCAGAATATGCAAAGTGAAAAGCTGTAATAGGTACAGACTTCACTTGAATTTGTTGACAGCGCGTGGATTTCGACAGCTTCGCTACTTGCTTTTTTCAGTTCTTGACCGACCTTTACCAACAACAATGACTGAAACAACATCAAAAGATCAGCAACTTGCTGAATTACAGAATGAAAGAGATCAGTTGATGAGCGCAGGCCACCAACTTGCTGTTCAGTTAATTGACGATGGTGAGTAAACTACACGTTTTTTTCATCAATTTTAAATTTCAGACGTTTGTTTCTTTGTTTAATTTTTCGATCTAAAATCATTGTTTCTGTTGTTAAATCATCTTCACTTGTCCGTGAGTAACCTCCTCCCGAACCATTAATGATGGATGTTGCGTTTTCTGTGTTTTAATTTAGGTATTTTTGATAACATTAAAATTGAGTCATGTTCTTTTGTATTGCGCATATTCAAAATGGCGGCCGTCGCCGAACGACATGTGTTCAAAAGGTTTTGAAATGAAGCTGGTTTATTCTATCGAATTAAAAGTGCACTTTGGATTTGTTTTACTTTGTATGTACGTATTATTGGATTCTGAAAGCTACTTGAAAGTATAAACGCAAAGAAACGTAACTATTTTATTTTGACAATGAACCCCTTTATCACACACAAACGTCCTTTGTGAAACAACAGAATCGGCATCGATGATGTCGTCGTCCAACTATTGTTCACTATTTTTGAATGTCGTACTTTCTAAAATATAGTGATGAAATTCACGGATTACATAAATTACACGAGAATTAGTCAAAGTACTAGTATTTTAATCAGTGTTCTCCCCAGACTTCATGTCAATTTCACGGCCAATTTGCATAACAATGCATCTAATTTGCATAATTTTTATTTGCATAATAATCAGTTTTTCCCCAACAAATATTGTCAATATACAATTAATTAAAGACAAGATATTTTTATATCTGATAAATTTTATATCATTTTACTGCATTGTATTTTTTGTTTTTGTATCAAGTCAAATAAAGTTTGAAATGGAACATCATAAAAAGGAAAAAAAAATTGAAAAACTTGTGTTATAGCCAGTCAGTGAATATACTGTTATCCATGGATGTAACTGGTTCATCATTGTGTATAAGTTTTAGTGCCCATGTCACTGTCGGTTCATATAAACGTCGGGGAAAACATTTTTTGGTTAAATATATAAAGTCGGCAAGATATCGAAATATGTTGAAATTAATAAATCAATAATTAAAAAAAAATTCTACAATGGCAGTTCGGCGATTTTTCATTGCAATATACCTTGCGAGTACAACGCTACGATCACCATAACATTGTCAGCTGACGGCATTGCGTTGGACGGGTATTCACCGCTGCTATTGCGATCATCGGTATCTGACTTTTTGGTGTGAAATACACAAATTGTTTATTAAAACTATTCATTGATGATTATCATAAGCATTACATCTAAATTGCCAACGAGATGTTGTTTTTAAACATCGCGGAAAATCATGCATTCTGCGCTGCCATCTTTGTTACCTTGATCAGAACCCCTGATAGCCCAGCATGCATCGGTCACAATGTTGCAACGTGCATTATGTCGCCTTAGGGCAGCGTTTTTCTGTACTAAGGTACCCTATGAATGGGGTATTTCCAGAGGTCAGAGTTTGTTTTGTCTCATCCCGTCTCGTCTGCTGTTGAATTATTCATACTTTTCTTTCCAATGCAACTTAATTTCACTTGTTCTTTTTTTAATTTTGGAGTAAATAATGTCACCAGCGATTGAGTGATAACAAATCAGAGTGCAGCAAATCGGGGTTGATCTTCCAGACGTACGCCGTGACTTGTTTTGTCACATTGTTGCGGTTGCGTGCAATGGGCAAATTATTACTATTCTAGTTATTTTTTTTTTGATTTGGAGGCTCTGCACCTTTGAAAGACTTCGCAACATATTGCAGACTTCCGTTTTTATCACTGTCTTTGTATGGCTAACAAAAGCGGGATTACCTAAATCGATCAATACATGTTATTGTTTTAAATACGTGCAAGACGAGACTGACACTTGTAAACAAAAATATAAGCATCACGGCTGAGTGACCAAGCGTCACGGACAAAGGGCAAGCATCACGACCAAGTGTCCAAGCGTCGCGGTACCGTGTCGCTTCAGAGGCCTGGGGAGAACACTGTTAATGTTAACTTGATCTGTGGAAATTGCAATTGTCTGTTCTGGTGGCATTGTGTGTAGTTAAAAACCAACTCTATTGAAATGCATTTCTTGACTAGAACACTGAAGAAAATAATCTTGTTAGCATGAAGACAATAGATAATAATACTTTGATGTTGCACCGAAATATAACTATAATCGTTTTTGTATTCAGAAATTAAAAAGGTACAAGACACTGAAGGGGATGAGATTATTAAAAGCCCAAAAGGTTTTAAATTTATTGATCTTACACATGACAAACCCATCAGAGTCTCTGAGAGAGTTATTGTGCCAGTAAAGGACCATCCAAAAGTAAGTTATATTATAATACATTATTTGTTATTTTAGTCAAACATGCATTTGTGTAAATACTGTGGAATACTTTATTTTCGCTGAAAAGGTTTTTTGGGCCTTTTGCTTGGAATTTATTTTCACTGATTTTTGATGAGATTAATGTGAAATATAGAAAAAAAAGTATTTTCGCTGGATTTATTTTCACGGAATCATCTCTTCAGCGAAAATAGCGAAAATAAATTCCAAGCTAAAATAAAGTATTCTACAGTCACAGATATAGCATTTCAATAATTCAAATACAATAACTTGGTTTACAGCGCACTTCTATTGAAAAATTTACCTGCTGTAAAGCAAATGCAGATGCCAATATTGGCACGATCAACCCCTCCCATGTGCTTATTGTATTGAGAAACAACATTGTTATAAGCAAGTCTCACCTACAAGTGCACATGTTATAAATGGAATATTGAATAAGACTTAAAATGCGATTCATTTTTGACGCCTGTCATTTACATACTAGTGAATAACTTGAGTGAGCTTTCTCATCCACCATTTGAATAAATTGTCAATTTGTTCATTAGATTTTGCCAGGTTTTGTACTGCGGAATGAATGCAGTGCAATTACTGCTCTGTTAATTTGTATGCCCAAGTGTGTAGACAATTTGCAGTCGTATCAGTGGCTGTGCAACTGATGTTTGTTTTTTCATTCTTCCAGTTTAACTTCATTGGCAAAATTCTTGGTCCACGTGGCAATTCCTTGAAAAGAATGCAGACAGAAACTGGTACAAAAATATCCATTCTTGGGAAAGGATCTATGAGAGATAAAAAAAGGGTGAGTTGTGTTTTATTTGTTGATGCTTTATGACTGACAAACTGTTTTGTACATAAAAATGGCAACATTGCCAGCTAACTTGTTTTGCTGTGCAGCTCTGAATGTTAGCTCAAACCAGGAACTAATGAATAAGTTGGCGCTGAGATTAAGTTCACTTTGTATTGCAGGAAGATGACCTGAGAGCTGGTGGCGAAGCTAAATTTAGCCATTTGAGTGAAGAGTTGCACATTCTTGTTGAAGCATATTCATTACCACCTGATGCTCATACTAGAGTTGGACATGCCTTAAGAGAGCTACGAAAATACTTAATACCTGTGAGTGTGTTATCCATTTTTAGACCTAGATTGGTTTTGTATGAATGTCCAGGGCACATCTTTGTACCATTTCTTTTCAAAGCTCACACATACACATACTTCACACATACTTCATCTGATACATATGACACGTTAGGTAATTTGGTCGAAAAATGTTGACTTGCAACCATTTTGCTTTTACAAATTCATGTACGTCGTCTTGTACATGCTTTCGACAAATCACTTCAAGCTTTATGCAGAGGTTGTCCATAACACTTCAGTGTTCTCCCCAGGCTTTTGAAGCGTCATCTTACCGTGGTGCTTGGACACTTGCTCGTGTTGCTTGTCCTTTGTCTGTGATGTTGGTCCAGTGTGTGAAACTCGTACCAGCCAAGCAGGCCAGTAACTTTAAAAAATCACTGGCCAAGAGTGAAATGCACTGGCCCAAAATATTGTGTATACCTTAATTTTTTGGTTGATGTCTCATTTGGTATGTGTCTTCAGTGATAACGTATTACAAACATAATGCTCATTCCTTGCGAAGCAAATTTGGAAATCACTTTGTTATGTCACGTTGACAGTTATCGTACTTAACTTGTAAGCTATAAATAAATACAAGAATATGAAATGTGTTTTAATTGCTTGTTGAGGGAAAAAAAACATGTATTCTTACAGACAACTCATTCAATTGATTCAAATATAAAAATCAGTCCATAAGTCAAGGTCAGCAGAAACTTCATCTAGGGCAATAACACCCGGTTCATCCTCATCTTCCATGTCAGAGCTAATCCTGCGTACAGTGCTGTGTGGACGTGTTCAGTTGATAGATGTCCCCCACCACAGCCCTGCAGTTTAGAGAAAATGCTCCTATTGTAGCGAGTAATCTTTCTTAGTTTACGCAATCTCTCAGCAACATAAAGATTTTCGTATTGCAAACATTTTAATGCATTGACTTTTGGATGAACGCTCTCAAATCTGGAACAGACTTGTATTAGAGATTTACATGGTGTGATATTCATAATAATTTTTTTTAACAGGATAACAATGATGACATCAGACAGGATCAGTTGAGAGAACTTGCAGTTATAAATGGCACGCTTGATGCTCCCCCTTCGGGACGTGGTGGTCGTGGAGGGCCAATGAGAGGCAGGGGTGGACCAGGTGGTTCTGGACGTGGCGGCTCTGGATTTAGAGGAGGGATGTCGTCCGGGCCAAGAGGGCCAGCACCTGCTGGGGGCAGAGGTGGTTTTGGTAGCAGTGCACGTGGTGGATCAATGTTTGGCAGTCCGGGTGCTGGAAGGCCGAGTAAGCCAGATTCATTTGTAAGTTAAATTTGTATGTACTGAAAATTGTTCTTGAAATAATTTTGTGGTAGTTCCCTTTCTGAGACTGAAGATTTTACAACAAATGTTCAACGTTGGTTTTGCTCCAAAGAAGTATTCTTCACTTCATCTTCTTTTGCAGCCTTGTACTGTGGTGTGACCAAATTTACTAATCGACATGACAACAGTATTGATATTACTACTTGTCAACGTCTGCATTCACTTGAGATAGTAAAATTAAAAGACATTTATAATTTCACTTGTTGACAGGGATTTGAGGAGCCGTACGAACAGAGCTACGACCAGTTTTTTGATTCTTCTTCATCATATATGGACAATTCAGGGTAAGTTGAAGTCTTCAAAGTATTTTCAGTTTCGCTGTTGATTTTGTCGAGTGGATTTTATCATGCAAGTGATTGGCGGTCGTCCGCGTCATTTTTATTTTTTCTTAAAAACTACAAGTCTGGTTGCTGTGATGCTTGATATATATGTACCTTGGGTAGTCTTTGCTTAGATTTGTTTAACGTATGTGTTCTATTGCAGTGCAAGTGGTGGCGATGATGGTTACTATGACTCCAGCTACCCAAGTGGGGGTGGTGGTAATGATTTTGGGCAAAGCTATGGTTAGTATCTTTTCACTGTACTTTTTTTAGTATATACACATTGATATTAAGAGCCAACTGACTGCGGGTACATACATACTGAACAATTTAATCGATCAGATTGAAAAATTTGGCATGAGGTTGATTGTTAATCCCCCGTCCGGACGCAGTCCGAAAACAGGGACTTGTGTTTTGACCTCAGTGCTTCCGTCAATGTGTGCGTTCGGACCTGTATCTTAGAAATGCCTGGACCAATCACAATCAAACTTCACACATACATCATACATAATATTATTAATATACACATCAATTTGTTTCACGGTTTGAGTCAAGATGGCAGAATGGCGGCCATTTTTGTTCTAAAAATCATCAAAATCAAGCATTTCTTGGCTGTTTACTGATGGATTTTGTTCTAACTTGGTATATACGTTGGACATTATAGGACCTTGATGCACATCATTTTGTTTTCAGATATGATTTGAAATGGCCAACTGGTGGCCATTTTGTTTTAATAAATGTAGTTCTAGTGCCATATCTCTGACTTGCTGTGATTATGTTCAAATTTTAAACGTTTATTATACATTATGTCATAGATGTACAGATATATTGGTTTGACAATCCTATTAAAAATGGCAGAATGGTGGCAAATTTTGTGCTAAAAATCATCAAAATCAAGCATTTCTTGCATTTATGGACAGATTTTGTTCAAACTTGGGATACATTCATTAGACATTACGGGTTCCTGATGCACGTTATTTTATTTGTTAGATCAGATTCAGAATAGCCATTTTGTTTCAATGAATGGGCTTCTAGAGCCATATCTCTGACATGCTTTGACTCGCTATGTTCAAATTTTATATATTCATTATACATGTATTCAGAATGGCTGATTTTGTTTTATTAATGCTGTTCCAGAGCAATATCTCTCAATACTCGTTTGACGATCAGATACAAATGTCAATCATTTAAATGTTAAACAATCATCATAATCATATTCCTGACATGTTTATATTCCAGCTATATATACTATAAACATAACTTTATATCTTAAATTCGATAACTAACTGGGACTGTGCCATGCATGGCTCGTTTTCCTAACATTTGATTCAGTGTGTTAACTATGATTAGTTTTAGTTTTTACTCTAGCAAATACAGTAGTCTCCTCAATGGCCTTCATGAATTTCAAATTGTGCCAATAAATGTATTATTATTAAGCAAATTAACCACTCTTCTGCAATGTTTGGTCACAAACACTGCACAAGGTTGGCACTATCAGTTGTATCCAAAAAACACATTTTGTATTTACTACTTTCTATGTAACCTTCATACTTGAAAAAATATTCACCTATGAACTGTTTATTTCAGGTGGTGATCAAAGCTGGAGTAGTGGTGGTGCCCGCTTCAAATCTCCACCAATCAAACCTGGTCCAAGAACCCATCCATATTCACGATTTTAAACCAAGTGTCCGACTAAAAGGTAGCTATTGCCAAGTTGTTACCACCAGTTCTTATCAAAGTCTAAATATATTTGAGTATAAAACATTGTAAAATGTCTGCATTGTAAACGGACAGTAAGATTTTAATAATTTTGAAGCATAGATGAAGTAAAAAGTTTAAAAGATAAACATTGAGTAAATGATTTAAATTTCATTGCTTCAGATATTATTTAAATGTTAGTGATCATAATTACCTGTAGTTTGTCATATTCATAAGTGTTAATATTTTGCTGCCATTTATATGAAAAACTGTTGAATTGTTTTTAATTAGAAGGCTTTAAATCGTGTATACTATGCCTGTCCAGTGATCATTAAAACAACAATCATGCATTTTCTCTCACTGACCCCATTTAAACTGGGATATTAACATGTTAAGTTTGTTTTAACATTGAAGGAATACCAAACAAGATATTCAATAGAGTAATACAGGAGTGTGTTCAACGATCCTGATTTAACACTGCAGAGTATTTATTTTTGTCGCTTCTAGCTGTTTATTTGTTCTTCTGATATACACACTTAATTAAATTTCTAACTTAAAGCTGAAGCTAGCACAGCAGTTCATTGAACACTTGTGATAATTGAACTGAACCGTTTCAGTTTGAAATGTTATTTATAATATAGGTGTTATACTGGTACTACTTATTGTTAAACTCTCCTGGTCATTTTCTTATCTTAAAATTCATTTTTGTCAACAAGATTATATGTATTCTTTATTTTTATTAGTTATTAGAAACCGTAGTTGTAATTATGTCATAAAGTTGTCTTTTTATTTCATCTATAACTGTCCAAGCCGTAACTCTTCTAAGTTTTTAAGAAAATAAAGTTATTCTATAAATAAAATTGTTAATTCTGAATTTTAGGGATTTTCAATTTAATTCGAAATTGGAATCTTTCAGATTTCTTCACTTAGTTTCCAATTTACACCATACATATTTCAACCTGTGCGATGTTGGTCTTCTCCACTTTTTTAAAAGTGAGAAAGTATACTAATAATCGTCAATGCCATAATTTTGGGACTGCATTGATTGTAATAGATTAGTTGTAACATTTATCCATCTTAAAATTTGACTATTAAAAGAATGGATGAATGTCCACAAAGGCAGTTAAAAAAGCTTATTTAAAAAATACATAATTAAAGTTTTGGTCATTAGGAGAAAAACAATGTGGAGAGTACTGCCCTATCGGTCTTTAAGATTTAATGTTTCAATTGCTTTAAATGCCAGAGATAAAGATACTATCCCCCCTCAATTTCAGTCTGTATTCTGTAGGTGGCAAAATTCTCCCACTTGCAATGGTCACATGATACTCAAAGCCCTAAATTGAAATCTAAAGACAATTCAAATAGATTCATCACCTACACAATGTTACTTATTCTAACTTCTCTTGAGGTATAGTCGTGTATTTTACCAGCTTTCACCTACTAATTGTCTCATGCTGTCATTCACATATAAACGATATTATTCAGGGATTTTTTTAAACGGGCGGAGCGCCCTCATTCCATGCGCCCTCTTACCCTGGGGAGCAGATCCTCTGACAACCGTAAAATTCTGATTGACCTGGGGTCACATGTGGCAAGTCTTCAACTGTTACCTGTCTGATTGTAATTTTTGCCCCAAAGCCATAAAATGCTTCCTTTTAAATTAGAATTATCAAAAACTTCACACCTTGGCAGGGAGAACCCTATCTCCCCCAATTGGTTGCGCCGCCGAATTGCAGTATTCCCTCTTGCAGTTTTTTTTCTAGAAAAAGCCCTGTCATTAATCATTAGTACAGCACATCTTAAATTTTCATTAGTTGTACTTATTGATAATGATCAGATCATGAACTTCAGTGTTCTCCAGACACTAAAGTTCAATGTCAAAACTGCTGAAATAAGTTTAAAATGTATTTCATTTGAAAAGCATATTTTGGCAGCAACCAAACAATGACTTTTTGTCCATAAATTTTACACCAGTCAGTGTGTTTAAGCAAGATCAGTTTTATAAATGTGAATAACTTGTTAGAAGTTGTAAATATTTCCTTTGCATTTTCTGGGGTTTGTGCTGTTCTAGCAAGCCTGCTGTTCATCTCATCAAACTCCCTTTTAATTCATCTGAATGCGGATAGCTGACATAATGAAGATAAATGGTAGTCTGTGTATATTGGTACACATCCAATCATTAAACAAATAAACTAAATGATAATACTATCACCAGCTGGAAGTCTTTCATTAATGTTATAAACACCTGAAGCTTCAGTCCAAGCATTAAATGATTTAAATGCCTAAATGCAGCTGTATTAAAGTTAAAGAAGAATATAGGGAGCTTTATTTAAATGAGGCCTGTTACCAGATATAACCATTTTTAAGGTAATGTATTGTTTAATGAGCTTTTTGTGAGTAACCAAATAATTTAGTATGGCATGAATTTTTTTCTTTTTAAAAAAATAAATTTATTTTAACGTCCTTGTATTAATGCCCTGATTGTTGCTGTAATATAATAAATGAGACCCGAGGAAGATTTTGTTCATGTGATGTTGGTAATTCAATATGGGTTTGCCCAACCAAAGTTTAAAAAAAAAAATGTTGCCACAATTACTAATGCCTATAAGATGTCTGTTAATTTGAACATAGATCAAACAAATTTGACAAATAAGATGCTAAATGTACTGAATTCAACGCCCACTCCTCTCCCTGATCTTTTCATTGTTCTATTTACACTCGACACATTGTTAACCCTTGTGTGAATAATTGTACTTTCATTATTAGGTTGTCATTTTGTTAACCATGTGCCCCTTTCAAATGTAGAACAATGAAAACAAACTTGTATAATATTACCTGTATTCGACAACTATTATCGCTTTTCATTTTGAATCTATCATTATCGATGGCTAATATTTATTATAACACTTTCTGTAGGGTAACTGACACATCTGACTGAAATGCATAGAGCTTGTGAAGTTATAGAATTAAGAGATTCTGAAGAGAAATGGTAGGTAATAAATTTCTGTACTTGTTTTGAGAACCCCTGCTCTGGATATTCTGTGGTACTGCTAGAGTTATTTTGATAAATTCATGGGTGACTTCAACAGACTTTGTCTCAATTTGTTCAATGTGAAATGGGGGTGATATGTTGATTTTGTTCTGGACGGAAAGTACTATATCAGGCTCAATTACAATTTATGGATGTCTGAATCATAAACCCGGTGAATTTAACCATAGAAAGGAATCGTTTCCTTCACAAACCTTGCAACATCAAATCTAAAAATCTAAAATTAAACCCAGTAAATACCCATAATTTTCAAGCTTTCCATGTTGGATATAAAAACAAAATTAAAACAATATCTCAATCAATTAGTCAATTCTTGAAGAAATTGTTTTTGCATTTTCATTTTACAGTACCAAAAATGTTGCTACTGCATTTTATGTTGACAAAGCATTTTGAATTTTACTTGAATGTTCAAATTAGGTAAATTCTGATTTTTTTTTGGCTGATGGTTTTAACCCTTATTTTACTGTGTTCTCTCCACAGATCATCGATACGATTCACAAACTAGGAAATGTATGCAGTTATTGTCACTAATGCATTTCCTTAACTCTTCACAATGTCTCTCGTAAATATTCACAAAATACTGGTGTTAAATGGAGTGTTATCTGCTTTGAAGAATTTTAATCGTGACATGCTGTAATTCGTAAACTGCAGATGTCTGTGCTACTGGTGTTAAATGGAGTGTTATCTGCTTTGAAGAATTTTAATCGTGACATGCTGTAATTCGTAAACTGCAGATGTCTGTGCTCAACAAAATTTAATTGTTGGGTTACAATTTTAACCTTGTCAAAGTCAAAATAACTTTTTAAAATCGTCTGTCAAAGTATATATGGTAAAATATTTTTGTCCTAAAAATGAATAAAATGTATTTTTTAAATAAATTCTTTGTTACATTTAGATTCTTTAGTATGGGATTGGCTCAATTGTGGCCCCAAATTTAGAATTCACCTTGCCTTAAAATAGTCATGCGCACGAGAAGAGAGGTTGAAAGTGATTCAACAGGAAATTTAAATAATGCAAACTATCATCTGGCTGCTTGCTACAGTAGAAATGGAGGCAATTGCATTGAATCCGAACTTTCAGTTCATAACTTCCATGTGCAAATAAAAAACCTGGTTGACCAAAGCAGCAAGAAGCCTCCTTTACATTCGGAGGAGTACTTGTCCTGTTGGAACAGACTTCTGAATGATTGCCACTATTATACATGCTTTTGGCTCATAAGAAAAAAAATGAAACTCGTAAGCTGGAATTCTGTCCAGGATTCCATCTAATGGCGGGTTCCTGCTTAATCTAAGGGAAAGTTCTTTCAAAATGAAAATTGAGCCATACTCTATCTCAATTGATACCTATACATGTATGTTAATTGGAGTAAGGTGATTATTTAATGCAGAAAAATGCCACCTTGTAAGAATGCTGTATTTATTTGTGAACATTCATAATGTTACAATCTTCATCATAAAAGTCGCTTACGGGAAAAGTGGAATGAAGACGGTAAGTCTGTTGCATGAAAATTTCAAAAGAAATTGCATGTGAATTTAGTGAAAAGTCGGGAATGTTGAATGAAAAGAACACATTTCATGTGTTAAAGTGAAATAGAATGCAGAAAGTTGACTGGTCATTTGGCAGATTGTCCTGCCTGTATATTTCTGTAACTTCTTCCAGGTAAAAGATGTATGGAAAGTCGGAACAGTTGGAAAAGTAATAAACAGTGTTGCATAGAAAGTCTTTTGTGGAGAAGCTGAATAACTAAATTTTAGCTGTTCCACGACACTTCCTCTCATATCTAAGAAACCACTCATTGAATTTTGATGAAACTTGTATATGCACCCAATTTCAATAAAACTTTGTACCTAGATTTCATAGGACTATGATACCTGACCTGCTTGGTTTTAGGCTAATGTTTGCATGTTAATTACCTAATATGAACTATTGGCATTGCGCAGAACATATTAGTTTTACATTAAAATCTTAATTATATTAACATATTGTCTGATTTGCATAATGATACCTTCAGACCTAATTTTATGCATAATTGATTAATTTGCATAGTAATTCCTAATTTTCGAGTTGCCAGTTTTCCTTGGAATTCCGCTAGAGGGCGCATCCAAAATACCCGGATGACGAGCCTGAGTGGGGTTGTTTGACGTTATCCTCGGGGGCGGACATCCGGGCATTTTTAGCGCTTGGCAACCCTGGCTGTTAAAACAAAGGCCAAAAACTCGCAGAAAACGGTACTTTGGGATGGTTGTTGAGACTCCCCTGAACAGTGTAACAAGATTAGCCCTGCGTGTGTAACATATATAAATTTGGTTGTTCAGGATTACTTCAAAGTTGAGTTTGTGTTTTCTCGAATTTTCACTGGCGTTCCACAGCAGCGCGAAAAAAGCCCATAGAAATACATGTACAGTGGTGCGCGTCTTAGCAACGTGGAACGTCTTGTGACGTAGCTCCGCCCCCGAGGATTTACGTTCTGTATTCTTACATGCGTAAATTTATAGATTGGAAAAACAAAAAAGTTCCAGAACTCCGCAAATTTCTTCAGGATCGTGGTATAACTTGCAGCAATGTTCGTAAAGCTAAACTTTTTGAACTTGTTGAGTTTGCAAACGAGTTAAATGTTAGCCTTTTCGAGACCGACGATCGCGAAGAGTCAAACAGTCGTCGTCGTACTGTAAAACACGGCGAGTCGAGGATAACTTTGGTAGCTCCGTATAACCACAGTCCCTCTATCCCAGAGGGACTGGTATAACGTAAAACCTTGGCAAAAAACCTTCATACTTTGCCTTTGTTTGAAATAGCTGATATATTCTCATATTTGTTGCATCGAAGTGACTGGACAACAGCCAGACTGAAAGAATATCGACTTGATAATGGTTATTTACTGCATCATTTCCGTAAAGCTTCATCATGTGCAGAATACAGAATTTATTTTCATTATGGCAGAGTGTATTCGGAAATGATCCATGAGAGAAAATCTTTACAAGCCATGGTTTATTATTAAATCAAACTCTAAAATAGTTTCTGGTGTTTGTAACTGTGTAGTGTAAGTTTGATTTAATATTTCATTCACCAGGCGATCAGCAGATGCAGTTAATATATAAATGGACGCACGTTTTTTTCCTTCCGTAGTAATTTTAATTTCAACTTCGCAACAAATGCCATCATAAGGATTATGAACAAGAAGAACAATGTGGGGATAGGCGACAAGCAACAAATTTTCCATCAAATCCGGCGCAATGTTATCGTTTGCGCTCGTCTCGGGAAGCTGACAGTCTTCGTTTTTTCAATCTATGTATAACTGCGGTTGAAAGACGACTGTCTCCAGTTATTGAACTCAAAAAATACTGGTACAGGATGGAAAATGCCGTGAACAAACCCGAGAATATAGTTTGACGTCCACTCAGGGTCCGACGAAGCATTCGAATCCACTGGCGTCGAAGTGTTGATTTCTTGGACGAAAGAAATGTATGAAAAGTTACGCCATTCATCTCAGGATATTTCGCTGTTTTTTTCTTTTTAAACGAACTCGAGGAATAGCCTGAGGCATTACAATACCAGTTAATAAGTTTGACCAATTCTTGCAAAACGTTTGTAAAAAAAAATAAGACTTCGGCAACAGTAACTACTAGTATATTGCTTGCAGCAGACGCCGCTCAAATTTCAACCCCACCACGAACGTTGAACGGGCTGTCATCCGGTTACTTTGGGAACGCCCTCTATCGAATTTCGCGAGAAAAATAGTAACTCGGAAATTAGGAATTATTTTCGGTATACACACAGATTAGTTTAATTTTGGAAAACTTGCATATTTATTTATTATTAGCCCATTTCTGATATCTCAGAAAATAAGGTTTAATTGAATTTGTCAGAGGTCCTAGAATTAATTTGACTGAAAACTACAGATGTAAAATCAAATGTATTTTCTCTATTACAAGTATATACATTTTGAAAATAATGTCAAGCATCTTTTTGAAAGGCTAATTTTGAATTAATTTTAATGCTTCTCCAATACTCTTTAAGCTTTCTTTGATTGAAATTTTATATTTACTTTTTGATGTTTCATGCAACTCTACCAGTCTTCCAGACAATTGCCCTAGAACATTTTCTGAAAACATGTTCCGAAGTCGTGTTTTCGATTTCTCATGCGACTTTTCTGACTCTCTAGCTGACTTTACCCACGTCTCAATAATTTTTTATTACACACTGTAAGACAATTCCAGAGAAACTTGTTGGGGTAAATAAGATAACAGTTGAAGGGAATGTCAAAACAATTTACTTGAAAGCTTTAACCATTGCATAAAAGGTCAGGATATCAGCATGTAAAATAAAAGTTGTCTAAAGTCTGTACAATTGCATGAAAACTCAAGAATAGAAAGTAGTTACGTGGTTGTTGATTCTGAAACGTTTTAAAACTAGTAACAGTATGTAAAGTCGAAAACACTTTGTATGGAAAGTCGAACAACCTGAATGAAAATTCAGAAGTGGGGACCTTTTGAATAAAATGTTGGAAAAATTGGTATGGTAAACTAAAGACCATGACAAACCAACAAAAGCTTTATTGTTTATTAGACTGGTATTCATTAACATAAAATACACATAGCTCTACTAGTGACAGCGAAAGTATTTTTTTTATTTGTACAGATTTCTAAACCAAATCCCCCATACAGTAGGCATTATAGGTACTCATTGTGAGAAATGTTAAGACTTGTTGTGAAACGTGTAGCTGGATGTATGCATTTGACCAAACTAAAAAAAAAATAGATAACAGGCGGAGACATTATCTCTTTCATACGCTTAGCAAGATTTATAAGATTGTACATAAATAGTAAAAAAGAAACATGGTGAAATAAGTGATGACGGAATCTACATGTATATAATTTTTTTTTACTGGAAAAAATATATTGACTTTGAACTTTATTTTTGTGATGTCAAGTTTATTTTGAAAATAAATTTAACAAGTAGTCTGCCGGCTAAATAAAATGACAGAATCGAAGTTATTGTCACAAAATATACAATATTAACCCAAACAGCTAGCTGTTTTCAAAATCATTGAGACACTCATTGTACCTTTTGAAAAAATGGCTAAAATTTGTTTAAGTAGAAGTCTAAAAAATAATAGACTACGGATGATGCGCAATGAGTAATATGAATAGCTCCAGTTGACTTCGTCAGCAAAAACTTAGTTTACTACGGAAGTTTTCATTAATTGTGAATGAAAAAATATCACTTCCCGAAAATACTGTGAAATACTTTATTTTAGCTAGAAGTAATTTTCACAAAAATGATATTTTGAGTGTATTACATTGAATTTAATTTCACTGATTTTTGACGAGTTGAATGTAAAACATAGAAAAAAAGATATATTCGCTGGATTTTAAGTTCACTGAATCATCTCATCAGCGAAAATAGTGAAAATTAATTCCAAGCAAAAATAAAGTATTTTACAGTAATCAATTATGTAAATATAATTATAATACATATAGATGGTATATTAAACACATTACAAATGTGTGTCAGCCATTCAGCCATTCAGCAGGATATAATCAGGCCGACGATTCACCATTATCATTTCCATCCATCGAACGCAGAGGGATAGTATCTGCAGGGGAACTTTGTACCTGCATCATAAAAAAAAGTAAGGAATATAATGACGAATTGAACTAGATGAAAGACGTATTGCTGGCTTGATTTAGTCAGAGTAAGTATTGACCAAGTCAACACCCCAAGAGTAATTGACTATTATATTGTCATGAATTTGTTTTCGCGTATCTGTTAATCGACTTAATTAGCTGATTATTAGCTGAATTGCTGTGTTATGTCTGTCATCGTTTAGGCCTATTTGAAGTTTTGGACGGAACTTGGCTCAGTGATTTGGAACTAATTACCAGATAACCGTCGCGATTCTGACAGTTGGTATTCCATAGTTATTAATGTAGTGAACGATTAATCAAAAGAGATGACGTATTCAGTACTTAGTGTGATTTGCTTTATGATTGAAGGTTACGCCCTAGAGTCTTTTTACTGCTTTGTATGGTTAGAGTTTTGAAAATGAATAAAGAGAGTTTGAGTTGGTCTTGGGGAGCACAGCACGATAGACGCAGTAGAGAGAGGGGAGTCCGGGAGAGACTTGGGGCGAGCCTGGACGCAGTCTAAGAGAGTCTTGGGTCAGCCTTGTGATAGTCTTGGGGACTTCTCCCCAGGGCGCTGTGTCTTATAGAGTGCTCGATTGACCGACTAAGACGAGAGTTGAAACGTATTTCGTTGTGTGTGTCTTATTTGACTGTAAAGTTAAAGTGATTTTCCCGATCCCGCACCTCAAGGGGACGAGATATAGAGAGATGAGACGAGATTCCCCCTCTGACAAGTGTGGAGAAACCCGAGAGAAGAGAATTTTCCCCTTGATAATATCTACGACTAGTCCATTATCCATAATTGGTCAAATGTACAAGTAATATTGCTCCATTCAGTACGAATATAACACTTTACGGTCGTTTTGAGAATTATTTGGACAGTCAGTTAGCAATATATCTAGGAACTTTGCAAAATACTTGGGTCTTTTCCAACTCAGACTTGATGGCGCCGTTGTATTGACACGCGCACAATTGGGATCATTCAAATATCTTGCTAGATGCGGGTAAAACGCTATTTTCAAAACGACACACGTTGGTTACCATATATTAACAGGTTATATGTTGTATATGCATTCAAAGTGTTATTTTAAATTGTTATAACCATCTGAGTCCACCTGACATAGGACAATTTACAAAACAACTCTAGAGTGTTGAGTAACTCCAGATATTAATGAACTCGTCGTTGGCGGGAGGGCTCAAAGTAAAGTTTCTTAGCATTAGACGCGCTACAGTTTCGCGACAGTTCTGAGCCAAACTAAAAGTTGTTTTTACATTACTGGTGCATTATGTATCAAATTCAGATTTTATACCGAGGTGGGAGAGTACGTCAGGGATACACGGACGGAAAACTTTATTATAACCATTTGATGGACTTTGTCAAATCAAAAGTGCCTTCCTTGAGTAAATCACTTTTTCAACTGCAGTTTGAAAATGACAAGGGTATGACGACCGTTATTATGACTAGTCCATTTTTGTAACAGGTACAACTGACTAAAATGAGCGAGGGGTTGACATTTTTCGACAAATTTAAGCAAAACCCAACTTTGCAAAAAGTTGCAAGTCATTTTGCTAACTGACAATCCGAATAATTCTCAGAACGGCTGTAATATGACACACTTTCGGGATTCGCTGTACTCCTACATAGAACAAGACTCACATTTGCACTGATGTCAGCTTTTCCATCATCACCATGTGGTGCAGAATCTTTAACATCAAGCTCAATTCGGCTATAAAAATAAAAATGTACATGGTATTACTATTTCAGTTCTGATATAATTTGTGGGTGATCAGTCAAAATAGGTATTGCAATTATTTTTTTTTTGCATATAATTGTATAGCATAGAATTCAATGGACAAAATATTTCAAAGTGGTTTCGCATAAACGAATGAATTCTCTTAACTGAATTTAATGTGTTTTGAAATACGCGTATATATGGTGAAAAGACTATGATTGTAGCCGATTATATTATTGATTTTTCTTCAAGGATAATTGTTCAAATGATGTATAGCAACTACATTTGATAAGAGTAAAATAATTGTATCTGCCTGCCTGCCTGACAAAGATCTGATCAGGGTAATCAGCATAGCAAAAGAAAAAATCCCGATTCGAGTTCTTGGTTGCTATCATATGCAGAATTGTATTCATGAAGAATGCTTCACCAATGTGTATAATATTTCCTAAATCCGAATATGCTGCTGATGCGTGAATATGTTGCTTAACGCGCGGTGGTCGTCGTGCAGCGCGTGTTCGAATTTCATGTAAATAAATAATGTATTTTACACGCGCTGTATGCGTCGCTGTGAGACCCACATCGAACAGGACGCGGCGCGACGACTGCCACCCTTTAAATATGAATGTCTTACCGGAGCTATAATAAAGGTGAATGGGTTGCTGAAATATGAATATGTGGTTGCTAGAATGTGAATCTGACATTCTCCTTGCTGGATTGTGAACCAGTTGCCAAAATAACGAGTTATGCTGTTCAATTCACGGGGGCGGAGCTACGTTACATAATGTTCCACGTTGCTAAAACCCGCACTGTACTATGTAATTTATGGCACTGTGCGAGCTGCTGCAGAACACAGAATATCCCGTGAAAACTTCGTAGTTCGAAGAAACTGCTTAAACTCAACTTTGAAGCATTCCTGAGCAACTAAATTTGCATATGTTGCACATGTAGGGCTTACAAGTTGCATTGTTCAGGAGAGTCTCAACAACTATTCCAAAGTACAGTTTTCAGAGAGTTGTCGACCCTTGTTTTCACATTAGTGGTTGCCAGGCAGTGAAAATACCCGGATGTTTGCCACCGAGAATATAGAATTAATAAGCTAAGCACAACATAGCATATGGGCATGAGAACTGAACACTGAATATTCAATGAACACGAGATTGAGAGTTTCTGCTGAGATCGTTTTGGTTTCACTAAAGAAATCTTATATATATGAAATAACACTCACCATCTTCTCAACTATGATGGATACACATTTATAAACACACGTAGAATGACAATTATTGTAAACGTAGCATCATACAACTCTACTTTTTTTGAAATCAGGAAATGTGCTCGAAGTTTTGTATTTCACAGACGGATACTAGGAAAAACGACATTTAAACATACCTGTTAGGCTCGGAAAATTGTCCTCGGTGTGATTCGTGTGCTGACCCAAAGTCTCGAGTTCCACCTAGGCATTAAAACACACATACCGCACTTCTGGTAAATAACGTTTATTTTAAATGACGCCCTCAAGCACTACGTGATGCGAATAATTATATAACAAATACGTAAATTAGTGACAGACATGTTTATATCTACTGTGGTGTTATTTCGGCAAAGGGGTTTGGTAAAGCTGTACACTTTCTTGGGACTCACAACCAAACAGCGAAACAACAAAGTCCGGATTGAAATTGTAGTCGTTGTCTGCGCACGTTGTTCTTATTTGATTTGTTTCATGCGCTCAGTTGTATTTTAGTAAGATTTTGTAATCGTTCCTAACTCAATTTGACATGCAACCAACGAAGATTGTATATACCACATCAACTCTCGGGGCGGAGCCACGTCACAGAACGTTCTATTTTGCTTGGACGCGTGTCGCGAGATGCCCAGGAACGGCCGTCGAGGAGCTGGTGAAAACAACTAAGAACAAACTCAACTTTGAGGTCCTCCTGAGCAACCAAATGTCTTTATCTCGCACATGTAGGAACATTCTTGTCACAGTGCACAGGAGAATAAAAAAACTACCAAAAAAATGATGGTTGCCAGGCGGTGAAAATGCCCGGATGTCCACCGGAGAATTATTCAACCGTTTAAATGCCATGATTCCCCCCAAAAAGCAGTCCTAGTTGTGGACAAATTCGACTAATGTCTTTTTGAAAGGTTTAAACTGTATAATACCTTTTGATCCTGTCAGCGATTGTAAAATATTCATCATATCATCCATACGGGTCTGCATTCGTTCAGTTGATTCATTTAGCTGTTGCTTCATATCAGCCAGCTCACTGTGATTATCTCGTTCATATACCGTTTGTTCCCTTGGTGACGGAAGCACATCGACACTGCCTCTGTCTCCAGGGTGCTTACTTCTAGATAAACGTTCTGAGAGTTGATTGAGTTGTTCCTAAAACATTTAATGAACAAAACATACAAAAACATACTTGTAATAACAATGGCATAAGTTACTAGTGCAAATATAGATGTATGCAGCAATAAATAGCTTGGGAAAATAGGCTATTGAACCGACACAGCTATGAATATGTCAGTGGTTCTAGGGACATATCCACCGACAAACTGTAAAGTATATTCTACAGTATGAACTGCATTGGTCAGTTTGAGTATATATATATCATTTTGAACCGGTAGGTGTCGATAATGTTTTTTTTACTCAGTTTAATGGCAATTACATCTTGTGGTTGCTATGAGCGTTGGCGTGATTGCTAAGGACACGTGCACCTACTCCTATGATAAATGTTGATCCTATCCCTCTGGTAGCATATCTGTATTTATAATGGCTTGCTTGCAATAAATTGCATGCATATTAATGAGTACAAGAAAATAGTACACGTTGGCTCACATATAATATACTATGCCATATCGTAAAACAATGAACTATTAAACATGGTTGCCATGGAAGTGGTTGCTAGGGCTATGATGGCATGCAAAAGAGAATGTCTGAACACCAAATATGTAGGAAATCAGCTAGATATATCAAAGATTATGGTGTTTTTTTTACAACTCAGGGAAACGTTTTATTTAAAAAGATCTGGGGATTTTTTTAAATAATACATGCATCAATAGAAGCTTTGCATTCTGTGCCGATGCAGACTCAATATACATACCAACCTATATTGACAGGCGAAATGGTGGACGAAACAGCTCCACTTTGCTTTAAGAACATAACAGTATTAAAGCGTTTTTTAAAGAAAAAAATTGAATATACCGTCATGAAATGAACAAATCTGATAGATACATCAATGTACCAATATATCAAATAACAAAGCAATCAGGCTGGTAGTTCACCTCCACAAGACAACAACTGCATTTTGTGCATAATTCCTAAATTTCTAACCCAAACAATTACAACACATTTTATGCCAATATATGAATTTAAACTACCGTACATATAAATTATATAGGTGAAACGTTTTTTTTTTGCATATTTTTGGGGAATAGAATCAACAATGTAACAACCTCATCAGATATCAATCAGATAAAGGAATACAGCTCTTGAGATATCACAAATTGAATATGTATCTACTTAATTGAAACACCAAATCTATTAAAAAAACTACTAAGTGTAACACTTATCTCCTCGACCAGGTAGGCAATTGCACCAAACCTCAACTAAAAACGTTGGTTTTCACAACAATAAACCTTTTTTTCCTGCATATCTCCCAAATTTCTTAACAAAATATTAGACCTAATGTTATGTTCAAACTTTGCAATTATACAATACATCGCCATAAGTAAAAGTTGGCATATTTGAAATTCAAGTTTTTACATTCATACTACCCATTTTGCATAACATATATGATCATAATCCTCAATGTTATATTATTCTATTTTTGTCCAGGCAAAGCATAGAAAAAATAATTAACAACAAAATCGTTAAGAAAATTATTGTTTAGGTAAATGTCTCAAACTTAAAATGCGTTTGTAGCCACCGGTCACTACTACCAATTATTAATCCCAGCACTTCAATAATAATATTAATCTTAACAAAAACAATTGACTTTCTGCATGCTTGCTGAAAGCCTAATATTAAAAAATATTTTTAAGAAAGAAGTGTTTGTAACACATACAAGTATATTGTAAATGTAATAACAATATGAATGTAAATACAATAACCAAAACAATAGGTTTTTGTGCGATTACGATGCTGCTACCAAAGCTACCAATTACAATCAAACGAACACTGAATTCAAACTCAAAAAGACATGTCACATCGTCACACAGACTACTCGAACTGATGTACAATGAACACGGTCACATATAGAATAGTTAATTACCTACAATACTGTCTACCAGCTGAGACATCAACAGGCAAACGAAAAAACATAAGTTACACACTTTCGAACCCGTGATCATGTCAAGCGTCTCGCCACTACTAGCATACGCATTCTCTTTTTCTCTCAGTTTTAAAAGTGCTAACCTTTCTGACGTCCTTGACATTATATTGTGTTATAGAACTCGTAAGCAGAACTGAATTTTCCAAATGTTGGTAATGCTTTCCAAATACATAATGTGCTGAAACGGTATTATTCTTATATAATTTCCTTACCCCATTACGAAATGCCATCAAGATAAGCATTGTCTTACCTTGATTTGAATCGTCATTTTATTCATGCCTTCATTTTCTCTTGGAATGTCCTCATCATCATCATAAAATTCGTCCAACGGTGCACACTTCTCATGAATATATTTGTAAAACTTCTGCTTGTCATTTTCTGATAATTTATCTTCAAGACTGTGAATGATTTTAGCTCTCTCCATAAGTGCATTTGATTTCACGTTGTCATGAACTCTGAAAATAGAACAATTGCATGAATGGATATTGTGAGAAAAACAGCATAACTATTACAAGCTTGCTCATTTGGAATCAGGATATTGAAGAATGAATGATAATTCAGAATTGACACAAACTAATGATACACTCGCCGCCTGGTATGGTAATTTCTTGGCAAAATTGAGTAAACAATGCTTTTATTCACAATATGAAGCTAAGAATTTTAACCCATATCTTGAACAATATACCTGCTAGTCTCACTAAAATTGAACCTGGTTGAATTTTTGTTCATGATTGATATGTTGTAAGATGGTTGGGTTAAAGAGATGTTATGGTGCCCAAAAAAGAAGACAATTTTTGGTGAAATATATGGTGATATTGGCTAACCCATATTACATATAATTATCTCTATAGTGTGTCATCTGAACGTGACAGAATGGTTATTATTAACGTATTTTGAGAAACGTTTTCTAATATTTTTCAAAAATGACTATTCTTAGAAAAAATCCATAGAAGCAATTTAAAAAAAAATATTGCATTTTTGACACTTTTTAAAACCTATCAGTCATAATATATATTTTTTCAGTCACTGTTACAGCGGAGAACAATTATTTTCTTATTTGAGATATGGCATAATATCTCTGCCATAGGAACCTATGATAAAGGCATTATAATACTGGCACAATTCACACTATCCCATCGTCCGCCTGCACGGTGTTGCTTCGTTCGAACATTCCTCCCTCCACAACACCGTGCGGTAATTCTATTCATAACCGTGTATGTCACGTGGTTGCGCGATAGAAAGTTTACCGACCAATAGAAAGCTTTGTTACAATGACTACCAAAAAGCGCTTAGGGCTTTCCATTTCTGATGTCTTCATCTTCGGCTTCATTTCTGCCAATATATGTTGCAGTGACACCATGAGCTTTGAGGTATCACACCTACTCTTCTACAATACTCAACAGTGGCTCAACACTATTACCACGCTCGATGGTCGCAAGGCTGGTAAAGCATACTAACATAATGATTTACCATTTCCAGCGCGACTAAAAAACGAACACATCAGACTCGGAACTGAACGGCTTTTGTCCGAATATTGTATTGCCTCGACATCCAAGCCAACACAGCTTCCACTGTGCGAGCATTTTCACCGCCTGGCAACCATCATGGTGAAAACAAAGGCCAAAAACTCCCAGAAAACGGTACTTTGGGATGCTTGTTGACACCCCCTGAACCGTGTAACAAGATTACCCTGCATATGCAGCATATTTAAATTTGGTTGTCTAGGATTTCTTTAAAGTTAAGTTTGTGCTGTTTTTTCGATTTTAGCTGTTTTCAACGGCTTTTCGACCGGCGTTCCACAGCAGCTCGCACAAAGCCCATAAAAATGCATGGTAGAGTAGTGCGCGTCTTTAATAGCGTCTTGTGACTTAGCTCCGCCCCGACAATGTTGATAGCTTGGCCAAACGCGTTGATGAAAGAAGCAATATGATTGGCTGTTGGTAAACTGATTCTAAACTGTGAGGGCATTGTCACATACACATATTCCTAATGAAATACTTCAAGGTGATAGTGGAGTGCTTCGCCGGAACATTCACCTTGAAAATTCAAGATGCACTATCCGCTCAATACAAGTATTATTTTCTAGAAAATTAGGATTGTGACTCACAACCATTTTACGTCAATATTATATTGTACAATTTATTACTAAATGAATTAATTATGTGTATTTGCATTGATTCGCAGTCTTCAACTTTACGCCGCCTTACCTGACAAAGGTTTCACTTAGTAATGCAATGAAGAGATTCAAGAAGATAACTGCTGTAATTGCAAGATACGTTCCAACCAAAATATCAGTCATTACAGGATGTTCGTCTTTCAGACCCTGACCAACAAACAACAACATATTAGTGTTTAAGTAAAGAGACAATTAATTCAAATTTTTAATATGACTTGTCCATTGTTCAATGGTTTTCCAACTATATTTGATAGTGAATATCTATACTGAATTCCCTAATTGTGATTTACATAAAATAGATTAATTTGTCTAAACACACTACGTGGTACTTATGCGTAACTGACACATTATGACCTTATCTTCTAAAGATATGTTTTATTATTATACCTGATTTGTCAACTTGTTTACAAGGACAACCGCTCTAGAAACATAATTGACAATGATAGCAATATTTTTTACCAGATTATGCGACATTTAGGAAACATAAACTAAACCTATTTGACTGTTAACATAACAATCATTTAATGGACAATTGGAAATATTCAAGAGAACAACATTTATTGAATTGTGACAATACAGTCAAATGTAACGTTTTTGCGTAGTCAGTGTCCTTCATTCCAGTGGGAGTACCCCCCAATCCTGACATATGCGAGTTTCAAGATTACCAAAAGAAGAATCACATTTGAAAGGTGATGTATAGTGCGTTATTTATCAAATCTGAAATTTGATATTGTCGGTAACTATGTTCATGCCATGTCGTCGCTTTTAGAATACAGGCGATCACAGAACAATGGGGATGACTACCAAGTAAATCATTGCTTTAGTAAAGCCACACATTTTATTGAATCTTACATCATAGTTATATTCGTCAACCA
This sequence comes from Saccoglossus kowalevskii, assembly GCF_978046115.1. Classification (NCBI taxonomy): domain Eukaryota; kingdom Metazoa; phylum Hemichordata; class Enteropneusta; family Harrimaniidae; genus Saccoglossus; species Saccoglossus kowalevskii. The sequence goes on from NC_140658.1 coordinate 14,782,389, forward strand.
GTGTCATCCGGAACAAACTGAACATGGTTTCTGACACAGTCTCAAAGCCATCTACATCACCCCCAAACATCATCCAAAATGCACACACTGTTGAATAAATAAATCAGACACTTGTTCGGTTGGTTTAAATTAGCATACTATACGTTGTCAATTACTGAAACGGCGCTTTATCATTGGTGGATGAATAGCATGTGATTCAGGTACATGTTCTATACGTAACCGATAAATAAGCGTCCACGCCTGTATCACTTCGCTGTATTATAATTGAAATCAAGGACTCCGCCTTTGTCCACTATATATTACTGTGCACGACAAAAACGCAAATTCTTACGGCTAATTGTTTGTGAAAAAACATCAACAAAAAACGACACGCCGTGGCCGTCGCATGTACAGGTGACTCTTTGATATCAAGCTTTTACGCAGTTCAATCAAAGATAAATAAAAGTTTTCTGGCACGTACCGTATGGAATATAGAATACAAAATACAAAAAACTGAATCTTGCAATATCACCAAGAATATTATACAACATTACAATGAACGGACCTGAAATAGAACAGTCATCAGAGAATATTATTATTTTAGAGTGGGATCTATTTGATGGACTACTGTGCATCTATCTTGTATTTTTTTTATCTTTAATGTTGTTTTTAATAGACTCCCAAATATGTGATTTAAACACAATATGTACAACTTATTATTTACTCTCGAAAATCTACAACTATTATTATACGTGTTGTAGGGGATGGGATGGAGTCGCACCGACAGCAACAGAAAGTTTAAGTATGACACCACACACGTACCGATTACAAGTAAATGGACGAATTCTAAATAAGTCCACCGTTATATTATGAACAGAAAAACATGTCAAGGTTCCCTTTTAATTAATTTCAATTAGTACATCTTGGTTTCGAAAGCAGGTAAAGAGCAGGCTTGGAGATGACAGTCCTGTGAAACATAATTATATTTAATGTTATGTTTATATTAGTTGCCTACCCCGACTATAACCATCATTCTTATTTATAATAATTACAAATATTACCTAAAGATGTAAACGCCCTCGCTGGTTTAAATAATCTAATCCACACGAAGATTACAGTGAAAGCAAAAAGTCGTATGTGTAATTTTGCGGCAGCACTTGCGTAATCCTCAAAGTTCGGGGATTCTGTTGTAGAGCCATCCCAGATGGTTTTATTTTCTTGCCATGGCGGATTACAAAGTTCATCAGACACAGCGGCTATATCCACTAAATGCAGTACAACTACTATCACTAGTAGGACATACACAATCCAATCATATATGTTCCTGTTAAAATTATAACGCACAATTTATACATGAGCTGAGGAACAAACATTGCCTGACATTTGACAATTTCGTTTCACTGTGATTAGTCAGGAATTTGAATATTGATAGCCGATTGAATTACAACCAAATTACGTAACGTAAACCATTTACATGAATTTCAAATGTACAATTCAAAAATCAAACGACTATAGCTAATTTGAGTACATCACGCGAGAGTTAGACGCATAACGTCAAAGCACGTGTTGTTGTACTCAATTTTGTTTTAACCACAGGTAAATAAACGACACAGAACGTCGCAAATGTGATGTACACCTTGGATTAAATATGACAACATCATAGTGCCTTCCGTATATTCAAATGAGTATCCTCTTACCAAAAATCGCGAAAATATGGAGCTGACTTTTTATCTACTTCGCCACGTTCGTTTTCCAGCCACCCCTTTTCCTCTGGCCATTGTTCAAGTTGATCACAATGTTCCAGATCATCATCTATGATTTTCTTCTTCCATTCTTGCCACTTCTGTAAGGACATGAAGTATACTGAATCATTAGTGAGCAGGCAGATGTTGAGCTACACATTCCCATATTCCATGGTATACACGTTGATGTTTTACTATTGGCTACGTATCCATCATGATCTGAACATTGAATCAGACAAATGTCTGATGGGCAATCTAGTGACAGTTTGTGCAAAATAGAAGCATCATTATCGACATAATACTTAAGCAATGAAAATGTTATTTTTGAAAAGGGCGGTGGTCGTCGCAAAACGCCTGCGCGAGATATGGGTCTCATATAAACAAAGATGGCACAGATCTACGAGACATTTATAAGCTGAAATTAGGTATTTTTTAGGCGATTGAAAGGTATCGAAGGAGTCACCGGCGGTATTAGTGCAAGTCGCAACCTGCTCAAACTCATACTTTAGATTGGTTTATAGGACAATCAATGTTTATTAATACCGTTGTCGACCTGCGTGTAATTTCGTTTGCCAATTTATATCATTCCGTCGCTAAAAGGAGAAGATTATTTCAAGTCCAAGTTCAAAAACACAAATCCAGAGAGTCGCATTCAAAAAATAATATGTAACTTACTTTGATTTTTTGTTGTGATGAATGGTACTCCTTTAGTTCTTCAAAGATGAGAATTATGGTATAACCACATGCTATAATCTAAAATTAAATTAAAATCACGATGATTATAATGGTATAACCACATGCTATTATCTATGATCAGATTAAAATCAATGCTATACGTGTACAAATAAAAACGTTAAAGGGGAACCGCTCAATCCCATGGATTGCATCAAAGAATCATGGGACACTATTGTTTATGTTGTTTATAATGTTAATCTATCTTTTGTTATCCATTGTTATTTTAATCCAGAAAGTAAATTTGTTGTGAGATTAGGCTTAAATGGAAGGTGCCCCTTTAAAGAACTGAAACATGAAAGTTCCTCTCTTTAAAATATAAAGAACTTTTAAAACGTCCGATCAGATTTCATACTCGCGCACCGGGGTCAACAAATAACACGGGGTCAACAAATAACACGGTGTCAACAAATAACACGGGATCAATAAATAACACGGGGTCAATAAATAACACAGGGTCAACAGATAACACGAGGTCAACAAATAACACAGGGTCAACAGATAACACGGGGTCAATAAATAACACAGGGTCAACAAATAACACGGGGTCAACAAATAACACGAGGTCAATAAATAACACAGGGTCAACAAATAACACAGGGTCAACAAATAACACAGGGTCAACAAATAACACGGGGTCAATAAATAACACAGGGTCAACAAATAACACGGGGTCAACAAATAACACGGGGTCAACAAATATCTCATGGCGTGTATCGAATATCGTAGAATATAACAAAGATAAAACATTAGGATGCCGTGGTATCACAGTTGCTCATAAGATAAATATATGTATCACTATAGCAACTCACCCACAGTATTACGCGCCATACATCTCCAGGGAAATCATAACAGCCCCGAGCATCTGGTTTTGCCAATGCTAATACAGTCCAGCATAAAATAAGTAGTAGGTCTAATAAGAAACGTTTCCAAGCACCTTTCCTGGAAACAAAATACATGGACACAAATGTGTGGTGTATAAATTAAATTCTGTCAAATTATGATTGTATAAGGAACATGCAAGAACTTTTCCAATATTTGCTTATTTCTTCTAGTTCATAAAGATTACAAACAGAAAGTTATGGAGAATTTCATTTCAACATCATTTGTTAAATATTATTATTATACATCTGTGACATAAGCTACAGCGTGTCGTACTTTTGCAGTATTACACTGGGTATTGGCATGCTTCCATATTATGAAAGGGGAATCCCAAATATGGAACGATTACGCACGTGAGCGTCTTCTAATAATAAAAACAAACATGGCAGCCCTCGGGGTTTGACCGGACCCTACAAAAAACATTTGCTAAAGTGTTCAAAACTTGTTGGATTTCGACATACCTACGATGTATCTTATAAGGTTATTAGGAGGATGTCCCAAAGCATGCACCAAGACAGTATGCGATCGTATCGACCTCCGCTGCGCGTCGGTCGATACTCCGGCTTTACTATGCATACTATATGGTATCGTAATAACCTCATATTAATCCCCCAAACATGGCATCGAAACAATATCCGCCGCTCGTGAAAAAAAACAAAAAAAAAAACTGTACGGTCATGTTCGAATGTGTTTCGGATGAATACCTTACTTGAAAACATTCCAACATATTTACGTCACGTTATGTATAACTCCGAAGAAAGTTTCGCCGCGGCGAATATGAAATTGTGCAAGGAACGCAAACGAATGCTTTTCGCTAGCATTTGGGGTTGTTGCATCTCGTTAACTCATGAATAAATGTAGAAAAGGTTGTTAATAAAGTTATGACTTAGGCTGTTCGGGATCGCATAGATGTCACACGGCCTCCGTGCATAATTTGCGGTGTTATGTATACATACCTTGCAAATTGCTCCCATTTGACTTCTATGAGTTTCGTGAAAACAGGGTGTGTAATTAAATCTAGTTGATTATTCTCAACAATAACTTCCATCTGTAAGTGAAACATTAACTGTTTAGTCGTAACCTATGCGACTACATAGAGGGCCACATCAATCAATTGAGATCGAGCATTCCAGCACTATTCACGATCCTGGTCAAATAATGCGAATACATCTGTAGCTATGAACGCATTGATCTGTCAGACGTTGCCATAAATCAGCTATATTTATCAAAACAACATTAAGAAATATGCGGGGATTTTATATTAGTAATTACTTACAGGGGTTAGACCAGGTTTCGCATCCACACCTGTGAACAAAAGAAAACAAAAACACAAACCAGTTTGCATACATAATACAAACGTAGTACACGTTGGTGTAAGTCAACGTTTACTTACAAATGCGACAATCAAATATAGCTTTCCAGAGTAATTTGAGATAACAAGATTCCAGGCTAACTTCTTGTTGCATTACTGAAACGTGTGGATGAGCATTGTCGCATATGTGGGCAGTGGGAATTATTGTTTCTCTGTCCATCTATCTGTCCATCTCTCTGTCCGCGTGTTCATACCCCCGATTTGGGGCTTCAAGACTCCAAGGTCACTGTGCTTCCTAAACTATAGAACTACATGTACTTGCATATTCATAAGTACGTGATGACATCACCGCGGAAACGCATAGCGCTTCAATGGAGTACGTGCAGAGCTTACACTTTATTTATCGCCACCATATATGGGCATTATCGATGACCTGATACGTGAATGCATGCTTTTCATTGGTCAACCACTTGACTCATTGTCATATACCTTCCGGATGATCAAATGGGGGATACAAAAGGGACTCTTTTCTGTCTTGGTATGGTATGGTATGGTATGGTATGGTGAATTTCGTTGCATTTCTCGTGAATATTAGAATCACATTTTCCAACACGTGGCGTTATTCTCAACGGTATTTCTGGTAATTATAGTCAGAAATACCACCGAGAAATTATAGGAGCGACGCCAAAGTGCATGAAAAATAAAAAGCGATAAAAGCATATTTCTTTACTCATATCACACCATCAAAACTATAACCAGTCGATAATAACTTAGCTGAGCACTCACCAAAGCAAAAAGCAGGCCCCACTAAAGCGACGTCATTTGGTCACGTAAGTTTGTCCTCTTCAATCTGGAGAAAATGGCTGCCACTGAAATTACGTACGGTCTAGCGACCTGAATCCCAAGAAAACCAACATCAAACCGATCATCTGTTGACGGTTTTGTTCTGATAAGTGTTTAATAAACTTATTAACGATTGGTGATAGTTTTGATGGTGTAATATGAGGAGGAAAAAATGCGCTTTTAATGACTTTTATTCATGTGAGGAACCCGAGTTCTTCTTTATTGATAAAATCCCAGGACACCATATGTAGAAGATATGAGTAAAACATGATCACAAAGACTAACTATCGGCAAACTTATTGAAATACCACGTGACTAACCAGGTTTCCGTGTTTCCAGTTGATTCAAATAGTAGAACTGTTTGCGATTTTTGGGATTCTTTACATGGAATTGATTTAACGCTTCTTTTGCCTGAAACAGAAAATAATTAAATTAATGATACTAAAGCGGATTTAATTTGTAAAACAGTCTAGCATAACTCATCAATATCCCGTTTTCTTTATAATGAACTGTTTTCAGGGTTCATGGTGTTAAAATAAATATGCCAGGCACATTAAGTTTGAAAGGAATAACAAAATAACAAACATTCTTTTCAGTGTTTTGAATTTTGACTATGACAACTTTTCGGCAACTATGACGACTATCGCTAATGCGGATTCCGCAAGAAGTTCCCAACAGGTTTCAAAGAAGACAGAAACAAAACAAAACAACAACATAAAAACGAGTATGCATTTGTTAAACAACGCTTTACCACTTGTGACATTTTTGATTGCATTACAACAATACAGGATTCGCCGTTCTTATCAATGAGATCAACTTTAGCACCAATATTCAGAAGATAACGACAGGTCACACTACGATCTAAATAAACAAACAAACAAACAAAAATGCCGAGATATGATATCATTCATATAGTGTTGTGCTGTCTATATTATTGTTGTATGGTATTTATAGTACGTTTGAATGTATACATTCATATTTTCGAGAGGACCTCAGATGCTTTTCGAATAATAATATATTTTTACCCACTACTTTATATTTTGTAAAAATAAAAAAACATTTTCACCGACTTGTAACAAATAACGATTTAGTTTAATAAAAGTCCGCCATTTTGCATGTTAAACTCAGGACGAACTATGGTTTTGATCATCGTTGAAATGCAGTAAAAAACCTAAATGTCGACACAAAATACGTCTGGGAGACAACTTTCAAATCGAGCAAATAAAAAGTGTAGCTCACCCCCCATAGCTGCCACCATTATTGGTGTTCTTCCATTGTTCCCGGCAGTGTTTACATCTGCGCCACGCTTGTATAATACACCCAGGGCCTCAACTGCGTCATATGATGCAGCAATGGCCAATGGAGTCAGTTGTTGTCCATAAGTCTTGTGTTCTATTTTAGCTGTTCAATAGAATACTAGAGGTTAAAATATATTGGAAAGATCTTCGAAAGAAATTAGCAAACAGAATATAAGATTCGGAATTAATTCGGAAACAAATTTACTACTCCCATTCCCACATCGGAACATGTTGATAATTGAATGACGTTGAAATAATTTAGAACTGTCGGCGTGCAATCAACATCAGATTGCAAATCGAGGTCATATATAGAATGAATTGGCGGCATGAATAAGCCTGTGCCCAGTAAATATTTTGACAGAGAAGCTGTGCAGGATCACAGCTTGAGAAAAACGCAGTTTCAGTTCATACTAAATTCACAAATACAATTATGAGATATATTATACCAGTGCTATAAATACATTATTGTGACGATACCCTATTTAAGTTAGTCATGTCTAAATAGAGCCTAACACATGGCTATTTGATATGATCATGCGTTCAAAGTTATGCCCACGTATATATATTCCATATATATATATTTTTTATTATCGTCATATCAGCTTAATACATTACTTAAATAATAATATTTGTATACACTTCAGAAGAACACTTTATACGGGTTCAACCGTATCAATTAGTGATGCTGTCCATTTCTTACTTGCCTTTTCATAATTTAGATGTAGTTCATTATTAATGGTTGTTTTGAGCTGGGACATAAAAAGCAAAATTCGTTCTTGGGGCGCATTTATTTTGCACTATCTCTTAAAGAGAGAGTGCATGACAATAGTTAGAATTTGGTCGATAATTAATATGTTTGTTCCGGTAATAAGTGTTCTCATGTTTAACATTACGTCAGTGTCAAAGTAAATAAAGATAAAACATCTGGTTTTGCCCCAGAAATTCCGTACATCAATACAAATATAGAATATATGGAGATTGTCTTCAGCGACGAAACACTTATCACAGAATGGTGTGCTTCGTATTTTCTATTTGTACAGATTGTATCCATTTGGCAAGATACAATGAATAAATTTAAATATAAAATTTGACAGTTTTCTGTCATAAGTAGTGTACATACATCTTTTCCCCCAAATATGTTTCCAATATTCAGCTGGTATGTCACACTTTTTTGACCACATATATTCAACATAAAGTTTTTCAATTTGTTGTTGGGTCAAATTTGCGTACATCAACTTTGAAGTTATATTCAAAAGCATACCGTCATCATTATTAGTGTTAATACCAGATTCCGTGACACTCCCAAGCAAACTTATCCATGGTTTCAGGGCGTTACAAAGCATGTAATATTCATTTACCCAGTTAGTCTTGTTATATAAATGACGTAGAATCTTGTCCAGGTCTATTTTGTTAGCAGTTATTATGTCTTGCATATAGATAATATTAGACTTAATCCAGTTAGAAAAAAATATGGGTTTTCCTTTGTAAACAATAAATCTATTACGCCAAATAATTTGTTTTAATGTAGATTTGGTGCAAATTTGTTTAGAAGGTATAATATTTGAATGGTGTAATGCATGAATCATTTCTTTATAAAATGCTGGCAGAGATCCAAGATCAGGACAGTGTTGGGGATTTGAAAAATTACAATGAAAAATTATTTTGTGCATGTTATTTTTCCTGAGATAGACAAATGGTATTAACTTCCAACTGGGTTCCGTTTCTTTATCTGGATTTCTTGTCAGCAGTCTTTTTACCCACGCTGCCTTTAACGCTTTATATCTATTATTTTGATACCACCTTGATCATAATATGCTATCACAGCCTTTCTTGATATTCTATGTATTTTACTCCCCCATACAAATTTGAAAAACATAACATCAATCTCTTTCAGGGAATTATAGCTATAATCCATAATGGATAAAATACATGTTAATTGTGACAGGGCGAAAGTCTGCAGAATTGCCATTTTACCATACAGGGTAATATTTCGTTTTCTCCAGGGCATAAGATTTTTTTCTATCTGGGCTATCTTAACTTCCCAAATCCTATTTTTTCAAAGTGTTAAGTCTGTATAGAAGTACACCCCCAAAGCTTTAATCGGCTAATTAGGCCAGTTGATATTTCCCAGACACTTTTTCCAGTTTTTCCATTTCCCGATCCACATATCATCTGTTTTAGTGTTATTTAAAAGTGTCCCTGCCACATTGCTGAATCATTTGACCGTTTCAATAGCTTCATAAAAACTATTATCATTTGCTAAAAACAGGGTGGTGTCATCAGCTACTTGGCTAATTTTAATTTGACTTGCCACAATGGTATTGATGATATTAATCCCTTCTATTTTTGGATTATTTCTAATTGTAATAGCTAGGATTTCAACCACTAAAAGAAAAAGTAGGGCTGACAGAGGACAGCGCTGTCTGATACCTCTAGTGGGCTTGAAATTCCTAGATATATGACCATTGTTAATTATGACGGAGTTTATGTTTGTGTACATAGTTTTGACATAATTAATAAAACTTTGGCCGAAATTGAATTTTTCAAGAGTCTTGAATAGAAAAAGTAGTTCGACAGTATCGAATGCCTTTCTAAAATCTAAGAAAAGAATGATTCCTGGCAAATCTTCGATGTCAGTATACCATATAATGTCATAAATCAGTCTAATGTTTTGTCCAATGAACCGACCAGGAATATATGCAGTTTGGTCCGGATTAATCATTTTATGGATAAATTTCTTCATTTTGTGTGCTAAAACAAAGGCTAGAAGTTTATAGTCTACATTTCAGAGACTAATAGGACGCCAATTGTCAAAATTAGTTTTTTCATTGTTTTTATGCAAAAGCCTTAATATTGCTATACGCTGAGACTGTGCCAGTTCCCCGTTTTGTAAGCCATTCTTAATTGAACCATGCACCAATACACCAATAGATTCCCAAAAGGTTTGATAAAACTCAACTGGGAGCCCGTCCAAGCCAGGCGATTTGTCTTTTTTCATTTTAAAAATATCCTGTTTACACTCGTCTAATGAAATTGGTAAATCAAGTTGAGCTTCTTCCTCGTCTAATAAACTGCTATTTACCTGAATGTCATCAAGGTATTCTCATATAGTTTGTATGTTTGGATTGTTTGAAGTGTACAATTTACCTGAATGTCATCAAGGTATTCTCATATACTTTGTATGTTTTGATTGTTTGAAGTGTACAATTTACCTGAATGTCATCAAGGTATTCTCATATAGTTTGTATGTTTTGATTGTTTGAAGTGTACAATTTACCTGAATGTCATCAAGGTATTCTCATATAGTTTGTATGTTTGGATTGTTTGAAGTGTACAATTTACCTGAATGTCATCAAGGTATTCTCATATAGTTTGTATGTTTTGATTGTTTGAAGTGTACAATTTACCTGAATGTCATCAAGGTATTCTCATATACTTTGTATGTTTGGATTGTTTGAAGTGTACAATTTACCTGAATGTCATCAAGGTATTCTCATATAGTTTGTATGTTTTGATTGTTTGAAGTGTACAATTTACCTGAATGTCATCAAGGTATTCTCATATACTTTGTATGTTTGGATTGTTTGAAGTGTACAATTTACCTGAATGTCATCAAGGTATTCTCATATAGTTTGTATGTTTTGATTGTTTGAAGTGTACAATTTACCTGAATGTCATCAAGGTATTCTCATATAGTTTGTATGTTTGGATTGTTTGAAGTGTACAATTTACCTGAATGTCATCAAGGTATTCTCATATACTTTGTATGTTTTGATTGTTTGAAGTGTACAATTTACCTGAATGTCATCAAGGTATTCTGATATAGTTTGTATGTTTTGATTGTTTGAAGTGTACAATTTACCTGAATGTCATCAAGGTATTCTCATATACTTTGTATGTTTTGATTGTTTGAAGTGTACAATTTACCTGAATGTCATCAAGGTATTCTCATATACTTTGTATGTTTTGATTGTTTGAAGTGTACAATTTACCTGAATGTCATCAAGGTATTCTGATATAGTTTGTATGTTTGGATTGTTTGAAGTGTACAATTTACCTGAATGTCATCAAGGTATTCTGATATAGTTTGTATGTTTTCATTGTTTGAAGTGTACAATTTACCTGAATGTCATCAAGGTATTCTGATATAGTTTGTATGTTTGGATTGTTTGAAGTGTACAATTTTGTGTAAAAGTCAACAGAGTGCTGCAAAATTGGACCATTACCCGTGATGTTATTTTCTGATATATTCAGTTTAGTAATGACGTCATTACAACGTCGTTTACGTTCAAGGTTCAGGAAAAACTTAGTTGCTTTCTCACCTTCCTTAAAGTACATTGCCCTCGCACGTATTTGAGCGCCCCTAGCTTCGTATTTATAATAATCCTCTAATTGGTTCTTAATTCTCTCGTAGTCATTCAACAGGTTAACATCTAAACTATCATCAATTAGCTTATCAAGACGAAGTAATTCTCTCTAAAGCATTTCTCTGCCTTTCCTTCTTGTTTTGCGCTTGTTTGCGTATAAAAGATAGACAATTCTTTGATTCTTATTTTACAGATTTCGAGGATCAGCTGTGGTGAAATGCCATCGAATTTAACTTTCACATTTTCAATTTCGTTTTGTAAGATTGTTCCTGTAAAATGCTAGTATTAAGACGCCAAACACCCCGCCCTCTATATACCAAATATTGATATTAAATCAGTAATCGGGAAAACGAAGTAAAATGCTGGACGTAAAAATAGGTTTATTGTAATGAAATATCATCTATCCAAATCTCTGCAAAACACAAAAAAAGAAAACAAAAAATGCAATATGAAAACAATTTTAATTTTAACTAAGGCATACTTGAGTATACGCTGCCGCTCGATTTATCTCAAATGGTGGAATGATAGTTCTAGGGCCCATTGTATTTTAACCTGGACGCGTCCAGAACCAATCGTTTTGAGTTTATTTTGTTTCCCGATTTCGATCGTTTTATTGTTGTTTCCATCTCTAAAAACAGGAGAATAGGTGGGGTGTTGTTACAATAAATAACAACACACACGACCGGTTCGCTATACCGCCGTGGCAACGCCATGTAAAACTCCGAACTTAATTTACACCCAAAACGTTTGGAATTATCCAATACGCGGGAGTCTGCAACAAATATGTTCATGACTGACCTCCCTTATCGAGTAGAAACTTCACCATTTCATGATGATTTGTCGCTGCAGCCACGTGAAGTGGCGTTCTTCCGTCTTTGTCACCAACATCGACATTGGCGCCTTTATCAGCAAGAAATCGGGCGACGTCAACATGCCAGCTACTTGCTACCTGTGTTGTGAATTCAAAGAAAACGATAATCGATGTTTACTCAATAACGTTATTGAAGATTTAGATCGAATTAGATCTTGAGAGATTTTTGCATAATCTCGCGATATGATTAGAACAACGAACGACATTTACATAACCACACGCAATTTAAGTAATTCAACTCAGCGACAACTACTTGATTAAAAAACCAACTAATAAATAATGACATTCCGTGAATTTTGTGATAATATGTAAGCATGCATTCTGAATACCTCATGCATAACAGTTTGTCCATATTTGTCCGTACAATTAACATTGGTGCCTCTTCCTAAAAAGCTTTCTACACGTTCTAATGAAACGTTTTCCTCTGGTGGCAAATCTTTAAAATATAATATGAGTTCTTCATTGACCTTTGAGTCGCAGTCTCCCAGTCCTTTGTAAATACGGTTGTCGTCATTGTTGTCTGTCGAAACAATGATAAACATATTGCGAGTAAAAAAACACAAATGTATCTTGACCTCTGGGTCACATCTCATTTGCATATTGTAAGACGACGTGAGTCGATAAATAAAGATGGCTGCATTACTTAGTTGAATCTGTTGTTTGTGTTAAATCCGACGCATCCGGCATTTAAATATCGGCCGCGATCGTTCAATTGGCGACGAGGACGGGATCGAAGTCACAAGTTTAATTTGAGATGGCTTCAAATATTGATATTGGTAGCATTCCACCGTTTGATTGCAAAAGTGACCCCACTAGCGTATCGACTAGATGGAAAAGGTGGAAGAAAGCGTTCGAGTTCTATATCGTCGGAAAGGGTGTCAAAGATGACAACCAAAAGAGAGCCTTGCTGTTACACTGTGCTGGCATGGACGTACAGGACTTATTTGAGACACTTTTTGATCCCGGACCTGGAAACTTGCCTGAAGGACAACAAGACGATGCAGGTAATTACGAGAAAGCGTTACGAACATTGAACGCGTATTTCATACCTCAGCTAAATGCAATATATGAGAGACATGTGTTTCGTCAAATGAAACAAGAGGAGGGTGAAACTATAGATCAGTTCATTTCAAGACTGCAACGTCAAGCACAAAATTGTGAGTTCACAGATACTGATGAACAAATCAGAGATCAAGTTATAGATAAATGCAAGTCGTCATTTTTTCGCCGTAAGCTCCTAGAAAAGGGAAAATCCCTAACCCTAAAAGTGGTGCAAGACACAGCACGGGCCTTAGAAGTAGTTGATGTTCAATTAAAGACTATGGAAGGTGAATTTAAACGTGAAGTCAACCAAGACCATAACGGTCAAAGGTCACAAAAGAAGCCAGGGAGAGCGAAAAAGAAATGTTATCGTTGTGGTAAAGAGGGACATTTCGCCAGGGATAGGGAATGCCCAGCAAGATCTGCAAACTGTGACAAATGTCATCTAACAGGACATTTTGCAGTAGTATGCAAGACTAAGAAACATACCAAAGGTAACGCAGAGAAAGTTGGTACACAGGGAAACTCAGACAAAGAGAAATTGTATTGTGTACAGACAAATGGTGACTATGTGTTTGCTGTTCAGCCAGAAAATAACTCAAACGACACCGGTGTGATTAGTGTCACGGTGGGTGGAGTAGTTATTTCAGACATGCTCATTGATTCTGGAGCAACATGTAATGTGATTTGTGAAACAACATGGTCTACCTTGAAACAAAAAGGAATTTTCTGTCAAGCTGAGAGGTCAACACAGTCGCTGTATTCTTATGGAGCAGATAAGCCATTGGAAGTCCTTGGGAAATTCCAAGCCACTGCTCAAGTTGCTAATAATATGACAAATGCTGAATTTATCGTGTTTAAAGGCAAAGGTCGTTCACTGTTGGGACGAAAAACAGCACAAGAGCTTGGAGTGTTGAAGCTTGGACTGCAGGCAAACATGATTCACACACAAAATGTGCGTGATAAATTTCCTAAGTGCTTTAATGGGTTAGGAAAATTGAAAGATTACCAGGCGAAGATCCACATTGATCCAGACATACCACCGGTGGCACAGAAACCACGGAGAACACCATTCAGCCTCAGAAGCAAAATAGAGGACAAGCTGACTGAATTGATTAAATTAGGTGTGATAGAGAAAGTAAATGGGCCCACACCATGGGTCAGCCCAGTTGTAGTAGTACCAAAACCATCTGGAGATGTCAGACTATGTGTAGATATGCGTCAGGCAAATCAGGCAGTAGTCAGAGAGAGACATCCGATACCTACCGTAGATGAAATATTAGAAAGCATGAACCAAAGCACGGTCTTTACAAAGTTAGACCTCAAGTGGGGGTTTCATCAGATCGAGTTGGAGGAATCGTCTAGAAGTATCACAACATTTGCTACACATAACGGTTTGTTCCGATATAAACGGCTGATGTTTGGCATTAGTTCTGCCCCAGAACTGTACCAACACATCATACAACAAGTATTGACTGGATGTGATGGAGCCGTAAATATATCTGACGATGTGGTGATACATGCTCCTGACAATGAAACCCATGACCAAAGATTAATTGAAGTTCTGAAATGCTATGAAGAAAAGGGTCTGACACTGAATGCGGAGAAATGCGTATTTCGAATGTCTCAGTTAGAATTCTTGGGAAGTATGATAACTAGACATGGTATCCGTCCAACTACAGAAAAAGTAGAAGAAGTCTTAAATGCTCGAGCACCAGAGAATTCAACAGAAGTGAGAAGTTTTCTGGGATTAGTAAATTTCTCTGCACGATATATAACTAACTTAGCCACAGTAGCCGAGCTACTCCGCAAATTAACACGCAAAGGAACCAAATTTGAATGGCAAACTGAACAACAACAATCATTTGACCGCTTGAAAGATGAGTTAGCTAATGCGCGGACTTTAGCCTACTTTGATCAGAATGCTGAAACTACAGTGATTACAGATGCTAGTCCAGTAGGACTAGGCGCTATCTTGATACGGAAACAGAACAGTGAAAATAGAGTTGTGTGTTATGCCAGTAGAAGTCTGTCAGATGTAGAAAGGAGGTACTCTCAAACAGAAAGGGAGGCCCTTGCCATAGTTTGGGCTTGTGAGAGATTCAATTTATACTTATGTGGTATTGAATTTAAGCTGTTAACAGACCACCAGCCGTTAAAGGTGATATATTCACACAAGTCAAAGCCATCTGCGCGAATTGAACGTTGGGTTCTACGTTTACAGCCCTACAACTTTACTGTGGAATACATACCTGGGTCGAAGAACATCGCAGATGCACTGTCTAGACTGGTTGACAATAATAAGAGTGAACATAGTGATGACACGGAGGAATACATTCGTTATGTAGCAGAATATGCGGCACCACATGCGATACCAATAAGATTAATAGAACGAGTGTCTGAACAGGATGAGGAAATTACTGAGCTTAGAGAATGCATAGCATTGGGTAATTGGAATAATTGCCCTGCTGCTTACAAGTCAGTTAGAAATGAGCTTACTGTGTTAGGAAAACTGGTACTCAGAGACACTCGATTAGTCATTCCTAAGAGTCTGAGAAAGCGAGTTATAGACTTGGGACATGAGGGGCACCAAGGAATCGTAAAGACGAAGCAACGCTTGCGCACAAAAGTTTGGTGGCCACGCATTGATCAAGATGCAGAGCTAAGATGCAAGTCTTGCCATGAATGTCAGTTGGTGACACAGTCATCTGTTAGTGAACCGATTATACCTACCCAACTACCTACAGGTCCTTGGCAAGAAGTGGCATTAGATTTATTGGGGCCACTACCAAATGGTGAATACATACTTGTTGTCGTTGATTATTACAGTAGATATTTTGAGGTGGATTTCATGAAGACTGTAACATCAGAGAAGATAATAGAACGTATCGATTCTCACTTTTCTTCACATGGGTATCCAATTGGTTTGAAATCGGACAACGGTCCTCAGTTCATTTCAGAGGAGTTTGAAAACTACCTAGAAGAGTGTGGCATAAGACATAAACATACAACCCCCCTATGGCCTCAGGCAAATGGAGAGGTAGAAAGACAGAATAGATCTCTCTTGAAAGTGTTGAAGATAGCACAGCTTCAGAAACGCAACCTGCACAAGGAGTTAAATAAGTTCCTTCTAGCATATCGGTCTACACCGCACACGACAACAGGAATGTCCCCAGCCGAAGCAATGTTCAAAAGAAAGTTAAGAACAAAGCTTCCAGAAACAGGGGAAAACAGGTTGAGAGAAGATGACAGAATGATAAGAGATAGAGACACTGAACTAAAACAGAAATCAAAAGATTATCTGGATGCGCATAGAAATGTAAGAGAAAGCAGCATCCAGCCAGGAGACAAAGTATTACTACATCAGAGGCAAAGAAACAAATTATCCACACCGTATGAAAAAATGCCATACAAAGTGATAGACAAAATTGGTAGCCAAGTGACTATCCAGTCTCCAACAGGTGTAAAATACAAACGTAACACGTCACATGTGAAAAAGTATGTTGAGCCGACTGATAGTGAAAAAGCTGAAACTCAACAAAGCGATAAAGAGACTGATAATTCATGTGATGTAACTTCTGGATGTCAAAGTGATGCAACCTTACCTGAACCACCAGATAGAGCAAAACGTACAGTTCAGGCACCCAAGTATTTAAAGGACTATTTGTGTTATTGAACTATTGAATTGTTAAATGAGATACATAGATAGGGTAACAGCATGGAAAACGAGGCATAATAATCCTCCCAGCTGTACGTAGGTTTTGGTAGTCCACCCTGACCTACTAGAATAGTTTAAGTTTATTGTTAAAATAGAGTTAGTAGTTATTTGGAAACAATGCCAGATTTTGAGTTTGTAAACTGTTGTTTACAAACATGCAATGAGTTAACATGCAATTATTACAAGAGACATTAGGTGCTAGGAACTATATCGTCCCCCAGGACACTTTCGTTTAAATGAGTGATATAGTGTTCCGGGAAAAAGAGGGATTGTAGTGTATTGACTAAACGTATCTTGACCTCTGGGTCACATCTCATTTGCATATTGTAAGACGACGTGAGTCGATAAATAAAGATGGCTGCATAACTTAGTTGAATCTGTTGTTTGTGTTAAATCCGACGCATCCGGCATTTAAATATCGGCCGCGATCGTTCAAATGTGATTGGTTTGTTTTGATTAAAACTAAAATGCTGATGATAATGAGGACAGCAAATTACTACGCACCATGTCTCATTGACAATTGACTAGTGATTCTTGAGATAACAGTAGAGTTGGGAGATACATATACAGAGGGCGCAATCCTGTGCTTTGGCACATTTGAGTCAATACAAACTACAATGCAGAATGCAAATATTTAAGCAATAACTCCTGCCTACGGCTCGTGAATATATGTCGTGAATTGTGCAATATCTTGTGGTATATCCGACTTCGGCGGGGGGATTATTGCTATTATATTATACAAGTATATTGACAATTCGATAGTGGGTCTTGTTAAAACAAATCACAAAATCAAAATAAAAGTAAAATAATAAAATAAAAAAGCATTAATAACAAAATTAATAAAAAAAATAAAATTAAAATAAGTTTATAGCAAAAATAATTAAAGTCCGTACCAGATTTTAATCAGATTGAGTTCAAATTAAATACAAATAAATTTCCTTTATTCCTCGTGAAAATGCAACATATTCACAGTGAATAGAACAGCGTAAACACAAAAATTAACATAACAACGCCATTTGAAATACAGGGTCGTGTACAATTTTTATCATTGAAGCAGATTTTCCACGTTTTCATTTCGGTTTTTGTACAATTTAGACTGTAATTGGCCCATTGAAAGTACAGTTGTGAAATAAACCGGTTTTCTGACTCATCATACTACTTGTAACTGTGGATATTCGTACCGTTCAGCGGTACTTGGTTCAAACGAAGTTCGAGACATGGCGGTACGTGGTGGTGTAGCATGTACGGTGACCGGCACGCCGACCGGCAAGGCGATCTCAGACCCAACATCTGACCTGGATACGTCTTTGGTATAACCAAGGCTTTGTGACAGTATGCCTGACAAGTTTTGTCGTTGTTCTGAGGTAAGTTTGTTGGTGTAAGATCGGATTCTCGCATCGTTTTCGTGTCACGTACATGTGTTTCAACTCCGGCCAAATGAAGGACTTTGCACGCCGTCGCTCTAATACAGTGGTTTGTGTACATTCAGGACAAATCTGTAGCTTTTGAAATTACCTTCATCATTTCCTCTGATTTATTTAGCCCCAGTGGAGAATTACAATACAAAATATCATCGTCGAATTCGAAAGACGCAACGGGCACCGTTTTTTTTGCAATTTTTTCGTCCTTCAATCCTTCAACCTCATCTAGTTGGTCACCAGTTAAAATTAGAGATCATGTTTTTTTTGGAGGTTCACAATCCATTTCAAAGTCACAACACGGAGAACACAACGCTCTGGTGTTCGTTTAGGCACCGTGTTGAGGGACGGTGGTTTGGGTTTGTGAGGCGAACGGATTCCGCCATTAACAAAAAGCAATATTATGGTTATATAATTTTTCAGATGTCTTTAATTCGGTAATTTTTCCAATATTTGTCTAAAATTCAACCACTATATTTCCCTACAAATCAAATACTACCGGTTTTATGTATTTCCGCATTAAACCTGTAGTCAATTCATGTTGCAGGGCCACTTTGTTTAGCTGCGCATTACCAGCCAATATACCATTAATTGCGTATGCAAATGTTGTGTTTGGACCAATCAAATCGATGGATACACACCGTCAATATACTGGTATAATATAATATGACAGAACCCCACACCCTCCCCGTGGCTTTCGTTGCGTATGGAAGTTATTTTCACGAGTGATGCGGTGTATCCTGCGGCCGTACTTTCACGAGCGAAGCGAGTGAAAGTACAGCAGAATACACCGCATCTTAAAATGTATTGGTATTATCTGTTATTAGTAAAATAAGTATTGGAAGCGTAAAATTGTTTTTATTATTTTGTTTTTCTTTCATTAGTTATTATAAATATTTGGGAAATTTTATGATTGCATAATCCAAAAGCGATTTCACTTTTCAGGCGCGCATTAATGTCAATATGTACACATGTTTCTAACATAATATAATATTTGTACAGACTGTGATTTTGGATATTGAGAAGGTATGATAGAGTGAGTGAGAAACAGCTACCCATATTTTATTATTATTATATATAAAAATAAACACAACAAACAAAATGTTTTTGTGTCTGGTCATCGTCTAAGACTTGTAAAATCAGTTAAAAACAAGTGCAACGTTTTTTTTTCAGAATGTTAGAAAAAAATTTAGAAAACAAATTGACCTGAAACATTTAACTTGCTAAACTTACTGCGCAGAGAATATAGTTTGTAGCTGGGTTAGTTTACACGAACATATAATAATCCGATAACCACTTGACACGGAAGTATACACTCTCAAGGGAACATTTTTGTCCTCAAGTCTATATAATAAAACTAAATATTGACAGAATGACCTCTCAGTGTCGCTAGTAACGGCTTCACTAATTACATTCTAACATATGAGCATGATAGTACTTGCAATAACTGCAATTACTAAAATTATAACTTGCGGTATTATTATTTCTATCTGCTATTTTCCTCACAGCAAGAGAAATACTGGCTCATGTATCTTGAGATTATTGGTATAGTTTCCAGTTTGTAGGTATAATTTGGTAAGATATAACAGCCCAAAATGCCATTGAAAAGTATTTGTCTTTTTGTGCCGTCTGCATTCAGTCGTAATTTTCTCTCAGTGACTGGCTACATTGTTACTGATGTAAATCAAAGGAAAGTATTCCAAAGTTATGTGAGTATGACGACTATTTTACAAACAGAAAAGACATTCGAATCCGTCTGTATCAATTTCGAACATTTCCCTACGTCATGCATATTAAACAGTTGCATGCAAATGAAGAATTGAATTATTTTTTACTTGGTTGTGTGCTATTTTTTCCCGCGACGAATTTTCTAAAATTTAATCCCACTTTGTGCAATATTTTCCCTGAGATTTAGGCATGTAGAATGTTTTGTTTCTGGTATTGCCCATGCATGATTTTTTGTGCAAATTTTGTTTTCCAATTCAGCTATCGCCACAGTGTTTCTAATGGTCCATACCTTACCTGAACGCTTTAAGTGTTCAAGCAAGTGGTAAAATGCCACCTCAGGTGACCTATACTACAACTAATAAATCAATAATTTTACATTATTTGTATTCCAACGTTCGATGAACCAAATGACACGACCTAGCATCAGCCGATTACTGTTTGTTTGCACTTCTTTACTCACCTTTAATGTCATGATCTAATATCTGCCTAGAGGTAATGTACGATCTATATTTCCCAGGCATTACGTTGATGGGTGGAAGATGATGTGGCGGTTTTTCGTCGTGATTACCATTGTTAGTCACTGTGTTCTCGTCTACCAGGTCAGATCCTTTGGACTTACATTCAAGTTCAAGTTCTTTGTTCAACTGTTGTGGGTGGATCTTTGACTTATGTCGATTGTGCCCACGCGCTTTGCGCTCACTCTTGTCCGCAGATGACATTTTACGACGTAACTTATTTCAATTACCTGAAATCATGTTAAGACAAAAAATATAATAATTTTATCTTTGCCAATACAAGTTATCTCGTTTTCAACAGGTTTTCTGTCACCCACCTCAACAATCTAACGGCCCGTTCCTAACCGATTGCAAAGATCTGAAGGTTATGGAATCCATATCATTGTATCGATGGATATCTATTATACAACTTGCTACAGCGTGCAAGTATCTCCCTTATCCCTTTTGTAAATCCGCACCTCCACACTGCACGTATAGACGCAGCTAAATACGGCATTACTTTAACTATTATCGTATCTACGCACATCAGTTATAACCAAATAAATTGATAAATTTGTGGATAACAATGTAATATTAATTTCAGAACAAATAACTTTACATCATGAAATTACCATGGATAGCCGTTCAAGATCCCACGGTGGTTCAATAAAAAAAGTCATAAAGAAACTTTGTTAAAAGTTGAATTATCCGCGGTGCACTGTACAAATCCTCCACTTGATTGTCAACCCCATTTTTACCGATCACGACATGGTTGGTCACTAGTAGAAGAGTTGGTACCACGCACACCCGTATATGTTTAAAAACAAATTGAGGCCTTAGTGATGATAACAACAAACGCTATAACGCAAAGGTTCATGGGAAGACGCTTATTTGTAAACAACAGCGCTTTAGTACAATATTAATTAATGCTGTTCACTAGCAGAGAACCAAGGTAAGAACGATATTCCCTCACAAGCTGAATTATTTCAATGATTGAGTTTTTGGTTTGCATTGTATGTAGTCTGTATGCAAATTATTTTCCTAGCTGCATGTAATGTGGGCGAAAATAAGTTTGAAGTTTTTTTTTATCCAAACAGAAACATTGTTTTTACTATTGTAAACATGGCACAGTGCTTATCAATGGAACAATTATAACATTACTTTACACTCACTGTAACTGCCAATGGTGACTAAGACGATCAGTCATTTCGCTCAACATTTCGCTTTCACATGTAATATTACCAATCGAATTTTGAGAGTACTTTCTTTTTATTAGTATGTCAAATAGTAACACCAGAACTTAAAGTTTGTTAACGGTTTATGTGCGTACCTCTAGTCTACCAACTTAGGAAGCGAATTCACAATTGCTGAGTTCCTCAAACTCGTTAGAAACCTTGACGACACATGCACTATGCCATGCTGAGAGATTGATTACGTATGTCAAACTTATTTAACATAATTCCGGGTGATTCCCATGGTAATAAGAAACAAATAAAACCTTAAGAAAAGACCTAATTTGAATAAGTATATATGCAACGGATATTAGGAGGCCCCGAACGGCTTTCTATAAATTACATAGACTACATTGAAGCATTGTCATTCAGATAAAGACGAATTGTAGTGTATTCCAGTACGCTATTTCCGCGAATTGGGAAACGCGAGACAAGTGCCAATCGAGCCACAGACAGTTTGGTATTCATTTGGGGTTTTATAAGTTCGCGGAAGACGGGAACGATGAACGCGACCGATTGCTATACCTTTACAATCCGATAGGGACCGAGTTGTTCAGACTGCCGAGCGCGTAGGAGGTTGACAGAATTGGACTTACAACCTAACAGGAGACGAGCACGCTAACTCCACTACCACTTTAAGTTTTTAACACCGACATTTTTAAAAACGTTCTTCAGATGTTTACTTCAGCAAGTTAACTGGCCTAAATTTAGATAAAACACAGTGTTCGTATGCAAGTTACTTACCATGTGCGTTTTTTTTGTTTCTAAAAATTCACTGGAGTGTACGTACAGTTATTCGCGGCTTGTCACATTCACAGTTTCTGAGTTCATGTTCAATACATATCTTTGTGCTTGGAATATTCGAACAGCGATCAACGTAGTCGCACTATTTATACTGCTATCAGATATGTTGCTAATAAACACAGAATCGTGGCAACAGGGACGTATTTATGATTTACATTAAACGGGCTGTAACCAATGGTTAGAATCCATAGGTTGCCTGTTGTATGTCAAAGTTTGTTTAATAGTTATTTACAGGTATTTATTATCTAACA
Organism: Saccoglossus kowalevskii; assembly: GCF_978046115.1. Classification (NCBI taxonomy): domain Eukaryota; kingdom Metazoa; phylum Hemichordata; class Enteropneusta; family Harrimaniidae; genus Saccoglossus; species Saccoglossus kowalevskii. The sequence goes on from NC_140658.1 coordinate 14,805,101, forward strand.
CGACCTTAAATGATAACCTTTTTGGATGATGCGGTTTCTCTTTGCTCAACTCGTATATAAATCGATGAAATAGCGGTAATCTCATTACGGTCGGAGTTGGTTGCCCATGAAAGGTTTCTTTCATTAGAAAAAAAATGATGTTTTTTTTCACACATAAAGTACCGTTTATTGGGTTATTTGCAACAATGCGTAGAATCGCCATCTCTCGCGAGATATCTATCACGTGATATTTCGCTTCTCACTCTAACATACGGACTGTGATTTCTTAACGTGTACAGACAGAAATGAGGATTATAATTACTGCTTGCCACGCAAATACACAAAGCTACACATTTCCGTCTGAAATCCAGATGACACAAATAAATTTGGTACTATATTTAGAGGTTATTCACAGCTAATAGTTGCGTTCGCACACAGCTCTTTAGCACGGGCTAAGAGGTAAAACACGGTAGGTTATGCTTTGAAAACGTGTGCGAACGCTTAACTTAGCTTGAGTACGAGCTAAATCTGACCCGTTTTAAGACCCGGCCTAGACCCTCATCACTGGCTAACAAAGTGTGTGCAAACGCAAACCCGGACTAAACACCCCAAAACATTGTATTTAATGTCTATTTGGAAAAATCTACTATTATATTCATTAACTAACCATTTCGACATTACAATCAACGCGAGCACATCGAAAGACATATTTCTCGAAAAGAAATGGGCTGACGACGAGTACTACTCCCGTTTACTCTGCATTCTGCACTTTCTGAATTTGCATTGTTATTGGTTTTAACCAGAGAAATAACATGTATACCTTCACGTACGTGCATGTTCAATTTATATTTCTGTTTGTGATATCAGAACGGCATTCACTACTATACAAACTGACATTTGATGGGCTGCTACTAAACAAAGAATCGTGGCAACATGGACGCATTTTTGATTTACAATAATCATGATGTCACCGATGATTAGATTGCATGTTGTATTTCAAAGTCCGTTTAATAGACCTCCATATGACAGATATCTATTATCTAACAAGACCTTAAATGATAACCTTGATGGAAGACCCGGTTTCTCTTTGTTCTTTGATTACGATGAAATAGCTGTCATTCCATTACGATTAGTCAGAGTTGTTGCAACATGACATATTTATATCTTTATAGAGATAAATGATGTGTATTTCATACAGTTGAAGTGCCGTTTTGGGGGGTCATTTGCAATGCTTCTTCTGAACGTTGTGGCATTATAGAATCGTCACCTCTCATGAGGCAGGTTGCTTCTCACTCTAACAAGGGAACTGTGATTTCTCAACGTGTGTGGAGGACAGGAATGAGGACTATGAGGTGTTGCTCGCCATGCTTATTAAACTCAACATATTATCATTGATCGGACTTTATGTTTTTTATTTATCATTCTCTATGTAGAGCAGGGTTCATAATAATACACGTAAATGAGGGCACATCGCAGCACCAATTAATCCCACCTTTACACTAAGGCAGCAACATGAGTAAAACGTGCTACGAAAGGATCTGGGACCCAGACATTCTCTTAAAGTGAGAACATGCTTCTATAACAACCAATATGGAAGAAATGTGTTAATATAAACATACAATTAAAAAAATGACGTAGTTTACAGTTGATGTTACCACAGGGCTGTATGGAAAAATATGAGTTCTCCAAACGCCCTCTATAGTCGTCGTCACCTGCACATGCGTCAAACGGCCATAGCGTGTCGTTCCTTACAAACAAGTCTACCCATGAGCCTTTGCGTTTTTTAGCGTGCGTTATTACCGTCGTTTGGGACTCAAAACCGAGCATGCGCAGGTGACGACCCCTCCGCTTTAATTTATCGGCGGTACGCTGTGCCACTTGTCAACCCCATTTGTACTGATTACGGGAGGGTTAAAACACGCTGAAACGCAAAGGTTCATGGGAAGATGCGTATTTGTAAACAACGACACACACCATGGCAGTCTGCCGCATGCGCAGGTGACGCTTTGGTACAATAATAATTAACGTAGTTTATTAGCAAGGTCAGAACGATATTCTAGCCCATAATCCTATGAAAAATCCACTATGGAGTTAACGCATTTCTTCCCAATACATCATATGAAAGCTTAGAGGTATAGGCGAATATATTAATGTATATGCCGTATCAATTTTTGTCTGAGGAATTATCAGACGGCCAATCTAAACATTATGAGTGTTTGACTATTCAAAATTTTGAAAACGGATCGTCAGTTATTTAGATTTCCTGACCAGATCTCGGCTATTATTGCCAAGTTGATAAGCCAAGGGTGTCTGATTCCTTGACTTAAACGTGCATTTAAGAAGTTTTTTGGTCACCATCATGATTTAGTGGCTTCCTATAGGATTTCTCTCTGTAACATGATTGCAAATTTGTTTGCTTGATTGATGTATGTGGTCGTGTGACTGTGACTTGGTGTGGTTGTTTGTCCAGTAAACTTGATTTGACATTTCCCCCTGACATGACCCTGGAACATCACGGCGGGTGTGGCATGCCAGCAGCAGATGCTTACCGTTCACGTGCACTTGGCTTTGTGAGGGTTTGTGATGTTCTGCTTCCATCGATTTTGTCAGTACATTTTTCCTAGACTACTGATATTAGGAGAATGGCTTATTTGATACGACTATAATTGTTCATGTCGTTAGATGCGGTCTTCGTTTGCAATTCACAGGTCATTCTCGTGGCTGAAATTGTCAAAAACGGTGTTTTCAATTGTCGGAATATACATACATATAGATATAATTTATGTTTAAAGTCGGTAAAATTGAGTGGAACATTGATACAGTTAAACGGAAAGTCGATAAAGTTGAGTGAAACATTGACAAATTTAGGCGGAAAGTCGATAAAGTTGAGTGAAACATTGATTGAGTGAAAGATTGATAAAGTTAGGCAGAAAGTCGATAAAGTTGAGTGAAAGATTGATAAAATTAGGCGGAAAGTCGATAAAGTTGAGTGAAACATTGATAAAGTTAGGCGGAAAGTCGATAAAGTTGAGTGAAACATTGATAAAGTTAGGCGGAAAGTTGAGTGAAACATTGATAGAGTTAGTCGGAAAGTCGCTAAAGTTGAGTGAAAGATTGATAAAATTAGGCGAAAAGTCGATAAAGTTGAGTGAAAGATTGATTGAGTGAAACATTGATAAAGTGAGGCGGAAAGTTGATAAAGTTGAGTGAAAGATTGATAAAGTTAGGCAGAAAGTGGATAAAGTTGGGTGAAACATTGATAAAGTTAGGCGGAAAGTCGATAAAGTTGAGTGAAACATTGATAAAGTTAGGCGGAAAGTCGATAAAGTTGAGTGAAACATTGATAGAGTTAGTCGGAAAGTTAATAAAGTTGAGTGGAACATTGATAAAGTTAGGCGAAAAGTCGATAAAGTTGAGTGAAACATTGATAAAGTTAGGCGGAAAGTTGAAAAAAGTTGAGTGAAACATTGATAAAGTTGGAAAGTTCGTACAATTGTGTGGCAAGATGGTAAACATATGTGGGAAGGCGGTAAAATAGTTTGAGTGATACATACATTTCATATATATCAATTACTACAGAAATTTGTAGATTATGCCCAACGTTGATTTATTTATAAAACTGGTCCATCATGCACATATATTTTTACCAAAATCTCTATGATCAAAAGGTTCATAAATGCTTTTGTAGAATTGTGAATATTCTTTGAAAAATCAAGCTTAGATTTATAAGGAAAAAAACAGTTTGGCAAGGAATTGTAAATGCAAATAAAATAGACCCCTTTCATACGTCGAGCGCCCTCAGACACTTCCTGTTTCAAAAGAGCCAGTAGGTATGAAAACCCCACCGTCCATAGACTGACACAGCAGCTATTCAAGAAGTACTGTTTTAAAGCTAAGAAACGCTATGAATTTTGAGTTTGTTTTTATTTTTAGGTTTAAAAGGTCTGAAGAATGTGAAAGGGCCTTTGAGACATTGAAGACGAGCCTGACCTGGAACTCGTTTTGTATGCGAACCAAGATCACATGTTTGAATTGCAAACAAATGCATCTTTCCAAAGACTTGGTGCTGTACTCTACCAGACGTGTGACGACGAAATAAGATCAGTTACATACACCAGTTAAAGATTGAGTGGAAGCATTCGCTGTGCTCGGTGGTTTGACACTGAATGTTATGACGGTAAATTAGATTTGACAAAAATTACAAAAATTTCATTGTACAAAAAAACTTGATTCTTTATTTGGTTATTGTACTAGCAACAAATTTGATAGTGATATGATTATAAAAAAGAAAAAAAAAGTATATTAAAATAGCCAAATTAGAAAATGCCGTCCGTGACAATGATAACAAAACGTTTTTGGGATTCTTCCGAAACGCAGACCAGCACACACGACCTTCAATCAGTTCAACCTAATGGTTTAATTATTCCAACTCCTTATTAATGTGGAACATATCACTGAATTTGTGGTTCAGTAAAAAATCTGCTGTTCAGGATGATAATTTAAACTACCTACAGAGGGATCAAATTACTGACTTTATTAATTCGAGGTTAGTATCAAGGAGAGAGCTGAAATTAGGTAAAGCTCCGGGCAGTGATGACACACCGCCTGAATTTGACAAATTCTGCTTTTCTCAATTAATTAAATTATTAAATGACATCTCTAATAGTCTTCTCGATACAAGCATTTTTCCTAAGCAATGGTGGGAGTGTATTATATTCCCGATATAAGCGCTATGTAAATGGAATGTAATTATAGAATCCTCTAGAAAAGGGCGGATTTCGGGGCAGGGTATAGCACAATAGATAACATATTTGTTGTCCCCAATGATACAACAATATCTTACAACCAAACCGGGTCGTTTTTATTGTGCTTTTTTTTTTTTTTTTTTTATAGAAAATGGATTCGACAGGGTTCATTGAATAGCTTTATTTTTAAACTTGTTAAAGCAGGTATAAGAGGTACAATGTATTTCATTTTTAACTCTACGTATTTACAAGTAAAATCATGTGTCATCACAGACGATAGTATGACAGGCTTCTTTAACTCTCCTGTTAGATTTTGGGGAACTCGGTCACTATGTATTCTCTTCGTTTAGTTAGCGTGGTGAAATATTGGCTGAAAATGCTCAAAATGAACCCGAATCGTTACGTTTATCAGTGCTACAATTTGCTATGCACATTGGCTGACTCAAGAATGTTGGTTATAACATTAAAAGAGATACTATAGTTACGGATTTAGGGAGTTGTGGTACAACTGGGGTGCGGGTGAAGAAAGTGCGTTTAATGACATGTTTCGTCAGCGGTGTTTCGACATTGAAAATGGAATACATTGTACCTCTTATACCTGCTGCAAGGAAGTGTTCTGTTAGGAAAGATACCCTATAGTAATTGTGTACTCACCATTTTATTCACTTTATGCTTTTCTGTAATAAACAAAATCAAAATAGGGTTAAATAGAAATCCCGCGTGTATATTGTGAGATTTTTTTTTCTATTTTATGGCAATTTAATAGGAACTAATAAAGTTTATTATAAACTAATACTAGCACAATGACTGTTGTAAATACAATAGAAGGAACATGAAACACTGCTGACAATAACGTTTCATTATGTCATGTCGAGATCACCAACAATTGAACAATGATGTCAATACCCTACAAAACACGACGACCCCTATAAGACCAGAAAGCGCCAACTTACCTTGGAAATATACACGTAAACACAGCGCCGCCATTTTGAACTCTGAAAACTTTTCGTCATATTGCCTCAAACCCTGCAAATAGAAGTGTCATGAAATCACGGGAAGAAACGGTGTGCATTGCGGTGTGATAACTGTCATAAAGGTCATACTCTGGAAGGACAGTTGGAATCCACCAAGCTTTGTGATGAACAAGGGGCTGATTTATCGAGAGTTTCAGTCACCTCATGTTGATAGAGAACATGTGTGTACTCAGTTTTATTGGCCTGGTATGCAGGATGATATTATTAGATATTGCAGGTCATGTGACATATGTCAGAAGACCACTCCAGGAGGTCGTGTTAGCAAGGTACCATTAGGCGATATGCCCTTGATTGAAGTTCCGTTTCAAATGATTGCTATGGATCTGATTGGTCTGATCAGTCCAGCGACTGAGAGAGGTCATATGTACATTTTAACTGTTGTAGACTATGCTTCACGATTCCCCGAGGCTGTGGCATTAAAGAACATTATTTCTGAAGTGGTTGCTGATGCGTTAGTCAGTATATTTGGTAGAGTTGGTGTAGGTTAAAACAATAGGTTAATGTGGTGTGTCCTATATTTGCAATCATTTAGCTACCCCATTATAGCAATTAAAGACAAAGAAAATATAGGTGTAGACTATTTAAGCAGGATTGACAATACTGTTACAATATGTTTTGCAATTTTGAAAAATGTAAATTTATTGGACAGAAAATGTGTCATGTTCAGTCTTGATGAGGGGGTAATGTATGCATCCTTTATTTTATGTTTTTGTCATATTACCTAAAACCCTGCAAATGGAAGTGTGCATGGAATCATGGGAAGAAACGGAGTGCATTGCCATGGGATACCTGTCATAAATGCGATTGACAGGTCATACTTGTTTTCAACTCTGGAAGGACAGTTGGAATCTACCGGGTATTCTTGTGATTTACATAACAAAGGGTGTTTACAACTTTGGTAGGACAATTGCAACCTACTAGGTGTGCTGTGATTTGAATAACACAATATGTTTATGATCTACTGAGTTGCCTACGTGACACAGCTGCTAGCAAGATCACATTCTGATTGGCTCATGTGGGAACCCAGGTGGTGTCACCGAATCTGGGCCATTTATGCCTATAAATTGGACACACTGAAGATAGTTGGGGTCCACTATTTCTACTGTGTATCCTGTGTGTAGCTACTACGATATTCTGAGAGAAGTGATACATGCTTCAACCATCATTCTGTGAGGTTTGTATGAACTGCTCTGCGATCTCCTGTTTTCAACGGTGCCCTCCAGAATAACAGCGTTCCTCTGTATTTCTTTGTTGTGTTGCAGAAGCCATCGACTGTCATCCCTTTTACATCCTGAAACTGTGAGTTATCACCAATGCACACTTCCCTAAGCAATCCTCTATTTTAGTGACTTTATTCATTGTATTTTTCTGTTCTTTATTTCTTGTAATTATTTTGAGGTATTAAAGCTAGGAGATTTAACTCGATATTTTGGTGTATGTATTTCATTTCCAGTACTACTGTCTGGTCTACCCCATGCTAGCAGTGGAGTTCTGTGGGTGTCCCTCTCAATTGCAATTAGCAGGCCTTACACTGTGACAATGAGTTTTTTTAACTCACAGCATATTGAAAAATATGTACACGGACGAGGCCACTCTATAGGTCAACTTGAAAAATCACGTTTACGCTACGATATTTTTCCCCGAACATTTCCCTGATCGGTAGCATGATTATTTGTATTCGCAACAAATTGCCTTTCACAGAACTTATGACATTAGTATGACATTTCATAAACAGTATATTTAAAGGAAAATAGTCAAAACTAACTAAATACATAAGTCAGGAGATGTGATTTCCCAACACATACCCAAATCACGAAATCTACCCTTCTACTCCATAGATCTTTTCAAAGATTCAGTTCCGTGGAGATCCATACAAAGAACCTCGTATGGTCTAATTAGACCGGAAGTGAGAATTTATTGCTACTATAAATATCCAAACATATGTAGTTTAAGGTAGTAACTAATCACTGATTTAATGACATTTAATGAACAACTTAAATTAATAAATTACTGAATATCATGGTAACAATTTCAATGATACAATGTATCTCACACGAGTGTCGATTTTACAAATTATAGTCGTTATTGAAGCCACGGCGAAGAATCATTTTATTTATTCAATATTTATTTATTCAATACACAGTTCAACGGGTAAACTCATTAACAGAACTGGAAAAAATCCCAAATACCAATGTTTTCAGCAAATAATTTTGAAACCTGTCACAGTACAAAAAACTATGTGAATCGACACGGAGATTGGATGGTACGACGATAGTTTATTAGCGCCAAATATGCTTTGTTACATGAAAGTCACCTGATCGGAGCACGACCTGGGTCACAGAACCATATTTGTCCATATTATCAACATGACTTTGCAAAAGAACCACATTGACATTTCCAATTTTTTTTAGCGCCGAAGTTGCCAAAAAATGTCGAAAAACTCGAGAATTTCATGGACTCGAATAAAATAAAGCTAGCGATTTTTAAGAATGGTTATTAATTAACATTTTCCCCGATGCTTCAAGGCGTCTGTTTTTCTTGCGATGTAAAATAAAATATATAATAATAATAATAATAATAATACTTGTTTAATTATTTGGGGTTTCAGCCCACAAATTACGGGACATGACCCCCATGAATTACGGTGTAAGAAAACACAGACAACCATGTCGTGTTGAAATACATTTTGTATTTTCACGTTAGAATATTGTTTAAAATAAAATATTCAGTCCAAGTCAAATCGAGGTCAAAGGGTCAATGTGAACCACTCTACAAACTTATTAATATTAGTTTGCAAAGTGTCAGTTGGAGATGTAATATACCTCTAAAGCTTGGTATTGTCAGCAAAAGACAGATATATCAAGGTGGGTGATGTCATTAATATACATAACAAATAATAAAGGCCCCCAGGAGTGACCTCTGTTCTACACCAGATAATGTGGGAAACCATTTAGACACATGGCCACCACAACTACTGCCTGCCTATGACTTAGGTAAGATGTTAACACATGATGTAAACTACCACAAATACCAAGTTTAAAGGCCTTGTGGAGTAGCAGTGGGTGACACACAGTGCCGAAATCCTTACTGAAATCAGTATATATGGAATCCACCTAGCAGCAGAAAAGTCAGTGTATTTAACCAGATTGATCAGTTTTTAATAAAGCCATGATGATTGGCAGTAATATTGGGGCGAATATGATTATACAAATGAGGAAAAATAACGGATTCAAAAATTCTGGCAAAAAGCTGTAACAATTGGACGACAATGAGCCTGACTTAAAAATTGGGACAATATTGGCACATTTCAACGAAGAAAGAAAATGACCCAAATGTAAAGATTTTTGAAATATTATATGAAGGACTATAGTAATAACGTCAATACACGGCTTAATAACACAAGCATAAATACCACTAGGACCCCTAGATTTATTATTATCAAGGACATTAATAGCCTGCCGCTCTATTGCTATGAACTGAGAGTTCATTTATTATTCCGGTCACTAAATGCGTACCCGCCTTTGTATTAAAATATGTTATATTTAGCCTCTATGCGCAGTGGGCTTGTTGTTCTATATGTAAATTTAACAAACTCTACTGCCTAAGTCGTTGCTGTTTATGTTGATTTTTCAGATTTTACGACAACAAGCAAGACAAGTTGTGCAACTCATGGTCTTTGATTTCAACCACTAAATTGTAATTATCCAGAAATTTCGTTACCTTATAGTTCGTCATCAACGCACTTTGATGGTATTACCACAATGTTGTATGTATATATGTACGTTTCACTGAAATGCTAACCATATTCTTGTTTTTGCCACTATATGTCAGTGATTAGTGTAACAGTGGATATGCTACACAGAACGATATGGGTTTTGTTCTTGGCGTCATTGGTTATTGCGTATGTAAGATGTTTCGAAAAAGACGATTGGTTGAAGCGAGCTTCTCAATATCACCCAGGTACAATATAGTTAAGTTTTATTCAATACGCTAGTCGTTATCCAAGCGATCACATGGTCGTGACTACAATATCATGACATATCAAATATTATTTCTGATATTATTTTTAATGCATAGCGACTAGATTGAAATAGATTTTTTTATATGAATTATTGGTACGTTGGTAGTTGTACGTTACACTGCAAGACCTGGTTCCCACTAATTAACGTTATCACTTTAATATGAAGATGGCCTTGTTAAGAAGGGGTAATATATTACGCTTGATAACTGGAAAAATTCTTAAATACAGAAAAGCATTCCGTAGTGTAGAATGAATTGAGAATAACGCAGATTATAAATAAATCAACAAAATACAACCCTACCTGGTCGAAATACGAACACAAAAAATGAGCATTGGACTACTAAACTATGATTTCTAATTTGCATTTTCTAATCAACATTTGCACTACTCTTATTTGTTTGGGTGTATTCATCAGACTATTCGAAACAAGGTGGTTGTATTGACACGACGTAATCAAAACACAAAATTTGAGCAAATAATTTGTTTTCAAATAATTGAATTGAAATTGCAATCAACTGTACATAAAATACAGTACCGTCTGAACTTGACATAGAAAACGTTTATACACTTATACTCATCAATGTATACTTAATAACAATTCCCTATTTTGTGTATAGAAAAAATATTACAAACTACAATAACTATTTGCTACTCAAATTTTACTCTAAACAAATTATGAACACATCTGTAGAAAGTGGTATTCTATTTCCATAACTCTTCTATTCCACAGAAAATGCTGTCAACTTTCTGATCAATCTTTATATTTCATAAGTTAATGGCATAAGTTTCCAATTCCAGTTTCATATCAACATACGCACCAAGGCTGAATAATTTCGATGAATATTTTGACCAAATATTTTTTTATAAAATAAAAAAATATACTCTTTATTATGAGAACAATATTATAAAGAAGTTATTGCAATGTAAATATTCATGTTATTACACTAATGACTAATATTCCTCGGTTGAATTGTGTGAGAAATCATTGTGTCAACCTTTTGACATATAGTGCGCGTCACCAATACACATTTAGATCTCATACTATGCTCGTCAAACAATTGACAAATTAAAAAGCCATATCACTTATTTTGAGATAAATGTGTTGAATAGTAATAATTTTACACTTATTGAACCGTATCTACGTTTATGATGAATGTATATTCCTCACTTGAGAGGACATTTATAATTTGATATTGCAGTGTAACGTGTTCCATCTATATTAATTTGTATGTGAATGTTTTGTTAAAATAAAAAGGTCCAAAAAAGATGTACGCACCTGTGAACAATCAGTGTATAATCTCCACGAGCTCCAGTTGCAGTTGACTTACTCGTGGTCGTGTAGTATTTTTGTTTTAATATTTGAACGACATTCGTACTTTGCCATACAAAACGGGTGCAATATTGGTATTATCTCATTAGTGATGTCATTATATTTGTCTCGTATTTTTCTAAATGGGAGACACCCTGTATTTATTTTTAAAACTATCGTACATTTTCATTTAACAAGTGTTAATTATTATTTTTATTATACTTTATTTAGGCTCAAAGGATCATAGAGAAATTACATTGAAAATGGCATTATTTATAAAGGAGGCGTCTATCATTACGCCATAAATTTAACCTTAGGAATAAATCAATGTTTATTCAATAACCAATTATACTATTTTCACTCTAAAAACAATCGGTGTTTATAGTTGTATAAAGACTTTCTATGAAGTATTGAAAATTGAAAATATTACACAATTACCGCGTGCTCTGCTCGACCCCTCTAATTAAAAAAAAAATCTACCGAAGTGCATTGTTTTACGCTACAAGCAGAACACGCAACTGCCTGTCAGTGCAATCGTTCCATACATTTAAGCCATAGTTACTTCCCCAAAATTCCTCAAAATAAGATTTTTCCTTTCATAAATTGACCTAAGTTGTCTGCACATGTCTCCAGCATCATTTCCAGAGGCAGAAACCATGCATCCAAGGTATTTTATATCAACAACAAATTGCAACGGTTTGTTACACAAATATACAGAAGGAACTCTGGTTTGTTTCCAATATTTTGGGAAAAATGCCATACATTTTGTTTTTGTTGAATGAAATATAATATCATGCTGTATACCATAATTCTCACATATGTCAACCAATTTACGAAGCGCCTTCACCGACGAAGACATTAACATCAAGTCATCGACGTAAAGTAAATGATTTATAGGCACGCCTGCTAAATGACATTCCACTTTTGCCAAATGAAGCTCATCACTGAGTTCGTCTACGTTTAATGCAAACCATTTTGGTGACAGTATATTTCATGTTACATTTACATACCGTGAAGATAATTTTCACTGTGTCATTTACTACATAATAGTGACCATGTTGTTTCATTACAGCAAATAGCCATTCCTATCTTGACTGGCCAAGAATACACTTTGCAGGACATTTCAGAGCTGACTCGCCAACTGGCAACAATTTATGTGAACTATATGACATCGAAAGTTTCGACCAAATTTTACGGACAAATGCTAGCAAGTTCTCTTGGAACGCGAATGGCAGTGGACATATTTTGTTGGAAGAATGTGAGATCACGTCAGTGTGTTATACAAATGGTGAATGCGCTACAGAGAATGATGAACTGATTGGTCAACCTGTTATAAGTAAGTAAAACAATTATAGTAAAGAAAGTCTTGCGGTTACACTCACACCACAGTACACATACATAAACTAATTACACTTTATTATCATTGTGTACAATTTATGTGGAATATGTATCGAATGTACGTAATTATAACGACTTGATTATTCATTTGATCTGGTTATGACTGACTGTCATTTTTTAATTCTGAGAAACTGATAAATAAATGTTTTCATATTAATTATTGATACATATTTAACTATTTAAGTAAATGACCACTGCAAGTGTTTATTTTTTTAAGTTATATTTTAATTTATATTGAGGCGTTTAGTTTGCATGGCATTCGTTACATATTTAATTACAATATCTATCTAATGCAATCGGCTGTTGAAATTAGTATACCTGCATTATTTTCATTTGAACTTTCAAGTACATCAAATCAATTGGAGGGCGGGTTGTATTTTCATATTATTACATTAGCAAGTTATATATTTGAGTATATGTCAGAAGCCTTAATCAAATTCGATGACAATGTATTTCATATATATGTCAGCGTATCCACATTGACGGTTGACCCATGTAATCAAAACCTGTTGTATTGGTATAATACAAGACGCAACAGGTACATCTACCAAGAATTGCCTGGAGAACTTGACATCATGAAATCCACAGACAAACATTTAACAGTAGTAGAAACTACCAGCTCTTGATCGTAGTCAACCGTGATATTATATCTAGACAGTACATTCATGCTCTCTGCTATAGCTTAGCAAAGGGAAAACTATTTGAATAGTCATGTATATTGCAAAATGGGCATTTCAAATTACAAAACATATTTCTACTGAGACTCAAATCCAGGTCATTTTAAATATTCCGAGTCTGTAAAACACTTGTGCTTAGGTGGACTATATACATGATAAACAAGCATTTTTTGATAAAACAAAAATCAAGCAGTAAATTTTTATGAAAACAAATCTTACCAAAATTTCAGAATTATTGTGTATCTCACCGGAAACTACGTGGAAACACGTTGACCCTATAACAAGAAACGGAAATGAGAAAATAATACCAATATTCAAACCCAGGAACCACAATAGTTCCAATTATTTCAACTTATAATATACATATATTTATTCTATTCAATGCAGTCAACACTGTATAATGCAAAATAGCCCAGTCAGTTAGTAACCCACAGAACGCATGTTGGTGTTATTTAATGGAAAGAAGAACGACTTTCTCTCTAACAGTAAAAAGAACAAGGTTCATCATGCAGCTTAACAGACATCTGACATTCTTCCATCTCCACGCAGCTGCTTCATCCGGCAGACAACGTGTATTCTTGCAAATGCAGCAGTTAGAAGGAAATGAAATATAGCCACTTGGCCGGGGTGGAATGAGCGAGAATTTAACCCGATTCCTTCGGACAAAGCCATAGCTCTTAAAAATCCATTGAAGGTGGCTCGATGTAACTGAAAAACAGGTAGCCGCAAAAGACAAGTACTTTCAGGTCCAATGGACTTGAGTGCACAATTGCATTTGGGTATGAAGAGGTGTTTTCAAAAATGTCTCTGACGTGTTAGAGACAAAAGACGCTGGTTTGGCTGGTGACTAGGAGTTTGACCTTGAAAGACAAAAGCATAAGTACATTTAGTCATTAGTTGGACAGAGCATAACAACATTTGAGAGTGCGTGTCCCTCACTCAAATGAATATGATGATGTTTTAAAATACTGTAATTATCACATTTAGCCGAGTCTTATGAGAGAGGCAGTTTCTGTTATAACAAAATGTGTGGTACAGATGTTTATATATATTAATATTTACTGTTATTGTGCCTTTGTTTCTTAAGATTACAACTTCGGTAAAGGAATAATTATCATGTACGTCTTCAATATATTTAATATTTCGTAAGTCACTTCACATGGAATTCAACCAAAGACTCCTAATTATACTATAATTAAAACCATTAACATTATTGTATAATTTACAATATTTGTACTTTTAAAGACAATGAGAGTGTTTCAAAACAGTCTTTAATTTTGTAAGGCATTTGAATAAATGATACATATTTGGGCTGATAAGGCGAAATGATGATATAACTTCGAAAATATAGAAGGTATATATTTCTTATTGGACCTTAAACATGTTGGTCTGGAACTGCGGTTATCAGTATAGACGTTCAATGAATTTCGTATCCAAGATATGTACTGTATTACAGTTCTTTGTTCTTTGACTTGGAAAACATTGATGTCAATGGTGGCATTATTTTGTGAAGGTGTCAAATAGTGGGATATACATATGCTTCACATTTATGCAAATTGGGTTAGAGGACGCTTGAAAAGTACTAAAGATATCACAATTGTGTTTCTTGACTTTGAAAACATGGCGGTAGACACCAGAATTGATATTCCAACTGTTCTATGCAATAATTTGGCTTTTAAAAGAATGTATGGCGGCCATTTTGAATTGATGCAAATTAGATCCTTATTCACCACCATCTTTGTCAACTTTTAGTATTTTGTTTCAGTGGATATTCTAAATTAAACAAAATAAAATTGTTGTTGTTTCTGTTTCTATTGTTCAACCATTTTGACCATACAACAGTGAACACAGGTCAGAAAATAATATGCATATTCTAATCCAGCGACAATTAAACCATAATGGTTTGCACACACTAACGCAGATAAGTACCAGCATTCATATAGTGGCTGTACTACAAAAAATATGCGCCACATGGTAAGCAGCTTAGTTTACTATTTTAAAACACACTATGTCGTTTTTATACGCAAACGAAAGCGAAAAGCCAAAAGGTCAGTTCCGTTGAACTAAACATATTTACGTGAGAAATCCAAATATAGAGGCAAAAAGAAGAAGAACATCTAATCAAAAATAAGGCCACAAAGAACAGACGGCGACGCAAAAGGGTCTGATTACCATGTGATGAAATGATAACAAGACATACTAGAAAGCAAACAGGTGATACAGTTAGGCAGGTGTTCCAAAGAGCTCCGGGTAGCTCCGCGCTATAGGCAAATTTATTCAAGAATATTCATGAATATTCATGCGGCGCCTCCTTTTCACAGTGGACTGGGACAAATTGAAAACCCATTGTTTAATATATATATGATGATGTGTTTTCAATATACGATGACAAAACGTTTATATATGGTGTCGTTTGACCAGTATATGACGACATTGCTTCTATATATGATGGTGTGTTTTCAATATACGATGACAAAACGTTTATATATGGTGTCGTTTGACCAATATATGGTGACATTGCTTCTATATATGATGATGTGTTTTCAATATATGATGACAAAACGTTTATATATGGTGTCGTTTGACCAATATATGGTGACATTGCTTCTATATATGATGATGTGTTTTCAATATACGATGACAAAACGTTTATATATGGTGTCGTTTGACCAATATATGACGACATTGCTTCTATATATGATGATGTGTTTTCAATATATGATGACAAAACGTTTATATATGGTGTCGTTTGACCAATATATGACGACATTGCTTCTATATATGATGATGTGTTTTCAATATACGATGACAAAACGTTTATATATGGTGTCGTTTGACCAATATATGGTGACATTGCTTCTATATATGATGATGTGTTTTCAATATATGATGACAATACGTTTATATATGGTGTCGTTTGACCAATATATGACGACATTGCTTCTATATATGATGATGTGTTTTCAATATATGATGACAAAACGTTTATATATGGTGTCGTTTGACCAATATATGGTGACATTGCTTCTATATATGATGGTGTGTTTTCAATATACGATGACAAAACGTTTATATATGGTGTCGTTTGACCAATATATGGTGACATTGCTTCTATATATGATGATGTGTTTTCAATATACGATGACAAAACGTTTATATATGGTGTCGTTTGACCAATATATGACGACATTGCTTCTATATATGATGATGTGTTTTCAATATATGATGACAAAACGTTTATATATGGTGTCGTTTGACCAATATATGACGACATTGCTTCTATATATGATGATGTGTTTTCAATATATGATGACAATACGTTTATATATGGTGTCGTTTGACCAATATATGGTGACATTGCTTCTATATATGATGGTGTGTTTTCAATATACGATGACAAAACGTTTATATATGGTGTCGTTTGACCAATATATGGTGACATTGCTTCTATATATGATGGTGTGTTTTCAATATACGATGACAAAACGTTTATATATGGTGTCGTTTGACCAATATATGGTGACATTGCTTCTATATATGATGATGTTTTTTCAATATACGATGACAAAACGTTTATATATGGTGTCGTTTGACTAATATATGACGACATTGCTTCTATATATGATGATGTGTTTTCAATATATGATGACAAAACGTTTATATATGGTGTCGTTTGACCAATATATGACGACATTGCTTCTATATATGATGATGTGTTTTCAATATATGATGACAATACGTTTATATATGGTGTCGTTTGACCAATATATGGTGACATTGCTTCTATATATGATGATGTGTTTTCAATATACGATGACAAAACGTTTATATATGGTGTCGTTTGACCAATATATGGTGACATTGCTTCTATATATGATGATGTGTTTTCAATATACGATGACAAAACGTTTATATATGGTGTCGTTTGACCAATATATGACGACATTGCTTCTATATATGATGATGTGTTTTCAATATATGATGACAAAACGTTTATATATGGTGTCGTTTGACCAATATATGACGACATTGCTTCTATATATGATGATGTGTTTTCAATATATGATGACAATACGTTTATATATGGTGTCGTTTGACCAATATATGGTGACATTGCTTCTATATATAATGATGTGTTTTCAATATATGATGACAAAACGTTTATATATGGTGTCGTTTGACCAGTATATGACGACATTGCTTCTATATATGATGATGTGTTTTTAATATACGATGACAAAACGTTTATATATGGTGCCGTTTGACCAATATATGGTGACATTGCTTCTATATATGATGGTGTGTTTTCAATATATGATGACAACACGTTTATATAGGGTGTCGTTTGACTAATATATGGTGACATTGCTTCTATATATGATGGTGTGTTTTCAATATATGATTACAAAACGTTTATATATGGTGTCGTTTGACCAGTATATGACGACATTGCTTCTATATATGATGATGTGTTTTTAATATACGATGACAAAACGTTTATATATGGTGTCGTTTGACCAATATATGGTGACATTGCTTCTATATATGATGGTGTGTTTTCAATATATGATGACAAAACGTTTATATATGGTGTCGTTTGACCAATATATGGTGACATTGCTTCTATATATGATGGTGTGTTTTCAATATACGATGACAATACGTTTATATATGGTGTCGTTTGACCAATATATGGTGACATTGCTTCTATATATGATGGTGTGTTTTCAATATATGATGACAATACGTTTATATATGGTGTCGTTTGACCAATATATGGTGACATTGCTTCTATATATGATGGTGTGTTTTCAATATACGATGACAAAACGTTTATATATGGTGTCGTTTGACCAATATATGGTGACATTTCTTATATATATGATGGTGTGTTTTCAATATATGATGACAATACGTTTATATATGGTGTCGTTTGACCAATATATGATGACATTTCTTCTATATATGATGGTGTGTTTTCAATATACGATGACAAAACATTTATATATGGTGTCGTTTGACCAATATATGATGACATTGCTTCTATATATGATGGTGTGTTTTTAATATATGATGACAATACGTGTATATATGGTGTCGTTTGACCAATATATGGTGACATTGCTTCTATATATGATGGTGTGTTTTTAATATACGATGACAAAACGTTTATATATGGTGTCGTTTGACCAATATATGGTCACATTGCTTCTATATATGATGGTGTGTTTTCAATATAAGATGACAAAACGTTTATATATGGTGTCGTTTGACCAATATATGGTCACATTGCTTCTATATATGATGGTTTATCTGATGCATGTTTTATTGTATGTGTACCACAACTACGAATTTTCGTTCAATTTTCCCATAATAACATTTGCGCATGCCCTTTTAATTGGCATCCATATTGAATTTTTAGAAGATAGGTTCATCATGGAATCTATGGCAGATGTTTTAAACCGGCTGAATTTGAACAACTTGATCGGCAGATTTGAAAATGAGAAAATAACGCCAAATCTAGTTCCCAATCTCTCTGTACATGAAATGGAATTACTTGGTGTGAGTAATCGTACTGACATGATGTCTTTGTGGTCTGTATGTAGTATCTTTGGAAGTGAAGCACCGCGTAAAGTGCAAACTTGTGGAGCTCCACAATTTGACATCCCTAAAACTGTACTAAAGAATCTCTTAGATGAGGGTTTCCTTATTCGAGAAATAGCTTCACTTTTAAGTGTATCTGAAAGTACTATTTACCGTAGGATGAGTCAATTCAAACTATCAAAGATGGATTTTACCGAGATCTCCGATGACCACCTTGATATCAATGTCAAAGAATTAACAACAGAGTATCCATATTGTGGAGAGAATATGCTAAAACATATGCTTGTCAAAAAATACATCATTAAAGTCCAAAGAATGAGACTGAGAGACAGCATCCATAAAATCGATGAGATTGGAGTTGAGGGAAGGAAACGGGGAAGGTTACAAAGGAGAATATACAATGTTAAAGGGCATGTAGATACAAACCATAAACTGATTCGATGAAGTTTCATCATAGTTGGTGGAATCGATGGATTCAGTCGTTTACCCGTCATGTTGGACTGCACAGATAATAATACATCAACTACACTTGTACAATGTTTCAAAAATGCTGTCAATATGTATGGTGTTCCTAGTAGAGTACGTAGTGACATGGGAATGGAAAATATTCTGATAGCAGACTATATGATTGCACAAAGAGGACCAGAACGTGGAAGCATGATCACTGGCAAAAGTTTCCATAATCAGATCCTCACCTCTACGCCTCTGGATAGGAGGGCAGTTACACAACCCTATGGGGATTGAGCTATCTGGTAGTTTAATAGAGGAGTATGGTGTTGAATGAATGGTTGATGAAGTCTCTGAAGGTGATGCAAGACCAGTAATGGATTCTCTATCATATGAATTAAGTGAGCATTGCTTACAGGAGTTGACCACACATGTACCTCAGACATCAACTTCTGACTGTTATGGGATTGATTTGTACCCGTATATAAAAGCAAGAGACATAATTAATAAACATATGCATGTTGATGTGCCACACAGTCAATCAATACACTATAGTGTTTCTCTGATATGAGCATCCTGAAATGTCTTTACTCGTAATCATGATTATTAGTACAGTAAACAAAAATAGCTTGTGTGATTGACAGTGCCTCCTCAAAAACATAAATAGGAAATATGCAAATCAAACAGGCTCCCTTGTACACTGTCTTTTGTCAACTACGATATAGACATATACTTAAATGCATTAAAAATAATTACAGGAATAGTGATTAAAATAATTTGTATTGTTAGTCCTTGAACAAAGTCCGAAATCGAGAACTATTAATTAGGACTTCATCTGTCTGGGACATTTCTTTGACATGCTTCGACTGATCTCGTTCAAACTTGATAATGTATTGAGACATACATATGCATGTCAATTTTCATTACAGTTTGATATAATATGATCAACTGGCGGCCATTTTGGACCTACAATATGCTAAATTCTGACATTTAAAAGCAGTTTTCCAAAGATTGAACAATTTCATTCAAACTGATTATGCAAATTGGGTTACAGGTGCATGTCAATTTTTTTCAGATTTGAACAAAAACTTAGACTGGTGGTCATTTTGATTTTAGTCATGTCTATTCCGATTTATCACATAGATATTGTCAGATTCAGTTGAAAAATTGCACACAATACTCACACATAATACAGTGAGTTTTGCTATTTCAATCAAATTTGACGAATTTACTGCCATTTTGTCTAAAATCCTTAAACTGAAAATGTGTTCATAGCTATTTCTTGGAGATGGGCATTTCATTCAAGCAGTACACCAAGAGATGGATTAGCACCAAAGTTGTTTTGAGATATGATTTAATATGGACAATCAGTCAATATTGATGCAAAAGTGTTAAATATCCATTTGGGCGTGTCCAGAGCTGTTTCTCAAAGAGGTATAGCCACAAGCAGCCCATTAATTGTGAATCACTGCTAGTGATAGACATACTAAATACAGAGTGGGAATTCTCAATGCATTCTGTGTTCATGGTACTGTAACCAAGTAATTGCAGTCCTTTTCAATTACTAAGTTCAAGAAATATTGTTTTGTTAAAGATACATAACAAAGTAACTGAATCATTAAACATCTTTATCTAAACATAGTAACCATTGTTACACATTCATTATAACACAGTAACCAATGTAATATATGTCACAATTAAACATCTTTATCTAAACATAGTAACTATTGTTACATAATCATCATAACACAGTAACCAATGTAATATATGTCACAATTAAACATCTTTATCTAAACATAGTAACTATTGTTACATATTCATCATAACACAGTAACCAATGTAATATATGTCACAATTAAACATCTTTATCTAAACATAGTAACTATTGTTACATATTCATCATAACACAGTAACCAATGTAATATATGTCACAATTAAACATCTTTATCTAAACATAGTAACCATTGTTACATATTCATCATAACACAGTAACCAATGTAATATATGTCACAATTAAACATCTTTATCTAAACATAGTAACTATTGTTACATATTCATCATAACACAGTAACCAATGTAATACATGTCACAATTAAACATCTTTATCTAAACATAGTAACCATTGTTACATATTCACCATAACACAGTAACCAATGTAATAGATGTCACAATTAAACATCTTTATCTAAACATAGTAACTATTGTTACATATTCATCATAACACAGTAACCAATGTAATATATGTCACAATTAAACATCTTTATCTAAACATAGTAACCATTGTTACATATTCATCATAACACAGTAACCAATGTAATATATGTCACAATTAAACATCTTTATCTAAACATAGTAACTATTGTTATTCATCATAACACAGTAACCAATGTAATACATGTCACAATTAAACATCTTTATCTAAACATAGTAACCATTGTTACATATTCATCATAACACAGTAACCAATGTAATAGATGTCACTATTAAACATCTTTATCTAAACATAGTAACTATTGTTACATATTCATCATAACACAGTAACCAATGTAATATATGTCACAAGTAATCATTAAATAGTAATCTTTAAAGATCTCTAATTAGCGACCAATGTTACACCTTCATCATAACACAGTAACCATTGTAATAAATGTCACAATTTTTGAATAGTTGTCATAGAACATCTCTAGCTAAATACAGTAACTATTGTTACTTATTCATTGCAACAAAGTAAACATATTTAAACATAGTAACAATCATTATACATATGCCATAACACAATCAAAGGAAGCTTAGAAAGAACTTCCGTGTGCTGAGAGTATTGGAGACACGTTAAAATTAAAAATTTGCTTTTCAAACAAGAAGTGTGGCAACTAAGATTTGTCTGCACGACATGAAAACAATGTGATTCACATTATCAAAATTTTCATCCATGGTTTTTAGTCTAATTATTTCCAGAGCACCTCTTGACGATTTCAATTTAAATTTAGTTTTTTAGATATCAGAAATAGGCTAATAAATAATCAATATAGATTTAGGTCTGTATATAGTTTCAGAACTCACATGTACAAAATTTAATTATAATGTGATGAGTAATCATGACTGAATTAGCAGAAAGCTGAAAAGTAAATTATTATGCAAATTAGGTAATTATTATTGATGTGTATGAACCTAAAACTAATTAGATCATTCATTGAATTAAGATGAGTAATTTCACGGACCATCTATGTACAAAGTTTCATTGAAATGTGATTAGAACCAACAAATATGAATTATTATGCAAATTAAGTTAATATGATCTGATTTTAACCCAAAACTAATCAGGTCTGTGCATTGTCCTAGAACACCTATGTACCAAGATTCATTGAAACGGGACAATTAGTACTTGCAATATCAGTGTAAAAGCCGAAGACTAACTAATTATGCAAATTAGTTGATTAATATGCACAGTTTTACCAAAAGTAATCAGGTCTCTGCGATCTTCTAGATCATCTATGTACCAAGTTTCATTGAAAATAAATTAAGTAATAGTACTTGAAATATCAAAAGCTGAAAATTGATTAATTATGCAAAATTAGGTAATTAATATTTCACATATCTGTCTGTGCATTGTCCTAAGTTCCATTGAAATGTGATGATTAGTACCAGAGACATCAGTTGAAGAACCGAAAATTTACTAATCATTATGCAAATTAGGAGAATTATAAGCATGAATTTTTACCAAAAACCAATCAAATCTGTGCATTAGTCCAGAGCATCTATGTGCCAAGTTTCATCAAAATTCAATGAATGGCTTTTAGATATCAGTGGAACAGTCAAGGAACAGTTAAAAATTAGCTAATTATCATGCAAATCAGGTAATTAATATGCATGGTTCAACCAAAACCTATTCATATCTGCGGATTAGCCCAGAGAATCTATGTACCAGATTTCATTAAAAACCAACATACGGTTCGTGAGATATCAGTGGAACGGACGGACGGACACACACACACACATACAGACTAACCGCAAAGACTTCCATTGTGTGCTTCACGGGAGTCCAAACCACTGTAAACAGTTTCACAAGAAAAGAAAAGAAAACATGAATGTCACAGTCCCCGTCATTTAATTATAAAATACTCATGATAAAATGATACATGGAACCTCTCCAAACAGGTGAATTAATATGTACTTTATGTGGGTACAACTCATCATAAAGTGATTTCCCATAATCTAGTATTGTACTGATAACTTCCATTGACCCATGTCCAAAATCTCAGAGTACAACGAAAGTGCAACCAAACTACGTCTCATACATGTATACATGCTCAAAAACTGCATTCATAAATCTGAGTAAACCTTGATGTACCTTTAATAACAACTTGACTTCTTTGTTAATTCAGGTCTTTGTATATTGCCAGGACCTGGGTTTGTTTCTGTATCACCACTATAATTCACCTCAAAATGTAACCATTACACCCCTCTACAGTTTCCACAGAGATTGGTAATAGTACGACCCATCTTTCACTGATTCAGATCAAGGTCATAACCAGGTCATGGCATCACTAAAAACCCTGGCATTACAATCTAAGCTAATTAATTATTCTGAGCATGCTCAGTAGTGTTGGGATAGGTAATTTTGGAAAAAAATCATGAAAAAGACCCATTTAGGATTTTCAGATCTGGCAAAAAAATTATGTGCAAATTTGGCAGAGACTTATTCATCAACCTGCCAAGTTTCATCGATATCTGCTGCATAATTTGAGAAAATGGTAGAAACCGGAAATAAGAAACTATACTCTGGAGTTTTTTGTTTTACAAAAAATATATAATTAATTGTCAATTTAGCCTTTTTAACGCGATCACGAAAACTAGTGTGACTGCGAAAGTAATCCTGACTGGACGCATCTGCAGGCGACCTCCTGCGTTGGAATGAAAACCAAAGTGGAATCACTCCAGTGATTATGCTAATTAAAAGATGTTGACGAGCATCCATCTCTGCGATGGAATCGAGTCAACCGTTAAAAGGTTGCGTTTACTTTCTCACACCCACTCATGAATAATCAATGACATCATGAATAATTATTATCAGTCAAATACCCGCAGATGCGTCCAGTCGGGACTTTTTTAACGGTCAGGTTAGTTTTCGCAATCACGCTTATAGGACTAAAAAAACAATTATTTCTTTTTGTAAAAAAAACAAGCAGCCTGACGGCTGAGATAGCCCCGCTGTTAGCAATGAACATTTCAATTAAAGAACTGAAGATATCATTAGAAAATGAACAATATGTATAGTATCAAAGCAATCAGACTTACGTTTTTTTACAAGAAGTCGAAAATTTTACTTTTTCCCAAAAATATTCACCAAAAATAGAGAATTTGAGATTTTGACATGAAGTGAACAAATCTGAGAAAGAACCATCAAAGGTACTTGCATATCAAATTAAAAAACATTCTGACTTGCGGTTTCGAAGAAGAAGTTGAGATTGTAAAGTTGATGACGACGGACAATCAGTAATATGAACAGCTGTGTCAACTTTGTCGACAGTAGAGCTAAAAGTTGACGAGGACGACAGACAATTACTCATATGATAAGCCCCGCTCGACAAAGTCAACAGTGGAGCTAAAAAGTGATTAATGTAATCATAGTATATCATGCTGGGAAAAAGTAAATTAAAAGAAGCAACATTTTATATATTTCCAAAAAAATGGTTTAAAAAGGCTTCATCATACAGACCCAACAGTATTTTTTTTTCTGGAAGTTGTTGATCAAGACATGCTCTTGGGAGCTTCAGCATATTAATACAGGTGTTTGCAGTAGGAAAGAATAATGCATCTTTTAGCTTTTCATAGAATGATAATGAAGGACCTTCTCTATATCCCAAAATTGGCTCATGGAAGTCACATGTAACAAACTTCAGAATGTGGGTCAATGTAATCCCAGATCTTCTACCACCTACAATATATTAAGAAATAGAATGATGTACAAAAATGTATTGGGGTCAATTTTACATTGTCAAGAATTATGTATCTGCACTGCACTGCACACCACACCACCCTACGCACTACACCACACCAAACCATACACCACACCACACACACCACTCCACACTACACCACACAACCCGAACACCACACCACACCATACACTACACCACACCATCCTATACCACACCACACCAAACCATACACCACACCACACACACCACTCCACACTACTCTACAGAATCAATGCAGTACAGTTCTAAATATTATTGGTCCTGTAGTGAAGTAGCAAATAAACAAGCAGCCTGTATGTAATTAAAGATATTGTCATAAAATGAACACATCTGATGCTGGTCAATTCAAGGAATGTACATATACGAATCAAAGCAATCAGCAACAGTTTTTTTGAGAAATTGTTGAAAGTATCAAAAGTAAATAATTGAAGATATTGCCACAAAATTAACAAGTCATTAAAAATGACACAGTCCCCATTACATTTTTTAAAGTTCTCTTTGTGCTTGTCATATTAAAGTGGAGGGGTTGTCACAAGCTTGTCCTTAAAACTTGAATCCCAAGTTGCGTTTACAACAGATTGTTTATTTACATCAAATTCGAACATGTGTTGCGTGAAGACCCCTCCGGTTTAAGACATAGCAAAGAAAAAGTGAAAGCATGTCCATCACATTTTAAACAAACAAGATGGCCGCCAGTCGGGCAAATTTGATCAAATTGCAAATTGAATTGACATGTACATGTATCCATTTATGACATGCTAAATATCAATGAAAATGATACATGGGTGACAGAGATATAGTAATATGGATTCAAATAAAAACAGCCGTTATTCGGCCATCTTTGATCTGATTATGAAACAAAGTGACATGTATGATGTATGTGCCAAATACGAATGAAAATGGCACATAAATCTTAGAAATATAGTAGTGAGGCCAAAAAGTCAGATGGCTGTCAATCGGCCATCCTTGATCCAATTTTCAAACAAATTTGATACCACAAGATACCACATTTAAAAAACAAAACAAGATGCCTGCCAGTCGGCCATCTTTGATCCAATTGCAAAAGAATATGTCATGGACATGTATAATCTATGTACCAAATTTTAATGAAAACTGACAAAGCATGTCCAAAATACAACATTTTCAAAAAACAAGATGGCTGCCAGTCGGCCATTTTGAATCGAATCGCTAAACCACTGCATGTGCATATGTCCCACATAAAGTACTAGGCACATGCTAAGAATGAACGGAATCGGTCCAAAATATGACTCCGGACGGACGGACGGACGGAGACCGAAAGAATTAGAATATTGTCACAAAATGAAAAAAAACGGCTCAACAGATGAAACAGTTTTTGGCAAGCAAAAGCCAAACCAATCCATTAAGTTCAGGCCCACGTCAGTTACCTAGAACTGCATTTGTTTGTTAAAACATCAAAGCTATCAGTCTATTTTAATATGATTTACACAATCTGAATATTATATTTTTTAATATGCAATCATCATTTGACATACAAGAACATGTATGCAAAGATTTATAAAAATTCAATCTACTTGCCTGCTACTTCTCTCAGGTATGCAATGAAGACTGCATAAACTTCATTTTCATACTTGCGGCTGTTTGATCCCTCAGGCTTTAAGAGAAACTTTAGTTTCCGAAAGGTCAAAATGCTATTTTCATTTGGTACAAACAAATACATAAACTGTGGCAGCTTCTTACAAAGCTACAATAAAATCAAAGAAGGAAAATTTAAAAAATAAAATAACTGACATTTCTGAAAAAAAGTTATTCAACATGTAATATGTACAATTTGCTGAACACCCAGTGTTCTCCACGAAGCGTTTCTGAGTAGAAGGTGCAACTCTGACAACTGACAGGTTGTTTGCATCTACTGGTGTATATATAGATATTCCATCTTAACTGATCTAAACTTGACTTTTATTGTCAACCTATTATAGACATTTATTATGTCTGATGTTAACGCATTAAACTAAACTAAACATGACAATGCACAACGCCTAGATTTTTTCTGAAATTATTGAAGTCAAAATTCACCGTTCAAAAGAGACTGCTTGAATAAAATTGAGAAGACATTCAATAAATTCACCATCATTTAAAAATTAATGGCTGACATCATTGACGTTGATGAGACAAAGCGTATCACATGTTTGCATAATCAGTCGTTAATAATCAATACAGGAATACATGAATGAAATGTTTAGAAAGCAGAAGTAAACCACGCTTTGAATGGGAAAACTAAATCATGTAACTAATTCTGTCATTCTGTATCCATCAACTATTTTTTTTTAATGGCTATTTTTTTTAAAACTACCAGCTTAAATGCTTTGACAAGTGGTATGTTGACCTCTATTTGATTTGTTAATTTTGTGACAATATGATCACTTGTCTATTTTTAGTGAATATCTTTGTGATTTTGGGTGAAAAAATGCTATTTTTGACTTCTTTAAATTAACAGCACTGATACTTGGGGTAAGCAAGATTTGTAACCTGGAAAAATTGCACTTGCCATAGCAACAACTGTGTAAACTATCTTGATTGTGATATGTCAATAATATGGTAAAAATAACTATATCTCATCATATCAAACACTATCAACCTTGTTTTGCTGAAGACACCATACAAACACAGTGGACCTATTTTGGTCGTCAGGTCACTAGTTGATAAATGACTTGGCCTTTGAAGTCAAAAGACACAGTTTCAGGTCGAATCGGATATCAGTTCTCAGCATGCAATCTACAACATTCGCTTACGATGAAACTAAGTTGAGTTTTACTTGCATTTCATAACTGAGTAATAATAATCAATGCTTGTGACTTCTCAAAAACAAGCAAGTTATTCGCTGGTAAAATGCTGTAACTGGGCGTAACCCATGAAAAGTTTAAGCTAAAACGTTGTTTTTAGTGATTTGAGATTTAAAATCTGCATTCTTACAACAATGCCCATACATATCTTGCATATGCCAAGTTTATCAAAACCAATTCTGAGCTTTTTAATACAAAGTGATTGCATGGTACTTTCAAAAAGTTCTTGTCGAACCTCTTCTTTCATGAACTGTGGTATTCTACCATTTTGCAATGTACTAAGTCCAGTAAAAAGAAAGGCAAAATATTGGTCAATTGTACAAATGAGGAATGATATATGGTAATTATTTTATTAAAATAGTTTTTTGAATAAGTATAACAATTGGTATCAATATAAAAAAATAAAGAAGTTTAATATTTTATTTCTGACACCATCAGCCTATTTTTTAGGAAAATTTAAGACAATTAGTTGTACACTTTTAATATGCATCTACTCAGAGATGGCTAGTATAACTGAATCATGCCATGTATTTTCATTCACAAGTTAATGTAAATCCAATGAACTTACCCATTATGATACCAACAACCTCATAGTCGTCTGCAAGATGAAGCTTTAAACCATTTTCAAAATATTTATCATTTATTTCCCTCAATACTTCTGTAAAGAATTCTTTCCTTGAACCACCAAAAATCATGGGCTTCCTGTAATTGTAAATATAGTAATATTTTTAACTGATAACATTCTAGCTATAGGTTACAATAGTGAATTTTAAGAAGCAATAAACCAGTTCAGTTATATATAGTTATATACAACTCAGCAAAGGCTTTTTATACACTTGAGATGAGATGCTGTGATCACCAGAACCTACCTCACCATAGAATTCTACTTCTAATGTCAATCTCAGGTTGTTAAGTAAGGCAATTTCATCCATTCCAGTACTTAAAATTTCAAATCTGTCAACCATTATGAAATTGGTTTGGCCTTCTAAGACTTCACTTGAATCATCAATGTCCAATTTCCTTCCAGTCACCATTTGACTTTGAAAATATTTCAATATTTCTACTGGGTCTGAAATATTGTTTTTTTTCGCAATAGTCAAAAGTTACATTTACTGCTATATCCACAGAGTTGGATGGAGGTTTAGTTTCTTCATCAGACTGAAAATAATCATAACTAGTGAGTAATGAATGAGTAAAATCATTGAAAACCAAGTCTTATTAAAATACAACAATTGATTTTGAGATGTAGGTAGAAAAATTGGGTAATTATTATGCAAATTAACACAAAATAGCCACTGGTCTGCCATTTTGAATACATCTATATATCTATAACATGATGTATAGTAAATATATACAATTTTAACATAATCAGTCAAATAATGTCAGAAATACGGCTCCAGAACCGCATTCAGCCAGCCATTTTGAATCCAAATTCAAAAATAAAACGACATGCATCAAGGTCTCTTAATGTTCCATAATGCACAAAAATGGACGCCATTCGGCCATCTTGAATCAGATCGTGAAACAAATTGATGTGCATATGCATAATATTATGTATGATATATGTGTGAAGTTTGAATGTAATCGGTCTAGCCATGTGTAAGATACAGGTCCGGACACACACATGCACAGATACACAGACGCACAGAGTTCAATCTATAAGTCCCTGTTTTCGAGCTGTATCTGAACAGGGACAAAAACAAATAATCAGAGTCGCAATTCATGCGAAACGTTTGGAATTATACTGTCTGTAATTATTACGGTTGCAAAAATAATTGTGATCTGAATTTGGGAATGTTTTTTTTTAATGTAAACTTTGTCTGAAGAAAAAAAAGTGTGCATAAGAATTGAATTTCTAATATTGGTACAAACCAAAACCTTACAGCCAAAATTACATAGTTTGTGAAAATCATTTCACACAAGATCAGATGCTTTGTACAAAATACATGATAGTAAAATATATATTGTGTTAATTCCAGAAATGAGTTTTGATGGATTTTCAAAATTATAGCTGTTATGCATCTTATGATTTGTTATTGTTTACTGAGCTAAATATCCATATTTTGTTGTTGAAAGTCATAAACAAATTTGCAGTTGGGCTGTGCCGTGTGTAAAGTATAGGACAACGAGACAAGGGGGAATCCCCTGCAGGAAAACATGAACTCTTCTATGTGTTAACCAACAACGATTAGCCCAGAATGAAATAAATTTTAAGTTGTTTAAAAACCGTGAGTGTTGATTTGTATGCTATTGCCTGTACTAGGTGTCGAAGAAGCAATATGCCATGTACTGTTAGGTTAATGAGTTAATTAGTATACAAGCAGCTCTGGTCATAAGTATTTCATTAGTTTGAAGCTGCTGGTACTGAGACTTCACTTTTGGAATATTCTGGCTCAAAAGACAGGAACCAATCCCTGTTCCAAATTATCCATAATGATACAAGTGAACGTAAAAAACAATACAAGAACAGCAGAGAATGTACAATTTATAAGCAATGGATTGACTTTGAATTAACCTAGCCTAATATGTCACAGATGTACCCCAATGTAATATTTTACTTTGTTAATTGGTTGTGTTTGTTTTATTGTGGAATAATGTTTGTTAACATAGCGATTGGTATAATTGGTCGTTGGTCTTTCACACCTGTTTATTTAATTTTGGATAAATTTCCAATTTTCTATGCTGCACCTGACACAGAAATATTTTTTAAACAAAAAACTATGTTCAAAAAATACTCACCAAGCGTGGATTATTTTCAATTTCACCAGAAACTTCCAAAGAAACACTACTACTACCAGAGCTACTTCTTTGTTCCATATATTAAAAACACACCATCATATATAGAAGAAATGTTATCTTATATTGGTCAAACGATACCATATATAAACGTTTTGTCATCGTATATTGAAAACACACCATTATATATAGAAGCAATGTCACCATATATTGGTCAAACGACACCATATATAAACGTATTGTCATCATATATTGAAAACACACCATCATATATAAAAGCAATGTCACCATATATTGGTCAAACGACACCATATATAAACGTATTGTCATCATATATTGAAAACACACCATCATATATAGAAGCAATGTCACCATATATTGGTCAAACGACACCATATATAAACGTATTGTCATCATATATTAAAAGCAAGTCGTTATATAATGCAACAATGTCGTCATATACTTAATGACAACCACATAAGACAGTGACGGCGTTCCATAATTTGACATTGTAAGGTTGTGTGTGTGATCATATGCCGCAATATTTATATTTGTTATATATATATTGGTAGAAATGATGAACATTTTTGCAGCATTGCACACGATGGACATTTTAAAAATGTTAGATTTGGCAGTGTTTTTCGTACTTTCTTATGTCATGAGCTGCAAACGGCGAAGAAGCTTATTGAAACTTGTAATACTTCTTGGAATTTCATTTCTAATAGAAGATCAGGCTGTGAAACACGATCTACAATAATTCAAGGTAGTGGTTGTTCATCTGTTATTACAGTTTCTATAGTGATAGTCAGAGCAGTAGCTGTGAATGTTCTTACGGAGAGGTTTATAAAAGTGTAAGTTCTTTCGGATTCCACCTGATCAATTAAATCAGCCCATATAGTCAATTCTATGGAACCAGTATTATCAGCGACAGCTTGTTTGTCAATCATTCTACCACATACATTTTGCTTCTTCACTGCGCCAATTGACTTCAACACTATGGCTGTGATGGTAACCTAGAAAATTAACACACATATAGTTATAAAAATGTTCACAAATTTGCATAATGGCAGTGTGTCAAAGCAGGCCCCAAGTGAAGTAATCATCAAATCAATTTCTCATGGTATTGAAGTAATTTCAATATCAGTAAGATAGAAGACATTAACATTTCATTGTATTTGTATAACGTTTTTCTGACTAGAGATGCTAAAAAGTGCTGTCATGCGAGGTGAATTCAATATTCTTTTTATATTTACTGAACAATAAACATACAACCATAAGAAATATCTGTTTGAACTCATTTAATTCAAATAAAAATAACTCTGGTGTACATCGATAGAAATTTGCAGCAATGGCCACCGCCAACAACCATTTTGGTTATAGGTCATAACAGATCATAACAGATATAGTACTCTCTGCCAAGAGAGGGCGCACTACTACAGTTACTATACATATGCAATATCATAACAGTAATAGACATTAAAGTACACAAACAGTAAGCACTACGAAGTTTCAACCCATTTGAGCAAACAATTTGGTCGAGTATCAACAAAACATGCTGAAAGTTGTTAAATAGTATGCAAACGAATTTATTAAAATATGAACGGAATTGTATGGAAATGAATGTAATTACGTCACAAAGTTTATGTGTACTAAATTTTAATTAATTTCCCAAGTAATTCTTGAGATATTGATGGGAAAATGCTGACACATCCACACGCACATCTGAATGTCATTATGCCCCTTTGTGCGCTGCACAGGGCAGCCAAAATGATTGTTTCAGTAACCCTAAATACGTAAGACACGCTCCCCTTTGCACGTGTTCTCTGTAACGCACGTGCTCACCCAGTTTTGGCAGACCCCCCGACTCGAGTTGTGCTGAAATGCAAATAAAACGCCATGCCCTTCCGCGATGTTCTATTCTACACGGGCGCCGACAACCAATAATTGAAAATTAGAAAAAGGCCAATACATACATTATATAATATTTAGGAAATTCTCAATAAATGAAAAGTACTTACAGGCTGAAAACCAGTAAACATTTCTGTTATTTCCATTATGTGATACTGTTTGACTTTTAGCCACGAATGGATCGCCTTGGAACTTGTAGGTCTGAAATGGCAGGGTTACTTCTTCCAGAAATCAGGTTGACTTTACCAAGTTTCACGGGACTTTTTGATTTCATCATCGATGCAAATTTGTCGTGCTTGTCCAGCGAATAACATACTAACCGTTGATAAGTTTCTCATTCGGTTTGAATCGTACCATTGCAGGAGCGGTTGTTGTTAGTGGAACATTTATCAGGAGAGACACCATATACCCATCGTCCGTTGGTCACTTGATGTTTGCTCTGATTCGTACTGCTTCTGATATCAGTAGCGCCGATTTAAATAATAATAAAAAAAATATATTCACTCTGGGCAATCCAAATCCAAAGCGAGGATCCATGTGGTCTCGTCGGAGACGTTCGGTAAATACTCGCGCAGTTCGAAACAGGGGGGGGGTAATCATAAGATAGATATTATTCTTAAATGCAAAGAGGCATTATAACTATTCATAAAATCTGGGTTATAAATTTGTTATAAAAAATGCTCAACCATTCCAATTTTGTAAATGCCTTCATTAACAGCACAACAAATTATAAAAAAAAATGTCATGACATTTTACATGGGGTTCAAAAACAAAAACCAAATGGTTAGAGGTTGGGTGATATTTGGATCTTGTTGCCACTATTCTTTTCCAGAAAAGTTAAAGACGAATTTGCTTGAGAAGGGATTGTTCTTCAGAGATAAACCAAGTGATGCGATAATTTTTAGGAGATATCTAGGGTGATATTCTTCACCATTGCCAGATATGATCATTGTCTTGAGTAAATAAACTATTCAAGACTCAATCACTCAATGATTCAGATTAGTCTTTTCAAAAAAAAAATAAGAAGCTTATGTATGACACTATGTATGCTGCACATGCATATGGATCTAGCACAAACTTGATCTTGATTAGCATCTCACACTGACAGGAATGGTTTCATTTAAGCATTGACCCTAATGTCTAATTGATTTCTTTTTAGAAATATTTGTGGTACATATAATGATGTTCCGATTGCTTTGAAATACTACTCCTCTGTAATAGCAAGCTTTGTCAGGAAATCACTAAAAGACATAGCTATACCATCTTCTACATGTTCTAATTTTTTTAAAATTTTCAAGTATATATCCTTTAATTTCTTCACTTTCAAATGGTGTAATTGGATAATCAAACCTACAAATTGGCTTACCACATTTGCGACAAGTTTTTGAGTGCCTATGAGTCTAACTTTACTGTTAGATGTAGTTGTCAATGAAATCAGTTATTTCTGAATCTTCACATTTTCCATATACTGGAGTATTCCTTAACCCAGACAATCATGTGTATATGTGCGGATCCCCTTTGCTGCAACTCAACACGGTAGAAGAAAATCACTTTATGGGTTATGATAACACTTCAAGACTTCCATAGACTTTTGAACTCGGTTATCAAAGTAGCGATCACAAGTAATTGGGTCAGTCTGCAGTAGTCTGCAGTAACCAAATGCAGAATCCTTTAAAAGATCAGTTTCAACAAAATTGTCATCATCATCTTCAGTATTGTTTTCCCCATTTATCTGCCTAGCCTTTTTTTCATCATCAGACTTGTCACAGTTGGCATTAAGGAGTTCTTCTAAAGTAATGTCAGATGTTGCCACTCATCCATGTATTGTCAATATTAGTATTAGCCTCCGTATGCATCAACCATCTGAGAGCATCTGGCACTTTCTTCGGTTTTTCTTCAGTTTCATAGCGACAGTTTCATTTTCAGACATTTGTCCAAAGAGTGTATTTATTGTTGGAACAATATCACAAGGAACGTTTACAATATTGCCAAGTATTGATTTCTGACCTTCAAGGGGTAGCTCTCGAATTTGCATAAATGGTATCCTTACGGCTATTAATCTATCTTGAAGTGGATACACATTTATTTAGCAACTGATTATCGTGGCATTTTCCCTTTCTTCAAATCATCATCCACTGATATAAATCCTGCAAAATGTACACTTAGAAGTACAGATAAACTGTCAGACGTTATTACAGATTTATCTATCTTGTGACAAGACAAGTTGTAGAGAGCACAGAGATTTATTGGACAGTTACAATTAAACAGTTTCGTTGTAAACATTTGTTAATTTTACCTTGGCTAGGGCAGAAGCTCTCGCAATAGACGATAAATCCTTTCTTCCTATCTTGTGAAAAATAAAAGTTCACTGACTATAATTGCTACACTCTAATGTTTTTATAGGAGACATGATCATATAAAATGTATCGAATTTCAGTTTATTTGAATCAATGCATTTTGGCAAACTACATTTATAACTTGCAATAAATATATTTATTTCTAATAAAACTGACCAATATATAACTTAATGACAATTTTGGCGATTGATAGTGATGATAGTGTTGCCAACTCGTTTTTCTGTAAACCCATTGTCAGTGTCAGCACCTTAAGTACAGACAAACTAAAAATTCCAGTACACTGGAAACACGAATTCCCTCCCTGCTGAAGATTGCGGGAATTTGAAATATTGACTTGTCAGACACAAAATACAAGAATAGCTACAGTATGAAAAAAAATTTGCGAATCGAGTAAAATAAAATAAATATTTATACAGCTACTGTGTTAACGCACTACAAAAACGTAGCCATTTTCAAAGCGATCACGGGTTCACCCGACTGATTTCGTCCCCAGTCTTTGTTTATTTCCGTGTTTTTTAGTAGAGTTGATTACATAGCACAATCACAACCATCGGAACTGTGTTCATTTTAATCAAGCCTATTTAGTTTCGCTAACGGCACCGCTGGAAAATACACATGGATGTTACAGACACAAACAAACTTGGCAACTCCTGTTTTTATGTAGCACATTCGGACTCGGTCAGTGTTGCGTTAATTGCATCGCGCCGACTCCGTTTTATTTCGTTGCCCGGTGAAAATGTTATTGGCACGAATCAATTTGGTCATTTTGTCATTTGTGGATCGGTTTTCATTGCAAAACTCGCAACAACATAGTAACAAAAGTTCAATGTTCACAAGGACTAGTCATACGAGTTCTACTCGTGACGTTAATTATGATGCTGTTCATGAACATAGGTCCACATTTGATTCCCTACCACATGGTCTTATTACCACCACTATATAGTGTTTCCAAAGGTGTTACATGTAGTAGAGGTCATATTGCATCATACGTTAAGCCTCATATAGACGACTGGTTGTTTAGTCATGTTTATCTCATATCACTCAACAAAGGCATCCAAAAAAGATGCACACTTTAATACCCCGGGTATTACATATGTCACCACCGGGGAATTTAATTTGGATTATTTGGGAATAAAGCTGGACACAGCAATGCGTCTAATGATATCTATCTGGAATACTGGAATGAAGTAGACGCTAGTCACTCATAGTATATTAGATATAAACAATACAAAATAAATTGTAAATAACTTCCCTTTTTCAGAATTTACTGATAACACTTTCTAATTTACAGATATTGGAAAGCATATTACAGTTATCTCATTAAAAATGTATTCATTATTTCTACTTATTTCTACATCTAACACTATTTTATTTAAGTTCAAAATATTTTGTGTGTGAATTTTATACATTTCTTAATATACATGTACCATAATCGAACTTAGTCAATTGCACAAACTGATATAATATCCCTAAAGGAAATTTGATAAAACTGTTTGAGCTATTATAACCAAAACAATAGTGGTACAGAATAGTCAACGAAAAACAACAAGCACAACAGACATTGTCATTAATCTATAATGATATGAACAATGTAATAATAATAAAAACAACGAACTAATACTTTAGTTCCATAATAAGAATTTATCTCATGAAATAGTTAAAGTAAGATGGTAAGGACACTATTTGTAGTTAATGGTCTATTTTGAATTGAGGTTTCAGTAAATGTCTGAGGTCTGCAGGTCCGAGAATGTTTAACTCAGAACCCCAAATGACATTAAACAGTTAGACAAATATTAACAATGTATATACCTTGAATTTACTCTTTAATTTACTTTTAGATGATTTAAATAAAAGGCCAATTAGATGTAGAATAGCAGGTAATTCATCTACATATCATAGTAAACTAGATGTTGTTTTCAACAGCAAGCCACCTTCTTAGCTTATTCGCTACTATGACTTTTATTCACCAAATCTTTCCACACTTTAGATTACATCTGCTTTTGAAGTTTATTCAATTAATTCTATAACGAATTATTATTATGAGTTACTGCTAATTGTTTACTGCGATCCAATAAGGAGATTTCCATCAGAATTGTATATATGGTTAATCATAGATTCCCTACCCTATGCTATACCCTTAATATGTTTAATATTTTTTAAAGATGCATTTCAATGTTACCATTTTTTACATGCGAGTACTATGTAGGTTTTTACTTTAATTCAGCATTGTAATCTAATGGATATTCTCTACATCATTTTATATTCAATATATATAATTACATATTAATACAGACAATGATCTTTTTTATAACAGGTAACTACAACCGACCTAATGCCAAGCTTGCTGGGTTGGATCCTGCATACATGGTGTCGGGTATTTATGGCATGTATCTTACAATACCACACGTATTCACTGCACGATTTTTGGAGGAATCATACAAAGAC
The DNA here is from genome assembly GCF_978046115.1 of Saccoglossus kowalevskii. Taxonomy (NCBI): domain Eukaryota; kingdom Metazoa; phylum Hemichordata; class Enteropneusta; family Harrimaniidae; genus Saccoglossus; species Saccoglossus kowalevskii. The sequence goes on from NC_140658.1 coordinate 14,842,561, forward strand.
AAAATCAATAAAGCATCAGAAAGACAACGTGTTGAGGCTTCGGGGGCAGTTTTCCACTCAATGCTGGTAGACTTGAAATGGGATAAGAATGTTCACAAATATCGTATTGTTGAAGAGATGAAGAACATTACTTTCAAATATCCACAACCAAATGTTTTATCTATCAAAATAATAATGGACTACTATGAAATGGGCAATACAGACTTTGGTAATTTTACACAAGGGCGTATCACTGGAACTATTGGTGTTGCAGGTCCAGCTGAACCATTTCATTCTCTACGTCATCGCGAACTGCGGACACATGACATTCCTACACTGAAAGCGTCATTCCGAGTTTTTCCAAAACGTCGTCAAATATTATTAGATGTTGGCAATAGCCTTATCCATACTTTTGGAGTCCCAGACGTAGCTATAAATAAACGATTACAAGTTGCATATCCCCTGATCATGAATTCGACTTCGTACGATTGTACTACCAACGTCACAGTATTGGGATATATCCCGTATGAACGCGATCAGTGGTATAGGTTGTCAGCCGGAATCGTACAGATTCCAACGTACGGTAAATTGAGCAGAGAACAGATTGGACACGTACAAGAGAGACCATTATTGATTCGACGAATTGATCCTGAGACTAATGAATGTATAAACATAGGATTACAAGAAGCATTTCATGGTACAACAATTGGCATTATGGGCGATACATTATTTCGTATTAATCCTGAAGAAAGTTTCCAAGTAATAGTATTTGCATCACGATTTGGTGAGCCTCTTGAGAACTTACAAGTTACAATTAAACCAGGAACCAAAAGTCGATATGCCACTGACTGTGGTGGTACAAGCTATCCATTCAATGAACCAGACACAGCAGTAAATTACACACATTCCAATGTTACAGACACGACCGGTATTGCCATTTTCGAGTTTAATAGCAGTGATCCAGGTTCTCCAAGACCAATTGATGGCCAAATGTACATTTATGATGTTGAAAATGAATTTAATGGTATCACTCTCAATATTCGAGTTCGAATATTGCTTTATTCTTTATACAAAGTGTCAAAAGGTGGTCCAACGTGGAACCAAGATATATACCCAATATTCCAAATGTATGCCAATATGTTCCCTTGTATGGCTGATATTATCAACCTAGCATCATATGAGGATGTAACAAAGAAAACAGAAATGTTGAAAACCACCATGAGTTTACCCATCACGGACCCATCATATATGCCTGCGACTCGAGATCTTTCAAGGAGTAAACAAGAGGCTATTCTAAAGTGGCTAGATAAACCTAAGCGGGGCTCACCTCCTCTGGCAACATTAGAAGAGTTACATGGATATTTACAAACTGCATTAGAACTGGAACTTTCCACAATTCCACCTTACCTCAGTGCATTTTTTTCACTTCACAAAGGTTATAATAGTGACGTAATTAATATTTTAAAACGTGTTGTCATGGAAGAAATGCTTCATATGACGCTTGTAGCAAATATACTCAGTAGTATATGTGGATCTCCGAGTTTAAATAATAGTGCTGTAATCCCACGTTATCCAACGACAATGCCAGGAAATGTACATCCAGACCTTACAATATCCCTTCAAAAGTTTTCACTCGGTCTAGTGGAAGACGTCTTTCTCAAAATTGAGGAACCGGATGATTCATTGCCATTAACGTTTCGACAAACTGTACTTTATACAAATGAATCAACTGAAGATGCTGAGTATCTACATCCAAATTACAATACCATTGGACAGTTTTATTATCAGAATGTATGGAAATCCCTAAAATATCTTGACAGTACTAAGGACGATCTATTTGCATGTGCTGATGCAAATAAACAAGTCACTGAAAAACATTGGTATAGTCATGTTGTTGACAAACCGTTTGCAGTGATGAATCTCAGCGATGCATGGAGAGCAATACAATTAATAACAGAACAAGGTGAAGGGAGTTCGCCAACACAACCTTATGATTCCCAAGGAGAACTATCGCATTATTACAGATTCATGGAAATTGTTATGGGGTATAAGCTTGTTCTTCATGAACCTACAATGGAAAAGTTTGTTAAAGAAGATATGGGCGATACTTGTCATCACAGTTACTCGAAAAATGTCAACAAAAGATCAACATGTAGAGATGATGATTGCCAGAGAATAGAATCGATAAAGAAATGTGATGTGCCATTCTATTTTACTGGTGAGAGGGTACCATTTTACGAGAATGAAGTATGGCCAACAGTTACCAATCCTTCAAGTGCGATGTACAATGTTGATTCAAGAGAACGATACGTCTCCGATAGATTCAACCAAGAGTATTCAAACCTTCTACGGTGTCTCCATGAAACATTCAATGGAAAGCAAGATTATATAATCGGATGTATGTCTATGATGTCGTATTTGTTACAACTTGGCAAAGAGTTAGTAAAAATGCCAATCGATCTCAATGGAATCCAGCATGCTGCACCAACCTTTGAATACATTGACATCAATTATAACTCGTAAAACAACCATTATTAACTAAAGGGCAGTGTTCGTTGCACCGGGTCTTTTTCGTAACCGACCGTTACGTTAACGGTACACGGCGTATTCTTGTGCTCTTCTACGTCATGTACGTGCATCACGTTTATTTCACGTTGTCCTGAAACTATGCGGGCTTTAAATTTATCCGTACACGGTGTGCAATTTTCAACATAACAGTTTACAATTTGAAATTAGAATTAGGAATCATAGTGATGTATACAATACATGTAAAATAAATTATTTGTTTACATGCAATTCGAACACGTGCTGCGCGACGACCAACGCCTCTTAATAATTACCCAAGGGGAGTTAGGGTAACCAAGAGGAGTTAGAGCAATAAACTACATAATTATTTTACATGTTTATCAAATTAACAACTATTTCAAATACAATCGTTATATTGGATGTTTATACATATAGAAAAAGTAAAAAAAAATGTAGCTGGCGTGCTAGTGATAATAGATGCGTTCAATATACTGAGGGGGGGGGGCATAATGAATCTGGTTCGAAAATATAATAAATTAGGGAAAAGTGCCAAACTGTCCTAACCAAACGATTTTTTGAGGTAAAATTACACAACTGCTAACATAATTTTTACCACATTCAACATTTGTGTGGAAATTCTCTTGGACAAAAAACACCTCATTACACAAAGAGCCTATCACACTTTCCTTGAGCATTTGACACTGAAATCGTCTCCAACCCAGGCCAATCAACGATGGCCTTACACGTTGGCGATGATTTCAGTTTCAATACCAAACATAACATTAGGTTATTATAGCTATAAGTTGTGCACATCTACACCTGATTATCCGTTTGACCTGAGGTGAACTCTAGGCTGAGCAAAGCTATTGTCTTCACTTGTTAAGTAGATTAATTTACTGGAATGTTGCATTGTACATTACTCAAGTTGCCACCCATTTTCTGTCAAAACACATTACGCGAATTCCGTCAGCTGCATGAACATTTGGCTTATGAGAATGGTTGAAAAATGTTGTTTCGCGGTTTGTATTTGTTATTTATCGTTATACAATGTATTTGCCGTATATCTATTAATTGTATCGCGCGACTTTCCGTACATATTGAGATAAATGTGTATTTACTGTAGGTTTTATGATTTACCTAGATTTATTCATGCAATTTCACCTCTATATATTTTTGAACCGAATTCCGTAATTCTATATCTGTATTCTGTTCCCGCCAAGAAATTATAATCCATGTCATATGATAGTTACACTCCATGCATCATGTACCTAGTATAACGTTAATGCTTGTCAGCTGAAATGTAATTATCTACACATCATTTTAAAGAAAATGAAGTCAGTAGTTTATTCTCATCTTTATAAGCCAAGACACCTAACGTCTACGTAGTACTACCTAAGGCATTAAACGTAATCTATGTTTTAATGGTGCTTTTGAAAAAAAAGAAAAAAAGAAACAACAATGTGATAGAATCAGTATGCGAATACGTGTAAACCACATACCTTAGTGAGCAGATTCTTAAAGTCATTGTTTGAGTACTGTATATATTTCACAACAAATTCGTACTTATTCAAAATCATAGTAATGATAGTATTCATCCCGAGAGTGCACATTAGTATCTGACAATGTCTACATAAATTATAAGTAATCTTTTCAAGTCAATGAGGTTTAACACCGTAACTAGGTTACGCTCTGTTCTGAAAGATTTGGTGTACTCGATTAATATGGTTTCATTTCTTAAACAAAACAATTTATATTGATTAGACAGTTACATACTTAATCAACGTTAACTGTATCCGAGGCATGGGCTGCGATGATAGTGAATGAATACAGGAAGGCTTGCTTGCAGAATGATGACATGTGGATTGCCATGTTATCAATCAGAACATGTGAGTAAATCTTTGAACTGTACATAAACTGGTAGGAAAAAAATGTAGCTTCTGAATTTTGTGACATCGAAGAACTATTTTGTTAAAACTATCACTGTGTTAATAAATATTATTTAGCAAGTCTTGGTATTGTGAGATGTCTGTTGATGTTGCATATATTGATATTTGTACATATTTAGGTTTATGAATGGGAAAGAAGGATATTTGGCAGCGGATATAGGACTTTCTTGTGGTAAATTAATTTAATAGAGAAGGACAATTAACAAACGTGGGGTTTATTATATATAGTGTAAACACATGTTAAATAATGTTCCAATCAAATATATATTACGATGTAAATTTGAGTTTTTGTGTGTGAAAATGGTATTATGTTTACAGATGTCAATTATATATGCCTTACAGTGGGCGCTCTTGATTACGTAATGCACATTGCATGAAATCGCTTGTTTCCGGCCTGGTTACACAAGCGTTTATGAATAATAACGTAACCGGCGCGTAACCGTCGGAATGCAATGGGGTAATCTTCAGCGGAATTACTTCGTTTGTAAATGCAGAAATACATGCCAATTTACGTTGAAACTGAAACGACACATACAGCTGGGTAACCGATCATTACGTTAACGGTACACGGCGTATTTTTGTGTTCTTCTACGTCATGTACGTGGATTACGTCCAGTGTAAATTACATTTATTTTGACGTTGTCCTGAAACTATGTTGGCGTTAAATGTATCGGTTAATTGCACGGTGTGCAAGATTCAACATAACCATTTACAATTTAAAATTAGGTATACTTTTAAGTGAACGTTGACAGTTTCCATGTAAGGCATTGTGACACGAAACGAATTCGTTATAATTATTAAACGTGATTAAAACCACCCCGTATACTTTGATCTGTTTCTGAAAGCAATTGAGGAATAGATAAAAAATAAAATTAGTCCAGAATCGTATATAGCGTCTTCGTGCAGTTCGTTTTTAAATCGACCATTGAGTACCATTACTCAGGCTTCTAATGCCCGCAATCAACCACAAAAAACACTGTCAAAGCTTACAGAGTGTATGTACCCCATGCGTAATCAGACGTGCTCAGCTCTAATACATCATGCTTCTCGTACGTCTTTGTAAGATAAATATTGTGACATTTTACATGTAAAATTTAGTTGGGCTATAATAGAACGAAATGTTAATCATGTAGATTACTTCTACAACAAAAGAAGTGTTACCACTATGGCACCAAGTGAGATTTGTTTTCTCTGAGGTGACTGAACTTATATAAACATACTGTTAATTAACCTGTGTTTAAAACAAACAATGAAAGTTTGTATAAGTGTCAGTGTTTGATGTTGGGTGCGAGTACGATGTGTTGGTTGTGTTGTACGTAATCCCTTCTAAGTCAAGTCACTTTTGAGTACACATACATGTTTTGACAATTTTACTGGAATCTCCTATTAGACTCGTATACTTTCTCTCTTAAGAGACTTGCTGTGTTTTCGCGACAGCATTTTATCGGAGCTATGCGGCTCGAGACAGCAAAAAAATGCGCGTTTTGGGCAGGCAAAGTTAGGCCCAATAAACCCTATGGGTTGAACTCCGATATGGTTGTGCCCAACTATCGGGCCAAAATTATGTTCATTATCGAAGTTCTCTCTCATTTCATTTATGGCGGAGACAAAATCGTTTTGTACGTAATTTCGCGTAATTTCTGACTTGATGACGTGGTACGCCTCCTAATGTCTATTTGACAGAGTTTATTCGAGATACCTAAATCATAATATCAGCGCATTGTCTCAGACTTATTTTTTTTTCCAGCTCAACAGCATCGTGCCATGTAAAGAATCAACACAAACACGACATCAAAATCGTGTTCACCCATGTTGTTTTCATACCAAGTATTTGGCAGCGTTGTTCCGTTCGCCACTGATCGAACTGAATTTAACTCTGGCTGATGTAAACGCATTAGAGATAATCTCCCGTTATTCGGTAGGAGGAGCAGTAGTTCGGCTTGGATAGAATGCTGCCGTGTGAACATAGCAATTTTATTCAATGTTTATTCGGACGATTTACTATAATATTCATAACTTTTGATATGATATGATTGTTGTTAATTTGTATCTATCTGTGTAGCTATTGAGCATTGTTGCAATCGAATAAGATACCGATCTTGGTACGTCGTTGAGGCAGCTTGATGGTATTCTGTCGCAATATTACGAGTTTCATTTTCTCCCGGGCAAGTGTTTTTCGTGGGTGTGGCTATGCTACTGCGTGCTGTTAAACACTTAGAATAATTAGAATATCCTAAAATGATGGTGACCACAATGACACCGTTTGCTTAAAAGAATACAAATCATTGCACTCCTTCATTCGGTTAGGAAGCGAGTTCCACATTTTGGCACCATAATAGGACAACGATTCCAGTCCATAGCGTTTAGTCCTTGGTCGCTTTAACTGTAATTGATGAGAATTTCCTAAATTGTATGTTACATTTTTCTTCTAATAATAAGGACTGTAGAGGGCGCAAAAGCATTCAATCGTGTGAGCCATGATAAGGAGCAATTTTAGCTTTCCATGAATTGTAAAGTTTAACTAGATATGAGATCGGCGAGGGCGCAATAATAGAAGTAACGATCTTTACTAGACTCGCCACATCTGACAATGTGAAAAAATAACTTGCATGGACTGCAAAAAAAATCGACTATTGACGCTCAGCAAATGCGACTAACATTACTCGGACAAAGAAACATTTAAAGTGACTGACAAAAACATCGACAAAAAATAGCAACACCCGTTACTGGCACGCCAACCGCCCAGGAAAACCCAGGATTAAAAAACCTCTTGGGAAGAAAAAAATCCATGGAAACTCGTCGCACTGTCGAACGTGCCAAGGGGAAGGTGGTGGGTGTCGTCCTGTGTTATACAACAAACATTAATAAACTTACAAAACAACTAATTGAAAACTGCAGTGTAGCGAGACTGGCCTAGACTGACTGTCACGATTTCAACTATAAGCCAAGGGTGGACAAATTCCCCTATTTTGCTCGGGTTGAACTTTCACCAAATAATGACACAAATGTATGGGATAATATATTTTACTTTCATTTATAGTACTTGTAAATAAATCAATAATATGGCCATAAACATATAAATTAATTTACACCACTCCAATGCATAAATAAAGTTACATTACAAGGATATGCTCTAAAGTACAGGAAATAATAGGGTCTACTTATCAAATAAATGTCAAGTACATTCCAGCTGGTTCGAATGGTGTACGAGTCTTCACCACGTGGCCGGTCTTTGTTGTATCACGAAACTTGCAGAACGACGTTCCTTTGTCTTGATATTGCGTACAGGTAAGGACTTCGGGCGGCACTGACGAATTTCGCGGATCACTGAAACGACCTGAAACAGAAGACACCTTAAACAAGCTCTAACTTCAAAAAGGGAAACAAGAGGAAAATAAACAATCACACACGTCGACGGTAAACCAAAAAGTGACCAAAACCCTCAGCTTTCTTACGCAAAGCATTGTGGATTCAAAATCGCCATCAACGGCCAAAACCACATTTAATCAGACACAGTGGAGGGCGCTATTGAATTGAATTTCTAAATCAAAATACATTTAAATCTGTTTGTAATATTTTATATTTAACTTGTGCCATACATAACACTGACATTAAACCTTCTTTCCTCCACGTAAATACCCCCTGTCACGTGACCCCACATACCATACCGTCTGTTTGCCATCTCGAACAGACAATAGTTAACCGCTATACCGCGAAACGCGCTTAACAATATTTATGTTGAGTCACTACGAATACGTATGTAATACATTATTATATGTCGCTATAATTTATGTAATGCATACTCACAGTCGCTAGAAAAACATTCCGCAAATCGATAAATTAGTACATTATAAACGGATTAGTTAGAAACATATTTCTGGAGTCTTTAGGCCGGGCCACGGAGGCAGGTTTATATGTAAAGTGAATGACATCTATCATGTTAGACCAGTATCGCAGCAGTTCAGGGTGCGTGATTTCCGCTGAATAATCTGAACGTAAAACAACGACAAACTCAGCGTTGCAACTCATAAGCAAGATGAAATAGTCACCAATGTAGCGTGGATCGGTAATTTTACATCTGTGAATAGGACTATATTATTTCATATTTTCCAACTATCTACTGTATTTTATGAAATCAATTGGTATATACAAGTTCGACTGTGGCGTGCTCGCAAATAACGTGGAATAGACTGAAGACTGTGATCATAACTGTCTCTTTCATGACAATTTTGTTTAATTCAGCGGGTTATCCTGGCATCAACCATCACTAGTCGATCACACCCACTAGTGGATCTTAAGGTAGAAGCCTACTCATCATTTTTGAGAAAGTTGGTCATAAATCGCATGACGATGTCAATTGGTTTATTATGTGATATTAGGAGCTATTGTCCCATGGCACGATAAAATAGCATTCTTTTGTGTGTTACAGTGACATATTTTGAGAAACTTGTCCTAATATTTTCCAAAACTAGCTATTTTTAGAACAATTCCATAGAACTCAATTTTAAACAAAAAATGCATTTTTCAACACTTTTTAAAAAAAGTTCAGGAAAACAAAAAAGTACCCCATCAGTAACAATATATTATTTTTTCAGCCTAAGTCACCAGACTACAATTTGAGATATGACGTAATTTCACTGCCTTTGAGATAATGCGTAGATCTAGAGAACAGTACAAGAGACAACTTGCTAATTGTAAGGAAGCTGAGAAGCAATTTCGTGTGAATGCCTTAGCAGAAAAGCTTAAAAATGACCCGAATGGCTACTGGAAAAAATAACAAAGCATAAAAGTAAAAGCGCCATCCTCGGTGAGTAGATATGCAGGTGACGTGAAGTTGCTAAGATGTGGAAACAACACTATGAATCTATTCTGACTAAAACCGGTATTGACATTACACCAGTCATTCCAACTAGTAAGTTTTGTGAAAACATGGTGGTTCATCAGAGTGAAATCGGTGATCTGGTTAGACATCTGAAACTGGGTTTATCTCCCAGTATTGATAGTATCATTTCTGAATATTTTAGGTTTGCGCCCTCTAGACTATATGTATTATTATCCCTTTGTTTTACTGCTATATTTGTTCATGGAATTATTCCTACACGTCTTATGACCACTGTTTTAGTCCCAATACCCAAAGATTCGGGGGTGATATCTGTGATAAATCAAATTACCGTCCAGTTGCTGTGGCAACAGTTGCATCTAAATTGTTAGAGAGAATATGGCTTAATCGTTGCACTGAGTATCTATCTACTACAAATAAACCAGTTTGTCAATTTTTGTTTTGAAGGAAATTTTACACTATCATAAGCGTCGAAATACTCCGGTTTTTGTAACTTTTATGGATGCTTCTAAAGCTTTTGATTATGTTCGCCATGATATTCTGTTTCAAAAATTATTGGCCAGGGGTGTTAAGCCTTTCTTAATTAAAGTATTGGCTTATTGGTATAGGTGTCAAGAATTTGTGGTTCGTTTGAATGGTCATTTATCAGATTCGTTTGGTGCTAACAATGGTGTGAAACAAGGAGGCATTATGTCCCCTATCTTATTTACAGTGTATTTAGATGATCTTAGTAAGGATTTATCAGCTCTTCCATATGGATGTTTACTCGGTGGCTACAAGGTCAACCAGCTGATATATGCTGATGACATTGTCATTTTTTCTACTGGATCATATGGTCAGCAGATGTTAGTGAATGTAGAACCATGGTAATTTTATTGTTTCTTTAAATCTATGTAGTTTTCGTTATATTCCTTGTTATTAAGGGCCCGTGCGTTATTTATTATGGTAACCCGTATTTGTGACGTCATGGAAAAGTTTTGGCCTCATGATTAACACTCGTTGAGAATCGCTACGGTGACTGGTGCGTCCAACTACGTCACGCAACTCCGCGCGCAGGAGAAGAAGGTGCAGGACAGAGAAAAAGATGGCAGGAGCTGTTAGCGGGATTGTGTTGGAAATGTGAACACGAACGTGTTCTGGAAGGCATCAAGTCGGCGTACGAAAAGTTAAGAAAGAACTAAGTTCGGGGTGTTGCAGCCCACGAACTAGTTTATGTTATACCCGTACAGCGACGACATCAAAGTGACTGTCGAACTTGTGTTGAACCAACTTTGTTGACATCCAGCGTTGGACCGTGTCGTTGATGATCAAATTGATGCGACTCAGGAACTGATCGATAAGCGGTGAGTGATCTTTTGCAACGTAGGGCTCAAGGAACTTGACGTACATCAGATCGTGGAGCCTAGAATCACCGCTAATTATACCTGCCTCGTGATCAGCAAATATTCGGGACTGTACATAACGCTGTGAACTGGTTGGCGAGTTTTGACATCGTACTGTATATTTTTGACATAAGTTTGTTATTGTATTATGTATCATTTTATGAGAACTGAAAATATCAGTTAAGCTATTGTGTTCTCTTTGTAAATTTTACATAGTAATTAGTGGATGGCGAGAGTTTGTATTTGCGCCAGTAATTTAGTTTGGAGTGACATTACCCTGCAATGTTTCATGTTTTTGGCTATAGCCTAGAAACCATCGCTGTGTTATTCTCAACTTTACATTGGATATCGGTACTTTTGGATGCTACCATTTCTCGGGCGGGAGCACAGCACGGACTCTGCTTTCCTCTCGTTTATATTCCTGTGAAGCACGTATTTTGTAATGCCGTTGTACTTGTTGTTGCCATGGCATCCTTATATCGAGTGAATTTCTTGTTTGAATATTAAATCTGTCTACTTTACATTTGTATTTTATTTATTTTTATTTGACAAGTCAGTTGTTCGTTCCCCCAGGCGGTATTAATGCCTGTATGCTCCTCACCACGCCAAATTAGCTAGCCTGAGATTCGAGAAATACCCGAGTTTCAAATGCATGTGGCCAGTTCTTTAATGAAAAGAAGGATGTATGTATCCTTTTTCAACCTCGCATTAGAATAATTAAATCCAGTGTCTATCATTTTAAATGGTAGAATTCTTAAGTATGTTGACGTGTATAAATATTTGGGTCATTTAAAGGGGAGCAGAGGTGTGGCTTTTGACACTCTGTACATGAAATTTGAGATCTATGAATGAATTCTGTCGATAAACATAACTTGTATGTGCTGCGAAATGCCCTAAATATCGGGTATGAAACGGGCTGTGAAGCAGACGACAAACGTCCGCTTTTCCTGGTGTCATTTCGCCTCTAGAGGGCCAGTCAAATGACGTCATCAGTGAACACTGATAATTGAAGCCATTCATGCTAGTACGCCAATCCCATAGAAATGCTACTATGAAAGAACTTGTTGACTGACTACATAAAAGTTGAAACATGGCGAAATGTTGTGCGCATGAATGCCATAACGATTCATGTTAAGTTTCTCGAAATTCCAAATAAAAAATCACGTTGTTGGTTGCGAGAAAACGGCAGAAGAACTAACCTGAAAATGAAGACACGTACAGCGCTCTAGCTATAGTAAACAGTGAGTAAATAAATATTGTTTGAGTTAAAAAAATAAATTAGAAATACGCTAATATCATTACAGTAATAATTTCACCCAACTTCCCACTTTTAATCGACCGCTTATCGCTTAATTTCCGACCGCACTGTATTTTCCGACCGGAAAACGACCGCATTTTTATCGTAATTTTTCTCTCACCGACCCATTGAAAACACCGACCGGTCGCCCAAACACTGGTCATTGGCAGAGTAGTGACCGAAATAGTGGTTTTGAGTGATACAGTTTGGGGATACAACGGGTACTAACTATTATTAAATTCCGAACTACTCTTCAAATCTATACCACATTGTATCATTCGCGGAGGAAACTTCACCTGTGTCCAATATTAAATAACTGACTTTGCGTAATTATTATGAAACCGATATATTACAATGTTGAAATTTTTAGAGCCGGTACAACATTGTAAACAAATTTGCGTAATTAGAAAAGCAGCGCACTAAGTAAACGACCTCAAAATATACAAGTTTCCGTACAGCACCGTCAGAACTAATAACAATTTTACAAGATCGACGCGCGGAGCATGAAAGAAAATGATTGCTAAGACAACGCGCCTGTTCAGTGCGTGACTTGGGGGTCAAACTTCGGTCAACACACACTTGATGTCAGCATCGCCGCGCAGTAAGTTACGCAATGAAAGTACTTAAAATTCAATTGCATCCTAAAATGATGGCGTTGATCACTCAGTCTTTTGCAAAATATTATAACTAGTTTCCAAGCTTTTGATGCAGCCAGATTTATTTAACTTTGTGGAAATATAATCTTTTTAATTTCTCAGTCCTTTCTGGGCGACCTGCGACTGTTTGTTTCCTACTCGCTCCTAAGCTAGCGATTGGTGAGAATGGTTATTAATATATTACCCAATACACTTGTAAATCGGACAGTCATACCGCAATTGTGTTGAAACATTTTGGGGGCAGTAAGTAACGTCAGAATATTGTTTAAAATAAAATATTCCATCCCAATCAAATCTAGGTCAAAGGGTCAAAGTGCGTGCATATAATTATAGATAGTTAAAAACTAAATATATTTGAATGTTTGACGGCTATTCAACGTTTGTGCAAACAAGAATAAAAAAAGGTAGTGTATACAATAGCGATATGACTGAGATATAATGGCATTTGTTTACAATATTGTACCGACTCTAGTATTTGACACAGATGAAGTTGTTCGCGAACGATACAGAGTGGTATAGATTTGAAGAGCCGTTCAGAATTTATAATAGTTAACACTTGTTGTATATCCCCAAACATTTTGACTACTCCTGTGCCGGTGACCAGTGTTTGGGCGAGCGGTCGGTGTTTTCAATATACGAGCGAGAGAAAAAAAACGGTAAAAATGTGGTCGTTTTCCGGTCGGAAAATACAGTGCGGTCGGAAATTAAGCGATCGTTTAAAATCTGGGAAGTTGGGCAAAATGAGTACTGTGGTTCAAGTGATATTAGCATATTTCTCATTTAGTTTTAACTCGTACAATATTTATTCACTCACTGTTTACTATAGCCAGAACGCTGTACTGTCTTCACTTTCAGGTTAGTTCTTCCGCCGATTTCTCGCAACCAACAACGTGATTTTTTATTTGCGATTTCGAGAAACTTAACATGAATCGTTATGGCATTCATGCGCACAACATTTCGCCATGTTTCAACTTTTAAGTAGTCAGTTAACAAGGTCTTTCATAGTAGCATTTCTATGGGATTGGCGTACTAGCATGACTGGCTTCAATTATCATTGTTCACTGATGACGTCATTTGACTGGCCCTCTAGAGGCGAAATGACACCAGGAAAAGCGGAAGTTTGTCGTCTGCTTCACAGCCCGTTTTATACCCGATATTTAGGGCATTTCGCAGCACATACAAGTTATTTTTATCGACAGAATCCATTCATAGATCTCCGATTTCATGTACAGAGTGTCAAAAGCCACACCTCTGCTCCCCTTTAATGACCTCTGACTAGAGTGTTTTATGTTAGAGGCAATGTTATTATTCGTGATTTCAAGTTTGCAACATTTCGTCTTAAGTGTAATTTGTTCTCTGTTTTTTGTGATGCTCCATATTGTTCTTATTGATGATGTAATTAAACCATTCAGTCTTATTGTAATTTACCCAGAGCTCATTCACAAGTTTTTCGAAAATTTTCCGGTTGAGAACCACCCGGTAACAGAGTGTGGGAGAGTAGAAAATCGATTGTACGAAAAACCGTTGCGAAATATTTGATAAAACTGAAGAATTATAAAGTTATAATCATACATTATATGTGTGACTTTCATTTACAGTGTTAATACGAGTTTATTATACACAAAATGTTCGCATCTTGTCATATATCACATCGTGTTGAGGTTGGTACCAGATCGTTTAAAATGTATTATCCCACAACTTCCAAATTCGCGTACAAACAAAGCGTTTAAACCTCAAAAGTAATTCGAATGGCATGGTGCTATTAATTTTGAATTTTGTTGTCTACTGCTTCTTGTGAATCGATATCTGTCCGATTGGTCTACATATCAAATGTTTAGGTCATTGCTGTCACATGCTGAAAGAATGCATGATAAAGTTCTTAGTTTATCATCTTTCGTTTTGATCACGGTGGTAAACATTGACCTCTGTTACTTCCGCACGTACACACAGATACAGCAGATAGTTGAATACATGGTCAATATGCATCTATGCATTATGTGGTAGTTGTAAATTATCAGAATATAAAATAATAGGTTGTCCGTCACTATGCCAACAATATATCGCAAGTAAATACATACATATTTCCATAGCCAGATAGCACAGTAGAATTTGCTTGGCATTTTGCTTGAACCCTGCAAAGAATGCAAGATCGACATAGTCAACATAGTTATCGTCTAGCCTCGTTTACTCGTAGGTATGTTTGATTATTTTGCACGTAACAATCATTATTTTATCTTTATCATAAATTAAATTAGTGATCATATTGAGATAATCGAGTGTCCATCGCCACGGAAACGATATCATTTGGTGACAGCAAACATATATCACCGGACTGGGGAGGGAAGTTCGGTTCAGTGAGCTGGGTGTGCATCATAGTTATAGTTGCAGCTTACGTAGAAGCGCACAGTTGGCATAAATGTAAGTACCTATTAGTTACCTATTATGGTGGCAATCACGATTGTGCGAGTGAGTATTTCTAATCAAGAAATTATGAGTTATAATCGTTGTTATTTCAATTTGCTAATCAGTGTTTACTAGTAACTACAATTTAGTAGAGAGTGCATGGAGAGCGGCTCTATAGATAACATGTGTATATAGAAGAGTAGGAAAGAAATCTATGTACCCCTAGAGTTCGAAAACGATGCCGTTCCAGTAAATTGGCGCCGCCATTTTGTTTTCATTTTTTTATTCTGAATTATTTGTGAAGATTTACTACAGGCAGGATTTTAACTTGAATCTAGCAGGGTCGTTTGTAGCTTCAATACGCAGGACACTGTACTCATGGAGCGGATTTGGCAATTTGTCCTCGGCTTGACGGCGTGGAGAGTGAACACGAATTAGTCAGGACCACTAGAGAGTGTGTTGCGAAATATTTGATAAAACTGAAGAATTATAAAGTTGTAATCATACATTATATGTGTGGTTTTCATTTATAGTGCTAATACGAGTTTATTATACACAGAATATTCGCATCTTGTCATCTATCGCATCGTAATGAAGGTGGTACCAGATCATTTGAAATGTAGTATTCCACAACTTCCAAATTCGCGTACAAACAAAGCGTTTAAACCTCAAAAGTAATTCGAATAGCGTGGTGCTATTAATTTTAAATTAAAGGGTGCATGATAAAGTTCTTAGTTTATCCTCTTTCGTTTTGATCACGGTGGTAAACACTGACCTCTGGTGCTACTGAACGTACACACAGATACAGCAGCTACTTGAATAAATGGTCATCTATGCATTATGTGGCAGTTGTAAATTATCAGAGTATAAAATAATAGGTTGTCCGTCACTATGCCAACAATATATCGTAAATAAATACATACATATTACCATAGCCAGATAACACAGTAGAATTTGCTTGGCATTTTGCTTGAACCATGCAAATAAATGCAAGATCGACATAATCAACATACAGTAGTTATAGTCTGTTTGATTATCTTGCACGTAACAATCATTATTTTATCTTTAAATATTAAAAATTAAATTAGTGATCATATTGAGATACTCGAGTGCCCATCACTATGAAAACGATATCATTTGGTGACAACAAACATATATTACCATACTCGCGTAGAGGCAGTTCGATTCAGTGAGCTCGGTGTGCATCATAGTTACAGTTACAGCTTACGTCGAAGTGTGAGATCGCACAGTTGGCTTAGTATTTGCTTGAACTCATAAATGTAAGTAGTACCTATTAGTTACCTATTACGATGACAATCATGATTATGCGGGCGAATATTTCTAATCAAGAAATTATAATCGTTGTTATTTCAAATTGCTTGTCAGCGGTTTCTACAATTTAATGGATAGTGCACGGAGAGCATCTGCATCTGTATCGATAACATGTACATACATATAGAAGAGTATGAAAGAAATCTACATACCTCTAGAGTTTGAAAACGATGGACTTCAGAGTGATTCTCAATAAAAAGAAATTGTCCTCTGGCAAGCGACTGAAAATAGTCTAACTTTGAATAGTGTTTCAGGTCATCTCAGCGGCGACACACTCTATTGATCTTTCTTTTATACATGTTTTTTTTATGGCCAATGACGCACTAAAACTTCCTGCCAGTTTAATAATACTGAATAATTGTGTTTTTTAGCTTTCGAGCAACTAGAATTGTTTATCGGCAGAGATCGAACATAAAGTGATTGTGAACAGCAGGTGGTAAATAACTGAAAATGTTCATCATCACTCGAATTAATCATTAACCAACGAATAAACAACATTGCGGGTACCTCAGATGCGTATCTGTGGATGCGTTTTGCGGGTACGCAGAAGCCATAACACTGATGTCTGCGTGTCGTTCTGTGTGTAGGTTCTGCGTGCAGGGTTTTGATCAAGTCTGCGTGTGCTACCGATTCTTTTGCTTTAATGCGATAAATGCAATCCGTTAACCTAGCAATAAAACTTGTTTTCAGTGCTGAATATATGGAGGTGAGAAGTTTCAAGGTAGTTTTGTGCTATTACGAGATCGCCTTTTATTATATTTTACCCGTAAACCAAAAAGCTCAATACAGTATTTTGTACAGAAAGACAATGAGCTAATGAATGACCTGTAGATATCACACACAATAAACGCATGTGTCAAAGTGGACAAAATTCCTTCATAAATCAACTGCTTAGCTCATTCAATATAGTTACCATGCAACTAAACAGCTCATTGATCTGAAAATCATTGGTCCAGGGTATTGCTGCTCAAACAAGTGAACGTATTACTTATGGAAACAATGTACTCATGTGGAAACAAAAAAAATCCACTTGTAAATGTTGCCTTTTTCAACAAGAGAACAATATTTTCCTTTCATAGTAAATGCCAATAAAGGAATCTGAAAAAAAAATGTTGCTACGCGTCGAAATTGCTAAATAGTTGAATAATTGTTGTCTATTACAATTGTGGCTGGTTTAATATCCATTGAATCTTCAAACATAACGTCCTGGAAGCCAATAACATTGAATGGTATATCAAAAGACAGTACGCTTGATATCGCACCCAAGCTTGATTATTCTCCATTTTTGTACTGCTAAGTATAGTTTTAAGAGGCATAGAAACTGTAGGTAGATTTTAAATATCCATATAAATCAATATCATATACTTTATTTACCCATTATTATGTTCAATACAACGTTTCTTTTCCAGGTAAAATGCCCGGACCTCAAGTTTTTCCAGGTACGGAAAAGTTGACTTGGTCATGAGCTGCCTTCTCTACAAAATGTTCGAAACCTTTATAATGCTAAACCTATGACACTCTTTAAATTTGAGAGATACCAAACCGAAATCATACAAATACCTTGTATTTTTGCTTTACGCAGCAGACGCGAGAACGGACGGGCCGAGTAGTGAACTTTTAATATATTTTCAATCTGAAAAACCCAACAAATCATACGATGCTATACAAGAATCAGTGCAGAAGTATTTAAACAACGGGGCTGACATTAATATCAGATACAAGGATGGGCAAACTGTTCTTCATAAGGTAATACTAATGATCATAATATATAACGCGAAGCTGTGAGAAATGAAGTAAGTCACAATTAATAGATTCCACTTTAATAATAATGTCCCCAGCACGTAACATACATCTATTCAATCATGTCAATAATTTGACTTGTGGGTTCGTAGAGGGAAACTGACACATCGAAAAGAAATATATGGATAGACTATTTTCATTAGCACTCTGAGCGGTCAAATGAACTCTTTAGAAAATCACACCCGTATTCCACGTTTAAGACTCCAGCTAATGAATGGATTGCTTAGTCACGCGTTGGTAACATGACAACGCAGATAACGCAATTAGAATACGCAAATATGTGCAACCAGGAAATCGGCATGGGTATCAGATAGGCATATTTCTAACGCCAAATTCAGACGGAAAAATTAACTACGACTTCCGTAAAAATCAATAAAGACGTATACAATTTCGTACATTCGTATGTCACTCATGTTTTCTACATAGACCGACTTAATTAAAGTAATTATAACTATAAATTCATGAGTATTGGTATCCAAAACATTATCAGAACTATGGCAATGTCTTATCAATTAACTGTGGTGAATCAGGTAAATTAAATATCTCTTAATCTAATACACTTTTAAATTACGCCACCAATTATTTACTTTTAAGGTCGCAAAAGATTGGACAGAAGAAATTGCTGAATTTCTTATAAAAAGAGGTGCGAATATCAACGTAGCTGATTCGGAAGGAATAACCCCCCTCCGGGTTGCAAAGAAAGATAAGATGGTTAAATTACTAGAAGAGAACGGCGGTGAGATTCTTTGAAAATATATTCATGTATCTTTTACTACATTAACGGAGAATTCAAACAAGATTTGTAATGTGATATTCCTCACATTGATTTATGCTTTATTCTAGTTATGATTGTTTACAAAACAAACTAACTTTGACTGCTACATTTGCTGTTGTTTTAACACGACATTACATATGTCTGTAAAGTATCTCACATATCGACACATATCATATTATTGAGGAAAAGACACTTTCTAAATGTTACCCCCATATGATAATACTTGACGACTGGAATATTCAATAGTATTATTCGGTGAGCATATCAGAAGGCAAACAGCGTTAAGAATGAAATGTACCTTTTGCAGGCAACATTTTCATTACAACTAACTTTTTTATTTTTTGTTGATAACATATCAAATTTAGCAGATCGAAAATATTTATTTTATTAAAAAAATAATTTTAGCTGCATGTAATTTACAAAATTGTCGATATGAAAAAAATCTCTGCTGTACATACCTTTTGACAAGATGTCCAACAAATAAATTCAGCAGGAGTTAGGGCAAATATTTCTTTTTTATTTCTTTGAATTAAAATTTGTTTAAATTATGCTCGATTATATTGAATTTTATCCATCAAATACATAAAAGTGAAATTTATAAAATAAATTTAAAATAACTAATTTTGATAGACGTCGAATACAAACCTATCCCAACATTATTTTGATCTTCATAAAAAGTTATTTTCAATGACACCAGTTGCCGCAAAATAAAGTACCCTATTATGACTAAAATGCTTTTTTAAATAAAGTCAATTTTGTCAATAACAAAAATTAACCTTCAACATTGTTACAGGAATACAGGAAAATACAGGAAACGAAACGAAGGTGCGCGGTTAATGAACCTACAAAATAACAAATAAAATCCCTTATAAACATATACATACAGCTGTCAGACAAAAAGCCCAAATCTATTTATACAATAAAAATATCATAAACAATGATCAAACAAAATGCATTACTTGTTTTACGTGTTGAATAATTCCAACACGATAAAACAAATTATCGACAACCAGCAAATGTCTTGAAATTTCACTCCCTGGACAATGTTGACATCCGGACTGGCATTGACTTCCAGGGTCGAACTTACAGTAAAACATGTAGTCGAAACAAAACCAAAACAAATAAACTAAAAGGCTTGCGCAAATGACGTTCCAACAAGCTCTACAACATAATATAGTAAACGTAGTATAATATCAACTATAAGCTCACTATAAAGATGGTTAAAAAACACGCATCCCTTTCTTAATTGTTTTAAATTTGGAGAAACTTCAAATGAATGACATTTCTTCCATTAATCTATTAATCAATAGCTGATTGGTTATTGTTATACATGGCATGTTTTATAGGTAAATACAATGTGAACAATCGGCATGAATCAGGCATAATTGAAAATACAGAACTTATTCGTAAATATTTCATTGATGTGTGGAAACCACAAGATGATACAAAAGCGAAAACGATTGAAACCATGCAGAAAAATATAAACAAGTTGACCGACAATGCGAAATCCTCTATATGCAATGAAACTGGATCTGAAAAGGTACCTTCAATCATATTTTATTAGTTTTTACGAAAGTCTGTTATTATGGTGTAATGGAGTTTCATGGTCCCTCTATATTCATATCTAACTATTTACATATTATATTTTCTGTATAGTGTTGGCACAAAAGTGTTGCTGAGGACCTCATCGAAAAACAACTCATCAACTTGACTGACACAAACGGAATAACTTTAATACACGTAGCATCTGCCATAAATTGTACAAAGTTAATTACATTTCTGCTCCTCGAGAAGGAAGGTGAGAAAATAATCTGAAACGACCAAGAATTAATAATGATAATAAAAAAAACATAAAAAAACAGTGAAGCTGGGTTAACTCCAAAACACGCATTGCAATGTACAATAACACTTGCCATCATGCAATTCACCTTCAATCACAATCTATATTCCGGGTATTCTGATTCTAATGTATATATAAATCTAATTAGTTATATAGAATCTTGCAATTTATACATGTTTCACGGTTTTAGCCTGCACAACATCTACATTTCACTGGAAGAAAAAACGTCGGTTCATAGTAGATTTCATGACCATTTAAAACATCATTGCATAGATTCATCTATTGGTATGTAAATTAGTGTATCTTTGTATCAATCATGCGAGTACTACTCAGTGGGTACTTGTCAGATTCTTTCTCATTGTTATATTTAAACAATTATTCTTCAGCGGTTTTGTTAAATATATGCATCTTGCAGACTGAATATAACAACAAAACATATCCTTGTAATATTGATAAAAAATCCTTTAATTACGCCAAAACACTGATTGTTTACCTCAAGAATTTCCACAAAGTATTCTTTCGCATCTCTGTCATTCATTCACTTTTCTGTAACGTGATCTCGCGGGGTTTGCATTTAATATTTATATTTAGTGTGGAAGCAAATCATATGCGTTACTATAAAAAACGTTTGACAAATGGCTAAACCGTCAAATGCAACTTCAAAACGGAAACACATAATTGTCATATTTCATGATCATATTTCAAACAGTTATCAAAACAAAAAATTGTCACGTCACTAGACGAACCCTGTTTGGCATTTTAAGAGGTAACTTTTTGATTACGTCACAATTTCAAAGTCTGTACAAGAACCAAATTAGATTTGCCGCTCAGGGTAATATTTGAAAACGTGTAATATTTGAGAACGTAACTTGACTTCATACCATCTATATCGCATGATACATGTAATGAACTGCAATATTATTGTCGTTGTTAAGGGAACACACCATTGCGAAATATTGCGTGACTTGCGAGATATTTAGTAGTAAAGGTGAAGTAGGGTCATTTTCACCTGCATTTTTGATCGCATGGGGCATCAGATTAATTTTCCTTTACTGGAATTGGTGAGTCGTTGCCATACTTAAGAACTTTTAAGTTTGCGATGTTTGAAGCGTTAATATGTGATTACAGTTGCGCAGTGTTGTTAACAAACATGAGGGAAGAGTTGTTATCAAATGTTTATTTTTGTTGTGTTCAAAGCTAATGTAAACGCAACGACTACAACAACTAAACATACACCACTGCATGTGGCAGGTATGCATGGCGCCTGTGATGCCATCACAGTGTTAAAGGATAGTGGTTCAAAAATGAATGAGAAAGATGACAAAAGCAGAACACCGTTGATGTTAGCAGCGCTTGGTGGTAAATGTCTGTTAATTATTTGAGTGTTTATCGAATTATTATAAATAAATAAATAAATAAATAAATAAATAAATAAATAAATAAATAAATAAATAAATAAATAAATAAATAAATAAATAAATAAATAAATAAATAAATAAATAAATAAATAAATAAATAAATAAACTTTGGTTGGTCAATTAACTGACAGATCGATTGGCAGACCGACAATCGCTCACAAGGCTGATACAACCACCAATTAAACACAATGGGATCCCCCATCAAACCCCATCCATGATAACACACGATCCCGAACAATGCCTACATATATGTTTAGTAACATCATTTCATTTCTGTATTTTATAGACTACAGTAAGGCGTGTATGCTCCTACTAGATTTTGGTGCCAACGTTGATATCGTGGATAAGAACGGAGAGTCGTGTATTATAGTAATGCTGTCAACAATGCCAGACGTGGTATGACGCATTTATATCAAAGTTATTATTTAAGTAAAAAGTCATTGCCCTGCTTGGTACAACTGACGGGATGATCTATTGCTATTATATTTTGTAAATATATTTAGAATATACATTTCAAGGTCCAGAAGGCGTTTTTGGTGCATCCAGCATTGTGTATTGCTACATATCCACAAATCTACATATAAAATATCATAATCAACGTATTCTTTTGAAAAAATAACAGTTGCAAAACAACGTCAGATGCTTTACTGCTTCACACTTGTTTAATGCTCGCTCGAATGCCAGTCAATTAACTGGCGTCGTTGGTTATCCTTAATAGAACTTTTCATTCACCCAGTATTATTTAATTACTATTATATAAATAATTGGGTTTGGTATTCCGACTTAAATGTCGCTCTCACAGAGACTTGGCCAAAACGACCCACTGATGAGGAACACAACTCTAATGACACTCTTGCCCGGATGACCCATTGTAATCAGAGGCACAACTCCAATGAACCTCCCACCGGGTATGACCCACTGTTCTCAGGGGCGGAACGCCAATGACCCCGGCACAGGGTCATAACCTGTAAGACCTACTGGTACCAGGAACAAAAACCAATAACCCATAAGACCCACTGTTATCAGGGGCAAAACTCCAATGACCTTATCACAGGGTTAATACCTGTATGACCCTCTGTCATCCGAAGCAAACACCATTGACACTTATGATCCACTGTTTGTCTTAAATCAAAGATTGCCTAATGCTAATAGAAAGTTTCATAAAACCTATATTTTCAGGCACGTGTCGCTCTGAACCAGTTTCATCATATAGATCAAACATACCGTAAACAATACTATGACTTAGATAAACTGGAACTAAAACCAAAATCGTCAGAGAGTCAGTCAGAGTCAGAGTCAAAGGAAAAGGGTAAATGAAATACATCGCACACAGTATCATCTATCCATTCATGTGACTTAAAAACCTATTGTATGTGTCACACTAAAATGACGAAAACAACCATGGGATACGTTACAGACACCCATTGCACATTAAAAACTCTAATCTCAAATATAAAGTTATTGAAATATGTGTTGCTCAGATATGTATTCCAGTAAATGCATGTTTGTGTTTAAATAATATATTCGAAATTCTAGAGAAGTTGCGGGAATTGTTGTGTGCATAAATTGACTAGACCTTCAATTAGACTTTTTTGCATTATAAAGTAAATGTATATGTAATTCAAGCTTTAATACTGTTTACTGCAGTATTTAATCTGTGGGTATTTATGTTTTACAGCTGAGCCACATGTACTATCTCCGGTAAGGCAATTGTGATATCTAATTATAATTAATATCAGTAAATCACAATAATGACACCTGGATATCATTGTGTTAGTAATTCATTCACGTTTAATAGATGACATCAAAATTCAACCGCATTTCACATTATTTTTTTCTGATGCTACTTTATTTTCACAGCTAGATGTTGTCGTGCGTTCTCATCGCTCGCAATTACAAGTAATTGACCATCCAGTGCTTTTAAAACTCATTGAGGTTAAATGGAAGAGATTTGGCAGGTACTTCTTAAATTACACCTATTACAACTCATAAACAAATATGCGAAATAATAACCCAACATTTTGTGAAAATGCTAAACAAGTTGATTTTAGTGTTCAGGAGATTAAAATAAACAAATGAATCCTATGTTTCATGTTTTATTTGAATAATGATGTTTACGATGCTTGAACACGCAATGATCCTTATCTCTACAAGTTATGTCATATTTTGACTTGCCATGAAGTTTTGTTTGTCGTTTTGTTTGTTTTGTTACCTTGATCGTTGGAACAACAAACAAAATTACGAAAATAAATGGAAGTTGATAATTATTTTTGAAAAACTTACTATGTAGTACAAAACACAATCAAACGTGTGACGTATAGAAAGAAGTGTGTTGGTCAATTATTCCTGTTCCAGTGTCTCATTGCAATGAGTAACGGATTATCCACGGGAAGCTTACTTATGTCAAACTGGTCGTCAAGATCAGTAATTACTCGGTGATTTGAGCAATGAATAAACGAACAAACAAACAAACAAATAAATGCCCACACAACCAAACGGACGAAACGACCCACATAATATCGGAATTGTAAATTAACTATTATATTTCTGAATGGTATCTTTTAACAGAAATGCGGCGATTATGTATTTAATACTGGATCTTATGTTTATTATATTGTGGACGATGTTAGCCTTAATACAGCCACATGCTCGGGGTTGTTATGACTTTCCCCGAGACGCCATGCGAATAGTATTGTGGGTAAGGATACATTTTATGATCTGTTTGCACATGACATAACATGACACACATTGTTCCATGTATGCCATACTAGCTTTCGAATAAGGTAAATGGCATTCGCTATTAAACCTGTAGGATTATAAATGACAGTACATATACCATCAACCATCCGGTCCAACACAAATGGAGTAATCGTAGTCGTAATTACGATTTCAGATCGCAGCTATTGGGTACACTGCTAGTTTCATTATTAAGGAACTTAGAGAATATAATGAATCAACCAAAAAAATAAAGGTAAGAACCCACTACCTTATCGAAGTAGGGGAATGTTTAATGACGTTTTTCAACTCACATGATCATCCAAGTCCTAATTTCGGCGATTATCAAAAATTGCTGTCAACAAATAAATGCCTAATTTACACATGAAAATATGATGCTTGATGATTCGGTTTCACGAGAACATCAGTTTGACACAAAACGTAGAATATGCAATAAAAGCAAGGTTTACATTATCTTTGTTGATATTATGTTAATAATTGACCTATATTGTTTATCAATAATTACCAAATTTAATTGGAAATGACGATTTACAAAACAGAAATGGCAGAAGCAAAAGTACGACCAAATAGAAGAAAGCACGACATGGCCGAATGTGGACAAAACACTGAAAGCTGAGAAAAAAAGAGTAGAGGAAACTACACGTTCCTATTTTATGGATTATTGGTACGTTTGGGACAATATTTATGTTTATTGTTACATGTAAGACTTCTCCACAGGAAATTCCAAGCCAGAAGCACCGTGGTTATTTTTTGACTTATGACCCCTCTCTGTCAGAACAGTCACGAAGCAGCCACGTTCTATAAGAACCAATGGTCGTGTGTTTTCTTTGTCATTTAAAATAATCGATAAAATTACAATTTACTTGGCGTTATTATTGCTGCTTAAGTACGCTAAACCCTAGAATAAAGATTTTCAGTTTTCGACATTGTGAATTTGTTTTTGTTTTTTGGGAGAAAACCTCTGAGTAAACCAGAATTAGATTTTGACAATATAATTCAGAAAATCATATTAAGCATAGTTAATAACGGAATGTATTCTTTATTGAGCCATAAATAATTTTTATAATTACTGATTACACAAGAATATCACAGAAACAAAATAATTTGTTATAATCACTATATTTTTCGAATTTTATTTGTCTTGAATTATGACTGAATGAAGCCGACAGAAATTACAAACTATGTATTGTGTTCAACAACTTATGTATAACAACAACTTTAATAAATATACTGTTACAGTATTTTTATGCATAAAAAACGAAAGTATTTCACAATGTCGAAAACGGGGAGTCTTTATCGCAGTGCTGCTATGTAACTTTTTGATGTAGAATAACGTAAACCGAAGACGAACAGAAAAAAACAGGTGCCTACATATTGTACACGGCATGGCACACTATATGCATGCATGTATAGTCGTAATTAAGGGTAACTGCGTAATACAAATCGGTGATGACATATGTGTGATGTAAACATGGGACTGATATATGGTATAAATGACAAATAACACACAAAACAACATATTATATTATATTATTTCTTTAAACATATTATGCTTCAAAAAGTAAATTTATATTAAATATAATATTTCTTTATTTTCCTCAGGAACGTGTATGATTGGATTGTTTATATCTTACTGATTTTAGTGGTTCTATTTCATGTTGTTGATGTAGGGACCGTATCTGGGGAGATTTGCTATAACTCCACACAATCTAGTTTACATGATTTTGATTATGGTGAAGAGGGTGCGGCAGCCAAGATACATCTATCGCTGTTTGCGTTGACAATCGGGTTTGTCTGGGTTCGACTTTTAAAACCAGTCAGAGCTTTTACAATATTTGGTAAGTTTAAAACATGTAGATTTTCTCGTCCCAACACTGATGTTGCAGTTATGCTGATGTATGATTCTCCCAGCCTGTTTTTTTACAGATTGCAAGGAATGAAACGTTCACATTGATGAGTTGCAATTGTGTATAGCCAAAACGGTCTAAATATAAGGCAAAATATGTTATTCTAAAGACGTGGGTGACAATGTATGCATATACCTTAAGTCTAATGCACATTATGTGATTCTGTACCATATGCAACTGTTTTCATACTAATATTGAGTGTACTCCCCCCGATAACAGGATATATACATTTACAGATTAACTAATATTAGCTGATGAAACTGATTATTCTACTTTCATTATCTTTTATATTCCAATTAGTCCGGCAAATTAAATGTACATTGTTCAAAGTAATGCACGTAAACATGATAATAATATGATAAAATAATAATTTCGATTTCATATACGTACAACATAAATGATTTGCTAGTATTTGAATGGGTTTATGAAGATACAATACCATTTTGTTCAGGCTAGTGTGCAGCTAACATTTATAGAATTGTGATCACAATGTTTAGCATTTACCAGCAACATGCTTGTTTATTTTCTTATAACGCTATACTTTCGTTTGATGGGCTGTCAACACCATTTAGTATCACTGACCGTTCTATCTATTTCCACAGGCCCGTTTGTCGTAATGTTTTATAAAGTGCTCGAATATATTGCCAAATTTCTTTTTCTTTATTTGGTTTTCCTTATTCCGTACAGTAAGTAAAAACATATATTTTACATTTTCAGACATATTTCATTAACTGGCTTATTATCATTGATAACGGTTGTATGTACAGTTTATGGCAATGTTGGAATGTCTCGAAAATTTGGAACGGGGACAAGCCACTGAGCTGGACAGCAATTTCACCGATAACGAGATTCGACAAAGTGTAAAAAAACTATATCACCACTAACTTTCTGTATTTGTTCATCACATGTTATTTGACTTTTAACTCTCATTCACAGCATGTGCGTTTTGGTTGATGTTCGGAGGAGAGGTACAATATTATATGACGGTTGCTGAAACTATGTTTAGCTTGTTTCGCATGACATTAGTGGACTACGATTATGACGTAGGTGTTAATAACAATATTTATCCGAAAACGGAGACATATGCTATGACCTAACTCATGATTCCCTGCGTAGGTTTATTCCTCTATATCTGTACTTTATATTCAGATTCCCTCTTGCAACAATATCTTGGGAACATGTGTATATTCATTTGTTTTTCGATCTGATTGATGGGCGATTGGAGGCCATTTTATTCTAAAATTCCAATAAAGTCAAAGCTTTTCTAACATTTTAGAAGTGGATCATGTTCGTGTGTGGACGAACTTTTATGCACATCATTTAAATATTTGGTGTTTCAAGCCATATTGCATATTACTGCAATTCCAGATCTGAATTTCATGGGAAAACCTTGTTCAAAATTTCATGCACTGCTAGGCAGTAGTAAATACGTGTTGTTGTTACCTTAGGCTTTGAAGGAGGCGAATCCTACTGTAATGCCTGATATATTGATTGGAACTTACCTAGCAATATCAGCAATAATACTCATGAACATCTTCATTGCATTGTTGAGTGATGCCTTTGTCAGGTAAGCAGAATTTAACATTCCAGCAAGTCTTAATTTCTGACTGAAATGATAGCTGCATAATTTCGCTAAAATATGTATTTAGTGTGACTAAAATAGCTCATCGTCTTTTGTTAAACAGAGTACACGACAAAGCTAAAGCCAATGCAATGGTACAGAAAGCTAAAATTATTCTCAGTTTGGAAGATAACCTATCTGATAAGAAGAAGACAGCATTTTACGATCACATTAAAGTCAATTGTGCGCCTCTTTCTGAGAATTATGATGATGACTGTGAATATGAGGACAATACGAAGATGGAACTTCGAATGAAGGTACTAAACATTATTTAATTGCTTGATCCCGAATCCGAGCTATTGCCTGACCAGGCAATATTCAGCTACGTCAGTGTATGTTTGTAAACTCCATAGTCATAAACATTGTTCACCTATGTGTGTACATGCACAATATTAAAACATTGCTATTAAACATAATACTAAAAAAACGAATGATTTAATTTAAATGAAACTAACGATTTTTTTATTCAAATATATATCCGTTTGGTAGTTTTATTAATCTGCCCAGCTGTGCACGTCAATGTGTTATAATATATTTCTTATTACTTAGTCTTTTACTCTACTGTAAACTCATTTATTTATTTCAGAATATAGAGAGTGAAATTACCAAGATGTTAAAAATACTGAAACAGGTTTGTAAAACATTGGGACATAGTAACTGTAGCAACATCGTATTTAGTGAACAATTATCGTATGTACATGTCACTAGTAATTACGTATTATGGCAACTTTAATCTGGACGCTTACTTATATACTATTGAAAACTATGTCTCTAAGCAAAGTGTTAATAAACATAAAAGGAATAAAGTGATTATACCCTTTAAAACACAAATTTGAGCCTATTATATATTATCATATATGTACACCAGCTTATCAAATTCTAGTTCATTACCTCTGCTTGATCGTTCACTATACCGTATAATTTATTTTAGCAATCAGTGACTGACACTTCCAAGCAACCTATTACAAAAAATAAAGGTATGCAAAACTTCAGTTCTGTACATTTACATTATAATGAATAATAGCATTGTCAATACGAAGTAATTTATGACGCCATCATTGCCCATTATTCGCCATAAAGAATTATGATCAACTGAAACAAGATCCGAAATAATAATAGCCTCAGAGTCTACAAAATAAACCCATGAAAAATAACATAGTGGTGTAAATTACAAATATTGAAACAAGATGCCGTCGCCGGCTTATGCTTTGATTATGACATTTCGTTTTTGTGTTTTTGGTAGTAAATAGTATCGATTTTGTATGCTTTTTTGGACTGGTTCACAAGCAAAAGCTGTGTACGGTCAGCCAATGCTCACATTTACTACATCAGCAAGACAAAAAGAAACGGCAACGTTAAAAAAGCCTATCATTAACTGGATATGTTAACTTATTTTAGAAGTCAATTAGTTAAATGCAGACTTTGTTTGTTCAAAAAGTGAAATTAAAATAATCTGTAATGTATATAATTTTCTGTTATTTGTTTATTTATATAAAAAACGTAAACAATTTATTAGTATATTGATTAAGTTACAATATAATACTAATACTTCATGCTTAATATGTGCGCAACTGTTTATTTTGATTTTGTGAGTGTTTCATCATTGTTCAAATATATATTCATAAAATTCATTTCGAACTAGAATGTTGCACTAAATTATGAAAACATACGCTATTTTTGGCATTGCATGTTTTCGTTCTGGAGAAAGGGTGATTCCACTGAGAGAAGTCATTTCAACATGTGAGACAAACCTATGCCAACCTTAAGATATTCTGCTTGTACAGTTAACTGATGTTGAGAAATTCATTTCCTGCTTTATCTCAACAATACATAGTCTTCCAGGCGAGGTATCAATTGATAAATTATTACTTACTCCTAAAAGACCCATACTGTATTAATTTACAACAAAATTTAGTTTGGGGGTTCGTATGTGAAGGTCAATCAACACAGTCTTATCAGCGGTTTTGTTATTTACCATTTCAGGACAACAAACAGATTCACAATAATGATAGTGACAACAGGTAAAGGTTTCGGGACAATCCTTGTTCACACCTGTACATGTTTTTTTAAGTGATCGATGGTACGTCTCATCAAGATGAGAAATAGATCTTCAGCTTTCAAGAAGACGGCATTGGTCAAAACCAGCGTTTTCAATTATTGTACATTGGTTCCAATTGGTTTAATGTGAAAATATGATATTATTTGATGGTTTATTTGCAAATCTATATCATTTAATCAGAACTTAAAACCATTTCACAGTGTGTTTTGTAGAATGTATTGAAATAAAATGAATATCGATTTCAAGTCTACGCTTTCCGATTTGAAACTATTATTTTAAAAGACAGATTGATTTTTCCGTTCAAAATATTAAACTAAACATTAACCAAGGGTTTTTTGCAGATATATTAAGCTTGTTTTTAAATATGAGAACACTGGTACTTTTATAATTTTAAATAGTGTCAATTGCACTTGATAATACAGTCTTATGTAATAAGTGATTATTAATATGAATTATATATGACAGGCGTCATAAGTGGCGCAAGAGGAACATTTTCCAAGCCACATTACCTGAACGAGGTCTATATTTTTTCTTTTACTGATTTGTTTATGTAGTGATGTGTTCTATTCAGTTGCTTTGTGTGTAGGTCGCATTTGGATATAATTTTCGCATGTTATTTTTACTGCTTTATACATCTATTTTTGAAAGTGTGTGCATGACTGTTGAACGAAACACAAATTTAAATATAGCCTCACATATTCTATAGACATATGTGCTATCGAAATTGCAAGTTGAAGTTAACATCCTGGAATCGTATAACATGCTACGTATCACCTTGTATATGCAACACATCCAACTGATTATTGTCAACACTAATAATAAAGATAAATCAGTAGATTCGACTAGAGCTCTTGAATAAAGTGTGTACTTAGTCTAAACTAAAGGTTAATTATTGAACTACAGTCTCCGCATTTACGAGTTGCCTTGATAAGTTGTTCAGCATTGCTATGTGGACATCCATTCATTGAATGTGTGTTCGTGAACCAAATTGGCGAGTTCGTCATACTTGATGAGAATAACCGTGATACAGTCACAATTGCTAAACAATGGATGCAAATGTGTCTATCACGACTGATTGTAACGTTCAGAAAAAATAGTTTAGAATTTGTGTAGATTTAAATCCTTTTCAAGTCAAACAAATGTTCGACCATCGATTCCTGTTTTATCATCGATGTACTATCAATAATTCATCTCATGATAACTGATGGAATTTATACCATGCTATCTTACATCGTGAGTCGAGGCGCAATTCAGGTGTGTATGCAATACATATGGACCACATTGCCAATGTGCTTCACTAGACCGAGGTCACACTATTAGTGTTAAGTTGCCATAGAGACTATATAATTTATATAATTTCCGAATTACCATGGCGATGTACTCACATGCCACACATTTCGATTCAAAATAATCCTCTGCTGAATAAAGCATTAGTTCTATACATCAGAACGGTACTGGTCGAATCGGCCTCATTTGGTTAGTTGGGAAGAAATCACACATCACAAAGTAATTTGACCCGCATTTGTTGAGATGGGGCTCGCCGTTTGACTGTTTAATTAGCTTTGATGTGGCTGGTTACCTGCGGTATCAAGGTACAAGCCTTGCTCATCTAGATCGCTCATAAATACGCCCGATATCATAGAGATTATCTTGTAATGATCTCTAGGTATTTTAATGGGGATATTTATATATACGACCTTGAATAATTGTTGAAAGATCATGTTTCTCGTTGTTTACTTGAACTTATTTCTGCATATACGATTTTGCAGGTGATGCCATTGGCTTTAGAAAGGATGAGACGGATGCTGTATAACTGTAGGTTCTAAGTTAGATGAGTTTAGTCAGATAAATATTGCATGCAAAGTGAGAATTAAATATAAAACGCATAGTAAGTTAGACAATTTGAATTTAATGTTGGCGGCGTTGCATTGGAAGTTGGGAATGTTGTGGGAAAGTTAGACAATGTGTAAGTATATCTAAACATTAATGAATGGTATTTCGATGGCAGTATAACACAATAATGAAAATCGTATTGGTCCTGTTTTTGATTGAGTAAACTCGTATACAATTACTTTGCAATTTATTTTGGATATGCGCCCCCATGCATTTTCGGCTATAAAAACTTTAGCTACGAGTATGGGATATATCAATAAATTGGAAATTAATACTTCCGTAACCTCGATAAAGCAATTCAATCAGATCACAGTGTACAATGTGTGTGATATTTAATCTTTATAAAAACACTTGAGCCACGACCAAAGTAAGACAGACCAAAAAACCAATATTACCAGTTTCATGTCTAACGACGAATCGATTCTGTCATTGGGGGTTACCTACCTTCAACACAATGACACCCTTCATTGAAGTGAGAAAGGAATTGTTTTCTTACATGCACACTGGAACATATCCTTAACAAATGTAAAAAAAATGATAAATACAGTGACGCATTAGTATAATTATTATTGACATAATTGACAACTACCGGATTCTGCCGTAAAATTGCCGTGCGCCGTTAAACTGTAGTTTTGGTCTTTAAAAAAAAACGGTTTAGCCGTAAATCACAGCTGAGTGTATTATGAGGTGACTGAGGTCAAATTCCACGACGAGCAATATTGAGAAAGGTCGTCGTTGACGATAACCGTCAGATATGTTTTCCCCAATATTTTTCACATATGATGATGCATACTTGGGTGTGCAAGTATGCTAACGCGTAGTGATAACACGGGACCACAGACACCGGGCGATTTAAGTATGGATGATAGGTTGCAACATAATGAAAAAAAAATATAAAATAACATATAACATAAATTTTATAAATCATATGGAAACTCCCTAAAATGCCGTTAGTAGGAGTTATGTACGCTCGGTGTACAGTACGAAACACAAATCACAAACTCACTTTTTAAAACGGCGATGCTGTTGTAGTGGTTGACGTCCTATCCGCCTGCGTCGTATTATGAATATGTTGTGCCTCGTGGCCAAGTCACTGTAAATGACTCCTTGGTTAGAGTCACCATTTGCCAGGAACAAAATATAAGGTAAAGGGCGGTTGTTTTCGCGCGACGCATATGCGAGATATTGTCTCATATAAACAAAGATGGTGACTTTTACTGTTTTGTAGACCAACGAGTACAAACAGGAAATTTAACAAGTTTTTAATTAGGTGTTTTCTTTTGTGATTGGAAGGTATCTGATAAGTCGCCGGCGGTAATTAGAGCAAGTGTTGTTCTATGTTAAGTCCATTGAATTTGATTTGCATATTTAATGGTTTGGAGCCATATTATGATATGTCAAACACCTAGGGGTTCTCGGTAGTATAACTGCTATGTGGTCTAAGTTCAGTACTGAAGTAGATTGTGAGTTTAATGGTAGCTGGGTGCGTGGTTTGGGTCTGGGACCACTGATACACTTCACGGAACGATAATGTTCTGTCTTAGGCCGATAAGTAGTCAACTGGATTTGTGTATCGATGTATATCGAATATAACAAATGAACTAAGAGTTCGTGACTATTGAACATGTACGAAGTGAAGTGGTAATCTACACTACAAGGCGATAACAGCTTGTTTTCACACTTACAGGTGTATTGTGGCTACACAATGCCAAGTCTGCACTACGAAGTCCAGCTTTCTACAGCCTGTTGCGGTTCCTGTGTAAACATTGAACTGGCGACCTCTGAGAATGTTATGCAGTGATTAAAAAATGTTCACGAAAACGAGTAGTCTATTATGTCTTCTGTTGAGATATTTTCTTACGTGTCATGATTATAAACACTTTACAATATTTGTGTCTCATACGACTTATTTACCACTTCCATGTCACTGAGAATGTTCTAGAACCGTACTGTGTCTGGGTGGAATATTCTAGATTTTTTTTTAAAAACGGGTTGATTAGATAATAGAACACTGTAGGAGGCAATAGAAGGTAATGGAACATTTTAGAAATTTGTAGTAAGTGCCAGACTCATTATGTATGCTGATGTAATGGTCTATTTATAGACAGTGGGGGTATATATAGGGGAGTTGTTCAGCACTGAGTTCAGATCGGAGATCTCGTTGAATTGTGTTGGAGTTTAAGTATCTAGTTATTGGAGGTTTGGAGTTTTACTGCGTTATTGTACTTGATGTTTGCAGAGTATAATAATACCAGTACCAGTTGAAAGCTCATCTGTTGGCCCCGTGTTCGTATGTTATCATCGCCGCCAGGGAAGGCTTTATGTTACTGTTGCCATTTTGGTATTTGAACCATCACACCTGTACTATACCAATTACGGTAATATTACTTTGCGTGTGACAATGTGTGTCTAGTAAAAGCACTTTTAAAAGTGTTGTGATAATAAGAAAATTTTATACACGTTTTATGAATATTCCTTGTGGAAACACTTTAGAAATGTGTGACCAGTAAAAACACGTGTTGTGATAATAAGCACTTTATATACATGTTTCTGGTGGAAACACTTCTAAAAACGTTATGTTATGGCAAAAACATCCCTGAAATGTACACTAAAAGAGTTTTCATAATATACATTTTCTTGCAATTATGCAGATTATAAACACTTTAAGTGTTTTTAAAGTGATGACAAGCTTATAAACACTTTAAATGTTTGATCACAAAACAGTAAAACGTTTTATATTAAAACAGTAGTGATTTCAGATAACTCATTTGGGATTTTAAGAAAAAAACACTTAATGTGTTTAATTATAAATCACTTAAAAATGATTTTAAAGTGGGGACAAAAATGTTTTGTATTTTAAAATACTTAGATTCACAGTGTATTATCCTAATTTCTGACGCTTTCTTATCACACCATACTTTCAGCTCCACACATTTTACCAACATTGTACTTACATGTAGGTATCATACTAGGCCCTGTAGAGACGCATAGAAAACTAGCATTCTAGCTAGATAGGGTAGGATAGATAGGATATATACTTTGATATCACACAATAAATTTTCTTTGATACATTCCACCTACATTGTATCTACATGTAGTCAGTATACTATGTTCTGAAGAGATATATAGAAAACTAGCCTTCTAGCTAGAATGGCTGGTCTTATTTTACACAATTTTCACTTTGATACATTTCACCAATACTGTATCTCCCTGTATATAGCCTAAACCATAATCATAATCTTACTTCGATACATTCCACTTACACTGTATGTACATGTATGTAATATCCTACTAATACAAAGACACATACACAACCTAAACCACTGCTGAGGATAGATGGGCGCACACTCTCTGCATAAACATAAACGATGGGTTTGTGTATTTGACAGATGTCTACGAGCAACAAATTCCCTATACACATTATCTCGATTCACGTATCGGTGTCGTCTTAGATTAAGCAGTTGAAATGTTTTGCGAAGATACCGCATCGTCCATTTCAGACCACCCGCAAGGTGACCGCGGCACTGAGTCCATGGACGTAGTACGTCCACGCCGCGTCGCAGATTTGTCTTTGCCTCGTCTGTCATCGGCGTCTTCACTTTCTTTCTTTCCCTCGTCATTAAGTTAGTAAAATGGTGTTAGTAAAATAATATGACGACTTGGCAATTGAATGATTTAAAAGACAGTTGCACAAAGATATGACCATGATTCTCCGGTGACAATAATTCTGAAACAGGAAACGTATCACCCGTTTTATCTGAACTATCAATAACAGAATATACAAATAAGATGTTATCATTTAAACCGTCCCAAAGATAAACATTTTGCAATTATCCCCGAAACGGCAGCAGTGTTAGCCATTAAAACACTAATGTTAGTATGGTCTTTCCGAAATTTCGATTTTTAGAAAAGTTGTGGTGATGTATCAAGATATAAGGAAACCATTTTATCAATTATTGGAAAATAAAAAAAAATGAAAATTTCCCTTCTCACTACCTTAATACACGTAATGAACATAAAATGTTTAACGATATTCGGTTTATCTTTCGATATGCATTGTTTTTATCAATTGTATATATTTACTTTGTTTTAATTTAAGTAAAAATACAAGTACATGTATTCAAACGGCATTGTTCTCGCGCCGCGTTCTGTTCGACATGAGACTCTTGGCGACAAAAACACGCGTTGCACGACGACCATCGCCCTTTAAAGGTCTTATATGATTTACATGATGGTCGCGAGAATAATAAAAAAATCGGCGAAACAATTTATTATAAAACACACACGGGGCATTAAGATTCGACTATCGAAAGAAGCAACATAGTTGACAGCATAGTTGAAAAATATACAACAAAAAGTAAATCACAAAGAGTGTCGGACCTATTACAGAACCCTGTGGAAGTTATTTGTAGTTCATTTGACTGATTCCCCATTATTATTGACATGCTGATTTATGTTTGTTAAGTAACTTCTAAATAAATTTGTAAGCATCCTCCCAAAAATCAAAACTGTCTAGTTCGCTAATTAGAATATCACGATTCACAGTGACAAATGTTTTTATAAGTCCATAAATATCACCCCGTTACCCATATCAATTTCCTCGCAAGTGCTACCTTAGTACTGTATCCCAACGGAACCCATAATAATATTTGTACAATGTATCAAAACTGTTAAGATAGGAAATCATGTTTGTTAATTATTTTCGAAAATATTTTTGCTAATATGTTGTAATACTGATACTGGTTTGTAATTGCGTTGATCACTTGTATTCCTTTTTAAAAATTTGAGTCACGTTAGCTAATTTTAAAGAATTCGGGGATACACCTGTTGAGAACGATACATTAATTATATAATTGAAAAGCCTGGAAATGTACTCTGTAGCATAACTTAACAGGTTTAAACTAATGTAGCCATACCCCACATGGGTTTCACGACCAAGTGCGTTAAATCATTCACTGGCCTGAATCACAAATAGCACATAAAGTAACGCTGCTAAAATATCCTATCGTAGTTATCAAAGTTACAAAGTCAAAATATAAACGAAATAAAGTAATCCATAAACATTTTTCTGGAATTTATTGTTTAGTGTAAAATGCGTAGATTATATTGCATACATTCGTAAATTATATTTAACAATGTTTCCACCTTACGTCGAATTCGTTCAATTATTTTATAATGAGTTGGAGCCATTTTCACTGACATAACTTTCCAACATCTCAATTCAGTCACCATGATCTTTAAAAACACAACACAGATAAAATAGGATACAATACCGATAGTACAGTAAACACCTGCCTCAATGGTATTCCTTTGCAGAATGAACCGGTGATGAACTGTGACACACACCTGTGATCAAGAGCGCCATCTGTAGGCGATTTCATTGTTAATAAAATAGTGTCTCCGTGGAGGTCATTGCCTAAAGGGCAACGGGATCACAGCCATTGTACGATTGACTGCATGAAACAGATTTTACATTGGGGAAATCTCTGAGCGAGGTAAGTGATTAACGTGTACACGTCAGCCATTCATGTTTGTGGAGTTACTGATCTCGTGAAAGTACAAATAATACGTATGAACACCATACGTATGAACAGATCGCGTGTATTGTCTCAGTGGCGTGCAATTTGGCACAATTCCAATAACCGTACCTACCTTCAACCGTGCTCTTTGTCTCGGTGTATACAAATTGGTATACGCAAATTAAAATAAAGTAACTTAAGACATTATAGTAAGATGGAACATATAATTTGACAATATAATGATAATAACGGTAATAAATTCAAGCTTAACAGTTGAACAGAACGATTATATAGTCATTGGGTCAAGGGTCACGTACTTCGTTCCAACATGTCCATGTGATTAAAACTGGGTCATGGCGTGATGGGTGAGTAAAACACTCATTGAACACTCAAACAATGACAATAAAATGGGAAAGTGGTCGCATATTACGGCGTAGCAAACATGGGATATGAAAAACCGCATAATACAAATGCCAAGAGTTCGAATCCTACAAGATATATACTCATTAGAACCGAAGCGATTGTCTCGAATAGACTTCACTCAATTCCCGCGCGTGCGCAGGTGACGACCCCTCCCGCGTCAATTGAACACGACTTGTTTACACCAAAATAAATCTCAAATATTTGTTAATGCAATTTTTTTTCTCAATTAAAAACGTTTTTATGGTAGAAATCAATTAAACGCAACAAGTTTAAACCAAATTAAGTATTAAATATTTGTTCTCTCAATTTAACAATTCGTAATGGTGGAAATTAATTAAACGCGACTTGTTTAATCATTTAACATCATTCCAAGTTACCAGCAGACAGTGCACAAGAGAGTATAATTATTGAGCTAATTTTATTAACAGGAATGTGTCTTGGAATTAGGATTGGGTCAGATATGGTCAACGCAAATGGCAAAACAGCAACTTTGTTGGGACTAAAGTTGTGCAATAACGGGTTATATAGTTTACACAAGGAGAAAACACTAAATTGGCAACATTAATGACATTTGTGACTCAATAATGGAAATATGTAGTATATCTTTATATATACACAATATATAGTCTCATCAAATGCAAACACAATCAGTCAGTTCATTAGGATGTTGTATGTCACTTTTCTGCATAGATATCATGATGACCTGCATTTAAATCCCATTCCTGCCTGTCATTCTCACAATGGGATTTGTAAATACTATTGAGAACTGTTCTCCTATAAATGTAACTTAAATCCTTTTACTTGTGTGAAGACCCTCGTGGTACAGTGGACAAGACAGTGGCTAAGGATTGCTAATTCCCCATTTATAACTCTTGCCGCCTTATATAATGTATCGCCCCTTTTAGAATGTATCGACCCACAAAATAATGGATATCCATGAGCACAGAAACTACCACGTCATGAATAAATTAGCATCATTTAAAACAATTGCATGAAGTGTCGGTACGTCTTCTGGAATTGTGCCATAACAGGACATGTCTTTTCAACCCTTCAAAAATAACAGGGTTTTGTGTATTGGAAGACATATTTGAAACATCTCCGATGCGCCTTTTTGACATTCCTGCTAAATCAAACCTTCAAACTTTACTCCCGTACATGAATATTTATTACTCGACAATAACAAACAAATCAAATACACTTGTACGTCAATTAAACTATATTTAGTTAAAATGCGTTTTACAGCAAACATTCCTTTACATGCTTGTTCAACAAGGTTTGTTGAGCTATAAACCAACGTCCACTAGAGGAAAACTTGATACCAAAGCAGGTAAAGGAAGATACAAATTTAAATGTTTGTCCATTGAATCACCCTGTCTTTTATTTCCTCAAGGTACCGCTTTCCTGAAGACTACGATTGTGGTTTTATTTGCATTTACTTCAAGTTCCCATTAAGGATTGGAGCAAAACAAAATCAAATCATCCACATATAGTAAGTAAAATATTTTTAGCGAACCAACATATAGAGTCGTTGCTGAAAATACCCTCTGAGCTCATTAATAAATAATACAAATAATAAAGGCGACAAATGGAACCTTGATGAACCTCGCATAAGCATTTAAATACATCCGCGATTCCATTTGACTGCTGTGTATGCACTGTAAAGTTTGAATAA
Source organism: Saccoglossus kowalevskii (assembly GCF_978046115.1). Lineage (NCBI taxonomy): Eukaryota > Metazoa > Hemichordata > Enteropneusta > Harrimaniidae > Saccoglossus > Saccoglossus kowalevskii. Next base: position 14,882,585 of record NC_140658.1, read on the forward strand.
AATGCTATGAAAACCACACTAAACAGCGTGTAGATTAAGAAATAATGGTTAAAGCGATCGAACACCCTTTTCAATATACTATATTATTTGCAAACCCAGCTTGATTTTCATTTAAAGGACAATTGTTCTAAACCCAGGTGTTTATTCTATTGTAAACATCGCATGAGAATATTTGACCCAACATTAACAGCAACGTTATTCTGATGAAGGGATACTACTAAACTAGCCACCCCGTCATTTGGGAAAATGTCAGCAACAAGTAATTTGGTGAATAATTTCACTAATATATCATGGAAATCACGAAGGCAAATTTTCAACAACAATACATAATTTAAGTTTCTGTGTTCTATATACAGACATACAAAGGTGGTATACTATAATAGTAAGATATTCATCGGTTTAGCTAACTGGGCTGCTCATACTGTAAAAATACTGTGATATATTGGACGTTCTTATTATAATTGTACACACGAGTCTCAGATTTGATTTGTTATTTTGCAGGTATAATCTAAGAATGCTGCCAATGTATTGAAGATTGCCTCATCACTTTTAATTGAGTTGCGGATTAAGAGAAGTGAGACTTCTTCGTTAATTGTTTATACATATGAATAATTAAGTAAATACAATGCAAGAAAATCCAACTAAAAGTAGAGGTGATGTTGATGTCAACTTAGACCCTGAATATGTGCAACTCAAGAAGAAAGAGTTCCAGTGCAAGCAATGTGAAAAGTGTTTTACTCGGTCCGTTGATCTAAAAAGACACATGCTGACACATACAGAGTTTAAGCCATTTCAGTGCAACCAATGCGGGGAAGGTTTTACTCATTCTAGCAATCTAAAACAGCACATGGTTAAACATCCAGGGGTGAAGCCATTTCAGTGCAAGCAATGCGGGAAAGGTTTTACTCAGTCTGGCAATCTAAAACAGCACATGGTTAAACATCCAGGGTTGAAGCCATTTCAGTGCAAGGAATGCGGGAAAGGTTTTAATCAGTCTAGCCATCTAAAACAGCACATGCTTACACATACAGGACTGAAGCCCTTTCAGTGCAAGCAATGCGAGAAGTGTTTTAATCACTCTTGTAATCTGAAACAGCACATGTTTATACATGCAGGTTCGAAGCCATTTCAGTGCAAGCAATGCGCAAAATGTTTTACACAGTCTAGTACTCTAAAATCACACATGCTTATACATACAGGACTGAAGCCCTTTCAGTGCAAGCAATGCGAGAAGTGTTTTAATCACTCTGGTACTTTAAAACAGCACATGGTTATACATGCAGATTCGAAGCCATTTCAGTGCAAGCAATGCGCGAAAAGTTTTACTCAATCTGTTAATCTAAAAACGCACATGCTTACACATACAGGGTTGAAGCCATTTCAGTGCAAGCAATGCGCGAAATGTTTTACTCAATCTGGTAGACTAAAAACGCACATGCTTATACATGCAGGTTCGAAGCCATTTCAGTGCAAGCAATGCGCGAAATGTTTTACACAGTCTAGTAGTCTAAAAACACACATGATTACACATACAGGACTGAAGCCCTTTCAGTGCAAGCAATGCGAGAAGTGTTTTAATCACTCTGGTAATCTAAAACAGCACATGCTTATACATGCAGGTTCGAAGCCATTTCAATGCAAGCAATGCGCAAAATGTTTTACTCAGTCTGGTAGTCTAAAAAAACACATGCTTACACATACAGGGTTGAAGCCTTTTCAGTGCAAGCAATGCGCGAAATGTTTTAATCAGTCTAGTAATCTCAAGCAGCACATGCGTACACATACAAGGTTGAAGTTATACCAATACAAGCGACATGGTAATTTAAAAAATCTTATTTGTACACGTACAAGGATGAAGCCATTTCAATGCAAACAATGCGATAAGTGTTTTACCCATTCACGCGATCTAGAAGAACACTTGCAGACGCCTTTTGGTCAACGTATGAAGAATTCAGAGCAGATGAAAATTGGATTAGTTGTGGTGTTAAAATGTCTGAAAACTAGACTGGAGAGAAATGCAAGTGAGATTAGTAAATTGAGGCAAGGAACAGAGACATTCAGAATGTGCTTTCTTTCTAGAAATGAGAAGACATTAAAAAGACACGAGATTAAGTTGAGCTATGAAATAGTTAAGCTCGATCAAAAAACTGCTGAATTTGAGAGCACAGAAACCTTCAGACATTTGTTACTTTTTTAACTCATTGTTTTGTATGCAGCAGTGTGGTGACGTTGAGGTCAAGATATTATGATATGGAATAGGTAAAACAAACCATGTTTATATTGAATGACGGTGTTTATACTATTACTAGTGCATTTATTCCCTTTATTTGTCTGTGTTATCATTTGCGTGATAGTGTTATATTGCTAGATATTATTATTATCTGACGAATATCACTGGAAAAAAGTTGTATTGCCTTGCCCGTAGTGTAGTGTAAACGAAGGTAAGGTATAGTAAGGGGAAGACTTTGGCGTCGTCGTTGTTGTTGGCGTGAATTGTGGGTGCGATAAATCAAGTAGTTTTTACACGGTCGGTTTTATTTTGCATTTTGTTTGCATAATTAATGATATATGGCGTAATAATTTTTCAGTTAAGACGTAATTGTTGTGAATATTTTTTTTTAGTTGAGGAAAAGTCATTTTAATGTTTTGACATTTAATCCCCCTAATCTGTTTCAAGATTTAACCAGAATATCCATGGTGAAATAGTTGTTTTGAAATCCTTTTGAATATTTTTGTGTGACTACAAATTTATTTTCATCACATTGGAACCAGAGTTCATTATAGAAAATGCCTTTTTTACTCTAGTTAATATTTGACCTTTGTGTGAAGTCAATATATGCTAATTAGATCTGTTCAAAGTTCATTTTCAAAAAAAAACATTTATTAACATGTGCTTGAAAATTTATACAACTACCTAAATGTGAGTAATTTGTATTTTGTATTTCTTCAATTACAATATTTTTCATTATTAATTTTTGTTTTGTTTTTCGGCACACTATTCTATTTAAATTTACCGATGACATGTAGTACACTACTGATGAATTAATAAAATTAGTATAAATATTTTTTAATCAAATGTTATGGTTACACTACTAGTATTACTGTATTATATTATATTATATTATATAACTTTATATTGCCTACTTGTTTGTGTGATATATTGGTACGGTGTGGCTATTAACTAAATGACTAACTATAATTATTTTCGCATTAAATATTTTGTTCATTCAAGTATATGTACAACTTTAAATGTGGCTGATACTTATTTTATATGGACAAGTATGGTGACATTCACATCAATTCGAGAACAAGAGGTATAATATTGTTATTCCTATGTAGTGGTTATTTATATTTTAGCATCAGAAAAACCGGGGTCTACTGGAGTAAGGACCTCCATTATGTAAGACTAGCTGCCGCATAATGTTCTGGCACACTTTTGGTAATCGTGCAGGAAGGTATATATTTTGCATGCAAAATAGTGTTCTGGGACCTTCACACTAAATGCAGTATATACTTTTTGCGATCGAATCTGCTTTTAAGCGTAAACAATTTGTCATTCGAAATTATTCCTTATTAATAGTTGCAGAGAGTATTCTTATGATTCCAATCAATAACAGTACCATATCTCATACAAATTTGGACCAGTAAGTGCAGAAAATGTATAAAAATATAGAATAATTGAACATTTTCTATTAAGATTCTAATAAGTGTTGCATTCTGAGAGCTTGATTAGAGTTTTGTGAGCATTATAAACCGTATTTGGTAGTTTAAATTCGTGTAGATTTTGGATATAAACACCATTTTTTCAAATTGTTCAGTAAATCTAATGTTTAGAGTTTCAATATTTAATAATATAATTTTGTTTAATTTCTGAATTACTACTAGCAGCAATGATTAAATTATGACGAATTTTTTTTTCAGAATAGATAGTGTTTTTTTCTAATACTAACATTAATTTTGGCTAATTTAAAAAAAACACACTAAATCATGACTTGGTTATTTTATCTACCTAGTATAATAGACAGCTCCAAAAGCATTTTATTTTTGTTATACATAATCATCCTGAATATTGATTAAACATTCAAAAATGTACAATAAAAGTTGCAAAGTTGTAATGTAAAATTGTTCATATCATGTATATGGGTGTTATTTTTGTAATTTAAACGTTGTTGAAAGTATATGAGTGTTTTATATTTTGCTGTGCGGCTAGTTCCGTTAGCAGATGGCCTTGAACGGAGTTGCTCCTATTTTTGAACCAATCCTTGTTCTTTTAAAAAAGTATTGTGGGGATATTATTCAAAGACGTGTTGTGAAACATTTAAAAACTACCAATGATGTATGTGTTTGTTTTTAAAAAAAAATATTTCTTTGTTTAGTGAATGTCAGGGAATACCGAGAAACAGTAATGCTTGGAAAAACAGTACCCGTATGAGTAGTATATTTAAGCAATAACCCCCGCTGATGGTGAGATATTGCGCAATGCACGACATATATGCATGAGCGGTAGAGAGTAATGTATTACCCTCTTAAACCATCGCTACAATTGTTTTTTTTCTAGTTTAATGCATGCTTCATATATTCGTATGAAAGAATATGGAAAAAAAATGATATTTTCAAAGAAAAAAAAACAATACTAAATCCTTAAGAGTAACTAAAATTTACAAAGTTTATTTCTTTCAAACAGTTTTATTTTGAAATACACATGCAATGTTTCATCCTAAAACACTGGACTATAATTATTCTTATACATAACAATTCTGCATGGCATCTACGGTAGCATCTATAATAGCCAAAATCTTTCGTCAGAGTCCAACGGCTCGAGCCAGCAAAAATACGCGTTCGGATCGAGCCAAGTTCGGCTCCAATAAACCATTATTTTAACCCGATAGGGCTCCGACAGTGTATATGCATCTGAGCCCAATTTTTTGGGCCGATATCACGCTCTCAATCGTCGTTTACAAGTAACCTCTCATTTCAATTATCATTTTATTTCATTTTTGCATAATTTCTAGCTTAACAAATAAACAAGGATGCGCGCTCTAATATCTATTTGGCAGAGTAAGGAAATACTGCGATAGATTGGTAGCTCAACGGGAAACAAAAAAATGGCTTACAAAATTATGCGACAAAACCGAAAAGGACGACTAAACAGATCCAATGGAAAGTAAAGAAACTTTTTAAACACACCGAAGATAAAAAAGAACATAGAAGCGATCACGGTACGGCGGCGTGTTCTTACTTGGTTTAGGTTGAGAATCACATGGTGGTAAATTTACATTACGATAGCTTATGTGAATAGGCTGTAACACATTTAACATATTTTAGCTGCCGTGTACCCTGTTTATTCGAGATACATAAATCATAACAAGATTGCATTGTCTGAGACTCATGGCAGTGTCTTTTTTCTCTCAGCTTAACAAGATACTACACTTAAAAGCAACGAGCCATGTAAATAAATAACAATACAACCACGACACGAAAATCGTGTTAAGCCATGTTGTTTTTATAAACAATTGAGAACGAACTCAATTGACTTTGGGCCGACTGCAGGAGTATGTGGACAAATAGCATATTCATTAAAGAAGCAACAACAACTTGAACCGAATGGTCAATTTAAAAAAAAGAAAAGAAGGGAAATGGAAGTTATCCTAAATAAAACAAAAGGGATGGTTCTATTGCTACTTCCGTTTATTATAGATATAATGCATGCGTGATAGCAATCAGTGTTTATTATATTAATTCGCGGCTTGGTAGCACTGGAGTTAACATTATATTCAATGCTTCGTGGATATTACATCACCACAGATTAAATATGTTCACTGTCTTGCTTAAATTAATTTCCTCAACATAAATAAAAATTCCACGTCCCTCTCAGCAGCAACGTCACACAACATGGTACCACGGGTTACATCTCTTGTCAAACCACAACACATACATACACATGAGGGAGTTCGTCGCTCATAGTTTTCCCAAAAAAATAAGTAAATAAATATTGTCCGACTTAAACTGAAAGTTAAACTAACACCGCCAATCAAAAGATGTTTATTTCCTTCCATGTACTCGAGAAGGCGACGCATTACAATGCAAGTCAAAGTATATTGTATTATGTTATACCAACGTATCAATGTCATGATTACATCATTGTGATTCGTTGGGAGAATGTTTTAATTTATGCAAGCCATGGTTAAATAGAGCATAATGCACATGTATGGTGTTCCAAATAAGGCCCCAGAATATGAATACAAGTTTAATGCGAGAACAAATAAAGGAAGGGGCATTTAAATATTAGGGAAATTTTAGGGAAATTTTGATAGCATGAAGATATCATATACATATTTTAATTTAGTAGTGGTTAAATAAAAAAAAATGTACAACCTACAATTTTTGCATGCTAGTTTACGACATGTTTTTGTTGTCTGCAACATAAACATGGCAGAGTCTCATGTACATGAGCTGTCAGAGCAAGATTTTCTTGCAGAAACCGAAGAATTTGTCCAGACGGAGAAAAAAAAACGCTTTGCAAATATCAATGAAATTGACCTTGATAGCATTGTGTTGCTAAAAGACGAGAAAGTAAAAATTTTGAAAGGTGAGTGACAACTTCAACATCGATCATACTATTGTCCGTAATTTTGTTTACAAACAAAACATTCCGAGTTTGACCTCTTGACACAGACATAATTTCCAATAAATCGTTTATTTCATTTTTCCCAAGCATGGCAGTTCGAGAAAAACGAAGATTCAAATTTTGAATTTCTCCCACGTGATGAAATATCGGCTATATTACGCCGTTTCTACGCCGAAGCTAGAACAGAGATTGGGAAAATGCGTCGTTTCAGAGGCCCCGTGTAAATGTTACACCCACTGACACAGTCTGTTATTGTAATTCACACTTTGGTGAAAATAAATTGGAATATATAATGAAAGAGATTTCGATAGCAGCAAATTTGTTGGCAATTTATACAAATCATTGTGTTAGGGTAACTGCGTGCGCTGTGTTAGATTCGGCATGAGTTGAACCCAGACACATTATGTATTTCACAGCACATAACAATGAAGTTAGTGTTTGGTCTTACACCAACAAACTCGCCAATAATTTGAGTCAAGGAATGTCCAGTATTCTGTCTCGCAGTTTAGAGTATAAAAACAAATCCTCTGATAGAGAAGTGACCGTAACGATCGAAAATAGAACAATGTTTATGGGGGACAAATTATATTAATAATTATAATTTTAAAGTCACGATATATCGTTTCTAAATAGCACTGTAGTTTATAATTTATATATTCTAATTAGCTAACTAATTAGCGCTGTAGTTTATAATTTAGATAATATAACTGGCTATATTATTAAATGGTGTCGTAGTTGGTAACTGCGCGTAGAGCGGTTCGTAGATATTTTTTAGTGTGTCTGTATATTAATATATTTTTTCATCAAATGTCGATAACGGTGATTGAAAGTCTACGCAGTCTGTGCGCAAATACTTCCGGTTATAAGTGATTATTTTGTTTTATTATTAACATTGCTGGATGTGGCACCTTACTGCTTTTAACGAGTAAACAAATATCAGCCCGACACCCCACTTTGTCTAGAGATGACCTCGGGTGGTACCAATGACCTCGTTGTTGTGCTTTTCACTATTGCTTGTTTTGGACAGAAAGTGAATGGAAGGCGAAATCAGGGACAATAATGCATTGATCAAGTACGTTATATACAACAAATGGCACACAAAAACATTAACAATAGTTACATTGTCAACATATAAACGAAATAGAGAAATCCATAAAATTCCTCCCTTGTAGTTTTTGTTTAGTGCAAAATGCGTAAATTATATTGCATATATGCGTAGATTATATTTACAAATGTTTCAACTTACGTCAAACTCCGTTTATTTTGTCATGAGTTAGTGCATTTCCACTCAAATACCATTACAACAGCACCATGAATGACCATGATTTTCAGATACACAAGGGAATCTGAAAGTAAGATTTCACACAGTACAATATTTATCAATACATGTCTGAACCACGGCTACTATGCAATATTAGCCTGCGTTGACCTGAGGTACCAAAGCATTTAACAAGAGCGCCATCTGCAGGCAATGTCACTGTTAATAAAATGATGTCACCGTAGAGGGCATTGATTCGAGGTCAACGGGGTCATTGTGTCGGTTTGACTGCATGAGACAGATTATACAGGACGACCTTATGTCAAAATTAAGGAAAATCTCTGAGCAAGGTAAGTGATATATATCCACGATTAAAGGGTACACGTCAGACATTCATGTTTGTGGAGTTATTGATGTAATGAAATTACAAATATCAAGTATGAACAGATCGCGTGTGTTTCATTGGCGTGTATTCTCAATACAAGGAACAGTTGTGTTTATTGCTTTGCACCGGTGTTGGATAAGGGGTGTAATAGTTTCACTGTAAATCGCTATTTGGCACGGTTCTAGAAGCCGTACCTACACACGAATTGGTGAAGTCACAAAATACATGACCGTCAATCGGGGTTGTTTCCTCGGTATATCGGATTGGCATATACAAATTACAATAAAGATACTTAAGACATTACACATAAGGTAGAACAAATAACGTGACAATATAATGATAATAATGGTAATAAATTCTAGCTTAACAGTTGAACAGAACGATCATATAGTCAGTCGGGTCACGCCGAGGGTCACGCACTTCGTTGCAAAATGGCCGTGTGGTTGAAACTGGGTCATGGCGTGACGGGTGACGAAGGCATCATTAAACACTCACAAAATCACAATAAAACCGGGAAGTGGTTGCATATTACGACGTAGCCAACATGGGAACTGGAAAAACTGCCAAATACAAACGACATGGGTTTGAATCACACTAGATACACACTCACTAGAACCATGGACATACTAGAGATGAACGCTGCACAATGTTCACTCGCTTTCATGTATGTGCGTTGCCGCCACCAGGTTACTGTTAATCCCGATCGTGTCTGCATAATTTCGAATTTCTGTCCACGGGAAACGATCACGAACACGCCCGATTATAGCTCGGTTCATCTTAGTTTTGTCCCGAAGCCCCCGACGATCTGTTTACGATAGCCAAGAGAAAACAAGATGGCAACGAACAGGCACCAGAGAAAGTTTGGTTTCAGTTCGGATTTCGTTGATCCCGATATTTTGGAACTAGACGATAATGATTTTGATATTGAAGACATTGAAACTGTCGACTCAGCCGTCCCTGAAGAGGACGAACAGCAGTATTGTTTCTCGCGAGAGCCCACCATGAACGTGAAAGCTAATGTTAAAGAAGTCCATTTTTAACATCGAATTACGGCGGCCGCACTTTTCCGAACATCTTGAGCTTTGTGCCATCTGGAATTGAACATCTGATAAAAAAAATCGTCATCCGCTCACACCGGGTTTACTGGCAATATTAAATTAAAATTCTTAACAAATGCAGAAGATCGTTACAAACATGCTCGTAAACTTGACTAGAACATACGGATTTGCGTTAAACCTTTGATTTACAACTTAACATTGCACCAGCTCACAGGCAAGGTCTGTATTTTTTTTGACCCAATATAATATACAATTTAAGATTCGAATCTTGTCGTGAAAAATCAAAACTAAGATCGGGCGGCAACTCAGCCAAGATGAAAGTACGTTTGCCTATTCATAAATTTGAGATGAGTACAATAGAAAAACAATGCGTCTTATCAGGTGTGAACCACCGTGCAGAGTCCATCTCCAGTACGTCCATGCCAGAACCAAAGCAATCAGAAACCAGCAATCGTTTTCACTTTCCCGTTCAACTCATCGGAACACCGGAGTAGTTAGAAAAATAAGCACCACTCAACGTCCAACGTCGAGTCCCGCTCAGAGCTACCTTGAAAACGTAAATCAAATAAACTGAAATCCTTCAAACCGTAACAAGTAAACAAAGAACGTCGCGATAAAATAATAAACTCACGAAACTCCACAATGCAAAACTAAATGAATAAATAATAAAATAGCTTACGTCTTGTGACGAATATCTTCTGTGGTGTTGTGGAATTTGTACTGTGTCTCCGGAATTGTTGATTTAGAATTCGAAGTCAACAGTTAAGATTTTATTAGAAAGTTTCACAATTGAATCAAATATCCAATGATACCATTATATTTATTTCATTATTTCATTGGTTCTTTTACCTAAATAAGTATCAAATATTTGTCGACAAATTTATTCAGAGTCTCTCAATTTAACAACCTTGTAGAGGTGGAAATTAATTAAACGACAGGTATACTCATATATATTATGGTCAATATTTGTCCATACATTCTTTCTTACAATTTAACAACTTGTAATTGTTGGAATTAATCAAATGCGAGTTGTCTACACCAAAATAAGTTTCAAATACTTGTCCACACATTAATTTTCTCAATTTGACAACTTGTAATGGCGTAAAATTATTAAATGAGAGTTGTCGACACCAAAATAAGTCTCAAATATTTGTCCATACATTTATTCTCTCAATTTAACAATTTGTAAATGTGGGAATTAATCAAACGCGAATTGTCTACACCAAAATAAGTTTCAAATACTTGTCCACACATTAATTCTCTCAATTTGACAACTTGTAATGGCGTAAAATTATTAAATGAGAGTTGTCGACACCAAAATAAGTTTCAAATATTTGTCCATACATTTATTCACTCAATTTAACAATTTGTAAATGTGGGAATTAATCAAACGCGAATTGTTTACACCAAAATAAGTCTCAAATATTAGTCCATACATTTATTCTCTCAATTTAACAATTTGTAAATGTGGGAATTAATCTAACGCGAATTGTTTACACCAAAATAGGTCTCAAATATTTGTCCATACATTTATTCTCTCAATTTAACAATTTGTAAATGTGGGAATTAATCAAACGCGAATTGTTTACACCAAAATAAGTCTCAAATATTAGTCCATACATTTATTCTCTCAATTTAACAACTTGTAATGGTGTAAAATAATTAAACAAGAGCTGTCTACACAAAAATCAGTCCTAATTATTTGTCCACACATTTATTCTCTCAATTTAACAACTTGTAATTGTGGGAATTAATCAAACATGAGTTGTATGCACCAAAATAAGTCTCAAATATTTTTTAATACATTTATTCTCTCAATTTGACAACTTGTAATTGTGGGAATTAATCAAACATGAGTTGTATGCACCAAAATAAGTCTCAAATATTTGTTAATACATTTATTCTCTCAATTTATCAACTTGTAAGGGTGTAAAATAATTAAATAAGAGTTGTCTACACCAAAATAAATTTCAAATATTTGTCCACACATTTATGCTCTCAATTTAACAATTTGTAATTGTGCGAATTAATCAAACGTGAGTTGTTTAAACCAAAATAAGTAACAAATATTAGTTCATACATTTATTCTCTCAATTAAACAACTTATAATTGTGGGAATTAATCAAATGCGAGTTTTCTACACCAAAATAAGTTTCAAATACTTGTCCACACATTAATTCTCTCAATTTGACAACTTCTAATGGCGTAAAATTATTAAATGAGAGTTGTCGACACCAAAATAAGTCTCAAATATTTGTCCATACATTTATTCTCTCAATTTAACAATTTGTAAATGTGGGAATTAATCAAACGCGAATTGTTTACACCAAAATAAGTCTCAAATATTAGTCCATACATTTATTCTCTCAATTTAACAACTTGTAGTTGTGGGAATTAATCAAACATGAGTTGTATGCACCAAAATAACTCTCAAATATTTGTTAATACATTTACTCTCTCAATTTATCAACTTGTAATGGTGTAAAATAATTAAATAAGAGTTGTCTACACCAAAATAAATTTCAAATATTTGTCCACACATTTATGCTCTCAATTTAACAATTTGTAATTGTTCGAATTAATCAAACGCGAGTCGTTTAAACAAAATAAGTAACAAATATTAGTTCATACATTTATTCTCTCAATTAAACAACTTGTAATTGTGGGAATTAATCAAACGCAAGTTCTTTACATCAAAATAAGTCATAATTATTAGTTCATACATTTATTCTCTCAATTTAACAACTTGTAATTGTGCGAATTAATCAAACGCAAGTCGTTTAAACCAAAATAAGTCTCAAATATTAGTTCATACATTTATTCTCTCAATTTATCAACTTGTAATGGTGTAAAATTATTAAATGAGAGTTGTCGACACCAAAATAAGTTTCAAATATTTGTCCATACATTTATTCTCTCAATTTAACAATTTGTAAATGTGGGAATTAATCAAACGCGAATTGTTTACACCAAAATAAGTCTCAAATATTAGTCCATACATTTATTCTCTCAATTTAACAATTTGTAAATGTGGGAATTAATCAAACGCGAATTGTTTACACCAAAATAAGTCTCAAATATTAGTCCATACATTTATTCTCTCAATTTAACAACTTGTAATGGTGTAAAATAATTAAACAAGAGCTGTCTACACAAAAATCAGTCCTAATTATTTGTCCACACATTTATTCTCTCAATTTAACAACATGTAATTGTGGGAATTAATCAAACATGAGTTGTATGCACCAAAATAAGTCTCAAATATTTGTTAATACATTTATTCTCTCAATTTATCAACTTGTAATGGTGTAAAATAATTAAATAAGAGTTGTCTACACCAAAATAAATTTCAAATATTTGTCCACACATTTATGCTCTCAATTTAACAATTTGTAATTGTGCGAATTAATCAAACGCGAGTTGTTTAAACCAAAATAAGTAACAAATATTAGTTCATACATTTATTCTCTCAATTAAACAACTTATAATTGTGGGAATTAATCAAACGCAAGTTGTTTACATCAAAATAAGTCATAATTATTAGTTCATACATTTATTCTCTCAATTTAACAACTTGTAATTGTTGGAATTAATCAAATGCGAGTTTTCTACACCAAAATAAGTTTCAAATACTTGTCCACACATTAATTCTCTCAATTTGACAACTTCTAATGGCGTAAAATTATTAAATGAGAGTTGTCGACACCAAAATAAGTCTCAAATATTTGTCCATACATTTATTCTCTCAATTTAACAATTTGTAAATGTGGGAATTAATCAAACGCGAATTGTTTACACCAAAATAAGTCTCAAATATTAGTCCATACATTTATTCTCTCAATTTAACAACTTGTAATGGTGTAAAATAATTAAACAAGAGCTGTCTACACAAAAATCAGTCCTAATTATTTGTCCACACATTTATTCTCTCAATTTAACAACATGTAATTGTGGGAATTAATCAAACATGAGTTGTATGCACCAAAATAAGTCTCAAATATTTGTTAATACATTTATTCTCTCAATTTATCAACTTGTAAGGGTGTAAAATAATTAAATAAGAGTTGTCTACACCAAAATAAATTTCAAATATTTGTCCACACATTTATGCTCTCAATTTAACAATTTGTAATTGTGGGAATTAATCAAACATGAGTTGTATGCACCAAAATAACTCTCAAATATTTGTTAATACATTTATTCTCTCAATTTATCAACTTGTCATGGTGTAAAATAATTAAATAAGAGTTGTTTACATCAAAATAAGTCCCAATTATTTGTTCATACATTTATTCTCTCAATTTAACAACTTGTAATTGTGCGAATTAATCAAACGCGAGTTGTTTAAACCAAAATAAGTAACAAATATTAGTTCATACATTTATTCTCTCAATTTAACAACTTGTAATTGTGCGAATTAATCAAACGCAAGTCGTTTAAACCAAAATAAGTCTCAAATATTAGTTCATACATTTATTCTCTCAATTTATCAACTTGTAATGGTGTAAAATAATTAAATAAGAGTTGTCTACTCCAAAATAAATTTCAAATATTTGTCCACACATTTATTCTCTCAATTTAACAACTTTTATTTGTTTGAATTAATCAAACATGAGTTGTCTACACCAAAATATGTCTCAAATATTTATCCACACATTTATTCTCTCAATTTAACAATTTGTAAATGTGGGAATTAATCAAACTTGAGTTGTTTACACCAAAATAAGTCTCAAATATTAGTCCATACATTTATTTTCTCAATTTATCAACTTGTAATGGTGTAAAATAATTAAATAAGAGTTGTTTACATCAAAATAAGTCCCAATTATTTGTTCATACATTTATTCTCTCAATTTAACAACTTGTAATTGTGTGAATTAATCAAACGCGAGTCGTTTAAACCAAAATAAGTAACAAATATTAGTTCATACATTTATTCTCTCAATTAAACAACTTGTAATTGTGGGAATAAATCAAACGCAAGTTGTTTACATCAAAATAAGTCATACTTATTAGTTCATACATTTATTCTCTCAATTTAACAACTTGTAATTGTTGGAATTAATCAAATGCGAGTTGTCTACACCAAAATAAATTTCAAATACTTGTCCACACATTAATTCTCTCAATTTGACAACTTCTAATGGCGTAAAATTATTAAATGAGAGTTGTCGACACCAAAATAAGTCTCAAATATTTGTCCATACATTTATTCTCTCAATTTAACAATTTGTAAATGTGGGAATTAATCAAACGCGAATTGTCTACACCAAAATAAGTTTCAAATACTTGTCCACACATTAATTCTCTCAATTTAACAACTTGTAATGGCGTAAAATTATTAAAAGAGAGTTGTCAACACCAAAATAAGTCTCAAATATTTGTCCATACATTTATTCTCTCAATTTAACAATTTGTAAATGTGGGAATTAATCTAACCCGAATTGTTTACACCAAAATAGGTCTCAAATATTTGTCCATACATTTATTCTCTCAATTTAACAATTTGTAAATGTGGGAATTAATCAAACGCGAATTGTTTACACCAAAATAAGTCTCAAATATTAGTCCATACATTTATTCTCTCAATTTAACAACTTGTAGTTGTGGGAATTAATCAAACATGAGTTGTATGCACCAAAATAAGTCTCAAATATTTGTTAATACATTTAATTCACTACGTTCAATTACCCACCATAGACTCGGGTCAGTCAAAATGACTATTTTGAACTGTAGGCATTAATCAGCGATTCTGCCGGTGACGGAGAGATAGAATCCAGGTCAGGGGAAGCCCCATGACCTCAAGATTCTTTTACCCCTTACGTCATGAACCCACGTGACCGAGGCCACCTGGCAGCGCCACAGGTAGCCGTCCTTCACTCTTAATTTCTCTCCGCCTCGAGTGGAGATGAATATCTAGCGAGCTCTGCTGGATTGCCTGCTTTTTTTCCTGTCCAGATTTATAGCTTGGGTTGTTGCCGCTGCTCGGCATCCGACATGGTAGCTGGCAGGATAAGTTTTCCTTGTCTTTTTTTTACCCTCGTGTCGTTTTCCCCTTTGTGTGTATTATTTTTCACAGCAAAGCAATCAAAATCCGGCGCCACTACGTAATCACATGTTGATTTCATGGCGGCACCTTTTACAACTGTAATTCGTCTCCCTCATGCATGTCGTCTTTTATTTTTAATGTATTTAGCAATATATCGATGTAATGACAGCTCCAAGGCTCGCTGCCTTTTTCTTCCGGTCTCCTCGTTTTTCGAGCCGACCGTACAGTGGTTTATTCAGAATCTACCAGCATAGAACCCGCATCCGAGATGCTTTGTCGTGGCTACGTGTGGGTTCCGGGTTTTTTTTGCGTGAAAGCGTGTTTTTTTCACTGGAGTTCTGAGGCCTGAGATTTTCTTTCAGATCCATCAAAATCGCTGACACTGACCGCATCACAGCAAGGTCGCACGTCCAGTAAACAAATCGGTTAAAGTGAGTTGCGTGTTTTGCATGAGTGGAAAGTCCTCACGCTCGGCTACCGGTACTTCATGTACCAGGACGTCGAGTAAGAGGCCCGACGGCGGAGGTACCGATATTTTCTCGGTCTCCCCCGCTGATCGGAGGGCATCCTCACAGTCTGTTTTTTCAGGCGGTGTTTTTTACCCGATTTTACCGGCTGCAGCGAGGCTGTGCCCCTGGAGGCTTTCCTCCTATGGGGCCCGTTGCGGGTCTCTTCGTGGACCCTTCCTCGCACGGCGCCGAGTTTGCCTCCGAGTTGAGGGCTTTGGTCGAAAGACTGTCGGGGCAATTGCATCCCTGGCAGGCCGGGTAGATCAGACGCAGTCGGAGCGAGCTGTCTCCACTGTATCCCCTCGGTGGGCAAGCAGGAAGAGACACGAAAGCATGTTTGCATTCAAACACGTCTCTTCTGGGGAACCCCCGTTCCCAGTCACGGCTCTCCCACTATTTTGGGGGGTGGCCGAGGCTCAGGCTAATTGCACCGGTCCTTCTCTGGATCCGCGGGCACTGAATGCCAACGGGGTGCTGGCAGCCAAGTCTCTGATCTCGGGGCAGGGCTTTCAGGGCAGGGCACACGTTGACCCCCCTCCCACTTTCAGCCAGCTAGGGTTCGTCACGCGGTAACGGTACAACAGTAACGAATTTATCCTTGTGTCCGGTCCCCACTGTGGGTTTTGACTACTTTCTTACTGACCCACAGGCGTCCCCAGAGGGAACCGATCCTGTCATGAGACGCACAGTCGAACACGCTCCCTCTCACATATTTTAAGTTAAAGGAGACGCAGTTTGCTCGCATTGGATACAGCCGGTACTCCGGGCGGTCCCTCAGAGTCTTCCATCTGTATGACTCGGTGAGCCACGCTTTTGCGGTGAGGCGGAGTATCATCGATCCCAGTGACACGATGTATATACCCCCACCCTTGATCCTAAAGTGACCACCTAAGGTGGCTTCAACACTTATGGGTTCACATACATCGGGATCCAAAGCAACCCCGTCGGCACATCTCTCCCCTGTCCATCTGAGTGCGGAGTAGGGCGCAGAGCACGCAAACGGTGTTGATGGGCGGCGTTGGTCAGCCGCGGAGGATGTAATACTTAAGGCCCCCGGGTGGGGATAACGTTAGGCAACACTTCCCACTGGACCAAACGCTACCCGGTCGGTGTGTCTCGGGATCAGACCCCATAGCGTGGGATGAGACCAAAACGCCCCCAACCGGATTCCAAGGCTCCTTCCCCAGACCCCGGTACCACGAATTTGGCAAACCGGGCAAAGGGGGATAGCCGCGTTCCATGGGTGTCTTTGCCAATTGAGGACGACCCATCTAGCCCTGAGGCAGAGTTGCTTGAGCGCATTATTATGCGTGCCCAGCACTCTGGTGACCTTGGAGGCAGAATGCACCAGCCTCCTAGAACAGGCGACATTTTTACTGGTGGGCCACCGCACATCTATGTACGACATCGCCTAGTGTTGCCTGGCTCGCTTGGCCAGGGCCACTACTGTGCTACGAGACGCGGCCTTAGACGCACATGTTTTTGCCGACAAGCTGAGCTGGGGTACGTCCCCCACCTCAGTGATGCAGACTGGACACCCTCCACCCTCTTTGTTCAAGGAATGGTGGGTACAGTCTCGAAGCTTCGGAATGCAATCAATCAGAGGGTTCAGATCGAATCCGCTAGCCAGTTGGTCCTGCCATGGGCAAGCGGAGGGCACCCCAAGCACAGAAAACAAAACGCCCTAGGGCGTTGTCCGCTAGCCAGAGTCAGCCAGGAGGCAAGCGCTTATACCCTTCCATGGGAGGGAAGGGTAGTGGCGCGCCCCCAGGGAGGTAAGAGCCAGGTGGTGGCTCCTCACCCTCTCTGGGCGGACGTCTACCCGGCAGCAGGGGAAGCATGTTTGACGCTCACCTCTGCAACCGGGGGGACAGGCACGTGTTCGGTGAGTGGCCAGATCACAACTTAGTGACTACCTCAGGCCTTGGGGAACTCGCCTCATGGGGGAAGGGAGCACCCCCCCCTTGCAACTGCCAAACACATGGCCACACATCCCTGTCGTACACAGATTGCGCCGGTGTAGTCCGGTTTGGAGACGGCGGGTGACCGATACCTGAACCTTTCCAGGTGGTGACATCCGTTTACGGCATACCGCTGAAATCTCCATTTCTCCCCGTCAATGTCTCCCCTGTTGGGCACTGCCAGGGGACTCCCGCAAGGCGGAAGCAATCAGACAGGAAGTAGCAGTTTGCTGAGGAAAGACGCCATACACAGGGTACATCAGCCGGAACTAAGTCCAGGCTTCTACCCAAATGTGTTCGTAGTACCAAATCTACAAGTGGCAGGCATCCAGTTTTGGACCTAGACAGACTGAATCAGTACGTGCCCCTCGATCGGTTCCACATGGAGACACCATTCAGAGTTCTTCTCTCCATCCACCGTTTTGACTGGCTAGCCCCGCTAGACTTAAGCGGGGCCTACCTGCACGTACCGATGCACCTAGCGAGTTGCCATCTCCTTCGAATCGCCCAGCTGGGCCAAGTATTCGAACTTCGGTGCCCCCCCGTTCGGGTTAGGCATAGCGCCCTACTTGTTCACCAGAGGGATGAAACAGGTAGTGTTGCTGCTTCACCAGATGTCGGTACACCTCAACCCGTACCCAGACTACTGGTTACCAACAACCCGGGCAAGGGGTAATAGCCAAACGCATCAGCCTAACACAGGATTTACTTCACCAGTTGGGCTCGTTAGAAAATCGACAAGCCCCACCTCGAGCCAACGCGCAGTTGGTGTCCCTGGGCATGGAGTTTTGACAAAGAGGTAAGCTTGGCTTAGCTATTTCAAGCATATTGCTTAGCGCTAAGCAGCCTAGCCGAATGCCTAGTCAGCGTTCCCTCGGTGTCCCTCCGTGAACTAATGCAGATCATCGGAATGATGACCTCGGTTCGAAGGGTCGTTCCCCAGGCCACACTACGCAGCCGCCCGGTATACCGCTTGTTATAACGCCGAGCTCTCCTATGGGAACTAGATAGGCGGGTTTCGATCTCAGACCAAGTGAAGGAAGCCCTGCCCTGGTGATCGTCATTGACCAACCTCGGGCAGAGGGGCCCCCTTGGACCCGCTCGCCGCAGGTATGATTCTGGTAACAGATGCCTCCCATCAGGGTTGGGGAGTGCATCTATTGGACGAACAAGCCCAAGGATATGGCTCCCGCATAGTTTTGGGACCACCATATCAACCGGCTCGAACTGTGAGCAGAGTACTTAGCACTACCACGCTTTCTACCCGTAGTTCGAGACCACAGAGTCCTGCTTCACACAGACAATGCAGCGATGGTCTCCTTCAAGAAGAAGGGGGGATGCATTCCCCATCGTTGTCAGTCCTAGCGGAGCAAAATCCTCTTTTGGTGCCTGGAATACAATGTGGAGCTAACCGCACACCACCTTTCAGGGGTGAGGAACAGTATGGCGACGCCCTTTCAGGGCGACTCCATCTCCAGAACAGTGGGTAGCCTCCAGGCTGTTTCGGCTGTGGACGGTCCAAGGTTAGACCGTTTGCCGCACCCCGGAACACCAAGCTCCCGACATACGTAACACTCCTGCTGACTCCAGGAGCCTGGGCCAGGGTCGCTTTGCTACCCCGCGGATCCACTTAGTTGTGTACGCTTTTCCTCCCTTCCCGCTAGTTCACCGGGCACTGGAGAAGACTTCGACAGGTGCACACCTGCATATTATCATTGGTTGCACCCAATTGGCTGAACAGGGCCTAGTTTCCACTTCTGTCGGAAACGATAGTCGAAACACCAGCAGTGCTTCCGGACTTACCGGACATGCCGTCCCAACCAGACGGCGCACTACCACGAGCCCAGCGGGTATCACTTACCCGCATAGAGGCTCTCATTAGACCCGCACATACGAAAGCTTTATCTGAGCGGGCTGCCAACGTCCTGGCCAGGGCGAACTGGGATTCCACCAATGCAGCCTACATTTCTAGGCTGCGAGCATACACTGGTTAGTGTAGCGGAAGGGAGATTGATCGATACCATCCCTCTATTTGCCATGTAGCAGGCTCCTTCGTCCACCTGTTTGATGAAGTGGGTTTGTCCTATGCAGCAATCGTTGGCTACAGGTCGGCCTTGTGCCCCACCATTCAAACGTACGGGAACAAGACTAACCGATTGTCCTACTATTAGGAGACTATTTACTGCTTTCCAGACGCTGAGACCCCATGCAAGGGAACTGCCCAACTGGGACTTGTCGGCTGTGTTGTCCGCTCTAAGCAGACCGCCTTTTGAGCCTCTCCAATCAGCACCACTCAATTTTTTGATGTGGAAAATAGTCTTCTTACTGGCCCTCGCCTCAGGTAGGCGCCGGTCAAAGCTAGGCGCGCACTATCCTTTGCGAACGGTTGTGCCGCTTTTATGGGCGATCAAGTTGTACAAAGACACGAATCGGGTTCTCGCCAAGAACCAAATCCCAGGACACGATCCTCAACCGATCGTCATCCCCCGGCTGGCAAATATTGTCAGTCCGGAAGATCAGGAGGAATTGCTTCTCTGCCCAGTCCGAGCGCTGAGTTGCTACGAGAACCATACCAGGTTTTCTAGACGGGGAACCAAACACATGTTTTTGTGTTACGGCCCTGACAAGCGGGATAAGCTGGTTTCCCCGACTTCCATCCCCAGGTGGATTACTGCAAGTGTACTGGAGGTCTATAATACACTATCCTCCTCAACACAGACCTTGCAGAGACACCAAGTACAAGAACATGAGGTCCGTGCGATTGCTAACTCACTAGCGCTAGCGTCAGGTGCCCCCTCAAACACATTCTGAGGGCAGGCTTCTGGAGAACGCAGAACGTCTTCATCAACTACTACCTAGGAGACACCCAATCTATTGAGCAGGGTTTCTTCAGATTAGGCCCCGTCGTAGCAGGTCAGGCCTTGTTTGCTGACCCAGCCCGAACGACTGCAGGGGCCTCTGCGCATAAGTCAGTCTCTGCATTTTTGCGGGCAGATTGTCTGTTCCACTAGCACTTCCTGGAAGCTCCCAGGTTTCGCTTCTGTCGACCTACGCCCTCATGCGAATTGTTTCGATCCTACTTCAAGCTTATCACCCCCGAGTTCGGCTTGGGTCTAGCTTTCTCGGGCACACCGAACCCTGTCACCACAGCAGCATTGGCTTCTTGCTTCGGGGACAGCACAGGCAAGGTAAGACACCACCCTTCTTGGGTCTTAACTTAGGTTTTTGGGTGTGTTTTCATCCCGGACTGGGGAAAAGTTTTTCATCATTCTCCTTTTTTTCTGTTTGCACGGAAAAACCCGCCACCTATCGGTGTCTGACTCTGCCTACAGTTCAAAATAGTCATTTTGACTGACTGGAGTCTATGGTGGGTAATTGAACGTAGTGAATTTAGGCGAGGGTTCTCCGAACCCGCTTATTCACATAGTTCATACCCACCATAGACTCCGGGTCCCCCCCAACCTCCCCACTCTTTCCGTCGCGTTGGTCTAAGTCCTCGAGGCGGAGAGAAAGGAACCAGAGTGAAGGACGGTTACCTGTGGCGCTGCCAGGTGGCCTCGGTCACGTGGGTTCATGACGTAAGGGGTAAAAGAATCTTGAGGTCATGGGGCTTCCTCTGACCTGGATTCTATCTCTCCGTCACCGGCAGAATCGCTGATTAATGCCTACAGTTCAAAATAGTCATTTTGACTGACCAGAGTCTATGGTGGGTATGAACTATGTGAATAGGCAGGTTCGGAGAACTCTCGCCTAATTCTCTCAATTTAACAACTTGTAATTGTGGGAATTAATCAAACATGAGTTGTATGCACCAAAATAAGTCTCAAATATTTGTTAATACATTTATTCTCTCAATTTAACAACTTGTAATTGTGGGAATTAATCAAACATGAGTTGTATGCACCAAAATAACTCTCAAATATTTGTTAATACATTTATTCTCTCAAGTTATCAACTTGTCATGGTGTAAAATAATTAAATAAGAGTTGTCTACACCAAAATAAATTTCAAATATTTGTCCACACATTTATGCTCTCAATTTAACAATTTGTAATTGTTTGAATTAATCAAACGCAAGTTCTTTACATCAAAATAAGTCATAATTATTAGTTCATACATTTATTCTCTCAATTTAACAACTTGTAATTGTGCGAATTAATCAAACGCAAGTCGTTCAAACCAAAATAAGTCTCAAATATTAGTTCATGCATTTATTCTCTCAATTTATCAACTTGTAATGGTGTAAAATAATTAAATAAGAGTTGTCTACACCAAAATAAATTTCAAATATTTGTCCACACATTTATTCTCTCAATTTAACAACTTTTATTTGTTTGAATTAATCAAACATGAGTTGTCTGCACCAAAATATGTCTCAAATATTTGTCCACACATTTATTCTCTCAATTTAACAATTTGTAAATGTGGGAATTAATCAAACTAGAGTTGTTTACACCAAAATAAGTCTCAAATATTAGTCCATACATTTATTCTCTCAATTTAACAACTTGTATGTCATGGTGTAAAATAATTAAACGAGAGCTGTTCACACAAAATAAGTCTCAAATATTTGTCCACACGTTTATTCTCCCAATTTAACAACTTGTAATTGTGGGAATTAAGAAACGCGAGTTGTTTACACGAAAATAAGTCTCAACTATTTGTCCACACATTTATTCTCTCAATTTAACAACTTGTATGTCATGGTGTAAAATAATTAAACGAGAGCTGGTTACACGAAAATAAGTCTCAAATATTTGTCCACACGTTTATTCTCTCAATTTAACAACTTGTAATTGTGGGAATTAAGAAACGTGAGTTGTTTACACGAAAATAAGTCTCAAATATTTGTCCACACGTTTATTCTCTCAATTTAACAACTTGTAATGGTGTAAAATTATTAAATGAGTTTTCTGCACCAAAATAAGTCTGAAATATTTGTCCACACATTGATTCTCTCAATTTAGTAACTTGTAATGGCGTAACATTATTAAATGAGAGTTGTCAACACCAAAAAAAATCTCAAATATTTGTCCACACATTTATTCTCTCAATTTAACAACTTGTAATTGTGCGAATTAATGAAACGTGAGTTGTTTACACCAAACTAAGTCTCAATTATAAGTTCGTACATTTATTCTCTCAATTAAAAAACTTGTAAAGGTGTAAAATTATTAAATAAGAGTTATCTGCACCAAAATAAGTCTCAAATATTTGTCCACACATTTATTCTCTCAATTTAACAATTTGTAAATGTGGGAATTAATCAAACGCGATGTTTTTACATCAAAATAAGTCTCAAATATTAGTCAATACATTTATTCTCTCAATTTAACAACTTGTAATGGTGTAAAATAATTAAATAAGAGTTGTCTACACCAAAATAAGTGTCAAATATATGTCCACACATTTATTCTCTCATTTTAACAACTTGAAATTGTGGGAATTAATCAAACATGAGTTGTCTTCACCAACATAAGTCTCAAATATTTGTCCACCCATTTATTCCCTCAATTTAACAACTTGTAGTTGTGGGAATTAATCAAACGCGAGTTGTTTACACCAAATTAAGTCTCAAATATTTGTCCACACATTAATTCTCTCAATTTAACAACTTGTAATTGTGGGAATTAATTAAACACAAGTTGTTTACACCACAATAAGTTTCAAATATTTGACAACACATTTATTCTCTCAATTTAACAACTTGTAATTGTGCGAATTAATCAAACGCGAGTTGTTTACACCAAAATAAGTATTAAATATTTGTTGAGACATTTATTCTCTGGATTTAACAAGTTGTTTACATCAAAATAAGTCTCAATTGTTAGTTCATACATTTATTCTCTTAATTTAACAACTTGTAATGGTGTAAACTTATTGAATAAGAGTTGTCTACACCAAAATAAGTCTCAAGTATTTGTCCACACATTAATTCTCCAATTTAACAATTTGTAAATGTGGGAATTAATCAAAGCGAGTTGTTTACACCAAAATAAGTCTCAAATATTAGTCCATACATTTATTCTCTCAATTTAACAACATGTATGTCATGGTGTAAAATAATTAAACGAGCGATGTTTACACGAAAATAAGTCTCAAATATTTGTCCACACATTTATTCTCTCAATTTAACAACTTGTAATTGTGTAAAATTATTAAGTGAGAGTTTTCTGCACCAAAATAAGTCTCAAATATTTGTCCACACATTTATTCTCTCAATTTAACAACTTATAATCGTGTAAAATTATTAAATGAGAGTTTTCTACACCAAAATAAGTTTCACATATTTGTCCACACATTTATTCTCTCAATTTAACAATTTGTAATGATGTAAAATTATTAAATGAGAGTTTTCTACACCAAAATAAGTCTCAAATAATTGTCCACACATTTATTCTCTCAATTTAACATCTTGTAATGGTGTAAAATTATTAAATGTGAGTTTTCCCCACCAAAATAAGCCTCAAATATTTGTCCACACATTTATTCTCTCAATTTAACAATTTGTAATTGTGGGAATTAATCAAACACGAGTTGTTTACACCGAAATAAGTCTCAAAAATTAGTCCATACATTTATTGTATTAATTTATCAACTTGTAATGGTTTAAAGTAATTAAATAAGAGTTGTCTACACCAAAACAAGTTTCAAATATTTGTCCACCCATTTATTCCCTCAATTTAACAGCTTGTAGTTGTGGGAATTAATCAAACGCGAGTTGTTTACACCAAATTAAGTCTCAAATATTTGTCCACACATTAATTCTCTCAATTTAACAACTTGTAATTGTGGGAATTAATTAAACACAAGTTGTTTACACCACAATAAGTTTCAAATATTTGACAACACATTTATTCTCTCAATTTAACAACTTGTAATTGTGCGAATTAATCAAACGCGAGTTGTTTACACCAAAATAAGTCTCAAATATTAGTCCATACATTTATTCTCTCAATTTAACAAAATGTATGTCATGGTGTAAAATAATTAAACGAGCGCTGTTTACACCAAAATAAGCCTCAAATATTTGTCCACACATTTATTCTCTCAATTTAACAATTTGTAATTGTGGGAATTAATCAAACACGAGTTGTTTACACCGAAATAAGTCTCAAAAATTAGTCCATACATTTATTTTATCAATTTATCAACTTGTAATTGTGGGAATTAATCAAATATGAGTTGTCTGCACCAAAATAAGTCTTAAATATTTGTCCACTCATTTATTCTCTCAATTTAACAACTTGTTATTGTGGGAATTAATCAAACTTGAGTTGTTCACACCAAAATCAGTCTCAAATATTTGTCCACACATTTATTCTCTCAATTTAACAACTTGTAATTGTGGGAATTAATCAAACATGAGTTGTTCACACCAAAATAAGTCTCAAATATTTGTCAACACATTTATTCTCTCAATTTAACAACTTGTAATTGTGTAAAATTATTAAATGAGAGTTTTCTGCACCAAAATAAGTCTCAAATATTTGTCCACACATTTATTCTCTCAATTTAACAACTTGTAATTGTGGGAATAAATCAAACGTGAGTTTCTTCACCAAAATAAATCTCAAATATTTGTCCACACATTTATTTTCACAATTTAACCACTTGTTAATATTGGAAATTATTTAATCGTGACTTGTTTAATCAGTTGACAGCAATGTAACTTACTTGCAGACAGTGCGCAACGAAGTATCATTATCAAGCAGTTATTCCCATGCCTGCCAGTCTTTTCTTGCAAACACTAATTTGCAATGAAGCTAAATATGAAAACAAATCATTCATTTCCATACTGCTCTCCAAATGGATCCCTTGTTTTGTATTGACCCCCTAAGAATTGCTAATCCCACTTCCTAACTCTTCCCCCCAAAATAATATATCGCCCCTTTTAGAATGTATTGACCCACACATGAATGAATATTCATGGGCATAGCAACTGTCAAGTCGTGAATAAATTGGAATAATTTTTTTTTAAATCATAAAGTCTAGGTATGTCTTTTGAAATTATGCCCTGTATTACCTTTTCCAGTGATAATTTATATAAATATACTACAATCACAGCCGTATGTGTAGCCATTTAGTATAATACTTTAAAATTTACTTACAGATCACGTTCCATAGAGAGCACTTTTATATAAAGATAACAACCTTAGAGGCAACCTAAATATAGAGATCATCTGCAAATAGTGACCAACTTTATAAATACCACCTTCGCATATGATCTCACGCCACTAACAAACCAATGACCGTTTAAACCAATACTATTTTTTTTGTCAGGTGCTCCCTGTTTGAGGACATGATCATCTAATTAACTAATATATTTATGGATCATATTTTAATTACTTAATGTGATTTGATACATCACATCTACATGTAGGTGTTGTTTCACTGTTTACAGTAAATCTTATTTATTGAAAATAGTATAATTGTACAATATTATAAAAGACCTGTTAAAGCCTGTGTTGTAGTTTTGATGATTGTATTCATTGTTGTTGCTAATAATCAGTGTTTACCCACGGCTACAAACAGTGTGTGGCACTGTCATGCTTGGTGGTCACTGCCACGCTCAAAACCATTTCTATTGTTTATGACTTCAATGGTTATTCTTCTATGAGTCTAAACCTTACTGTTGTTTAGCCACAGACAATGCCCTAAGGAAGTCAGAAAGCAACTAAGTTTAAGTAGTTCAACATGTACATATAATTAGTCTGTCACATAACTCACTGATCTTGTCGCAGCTTATGTCAAAAATAAAACATTTAAATAATTCGAATATCGATGTCAAAATGTACAATATGCTTACGGTACTTCAGATATAATGCCATGAGCAACATCTGATTTGAAAAAAAAATCGTTCTAATAATAGTGATTCCGGTGTTGAATGTAAAAGTGCCATTTCTACTATCGAAAAATTTAAGCAAATTGCTTGCTAAATATGAGGCAAATTTATGCTACCCTTGACACTGGTGTTTATTACTATATATACTTAAAATTATTTTATAACAACATAATCTTTTATATTCTTTAGATATATATATTGGTCAGAATCAGTTTGTATAGTGTACTGAGTGAAAGATTTCCCATGCAGAATCCCTTTTCGGTAAGTGTAGTTCATTACAGTGATTTCTAATATGTAAACATGCAGAAGGTTATGTCGTATTTACTTTCATATATTTCACCAATATTGCATCTACATGTAGCCGTCATGCTAGGTTTTGTGGTCACATAGAAAACTATCATTCATGAAGGATAAGCTGCTTATCTTCACTTCGATACATCTACATTGTATCAACATATAAGTATTGTTTTTGTTTCTGCAGAAACACACAAAAACTAGCATGCTCTGTTATCACACTATATGTTTGATTTGATACATTACATCTTCATTGTATCTACATGTATCTATGTTGCCCAGCTGTGTAGAGACATATAAAAATTTAGCATTCTAGCGATATAGGACGCTTTGAAATCACACTATACTTTTACGTAGATACATTCCACTTACAGTGTATTTACATGTTAGTATTATCTTATATTCTTAGGTTCTAGCATATAAAACTGGCATTCTATTTATACACGCTAATTATGCTGCAATCAATCTTGTCAGCTAGCATTCCACAATACCAGCTACTTTTTTGATACGTTTAAGCCAGGTTCCATTGAAGCACATGGTATGTATACTATAGCTAGATGTTTATCATTATAACTAGGATAATGAGATGTCGCATTGTAAATATGTTTTGCTATATTGTATTATGCATTTCAACATTTCATACAGTACACAAAGGACTTATATGTGTTATGTTATTTTGTAGATAAAAATAGAAGTTGCTGCCAATTTATAGATAGAGAATACTTCACACAATGAAGCCTTGGAATTGTACATTTCATTTAACAATTTGTCCACGATTTCCGGAGAAGTGAGATAGCTTCCTAAACTGTTTAGAAAAGTCCGAAAAAACACAAAGCCTATATAATTTGTCACTTTAAATTGATAAGAAGGTTACCTACATGGTATTCTTTAAGTTAAGAAAATAACATAACTTTTAATGTGCAATATTAGAATGTTAGTTCTTCAGCTTAAAATCTGCAATGTGATTGCTTGCTGAGTGCTGATGTTTTATTTCAAGCTAGTACATTTTAAACTGATCCAAATCCAATCAGAATTCACACTCGTACACTCAGCTATACTTCTATCACTTTATAATGGAAGTCAATATAGATTGTAAAATGCCCTCATAGCCATATACCAGTAGAGGTGATTACAAAATTCACAGAGAACCTAAATGTGATCAGACCATGGACAAAGTGTTTCAGTGCAAGCAATGTAAGAAGTTTTTCACCCAATCTAGCAATCTAAAACAGCACATGCTTGCACATACTGGGTTGAAGCCATTTCAGTGCAAACAATGTGAGAAACGCTTCACTCGGTCTTGTGGTCTGAAAGTTCACATGCGTACACATAAAGGATTGAGGCAATTTAAGTGCAAACAATGTGAGAAATGCTTAACTCGGCCTTGTTATCTAAAACATCACATGCGTACACATACAGGATTGAAGCCATTTCAGTGCAAACAATGCAAACAGTTTTTTACTCATTCTGGCCATCTATAAAGACACATGCGTACACATACAGGATTGAAGCCATTTCAGTGCAAACAATGTGAGAAATGCTTCACTCGGTCTGAATATATAAAACAGCACATGCTTACACATACAGACTTGAAGCCATTTCAGTGCAAACAATGCAAACAGTTTTTTACTCATTCTGGCCATCTAAAAAGACACATGCGTACACATACAGGATTGAAGCCATTTCAGTGCAAACAATGCGATAAATGCTTTAGTCTGTCTTTTTATCTAAAACAGCACATGCTTACACATACTCGGTTGAAGCCATTTCAGTGCAAACAATGCGATAAATGCTTTCGTAGGTCTTATTGTCTAAAACAGCACGTGCTTACACATACAGGATTGAAGCCATTTCAGTGCAAACAATGTAAGAAATGCTTTATTCTGCCTCGCTATCTAAAACGGCACGTGCGTACACATACATGATTGAAGCCATTTCGGTGCGCACAATGCAAGAAATGTTTTACTCAGTCTGCTAATCTAAAACGGCACATGCTTACACATACTGGGTTAAAGCCATCTCAGTGCAAACAATGTGAGAAATGCTTCACTCGATCTTGTGGTCTGAAAGTTCACGTGCTCACACATACAGATTTGAAGCCATTTCAGTGCAAACAATACACAGTTTTTTACTCATTCTGGCCGTCTAAAAAGACACATGCGTACGCATACAGGATTGAAGCCATTTCAGTGCATACAATGTGAGAAATGCTTCACTCAGTCTGATTGTCTAAAAGACACATGCGTACACATACAGGATTGAAGCCATTTCAGTGCAAACAATGTGAGAAATGCTTCACTGGGTCTGATTATCTAAAACAGCACATGCTTACACATACTGGGTTGAAGCCATTTCAGTGCAAACAATGTGAGAAATGCTTCACTCGGCCTCGTTATTTAAAAGAGCACATGCTTACACATACAGGATTGAAGCAATTTCAGTGCAAACAATGTGAGAAATGCTTTATTCTGCCTCGTTATCTAAAACAGCATATGCGTACACATACTGGGTTGAAGCCATTTCAGTGCAAACAATGTGAGAAATGCTTCACTCGGTCTGGTTATCTAAAACAACACTTGCTTACACATACAGGGTTGAAGTCATTTCAGTGCAAACAGTGTGAAAAATGCTTTACTCTGTCTTATTATCTGAAACGACACATGCTTACACATACAGGGTTGAAGCCATTTCAGTGCCAACAATGTGATAAATGCTTTACTCGGTCTGGTGATGTGAAAATTCACATGCGTACACATACAGGTTCGAAGCCATTTCAGTGCAAACAATGCGAAACATGTTTTACTCGGTCTGGTGATGTGAAAATTCACATGCGTACACATACAGGTTTGAAGCCATTTCAGTGCAAACAATGCGAAAAATGTTTTACTCATTCTGGTAATCTGAAACAGCACATGCATACACATAATGGATTGAAACCATTCCAGTGTAAGCAATGTGGGAAGTTTTTTACTCTGAAATGCAATCCAAAACAGCACATGCTTACACATAAAGGGATAGAGCCAGTGCAAAGAAAAGAGTTTTGCTTATTCAAGCGATCTGGGAAATCAAATGCACACGCGAAATATCCAAAACATTCAGAACGCTGATCAACTAGAAAGTGGATTATTGGTCGTGTTAGATTTTTTGAAAAGTGAAGAGGAAGAAAATGTGAGTGGGATTAGTAAAGTGAGTCGGGGAATAGAGACATTCAGAATGTGCTATCGTTCTAGAAATAAGAAGGTAATAAAAAGGAATGAGATTAAGATGAGCTATGAAATCAAAAAGCTAGAGCAACAAATTGTCAAACGGGAGGGCACAGAAACCTTCAGACATGTGGTACTTTTCTAACACTTCTGCACAAGTGTGATGACGTTTAGATCATGATATTGTGATATGAAATAGATAAGACAGACAACGTCTGTTAGTGAATTAAGGTGGTTATCCGAGTGTACACATGTTCATGTATTAATTTAAATATGATAAATAGCTATCTAGCGTGTTTGTCATTCACCTCTGTTCCCAAGCTAGTGGTATATTGGTACAGTATGATTATTAGTCATGTAACATTGCAAACAAGTTTAATTATATTTATAATGTTGCATTTACTATTCGGAAGTCCAGTATACTACTACATACTTCCCAATCAAGATACATTTATGCAACAAATGTGAATAATTAACAGGGGACAGAGTGTGAGTAAATTTGTAATTTAAAAATATACACATAATGTATTTATAATATTTCTCATTTTTAGTTTGTTATTGTTACCCAGTACGGAAGTTTATTGCTAGATGTATTTAGAACTTTGTTGCTGAATTATTATTGATAACATAATTTAAAGATAATTACAATAATACTTCATTATATAGCTAATTATTTGTGTGATATGTCAGCTAGTTATTTAATAACCGTGGAATACTAGCTAATAATGAATTATTGCATTGAATATGATTTCATTCAAGTGCATGTATTACTTTAAATATGATTATATTTATCTGATATGGATAAGTATTGTTACATCAGTTCAAAAACTAGTTATATAATAAGCGGGGGCTCATTTGTACAGGAGCTTCAAAATTAAAGATACATTTCTTAAAATAAGTACAAGAAATACTGTTATAGATCAAGAAAAAATATCATATAACAAAATTGATATTAGTGCAATAAAAATAACATTACAATCTACTTATTAGTGTAAAAATGTTGTTCAAAAGTCCATGGCATCAGCTAAAAATTCTTTCATAAGTTTGTCTATGGTGTAACATATTTCTTTGTTATAACCTTGACTGGTATCTCCCAGAATGAAGCATAATAACTCTTCGTTTTTCATTTGATTAAAGTTATCAGATAAATTTGTTTCTTTCATCTTCAATAACATTTCTTTTATATCACTCATCATTAAGTTGTTCCTTTTATTTTAAAAATTGGACATTGCAAAATAAAATGTTCGAGATTTTCTTCGTCTTTTTCACAACATGGACAAATTATGTCATCTTAACTATTATTTTCCCATTTTTTTTCATATGCTAATCCAAGAGTACATGATCTTGCTCTGAATTGTAAATGTGCTCCTTTAAATTTATTTATTGTCTGAAGATATTTCCAGCTAGTTTTAAATATTCTATAATAATTATGGCTTGATTTTACCTTCATATCTTCTCTTCACTTGGATTCATCATGGTTCAGAACTAATGTTTTTAGTTTTTTATCAGTTAGGTTTGTAAACTGTTTTTTGCTTATTTTGACATATTTTATTATATCATCTGTATATTTTAGCCAGTTCTAAAATATGTAGTCTCTATGTTGTTCAGTGTCTTAGTTTAGCTCATTTAAGTAGGTAAAATAACTTTTGTCCACCTGGATTTCATTTGGTCTCCTATAATATTTTAACTTCATTATATCTAATCATCTACTTTTCATTGTATTCAACCCAATATCACCAAGAACAGCTTCATTTGCAGTGTTTTTCTGATCTTTCAGTATACATTTTCCAAAACTCTCCATATCAGATAAACTGGGCGTTACTATTTCACCAACATATTCTAATGAAGGGCGTATTAAATTATTACATGGTGATAACCCATAATCTACCACATTAATGTGTCCATGATTTCCAAGGATTGCTTTCTTTATTGGGAATAGTTTGTTGAATTTTTCACTTAGTTTTACACAGTGAGTATGCTCAGACAGGTTTCTGGTGAACCTAAATATTTATATTCGTTAGATCATTCAATTTTTAAATCTCCAATATACCATTCCTTATGTTTATTTATTCTTTTATTTACTATCAGGATATTTTCCCTTTCCATAGTTTGCAGAACTTAATAGCAATGTCTAACATAAAGTTTAGCTGTTCCTCATTTGGGGCAATAAGGGCCACATCGTCAGCTAAGAATAACCCATTAATGAGTATATTACTTATTGTTATGCCTAGTGATGAATTATTCAGGATTGTTTAATTCATTTATATAAATTGCAAATAGCCTTGGAGCCAGGACCCAACCTTGTCTAAGACCCTCCTTCTAGTCAAAGTATTCAGTTTCAACATCTCCAAATAACATTTTACTCTCAGTGTGGTCATACATGTGTATTATTACCCGCCATAGTTTTCCCTTTATCCCATTTTGCCGTAAGGAATACCACAACCCATCTCGTCAAATACTGTGATAAGCTTTTTTGAAGTCCAGGAATGCAAGATAACTGTGCTTTTTGTCTGGTTTACGGATAGTTGATATACCTTTCAAAATAAAAATTTGGTCAGCTGTGCGTCTGTTTTTTCTAAAAAACATTTGGATTTCTCCGAGCATATTACTTGGTTCAATCAATTGGCTCAATTCATTTTTGACCATTCTATTATACAGTTTTCCAATAACTGGTCATAATGAAATAACTCTATAATTGTTCAAATTGTTGATGTCTCCCATCTTATGTATTGATATATGGTTCAATGATTTAATCATTACTTCACCCCCTCCTGTTATTATTTTATGAGTAATTTCATCTGGTCCAGCAGATTTATTATTTTTGTGATTTGAAATCGCTTTCTTAACTTGTTCATTCGTTATGTTTATAACTTCAGTATTTCTTATTGATTCTTCATCAAACTCTATAGACTTTACCACTTTATTTTCAAAAAGTATATATCGTAATTTTCATTTACATTTTGTTAATTGTGTTCACCAAGATGATGCCAGTAGTTTACTAAAATATATATTTTTGAATATATATTTGTTAATAATATAATATAATTTTCTTATTAATTTGCATAAATTATTAGGCCTTATTAGGCCTTATTTTCATAGATACAGAGTGTCTGTTTGGATGAAAGTTGTTCAATTGCCCCAAGAAACATCTGTGCCAGGTGAGACATTTGTACTAAAAAATGCAGCGATAACCCATCTTTTGCCCTTAGCAAGTCTACTATTGGGCTGTCAATGTGTTACGACCAAGTTAATTTTTAATATAATATTAAAACAAAGACAATCACGCTAACTCGAATCAATTCTGAATTTGTCTGTCTATGTGTCGCTCTAATTTTTTTCAACCACTTGTCCTCGTCGTGACCCGCGTTCATCCATTTCAACAATTTATCTATTTTATTGATCACTATTGGTATATGTTTAGAATGTCAGAACATATTCTCTTTTTATTAATTTGTTTGAATGTTTTTTTTTACTCAGACGGTCGATGAAATAAAACTGTGTAGTGATATGCCTAGTGATCTGCTCAATAACCGATTTTGAAAAACTCGGCGATGATCGACATAAGCATACAGAGTTCCGTGAAATTAGAAATCGACACTTCGACTTAGTGCCATATAAACATGCCGGTAGGCTGGTTGGCGATCCGCTCCGCTCAGAAACAAGCAATATGTTTTTTGGCTGTTTCCATGGTTACATAAACGTGAAGCTAACGTCGGTTTATAACTAATACGAAGTTCGCAAACACCATTCAGTCTATAAAGGTCACTTAGTTTATTACTAGGGCCACAGTCACTCTCCTAGTAAAGTGACTTTGCTAGGACGTATTTTGCTGTTAAATTTATTATTTCCAACCGTTTTGCGATAGGATTTTCTAGAATGAAGCGTTTCCTGTAAATGCTGGCAAGCGAAATAATGAAATAACGAAATGGTAAATATTTACCTAAAGTACAGTGTGTTGACCTTCATAATGATATACTTCATAATGCAAAACACTAGTCACGGTGAGTTATTTTAAACAAACAACTCATAATCGGAAAAGATTACCACAATGTACAATGTAAAATTTTTGATTTGGAGATGTGTATTAAATGTTTTTATTGTTCTAAATGGTGATTTTTGATTTACGGGTATGTAAAACAAAATTACATTAACGGATGTAACTGATAACCTTTCCAATGAAATCTTTAGCACCCCGTTGGCAGGCCAGTCACACTGGTTCTCACCACAAGAAGTTACGATCCCCCTGCCAAATACTAAGAACAACTGACACTAATATATACATGTTTACATGTGGATCTGTTTGTGCAGGAGTTGTACGACCGTATGCCTTTACTGACGTCAACCAAACTTGTTATGTGGGAAGTTGGCACCCAAGGCTCACAGGTGCTACACCTTGCCCAAGGGTGACCTGGAGGTAGTTGTGGCAAAGGGTAACCTCATTCTCCCACGTCCATAGACTCCACAACCGGATGTAGTTTAAAGTCTTGTCCAGGACGCATATATACATATTTAAATAAATGTAAACGTTGCCTTTAATAGGTAATACCTCACACGTGAGGCTGAGTTGGTGCAAGGCTTTTATGACCGTATGCCCTTACTGATGTCAACCAAACTTATTATGAGGGAAGTTGGCACCCAAGGCTGACAGGTACTACACCATGCCCAAGGCTGACCTGGAGGTAGTTGTGGCAAAGGGTAACCTCATTCTCCCAAGTACAAAAACGTCTAACGTCTTACACAGGACATGTCCAATACAACTGAAAACCGACTAAGTCGTGAGGCCAAACCTGTAATAATTCGGGGAGCGCTGAAAGGCACTGCGTTCACCCGCGTTCATTGTGCCCAAGGGTGACATGGAGGCTGCTGTGGCACATGATAACCTCATCCTCCCAAATTCCAAGGGAAAACTAAAACAATAAAAGCACAAAACAAGCAAAAAGGAAAAACGCACGTATGTTTGCAGATAATCCACCAAGAGGACGAAACTCTTGGCTTCTGTTCGTGTTCTAAACTTGGTTGTGCATTTCTGTACGTGAGTACGTAAATTGCAATATTTGCCAAGACAATAGTATGTTATAGATTAATGCGGAGCTCATTATCCTGAATGTGACACAAGGCATTCTCCACTGTCCATGTATTGTTAAACTTAGGCAATAGGTTCATAACGCGTGAATATTCATATTCCGTTTTAAGTCTTGACTTAATACTTTGTTTGAGAATTTCGAGAGGGTCACTATACCCTTTGTTCTGCCGCTTGTTACAGCGGCTGGAGTGAATTGCAACTTTAGCCATGCACGCTAAGAAGCAAAAAATGCTTTGTGCCTGGCTAGAATGAAACTGTTTTGATCGACGGGGTGGTAATATTATGAACCACCAACCAGGAATCCGAAAGTCTTGTTGAACCAGACGAGATGCGATGTTCGTAAAAAGGTAGAGTAGGTTATCATTAGACGAGCAATCAAAAAAAATATGTTGAAGAGTATCGACCTCATCAAAGAAAGGACACTCATCAGAACTGTTCAGACAGGCTTTGAACAGAAATCTCCCAGTTGGAAACGCACCATGAGATATACGCCACTGCAGGTCCCCATATTTTCCAATAACTGGTGCTATATAACAATCATGGAAATTGGGTTGGCATTTTCAGGTAGACTCAGGATGTCACGCCAAACAATATTTAGTTTTTGTGGATGATGACTGACATAGAGAACCTGAATCAGATATTTATAAATTGCACCCCTTGCAAATTTACAAAGTGGTAAGTTAAGGTCATCAGTGGAGTTGAAAGCTGAGGTGTGAAAGAGAATGGTTGCACTCGTTTTTACTTTTGAAATAGGTGTTGATTGTGTCTTTCCATTTAGTGGGGATGGAATCATGAACAACCTTTATACTGAGTTGAAGAATACGATGGGAGTGGATTTTAATTCTATCTGCCAGATCAGCAGCATCCAACCAAATATATTTTGTTTTCTAGACAAGGTCCCTGACTTTGGTTACTCCTGCATCCACAAAGTGTCTAAGTTCAAACGGTTCATTTCTTATAGGGTGTAGAATGAGTGGATTGTGAAACAGGGGTTCGTTGAGAATATCAATAACGTTACTATCATTAAAATTACGCATTTTATCAACAGACTTCCAACACTGAAGGAGTTCACAATAAAAGGATGGCAGATGACGTAGAGGTGCATTAATAGTGATACAAAGAAGTTGACTGGCAAAGTGCTCATTAGTTACTTGGTTAAAAAAGTAGTCAGTGAATTTAAAACAAGGATGGTTATGGTTGCTGTACAGGTATCTTTGAAAGTAACCGAGACGCATAGCGCTGATGCGCGTTGGGAGGTGCGTGACGTTTTGCCCACTTTTTTCCAAGGGGAGGTACAGTGTTTCGGCAGAACCCCAATGTCGGCCTTGCCAAAAGAATTCAACCAAAAATCTGTGCACCTTCAGAACTACGTCCATGGATGGTGCTAGGCTATTAATACGGTACAATAGCTGTGAAGAAATCAGGTTATTAATAACAAGTGTGTGTCCTCTGTAGGACATGCTATGAACGAAGTGATTCTAGAAATTAATTTTATTATTCACTTTTGACACAAGTTCATTCCAGTTCTGGTCGGTATATATTTGGCTGTTCCCAAGATAAACACCCAACACTTTCAATCCCACACTGTTCCATTTGATGTTAAGAGGAGTGTCAGTGTTGTTGCGCCAGCTACCAGCCCATAGCCCTTCAGATTTTTGCAGATTTATTTTTGAGTTTGATGCTCGCTCATACACTTGTAACCAGTGAGCAAGTGAACTAAAGTCCTGTTTACGGGTTATGAAAAATTCAACATCATCAGCATAAGCAGTAAGCTTACAATGCTGTGTATTGCTGTGTAGTATGACTAACCCTTCAATGTTTTTATCATTTCTGATTTTCTGGAGCAGTGGTTCAATGGCTATAACGTAGAGGGCAGTGGACATTGAACAGCCTTGTCGAATACCCCAAGCCACTGTGATAGGTGCAGTGAGGGCACAGTTAAGGCGCGAATCAGAGACTGGGCGTGTACATAAATGAGGCGAACGTATGAAATGAAGCGGTCACCAAAACCAAAGGCACAAAGAGTGGTAAAGAGATAGCTATGATTTCGTATTCATCATCTCCCAAAATCCCGGTGTTCATACACCACACAGGACTCTTATGTTTACCACCGTCTATAGTGATGATGATGCTGACCAGAGAATGATCAGAACAAGCTAGCGCACCATTACTGGTATTGATATTTTTAATTTTACTGCGCAAGCACTTGCTGATGTAAATTCTATCTAAACGCTCCAGCGTACCACCACAACCCCAAGTAAAATTCAACGTGTTACCATGGTGCTGACGCCATGCATCACACAGTTTGAGGCGATGTATGACAGATTTGAGCAGCCTAGCAGTGCGCATGTCAAGTTCTCTACCTTTATTTCGATCTATTTCAGGTTCAGTAGTGCAGTTACAATCTGCTCCCATTATGACAGGGTCGTTGTTTAAATTACTAATAAAATGTTCAAGCTTAGAAAAACATTCCATGCGCTCAGCGCCGTTGATTGGTGCATACATATGTATAATGTGAAATGAGATATTATTTATTTGAATATACTGTGATAAAATATTTACGTTTGTTGCTGGGGAAAACAAGATAGCTACACCTGCGCGATTAACAGTGCCATGAGAAAAAATACCAAGGCCACGCCACACAAGTTTCCATATGTTTTCATCTGATGCAAGAGAATGCGTTTCCTGTAACATATAAAATTTGTATGGGTGGTCACGCTTAAGATATTCAAATACACTATATCGTTTGAGAGCATCCCGACAGCCATTAACATTGTATAACATTGTATTGTATGTAGGCGGGGAAGGAGGGGTTTGTACCCTCTCTTCATCAATTGAAATATTTTCTTCAATAGTTTCTATTTCATTTTCATTTTCATTTCCATCGTTGCGCTTTTTGAGGGTCGGTTCAGTCTTATTTCCATTATTTGTGTTGTCACCATTTTGTGTTTCTCTGCTCACTGGCGATTTTGAACGCGTGCGCTTTTTTGTCGTGTTCTTGGTTGAGCCAGTAGTCATATCAGTTTCAATGTTTTCTGTTAGATGGGTCACATTGTTTTGTATAGCAGTATCAGCTGGTGTTGTAACATTTTTATCGGTTATGTCATCGTTTTCGTCAGTCAATGTGTCAGTGGTATTTAAGTTACCTTTTACCTGTTGCATACCTGTTGCTGAGTTATTTTGATTACCATTGTTTTCACTGTGAATCATTTGCATATCCATTGATTGTGAGTTAGGACATGTTTTCCGTGTATGCCCCTTCATCTTATATGAAAAGCAAGTCAGTTCATTGGATGAAGGATAAAGGTTGTATGTTTGACCTTGGAATGTAATAGGCAATAAATCATTAACATTTAGATCTTTTAAATGAACATAAACCTAGCGGCGAAAAGACTTAACGTGTTTTAGTGTTGGATTTTTACAACCAAGTGGGGTCGCTTGCACCGCGCTCATAACACGCCCATAGTTGGCCAAGGCGTCAGTAATACATTTATCTGGCAAAAAAGGGATACATTTGATAAAACAATTTTAGTTGAGGGACGGACTAGAGGTTCGACTGACACATGCAAATCTCCAACATCAATGCCAGCGGCAGAGACCATGTCAACCCATGAGACATTAGATAGAAAAACAATGACAGATCGGTTCATGCGAGAGGCCGCCACAATATTGGTAGCCCTGATTAAATCAGCAATTGCCTCCACATATGTTTCGACTGGAATTCCATCAATATTTTCACACCTTATCGCATGATTTCTCGTTAACTGACTTGTTGGCGTTGAAGGTGGTCGTGCGTGAGCGGCAGCCATCTTGGTCGCCGACAACCTTGCCAAGGCAGAGGCAAGGAACACTCCAAAAGGCACCAAAATATGTTAAAGTACACCAAAAAGTTACTCACGTAGTGACAATAACAACAGAATAGAACGCCTATAGCAAAAATCACAACTCAGACGGAAACAAGACAGCGAAACCAGGCGAAAACGCACGGAGCGCTGGAAACGACGTGCTCACTCGACCAGTTGTTTAAATGATATATAATACTATTGCGAACAAAATGGTAATACTTCAAAGAAAATTGAACCATGTTCATGGGGACAAACTTGCGAAAATTGGTAATGAAAAATAATAACATGACAATATATCGTTGATAAATAGCGCCATGGTTTATAATTAAGATATTCTAAATAGCTACCTAAATAGGGGCTACGGGGCGTAGTTTATAATTAAAATATTCTAAATAGCTAAATAAATAGCGCCGTAGTTTATACTTAAGGTATTAAATAGCCAAATAAATAACGCCGTAGTTTATACATAAGATATTCTAAATAGCTACCTAAATAACGCCGTAGTTTATAATTTTGATATTCTAAAGTGCACCCTAAATAGCGACGTAGTTTATAATTTTGATAGTCTAACTAGTTATTTTATTGAATGTTATTGTAGTTGGCAACTGCCAGTAGTGCGGTTCGTAAATACTTTATAGTAAGTCGGTATATGAATATATTTTTTACAAATGTCGATGTTTATATTACCCTAGTTTCTGACGCTTTCATTTCACACCATACTTTCAGTTCTATACATTTTACCAACATTGTACCTACATGTAGGTATTAACTAGACCCTGCAGAGACCCATAAAAAACTAGCAATTTAGCTAGATATGGTAGGATAGATAGGATATGTACTTTGATATCACACAATAAATTTTCTTTGATACATTCCACCTACATTGTATCTACATTTAGTTAGTATACTATATA
The DNA here is from genome assembly GCF_978046115.1 of Saccoglossus kowalevskii. Taxonomy (NCBI): domain Eukaryota; kingdom Metazoa; phylum Hemichordata; class Enteropneusta; family Harrimaniidae; genus Saccoglossus; species Saccoglossus kowalevskii. Next base: position 14,922,617 of record NC_140658.1, read on the forward strand.
GAAATATATAGAAAACTAGCCTTCTAGCTAGATTGGCTGGTCTTATTTTACACAATTTTCACTTTGATACATTTCACCAATACTGTATCTCCCTGTATATAGCCCAAACCATAATCTTACTTCGATACATTCCACTTACATTGTATGTACATGTATGTAATATCCTACTACTACAAAAGACACAACCTAAACCACTGCTGATCTTTCGATATACATTTTTTTAATTGTATATATTTACTTAGTTTTAATTTAAGTAAAAATACAAGTACATGTATTCAAACGGCGGTCTTCTCGCTCCGCGTCCTGTTCAACATGGGACTCTTGGCGACAAATACACGTGTTGCGCGACGATTATCGCCTTTTAAATGTCTTATATGATTTACATGATGGTCTCCAGAATAATAAAAAAACGGTTAAACAAGTTATTATAAAATTCACACCAGGCAATAGGATTCGACTATCGAAATGAGCAACATAGTTGACAGCATAGTTGAAAAATATATAACAAAAAGTAAATCACAAATAGTGTCGGACCTAGTACAGAACCCTGTGGAAGTTATTGCTAGTTCAGTTGACTGCTTAATATTATTATTGACATGTTGATTTCTGTTTGTTAAGTAACTTCTAAATAAATTTGTAAGCATCACAAATATCAAATTACCAATATCAATTTCCTCGCAATTGCTACCTTTTAGTACTGTATCTCTCAGGGAACCCATAATAATATTTGTACAATATATCAAAACTGTTAAGATAGGAAATCATGTTTGTTAATTATTTTCACAAATATTTTGCTAATATGTTGTAATACTGATACTGGTTTGTAATTGCCTTAATCACTTGTACTCCTTTTTGAAAATTGGAGTAACTTTAGCTAATTTTAAAGAATTCGCGGATTCACCAGTTAAAAACCATGAATTAATTATATAATTGAGAAGATGGGAAATGTACTCTGGCATAAATTAACAGTTTTGAACTAAAGTAGTCATTCCCCAAAGCCTTATTTTTATCAAGTGCTTTTAGTAGTTGAAATATTTCTTGATCAGAATTTGCATGAAGAAATAAGAATTGTGGTAAGAATGTTGGTAGATAGGAATGATAGGATTGCGTGCAATGATTCAAGTGTCTCCCGAGACAAACAAATGATTAACTCCACAATGCCATGCAGGTTAACAAGAGTGGTTTCTAAGTCATTGTTTGCAGAAGACATAGGAAGTGTACTTGTTAAATTTACATTAATCGTTTCCATCTTACGTCAAATTCTTTCATTTATTTTATTATGAGTTGGTACCATTTTCACTGAAATAACATTCCAACATCTCAATTCATTCACCATGATTTTTAAATACACAAGATGAGATAAAAGTAAGATACATTACCGATAGTACAGTAAATGCTTGTCTCAATGGTGTTCCCTTGCAGAATGAACCCGTGATGACCTGTGATACACACCTGTGATCAAGAGCGCCATCTGTAGGCGATTTCATTGTGAAGGACATTGCTTCGAGGTCAACGGGATCACCGCCATTGTACGATTGACTGCATGAAACAGATTTTACATTAGGGGAAATCTCTGAGCGAGGTAAGTGATTAAAGTGTACACGTCAGCCATTCATGTTTGTAGAGTTGCTGATCTCGTGAAGTACAAATAATACGTATGCACACCATACGTATGAACAGATCGCGTGTATTGTCCCAGTGGCGTGCAATTTGACACACTTCCAGAAGACGTACCTACCTTCAACTGGACTCATTGGCTCGGTCTATACACATTGGCATACGTAAATTAAAATAAAGAAACTTAAGACATATCACTTGACAATATAATGGTAATAAATTCAAGCTTAACAGTTGAACAGAACGATTGTATAGTCATTGGGTCAAGGGTCACGCACTTCGTTCCAACATGTCCATGTGATTGAATCTGGGTCATGGCGTGACGGGTGAGTAAGACACTCATTAAACACTCACACAATAAAACGGGGAAGTGGTCGCATATTACGGCGTCGCAAACATGGGATATGAAAAACCGCCTAATACAAATGCCAAGGGTTCGAATCCTACTAGACATATACTCATTACAACCGATGCAATCGTTTCAAATAGCCGTCACTCAATTCCCGCGCGTGCGCAGATGACGAACCCACCCGCTTTAATTGAACACTTGTTTACACCAAAATAAATCTCAAATATTTGTTAATGCAATTTTCTCTCAATTTAAAAAAAAGATGTAATGGTAGAAATCAATTAAACGCAACTTGTTTACACCAAAATAAGTCTCGAATATGTATTAATGCATTTCTTCTCTCAATTTAAAAACTTGTGATGGTAGAAATTATTTAAACGTTTGGTCAGATATGGTCAACGCAAATGGCAAAACATCAACTTTGTTGGGACTAAAGGTGTACAATAACGGCATACATATAGTTTACACAAGGAGAAAACACTAAATTGGCAATATTAATGACATTTGTGACTCAATAATGGAAATATGTAGAATATCTTTATATATACACACTGTATAGTCTCATCAAATGCAAACGCAAGCAGTCAGTCCATTGGGATGTTGTGTGTCACTTGTCTACATAGATACCATGAAGACCCGTGTTTAAATCCCATCCCTGCCTGTCGTTTCTGACAATGTGATTTGTAAATACTATTGAGAACTGTTCTCCTGTAAATGTAACTTAAATCCTTTTACTTGTGTGAAGACCCTCATGGTACAGTGGACAAGACAGTGATTAAGGATTGCTAATTCTCCATTTCTCTTGCCGCCTTATATAATATATCGCCCCTTTTAGAATGTATCGACCCACAAAATAATGGATATCCATGAGCACAGAAACTACCACGTCATGAATAAATTACATCATTTAAAACAATTGCATGAAGTGTCGGTACGTCTTCTGGAATTGCGCCATAACAGGACATGTTGTGCAAAGCAAACAGTAAATAAAATTCTTAACCAAAACCTGACAAGTCTTTCCAACTCTCCACAAATAACAGGGTTTTGTGTATTGGAAGACATCTCCGATGCGCCTTTTTGACATTCCCGCTAAATCAAACCTTCAAACTTTACTCCCGGACATGAATATTTATTACTCAACAATAACAAACAAATCAAATACACTTGTACGTCAATTAAAGTATATTTAGTTAAAATACGTTTTACAGCAAACATTCCTTTGTATGCTTGTTCAACAAGGTTTGTTGAGCTATAAACCAACGTCCAGTAGAGGAAAACGTGATACCAAAGTCAGTAAAAGAAGATACAGATTTGAGTGTTTGTTCATTACATCACCCTGTCTTATATTTTCTCAAGGTACGGCTTTCCTGAAGACTACGATTGTGGTTTTATTTGCATTTACTTCAAGTTTCCATTAAGGATTGGATCAAAACAAAATCAAATCATCCACATATAGTAAGTAAAATCAACATATAGAATCATTGCTGAAAATTCCTCTGAGCTCATTAATAAATAATGCAAATAATAAAGTCGACAAATGGAACCTTGATGAACCTCACATAAGCATTTAAATACATCCGCGATTCCATTTGACTGCTGTATATGCACTGTAAAGTTTGGAAAAAATACTATGGAGACCACACTACAACAACGTGTAGATTAAGAAAAAATGGTTAAGGCAATCGAACACCTTTTTCAAAATACTATATGATTTGCGAAACCCAGCTTGATATTCAATTAAAGGACAATTGTTCTAGATTCAGGTGTTTAATTAATTGTAAACATTGCATGGGAATATTTGACCCAACAACAACAGCAACGTTATTCTGATGGAGGGGTATTACTAAACTCGCCACCCCGTCATTTCGGAAAATGTCAGCAACAAGTAAAACGTGGTTTACTATAGTATATTCATCGCTTTAGCTAACTGGGCTGCTCATACTGTGAATATACTTTGATATATTGTATGTTCTTCATTAGATACAAACGAGTCTCAGATTTGATTTGTTATTTTGCAGGTATAATCTACGAATGCTGCCAATGTATTGATGATTGCCTCATCACTTTTAATTGAGTTGCGGATTAAGAGAAGTGAGACTTCTTCGTTAATTGTTTATAAATATGAATAATTAAGTAAATACAATGCAAGAAAATCCAACTAAAAGTAGAGGTGATGTTGATGTCAACTTAGACCCTGAATATGTGCAACTCAAGAAGAAAGAGTTCCAGTGCAAGCAATGTGAAAAGTGTTTTACTCGGTCCGTTGATCTAAAAAGACACATGCTGACACATACAGAGTTAAAGCCATTTCAGTGTAACCAATGCGGGAAAGGTTTTACTCATTCTAGCAATCTAAAACAGCACATGGTTAAACATCCAGGGTTGAAGCCATTTCAGTGCAAGCAATGCGGGAAAGGTTTTACTCAGTCTGGCAATCTAAAACAACACATGGTTAAACACCCAGGGTTAAAGCCATTTCAGTGCATGCAATGCGAGAAGTGCTTTTCTGAGGCTGGTAATCTAAAAAAGCATATGCTTATTCATGCAGGATTGAAGCCATTTCAGTGCAAGCAATGCGCAAAATGTTTTACTCAGTCTGGTAGTCTAAAAAATCACATGCTTACACATGCTGGATTTAAGCCATTTCAGTGCATGCAATGCGAGAAGTGTTTTACTCAGTCTGGTAATCTAAAACAGCACATGCTTACACATACAAGGTTGAAGCCATTTCAGTGCAAGCAGTGCGAGAAGTGTTTTACTCAGTCTAGCCATCTTAAAAACCACATGGTTAAACACTCCGGGTTGAAGCCATGCTGGTGCAAGCAATGCGAGAAGGGTTTTACTCATTCTGGTAATCTAAAACAGCACATGCTTACACATGCAGGTTCGAAGCCATTTCAGTGCAAGCAATGCGCGAAATGTTTTACACAGTCTATTAGTCTAAAAACACACATGGTTACACATACAGGACTGAAGCCCTTTCAGTGCAAGCAATGCGAGAAGTGTTTTAATCTCTCTGGTAATCTAAAACAGCACATGATTATACATGCAAGTACGAAGCCATTTCAGTGCATGCAATGCTCGAAATGTTTTACTCAGTCTGGTAGTCTAAAAAGACACATGCTTACACATACAGGGTTGAAGCCTTTTCAGTGCAAGCAATGCGAGAAATATTTTAATAACTCTGGCAATCTAAAACAGCACATGCTTACACATGCAGGGTTGAAGCCATTTCAGTGCAAGCAATGCGATAAGTCGTTTACTCAGTCTGGTAGTCTAAAAAAGCACATGCTTATACATACAGGGTCGAAGCCGTTTCAGTGCAAGCAATGCGCGAAATGTTTTACTCAGTCTAGTAATCTAAAACAGCACATGCGTACACATACAAGGTTGAAGTTAATCCAGTACAAGCGACATGGTAATTTAAAAAAGCCTATTTGTACACGTTCAGGGATGAAGCCATTTCAATGCAAACAATACAATAAGTGTTTTACCCATTCACGCGATCTAGAAAAACACTTGCAGACGCCATTTGGTCAATGCATGAAGAATGCAGACCAGATGAAAATTGGATTATTTGTTGTGTTAAAATATCTGAAAACTAGACTGGAGGATAATACAAGTGAGATTAGTAAACTGAGACAAGGAACAGAGACATTCAGAATGTGCTTTCTTTCTAGAAATGAGAAGACATTAAAAAGACACGAGATTACAGTGACCTATGAAATATTTAAGCTCAATCAAAACATTGCAGAATTTGAGAGCACAGAAACCTTCAGGCATGTGTTTCTTTTTTAACTCATTGTTTTGTATCCAACAGTGTGGTGACGTTGAGGTCAAGATATTTTGATATGGAATAGGTAAAACAAACATTGTTTATATTGAATGACGGTGTTTATACTATTACTAGTGCATTTATTCCCTTTATTTGTCTGTGTTATCATTTGCATGATAATGTTATATTGTTAAGATATTATTATTATCTGCCGAATATCACTGGAAAAAAGTTGTATTGCCTTGCCCGTAGTGTAGTGTAAACGAAGGTAAGGTATAGCAAGGGGAAAACTTTGGCGTCGTCGTTGTTGTTGGCGTGAATTATGGGTGCGATAACTCAAGTAATTTGTACACGGTCGGTTTCATTTTGCATTTTGTTTGCATAATTAATGAAATATGGCGTAATAATTTTTCAGTTATGACGTAATTGTTGTGAATATATTTTTTTAGTCATTTTAATGTTTTGACACTTAATCCCCCTAATCTGTTTCAAGATTTAACCAGAATATCCATGGTGAAATAGTTGTTTTGAAATCCTTTTGAATATTTTTGTGTGAATTTATTTTCATCACATTGGAACCAGAGTTCATTATAGAAAATGCCTTGTTTACACTAGTTAATATTTGACCTTTGTGTGAAGTCAATATATGCTAATTAGATCTGTTCAGAGTTTATTTTTAAAAACATTTATTAACATGTGGTTGAAAATTTATACAACGACCTAAATGTGAGTAAATTTGTATTTTGTAAATGTTCAATTACAATATTTGTCATTATTATTGTTTTGTCCTTCAGTACACTATTTAAATTCACCGATGACATGTAGTACACTTCTGATGATTTAATAAAATTAGTATATAAATATTTTAAATCAAATGTTATGGTCACACTACTAGTATTACTGTATTATATTATATAACTTTATATTGCCTACTTGTTTGTGTGATATGTTTGTACGGTGTGGCTATTAACTAAATGGCTAACTAAAATTATTTATGCGTTAAATATGTTGTTAAGTATATGTATAACTTTAAATGTGGCTGATACTTATTTTATATGGACAAGTATGGTGACAATTACATCAATTTGACAACAAGAGGTATAATACTCTTATTCCTATTTATATATTTTAGCATCAGAAAGACCAGGGTCTATTGGGGTAAGGACCTCCATTATGTAAGTCTAGCTGCCGCATTATATTCTGGCACACTTTCGGTAATTGTGCAGGAAGGTATCTATTTTGTATGCAAATTAATGTTCTGGGACCTTCACACTAAATGCGGCATAGTAGTAGTAGAATCCTCACTTGTTGCCGAGACATTGTTGTTGAAATCTTCATACTATTTGGCCTAACCTTCGTATTTTTACTGACCTACCCCTGCCAAAATATTCTCAACAATCTAATCTGCAGAAATATTTTCCTTTTCCCGCAGTTGTAAGAAATACACTTTTTATGTAAGAACCATAATTTACTCAGTATATATTTTTTGCGATCTAATCTGGTTTTAAGCGTAAACTATTTGTCATTCGAAATTATTCCTTATTAATATTTGCAGAGAGTATTCTTATGATTCCAATCAATAATAGTACTATATCTCATACAAATTTGGACCAGTAAGTGCAGAAAATGCATACAAATATTGAATGATTTAATATTTTCGATTAAGATTCTAATAAGAGTTGCATTTTGAGAGCTTGATTGGTGTTTTGTGGGCATTGTGAACCCTATTTAGTAGTTTAAATTCTTGAAGATTGGATATTAACACAACATTCTAGGACATTCGATAATTGGTGAAAAAAAAAACTTTTATAAATTGTTCAGTAAATCTAATGTTTTGAGTTTCAATATTTAATAATATAATTTTGTTTAATTTTTGAATTACTACTAGCTGTAAAGATTAGTACTATCATTAATTTTGGCTAATTTAAAACAAACTAAATAATGAATAGGTTATAGACAGTTAGTATAATAGACAGTTCCAAAAACATTTTATATTTGTTATACAAAATCATCCTGAATATTGATTAAACATTCACAAAATGTACAATAAAAGTTGCAAGGTTGTAATGTAAAATTGTTCATATCATTTATATGGGTGTTATTTTAGTAATTTAAACATTGTTGAAAGTATACGAGTGTTTTATAATTTGCTGTGCAGCTAGTTCAGTTATCACATGGCCTTGCACGGAGTTGCTCCAATTTTTTAACCCATTTCTTGTTCATTTGAAAACAAAAGTATTGTGGGGATACTATTCAAAGACGTGTTGTGAAACATTTAAAAACTAACAATGATGTATGTGTTTTTTTTTTAAAAATATTTCTTTGTTTAGTGAATGTCACGGAGTACAGAGAAACAGTAATGCTTGGAAAAAAAACACTCGTATGAGTAATATATTTAAGCAATAACCCCCGACTGATGGCGAGATATTGCGCAATTCACGACATATATGCATGAGCCACAGGCGAGTGTATATATAGAGTGAATTGTGCAATATCAAGTGGTATACCCAACTTCGGCTGGGGGTTATTGCTGTTATATTATACCAGTATATTGACAATTCGATAAACCTAGTAAAAAAAAGGGTTTACTTGGCATCCACTATAAGATCATGATTATGGCCCTTAACATGAATATTCATAAGAATAGTATGTAGTTGTACACTGAATGCATACGAAAATTACATACGCAACACAGTTCAAATTGAGTACAAAATAATTGTTATTCCCAAACGTATACAGTGAATAAAGCAGCATAAACACAGAAAGATGACCTTCCTGACCTGTTACTGACTGCGTCAACGCCATTTGAAATACAGGGTCGAGTACAGTTTGGATCATTAAAACAACATATTTTCCACGTTTTCATTCCGGTTGTTGTACAATTTGAAATGTAATTTGCCCATCGAAAGTACAGTAGTGAAATAAACCAGTTTTGTGACTCATCATACTACTTGTAACTGTAGATATTTAACGTTTTAGCGGTACTTTGGAACACCAAAATTAGTTTTATATATCTGCTGACACATTTATTCTCTCAATTTACTTGTAATGGTGGGAATTAATTGAAAGATTGATGTTTACACCATATAAGTTTGACATTTTTCTTCAACACATTCATTCATTCTTTGTTTTCAAAAAAAATTAAATAATCATTGTCTGACTGACAGGTCGCTCTTATTGTCTACTTCAGGCCTCGTGGTGACTCACCTCTTGGGAAGAGAGAGGCAGTGAGTGACTGATCCCTGGGCTTTTCATGTGGTGACACACGGTTACAGGATACCACTGAAATCTCCATTTTCCCTGTCAATGTCTCCCCCATTGAAGGCACTGCCATGGGACTCCCGCCAGGTGGAAGCAATCAGACAGGAAGTAGACAGTTTGCTGGAAAGGGGCGCCAGAAGTCCAGGCTTCTACCCAAATGTGTTCATAGTACCAAATCTACAGGTACCGGACGTCCAGTTCTCCTTGATGGTTCCCCATGGAGACTCTATGTTCTTCTCTCCATTTCGAATGGTAGCGTCACTAGACCTACCTGCACATACTGATGCATCCAGTGAGTTGCCATCTCCTTTGATTTGCACCGCTGGGCCAAGTATTCAAACTTGCTCTCCCTTCTGGTTATGCACATCTTCCTATGTTTCACCAGAATGGATGGAACAGGCAGTGTTGGTGCTGCTACTTCATCAAACATTGGTACACATCAATCCGTATCTAGATCACACAACTCAAACAATGGGTTATTAGCCGAGCAAGTAAGGCAAATGCAGGATTTACTTCACCGGTTGGGCTTTTTAGTAAATCAGACAAAATCCCATCTCTACCCAACACAGCAGTTTGTGTTCCTGGGCATGGAGTGCGACACAGGGGTAGGCTTGATACATCCATTTTTTGGCGCTATCAACGTAGTCGAACATCAGCATTCTCTCAGTGTCCCTCCGAGAACTAATGTGGATCATCTAAATGATGACCTCGGTTCAAAGGGTAGTTCCCCAGGCTGCATTACGCAGCCTCCTGGTGCAATGCATGTTTGCCACAACACACTTACTGGAACTGGACAGGCGAGTATTCTTTTGAACCAAGTGGAGGAAGCCCTGCCCTGGTGGTCATAAATGGCCTACCTCAGGCAGGGGGTCTCCTTGGACCCACTCACCACAGCTGTGACTCTGGTAACAGATGCCTCCCTCAAAGGCTGGTAGGCGCATTTAGGCATAAGGCCCCCGCCTTGGTTTTAGGATGGTCATATCAACTGGCTCAAACTGAAAGCAAAGCAGTACACTTAGCACCACCACACTGTTTACCCGTAGTATGAGACCACAGAGTCCTACTCCGCACAGACAACATAGCAGTGGTCTCCTACATTGACAAGGAGGGTGGCTTGGATGTGGAGCTAACCACACACCACCTTCCAGAGGTGAGGAACAGTCTGGCAGACACCCATTTAAAGGCAGCTCCACCTCCAAAACACGAAGTGGGCAGCCTCCGTGCTGTTTTGACTGCGGGATGGTCCAAAGATAGATCTGTTTGCCACACCCGGAATGCCAAGCTTCAGATGTACATAACACTCCTGCCTGGGCCATGGACGCCCTGTCGATCCCATGAATCCACATAGATGTGTACGCCTTTCCTCTCTTCACGCTAGTTCACAGTGTACCGGAAAAAACTTCAACCGGGGCACACCTGCATATTGACACTGCTTGCACCCAATTGGCCAACCAAGGCCTGGTTTTCACTTCTGTTGAAAATGCTAGTCGAAACACGAGTAGTGCTTTTAGACTTGTGGGCCCTGCCATCCAAACTGGACGACGCACTACCAACAAGCCCAGCAGTATATCACTTGCACACATAAAGGCTCTCAGTAGAACAGACGAAGGTCATGTCTGAGCGGGCTGCCAGTGTCCTGACCAGAGCAAACAGGGATTCCACCAAAGCTTTCATCCACCTGTTAGACAAAGTGGGTTTGTCCTATGCATCGATCGTTGGCTACAGGTCGGCTTTGTCCCCACCATTGAGAATGCTTTGGTAACAAGACTTGCCGATTGTCCTATTATTAGGAGACTGTTTACTGCTTTCCAAAATCAAGGGAACCGTCCAATTAGGATTTGTCGGTTGTGTTGTCCGCTCTAAGCAGACTGCCCATTGAGCCTCTCTGATCAGCACAACCCAAATCTTTGATGTGGAAAACAGTCAGGTAGGTGTTTGGCAGAACTGGGGGCATTGTCCTTCTCAGACGAGTGCCGCCTTTATGGTCAATCACGTTGTGCTAAAGACACGAATCGGTTTTCTCACCAAGAACTAAATTCCAGGACATGGTCCTCAGCCGATTGTCATCCCCAGGCTGTCAAATATTGTCGACCCAGAGGAGCGGGAGGAATTGTTTCTCTGCCCGGTTCGAGCACTGAGTTGCTACGAAAACCGTACTATGGATTTGAGACAGGGTGCCAAGCACATGTTTTTGTGTTACGGCCAAGGCAAGCAAAGCAAGACAGACCAGCCTCCCGACTTCCACCACCAGGTTGTTCGTGTTACTGTGTTAGAGGTCTATAATTCCTTAACTTCCTCAACGCAGAGACACCAAGTAAGAGCACATGAGAACCGTGCGATCACTAGCGCTGGCATCACGTTTCCCCTCGAACATATTCTGAGGGAAGGCTTCTAGAGAACGCAGAACGTCTTTATCAACTACTACCTATAAGATACTCAATCCATTGAGGAGGGTCTCTTCAGAATGGGTCCTGTCGTAGCGGGTCAGACTTTGGTTGCTGACCCAGCCCAAACGACCCCTGTGCATAGGCAATAGGTCAGTCTCAGCAATAATGTGGACAGATTTCTACCTTCAGCACACCCTGCAATTCCCCTATGCCCTCATGCAGAACTGTTTTGGGCTTTCTAGGTAGTTACCCCAGAGTTGGTGTTGGGGGTATAGCATTCTTTGGCACACCAAACCCCATCACCATGGCAGCATTTTGGCTCTTGCTCTGCGGATGGCATAGGCAAGGTAAGACACCATTTCCTGCATTGGTCTTAACTAGATCGGAGAGCATTATCCCGGACCGGGACACACTTTTCATCACTTTCTGTTTACTCAGAAACCTGCCACCTATCGGCGTCTGACTCTGCCTAAAGTTCAAAATAGTAATTTTGACTGACTGGAGTCTATGGTGAGTAATTGAACGTGGTGAATTTAGGCTGAGGGTTCTTGGAACCCGCCAATTAATATAATTCATATCCACCATAGACTCCAGGTCCCCCCAACCACCCCACATATTCTGTAGCTTTGGATTAGTTTTCGGTGTGGAGAAAGAAAGAACCAAAGTGACATATTTAAATTAAATTAATTAAATGTAACATGTTTACACAAAAATAAGTCAAATATTTGTTGAGACATTTATTCTCTCAATTTAACACCTTCTAATGGTGGAAAATAATTAAACAAAAGTTGTTAAAACCAAAATTAAGTCTCAACTATTTATGAGAAAATCATTCCCTGATTTAATAACTTGTAATAGTATAAATTAATTAAACGTGACACGATTACACGAAAATTAGCCTCAAATATTTGTCAACACATTCATTCTCTCAAGTTAACAACATGTAATTGTGGAAATTATTTAAACGTGACTCGTTTACACCAACATTAGTTTCAAATATTTGTCAACATATTCATTATATTAATTTAACAACTTGTAATAGTGAAAAATAATTAAATGTATCATGTTTACATAAAAATAAGTAAAATATTTGTTGAGACATTTATTTTCTCAATTTAACTTCTTCTAATGGTGGCAATTAATTAAACAAAAGTTGTTTCAAATTGAGTCTAAAATATTTATGAGACATTTAACAACTTGTAATGGTATAATTTATTAAACGCGACTTTACACAAAAATAAGTCTCAAATATAATGTGGAAAATAAATCGGAAATAAAAAATAGAAAATTTATGTCAAAATGAACAATATGCTTACGGTACTTGAGAAATCACACAATGACCAACATCTAATTTGAAAAAAACAAATCGTGTCAGGTGATACTGATTCTGGTGTTGAATATATAAAACTTTCAAGGAATGTGGTAATTGTATTGAGGAATAAATTAAACAAGTGGCAAATTAAACAAGTGGCAAATTGTCTGCAGAAAACACGGCTGTTTATTACTACATATGCTTTGATAACATTTAATCTTTTTAAATAGATACATATTTTGGTTAAAAAAAATGTACAGTGTACTGAGTGAAAGTTTTCCGATGTAGAATCCCTTTTAGGTATATGTAGTTCATTTCGTTAATTTTAAATAAGCATACATGTATATAATAAATAGAGAAGGTCATTTCATACATTTTACTTTAATATATGAATTCTACAATAACAATCTAACCTACAATTAACATTCTAGCCGGACAGGCTGCTCTGATAACCATTTTACTTTGATACATTACATCTACATTGTATCTGCATGTAGTTGCATTTTTGTGTTATGCTAGGTTCTGTATAGACAGATAACATTACTAAAGTTTTGAGGAGACAATAAACTGGTTCTCAAGATCATTTTGCTGACATGTGTTTTGTTATTGTATAGATAAAAACTGAAGTTGCCGTCAATGTATGAAGAATTCTTCACACAATGAAGCCCTGGTTAGCACATTTCGTTTATAATTTTTTTCAAGATTGAAGTTAGACAGCTTCCCAAAGAGTTTATATATATATCACAGGCTGAATTTTAACTACGCAGCATTAATGTGCAATATTAGAATTACATGTTAGTTCATTGACTTGATTTGTGTAATGTGATTGCATACTGAGTTGTGTTGTTTTATTTCAAGCCAGTATATTTCAGACTGCTGTCAACATACAATACAATTACATTCAAATCGCATTCTAAGTCTTACACTAAGCTATATTTTTTTAACTTAATAATAGAAGTAAATACATATTGTAAATTGCCTTCACATCAAAATAGCAGTAAAGATGATGACGAAACCAACATGCAGTCCAAGAAAAAAATGTTTCATTGCACGCAATGTAAGTGTTGTTTTACTCGCTCTAGCTATCTTAAACAGCACATGCTTACATATACAGGACTGAAACCATTTCAGTGCAGACAATGTGATAAGTATTTTATTGAGTCTAGCCATCTTAAACGGCCCATGCTTACACATACAGGATTGAAGCCATTTCAGTTTAAGCACTGTAGGAAATGTTTCACTCAGCATAGTAGTCCAAAACAGCACATGCTTACAAATACAGTGTTGAAGCTATTTAAGTGTAAGCAATGTGAGAAATGTTTTACTCAGCATAGTGGTTTAAAACAGCACATGCTTACACATACAGGGCTGAAACCATTTCAGTGTAAGCAATGTAAGAAATGCGTCACTCAGCATCGTGGTCTAAAACAGCACATGCTTACACATACAGGGCTGAAACTATTTCAGTGTAAGCAATGTAAGAAATGCTTCACTCAGCATAGTGGTCTAAAACAGCACATGCTTAAACATGCAGGGTTGAAACAATTTCAGTGTAAGCAATGTAAGAAATGCTTCACTCAGCATAGTGGTCTAAAACAGCGCATGCTTACACATACAGGGCGGAAATCATTTCAGTGTAAGCAATGTAAGAAATGCTTCACTCTGCATAGTGGACGAAACAGCACATGCTTACTACACATACAGGGCTGAAACCATTTCAGTGTAAGAAATGTAAGAAATGTTTCACTTAGCATAGTGGTCGAAAACAGCACATGCTTACACATACAGGGCTGAAACCATTTCAGTGTAAGAAATGTAAGAAATGCTTCACTTAGCATAGTGGTCTAAAACAGCGCATGCTTACACATACAGGGCTGAAACCATTTCAGTGTAAGCAATGTAAGAAATGCTTCACTCTTCATAGTGGGGTAAAACAGCACATGCTTACACATACAGGGCTGAAACCATTTCAGTGTAAGAAATGTAAGAAATGCTTCACTTAGCATAGTGGTCTAAAACAGCGCATGCTTACACATACAGGGCTGAAACCATTTCATTGTAAGCAATGTAAGAAATGCTTCACTAAGCATAATGGTCTAAAACAGCGCATGCTTACATATACATGGCTTGAAACCATTTCAGTGCAAGCAATGTAAGAAATGCTTCACTAAGCAAAGTGATCTAAAACAGCACATGCGTACACATACATGTTTGAAGCCATTCCAGTGCAAACAATGCGAAAAGTGTTGTATTAAATCTAGCCATTTAAAAGGACACATGCTTTCTCATACGTGGCTGAATCCACTTCGATGTGAGCAATTTGACAAATGATTTACTTAGTCTAATTTTTTTAAAATGGCACATGCGCATGCATTTTGGTTTGAAGCCTTTTCAGTTTTTCAGTGTTTTACTCGGCCTGGTAGACTGAAACATCACATGCATACACGTACAAAGTCGAATACATTCCAGTGCAAACACTGTTTTACTTATTCAAGAAATCTAGAAGAGCACATGTGCACGAAAATTGTTGATGACATAAAGAAAGAATTCTGATCAACTGGAAAATGAATTATTGGTTGTGTTAGAATATTTGAAAACTAGTCAGGAGGATATTACAAGCGAGATTAGTAAAGTTAGTCAGGGAATAGAGCCATTCAGAATGTGCTTTCTTTCTCGAAATGGGAAGACATTAAAAGTACACGAAATTAAGTTGAGCTATAAAATTGATAATTTAGACCGAAAAAAATGCTAGACGAGAGGACACAGAAACTTTCAGACGTGTGCTATTTTTCGTTGTTATGTATGCAAAAATGTGAGCTGCACATCACGTTATCAGATTATCGTACAATGATATAAAAGTATTATCTCAATAAACAAATTCATGTAAGTACATGTATTGTTTTGCTTTAATTATTTTGTATAGACAATATGGTTACAGTCACTTCATGTCACCAGCCAATTGTGATATGTATTATAATAATCAAGGGATTGAATACACGTTGTCCAGTTCATGACATTCTTAGTCAAACCATGAGTGGCTGCAAACGTAGTTCAACAATTAAAACGATTTCTTTTGCGTCACAGCCATGTAAAATAACTCGTTGAAATTATTAGTTACCTCATTCGATTTATAGTCGGTTTTGAGAAGTTTGTGCAATTGGAAAACTATGGCTTGTACATTATTTTGGTTGAATTGGTGGGTGAATTAGTGTGGGTCAAAGGAGTACTTAAAGAGCCGTGTGGTGGGTTTGCCGTTTTTACTACTGATATGTGTGGTAACAACAAAGTTTATACTATCACATAATTAAAAATAATACTGTGTTTTTTCCTTACTTAGCGTTTCCTATTCCTTACTAAGCGTTCGCGCACGTTTTCTCATGCGAGATATCTCATGCCCCCACGATTGCAGTGTCATACATGTGTAGTTAATTCATGCCTTGAGATTATCAAAAGTCCAGCGACACGTCGATCACTCATATGATATTTAAATCCTCAATGGCCTTGGTATAATACACATTATACTCTCCCGTTTAATTTACTAAAATCCAAAAACAATCCAATTTTAATTCGTTGAACATGGATGAATGATGAATGAATTTGGTTACCATAGTACTCTAGAGATGGATGTTTATAAAACAACGTCACTTTATGGTGGATTTTTCTTGCTTACAGTCGATAGTGAGAAACTATGTGAAGAAGAACTCAATTATTCCTATGTTTGTATCAATTTGACCTCCTAAGGTACACTTAAAAGAACAACGAAATATCGTAAATATTCAGATCCTTATACATCATTGAAGAACTTTACAGTTGCAAACTGTTTGATGTAACCACTAACATCATTGACTTCACATTCACACAACACATTTGTTTTGCATTTCCCTCAGATTATTGAGCCATATATTAACGCATAACTCCATATAAAAAGGCCCAATCGGAACAAAGGAATTTCACCGACTCCAACCCGGTCGTATAAACAAATGCAAAATTATTTTTGCCAGACATGAAAGCTCCAGCAGGTTATCCTAAGCAAATTTGGATTCTTCTACTGAACCAGCTTGCACATTTTTGGGGAAAACATACTGAAATCCACATCAGAATCCACTGGCCTTGACAAAATAGACAAAACTTTTAACTGAGAAATCAGCGTATTATCTGTATTTCAATAGATCTCTGGTTACTACAGCCCTCTCTGAAGATTCCATTGAAACAATCAAAGGGAAAAGCCCAAAGTAACTGGGCAATAATTCAGAATCCAGTCAGCAAGAAGTGCACATTTGTGGTAGTGCACATTTGATGTAACTAGCTCACATCCATGACATATGAATGAACCTTTCCAACATTTCTCTTGATGTTACTGCAGCACTTAATATTTTACACGCCAGTACAAATAGGCGGCAACTTTCAAAATCTGTTTGAGGTAAAACATCTTTTAAACTAAAATCAAAGAGCGAGGTTATATAATTTTCCGTTTGATCGTCATTGAATCCACCAACATTTTTTGCTATCCAACGGCATTCGTCCATAACACCTTGGTGTTATCAATCTTGTTCTGAATAATATCAAACTCATCTTTCGATATTTTCGATTTCTCTTTGTTGAGACGCACATAATTCATGATGTATTTCTCAGTTCCTAAAAAAACGATTGTATGAAGAATCGGCATCTTAGGCTCAAGAAGAATACGACGATGATGGCCATGTTGAAATTAATATCCCAGCTGATGAAAGATTAAATCGCTGTGAATGAGGCCACTGCTTCAAACAAACGACTTTATTATACATATTGTGTGCGTGTTCCCTACCATGTATTTCTAATAAGTTTAGTAACCGAAGATTAAATGGTCATATTGTTAGCAATGCTTGAGTTAGTAAGCAGGATGATGAAGCGTTTAGATTCAAAGATTAATTTTCTGAATATCTATTATTTTATTGCCGGTGCCTTAATGTTGAATGATTTTAATACGGCGATTACCAGACACGTTTACAAATTTGCATATATTATTTAAATGAGCTACTCCAAGTCTCTAATAATAGATAACAATTTAACTGTTATTTTGATATATCATTTATACATTAAGTACAACATGGAAACAAATATTGAACAATAATTTAGTTTGCTACTTCATTGCAAACAATTTTCTGAACGAGGGTGTTCACGGTGAATATTATAAGGCTATTACCAAGATATCTCAAAGTATGCAGGAAGACAGTACAGCAGAAGTATCGTTCGACGCGCAGCGGAAGTCGATGCGAGGGTGTACTATCTGAGTGCATACTTTGATGAATCTTCATAATAATCTTATTATTTATTTTTTCTTTTTAGGACACATAATGGAAATACCGAAATCCAAAATGTTCAGTACAGAATTAGCGAACATCTGTATGGAGTACGGTCAAAACCTGGTGGTAGCCATTTTTGTTTTTAATATTAGAGGACGCTTACGCGCGTAATCATTACATATTTGGAATTCGCATTTCCTGATATGGTGGGATGAAAACACCCCGTAAAATACCGCAAAATTATGGCACGTTGTAACTTATGTCGTTAAGGCGACAGATGTATAATAATATTATATATCACGCGTTCAAGTAACTGGTAACACGTGTAGTGCGCACGCTTATTCAACGATCAAATTATACTATCAGGAGTATGTGGATAGATCCCTTAAAGATACGACAACAACTTAGACCAAATTATTCATTGTATATTTGTTACGGAAAGAAAGAAAATAGAAATTACCCTAAATGAACAAAATGTATGATGATAGTGTTACTTCGTTATTATAACTATAATGCATGTGTGATAGCAATCAGTGTTGTGTCATACAAATATTATTGTCCGACTTCAAAACCGAACTAGCACTGCCAATCAAGTAGAAATTTATTTTTACTCACGTGCTTAAGAACGCACGTTACAATACAAGTCAAAATATATTGTAAAATTTACAATTTGGAAATTTGTATTAATATACTTTTATACACCTGGAAAACAATATTATAGTGAACAAACCCGGAATACTTCAAAGAAAATAGAATACTATTCATGAGGGACAAACTTGCTAAAATTTGGCAATAAAAAATAATAATTTCAAAGTCATAATATATCGTTTCTAAATAGCGCCGTAGTTTATAATTTAGATATTCTAACTCGCTATTTCATTGACTAGTGTCGTAGTTGGCAGCTGTATTATCGAAATGAAAGTCTGTGTACATATATTTCGCGCTATGACCCTCCCGCTTTAATAAGTGAACAGAATCTATAAAATTCCTCTCCTGTATTGTTTTGTTTCGTGTAAAATGCATAGATTATATCGCATATTCAACGTTATGTCAAATTATTTTGTGTAATGTATCATCATCACTATCAAATGGTGCCATTTTCATTATTATCATTCCAAAAACACCATGATTTTCAAATACACATAGGATAATGAAAGTAAGGTTTTCATGCATTACAATATTTAACAATACCTGTCGACAGTGTGACAACTATGCAGAATCAACCTGTGATGACCTGCGACACAAAAACGTTTAACAAGAGCGCCATCTAGAGGCGATGACTTTGTGATCAACGTGCTCTACGCCAACGTGTGATTGACTGCACGAAACACATTTAACAAGACGGGCTTATGTGAAAATCGAGGAATATCTCTGAGCAAAGTAAGTAATATATGTGTATGATAATAGTGTACTCGTCAGACATTCATGTTTGTGGAGTTACTGATTTCGTGAAATTACAAATAATACGTATGAACAGATCGCGTGTGTTGTCTCAGTGGCGATAATCTCAACGCAAGCGACCATTGTGTCTCATGCTTTGCACTCGTGCGGGATAAAGGGTGTAAACGTCTCAATCAAAGTAAAACGTTAATTTTATTAAATCAACACATTTATTGTGATTAGTATTTCAGTTCTAATAATATGACTCGCTTGTTTAATAATGCAATATCCGTTTACACTTATAGAAGCCTTATCTACAGCGAATTATTTACGTCACATAATACATGCCCTTCAATGGGGGTCGTTATATGTGAATTGTTATATACAAATAAACAAATCACGTGACAATATAGTGGTAATAACGGTAATAAATATTGGCTTGGTAAGCACAACCGCCATACAGTCAATTGGGTCTGGCCAAAGGTTGTTGAAACCTGGTTGCGAGGTTAAAACTAGGTCAAAGCATGACAAGCGAGAAAAATATCATTCAACACTCACAATAAAATGAAGTGGTCGCATATCACGGGGAAGTTACCTGATTGTAACACGAAATAAACAGTAGACTACGTGAAGATAAGGTTTGCTATATATTAAAGTGTCACAATATTGTGCCCTATATTTCGAAAGCATTTCAGAAAAGAGATAACTATTTTATGCAGTATTGTGGCAGTTATACTCTAATAAATTGTTGATACAGGGCTTGAATTCGGCAATTAACATTTTTTTAGAAAGTTTCACAATTAAATCAAATATCGAACGATACCAGTATATTTATTTAATTATTAATAATTTATAATGGTGGAAATTAATTAAATAACAGGTATTTACACCAAAATGAGTCTCAAATATATGTTGAGACATTTCTCCTCTCAATTTATCAACTTGTAATGATGGAAAATAATTACACGCGACTTGTTTACGCAAAAATAAGTCTCAAATATTGGTTGAGATATGTATTCTCTCAATTTAACAACTTGTAATGGTAGAAAATAATTAAACGTGACTTCTTTACACCAAAAAAGTCTCAAATATTTGTTCAGATATTTATTCTCTCAATTTAACAGCATGTAACAGCGGAAATGTATTAAACCTGACTTGTTTACGCAAAAATAAGCCTCAAATATTTTTCGACACACATATTTTCTCAATTTAACCTTAACATGATTTCTGATGGTAAAAAATGTTCACACACTAGTCCTTTGCTCCTGAATACGTCTCAAATATGTGTTGTTACATTTATTCTCTCAAATTGTAATAGTAGAAACTTACACTTTTTACTTGTGTAAAGCTTGTTTTCTGTTGCGTTCAAAAGTAGAAATAAAATAAACTTGTCAAAATTTATAGAATTTTCGGAAGCATACAAGTCAAGTTTGACCAACCGAGAATGCTTGACTGACTGATAAAATTAAGAATAAATTCAGTATCAATGAATCTACTGTCACGTTTGAATTAGCGTTGAAGAAAAACTGGTACCCTAGAGAGCCATGGAAATGAGTACACCAATGACCGACCTTCATCGTTGACTACGGAAGACTGTACACAACTAAGAAAGTTTATTGGTAAACAGAACATATGTCACCAGAGATACATTTCCATAATCAGCTATATATATTCTACTGGTTAGGGGTACAGTTTAACTGTTTAGAAAGCACAATTAACAACCACTTTAAGTGAGAGAACAATTAACAGTCTCTGACTGAGATGGATAGTTTCTGACGTCGACCACGTTGTTTTACTATTTAACTCGCACCTCACCTTTACTGATGGTCATTTGAAAGTTATGATTCTTTTTTTTTTTCAAAATTGCAGATATGAGTATCAACTTTGCTGTTCCTTAGCCATAAGCAATGACCTAAGGAAGTCAGAAAGCAGCTAAATTTAAGTAGTTCAACAATTACGTATACATAGTATATACGGACACGTGATAAACCACTGCACATAGTTAATACTGACGCAGATCGACGTATACGTAGCGTATACGGTCACGCAATAAACCAGTGCACACAATTAACATCGGCGTAGATCTACGTATATTTTGTGTATACTAGGCATATTTAAAGCGCATGCTATTGGCTGATTTTTCAGGAACATTTGCATACAGGTCACATATTTTAGGTCAAGCTTCATTTCCGGTTAATCATTCACGTAGTAATTTGGTTCTTGGGCGCCGCACGTGCTTGTAATTTTTCTAGGTACTAGTATTTTATTTATAAATAAAGTATCGATAATATTACTCGTGTTTGCTACCGCAACACATTTATTTATAAACACAATACAACAACATAGCAATATCACGAGCTCCTGTTACAGTCATATACATGTAAAGATAATAAAGAAATGGATATTGCCACACCCATGGCCATCCCAGTGATCAGACTTTTTTTTTTTATGAACACAGGATTCTTTATCTGTAAGTTACAAGTGACTGTTTTCCCTTGACATGCAACAGACTAGATCGCATACCACAGGAAATTAAACGTGGGAGGTGATTCACAATGAAATATTTGGCCACTCGATATTCAACACAAGTAAGACCAGGGCAACGTAAACAGTTCATAATCGGAAATAACGTTTACAGTAGATCTACCGTCAACGATAACACATTGCAACTAATGCAATTTCGTGCTAATTAATATTGAGGAGTTGTTTTGGGGTAATTGCAAATGTGGGAATAAAAGACATACATTTGTGATTCAAGTGATTTAGTATTTATTTGTAATAACAATACACACACTTACAAGTACACAAATCTTCCTCGACATACATAAATATATCATATGGGGTTTTAATTCCAATTTAATTGAAGGTGAAAAATAAGTTCATTTCAAGTGGTTTAAATTTAGTGGACTTCTTTAACAGAAATAACGAAATTCAACAATTAATGCATTTAATGTCAAGTAATTTATAAATTCAATGAAACAAAATAAATAAAATTCCAGTTATAAGCTAAAAATATTGAAAGGGTTTGGGTTTGGGTAGGAATCAGAAAAAAATCACGCTGGTCATCAAAACTTAGGGCAATCACGTGGGGTTTGACAGGTACATGGTGGTCCTACTTATTTCTGGAGCATGCAGATCGGTTGCCTCCTTGCCCCTCGGTTGCCTTAATCCAAAATCAAGTCGTTCAGTGCCATGACCTGAATGTCGGAGACCTCACAGTGAACATTCCATACCGACCTTCTTCGCCGTCTTCCTCATCTGACATCATAATGTCCACAACTTTCGTCACCATCTCCCACATCTCTTGTTCTTCCTCTTTAACTTCTTTTCCCGACATTCCGTCAGCTGTAATGATATAAATGTTATTTATAACTAACACTATATTTATTATTACTGCTATTTTAACAAGCTTGAATAAAACGAATTCAAAATTATAAAAAACTATAAATTAACACTTACTCATCTCCTTCTTGGTTCTTTATTTGTTTTTTCCAAGCTGTATAAAAACACTCTCGTCTCTCTCTGTCATTTTCTGGTAACAGTACCTAAAATAGAATATGTAACAGTTTAATTGAGATTTGTCAAGCAAATGTGAATAGGAAAATGTGTTGTATTATAATGTTTGGTGACCTGGACAGTTTTTACTCAATATATTACCGACTCAACAGTGGGCAATGAGATTCAAACCTACCTCCCGATCGAAAGCAAAACGTGCTAATCATTGTAGTAACAACTTATGTATTTTATATTTAAAATTATAGGGGTGAAAAATTCGTTAAGAAAACGCAAGCCAATCACCAAGAATAAAAAATGCACGCGAGCTGTAGATGGAACAAAGGTTGACACATTCAAGAAAAAATAAAAAAAATATAAATAAGACAGCGTGAAAAAAAAAAATAATAATTGCAATGGTCATATCCCGTGATTTCAAATGTTTGCCTCAAATATTATGCCACATAAAATTGTTGTTAAAATGCAAGTTGGTATGTAGTATTAGTGCTATATGACTACATCCACCCACACTTGCTTACAGGAAGTCAGTAGAAGACAAAATATTTTTTCGTTAGTGTGCGGAAACGTTGGTCAGCGTGGGGGGGGGGGACAGAGGTGTTAATCCGAAAATTCATTGTCTGTTCTTGTTTGTGATTGGTTCAGGCAACGTTTCGAGGATCGCGTCGTAGCTCCTTTGTCGGTAGTGGGAGCGTGTAAATGGCGAGAGCCGGGTTACCACGAAAGTTGGGTTACCACTATCGCCATTTATATACTACCATATTTTATTTAATAAAAAAATAAAACAAGAGACTGTATGCAAGTCTAACGCCCACTTTACACTAGCCTGTATCAGTTAATTGCTGAACAGCCTGAGCCCTTTGTCAATTTGAGTAAAGCTCTTTGAAAACAATGAAGGATCAGACAAAAGCATGGAACATCGGACATCATATGGTATAACCAGGCCAACATGAATTACTAGTAATTTGGGTGAAGAGGTCAAATAATTAGATCGGACATCAATTTTCGACTTTCGCATACTTACGTTTTTTCCGACACAGAAAATAAAATTGCATATATAGCGATTTACAGGCTGTAATCAAAATCGATCCACTGAATACGAGTTATAATAGTTACAATGAAATGGTATGAACTAAGTGTGAAAAATTGAACAGTGACTTTTCTATGCGTGTGCGAAATGACACAGCTAGACACGCTACTTCGACTGAAAGTTAAACACAACTTACACAAATACTGCAGGGTCAATCCGGACACGCTGATTTTCAGAACTTCGAAAAGGGTTGATATTATTCTCTTGTGGTGACTTGGTTTCGGTTTTTAAAATAGCACGCTTTCTTCTGTCTGTTTTGATGTAGCCATGACTTCCTTGTGCAAACGATTTACTGTTGTAACTAAAGATCGCATAATGTTGGTGATCCGAGATGCTTGAACACTGTGGGCGAGATCTATCAAAACTTCCGAATAAACTTTGACTTGGTGAAGATGAGATGGGGATTGAAATCAGCCTGAACGCTGAACGTCAGACAAACGACAACTACGATGGAAATGGGACATCTTGTTCCTGGATTAATGCAACAATTACGTAACTGATTTCAAAAGGGCTCATCACTTCAGTCACGTTAGCGTATAGCATTTTGTTAGTAGGGGTATGCGATTGCGAAATTCGACATTTCACAGTTTCATCATGTTCGATTATTATTTTATTTCCACCAGTAATATATATATTTGTTATTTTACTATTCTGTACGTACTAAAAACGTAGTATTTGATTTGTTAGTGACGACGGTTCCAACTCAGCTCATAATGATAACGTCCAACCAGTGTATTGCGCCATCATTATTTTGGACAGTGTTCTACGGACGCCTGTTCGCGCAAATAATTGTGGGACACTCTACCACAAAGATGAAATGAATATATTTACCCGAACGAGAGACTCCACCATTGAAGTATCTCTCACGTACACCATAGACTATGGAAAACGGAAAATTTCTAGTAAAATGTATTTAGGAATTCAAATGATAGTAAGAGACAAACATTTATTTAAATTTATAAATAAAACCTGATAACAAAATACAAGTTTACAGACAGATTCGGAAAAGGATCGTCGCGACCCAAGTATAAATAGACTTCTAAACAATATGAATTATTTCTTTGCAATTCTCGCTGCAGTAAACAGTAGATGTATGTGGCTATGAATATCACTGCAGTTATTCAATGTTGTATTTTTGACAATAATTAAAGTTAAAATTAAGATTTTGTTGAATAAAGGTACAAAAAAAACATGAACCGGTAAACCGTTGCGCTGCTAAGCATTAATAATTAACTGATGTCAATCGATATTACGTGATGTGAATGCACTAAAACATGAATCGTCAGTCTAGTTTTCACAAACATTTACACAGTTCCTAATATGTTGCCAAGTACCACATAGCAGGTAAAACCATATACTGTCTATGGTTCAACGAAGACAATGAGAATTGTGTTCGCAAATCTGAAACGTCACAGAGTACTAGCCAGAAATATCCATAGTTGTTTGAAATGAAAATGCGATGTTTAGCGTTGTTCACTGTATGTGTTCCGAGTGTATGTGGTGATATCACAGTCACTCTACTAGTAGAGTGACTGTGGTGATATAGATCGTATTCTGAAAATAACGCAGCGTACGATGATAAATAGAATCAAACGATCCCTAGAAATGGCGATGACGGCAAATTCGACCAATTTTGTTACATGTGTCTCAGTGAGAATTCATTTCACTTTCTTGGTATGGACTTTGTAGCTATTCTTACCAAAATGCCGATCGGCCAACATTCACGTGTATGAGACCACAAGCCGGTCCCGAAAAACACGTACACGACCCGAATGGAAAGTATTTTAACACTCGCCAAAATATTCACACCTGTATTGTTCGCATTCATTCAGGTTTGCGAATGATATTGCAATTAATCAACGTATACTCTATTGTGCAATTTCCTGTCTTGTGTTCGAATTCACCAGTGTATAGTGAGACAAATGAAGACGTCACGTTAATATCAAAGCGATGGTACACTTCAGTCAGGAAAACCGTTTCTAAATTGTACCTGTACATAGCTATTTCTCAATTACATGTACTCGGCAAAAACAGGAGACTTTTTAAATCGATTCAAGACGCCATGCGAGTCGACAGTTCCGGTAATTAGTTATTATAAGTACTGGCGGCCGCGATCCCAAATAAAACCGGACAATTACACGCGCACAGTATACTCCACGTATGCGTAAATATATAGCCTTCGTAAAACAACGTTAATTGTACTACGAGAATGCGTGTATAATACGTACGTATACGCTGCGTGCCACCCAAGGCGGGCATGTGTGAAAGAAACCATAACATACGTAGCGCATATGTACGTATATTCCACGATTTATATACGTGATCATATCTGCGTATACTAAACGTATACCGTGAATATACGCAAAATGTATATCTGCGTATAAATCGTATATCAACGATTTTGCCCAGTGATGGGAGTGAATAATTAATCAATCCTAACAAAAGTGATACACCATACACATTAAATATCCCACTGCATATGTAGGGCGAAACATGTTCATTGAATATGTGGACTTTGAAATTGTCAATAAATTGTGCGTACTTTTGTTTACAGGACAAACATACATATGCGAAATAGAAATGTATGGCAAGACAGTAGGAAAGAGTCTGACATCGGGTTGATAATTAAATACATTTGCAAAACATTGTGTATTAGTCTGTTCTAGACTGATATGTATCAGTGGCTCCAATACTTTACCAAAACTTTTATTAATGGACTACATTCATAAACAGTGTGTATGTAAACTGTGACTTAGTCACCTGGTAATAATTACAATCAATACTTAGGACCCACAACCCTGGTCGATTTTTCTCCAATGTTTTCTCCTACGTCTAGGAAATACTTTCCAATAGTCGTTATTTCACCACATACTATCCGCAAAGCAATGAAATAATATTTATATTCGTACTACACACGATTTCATCATGTAATTACAATTGGATGAATTTGCATTATTTTTATCTCATTGTCTGACACACCGTATCGCATGAACATTTTTTTGTAGCTAGGCTAGTTACGAAGTTGATCAATATTACGAATGTAAAATATGAGAAACATATTCTACAGAAGTGATATATAAAGCAAAAAAAAATATATCGACATTTTCTCTACAAGAATATTTGTTCATAGCTGACTCCTAAACCAGAAAAGAAAAATAGATCACTATTCATATGACGTTGGATGAAGACGGACATTTTATTTTATGAAAACATGCAATGTAAGGAGCGGTGATTATAAATATCCATGATAAGTAGTTGCACATAAAGTTTGATATATATATCGAACAATGACACATAAACATCTGAGATACTTTACATGTCTCAATATATATGGAACTAATATATGCCAGTATTTGAAAGATCCTATTCGCTGAACCGCGATCTGTTGTGTATGGAACCCATGTGACTCGTACAACGTGTTAAAAACACACTGATTACATGAAAAAGTCTCAATGACATTTCAATCTTGAATCCTGCATTGAAAGGCTACTATTATAATGGTTGCATAGCGAGTATAATTCTGTAATGTGAACCAGTAGCATATTCTATAATTCCCTATTCCTATTTTTATTATGTGTATTTATCCATGTATATTATATCAGTTTTATATTTTAAATTTTGACGTTGAGCTATGTCAGTCTCGCACGAAGATGCTCCTATTTTTAATCCAATCATTGTTCTATTGTTGCAGGTACACTATTAAAAGACGTGTTGTGAAACATTTCAAAACTAGAAATTATGTATTTAATGTAATGTAATTTAATGTAAATGTTTCAACTGTATTAAGATTCATGTTAATAATTATATGACTGTTTCATCAAGTGTCGTTCAGCCAATCTTAGAAGTATAATGAAATAATTAACATTTGTGCCATTTTAAGATGTTAATGTCAAGAACCACTCACATATCTGTAAGTGCTGTGGAATTAGTTACAAACCTCCGCAGTTTGTAATAAAAAATGTGGTGTCATCATCCATAAAAGAATATATACTGTTTGGCTTCACATACTGAGTCTGCCTGAAAATGCCAAGCCCAATTTCCATGATTCTTAAAAAGGACCAGTTATTGAAAAGATGGGAACCTGCAGTGGCGTATCTCTCATTATGCGTTTCCAACTGTGAAATTTCTATTCAATGACCGTTTAATAAGTTCTGATAAGTGTCCAGCCTGTGATATGGTAGATACACTTCAACATATATTTTTTTTAATTGCTTATAAAATAAAAACCTGCTTTACCTTTTTGCTAACATCGTCTCTAATCTAATTCAACAAAACTTTCGGATTCCTGGTGGGTGGTTCATAATCTTACCACCTGCGCTCAGAACGCTCAGAACTTTTCAAACAATTAATGTTAATATTCCCGCGTTATGAACCCACTGCCTAAAGTTAACAGTACATGGATAGTGGAGAATGCAGGATAATGCGCTCCAAATTCTTGTATAAGTATGTTAAGTGCCGGAAGTTTCAGTCCGCGGGTACGAAACGATTTACGGAGAATAGCAACTTGCTGGATTTTAATAAACTGCCATTAAAACACAGAACAAGTTACATCAAATATGTTTCATCCTCTGCAAACATATTTTATGTAACTTGTTCTTTGTTTTAAATGTTTTTATTTTCCCTTAGAATTGGGCTGGATCGGTTCAAACCGGTATCATCGGTTTCAAGGTGCTTAGTGTACTATTACGTGATCATCTTTTATATTATTTTACCCGTAAACTAAAAAGTACAATACTTGTATTTTGAAACATTGCATCAATATGTAGGTAATATGTTAGGCCTTGGAGAGACGCATAGCAAACTAAGCATTCTAGCTGATGGGCACATCATACAAACCATACTTTTAATTCTACATGTAGATATTATGATCCTAGCTTTTGTAGAGAAAAATATGTACAACTAGCGTTGTCACACCATACTTTTACTTTGATACATTCCAACGACATTGCACTTACATGTATGTATTATCCTAGGCTCTGTAGAGACACATAGAAGACTGGTATTTTCGCTGGAAATGCTGTTCTGATATCACACAATACTTTTACATTGATACTTTTTACATTGCCCCTTCGTGTATATATTATTCTAAGTTCTGCGCCCTAGAGACGCATACATACTACGGTATTAACCCATTCTAGCTAGATAGCCTGCTCTGATATCACACAAAACGTTTACTTCGATACTTTACACCTACATTGTATTTACATCTAGTTGTTATGCTAGGTTCAGTATAGATACATAGAAATATATCATTATAGCTAGATTGGCTGGTCTGATATCACACCATACTTTTACTTCGATACTTTACACCTACATTGTATTTACATCTAGTTGTTATGCTAGGTTCAGTATAGATACATAGAAATATATCATTATAGCTAGATTGGCTGGTCTGATATCACACCATACTTTTACTTTGATACTTGCTACCTGCATTGAATTGACATGTAGATAATAATATTGGCTCTGCACTGTAGAGACGCATATAAAACAAGCAGTTTTGCTAGATAGTCTGCTCAGATATCACACCATACTTTAATCTCGACACATTCTACATACATTATTTCCACATGTAGGTATTATCCTAGTTTCATATCAGACCATACATTCAGTTCTATACATTTCACCAACAGTGTACCCACATGTAGGCATCATACTAGGCCCTGTAGAAACGCATAGAAAACTAGCATTCTAGCTAGATTGGCTAATTTGATATCACATAATAAATTTACTTTGATAATTCCACCTACATTGTATCTACATTTAATTAGTATACTATGTTCTAAAGAAATATATAGAAAACTAGCTAGATTGGCTAGTCTTATTTAACACAATATTTTCACTTTGATACATTTCACCAAGACTGTATCTACCTGTATATGTAGGTTTTATCCTAGGCTTTGTAGAAACATTCAAAACTAGCTTTTTCTAATATCACACCATACTCTTACTTCGATATATTTCACTTACATTGTATTATCCTACTACTACAAAGACACATACACAACCACTGCTGAGGATAGAGAACTAAAACGTCGGAAAATTAGATGGGCTTTCTGCATAAACATAAACGATGGGTTTGTGTATTTGACAGATGTCGACGAGCAATAAATTACCTATACACACTATCTCGATCGACGTATTGGTGTCGTCTTAGATTAAGCAGTTGAAATGTTTCGCGAGGATACGGATGGTTCAACCGCATCGTCCGTTTCGAACCACCCGCAAGGTGACCGCGTCACTGAGTCCATGGACGTAGTATGTCTATGCCGAGTCGCTGATTTGTCTTTGTCTCGTCTGTCATCGACGTATTCGCATTCTTTCTTTCCCTCGTCATTAAGTTAGTAAAATGATGTTAGTAAAATAATATGACGACTTGGATTCAGGAAAATTTAATGATTAAAAGAAAGCTGCGCAAAGATATGACCATATTTCTCCGGCGAAGTCATGAATGACAATAAGGCTGAAACAAGAACATTATCACCCATTTTATCTGAATTGTCAATAACAGAGTATACAGATAAGATGTTATCATTTAAACCGCCCCAAAGATAAACATTTTGCAATCATACCCGAAGCGGCAGCAGTGTTAGCATTTAAGACACCAATGTGAGTATGGTCATTCCCAAATTTTCGATCTATATAAAAGCTGGGGTGATGTATCAAGATATAAAGCAACCGTTTTATCAGTTATTGGAAAATCGAAACAAAAAAATGAAAATTTCTTTTCTCACTACATTAATACACGTAATGAACGTAAAATGTGTAATGATATTCGGTTATCGTCGATATGCATTGATTTTTTAATTGTATATATTTACTTGGTTTTAATTTAAGTAAAACACAAGTACATTTATTCAAATGGCGGTGGTCGTCGCGCCGCGTCCTGTTCGACATGGGACTCTTGGCGACAAATACACGCGTCGCCCTTTAAATGTCTTATATGATTTACATGATGATCACGAGAATAATAAAAAATACGGCGAAACAAGTAATTATAAAATACACACCAGGCATTAAGATTCGATTATCGAAATGAGCAACATAGTTGACAGCATAGTTGAAAAAATATATAACAAAAAGTAAATCACAAAGAGTGTCGGACCTAGTCCAGAACCCTGTGGAAGTTATTGGTAGTTAATTTTACTGCTTCCCATTATTATTGACATGTTTATTTCTGTTTTTAAGTAACTTCTGAAGAAATTTGTAAGCATCCACCCAAAAATCACAATTGTCTAGTTTGCTAATTAGAATATCACGATTCAAAGTGACAAATGTTTTTATAAGTCCACAGATATTACCTCATTACCCATATCAATTTCCTTGCAATTGCTACCTTAGTACTGTATCTCTCACGGAACCCATAATAATATTTATACAGTATATTAAAACTGTTAAAATAGGAAATCATGTTTGTTAATTAGTTTCATATTTTGCTAATATGTTGTAATACTGATACTGGTTTGTAATTGCCTTGATCACTTGTATTCCTTTTTGAAAATTGGAGTCACTTTAGCAAATATTAAAGAATTCAGGGATACACCTGTTAAAAAAGATGAATTAATTATATAATTGAGATCCTGGGAAATGTACTCTGTGACATAAATTAACAGTTTTGAACTAATGTAGTCATATCCCACAGCCTTATTTTGATCAAGTGCCTTTAGTAGTTGAAATATTTTTTGATCAGAGGTTGCATGAAGAAAGAAGATTTGTGTAGGAATGTTGGTAGATAGGAATGATATGATTCCATGCAATGATTCAAGTTCCTTCAGAACTGAGACAAACAAATGATTAACTCCACAATGTCATGCTGGTTAACAAAAGTGGTTTCTAAATCATTGTGTGCAGAAGACATATGAAGAGTACTTGGCAAATTTACATTAATCGTGCCACAAAGATTATCCTTAATAACTTTCCAAGTCTTACTATTATCTCTCCGTGACAACATGTGAACTGATCAGCATACTTAGCACTTTTCAAAATATGTGTAAGCATGTTCCGATAGTGTTTATAGTTTGCGAGGATATCTGGTTGACAGTTACTTTTTAATGCTTTTGAATATAGCTTGTGTTTGCAATCAATTGACATCCTAATTCTTGCAGTTATACAAGGTTTTCTCGCTTTTTCTTTTTTGGGTTAACTTAGTAACTTAGGGCGCATACTTATTACAAATACTTTAAAACTTGTGTAAAAGTTAACCATATGCTACATTGACGTCAACACTCTCATAAACACAGTTCCAGTTTTCACTACACAAGTTATCTTGAAACGAGCTTACGCTACTTTGTCTAGAGATGACATCGGGTTATAACAATTACCACGTTATTTTTTTTCTACTGTGTGATTGTGACAGAAATCACTAATAGCACATAAAGTAATGCTGCTAAAATAACATATTGTATATATCAAAGTTACAAAGTAAAATATAAACGAAATAGAGTAGTCCATAACATTATTTCGGGTATTTATTGTTTAGTGTAAAATGCGTAGATTATATTGCATACATTCGTAGTTTATATTTACAAATGTTTCCACATTACGTTAAATCCTTTCATTTATTTTATCATGAGTTGGTGCCATTTTCACTGAAATAACATTCCAACATCTCAATTCAGTCACCATGATTTTTGAAATACACAAGAAGAGATAAAAGTAGGATACAATACCGATAGTACAGTAAATACCTGCCTCAATGGTATTCCCTTGCAGAATGAACCCTTGATGACCTGTGACACATACCTGTGACCAAGAGCGCCATCTGTAGGCGATTTCATTCTTAATAAAATAGTGTCTCCGTAGAGAACATTGCTTCAAGGTCAACGGGATCACCGCCATTGTACGATTGACTGCATGGAACAGATTTTACATTGGGGGAAATCTCTGAGCGGGGTAAGTGATTAAAGTTTACACGTCAGCCATTCATGTTTGTGGAGTTACTGATCTCGTGAAAGTACAAATAATACGTATGAACACCATACGTATGAACAGATCGCGTGTATTGTCTCAGTGGCGTGCAATTTGGCACAATTCCAGAAGCCGTACCTACCTTCAACCGGGCTCATGTCTCGGTGTATACAAATTGGTATACGCAAGTTAAAATAAAGAAACTTAAAGCATTATAATAAGATGGAACATATCACCTGACAATATAATGATAATAACGGTAATAAATTCAAGCTTAACAGTTGAACAGAACGATCATATAGTCAATGGGTCAAGGGTCACGCACTTCGTTCCAACATGTCCATGTGATTGAAACTGGGTCATGGCGTGACGGGTGAGTAAGACACTCATTAAACACTCACACAGTCACAATAAAACGGGAAAGTGGTCGCATATTACGGCGTAGCAAACATGGGAAATGAAAAACCATATAATACAAATGCCAAGAGTTCGAATCCTACTAGATATATACTCATTAGACCCGAAGCGATCGTTTCGAATAGCCTTCACTCAATTCCCGCGCGTGCGCAGGTGACGGCCCCTCCGCTTTAATTGAACACGACTTGTTTACACCAAATTAAATCTCAAATATTTGTTAATGCATTTCTTTTCTCAATTTAAAAAGTTGTAATGGTAGAAATCAATTAAACGCAACTTATTTACACCGAAATTAGTCTCAAATATTTGTTAATTCATTTTTTTAACAATTTGTAATTGTGGAAATTAATTAAACACGACTTGTTTATTCATTTGGCATCATTCCAACTTACCAGCAGACAGTGCACAAGAGAGTATCATTATTGAGCTAATATTCTTAACAGGAATGTTTCTTGGAATTAGGGTTGGGTCAGATATGGTCAACGCAAATGGCAAAACACCAACTTCGTTAAGACTCAAGATGTACAATAACGAATTATGGCATACATATGGTTTACACAAAGAGAAAACACTAAATTGGCAACATTAATGACATCTGTGACTCAAATGCAAATATGTAGTATATCTTTACATATACACACTATATAGTCTCATCAAATGCAAGCACAAACAGTCAGTCCATTGGCGTGTTTTGTGTCACTTGTCTACATAGTGAGCATGAGGACCCGCGTTCAAATCACATCTCTGCCTGTCGTTTCTAGCAATGGAATACTAAGAATTGTTAATTCCCCATTTCTAACTCTAGCCGCCGTATATAATATATCGCCCTTTTAGAATGTATTGACCCACAAAATTATGAATATTCATAAGCACAGCAACTACCACGTCATGAATAAATTAGCATCATTTAAAAAAAGTGCATGAAGTGTAGGTACATCTTCTGGAATTACAGAACAGGTTGTGCAAAGCAAACAATAGGTAGGTGGTTGGGTGGTTATGTGGGGGGCGGTTCCGTCTGTTCTACTAATATTTTGTGATTATATTGTGGAAAAATTATTATATTAAATTATTAAATAGTGCAAAATAGGAAAAAATGAAATTCCCCTTCGACCAATTCCATTTCACATAATTTACATATATTGATGTTTTTCGGACTATTGCATTTCCGATCGATTCCGACCAAAAGGTTTAGTGATGATGATCTCGACTGGCATAGAATAGACATCAGTCATTGGTTAGAGATAAATATTTTTCGCATCTAAAATGTATCTTAACTTCTTGGTATTTGTAAAGCTTTGAGCAACTTAGAATATTTGTAGCCCATGATTGAATATACAGATCTCGAATTATCTGTTTAAACGTGACAGAATTGCATAGCATATATTGTCAACTCTTTGATTTAACTAAACCAGACCAAAGCCATGAAAGAACAACATTTGACATTCTTTTCTGTATTGATGTATTTATACTGGTAAAACTGGTAAACATAACGATTTGTTTCAATTTGCAAAATTTTTAACCAATACCTAATAAGTCTTCCCAATTCTCCATAAATAACATGGTTTTGTGCATTGAAAGACATATTCGAAAATGTTCCGATGCGCCTTTTTCGACATTCTCCACTGCGTTAAACCTTCAAACTTTACTCCCATACATGAATATTTATTACTCAACAATTAACAAATCAAATACACTTGTACGTCAACTATATTTAGTTGAAATACGTTTTACAGCAAACATTCCTTTGCATGCATGTTCAGCAAGTTTCGATGAGCCATAAACCAACGAACACTAGAGGAAAACGTGACACCCAAGTCAGTAAAGGAAGACACAAATTTAAGTGCAGACTACGATTGTGGTTTTATTTGCATTTACTTCAAGTTCCGATTAAGGATTGGGGCAAAACAAAATCAAATCATCCGCATATAGTAGGTAAAATATTTTCAGCATACCAACATATAGAATCGTTGCTGAAAATACCCGCTAAGCTCATTAATAAATAGGGCAGATAATAAAGGTGACAAATGAAACTTTATGAACCTCACATAAGCATTTAAACACACCCGAAATTCCATTTGACTGCTGTATATGCATTGTAAAGTTTAAAAAAATACAATGGAGACCACAATACAACAGCAAGTATATTACGAAATAATGGTTAAAGCGATCGGACACCTTTTCAAAATCTACAAAAACGCAATATAATTTCGCTCGAACTAAAAAATATATATTGACAATTGTATCTATTATAAAATATTGTACTATACGATTTGCGAAACCCAGCTTGATTTTCATTTAAAAGAATTTTTTTCTAGACCTAAGTGTTTAATCTATTGTGGACATCGCATGAGAATATTTGACCCAGAAGCAACGTAATTTCTCTATAACTATTAACATCATTTCGATTCCCTTTCTCGTGGAAGGATATGGCTAAACTCGCCACCCAGTCATTTTGGAAAAAGTCAGCAACAAGTAATTTGGTAGATAATTGCACTAATATTTTATAGAAATCACATGGCAAATGTTCAACAACAATACATAATTTGAGTTTTTAGATGGTCAATATATCACAGACGTGTTCTATATACAGACATACAAAGGTGGTATACGATAGTAAGATATTCATCGGTTTAGCTAACTGGGCTGCTCATACTGTAAACATACTTTGATATATTGGATGTTCTTTATTATAATCATACACACGAGTCTCAGATTTGATTTGTTATTTTGCAGGTATAATCTAAATATGCTGCCAATATATTGACGATAGCCCTCATCACTTTTAATTGAGTTGCAGATTTGCAGAGAAGTGAAACTTCTTCCTCGACTGTTTATAAATATAAATAAATAAGTAAATACAATGTATCAACATCCAACTAAAAGTAGAGGTGATGTGGAAGTCAACTCAGACCCTGAAGATGTGCAAATCAAGAAGAAAGAGTTCCAGTGCAAGCAATATGAACAGTGTTTTACGCGGTCCGTTGATCTAAAAAAACACATGCTGACACATACAGGGTTGAAACCATTTCAGTGCAAGCAGAGCAGGAAGTGTTTTACTCAGTCTAGCCATCTTAAACAGCGTATGGTTAAACAATCAGGGCTGAAGCAATTTCAATGCAAGCAATGCGCGAAATGTTTTACTGGGGCTGGTAATCTGAAAACACATATGCTTACTCATACAGGGCTGAAGCCATTTCAGTGCAAGCAATGCGCGAAATGTTACACTCGGGCTGGTAGTCTAAAAACGCACATGCTTACACATGCAGGATTGAAGCCATTTCTGTGCAAGCAATGCAAAAAGTGTTTTACTCAATCTGGTAATCTAAAAGAGCACATGCTTACACATACAAGTTTGAAGCCATTTCAGTGCAAGCAGTGCGATAAGTGTTTTACTAAGTCCAGTAATCTAAAACAGCACATGCGTATACATGCAGGATTGAAACCATTTCAGTGCAAGCAATGTGCTAAATGTTTTACTCAGTCTGGTGGTCTAAAATCGCACATGCTCACACATACAGGACTGAAGACATTTCAGTGCAAGCAATGCAAGAAGTATTTTACTCATTCTTGTAATCTAAAACAACACATGCTTATACATACAGGGTTGAAGCCATTTCAGTGCAAGCAATGCGCCAAATGTTTTACTCATTCTGGTAATCTAAAACGGCACATACTTATACATACAGGGTCGAAGACATTTCAGTGCAAGCAATGCGCGAAATGTTTTACTGATCCTAGTAATCTAAAACAACACATGCGTACACATACAAGGTTGAAGTTATTTCAGTACACGCGACTTGGTAATTTAAAACAGCGTATGTGTGCACGTACAGGGATGAATCCATTTCAATGCAAACAATGCGATAAGTGTTTTACCCATTCACGCGATCTTGAAGAACACTTGCAGACGCCATTTGGTCAATGCATGAAGAATGCAGACCAGATGAAAATTGGAGTATTTATTGTGTTAAAATATCTGAAATCTAGACTGGAGGGTAATACAAGTGAGATTGGTAAAGTGAGGCAAGGAACAGAGACATTCAGAATGTGCTTTCTTTCTAGAAATAAGAAGACATTAAAAAGACACGAGATTAAGTTGAGATATGAAATAGTTAAGCTCGATCAAAAAAATGCAGAATTTGAGGGCACAGAAACCTTCAGACATGTGTTACTTTTTTAACTCACTGTTTTGTATGCAAAAGTGTGGTGACGTTGAGGTCAAGATATTTTGGTATGGAATGGGTAAAACAGACAATGTTTATAATTGACTGAAGATGTTATTCTATTACTAGTGCATTTATTCCCTTGTATTTGTCTATGTTAAGATTTGCATGATAGTGCTATATTGCTATGATATTATTATTATCAGCCGAGTATCACTGGAAAAAAGTTGTATTGCATTGCCTGTAGTGTAGTGTAAAGGAAGGGTAAGGTATAGTAAGGGGCGGATTTTGGCGTCGTTGTTGTTGTTGACTGACTTGTGGGTGAGATAACTGTTTCATTTTGCATTTTCTTTGCATAATTATTGAGATATAGCATAATATTTTTTCAGTTAAGACGTAATTGTTGTGAATAATTTTTTTAGTTAAAGAATATTCATTTCAATGTTTTGAAATTTAATCCCCCTAATTTGTATCAAGATTTAACCAGAAAATACATGGTGAAATAGTTGTTTTGAAATCTTTTTGAATATTTTTGTGTGACTACAAATTAATTTTCATCACATTGGAACCAGAGTTCATTATAGAAAATGCCTTTTTTTACACTAGTTAATATTTGACCTTTGTGTGAAGTCAATATATGCTAATTAGATCTGTTCAAAGTTTATTTTCAAAAACATTTATTAACATGTGCTTTACAATTTATACAACGACCTGAATGTGAGTAAATTTGTATTTCATAAATGTTCAATTACCATGTTTTTCATTATTATTATTTTTTCGTATTTCAACACACTATTTAAATTCACCGATTGCATGAAGTACACTACTGATGATTTAATAAAATTAGTATATAAATATTTTTAATCAAACATTATGGTTACACTACTAGTATTACTGTATTATATTACATAACTTTATATTGCCTACTTGTTTGTGTGATATATTGGTACGGTGTGAATATTAACTAAATGGCTAACTAAAATTATTTTCGCATTAAATAAGTTGTTCATTCAAGTATATGTATAACTTTAAATATGGCTGATAATTATTTTATATGGACAAGTATGGTGACATTCACATCAATTCGACAGCAAGAGGTATTATATTAATATTGAGTTGCTGCTATCTTGTGGTGATTAATATTTAGCATCAGAAAGACCGGGGTCTATTGGAGTAAGGACCTCCATTATGTAAGTCTAGCTGCCGCATAATGTTCTTGCACACTTTCGGTAATCGTGCAGGAAGGTATCTATTTTGTATGCAAATTAGTGTTCTGAGACCTTCACACTAAATGCAGCATAGTAGTAGTAGAATCCTCACTCGTTGCCGAGACATTCTTGCTTGTTGTTGAAACCTTCACACTATTTGGCGGAACCTTCGTATTACTGGCCTACTCTTGCCAAGATATTATCATCAATCCAATCTACAGAAATATTTACCTTTTTCCCCACAAGTGTATGAAATACAAAGGACCATAGTTTACACATCATATATCTTTTGCGATCGAATCTGGTTTTAAGCGTGAACTATTTGTCATTCGAAATTAGTTCTTATAAAAAGTTTAGTATTCTTATGATCCAAACAATAACAGTACTGTATCTCATACAAATTTGGACCAGTAAGTGCAGAAAATGTATAAAATTATAGAATGATTGAAAATTTTCGATTAAGATTCTAATAAGAGTTGCATTATGAAAGCTTGATTGAAGTTTTGTGAACATTATGGACCGTATTTAGTAGTTTAAATTCGTGAAGATTTTGGATGTTGACACTAAATTTTAGGACATTCGAACACTGGTGAAAACAAACATTGTTTAAATTGTTCAGTAAATCTAATGTTTGGATTTCCAATATTTAATAACATAATTTTGTTGAATTGCTGATATACTATTAGCTGCAATGATTAAATTATGACGAATCCTTGTCTTTTACAACACTCTGCGAAATTCGGAGTATCAATATGTAATAATCCCAAGACTGAATAACTTAATATTATTCTCGGAGTGCAAATTTATTATAAATAGATAGTGTTTTTCTAATTCTATCATTAATTTTGGCTAATTTAACACAAACTAAATAATGACTCGTCTATTTTATCTACATAGTGTAATACAAATTTTCAAAACATGATATATTTGTTTACATAATAATCCTGAATATTGATTGAACATTCACAAAAATGTACAATAAAAGTTGCAAAGTTGTAATGTAAAATTGTTCATATCATTTCTATGGGTGTTATTTTTGTAATTTGAACGTTGATGAAAGTATATGAGTGTTTTATATTTTGCTGTGCGGCTAGTTCCGTTAGCAGATGGCCTTGCACGGAGTTGCTCCTATTTTTAAACCAATCCTTGTTTTTTGAAAAAATAAAGTATTGTGGGGATATTATTCAAAGACGAGTTGTGAAACATTTAAAAACTACCAATGATGTATGTATTTGTTTTTAAAAACAA
The DNA here is from genome assembly GCF_978046115.1 of Saccoglossus kowalevskii. NCBI lineage: Eukaryota > Metazoa > Hemichordata > Enteropneusta > Harrimaniidae > Saccoglossus > Saccoglossus kowalevskii. The sequence goes on from NC_140658.1 coordinate 14,962,523, forward strand.
AATATTTCTTTGTTTAGTGAATGTCAGGGAATACCGAGTAACAGTAATGCTTGGACATAAGGTACCCTTTTTAGTAGTATATTCACATAATAATGAATGCTACCTTACTATTTGTAACATGCATAACCCCCGCCCAATTTACTTACATAATATGAATATATTGTTTTAAAAACATGTTTAACAATAACACATTGTGGCACTCATTGACAAATAGGACGTAATAAAACCGCAGTAACCGCGACATAATAAGGAATATAACTGACTTTCACCCCTATCAAATCTAATCTGTAAGCGTCATAGGCTTCATTGTAAATGTATAAATAGAAATAAAATAACTTGATCAGAAGATAATGATATACATTATCCAAACTTTGAAGTTTTGTTCACAATAGTATTATATTCCATTTAGAAACAGTTCAAACATATATTAATACAAATATACTTTGACTTGAATTGTAACGCGTGGTCTTGAGTACGTGAGAGAAACAAAACTTATATTGATTGGCGGTGTTAGTTTGACCTTTAAATCCGACAATAATTATTACTATTTTGTTATGTATGTGCAGTGGCTTGCAAAGAGATGTAACTCATGGCACCATGTTTTCAGACATTGATGCTGAGAGGAACTTGGACTATTTATTCATTTTGAAGAAATTAATTTAATAAAGACGGTGAAGGCATTCAATATGTGGTGATGTAATAGCCACTAAGCTTTGAATATAATGTTAACTCTAGTCCAACCAAGCCGCGAATAACTTATTGTAATGAAAAGTTTACCATCATGTAATTCTCAACGTAAACCAAATAGGAATACGTCGCCGTTTTTCACGTTTTTTATCTTCGGTGTCTTTAAAAAATTTTTTTTAATTTCCATTGAATCCGTTTAGTCGACCTTTTAGGTTTCGTCCCATAATTTTGTAAGCCATTTTGTTTCCCCTTGAGCCACCAATCTATTGCAGTTTCCTCACTCTGCCGAACAGATATTTAAGCGCGTACCTCTTTGTTAAGCCAGAAATTACGCAAAAATTAAATAAAATGATAATTGAAATGAGAGGCTACTTGTAAACGACGATTGAGAGCGTGATATCGGCCCAAACATTAGGCTCCGATGCGTATACATGGTTGGGGCCTTGTCGGGTTAAAACAATGGTTTATTTGAGCTGAACTTGGCTCAAACCGAAAGCGTATGCAAGACCATTTTGGCTGGCTCGAGCCGTAGGGCTCCGATGAAACAGTTTGGCTATTATAGATACTATCATAGATGCCATACAGAATTGCCCTGTACATGAATACTTATAGTCCGGTGTTTTAGGATGAAACATTCCATGTGTGTTTCAAAATAAAACTGTTTGAAATTCTAAAGCCCCAGTGTTCATGTTAAACATGCACAGTCGGGTATCTTACACCTTGAAATATTATATGTGTGTTTGTTGTATGTTGTCATAATAAAAAATAAGCAAAAAGTATACCATTGATGTGATACGGACTTGTATTATTGTGTATATCTGGGACTATGGAAAAAGGTATAAATTAGAATTTATAAACTGAATTTAATTAATGTGTTTCTGATATTTTCAGACGTCGAGCTAATGATAATATATCTGTAAATGAAAGCAAAGAGCTTGCACCAGTTACATGCATGTTGTTTCTGTATACATGTACTCGATGGAATGCGACCTTCACTAGACCTTAACTACGACTTCAGTTCTTTATCAAAGAATAGTATATTTTTAGTTAAACTATTGAGCTATTATTCTGTGTTGTATACAGCTTCGTTCGTTCAATGTATAAATTATTTGGCTATTACTAAACACTATGTTATTAACATCTTGGTTCAATATATAAATTATTGAGCTATTATTAAACATTATGCTATTTACAGCTCGGTTCAATGTAAAAATTGTTGAGCTATTATTAAACATTACGCTCTTTACAGCTCGGTTCAATGTAAAAATTGTTGAGCTATTATTAAACATTATGCTCTTTACAGCTCGGTTCAATGTAAAAATTGTTGAGCTATTATTACAGACTATGTTGTATGTTAATATACTACTCAAAAGGGTGTCTTATGTCCAAGCATTACTGTTTCTCGGCATTCCATGACATTCACTAAACAAAGAAATATTTTTTTAAAAAAAATAACACATACATCATTGGTAGTTTTTAAATGTTCCACAACACGTCTTTGAATAGTATTGCCACAATACTCTTTTTTTTAAATGAACAAGGATTTGTTTAAAAAATAGGAGCAACTCCGTGCAAGGTATTCTGCTAACTGAACTACCCGCACATCAAAATATAAAACACTCATATACTTTCAACAACAATTAAATTACTAAAAGAAAACGCATAGATATGATATGCACAATTTTACATTACAACTTTGCAACTTTAATGCAGTTTTTTTGAATGTTTAATCAGTATTCAGGATTATTATGTATAATAAATATAAAATGTTTTTGGAAATGTGTATTATACTATGTAGATAAAATAACCGTGTCATTATTTAGTTTGTTTTAAATTAGGTAAAATTAATGATAGTATTAGAAAAACACTATCTATTGATAATAAAATTGCACTCCGAGAATATTATTGAAGTTATTCAGAGTCTTGGGATTATTACATATTGATACTTGCAGATTGTTGTAAAAAACAAAGACTTGTCATAATGTAATCATTACAGCTAGTAGTAACCCAGCAATTAAACAAAATTATATTATTAACTATTAAAACTCTAAACATTGGATTTACTGAAATTTTTTTTTTCAACAGTGTTCGAATGTCTTAGAATTTAGCGTCCCAGAACACTAATTTGCATGCAAAATGGATACCTTCCTGCACGATTACCGAAAGTGTGCCAGAACATTATGCGGCAGCTAGACTTACATAATGTATGTCCTTACTCCAGTAGACCCCGGTCTTTTTTATGCTAAAATATTAATCACCACTACATAGCAGCAACTAAATAAGAATAATATAAGAATCTTGCTGTCGAATTGATGTGAATGTCACCATACTTTTCCATATAAAATAAGTATCAGCCACATTTAAAGTTATACATATACTTGAATGAACAAAATATTTAATGCGAAAAAAATATGAAAAATATTGTAATTGAACATTTACAAAATACACGTTTACTCATATTCAGGTCGTTGTATAAATTGTCAAGCACAAACTTCGAACAGATCTAATTAGCATATATTGACTTCACACAAAGGTCAAAAAATAAAAAAATAAACATTTTCTATAATGAATTTAAGACGGGTCTGGTTCCAAAGTGATGAAAATAAATTTGTAGTCACACAAAAATATTCAAAAGGTTTTCAAAACAACTTTTTCACCATGGATGTTTTGGTTAATCTTGATACAGATTAGGGGATAAAATTTCAAAACACTAGTCAGGCCAACAACAACGACGAAGCCAAAATCCGCCCCTTACTATACTTTACTCTTCTTTTACACTACACTACGGGCAAGGCAATACAACTTTTTTCTGTGATACTCGGCTGATAATAATAATATCATAGCAATATAGCACTATCATGCAAATCTTAACATAGACAAATGCAAGGGAATAAATTTACTAGTAATAGAATAACACCGTCATTCAATTATAAACATTGCCTGTTTTACCTATTCCATACCAAAATATCTTGACCTCAACGTCACCACACTGTTGCATACAAACACATGAGTTAAAAAAGTAACACATGTCTGAAGCTTTCTATATTATCAAATTCTGCAATTTTTTGATTGAGCTTAACTATTTCATATCTCAACTTATTCTCGTGTCTTTTTAATGTCTTCTTATTCCTAGAAAAAAAGCACATTCTGAATGTCTCTGTTCCTTGCCTCGATTTACTAATCTCACTTGTATTACCGTCCAGTCTAGTTTTCAGATATTTTAACACAACAAATAATCCAATTTTCATCTGGTCTGCATTCTTCATGCATTGACCAAATGACGTCTGCAAGTGTTCTTCTAGATCGCTTGAATGGGTAAACACTTATCGCCTTGTTTGCATTGAAATGGCTTCAACCCTGCATGTGTAAGCATGTGCTGTTTTAGATTACCAGAGTGGGTAAAACCCTTCTCGCATTGCTTGCACCAAAATGGCTTCAACCCAGAGTGTATAACCATGTGCTGTTTGAGATGGCTAGACTGAGTAAAACACTTCTCGCACTGTTTGCACTGAAAACTCTTCAGTCCTGTATGTGTAAGCATGCGCTGTTTTAGATTACCAGACTGAGTAAAACACTTCTTGCATTCCTTGCACTGGAATGGCCTCAACCCTGCATGCGTAAGCATGTGTTGTTTTAGATGACCAGATTGAGTAAAACACTTCTTGCATTGCGTGCACTGAAATGGCTTCAATCCTGCATGCGTAAGCATGTGTCTTTTTAGACTACCAGACTGACTAAAACATTTCGCGCATTGCTTGCACTGGAATGGCTTCAACCTTGAATGTTTAACCATGTGCTGTTTTAGATAGCGAGACTGAGTAAAGCACTTATCATACTGCTTGCACTGAAATGGCTTCAACCTTGCATGAGTAAGCATGTGCTGTTTCAGATTACCAGATTGAGTAAAACACTTCTTGCATTGCTTGCACTGAAATGGCTTCAATCCAGCATGTGTAAGCATGTGCATTTTTAGACTACCAGACTGAGTAAAACATTTTGCACATTTCTTGCACTGAAATGGCTTCAATCCTGCATGAGTAAGCATATGCTTTTTTAGATTACCAGCCTCAGTAAAGCACTTCTCGCATTGCTAGCACTGAAATGGCTTCAATCCTGTATGTTTGACCATGTGCTGTTTTACATTGCTAGACTGAGTAAAACCTTTCCCGCATAGCTTGCACTGAAATGGCTTCAACCCTGATTGTTTAACCATGTGCTGTTTTAGATTGCTAGAATTAGTAAAACCTTTCCCGCATTGCTGGCACTGAAATTGCTTCAACCCTGTATGTTTATGCATGTGAATTTTTAGACTACAAGACTGATTAAAACATTTTGCGCATTGCTTGCACTGAAATGGCTTCAACCTTGTATGTGTCAGCATGTGTCTTTTTAGATCAACAGAACGAGTAAAACGCTTTTCGCATTGCTTGCATTGGAACTCTTTCTTCTTGAGTTGCACATCTTCAGGGTCTAAGTTGACTTCCACATCACATCTACTGTCGGATTTTCATGCATTGTATTTACTTAATTATTCATATTTATAAACAATTAAGGAAGAAGTCTCACTTCTCTTAATCCGCAACTCAATTAAAAGTGATGAGGCAATCTTCAATACATAGCCTTAGATTATACCTGCAAAATAACAAATCAAATCTAAGGCTAGTGTGTATTTAATGAAGAACATACAATATATCAAAGTATATTTACAGTATGAGCAGCCTAGTTAGCTGAAGTAGTGAATATCTTACTATAGTATACCACCTTTGTATGTGTGTATATAGAACACATCTGTGATATATCGACCATCTAAAAACTCAAATTATGTAATGTTGTTGAAAATTTGCCTTTGTGATTTTTTTTATGAAATATTAGTGCAATTATTTACCAAATTACTTGTTGTTGACATTTTCCCAAATGACGGGGTGGCTAGTTTAGTAGTATCCCTTTATCAGAATAACGTTGCTGTTAATGTTGGGTCAAATATTCTCATGCGATGTTTACAATAGAATAAACACCTGGGTTTAGAACAATTGTCCTTTAAATGAAAATCAAGCTAGGTTTAGCAAATCATATAGTAAATTGAAAAAAAAGGATCGCTTTAACTATTATTTCTTTATCTACACGCTGTTGTAGTGTGGTCTCCATAGTATTTTTTTTAAATGGAATCTCGGATGTATTTAAATGCTTATGCGAGGTTCGTCAAGGTTCCATTTGTCGTCTTTATTATTTGTATTATTTATTAATGAGCTTAGAGGGCATTTTCAGCAACGATACTATATGTTGGTTTGTTAAAACTATTTTACTTACTAAATGTGGAGGATTTGGTTTTGTTTGCTCCAATCCTTAATGGGAATTTGCAGTAAATGCAAATAAAACCACAATCGTAGTCTTCAGGAAAGCGGTACCTTAAGGAAATAACAGACAGGGTCTTCCTTTACTGACTTTGGTATCACGTTTTCCTCTACTGGACGTTAGTTTATAGCTCAACAAACCTTGCTGAAGAAATATGCAAAGAAGTGTTTGCTGTAAAACGTATTTTAACTGAATATAGTTTCATTGACGTACAAGTTTATTTGATTATTTTTATTGTTGAGTAATAAATATTCATGTACGGGAGTAACGTTTGAAAGTTTGATTTAGCGGAGAACGTCGAAAAGGCGCATCAGAGATGTTTCAAATATGTCTTCCAATACACAAAACCCTGTTATTTATGGAGAGTTGGAAAGACTTATCAGATTTTGGTTAAGAATTGTATATATTGTTTGCTTTGCACAACATGTCCTGTTATGGCATAATTTCAGAAGACATACCTACACTTCATGCAATGTTTTGAATGATGCTAATTTATTCATGACGTGGTAGTTTCTGTGCTCATGGATATTCATTATTTTGTGGTTCAATACATTCTAAAAGGCGCGATATATTATATAAGGCGGCAAGAGTTAGAAATGGGGAATTAGCAATCCTTAGTCACTGTCTTGTCCACTGTACCACGAGAGTCTTCACACAAGTAAAATGATTTAAGTTACATTTATAGGAGAACAGTTCTCAATAGTATTTACAAATCCCATTGTGAGAAACGACCGGCAAGGATGGGATTTAAACACGGGTCTTCATGATATCTATGTAGACAAGTGACATACAACATCCCAATGGACTGACTGCTTGCGTTTGCATTTGATGAGACTATATAGTGTGTATATATAAAGATATACTACATATTTCCATTATTGAGTCACAATTTTCATTAATTTTGCCAATTTAGTGTTTTTTCCTTGTGTAAACTATATGTAGGCCATAACCCGTTATTGTACACCTTTAGTCTCAACCAAATTGATCTTTTGCCATTTTCGTTGACCATATCCGACCCAACCCTAATTCCAAGACACATTTTTGTTAATAAAATTAGCTCAATTATGATACTCTCTTGTACACTGTCTGCTGGTAAGTTGGAATGATGTCAAATGATTAAACAAGTCGAGTTTAATTAATTCCCGCCATTACAAATTGTTAAATTGAGAGAACACATGCCTCAACAAATATTTAATACTTAATTTGGTGTACATTAGTTGCGTTTTATTATTTTATACCATCACAAGTTTTTAAATTGAGAGAAGAAATGCATCAACAAATATCTGAGATTTATTTTGGTGTAAACAAGTCGTGTTTAATTAAAGCGGGAGGGATCATCACCTGCGCACGCGCGGGAATTGAGTGAAAGCTATTCGAAACTATCACTTCGTTACTAATGAGTTTATCTAGTAGGATTTGAACCCTTGGCATTTGTATTATATGCTTTTTCATTTTCATTTTTTCATGTTTGCTACGCCGTAATATGCACCATGACCCAGTTTCAATCACATAGACATGTTGGAACGAAGTGCTTGACCCTTGACCCATTGACTATATGATCGATCTGTGCAACTGTTAATCTTGAGTGTATTACCGTTATCATCATTATATTGTCAAGTCATATGTTCATATATATCTTATTTTAATGTCTTAAGTTTCTTTATTTTAATTTGCGTATACCAATTTGTTGAAAGGTAGGTACGGCTTCTGGAATTGTGCCACATTGCACGCCACTGATACAATACACGCGATCTGTTCATATGTATGGTGTTCATACGTATTATTTGTATTTTCACGAGATCAGTAACTCCACAAACATGAATGGCTGACGTGTACACTTTAATCACTTACCTCGCTCAGAGATTTCCCCAATGTAAAATCTGTTTCATGCAGTCAATCGTACAATGGCGGTGATCCCGTTGACCTCGAAGCAATGTGCTCTACGGAGACACTGTTTTATTAACAATGAAATCATCTACAGATGGCGCTCTTGATCACAGGTGTGTATCATAGGTCATCACGGGTTAATTCTGCAAGGGAGTACCATTGAAACAGGTATTTACTGTACTATCGGTAATGTATCCTACTTTTAGTTCATCTAGTGTATCTAAAATCATGGTGACTGAATTGAAATGTTGGAATGTTATTTCAGTGAAAATGGCACCAACTCATGATAAAATAAACGAAAGAATTTTACGTAAGGTGGAAACATTTGTAAATATAATGAATGAATGTATGCAATATAATTTACGCATTTTACACTAAACAATAAATACAGACGAAATGTTATGGATTACTCTATTTCGTTCATATTTTGACTTTGTAACTTTGATATCTACGATAGGATATTTTAGAAGCATTACTTTATGTGCTATTTGCGATTTAAGTAGGCCAGTGAATATAACGTACTTGGTCGTGAAACCCATCTATTATGGCAACTAACTTCGCCTTCGATAGTCAAGACAGTACATTCTGTCACAATCACGCAATAAAAAAACAAAACAATAACGTGGTAATTGATATAATCCGAGGTCATCTTTAGACAATTTGAAAGTAGTGTAAGCTCATTTTAAAATGACTTGTGTACCAAAAACTGGAACTGTGTTTATGAGAGTGTTGACGTCAATGTAGCATAATTTGCCAAGTACACTTCATATGTCTTCTGCAGACAATGATGTAGAGACAACTCTTGTTAAACAAAATGATATTGTGGAGTTAATCATTTGTTTGTTTCAGTTGGGGAGGCCCTTGCTATTAACTTAAATCATTACACTAAATCCTATCATTCTATCTACCAAAATCTTTAACACAATCTTTCTTTCTTCAGGCAACCTCTGATCCAGAAATATTTCAACTACTAAAATGATGAAAATAGGGCTGTGGGGCATGACTACATTAGTCCAAAACTATTAATTTATGCCGCGAAGTACATTATCAGGCCCCTGAATTATATAATTCATTTATCGTTTTTAACAGGTGTATTCTCCAAACCGTTAAAAATAGCTAAAGTGACTCAAATTTTCAAAAAGGGAGTACCAAGTGATCAAGACGATTATCAGTATCAGTATTACAACAGAGTAGCAAAATATTTGTGCAAATATTTAACAAACATGATTTCCTATCTTAACAGTTTTGATATATTGTACAAATTTCAATATAGGTCCCGGGAGAGATACAGTACTAAGGTAGCAATTGCGTACTTTAGAGAAAATTGATATGGATAATGTGATGATATGTTATACAAAAATTTGCCACTGTGAATCGTGATATACTAATTAGTTTTCTAATTCTAATTGGTTTTCGGGGTGATGCCCAAAACTTTCTTCAGAAGTTACTTAACAAACATAAATTAACAAGTCAATAATAAAGGGAAGCAGTCAAATGAACTACCAATAACTTGCAGAATTCCACAGGGCTCTGTGCTAAGTCCGACACTTTTTATGTACTTTTTTGCTGTCTATGGTGCTCCTCTCCATAGTCGAATCTTAATGCCTGTGTGCATTTTCTAATGATTTGTTTCGCCGATTTTTTTATTATTCTTGTGACAATCATTTAAATCATATAAGACATTTAAAGGGCGGTGGTCGCCGCGCAACGCGTGTTCGAATTTCATGTAAAGAAACAATGTATTTTACACGGGTTGTATTTGTCGCCAAGAGTCTCATATCGAACAGGACGCGGCACCACGACCACCGGCCTTTAAATACATGTACTTGTATTTTTACTGAGCTGTTGGGAAATATGTATTGTAAATGCTACAATTAAGATTTATTATCGTAATTATCTCATATTATTCATTATTTTTTTATCAACATCGTGTCATACTGCTTACTTCTGTATTCGACTCATTACAATATTACCATGACCCTTGACATTGTCTTTTTGCGTACTCATTGGTCGCGTAGTCACGTGACTTTCCCTATATATTACGGAGATCTTTGAAATGTAGGCAGTTAGTCTGCTATGAACGTTCTACACACAGCAGTTATTGGTATACACAATATGTATGGAAGCCAGAAAATTCCGATTCTTTTGTTCAAAATCTAGAAACCAACTATTGTGGTAAATATATGATAAGTTTTATAGAAATTCCGGGTTTTAATATTGATGTCTTTGTTGATGTATTTATGAATGTAATACGTTCTGCTGCTGATAAAAGCGACATGTTACGAAAGGTATACAGTCAGTCTAGAAAACAACCGCCATGGTTTGATTTGGAGTGTAAAACACTTAAAGCAGAAAAATACAGGTTGTTACGTTTATTTCGCAACTCACCTAATATGCAAGATTTACATAACTACCATACAATCTGTAACAGGTTTTAAAATATGTATCGTAATAAATTACGGCATTATAAAAACACAATTAAGTTTACGTCTAATTCGTACCCAAGATAAGTCATTTTGGTCAACGCTTAGACATTAAATTACACTAAACTTCGTGTTACTGGGTAACCAGGGTCATCTATAAATCCTCAAAAATAGTTGTTTTCACAGATTGGATCCAATAATGATTTTGCTTTGGCAAACGACCTGGAAAATCAGTATAGTAGACTATTTTCAAAAAGCGACTATTGTCTCAGTTTACCAAAAAGGGCGTATGTTCTGTATACTTGCTAGTATTTACTCCAATGTTAGATCGTGTAGTAGAATATCAAATCAGTATACGGAATATTTTGACTGTCCAGTTGGTGTCCGCCATGGTTGTAAGTTGACTCCTTTCCTATTTTCTTTCTTCATTAATGAACTAGCTATTGAACTACAACAGACCCTCATCATGGTATTCAACTTTCCCCTGACTCATTGAACTCTTTTGTTTATTATACGCCGACGACAATGTGGTGTTTTCGGGCACTTTCATTGACCTACAAAGATTAATTCGTAAGCTTGAGGGATATTGTGATAAATGGAAAATGACAGTGGTATTTTAAAAACACACAGCTGGGGATTTTTTTATCATGTCGGATACAGTGCACACCTGCAACGAAATCTTTAGCACAACAAGCTTTTATTTATGGCTATCGGCCCTTTGAATTATGATTCATTCTTTATTTTTTTTTATTCCATGATTTTACCTATTTTAACCTATGGTTCTGAGGTCCATGGGTTTAAAAAAGTGTGTGGAACGTATTCAATACCTTGCTTGCAGATATTTCCTTGGTGTTTCCACACGATCACCTAACAATTGTGTACTGGGCGAGTGTGGAAGATACCCTATTTTTTTATACCGCAAAACGATGCATCAAATATTGGGCAAAAATCATCAATATGCCAAGTAACAGATACCCACGTAAATGCCACAACATGTTATATAACATAGACAAATCGGGAGGGGGGGGGGCGAAACCTATCTGAGTGGGGTAGACATAAGGAAACTATTGTTTTTGTGTAAATTAGAACATGTTTGGTATTTGCAGAAAGTTTGCAGTATTCAGGAATTTGTGAGCGTATTTTCATGTCGTTTTAAATAATGTCTACATTTTGAGTGGCTTACTGACATTTGTTCCTTAGACAAACTGGTTACATATCGGGGATTTAAGGTTACATTACAGCCGGAAAAATAATTATTTATTTATTCCCATGGAGTAGCTCTTCTCACTGCCTTCGCATTGAAATAGATCGTGGTGTAATTGAGAAAGACGAACGTATTTGCCCTCTTTGTGACAGAGATGAAATTGTAAATGAGTTTCACTTTCTATTTCTTTGTCCATATTACCATAAATTGCGAACCTCATACTTACCCAATACAATGTATAATACCCCATGTTTTGATAAATTTATAAATCTTGTTACTTCTCAAAATTCTGACATTTTACAACCACTGCATAAATCTTTCATTGAAACTTAGGAACGAGATATGTGATTTTATTTAAATATTCTGCTAAGTATTTTTATTTTTCGAATATTCTTCTTGTAAGTGTAAATGCTTTCATGAGCCGATGGCATTGAATTTGTAAATAAAGACCATATATATAGTTATTGGTATAAGATGTCAATAAATATTGGTGTTTATTTGATATTATCGTCTTTGAGTATTGAAACATCTGACCCAAGAACCCCACTCCCACATTATTGGTGCCGAGGCCAGGATTTGCTATGACGATATTTTTCAAACTCAAAACCAAACAGAAGATTTACCGATAATGACTGGAGAAACCATTGGCGCGCGCAGAAACTCAAATTGAAGAGTAGAACGACAACAACGAGATAAAAGCTAAATTCACGCTCATCAAAACTAGATAGCGAGATACATTAGATATCACAATTCAACTACTGAACAAGACGGACGATGATGATTAAGAAACCCTAGACAAGTTGGAGGAATGCGAAAGTAACGTGTCAGAACGAACATCACAGATACAACAACACAAAGTTTGAGTCAGTTCGAAGTCAAGAAACTACATCGTTAACCGAACAAGTTAAAAATGTTCAATCTCACTCAGTCTCGGCGGGGTTTCTATGATATCTACAAACAACAAGTGTGATCTATATAGTTTAAGTTATACGAATCACTGTTTGGCATTCCCGTTCGCTTTGTATGAATTATTTAAGATTTAATACAAATATATATATAGACCTCTTGACAGCGACAAAGCGATCCCGGACATTCAAACGTAGAGAAATATACTTATTTGCTAACAACACTCACTAATTAAACCGAACGAACAATCGCCGGTCTCGACCTTACTGATGCTAACTACGATGCAGCAATCTCTCTACTACAAGAACGATACGGTCATCAACAAACCATCATTGTCGCTCATATGAAGAGCCTATGGGAAATTTCCGCTCCGACAAACGACGTCTTAAGTTTACGGAAATTCTACGATTCATTGGAATCGCACGTTAGAGGATTAAACATGCTAGGAAACTATGAAAATAGTCATGAGGCTCTACTAATGCCAATAGTACTCAAAAAACTACCTACTGACATTCAACGGTCTTTCGCACACGTAAGAAGAAAGGCCTCCTGGAAGCAGCACTAAGATCCGCTTTAATTAGTGAAATCAAGGTATGTCAAGTTGGTAACACTGATCACATTGCTGAGCTGCACGAATCGGCAACTGTCACATCTTTCCACACACGATCGAACACATTAAGATTACTGAAGTTAATCAGGCAACAGAGACAGAATGTGCTATGTTTCAAGAAATGAGAAGGCATTAAAATACATGAGATCGAGTTGAGTTACGAAATCGATAATCTAGACCAGAAGTATGCAAGAAGTGAAGGCAAAAAAACCTTCTTAAATTTCTACCCGTCTTGTATGCTAAAGTACAATTACGTTCAGATCATCGTATTTTGGTTTAAACTTGGTGAAACAGACAACGTTTGTTTTATTAAGGTAGAAATGCAGGTTCGTGGGCACTTGGGAGTGAATTTTTTTTTGCTTTTTATTATCCAAAAAGTCTTGGCTCTAGACTGTTGAAATTTTGTAGAATTGTGAATAGTGGAACATAGTCAAAAAACAATTTTAAAATATAGATAACAGGTGCAAAATTATCTCTTTTGAATGCTTAGCAAGATTGGGCAAGGCTGTACATAAATATTAAAAAAGAAACATGGCGAAAAATAAGTAATGACGGGATCTCCAAATTATGCTATTTATTTAACTGTTTACATAATGATAAATTTGGAACTGTTACAGCCATTTTAATTATGAGCAATAGCAAACTTCTTACTGAGTGAATTTTTATGCAAATTAGCAATTATCTCAGCTTCTTTTTAGTGCACATTCCATAACTTTAAAAAAATAGCTCCTAGACGCTTTGACCTTTTGTTTTGAAATTTTCACAAATGATTGACAATGTGTTTATCTATCAAACACCGTCGGGGCATTGTTTTTGGTTGAACAGTGTTACAACAATCGTACTGACAACTAGCCTGGGTGTTAATTTATGCATAAACTTGAAGTAGTGAAATTTGAGCTGCTGCCCTGCAAAATTGTCAACCGGTAGACAGTTTTCAAGACGGCACTTTCTTCATAGTAAATAGATGTACCCGTAAACCAATTTTGACAGGAAAGTTTAGAAGCAATTTTTTTAAATCACTTTTGACCAAAAAGCACATTTTTGTGCATATTTCAAACTATTGTGTTCATAAAAAATATACTATATACTAACAAAATTTTAAAATTCATACAATAAGCTTTCCGAAAATATATATAGTTTTGTGGACAAGGGAGTTCATCTTGGTTTGCTAATTAACTAATTAAAATACCTGTCCGGTAAACTGCATCTCTACCTTAACAAAATACGTTTCTAAATCGCGACTCCTATGTAGAATGACCTGCGACGACCTTTGATACACAAACATTTATCAAGAGCACTATCTGTCCATGTAGTCCATGATAATAAAATAGTGTCACCGTAGAGGGCATTGATTTGAGGTCAACATGATCTCCGCCATTGTACAATTGAATGCATAAAACAGATTTTACGGGACAATCTTTCGTCAAATTGAGGAATATCTCTGAGCGAGGTAAGTGATTTATGTTTACGATAATGATGTACTCGTCAGACATTCATTTTTGTGGAGTTACTGATACCGTGCATTTACCAATAATACGTATGAACAGATTCCTGTGTTGTCTCCGCGGCGTGTAATCCCAACACAAGCGACCATTGTGTATCTTGCTTTGCACAGGTGTAGAATAAGGGGTGGTTATAGTCTCAAGGTAGAACGTTATTTTTATTGATTCAACACAATTATTACGTTCAATATATAGAAACACACGAGAAACATAAATCATATGTCAACAAATATATAGTTACACATGGTTGAACAAATCACGTGACAAAATAATATAACAGAATATAACACAGCTTGTTAAACAGAACTATCATACAGTCAGTCAGTTGCCAATGGTTCGTTACAACATGTCCGCATGGTTAAAACTATGCCATGGCGTGACACGTGAGGAAGACATCATTCGACACTCACAAAATCAAAATAAAACGGGGGAAGTGATCGCACAGGTGGCAAACATTGGAAATGAAAAACCATCTAATACCGGTACAAACACCAAGGGCTCGAATCACCCTAGATAAGCACTAACCGGAACCAAATCAATCGATTTGGCTTTACCATTCAACTAGTCGATACATTGAAGTAGTTAGCAAAAAGAACATCAACGTCATGACGTGGTACACAAGTGTACCGTCGAGATGGAACAGAATTAGCTTGACAAGTCAGTGGGTTCGAGGCCCACTAAGAGCTACAATGTAAAACGTAAATCAAATAAACTGAAACATGTAAAACCATAACAAGTAAACAAGAATGTCTCTAAAGAAAAATAAACCTCACAAAACGCCACCATATAAAAATAAAGAGTAAATAATAACTTGTAATTTTATAAATTAATTATACGCGACTTGTTTAAACCAAAATAAATTCCATATATTTGTTGAGACATTAATTTCCTCAATTTAACAACTTGTAATGGCGGAAATTAATTAAAAGACAATTGTTTAAACCAAAGTTTTACCACCACTTGTTTAATTGAGAAGTTTTTATTATAAATCACAAATAATCATCAATACGTGTTAGCATTAGACTTAGGTAGAAAATATTTAAAGTGAGTGGACACCTATACATACAAGTGATATACGTCTCGTTGGGAAAAACGAGTGTGAGGGGGGGGGGGCACTTAGACTTACTCAATAGAACGCTGAGATGGGCGTTACAAATAGTAAATAGGAGTGGGTAAGTCATAAAGTAGGAACTAGAAATAAGGGATTTTTGAATGAGTCAGGCAGGTCTGGCTGCAAGTGTGAAGTTAACAAGTTGGCCAGGAAGAACAAAGTTTGGGGAGATTGGAATAGAGATAATGGCGTGAATAAAAAATAATTGGGAGGGAATCCAAGAGACTGTCGTGTGTGGCCTGGGCATTGTTTTTCGTTGGGCTGATTTGTTTGCGACTGGGTATTAGAGACCAATGTGGTGTATACTTTGTGATTTGGAATGGCGGACGGCATGGGGTTAAATGTGCATATATTTTTCGTGAAAATTTTGGAAGGCTAGCTACAAGTCAGTGAACATCAGGAGGGAGAAACAAAAACGTCCAAATGGTTCTAAATCTTGCCCCTCCCCCCAAATAATGTATCGCGCCTTTTACAATGTATTAAACCCACGAATTATTGAATATTCATGAGCACAGATTCACTAAATGAACAAATTTGATTTGAGTACAAATATATATGATAATAGGAATCTCAATCAAGGCAATCTGGCAGACGGTTATAAAGAAAAAATCAAAAATATGCAAAAATTAACAAAAAAACTATTAGTATATTTATTAAAAATAGACACTTGCATATGGTCATTTTTGACTTAGATGACAAAAATATTCCCTAAAAATGGAAATTTGGATGTGATGAAATGTCATGAAATGAACTAATCTGACAGAGGAGTTTTGGTGTAAATAGCAAAGTGATTAAGCTTACAGTATGGGAGAAGAAGTCACTTGAATAATAGTTGACAGACAATCACTGCCCATAGAGACAATCTATACCCGGTATATAAAAACAACCTGCCACACTGATCAACTTCATGTAAATAACACCGGCCCACATTGAACAAATTTATATTAATACAACAAGCCCATAGTGACAAACTTTACCTTAAGACCTCCTTTATAAAGTTTCACCTGCCCATATTGACCATCTTTATATAAATACCACCTGTCCATAGTGACCAACTTTATATGAATACCACCGGCCCATATTGACCAACTTTATATAAATACCACCGGCCCGTAGTGACCAACTTTACATAGAGACCTCCGTTCCATAGTGACCAACTTTATTATAAATACCACCCGTCCATAGTGACCAACTTTATATGAATACCACCGGCCCATATTGACCAACTTTATATAAATACCACCGGCCCGTAGTGACCAACTTTACATAGAAACTACTTTTATAAATACCACATATCCAAAGTGACATTAATAGAAAGACCATTTGTTTATAGTGACCACACTTGTGTAAACCCCAACTGTCCATTTTTAAATAAAGCTCGTCAGCCATTAGCAGCCACTGATGAGCAGTTCAAATGCCTCGATGACCATCATTTCTTCAATATATATTGGTCAAATAAAACCGGATGTGAAGGCTAAAATGGGGGATCATTACATATCCAGTGCTTCAATCTGATATTTACAATTTATAATTATTTTTGTTTAATGTATGCGGGTATAGAACACAATTGTGATACTGCTGCAATTGCTTTACAAGCAAAATGAAAATGGGAAAAAGATCTTCTGGAGACCATGTTATGACAATGACTTGCATTTATCATTCAAATCTCTGAACTCGATGTAGTTTTGATGATTGTATTATTTATTGTTATTCGTTTGTGTGCAATCAGTGCTTTTCCAAGGCCACGAACAGTGTAATAGACAGTACTATGCTCAAAACCATTTCTATTGTCTATGATTTCAATCGATATTTTCTATATGTGTCAACTCTGTTGTTTTTGCCTAAAACTATGTCCCCCAAAAGCAGAAAGCAGCGAATTGCAATTGATTCAGCATGTACTAGTAATTAGTCTTTCACATAAATCACTGATCATATCACAGCTGAAGTAAAAAATCGAAACGTTTAAAGGTTATCTTAATTTCTTAAATGAAAGCTCGAACAAAATGTACAATATCATGTTCAATCATGACTGGTTCAGAAACGAATCACAAATGCACATGTATAAAACGTACTTCAGGTACAGTACTTCAGATATCGCACCAAGATCGAAACCTGATTTAGGAAACAAACCTTTGAAAAAATATGGTTCTGGTGTTGAAAATAACAATTCACAGATTGTAATAATTGTATTGAAGAATTGTATGCTGAGTACGAGGCAAATTTTCTGCAACCCTTGACACACTGGCGTTTATTTATATATATATATATATATATATATATATATATATATATATATATATATATATATATATATATACTTACAATTCTTTAATAAAAACAGATTTGTTCATATTTTTTTGACATAGCTATATAGTTTGGATAAAATCAGTTTGTATGGTGTGCTGTGTAAAGATTTCCCCAGAACCTCTTTTTGGTAAGTCTGGCATCATTTCGTTAATTTTGAATAAGCATATACATGTGGAAGGATATGTCATATATTTTACTTCATTATATCTGTTGAATCTACATGTACATGTCATCCTAAGCTCTGTAAAGACACACAGAAAACTAGCGTTCTAGCTAGCTGATCTGATGTCACGGCATACTTTTACTTCGATTCATTACATCTTCTTTGTACCTATATGTAGGTAGTATTTTAGGTTCTGTATAGTAGTAGCCATTTTGTTAGGCTCCATAGTAACACATATACATAGTATTTTCACTAGCTACTCTATTTGATTAATGTTATTCATGTAAGCTTTTATGATACATATTTGGCACACACGACGAATTGACAGCTAAAATTCCATATATTATATGCTGAGAGATAATTATCGATAACGCATGAATTCTAGACTCAATAGAGACATATGATACATTTCAATCAGTTAGCTATTTTGCTGGAATCATTCTAGTCAGCTATCGTTCTACAATGCCAGTTGATATTTTTTGCCCTGATACATTACAGAAGGATGATACATTAACTTAATGTATACTGTAAATAGTCATTGATACATGTATATTGAATTATACCTTTCATCGTTTAATTCAGTACACTAAAGTCTTAGATTTGTTTTCTTTTGTTTTTGCAGGTAAAATGAAGTTCCTGTCAATGTATTTATGAAGAACACTTCAACAGTATTGAAGCCATTCCAGTGCAAACAATGTCTCGCCATCTAAAACAGCACATGATTACACATACAGGTTTGAAGAAATTTCAGTGCAAGGAATGTGAGAAGTGTTTTACTCGGCCCAGCTAGCTATCAGGGAGGAAACCATTTCAGTGTAAGCATTGTGACAAATGCTTTTCTTGGTCCACTTCTCTAAAACGGCACATTGACAGACATCTTGGTTTGAAGCCATTTCAGTGCAAACAATGTAAGAAGTGTTTTACTACATCTGGCCATCTTAAACAGCACATGGGTACACATACAGGATTGAAGCCATTTAAGTGCAAACAGTGTGAGAAGTGTTTTACTCTGCCTAGCCATCTTAAAGATCACATGCTTACACATACAGTTTTAAAGCCATTTCTGTGTAAGAAATGTGACAAATGCTTTACTTGGTATAATTCTCTAACACGGCACACGCGCAGACATCATGGTGTGAAGCCATTTCCGTGCAAACAATGTGAGAAGTGTTTAACCACGTCTCGCCAGCTGAATGAGCACATACATACACTTACAGGAGTGAAGCCATACCTGTCCAAACAATGCGAGAAGTGCTTTACTCAATCCAGTAGTCAAAAAAGCACATTCTTACACGTACATGCTTGAAACTATTTCAGTGCAAACAATGCGACAAGAGTTTTACTCAATCTGATAGCCTAAAACAGCACATGGTTACACATACAGGGTGGAAGCCATTCCAGTGCAGACAACAAGACCAACGTTTTGTTTACTCAAGCAATCTAGAAAAACACATATACACGCCAAATGTCCACATAAATGACGCAAACCATGGATTATTGGTTGCGTTAGAATGTTTGAAAAATCGACAGGAAGATAATACAAGTGCGATTACTAAAGTCAATCAGTGAACAGAAACATTCAGAATGTGCTTTCTTTCTAGAAATGAGAAAGCATTAAGAAAACATAAGATTAAGTTGAGCTACGAAATGGACAATCTACATCAAACAATTGCAAGAAGTGAGGGAACAGTAACCTTCAGACATGTTGTACTTTTCTGATTGTTATTTATGTAAAGGTACTTTGAAGTTCAGATCATGATATTTTGGTTTGAACGTGGTAAAACAGACTACGTTTTTATTGAATGAAGGTGTCTAGATGATGGTATACATCTAGATGTATAATTTAAAATATGGTGGATAGCTATCTTGTGTTTTACCGGTCAACAGATAGTGGTGTATTAGTCATGTAGTCATGTAAAAAGTTTAATTTTATTTAATGTTAATTTACTATACATTATTAGAACAGTATTCCAGTATATCATTGCATACATTCAATGCTATGCAACGAAGGTCAACAACAGGCATCTGAGTGTGAGTAAATGTGGAATTTTGAAAATATACATAAAAATGTATATGTATTTATGATATTTCTCATTTTGTTCGCCTTTGTTTTTGTAAGTTTCTTGGCATAGGCACTTAATACCATGTCAATGAATTATTATAAATACCATTCTTTAAATATCATTACAATATTAGTTCATTATATCACTTTGAATATGGATATTTATGTGTGTGATTTTCTGGAAAGTAAATAAATAAATAATTTTTAATTTTTCTTTAAATATTCTTTTCATTCAAGTAAAATTATTACTTTAAATATGACATCAGTTTGACAACCAGCAGCATAATATTATCATTGAATTCCTACCGCCCAATGATGTTTGATATTTCAGACTCTCAACGAAACTCCAATTTTGCCAAGTATGTTTGGGAGTTGAAGTAGGTTCACATTCAGGTACTGATATTTTTCTATATGGCACATAAATATGTTTGTATTTGTTATATAACTCCCGGTGTATTACTATAAAGTCGTTTATTTGTATTGTTTGACATACGTCATTGAGGTATATGTGGACGAGCGGTCAGTTTTGAACGGCATAATAACCGCGTGTTTATGTGGTTTATATTACGAAGATACCTCAAAGTATGCACAAAGACAGTGCTGTGGCAGTCTGAGTTATTATTATTATACATCTTTATTGTACATCAAAGTTACATCAAAAATCATAAAGTTTAGAACAGAATCAGTGAACTTCTTTGTATGGAGTACTGTCAAACCCTGATGGCAGGCATGTTTGATATTATCAGAGAACGCTTATGCACGTAATCATTCGATATTTGGAATTCGCATTTCCTAATATAACTTATGGCGTTACGGTGACAGATGTATACTAATTGATTGTAATACTTATATAAATCATGGTATATATCTTACTACAACACCTTGCAATATTCTGTTTGACGATGAGAATTTCTTATTCCCGGCACATGCCGTGCCTATAAAACATAGTCGGATCGCATAATTGAGTAAGTATCTGCTAATATATCACGTATATCATAAACAGATTTATCAATATATCGAACTGTGATTATGGTAAATGCCGTTATTATAGCATAGTTTACCTTCATCGAATATATGTCCACATTTACCTACATAATGTCATACTGGTGGAGTAGCCTAGTATTAGTATATATGTTACACATCAAACACGTGTATCTATCTACATTTTATATTGAGGATAAAGTGCAGACCTTTAAAATGTACCAGATTTAATCCGTACTTAGCATTTTTTAGCCCGTGCGAAGCGTTCATGCACGTTTTCTCAGCAAGTATTTGACCTCTTAGTCCGTGCTAAGTAGCTGTGCGTGAACACTACTAATATTATATCAGCTTACAGGCATTGTCCAATAGTATAGTACCATATACAAATAAACAAGACTTAATCATTCACTACTGAATTTGTTGTCATTGCACTAATAAACAAGACTTAATCATTCACTACTGAACTTTCTGTCAGTGCACAACTACCACTGCATATCCATAAACTAACTTTCTACCAAAAAACACATGTTGTACACGTACGGACAAGATATGTGATTTCTTGCACAATTTAAAGTCATTTAAATTGCTTAAAATAAATATGCAATACAAATCGACTTTCAATTGAATGAAAGCACAGTAGTCAACGTATTAATCTACTGCAATAATCATGAAAAGCGATATATATATAATACAATTGTTGTTATAATTTTCTACCAATTGATTGAAACGACTTATGAATATAATAAGAAATGTACAAATAGTTTATTTTAACTTTGAAAGTCATTACTTGTGGCATATGAAAAACAAACCTCTTCTTCTTGTACGGTGGCTATGGTGCTGTTAATACAGAATTGTTGTTCAAATATCCCGATGGAGTGTTTCAATAGATAATATCTAACTTCTGGTCCTAATTGTCTTCTTATCCTAGCTTTAAAACATAGCAGTGCATTTGTAGTTTTTCCGTTCTGGCCCTTTGACTTGTCGTATCGTGTTAGATGAATTGCTACTTTGGCGTTTATTAATATATAGCATAATGACTGGTGTATTGATGACATACGTGCTCTTTCTCTTGGTGGACCAAGCAAAAACCAGGAATTGCAGGCAATCCAAGCAGATCATGTGATTGGAAGGTATCGAATGAGTCACGGGCGGTAATCAGTGCAAGTCACGCCCGGGTCAAACCTCATACTTGTGATTTCCATTTGAAGAGCGCATTGGATTATGGGGAAATCAATGTTTATCAACACAAATGTCGAACATGTGCAGCGCGACGACTACCGCGCTTTAACACAAGAGTTTAAATGCAATCCAGCAGACCTGCTTACTCGCAGTATCACCTCCAAGGAATTACGCGATTCTGATTTGTAGTGGAAAGGTGATTCTAGGCCAACATACGAGTTGCTTGACAAGCCGAACATATCCGTCAATCACGTATCATTGACACCAACTGGAGGCATCGATTTTGCGCCGCTAGTTCATCAGGATATCCCCGCTATCTATGTCAACAAAGAACCAATGATGTCATCATTAGATAGAAGCCCCGCAGTGAAGTCACAGACCGGGAAAGTCTTACCGGAGAGAACATTCCATTGGTACCAGTAGGCAGTCACAATGCATCGCGCACCGTAAACACTAAGGAAGTACCTGTTGGATTACAATATGTGATCAATCTGGAATTACAATAACAATTACAACAAATTGTTGCGAATTACTGCTTATGTGTTGAGATTCTTTCAACTGCAGAAAACGAGAGTGAAATGCACCCAGGATAAACTGGATTACTGACATTCAACATGAACGTTTTGCTGATATATTCGCGTCCACCAAAGATGACAATATTAAATACGGTCATCTTAGTAGCCAACTGAAGCTATATATCGCAGAGAATAAATTACTATGCTTAGGTAGTCGTCTTCAATATGCATATCTACCGTATGATACTGAACACTCGATATTGTTACCACGTCATCATCAGTTAACCCGACTTATCGTACAAGCTACACGTGATCGTATCATGCACCGCGGACCCAGGTATACGGTTAACGCCTTGCAAGATCGCAAAACGTAGTCTGCCAGAAAGTCAGCGGACCAGCTTACGCAAAACCGATATCTACTCCGCTCCCAGAATGTCGGGTAACCACGACACCTCCATTTCGAATTAGCGGTATTGAATTATACTGGCGCCTTATACGTGAGAAGCGAACCCAACAAAACAGTAACTAAAGTGTCTGTTTGCCTGTTTACATGTGCGAATACAAGGGCAGTTCACCTTAAACTCGTACCGGACAGGTCTACCCAATCTTTTTTACTAGCTTTTTGCCGATTCGCTGCCCGCCACTCAACTCCATCAATGTAAATATCGGACAATGCTACTACATTTATTTCCGCAGCTCACAAACTGAGACGACTAATGAACGACACCGAAGTTCAAGCATTGTTAGCGCATCACCGTACAACATAGAAGTTTATTCCGAAATGCGCGTCATGGGTAGGAGGCTTCTACGAGCGTATGATTGGAATAACCAACTCAACTTTAAAGAAAGTACTGGGAAAAGCATGCGTGACATTTGACGAACTGCAAACTATATATTAACAGATGTAGAATCCGTCATAAATGACCGCGCGTTGGCGCACATCACTAGCCACGCATACGACTTGGTACCACTTACCCCATCTCACCTTATGATCAAAAGAAATGTATACAGTCTACCGTATGACGCGTCAAACCGCCTGAGTGATCATATTGTTCTAACTCATCATAATGTAAATCTTCGCTTTGAACATTTGCCAAAACTACAACGCCAATTTGGGAAAAGGTGGTCAGCCGAGTATCTCGCCGCGCTCCGAGAAGGTCACACTGCCGGAGGTGTGAAAAACAACACTCTAAAGGTGGGCGACATTGTACTCGTTCATAGCGACGTAGAGAAAAGGAGTAAATTCGCACATGGCAAAAGTTACCTGCTTACTACCCAGCAAAGACGGACTGGTACCAAACTTAGTAAAACAAATCGTCCCGTTATTAGGTTATATTTATTGGAGACTGGCCAAGTCGGAGAACAACAGGCTGGCGCCACACAGTTGCCACCAATCGTCCTGGATGTCAACAACGAACAGCTGACTGAGGAAAATTCAACTATGACGTCACCAGTTACCAGGAAACCCTCGAATGAGAATGGTGACCAAATGTCCTCCGCCAAGAATTCAAACACAACGCAGTCATAGCGACCACGGAGAGAAGCATTTGAAGTCGTCTATCTGGTCTGATGTACAATAATAAACGAACAGACGTTAATTTATTTCTCAATTACAAATACAAGTAAATTTATCTCAGTTTGATGTTATTATGTTTGAATCGTCCCATACAATGAGCTATTGTATTACGTTAATGTTCATTTCATTGACAGGGTATTCGTTAATTCTGAACAATTGGTGTTTTTATTACAGACTTTACTTTTGCCATGAAATTGTCAATAATTGAGGCTCTTTTTTCGGCCCTGCAATATTCCCATTTATTGTGCACCTATTGATCGATGTTTTATGCAATGCAATGCATATTCTAGTTCGTGTTTATAGTTACTTATATATGTTTCTCTGATTACGATCCTACTTTTAGTCGCTGAGTTTTAAGCATTACAAGTTTAGAAACAAACACAAATTTTGCCAGATTGGCCAATTCAAATGACGGACCCAATGCGAACGTCGGAGAAGTAGCCTCAACGATCAGGCGCTATAGAAGCAAAAATACGCGTCCGGCCAGAAGCACGTCTCGTTAGTTCTCTTGTACACAACGTTCATCCTGTTTCTTAATAAACAGAGTAGTGTCCCTCATTTTGGACTGACTTCGTACACTGAGATTGTCTTGTGCTGGGCTTTATCCGCCCACAAGATGAATAGAGAAAAGAATATTTGTACATTTCAAAAAATCTAAAGGAAATCTGTGATATCATTGCCAAGAACAACTTCTTTTCATCCCTATTCACAAATACATTATTAATAATACACTTTGTGAAATTATATGATGACATAAGTAAGCAGCTCAGCAGCTCTTGAATAGACTATAGAAATACAATTGTACTACAGTTTTCTGTGTCCGTATAAGATACGTATCAGCCATTTAAAGTAGTATTACATTTATTATTAGTAAGTATTCTATGGTAATTATGGAAATAGCTAACAATGGCACACAACAATATCAGCCATATAATGAAGTAATATTTTAACCATCTTTAATTTTCATAATAATTTATTGTACATAATAATAATAATAATAATAATGTATTGACAGAGTATAACATGCCTCTAACAATAAACTTACATACTGGGTAACAAACAAACTAAAGCAAAAAAATGAGAAATATTATAATTACAGTATGTGTATATTTTCAAAATACAAATTTAACTCACACTCGGATCCCTGTTTATTGTTGTCAAGTGTTGCATAAATGTATCTAGATTGGGATGTGTGTACTAATAAACTGGAATACCGCATAGTAATGTAACAATATAAAATAAAATGAAAATTGTTTTCAATGACACACAACTAATAATCATCATCACTAAACCCACTAGCTGGTGACAGCACTGTATTGCAAACACACACAAATAGCTATCCACGTACACTCGTATAAACTTTTACATACATCATAACGAGTTAGAAAAGTAGCACATGTCTAAATGTTTCTGTGCCCTCGCTGTTTACAATTGTTTGGTCTTGCTTGTCGACTTTATAATTCAACTCAATCCCAAGCCTTTTTAATGCTTCATTTACTGAAACAAAATACATTCTGAATGTTTCTATTTCCTGACTCACTTTACTAATCCCGTGTATTTGTTCTCCAACGTCGATTGAATAAGCAACACGCTTGTCACTGTCTTTGTAATGACATGGCTTCACCCCTTCATGTTTATTCATGTGCCGTTTTAGAGAATTGAACCTAGTAAAGCAATTGCCACATTGCTCACACCGAAATGGCTTCAACACTGTATGTGTAAGCATGTGCTGTTTTAGATGGCAAGGTCGGGTAAAACACTTCTCGCATTGTTTGCACTGGAATGGCTTCAGGCGTGTATGTGTACGCATGTGCTCTTTTAGATGACTCGAGCAAGTAAAACACTTCTCGCATTGTTTTCACTGAAACGGTTTCAGTCCTGTATGTGTAAGCATGTGATCTTTTAGAGTGTGAGACCGAGTGAAGCATTTCTCACAGTGTTTGCACTGAAATGGTTTCAGGCCAGTATGTGTATGTATGTGTTCTTTTAGAGTGTGAGACCGAGTGAAGTATTTCTCACATCGCTTGCACTGGAATGGCTTCAGGCTTGTATGTGTACGCATGTGCTCTTTTAGATGACTCGAGCAAGTAAAACACTTCTTGCTCTGTTTGCACTGAAATGGTTTCAAACCTGTGTGTGTAAACATGTGAACTTTAGACTGTCAGACCGAGAGAAAAAATTCTCACAATGTTTGCACTGAAATGGTTTCAGGCCTTTATGTGTAAGTATGTGTTTTTTAGAGTGTGAGACCGAGTGAAGCATTTCTCACAATGTTTGCACTGAAATGGTTTTAGGCCTTTATGTGTAAGTATGTGTTTTTTTAGAGTGTGAGACCTAGTGAAGCATTTCTCACAATGTTTGCACTGAAATGGTTTCAGGCCTGTATGTGTAAACATGTGTTCATCTAGAGTGTGAGACCGAGTGAAGCATTTCTCACATAGTTTGCACTGAAATGGTTTCAGGACTGTATGTGTAAGCATGTGCTCTTTTAGATGACTCGAGCAAGTAAAACACTTCTCGCATTGTTTGCACTGAAATGGTTTCAGGACTGTATGTGTAAGCATGTGTTCTTTTAGAGTGTGAGACCTAGTGAAGCATTTCTCACAATGTTTGCACTGAAATGGTTTCAGGCCTGTATAAGTAAGTATGTGTTTTTTAGAGTGTGAGACCTAGTGAAGCATTTTTCACAATGTTTGCACTGAAATGGTTTCAGGCCTGTATGTGTAAACATGTGTTCATCTAGAGTGTGAGACCGAGTGAAGCATTTCTCACATAGTTTGCACTGAAATGGTTTCAATCCTGTGTGTGTACGCATGTGAACTTTTAGATGACCCGAAAGTATAAAACACTTTTCACATTGTTTGCACTGAAATGGTTTCAGTCCTGTATGTGTAAGCATGTGAACGTTTAGATTGTCGGACCGAGTGAAGCATTTCCCGCATTGTTTGCAATGAAATGGCTTCAATCCTGTATGTGTATTCATGTGCCTTTTTAGATAGCTAGAACGAGAAAAATACTTCTCACATTGCATGCAGTGAAACATTTTTTTCGTAGACTGCACACATTCAAGCGCTCTGTTGATTTCAACACCATCTCTACTGATATCTGGTTGTGAATGAAGTAGGGATGACATCTTATTGCCTGTTGACATCAGTTTGCAATGTACTAGCTTGAAATAAAACAACAAAACCACTCTGGAAATTGTGAAAAAATTGTGAAATGAAATGTACAATTCCAGGGCTTCATTGCGTGAAGTGTTTTTTATCTATACATTGGCAGCAACTTCAATTTTTACCTACAAAATAACAAAATACATTTGTGTGTACTCTATGAAAAGTTGAAAGGCATAATACAATATAGCAAAATATATTTAGGGTGTGACATCACATTAACCTAGCTAAAATGATAAATATCTAGCTATATTATACCAGCTTTCTATGTGCTTCAATAGACACAATGTATCAAAGTAGAAGTATTGTGTGCTTACAGAGCAGGATGTCTAGCCTGAATGCTAGATTACTTTGTGTCTACAGAGCACAGTCTAGCTAGAATATTTGTCTTAACAGAGTTTAAGATAACACATACGAATACGTGTATATTCTAATGAATAATGAAGAAAACGTATGGTGTACAATCAGCCAATCTATGTAGATTGTGTGTATTTGCTAGTTGAATATGTGTCTCTACAGAGAAAATCATAGTAGCTACATACAGATGTAATGTAGGTGGAATGTATGAACCTATGGTGTGATTATATCAGCCTGTCTAGCGAGAATGCTAGTTTTCTATGCGTCTCCCAAAAATTGAGGAATATTACCTTCATGGAAGCGGAATGCATCAATGTATAGTGTAATAATGAAGCAGCTTCTAGAATGCTAGTTTTCTATGTGTCCACCTAGCATAATAGCTTCAGCTAGATAGAATATTGCTTGAATTTAAGAAAGTAGAATACGACATAACCTTCTAAATGTGTAATTTATAATCACTGAAATGAACTACACTTACCTAAAAACGATTAGGCATAGGGAAAACATTTACTCAGTACACCGTCCAAACTAATTCTCACAAAAATATGCATCTGTGTTAAAAAAGTTAAAAAAATGTTGTTATGAAAGCATTTTAAGTAAATATACAATGTAGCAAATACCAGTGTTGTTGTCAAGGGTAGCAGATAAGTTGTCTCATATTGATCAAGCAATTGTATTCCTCAGTACGAGCAGCACTTTATATTCAACATCAGAATCATTATTACTTTAAACGATTTTTTTTTTCAAATGAGATGTCGCTCATGAAGTACTGAGAGCATATTGTACATGTACATTAATTTTCGATTTTTCATTTGCTAATAATTATTGACATTTATAATCTTCTCTTCAACATCGTCTTTGACACGATCAATGATTTACAGAACAAACTAATGATATGTACATGTTGATTAAATTAAATTAGCTGCTTTCTGACAATTCATCGTTTATGATAACACTTACATAACAATATAATCATTTAAATCATAGATAATATACAAGTAAAAGGTTTTGAGCAGAGCAGTTCCCACCACATTACGGGAACAACACGCTAATAACCTAGCCATACAAAAAACCGAGTTGCTGAGGCAGTTACTCGGGTGCGATAAAATCTCGACGTCATGTGGAGTTTGTTTACTTGTTTTGATATGGGCCGTAAAAAGTTAGATAAGCTAGATTAGACGGCAATGCCTAAGACGAAGTACTCATAAATACTTTCTTACGCGTGAAACTATGTTTTTCACGATGAGTTTTAATTTACTTTTTATATAAGTATATTAAATTTATATATTAAATATAAAAATAAACATGTTGAAAATGTTATTTAGTTTAGAGCTCCGCGAAGATGTTTTTATCGTCATATTTTAACACGAATATTCAATCTAGAACGACCTCTTCACTTCGCTCTTACGTGTAGGGATATGCAAATGTGACCTTTATGCAGTCTTAGTCTTGTAAACCCAAATAGTGTCAAGTTGAATTTTCAGTTACGGCATTTCGTCGAACTTTGTAGAAGCGTACATGATTTGTTAATTTTCCCTGTAATAGTATCAGTATGGCCAATTTCACATATGAACGGGGAGACATCATCGAGTTGATGGAGCGAATCGATGGGCAGTCGCCAAAGTACGACAAATCTACGCAGTCAGTAACACGGAAGTGACATTTCCAAGGTGGTCGAAACGTTGTGATGTGTCTCTCCCGCCTTATATGGTGCACCAGCAAACTCTTATAACTGAAAGAAAGTAAAATACTTATTTTAAATGATCACGAAAAATGTGTATGATTTCTGTACGATCGTGCTATAGTAACACGAATGTGCACTCCACGTGATTTTCTGAACTGTTAGGTCAATCGATGTCTAAATGTAGTTCCAGTCAGTACACATTTGTTTACGCATTGTTATGTGGCATAAGATAACAATCTTTATAACTTTATATATATCTTTAAATAAGACTATTGTCCTGATCACAAACCGATAACCAAGTGGGGTAGTGTGGTACATTTTTTTAATGGGTTGTTCCCGTAATGAAATATGACAGTATCACCACACTTTGTGTAACCTTGGGAAACCACTGTTTATCATTAATCATCGAAACAAGTCATTGTTATCTTTACTCAATCAGTAAGGAATTAAATAGCTGATTGGGAAAACGTGTCTCTGGTGACACAAAATGTATTGTTTCTCTGACACTCCCTGGTACTGCTTTTAATTCAAAGCTAATTCAAAAGAGATGGTAGATTCATTGAATGTGAATTACTTCTAACCTTCGTCATTGCCTTCAAGCAGTCTTGGTTGGTCAAACTTGACCTGTATATTTCCGATAATTTTAGGCTAGTGTGCTATGTTTATTTTCTTTTCACGTTTTCAGTGCAACAGAAACCATGTTTTACACTTCCTTTCAGTCAGCTAGCAAGTGTAATATCTGTTTTTTTTGTTTTTTTGTTAACTGATGAACACCAGAAATAGTAAATGTGCAAAACAGGTTGACAATAAAACTTCAAAGATTAGATCAGTCGAGGTAGAATGTCTTCAGCATTGCGGGCACCACATCAGCTTTGTGTGCAAGCTGTCAGAATAGTGGCCCGAGTATCACCCTGGCTACACTTAAGGTAGAGATGCAGTATTTCCTGACAGGTATTTTAATTAGTTAATTAGGAAACCAAGATGACCTCCCTTGTCCACAAAACTATTTATTTTCGGAAAGTTTATTGTATAAATTTTTAACTATGAAGAAAGTGCCGTCTTGAAAACTGTCTACGAGTTGTCAATTTTGCAGGGCAGCAGCTCAAATCTCACTACTTCAAGTTTATGCATAAATTAACACCCAGGCTAGTTGTCTGTACGATTGTTGTAACACTATTCAGCCAAAAACAATGCCCGACGGCGTTTTGGAGATAAACACATTGTCAATCATTTGTGGAAATTTCAAAGCAAAAGGTCAAAGCGTCTAGGAGCTATTTTTAAAGTTCTGGGATGTCCACTAAAAAGAAGCTGAGATAATTGCTAATTTGCATAACAATTCACTCAGTAAGAAGTTTAATAATGCTCATATAAAAATGGCTGTAACAGTTCCAAATTTAAATGTATTATCGTTCTGTTAAAAGTTAAATATAGTGCCTAATATAGAGAATCTCGTCATTTCTTTTTTTTCACCATGTTTCTATTTTATTATTTATGTACAGCCTTGCTAAATCTTGCTAAGCATTCAAAGGACAGAATGTTTGCTCCTCTTATCTGTATTTTAAAATCGTTTTTTGAGTATGTTCCACTATTCACAATTCTACAGAATTTATTTGGATAATAAAAAGCAAAACAACAAAAATCACTCCCAAGTGCCTACGAAACTGCACCTTGGACGCTTTAGGGAGAACACTGCAATTCTTCAGCAGTATCACAATTTTGCTTTAGACATGCATGCATTAAAGCATAATAGTAATTGGCTAACATGTAAAACACTAAAGAAGCCTTCATACACAGTTTTAATTTGACAAGTATACTTCAAAATGAATGTCACTGGGGAACTCGAACTAGTCGGTTACTATAGGCTGACAAGATTTTTTTTTAAAGTGATCATTTTGGGCAGTTGCAAAAATGTTCACTATAAACATTCTTGTCACTTTCAGAGTGTGGTCATTATAAAAGTGGCCTCTATGGGTCGGATGTATTGCTCAAGGATGCTAGACCCAAACCCGATTCTCGGGGTAACTAGGATTCCAAAAAGAAGAGGCTGAAACAGTTCACTATGGGCATAGGACTGATATAGTGACAGGGTTGGCATTGCTCGAGGATGCTTGACCCAAACCCAACTATCATTCCAAAAAGAAGAGGCTGAAACAGTTCTTCATAAGGGCATAGACTTAAATCTAGACCTGGGAATGTCTAAAAAACGCGGACGGGAGAAACTTCACACACATCTGTAGCTGAAACTGCTCTATTGTGTCTATGCGCAGGAATCCCTGTGGTCATCCGGGTCAACAATCCAAGTCTGACCTGTGACGGGATCCACTCTAAACAGACCTTTCACAATGGATTGTGTTTCTCTAGGTAATAATTCATAAAGACGTTTTGTGTTCTTCAGAAGCGTGCCCTAAGTACTTGTTCAAGGAGGCACCTGATACAAGAGCAAATGAGTTGGCGATCGCACAAACTTCATGCACACACACTTGGTGTCTCTGTAGATGCTGTGCTGAGGACACCAGCCAGTCATAAACCTCAAACACTGTCGAAGTGAACCACCAAAAAATTGAAGTCAGGGAGACTGGTCTATCCTGCTCACCCTGACCATAACACATAAACATGTTTCTGCTGCCTTTTCTTGACTTTCTAGTACGTCTCTCATAGCAACTCTTCCGGGTTGACAATATTGGCAAAACAGAAAAGATGATCGACTGTGGATCATGTCCTTAGATTTGGTTCTTGGCGAGAAACCCGATTCATGTCTTCGGCACAGCTTGATTGTCCATGAGGGTGGCACAACTGTCTGACAAGGTCCCTAACTCAGAGCGATGCCTGGCAGAGACGAGAGCTGGTAGGAAAACTATTTTCAATGCCATATATTTCAGTGGTGCTAATTCCAGGAGTTCAAAGTGTGCATTTCTGTGTATGGTTTAATTGTGTGGTACGAACGTGAATATATCCTAGATAGTCTAAATACACACCTAATTAGATTTTATTCGGAGACTCTGTGCTATTCAATTTAGCTTAGTGTTAAATACATATATTCGCACGCACTGGGACTGGTAATAGCCAATGTACCAAACCTTGTATGTCTACATTGTGTCGGCTGGCACGTTGGACCGTTGCAGTTTGGAGTGAGCATAATATGGTTACCATAGTGATAATGCTACACTTTCGATCTCGATTTTTATTTAACACAGCTTGGTGAATGTCTGTGCACATTAACTGTTCAGGAACAATGAAATCACCTTAACAACGGCACTAAGAGGACGACACCTTGTATGCATGAATAATTGAGCGAGTCATTGTTTGGCATAACTATATCCTTTGGTTAAGATACAGTTGTACAGTAGAATCTGGGAGAATGCTCGGTGGTCCACCAATCAAAGGTGATGGAATAATCTAGCCTGGTGCACGGATCTATAAAAAGGGGTCTAAATCAAGCCTCGTAGCTGTCGTTTACAACTGGGGTTGCCTCCATGCAGCACAGGGTTTCAGGGACGAACGTGACGAAGTGGGTGCTTACACATACAGGATTGAAGCCATTTCAGTGCAAACAATGTGAGAAATGCTTTATTCTGCCTCGCTATCTAAAACGGCACGTGCGTACACATACAGGATTGAAGCCATTTCGGTGGGCACAATGCAAGAAATGTTTTACTCAGTCTGCTAATCTAAAACGGCACATGCTTACACATACTGGGTTAAAGCCATCTCAGTGCAAACAATGTGAGAAATGCTTCACTCGATCTTGTGGTCTGAAAGTTCACGTGCTCACACATACAGATTTGAAGCCATTTCAGTGCAAACAATACACAGTTTTTTACTCATCCTGGCCGTATAAAAAGACACATGCGTACGCATACAGGATTGAAGCCATTTCAGTGCATACAATGTGGGAAATGCTTCACTCAGTCTGATTGTCTAAAAGACACATGCGTACACATACAGGATTGAAGCCATTTCAGTGCAAACAATGTGAGAAATGCTTCACTGGGTCTGATTATCTAAAACAGCACATGCTTACACATACTGGGTTGAAGCCATTTCAGTGCAAACAATGTGAGAAATGCTTCACTCGGCCTCGTTATTTAACAGAGCACATGCTTACACATACAGGATTGAAGCAATTTCAGTTCAAACAATGTGAGAAATGCTTTATTCTGCCTCGTTATCTAAAACAGCATATGCGTACACATACTGGGTTGAAGCCATTTCAGTGCAAACAATGTGAGAAATGCTTCACTCGGTCTGGTTATCTAAAACAACACTTGCTTACACATACAGGGTTGAAGTCATTTCAGTGCAAACAATGTGAAAAATGCTTTACTCTGTCTTATTATCTGAAACGACACATGCTTACACATACAGGGTTAAAGCCATTTCAGTGCCAACAATGTGATAAATGCTTTACTCGGTCTGGTGATGTGAAAATTCACATGCGTACACATACAGGTTTGAAGCCATTTCAGTGCAAACAATGCGAAACATGTTTTACTCGGTCTGGTGATGTGAAAATTCACATGCGTACACATACAGGTTTGAAGCCATTTCAGTGCAAACAATGCGAAAAATGTTTTACTCATTCTGGTAATCTAAAACAGCACATGCATACACATAATGGATTGAAACCATTCCAGTGTAAGCAATGTGGGAAGTTTTTTTACTCTGAAATGCAATCCAAAGCAGCACATGCTTACACATAAAGGGATAGAGCCAGTGCAAAGAAAAGAGTTTTGCTTATTCAAGCGATCTGGGAAATCAAATGCACACGCGAAATATCCAAAACATTCAGAACGCTGATCAACTAGAAAGTGGATTATTGGTCGTGTTAGATTTTTTGAAAAGTGAAGAGGAAGAAAATGTGAGTGGGATTAGTAAAGTGAGTCGGGGAATAGAGACATTCAGAATGTGCTATCGTTCTAGAAATAAGAAGGTAATAAAAAGGAATGAGATTAAGATGAGCTATGAAATCAAAAAGCTAGAGCAACAAATTGTCAAACGGGAGGGCACAGAAACCTTCAGACATGTGGTACTTTTCTAACACTTCTGCACAAGTGTGAT
Organism: Saccoglossus kowalevskii; assembly: GCF_978046115.1. Taxonomy (NCBI): domain Eukaryota; kingdom Metazoa; phylum Hemichordata; class Enteropneusta; family Harrimaniidae; genus Saccoglossus; species Saccoglossus kowalevskii. The sequence continues at coordinate 14,997,257 of NC_140658.1, forward strand.
GACGTTTAGATCATGATATTGTGATATGAAATAGATAAGACAGACAACGTATGTTAGTGAATTAAGGTGGTTATCCGAGTGTACACATGTTCATGTATTAATTTAAATATGATAAATAGCTATCTAGCGTGTTTGTCATTCACCTCTGTTCCCAAGCTAGTGGTATATTGGTACAGTATGATTATTAGTCATGTAACATTGCAAACAAGTTTAATTATATTTATAATGTTGCATTTACTATTCGGAAGTCCAGTATACTACTACATACTTCCCAATCAAGATACATTTATGCAACAAATGTGAATAATTAACAGGGGACAGAGTGTGAGTAAATTTGTAATTTGAAAATATACACATAATGTATTTATAATATTTCTCATTTTTAGTTTGTTATTGTTACCCAGTACGGAAGTTTATTGCTAGATGTATTTAGAACTTTGTTGCTGAATTATTATTGATAACATAATTTAAAGATAATTACAATAATACTTCATTATATAGCTAATTATTTGTGTGATATGTCAGTATTTAATAACCGTGGAATACTAGCTAATAATGAATTATTGCATTGAATACGATTTCATTCAAGTGCATGTATTACTTTAAATATGATTATATTTATCTGATATGGATAAGTATTGTTACATCAGTTCAAAAACTAGTTATATAATAAGCGGGGGCTCATTTGTACAGGAGCTTCAAAATTAAAGATACATTTCTTAAAATAAGTACAAGAAATACTGTTATAGATCAAGAAAAAATGTCATATAACAAAATTGATATTAGTGCAATAAAAATAACATTACAATCTACTTATTAGTGTAAAAATGTTTCTTTTATATCACTCATCATTAAGTTGTTCCTTTTATTTTAAAAATTGGACATCGCAAAATAAAATGTTCGAGATTTTCTTCGTCTTTTTCACAACATGGACAAATTATGTCATCTTAACTATTATTTTCCCATTTTTTTTCATATGCTAATCCAAGAGTACATGATCTTGCTCTGAATTGTAAATGTGCTCCTTTAAATTTATTTATTGCCTGAAGATATTTCTCACTTTTCCAGCTAGTTTTAAATATTCTATAATAATTAAGGCTTGATTTTACCTTCATATCTTCTCTTCACTTGGATTCATCATGGTTCAGAACTAATGTTTTTAGTTTTTTATCAGTTAGGTTTGTAAACTGTTTTTTGCTTATTTTGACATATTTTATTATATCATCTGTATATTTTAGCCAGTTCTAAAATATGTAATCTCTATGTTGTTCAGTGTCTTAGTTTAGCTCATTTAAGTAGGTAAAATAACTTTTGTCCACCTGGATTTCATTTGGTCTCCTATAATATTTTAACTTCATTATATCTAATCATCTACTTTTCATTGTATTCAACCCAATATCACCAAGAACAGCTTCATTTGCAGTGTTTTTCTGATCTTTCAGTATACATTTTCCAAAACTCTCCATATCAGATAAACTGGGCGTTACAATTTCACCAACATATTCTAATGAAGGGCGTATTAAATTATTACATGGTGATGACCCATAATCTATCACATTAATGTGTCCATGATTTCCAAGGATTGCTTTTTTTATTGGGAATAGTTTGTTGAATTTTTCACTTAGTTTTACACAGTGAGTATGCTCAGACAGGTTTCTGGTGAACCTAAATATTTATATTCGTTAGATCATTCAATTTTTAAATCTCCAATATACCATTCCTTATGTTTATTTATTCTTTTATTTACTATCAGGATATTTTCCCTTTCCATAGTTTGCAGAACATAATAGCAATGTCTAACATAAAGTTTAGCTGTTCCTCATTTGGGGCAATAAGGGCCACATCGTCAGCTAAGAATAACCCATTAATGAGTATATTACTTATTGTTATGCCTAGTGATGAATTATTCAGGATTGTTTAATTCATTTATATAAATTGCAAATAGCCTTGGAGCCAGGACCCAACCTTGTCTAAGACCCTCCTTCTAGTCAAAGTATTCAGTTTCAACATTTCCAAATAACATTTTACTCTCAGTGTGGTCATACATGTGTATTATTACCCGCCATAGTTTTCCCTTTATCCCATTTTGCCGTAAGGAATACCACAACCCATCTCGTCAAATACTGTGATAAGCTTTTTTGAAGTCCAGGAATGCAAGATAACTGTGCTTTTTGTCTGGTTTACGGATAGTTGATATACCTTTCAAAATAAAAATTTGGTCAGCTGTGCGTCTGTTTTTTCTAAAAAACCTTTGGATTTCTCCGAGCATATTACTTGGTTCAATCAATTGGCTCAATTCATTTTTGACCATTCTATTATACAGTTTTCCAATAACTGGTCATGATGAAATAACTCTATAATTGTTCAAATTGTTGATGTCTCCCATCTTATGTATTGATATATGGTTCAATGATTTAATCATTACTTCACCCTCTCCTGTTATTATTTTATGAGTAATTTCATCTGGTCCAGCAGATTTATTATTTTTCTGATTTGAAATCGCTTTCTTAACTTGTTCATTCGTTATGTTTATAACTTCAGTATTTCTTATTGATTTTCATCAAACTCTATAGACTTTACCACTTTATTTTCAAAAAGTATATATCGTAATTTTCATTTACATTTTGTTAATTGTGTTCACCAAGATGATGCCAGTAGTTTACTAAAATATATATTTTTGAATATATATTTGTTAATAATATAATATAATTTTCTTATTAATTTGCATAAATTATTAGGCCTTATTAGGCCTTATTTTCATAGATACAGAGTGTCTGTTTGGATGAAAGTTGTTCAATTGCCCCAAGAAACATCTGTGCCAGGTGAGACATTTGTACTAAAAAATGCAGCGATAACCCATCTTTTGCCCTTAGCAAGTCTACTATTGGGCTGTCAATGTGTTACGACCAAGTTAATTTTTAATATAATATTAAAACAAAGACAATCACGCTAACTCGAATCAATTCTGAATTTGTCTGTCTATGTGTCGCTCTAATTTTTTTCAACCACTTGTCTTCGTCGTGACCCGCGTTCATCCATTTCAACAATTTATCTATTTTATTGATCACTATTGGTATATGTTTAGAATGTCAGAACATATTCTCTTTTTATTAATTTGTTTGAATGTTTTTTTACTCAGACGGTCGATGAAATAAAACTGTGTAGTGATATGCCTAGTGATCTGCTCAATAACCGATTTTGAAAAACTCGGCGATGATCGACATAAGCATACAGAGTTCCGTGAAATTAGAAATCGACACTTCGACTTAGTGCCATATAAACATGCCGGTAGGCTGGTTGGCGATCCGCTCCGCTCAGAAACAAGCAATATGTTTTTTGGCTGTTTCCATGGTGACATAAACGTGAAGCTAACGTCGGTTTATAACTAATACGAAGTTCGCAAACACCATTCAGTCTATAAAGGTCACTTAGTTTATTACTAGGGCCACAGTCACTCTCCTAGTAAAGTGACTTTGCTAGGACGTATTTGCTGTTAAATTTATTATTTCCAACCGTTTTGCGATAGGATTTTCTAGAATGAAGCGTTTCCTGTAAATGCTGGCAAGCGAAATAATGAAATAACGAAATGGTAAATATTTACCTAAAGTACAGTGTGTTGACCTTCATAATGATATACTTCATAATGCAAAACACTAGTCACGGTGAGTTATTTTAAACAAACGACTCATAATCGGAAAAGATTACCACAATGTACAATGTAAAATTTTTGATTTGGAGATGTGTATTAAATGTTTTTATTGTTCTAAATGGTGATTTTTGATTTACGGGTATGTAAAACAAAATTATATTAACGGATGTAACTGATAACCTTTCCAATGAAATCCTTAGCACCCCGTTGGCAGGCCAGTCACACTGGTTCTCACCACAAGAAGTTACGATCCCCCCTGCCAAATACTAAGAACAACTGACACTAATATATACATGTTTACATGCGGATCTGTTTGTGCAGGAGTTGTACGACCGTATGCCTTTACTGACGTCAACCAAACTTGTTATGTGGGAAGTTGGCAACAAGGCTCACAGGTGCTACACCTTGCCCAAGGGTGACCTGGAGGTAGTTGTGGCAAAGGGTAACCTCATTCTCCCACGTCCATAGACTCCACAACCGGATGTAGTTTAAAGTCTTGTCCAGGACACATATATACATATTTAAATAAATGTAAACGTTGCCTTTAATAGGTAATACCTCACACGTGAGGCTGAGTTGGTGCAAGGCTTTTATGACCGTATGCCCTTACTGATGTCAACCAAACTTATTATGAGGGAAGTTGGCACCCAAGGCTGACAGGTACTACACCATGCCCAAGGCTGACCTGGAGGTAGTTGTGGCAAAGGGTAACCTCATTCTCCCAAGTACAAAAACGTCTAACGTCTTACACAGGACATGTCCAACACAACTGAAAACCGACTAAGTCGTGAGGCCAAACCTGTAATAATTCGGGGAGCGCTGAAAGGCACTGCGTTCACCCGCGTTCATTGTGCCCAAGGGTGACATGGAGGCTGCTGTGGCACATGATAACCTCATCCTCCCAAATTCCAAGGGAAAACTAAAACAATAAAAGCACAAAACAAGCAAAAAGGAAAAACGCACGTATGTTTGCAGATAATCCACCAAGAGGACGAAACTCTTGGCTTCTGTTCGTGTTCTAAACTTGGTTGTGCATTTCTGTACGTGAGTACGTAAATTGCAATATTTGCCAAGACAATAGTATGTTATAGATTAATGCGGAGCTCATTATCCTGAATGTGACACAAGGCATTCTCCACTGTCCATGTATTGTTAAACTTAGGCAATAGGTTCATAACGCGTGAATATTCATATTCCGTTTTAAGTCTTGACTTAATACTTTGTTTGAGAATTTCGAGAGGGTCACTATACCCTTTGTTCTGCCGCTTGTTACAGCGGCTGGAGTGAATTGCAACTTTAGCCATGCACGCTAAGAAGCAAAAAATGCTTTGTGCCTGGCTAGAATGAAACTGTTTTGATCGACGGGGTGGTAATATTATGAACCACCAACCAGGAATCCGAAAGTCTTGTTGAACCAGACGAGATGCGATGTTCGTAAAAAGGTAGAGTAGGTTATCATTAGACGAGCAATCAAAAAAAAATATGTTGAAGAGTATCGACCTCATCAAAGAAAGGACACTCATCAGAACTGTTCAGACAGGCTTTGAACAGAAATCTCCCAGTTGGAAACGCACCATGAGATATACGCCACTGCAGGTCCCATATTTTCCAATAACTGGTGCTATATAACAATCATGGAAATTGGGTTGGCATTTTCAGGTAGACTCAGGATGTCACGCCAAACAGTATTTAGTTTTTGTGGATGATGACTGACATAGAGAACCTGAATCAGATATTTATAAATTGCACCCCTTGCAAATTTACAAAGTGGTAAGTTAAGGTCATCAGTGGAGTTGAAAGCTGAGGTGTGAAAGAGAATGGTTGCACTCGTTTTTACTTTTGAAATAGGTGTTGATTGTGTCTTTCCATTTAGTGGGGATGGAATCATGAACAACCTTTATACTGAGTTGAAGAATACGATGGGAGTGGATTTTAATTCTATCTGCCAGATCAGCAGCATCCAACCAAATATATTTTGTTTTCTAGACAAGGTCCCTGACTTTGGTTACTCCTGCATCCACAAAGTGTCTAAGTTCAAACGGTTCATTTCTTATAGGGTGTAGAATGAGTGGATTATGAAACAGTGGTTCGTTGAGAATATCAATAACGTTACTATCATTAAAATTACGCATTTTATCAACAGACTTCCAACACTGAAGGAGTTCACAATAAAAGGATGGCAGATGACGTAGAGGTGCATTAATAGTGATACATAGAAGTTGACTGGCAAAGTGCTCATTAGTTACTTGGTTAAAAAAGTAGTCAGTGAATTTAAAACAAGGATGGTTATGGTTGCTGTACAGGTATCTTTGAATGTAACCGAGACGCATAGCGCTGATGCGCGTTGGGAGGTGCGTGACGTTTTGCCCACTTTTTTCCAAGGGGAGGTACAGTGTTTCGGCAGAACCCCAATGTCGGCCTTGCCAAAAGAATTCAACCAAAAATCTGTGCACCTTCAGAACTACGTCCATGGATGGTGCTAGGCTATTAATACGGTGCAATAGCTGTGAAGAAATCAGGTTATTAATAACAAGTGTGTGTCCTCTGTAGGACATGCTATGAACGAAGTGATTCTAGAAATTAATTTTATTATTCACTTTTGACACAAGTTCATTCCAGTTCTGGTCGGTATATGTTTGACTGTTCCCAAGATAAACACCCAACACTTTCAATCCCACACTGTTCCATTTGATGTTAAGAGGAGTGTAAGTGTTGTTGCGCCAGCTACCAGCCCATAGCCCTTCAGATTTTTGCAGATTTATTTTTGAGTTTGATGCTCGCTCATACACTTGTAACCAGTGAGCAAGTGAACTAAAGTCCTGTTTACGGGTTATGGAAAATTCAACATCATCAGCATAAGCAGTAAGCTTACAATGCTGTGTATTGCTGTGTAGTATGACTAACCCTTCAATGTTTTTATCATTTCTGATTTTCTGGAGCAGTGGTTCAATGGCTATAACGTAGAGGGCAGTGGACATTGAACAGCCTTGTCGAATACCCCAAGCCACTGTGATAGGTGCAGTGAGGGCGCAATTAAGGCGCGAATCAGAGACTGGGCGTGTACATAAATGAGGCGAACGTATGAAATGAAGCGGTCACCAAAACCAAAGGCACAAAGAGTGGTAAAGAGATAGCTATGATTTCGTATTCATCATCTCCCAAAATCCCGTAGTTCATACACCACACAGGACTCTTATGTTTACCACCGTCTATAGTGATGATGATGCTGACCAGAGAATGATCAGAACACGCTAGCGCACCATTACTGGTATTGATATTTTTAATTTTACCGCGCAAGCACTTGCTGATGTAAATTCTATCTAAACGCTCCAGCGTACCACCACAACCCCAAGTAAAATTCAACGTGTTACCATGGTGCTGACGCCATGCATCACACAGTTTGAGGCGATGTATGACAGATTTGAGCAGCCTAGCAGTGCGCATGTCAAGTTCTCTACCTTTATTTCGATCTATTTCAGGTTCAGTAGTGCAGTTAAAATCTGCTCCCATTATGACAGGGTCGTTGTTTAAATTACTAATAAAATGTTCAAGCTTAGAAAAACATTCCATGCGCTCAGCGCCGTTGATTGGTGAATACATATTTATAATGTGAAATGAGATATTATTTATTTGAATATACTGTGATAAAATATTTACGTTTGTTGCTGGGGAAAACAAGATAGCTACACCTGCGCGATTAACAGTACCATGAGAAAAAAATACCAAGGCCACGCCACACAAGTTTCCATATGTTTTCATCTGATGCAAGAGAATGCGTTTCCTGTAACATATAAAAATTGTATGGGTGGTCACGCTTAAGATATTCAAATACACTATATCGTTTGAGAGCATCCCGACAGCCATTAACATTGTATAACATTGTATTGTATGTAGGCGGGGAAGGAGGGGTTTGTACCCTCTCTTCATCAATTGAAATATTTTCTTCAATAGTTTCTATTTCATTTTCATTTTCATTTCCATCGTTGCGCTTTTTGAGGGTCGGTTCAGTCTTATTTCCATTATTTGTGTTGTCACCATTTTGTGTTTCTCTACTCACTGGCGATTTTGAACGCGTGCGCTTTTTTGTCGTGTTCTTGGTTGAGCCAGTAGTCATATCAGTTTCAATGTTTTCTGTTAGATGGGTCACATTGTTTTGTATAGCAATATCAGCTGGTGTTGTAACATTTTTATCGGTTATGTCATCGTTTTCGTCAGTCAATGTGTCAGTGGTATTTAAGTTACCTTTTACCTGTTGCATACCTGTTGCTGAGTTATTTTGATTACCATTGTTTTCACTGTGAATCATTTGCATATCCATTGATTGTGAGTTAGGACATGTTTTCCGTGTATGCCCCTTCATCTTATATGAAAAGCAAGTCAGTTCATTGGATGAAGGATAAAGGTTGTATGTTTGACCTTGGAATGTAATAGGCAATAAATCATTAATATTTAGATCTTTTAAATGAACATAAACCTAGCGGCGAAAAGACTTAACGTGTTTTAGTGTTGGATTTTTACAACCGAGTGGGGTCGCTTGCACCGCGCTCATAACACGCCCATAGTTGGCCAAGGCGTCAGTAATACATTTATCTGGCAAAAAAGGGATACATTTGATAAAACAATTTTAGTTGAGGGACGGACTAGAGGTTCGACTGACACATGCAAATCTCCAACATCAATGCCAGCGGCAGAGACCATGTCAACCCATGAGACATTAGATAGAAAAACAATGACAGATCGGTTCATGCGAGAGGCCGCCACAATATTAGTAGCCCTGATTAAATCAGCAATTGCCTCCATATATGTTTCGACTGGAATTCCATCAATATTTTCACACCTTATCGCATGATTTCTCGTTAACTGACTTGTTGGCGTTGAAGGTGGTCGTGCGTGAGCGGCAGCCATCTTGGTCGCCGACAACCTTGCCAAGGCAGAGGCAAGGAACACTCCAAAAGGCACCAAAATATGTTAAAGTACACCAAAAAGTTACTCACGTAGTGACAATAACAACAGAATAGAACGCTTATAGCAAAAATCACAACTCAGACGGAAACAAGACAGCGAAACCAGGCGAAAACGCACGGAGCGCTGGAAACGACGTGCTCACTCGACCAGTTGTTTAAATGATATATAATACTATTGCGAACAAAATGGTAATACTTCAAAGAAAATTGAACCATGTTCATGGGGACAAACTTGCGAAAATTGGTAATGAAAAATAATAAAATGACAATATATCGTTGATAAATAGCGCCATGGTTTATAATTAAGATATTCTAAATAGCTACCTAAATAGGGGCTACGGGGCGTAGTTTATAATTAAAATATTCTAAATAGCTAAATAAATAGCGCCGTAGTTTATACTTAAGGTATTAAATAGCCAAATAAATAACGCCGTAGTTTATACATAAGATATTCTAAATAGCTACCTAAACAACGCCGTAGTTTATAATTTTGATATTCTAAACTGCACCCTAAATAGCGACGTAGTTTATAATTTTGATAGTCTAACTAGTTATTTTATTGAATGTTATTGTAGTTGGCAACTGCCAGTAGTGCGGTTCGTAAATACTTTATAGTAAGTCGGTATATGAATATATTTTTTACAAATGTCGATGTTTATATTACCCTAGTTACTGACGCTTTCATTTCACACCATACTTTCAGTTCTATACATTTTACCAACATTGTACCTACATGTAGGTATTAACTAGACCCTGCAGAGACCCATAGAAAACTAGCAATTTAGCTAGATATGGTAGGATAGATAGGATATGTACTTTGATATCACACAATAAATTTTCTTTGATACATTCCATCTACATTGTATCTACATTTAGTTAGTATACTATGTTCTGAAGAAATATATAGAAAACTAGCCTTCTAGCTAGATTGGCTGGTCTTATTTTACACAATTTTCACTTTGATACATTTCACCACTACTGTATCTCCCTGTATATAGCCCAAACCATAATCATAATCTTACTTCGATACATTCCACTTACATTGTATGTACATGTATGTAATATCCTACTACTACAAAAGACACATACACAACATAAACCACTGCTGAGGATAGATGGGCGCACGCTCGCTGCATAAACATAAATGATGGGTTTGTGTATTTGACAAATGTCTACGAGCAACAAATTTCCTATACACACTATCTCGATTGACGTATCTGTGTCGTCGTGGATTAAGCAGTTGAAATGTTTCGCGAAGATACGGATAATTCAACCGCAATGTCCGTTTCGGACCACCCGCAAGGTGACCGCGGCACTGAGTCCATGGACGTAGGCATTGCCGGAAATAGACAATAGAATCTGGTCAAGTAGAGATTTCCTGTCTATCCCATTGCAGTGACTATAATTACATGCAAAATTATTCAAGACAACGGATGATGTCATAGACTTTTAAGGTCTATTGTTTAGCCTAATTGAGAGTATATTGTTATGTTAAGTAGTTCACAGCTTGGGGTTGGAAACAATAGTAAGTGAGGTAATCTATTGTTTCCTTTGTTCTGTGTCCACTTGTATTTGTCAGCTGATCATATGAAGCCATGTAATAAATGGTTGTGGTTACCAGAGAACGAGATACCCTTAGGTACACTCTTAAGATGGCATTGAAGACAGCCACCCGTTATATACTAAAGGATGCGGTAGAGTTATTTTCGTGAATTTTGCTTTTTTTGTTATTACTTTTGTAAAGTTATTGGGCTCATAATTTTATCAAAATTAAAACTGAAACACATCTAGAATACCCTTTTTTTAAAAAAAAAATAAGAAAAACTACTTGTATAACGGGATACTGTACAATTTGTTTTTGAGATAAAATGACAAATGACAAATGTTTTGTTTTTTGGCGTTTCCAGGCAGAAGAAATCTGACGCCATGGAGGTCATTCAAGTGAGTTGTGTGTCGTCAGAAATTGACCTACTTTCATGAAATTCACACACATTGATAACGTGTTGGCGCAGAATAAACCCTTGAAGCATTTTTTGAGAACTTCTCGCAATAAAAAATAAAAGGCTTTTAAATTCCTTGTCTATGGGTGAAATAACAGGAAAAATGTAAATTGGTGTCATTGTAAACAAATATGCAATCTGTGTTCTAACACTCTCGAGGCATTGACGGGGCTGATGCTGTCTTGATTTTTCAGCTTTCTTTTTTTACAGAACCCCTACGGTTTTCATACAAAACTAATTTTTATTCAAAATAACACCTCTATGTTTACTTAGTAATCACGTGACTAATTCGTGGTACATGTCACAGATCATTTTTCTCAAAAAGCCAGGAACAAGGGCTTCAAGAAAATATATAATTTGCCACGCATCAAAACACTTTTCCTCATGAAAACAGTTTTTTACTTTTTAGAGCATGATAACTCTACCGCATCCTTAATACAAAAATATGTGGACAGACTAATCTTGTAAATATCATTGTGGCAGTCAACGGCGATTGGTATGCAAATTACGTTTGTCTGACGCATTACAAAACAAAAGTCTAGACTGTCGTAGAATAATACACAACTCGCGGACAGACAGTGTGATGAAACCCCTTTTTTACAAAGAGGAAAAACGGCCGATACAATATATTGATCTTGTGGTCTGACCTTCAGCATCAAAAGCAGTATGGCGATAGTGCTTCGCGTTCGAAAAGTGGGATAATTTTTAACATGGAATAACGGACATAAACTAAATCTTGATTCAGGTTACTTCCTGTTGTTAATTGGATTAAAACAGTTATATTTGCTAAATACTGGATCGTACATCTGTGTAAAAAATGCATGAATTTTAGCTCTAATTTGGGCAGCGAATACTGCGTCTACAACTGCGTTGGCTGCGTCGCCGTGTTCATTGAACCAGAGAGTATACAGAACGAAGCGAACAAACTTGAACAGTCACCTGCGTTACTGCATTTACCTATTTTTAAAAATAGAGTTTGGCACACAATTACATATCGTCCATTGGTAATACACTGGGCCAGTGTAGGATATATCATCAAGTTTTACGGCAAGTTGGGCATTTAATGGAGGAGTTTTGATGGAAACATATATAACATATCGAAAGCTTGGAACGTCACCTGTCTATTACGAAGCACACAAAAGTGAAAAAATTAAAAATATAAACTCAAAATTAAATTTTGTTTTAATAGATGTTTATGCAATGCATTCTCTATGGCACATCCTGTGATGTTTATTTGACTGGGGAACACTGGCCAGGGCGGAAGTCGGACATCTTGTCCACTCATTTCTGGCACGTCCACGCCGAGTCGCAGATTTGTATTTGCCTTGTCTGTCACCGGTGTCTTCGCTTTGTTATTTCCCTCGCCATTAAGTTAGTAAAATGGTGTTGATCTTTCGATATACATTTTTTTAATTGTATATTTTTACTTAGTTTTAATTTAAATAAAAATACAAGTACATGTATTCAAACGGCGGTCTTCTCGCTCCGCGTCCTGTTCAACATGGGACTCTTGGCGACAAATACACGTGTTGCGCGACGATTATCGCCTTTTAAATGTCTTATATGATTTACATGATGGTCTCCAGAATAATAAAAAAACGGTTAAACAAGTTATTATAAAATTCACACCAGGCAGTAGGATTCGACTATCGAAATGAGCAACATAGTTGACAGCATAGTTGAAAAATATATAACAAAAAGTAAATCACAAATAGTGTCGGACCTAGTACAGAACCCTGTGGAAGTTATTGCTAGTTCAGTTGACTGCTTAATATTATTATTATTGACATGTTGATTTCTGTTTGTTAAGTAACTTCTAAATAAATTTGTAAGCATCCACCCAAAAATCACAATTGTCTAGTTTGCTAATTAGAATATCTCGATTCACAGTGACAAATGTTTATATGAGTTCACAAATATCAAATTACCAATATCAATTTCCTCGCAATTGCTACCTTTTAGTACTGTATCTCTCAGGGAACCCATAATAATATTTGTACAATATATCAAAACTGTTAAGATAGGAAATCATGTTTGTTAATTGTTTTCACAAATATTTTGCTAATATGTTGTAATACTGATACTGGTTTGTAATTGCCTTAATCACTTGTACTCCTTTTTGAAAATTGGAGTAACTTTAGCTAATTTTAAAGAATTCGGGGATTCACCAGTTAAAAACCATGAATTAATTATATAATTGAGAAGATGGGAAATGTACTCTGGCATAAATTAACAGTTTTGAACTAAATTAGTCATTCCCCAATGCCTTATTTTTATCAAGTGCTTTTAGTAGTTGAAATATTTCTTGATCAGAATTTGCATGAAGAAATAAGAATTGTGGTAAGAATGTTGGTAGATAGGAATGATAGGATTGCGTGCAATGATTCAAGTGTCTCCCGAGACAAACAAATGATTAACTCCACAATGCCATGCAGGTTAACAAGAGTGGTTTCTAAGTCATTGTTTGCAGAAGACATAGGAAGTGTACTTGGCAAATTTACATTAATCGTTTCCATCTTACGTCAAATTCATTCATTTATTTTATTATGAGTTGGTACCATTTTCACTGAAATAACATTCCAACATCTCAATTCATTCACCATGATTTTTAAATACACAAGATGAGATAAAATTTTTAAAGTAAGATACATTACCGATAGTACAGTAAATGCTTGTCTCAATGGTGTTCCCTTGCAGAATGAACCCGTGATGACCTGTGATACACACCTGTGATCAAGAGCGCCATCTGTAGGCGATTTCATTGTGAAGGACATTGCTTCGAGGTCAACGGGATCACCGCCATTGTACGATTGACTGCATGAAACAGATTTTACATTAGGGGAAATCTCTGAGCGAGGTAAGTGATTAAAGTGTACACGTCAGCCATTCATGTTTGTAGAGTTGCTGATCTCGTGAAGTACAAATAATACGTATGCACACCATACGTATGAACAGATCGCGTGTATTGTCCCAGTGGCGTGCAATTTGACACACTTCCAGAAGACGTACCTACCTTCAACCGGACTCATTGGCTCGGTCTATACACATTGGCATACGTAAATTAAAATAAAGAAACTTAAGACATATCACTTGACAATATAATGGTAATAAATTCAAGCTTAACAGTTGAACAGAACGATTGTATAGTCATTGGGTCAAGGGTCACGCACTTCGTTCCAACATGTCCATGTGATTGAATCTGGGTCATGGCGTGACGGGTGAGTAAGACACTCATTAAACACTCACACAATAAAACGGGGAAGTGGTCGCATATTACGGCGTAGCAAACATGGGATATGAAAAACCGCCTAATACAAATGCCAAGGGTTCGAATCGTACTAGATATATACTCATTACAACTGATGCAATCGTTTCAAATAGCCGTCACTCAATTCCCGCGCGTGCGCAGATGACGAACCCACCCGCTTTAATTGAACACTTGTTTACACCAAAATAAATCTCAAATATTTGTTAATGCAATTTTCTCTCAATTTAAAAAAAAAGATGTAATGGTAGAGATCAATTAAACGCAACTTGTTTACACCAAAATAAGTCTCGAATATGTATTAATGCATTTCTTCTCTCAATTTAAAAACTTGTGATGGTAGAAATTATTTAAACATTTGGTCAGATATGGTCAACGCAAATGGCAAAACATCAACATTGTTGGGACTAAAGGTGTACAATAACGGCATACATATAGTTTACACAAGGAGAAAACACTAAATTGGCAACATTAATGACATTTGTGACTCAATAATGGAAATATGTAGAATATCTTTATATATACACACTGTATAGTCTCATCAAATGCAAACGCAAGCAGCCAGTCCATTGGGATGTTGTGTGTCACTTGTCTACATAGATACCATGAAGACCCGTGTTTAAATCCAATCCCTGCCCATCGTTTCTGACAATGTGATTTGTAAATACTATTGAGAACTGTTCTCCTATAAATGTAACTTAAATCCTTTTACTTATGTGAAGACCCTCGTGGTACTGTAACAGTGGACAAGACAGTGATTAAGGATTGCTAATTCTCCATTTCTCTTGCCGCCTTATATAATATATCGCCCCTTTTAGAATGTATCGACCCACAAAATAATGGATATCCATGAGCACAGAAACTACCATGTCATAAATAAATTACATCATTTAAAACAATTGCATGAAGTGTCGGTACGTCTTCTGGAATTGCGCCATAACAGGACATGTTGTGCAAAGCAAACAGTAAATACAATTCTTAACCAAAACCTGACAAGTCTTTCCAACTCTCCACAAATAACAGGGTTTTGTGTATTGGAAGACATATTTGAAACATCTCCGATGCGCCTTTTTGACATTCTCGCTAAATCAAACCTTCATACTTTACTCCCGTACATGAATATTTATTACTCAACAATAACAAACAAATCAAATACACTTGTACGTCAATTAAACTATATTTAGTTAAAATACGTTTTACAGCAAACATTCCTTTGTATGCTTGTTCAACAAGGTTTGTTGAGCTATAAACCAACGTCCAGTAGAGGAAAACGTGATACCAAAGTCAGTAAAAGAAGATACAGATTTGAGTGTTTGTTCATTACATCACCCTGTCTTATATTTTCTCAAGGTGCCGCTTTCCTGAAGACTACGATTGTGGTTTTATTTGCATTTACTTCAAGTTTCCATTAAGGATTGGATCAAAACAAAATCAAATCATCCACATATAGTAAGTAAAATCAACATATAGAATCGTTGCTGAAAATTCCTCTGAGCTCATTAATAAATAATGCAAATAATAAAGTCGACAAATGGAACCTTGATGAACCTCGCATAAGCATTTAAATACATCCGCGATTCCATTTGACTGCTGTATATGCACTGTAAAATTTGGAAAAAATACTATGGAGACCACACTACAACAACGTGTAGATTAAGAAAAAATGGTTAAGGCAATCGAACACCTTTTTCAATATACTATATGATTTGCGAAACCCAGCTTGATTTTCAATTAAAGGACAATTGTTCTAGATTCAGGTGTTTAATTAATTGTAAACATTGCATGGGAATATTTGACCCAACAACAACAGCAACGTTATTCTGATGGAGGGGTATTACTAAACTCGCCACCCCGTCATTTCGGAAAAAGTCAGCAACAAGTAAAACGTGGTTTACTATAGTATATTCATAGCTTTAGCTAACTGGGCTGCTCATACTGTGAATATACTTTGATATATTGTATGTTCTTCATTAGATACAAACGAGTCTCAGATTTGATTTGTTATTTTGCAGGTATAAACTACAAATGCTGCCAATGTATTGATGATTGCCTCATCACTTTTAATTGAGTTGCGGATTAAGAGAAGAGAAACTTCTTCGTTAATTGTTTATAAATATGAATAATTAAGTAAATACAATGCAAGAAAATCCAACTAAAAGTAGAGGTGATGTTGATGTCAACTTAGACCCTGAATATGTGCAACTCAAGAAGAAAGAGTTCCAGTGCAAGCAATGTGAAAAGTGTTTTACTCGGTCCGTTGATCTAAAAAGACACATGCTGACACATACAGAGTTGAAGCCATTTCAGTGTAACCAATGCGGGAAAGGTTTTACTCATTCTAGCAATCTAAAACAGCACATGGTTAAACATCCAGGGTTGAAGCCATTTCAGTGCAAGCAATGCGGGAAAGGTTTTACTCAGTCTGGCAATCTAAAACAACACATGGTTAAACACCCAGGGTTAAAGCCATTTCAGTGCAAGCAATGCGAGAAGTTCTTTTCTGAGGCTGGTAATCTAAAAAAGCATATGCTTATTCATGCAGGATTGAAGCCATTTCAGTGCAAGCAATGCGCAAAATGTTTTACTCAGTCTGGTAGTCTAAAAAAACACATGCTTACACATGCTGGATTTAAGCCATTTCAGTGCAAGCAATGCGCAAAATGTTTTACACAGTCTAGTAGTTTAAAAACGCACATGCGTACGCATGCAGGCTTGAGGCCATTTCAGTGCAAGCAGTGCGCGAAATGTTTTACACATTCTAGTAGTTTAAAAACGCACATGCGTATGCATGCAGGGTTGAGGCCATTTCAGTGCAAGCAGTGCAAGAAGTGTTTTACTCAGTCTGGTAATCTAAAACAGCACATGCTTACACATACAAGGTTGAAGCCATTTCAGTGCAAGCAGTGCGAGAAGTGTTTTAATCAGTCTAGCCATCTTAAACACCACATGGTTAAACACTCCGGGTTGAAGCCATGCTGGTGCAAGCAATGCGAGAAGGGTTTTACTCATTCTGGTAATCTAAAACAGCACATGCTTACACATGCAGGTTCGAAGCCATTTCAGTGCAAGCAATGCGCGAAATGTTTTACACAGTCTATTAGTCTAAAAACACACATGTTTACACATACAGGACTGAAGCCCTTTCAGTGCAAGCAATGCGAGAAGTGTTTTACTCGGTCCGTTGATCTAAAAAGACACATGTTGACACATACAGAGTTGAAGCCATTTCAGTGCAAGCAATGCGGGAAAGGTTTTACTCAGTCTAGCAATCTAAATCAGCACATGGTTACACATACAGGACTGAAGCCCTTTCAGTGCAAGCAATGCGAGAAGTGTTTTAATCTCTCTGGTAATCTAAAACAGCACATGATTATACATGCAAGTACGAAGCCATTTCAGTGCATGCAATGCTCGAAATGTTTTACTCAGTCTGGTAGTCTAAAAAGACACATGCTTACACATACAGGGTTGAAGCCTTTTCAGTGCAAGCAATGCGAGAAATATTTTAATAACTCTGGCAATCTAAAACAGCACATGCTTACACATGCAGGGTTGAAGCCATTTCAGTGCAAGCAATGCGATAAGTCGTTTACTCAGTCTGGTAGTCTAAAACAGCACATGCTTATACATACAGGGTCGAAGCCGTTTCAGTGCAAGCAATGCGCGAAATGTTTTACTCAGTCTAGTAATCTAAAACAGCACATGCGTACACATACAAGGTTGAAGTTATTCCAGTACAAGCGACATGGTAATTTAAAAAAGCTTATTTGTACACGTTCAGGGATGAAGCCATTTCAATGCAAACAATACAATAAGTGTTTTACCCATTCACGCGATCTAGAAAAACACTTGCAGACGCCATTTGGTCAATGCATGAAGAATGCAGACCAGATGAAAATTGGATTATTTGTTGTGTTAAAATATCTGAAAACTAGACTGGAGGATAATACAAGTGAGATTAGTAAACTGAGACAAGGAACAGAGACATTCAGAATGTGCTTTCTTTCTAGAAATGAGAAGACATTAAAAAGACACGAGATTACAGTGACCTATGAAATATTTAAGCTCAATCAAAACATTGCAGAATTTGAGAGCACAGAAACCTTCAGGCATGTGTTACTTTTTTAACTCATTGTTTTGTATCCAACAGTGTGGTGACGTTGAGGTCAAGATATTTTGATATGGAATAGGTAAAACAAACATTGTTTATATTGAATGACGGTGTTTATACTATTACTAGTGCATTTATTCCCTTTATTTGTCTGTGTTATCATTTGCATGATAATGTTATATTGTTAAGATATTATTATTATCTGCCGAATATCACTAGAAAAAAGTTGTATTGCCTTGCCCGTAGTGTAGTGTAAACGAAGGTAAGGTATAGTAAGGGGAAGACTTTGGCGTCGTCGTTGTTGTTGGCGTGAATTATGGGTACGATAACTCAAGTAATTTGTACACGGTCGGTTTCATTTTGCATTTTGTTTGCATAATTAATGAAATATGGCGTAATAATTTTTCAGTTATGACGTAATTGTTGTGAATATATTTTTTTTAGTTAAAGAAAAGTCATTTTAATGTTTTGACACTTAATCCCCCTAATCTGTTTCAAGATTTAACCAGAATATCCATGGTGAAATAGTTGTTTTGAAATCCTTTTGAATATTTTTGTGTGAATTTATTTTCATCACATTGGAACCAGAGTTCATTATAGAAAATGCTTTGTTTACACTAGTTAATATTTGACCTTTGTGTGAAGTCAATATATGCTAATTAGATCTGTTCAGAGTTTATTTTTAAAAACATTTATTAACATGTTGTTGACAATTTATACAACGACCTAAATGTGAGTAAATTTGTATTTTGTAAATGTTCAATTACAATATTTGTCATTATTATTGTTTTGTCCTTCAGTACACTATTTAAATTCACCGATGACATGTAGTACACTTCTGATGATTTAATAAAATTAGTATATAAATATTTTTAATCAAATGTTATGGTCACACTACTAGTATTACTGTATTATATTATATAACTTTATATTGCCTACTTGTTTGTGTGATATGTTTGTACGGTGTGGCTATTAACTAAATGGCTAACTAAAATTATTTATGCGTTAAATATGTTGTTCATTTAAGTATATGTATAACTTTAAATGCGGCTGATACTTATTTTATATGGACAAGTATGGTGACAATTACATCAATTTGACAACAAGAGGCATAATACTCTTATTCCTATTTATATATTTTAGCATCAAGACCAGGGTCTATTGGGGTAAGGACCTCCATTATGTAAGTCTAGCTGCCGCATTATATTCTGGCACACTTTCGGTAATTGTGCAGGAAGGTATCTATTTTGTATGCAAATTAGTGTTCTGGGACCTTCACACTAAATGCGGCATAGTAGTAGTAGAATCCTCACTTGTTGCCGAGACATTGTTGTTGAAATCTTCATACTATTTGGCCTAACCTTCGTATTTTTACTGGCCTACCCCTGCCAAGATATTCTCAACAATCTAATCTGCCGAAATATTTTCCTTTTCCCGCAGTTGTAAGAAATACACTTTTTATGTAAGAACCATAATTTACTCAGTATATATTTTTTGCGATCTAATCTGGTTTTAAGCGTAAACTATTTGTCATTCGAAATTATTCCTTATTAATATTTGCAGAGAGTATTCTTATGATTCCAATCAATAATAGTACTATATCTCATACAAATTTGGACCAGTAAGTGCAGAAAATGCATACAAATATAGAATGATTTAATATTTTCGATTAAGATTCTAATAAGAGTTGCATTTTGAGAGCTTGATTGGTGTTTTGTGGGCATTGTGAACCCTATTTAGTAGTTTAAATTCGTGAAGATTGGATATTAACACAACATTCTAGGACATTCGATAATTGGTGAAAAAAAAAACTTTTATAAATTGTTCAGTAAATCTAATGTTTTGAGTTTCAATATTTAATAATATAATTTTGTTTAATTTTTGAATTACTACTAGCTGTAAAGATTAGTACTATCATTAATTTTGGCTAATTTAAAACAAACTAAATAATGAATAGGTTATAGACAGTTAGTATAATAGACAGTTCCAAAAACATTTTATATTTGTTATACAAAATCATCCTGAATATTGATTAAACATTCACAAAATGTACAATAAAAGTTGCAAGGTTGTAATGTAAAATTGTTCATATCATTTATATGGGTGTTCTTTTAGTAATTTAAACATTGTTGAAAGTATACGAGTGTTTTATAATTTGCTGTGCAGCTAGTTCAGTTATCACATGGCCTTGCACGGAGTTGCTCCAATTTTTTAACCCATTTCTTGTTCTTTTGAAAAAAAAGTATTGTGGGGATACTATTCAAAGACGTGTTGTGAAACATTTAAAAACTAACAATGATGTATGTGTTTTTTAAAAAAAAAAATATTTCTTTGTTTAGTGAATGTCACGGAGTACAGAGAAACAGTAATGCTTGGAAAAAAACACTCGTATGAGCAATATATTTAAGCAATAACCCCCGACTGATGGCGAGATATTGCGCAATTCACGACGTATATGCATGAGCCACAGGCGAGTGTATATATAGAGTGAATTGTGCAATATCAAGTGGTATACCCAACTTCGGCTGGGGGTTATTGCTATTATATTATACCAGTATATTGACAATTCGATAAACCTAGTAAAAAAAAGAGTTTACTTGCATCCACTATAAGATCATGATTATGGCCCTTAACAAGAATATTCATAAGAATAGTATGTAGTTGTACACTGAATGCATACGAAAATTACATATGCAACACAGTTCAAATTGAGTACAAAATAATTGTTATTCCCAAACGTATACACAGTGAATAAAGCAGCATAAACACAGAAAGATGACCTTCCTGACCTTTTACTGACTGCGTCAACGCCATTTGAAATACAGGGTCGAGTACAGTTTGGATCATTAAAACAACGGATTTTCCACGTTTTCATTCCGGTTGTTGTACAATTTGAAATGTAATTTGCCCATCGAAAGTACAGTAGTGAAATAAACCAGTTTTGTGACTCGTCATACTACTTGTAACTGTAGATATTTAACGTTTTAGCGGTACTTTGGTACACCAAAATTAGTTTTATATATTTGTTGACACGTTTATTCTCTCAATTTACTTGTAATGGTGGGAATTAATTGAAAGATTGCTGTTTACAACATATAAGTTTGACATTTTTCTTCAACACATTCATTCATTCTTTGTTTTCAAAAAAAAATAAATAATCATTGTCTGACTGACAGGTCGCTCTTATTGTCTACTTCAGGCCTCGTGGTGTCAACAGTTTTGGGAACTAAAAAACGGAAAACACGATTTATGGCGAACAGGTTATTTTACAAATCAACAAAATAATAACGGAGCAAACAAATTGAAAATTCACCGCCCGATCGACAGACAACTTTAAACCTAAGCGATCGCATCTCCCGATTCAGTTCAGCACTCGCTGTGACTTCTATCCCCCTCATTGCCATTCAAATCAGATAATACAGATCTTCGTCGAGACATCTCGCAAAACAAAAATCTTGGAAAGAAAACTACATGTAGTTGACTCTGGTGGTGCGTTCAGCCACGGTTATTAGTTCAGCAGCTGAGCAAGAGAATGACCTTCCATGGTGGGCAATGTATGGTAATGAGTCTTCCAGAAAAGGAGTGTCTCCTCCCACAACGTATTAATGAATATGTAAATCATGACGTCATTTTGGCGCGGCTTTGTCACGCCGTGAAACAGTGTTTCCTATTGGATTCGGGAGCATAATTTCGTACTTTATAACCAATTGCGACCACGCATATCCACACATCTGCGTGATTATGACAGACAGATACCATGACTATTCGTTATGAGTTTGTTTTGATCCATGGGACAAACGGATTTTGAGTTAGCCGACGATACGTTGCTGCTAAGTTGTTTTTGCCGTGAAACAAAACAGCGATTCACGGCAACTGCAGGCCTTTGATCTCGAGTTTTAGTGGACGCATTATACTAATTTTTCGCACAGACACTCTTCGATATGTTCCCTCTCAAGTCGCGCTGGGATTTTTCTATTTTCCTATTTGTTTCGAAATTACGTTCTAATTTCTGAATACCGGAAAGAACCAGATCGCATTGTTTTTTTCAAGATAGCTAAATTATTATTTATTCTCCAACTATCATGTCGATATATATCTCAATTAACGCGGAATGGTGGTGAGCGTTGTCTGAAAAACTGTTTTGTTGCCAATGTTCCACTAAATTTGTTTATTCATTGGTTCAATTATTTTTTACCGAAAATGGCTTTCTGTGTTTACACAGAGATCACGTGACTATACACGTCCATACACACACTATCTTGTCGATTTCATATCCAGTGTGAAATAAGCTTTCCATCAATATATAGCTTTGTGTGGTTCAGTAAATATTTTATATGAAAATATCAGTTTAGAAAATCAATACCAAAAACGTGTACAGCATCCTTAAGGTTTGCAACTCCAATAATATTACGGTACATTTAACAGCATATGCCAATTTTGTCAGCTTTTTCATCACACACAACGACGATTTTCTGAAATTAAGCAAATAGATACATATATATGAGGAGGCATCAAACTCAAGAATTAATATTAATAAATCGAATGGTCTCAGGGCAGGAAGATGGAAACCACGAACAGATAAACCATTAATTCATTATATGGAACAATGAAGGGCTAAAGGTTTCTCAGGAATAACGATGCATATAAGGCAGAGAATTGGAATGGCATTAAGTTAAGTTAAATCTAAACTTGAATGCTGTCCTACCGAGGTAGAATTTTCATTATTAATCAAATCATTGCTTCTAAAATTTTATATCGTCTCATACCATTCTCGCCACCCAATCAAATAGTTGATGAAATACAACATCTCTTTTTAAACTTTATATGGAACGGGCGTCATTGGTTCAAGCGAAATATAGTGTACCTATCCGTATGTGAGGGTGGTCAAGGTCTCATTGACCTTCACACTCGCATAAATTGATTCAGACTGCAATATTTACAGAGATAATTTTATTTGGGGCTCAACCTTCTTTGCTTTCTTCTTACAGACTATTTTATGCAACAAAGTAATGATATAAATATTCATTACTTCTTGCCCAAGA
Source organism: Saccoglossus kowalevskii (assembly GCF_978046115.1). Lineage (NCBI taxonomy): Eukaryota > Metazoa > Hemichordata > Enteropneusta > Harrimaniidae > Saccoglossus > Saccoglossus kowalevskii. Next base: position 15,020,288 of record NC_140658.1, read on the forward strand.
AAGATTAATGGTTCAAGTGTATATTATCGTGAATTGTTGAATGAACGAAGAGGATCACCGACCACATACGGCGAAGTTATCACGGAACGGTTATTAGATAACCCCTTACTGCTACACTATCTGCAAAACATACCATTGGACATGCTTCACTTCCGTGAGGCTTGCGTAACAAAATGGGTGATTTATTAAATAACAACACGTAAAAAGACATAAATACACTTCACAATATTATTAATAAAAATTCTAAACATGTGCTTGACATTGTTCTTAATGTTATAATGAGGGCAATACCACTAGCATGGAAAAGGTTAATTACAAACAGTCTTAGTGAAGAGTCACGTGACGTTAACTACTCTATTGAAATCGCCCATGTGGATGAAAACCGTGACATTCTATTGATCCACCCTTTCTATAGAATATAGCGAGGCATACTAAACAAGTTTTTAAATCAGCTCAATCACATTAAATTAGATTAAATTAAATCCCATTAAACAAACATGTGTGTGGCATGATTTACTCTCTCTTAAACTTGACAACATACCAATCTATACAGATACATGTGCTTTCATGTGCTCAAGCGGGGCGGCGACCTCCAGTGGCGACTCGTGTATGATGCTTATCCCACTGGAGGTTATCACTTCAAATCACGCATTTTTAACTCTGATAAGTGCCCTTTCTGTGGCGATATTGACGATTTGATGCATGTTTACTTGGAATGATCGAGTCTACTCTATTTGAAACGCTCACTCGTATACTTGATGATCTGCTTGGATTGCCTGCTATCCTGGTTTTTGCTGGGTCCACCGAGAGAACGAGCACGTGTGTCATTAATACACCAGTCATTATGCTATATATTAATAAACGCCAAGGTAGCAATTCATCTAACACGATACGACAAGTTAAAGGGCCAGAACGGAAAATCTACAAATGCACTGCTATGTTTTAAAGCTAGGATAAGAAGACAATTAGGACCAGAAGTTAGATGTTATCTATTGAAACACTCCATCGGGATATTTGAACAACAATTCTGTATTAACAGCGCCGTAGCCACAGTACAAGAAGAAGAGCTTTGTTTTTTCATATGCCACAATAATGACTTTCAAAGTTAAATTGAACTATTTGTACATTTCTTATTATATTCATAAGTCGTTTCAATCAATTGATAGCAAATTATAACAATAATTGTATTATATATATATCGCTTTCCATGATTATTGCAGTAGATTAATAAGTTGACCACTGTGCTTTCATTCAATTGAAAGTCGATTTTTATTGCATATTTATTTTAAGCAATGTAAATAACTTATCTTGTTCGTACGTGTACAACATGTGTTTTTTTGTAGAAAGTTAGTTTATGGATACGCAGTGGTAGTTGTGCACTGGCAGAAAGTTCAGTAGTGAATGATTAAGTCTTGTTTATTTGTATATGGTACTATAATATTGGACAATGCCTATAAGCTGATATAATATTAGTAGTGTTCACGCACAGCTACTTAGCACGGACTAAGAGGTCAAATACTTGCTGAGAAAACGTGCATGAACGCTTAGCACGGGCTAAACAATGCTAAGTACGGATTAAATACGACACATTTTTAAGGTCTGCACTTTATCCTCAATATAAAATGTAGATAGTTACACGTGTTTGATGTGTAACAGATATACTAATACTAGGCTACTCCACCAGTACGACATTATGTAGGTAAATGTGGACATATATTCGATGAAGGTAAACTATGCTATAATAACGGCATTTACCATAGTCACAGTTCGATATATTGATACATCTGTTTATGATATACGTGATATATTAGCATCGTCAAACAGAATATTGCAAGGTGTTGTAGTAAGATATATACCATGATTTATATAAGTATTACAATCAATTAGTATGCATCTGTCACCGTAACGCCATAAGTTATATTAGGAAATTCGAATTCCAAATATGGAATGATTACGTGCATAAGCGTTCTCTAATAATATCAAACATGCCTGCCATCAGGGTTTGACAGTACTCCATACAAAGAAGTTCACTGATTCTGTTCTAAACTTTAGGATTTTTGATGTAACTTTGATGTACAATAAAGATGTATAATAATAATAACTCAGACTGTCACAGTACTGTCTTCGTGCATACTTTGAGGTATCTTCGTAATATAAACCACATAAACACGCGGTTATTATGCCGCTCGTCCACATATACCTCAATGACGTATGTCAAACAATACAAACAAACGACTTTATAGTATTATACCGGGAGTTATATAACAAATACAAACATATTTATGTGCCATATAGAAAAATATCAGTACCTGAATGTGAAACTACTTCAACTCCCAAACATACTTGGCAAAATTGGAGTTTCGTTGAGTGTCTAAAATATTAAACATCATTGGGCGGTAGGAATTCAATGATAATATTATGCTGCTGATTGTCAAACTGATGTCATATTTAAAGTAATAAATGTACTTGAATGAAACGAATATTTAAAGAAAAATTAAAAATTATTTATTTATTTACTTTCCAGAAAATCACACACATAAATATCCATATTCGAAGTGATATAATGAACTAATATTGTAATATTTTAAGAATGTTATTTATAATAATTCATTGACATGGTATTAAGTGCCTATGCCAAGAAACTTACAAATTGTGTAACAATAAAAAACAAAGGCGAACAAAATGAGAAATATCATAAATACATATACATTTTTATGTATATTTTCAAAATTCCACATTTACTCACACTCAGATGCATGTTGTTGACCTTCGTTGCATAGCATTGAATGTATGCAATGGTATACTGGAATACTGTTCTAATAATGTATAGTAAATTAACATTAACAAAAAATTAAACTTGTTTACATGACTACATGACTATTACACCACTATCTGTTATCCGGTAAAACACAAGATAGCTATCCACCATATTTTAAATTATACATATAGATGTATACCATCATTTAGACACCTTCATTCAATAAAAACGTAGTCTGTTTTACCACGTTCAAACCAAAATATCATGATCTGAGCTTCGAAGTACCTTTACATAAATAACAATTAGAAAAGTACAACATGTCTGAAGGTTACTGTTCCCTCACTTCTTGCAATTGTTTGATGTAGATTGTCCATTTCGTAGCTCAACTTAATCTTATGTTTTTTTAATGCTTTCCCATTTCTAGAAAGAAAGCACATTCTGAATGTTTCTGTTCCCTGATTGACTTTAGTAATCGCACTTGTATTATCTTCCTGTCGACTTTTCAAACATTCTAACGCAACCAATAATCCATGGTTAGCGTCATTTATGTAGTGGACATTTGGCGTGTATATGTGTTTTTCTAAATTGCTTGAATAAACACAACGTTGGTCTTGTTGTCTGCACTGGAATGGCTTCCACCCTGTATGTGTAACCATGTGCTGATTTAGGCTACCAGATTGAGTAAAGCACTTCTCACATTGTTTGGACTGGTATGGCTTCACTCCTGTATGTGTATGTATGTGCTCATTCAGATGGCGAGACGTGGTTAAACACTTATCACATTGTTTGCACTGAAATGGCTTCACACCATGATGTCTGCGCGTGTGCCGTGTTAGAGAATTATACCAAGTAAAGCATTTGTCACATTTCTTACACCGAAATGGCTTTAAAACTGTATGTGTGAGCACGTGATCTTTAAGATGGCTAGGCAGAGTAAAACACTTCTCACACTGTTTGCACTTAAATGGCTTCAATCCTGTATGTGTACCCATGTGCTGTTTTAGATGGCCTTGTGTAGTAAAACACTTCTTACATTGTTTGCACTGAAATGGCTTCAAACCAAGATGTCTGTCAATGTGCCGTTTTAGAGAAGTTGGCCAAGAAAAGCATTTGTCACAATGCTTACACTGAAATGGTTTCCGCCCTGTATGTGTATGCATGTGCAATTTTAGATAGCTGGGCCGACTAAAACACTTCTCACATTCCTGGCACTGAAATTTCTTCAAACCTGTATGTGTAATCATGTGCTGTTTCAGATGGCGAGACATTGTTTTCACTGGAATGGCTTCAATACTATTGAAGTGTTCTTCATCAATACATTGACAGCAACTTCATTTTTACCTGCAAAAACAAAAGAAAACAAATCTAAGACTTTAGTGTACTGAATTAAACGATTAAAGGTATAATTCAATATACATGTATCAATGAATATTTACAGCATACATTAACTTAATGCAATATATCAGCCTTCTGTAATGTATCAGGGCAAAAATATCAACTGGCATTGTAGAACGATAGCTGACTAGAATGATTCCAGCAAAATAGCAAACTGATTCAAATGTATCATGTGTCTCTATTGAGTCTAGAATTCATGTGTCACCGATAATTATCTCTCAGCATATAATATATGGAATTTTAGCAGTCAATTCGTCATGTGTGCCAAATATGTATCATAAAAGCTTACATGAATAACATTAATCAAATAGAGTAGCTAGTGAAAATACTTTGTATATGTGTTACTATGGAGCCTAACAAAATGGCTACTACTATACAGAACCTAAAATACTACCTACATATAGGTACAAAGAAGATGTAATGAATGGAAGTAAAAGTATGCCGTGACATCAGATCAGCTTATCTAGCTAGAACGCTAGTTTTCTGTGTGTCTTTACAGAGCTTAGGATGACATTTACATGTTGATTCAATATAGATATAATAAAGTAAAATACATGACATATCCTTCCACATGTATATGCTTATTCAAAATTAACGAAATGATGCCAGACTTACCAAAAAGAGGTGCTGGGGAAATCTTTACATATGTATAAATAAACGCCAGTTTTTGGTTGTGTCAAGGGTTGCAGACAATTTGCCTCGTATTCAGCATACAATTTAATTAATTTATTCTTCAATACAATTATTACAATCTGTGAATTTTTATTTTCAACACCAGAACCATATTTTTTCAAAGGTTTGTTTCCTAAATCAGGTTTCGATCTTGGTGCGATATATTAAGTACTGTACCTGAAGTACTGTTTTATACATGTGCATTTGTGATTTGTTCCTGAACCAGTCATGATTGAACATGATATTGTACATTTTGTTCGAGCTTTCATTTACGAAATTAAGATAATCTTTAAACGTTTCGTTTTTTTACTTCAGCTGTGATATGATCAGTGATTTATGTGAACGACTAATTACTAGTACATGTTGAATCAATTGAAATTCGCTGCTTTCTGCTTTTGGGGGACATAGTTTTAGGCAAAAAAACAGAGTTGACACATGTAGAAAATAACCATTGAAATCATAGAAAAAGAAATAGAAATGGTTTTGAGCATAGTACTGTCTATCACAATGTTTGTGGCCTTGGAAAAGCACTGATTGCACACAAACGAATAACAACAAAGAATAAGATCATCAAAACTACATCGAGCTCAGAGATTTGAATGATAAATGCAAGTCATTGTCATAACATGGTCTCCAGAAGATCTTTTTCCCATTTTCATTTTGCTTGTAAAGCAATTGCAGCAGTATCACAATTGTGTTCTATACCCGCATACATTAAACAAAAATAATAATAAATTGTAACTATCAGAGTGTAAAGCACTAGATATGTAATGATCCCCCATTTTAGCCTTCACATCCGGTTTTATTTGACCAATATATATTGAAGAAATGATGGTCATCGAGGCATTTGATCTGCTCATCAGTGGCTGCTAATGGCTGAAGAGCTTTATATAAAAATGGACAGTTGGGGTTTACACAAGTGTGGTCACTATAAACAAATGGTCTTTCTATTAATGTCACTTTGGATATGTGGTATTTATAAAAGTAGTTGCTATGTAAAGTTGGTCACTACGGGCCGGTGGTATTTATATAAAGTTGGTCAATATGGACGGGTGGTATTTATAATAAAGTTGGTCACTATGGACAGGTGGTATTTTTATAAAGTTGGTCACTATGGGCCAGTAGTATTCATATAAGGTTGGTCATAGTAATAATAATAAATTTGGTCACTATGGAACGGAGGTCTCTATGTAAAGTTGGTCACTATGGGCCAGTGGTATTTATATAAAGTTGATCACTATGGACAGATGGTATTTATATAAAGATGGTCAATATGGGCAGGTGAAACTTTATAAAGGAGGTCTCAAGGTAAAGTTTGTCACTATGGGCTTGTGGTATTAATATAAATTTGTTCAATGTGGGCCGGTGTTATTTACATGAAGTTGATCAGTGTGGCAGGTTGTTTTTTATATACCAGGTATAGATTGTCTCTATGGGCAGTGATTGTCTGTCAACTATTATTCAAGCGACTTCTTCTCCCATACCTTAAGCTTAATCACCTTGCTATTTACACCAAATCTCCTCTGTCAGATTAGTTCATTTCATTACATTTCATCACATCCAAATTTCCATTTTTAGGGAATACTTTTGGCATCTAATTCAAAAATGCAAGTGTCTATTTTTAATAAATATACTAATAGTTTTTTTGTTAATTTTTGCATATTTTTGATTTCTTCTTTATAACCGTCTGCCAGATTGCCTTGATTGAGATTCCTATTATCATATAGATTTGTACTCAATCAAATGTGTTCATTTAGTGAAGATATCGCTATTTTTGTGAAAGTTATGATTTTTTTGTGATATTTTTTTTTCATTTTTTCGACATGTTAACTACTATGGCCATTGTTTTTCAAAAATGTTGAGTTTCAGGTCAAGGTCATTTCAATGTTTATAGCTAGGAAGATAGTCTGTTTCAGTATACACATTATGTTCTGTACTGAACTACCGGGGTCAATGTTTTCCATGGTATTTTCAGAGTTACATTGTCTTTGGTTCTGAACAACCTGGGCCTATGATTTTTTGTTTGTTTTTTTAATGTTGAATAACACGTCAAAGTCATTTAAATGTTTATATATTTGCTGGTATTAAACAATCACGTTGAAGTTGAATTCAAGGTTAATGACAGCCGAAAGAACTTCACCATAATTGTAAACTGTGAGTTGGAAATGCATGGTGATGTTACAGTAGAGCTCTTTCAGTTCAAAGGTAGCTTGTTCTGAAAACGTGGTTTTTAATTCATGACATGACAGTTTCTGAGCTCATGAATATTCAATAATTCGTGGGTTTAATACATTGTAAAAGGGGAGATATATTATTTGGGGGGCAAGATTTAGAACCATTTGGACGTTTTTGTTTCTCCCTCCTGATGTTCACTGACTTGTTACTAGCCTTCCAAAATTTTCCCGAAAAATATATGCACATTTAACTTCATTCCGTCCGCCATTCCAAATCACAAATTATACACCACATTGGTCTCTAATACCCAGTCGCAAAAAAAAGCCCAACAAAAACAATGCCCAGGCCACACACGACAGTCTCTTGGATTCCCTCCCAATTATTTTTATTCACGCCATTATCTCTATTCCAATCTCCTCAAACTTTGTTCTTCCTGTCAACTTCACACCTTGCAGCCAGACCTGCGTGACTCATTCAAAAATCGCTTATTTCTACTTCCTACTTTATGACATACCCACTCCTATTTACTATTTGTAACGCCCATCCTAGCGTTATATTGAGCAAGTCTAAGTGCCCCCCCCCCTACACTCGTTTTTCCCAACGAGACGTATATCACTTGTATGTATAGGTGTCCACTCACTTTAAATATTTTCTACCTAAGTCTAATGCTAACACGTGTTGATGATTATTTGTGATTTATACTGAAAACATCAAAATTAAACAAGTGGTGGTAAAACGTTGGTTTAAACAATTGTCTTTTAGTTAATTTCCGCCATTACAAGTTGTTAAATTAAGAGAATCAATGTGTTGAAAACAAATTTAAACTTATTTTGATGTAAACAGCTCTTGTTTGAATAATTTCCACCATTACAAATTGAGAGAATAAATGTCTCAACAAATATTTGGAATTTATTTTGTTTTAAACAAGCGTATAATTAGTTTCTAAAATTACAAGTTATTATTTATTCTTTATTTTTATATGGTGGCGTTTCGTGAGGTTAATTATCCTATAGAGACATTCTTGTTTACTTGTTATGGTTTTACATGTTTCAGTTTATTTGATTTACGTTTTACATTGTAGCTCTTAGTGGGCCTTGAACTCACCGACTTGTCAAGCTAATTCTGTTCCATCTCGACGCTACACTTGTGTACCACGTCATGACGTTGATGTTCTTTTTGCTAACTACTTCAATGTTTCGACTAGTTGAATGGTAAAGCCAAATCGATTGATTTGGTCCCGGTTAGTGCTTATCTAGGGTGATTCGAGTCTTTGGTGTGTGTACCGATATTAGATGGTTTTTCATTTCCAATGTTTGCCACCTGTGCGATCACTTCCCCGTTTTATTTTGATTTTGTGAGTGTCGAATGATGTCTTCCTCACGTGTCACGCCATGGCATAGTTTTAACCATGCGGACATGTTGTAACGAACCATTGGCAACTGACTGACTGTATGATAGTTCTGTTTAACAAGTTGTGTTATATTCTGTTATATTATATTGTCACGTGATTTGTTCCACCATGTGTAACTATATATTTGTTGACATATGATTTATGTTTCTCGTGTGTTTCTATATATTGAACGTAATAATTGTGTTGAATCAATAAAAATAACGTTCTACCTTGAGACTATAACCACCCCTTATTCTACACCTGTGCAAAGCAAGATACACAATGGTCGCTTGTGTTGGGATTACACGCGGCGGAGACAACACAGGAATCTGTTCATACGTATTATTGGTAAATGCACGAGATCAGTAACTCCACAAAAATGAATGTCTGACGAGTACATCATTATCGTAAACATAAATCACTTACCTCGCTCAGAGATATTCCTCAATTTGACGAAAGCTTGTCCCGTAAAATCTGCTTTATGCATTCAATTGCGCAATGGCGGAGATCATGTTGACCTCAAATCAATGCCCTCTACGGTGACAATATTTTTTTTATCATGGACTACATGGACAGATAGTGCTCTTGATAAATGTTTGTGCATCAAAGGTCGTCGCAGGTGATTCTACATAGGACTCGCGATTTTGTTAAGGTAGAGATGCAGTTTACTGTACAGGTATTTTAATTAGTTAATTAGGAAACCAAGATGACCTCCCTTGTCCACAAAACTATATATTTTCAGAAAGCTTATTGTTTGAATTTTAAAATTTTGTTAGCATATTTTTTTATGGACACAATAGTTTGAAATATGCACAAAAATGTGCTTTTTTGGTAAAAAGTGATTTAAAAAAATTAGCTTTTAAACTTTGCTTCTATTTCCTGTCAAAATTGGTTTACGGGTATATCTATTTACTATGAAGAAAGTGCCGGGCACGGATCTAGAAGCCGTACCTACACACGAATTGGTGACGTCACAAAATACATGACCTTCAATCGGGGTCGTTTCCTGGTACATACGAATTGGTATATACAAATTACAATAAAGATACTTAAGACATTACACATAAGGTAAAACAACTCCTGTGACAATATAATGATAATAACGGTAATAAATCCTAGCTTAACAGTTGAACAGAACGATCATATAGTCAGTCGGGTGACGCCGAGGGTCGCGCACTGTGTTGCAAAATGGCCGTGTGGTTGAAACTGGGTCATGGCGTGACGGGTGAGGAAGACATCATTAAACACTCTCAAAATTACATTAAAACGGAGAAGTGGTTGCATATTACAGCGTAGCCAACATGGGAAATAAAAAAACGCCCAATACAAATGACATGGGTTCGAATCACATTAGATACACACTCACCAGAACCGAAGCGATCAGAAACCAGCAATCGTTTTGGCTTTTCCGTTCAACTCATCGGAACACTCGAGTAGTTATAAAAATGAACACCACTTAACGACCAACGTTGTGGCGTGGTACACAAGCGTGCCATCAAAATAAAACAAAATTAGCTTGAAAAGACAGTGGATTCGAGTCCCGCTCAGAGCTACCGTAAAAAAGCAAATCAAATAAACTGAAGTCTCTCAAACCCTAATCAAGTAAACAAAGAACGTCGCAAAAAAATTAAACCTTACAAAACTCCACCATACAAAACTGAATGAATAAATAATAAAATAACTAACGACTTTAATTGGACGACGCGCAATTTCTTCAACAGTTTCCAGATTGGGACAAGAGATAAGTTTTGTTAAAGTGTCGATGGCCGCGTTCCCTATATTACGAAAACAATTCAGGCAACAGACGACTATCTTCTGTGGTTTTGTGGAATTTATACTGTGTCTGCGGAATTGTTGATTGAGGGTTCGAAGCCAGCAGTTAACATTTTGTTAGAAAGTTTCACAATTAAATCAAATATCCAATGATACCAGTATATTTATTTCATTATTTTAACAACTTGCAATAGTGGAAGTTGGTCAAACACGAGTTCTTACACCTAAATAAGTATCAAATATTTGTCGACACATTTATTCTCTCAATTTAACAACTTGTAATGGTGTAAAATAATTTAACGAGAGCTGTCTACATCAAAATAAGTCTAAAATATTTGTCCGCACATTTATTCTCCCAATTTAACAACTTGTAATTGTGGGAATTAATTAAACAAGAGTAGTCTACACCAAAATTAATCTCAAATATTTGCCTGCGCATTATTCTCTCAATTTAACAACTTGTAATGGTGTAAAATAATTAAACGAGAGCTGTCTACACCAAAATAAGTCTAAAATATTTGTCTGCACATTTATTCTCTCAATTTAACAACTTGTAATGGTGTAAAATAATTAAACGAGAGCTGTCTACACCAAAATAAGTCTAAAATATTTGTCCGCACATTTATTCTCTCAATTTAACAACTTGTAATTGTGGGAATTAATTAAACGAGAGTTGTCTACACCAAAATTAATCTCAAATATTTGTCCACACATTTATTGTCACAATTTAACCACTTGTTAATAGTGGAAATTACTTAAACGCGACTGGTTTAATCAGTTGACATCAATGCAACTTACCTGCAGACAGTGCACAACAGAGTATCATTATTGAGCAATTATAAACAGGAACGTGTCTTGGCATTAGGGTTAGGGTCGGGTCAGGTATGGGCAACGCAAATGGAAAACACCCAATTGGCAATATGTACACTAACAGGTTATGGCATGCATATAGTTTACACAAGTAAAAACACAAAATTGGCAATTTTTTGGACAATTGTAACTCAATAATAGAAATATGTTGTATTTCTATATATATACACACTATATAGTCTTATCAAATGCAAATACATCCAGTCAATCATTTGTGGTCTTGTGGTTCAGATGTCTACACAGTGATCAGGAGGACCCGGGTTCACATCCCGTGCCTGCCCAACTGTTTCTCGCAAACACTATTTGGCAATAAAGCTAAATACTAGTATGACAACAAATTATTCAATTTGCATGACTACACACACAGCTCAGTTGATTTGTACTATGTCAGCGATCGCTGGTTCGAATCCAGTATGTTTAGTTAGATTTTTGAATGCTAGTGTAGACAGTGATTAGGACTTAAATCCTGTCTCTTGAGTGAAGAATACTACCCCACATGGAAGCCAGTCGAATAACGAACACAGTTGACAGCTGTAGGTCACGTGCAACAACAGACACGAGGAGCATGGCTGCTCTCCAAATGAGTCCCTTCTTTTGTATTGACCCCCTAAGGATTACTAACCCCCCTTTCTAACTCTTCCCCTAAAAATAATATATCGCCCCTTTTAAACTGTATTGACCCACAAATTAATGAATATTCATGAGCACAGAAACTGCTACGTCATGAATAAATTAGCATAATTTAAAAAAAAATTGCATAAAGTGTAGGTACTCCTTCTAGAGCCCTGCCAAGTGCCGTCTTGAAAACTGTCTACCGGTTGTCAATTTTGCAGGGCAGCAGCTCAAATTTTACTACTTCAAGTTTATGCATAAATTAACACCCAGGCTAGTTGTCAGTACGATTGTTGTAACACTGTTCAAACAAAAACATTGCCCCAACTTCGTTTTGAAGATAAACACATTGTCAATCATTTGTGAAAAATTCAAAACAATAGGTCAACGCGTCTAGGAGCTATTTTTTTAAGTTCTGGAATGGGCACTAAAAAGAAGCTGAGATAATTACTAATTTGCATAACAATTCACTCAGTAAGAAGTTTGCTAATGCTCATTATTAAAATGGCTGTAACAGTTCCAAATTTATCATTATGTAAAAAGTTAAATATAGTACATAATTTGGAGATCCCGTCATTACTTTTTTCGCCATATTTCTTTTTTAATATTTATGTACATCCTTGCTCAATCTTGCTAAGCATTCAAAAGAGAGAATGTTTCCACCTGTTATTTAAAAGTAGTCCTTTGAGTATGTTCCACTATTCACAATTCTACAAAATTTTAACATTCTGTGAAAAATAAAAGTTCACTGACTATAATTGCTACACTCTAATGTTTTTATGGGAGACATGATCATATAAAATGTATCGAATTTCAGTTTATTTGAATCAATGCATTTTGGCAAACTACATTTATAACTTGCAATAAATATATTTATTTCTAATAAAACTGACCAATATATAGCTTAATGACAATTTTGGCGATTGATAGTGATGATAGTGTTGCCAACTCGTTTTTCTGTAAACCCATTGTCAGTGTCAGCACCTTAAGTACAGACAAACTAAAAATTCCAGTACACTGGAAACACGAAATCCCTCCCTGCTGAAGATTGCGGGAATTTGAAATATTGACTTGTCAGACACAAAATACAAGAATACATGTAGCTACAGTATGAAAACAAATGGCGAATCGAGTAAAATAAAATAAATATTTATACAACTACTGTGTTAACGCACTACAAAAACGTAGCCATTTTCAAAGCGGTCACGGGTTCACCCGACTGATTTCGTCCCCAGTCTTTGTTTATTTCCGTGTTTTTTAGTAGAGTTGATTACATAGCACAATCACAACCATCGGAACTCTGTTCATTTTAATCAAGCCTATTTAGTTTCGCTAACGGCACCGCTGGAAAATACACATGAATGTAACAGACACAAACAAACTTGGCAACTCCTGTTTTTATGTAGCACATTCGGACTCGGTCAGTGTTGCGTTAATTGCATCGCGCCGACTCCGTTTTATTACGTTGCCCGGTGAAAATGTTATTGGCACGAATCAATTTGGTCATTTTGTCATTTGTGGATCGTTTTTCATTGCAAAACTCGCAACAACATAGTAACAAAAGTTCAATGTTCACAAGGACTAGTCATACGAGTTCTACTCGTGACGTTAATTATGATGCTGTTCATGAACATAGGTCCACATTTGATTCCCTACCACATGGCCTTATTACCACCACTATATAGTGTTTCCAAAGGTGTTACATGTAGTAGAGGTCATATTGCATCATACGTTAAGCCTCATATAGACGACTGGTTGTTTAGTCATGTTTATCTCATATCACTCAACAAAGGCATCCAAAAAGATGCACACTTTAATACCCCGGGTATTACATATGTCACCACCGGGTAATTTAATTTGGATTATTTGGGAATAAAGCTGGATGCGTCTAATGATATCTATCTGGAATACTGGAATGAAGTAGACGCTAGTCACTCATAGTATATTAGATATAAACAATACAAAATAAATTGTAAATAACTTCCCTTTTTCAGAATTTACTGATAACACTTTCTAATTTACAGATATTGGAAAGCATATTACAGTTATCTCATTAAAAATGTATTCATTATTTCTACTTATTTCTACATCTAACACTATTTTATTTAAGTTCAAAATATTTTGTGTGTGAATTTTATAAATTTCTTAATATACATGTACCATAATCGAACTTAGTCAATTGCACAAACTGATATAATATGCCTAAAGGAAATTTGATAAAACTGTTTGAGCTATTATAACCAAAACAATAGTGGTACATAATTGTCAACGAAAAACAACAAGCACAACAGACATTGTCATTAATCTATAATGATATGAACAATGTAATAATAATAAAAACAACGAACTAATACTTTAGTTCCATAGTTAAGAATTTATCTCATGAAATAGTTAAAGTAAGATGGTAAGGACACTATTTGTAGTTAATGGTCAATTTTGAATTGAGGTTTCAGTAAATGTCTGAGGTCTGCAGGTCCGAGAATGTTTAACTGAGAACCCCAAATGACATTAAACAGTTAGACAGATATTAACAATGTATATACCTTGAATTTACTCTTTAATTTACTTTTAGATGATTTAAATAAAAGGCCAATTAGATGTAGAATAGCAGGTAATTCATCTACATATCATAGTAAACTAGATGTTGTTTTCAACAGCAAGCCACCTTCTTAGCTTATTCGCTACTATGACTTTTATTCACCAAATCTTTCCACACTTTAGATTACATCTGCTTTTGAAGTTTATTCAATTAATTCTATAACTAATTATTATTATGAGTTACTGCTAATTGTTTTCTGCGATCCAATAAGGAGATTTCCATCAGAATTGTATATATGGTTAATCATAGATTCCCTACCCTATGCTATACCCTTAATATGTTTAATATTTTTTAAAGATGCATTTCAATGTTACCATTTTTTACATGCGAGTACTATGTAGGTTTTTACTTTAATTCAGCATTGTAATCTAATGGATATTCTCTACATCATTTTATATTCAATATATATAATTACATATTAATACAGACAATGATCTTTTTTATAACAGGTAACTACAACCGACCTAATGCCAAGCTTGCTGGGTTGGATCCTGCATACATGGTGTCGGGTATTTATGGCATGTATCTTACAATACCACACGTATTCACTGCACGATTTTTGGAGGAATCATACAAAGACAAAATCAATAAAGCATCAGAAAGACAACGTGTTGAGGCTTCGGGGGCAGTTTTCCACTCAATGCTGGTAGACTTGAAATGGGATAAGAATGTTCACAAATATCGTATTGTTGAAGAGATGAAGAACATTACTTTCAAATATCCACAACCAAATGTTTTATCTATCAAAATAATAATGGACTACTATGAAATGGGCAATACAGACTTTGGTAATTTTACACAAGGGCGTATCACTGGAACTATTGGTGTTGCAGGTCCAGCTGAACCATTTCATTCTCTACGTCATCGCGAACTGCGGACACATGACATTCCTACACTGAAAGCGTCATTCCGAGTTTTTCCAAAACGTCGTCAAATATTATTAGATGTTGGCAATAGCCTTATCCATACTTTTGGAGTCCCAGACGTAGCTATAAATAAACGATTACAAGTTGCATATCCCCTGATCATGAATTCGACTTCGTACGATTGTACTACCAACGTCACAGTATTGGGATATATCCCGTATGAACGCGATCAGTGGTATAGGTTGTCAGCCGGAATCGTACAGATTCCAACGTACGGTAAATTGAGCAGAGAACAGATTGGACACGTACAAGAGAGACCATTATTGATTCGACGAATTGATCCTGAGACTAATGAATGTATAAACATAGGATTACAAGAAGCATTTCATGGTACAACAATTGGCATTATGGGCGATACATTATTTCGTATTAATCCTGAAGAAAGTTTCCAAGTAATAGTATTTGCATCACGATTTGGTGAGCCTCTTGAGAACTTACAAGTTACAATTAAACCAGGAACCAAAAGTCGATATGCCACTGACTGTGGTGGTACAAGCTATCCATTCAATGAACCAGACACAGCAGTAAATTACACACATTCCAATGTTACAGACACGACCGGTATTGCCATTTTCGAGTTTAATAGCAGTGATCCAGGTTCTCCAAGACCAATTGATGGCCAAATGTACATTTATGATGTTGAAAATGAATTTAATGGTATCACTCTCAATATTCGAGTTCGAATATTGCTTTATTCTTTATACAAAGTGTCAAAAGGTGGTCCAACGTGGAACCAAGATATATACCCAATATTCCAAATGTATGCCAATATGTTCCCTTGTATGGCTGATATTATCAACCTAGCATCATATGAGGATGTAACAAAGAAAACAGAAATGTTGAAAACCACCATGAGTTTACCCATCACGGACCCATCATATATGCCTGCGACTCGAGATCTTTCAAGGAGTAAACAAGAGGCTATTCTAAAGTGGCTAGATAAACCTAAGCGGGGCTCACCTCCTCTGGCAACATTAGAAGAGTTACATGGATATTTACAAACTGCATTAGAACTGGAACTTTCCACAATTCCACCTTACCTCAGTGCATTTTTTTCACTTCACAAAGGTTATAATAGTGACGTAATTAATATTTTAAAACGTGTTGTCATGGAAGAAATGCTTCATATGACGCTTGTAGCAAATATACTCAGTAGTATATGTGGATCTCCGAGTTTAAATAATAGTGCTGTAATCCCACGTTATCCAACGACAATGCCAGGAAATGTACATCCAGACCTTACAATATCCCTTCAAAAGTTTTCACTCGGTCTAGTGGAAGACGTCTTTCTCAAAATTGAGGAACCGGATGATTCATTGCCATTAACGTTTCGACAAACTGTACTTTATACAAATGAATCAACTGAAGATGCTGAGTATCTACATCCAAATTACAATACCATTGGACAGTTTTATTATCAGAATGTATGGAAATCCCTAAAATATCTTGACAGTACTAAGGACGATCTATTTGCATGTGCTGATGCAAATAAACAAGTCACTGAAAAACATTGGTATAGTCATGTTGTTGACAAACCGTTTGCAGTGATGAATCTCAGCGATGCATGGAGAGCAATACAATTAATAACAGAACAAGGTGAAGGGAGTTCGCCAACACAACCTTATGATTCCCAAGGAGAACTATCGCATTATTACAGATTCATGGAAATTGTTATGGGGTATAAGCTTGTTCTTCATGAACCTACAATGGAAAAGTTTGTTAAAGAAGATATGGGCGATACTTGTCATCACAGTTACTCGAAAAATGTCAACAAAAGATCAACATGTAGAGATGATGATTGCCAGAGAATAGAATCGATAAAGAAATGTGATGTGCCATTCTATTTTACTGGTGAGAGGGTACCATTTTACGAGAATGAAGTATGGCCAACAGTTACCAATCCTTCAAGTGCGATGTACAATGTTGATTCAAGAGTACGATACGTCTCCGATAGATTCAACCAAGAGTATTCAAACCTTCTACGGTGTCTCCATGAAACATTCAATGGAAAGCAAGATTATATAATCGGATGTATGTCTATGATGTCGTATTTGTTACAACTTGGCAAAGAGTTAGTAAAAATGCCAATCGATCTCAATGGAATCCAGCATGCTGCACCAACCTTTGAATACATTGACATCAATTATAACTCGTAAAACAACCATTATTAACTAAAGGGCAGTGTTCGTTGCACCGGGTCTTTTTCGTAACCGACCGTTACGTTAACGGTACACGGCGTATTCTTGTGCTCTTCTACGTCATGTACGTGCATCACGTTTATTTCACGTTGTCCTGAAACTATGCGGGCTTTAAATTTATCCGTACACGGTGTGCAATTTTCAACATAACAGTTTACAATTTGAAATTAGAATTAGGAATCATAGTGATGTATACAATACATGTAAAATAAATTATTTGTTTACATGCAATTCGAACACGTGCTGCGCGACGACCAACGCCTCTTAATAATTACCCAAGGGGAGTTAGGGTAACCAAGAGGAGTTAGAGCAATAAACTACATAATTATTTTACATGTTTATCAAATTAACAACTATTTCAAATACAATCGTTATATTGGATGTTTATACATATAGAAAAAGTAAAAAAAAATGTAGCTGGCGTGCTAGTGATAATAGATGCGTTCAATATACTGAGGGGGGGGGCATAATGAATCTGGTTCGAAAATATAATAAATTAGGGAAAAGTGCCAAACTGTCCTAACCAAACGATTTTTTGAGGTAAAATTACACAACTGCTAACATAATTTTTACCACATTCAACATTTGTGTGGAAATTCTCTTGGACAAAAAACACCTCATTACACAAAGAGCCTATCACACTTTCCTTGAGCATTTGACACTGAAATCGTCTCCAACCCAGGCCAATCAACGATGGCCTTACACGTTGGCGATGATTTCAGTTTCAATACCAAACATAACATTAGGTTATTATAGCTATAAGTTGTGCACATCTACACCTGATTATCCGTTTGACCTGAGGTGAACTCTAGGCTGAGCAAAGCTATTGTCTTCACTTGTTAAGTAGATTAATTTACTGGAATGTTGCATTGTACATTACTCAAGTTGCCACCCATTTTCTGTCAAAACACATTACGCGAATTCCGTCAGCTGCATGAACATTTGGCTTATGAGAATGGTTGAAAAATGTTGTTTCGCGGTTTGTATTTGTTATTTATCGTTATACAATGTATTTGCCGTATATCTATTAATTGTATCGCGCGACTTTCCGTACATATTGAGATAAATGTGTATTTACTGTAGGTTTTATGATTTACCTAGATTTATTCATGCAATTTCACCTCTATATATTTTTGAACCGAATTCCGTAATTCTATATCTGTATTCTGTTCCCGCCAAGAAATTATAATCCATGTCATATGATAGTTACACTCCATGCATCATGTACCTAGTATAACGTTAATGCTTGTCAGCTGAAATGTAATTATCTACACATCATTTTAAAGAAAATGAAGTCAGTAGTTTATTCTCATCTTTATAAGCCAAGACACCTAACGTCTACGTAGTACTACCTAAGGCATTAAACGTAATCTATGTTTTAATGGTGCTTTTGAAAAAAAAGAAAAAAAGAAACAACAATGTGATAGAATCAGTATGCGAATACGTGTAAACCACATACCTTAGTGAGCAGATTCTTAAAGTCATTGTTTGAGTACTGTATATATTTCACAACAAATTCGTACTTATTCAAAATCATAGTAATGATAGTATTCATCCCGAGAGTGCACATTAGTATCTGACAATGTCTACATAAATTATAAGTAATCTTTTCAAGTCAATGAGGTTTAACACCGTAACTAGGTTACGCTCTGTTCTGAAAGATTTGGTGTACTCGATTAATATGGTTTCATTTCTTAAACAAAACAATTTATATTGATTAGACAGTTACATACTTAATCAACGTTAACTGTATCCGAGGCATGGGCTGCGATGATAGTGAATGAATACAGGAAGGCTTGCTTGCAGAATGATGACATGTGGATTGCCATGTTATCAATCAGAACATGTGAGTAAATCTTTGAACTGTACATAAACTGGTAGGAAAAAAATGTAGCTTCTGAATTTTGTGACATCGAAGAACTATTTTGTTAAAACTATCACTGTGTTAATAAATATTATTTAGCAAGTCTTGGTATTGTGAGATGTCTGTTGATGTTGCATATATTGATATTTGTACATATTTAGGTTTATGAATGGGAAAGAAGGATATTTGGCAGCGGATATAGGACTTTCTTGTGGTAAATTAATTTAATAGAGAAGGACAATTAACAAACGTGGGGTTTATTATATATAGTGTAAACACATGTTAAATAATGTTCCAATCAAATATATATTACGATGTAAATTTGAGTTTTTGTGTGTGAAAATGGTATTATGTTTACAGATGTCAATTATATATGCCTTACAGTGGGCGCTCTTGATTACGTAATGCACATTGCATGAAATCGCTTGTTTCCGGCCTGGTTACACAAGCGTTTATGAATAATAACGTAACCGGCGCGTAACCGTCGGAATGCAATGGGGTAATCTTCAGCGGAATTACTTCGTTTGTAAATGCAGAAATACATGCCAATTTACGTTGAAACTGAAACGACACATACAGCTGGGTAACCGATCATTACGTTAACGGTACACGGCGTATTTTTGTGTTCTTCTACGTCATGTACGTGGATTACGTCCAGTGTAAATTACATTTATTTTGACGTTGTCCTGAAACTATGTTGGCGTTAAATGTATCGGTTAATTGCACGGTGTGCAAGATTCAACATAACCATTTACAATTTAAAATTAGGTATACTTTTAAGTGAACGTTGACAGTTTCCATGTAAGGCATTGTGACACGAAACGAATTCGTTATAATTATTAAACGTGATTAAAACCACCCCGTATACTTTGATCTGTTTCTGAAAGCAATTGAGGAATAGATAAAAAATAAAATTAGTCCAGAATCGTATATAGCGTCTTCGTGCAGTTCGTTTTTAAATCGACCATTGAGTACCATTACTCAGGCTTCTAATGCCCGCAATCAACCACAAAAAACACTGTCAAAGCTTACAGAGTGTATGTACCCCATGCGTAATCAGACGTGCTCAGCTCTAATACATCATGCTTCTCGTACGTCTTTGTAAGATAAATATTGTGACATTTTACATGTAAAATTTAGTTGGGCTATAATAGAACGAAATGTTAATCATGTAGATTACTTCTACAACAAAAGAAGTGTTACCACTATGGCACCAAGTGAGATTTGTTTTCTCTGAGGTGACTGAACTTATATAAACATACTGTTAATTAACCTGTGTTTAAAACAAACAATGAAAGTTTGTATAAGTGTCAGTGTTTGATGTTGGGTGCGAGTACGATGTGTTGGTTGTGTTGTACGTAATCCCTTCTAAGTCAAGTCACTTTTGAGTACACATACATGTTTTGACAATTTTACTGGAATCTCCTATTAGACTCGTATACTTTCTCTCTTAAGAGACTTGCTGTGTTTTCGCGACAGCATTTTATCGGAGCTATGCGGCTCGAGACAGCAAAAAAATGCGCGTTTTGGGCAGGCAAAGTTAGGCCCAATAAACCCTATGGGTTGAACTCCGATATGGTTGTGCCCAACTATCGGGCCAAAATTATGTTCATTATCGAAGTTCTCTCTCATTTCATTTATGGCGGAGACAAAATCGTTTTGTACGTAATTTCGCGTAATTTCTGACTTGATGACGTGGTACGCCTCCTAATGTCTATTTGACAGAGTTTATTCGAGATACCTAAATCATAATATCAGCGCATTGTCTCAGACTTATTTTTTTTTCCAGCTCAACAGCATCGTGCCATGTAAAGAATCAACACAAACACGACATCAAAATCGTGTTCACCCATGTTGTTTTCATACCAAGTATTTGGCAGCGTTGTTCCGTTCGCCACTGATCGAACTGAATTTAACTCTGGCTGATGTAAACGCATTAGAGATAATCTCCCGTTATTCGGTAGGAGGAGCAGTAGTTCGGCTTGGATAGAATGCTGCCGTGTGAACATAGCAATTTTATTCAATGTTTATTCGGACGATTTACTATAATATTCATAACGTTTGATATGATATGATTGTTGTTAATTTGTATCTATCTGTGTAGCTATTGAGCATTGTTGCAATCGAATAAGATACCGATCTTGGTACGTCGTTGAGGCAGCTTGATGGTATTCTGTCGCAATATTACGAGTTTCATTTTCTCCCGGGCAAGTGTTTTTCGTGGGTGTGGCTATGCTACTGCGTGCTGTTAAACACTTAGAATAATTAGAATATCCTAAAATGATGGTGACCACAATGACACCGTTTGCTTAAAAGAATACAAATCATTGCACTCCTTCATTCGGTTAGGAAGCGAGTTCCACATTTTGGCACCATAATAGGACAACGATTCCAGTCCATAGCGTTTAGTCCTTGGTCGCTTTAACTGTAATTGATGAGAATTTCCTAAATTGTATGTTACATTTTTCTTCTAATAATAAGGACTGTAGAGGGCGCAAAAGCATTCAATCGTGTGAGCCATGATAAGGAGCAATTTTAGCTTTCCATGAATTGTAAAGTTTAACTAGATATGAGATCGGCGAGGGCGCAATAATAGAAGTAACGATCTTTACTAGACTCGCCACATCTGACAATGTGAAAAAATAACTTGCATGGACTGCAAAAAAAATCGACTATTGACGCTCAGCAAATGCGACTAACATTACTCGGACAAAGAAACATTTAAAGTGACTGACAAAAACATCGACAAAAAATAGCAACACCCGTTACTGGCACGCCAACCGCCCAGGAAAACCCAGGATTAAAAAACCTCTTGGGAAGAAAAAAATCCATGGAAACTCGTCGCACTGTCGAACGTGCCAAGGGGAAGGTGGTGGGTGTCGTCCTGTGTTATACAACAAACATTAATAAACTTACAAAACAACTAATTGAAAACTGCAGTGTAGCGAGACTGGCCTAGACTGACTGTCACGATTTCAACTATAAGCCAAGGGTGGACAAATTCCCCTATTTTGCTCGGGTTGAACTTTCACCAAATAATGACACAAATGTATGGGATAATATATTTTACTTTCATTTATAGTACTTGTAAATAAATCAATAATATGGCCATAAACATATAAATTAATTTACACCACTCCAATGCATAAATAAAGTTACATTACAAGGATATGCTCTAAAGTACAGGAAATAATAGGGTCTACTTATCAAATAAATGTCAAGTACATTCCAGCTGGTTCGAATGGTGTACGAGTCTTCACCACGTGGCCGGTCTTTGTTGTATCACGAAACTTGCAGAACGACGTTCCTTTGTCTTGATATTGCGTACAGGTAAGGACTTCGGGCGGCACTGACGAATTTCGCGGATCACTGAAACGACCTGAAACAGAAGACACCTTAAACAAGCTCTAACTTCAAAAAGGGAAACAAGAGGAAAATAAACAATCACACACGTCGACGGTAAACCAAAAAGTGACCAAAACCCTCAGCTTTCTTACGCAAAGCATTGTGGATTCAAAATCGCCATCAACGGCCAAAACCACATTTAATCAGACACAGTGGAGGGCGCTATTGAATTGAATTTCTAAATCAAAATACATTTAAATCTGTTTGTAATATTTTATATTTAACTTGTGCCATACATAACACTGACATTAAACCTTCTTTCCTCCACGTAAATACCCCCTGTCACGTGACCCCACATACCATACCGTCTGTTTGCCATCTCGAACAGACAATAGTTAACCGCTATACCGCGAAACGCGCTTAACAATATTTATGTTGAGTCACTACGAATACGTATGTAATACATTATTATATGTCGCTATAATTTATGTAATGCATACTCACAGTCGCTAGAAAAACATTCCGCAAATCGATAAATTAGTACATTATAAACGGATTAGTTAGAAACATATTTCTGGAGTCTTTAGGCCGGGCCACGGAGGCAGGTTTATATGTAAAGTGAATGACATCTATCATGTTAGACCAGTATCGCAGCAGTTCAGGGTGCGTGATTTCCGCTGAATAATCTGAACGTAAAACAACGACAAACTCAGCGTTGCAACTCATAAGCAAGATGAAATAGTCACCAATGTAGCGTGGATCGGTAATTTTACATCTGTGAATAGGACTATATTATTTCATATTTTCCAACTATCTACTGTATTTTATGAAATCAATTGGTATATACAAGTTCGACTGTGGCGTGCTCGCAAATAACGTGGAATAGACTGAAGACTGTGATCATAACTGTCTCTTTCATGACAATTTTGTTTAATTCAGCGGGTTATCCTGGCATCAACCATCACTAGTCGATCACACCCACTAGTGGATCTTAAGGTAGAAGCCTACTCATCATTTTTGAGAAAGTTGGTCATAAATCGCATGACGATGTCAATTGGTTTATTATGTGATATTAGGAGCTATTGTCCCATGGCACGATAAAATAGCATTCTTTTGTGTGTTACAGTGACATATTTTGAGAAACTTGTCCTAATATTTTCCAAAACTAGCTATTTTTAGAACAATTCCATAGAACTCAATTTTAAACAAAAAATGCATTTTTCAACACTTTTTAAAAAAAGTTCAGGAAAACAAAAAAGTACCCCATCAGTAACAATATATTATTTTTTCAGCCTAAGTCACCAGACTACAATTTGAGATATGACGTAATTTCACTGCCTTTGAGATAATGCGTAGATCTAGAGAACAGTACAAGAGACAACTTGCTAATTGTAAGGAAGCTGAGAAGCAATTTCGTGTGAATGCCTTAGCAGAAAAGCTTAAAAATGACCCGAATGGCTACTGGAAAAAATAACAAAGCATAAAAGTAAAAGCGCCATCCTCGGTGAGTAGATATGCAGGTGACGTGAAGTTGCTAAGATGTGGAAACAACACTATGAATCTATTCTGACTAAAACCGGTATTGACATTACACCAGTCATTCCAACTAGTAAGTTTTGTGAAAACATGGTGGTTCATCAGAGTGAAATCGGTGATCTGGTTAGACATCTGAAACTGGGTTTATCTCCCAGTATTGATAGTATCATTTCTGAATATTTTAGGTTTGCGCCCTCTAGACTATATGTATTATTATCCCTTTGTTTTACTGCTATATTTGTTCATGGAATTATTCCTACACGTCTTATGACCACTGTTTTAGTCCCAATACCCAAAGATTCGGGGGTGATATCTGTGATAAATCAAATTACCGTCCAGTTGCTGTGGCAACAGTTGCATCTAAATTGTTAGAGAGAATATGGCTTAATCGTTGCACTGAGTATCTATCTACTACAAATAAACCAGTTTGTCAATTTTTGTTTTGAAGGAAATTTTACACTATCATAAGCGTCGAAATACTCCGGTTTTTGTAACTTTTATGGATGCTTCTAAAGCTTTTGATTATGTTCGCCATGATATTCTGTTTCAAAAATTATTGGCCAGGGGTGTTAAGCCTTTCTTAATTAAAGTATTGGCTTATTGGTATAGGTGTCAAGAATTTGTGGTTCGTTTGAATGGTCATTTATCAGATTCGTTTGGTGCTAACAATGGTGTGAAACAAGGAGGCATTATGTCCCCTATCTTATTTACAGTGTATTTAGATGATCTTAGTAAGGATTTATCAGCTCTTCCATATGGATGTTTACTCGGTGGCTACAAGGTCAACCAGCTGATATATGCTGATGACATTGTCATTTTTTCTACTGGATCATATGGTCAGCAGATGTTAGTGAATGTAGAACCATGGTAATTTTATTGTTTCTTTAAATCTATGTAGTTTTCGTTATATTCCTTGTTATTAAGGGCCCGTGCGTTATTTATTATGGTAACCCGTATTTGTGACGTCATGGAAAAGTTTTGGCCTCATGATTAACACTCGTTGAGAATCGCTACGGTGACTGGTGCGTCCAACTACGTCACGCAACTCCGCGCGCAGGAGAAGAAGGTGCAGGACAGAGAAAAAGATGGCAGGAGCTGTAAGCGGGATTGTGTTGGAAATGTGAACACGAACGTGTTCTGGAAGGCATCAAGTCGGCGTACGAAAAGTTAAGAAAGAACTAAGTTCGGGGTGTTGCAGCCCACGAACTAGTTTATGTTATACCCGTACAGCGACGACATCAAAGTGACTGTCGAACTTGTGTTGAACCAACTTTGTTGACATCCAGCGTTGGACCGTGTCGTTGATGATCAAATTGATGCGACTCAGGAACTGATCGATAAGCGGTGAGTGATCTTTTGCAACGTAGGGCTCAAGGAACTTGACGTACATCAGATCGTGGAGCCTAGAATCACCGCTAATTATACCTGCCTCGTGATCAGCAAATATTCGGGACTGTACATAACGCTGTGAACTGGTTGGCGAGTTTTGACATCGTACTGTATATTTTTGACATAAGTTTGTTATTGTATTATGTATCATTTTATGAGAACTGAAAATATCAGTTAAGCTATTGTGTTCTCTTTGTAAATTTTACATAGTAATTAGTGGATGGCGAGAGTTTGTATTTGCGCCAGTAATTTAGTTTGGAGTGACATTACCCTGCAATGTTTCATGTTTTTGGCTATAGCCTAGAAACCATCGCTGTGTTATTCTCAACTTTACATTGGATATCGGTACTTTTGGATGCTACCATTTCTCGGGCGGGAGCACAGCACGGACTCTGCTTTCCTCTCGTTTATATTCCTGTGAAGCACGTATTTTGTAATGCCGTTGTACTTGTTGTTGCCATGGCATCCTTATATCGAGTGAATTTCTTGTTTGAATATTAAATCTGTCTACTTTACATTTGTATTTTATTTATTTTTATTTGACAAGTCAGTTGTTCGTTCCCCCAGGCGGTATTAATGCCTGTATGCTCCTCACCACGCCAAATTAGCTAGCCTGAGATTCGAGAAATACCCGAGTTTCAAATGCATGTGGCCAGTTCTTTAATGAAAAGAAGGATGTATGTATCCTTTTTCAACCTCGCATTAGAATAATTAAATCCAGTGTCTATCATTTTAAATGGTAGAATTCTTAAGTATGTTGACGTGTATAAATATTTGGGTCATTTAAAGGGGAGCAGAGGTGTGGCTTTTGACACTCTGTACATGAAATTTGAGATCTATGAATGAATTCTGTCGATAAACATAACTTGTATGTGCTGCGAAATGCCCTAAATATCGGGTATGAAACGGGCTGTGAAGCAGACGACAAACGTCCGCTTTTCCTGGTGTCATTTCGCCTCTAGAGGGCCAGTCAAATGACGTCATCAGTGAACACTGATAATTGAAGCCATTCATGCTAGTACGCCAATCCCATAGAAATGCTACTATGAAAGAACTTGTTGACTGACTACATAAAAGTTGAAACATGGCGAAATGTTGTGGCATGAATGCCATAACGATTCATGTTAAGTTTCTCGAAATTCCAAATAAAAAATCACGTTGTTGGTTGCGAGAAAACGGCAGAAGAACTAACCTGAAAATGAAGACACGTACAGCGCTCTAGCTATAGTAAACAGTGAGTAAATAAATATTGTTTGAGTTAAAAAAATAAATTAGAAATACGCTAATATCATTACAGTAATAATATCACCCAACTTCCCACTTTTAATCGACCGCTTATCGCTTAATTTCCGACCGCACTGTATTTTCCGACCGGAAAACGACCGCATTTTTATCGTAATTTTTCTCTCACCGACCCATTGAAAACACCGACCGGTCGCCCAAACACTGGTCATTGGCAGAGTAGTGACCGAAATAGTGGTTTTGAGTGATACAGTTTGGGGATACAACGGGTACTAACTATTATTAAATTCCGAACTACTCTTCAAATCTATACCACATTGTATCATTCGCGGAGGAAACTTCACCTGTGTCCAATATTAAATAACTGACTTTGCGTAATTATTATGAAACCGATATATTACAATGTTGAAATTTTTAGAGCCGGTACAACATTGTAAACAAATTTGCGTAATTAGAAAAGCAGCGCACTAAGTAAACGACCTCAAAATATACAAGTTTCCGTACAGCACCGTCAGAACTAATAACAATTTTACAAGATCGACGCGCGGAGCATGAAAGAAAATGATTGCTAAGACAACGCGCCTGTTCAGTGCGTGACTTGGGGGTCAAACTTCGGTCAACACACACTTGATGTCAGCATCGCCGCGCAGTAAGTTACGCAATGAAAGTACTTAAAATTCAATTGCATCCTAAAATGATGGCGTTGATCACTCAGTCTTTTGCAAAATATTATAACTAGTTTCCAAGCTTTTGATGCAGCCAGATTTATTTAACTTTGTGGAAATATAATCTTTTTAATTTCTCAGTCCTTTCTGGGCGACCTGCGACTGTTTGTTTCCTACTCGCTCCTAAGCTAGCGATTGGTGAGAATGGTTATTAATATATTACCCAATACACTTGTAAATCGGACAGTCATACCGCAATTGTGTTGAAACATTTTGGGGGCAGTAAGTAACGTCAGAATATTGTTTAAAATAAAATATTCCATCCCAATCAAATCTAGGTCAAAGGGTCAAAGTGCGTGCATATAATTATAGATAGTTAAAAACTAAATATATTTGAATGTTTGACGGCTATTCAACGTTTGTGCAAACAAGAATAAAAAAAGGTAGTGTATACAATAGCGATATGACTGAGATATAATGGCATTTGTTTACAATATTGTACCGACTCTAGTATTTGACACAGATGAAGTTGTTCGCGAACGATACAGAGTGGTATAGATTTGAAGAGCCGTTCAGAATTTATAATAGTTAACACTTGTTGTATATCCCCAAACATTTTGACTACTCCTGTGCCGGTGACCAGTGTTTGGGCGAGCGGTCGGTGTTTTCAATATACGAGCGAGAGAAAAAAAACGGTAAAAATGTGGTCGTTTTCCGGTCGGAAAATACAGTGCGGTCGGAAATTAAGCGATCGTTTAAAATCTGGGAAGTTGGGCAAAATGAGTACTGTGGTTCAAGTGATATTAGCATATTTCTCATTTAGTTTTAACTCGTACAATATTTATTCACTCACTGTTTACTATAGCCAGAACGCTGTACTGTCTTCACTTTCAGGTTAGTTCTTCCGCCGATTTCTCGCAACCAACAACGTGATTTTTTATTTGCGATTTCGAGAAACTTAACATGAATCGTTATGGCATTCATGCGCACAACATTTTGCCATGTTTCAACTTTTAAGTAGTCAGTTAACAAGGTCTTTCATAGTAGCATTTCTATGGGATTGGCGTACTAGCATGACTGGCTTCAATTATCATTGTTCACTGATGACGTCATTTGACTGGCCCTCTAGAGGCGAAATGACACCTGGAAAAGCGGAAGTTTGTCGTCTGCTTCACAGCCCGTTTTATACCCGATATTTAGGGCATTTCGCAGCACATACAAGTTATTTTTATCGACAGAATCCATTCATAGATCTCCGATTTCATGTACAGAGTGTCAAAAGCCACACCTCTGCTCCCCTTTAATGACCTCTGACTAGAGTGTTTTATGTTAGAGGCAATGTTATTATTCGTGATTTCAAGTTTGCAACATTTCGTCTTAAGTGTAATTTGTTCTCTGTTTTTTGTGATGCTCCATATTGTTCTTATTGATGATGTAATTAAACCATTCAGTCTTATTGTAATTTACCCAGAGCTCATTCACAAGTTTTTCGAAAATTTTCCGGTTGAGAACCACCCGGTAACAGAGTGTGGGAGAGTAGAAAATCGATTGTACGAAAAACCGTTGCGAAATATTTGATAAAACTGAAGAATTATAAAGTTATAATCATACATTATATGTGTGACTTTCATTTACAGTGTTAATACGAGTTTATTATACACAAAATGTTCGCATCTTGTCATATATCACATCGTGTTGAGGTTGGTACCAGATCGTTTAAAATGTATTATCCCACAACTTCCAAATTCGCGTACAAACAAAGCGTTTAAACCTCAAAAGTAATTCGAATGGCATGGTGCTATTAATTTTGAATTTTGTTGTCTACTGCTTCTTGTGAATCGATATCTGTCCGATTGGTCTACATATCAAATGTTTAGGTCATTGCTGTCACATGCTGAAAGAATGCATGATAAAGTTCTTAGTTTATCATCTTTCGTTTTGATCACGGTGGTAAACATTGACCTCTGTTACTTCCGCACGTACACACAGATACAGCAGATAGTTGAATACATGGTCAATATGCATCTATGCATTATGTGGTAGTTGTAAATTATCAGAATATAAAATAATAGGTTGTCCGTCACTATGCCAACAATATATCGCAAGTAAATACATACATATTTCCATAGCCAGATAGCACAGTAGAATTTGCTTGGCATTTTGCTTGAACCCTGCAAAGAATGCAAGATCGACATAGTCAACATAGTTATCGTCTAGCCTCGTTTACTCGTAGGTATGTTTGATTATTTTGCACGTAACAATCATTATTTTATCTTTATCATAAATTAAATTAGTGATCATATTGAGATAATCGAGTGTCCATCGCCACGGAAACGATATCATTTGGTGACAGCAAACATATATCACCGGACTGGGGAGGGAAGTTCGGTTCAGTGAGCTGGGTGTGCATCATAGTTATAGTTGCAGCTTACGTAGAAGCGCACAGTTGGCACAGTTTTCGTTTGAAATCATAAATGTAAGTACCTATTAGTTACCTATTATGGTGGCAATCACGATTGTGCGAGCGAGTATTTCTAATCAAGAAATTATGAGTTATAATCGTTGTTATTTCAATTTGCTAATCAGTGTTTACTAGTAAAGTGTGTTAACTACAATTTAGTAGAGAGTGCATGGAGAGCGGCTCTATAGATAACATGTGTATATAGAAGAGTAGGAAAGAAATCTATGTACCCCTAGAGTTCGAAAACGATGCCGTTCCAGTAAATTGGCGCCGCCATTTTGTTTTCATTTTTTTATTCTGAATTATTTGTGAAGATTTACTACAGGCAGGATTTTAACTTGAATCTAGCAGGGTCGTTTGTAGCTTCAATACGCAGGACACTGTACGCATGGAGCGGATTTGGCAATTTGTCCTCGGCTTGACGGCGTGGAGAGTGAACACGAATTAGTCAGGACCACTAGAGAGTGTGTTCCGAAATATTTGATAATACTGAAGAATTATAAAGTTGTAATCATACATTATATGTGTGGTTTTCATTTATAGTGTTAATACGAGTTTATTATACACAGAATATTCGCATCTTGTCTTCTATCGCATCGTAATGAAGGTGGTACCAGATCATTTGAAATGTAGTATTCCACAACTTCCAAATTCGCGTACAAACAAAGCGTTTAAACCTCAAAAGTAATTCGAATAGCGTGGTGCTATTAATTTTAAATTAAAGGGTGCATGATAAAGTTCTTAGTTTATCCTCTTTCGTTTTGATCACGGTGGTAAACACTGACCTCTGGTGCTACTGAACGTACACACAGATACAGCAGCTACTTGAATAAATGGTCATCTATGCATTATGTGTTATGTGGCAGTTGTAAATTATCAGAGTATAAAATAATAGGTTGTCCGTCACTATGCCAACAATATATCGTAAATAAATACATACATATTACCATAGCCAGATAGCACAGTAGAATTTGCTTGGCATTTTGCTTGAACCATGCAAATAAATGCAAGATCGACATAATCCACATAGTTATAGTCTGTTTGATTATCTTGCACGTAACAATCATTATTTTATCTTTAAATATTATAAATTAAATTAGTGATCATATTGAGATACTCGAATGCCCATCACTATGAAAACGATATCATTTGGTGACAACAAACATATATTACCATACTCGCGGAGAGGCAGTTCGATTCAGTGAGCTCGGTGTGCATCATAGTTACAGTTACAGCTTACGTCGAAGTGTGAGATCGCACAGTTGGCTTAGTATTTGCTTGAACTCATAAATGTAAGTACCTATTAGTTACCTATTACGATGGCAATCATGATTATGCGGGCGAATATTTCTAATCAAGAAATTATAATCGTTGTTATTTCAAATTGCTTGTCAGCGGTTTCTACAATTTAATGGATAGTGCACGGAGAGCATCTGCATCTGTATCGATAACATGTACATACATATAGAAGAGTATGAAAGAAATCTACATACCTCTAGAGTTTGAAAACGATGGACTTCAGAGTGATTCTCAATAAAAAGAAATTGTCCTCTGGCAAGCGACTGAAAATAGTCTAACTTTGAATAGTGTTTCAGGTCATCTCAGCGGCGACACACTCTATTGATCTTTCTTTTATACATGTTTTTTTTATGGCCAATGACGCTCTAAAACTTCCTGCCAGTTTAATAATACTGAATAATTGTGTTTTTTAGCTTTCGAGCAACTAGAATTGTTTATCGGCAGAGATCGAACATAAAGTGATTGTGAACAGCAGGTGGTAAATAACTGAAAATGTTCATCATCACTCGAATTAATCATTAACCAACGAATAAACAACATTGCGGGTACCTCAGATGCGTATCTGTGGATGCGTTTTGCGGGTACGCAGAAGCCATAACACTGATGTCTGCGTGTCGTTCTGTGTGTAGGTTCTGCGTGCAGGGTTTTGATCAAGTCTGCGTGTGCTACCGATTCTTTTGCTTTAATGCGATAAATGCAATCCGTTAACCTAGCAATAAAACTTGTTTTCAGTGCTGAATATATGGAGGTGAGAAGTTTCAAGGTAGTTTTGTGCTATTACGAGATCGCCTTTTATTATATTTTACCCGTAAACCAAAAAGCTCAATACAGTATTTTGTACAGAAAGACAATGAGCTAATGAATGACCTGTAGATATCACACACAATAAACGCATGTGTCAAAGTGGACAAAATTCCTTCATAAATCAACTGCTTAGCTCATTCAATATAGTTACCATGCAACTAAACAGCTCATTGATCTGAAAATCATTGGTCCAGGGTATTGCTGCTCAAACAAGTGAACGTATTACTTATGGAAACAATGTACTCATGTGGAAACAAAAAAAATCCACTTGTAAATGTTGCCTTTTTCAACAAGAGAACAATATTTTCCTTTCATAGTAAATGCCAATAAAGGAATCTGAAAAAAAAATGTTGCTACGCGTCGAAATTGCTAAATAGTTGAATAATTGTTGTCTATTACAATTGTGGCTGGTTTAATATCCATTGAATCTTCAAACATAACGTCCTGGAAGCCAATAACATTGAATGGTATATCAAAAGACAGTACGCTTGATATCGCACCCAAGCTTGATTATTCTCCATTTTTGTACTGCTAAGTATAGTTTTAAGAGGCATAGAAACTGTAGGTAGATTTTAAATATCCATATAAATCAATATCATATACTTTATTTACCCATTATTATGTTCAATACAACGTTTCTTTTCCAGGTAAAATGCCCGGACCTCAAGTTTTTCCAGGTACGGAAAAGTTGACTTGGTCATGAGCTGCCTTCTCTACAAAATGTTCGAAACCTTTATAATGCTAAACCTATGACACTCTTTAAATTTGAGAGATACCAAACCGAAATCATACAAATACCTTGTATTTTTGCTTTACGCAGCAGACGCGAGAACGGACGGGCCGAGTAGTGAACTTCTAATATATTTTCAATCTGAAAAACCCAACAAATCATACGATGCTATACAAGAATCAGTGCAGAAGTATTTAAACAACGGGGCTGACATTAATATCAGATACAAGGATGGGCAAACTGTTCTTCATAAGGTAATACTAATGATCATAATATATAACGCGAAGCTGTGAGAAATGAAGTAAGTCACAATTAATAGATTCCACTTTAATAATAATGTCCCCAGCACGTAACATACATCTATATCAATCATGTCAATAATTTGACTTGTGGGTTCGTAGAGGGAAACTGACACATCGAAAAGAAATATATGGATAGACTATTTTCATTAGCACTCTGAGCGGTCAAATGAACTCTTTAGAAAATCACACCCGTATTCCACGTTTAAGACTCCAGCTAATGAATGGATTGCTTAGTCACGCGTTGGTAACATGACAACGCAGATAACGCAATTAGAATACGCAAATATGTGCAACCAGGAAATCGGCATGGGTATCAGATAGGCATATTTCTAACGCCAAATTCAGACGGAAAAATTAACTACGACTTCCGTAAAAATCAATAAAGACGTATACAATTTCGTACATTCGTATGTCACTCATGTTTTCTACATAGACCGACTTAATTAAAGTAATTATAACTATAAATTCATGAGTATTGGTATCCAAAACATTATCAGAACTATGGCAATGTCTTATCAATTAACTGTGGTGAATCAGGTAAATTAAATATCTCTTAATCTAATACACTTTTAAATTACGCCACCAATTATTTACTTTTAAGGTCGCAAAAGATTGGACAGAAGAAATTGCTGAATTTCTTATAAAAAGAGGTGCGAATATCAACGTAGCTGATTCGGAAGGAATAACCCCCCTCCGGGTTGCAAAGAAAGATAAGATGGTTAAATTACTAGAAGAGAACGGCGGTGAGATTCTTTGAAAATATATTCATGTATCTTTTACTACATTAACGGAGAATTCAAACAAGATTTGTAATGTGATATTCCTCACATTGATTTATGCTTTATTCTAGTTATGATTGTTTACAAAACAAACTAACTT
This sequence comes from Saccoglossus kowalevskii, assembly GCF_978046115.1. Lineage (NCBI taxonomy): Eukaryota > Metazoa > Hemichordata > Enteropneusta > Harrimaniidae > Saccoglossus > Saccoglossus kowalevskii. The sequence goes on from NC_140658.1 coordinate 15,054,172, forward strand.
TGACTGCTACATTTGCTGTTGTTTTAACACGACATTACATATGTCTGTAAAGTATCTCACATATCGACACATATCATATTATTGAGGAAAAGACACTTTCTAAATGTTACCCCCATATGATAATACTTGACGACTGGAATATTCAATAGTATTATTCGGTGAGCATATCAGAAGGCAAACAGCGTTAAGAATGAAATGTACCTTTTGCAGGCAACATTTTCATTACAACTAACTTTTTTATTTTTTGTTGATAACATATCAAATTTAGCAGATCGAAAATATTTATTTTATTAAAAAAATAATTTTAGCTGCATGTAATTTACAAAATTGTCGATATGAAAAAAATCTCTGCTGTACATACCTTTTGACAAGATGTCCAACAAATAAATTCAGCAGGAGTTAGGGCAAATATTTCTTTTTTATTTCTTTGAATTAAAATTTGTTTAAATTATGCTCGATTATATTGAATTTTATCCATCAAATACATAAAAGTGAAATTTATAAAATAAATTTAAAATAACTAATTTTGATAGACGTCGAATACAAACCTATCCCAACATTATTTTGATCTTCATAAAAAGTTATTTTCAATGACACCAGTTGCCGCAAAATAAAGTACCCTATTATGACTAAAATGCTTTTTTAAATAAAGTCAATTTTGTCAATAACAAAAATTAACCTTCAACATTGTTACAGGAATACAGGAAAATACAGGAAACGAAACGAAGGTGCGCGGTTAATGAACCTACAAAATAACAAATAAAATCCCTTATAAACATATACATACAGCTGTCAGACAAAAAGCCCAAATCTATTTATACAATAAAAATATCATAAACAATGATCAAACAAAATGCATTACTTGTTTTACGTGTTGAATAATTCCAACACGATAAAACAAATTATCGACAACCAGCAAATGTCTTGAAATTTCACTCCCTGGACAATGTTGACATCCGGACTGGCATTGACTTCCAGGGTCGAACTTACAGTAAAACATGTAGTCGAAACAAAACCAAAACAAATAAACTAAAAGGCTTGCGCAAATGACGTTCCAACAAGCTCTACAACATAATATAGTAAACGTAGTATAATATCAACTATAAGCTCACTATAAAGATGGTTAAAAAACACGCATCCCTTTCTTAATTGTTTTAAATTTGGAGAAACTTCAAATGAATGACATTTCTTCCATTAATCTATTAATCAATAGCTGATTGGTTATTGTTATACATGGCATGTTTTATAGGTAAATACAATGTGAACAATCGGCATGAATCAGGCATAATTGAAAATACAGAACTTATTCGTAAATATTTCATTGATGTGTGGAAACCACAAGATGATACAAAAGCGAAAACGATTGAAACCATGCAGAAAAATATAAACAAGTTGACCGACAATGCGAAATCCTCTATATGCAATGAAACTGGATCTGAAAAGGTACCTTCAATCATATTTTATTAGTTTTTACGAAAGTCTGTTATTATGGTGTAATGGAGTTTCATGGTCCCTCTATATTCATATCTAACTATTTACATATTATATTTTCTGTATAGTGTTGGCACAAAAGTGTTGCTGAGGACCTCATCGAAAAACAACTCATCAACTTGACTGACACAAACGGAATAACTTTAATACACGTAGCATCTGCCATAAATTGTACAAAGTTAATTACATTTCTGCTCCTCGAGAAGGAAGGTGAGAAAATAATCTGAAACGACCAAGAATTAATAATGATAATAAAAAAAACATAAAAAAACAGTGAAGCTGGGTTAACTCCAAAACACGCATTGCAATGTACAATAACACTTGCCATCATGCAATTCACCTTCAATCACAATCTATATTCCGGGTATTCTGATTCTAATGTATATATAAATCTAATTAGTTATATAGAATCTTGCAATTTATACATGTTTCACGGTTTTAGCCTGCACAACATCTACATTTCACTGGAAGAAAAAACGTCGGTTCATAGTAGATTTCATGACCATTTAAAACATCATTGCATAGATTCATCTATTGGTATGTAAATTAGTGTATCTTTGTATCAATCATGCGAGTACTACTCAGTGGGTACTTGTCAGATTCTTTCTCATTGTTATATTTAAACAATTATTCTTCAGCGGTTTTGTTAAATATATGCATCTTGCAGACTGAATATAACAACAAAACATATCCTTGTAATATTGATAAAAAATCCTTTAATTACGCCAAAACACTGATTGTTTACCTCAAGAATTTCCACAAAGTATTCTTTCGCATCTCTGTCATTCATTCACTTTTCTGTAACGTGATCTCGCGGGGTTTGCATTTAATATTTATATTTAGTGTGGAAGCAAATCATATGCGTTACTATAAAAAACGTTTGACAAATGGCTAAACCGTCAAATGCAACTTCAAAACGGAAACACATAATTGTCATATTTCATGATCATATTTCAAACAGTTATCAAAACAAAAAATTGTCACGTCACTAGACGAACCCTGTTTGGCATTTTAAGAGGTAACTTTTTGATTACGTCACAATTTCAAAGTCTGTACAAGAACCAAATTAGATTTGCCGCTCAGGGTAATATTTGAAAACGTGTAATATTTGAGAACGTAACTTGACTTCATACCATCCATATCGCATGATACATGTAATGAACTGCAATATTATTGTCGTTGTTAAGGGAACACACCATTGCGAAATATTGCGTGACTTGCGAGATATTTAGTAGTAAAGGTGAAGTAGGGTCATTTTCACCTGCATTTTTGATCGCATGGGGCATCAGATTAATTTTCCTTTACTGGAATTGGTGAGTCGTTGCCATACTTAAGAACTTTTAAGTTTGCGATGTTTGAAGCGTTAATATGTGATTACAGTTGCGCAGTGTTGTTAAAAAACATGAGGGAAGAGTTGTTATCAAATGTTTATTTTTGTTGTGTTCAAAGCTAATGTAAACGCAACGACTACAACAACTAAACATACACCACTGCATGTGGCAGGTATGCATGGCGCTTGTGATGCCATCACAGTGTTAAAGGATAGTGGTGCAAAAATGAATGAGAAAGATGACAAAAGCAGAACACCGTTGATGTTAGCAGCGCTTGGTGGTAAATGTCTGTTAATTATTTGAGTGTTTATCGAATTATTATAAATAAATAAATAAATAAATAAATAAATAAATAAATAAATAAATAAATAAATAAATAAATAAATAAATAAATAAATAAATAAATAAATAAATAAATAAATAAACTTTGGTTGGTCAATTAACTGACAGATCGATTGGCAGACCGACAATCGCTCACAAGGCTGATACAACCACCAATTAAACACAATGGGATCCCCCTTCAAACCCCATCCATGATAACACGTTCCCGAACAATGCCTACATATATGTTTAGTAACATCATTTCATTTCTGTATTTTATAGACTACAGTAAGGCGTGTATGCTCCTACTAGATTTTGGTGCCAACGTTGATATCGTGGATAAGAACGGAGAGTCGTGTATTATAGTAATGCTGTCAACAATGCCAGACGTGGTATGACGCATTTATATCAAAGTTATTATTTAAGTAAAAAGTCATTGCCCTGCTTGGTACAACTGACGGGATGATCTATTGCTATTATATTTTGTAAATATATTTAGAATATACATTTCAAGGTCCAGAAGGCGTTTTTGGTGCATCCAGCATTGTGTATTGCTACATATCCACAAATCTACATATAAAATATCATAATCAACGTATTCTTTTGAAAAAATAACAGTTGCAAAACAACGTCAGACGCTTTACTGCTTCACACTTGTTTAATGCTCGCTCGAATGCCAGTCAATTAACTGGCGTCGTTGGTTATCCTTAATAGAACTTTTCATTCACCCAGTATTATTTAATTACTATTATATAAATAATTGGGTTTGGTATTCCGACTTAAATGTCGCTCTCACAGAGACTTGGCCAAAACGACCCACTGATGAGGAACACAACTCTAATGACACTCTTGCCCGGATGACCCATTGTAATCAGAGGCACAACTCCCATGACCCTCCCACCGGGTATGACCCACTGTTCTCAGGGGCGGAACGCCAATGACCCTGGCACAGGGTCATAACCTGTAAGACCTACTGGTATCAGGAACAAAAACCAATAATCCATAAGACCCACTGTTATCAGGGGCAAAACTCCAATGACCTTATCACAGGGTTAATACCTGTATGACCCTCTGTCATCCGAAGCAAACACCATTGACACTTATGATCCACTATTTGTCTTAAATCAAAGATTGCCCAATGCTAATAGAAAGTTTCATAAAACCTATATTTTCAGGCACGTGTCGCTCTGAACCAGTTTCATCATATAGATCAAACATACCGTAAACAATACTATGACTTAGATAAACTGGAACTAAAACCAAAATCGTCAGAGAGTCAGTCAGAGTCAGAGTCAAAGGAAAAAGGTAAATGAAATACATCGCACACAGTATCATCTATCCATTCATGTGACTTAAAAACCTATTGTATGTGTCACACTAAAATGACGAAAACAACCATGGGATACGTTACAGACACCCATTGCACATTAAAAACTCTAATCTCAAATATAAAGTTATTGAAATATGTGTTGCTCAGATATGTATTCCAGTAAATGCATGTTTGTGTTTAAATAATATATTCGAAATTCTAGAGAAGTTGCGGGAATTGTTGTGTGCATAAATTGACTAGACCTTCAATTAGACTTTTTTGCATTATAAAGTAAATGTATATGTAATTCAAGCTTTAATACTGTTTAATGCAGTATTTAATCTGTGGGTATTTATGTTTTACAGCTGAGCCACATGAACTATCTCCGGTAAGGCAATTGTGATATCTAATTATAATTAATATCAGTAAATCACAATAATGACACCTGGATATCATTGTGTTAGTAATTCATTCACGTTTAATAGATGACATCAAAATTCAACCGCATTTCACATTATTTTTTTCTGATGCTACTTTATTTTCACAGCTAGATGTTGTCGTGCGTTCTCATCGCTCGCAATTACAAGTAATTGACCATCCAGTGCTTTTAAAACTCATTGAGGTTAAATGGAAGAGATTTGGCAGGTACTTCTTAAATTACACCTATTACAACTCATAAACAAACATGCGAAATAATAACCCAACATTTTGTGAAAATGCTAAACAAGTTGATTTTAGTGTTCAGGAGATTAAAATAAACAAATGAATCCTATGTTTCATGTTTTATTTGAATAATGATGTTTACGATGCTTGAACACGCAATGATCCTTATCTCTACAAGTTATGTCATATTTTGACTTGCCATGAAGTTTTGTTTGTCGTTTTGTTTGTTTTGTTACCTTGATCGTTGGAACAACAAACAAAATTACGAAAATAAATGGAAGTTGATAATTATTTTTGAAATACTTACTATGTAGTACAAAACACAATCAAACGTGTGACGTATAGAAAGAAGTGTGTTGGTCAATTATTCCTGTTCCAGTGTCTCATTGCAATGAGTAACGGATTATCCGCGGGAAGCTTACTTATGTCAAACTGGTCGTCAAGATCAGTAATTTGCTCGGTGATTTGAGCAATGAATAAACGAACAAACAAACAAACAAACACACAAATAAATGCCCACACAACCAAACGGACGAATCGACCCACAGAATATCGGAATTGTAAATTAACTATTATATTTCTGAATGGTATCTTTTTAACAGAAATGCGGCGATTATGTATTTAATACTAGATCTTATGTTTATTATATTGTGGACGATGTTAGCCTTAATACAGCCACATGCTCGGGGTTGTTATGACTTTCCCCGAGACACCTTGCGAATAGTATTGTGGGTAAGAATACATTTTATGATCTGTTTGCACATGACATAACATGACACACATTGTTCCATGTATGCCATACTAGCTTTCGAATAAGGTAAATGGCATTCGCTATTAAACCTGTAGGATTATAAATGACAGTACATATACCATCAACCATCCGGTCCAACACAAATGGAGTAATATTCGTCGTAATTACGATTTCAGATCGCAGCTATTGGGTACACTGTTAGTTTCATTATTAAGGAACTTAGAGAATATAATGAATCAACAGAAAAAATAAAGGTAAGAACCCACTACCTTATCGAAGTAGGGGAATGGTTAATGACGTTTTTCAACTCACATTATCAGTCAAGTCCTAATTTCGGCGATTATCATAAATTGCTGTCAACAAATAAATGCATAATTTACATATGAAAATGGGATTCTTGATGTTTCGGTTTAATGAGAACATCAGTTTGACACAAAACATTGAATATGCCATAAAAGCAAGGTATATATTATTTTTGTTGATATTATGTTAATAATTGACCTATATTGTTTATCAATACTTACCTAATTTATTTGGAAATGACGATTTACAAAACAGGAATGGCAGGAGCAAAAGTACGAGCAAATAAAAGAAAGCATGGATTGTTCTACCAGCACGACATGGCCGAATGTATACAAAACACTGAAAGCTGAGAAAAAAAGAGTAGAGGAAACTAAACGTTCCTATTTTATGGATTATTGGTACGTTTGGGACAATATTATGTTTATTGTTACATGTAAGACTTCTCCACAGGAAATTCCAAGCCAGAAGCACCGTGGTTATTTGACTTATGACCCCTCTCTGTCAGAACAGTCACGAAGCAGCCACGTTCTATAAGAACCAATGGTCGTGTGTTTCCTTTGTCATTAAAAATAATCGATAAAATTACAATTTACTTGGCGTTATTATTGCTGCTTAAGTACGCTAAACCCTAGAATAAAGACTTTCAGTTTTCGACATTGTGAATTAGTTTTTGTTTTTTGGGAGAAAACCTCTGAGTAAACCAGAATTAGATTTTGACAATATAATTCAGAAAATCATATTAAGCATAGTTAATAACGGAATGTATTCTTTATTGAGCCATAAATAATTTTTATAATTACTGATTACACAAGAATATCACAGAAACAAAATAATTTGTTATAATCTCTATATTTTTCGAATTTTATTTGTCTTGAATTATGACTGAATGAAGCCGACAGAAATTACAAACTATGTATTGTGTTCAACAACTTATGTATAACAACAACTTTAATAAATACACTGTTACAGTATTTTTATGCATAAAAAACGAAAGTATTTCACAATGTCGAAAACGGGGAGTCTTTATCGCAGTGCTGCTATGTAACTTTTTGATGTAGAATAACGTAAACCGAAGACGAACAGAAAAAACAGGTGCCTACATATTGTACACGGCATGGCACACCTTATGCATGCATGTATAGTCGTAATTAAGGGTAACTGCGTAATACAAATCGGTGATGAGTGAAGTAAACATGGGACTGATATATGGTATAAATGACAAATAACACACAAAACAACATATTATATTATATTATTTCTTTAAACATATTATGCTTCAAAATGTAAATTTATATTAAATATAATATTTCTTTATTCTCCTCAGGAACGTGTATGATTGGATTGTTTATATCTTACTGATTTTAGTGGTTCTATTTCATGTTGTTGATGTAGGGACCGTATCTGGGGAGATTTGCTATAACTCCACACAATCTAGTTTACATGATTTTGATTATGGTGAAGAGGGTGCGGCAGCCAAGATACATCTATCGCTGTTTGCGTTGACAATCGGGTTTGTCTGGGTTCGACTTTTAAAACCAGTCAGAGCTTTTACAATATTTGGTAAGTTTAAAACATGTAGATTTTCTCGTCCCAACACTGATGTTGCAGTTATGCTGATGTATGATTCTCCCAGCCTGTTTTTTACAGATTGCAAGGAATGAAACGTTCGCATTGATGAGTTGCAATTGTGTATAGCCAAAACGGTCTAAATATAAGGCAAAATATGTTATTCTAAAGACGTGGGTGACAATGTATGCATATACCTTAAGTCTAATTCACATTATGCGATTCTGTACCATATGCAACTGTTTTCATACTAATATTGAGTGTACTCCCCCCGATAACAGGATATATACATTTACAGATTAACTAATATTAGCTGATGAAACTGATTATTCTACTTTCATTATCTTTTATATTCCAATTAGTCCGGCAAATTAAATGTACATTGTTCAAAGTAATGCACGTAAACATGATAATAATATGATAAAATAATAATTTCGATTTCATAAACGTACAACATAAATGATTTGCTAGTATTTGAATGGGTTTATGAAGATACAATACCATTTTGTTCAGGCTAGTGTGCAGCTAACATTTATAGAATTGTGATCACAATGTTTAGCATTTACCAGCAACATGCTTGTTTATTTTCTTATAACGCTATACTTTCGTTTGATAGGCTGTCAACACCATTTAGTATCACTGACCGTTCTATCTATTTCCACAGGCCCGTTTGTCGTAATGTTTTATAAAGTGCTCGAATATATTGCCAAATTTCTTTTTCTTTATTTGGTTTTCCTTATTCCGTACAGTAAGTAAAAACATATATTTTACATTTTCAGACATATTTCATTAACTGGCTTATTATCATTGATAACGGTTGTATGTACAGTTTATGGCAATGTTGGAATGTCTCGAAAATTTGGAACGGCGACAAGCCACTGAGCTGGACAGCAATTTCACCGATAACGAGATTCGACAAAGTGTAAAAAAACTATATCACCACTAACTTTCTGTATTTGTTCATCGCATGTTATTTGACTTTTAACTCTCATTCACAGCATGTGCGTTTTGGATGATGTTCGGAGGAGAGGTACAATATTATATGACGGTTGCTGAAACTATGTTTAGCTTGTTTCGCATGACATTAGTGGACTACGATTATGACGTAGGTGTTAATAACAATATTTATCCGAAAACGGAGACATATGCTATGACCTAACTCATGATTCCCTGCGTAGGTTTATTCCTCTATATCTGTACTTTATATTCAGATTCCCTCTTGCAACAATATCTTAGAAGCATGTGTATATTCATTTGTTTTTCGATCTGATTGATGGGCGATTGGAGGCCATTTTATTCTAAAATTCCAATAAAGTCAAAGCTTTTCTAACATTTTAGAAGTGGATCATGTTCGTGTGTGGACGAACTTTAATGCACATCATTTAAATATTTGGTGTTTCAAGCCATATTGCATATTACTGCAATTCCAGATCTGAATTTCATGGGAAAACCTTGTTCAAAATTTCATGCACTGCTAGGCAGTAGTAATACGTGTTGTTGTTACCTTAGGCTTTGAAGGAGGCGAATCCTACTGTAATGACTGATATATTGATTGGAACTTACCTAGCAATATCAGCAATAATACTCATGAACATCTTTATTGCATTGTTGAGTGATGCCTTTGTCAGGTAAGCAGAATTTAACATTCCAGCAAGTCTTAATGTCTGACTGAAATGATAGCTGCATAATTTCGCTAAAATATGTATTTAGTGTGACTAAAATAGCTCATCGTCTTTTGTTAAACAGAGTACACGACAAAGCTAAAGCCAATGCAATGGTACAGAAAGCTAAAATTATTCTCAGTTTGGATAAGAAGAAGACAGCATTTTACAATCACATTAAAGCCAATTGTGCGCCTCTTTCTGAGAATTATGATGACGACTGTGAATATGAGGACAATGCGAAGATGGAACTTCGAATGAAAGTACTAAACAGTATTTAATTGCTTGATCCCGAATCCGAGCTATTGCCTGACCAGGCAATATTCAGCTACGTCAGTGAATGTTTGTAAACTCCATAGTCATAAACATTGTTCACCTATGTGTGTACATGCACAATATTAAAACATTGCTATTAAACATAATACTAAAAAAACGAATGATTTAATTTAAATGAAACTAACGATTTTTTTTTTCAAATATATATCCGTTTGGTAGTTTTATTAATCTGCCCAGCTGTGCACGTCAATGTGTTATAATATATTTCTTATTACTTAGTCTTTTACTCTACTGTAAACTCATTTATTTATTTCAGAATATAGAGAGTGAAATTACCAAGATGTTAAAAATACTGAAACAGGTTTGTAAAACATTGGGACATAGTAACTGTAGCAACATCGTATTTAGTGAACAATTATCGTATGTACATGTCACTAGTAATTACGTATTATGGCAACTTTAATCTGGACGCTTACTTATATACTATTGAAAACTATGTCTCTAAGCAAAGTGTTAATAAACATAAAAGGAATAAGGTGATTATACCCTTTAAAACACAAATTTGAGCCTATTATATATTATATATTATCATATATGTACACCAGCTTATCAAATTCTAGTTCATTACCTCTGCTTGATCGTTCACTATACCGTATAATTTATTTTAGCAATCAGTGACTGACACTTCCAAGCAACCTATTACAAAAAATAAAGGTATGTACAACTTCAGTTCTGTACATTTACATTATAATGAATTACAGCATTGTCAATACGAAGTAATTTATGACGTCATCATTGCCCATTATTCGCCATAAAGAATTATGATCAACTGAAACAAGATCCGAAATAATAATAGCCTCAGAGTCTACAAAATAAACCCATGAAAAATAACATAGTGGTGTAAATTACAAATATTGAAACAAGATGTCGTCGCCGGCTTATGCTTTGATTATGACATTTCGTTTTTGTGTTTTTGGTAGTAAATAGTATCGATTTTGTATGCTTTTTTGGACTGGTTCACAAGCAAAACGATAGCTGTGTACGATCAGCTAATGCTCACATTTACTACATCAGCAAGACAAAAAGAAACGGCAACGTTAAAAAAGCCTATCATTAACTGGATATGTTAACTTATTTTAGAAGTCAATTAGTTAAATGCAGACTTTGTTTGTTCAAAAAGTGAAATTAAAATAATCTGTAATGTATATAATTTTCTGTTATTTGTTTATTTATATAAAAAACGTAAACAATTTATTAGTATATTGATTATGTTACAATATAATACTAATACTTCATGCTTAATATGTGTGCAACTGTTTATTTTAATTTTGTGAGTGTTTCATCATTGTTCAAATATATATTCATAAAATTCATTTCGAACTAGAATGTTGATCTAAATTATGAAAACATACGCTATTTTTGGCATTGCATGTTTTCGTTCCGGAGAAAGGGTGATTCCACTGAGAGAAGTCATTTCAACATGTGAAACAAACCTATGCTACCCTCAAGATATTCTGCTTGTACAGTTAACTGATGTTGAGAAATTCATTTCCTGCTTTATCTCAGCAATGCATAGTCTTCCAGGCGAGGTATCAGTTGATAAATTATTACTTACTCCTAAAAGACCCACACTGTATTAATTTACAACAAAATTTAGTTTGGGGGTTTGTATGTCAAGGTCAATCAACACAGTCTTATCAGCGGTTTTGTTATTTACCATTTCAGGAGAACAAACAGATTCACAATAATGATAGTGACAACAGGTAAAGGTTTCAGGACAATCCTTGTTCACACCTGTACATGTTTTTTTAAGTGATCGATGGTACGTCTCATCAAGATGAGAAATAGATCTTCAGCTTTCAAGAAGACGGCATTGGTCTAAACCAGCGTTTTCAATTATTGTACATTGGTTCCAATTGGTTTAATGTGAAAATATGATATTATTTGATGGTTTATTTGCAAATCTATATCATTTAATCAGAACTTAAAACCATTTCACAGTGTGTTTTGTAGAATGTATTGAAATAAAATGAATATCGATTTCAAGTCTACGCTTTCCGATTTGAAACTATTATTTTAAAAGACAGATTGATTTTTCCGTTCAAAATATTAAACTACACATTAACCAAGGGTTTTTTGCAGATATATTAAGCTTGTTTTTAAATATGAGAACACTGGTACTTTTATAATTTTAAATAGTGTCAATTGCACTTGATAATACAGTCTTATGTAACAAGTGATTATTAATATGAATTATATATGACAGGCGTCATAAGTGGCGCAAGAGGAACATTTCCCAAGCCACATTACCTGAACGAGGTCTATATTTTTTCTTTTACTGATTTGTTTATGTAGTGATGTGTTCTATTCAGTTGCTTTGTGTGTAGGTCGCATTTGGATATAATTTTCGCATGTTAATTTTACTGCTTTATACATCTATTTTTGAAAGTGTGTGCATGACTGTTGAACGAAACACAAATTTAAATATAGCCTCACATATTCTATAGACATATGTGCTATCGAAATTGCAAGTTGAAGTTAACATCCTGGAATCGTATAACATGCTACGTATCACCTTGTATATGCAACACATCCAACTGATTATTGTCAACACTAATAATAAAGATAAATCAGTAGATTCGACTAGAGCTCTTGAATAAATTGTGTACTTAGTCTAAACTAAAGGTTAATTATTGAACTATAGTCTCCGCATTTACGAGTTGCCTTGATAAGTTGTTGAGCATTGCTATGTGGACATCCATTCATTGAATGTGTGTAGATTTAAATCCTTTTCAAGTCAAACAAATATTCGACCATCGATTCCTGTTTTATCATCAATGTACGATCAATAATTCATCTCATGATAACTGATGGAATTTATACCATGCTATCTTACATCGTGAGTCGAGGCGCAATTCAGGTGTGTATGCAATACATATGGACCACATCGCCAATGTGCTTCACTAGACCGAGGTCACACTATTAGTGTTAAGTTGCCATAGAGACTATATAATTTATATAATTTCCGACTAACCATGGCGATGTACTCACATGAAACACATTTCGATTCAAAATAATCCTCTGCTGAATAAAGCATTAGTTGCCTATACAGCAGAACGGTACTGGTCGAATCGGCCTCATTTGGTTTGGGAAGAAATCGCATTTGTTGAGATGAGGCTCGCCGCTCGACTGTTTAATTACCTTAGATGTCGCTGGTTACCTGCGGTATCAAGGTACAAGCCTTGTTCATCGAGATCGCTCATAAATACGCCCGATATCATAGAGATTATCTTGTAATGATCTCTAGGTATTTTAATGGGGATATTTATATATACGACCTTGAATAATTGTTGAAAGATCATGTTTCTCGTTGTTTACTTGAACTTTTTTCTGCATATACGATTTTGCAGGTGATGCCATTGGCTGTACAAAGGATGAGACGGATGCTGTATAACTGTAGGTTCTAAGTTAGATGAGTTTAGTCAGATAAATATTGCATGCAAAATGAGAATTAAATATAAAACGCATAGTAAGTTAGACAATTTGAATTTAATGTTGGCGGCGTTGCATTTGAAATTGGGAATGTTGTGGGAAAGTTAGACAATGTGTAAGTATATCTAAACATTAATGAATGGTAATTCGATGGCAGTATAACTCGATAATGAAAATCGTATTGGTCCTGTTTTTGATTGAGTAAACTCGTATACAATTACTTTGCAATTTATTTTGGATATGCTCTCCCATGCATTTTCGGCTATAAAAACTTTAGCTACGAGTATGGGATATATCAATAAATTGGAAATTAATACTTCCGTAACCTCGATAAAGCAATTCAATCAGATCACACTGTACAATTTGTGTGATATTTAATCTTTATAAAAACACTTGAGCCACGACCAAAGTAAGACAGACCAAAAACCAATATTACCAGTTTCATGTCTAACGACGAATCGATTCTGTCATTGGGGGTTACATACCTTCAACACAATGACACCCTTCATTGAAGTGAGAAAGGAATTGTTTTCTTACATGCACACTGGAACATATCCTTAACAAATGTAAAAAAATGATAAATACAGTGACGCATTAGTATACTTATTATTGACATAATTGACAACTACCGGATTCTGCCGTAAAATTGCCGTGCGCCGTTAAACTGTAGTTTTGGTCTTTAAAAAAAACCGGTTTAGCCGTAAATCACAGCTGAGTGTATTATGAGGTGACTGAGGTCAAATTCCACGACGAGCAATATTGAGAAAGGTCGTCGTTGACGATAACCGTCAGATATGTTTTCCCCAATATTTTTCACATATGATGATGCATACTTGGGTGTGCAAGTATGCTAACGCGTAGTGATAACACGGGACCACAGACACCGGGCGATTTAAGTATGGATGATAGGTTGCAACATAATGAAAAAAAATATAAAATAACATATAACATAAATTTTATAAATCATATGGAAACTCCCTAAAATGCCGTTAGTAGGAATTATGTACGCTCGGTGTACAGTACGAAACACAAATCACAAACTCACTTTTTAAAACGGCGATGCTGTTGTAGTGGTTGACGTCATATCCGCCTGCGTCGTATTATGAATATGTTGTGCCTCGTGGCGAAGTCACTGTAAATGACCTCTTGGTTAGAGTCACCATTTGCCAGGGACAAAATATAAGGTAAAGGGCGGTTGTTTTCGCGCGACGCATATGCGAGATATTGTCTCATATAAACAAAGATGGTGACTTTTACTGTTTTGTAGACCAACGAGTACAAACAGGAAATTTAACAAGTTTTTAATTAGGTGTTTTCTTTTGTGATTGGAAGGTATCTAATAAGTCGCCGGCGGTAATTAGAGCAAGTGTTGTTCTATTTTAAGTCCATTGAATTTGATTTGCATATTTAATGGTTTGGAGCCATATTATGATATGTCAAACACCTAGGGGTTCTCGGTAGTATAACTGCTATGTGGTCTAAGTTCAGTACTGAAGTAGATTGTGAGTTTAATGGTAGCTGGGTGCGTGGTTTGGGTCTGGGACCACTGATACACTTCAAGGAACGATAATGTTCTGTCTTAGGCCGATAAGTAGTCAACTGGATTTATGTATCGATGTATATCGAATATAACAAATGAACTAAGAGTTCGTGACTATTGAACATGTACGAAGTGAAGTGGTAATCTACACTACAAGGCGATAACAGCTTGTTTTCACACTTACAGGTGTATTGTGGCTACACAATGCCAAGTCTGCACTACGAAGTCCAGCTTTCTACAGCCTGTTGCGGTTCCTGTGTAAACATTGAACTGGCGACCTCTGAGAATGTTATGCAGTGATTAAAAAATGTTCACGAAAACGAGTAGTCTATTATGTCTTCTGTTGAGATATTTTCTTACGTGTCATGATTATAAACACTTTACAATATTTGTGTCGCATACGACTTATTTACCAATTCCGTGTCACTGAGAATGTTCTAGAACCGTACTGTGTCTGGGTGGAATATTCTAGATTTTTTTTAAAAACGGGTTGATTAGATAATAGAACACTGTAGGAGGCAATAGAAGGTAATGGAACATTTTAGAAATTTGTAGTAAGTGCCAGACTCATTATGTATGCTGATGTAATGGTCTATTTATAGAGAGTGGGGGTATATATAGGGGAGTTGTTCAGCACTGAGTTCAGATCGGAGATCTCGTTGAATTGTGTTGGAGTTTAAGTATCTAGTTATTGGAGGTTTGAAGTTTTACTGCGTTATTGTACTTGATGTTTGCAGAGTATAATAATACCAGTACCAGTTGAAACCTCATCTGTTGGCCTCATCCGTGTTCGTATGTTATCATCGCCGCCAGGGAAGGCTTTATGTTACTGTTGCCATTTTGGTATTTGAACCATCACACCTGTACTATACCAATTACGGTAATATTACTTTGTGTGTGACAATGTGTGTCTAGTAAAAGCACTTTTAAAAGTGTTGTGATAATAAGAAAATTTTATACATGTTCCTGGATGGAAAACTTTACAAATGTGTGACTCGTAAACACACTTTTAAAAATTGTGTGATAATAAACACGTTTTATGAATATTCCTTGTGGAAACACTTTAGAAATGTGTGACCAGTAAAAACACGTGTTGTGATAATAAGCACTTTATATACATGTTTCTGGTGGAAACACTTTTAAAAACGTTATGTTATGGCAAAAACATCCCTGAAATGTCCACTAAAGGTGTTTTCATAATATACATTTTCTTGCAATTATGCAGATTATAAACACTTTAAGTGTTTTTAAAGTGATGACAAGCTTATAAACACTTTAAATGTTTGATCACAAAACAGTAAAACGTTTTATATTAAAACAGTAGTGATTTCAAATAACTCATTTGCGATTTTAAGAAAAAAACACTTAATGTGTTTAATTATAAATCACTTAAAAATGATTTTAAAGTGGGGACAAAAATGTTTTGTATTTTAAAACACTTAGATTCACAGTGTATTATCCTAATTTCTGACGCTTTCTTATCACACCATACTTTCAGCTCCACACATTTTACCAACATTGTACTTACATGTAGGTATCATACTAGGCCCTGTAGAGACGCATAGAAAACTAGCATTCTAGCTAGATAGGGTAGGATAGATAGGATATATACTTTGATATCACACAATAAATTTTCTTTGATACATTCCACCTACATTGTATCTACATGTAGTTAGTATACTATGTTCTGAAGAGATATATAGAAAACTAGCCTTCTAGCTAGAATGGCTGGTCTTATTTTACACAATTTTCACTTTGATACATTTCACCAATACTGTTTCTCCCTATATATAGCCTAAACCATAATCATAATCTTACTTCGATACATTCCACTTACACTGTATGTACATGTATGTAATATCCTACTAATACAAAGACACATACACAACCTAAACCACTGCTGAGGATAGATAGGCGCACACTCTCTGCATAAACATAAACGATGGGTTTGTGTATTTGACAGATGTCTACGAGCAACAAATTCCCTATACACACTATCTCGATTGACGTATCGGTGTCGTCTTAGATTAAGCAGTTGAAATGTTTTGCGAAGATACCGCATCGTCCATTTCGGACCACCCGCAAGGTGACCGCGGCACTGAGTCCATGGACGTAGTACGTCCACGCCGCGTCGCAGATTTGTCTTTGCCTCGTCTGTCATCGGCGTCTTCACTTTCTTTCTTTCCCTCGTCATTAAGTTAGTAAAGTGGTGTTAGTAAAATAATATGACGACTTGGCAATTGAATGATTTAAAAGAAAGTTGCACAAAGATATGACCATGATTCTCCGGTGACAATAATTCTGAAACAGGAAACGTATCACCCGTTTTATCTGAACTGTCAATAACAGAATATACAGATAAGATGTTATCATTTAAACCGTCCCAAAGATAAACATTTTGCAATTATCCCCGAAACGGCAGCAGTGTTAGCCATTAAAACACTAATGTTAGTATGGTCTTTCCGAAATTTCGATTTTTAGAAAAGTTGTGGTGATGTATCAAGATATAAGGAAACCATTTTATCAATTATTGGAAAATAAAAAAAAATGAAAATTTCCCTTCTCACTACCTTAATACACGTAATGAACATAAAATGTTTAACGATATTCGGTTTATCTTTCGATATGCATTGTTTTTATCAATTGTATATATTTACTTTGTTTTAATTTAAGTAAAAATACAAGTACATGTATTCAAACGGCATTGTTCTCGCGCCGCGTTCTGTTCGACATGAGACTCTTGGCGACAAAAACACGCGTTGCACGACGACCATCGCCCTTTAAAGGTCTTATATGATTTACATGATGGTCGCGAGAATAATAAAAAATCGGCGAAACAATTTATTATAAAACACACACGGGGCATTAAGATTCGACTATCGAAAGAAGCAACATAGTTGACAGCATAGTTGAAAAATATTATATTGCATACATTCGTAAATTATATTTAACAATGTTTCCACCTTACGTCGAATTCGTTCATTTATTTTATAATGAGTTGGAGCCATTTTCACTGACATAACTTTCCAACATCTCAATTCAGTCACCATGATCTTTAAAAACACAACACAGATAAAATAGGATACAATACCGATAGTACAGTAAACACCTGCCTCAATGGTATTCCTTTGCAGAATGAACCGGTGATGAACTGTGACACACACCTGTGATCAAGAGCGCCATCTGTAGGCGATTTCATTGTTAATAAAATAGTGTCTCCGTGGAGGTCATTGCCTAAAGGGCAACGGGATCACAGCCATTGTACGATTGACTGCATGAAACAGATTTTACATTGGGGAAATCTCTGAGCGAGGTAAGTGATTAACGTGTACACGTCAGCCATTCATGTTTGTGGAGTTACTGATCTCGTGAAAGTACAAATAATACGTATGAACACCATACGTATGAACAGATCGCGTGTATTGTCTCAGTGGCGTGCAATTTGGCACAATTCCAATAACCGTACCTACCTTCAACCGTGCTCTTTGTCTCGGTGTATACAAATTGGTATACGCAAATTAAAATAAAGTAACTTAAGACATTATAGTAAGATGGAACATATAATTTGACAATATAATGATAATAACGGTAATAAATTCAAGCTTAACAGTTGAACAGAACGATTATATAGTCATTGGGTCAAGGGTCACGTACTTCGTTCCAACATGTCCATGTGATTGAAACTGGGTCATGGCGTGATGGGTGAGTAAAACACTCATTGAACACTCAAACAATGACAATAAAATGGGAAAGTGGTCGCATATTACGGCGTAGCAAACATGGGATATGAAAAACCGCATAATACAAATGCCAAGAGTTCGAATCCTACAAGATATATACTCATTAGAACCGAAGCGATTGTCTCGAATAGACTTCACTCAATTCCCGCGCGTGCGCAGGTGACGACCCCTCCCGCGTCAATTGAACACGACTTGTTTACACCAAAATAAATCTCAAATATTTGTTAATGCAATTTTTTTCTCAATTAAAAACGTTTTTATGGTAGAAATCAATTAAACGCAACAAGTTTAAACCAAATTAAGTATTAAATATTTGTTCTCTCAATTTAACAATTCGTAATGGTGGAAATTAATTAAACGCGACTTGTTTAATCATTTAACATCATTCCAAGTTACCAGCAGACAGTGCACAAGAGAGTATAATTATTGAGCTAATTTTATTAACAGGAATGTGTCTTGGAATTAGGATTGGGTCAGATATGGTCAACGCAAATGGCAAAACAGCAACTTTGTTGGGACTAAAGTTGTGCAATAACGGGTTATATAGTTTACACAAGGAGAAAACACTAAATTGGCAACATTAATGACATTTGTGACTCAATAATGGAAATATATAGTATATCTTTATATATACACAATATATAGTCTCATCAAATGCAAACACAATCAGTCAGTTCATTAGGATGTTGTATGTCACTTTTCTGCATAGATATCATGATGACCCGCATTTAAATCCCATTCCTGCCTGTCATTCTCACAATGGGATTTGTAAATACTATTGAGAACTGTTCTCCTATAAATCTAACTTAAATCCTTTTACTTGTGTGAAGACCCTCGTGGTACAGTGGACAAGACAGTGGCTAATGATTGCTAATTCCCCATTTATAACTCTTGCCGCCTTATATAATGTATCGCCCCTTTTAGAATGTATCGACCCACAAAATAATGGATATCCATGAGCACAGAAACTACCACGTCATGAATAAATTAGCATCATTTAAAACAATTGCATGAAGTGTCGGTACGTCTTCTGGAATTGTGCCATAACAGGACATGTCTTTTCAACCCTTCAAAAATAACAGGGTTTTGTGTATTGGAAGACATATTTGAAACATCTCCGATGCGCCTTTTTGACATTCCTGCTAAATCAAACCTTCAAACTTTACTCCCGTACATGAATATTTATTACTCAACAATAAAAAACAAATCAAATACACTTGTACGTCAATTAAACTATATTTAGCAAACATTCCTTTACATGCTTGTTCAACAAGGTTTGTTGAGCTATAAACTAACGTCCACTAGAGGAAAACTTGATACCAAAGTAGGTAAAGGAAGATACAAATTTAAATGCTTGTCCATTGAATCACCCTGTCTTTTATTTCCTCAAGGTACCGCTTTCCTGAAGACTACGATTGTGGTTTTATTTGCATTTACTTCAAGTTCCCATTAAGGATTGGAGCAAAACAAAATCAAATCATCCACATATAGTAAGTAAAATATTTTTAGCGAACCAACATATAGAGTCGTTGCTGAAAATACCCTCTGAGCTCATTAATAAATAATACAAATAATAAAGGCGACAAATGGAACCTTGATGAACCTCGCATAAGCATTTAAATACATCCGCGATTCCATTTGACTGCTGTGTATGCACTGTAAAGTTTGAATAAAATGCTATGAAAACCACACTAAACAGCGTGTAGATTAAGAAATAATGGTTAAAGCGATCGAACACCCTTTTCAATATACTATATTATTTGCAAACCCAGCTTGATTTTCATTTAAAGGACAATTGTTCTAGACCCAGGTGTTTATTCTATTGTAAACATCGCATGAGAATATTTGACCCAACAATAACAGCAACGTTATTCTGATGAAGGGATACTACTAAACTAGCCACCCCGTCATTTGGGAAAATGTCAGCAACAAGTAATTTGGTGAATAATTTCACTAATATATCATGGAAATCACGAAGGCAAATTTTCAACAACAATACATAATTTAAGTTTCTGTGTTCTATATACAGACATACAAAGGTGGTATACTATAATAGTAAGATATTCATCGGTTTAGCTAACTGGGCTGCTCATACTGTAAAAATACTGTGATATATTGGACGTTCTTATTATAATTGTACACACGAGTCTCAGATTTGATTTGTTATTTTGCAGGTATAATCTAAGAATGCTGCCAATGTATTGAAGATTGCCTCATCACTTTTAATTGAGTTGCGGATTAAGAGAAGTGAGACTTCTTCGTTAATTGTTTATACATATGAATAATTAAGTAAATACAATGCAAGAAAATCCAACTAAAAGTAGAGGTGATGTTGATGTCAACTTAGACCCTGAATATGTGCAACTCAAGAAGAAAGAGTTCCAGTGCAAGCAATGTGAAAAGTGTTTTACTCGGTCCGTTGATCTAAAAAGACACATGCTGACACATACAGAGTTTAAGCCATTTCAGTGCAACCAATGCGGGGAAGGTTTTACTCATTCTAGCAATCTAAAACAGCACATGGTTAAACATCCAGGGGTGAAGCCATTTCAGTGCAAGCAATGCGGGAAAGGTTTTACTCAGTCTGGCAATCTAAAACAGCACATGGTTAAACATCCAGGGTTGAAGCCATTTCAGTGCAAGGAATGCGGGAAAGGTTTTAATCAGTCTAGCCATCTAAAACAGCACATGCTTACACATACAGGACTGAAGTCCTTTCAGTGCAAGCAATGCGAGAAGTGTTTTAATCACTCATGTAATCTGAAACAGCACATGTTTATACATGCAGGTTCGAAGCCATTTCAATGCAAGCAATGCGCAAAATGTTTTACACAGTCTAGTACTCTAAAATCACACATGCTTATACATACAGGACTGAAGCCCTTTCAGTGCAAGCAATGCGAGAAGTGTTTTAATCACTCTGGTACTTTAAAACAGCACATGGTTATACATGCAGATTCGAAGCCATTTCAGTGCAAGCAATGCGCGAAAAGTTTTACTCAATCTGTTAATCTAAAAACGCACATGCTTACACATACAGGGTTGAAGCCATTTCAGTGCAAGCAATGCGCGAAATGTTTTACTCAATCTGGTAGACTAAAAACGCACATGCTTATACATGCAGGTTCGAAGCCATTTCAGTGCAAGCAATGCGCGAAATGTTTTACACAGTCTAGTAGTCTAAAAACACACATGATTACACATACAGGACTGAAGCCCTTTCAGTGCAAGCAATGCGAGAAGTGTTTTAATCACTCTGGTAATCTAAAACAGCACATGCTTATACATGCAGGTTCGAAGCCATTTCAATGCAAGCAATGCGCAAAATGTTTTACTCAGTCTGGTAGTCTAAAAAAGCACATGCTTACACATACAGGGTTGAAGCCTTTTCAGTGCAAGCAATGCGCGAAATGTTTTAATCAGTCTAGTAATCTCAAGCAGCACATGCGTACACATACAAGGTTGAAGTTATACCAATACAAGCGACATGGTAATTTAAAAAATCTTATTTGTACACGTACAAGGATGAAGCCATTTCAATGCAAACAATGCGATAAGTGTTTTACCCATTCACGCGATCTAGAAGAACACTTGCAGACGCCTTTTGGTCAACGTATGAAGAATGCAGAGCAGATGAAAATTGGATTAGTTGTGGTGTTAAAATGTCTGAAAACTAGACTGGAGAGAAATGCAAGTGAGATTAGTAAATTGAGGCAAGGAACAGAGACATTCAGAATGTGCTTTCTTTCTAGAAATGAGAAGACATTAAAAAGACACGAGATTAAGTTGAGCTATGAAATAGTTAAGCTCGATCAAAAAACTGCTGAATTTGAGAGCACAGAAACCTTCAGGCATTTGTTACTTTTTTAACTCATTGTTTTGTATGCAGCAGTGTGGTGACGTTGAGGTCAAGATATTATGATATGGAATAGGTAAAACAAACCATGTTTATATTGAATGACGGTGTTTATACTATTACTAGTGCATTTATTCCCTTTATTTGTCTGTGTTATCATTTGCGTAATAGTGTTATATTGCTAGATATTATTATTATCTGACGAATATCACTGGAAAAAAGTTGTATTGCCTTGCCCGTAGTGTAGTGTAAACGAAGGTAAGGTATAGTAAGGGGAAGACTTTGGCGTCGTCGTTGTTGTTGGCGTGACTTGTGGGTGCGATAAATCAAGTAGTTTTTACACGGTCGGTTTTATTTTGCATTTTGTTTGCATAATTAATGATATATGGCGTAATAATTTTTCAGTTAAGACGTAATTGTTGTGAATATTTTTTTTTTAGTTGAGGAAAAGTCATTTTAATGTTTTGACATTTAATCCCCCTAATCTGTTTCAAGATTTAACCAGAATATCCATGGTGAAATAGTTGTTTTGAAATCCTTTTGAATATTTTTGTGTGACTACAAATTTATTTTCATCACATTGGAACCAGAGTTCATTATAGAAAATGCCTTTTTTACTCTAGTTAATATTTGACCTTTGTGTGAAGTCAATATATGCTAATTAGATCTGTTCAAAGTTCATTTTCAAAAAAAACATTTATTAACATGTGCTTGAAAATTTATACAACTACCTAAATGTGAGTAATTTGTATTTTGTATTTCTTCAATTACAATATTTTTCATTATTAATTTTTGTTTTGTTTTTCGGCACACTATTCTATTTAAATTTACCGATGACATGTAGTACACTACTGATGAATTAATAAAATTAGTATAAATATTTTTTAATCAAATGTTATGGTTACACTACTAGTATTACTGTATTATATTATATTATATAACTTTATATTGCCTACTTGTTTGTGTGATATATTGGTACGGTGTGGCTATTAACTAAATGACTAACTATAATTATTTTCGCATTAAATATTTTGTTCATTCAAGTATATGTACAACTTTAAATGTGGCTGATACTTATTTTATATGGACAAGTATGGTGACATTCACATCAATTCGAGAACAAGAGGTATAATATTGTTATTCCTATGTAGTGGTTATTTATATTTTAGCATCAGAAAAACCGGGGTCTACTGGAGTAAGG
The DNA here is from genome assembly GCF_978046115.1 of Saccoglossus kowalevskii. Lineage (NCBI taxonomy): Eukaryota > Metazoa > Hemichordata > Enteropneusta > Harrimaniidae > Saccoglossus > Saccoglossus kowalevskii. The sequence goes on from NC_140658.1 coordinate 15,077,673, forward strand.
ACCTCCATTATGTAAGACTAGCTGCCGCATAATGTTCTGGCACACTTTTGGTAATCGTGCAGGAAGGTATATATTTTGCATGCAAAATAGTGTTCTGGGACCTTCACACTAAATGCAGTATATACTTTTTGCGATCGAATCTGCTTTTAAGCGTAAACAATTTGTCATTCGAAATTATTCCTTATTAATAGTTGCAGAGAGTATTCTTATGATTCCAATCAATAACAGTACCATATCTCATACAAATTTGGACCAGTAAGTGCAGAAAATGTATAAAAATATAGAATAATTGAACATTTTCTATTAAGATTCTAATAAGTGTTGCATTCTGAGAGCTTGATTAGAGTTTTGTGAGCATTATAAACCGTATTTGGTAGTTTAAATTCGTGTAGATTTTGGATATAAACACCATTTTTTCAAATTGTTCAGTAAATCTAATGTTTAGAGTTTCAATATTTAATAATATAATTTTGTTTAATTTCTGAATTACTACTAGCAGCAATGATAAAATTATGACGAATTTTTTTTTCAGAATAGATAGTGTTTGTTCTAATACTAACATTAATTTTGGCTAATTTAAAAAAAACACTAAATAATGACTTGGTTATTTTATCTACCTAGTATAATAGACAGCTCCAAAAGCATTTTATATTTGTTATACATAATCATCCTGAATATTGATTAAACATTCAAAAATGTACAATAAAAGTTGCAAAGTTGTAATGTAAAATTGTTCATATCATGTATATGGGTGTTATTTTTGTAATTTAAACGTTGTTGAAAGTATATGAGTGTTTTATATTTTGCTGTGCGGCTAGTTCCGTTAGCAGATGGCCTTGAACGGAGTTGCTCCTATTTTTGAACCAATCCTTGTTCTTTTAAAAAAGTATTGTGGGGATATTATTCAAAGACGTGTTGTGAAACATTTAAAAACTACCAATGATGTATGTGTTTGTTTTTAAAAAAAAAATATTTCTTTGTTTAGTGAATGTCAGGGAATACCGAAAAACAGTAATGCTTGGAAAAACAGTACCCGTATGAGTAGTATATTTAAGCAATAACCCCCGCTGATGGTGAGATATTGCGCAATGCACGACATATATGCATGAGCGGTAGAGAGTAATGTATTACCCTCTTAAACCATCGCTACAATTGTTTTTTTTTCTAGTTTAATGCATGCTTCATATATTCGTATGAAAGAATATGGAAAAAAAATGATATTTTCAAAGAAAAAAAAACAATACTAAATCCTTAAGAGTAACTAAAATTTACAAAGTTTTTTTCTTTCAAACAGTTTTATTTTGAAATACACATGCAATGTTTCATCCTAAAACACCGGACTATAATTATTCTTATACATAACAATTCTGCATGGCATCTACGGTAGCATCTATAATAGCCAAAATCTTTCATCAGAGTCCAACGGCTCGAGCCAGCAAAAATACGCGTTCGGATCGAGCCAAGTTCGACTCCAATAAACCATTATTTTAACCCGATAGGGCTCCGACAGTGTATATGCATCTGAGCCCAATTTTTTGGGCCGATATCACGCTCTCAATCGTCGTTTACAAGTAACCTCTCATTTCAAATATCATTTTATTTCATTTTTGCATAATTTCTAGCTTAACAAATAAACAAGGATGCGCGCTCTAATATCTATTTGGCAGAGTAAGGAAATACTGCGATAGATTGGTAGCTCAACGGGAAACAAAAAAATGGCTTACAAAATTATGCGACAAAACCGGAAAGGACGACTAAACAGATCCAATGGAAAGTAAAGAAACTTTTTAAACACACCGAAGATAAAAAAAGAACATAGAAGCGATCACGGTACGGCGGCGTGTTCTTACTTGGTTTAGGTTGAGAATCACATGATGGTAAATTTACATTACGATAGCTTATGTGAATAGGCTGTAACACATTTAACATATTTTAGCTGCCGTGTACCCTGTTTATTCGAGATACATAAATCATAACAAGATTGCATTGTCTGAGACTCATGGCAGTGTCTTTTTTCTCTCAGCTTAACAAGATACTACACTTACAAGCAACGAGCCATGTAAATAAATAACAATACAACCACGACACGAAAATCGTGTTAAGCCATGTTGTTTTTATAAGCAATTGAGAACGAACTCAATTGACTTTGGGCCGACTGCAGGAGTATGTGGACAAATAGCATATTTATTAAAGAAGCAACAACAACTTGAACCGAATGGTCAATTTAAAAAAAAGAAAAGAAGGGAAATGGAAGTTATCCTAAATAAAACTAAAGGGATGGTTCTATTGCTACTTCCGTTTATTATAGATATAATGCATGCGTGATAGCAATCAGTGTTTATTATATTAATTCGCGGCTTGGTAGCACTGGAGTTAACATTATATTCAATGCTTCGTGGATATTACATCACCACAGATTAAATATGTTCACTGTCTTGCTTAAATTAATTTCCTCAACATAAATAAAAATTCCACGTCCCTCTCAGCAGCAACGTCACACAACATGGTACCACGGGTTACATCTCTTGTCAAACCACAACACATACATACACACGAGGGAGTTCGTCGCTCATAGTTTTCCCAAAAAAATAAGTAAATAAATATTGTCCGACTTAAACTGAAAGTCAAACTAACACCGCCAATCAAAAGAAGTTTATTTCCTTCCATGTACTCGAGAAGGCGACGCATTACAATGCAAGTCAAAGTATATTGTATTATGTTATACCAACGTATCAATGTCATGATTACATCATTGTGATTCGTTGGGAGAATGTTTTAATTTATGCAAGCCATGGTTAAATAGAGCATAATGCACATGTATGGTGTTCCAAATAAGGCCCCAGAATATGAATACAAGTTTAATGCGAGAACAAATAAAGGAAGGGGCATTTAAATATTAGGGAAATTTTAGGGAAATTTTGATAGCATGAAGATATCATATACATATTTTAATTTAGTAGTGGTTAAATAAAAAAAAAGTACAACCTACAATTTTTGCATGCTAGTTTACGACATGTTTTTGTTGTCTGCAACATAAACATGGCAGAGTCTCATGTACATGAGCTGTCAGAGCAAGATTTTCTTGCAGAAACCGAAGAATTTGTCCAGACGGAGAAAAAAAAACGCTTTGCAAATTTCAATGAAATTGACCTTGATAGCATTGTGTTGCTAAAAGACGAGAAAGTAAAAATTTTGAAAGGTGAGTGACAACTTCAACATCGATCATACTATTGTCCGTAATTTTGTTTACAAACAAAACATTCCGAGTTTGACCTCTTGACACAGACATAATTTCCAATAAATCGTTTATTTCATTTTTCCCAAGCATGGCAGTTGGAGAAAAACGAAGATTCAAATTTTGAATTTCTCCCACGTGATGAAATATCGGCTATATTACGCCGTTTCTACGCCGAAGCTAGAACAGAGATTGGGAAAATGCGTCGTTTCAGAGGCCCCGTGTAAATGTTACACCCACTGACACAGTCTGTTATTGTAATTCACACTTTGGTGAAAATAAATTGGAATATATAATGAAAGAGATTTCGATAGCAGCAAATTTGTTGGCAATTTATACAAATAATTGTGTTATTGCAACTGCGTGCGCTGTGTTAGATTCGGCATGAGTTGAACCCAGACACATTATGTATTGAACAGCACATAACAATGAAGTTAGTGTTTGGTCTTACACCAACAAACTCGCCAATAATCTGAGTCAAGGAATGTCCAGTATAACACGATTAGAACTATTTCAGGATTCTTAGATAATGGTGAATTCTGCACAAATCGTTGCTTTATATATCGTATTGTACTGAATTGTGGGTGCAATTGTTTTTGGTATGATCATCGACTTGATGTCTGCTATTTTTAATAGAACCATTTGCTAATTGCTGATTAATATTGTTAGTTATGCTATATTCTCGACATAATCACTTTAAATGACAGTTTTCAAATTTGTTATATTCCAATGTACGAGTCAGGGGTAATAAATTCTGCGTTTTCGATGCTCGTTGTTAATATTGAGATCTACAACTTTTCAAGCTGCACAAAATTCTGGAAATATCAGTGAATTTGTCAAATTCTTGTCTGCAAAATCACACACATCACTCAAATTCAATAAGTTGCTATTTTAGCAATTCTGTGAACAGTACAAATATGTTATTTGAAAGGAAAATAGCAGCACTGCCCAAAATTGACAATAAAAATTGTTTAGACAATGAGTTGGCATGATTTGTAATCGGTAATGAGAATAAATTGTACTTTTGTGTGAGTTGACTGCATTTGGCTCCATCAGAGGGGCATTTGCCAAGTGACCCTGTTGTTTCAGAGGGGCATTTGTCAAGTGACCATGTGGATCCAAAGGGGCACTTGTCAAGTGACCCTGTGGTTTGAGAGGGTATTTGTCAAGTGACCCTGTGGTTTCAGAGGGGCATTTGTCAAGTGACCCTGTGGTTTCAGAAGGGCATTTGTCAAGTGACCCTGTGGTTTGAGAGGGTATTTGTCAAGTGACCCTGTGGTTTCAGAGGGGCATTTGTCAAGTGACCCTGTGGTTTTAGAAGGGCATTTGTCAAGTGACCCTGTGGTTTGAGAGGGTATTTGTCAAGTGACCCTGTGGTTTCAGAGGGGCATTTGTCAAGTGACCCTGTGGTTTCAGAAGGGCATTTATCAAGTGACCCTGCGGTTCCAGAGCGGCATTTGTCAATTGACCCTGTGATCCCAGAGGGGCATTTGTCAAACGACCCCACGGTTTCAGAGGGGCATTTGTCAAGTGACCCTGTGGTTTCAGAAGGGCACTTGTCAAGTGACCCTGTGGTTTCAGAAGGGCATTTATCAAGTGACCCTGCGGTTCCAGAGCGGCATTTGTCAATTGACCCTGTGATCCCAGAGGGGCATTTGTCAAACGACCCCACGGTTTCAGAGGGGCATTTATCAAGTGACCCTGTGGTTCCAGAGGGGCACTTGTCATGTGAACCTGTAGTTTCAAGAAGGGCATTTGTCAAAGTAACCCTGTGGTTCCAGAGGGGCATTTGTCGAGGGACCCCAAGAGAATTTGTGAAATTACCATGCGTTTCCAGACCGGCCTTTGTCAAGTTGTCGTGGTTCCAGAGAGGGATTTATCAAGTGGTATCATAAGAGAGGCATTTGGCAAGTTACCATATGGTTGCATAGGGACATTTTGTCAACTGACCCTGTTGTTTTAGAGAGGTATTTATCAAGTCACCCTTCTTTTTATGGCACACTGGCTTCATTGTACAAAGTACAAATACATACAAACATGTTAAAAACATACTAGGTCTTGTAAAATTATATTTATTGAAGTTATAATTGGAATTCATGAAATTCAAAACACACAGCATAGAGAGAGAGTACAGCAGCAAATTAGGTAAATTACACCTCACAATGTTCTTTGATATTTTCTTTAAATATGCTTTGGTTTTGAAATTAAACAAATTTTAAAAGTAAATGCTGTTTTTCAAGAAGTGTCTGAAGGATATTGACTCCTAATTGTCATTATTGTCACTCAAGTCTTCGGTGTTCATCACCTTTGAAAGGGAGTCACACAACTCTGCCAATTTGTTTGTGTTGCTTTCAGCAGCAATTACATGCCTTCCTTCCTCAATTACAGCCACAAGACCATTACCTGGAAAGAAAAACATAATTGCATAGTTTTGTCAAATCATTATCTAAAAACAGAACAAATGTGATTATGCCAGATTTCAAATTTGATAAATACATTTACTAGTATATGCATTAGTAGCATCTGTATTCAATGAATAGCAACATTAGCTAATAGCTACTATTAGATAATCTTACACATAAGGTAAATTTGTTTACCTGCATGTAAAATCCAACCACTGGGCATACTAAATCTTTTCACAATATGTGCGTAAAATATACTTGGTCTTTCAGAACCATCATCTTGACATTTCCATATATTTTCCGGTTGTTCGTCACCAAAATTGTTTATGGTAGCACTTTTTCCTTCTACGTTGTACTGCCCAACAACCATGCATTGTACAGTCTCTTTCATATGAGATGCCCTAGTGTTTTCTTCAAACAAAAAAAAAAACATTAAATTAGAACAAAGAAAGTGATTTATGACAAATCTAAAGCATTAGAATTACTGTAAAATATTTTATTTTTGCTTGAAATTTATTTTCGCTATTCTCACTGAAGGTATGGTTCAGTGAAAATTAATCCAGCGAATATATCCTTTTCCTTATATTTTATATTCAACTCATCAAAAATAAATAAGTGAAGATAAATTCCACACAAAAGTCATTTCAGCTACGATAAAGTATTTTACAGTATTCAATAGTGAGTCCTTGGTTGTAGGATTGTTTTTCACAATTATATTCACAGAAGCATATGGACAGTTCAACACAACAGAATGGCACTAAATATCATGCACATTGCGTATACTTTATCCCTAAATATAGTTCAAGGCACAGACAAAAAACTTCAAATCAGGGTTCATAATTACTATAGTGACATGCCAGCTTTTTATAATCAAAACCTTAGCAAAATGACAAATTATACATGTTCAGTGTTTCCAACAAAATGTTTTATGCTAACCGAGCACATATATATTCACTCACTTGTAGCAGAATGTTGATTGACAATAAGGCTGATAGCACTATTGACTAACTGTCATGAAACATGTAAATTAAATATCATGTAAAATAAATGCTCAGTGTACCCCCCAGGCCAAAATAGCATTGTGGGCCACGACGCTATCGGATTTGCCTGCGATGCTATGTGTTTCCTTCGCGATGCTATTATTTATCCCGTGTTCTGATTTGTTCAGTCTCTCACAGACTGTACATTTCCTGGCTAACTAGTTAAATCTACAAATGCATGGTATTAACGCCAATTTCCCGAGATAATATTCTGTTTCTCATTGGTTGGATATCGTTTTAAAAAAACAAAGCATTTCTATAAAGACAAAGCCGTAAGCCCCGGTGTTAAACGCTCTTTGCCAAACGTATATTCATATGCAAATGCTACAGTCACACTTGGGGTCGAAAGCCACATGTTTCCGGTGTGTACGAAATGAATTTTCATTATTATTTTCAGAAATGTAATTGTACTATTATTCTAGGTTGTAAATTTTTTCAGTATTTTGCATATTGTATTTGTTTTTTGAGATCAAAATGTGAAAATATATATATTTATGATGCAACTAAAAAACTACTATTGCTCAAACCATGGATGTACATCCATGCTCGAACATAATAGCATAAGTATTGTGACCCGTAACAGTTGTTGTACTTAACCTGAAAACAACAGAAACTGAAGACAAGCCCTGAGAATCATCAACCCAATGTTTAATTTATGCTTTTACAGTACTTTTTAACGATGTATACATTTCAAAGAAACTATCAAGCCTACCTGAATTGGAGTTCTGTACATGACAAAAACCCGCCTGTACAGTTTTAAAGTTTCTGTCGACTTTCAGGATCTCCATAATATGGCTGATATTGATCACATCACACATGACACATAAATTGAAAGCTTTTTTATGGCAACCAAGATTAATTGCTCTAATTGTCACAATTAATTTTTTAATGCCATCTAGTGACCATTTCTGTAGGAAAAGAAAATTAAGTAACATTAACATATGTCAGTGAAAACAGTTATCATCTATCACATGAACATACATGGATGTCCTATAAAAGTTCTCTGGAGCTTTATTATTGTCATGATGAGCATTTTTTATTACAGCTTTATAATTTCATTTGCAAATCAAGAATAATACTGCAACCTCAAAACCTTTTCTTTCTTTTTTAAAGAAATTGTACTTACATCTCTCATGTCGACCATTGTCAGGTCAAATCCAGTAAATCCTGGGCACTGTCTTGCTAATGTAGCATAATTTAAATTCACCATATCTTCCATAACTGTGAATGCATATACACCATTCTTTGAAAAAACAGCATGCTGACTTGTCATTTCAGCATTTTTTTCAAAGAACAACTGTCTTTGACAAAAACTTGCCAATTCCTCAGGAATTCCTCGCGAGTAGCTTAACTTGAGGAAGGGTGCCAGTTTTTCTCTAGTGGTTGCATGAGGAAACCTTGTAAGTGCTTCTGGCCACCCTCCCCCTAAACATCCAGTTAACTGGCAAAAGGATTTTTGCACAGTCTTCAACTTTTTTAACAAAGCTTCCTCCTTGGCCATTTCAGTTATGGATGACAATCCATCCAAAACCTGTTCTAACAATGTTAACTGTTCATCTTCTGATAGAAGTAAAATGTCCATAAACTTTGTATGTGGAATCTGTGGAGTGGAGAGCATCTCTGAAGCTTTCAATTTTTGCGCTTTAACTCTTCCTTCTCCAAACATTGCAAAAACCCGCACATAGTGGTTGTAGTTTGCACTTTGCACAATGCCAAATACAACGTTCATTGTCACAGAATCAACTTTCTGCAAACAAACAGGAATGTAGATAAGTTATTTTCAGTACCAAATATTAATATATTACTCTCAGGTCTGTAAAACTAAGAAAATATTTCCATTGCTAATGTAAATTGCTCGATAAATTTGGTGCATAACTTGGACAGAGTATAAATGATTTTTAGCAATTTTAGTTGATTAATGGATCAATAAGAAATTGCATTCATAAATCTGAGTAAACCTTAATGTACCTTTAATAACAACTTGACTTTTTTTGTTAATTCAGGTTTGTTTCAATATCACCACTATAATTCCTATCAAAATGTTGCCCTGACACCCCTCTACAGTTTCCACTAAGATTTATAATGGTATGACTCATTTATCCACTAGCCCTGACAACTGAAGCTACATTTAGACTGCATGTGCCTGGCCAAGATTAATAAACAGTAACTGCCCAGTGTTTTCACTGATCTTTATTTTTGTGACTAGGTGTTTAAGTGATGGCTCTTTATAATAAAATGCAATTTTTACAGTTTAAAGATATAACATTTCTGACTTCTTTTTTAAAGATTTCAGCGTTAATTTTTCATAAAATCAAACAAAAACTAGGCTGTGGTCTAAGCCAAGGTCAAGGTCATAACATCACTGAAAACCCTGGCATTACAATCTAAGCTAATTATTTATTATGAGCATGCTCAGTTTTTCTTGGTGTCTCATTGCCATGTTTGCCAGTAACCAAGTAATTCCAGCATGGAAACATTTATGAAATAAGTCACTTTATCTGATTATCGCTGTTGGAAATCAAGTACTCACTTCTTTCAGAATCATCGCACAGGACTTTTCCCACTGACTTCTGGTTTCTTCAGATTCTGGCATTTCTTGTAATCTGTCTTTACACATTTTTACCTATGTGAACAAGAAAGAAATGTTTGTAGAATTTCTTGTATTACCTTTCACCAATGGACCTAAGTCAAAGTACAAGCTTGTCAGCTGACATTATGGGGCAATTATTATGATTTATTTGTTTAATAAAGTTATTATTATATATAATATTTCACTGAGTATTCTGATTTATGAATCCAACTACCATGGTAGCACTGGTGTATAATAGTAATACATTATCAAGTCTTATCGCCATATGTTGAATCAACTTCGATATTGGGCCTCGTGCATTATGACACACAAGAGCCAACATACTTTAAACAAGTGAACTATTTTTTGTGAAGGTCAAACCATGGATGTACAATGATTAGTTTGGTATTCATTCATAAAGCAAAACCAATAGAGTCCATTGTAGCACTTAAAAACTCACTTTATCACTGAATGTCATTTTGTATGTGAATGCACATGTATGGTTATGACGATGTGCTAAACATTTTCTTTCTTCCTCTGTTAGTCCCGCATAAACTACAGCATATCTAGATTTCAAGTTGTTGTTATAAGGGTATTTTTCACTCAACTGAGTTATGGCTGTGAATGAGTGTTGACCACCTATAATATCGTATTTATATCCATTTACCTGGAATAAACAAATAATTAATAACAATAATTTTATTATTATCAGCCACATGTTTTGAAGTATGCAATATAACTATGAAATGAATTGGTCTACATTTGTAAGGGAATTAAATAAAAACACCAATATAATATGGTACTAGTAAAGGAGTCACATTTGAAGACACTTTAATTAACGAGTTATAAAGGCTGAAGTCCTCTTTTAAAATGAAACTGCTAATAAACTTACATTTGTCTCATTAAAGGCTTCTTTCGATGCATTATTTAAAACTACAATCAATGGCTGATACGCCTCGTCTAGGTATTCATCCATTTCCATAACTAATTTCTCAACCCAATTTTCATTGACATCTCTTATCTGTCTTCCAAGGCAAAGTGATGTGTTATCAATCAAGTACGTACCTGTAAAAAAATATTAAAAAAAACATAATTTTAACCCTATACAATTGCATAGTGATAATCAAAGTAAAACCGGAGTTAACAATTTATGGTGAAAAAGCAATTGTACATTGGCTTTAATATTTACCCCATGTAATTTTTTCACGATCAACTAATTGTCTGTTTTTTTCCTTTTCATATACTTTTTAAAACCAGTGTAATAAAAGCTTTGCATATTTCACATAATGAGAAGACAGGGCCCTCTATTGATCATACTATGTGGAGAATATTAGTATAAATGTTGTTACATTGAATTGTTGCAATTTTCTCACCAACATGACATTCTTTGATTTTTTCTATTATGGCAATTTGGTCTATCTCTATTCGTCTGTTGACTTCTTGTGTCATCTTTTTCTTTGTTAATGCCGGAACAGAAAGTTGCTTGGCAGCTTCAGAGAGTTTTCTTTTTTTTCCATTTCTTCTTGGCTTCTGTGTGCTTATTGACCTGAATATACATGTAATTGTTATTATAAATAAAGGAGTTATTGGCATGAATGGAGTTTAACTTAAAATTTGCATGGTGTAAGAAACATACCATGGTCATTAGTCACGAACAGTGAACAAAAACAAAATTTAATTTAACAGCTAAATTCCATTTGTACAAAAAAGGACACTACTTCAGATACAGTGGAAGGCATTAAACTAGGGGTTTGCTTGCCAACTTAGTAAAACCGGCCACCAGCTTTCAATTTAAATATTCAATAATGATTGGCTTAAGAGCAAAACATTATCTATGCCAAGTGAAGGCGTGTACATGTCTCCTCAAGACTATGAATTTACTATTTTGATTTAGAAAAATAAACATTTATCAAATGTTTATAATGACGACAGCTTTATGGCCTTTATTGTTTATTGTGAAAAGGTTGGCACATTATTTCATCACCCAGCTATTGCAAATACTATCGGTGTGAATGTATTGCCCTTAAACATTAAGACAGAGTATGATAAAATGTACTCACAAAGGCGGTGTACATTCATCAGTCGAATCAATGTTGTTGCCATCTGAATCAACAGTGCTGTTGCCGGGTGATTCGGACATATAATCATCGTGACTGAGTAGCGACTGATCTTCGTCATGTGATTCTGAATTCATCTCATCCACATCGTCACTGAATTCTTCATTTGAAGCTGACTTAGGCGATGTCGCCATTGACGACATGACTGACGTAAACTTCTCACAAAAATCTTCAACAGATGAGAAGTCTCTAAATTGTCTACTGACTTCATTCTTGTTCCACACAAATCTGGACCGCGAAAGCCTACGCGGATTTTCACCTTTCCCGGCAAAGACGACCTGCAAATTACAGTACATAAAATAAGCGTGTGTATTTGTTTGTTCTCTCGTCACTCATATAGCGCGGTAGTCGCCCTCTGGTGGTGGGTTATTACTTTTGCTGGTATAAACACTGTAGGGCTAATCTGCACTGGCTCGGAAGGTTGTAAATGATTAGCTAGTTTGAATTTGCATAACAATACTGACAATGAACGTGCATTCAACGCCACAAGTTTTTTTGTTTTTTTAGCCAATCAGAATTCATCTTCCGAGCTAGTGCAGATCAGCCAACACTGTAGGGTTTTAGCCAGCCACCCACCAGTCCACTCACTAAACGAACTGCCAACTTTTTCCCATTTTTCCCTATTGTTCTTTGATAATTTTACCAAAATATATTCAAAACCATCTACATTTTCATGAAGTTGAATTGGTTTGCCTAAAAAACTATGAAATATGTTCAATTGTACAGTGTCGTAGCACTCCGTGGTGTGATTGTGAATAAGGGTATTTTCGAACACCCGCGACGTCGGTTTACTTTGCATTAAAAGGGCGGTGGTAGTAGCTGCGTCCTGTTCGATATGAGACTCAGTCATAGTTTAGTAATGACCATAGGATGAAATTCGAACACGCGCTGCGAGCCGACTACCAGCCTTTAATTGACTTTATAGTTTTGTTTTAGGCTACATTTGCTAAATATGTGTTGTGATGCTGGTTAGCCATTTTTTACTGATTGTTTTTCGACTGGAAATCTTGTACTGATAACTCGTACTGAATATGCCATTGTTCACGCATATAATATTTAGTTAGTTCATGGAGGTAAAAACAGATTTACTCCTATGGGGTAAAAACAGATTTACTCCTATGGTTAGTGCATCGTGCCTTACTGTTACTATATGCATATATATGGTCAGATAAAAAATATCGCCTTACCCTCAAAAGTCGGGGCTTTTGGCCGGTGTCTCGTTGTCAGTACCCTTTTCTTGATATGGCGTAATCTTCTGGATATGACTATATATTCTTTGTTGCTGTTTTTCAATCTAAGAAGTGCTGGTTCAGCGGTGTAGTCAAATATTACGTAAATTTTCAGGTCGATCTCATTGAACCACCATGTTCGAGGTAAAGGCATTGTCGCTAGAATTAATGTTATGAACCGAAGTGTTCGTGAATTTACAATTTGGCAAGTGATCGGGGAGCACTGCGAGATCGTACGAGGAACACCAGTAAAATACAAGTTTAAACAGTTGCCGCGGAAATTAATAAGAACTATCGCGTGCTGATTGGCTACTCCCTTGTATGCAAATGTGACATTTAACGCAAATAAACCATCAGCCTGACTCTTTCCCGGGAATTTGACAGTGGTCATCACGTGTACGCGTGCATCACGTGACATATAGGGGGAAGCAGTACGTACGCTTCTGTGGTTTGAATAATTATTTTTTTTACTTAGTACATGTATAACATTATTTTTCGAACTGTAATTGATAATGTGTTCGATAGTGCTATTAAATAATTAGTAAAAACGTTTCCGAAATTGCGTAATCGTGAAATATTTGCGAAAGCATGGAACCGTACGATCGGACATTGTGGGTGTTCATCCTATTTATTTCACTTTCATATTTATTAATACCACTCCTGAGTAAGTCTAAACACAGTCCCTCCTTTGTGGAGGGACTGTGGTCTAAAGCAAAACTAACCGACCAAGGGCGACGAAAAACCACTATCTACAAACAAATTTCGACGGGCAGCTAAAATTCGTAAATCTGAATTGCGATTGCGCTGGTGTTGTGTACATAAAAACAAATTTCCTAACATTGACGTACTAACACTGAGTTGGAATAACTCAAGTGAATATATTTTTTTTTTAAATATTTTTTTCTACTTTTAATTTTACCAGGGCCTGGTTTTACCCTTACCACATTGCACTTACGTAACAAAGACTCGTTATCAACAATGTATTTGGTGTTTATGTTATAGATTTAACAACTATTGACTTTATGCAAATTTTTACATTGATAGATAACAGCTTTATAACAACCGTGTAGAAAATTTTACATTTCTCAGTTGGTGTTTAAAATGTAATAAAGAATAACTAAAAAAGTAAGTAAGCAAAAGTTGAGTAAATAAAAAAAATGTGAATGACCCTGTTACTGTCAAAATATCAAAAGGATTGCATGCTCAGACCTGGAAGGTAGTAATAATATAATAGACAATGGCGATAAGGCTTAAAACCATAGACCCTCGAAAATATGTTGAAACAAAATGCTTAAAACACGGGAAACGAATGATGTAAACTAGATTAAAACCTGTCCTCACTCCTGCCCTACTACCATCCACGCTCAGACCATATCAATGTGCCGCATTGTATATACTCAGACGCGATGGAGTATATTATTCAAGTGAAGACTCCCTCATCCATAGGAACAGCTGCGACTAAACGCTCCACGGGTTAGGGCCTATGAATGTTCAGGGGAAGCGTAAATAAAAATAGGAGTCAATCTGACAGCCCAACCTATCACTTGCCGGAAAAACGCTTTCACATTATCAAAAACATTGAGATTCGAATTTGTGGGCAGTGTGTAAGCTCTGTCTACTTCATGTTGTAAATGTCCATATATGGAGTGAAATAAATATAAATATTTTTTTTAAAGACGGGCGGGTGAGGTAGTCAAAACCCTGCAGAATATTTATTCGATAAAAGAGGTAATGTGTTGGTCTTAAAAATGTATTACTCTTTGACGTATAAACCATGTACACGTGTATGTTGTTTGATACGGCATGTCTATTTTTGGATGTTTTAGTCAGGGGCGGATCTAGGATTCCTGAATAGGGGGCCGATAAGTTGTCTGAAGGCCTAGTTCGCGAGCGCCGATGGCGCAAAACCCTTGCGGGAGTTTAAAAATAGGGTGCGCGGCCCCTCGGCCTCCCTCTAAATCCGCCCATGTTAGTGCCCCTAAAAAGAGCCGTTTGGTTTGGTCAAGGATACCCTTGGGTTGGTTGACTAATCATAAATCAGATAAATGGAATTCATAAGTTGATCCCAAAAATTTATAACAGACTCACATTCACAAGGCGAAATGAGACGAAAATAGTCAATACTAAATGGTGGGTGTCGACTGACTGAATGGTGGTTGTAAACGATACATGCCGTATCAGTGTTACCGATCTTGTAGGGAAGCGCCTAGCGTTGTGCCATTGATACCCGAGTGGGGTGACCAGACATGAGAAAAATTATTTATCCATATTTATATCCATATGATATAGTTTTAATATTTGTGAATAATTGTTTAGTGCTGTTTTACAGAATTGAAAGAAGAATTCAATTATGTCACACGCGAACTGTCCTTTTTGCGATAGAACGCAGCTTTGAAATTCATTGTTCAAAATTACGTGGGAACGCGAACTCCCTGTAATGTTAATACATTATAACAATGTCGGAGCTGGTGGTCCTTCATTATTGTGCAATCTAGTCAAAATAATAATAATTATAATAAGTTTTCCGTATTATACCATTCAAAGTTAGTCAAGATGGATAGTATTACCTGAATACACAGGTATACCTGAATTGGTTTAGTTGTCTGAGCTAGAAAGCAATCTTGAAAAAACAAACGTCGCTGGTAGTTCAGAAACCAGGTTTAGAGGGGTACAAGTGCAAGAGAAAATATGTATTTTCTCCACGCAACGTGATTTAAATATGTGATTATATTTATTTAACACTGCAGCAAAAACCATGTCACTCTAGAAGGAAATACGCATACACCCGACTTGAATTTGAATTCCAACAAGCTGTCTCGTCACCAAAAACGAATTGTTTATTTCACTTTCACAGCTGAGATCACGAGCTATGCACATAAACAAGAGCTAATCGCATACTTCGACTTATGTGTAGAATGGATGATTGACAGTTGTTGTAGTTGAATAATTAGTCAAATTAGAATACTGAGCTAATGACAGGAAATCGCGCAAGAATGAAAAGCCGTGGAATTCTAATCAGAATTGAAAAAAAATGCTAAATCTATTTTAATGTATTTTTTGCTATTCACGTTCAGAATTGTCCTGCCTCATTGCATCATAGTTCATTGTTTCTAAAATCACGATAATACCGCTTTAATTGCTAAAAATGATTAACCGCGAACAATATTTTCGTCTTCTGTCAAATCATCTGGAAAAGCTTGTTGAGATGTTATATTAAAGGAATTCAATTTATCTTCTTTTCCACACTCATAAAGACAGAGTGCATATCGTTTTTCCCCAAAACACATGGACAGACGAACAGATATAATTTAAATTTCGAAACTCTTCAGTGAAAACAGCTGTATAATTTTTGTCAGCGCCAACTTAGGGCGACAATGTTTTAAAATTAATTCGTACTATTTTTTCTTATTCAAGTTTTGGAAATAAAGTATCGATAATAATAAAAAAATATGGCTACGATGTCCATAGCTATGGAGATACAGATTGCACATCGGCCGACTCAAAACAAGATTCAAACGGCAGTTATCCTTCTTATTTAGTTATGGTTAAATTTAGCGTAAAGTTGAGAATTGTATTTAAATGAGATAATAATCACCGATAACATAATATAAGCATATTCTTCACGGGTGGAAAATAGTGGTACAAAAAGTATAAGGTACACGTATATGTCTAAAGTCACGTGTATTGCAACATTCATGACAACTAATCCGATATATACTGAGAAAGTAGTAGACTAAGTGTTCGCGCTACACGAAGCACGGGTTAAGTGCCGTGTATGTTTGCGTATCGGATAAACCCACGAACGGATGGGACAGTGCTTAGCATTGGCTAGGAACGCACGGACTTTTTAATAATATTCAAAATCTTCAGTCATTTTAACTATGATAGCTCAGTAATACATAGGAAAAGTCATCCACACTTGTTTCAAATTACGACAAGAAAATATCTTAAAATGCCAGATGCCTCTACCAACCACCAAATATTTTTTTTTCTCTTCTTTTCTTTATTCAAATGTCTGTGAATGTCTTGTTTTGTTTTTTTTGCTATTTTTTTGTATTACTTTATTATTGTATTTTCAACTAAGATCCCACTCCGGGATACGGTTTCAATGAAGATTATTATTATTATTTTTACATGTTACTTCTACGGTTATAAAACAATGCCAATATCAAGCACAGGCTGCAGAATAACAGGAAGTGTTTCAGGAGGAGTCCCATCGTTAGTTTATTTATTTTTCTCAAGAACAATGTTCCTAGATGTTCTCGCGTTGATTGTCATGTCAGGAATGGCATGCCGAAATCAATAGTTACGAATAACAATACAATGGCGTTTTTTGGTGCTAAGCTTTCACGCACACTTTGTTGGCAGTGGCGGCGGCACGGGGGCGATCGCCTCTCAAAAAAATGTTGGGGGCGGCGCCTCTCCAAAATCAAGCCGAAACCCTTTGTGTCAGCAAAATTTTCCCCTCGAAATGCAGGAAATAGCGTTTCAGAGAGTATATATTTCATTTTTAAGGGGGAGCGTGCCCCGGACGCCCTAGTAAAGTCGAGCCTTCAGCGCAAGGTTGATGAGCAGATCTCGCCCTCTCATGGAAAATTACGTGCCACCGCTTCTGGTGGCACATAATTTACATGAAAATGAATTCATATCATTACTATATGATAATAAAATGTCAATTTAGCGCAATATTAAAAAAAAAACTGTTTTAATATAAGACAGCAGCACCTACATAAACTAAGCCAGTAACACATTCCTTGTATACAAATTTTTATCATTTTTTGTTTTCTTTATGCTTTTTGTTTCTTTAATTTGTATGTAGTTATTTTTCTTTTACTAATATCTGATTTGTAACTCTTTTCACCCCTCCGAGGGATGTTTTGTGTTAATAAATACATGGTGCTAAATATACCGTGCTAAAGGTCTGGACCGGGTCTTAAAAACAGACCAGATTTAATCCGTACTTAGCATTTTGAAACCCGTGCTTAGCGTTCACGCACGTTTTCTTAGCGCAGGCTCAGGTTTTTGACCGCCCAGCCTGTGCAGGGAGCTGTAACAGCTCCCTGGTCTGTGCTAAGAAACTGTACGTGGACGCTACTAGTGTTATAAAGTCGTCTGGTGTGTTGTAGCAATAACATTTATTCTCACAACTGGCATTCCATTGACCTTTTTAAACATTTATGATCACATGCAAAAGTAAAAAAAAGACTAGAACATACAATTTTGTCATGTAGACTTTCTAGAATATTTGGATCTAATGGAGTAAAAACAAGATCACCGTCACGTGGGCCGTGTCCAATCACGGTTACTAAAAAGACGGTTGTTCAAAGGTGTGAATCTGCCTAATCATTCAAGGATGCCTGTAACCGTGGTCCAATAAACAGGAAATAACACATCAATACACTTGCATTATGGTTGATTCTTAGTAAATTTGAATAAACACTGACATTCCCATGACGATGCATGATCATTATTAGTGCACTAATGTTTTTAGAAATACATCTACCATGGAACAAACTGTCGACGAAAGCGCTGGTTTGTTTGCTGAAATTGACGATGAACTAAGCACGGTTTACACTACGGATACGAACGACGAACTGTCTACAGTTTTCGAAGATGAATCGGACTTAAGCACAGATTTATCCACGCACTGCGACACAGAAAGCTGCGAATCTCAATCTGACAACGAAGCACTCGAACATACTTCCGTGTGTAGGTGCAATTGCGGAAATTGTCTACAAACACAAACAACTCACCCGCAACAGAGTAAACGACGAAGACTTTCTCAGCCGTTGCAGAACTATAGTTATTTATACAGTCGTAGATGTTGCGATTCAAAATGTATACGCTCATTTACGCCCGACGAATTACAAGAAGTGGAAACGAAATTTAAAGATCTCGGAGGTGAATCGGCCCAGAAACAGTATATTGTTGACAACATACGTCAATTCTCAAAAATATCTTTTAAAGGGAAAAGAAAGATAGTCACCACAGAGTATAGATTGCTTGGTAAAAACATTTGTGTCAACGCCTGGCAGGAAATTCATAACGTAAGTGATAAACGATACACCGATTGTATACGTTTTGTTAAAGAAGGGAAGATAAATGTTATACACGGCAATAGATACAAGAAAAAATTGTTAGCGAAGACACAGCGCGCTTTGGCTTGGATGCGTTTTTTTATTTGAGAGAATTGGCGACTGGATGCCTCACAAACAACAAGTACATCTACCTACGGCGTCATCAAAGAAAATGTTCTACGGAAGAATGGTGAAAGAATTTGAAGAGGACCTAGGTATTAAACCCCAAGATAACATCACTTATGAATATTTCACCGATATTTGGTCCGAGCATCTTCCAGAGTTTCGAATTCCAAAGGTAATAATTCAATATAATAACTACCCCACCCCACCTGACCATCACATCATGCTTCATAATTTAAATAAGTCCCAGAATTCATAGCGTGTAAACGTGCAAGAGGCGCCATATTTGTTTACCATGTTCGCAACGGCAAAGTCGATTGTAGTTGCTGAAGAAACTGCATTTATCACACTACTTATGCACCCAAAGTACCATGGATTTGATGTCTCAGTGAAATCCGATCCCATAAAACTATAATTTTGCGTTTTCGAGGTGAGTCATTCAAATGCGCACCACCAAGGCTGATATACATGGCGACTGTAGTTGAACTTTTTGTTTAAAGCATGTCCGGCTACAGGATGAGATTGAAACCAATTGTCACAGCCAGTGACGAATTTTCATTATATTTTCTAAAACCTTATTTAAGTTATTATAGTACAATATACATTATAGCTTACTTTGTTCAGAATGGAAATATCGAAAAGAACGCTGTCATTAGTGTCAATAGAAGAATTGGACAAACTTCAAAGCGCCGTGGGTGGTGGCCCAAGCGTGCTGGCTTGTAAACATTGTAGTCATTATTTGCTTTTTTCTCCCTCCAAACCAACGGCCAAAAACAACCTTACGTCAGTATATGTATTAGGTGGGCAATTTATTCATGAGCGTATAGTAGTGAAAATGTGATTGTTCATCAAACCACACTTGACAAAAAACACGAGTACAATTTTTGCAATGCATGCAGGGAAAAGTTCTTTGTTGTCAAGGGGGCGGCTTGTCTTGCCTAAATTTTACCTAACAAGCTTAGTGAATTTTTTTTCATGTATTTCGTGGTAGATAATCAAATTTACCTTCATTTTCACTAGTAAATACTCAAGAATATATCTCATACCTTATAAATATGCTGTAACTGTATGCTAAGTTGAAAAAAAAATATGGGCAGCTTCTTTTGATACATGTTTAGCCAATATATCATAGCAGTTCAGTGTAATAATGTTCTATATCTCCATACTGTGTAATAAAAATCCAAGTATCACTTAAACGTGACACCTCAAAGGCCTGGGGAACACTGATTACATTCAATATAATAAATATTTTGTATTTATCCTAAATTATAGACTACTGAATTCATCCAGTGTAGCTTATGTGTCCAATTGCGTGATGACCTGGCAAAAGGAAAATTAAAAAGTCATCGAGACAAGATTCAAAACTTAATTGAAAGGCATCTCAAGCAGGTTGAGTAAGTATTATATTATTATTAGTATAAGTATTATTATTATATTATTATTATAAGTATTATATTATTATATCAATGCATTGTCAGTTTGATTCAAGCATGACAATTTTTGAAGTCATATACCTAGCGGGGTATGTTTATGACACAGGTGATTTTGTAGTCACAATTAGTACAATAAAAACAAAGTCTGTCATGTCTATCATCTTCTTCTTCTTGATATAGCAGTCCATTGTGTAATGATACATGTGATGTTTAGGTTAAGGTGTATGTTTACCCATGCTAACAAATTGTAAATGCTTCTTATCAGTGGGCTAAACCTGCATTTAGTTCATATATTGCAGAGGTTTATATTAAAGGTAGAAGCCTAGTCATAATTTTTGACAAAATTGCATTTGGTCATGAATCGCATGACAATGTTCATTAGTTTATTATGTACAATCATGAAGCTAATGTCTCATGGTACAATGAAATGGCATTATTTTGTGTGTTACAGTTGTGCTTTTTGAGAAACGAGTCCTAATATCTTTTGAAAATTGCTATTTTTAGAATAATTCCATAGAGCACAATGTCCAAGAAAAATTGCATTTTTGACACTTTTTAAAACCAAGATTTTTTAAATAATTCAGAACAACAAAAACTCCATCATTAACAATATATATTTTTTTTCAGCCTATGTCACCAGGCTAGATTTTCAGATATTGCATAATTTGTCATAGAAACCTGTGGTAAAAGTGTTATAATAGTGTCAAAATGGTGACTTTCCACTAAAGTACAACCATCAATTTCTCGGGGGGGGGGGATTAGTTTGTTAAATTTGTAAAATCTGTATGAAGAAATTAATAGATCAAATAATGACATTTTTTTCTACGACGGCATTTCAAAACTAAAGTCAGCGATTTTTCATTGATCTATCAATTATTTGTGTAACGCTACGATCACCGTAACATTGTCAGCCGACGGCATTGCTTTGAACGGGTATTCACCACTGCTGTTGCGATCATCGGTCTCTGACTTTTTTGTTCAAAAAATACACAAACAAATGTTTGCTCAATTAAAATGATTCATTGATTAACTTAGAAATTACATCAAAATCGCCAACGAAATGTTGTTTTTAAACATCGCGGAAAAATATGCACTCTGCGCCGCCATCTTTGTTACCTCAATCAAAATCTCCGTTGTAACCCAGCATGCATCGGTTGTGATGTCACTACATGCGATGTGTCGCCTTAGGGTGGCGTTCCTCGGTAATGACGCACTATGAATGAGGTATTTCTAGAGATCAGGGTTCGTTTTTTCCTCGTCCGTCTCGTCTGCAGTTGAATAATTTTTACTTCGATTTATTTACAGTTTTTTTTCCAATGCGACTCAATTTCACTTGTTTTTTTTTTAATTCTTGGTAATTAGTGTCACTGGCGATGAAGTAGTAAAAACGCAATTAACCGCAGTGCAGCAACTCGGGATAGACCATCCCGACGCAATGGGCAAATTATTACTACCCTAGTATTTTGGGTTTCCCAGCTCCGCACCCTTGATAGACTTGATAACTTCTTGTAGACTTCCGTTTTTATCACTGTTTTTGTAAGGATAACTATGTACAAAGGCGGGATTACCTTTCGATCAATACATGTTATTGTTTTAAAGATGTGCTAGATGAGGCTGACACTTGTAATCAATACAACGTGAATGAGCATCGCGGGCAGGATTTCAAGGATCTCGGGCGAAACAAAAGCGACGCAGCTGTTTGTCTAAGCGACACGGGCCTGCAGTGCTTGAAAGGCCTGGGGAGAACACTGTTTTTTTATATCTCTTTTCATCAGTATTATGTAGTCTACCATCTTGATTCTCCAGCAAAGGATTGTGGGTAAAGTGTGACATCATATCCACTGCTGTGAAAAATTGAAAATATGTATTTATCTATGACATGAGAAATACTAATGCAATTTTGTTTTAAATTTTCAGTGTGCATATTACTTATGTATGTAATTTCGGGAGTGGGTTAACCCAGTTTTTGAAGTTCACCTTTTGAAGTTAAAGATGAATTCATTTTCTCAATTTCTGACAACAGTGGATATGTCATCAAGAAGGTGGACAACACAAATTAATGAAAAGTAAAATATCAAGAAAATGAAAAGTGATGTGAAAAAGATGTAAATTGCATGTTCTTAAATTTGTTGAGCTCTTTTTATCTGGGAGTATAATATTGTTAGACTTGACTTTTCCTTTAAGCTACAAATGTACTCAATTAATTTAACTTTAACTCTGCAGGATTGAAAGACGAGTATACCATAACACAAGGGAACTGGCCAGAAAAGAGCCAGATGAAATGTTTTGCATTATAATTGATGGCATGGATCAGGCAAAAACATGCATCCCAAGGCTTGTTGTCACAGATAAATTAACTGCAATGTTAGCTAGAATACGTTTGCACTTGACTGGTAAGTAATCTGTGTAATTATTAATATTCTATTTGACTGGTTAGTTATTTCAGTTAAGCCTCTTTATTCAAAACATAAACAACATTCCAGACATTTTGTTTCTGTTTTATAGGTAACATAATTCACACCAATGTTCCAGGAGGCAAGCTGGTACCAGTGTATCTTGATTTGATGAATTATCCACATGATAGTAATCTTACAATGAATGTTTTATTGCAAACCTTAGTTGACAATAAAAGTCGTTTATCAAGGAAATTGTTTGCCCAGCTTGACAACTGCTACAGAGAAAATAAAAACAGATATTTATTAAGTCTTGGGCAACTGCTGGTTGAATTGGATATTTTTGAACAAGTAAGTTGTTTTTCACTACCATTGTGAAGGCATTATTTTCTTAGCTATTGTTTCTATTCCATAGCTGTGGTCATTTCAGACTTGTTGTCGTATTACATTAACAGTAAAAAAAAACTATTGTTTCTATTAGAAACAAACTTGAAAATCATCTTTTCATTTTAAACCACCATGGATATCAAATTAGAAAGTATTCAGTTTTTTACTCCCGCGTGCGAAGCACAAATAGTCTTTGCACTTAGTGTGTCTGTTTGTGTGTCTGTTCCACTGATATCTCAAGAACCATACATTGATTTTTGATGAAACTTGGTTCATAGATGCTCTAGACCAATGCGCAGATTTGATTAGGTTTTGGTAAAAACTCCATTCACATTAATTACCTAGTCTGCATGATAATTAGCTGATTTTTAGCTGTTCCATGACTGTTCCACTGATATCTAAAGAACCACTCATTGGATTTTGATGAAACTTGGCACATAGATGCTCCAAACTAATGTGCAGATTTGCTTAGTTTTGAGTAAAAATCTGTGCAATATTAATTACCTAATTTGCATAATGATTAATCAATTTTCGGCTTTTCCACTGATATCTCAAGTACTAATCATCACATTTCAATAAAGCTTGCTACATAGATCTTCTAGGACTATGCAAAGACCTGATTAGTTTTAATTGGATATTAATTTACAAAATGTTACACTGATATATAAAGAACCTCGAATTGGAATTTAATGAAACTTTTAAAGAGAACTATTCAGAGACCCAATTAGTTTTTGGGAAATATTTATGCTTATTAATCACCTAATTAACATAATTAACTCTGATATCTCAATTACTGATCATCACATTTGAATAAAATTTGGTACATAAATGCTCCAGGACAATAGACAGGCCTGATTAATTTTGGGTTAAAATTTGTTCATATTACCGGTAATTTTCTAATTAGCATAATAATTCATATTTTTTTGTTCTGTTCTGTTCATATTAGTTACCTGATTTACATAATTAGTTTTCAGCTTTTCCATCAATATCTCATGTACAAGTAATTTTGAATTAATTTTTAATGTGTCTTCAATACTCTCAGCAACACAGGAATTCTTTCTAAGCTTTCTTTAATTTATCATTTTGATTTATCATGTCATTTTAAACATTTCAGGTTGATTTTCATTTCCTGCCAGTTGGTCATACACACGAGGACATTGATCAGCTGTTCTCGTGCATCAGTCGTGTGTTGAGAAAGACCAATGTATACACAATGACGGGTAGGTTATTTTTTAAAACAAATCTGATTTATGTTTTTACCTTTTTCTGAATGATTTACAAGTAGGTAGGGTTTAGTTATTAGAGGAATAAAACGTCTGTCATTGAAGTTTGATCTCAGTTTTTGACGCCCGTGTGTGAAGCACACAATTGTGGTTAGTATGTCTGAATGCGAGTATGTATCCGTTTCTCTGATATCTCAAAAAACAATTTTCAGATTTCAATGCTCTGAGATTATGTTTGGAGATGATCGGTTTTTGGTTGAAATCTGTCCATTTTAATTACCGGTACTGAATTTGAATATTATTTGGACAATTTTAAACATTTTTACTTGTTTCTCAAGTACTACTGGATTCTGTGAATTCGCCCATCCTAAAAATTCCCTGAGTGATTTCTCTGCTGTTATTGAAAACATTCATTACAAAAATCCACCTACTTCAACATTGGCTGTTGGACTACCCAAAACACAAGAAACTATTGCAGAAGCTAATCTAAAATTGTATACATTTTTCTTGCTGGATAGAAAAGTAGACCACCTAAAATTTCATTACAATGTCACCCAGCACATCTTTTTCCAAAAAAATCACATTAAGAAATCTCATGCGCAAAATACAATTATTTTCTTGATTTTATTAGCAGGTTTATGTTATGTTATTAGGTAGTAACGAAAGTATATTCCAAAAGAATTTTCAAATAAAAATAAACACAACTGCATTGCTTAGTAGCAAATGATTGTGTTAGCGCAATCCAGTCATGCTGTGTTTCACAATTGTTGATTATTACAGAGTATTAAGTATAATAACGTGCAAAAAATAAATTTGTTGAATTGTCATTAAATGCAAATAAATTTCAACTTATTTTTCAACTTATTTCATCGTAAACGAATGATTCTGATTGCATTTTCAACGCACGATGCTGTAGAAATTAATATCCGCCATGTTTTGACCTGGGACGGTGTTCTTTGACCTGACAGGACAAATCGATAATCAACCAATGAAAACGATGGATGATGCTAACGTGTTCAAATTACCATAGCTCATTTAAATATGTTAATGTTATTGAACACAGCACGGAAGAGATTTGCTGATGATGATTTTGATGGGAAAGCTGTTGTTTTTTAAATAAAAAAAATAGTTGTTTTCAAAAGATAAACTGAGCTTTTGATGAATAGTTTAACCTTGTTTACAGCGATAACAGCTCCTTGTCAAAATGAAACTTGACCATTCACTCTAATCGCAATAAACATCATACTCTTGTATAGGCATCAAACTTTTAGACATCAGGAAAAATTAAAATAACACCTTAAAAAACTGCCCGATCCCATTTTATTAGCTCCACTGTCGACTTTGTCAAGCAGAGCTTTTTTTAAACCCAAAATGCCATTTAACGGTCTAGGGTGAATTTACGGCAGAATCCGGTATTTAACAGATTTCAATGAAACCTTAATGCTCAAATATATAGCATAAATGCTGTGGGATAATGCGCAGACTCAATAAGTTTTTGGTTGAAATTTGTGCATATGAATGACCTAATTATAGAAATGTTCAATTCTGTCATCATTTGATTACTGCAGTGATGTTTTAGTTTTTATTATATACAAAAGTGTACTATCTTGTCTTCCACAGCAGTTTTAACCTATCTATGTTATAATGCAGTGTTCTGGTTGTTTCACAATAGACACGGAAAGAATCATCATTAGCTCATATAGCTCTCCTGTAAATGTGAATCATGTGAGGCAGATCTTTGATATCAAGGCATGGCTTTTACCACATATGACCAAGGTGTTTAAAGGATATTCAAAGCCATTGTGTTTTCAATTTAAGAGAATAGAAGGGAAAGTTCGAATGCGTTATAGGCATTATAGTACATCAACATGGCGACCAGCTGTGCAGTTTATAAATGGTACACAGGAACCAGTTGATCAAACACTTGGACTTATTTGTTTGGAGGTATGTCGGATGTTAATTTAGTATGTTAGAATTTGTTCCTACATCCAGCCACTGTCAACATTCCATTGTGCATTAGTAGTGGTTTGACTGGATAATAACTTACTCATAAAAAAATCTACTTGTGTGTTCTACCTTTTGCTTTCAATATTTATTTTTCAAATTTACCCATAGTGATATGCAAACTGAAACATGAGTAATAATAATTATGGTCACCCTATCGATAAAAACATTTGCACTTGAAAATACTTATTTTTTTGAATTTTCAATTAATACTGGTAATCAATCTTTAGTTGTTGGTTCGAAATGTTTGTCTGATCAAAACATGTGTTCCAAATACCGTAAAAATCACAATAGAGTCCCCAGCTTTAATAGAAATCGTAAAATCTGTATTAGAAGCTGTATCCCTAATAGAAGTCACACCCATAATTTTTGTATAATTGAGAAAAGGTATCCCCTCTGTTGCATTGTACCTTTTAATAGAAGCCGTGATTGCTAATACAGATTTTACAGTAGTATAAATTTCTTTCATTATTCTTCTCTCACTACCTAATCAAGTACATCTAGTGTTTAGTTAACTCTGCAAACTCTTGTCCCTTGAAACCATGTTATTTCATACCCTGGACAATAAAAACAGCTTAGGATGTTTAATATCTTACTAAATAATTCTTATTTCCTCTGAAACATCAAAATCTTTTTGTATCATTCTAAATAGCATTTTTTTGCAAACAATCAAAGCACGGCAGTAGTAAAATGTTTTGTAAATACCATAATTTTTTTTTCTAGAGTTTACCAGACATCAATGACATGCCTGAATTTGTCCAACCGTTTCTTGACAAATTGGAACCAGAAAAGCTCAAGCGAGATTTACCAGACTCTTATGGTGGAAGAATCCCTGAAGGTGATGCACGAGTATGGCTGCAAGATTTTGTAGACAATTTAGAGGATCATGCAAAGGTAAAGATATTCCAAGCTGATACATGTAGTTGGGGGCCCAAGCCCTAATTATCGTCCATTTTTAGTACCTTTTCGGACACAGTTCGAAAATGGGGGCTTATGTTTTGACCCTTGTGCTTCTGTGCGTCCGTTATCTTTGACATGCCTGGACCAATCTCAATCAAACTTCACACATACATCATACATGATATTATACATACAGTATGCACATCAATTTGTTTCATGATCTGATCCTAGATGGCCGAATGGCGATCATTTTTGTGCTAAAAAATCATCAAAATCAAACATTTCTCGGTTGTTTACAGATATATACATTAACTTGGTATATACATTGGATATTATAGGACCTTGATGCACATCATTTTGTTTTTCAGATTCAAAATGGCCGACTGACGGCCATTTTGTTTTAATGATTGTGGTTCAGGTGTTGTATCTCTGACTTGCTTTGTCTGATTATGTTAAAATTTTAAATATTTGTTATACATCATGTTATAGATATATACATGTATTCAAAATGACTGAATTTATTTTTCAATTAATGCTGTTCCAGAGTACTTGTTTGCCGATCAGATACAAATGTCAATCATTTTAATGTTAAACAATCACCATAATCATATTCCTGACATTGTTATATTCCAACTATATTACTATAAACAAAACTATATATCTTATATTCGATAACTAATGGGGACTGTGCCATGCATGGCTTGTTTCTTTTCCTTTTGTCAAGTCGTTTGAGAAAAAAAACGCTCAACAAATGGTCTAAAATTGTTCATACTTATAGTTCCTAATGTGATCGGGTGCATTAGACTTCCAGAATTGTGATTGGTCAATTGGTTCAACAGCCATATTGGATTGAAATTTAACCGAAAGTGATTATTTGACCACTTTGAGACTCTAGACGATCAGATCAGATTTTTTATAGCATATAGTACAACTCGTGTGTAATACAATCAGCGATGCAAACGTAGTTGTTCCATGACTTTTTTCGCCATGTTGAACAGTAAAAAAAAATTTCAGAATGACCAAGCAAAATGCCCTCAAATATACTAGTATTGTTTAGCATCTATTTATGTAGCACATAGAAGTTTGACAAATTTGTTACGATTGGTTAAGAATTTATGTTAAACAGAAAGTAGTTTTCATGCCACAATCAAGTGATTCTTTTAAAATTTGCTACATCAACAAAATGTTGCATCTCGGTATTGAAAAAGTTAAAAAAGAATTCAGATCAGTCACATGGTTTCACCACCATCTTGGATTTTGTGAAAACGGAAATTGTGCAATTACATGTGTTATATTGGTCTCTTTGGGCTCAAATTTTACATGTGTATTCTACTCTTGAGATAAGTTATTTTGTCTGAGTGGCATGGGCATCCATGGGGTGGGGATTCTAACCTCATTAGTAAGCATAAGCATACATCTCAAACACTGTTGCAGTTAGGATGATGAATCCTGTGTTATTATGACAATGTTGAACAAGAGATTTGAATTAAATAAATGGTCATGTTAACTTATCAATATGCATAACTGTCATATCTGAAACACTGTTGCAGAACAGGACATGCAACCAGTGCCATAATGAAGACATCAAACAAAAGATCTAACCAACATAAGAAATGGCCATATATAATTCCTATATTATGTTCATCAGTGTCCCAATTGTTAAAAATTTAGACCAATGCAAGGGTATAGAGCAAAGCAGTTGAACACTTATTGATGGTTTTTTGTCAGATTTGACTTTGTGTTTATGCAGGGGTCTTTGTTAGAAGCCATTATAAAACGTTTTCAAATCTGATTATACACAGAAATATTTGCTGAATATTTTCCATGACTACTTTATCATTCTCCAATTTTTCTCAGTTTGTTATGTTGCAAATAACACATGTATGTCCTCATTGCTATTATTCATTTATAGACCCCCGATATCATCCCGGAAAAATGGTTTTTTCATGATTTAATTGAAGCTGCAAATTTGAGACGAGAACGTGTGCTTGAATTAACCTTACCAAGACATCTCCAAGAAATTGAAAAACGAATCCAGACTGAATGTCCTGATGTAGGTATTAGAATAGAAATATATATTTACATTTAAGGAATGCAGTACTTTTGTTGTATCGCATAGTAAACTGTACAGCAGTCACTTTGTCTGGATTCCTAGAATGCTCAAGTTTCTATGCTCACACATACTTGATCAAGCCAGAATTATTTGTTATGGTTCCAAGCTTTTCGAAGCTATATTGTTATCGTACAGATTTTTGATTTTTGTTGTCAAGCCTTTTAAAAAATATCAAACATCTCCCAATAGATAATCCACATTAAATTTGGAAGACATTCAATATTTTTTTCAAATTTACACAACTACATTTTAGTAAACCATGTCCACCACAGGCGTTGTGAAATGAATAATTTTATAAAATTGGTTTCCATTTGGGTAGGCATTAAGTCCCTTTTTACCTCCGCTGTAGACTTTTTCAAGCGGAGCTTATCATATGAGTGACTGTCCGTTGTCCATGTCAATGTTTTACTTTTTCGACTTCTTCTTGAAAACTACAAGCCTGAATGCTTTGATATTTGGTGTATATGTACCTTAGGTAGACCTCTTAGATTTCTTCATTTCATGATGATATCTTTAATTCTCCAATTTGGATGAATATTTTTGGTAAAAAGTAATATTTTCGACTTCTTGTAAAAATAACACAAGTCCGATTGCTTTGCTATTATATATATATATATAAACAACAAGAAGTCAAAAATATTACTTTTACCAAAAAGACAAAAACAAAATCATTAAAACGAGAGAATTGAAGATGTATATATAGGTACTGATATCTTCAATTCTCTAGTTTTAATGATTTTGTTTTTGTCTTTTTGGTAAAAAGTAATATTTTTGACTTCTTGTTAAAAACCGCAAGTCTGATTGCTTTGATATTATACATATTGTTCATTTTCTGTTCTTTAATTGAAATGTGCATTGCTAACAGCCGAGAGGCTGCTTGTTTTTTTTTTTTTTTTTTTTTTTTTTATATTTTTTGTTATTACCCATAACAAAAACAATTACAGGACTTTAATAAATACAGTAAATACTGTAATAAACAAAACAAAAAAGAAAACGAAACAAAACCAACAAAAATGTAGACAGATTACTATGTAACTCCAATTGTATTGAAAAAAAATTGTGGATTGAAAATTGAAAGATGCACAAACCAACATTAGGTAAAATTACCCCACTTCACCTGAAACAATTCAATAGTGCTATTTTTACTACATATACAATATTCCATTTCTTTTGTTTCCATTACTTTTTTTTCTACCAGACGAAATGAAGGTGAAGTGCCATTTAATTTACAGGAATAAATAATGTGTTTAGTTATAATAATAATATGGTTCAATTAACTTGAGAACTGATCATCGCCCAGTAAAATTTGAATATCTGTGAAAGTGTCTGGGGTATTTAAAAATTCACCCCATCTATTACATATTGATGTCCAAAGGACAGTAACATAGTTGCATGTAACGAATAAATGTGTTAGAGTTTCATCGCTATTATGACAAAAAGAACAAAGGCTAGAGGTGACGAGAGGAGGTCTCATACGGTGAAGCATAGTATTCGTAAATAAAACATTATGATTTAGTTTCCACTGGAATTCTTGGAGTTTTGTTTCAATGGTAACTCTGAATGGTAACTTGAAAATAATTTCCCACTTAATTTTATTTAATTGAAACAACTGCTGAAAATAAGTTTTACATTTTGGTGGAATAAAATAAAGAGATGAAAGAGCATTCCGTATTACTTTACATGTTACCATATTCAATGGACAAAATATGTTGTTAATGTACAAACCAATAGGCAATTCTGGTCTAACAAAAAAGGGAGTACAGCCTCTCCATTCTGGTGGTATAGCGGAAATTATGCCGTGCCAAAGGAGATATTGTCTAGGAGTAAACCCAATTTCTTGTAGTTGTGTCCAATTTTTTATTTTTCCATTTGAAATATAAAGGTCCGAGATATAGACAATGCCCTTTAAAATGAAATCTAGATAGCACACACTCTTGTTAGCAATGAGAATGTTGGCGTTATTCCAAATTATATTGTTAGCAACTGTTTGAACTGGTTGCTGGCAATGTAATTTCCACCAACTGCACAATAGACTGTGATAGAAAGGGGGTAGAGTAACAGGTAATAGCTCAATTTTATAATTACATCTACAAATTAAGGAACCACCACGGGGAAGCAGACAGTGTGATAAAAAAAGTTTCCAGGGATGATTAATTTTTGGATTTAGAAAGCGCTGAACCCATTTAACTCTGAAAGCGTGATAAAGAGCAAAAATGTCCAGCATATTTAGACCTCCCCGGCCAACATCCCAAATCAAAGTGTTACGTGCAATTCTGTCTGGGCCTTTCCAAATAAATTTATGAAGTTTATTATTTATTTTTTTTTAATATCCGCCATTTTGACAATTATGAGATTAAATATATAGAGAAATTTTGGAATAACCAGTGATTTAATAATTTGAATTTTGCCAATAAGACTCAGACTACGCGAGGACCAAAGATACAAACATTTATTAAGAGAGTCAATTGGAGCTTTCATATTTAATAGATAGGCACTCTCGTACCTGTAAGAAAAATATATACCAACAATTTTGATTGGAGTTGATGGCCAGAGAACCCCAAATGGTTTATCCGTACGAGACCTCCAGCACCCAAGCCACATTGCCTCTGTTTTGTCATAATTTACGTGTAACCCTGAATATGTCTGAAACTTGTTAAGAAGGGAGAACAAATTAATGCAAGAAAGTTTGTCCGAGAGAAAGCAGGTTAGATCGTCAGCAAACGCAGAATACTTAACCCCCTTGCCCTGAATATGAATTCCATGAATAGAGTCATCACATCGCAGTGAATTCAAAACTAATTCAAGTGACAAAATAAAGAGGGCGGGCGAAACCGGGTCACCCTGTCTAACTCCCCTTCTTATATCAAAATAACCAGTGCTTAGACCTCGGTTCATCACACAGCTGGAGGGGTTATTGTAAAATAATTTAATCCAGTTAATAAGGGAAGGGCCAAAATTATAACTGTTAAGGGAGTGGAAAATAAAATCCCATTCCAAGCTATCAAACGCCTTTTGAAAATCAATGGCTATAAGTATTCCTGGTTGATTAGTATCTTTGGTGTAATGCATAATTGATTCAATAAGGCGTACACAGTCCCCAATTGATCTACCCTTAATAAAGGCTGACTGAGTTTCATTAACAATTTTAGGAAGAATTTCATCAAGTCTTCGTGCAATGCATTTTGATGCAATTTTGTAATCAGTATTAAGTAAGGTTATTGGTCTCCAGTTTTTGATAAATCTTTTATCTTTCCCCTTTTTTTTGATGAGTGTGATAACCCCCTGTTGTTGACTGTTGCTAAGTTTACCGTGTATATATGCAGTATTTAGGGAATTTACGAAAATTTCTCCAATTAGAGGCCAAAATGTGCGGTAAAATTCTGGACTTAATCCATCATTACCTGGGGCTTTATTGCTTGGTAAACACTTTAGCGCCTCAAACGCCTCGTTCATTGTGATAGGGCCTTCACACGAATCTCTTTCTTTAGAACTTAATTTGGAGTGGGTTGTAAATATATTGTCCATATTTAATTGATTTATCCGCCTACTGCGGTATAAATTAAAATAAAAATGTTTAATTTCTGCTTGAACATCATTTGCATTATGTAGAGATATGTTGTTACTGTCAATCAGCATAGAAATTTGTGATTTTTTTGCATTATGGCGCTCAAGACCCAAGAAAAAATTTGTATTTTTTTCACCCTGCTCGTACCAGCTTGTACGGGAACGGATTATTGCTCCGTTTGTAATGTACGCATATTCCCCCTGTAATTGTTTTTGTGCGTTTTCGAGCTCATTTTGAATATTGATAGTTGGACGGGTTGACATTAATTTATCCAATTCCGATAGTTTATTTTCCAAATCACGTATTTTATCTTTCCTGGCAACCGCTTTTGATTTGCTATACTTCATTGTACATGTTTTGATTTTGTATTTAAGAAATTCCCACAAGAGTATACTGTTATTTTGTCCAAACTCGTCAACCCACGTTAAAAATTTATCCTGAATTAGGTTAATAAATTTTGTATCTTCTAAAAAGCTATTATTGAATTTCCAATATGATGTTCCAAGTCTACAACTGTTATCACCAATGGTTAAAGTTATGGCAGAATGGTCCGAAAGCACACAGGGAACAATGTCTGTGGCACTCACTGCTAATTGAATCGAGCTACTAACTAAAAAATAATCTAAACGGCTCTGTATAAGCCTAGGTCTTAGGCGCTGCCAAGTAAAACGCTTAGTGCTGGGATTACGCAGCCGCCAGATGTCGATCAAATCAAGTTCGGAGCATATATCCTCAAATTTTGAAAGTGACTTATGCCAAAGTGTCGGGTTACCTTCCATTCTATCTTGAAGAATATCTGGGGTAAAATTATGGTCCCCTCCCCAAAGAAATTCACTGTCTGGTTGAATAGTAATAGAATTAAGCAACAAAATAATGGATTCCAAAAAGAGAACATGATCGGTTTCATTGTTAGGTGCATATGAATTAATAAGAGTGTAGGGCTTACACATAATATCCACTGCGATAATAATGACTCTTCTCATGGAATCTGTTGTGACTGAATGTATTGTATAATCCTGCAGATTACGAAAGATGATGGCCGTGCCTCTACTTAATGAATTTCCGTGAGAAAATGTGCAATGACCAGATAATTGATCTGTCCAAACCTGCTCGTCTTTCTCGACTGTGTGCGTTTCCTGAAGAACGATGATCTGAGATTTGTTATTTTTTAGCCAGTCAAAGACAGACTTTCTTTTCTTTTGGTTCCCTAAACCTCTAACATTTAAAGAAATTATATTAAATTGACTCAACATTACAGGAATTACAGTAAATTGTGTCTACATAAATGCATCTAGTATCAATCGGGTGAGTTACAGGTAATGGTTTTAGTCTCCAAAATACAAGAAAAACAACGACAAAAAAACAGCAGCCATCTACAACGATGTCCACAAAAAACACACAAGTGCCCAAAAACACACAAGGGCAAACAAAACAAAGAGGCAAAAAGCCATGACATTGTATACCAAAAAAGGGCACAATGCCAGGAGAAAATAAAAAGCTCGAGAGATGCTCGGCATGGCAAGCTCTCTGTTCTAAATTGATTGTTATGTATAGCTATTAAGAGGTAAGTATAGGCCTTTTAGTAGAAAAAAAAAATAGT
Organism: Saccoglossus kowalevskii; assembly: GCF_978046115.1. Classification (NCBI taxonomy): domain Eukaryota; kingdom Metazoa; phylum Hemichordata; class Enteropneusta; family Harrimaniidae; genus Saccoglossus; species Saccoglossus kowalevskii. The sequence goes on from NC_140658.1 coordinate 15,112,083, forward strand.
TTGGTATTCAAGAGAATAAAAGTGACAAATCTAATAGATATAATCAATTTTTGGAATTGTACGCTCTGATACACTGTTGAACATATTGGAATTCTAAAATGTGTATTTTTAAATGCATTATACCACTATTAACAATACAAAAAAATTAAATTCGACTAGCGTTACCATCCACCGATTCAAGAAAAAAGAAGCAAAAGTGATAACAACTATTTTATATAATTTGAGCCACATGTAGATGACCATAAAGACAAAGCTTGGTAGACATGTATCACATTATTTGAAAACAGTGCAGGAGGTCCCACATATACAATTGACTCATTTTGGTTATTTTAATTATTTCCACTTAAAATGGAGGTTGAAACTTTTGGCAGTGTAGTATATTCATTCTAAATACCAAAACAAATAAGTTTGAACTTATATAAGGACTCCCTTGTAGCTCGACGACATAAAATGCAGTAATGGGTCTGATAAATGATATATTGTTACATTACACAATAATCTACATTACTATATATTACTAAGACTATTATGTAACTGACCATCGATAAATAGTTTACCATTTGTGAAACGTACTTTTTTACCATTCTTATAAGCAGAGTTCATAACATCCTTCAAAGCACGTTTGGCATCCAAATCTGATTTACAGAGATCTACAGTTACAAATATTCCTGTATCAACTAAACAGGAACGTTTCTTAGCAAGGATATCGCTACGCTGAAGCCGTACGGGAAATTTAACCAATATATGTCGTGGTACACTATTTTCCTTCCTATTGTCACGTATATGAACGCGATGGGCGTTGTCAATTAATACATTAGACATTCCAAATTTCCCTGTTAAAATGTTAGTTATAATAGTTGCACAGTCTTCTTTTTCGTTTTCTGCGATTCCACCAAATCTAAGATTATATCCCCGTGTATACCGCTCCAAATTGATAGATGCCGTCTCCGTAATTACTAATCGCTCAGTGGTTGACGCCAAAGCTGACTGTAAACTAGATACCTGTGACTGAAGACTTTGGACAGCACTTTTTACGTTGTCCACGTCCTGGCATGTGAACTGTAATGAACTCTCAAAATCTGTACACCTGTTTTCAACAACGGCCACTCGTTCTGAAATTTTCTTTTGTTCCTTTAAAATGGATGACGTGGTGACAGTAATACCAGAAACTTCTTTCTCCAATTCACATAGACATGACTTCATTAGGGACTTCATATTGGCAAGAGAGAGATTACTCAGTTTCATGTTCATCCCCTGTTCCAGGTGTATCAGGCAGAATGTCATTGTCGCCATGAACATCTTGAAAATAGCATGACGTTGTTTCGTTGTTTGTAGCAGATTTGTCCTTCTTTTTATCACGACGCGGACGATCCCCCATTTCTGCGTACTGTTTGGTAAAGCACTAAGTTACAAGCTATAAAGTTAGTTCATTGAAAATATTGTAGAACAGAGAGTTCGCAGCGACGAGCTAACGTGACACACCTGTTGCGAGCATGCGCAAATTGAACAGAGGCTGCTTGTTTACTAACATTATCATGACATGTCACTTACACTGCTTTCCAATATTTACAGGTGGTGATTGGCAGGGCAATTAGACCAATACCTAATACAAGTACTCCAATTCATCGAGAGGCATCAAATGAAGAGGCATTTGTTAATTTTGACGGAGATTACTCCCCTCAGCCGAGTGTTATGGATGAAGGTGTACAGAGCGTCGACGACTATGACAGTCTCCATCCAGATATGATGGTTGCAGTCTTTGTACCACATGTAAAAAATACTCCCCAGCTTGGCAAGGTAGTTGAAATTGACGCAGATGGAGAAACTTTTCAACTTCATTGGTACAGTGGCTCGTGGACAAGTCAATGGAAGCCATGCTTTCTTGGTGTTGCCAGAAACAGAAAGGCAAATATAGAGAAAGTCTGGCTGCACTCTGCAATTTGTTGGGATTTTCAGCTCACTAAGGGTGGAGCCCTTCCTAAGTCGACGCAAAATGTATTGAGGGAACGATATAGAGAGGTTGAAGATGAGTTTGATGAGGAAGATTAACTATAATAGCAAATTACTATTACCGTTAAAATCCTATTATAAACTGCAAACCTAATAGTAACCGCACCCCCGATTTCGGCTTCAGTGTTAAAGGGTTCTCAACAAAAATTGAAAACATGAAAAGTACCTATTACTAACCGCACCCCCAATTCAACAAGGTCGTGACCGACTTTGTTTCAACGAGCTGGTACATTATTCCTAATCTTATTCATTTGTTTCGACAATGTGCCTAAAAATATTCACACCTCTTTATTGTTCAGTAGTGTTTAGGATATCAAACACGCAGTGGAACTGCTTTTGTCTTGTGACAACTTGTGTCAATACTCCATATGAATACGTCCGTGTGTCGCAAGTTTTCGACAATGAGCTGTTCTCACCGAAAAACTGTTAAATTCTTTTTCAATGCTCAATTTATCTTTCGAAAACAACTAATTTCTTGATTAAAAAAGTCACGTCGTTTTCCAATGCAAATCAAAGCCAAAAGATCGCACTACATTATCGGTAAATCGTTTCCGGGTTTCGTTCACCATGAAGTCGGTGACCTGCATTAACATATTTAAATGAACTAAGGTAATTTGAACACGTGGGCACCATCCAGCATTTTGATTGGTTAATTAACGACTTGACTTACCCGGTCAAGTAATGTCTCGTGTGCATTCAAACTACATGGCGGATATCGCATCGATCGTTTACATGTGACCGAAAAGTTGAATTTTACTTGCATTTGATAACAATTCAACGAGTTTAATTTTCGTGCGTTGTTATAATCACTACTGAGTAATAATCAACAATTTTAACAGTTCGAAAACAAGTAAGTTATTCACTTGTGAGCCGAAGCATGGCCAGATTGCGTTACCGTAGCCACGGTACCGTACTTTTTTAGTGCCTTACCATGATCATTTTCTACTAAGCAATGCATTAATGTTTGTTTTTATTTGAAACTCCTGTCAGAATATACTTTCCGTTACGAAGAAAATAAAAAAAATGCATATTACATTAAATATACGGAGTATTTTCTTTTCATGTGAATATTTTTTTTGTGACGTGAAGCTTATCACTCTTCCCGGACATCTAAATTGGAGTTACGCTTATATTCAAAAGATTGTACGATGTATTGTTTGTTTTGTGCGAGTAATGTGGGAAAAAAATGACCACGCCCATTTAGTGATTGCAATATGTCCCTAATATAAACCGCACCCCAAACTTGAGCTGTTGATCCCAATTTTTATTTGATACATTGTAATATAAACCGCGCTTTATAATAGGATTTTAACGGTAATGTTTTAAATTTTCCTATTTTTCACTGGAAGTAAAAAGTCTTCCATTTCAAATATGTCTGATATTGAGTAGTATTTAATAAACAATTCTCTTTTATCCAACAAACCTAGACTCTTGATTTATGTGTGTTTGTATTGCATTGTACTTTGATCCACCTATACTACATTTGTCCACTCCAATAACCGTTCGCGAACAATTACATATTAAATATGCAAGATCATATCTGCTGACACAGTAATCTCAACAGTCGTGACGATTGTTTTATACATTTAGCTGTGCTTTACTGCTCATTTTCTCTTTTCAGAATCAAGGGAAAAACAGTGTAGGAATTCTATGGCCACATTATTTTGAATGTCTGTCAGATCTTCTGTTCTCAACTACTGCAACAACTCTGGCTGTTTAATAACACATGGCCTATGTACCCGGTGCACAATGACCCCCTGTTATGAGGGCTACAACTCCAATGACCCCCCCCCCCCACATGGTCATATCCTGTATGACCCTCTGTTATCAGAGGCGCAACTTAAATGACCCTCTCACAGGGTTATAACCCATATGACCCTCTGTTATCAGGGGCACAACTCAAATGATCCTCTCACAGGGTCATAACCCATATGACACTGTTATCGGGGGCACAACCTAAATGACCCTCTCACAGAGTCATAACCTGTATGACCCTCTGTTATCAGGGGCACAAGCTAAATGACCCTCTCACAGGGTTATAACCTGTATGACCCTCTGTTATCAGGGGTACAACTTAAATGACACTCACAGGGTCATAACCAGTATGACCCTCTGTTATCAGGGGCACAACTTAAATGACCCTCTCACAGGGTCATAACCTGTATGACCTTCTGTTATCAGGGGCACAACTTAAATGACCCTCTCACAGGGTCATAACCTGTATGACCTTCTGTTATCAGGGGCACAACTTAAATGACCCTCTCACAGGGTCATAACCTGTATGACCTTCTGTTATCAGGGGCACAACTTAAATGAGCATATTATAGCAATTAATTTATAATTGATTTTACTAGTGTGTAAATATCTCTTGTTTTCAAAAAAAAATGAACTGTTGACATATTTCAACAATTTACAAGATAACTCATGTCTTGCTACATTTTGTTGTAGGGCAAGTTTGCTTTGAAGGACAAAATTGGTGGTTATATAAACCAGAAAGCTAAATGAAAAAAAAAATGTACAAAGTATTTCAGTTTCATGCAATAGCTCAATTTTACTGATAAAACTAAGAAACCTGAAATAGTTCTAATTATGTTAGTATTCTGTCTCGCAGTTTGGAGTATAAAAACAAATCCTCTGATAGAGAAGTGACCGTAACGATCGAAGCGGATGTTTCCGACAACGTCTAGACCAACTCCCGAAGAATCTGACACCGCTTCTATTTTAAAATACACATGCAGCATCTGCTTTGTTTCATAACTCTACCGCTCGTGCATATATGACGTGAATCGTGCAATACTTCGTGGTATACTCGCCTCCGGCGGTGGTTTATTGCTTAATTAATTCATGTTTGTACTTTTCTAAATGGAATATAACACTATTGTGAACAAAATGTTAATACATCAAAGAAAATAGAACAATGTTTATGGGGGACAAATTATATTAATAATTATAATTTTAAAGTCACGATATATCGTTTCTAAATAGCACTGTAGTTTATAATTTATATATTCTAATTAGCTAACTAATTAGCGCTGTAGTTTATAATTTAGATAATATAACTGGCTATATTATTAAATGGTGTCGTAGTTGGTAAATGCGCGTAGAGCGGTTCGTAGATATTTTTTAGTGTGTCTGTATATTAATATATTTTTTCATCAAATGTCGATAACGGTTATTGAAAGTCTACGCAGTCTGTGCGCACAAACTTTCGGTTATAAGTGATTATTTTGTTTTATTATTAACATTGCTGTATGTGGCACCTTACTGCTTTTAACGAGTAAACAAATATCAGCCCGACACCCCACTTTGTCTAAAGATGACCTCGGGTGGTACCAATAACCACGTTGTTGTGCTTTTCACTATTGCTTGTTTTGGACAGAAAGTGAATGGAAGGCGAAATCAGGGACAATAATGGATTGATCAAGTACGTTATATACAATAAATGGCACACAAAAAAAAATAGTTACATTGTCAATATATAAACGAAATAGAGAAATCCATAAAATTCCTCCCTTGTAGTTTTTGTTTAGTGCAAAATGCGTAAATTATATTGCATATATGCGTAGATTATATTTACAAATGTTTCAACTTACGTCAAACTCCGTTTATTTTGTCATGAGTTAGTGCATTTCCACTCATATACCATTACAATAGCACCATGAATGACCATGATTTTCAGATACACAGAGGAATCTGAAAGTAATATTTCATACAGTACAATATTTATCAATACATGTCTGAACCACGGCTACTATGCAATATTAGCCTGCGTTGACCTGAGGTACCAAAGCATTTAACAAGAGCGCCATCTGCAGGCAATGTCACTGTTAATAAAATGATGTCACCGTAGAGGGCATTGATTCGAGGTCAACGGGGTCATTGTGTCGGTTTGACTGCATGAGACAGATTATACAGGACGAACTTATGTCAAAATTAAGGAAAATCTCTGAGTAAGGTAAGTGATATATATCCACGATTAAAGGGTGCACGTCAGACATTCATGTTTGTGGAGTTATTGATGTAATGAAATTACAAATATCAAGTATGAACAGATCGCGTGTGTTTCATTGGCGTGTATTCTCAATACAAGGGACAGTTGTGTTTATTGCTTTGCACCGGTGTTGGATAAGGGGTGTAATAGTTTCACTGTAAATCGCTATTTGGCACGGTTCTAGAAGCCGTACCTACACATGAATTGGTGAAGTCACAAAATACATGACCGTCAATCGGGGTTGTTTCCTCGGTATATCGGATTGGCATATACAAATTACAATAAAGATACTTAAGACATTACACATAAGGTAGAACAAATAACGTGACAATATAATGATAATAATGGTAATAAATTCTAGCTTAACAGTTGAACAGAACGATCATATAGTCAGTCGGGTCACGCCGAGGGTCACGCACTTCGTTGCAAAATGGCCGTGTGGTTGAAACTGGGTCATGGCGTGACGGGTGACGAAGGCATCATTAAACACTCACAAAATCACAATAAAACCGGGAAGTGGTTGCATATTACGACGTAGCCAACATGGGAACTGGAAAAACTGCCAAATACAAACGACATGGGTTTGAATCACACTAGATACACACTCACCAGAACCATGGACATACTAGAGATGAACGCTGCACAATGTTCACTCGCTTTGATGTATGTGCGTTGCCGCCACCAGGTTACTGTTAATCCCGATCGTGTCTGCATAATTTCGAATTCCTGTCCACGGGAAACGATCACGAACACGCCCGATTATAGCTCGGTTCATCTTAGTTTTGTCCCGAAGCCCCCGACGATCTGTTTACGATAGCCAAGAGAAAACAAGATGGCAACGAACAGGCACCAGAGAAAGTTTGGTTTCAGTTCGGATTTCGTTGATCCCGATATTTTGGAACTAGACGATAATGATTTTGATATTGAAGACATTGAAACTGTCGACTCAGCCGTCCCTGAAGAGGACGAACAGCAGTATTGTTTCTCGCGAGAGCCCACCATGAACGTGAAAGCTAATGTTAAAGAAGTCCATTTTTAACATCGAATTACGGCGGCCGCACTTTTCCGAACATCTTGAGCTTTGTGCCATCTTGAATTGAACATCTGATAAAAAAAATCGTCATCCGCTCACACCGGGTTTAGTGGCAATATTAAATTAAAATTCTTAACAAATGCAGAAGATCGTTACAAACATGCTCGTAAACTTGACTAGAACATACGGATTTGCGTTAAACCTTTGATTTACAACTTAACATTGCACCAGCTCACGGGCAAGGTCTGTATTTTTTTGACCCAATATAATATACAATTTAAGATTCGAATCTTGTCGTGAAAAATCAAAACTAAGATCGGGCGGCAACTCAGCCAAGATGAAAGTACGTTTGCCTATTCATAAATTTGAGATGAGTACAATAGAAAGACAATGCGTCTTATCAGGTGTGAATCACCGTGCAGAGTCCATCTCCAGTACGTCCATGCCAGAACCAAAGCAATCAGAAACCAGCAATCGTTTTCACTTTCCCGTTCAACTCATCGGAACACCGGAGTAGTTAGAAAAATAAACACCACTCAACGTCCAACGTCGAGTCCCGCTCAGAGCTACCTTGAAAACGTAAATCAAATAAACTGAAATCCTTCAAACCGTAACAAGTAAACAAAGAACGTCGCGATAAAATAATAAACTCACGAAACTCCACAATGCAAAACTAAATGAATAAATAATAAAATAGCTTACGTCTTGTGACGAATATCTTCTGTGGTGTTGTGGAATTTGTACTGTGTCTCCGGAATTGTTGATTTAGAATTCGAAGTCAACAGTTAAGATTTTATTAGAAAGTTTCACAATTGAATCAAATATCCAATGATACCATTATATTTATTTCATTATTTCATTGGGTCTTTTACTTAAATAAGTATCAAATATTTGTCGACAAATTTATTCTCTCAATTTAACAACCTTGTAGAGGTGGAAATTAATTTAACGACAGGTATACTCACATATATTATGGTCAATATTTGTCCATACATTCTTTCTTACAATTTAACAACTTGTAATTGTTGGAATTAATCAAATGCGAGTTGTCTACACCAAAATAAGTTTCAAATACTTGTCCACACATTAATTTTCTCAATTTGACAACTTGTAATGGCGGAAAATTATTAAATGAGAGTTGTCGACACCAAAATAAGTCTCAAATATTTGTCCATACATTTATTCTCTCAATTTAACAATTTGTAAATGTGGGAATTAATCAAACGCGAATTGTCTACACCAAAATAAGTTTCAAATACTTGTCCACACATTAATTCTCTCAATTTAACAACTTGTAATGGCGTAAAATTAATAAATGAGAGTTGTCGACACCAAAATAAGTCTCAAATATTTGTCCATACATTTATTCTCTCAATTTAACAATTTGTAAATGTGGGAATTAATCAAACGCGAATTGTTTACACCAAAATAAGTCTCAAATATTAGTCCATACATTTATTCTCTCAATTTAACAATTTGTAAATGTGGGAATTAATCTAACGCGAATTGTTTACACCAAAATAGGTCTCAAATATTTGTTCATACATTTATTCTCTCAATTTAACAATTTGTAAATGTGGGAATTAATCAAACGCGAATCGTTTACACCAAAATAAGTCTCAAATATTAGTCCATACATTTATTCTCTCAATTTAACAACTTGTAATGGTATAAAATAATTAAACAAGAGCTGTCTACACAATAATCAGTCCTAATTATTTGTCCACACATTTATTCTCTCAATTTAACAACATGTAATTGTGGGAATTAATCAAACATGAATTGTATGCACCAAAATAAGTCTCAAATATTTGTTAATACATTTATTCTTTCAATTTGACAACTTGTAATTGTGGGAATTAATCAAACATGAGTTGTATGCACCAAAATAAGTCTCAAATATTTGTTAATACATTTATTCTCTCAATTTATCAACTTGTAATGGTGTAAAATAATTAAATAAGAGTTGTCTACACCAAAATAAATTTCAAATATTTGTCCACACATTTATGCTCTCAATTTAACAATTTGTAATTGTGCGAATTAATCAAACGCGAGTTGTTTAAACCAAAATAAGTAACAAATATTAGTTCATACATTTATTCTCTCAATTAAACAACTTGTAATTGTGGGAATTAATCAAACGCAAGTTGTTTACATCAAAATACGTCATAATTATTAGTTCATACATTTATTCTCTCAATTTAACAACTTGGAATTGTTGGAATTAATCAAATGCAAGTTGTCTACACCAAAATAAGTTTCAAATACTTGTCCATACATTTATTCTCTCAATTTAACAATTTGTAAATGTGGGAATTAATCAAACGCGAATTGTCTACACCAAAATAAGTTTCAAATACTTGTCCACACATTAATTCTCTCAATTTAACAACTTGTAATGGCGTAAAATTATTAAATGAGAGTTGTCGACACCAAAATAAGTCTCAAATATTTGTCCATACATTTATTCTCTCAATTTAACACTTTGTAAATGTGGGAATTAATCTAACGCGAATTGTTTACACCAAAATAGGTCTCAAATATTTGTCCATACATTTATTCTCTCAATTTAACAATTTGTAAATGTGGGAATTAATCAAACGCGAATTGTTTACACCAAAATAAGACTCAAATATTAGTCCATACATTTATTCTCTCAATTTAACAACTTGTAGTTGTGGGAATTAATCAAACATGAGTTGTATGCACCAAAATATATCTCAAATATTTGTTAATACATTTACTCTCTCAATTTATCAACTTGTAATGGTGTAAAATAATTAAATAAGAGTTGTCTACACCAAAATAAATTTCAAATATTTGTCCACACATTTATGCTCTCAATTTAACAATTTGTAATTGTTCGAATTAATCAAACGCGAGTCGTTTAAACCAAAATAAGTAACAAATATTAGTTCATACATTTATTCTCTCAATTAAACAACTTGTAATTGTGGGAATTAATCAAACGCAAGTTGTTTACATCAAAATAAGTCATAATTATTAGTTCATACATTTATTCTCTCAATTTAACAACTTGTAATTGTGCGAATTAATCAAACGCAAGACGTTTAAACCAAAATAAGTCTCAAATATTAGTTCATACATTTATTCTCTCAATTTATCAACTTGTAATGGTGTAAAATAATTAAATAAGAGTTGTCTACTCCAAAATAAATTTCAAATATTTGTCCACACATTTATTCTCTCAATTTAACAACTTTTATTTGTTTGAATTAATCAAACATGAGTTGTCTGCACCAAAATATGTCTCAAATATTTATCCACACATTTATTCTCTCAATTTAACAATTTGTAAATGTGGGAATTAATCAAACTCGAGTTGTTTACACCAAAATAAGCCTCAAATATTAGTCCATACATTTATTTTCTCAATTTATCAACTTGTAATGGTGTAAAATAATTAAATAATAGTTGTTTACATCAAAATAAGTCCCAATTATTTGTTCATACATTTATTCTCTCAATTTAACAACTTGTAATTGTGCGAATTAATCAAACGCGAGTCGTTTAAACCAAAATAAGTAACAAATATTAGTTCATACATTTATTCTCTCAATTAAACAACTTGTAATTGTGGGAATTAATCAAACGCAAGTTGTTTACATCAAAATAAGTCATAATTATTAGTTCAAACATTTATTCTCTCAATTTAACAACTTGTAATTGTTGGAATTAATCAAATGCGAGTTGTCTACACCAAAATAAATTTCAAATACTTGTCCACACATTAATTCTCTCAATTTGACAACTTCTAATGGCGTAAAATTATTAAATGAGAGTTGTCGACACCAAAATAAGTCTCAAATATTTGTCCATACATTTATTCTCTCAATTTAACAATTTGTAAATGTGGGAATTAATCAAACGCGAATTGTCTACACCAAAATAAGTTTCAAATACTTGTCCACACATTAATTCTCTCAATTTAACAACTTGTAATGGCGTAAAATTATTAAATGAGAGTTGTCAACACCAAAATAAGTCTCAAATATTTGTCCATACATTTATTCTCTCAATTTAACAATTTGTAAATGTGGGAATTAATCTAACGTGAATTGTCTACACCAAAATAGGTCTCAAATATTTGTCCATACATTTATTCTCTCAATTTAACAATTTGTAAATGTGGGAATTAATCAAATGCGAATTGTTTACACCAAAATAAGTCTCAAATATTAGTCCATACATTTATTCTCTCAATTTAACAACTTGTTGTTGTGGGAATTAATCAAACATGAGTTGTATGCACCAAAATAAGTCTCAAATATTTGTTAATACATTTAATTCACTACGTTCAATTACCCACCATAGACTCCGGTCAGTCAAAATGACTATTTTGAACTGTAGGCATTAATCAGCGATTCTGCCAGTGACGGAGAGATAGAATCCAGGTCAGGGGAAGCCCCATGACCTCAAGATTCTTTTACCCCTTACGTCATGAACCCACGTGACCGAGGCCACCTGGCAGCGCCACAGGTAGCCATCCTTCACTCTTAATTTCTCTCCGCCTCGAGTGGAGATGAATATCTAGCGAGCTCTGCTGGATCGCCTGCTTTTTTTCCTGTCCAGATTTATAGCTTGGGTTGTTGCCGCTGCTCGGCATCCGACATGGTAGCTGGCAGGATAAGTTTTCCTTGTCTTTTTTTACCCTCGTGTCGTTTTCCCCTTTGTGTGTATTATTTTTCACAGCAAAGCAATCAAAATCCGGCGCCACTACGTAATCACATGTTGATTTCATGGCGGCACCTTTTACAACTGTAATTCGTCTCCCTCATGCATGTCGTCTTTTATTTTTAATGTATTTAGCAATATATCGACGTAATGACAGCTCCAAGGCTCACTGCCTTTTTCTTCCGGTCTCCTCGTCTTTCGAGCCGACCGTACAGTGGTTTATTCAGAATCTACCAGCATAGAACCCGCATCCGAGATGCTTTGTCGTGGCTACGTGTGGGTTCCGGGTTTTTTTTGCGTGAAAGCGTGTTTTTTTCACTGGAGTTCTGAGGCCTGAGATTTTCTTTCAGAGCCATCAAAATCGCTGACACTGACCGCATCACAGCAAGGTCGCGCGTCCAGTAAACAAATCGGTTAAAGTGAGTTGCATGTTTTGCATGAGTGGAAAGTTCTCACGCTCGGCTACCGGTACTTCATGTACCGGGACGTCGAGTAAGAGGCCCGACGGCGGAGGTACCGATATTTTCTCGGTCTCCCCCGCTGATCGGAAGGCATCCTCACAGTCTGTTTTTTCAGGCGGTGTTTTTTACCCGATTTTACCGGCTGCAGCGAGGCTGTGCCCCTGGAGGCTTTCCTTCTATGGGGCCTGTTGCGGGTCTCTTCGTGGACCCTTCCTCGCACGGCGGCGAGTTTTCCTCCGAGTTGAGGGCTTTGGTCGAAAGACTGTCAGGGCAATTGCATCCCTGGCAGGCCGGGTAGATCAGACACAGTCGGAGCGAGCTGTCTCCACTGTGTCCCCTCGGTGGGCAAGCAGGAAGAGACACGTAAGCATGTTTGCATTCAAACACGTCTCTTCCGGGGAACCCCTGTTCCCAGTCACGGCTCTCCCACTATTTTGGGGGGTGGCCGAGGCTCAGGCTAATTGCACCGGTTCTTCTCTGGATCCACGGGCACTGAATGCCAATGGGGTGCTGGCAGCCAAGTCTCCGATCTCGGGGCAGGGCTTTCAGGGCAGGGCACTCGTTGACCCCCCCACTTTCAGCCAGCTAGGGTTCGTCACACGGTAACGGTACAACAGTAACGAATTTATCCTTGTGTCCGGTCCCTGCTGTGGGTTTTGACTACTTTCTTACCGACCCACGGGCGTCCCCAGAGGGAACCGACCCTGTCATGAGAGTATCATCGATCCCAGTGACACGATGTATATACCCCCACCCTTGATCCTAAAGTGATCACCTAAGGTGGCTTTAACACTTATGGGTTCACAGGCATCGGGATCCAAAGCAATCCCGTTGGTACATCTCTCCCCTGTCCATCTGAGTGCGGAGTAGGGCGCAGAGCACGCAAACGGTGTTGATGGGCGGCGTTGGTCAGCCGCGGAGGATGTAATGCTTAAGGCCCCCGGGTGGGGATAACGTTAGGCAACACTTCCCACTGGACCAAACGCTACCCGGTCGGTGTGTCTCGGGATCAGACCCCATAGCGTGGGATGATACCAAAACGCCCCCAACCGGATTCCAAGGCTCCTTCCCCAGACCCCGGTACCACGAATTTGGCAAACCGGGCAAAGGGGGATAGCCGCGTTCCATGGGTGTCTTTGCCAATTGAGGACGACCCATCTAGCCCTGAGGGCAGAGTTGCTTGAGCGCATTATTATGCGTGCCCAGCACTCTGGTGACCTTGGAGGCAGAACGCACCAGCCTCCTAGACCAGGCAACATTTTTACTGGTGGGCCACCGCACATCTACGTGCGACACCGCCTATTGTTGCCTGGCTCGCTTGGCCAGGGCCACTACTGTGCTACGAGACGTGGCCTTAGACGCACGTGTTTTTGCCGACAAGCTGAGCTGGGGTACGTCCCCCACCTCAGTGACGCAGACTGGACACCCTCCACCCTCTTTGTTCAGGGAATGGTGGGTACAGTCTCGAAGCTTCGGAATGCAATGAATCAGAGGGTTCAGATCGAATCCGCTAGCCAGTTGATCCTGCCATGGGCAAGCGGAGGGCACCCCAAGCACAGAAAACAAAACACCTTAGGGCATTGTCCGCTAGCCAGAGTCAGCCAGGAGCAAGCGCTTACACCCTTCCATGGGAGGGAAGGGTAGTGGCGCGCCCCCAGGGAGGTAAGAGCCAGGTGGTAGCTCCTCACCCTCTCTGGGCGGACGTTTACCCGGCAGCAGGGGAAGCATGTTTGACGCTCACCTCTGCAACTGGGGGGACAGGCACGTGTTCGTTGAGTGGCCAGATCACAACTTAGTGACTACTTCAGGCCTTGGGGAACTCGCCTCATGGGGGAAGGGAGCACCCCCCCTTGCAACTGCCGAACACACGGCCACACATCCCTGTCGTACACAGATTGCGCCGGTGTAGTCCGGTTTGGAGACGGCGGGTGACCGATACCTGAACCTTTCCAGGTGGTGACATCCGTTTACGGCATACCGCTGAAATCTCCATTCCCCCCGTCAGTGTCTCCCCTGTTGGGCACTGCCAGGGGACTCCCGCAAGGCGGAAGCAATCAGACAGGAAGTAGCAGTTTGCTGAGGAAAGACGCCATACACAGGGTACATCAGCTGGAAGTCCAGGCTTCTACCCAAATGTGTTCGTAGTACCAAATCTACAAGTGGCAGGCATCCAGTTTTGGACCTAGACAGACTGAATCAGTACGTGCCCCTCGATCGGTTCCACATGGAGACACCATTCAGGGTTCTTCTCTCCATCCACCGTTTTGACTGGCTAGCCCCGCTAGACTTAAGCGGGGCCTACCTGCACGTACCGATGCACCTAGCGAGTTGCCATCTCCTTCGAATCGCCCAGCTGGGCCAAGTATTCGAACTTCGGTGCCCCCCCCCCGTTCGGGTTAGGCACAGCGCTCTACATGTTCACCAGAGGGATGAAACAGGTAGTGCTGCTGCTTCACCAGATGTCGGTACACCTCAACCCGTACCCAGACTACTGGTTACCAACAACCCGGGCAAGGGGTAATAGCCAAACGCATCAGGCTAACACAGGATTTACTTCACCAGTTGGGCTTGTTAGTAAATCGACAAGCCCCACCTCGAGCCAACGCGCAGTTGGTGTCCCTGGGCATGGAGTTTTGACACGAGGTAAGCTTGGCTTAGCTATTTCAAGCATATTGCTTAGCGCTAAGCAGCCTAGCTGAATGCCTAGTCAGCGTTCCCTCGGTGTCCCTCCGTGAACTAATGCGGATCATCGGAATGATGACCTCAGTTCGAAGGGTCGTTCCCTAGGCCGCACTACGCAGCCACCCGGTATAACGCTTGTTATAACGCCGAGCTCTCCTATGGGAACTAGATAGGCGAGTTTCGATCTCAGACCAAGTGAAGGAAGCCCTGCCCTGGTGATCATCATTGACCAACCTCGGGCAGAGGGGCCCCCCTGGACCCGCTCGCCGCAGGTATGATTCTGGTAACAGATGCCTCCCCCCAGGGTTGGGGAGCGCATCTATTGGACGAACAAGCCCAAGGATATGGCTCCCACATAGTTTTGGGACCACCATATCAACCGGCTCGAACTGTGAGCAGTGTACTTAGCACTACCACGCTTTCTACCCGTAGTTCGAGACCACAGAGTCCTGCTTCACACAGACAATGCAGCGGTGGTCTCCTTCAAGAAGGAGGGGGGATGCATTCCCCATCGTTGTCAGTCCTAGCGGAGCAAAATCCTCCTTTGGTGCCTGGAATACAATGTGGAGCTAACCGCACACCACCTTCCAGGGGTGAGGAACAGTCTGGCGACGCCCTTTCAGGGCGACTCCATCTCCAGAACAGTGGGTAGCCTCCAGGCTACAGGTCGGCCTTGTGCCCCACCATTCAAACGTACGGGAACAAGACTAACCGATTGTCCTACTATTAGGAGACTATTTACTGCTTTCCAGACGCTGAGACCCCATGCAAGGGAACTGCCCAACTGGGACATGTCGGCTGTGTTGTCCGCTCTAAGCAGACCGCCTTTTGAGCCTCTCCAATCAGCACCACTCAATTTTTTGATGTGGAAAATAGTCTTCTTACTGGCCCTCGCCTCAGGTAGGCGCCGGTCAAAGCTAGGCGCGCACTATCCTTTGCGAACGGTTGTGCCGCTTTTATGGGCGATCAAGTTGTACAAAGACACGAATCTGGTTCTCGCCAAGAACCAAATCCCAGGACACGATCCTCAACCGATCGTCATCCCCCGGCTGGCAAATATTGTCAGTCCGGGAGATCAGGAGGAATTGCTTCTCTGCCCGGTCCGAGCGCTGAGTTGCTACGAGAACCATACCAGGTTTTCTAGACGGGGAACCAAACACATGTTTTTGTGTTACGGCCCTGACAAGCGGGATAAGCCGGTTTCCCCGACTTCCATCCCCAGGTGGATTACTGCAAGTGTACTGGAGGTCTATAATACACTATCCTCCTCAACACAGACCTTGCAGAGACACCAAGTACAAGAACATGAGGTCCGTGCGATTGCTAACTCACTAGCGCTAGCGTCAGGTGCCCCCCTCAAACACATTCTGAGGGCAGGCTTCTGGAGAACGCAGAACGTCTTCATCAACTACTACCTAGGAGACACCCAATCTATTGAGCAGGGTCTCTTCAGGTTAGGCCCCGTCGTAGCAGGTCAGGCCTTGTTTGCTGACCCAGCCCGAACGACTGCAGGGGCCTCTGCGCATAAGTCAGTCTCTGCATTTTTGCGGGCAGATTGTCTGTTCCACTAGCACTTCCTGGAAGCTCCCAGGTTTCGCTTCTGTCGACCTACGCCCTCATGCGAACTGTTTCGGTCCTACTTCAAGCTTATCACCCCCGAGTTCGGCTTGGGTCTAGCTTTCTCGGGCACACCGAACCCTCTCACCACAGCAGCATTGGCTTCTTGCTTCGGGGACAGCACAGGCAAGGTAAGACACCACCCTTCTTGGGTCTTAACTTAGGTTTTTGGGTGTGTTTTCATCCCGGACTGGGGAAAAGTTTTTCATCATTCTCCTTTTTTTCTGTTTGCTCGGAAAAACCCGCCACCTATCGGTGTCTGACTCTGCCTACAGTTCAAAATAGTCATTTTGACTGACCGGAGTCTATGTTGGGTAATTGAACGTAGTGAATTTAGGCGAGGGTTCTCCGAACCCGCTTATTCACATAGTTCATACCCACCATAGACTCCGGGTCCCCCCCAACCTCCCCACTCTTTCCGTCACGTTGGTCTAAGTCCTCGAGGCGGAGAGAAAGGAACCAGAGTGAAGGACGGCTACCTGTGGCGCTGCCAGGTGGCCTCGGTCACGTGGGTTCATGACGTAAGGGGTAAAAGAATCTTGAGGTCATGGGGCTTCCCCTGACCTGGATTCTATCTCTCCGTCACCGGCAGAATCGCTGATTAATGCCTACAGTTCAAAATAGTAATTTTGACTGACCGGAGTCTATTGTGGGTATGAACTATGTGAATAGGCAGGTTCGGAGAACCCTCGCCTAATTCTCTCAATTTAACAAATTGTAATTGTGGGAATTAATCAAACATGAGTTGTATGCACCAAAATAAGTCTCAAATATTTGTTAATACATTTATTCTCTCAATTTAACAACTTGTAATTGTGGGAATTAATCAAACATGAGATGTATGCACCAAAATAACTCTCAAATATTTGTCCACATATTTATGCTCTCAATTTAACAATTTGTAATTGTTTGAATTAATCAAACGCGAGTCGTTTAAACCAAAATAAGTAACAAATATTAGTTCATACATTTATTCTCTCAATTTAACAACTTGTAATTGTGCGAATTAATCAAACGCAAGTCGTTCAAACCAAAATAAGTCTCAAATATTAGTTCATACATTTATTCTCTCAATTTATCAACTTGTAATGGTGTAAAATAATTAAATAAGAGTTGTCTACACCAAAATAAATTTCAAATATTTGTCCACACATTTATTCTCTCAATTTAACAACTTTTATTTGTTTGAATTAATCAAACATGAGTTGTCTGCACCAAAATAAGATTCAAATACTTGTCCACACAATAATTCTCTCAATTTGACAACTTCTAATGGCGTAAAATTATTAAATGAGAGTTGTCGACACCAAAATAAGTCTCAAATATTTGTCCATACATTTATTCTCTCAATTTAACAATTTATAATTGTGGGAATTAATCAAACACTAGTTGTTTACACCGAAACAAGTCTCAAAAATTAGTCCATACATTTATTTTATCAATTTATCAACTTGTAATGGTTTAAAGTAATTAAATAAGAGTTGTCTACACCAAAATAAGTTTCAAATATTTGTCCACACATTTATTCTCTCAATTTAACAATTTGTAAATGTGGGAATTAATCAAACACGAGTTGTTTACATCGAAATAAGTCTCAAAAATTAGTCCATACATTTATTTTATCAATTTATCAACTTGTAATGGTTTAAAGTAATTAAATAAGAGTTGTCTACACCAAAATAAGTTTCAAATATTTGTCCACACATTTATTCTCTCAATTTAACAATTTGTAAATGTGGGAATTAATCAAATATGAGTTGTCTGCACCAAAATAAGTCTTAAATATTTGTCCACTCATTTATTCTCTCAATTTAACAACTTGTTATTGTGGGAATTAATCAAACTTGAGTTGTTCACACCAAAATAAGTCTCAAATATTTGTCCACACATTTATTCTCTCAATTTAACAACTTGTAATTGTGGGAATTAATTAAACATGAGTTGTTTACACCAAAATAAGTCTCAAATATTTGTCAACACATTTATTCTCTCAATTTAACAACTTGTAATTGTGTAAAATTATTTAATGAGAGTTTTCTGCACCAAAATAAGTCTCAAATATTTGTCCACACATTTATTCTCTCAATTTAACAACTTGTTATTGTGGGAATTAATCAAACTTGAGTTGTTCACACCAAAATAAGTCTCAAATATTTGTCCACACATTTATTCTCTCAATTTAACAACTTGTAATTGTGGGAATTAATTAAACACGAGTTGTTTACACCAAAATAAGTCTCAAATATTTGTCAACACATTTATTCTCTCAATTTAACAACTTGTAATTGTGTAAAATTATTTAATGAGAGTTTTCTGCACCAAAATAAGTCTCAAAT
This sequence comes from Saccoglossus kowalevskii, assembly GCF_978046115.1. Lineage (NCBI taxonomy): Eukaryota > Metazoa > Hemichordata > Enteropneusta > Harrimaniidae > Saccoglossus > Saccoglossus kowalevskii. The sequence continues at coordinate 15,130,911 of NC_140658.1, forward strand.
ATTTGTCCACACATTTATTCTCTCAATTTAACAACTTGTAATTGTGGGAATTAATCAAACGTGAGTTTCTTCACCAAAATAAATCTCAAATATGTGTCCACACATTTATTTTCACAATTTAACCACTTGTTAATATTGGAAATTATTTAATCGTGACTTGTTTAATCAGTTGACAGCAATGTAACTTACTTGCAGACAGTGCGCAACGAAGTATCATTATCAAGCAGTTATTCCCATGCCTGCCAGTCTTTTCTTGCAAACACTAATTTGCAATGAAGCTAAATATGAAAACAAATCATTCATTTCCATACTGCTCTCCAAATGGATCCCTTGTTTTGTATTGACCCCCTAAGAATTGCTAATCCCACTTCCTAACTCTTCCCCCCAAAATAATATATCGCCCCTTTTAGAATGTATTGACCCACACATGAATGAATATTCATGGGCATAGCAACTGTCAAGTCGTGAATAAATTGGAATATTTTTTTTTAAATCATAAAGTCTAGGTATGTCTTTTGAAATTATGCCCTGTATTACCTTTTCCAGTGATAATTTATATAAATATACTACAATCACAGCCGTATGTGTAGCCATTGAGTATAATACTTTAAAATTTACTTACAGATCACGTCCCATAGAGAGCACTTTTATATAAAGATAACAACCTTAGAGGCAACCTAAATATAAAGATCATCTGCAAATAGTGACCAACTTTATAAATACCACATTCGCATATGATCTCACGCCACTAACAAACCAATGACCGTTTAAACCAATACTATTTTTTTTGTCAGGTGCTCCCTGTTTGAGGACATGATCATCTAATTAACTAATATATTTATGGATCATATTTTAATTACTTAATGTGATTTGATTCATCACATCTACATGTAGGTGTTGTTTCACTGTTTACAAAACATGTACATATAATTAGTCTGTCACATAACTCACTGATCTTGTCGCAGCTTATGTCAAAAATAAAACATTTAAATAATTCGAATATCGATGTCAAAATGTACAATATGCTTACGGTACTTCAGATATGCCATGAGCAACATCTGATTTGAAAAAAAAATCGTTCTAATAATAGTGATTCCGGTGTTGAATGTAAAAGTGCCATTTCTACTATCGAAAAATTTAAGCAAATTGCTTGCTAAATATGAGGCAAATTTATGCTACCCTTGACACTGGTGTTTATTACTATATATACTTAAAATTCTTTTATAACAACGTAATCTTTTATATTCTTTAGATATATATTTTGGTCAGAATCAGTTTGTATAGTGTACTGAGTGAAAGATTTCCCATGCAGAATCCCTTTTCGGTAAGTGTAGTTCATTACAGTGATTTCTAATATGTAAACATGCAGAAGGTTATGTCATATTTACTTTCATATATTTCACCAATATTGCATCTACATGTAGCCGTCATGCTAGGTTTTGTGGTCACATAGAAAACTATCATTCATGAAGGATAAGCTGCTTATCTTCACTTCGATACATCTACATTGTATCAACATATAAGTATTGTTTTTGGTTCTGCAGAAACACACAAAAACTAGCATGCTCTGTTATCACACTATATGTTTGATTTGATACATTACATCTTCATTGTATCTACATGTATCTATGTTGCCCAGACATATAACAATTTAGCATTCTTGCGATATAGGACGCTTTGAAATCACACTATACTTTTACGTAGATACATTCCACTTACAGTGTATTTACATGTTTGTATTATCTTATATTCTTAGGTTCTAGCATATGAAACTGGCATTCTATTTATACACGCTAATTATGCTGCAATCAATCTTGTCAGCTAGCATTCCACAATACCAGCTACTTTTTTGATACGTTGAAGCCAGGCTCCATTGAAGCACATGGTATGTATACTATAGCTAGATATTTATCATTATAACTAGGATAATGAGATGTCGCATTGTAAATATGTTTTGCTATATTGTATTATGCATTTCAACATTTCATACAGTACACAAAGGACTTATATGTGTTATGTTATTTTGTAGATAAAAATAGAAGTTGCTGCCAATTTATAGATAGAGAATACTTCGCACAATGAAGCCTTGGAATTGTACATTTCATTTAACAATTTGTCCACGAGTGAGATAGCTTCCTAAACTGTTTAGAAAAGTCCGAAAAAACACAAAGCCTATATAATTTGTCACTGTAAATTGATAAGAAGGTTACCTACATGGTATTCTTTAAGTTAAGAAAATAAAACAACTTTTAATGTGCAATATTAGAATGTTAGTTCTTCAGCTTAAAATCTGCAATGTGATTGCTTGCTGAGTGCTGATGTTTTATTTCAAGCTAGTACATTTTAAACTGATCCAAATCCAATCAGAATTCACACTCGTACACTCAGCTATACTTCTATAACTTTATAATGGAAGTCAATATAGATTGTAAAATGCCCTCACAGCCAGATACCAGTAGAGGTGATTACAAAATCCACAGAGAACCTAAATGTGATCAGACCATGGAAAAAGTGTTTCAGTGCAAGCAATGTAAGAAGTTTTTTTACCCAATCTAGCAATCTAAAACAGCACATGCTTGCACATACTGGGTTGAAGCCATTTCAGTGCAAACAATGTGAGAAATGCTTCACTCGGTCTTGTGGTCTGAAAGTTCACATGCGTACACATAAAGGATTGAGGCAATTTAAGTGCAAACAATGTGAGAAATGCTTCACTCGGCCTTGTTATCTAAAACATCACATGCGTACACATACAGGATTGAAGCCATTTAAGTGCGAACAATGTGAGACATGCTTCAATCAGCCTCGTTATCTAAAACAGCACATGCTCACACATACAGACTTGAAGCCATTTCAGTGCAAATAATGCAAACAGTTTTTTACTCATTCTGGCCATCTGAAAAGACACATGCGTACACATACAGGATTGAAGCCATTTCAGTGCAAACAATGTGAGAAATGCTTCACTCGGTCTGAATATCTAAAACAGCACATGCTTACACATACAGACTTGAAGCCATTTCAGTGCAAGCAATGCAAACAGTTTTTTACTCATTCTGGCCATCTAAAAAGACACATGCGTACACATACAGGATTGAAGCCATTTCAGTGCAAACAATGTGAGAAATGTTCACTCGGTCTGAATATATAAAACAGCACATGCTTACACATACAGACTTGAGCCATTTCAGTGCAAACAATGCAAACAGTTTTTACTCATTCTGGCCATCTAAAAAGACACATGCGTACACATACAGGATTGAAGCCATTTCAGTGCAAACAATGCGATAAATGCTTTAGTCTGTCTTTTTATCTAAAACAGCACATGCTTACACATACTCGGTTGAAGCCATTTCAGTGCAAACAATACAATAAATGCTTTAGTTTGTCTTTTTATCTAAAACAGCACATGCTTACACATACTCGGTTGAAGCCATTTCAGTGCAAACAATACAATAAATGCTTTAGTTTGTCTTTTTATCTAAAACAGCACATGCTTACACATACTCGGTTGAAGCCATTTCAGTGCAAACAATGCGATAAATGCTTTTGTAGGTCTTATTGTCTAAAACAGCACGTGCTTACATATACAGGATTGAAGCCATTTCGGTGCGCACAATGCAAGAAATGTTTTACTCAGTCTGCTAATCTAAAACGGCACATGCTTACACATACTCGGTTGAAGCCATTTCAGTGCAAACAATACAATAAATGCTTTAGTTTGTCTTTTTATCTAAAACAGCACATGCTTACACATACTCGGCTGAAGCCATTTCAGTGCAAACAATGCGATAAATGCTTTCGTAGGTCTTATTGTCTAAAACAGCACGTGCTTACATATACAGGATTGAAGCCATTTCGGTGCGCACAATGCAAGAAATGTTTTACTCAGTCTGCTAATCTAAAACGGCACATGCTTACACATACTGGGTTAAAGCCATCTCAGTGCAAACAATGAGAGAAATGCTTCACTCGATCTTGTGGTATGAAAGTTCACGTGCTCACACATACAGATTTGAAGCCATTTCAGTGCAAACAATACACAGTTTTTTACTCATTCTGGCCGTCTAAAAAGACACATGCGTACGCATACAGGATTGAAGCCATTTCAGTGCATACAATGTGAGAAATGCTTCACTCATTCTGATTGTCTAAAACAGCACATGCTTACACATACTGGGTTGAAGCCATTTCAGTGCAAACAATGTGAGAAATGCTTCACTCGGCCTCGTTATTTAAAAGAGCACATGCTTACACATACAGGATTGAAGCAATTTCAGTGCAAACAATGTGAGAAATGCTTTATTCTGCCTCGTTATCTAAAACAGCATATGCGTACACATACAGGATTGAAGCCATTTCAGTGCAAACAATGTGAGAAATGCTTCACTGGGTCTGATTATCTAAAACAGCACATGCTTACACATACTGGGTTGAAGCCATTTCAGTGCAAACAATGTGAGAAATGCTTCACTCGGCCTCGTTATTTAAAAGAGCACATGCTTACACATACAGGATTGAAGCCATTTCAGTGCAAACAATGTGAGAAATGCTTCACTCGGCCTCGTTATTTAAAAGAGCACATGCTTACACATACAGGATTGAAGCCATTTCAGTGCAAACAATGTGAGAAATGCTTCACTCAGTCTGATTGTCTAAAAGACACATGCGTACACATACAGGATTGAAGCCATTTCAGTGCAAACAATGTGAGAAATGCTTCACTGGGTCTGATTATCTAAAACAGCACATGCTTACACATACTGGGTTGAAGCCATTTCAGTGCAAACAATGTGAGAAATGCTTCACTCGGCCTCGTTATTTAAAAGAGCACATGCTTACACATACACGATTGAAGCAATTTCAGTGCAAACAATGTGAGAAATGCTTTATTCTGCCTCGTTATCTAAAACAGCATATGCGTACACATACTGGGTTGCAGCCATTTCAGTGCAAACAATGTGAGAAATGCTTCACCCGGTCTGGTTATCTAAAACAACACTTGCTTACACATACAGGGTTGAAGTCATTTCAGTGCAAACAATGTGAAAAATGCTTTACTCTGTCTTATTATCTGAAGCGACACATGCTTACACATACAGGGTTGAAGCCATTTCAGTGCCAACAATGTGATAAATGCTTTACTCGGTCTGGTGATGTGAAAATTCACATGCGTACACATACAGGTTTGAAGCCATTTCAGTGCAAACAATGCGAAAAATGTTTTACTCGGTCTGGTGATGTGAAAATTCAAATGCGTACACATACAGGTTTGAAGCCATTTCAGTGCAAACAATGCGAAAAATGTTTTACTCATTCTGGTAATCTAAAACAGCACATGTATACACATAATGGATTGAAACCATTCCAGTGTAAGCAATGTGGGAAGTTTTTTACTCTGAAATGCAATCCAAAACAGTACATGCTTACACATAAAGGGATAGAGCCATATCAGTGCAAAGAAAAGAGTTTTGCTTATTCAAGCGATCTGGGAAATCAAATGCACACGCGAAATATCCAAAACATTCAGAACGCTGATCAACTAGAAAGTGGATTATTGGTCGTGTTAGATTTTTTGAAAAGTGAAGAGGAAGAAAATGTGAGTGGGATAGTAAAGTGAGTCGGGGAATAGAGACATTCAGAATGTGCTATCGTTCTAGAAATAAGAAGGTAATAAAAAGGAATGAGATTAAGATGAGCTATGAAATCAAAAAGCTAGAGCAACAAATTGTCAAACGGGAGGGCACAGAAACCTTCAGACATGTGGTACTTTTCTAACTCTTCTGTACAAGTGTGATGACGTTTAGATCATGATATTGTGATATGAAATAGATAAGACAGACAACGTCTGTTAGTGAATTAAGGTGGTTATCCGAGTGTACACATGTTCATGTATTAATTTAAATATGATAAATAGCTATCTAGCGTGTTTGTCATTCACCTCTGTTCCCAAGCTAGTGGTATATTGGTACAGTATGATTATTAGTCATGTAACATTGCAAACAAGTTTAATTATATTTATAATGATGTATTTACTATTCGGAAGTCCAGTATACTACTACATACTTCCCAATCAAGATACATTTATGCAACAAATGTGAATAGTTAACAGGGGACAGAGTGTGAGTAAATTTGTAATTTGAAAATATACACATAATGTATTTATAATATTTCTCATTTTTAGTTTGTTATTGTTACCCAGTACGGAAGTTTATTGCTAGATGTATTTAGAACTTTGTTGATAAATTATTACTGATAACATAATTTAAAGATAATTACAATAATACTTCATTATATAGCTAATTATTTGTGTGATATGTCAGCTAGTTATTTAATAACCGTGGAATACTAGCTAATAATGAATTATTGCATTGAATATGATTTCATTCAAGTGCATGTATTACTTTAAATATGATTATATTTATCTGATATGGATAAGTATTGTTACATCAGTTCAAAAACTAGTTATATAATAAGCGGGGGCTCATTTGTACAGGAGCTTCAAAATTAAAGATACATTTCTTAAAATAAGTACAAGAAATACTGTTATAGATCAAGAAAAAATATCATATAACAAAATTGATATTAGTACAATAAAAATAACATTATAATCTACTTATTAGTGTAAAAATGTTGTTCAAAAGTCCATGGCATCAGCTAAAAAATCTTTCATAAGTTTGTCTATGGTGTAACATATTTCTTTGTTATAACCTTGACTGGTATCTCCCAGAATGAAGCATAATAACTCTTCGTTTTTCATTTGATTAAAGTTACCAGATAAATTTGTTTCTTTCATCTTCAATAACATTTCTTTTATATCACTCATCATTAAGTTGTTCCTTTTATTTTAAAAATTGGACATTGCAAAATAAAATGTTCGAGATTTTCTTCGTCTTTTTCACAACATGGACAAATTATGTCATCTTAACTATTATTTTCCCATTTTTTTTCATATGCTAATCCAAGAGTACATGATCTTGCTCTGAATTGTAAATGTGCTCCTTTAAATTTATTTATTGCCTGAAGATATTTCTCACTTTTCCAGCTAGTTTTAAATATTCTATGATAATTAAGGCTTGATTTTACCTTCATATCTTCTCTTCACTTGGATTCATCATGGTTCAGAACTAATGTTTTTAGTTTTTTATCAGTTAGGTTTGTAAACTGTTTTTTTGCTTATTTTGACATATTTTATTATATCATCTGTATATTTTAGCCAGTTCTAAAATATGTAATCTCTATGTTGTTCAGTATCTTAGTTTAGCTCATTTAAGTAGGTAAAATAACTTTTGTCCACCTGGATTTCATTTGGTCTCCTATAATATTTTAACTTCATTATATCTAATCATCTACTTTTCATTGTATTCAACCCAATATCACCAAGAACAGCTTCATGTGTTTTTCTGATCTTTCAGTATACATTTTCCAAAACTCTCCATATCAGATAAACTGGGCGTTACTATTTCACCAACATATTCTAATGAAGGGCGTATTAAATTATTACATGGTGATAACCCATAATCTACCACATTAATGTGTCCATGATTTCCAAGGATTGCTTTCTTTATTGGGAATAGTTTGTTGAATTTTTCACTTAGTTTTACACAGTGAGTATGCTCAGACAGGTTTCTGGTGAACCAGTAGCCTAAATATTTATATTCGTTAGATCATTCAATTTTTAAATCTCCAATATACCATTCCTTATGTTTATTTATTCTTTTATTTACTATCAGGATATTTTCCCTTTCCATAGTTTGCAGAACTTAATAGCAATGTCTAACATAAAGTTTAGCTGTTCCTCATTTGGGGCAATAAGGGCCACATCGTCAGCTAAGAATAACCCATTAATGAGTATATTACTTATTGTTATGCCTAGTGATGAATTATTCAGGATTGTTTAATTCATTTATATAAATTGCAAATAGCCTTGGAGCCAGGACCCAACCTTGTCTAAGACCCTCCTTCTAGTCAATGTATTCAGTTTCAACATCTCCAAATAACATTTTACTCTCAGTGTGGTCATACATGTGTATTATTACCCGCCATAGTTTTCCCTTTATCCCATTTTGCCGTAAGGAATACCACAACCCATCTCGTCAAATACTGTGATAAGCTTTTTTGAAGTCCAGGGATGCAAGATAACTGTGCTTTTTGTCTGGTTTACGGATAGTTGATATACCTTTCAAAATAAAAATTTGGTCAGCTGTGCGTCTGTTTTTTCTAAAAAACCTTTGGATTTCTCCGAGCATATTACTTGGTTCAATCAATTGGCTCAATTCATTTTTGACCATTCTATTATACAGTTTTCCAATAACTGGTCATAATGAAATAACTCTATAATTGTTCAAATTGTTGATGTCTCCCATCTTATGTATTGATATATGGTTCAATGATTTAATCATTACTTCACCCCCTCCTGTTATTATTTTATGAGTAATTTCATCTGGTCCAGCAGATTTATTATTTTTGTGATTTGAAATCGCTTTCTTAACTTGTTCATTCGTTATGTTTATAACTTCAGTATTTCTTATTGATTCTTCATCAAACTCTATAGACTTTACCACTTTATTTTCAAAAAGTATATATCGTAATTTTCATTTACATTTTGTTAATTGTGTTCACCAAGATGATGCCAGTAGTTTACTAAAATATATATTTTTGAATATATATTTGTTAATAATATAATATAATTTTCTTATTAATTTGCATAAATTATGCAAATTAGGCCTTATTTTCATAGATACAGAGTGTCTGTTTGGATGAAAGTTGTTCAATTGCCCCAAGAAACATCTGTGCCAGGTGAGACATTTGTACCAAAAAATGCAGCGATAACCCATCTTTTGCCCTTAGCAAGTCTACTATTGGGCTGTCAATGTGTTACGACCAAGTTAATTTTTAATATAATATTAAAACAAAGACAATCACGCTAACTCGAATCAATTCTGAATTTGTCTGTCTATGTGTCGCTCTAATTTTTTTCAACCACTTGTCCTCGTCGTGACCCGCGTTCATCCATTTCAACAATTTATTTATTTTATTGATCACTATTGGTATATGTTTAGAATGTCAGAACATATTCTCTTTTTATTAATTTGTTTGAATGTTTTTTCTTTACTCAGACGGTCGATGAAATAAAACTGTGTAGTGATATGCCTAGTGATCTGCTCAATAACCGATTTTGAAAAACTCGGCGATGATCGACATAAGCATACAGAGTTCCGTGAAATTAGAAATCGACACTTCGACTTAGTGCCATATAAACATGCCGGTAGGCTGGTTGGCGATCCGCTCCGCTCAGAAACAAGCAATATGTTTTTTGGCTGTTTCCATGGTGACATAAACGTGAAGCTAACGACGGTTTATAACTAATACGAAGTTCGCAAACACCATTCAGTCTATAAAGGTCACTTAGTTTATTACTAGGGCCACAGTCACTCTCCTAGTAAAGTGACTTTGCTTGGACGTATTTTGCTGTTAAATTTATTATTTCCAACCGTTTTGCGATAGGATTTTCTAGAATGAAGCGTTTCCTGTAAATGCTGGCAAGCGAAATAATGAAATAACTAAATGGTAAATATTTACCTAAAGTACAGTGTGTTGACCTTCATAATGATATACTTCATAATGCAAAACACTAGTCACGGTGAGTTATTTTAAACAAACGACTCATAATCGCAAAAGATTACCACAATGTACAATGTAAAATTTTTGATTTGGAGATGTGTATTAAATGTATTTATTGTTCTAAATGGTGATTTTTGATTTACGGGTATGTAAAACAAAATTACATTAACGGATGTAACTGATAACCTTTCCAATGAAATCCTTAGCACCCCGTTGGCAGGCCAGTCACACTGGTTCTCACCACAAGAGGTTACGACCCTCCCCCCCCCCTGCCAAATACTAAGAACAACTGACACTAATATATACATGTTTACATGCGGATCTGTCTGTGCAGTTGTACGACCGTATGCCTTTACTGACGTCAACCAAACTTGTTATGTGGGAAGTTGGCACAAGGCTCACAGGTGCTACACCTTGCCCAAGGGTGACCTGGAGGTAGTTGTGGCAAAGGGTAACCTCATTCTCCCACGTCCATAGACTCCACAACCGGATGTAGTTTAAAGTCTTGCCCAGGACACATATATACATATTTAAATAAACGTAAACGTTGCCTTTAATAGGTAATACCTCACACGTGAGGCTGAGTTGGTGCAAGGCTTTTATGACCGTATGCCCTTACTGATGTCAACCAAACTTATTATGAGGGAAGTTGGCACCCAAGGCTGACAGGTACTACACCATGCCCAAGGCTGACCTGGAGGTAGTTGTGGCAAAGGGTAACCTCATTCTCCCAAGTACAAAAACGTCTAACGTCTTACACAGGACATGTCCAATACAACTGAAAACCGACTAAGTCGTGAGGCCAAACCTGTAATAATTCGGGGAGTGCTGAAAGGCACTGCGTTCACGCACGTTCATTGTGCCCAAGGGTGACATGGAGGCTGCTGTGGCACATGATAACCTCATCCTACCAAATTCCAAGGGAAAACTAAAACAATAAAAGCACAAAACAAGCAGAAAGGAAAAACGCACGTATGTTTGCAGATAATCCACCAAGAGGACGAAACTCTTGGCTTCTGTTCGTGTTCTAAACTTGGTTGTGCATTTCTGTACGTGAGTACGTAAATTGCAATATTTGCCAAGACAATAGTATGTTATAGATTAATGCGGAGCTCATTATCCTGAATGTGACACAAGGCATTCTCCACTGTCCATGTATTGTTAAACTTAGGCAATAGGTTCATAACGCGTGAATATTCATATTCCGTTTTAAGTCTTGACTTAATACTTTGTTTTAGAATTTCGAGAGGGTCACTATACCCTTTGTTCTGCCGCTTGTTACGGCGGCTGGAGTGAATTGCAACTTTAGCCATGCACGCTAAGAAGCAAAAAATGTTTTGTGCCTGGCTAGAATGAAACTGTTTTGATCGACGGGGTGGTAATATTATGAACCACCAACCAGGAATCCGAAAGTCTTGTTGAACCAGACGAGATGCGATGTTCGTAAAAAGGTAGAGTAGGTTATCATTAGACGAGCAATCAAAAAAGATATGTTGAAGAGTATCGACCTCATCAAAGAAAGGACACTCATCAGAACTGTTCAGACAGGCTTTGAACAGAAATCTCCCAGTTGGAAACGCACCATGAGATATACGCCACTGCAGGTCCCCATATTTTCCAATAACTGGTGCTATATAACAATCATGGAAATTGGGTTGGCATTTTCAGGTAGACTCAGGATGTCACGCCAAACAGTATTTAGTTTTTGTGGATGATGACTGACATAGAGAACCTGAATCAGATATTTATAAATTGCACCCCTTGCAAATTTACAAAGTGGTAAGTTAAGATCATCAGTGGAGTTGAAAGCTGAGGTGTGAAAGAGAATGGTTGCACTCGTTTTTACTTTTGAAATAGGTGTTGATTGTGTCATTCCATTTAGTGGGGATGGAATCATGAACAACCTTTATACTGAGTTGAAGAATACGATGGGAGTGGATTTTAATTCTATCTGCCAGATCAGCAGCATCCAACCAAATATATTTTGTTTTCTAGACAAGGTCCCTGACTTTGGTTACTCCTGCATCCACAAAGTGTCTAAGTTCAAACGGTTCATTTCTTATAGGGTGTAGAATGAGTGGATTGTGAAACAGTGGTTCGTTGAGAATATCAATAACGTTACTATCATTAAAATTACGCATTTTATCAACAGACTTCCAACACTGAAGGAGTTCACAATAAAAGGATGGCAGATGACGTAGAGGTGCATTAATAGTGATACAAAGAAGTTGACTGGCAAAGTGCTCATTAGTTACTTGGTTAAAAAAGTAGTCAGTGAATTTAAAACAAGGATGGTTATGGTTGTTGTGCAGGTATCTTTGAAAGTAACCGAGACGCATAGCGCTGATGCGCGTTGGGAGGTGCGTGACGTTTTGCCCACTTTTTTCCAAGGGGAGGTACAGTGTTTCGGCAGAACCCCAATGTCGGCCTTGCCAAAAGAATTCAACCAAAAATCTGTGCACCTTCAGAACTACGTCCATGGATGGTGCTAGGCTATTAATACGGTACAATAGCTGTGAAGAAATCAGGTTATTAATAACAAGTGTGTGTCCTCTGTAGGACATGCTATGAACGAAGTGATTCTAGAAATTAATTTTATTATTCACTTTTGACACAAGTTCATTCCAGTTCTGGTCGGTATATATTTGGCTGTTCCCAAGATAAACACCCAACACTTTCAATCCCACACTGTTCCATTTGATGTTAAGAGGAGTGTCAGTGTTGTTGCGCCAGCTGCCAGCCCATAGCCCTTCAGATTTTTGCAGATTTATTTTTGAGTTTGATGCTCGCTCATACACTTGTAACCAGTGAGCAAGTGAACTAAAGTCCTGTTTACGGGTTATGAAAAATTCAACATCATCAGCATAAGCAGTAAGCTTACAATGCTGTGTATTGCTGTGTAGTATGACTAACCCTTCAATGTTTTTATCATTTCTGATTTTCTGGAACAGTGGTTCAATGGCTATAACGTAGAGGGCAGTGGACATTGAACAGCCTTGTCGAATACCCCAAGCCACTGTGATAGGTGCAGTGAGGGCGCAATTAAGGCGCGAATCAGAGACTGGGCGTGTACATAAATGAGGCGAACGTATGAAATGAAGCGGTCACCAAAACCAAAGGCACAAAGAGTGGTAAAGAGATAGCTATGATTTCGTATTCATCATCTCCCAAAATCCCGGTGTTCATACACCACACAGGACTCTTATGTTTACCACCGTCTATAGTGATGATGATGCTGACCAGAGAATGATCAGAACAAGCTAGCGCACCATTACTGGTATTGATATTTTTAATTTTACCGCGCAAGCACTTGCTGATGTAAATTCTATCTAAACGCTCCAGCGTACCACCACAACCCCAAGTAAAATTCAACGTGTTACCATGGTGCTGACGCCATGCATCACACAGTTTGAGGCGATGTATGACAGATTTGAGCAGCCTAGCAGTGCGCATGTCAAGTTCTCTACCTTTATTTCGATCTATTTCAGGTTCAGTAGTGCAGTTACAATCTGCTCCCATTATGACAGGGTCGTTGTTTAAATTACTAATAAAATGTTCAAGCTTAGAAAAACATTCCATGCGCTCAGCGCCGTTGATTGGTGCATACATATGTATAATGTGAAATGAGATATTATTTATTTGAATATACTGTGATAAAATATTTACGTTTGTTGCTGGGGAAAACAAGATAGCTACACCTGCGCGATTAACAGTGCCATGAGAAAAAATACCAAGGCCACGCCACACAAGTTTCCATATGTTTTCATCTGATGCAAGAGAATGCGTTTCCTGTAACATATAAAAATTGTATGGGTGGTCACGCTTAAGATATTCAAATACACTATATCGTTTGAGAGCATCCCGACAGCCATTAACATTGTATAACATTGTATTGTATGTAGGCGGGGAAGGAGGGGTTTGTACCCTCTCTTCATCAATTGAAATATTTTCTTCAATAGTTTCTATTTCATTTTCATTTTCATTTCCATCGTTGCGCTTTTTGAGGGTCGGTTCAGTCTTATTTCCATTATTTGTGTTGTCACCATTTTGTGTTTCTCTGCTCACTGGCGATTTTGAACGCGTGCGCTTTTTTGTCGTGTTCTTGGTTGAGCCAGTAGTCATATCAGTTTCAATGTTTTCTGTTAGATGGGTCACATTGTTTTGTATAGCAGTATCAGCTGGTGTTGTAACATTTTTATCGGTTATGTCATCGTTTTCGTCAGTCAATGTGTCAGTGGTATTTAAGTTACCTTTTACCTGTTGCATACCTGTTGCTGAGTTATTTTGATTACCATTGTTTTCACTGTGAATCATTTGCATATCCATTGATTGTGAGTTAGGACATGTTTTCCGTGTATGCCCCTTCATCTTATATGAAAAGCAAGTCATTTCATTGGATGAAGGATAAAGGTTGTATGTTTGACCTTGGAATGTAATAGGCAATAAATCATTAACATTTAGATCTTTTAAATGAACATAAACCTAGCGGCGAAAAGACTTAACGTGTTTTAGTGTTGGATTTTTACAACCGAGTGGGGTCGCTTGCACCGCGCTCATAACACGCCCATAGTTGGCCAAGGCGTCAGTAATACATTTATCTGGCAAAAAAGGGATACATTTGATAAAACAATTTTAGTTGAGGGACGGACTAGAGGTTCGACTGACACATGCAAATCTCCAACATCAATGCCAGAGGCAGAGACCATGTCAACCCATGAGACATTAGATAGAAAAACAATGACATATCGGTTCATGCGAGAGGCCGCCACAATATTGGTAGCCCTGATTAAATCAGCAATTGCCTCCACATATGTTTCGACTGGAATTCCATCAATATTTTCACACCTTATCGCATGATTTCTCGTTAACTGACTTGTTGGCGTTGAAGGTGGTCGTGCGTGAGCGGCAGCCATCTTGGTCGCCGACAACCTTGCCAAGGCAGAGGCAAGGAACACTCCAAAAGGCACCAAAATATGTTAAAGTACACCAAAAAGTTACTCACGTAGTGACAATAACAACAGAATAGAACGCCTATAGCAAAAATCACAACTCAGACGGAAACAAGACAGCGAAACCAGGCGAAAACGCACGGAGCGCTGGAAACGACGTGCTCACTCGACCAGTTGTTTAAATGATATATAATACTATTGCGAACAAAATGGTAATACTTCAAAGAAAATTGAACCATGTTCATGGGGACAAACTTGCGAAAATTGGTGATGAAAAATAATAAAATGACAATATATCGTTGATAAATAGCGCCATGGTTTATAATTAAGATATTCTAAATAGCTACCTAAATAGGGGCTACGGGGCGTAGTTTATAATTAAAATATTCTAAATAGCTAAATAAATAGCGCCGTAGTTTATACTTAAGGTATTAAATAGCCAAATAAATAACGCCGTAGTTTATACATAAGATATTCTAAATAGCTACCTAAATAACGCCGTAGTTTATAATTTTGATATTCTAAACTGCACCCTAAATAGCGACGTAGTTTATAATTTTGATAGTCTAACTAGTTATTTTATTGAATGTTATTGTAGTTGGCAACTGCCAGTAGTGCGGTTCGTAAATACTTTATAGTAAGTCGGTATATGAATATATTTTTTACAAATGTCGATGTTTATATTACCCTAGTTTCTGACGCTTTCATTTCACACCATACTTTCAGTTCTATACATTTTACCAACATTGTACCTACATGTAGGTATTAACTAGACCCTGCAGAGACCCATAAAAAACTAGCAATTTAGCTAGATATGGTAGGATAGATAGGATATGTACTTTGATATCACACAATAAATTTTCTTCGATACATTCCACCTACATTGTATCTACATTTAGTTAGTATACTATGTTCTGAAGAAATATATAGAAAACTAGCCTTCTAGCTAGATTGGCTGGTCTTATTTTACACAATTTTCACTTTGATACATTTCACCAATACTGTATCTCCCTGTATATAGCCCAAACCATAATCATAATCTTACTTCGATACATTCCACTTACATTGTATGTACATGTATGTAATATCCTACTACTACAAAAGACACATACACAACATAAACCACTGCTGAGGATAGATGGGCGCACGCTCGCTGCATAAACATAAATGATGGGTTTGTGTATTTGACAAATGTCTACGAGCAACAAATTTCCTATACACACTATCTCGATTGACGTATCGGTGTCGTCGTGGATTAAGCAGTTGAAATGTTTCGCGAAGATACGGATAATTCAACCGCAATGTCCGTTTCGGACCACCCGCAAGGTGACCGCGGCACTGAGTCCATGGACGTAGTACGTCCACGCCGAGTCGCAGATTTGTCTTTGCCTTGTCTGTCACCGGTGTCTTCGCTTTGTTATTTCCCTCGCCATTAAGTTAGTAAAATGGTGTTGATCTTTCGATGTACATTTTTTTAATTGTATATATTTACTTAGTTTTAATTTAAGTAAAAATACAAGTACATGTATTCAAACGGCGGTCTTCTCGCTCCGCGTCCTGTTCAACATGGGACTCTTGGCGACAAATACACGTGTTGCGCGACGATTATCGCCTTTTAAATGTCTTATATGATTTACATGATGGTCTCCAGAATAATAAAAAAACGGTTAAACAAGTTATTATAAAATTCACACCAGGCAATAGGATTCGACTATCGAAATGAGCAACATAGTTGACAGCATAGTTGAAAAATATATAACAAAAAGTAAATCACAAATAGTGTCGGACCTAGTACAGAACCCTGTGGAAGTTATTGCTAGTTCAGTTGACTGCTTAATATTATTATTGACATGTTGATTTCTGTTTGTTAAGTAACTTCTAAATAAATTTGTAAGCATCCACCCAAAAATCACAATTGTCTAGTTTGCTAATTAGAATATCTCGATTCACAGTGACAAATGTGTATATGAGTTCACAAATATCAAATTACCAATATCAATTTCCTCGCAATTGCTACCTTTTAGTACTGTATCTCTCAGGGAACCCATAATAATATTTGTACAATATATCAAAACTGTTAAGATAGGAAATCATGTTTGTTAATTATTTTCACAAATATTTTGCTAATATGTTGTAATACTGATACTGGTTTGTAATTGCCTTAATCACTTGTACTCCTTTTTGAAAATTGGAGTAACTTTAGCTAATTTTAAAGAATTCGCGGATTCACCAGTTAAAAACCATGAATTAATTATATAATTGAGAAGATGGGAAATGTACTCTGGCATAAATTAACAGTTTTGAACTAAAGTAGTCATTCCCCAAAGCCTTATTTTTATCAAGTGCTTTTAGTAGTTGAAATATTTCTTGATCAGAATTTGCATGAAGAAATAAGAATTGTGGTAAGAATGTTGGTAGATAGGAATGATAGGATTGCGTGCAATGATTCAAGTGTCTCCCGAGACAAACAAATGATTAACTCCACAATGCCATGCAGGTTAACAAGAGTGGTTTCTAAGTCATTGTTTGCAGAAGACATAGGAAGTGTACTTGTCAAATTTACATTAATCGTTTCCATCTTACGTCAAATTCTTTCATTTATTTTATTATGAGTTGGTACCATTTTCACTGAAATAACATTCCAACATCTCAATTCATTCACCATGATTTTTAAATACACAAGATGAGATAAAAGTAAGATACATTACCGATAGTACAGTAAATGCTTGTCTCAATGGTGTTCCCTTGCAGAATGAACCCGTGATGACCTGTGATACACACCTGTGATCAAGAGCGCCATCTGTAGGCGATTTCATTGTGAAGGACATTGCTTCGAGGTCAACGGGATCACCGCCATTGTACGATTGACTGCATGAAACAGATTTTACATTAGGGGAAATCTCTGAGCGAGGTAAGTGATTAAAGTGTACACGTCAGCCATTCATGTTTGTAGAGTTGCTGATCTCGTGAAGTACAAATAATACGTATGCACACCATACGTATGAACAGATCGCGTGTATTGTCCCAGTGGCGTGCAATTTGACACACTTCCAGAAGACGTACCTACCTTCAACTGGACTCATTGGCTCGGTCTATACACATTGGCATACGTAAATTAAAATAAAGAAACTTAAGACATATCACTTGACAATATAATGGTAATAAATTCAAGCTTAACAGTTGAACAGAACGATTGTATAGTCATTGGGTCAAGGGTCACGCACTTCGTTCCAACATGTCCATGTGATTGAATCTGGGTCATGGCGTGACGGGTGAGTAAGACACTCATTAAACACTCACACAATAAAACGGGGAAGTGGTCGCATATTACGGCGTCGCAAACATGGGATATGAAAAACCGCCTAATACAAATGCCAAGGGTTCGAATCCTACTAGATATATACTCATTACAACCGATGCAATCGTTTCAAATAGCCGTCACTCAATTCCCGCGCGTGCGCAGATGACGAACCCACCCGCTTTAATTGAACACTTGTTTACACCAAAATAAATCTCAAATATTTGTTAATGCAATTTTCTCTCAATTTAAAAAAAAGATGTAATGGTAGAAATCAATTAAACGCAACTTGTTTACACCAAAATAAGTCTCGAATATGTATTAATGCATTTCTTCTCTCAATTTAAAAACTTGTGATGGTAGAAATTATTTAAACGTTTGGTCAGATATGGTCAACGCAAATGGCAAAACATCAACTTTGTTGGGACTAAAGGTGTACAATAACGGCATACATATAGTTTACACAAGGAGAAAACACTAAATTGGCAACATTAATGACATTTGTGACTCAATAATGGAAATATGTAGAATATCTTTATATATACACACTGTATAGTCTCATCAAATGCAAACGCAAGCAGTCAGTCCATTGGGATGTTGTGTGTCACTTGTCTACATAGATACCATGAAGACCCGTGTTTAAATCCCATCCCTGCCTGTCGTTTCTGACAATGTGATTTGTAAATACTATTGAGAATTGTTCTCCTGTAAATGTAACTTAAATCCTTTTACTTGTGTGAAGACCCTCGTGGTACAGTGGACAAGACAGTGATTAAGGATTGCTAATTCTCCATTTCTCTTGCCGCCTTATATAATATATCGCCCCTTTTAGAATGTATCGACCCACAAAATAATGGATATCCATGAAACTACCACGTCATGAATAAATTACATCATTTAAAACAATTGCATGAAGTGTCGGTACGTCTTCTGGAATTGCGCCATAACAGGACATGTTGTGCAAAGCAAACAGTAAATAAAATTCTTAACCAAAACCTGACAAGTCTTTCCAACTCTCCACAAATAACAGGGTTTTGTGTATTGGAAGACATCTCCGATGCGCCTTTTTGACATTCCCGCTAAATCAAACCTTCAAACTTTACTCCCGGACATGAATATTTATTACTCAACAATAACAAACAAATCAAATACACTTGTACGTCAATTAAACTATATTTAGTTAAAATACGTTTTACAGCAAACATTCCTTTGTATGCTTGTTCAACAAGGTTTGTTGAGCTATAAACCAACGTCCAGTAGAGGAAAACGTGATACCAAAGTCAGTAAAAGAAGATACAGATTTGAGTGTTTGTTCATTACATCACCCTGTCTTATATTTTCTCAAGGTACGGCTTTCCTGAAGACTACGATTGTGGTTTTATTTGCATTTACTTCAAGTTTCCATTAAGGATTGGATCAAAACAAAATCAAATCATCCACATATAGTAAGTAAAATCAACATATAGAATCGTTGCTGAAAATTCCTCTGAGCTCATTAATAAATAATGCAAATAATAAAGTCGACAAATGGAACCTTGATGAACCTCACATAAGCATTTAAATACATCCGCGATTCCATTTGACTGCTGTATATGCACTGTAAAGTTTGGAAAAAATACTATGGAGACCACACTACAACAACGTGTAGATTAAGAAAAAATGGTTAACGCAATCGAACACGTTTTTCAATATACTATATGATTTGCGAAACCCAGCTTGATATTCAATTAAAGGACAATTGTTCTAGATTCAGGTGTTTAATTAATTGTAAACATTGCATGGGAATATTTGACCCAACAACAACAGCAACGTTATTCTGATGGAGGGGTATTACTAAACTCGCCACCCCGTCATTTCGGAAAATGTCAGCAACAAGTAAAACGTGGTTTACTATAGTATATTCATAGCTTTAGCTAACTGGGCTGCTCATACTGTGAATATACTTTGATATATTGTATGTTCTTCATTAGATACAAACGAGTCTCAGATTTGATTTGTTATTTTGCAGGTATAAACTACAAATGCTGCCAATGTATTGATGATTGCCTCATCACTTTTAATTGAGTTGCGGATTAAGAGAAGAGAAACTTCTTCGTTAATTGTTTATAAATATGAATAATT
This sequence comes from Saccoglossus kowalevskii, assembly GCF_978046115.1. Lineage (NCBI taxonomy): Eukaryota > Metazoa > Hemichordata > Enteropneusta > Harrimaniidae > Saccoglossus > Saccoglossus kowalevskii. The sequence goes on from NC_140658.1 coordinate 15,150,903, forward strand.
AAGTAAATACAATGCAAGAAAATCCAACTAAAAGTAGAGGTGATGTTGATGTCAACTTAGACCCTGAATATGTGCAACTCAAGAAGAAAGAGTTCCAGTGCAAGCAATGTGAAAAGTGTTTTACTCGGTCCGTTGATCTAAAAAGACACATGCTGACACATACAGAGTTGAAGCCATTTCAGTGTAACCAATGCGGGAAAGGTTTTACTCATTCTAGCAATCTAAAACAGCACATGGTTAAACATCCAGGGTTGAAGCCATTTCAGTGCAAGCAATGCGGGAAAGGTTTTACTCAGTCTGGCAATCTAAAACAACACATGGTTAAACACCCAGGGTTAAAGCCATTTCAGTGCAAGCAATGCGAGAAGTTCTTTTCTGAGGCTGGTAATCTAAAAAAGCATATGCTTATTCATGCAGGATTGAAGCCATTTCAGTGCAAGCAATGCGCAAAATGTTTTACTCAGTCTGGTAGTCTAAAAAAACACATGCTTACACATGCTGGATTTAAGCCATTTCAGTGCAAGCAATGCGCAAAATGTTTTACACAGTCTAGTAGTTTAAAAACGCACATGCGTACGCATGCAGGGTTGAGGCCATTTCAGTGCAAGCAGTGCGCGAAATGTTTTACACATTCTAGTAGTTTAAAAACGCACATGCGTATGCATGCAGGGTTGAGGCCATTTCAGTGCAAGCAGTGCAAGAAGTGTTTTACTCAGTCTGGTAATCTAAAACAGCACATGCTTACACATACAAGGTTGAAGCCATTTCAGTGCAAGCAGTGCGAGAAGTGTTTTAATCAGTCTAGCCATCTTAAACACCACATGGTTAAACACTCCGGGTTGAAGCCATGCTGGTGCAAGCAATGCGAGAAGGGTTTTACTCATTCTGGTAATCTAAAACAGCACATGCTTACACATGCAGGTTCGAAGCCATTTCAGTGCAAGCAATGCGCGAAATGTTTTACACAGTCTTTTAGTCTAAAAACACACATGTTTACACATACAGGACTGAAGCCCTTTCAGTGCAAGCAATGCGAGAAGTGTTTTACTCGGTCCGTTGATCTAAAAAGACACATGTTGACACATACAGAGTTGAAGCCATTTCAGTGCAAGCAATGCGGGAAAGGTTTTACTCAGTCTAGCAATCTAAATCAGCACATGGTTACACATACAGGACTGAAGCCCTTTCAGTGCAAGCAATGCGAGAAGTGTTTTAATCTCTCTGGTAATCTAAAACAGCACATGATTATACATGCAAGTACGAAGCCATTTCAGTGCATGCAATGCTCGAAATGTTTTACTCAGTCTGGTAGTCTAAAAAGACACATGCTTACACATACAGGGTTGAAGCCTTTTCAGTGCAAGCAATGCGAGAAATATTTTAATAACTCTGGCAATCTAAAACAGCACATGCTTACACATGCAGGGTTGAAGCCATTTCAGTGCAAGCAATGCGATAAGTCGTTTACTCAGTCTGGTAGTCTAAAACAGCACATGCTTATACATACAGGGTCGAAGCCGTTTCAGTGCAAGCAATGCGCGAAATGTTTTACTCAGTCTAGTAATCTAAAACAGCACATGCGTACACATACAAGGTTGAAGTTATTCCAGTACAAGCGACATGGTAATTTAAAAAAGCTTATTTGTACACGTTCAGGGATGAAGCCATTTCAATGCAAACAATACAATAAGTGTTTTACCCATTCACGCGATCTAGAAAAACACTTGCAGACGCCATTTGGTCAATGCATGAAGAATGCAGACCAGATGAAAATTGGATTATTTGTTGTGTTAAAATATCTGAAAACTAGACTGGAGGATAATACAAGTGAGATTAGTAAACTGAGACAAGGAACAGAAACATTCAGAATGTGCTTTCTTTCTAGAAATGAGAAGACATTAAAAAGACACGAGATTACAGTGACCTATGAAATATTTAAGCTCAATCAAAACATTGCAGAATTTGAGAGCACAGAAACCTTCAGGCATGTGTTACTTTTTTAACTCATTGTTTTGTATCCAACAGTGTGGTGACGTTGAGGTCAAGATATTTTGATATGGAATAGGTAAAACAAACATTGTTTATATTGAATGACGGTGTTTATACTATTACTAGTGCATTTATTCCCTTTATTTGTCTGTGTTATCATTTGCATGATAATGTTATATTGTTAAGATATTATTATTATCTGCCGAATATCACTAGAAAAAAGTTGTATTGCCTTGCCCGTAGTGTAGTGTAAACGAAGGTAAGGTATAGTAAGGGGAAGACTTTGGCGTCGTCGTTGTTGTTGGCGTGAATTATGGGTACGATAACTCAAGTAATTTGTACACGGTCGGTTTCATTTTGCATTTTGTTTGCATAATTAATGAAATATGGCGTAATAATTTTTCAGTTATGACGTAATTGTTGTGAATATATTTTTTTTAGTTAAAGAAAAGTCATTTTAATGTTTTGACACTTAATCCCCCTAATCTGTTTCAAGATTTAACCAGAATATCCATGGTGAAATAGTTGTTTTGAAATCCTTTTGAATATTTTTGTGTGAATTTATTTTCATCACATTGGAACCAGAGTTCATTATAGAAAATGCTTTGTTTACACTAGTTAATATTTGACCTTTGTGTGAAGTCAATATATGCTAATTAGATCTGTTCAGAGTTTATTTTTAAAAACATTTATTAACATGTTGTTGACAATTTATACAACGACCTAAATGTGAGTAAATTTGTATTTTGTAAATGTTCAATTACAATATTTGTCATTATTATTGTTTTGTCCTTCAGTACACTATTTAAATTCACCGATGACATGTAGTACACTTCTGATGATTTAATAAAATTAGTATATAAATATTTTTAATCAAATGTTATGGTCACACTACTAGTATTACTGTATTATATTATATAACTTTATATTGCCTACTTGTTTGTGTGATATGTTTGTACGGTGTGGCTATTAACTAAATGGCTAACTAAAATTATTTATGCGTTAAATATGTTGTTCATTTAAGTATATGTATAACTTTAAATGTCGCTGATACTTATTTTATATGGACAAGTATGGTGACAATTACATCAATATGACAACAAGAGGCATAATACTCTTATTCCTATTTATATATTTTAGCATCAAGACCAGGGTCTATTGGGGTAAGGACCTCCATTATGTAAGTCTAGCTGCCGCATTATATTCTGGCACACTTTCGGTAATTGTGCAGGAAGGTATCTATTTTGTATGCAAATTAGTGTTCTGGGACCTTCACACTAAATGCGGCATAGTAGTAGTAGAATCCTCACTTGTTGCCGAGACATTGTTGTTGAAATCTTCATACTATTTGGCCTAACCTTCGTATTTTTACTGGCCTACCCCTGCCAAGATATTCTCAACAATCTAATCTGCCGAAATATTTTCCTTTTCCCGCAGTTGTAAGAAATACACTTTTTATGTAAGAACCATAATTTACTCAGTATATATTTTTTGCGATCTAATCTGGTTTTAAGCGTAAACTATTTGTCATTCGAAATTATTCCTTATTAATATTTGCAGAGAGTATTCTTATGATTCCAATCAATAATAGTACTATATCTCATACAAATTTGGACCAGTAAGTGCAGAAAATGCATACAAATATAGAATGATTTAATATTTTCGATTAAGATTCTAATAAGAGTTGCATTTTGAGAGCTTGATTGGTGTTTTGTGGGCATTGTGAACCCTATTTAGTAGTTTAAATTCGTGAAGATTGGATATTAACACAACATTCTAGGACATTCGATAATTGGTGAAAAAAAAAACTTTTATAAATTGTTCAGTAAATCTAATGTTTTGAGTTTCAATATTTAATAATATAATTTTGTTTAATTTTTGAATTACTACTAGCTGTAAAGATTAGTACTATCATTAATTTTGGCTAATTTAAAACAAACTAAATAATGAATAGGTTATAGACAGTTAGTATAATAGACAGTTCCAAAAACATTTTATATTTGTTATACAAAATCATCCTGAATATTGATTAAACATTCACAAAATGTACAATAAAAGTTGCAAGGTTGTAATGTAAAATTGTTCATATCATTTATATGGGTGTTCTTTTAGTAATTTAAACATTGTTGAAAGTATACGAGTGTTTTATAATTTGCTGTGCAGCTAGTTCAGTTATCACATGGCCTTGCACGGAGTTGCTCCAATTTTTTAACCCATTTCTTGTTCTTTTGAAAAAAAAGTATTGTGGGGATACTATTCAAAGACGTGTTGTGAAACATTTAAAAACTAACAATGATGTATGTGTTTTTTTAAAAAAAAATATTTCTTTGTTTAGTGAATGTCACGGAGTACAGAGAAACAGTAATGCTTGGAAAAAAACACTCGTATGAGTAATATATTTAAGCAATAACCCCCGACTGATGGCGAGATATTGCGCAATTCACGACGTATATGCATGAGCCACAGGCGAGTGTATATATAGAGTGAATTGTGCAATATCAAGTGGTATACCCAACTTCGGCTGGGGGTTATTGCTATTATATTATACCAGTATATTGACAATTCGATAAACCTAGTAAAAAAAAGAGTTTACTTGCATCCACTATAAGATCATGATTATGGCCCTTAACAAGAATATTCATAAGAATAGTATGTAGTTGTACACTGAATGCATACGAAAATTACATATGCAACACAGTTCAAATTGAGTACAAAATAATTGTTATTCCCAAACGTATACACAGTGAATAAAGCAGCATAAACACAGAAAGATGACCTTCCTGACCTTTTACTGACTGCGTCAACGCCATTTGAAATACAGGGTCGAGTACAGTTTGGATCATTAAAACAACGGATTTTCCACGTTTTCATTCCGGTTGTTGTACAATTTGAAATGTAATTTGCCCATCGAAAGTACAGTAGTGAAATAAACCAGTTTTGTGACTCGTCATACTACTTGTAACTGTAGATATTTAACGTTTTAGCGGTACTTTGGTACACCAAAATTAGTTTTATATATTTGTTGACACGTTTATTCTCTCAATTTAATTGTAATGGTGGGAATTAATTGAAAGATTGCTGTTTACACCATATAAGTTTGACATTTTTCTTCAACACATTCATTCATTCTTTGTTTTCAAAAAAAATTAAATAATCATTGTCTGACTGACAGGTCGCTCTTATTGTCTACTTCAGGCCTCGTGGTGTCAACAGTTTTGGGAACTAAAAAACGGAAAACACGATTTATGGCGAACAGGTTATTTTACAAATCAACAAAATAATAACGGAGCAAACAAATTGAAAATTCACCGCCCGATCGACAGACAACTTTAAACCTAAGCGATCGCATCTCCCGATTCAGTTCAGCACTCGCTGTGACTTCTATCCCCCTCATTGCCATTCAAATCAGATAATACAGATCTTCGTCGAGACATCTCGCAAAACAAAAATCTTGGAAAGAAAACTACATGTAGTTGACTCTGGTGGTGCGTTCAGCCACGGTTATTAGTTCAGCAGCTGAGCAAGAGAATGACCTTCCATGGAGGGCAATGTATGGTAATGAGTCTTCCAGAAAAGGAGTGTCTTCTCCCACAACGTATTAATGAATATGTAAATCATGACGTCATTTTGGCGCGGCTTTGTCACGCCGTGAAACAGTGTTTCCTATTGGATTCGGGAGCATAATTTCGTACTTTATAACCAATTGCGACCACGCATATCCACACATTTGCGTGATTATGACAGACAGATACCATGACTATTCGTTATGAGTTTGTTTTGATCCATGGGACAAACGGATTTTGAGTTAGCCGACGATACGTTGCTGCTAAGTTGTTTTTGCCGTGAAACAAAACAGCGATTCACGGCAACTGCAGGCCTTTGATCTCGAGTTTTAGTGGACGCATTATACTAATTTTTCGCACAGACACTCTTCGATATGTTCCCTCTCAAGTCGCGCTGGGATTTTTCTATTTTCCTATTTGTTTCGAAATTACGTTCTAATTTCTAAATACCGGAAAGAACCAGATCGCATTGTTTTTTTCAAGATAGCTAAATTATTATTTATTCTCCAACTATCATGTCGATATATATCTCAATTAACGCGGAATGGTGGTGAGCGTTGTCTGAAAAACTGTTTTGTTGCCAATGTTCCACTAAATTTGTTTATTCATTGGTTCAATTATTTTTTACCGAAAATGGCTTTCTGTGTTTACACAGAGATCACGTGACTATACACGTCCATACACACACTATCTTGTCGATTTCATATCCAGTGTGAAATAAGCTTTCCATCAATATATAGCTTTGTGTGGTTCAGTAAATATTTTATATGAAAATATCAGTTTAGAAAATCAATACCAAAAACGTGTACAGCATCCTTAAGGTTTGCAACTCCAATAATATTACGGTACATTTAACAGCATATGCCAATTTTGTCAGCTTTTTCATCACACACAACGACGATTTTCTGAAATTAAGCAAATAGATACATATATATGAGGAGGCATCAAACTCAAGAATTAATATTAATAAATCGAATGGTCTCAGGGCAGGATGTTGGAAACCACGAACAGATAAACCATTAATTCATTATATGGAACAATGAAGGGCTAAAGGTTTCTCAGGAATAATGATGCATATAAGGCAGAGAATTGGAATGGCATTAAGTTAAGTTAAATCTAAACTTGAATGCTGTCCTACCGAGGTAGAATTTTCATTATTAATCAAATCATTGCTTCTAAAATTTTATATCGTCTCATACCATTCTCGCCACCCAATCAAATAGTTGATGAAATACAACATCTCTTTTTAAACTTTATATGGAACGGGCGTCATTGGTTCAAGCGAAATATAGTGTACCTATCCGTATGTGAGGTTGGTCAAGGTCTCATTGACCTTCACACTCGCATAAATTGATTCAGACTGCAATATTTACAGAGATAATTTTATTTGGGGCTCAACCTTCTTTGCTTTCTTCTTACAGACTATTTTATGCAACAAAGTAATGATATAAATATTCATTACTTCTTGCCCAAGAAAGATTAATGGTTCAAGTGTATATTATCGTGAATTGTTGAATGAACGAAGAGGATCACCGACCACATACGGCGAAGTTATCACGGAACGGTTATTATATAACCCCTTACTGCTACACTATCTGCAAAACATACCATTGGACATGCTTCACTTCCGTGAGGCTTGCGTAACAAAATGGGTGATTTATTAAATAACAACACGTAAAAAGACATAAATACACTTCACAATATTATTAATAAAAATTCTAAACATGTGCTTGACATTGTTCTTAATGTTATAATGAGGGCAATACCACTAGCATGGAAAGGGTTAATTACAAACAGTCTTAGTGAAGAGTCACGTGACGTTAACTACTCTATTGAAATCGCCCATGTGGATGAAAACCGTGACATTCTATTGATCCACCCTTTCTATAGAATATAGCGAGACACACTAAACAAGTTTTTAAATCAGCTCAATCACATTAAATTAGATTAAATTAAATCCCATTAAACAAACATGTGTGTGGCATGATTTACTCTCTCTTAAACTTGACAACATACCAATCTATACAGATACATGTGCTCTCATGTGCTCAAGCGGGGCGGCGACCTCCAGTGGCGACTCGTGTATGATGCTTATCCCACTGAAGGTTATCACTTCAAATCACGCATTTTTAACTCTGATAAGTGCCCTTTCTGTGGCGATATTGACGATTTGATGCATGTTTACTTGGAATGATCGAGTCTACTCTATTTGAAACGCTCACTCGTATACTTGATGATCTGCTTGGATTGCCTGCTATCCTGGTTTTTGCTGGGTCCACCGAGAGAACGAGCACGTGTGTCATTAATACACCAGTCATTATGCTATATATTAATAAACGCCAAGGTAGCAATTCATCTAACACGATACGACAAGTTAAAGGGCCAGAACGGAAAAACTACAAATGCACTGCTATGTTTTAAAGCTAGGATAAGAAGACAATTAGGACCAGAAGTTAGATATTATCTATTGAAACACTCCATCGGGATATTTGAACAACAATTCTGTATTAACAGCGCCGTAGCCACAGTACAAGAAGAAGAGCTTTGTTTTTTCATATGCCACAAATAATGACTTTCAAAGTTAAATTGAACTATTTGTACATTTCTTATTATATTCATAAGTCGTTTCAATCAATTGATAGCAAATTATAACAATAATTGTATTATATATATATCGCTTTCCATGATTATTGCAGTAGATTAATAAGTTGACCACTGTGCTTTCATTCAATTGAAAGTCGATTTTTATTGCATATTTATTTTAAGCAATGTAAATAACTTATCTTGTTCGTACGTGTACAACATGTGTTTTTTTGTAGAAAGTTAGTTTATGGATACGCAGTGGTAGTTGTGCACTGACAGAAAGTTCAGTAGCGAATGATTAAGTCTTGTTTATTTGTATATGGTACTATAATATTGGACAATGCCTATAAGCTGATATAATATTAGTAGTGTTCACGCACAGCTACTTAGCACGGACTAAGAGGTCAAATACTTGCTGAGAAAACGTGCATGAACGCTTAGCACGGGCTAAACAATGCTAAGTACGGATTAAATACGACACATTTTTAAGGTCTGCACTTTATCCTCAATATAAAATGTAGATAGTTACACGTGTTTGATGTGTAACAGATATACTAATACTAGGCTACTCCACCAGTATGACATTATGTAGGTAAATGTGGACATATATTCGATGAAGGTAAACTATGCTATAATAACGGCATTTACCATAGTCACAGTTCGATATATTGATACATCTGTTTATGATATACGTGATATATTAGCATCGTCAAACAGAATATTGCAAGGTCTTGTAGTAAGATATATACCATGATTTATATAAGTATTACAATCAATTAGTATGCATCTGTCACCGTAACGCCATAAGTTATATTAGGAAATTCGAATTCCAAATATGGAATGATTACGTGCATAAGCGTTCTCTAATAATATCAAACATGCCTGCCATCAGGGTTTGACAGTACTCCATACAAAGAAGTTCACTGATTCTGTTCTAAACTTTAGGATTTTTGATGTAACTTTGATGTACAATAAAGATGTATAATAATAATAACTCAGACTGTCACAGTACTGTCTTCGTGCATACTTTGAGGTATCTTCGTAATATAAACCACATAAACACGCGGTTATTATGCCGTTCAAAACTGACCGCTCGTCCACATATACCTCAATGACGTATGTCAAACAATACAAACAAACGACTTTATAGTATTATACCGGGAGTTATATAACAAATACAAACATATTTATGTGCCATATAGAAAAATATCAGTACCTGAATGTGAAACTACTTCAACTCCCAAACATACTTGGCAAAATTGGAGTTTCGTTGAGTGTCTAAAATATTAAACATCATTGGGCGGTAGGAATTCAATGATAATATTATGCTGCTGATTGTCAAACTGATGTCATATTTAAAGTAATAAATGTACTTGAATGAAACGACTATTTAAAGAAAAATTAAAAATTATTTATTTATTTACTTTCCAGAAAATCACACACATAAATATCCATATTCGAAGTGATATAATGAACTAATATTGTAATATTTTAAGAATGTTATTTATAATAATTCATTGACATGGTATTAAGTGCCTATGCCAAGAAACTTACAAATTGTGTAACAATAAAAAACAAAGGCGAACAAAATGAGAAATATCATCAATACATATACATTTTTATGTATATTTTCAAAATTCCACATTTACTCACACTCAGATGCCTGTTGTTGACCTTCGTTGCATAGCATTGAATGTATACAATGGTATACTGGAATACTGTTCTAATAATGTATAGTAAATTAACATTAACAAAAAATTAAACTTGTTTACATGACTAAATGACTAATACACCACTATCTGTTATCCGGTAAAACACAAGATAGCTATCCACCATATTTTAAATTATACATATAGATGTATACCATCATTTAGACACCTTCATTCAATAAAAACGTAGTCTGTTTTACCACGTTCAAACCAAAATATCATGATCTGAACTTCAAAGTACCTTTACATAAATAACAATCAGAAAAGTACAACATGTCTGAAGGTTACTGTTCCCTCACTTCTTGCAATTGTTTGATGTAGATTGTCCATTTCGTAGCTCAACTTAATCTTATGTTTTTTTAATGCTTTCCCATTTCTAGAAAGAAAGCACATTCTGAATGTTTCTGTTCCCTGATTGACTTTAGTAATCGCACTTGTATTATCCTCCTGTCGACTTTTCAAACATTCTAACGCAACCAATAATCCATGGTTAGCGTCATTTATGTAGTGGACATTTGGCGTGTATATGTGTTTTTCTAAATTGCTTGAATAAACAAAACGTTGGTCTTGTTGTCTGCACTGGAATGGCTTCCACCCTGTATGTGTAACCATGTGCTGTTTTAGGCTACCAGATTGAGTAAAGCACTTCTCACATTGTTTGGACTGGTATGGCTTCACTCCTGTATGTGTATGTATGTGCGAATTCAGATGGCGAGACGTGGTTAAACACTTCTCACATTGTTTGCACGGAAATGGCTTCACACCATGATGTCTGCGCGTGTGCCGTGTTAGAGAATTATACCAAGTAAAGCATTTGTCACATTTCTTACACCGAAATGGCTTTAAAACTGTATGTGTAAGCATGTGATCTTTAAGATGGCTAGGCAGAGTAAAACACTTCTCACACTGTTTGCACTTAAATGGCTTCAATCCTGTATGTGTACCCATGTGCTGTTTTAGATGGCCATGTGTAGTAAAACACTTCTTACATTGTTTGCACTGAAATGGCTTCAAACCAAGATGTCTGTCAATGTGCCGTTTTAGAGAAGTTGGCCAAGAAAAGCATTTGTCACAATGCTTACACTGAAATGGTTTCCGCCCTGTATGTGTATGCATGTGCAATTTTAGATAGCTGGGCCGACTAAAACACTTCTCACATTCCTTGCACTGAAATTTCTTCAAACCTGTACGTGTAATCATGTGCTGTTTCAGATGGCGAGACATTGTTTTCACTGGAATGGCTTCAATACTGTTGAAGTGTTCTTCATCAATACATTGACAGCAACTTCATTTTTACCTGCAAAAACAAAAGAAAACAAATCTAAGACTTTAGTGTACTGAATTAAACGATTAAAGGTATAATTCAATATACATGTATCAATGAATATTTACAGCATACATTAACTTAATGCAATATATCAGCCTTCTGTCATGTATCAGGGCAAAAATATCAACTGGCATTGTAGAACGATAGCTGACTAGAATGATTCCAGGAAAATAGCAAACTGATTGAAATGTATCATGTGTCTCTATTGAGTCTAGAATTCATGCGTTACCGATAATTATCTCTCAGCATATAATATATGGAATTTTAGCAGTCAATTCGTCATGTGTGCCAAATATGTATCATAAAAGCTTACATGAATAACATTAATAAAATAGAGTAGCTAGTGAAAATACTATGTATATGTGTTACTATGGAGCCTAACAAAATGGCTACTACTATACAGAACATAAAATACTACCTACATATAGGTACAAAGAAGATGTAATGAATGGAAGTAAAAGTATGCCGTGACATCAGATCAGCTTATCTAGCTAGAACGCTAGTTTTCTGTGTGTCTTTACAGAGCTTAGGATGACATTTACATGTTGATTCAATATAGATATAATAAAGTAAAATATATGACATATCCTTCCACATGTATATGTTCATTCAAAATTAACGAAATGATGCCAGACTTACCAAAAAGAGGTTCTGGGGAAATCTTTACACAGCACACCATACAAACTGATTTTATCCAAAATATATAGCTATGTCAAAAAAAATATGAACAAATCTGTTTTTATTAAAGAATTGTAAGTATATATATATATATAAATAAACGCCAGTGTTTGGTTGTGTCAAGGGTTGCAGACAATTTGCCTCGTATTCAGCATACAATTTAATTAATTTATTCTTCAATACAATTATTACAATCTGTGAATTTTTACTTTCAACACCAGAACCATATTTTTTCAAAGGTTTGTTTCCTAAATCAGGTTTCGATCTTGGTGCGATATATTAAGTATTGTACCTGAAGTACTGTTTTATACATGTGCATTTGTGATTTGTTCCTGAACCAGTCATGATTGAACATGATATTGTACATTTTGTTCGAGCTTTCATTTACGAAATTAAGATAATCTTTAAACGTTTCGTTTTTTTACTTCAGCTGTGATATGATCAGTGATTTATGTGAACGACTAATTACTAGTACATGTTGAATCAATTGAAATTCGCTGCTTTCTGCTTTTGGGGGACATAGTTTTAGGCAAAAAAAACAGAGTTGACACATGTAGAAAATAACCATTGAAATCATAGAAAAAGAAATAGAAATGGTTTTGAGCATAGTACTGTCTATTACAATGTTTGTGGCCTTGGAAAAGCACTGATTGCACACAAACGAATAACAACAAAGAATAAGATCATCAAAACTACATCGAGTTCAGAGATTTGAATGATAAATGCAAGTCATTGTCATAACATGGTCTCCAGAAGATCTTTTTCCCATTTTCATTTTGCTTGTAAAGCAATTGCAGCAGTATCACAATTGTGTTCTATACCCGCATACATTAAACAAAAATAATTATAAATTGTAAATATCAGATTGTAAAGCACTAGATATGTAATGATCCCCCATTTTAGCCTTCACATCCGGTTTTATTTGACCAATATATATTGAAGAAATGATGGTCATCGAGGCATTTGAACTGCTCATCAGTGGCTGCTAATGGCTGAAGAGCTTTATATAAAAATGGACAGTTGGGGTTTACACAAGTGTGGTCATTATAAACAAATGGTCTTTCTATTAATGTCACTTTGGATATGTGGTATTTATAAAAGTAGTTTCTATGTAAAGTTGTTCACTACGGGCCGGTGGTATTTATATAAATTTGGTCAATATGGGCCGGTGGTATTCATATAAAGTTGGTCACTATGGACGGGTGGTATATATAATAAAGTTGGTCACTATGGACAGGTGGTATTTTTATAAAGTTGGTCACTATGGGCCAGTAGTATTCATAAAAGTTTGGTCATAGTAATAATAATAAATTTGGTCACTATGGAACGGAGGTCTCTATGTAAAGTTGGTCACTATGGGCCAGTGGTATTGATATAAAGTTGGTCACTATGGACAGATGGTATTTATATAAAGATGGTCAATATGGGCAGGTGAAACTTTATAAAGGAGGTCTCAAGGTAAAGTTTGTCACTATGGGCTTGTGGTATTAATATAAATTTGTTCAATGTGGGCCGGTGTTATTTACATGAAGTTGATCAGTGTGGCAGGTTGTTTTTATATACCGGGTATAGATTGTCTCTATGGGCAGTGATTGTCTGTCAACTATTATTCAAGCGATTTCTTCTCCCATACCGTAAGCGTAATCACCTTGCTATTTACACCAAAACTCCTCTGTCAGATTAGTTCATTTCATTACATTTCATCACATCCAAATTTCCAATTTTAGGGAATATTTTTGTCATCTAAGTCAAAAATGATTTTTTCAACAAATGCTTGTCAGATTGCAGAATTTGGCATGAATGTTCTTGTCATGGACTAGATTTGACTTACTAACCTCTTTAGACCATATGCAAGTGTCTATTTTTTAACAAATATACTTATAGTTTTTTTATGTTAATTTTTGCATATTTTTGATTTCTTCTTTATAACCGTCTGCCAGATTGCCTTGATTGAGATTCCTATTATCATATAGATTTGGACTCAATCAAATGTGTTCATTTAGTGAAGATATCGCTATTTTTGTGAAAGTTATGATTTTTTTGTGATATTTTTTTCTTCATTTTTTCGACATGTTAACTACTATGGCCATTGTTTTTCAAAAATGTTGAGTTTCAGGTCAAGGTCATTTCAATGTTTATAGCTAGGAAGATAGTCTGTTTCAGTATACACATTATGTTCTGTACTGAACTACCGGGGTCAATGTTTTCCATGGTATTTTCAGAGTTACATTGTCTTGGGTTCTGAACAACCTGGGCCTATGATTTTTTGTTTGTATTTTTTAATGTTGAATAACACGTCAAAGTCATTTAAATGTTTATATATTTGCTGGTATTAAACAATCACGTTGAAGTTGAATTCAAGGTTAATGACAGCCGAGAGAACTTCACCATAATTGTAAACTGTGAGTTGGAAATGCATGGTGATGTTACAGTAGAGCTCTTTCAGTTCAAAGGTAGCTTGTTCTGAAAACGTGTTTTTTAATTCATGACATGACAGTTTCTGAGCTCATGAATATTCAATAATTCGTGGGTTTAATACATTGTAAAAGGGGAGATATATTATTTGGGGGGCAAGATTTAGAACCATTTGGACGTTTTTGTTTCTCCCTCCTGATGTTCACTGACTTGTATCTAGCCTTCCAAAATTTTCCCGAAAAATGTATGCACATTTAACTTCATGCCGTCCGCCATTCCAAATCACAAATTATACACCACATTGGTCTCTAATACCCAGTCGCAAAAAAAGGCCAACAAAAACAATGCCCAGGCCACACACGACAGTCTCTTGGATTCCCTCCCAATTATTTTTATTCACGCCATTATCTCTATTCCAATCTCCTCAAACTTTATTCTTCCTGTCAACTTCACACCTTGCAGCCAGACCTGCGTGACTCATTCAAAAATCGCTTATTTCTACTTCCTACTTTATGACCCACTCCTATTTACTATTTGTAACGCCCATCTCAGCGTTCTATTGAGTAAGTCTAAGTGCCCCCTACACTCGTTTTTCCCAACGAGACGTATATCACTTGTATGTATAGGTGTCCACTCACTTTAAATATTTTCTACCTAAGTCTAATGCTAACACGTGTTGATGATTATTTGTGATTTATAATGAAAACATCACAATTAAACAAGTGGTGGTAAAACGTTGGTTTAAACAATTGTCTTTTAGTTAATTTCCGCCATTACAAGTTGTTAAATTAAGAGAATCAATGTGTTGAAAACAAATTTAAACTTATTTTGATGTAAACAGCTCTTGTTTGAATAATTTCCACCAAATTTCCAACAAATATTTGGAATTTATTTTGTTTTAAACAAGCGTATAATTAGTTTCTAAAATTACAAGTTATTATTTATTCTTTATTTTTATATGGTGGCGTTTCGTGAGGTTTATTATCCTATAGAGACATTCTTGTTTACTTGTTATGGTTTTACATGTTTCAGTTTATTTGATTTACGTTTTACATTGTAGCTCTTAGTGGGCCTTGAACTCACCGACTTGTCAAGCTAATTCTGTTCCATCTCGACGCTACACTTGTGTACCACGTCATGACGTTGATGTTCTTTTTGCTAACTACTTCAATGTTTCGACTAGTTGAATGGTAAAGCCAAATCGATTGATTTGGTCTCGGTTAGTGCTTATCTAGGGTGATTCGAGCCTTTGGTGTGTGTACCGGTATTAGGTGGTTTTTCATTTCCAATGTTTGCCACCTATGCGATCACTTCCCCGTTTTATTTTGATTTTGTGAGTGTCGAATGATGTCTTCCTCACCTGTCACGCCATGGCATAGTTTTAACCATGTGGACATGTTGTAACAAACCATTGGCAACTGACTGACTGTATGATAGTTCTCTGTTTAACAAGCTATGATTTATTTCTGTTTTATTTATTATATTGTCACGTGATTTTTTCCACCATGTGTAACTATATATTTGTTGACATATGATTCATGTTTCTCGTGTGTTTCTATATATTGAACGTAATAATTGTGTTGAATCAATAGAAATAACGTTCTACCTTGAGACTATAACCACCCCTTATTCTACACCTGTGCAAAGCAAGATACACAATGGTCGCTTGTGTTGGGATTACACGCCGCGGAGACAACACAGGAATCTGTTCATACGTATTATTGGTAAATGCACGAGATCAGTAACTCCGCAAAAATGAATGTCTGACGAGTACATCATTATCGTAAACATAAATCACTTACCTCGCTCAGAGATATTCCTCAATTTGACGAAAGCTTGTCCCGTAAAATCTGTTTTATGCATTCAATTGCACAATGGCGGAGATCATGTTGACCTCAAATTAATGCCCTCTACGGTGACACTATTTTTTTATCATGGACTACATGGACAGATAGTGCTCTTGATAAATGTTTGTGCATCAAAGGTCATCGCAGGTGATTCTACATAGGACTCGCGATTTTGTTAAGGTAGAGATGCAGTTTACCGGACAGGTATTTTAATTAGTTAATTAGGAAACCAAGATGACCTCCCTTGTCCACAAAACTATATATTTTCAGAAAGCTTATTGTATGAATTTTAAAATTTTGTTAGTATATTTTTTTATGGACACAATAGTTTGAAATATGCACAAAAATGTGCTTTTTTGGTCAAAAGTGATTTAAAAAAAATAGCTTTTAAACTTTGCTTCTATTTCCTGTCAAAATTGGTTTACGGGTACATCTATTTACTATGAAGAAAGTGCCGGGCACGGATCTAGAAGCCGTACCTACACACGAATTGGTGACGTCACAAAATACATGACCTTCAATCGGGGTCTTTTCCTGGTATATACGAATTGGTATATACAAATTACAATAAAGATACTTAAGACATTACACATAAGGTAAAACAACTCCTGTGACAATATAATGATAATAACGGTAATAAATCCTAGCTTAACAGTTGAACAGAACGATCATATAGTCAGTCGGGTGACGCCGAGGGTCGCGCACTGTGTTGCAAAATGGCCGTGTGGTTGAAACTGGGTCATGGCGTGACGGGTGAGGAAGACATCATTAAACACTCTCAAAATCACATTAAAACGGAGAAGTGGTTGCATATTACGGCGTAGCCAACATGGGAAATAAAAAAACGCCCAATACAAATGACATGGGTTCGAATCACACTAGATACACACTCACCAGAACCGAAGCGATCAGAAACCAGCAATCGATTTGGCTTTTCCGTTCAACTCATCGGAACACTCGAGTAGTTAGAAAAATGAACACCACTTAACGACCAACGTCGTGGCGTGGTACACAAGCGTGCCAGCAAAATAAAACAAAATTAGTTTGAAAAGACAGTGGGTTCGAGTCCCGCTCAGAGCTACTGTAAAAAAGTAAATCAAATAAACCGAAATCTCTCAAACCCTAAACAAGTAAACAAAGAACGTCGCAAAAAAATTAAACCTTACAAAACCATACAAAACTGAATGAATAAATACTAAAATATCTTACGACTTAAACTGGACGACGCGCAATTTCTTCAACAGTTTCCAGATTGGGACAATAGATAAGTTTTGTTAAAGTGTCGATGGCCGCGTTCCCTATATTACGAAAACAATTCAGGCAACAGACGACTATCTTCTGTGGTTTTGTGGAATTTATACTGTGTCTGCGGAATTGTTGATTGAGGGTTCAAGGCCAGCAGTTAACATTTTGTTAGAAAGTTTCACAATTAAATCAAATATCCAATGATACCAGTATATTTACTTCATTATTTTAACAACTTGCAATAGTGGAAGTTGGTCAAACACGAGTTCTTACACCTAAATAAGTATCAAATATTTGTCGACACATTTATTCACTCAATTTAACAACTTGTAATGGTGTAAAATAATTAAACGAGAATTTTCTACACCAAAATAAGTCTAAAATATTTGTCCATACATTTAGTCTCTCAATTTAACAACTTGTAATTGTGGGAATTAATCAAACGCGAGTTGTTTACACCAAAATAAGTCTCAAATATTAGTCCATACATTTATTCTCCCAATTTAACAACTTGTAATGGTGTAAAATAATTAAACGAGAGCTGTCTACATCAAAATAAGTCTAAAATATTTGTCCGCACATTTATTCTCTCAATTTAACAACTTGTAATTGTGGGAATTAATTAAACGAGAGTTGTCTACACCAAAATTAATCTCAAATATTTGCCCGCGCATTTATTCTCTCAATTTAACAACTTGTTAATGGTGTAAAATAATTAAACGAGAGCTGTCTACACCAAAATAAGTCTAAAATATTTGTCCGCACATTTATTCTCTCAATTTAACAACTTATAATTGTGGGAATTGATTAAACGAGAGTTGTCTACACCAAAATAAATCTCAAATATTTGTCCGCACATTTATTCTCTCAATTAAACAACTTGTAATGGTGTAAAATAATTAAACGAGAATTGTCTACACCAAAATAAGTCTAAAATATTTGTCCACACATTTAGTCTCACAATTTAACAACTTGTAATTGTGGGAATTAATCAAACGCGAGTTGTTTACACCAAAATAAGTCTCAAATATTAGTCCGCACATTTATTCTCCCAATTTTACAACTTGTAATGGTGTGAAATAATTAAACGATAGCCGTCAACACCAAAATAAGTCTAAAATATTTGTCCGCACATTTATTCTCTCAATTTAACAACTTGTAATTGTGGGAATTAATTAAACGAGAGTTGTCTACACCAAAATTAATCTCAAATATTTGTCTGCAAATTTATTCTCTCAATTTAACAACTTGTAATGGTGTAAAATAATCAAACGAGAGCTGTCTACACCAAAATAACTCTAAAATATTTGTCCGCACATTTATTCACTCAATTTAACAACTTGTAATTGTGGGAATTAATTAAACGAGAGTTGTCTACACCAAAATAAGTCTAAAATATTTGTCCGCACATTTATTCTCTCAATTTAACAACTAGTAATTGTGGGAATTAATTATACGAGAGTTGTCTACACCAAAATTATTCTCAAATATTTGTCCGCACATTTATTCTCTCAATTTAACAACTTGTAATGGTGTATAATAATTAAACGAGAGCTGTCTACACCAAAATAAGTCTAAAATATTTGTCCGCAGATTTATTCACTCAATTTAACAACTTGTAATTGTGGGAATTAATCAAACTAGAGTTGTCTACACCAAAATTAATCTCAAATATTTGTCCACACATTTATTGTCACAATTTAACCACTTGTTAATAGTGGAAATTACTTAAACGCGACTGGTTTAATCAGTTGACATCAATGCAACTTACCCGCAGACAGTGCACAACAGAGTATCATTATTGAGCAATTATAAACAGGAACGTGTCTTGGCATTAGGATTAGGGTCGGGTCAGGTATGGGCAACGCAAATGGAAAACACCCAATTGGCAATATGTACACTAATGGGTTATGGCATGCATATAGTTTACCCAAGTAAAAACACAAATTGGCAATTTTTTGTACAATTGTAACTCAATAATAGAAATATGTTGTATTTCTATATATATACACACTACATAGTCTTATCAAATGCAAATACATCCAGTCAATCAATTGTGGTCTTGTGGTTTAGTTGTCTACACAGTGATCAGGAGGACCCGGGTTCACATCCCATGCCTACCCAACTGTTTCGCGCAAACACTATTTGGCAATAAAGCTAAATACTAGTATGACAACAAATTATTCAATTTGCATGACTACACACATAGCTCAGTTGATTTGTACTATGTCAGCAATGTCAGCGATCGCTGGTTCGAATCCGGTATGTTTAGTTAGATTTTTGAATGCTAGTGTAGACAGTGCTCCTATGATTAGGACTTAAATCCTATCTCTTGAGTGAAGAATACTACCCCACATGGAAGCCAGTCGAATAACGAACACAGTTGGCAGCTGTAGGTCACGTGCAACAACAGACACGAGGAGCATGGCTGCTCTCCAAATGAGTCCCTTCTTTTGTATTGACCCCCTAATGATTACTAACCCCCCTTTCTAACTCTTCCCCTAAAAATAATATATCGCCCCTTTTAAACTGTATTGACCCACAAATTAATGAATATTCATGAGCACAGAAACTGCTACGTCATGAATAAATTAGCATAATTTAAAAAAAATTGCATAAAGTGTAGGTACTCCTTTTAGAGCCCTGCCAAGTGCCGTCTTGAAAACTGTCTACCGGTTGTCAATTTTGCAGGGCAGCAGCTCAAATTTTACTACTTCAAGTTTATGCATAAATTAACACCCAGGCTAGTTGTCAGTACGATTGTTGTAACACTGTTCAACCAAAAACATTGCCCCAACGTCGTTTTGAAGATAAACACATTGTCAATCATTTGTGAAAAATTCAAAACAAAAGGTCAAAGTGCCTAGGACCAATTTTAAGTTCCGAGATGTGCACTAAAAAGAAGCTGAGATAATTGCTAATTTGCATAACAATTCACTCAGTAAGAAGTTTGCTAATGCTCATTATTAAAATGGCTGTAACAGTTCCAAATTTATCATTATGTAAAAAGTTAAATATAGTGCATAATTTGGAGATCCCGTCATTAATTTTTTCGCCATATTTCTTTTTTAATATTTATGTACATCCTTGCTCAATCTTGCTAAGCATTCAAAAGAGAGAATGTTTCCACCTGTTATTTAAAAGTAGTCTTTTGAGTATGTTCCACTATTCACAATTCTACAAAATTTTAACATTCTATAGCCAAGACTGTTTGAATAATAAAAAGCAAAAAAAAACAAAATCACTTCTAAGTGCCCACAAACCTGCATCTTTACCTTAAGTATTCTACCGCATGACAACTTTACTTTCAAACCCTCTTATGAATCTAAAAATTATGATAATTCATTATGTTGTTGGAATGTCATTTGATTGAAAATGGTCTCAATGCATGACAAAATAAACGAAAAAGTGTGACATAACGTGAACATTTTGGTAAATAGAACCAACTTTCTAACTAAGATATCTACAAATATTTTTAGCAGCATTGATTTATGTGCACTTTGTTTGTGATTCAATTAAGCGAGTTATAGATATAACGTACCAAGTCGTTAACCCCCCTTTTAAGGCCACATACAAGATGGTAATTGGCACCAACCGAGGTCATCTCAAGACAGAATGTGTTTTGTGGCTGTTTGTTTACTCATTAAAGGCAGAAGTACGAGTTTCCCAGAATTCGTGAAATGATAATGAATTTTAAAAAAACTAAATAACTCCGTCAATACAGAACTGTGACGATTTTGAAATATCACTCAGTATTTCTTGACAGCGGGGAATAAGTGCGTACACACTTTTCACCTGCCGTTATCGACATTTGATACAAATAATATTCAAATACAGTCCCAGGCACAACATGCAGTTTCCAACAATAATATCATTAATTATGCTTTGAATAAATATATTTATATATCAAATAAAGTATAAGGTTTTTCTCACAATAAAGACATGCAAGATTAAATAGAAACGGTAGTAAAAACAGTACAAAAACGTCGGATTCTTTCATTTATTTTATAATGAGTTGGTGCCATTTTCACAGAAATAACATTCAAACATCTCAATTCAGTCACCATGATCTTTAAAAACACAACACAGGTAATAGTTTGATACAATACCGATAGTACAGTAAATACCTGTCTCAATGGTATTCCCTTGCAGAATGAACCCGTGATGACCTGTGACACACACCTGCGATCAAGAGCGCCATCTGTAGGCGATTTCATTGTTAATAAAATAGTGTCTCCGTTGAGGACATTGCTTCGAGGTCAACGGGATCACCGCCATTGTACGATTGACTGCATGAAACAGATGTTACATTAGGGGAAATCTCTGAGCGAGGTAAGTGATTAAAGTGTACACGTCAGCCATTCATGTTTGTAGAGTTGCTGATCTCGTGAAGTACAAATAATACGTATGCACACCATACGTATGAACAGATCGCGTGTATTGTCCCAGTGGCGTGCAATTTGACACACTTCCAGAAGTCGTACCTACCTTCAACCGGACTCATTGGCTCGGTCTATACACATTGGCATACGTAAATTAAAATAAAGAAACTTAAGACATATCACTTGACAATATAATGGTAATAAATTCATGCTTAACAGTTGAACAGAACGATAATATAGTCATTGGGTCAAGGGTCACGCACTTCGTTCCAACATGTCCATGTGATTGAAACTGGGTCATGGCGTGACGGGTGAGTAAGACATTCATTAAACACTCACACGATCACAATAAAACGGGTTAGTGGTCGCATATTACGGCGTAACGAACATGGGATATGAAAAACCGCCTAATACAAATGCCAAGGGTTCGAATCCTTCTAGATATATACTCACTACAACCAAGGCGATCGTTTCAAATAGACGTCACTCAATTCCCGCGCGTGCGCAGGTGAAGACCCCAACCGCTTTAATTGAAAAACTTGTGATGGTAGAAATTAATTAAACGTTGGGTCAGATATGGTCAACGCAAATGGCAAAACATCAACTTTGTTGGGACTAAAGGTGTACAATAACGGCATACATATAGTTTACACAAGGAGAAAACACTAAATTGGCAAAATTAATGAAATTTGTGACTCAATAATGGAAATATGTAGTATATCTTTATATATACACACTATATAGTCTCATCAAATGCAAACACAAGCAGTCAGTCCATTGGGATGTTGTGTGTCACTTGTCTACATAAATATCATGAAGACCCGTGTTTAAAACCCATCCCTGCCTGTTGTTTCTCACAGTGGGATTCGTAAATACTATTTAGAACTGTTCTCCTATAAATGTAACTTAAATCCTTTTACTTGTGTGAAGACCCTCGTGGTACAGTGGACAAGACAGTGACTAAGGATTGCTAATTCCCCATTTATAACTCTTGCCGCCTTATATAATATATCGCCCTATTTAGAATGTATTGAACCACATAATAATGAATATCCATGAGCGCAGACACTACGACGTCATGAATAAATTAGCATCATTAAAACAAATTGCATGAAGTGTTGGTATGTCTTCTGGAATTATGCCATAACAGGACATGTTGTGCAAAGCAAACAATATATAAAATTCTTAACCAAAACCTGATAAGTCTTCCCAACTCTCCATAAATAACAGGGTTTTGTGTATTGGAAGACATCTCCGATGCGCCTTTTTGACATTCCTGCTAAATCAAACCTTCAAAATTTACTCCCATACATGAATATATATTACTCAACAATAACAAATACACTTGTACGTCAATTAAACTAAATTTAGTTAAAATACGTTTTACAGCAAACATTCCTTTGTATGCTTATTTAGCAAGGTTTGTTGAGCTATAAACCAACGTCCAGTAGAGAAAAACGTGATACCAAAGTCAGTAAAAGAAGATACAGATTTGAGTGTTTGTTCATTACATCACCCTGTCTTATATTTTCTCAAGGTACCGCTTTCCTGAAGACTACAATTGTAGTTTTATTTGCATTTACTTCAAGTTTCCATTAAGGATTGGATCAAAACAAAATCAAATCATTCACATATAGTAAGTAAAATATTTTTAGCGAACCAACATATAGAGTCGTTGCTGAAAATACCCTCTGAGCTCATTAATAAATAATACAAATAATAAAGGAGCAAATGGAACCTTGATGAACCTCGCATAAGCATTTAAATACATCCGCGATTCCATTTGACTGCTGTGTATGTACTGTAAAGTTTGAATAAAATGCTTTGGAGACCACACTAAACAGCGTGTAGATTAAGAAATAATGGTTAAAGCGAACGAACACCCTTTTCAATATACTATATGATTTGCGAAACCCAGCTTGATTTTCATTTAAAGGACAATTGTTCTAAACCCAGGTGTTTAATCTATTGTAAACATCGCATGAGAATATTTGACCCAACAATAACAGCAACGTTATTCTGATGAAGGGGTATTACTAAACTTGCTACCCCGTCATTTGGGAAAATGTCAGCAACAAGTAATTTGGTAGATAATTTCACTAATATTTCATAGAAATCACGAAGGTAAATTTTCAACTAAAATACATAATTTAAGTTTCTAGATGGTCGATATATCACAGATGTGTTCTATATACAGACATACAAAGGTGGTATACTATAGTAAACTATTCATCGGTTTAGCTAACTAGGCTGCTCATACTGTAAAAATACTGTGATATATTGGACTTTCTTATTATAATTATACACACGAGTCTCAGATTTGATTTGTTATTTTGCAGGTATAATCTAAGGATTCTGCCAATGTATTGAAGATTGCCTCATCACTTTTAATTGAGTTGCGGATTAAGAGAACTGAGACTTCTTCCTTAATTGTTTATAAATATGAATAATTAAGTAAATACAATGCATGAAAATCGAACTAAAAGTAGAGGTGATGTGGAAGTCAACTCAGACCCTGAAGATGTGCAACTCAAGAAGAAAGAGTTCCAGTGCAAGCAATGCGAAAAGCGTTTTACTCGGTCCGTTGATCTAAAAAGACACATGCTGATACATACAGGGTTGAAGCCCTTTCAGTGCAAGCAATGCGCAAAATGTTTTAATCAGTCTAGTAGTCTAAAAATTCACATGCATAAACATACAGGGTTGAGGCCATTTCAGTGCAAGCAATGCGGGAAAGGTTTTGCATATTCTAGCAATCTAAAACAGCACATGGTTAAACATTCAGGGTTGAAGCCCTTTCAGTGCAAGCTATGCGGGAAAGGTTTTACTCAGTCTGGAAATGTAAAACAGCACATGGTCAAACATACAGGGTTGAAGCCATTTCAGTGCAAGCAATGCGAGAAGTGCTTTACTGGGGCTGGTAATCTAAAAAAGCATATGCTTACTCATGCAGGATTGAAGCCATTTCAGTGCAAGAAATGCGCAAAATGTTTTACTCAGTCTGGTAGTCTAAAAATGCACATGCTTACACATGCTGGATTGAAGCCATTTCAGTGCAAGCAATGCAAGAAGTGTTTTACTCAATCTGGTAATCTGAAACAGCACATGCTTACACATGCAAGGTTGAAGCCATTTCAGTGCAAGCAGTGTGAGAAGTGCTTTACTCAGTCTCGCTATCTAAAACAGCACATGGTTAAACATTCAAGGTTGAAGCCATTTCAGTGCAAGCAATGCGCAACATGTTTTACTCAGTCTGGTAGTCTAAAAAGGCACATGCTTACACATGCAGGATTGAAGCCATTTCAGTGCAAGCAATGCAAGAAATGTTTTACTCGCTCTGGTAATCTAAAACAGCACATGCTTACACATACAGGACTGAAGAGTTTTCAGTGCAAACAGTGCAAGAAGTGTTTTACCCATTCAAGTGATCTAGAAGAACACTTGCATACGTCATTTGGTCAATGCATGATGAATGCAGACCAGATGAAAATTGGATTATTTGTTGTGTTAAAATATCTGAAAACTAGACTGGAGGGTAATACAAGTGAGATTCGTAAATCGAGGCAAGGAACAGAGACATTCAGAATGTGCTTTTTTTCTAGGGATAAGAATACATTAAAAAGATACGAGAATAAGTTGAGATATGAATTAGTTAAGCTCGATCAAAAATTTGCAGAATTTGATAATATAGAAACCTTCAGACATGTGTTACTTTTTTAACTCATTTTTTTGTATGCAACAATGTGGTGACGTTGAGGTCAAGATATTTTGGTATGAAATACGTAAAACAGACAATGTTTATAATTGACTGAAGATGTTATTCTATTCCTAATACATTTATTCCTTTGTATTTGTCTATGTTACGATTTGCATGATAGTGCTATATTGCTCTGATATATTATTATTATCAGCCGAGTATCACTGGAAAAAAAGTTGCATTGCCTTGCCCGTAGTGTAGTGTAAAAGAAGAGTAAAGTTAGTAAGGGGCGGATTTTGGCTTCGTCGTTGTTGTTGTTGGCCTGACTAGTGGGGGTGATAACGGTTTTATTTTTCATTTTGTTTGCATAATTATTGAGATATGGCGTAATAATTTTGTCAGTTAAGACTTAATTCTTGTAAATATTATTTTTAATTAAAGAAAAGTCATTTTAATAATTTGAAATTTAATCCCCTAATCTGTATCAAGATTTACCAAAACATCCATGGTGAAATAATTGTTTTGAAAACCTTTTAAATATTTTTGTGTGATTACAAATTTATTTTCATCACTTTGGAACCAGGCCCGTCTTAAATTCAGTATAGAAAATGTTTTTTTTTTATTTTTTTTACCTTTGTGTCAATATATGCTAATTATATCTGTTCAAAGTTTGTGCTTGACAATTTATACAACGACCTGAATATGAGTAAACGTGTATTTTGTAAATGTTCAATTACAATATTTTTCATAATTTTTTTTCGCATTAAATATGTTGTTCATTCAATTATATGTATAACTTTAAATGTGGCTGATACTTATTTTATATGGACAAGTATAGTGACATTCACATCAATTCGACAGCAAGATTCTTATATTATTCTTATTGAGTTGCTGCTATGTAGTGGTGATTGATATTTTAGCATCAAAAAGACCGGGGTCTACTGGATTAAGGACATCCATTATGTAAGTCTAAGCTGCCGCATAATGTTCTGGCACACTTTCGGTAATCGTGCAGGAAGATATCTATTTTGCATGCAAATTAGTGTTCTGGGACACTAAATTTTAAGACATTCGAACACTGGTGAAAAACAAATTAAATTGTTCAGTAAATCTAATATTTAGAGTTTTAATATTCAATAATATAATTGTGTTTAATTGCTGAATTACTACTAGCTGTAATGATTAAATTATGACAAATCCTTGTTTTTACAACAATCTGCGAGTATCAATATGTAATAATCCCAAGATTCTGAATAACTTCAATAATATTCTCGGAGTGCAAATTTATTGTCAATAGATAGTGTTTTTCTAATACTATCATTAATTTTAGCTAATTTAAAACAAACTAAATAACGACTCGGTTATTTTATCTACATAGTATAATACACATTTCCAAAAACATTTTATATTTATTATACATAATAATCCTGAATACTGATTAAACATTCAAAAAATTTGCATTAAAGTTACAAAGTTGTAATGTAAAATTGTGCATATCATGTCTATGCGTTTTCTTTTAGTAATGTAATTGTTGTTGAAAGTATATGAGTGTTTTATATTTTGCTGTGCCGGTAGTTCAATTAGCAGAAGACCTTGCACGGAGTTGCTCCTGTTTTTTAAACGAATCCTTGTTCATTTATAAAAAAGTATTGTGGCAATACTACTCAAAGACGTGTTGTGGAACATTTAAAAAACTATCAATGTTGTATGTGTTAGTTTAAAAAAATATTTCTTTGTTTAGTGAATGTCAGGGAATACTGAGAAACAGTTATGCTTGGACATAAGGCACACTTTTGAGTAGTATATTCACACAATAATGAATTCTACCATACTATTCGTAACATGCACAACCCCCGCCCAATTTACTTACATAATATAAATATTTTTTTGTTAAAACATGTTCAACAATAGCACATTGTGGCACTCATTGACAAATAGGATGTAATAAAACCGCAGTAACCGCAACATAATAATGAATATAAATATGTGACTTTCACCCCAATCAAATCTAATCTGTAAGCGTCATAGGCTTTATTGTAAATAAATAAATAGAAATTAAATAAACTGATCAGAAGATATTGATATTTGCTCGGTATCATGTATACATTATCCAAGCTTTGTACAACATAGTCTGTAATAATAGCTCAACATTTTTTTCATTGAATCGAGCTGTAAAGAGCATAACGTTTAATAATAGCTCAATAATTTATATATTGAACCAAGATGTTAATAACATAGCGTTTAGTAATAGCCAAATAATTTATACATTGAAGGAACGAAGCTGTTTACAACACAGGGGGTTGTGCATGTTACAAATAGTATGGTAGCATTCATTATTATGTGAATATACTACTAAAAAGGGTGCCTTATGTCCAAGTATTACTGTTTCGCGGTATTCCCTGACATTCACTAAACAATGACATATTTTGTTTTTTTTTTAAAACAAACACATACATCATTGGTAGTTTTTAAATGTTTCACAACACGTCTTGAATAGTATTCGCACAATATTTGTTTAAAAAAAAAACAAGGATTGGTTAAAAAATACGAGCAACTCCGTGCAAGGCCATCTGCTAACTGAACTAGCCGCACAGCAAAATATAAAACACTCATATACTTTCAGCAACGTTTAAATTACTTAAAGAACACCCATATACATAATATAAACAATTTTACATTACAACTTTGCAACTTTTAATGTGCATTTTTTGAATGTTTAATCAATATTCAGGATTATTATGTAAACAAATAAAACATGTTTTTAAAAATTGGTATTACACTAAGTAGATAAAATAGCCGAGTCATTATTTAGTTTGTGTTAAATTAGCCAAAATTAATGATAGCATTAGAAAAACATCTATTTATCTATTTATAATAAATTTGCACTCCGAGAATATTATTTAAGTTATTCAGAGTCTCGGGATTATTACATACTGATACTCTGAATTTCGCAGAATGTTGTAAAAAACAAGGATTCGTCATAATTTAATCATCGCAGCTAGTAGTATATCAGCAATTCAACAACATTATGTTATTAAATATTGGAAATCTAAACATTAGATTTACTGAACAATTTAAATATTTTTTGTTTTCACCAGTGTTCGAATGTCCAAAAATGTTGTGTTAATATTCAAAATATTCACCAATTTAAACTACTAAATACGGTTCATAATGTTCACAAAACTTCAATCAAGCTTTCAGAATGCAACTCTTATTAGAATCTTAATCGAAAATGTTCAATCATTCTATATTTTTTATACATTTTCTGCACCTACTGGTTCAAATTTGTATGAGATACAGTACTGTTATTGATTGGAATCATAATAATACTCGCTGCAACTATTAATAAGAAATTTCAAATGACAAATAGTTTACGCTTAAAACCAGAATCGATCGCAAAAAATATGTAATGTGTAAATTATGGTTCTTTGTGTTTCATACAATTGCGGGGAAAATATTTCTGTAGATTACATTGTTGAGAATATCTTGGCAAGAGTAGGCCAATAATACGAAGGTTACGCCA
Source organism: Saccoglossus kowalevskii (assembly GCF_978046115.1). Taxonomy (NCBI): domain Eukaryota; kingdom Metazoa; phylum Hemichordata; class Enteropneusta; family Harrimaniidae; genus Saccoglossus; species Saccoglossus kowalevskii. The sequence goes on from NC_140658.1 coordinate 15,179,861, forward strand.
AATAGTGTGTAAGTTTCAACAACAAGCAAGAATGTCTCGGCAACGAGTGAGGATTCTACTACTACTATGCTGCATTTAGTGTGAAGGTCTCAGAACACTAATTTGCATACAAAATAGATACCTTCCTGCACGATTACCGAAAGTGTGCAAGAACATTATGCGGCAGCTAGACTTACATAATGGAGGTCCTTACTCCAATAGACCCCGGTCTTTCTGATGCTAAATATTAATCACCACAAGATAGCAGCAACTCAATATTAATATAATACCTCTTGCTGTCGAATTGATGTGAATGTCACCATACTTGTCCATATAAAATAATTATCAGCCATATTTAAAGTTATACATATACTTGAATGAACAACTTATTTAATGCGAAAATAATTTTAGGTAGCCATTTAGTTAATATCCACACCGTACCAATATATCACACAAACAAGTAGGCAATATAAAGTTATGTAATATAATACAGTAATACTAGTAGTGTAACCATGATGTTTGATTAAAAATATTTATATACTAATTTTATTAAATCATCAGTAGTGTACTACATGCAATCGGTGAATTTAAATAGTGTGTTGAAAAAAGAAAAAATAATAATAATGAAAAACATGGTAATTGAACATTTATGAAATACAAATTTACTCACATTCAGGTCGTTGTATAAATTGTAAAGCACATGTTAATAAATGTTTTTGAAAATAAACTTTGAACAGATCTAATTAGCATATATTGAAAAAAGGCATTTTCTATAATGAACTCTGGTTCCAATGTGATGAAAATTAATTTGTAGTCACACAAAAATATTCAAAAGGATTTCAAAACAACTATTTCACCATGTATTTTCTGGTTAAATCTTGATACAAATTAGGGGGATTAAATTTCAAAACATTGAAATGAATATTCTTTAACTAAAAAAATTATTCACAACAATTACGTCTTAACTGAAAAAATATTACGCTATATCTCAATAATTATGCAAACAAATGCAAAATGAAACAGTTATCTCACCCACAAGTCAGTCAACAACAACAACGACGCCAAAATCCGCCCCTTACTATACCTTACCCTTCCTTTACACTACACTACAGGCAATGCAATACAACTTTTTTCCAGTGATACTCGGCTGATAATAATAATATCATAGCAATATAGCACTATCATGCAAATCTTAACATAGACAAATACAAGGGAATAAATGCACTAGTAATAGAATAACATCTTCAGTCAATTATAAACATTGTCTGTTTTACCCATTCCATACCAAAATATCTTGACCTCAACGTCACCACACTTTTGCATACAAAACAGTGAGTTAAAAAAGTAACACATGTCTGAAGATTTCTGTGCCCTCAAATTCTGCATTTTTTTGATCGAGCTTAACTATTTCATATCTCAACTTAATCTCGTGTCTTTTTAATGTCTTCTTATTTCCAGAAAGAAAGCACATTCTGAATGTCTCTGTTCCTTGCCTCACTTTACCAATCTCACTTGTATTACCCTCCAGTCTAGTTTTCAGATATTTTAACACAATAAATACTCCAATTTTCATCTGGTCTGCATTCTTCATGCATTGACCAAATGGCGTCTGCAAGTGTTCTTCAAGATCGCGTGAATGGGTAAAACACTTATCGCATTGTTTGCATTGAAATGGCTTCATCCCTGTACGTGCACACATACGCTGTTTTAAATTACCAAGTCGCGTGTACTGAAATAACTTCAACCTTGTATGTGTACGCATGTGTTGTTTTAGATTACTAGGATCAGTAAAACATTTCGCGCATTGCTTGCACTGAAATGTCTTCAACCCTGTATGTATAAGCATGTGCCGTTTTAGACTACCAGAATGAGTAAAACATTTGGCGCAATGCTTGCACTGAAATGGCTTCAACCCTGTATGTATAAGCATGTGTTGTTTTAGATTACAAGAATGAGTAAAATACTTCTTGCATTGCTTGCACTGAAATGTCTTCAGTCCTGTATGTGTGAGCATGTGCGTTTTTAGACCACCAGACTGAGTAAAACATTTAGCACATTGCTTGCACTGAAATGGTTTCAATCCTGCATGTATACGCATGTGCTGTTTTAGATTACTGGACTGAGTAAAACACTTATCGCACTGCTTGCACTGAAATGGCTTCAAACTTGTATGTGTAAGCATGTGCTGTTTTAGATTACCAGATTGAGTAAAACACTTTTTGCATTGCTTGCACTGAAATGGCTTCAATCCTGCATGTGTAAGCATGTGTGTTTTTAGACTACCAGACCGAGTATAACATTTCGCGCATTGCTTGCACTGAAATGGCTTCAGCCCTGCATGAGTAAGCATATGTGTTTTCAGATTACCAGCCCCAGTAAAACATTTCGCGCATTGCTTGCACTGAAATTGCTTCAGCCCTGATTGTTTAACCATACGCTGTTTAAGATGGCTAGACTGAGTAAAACACTTCTTGCTCTGCTCGCACTGAAATGGTTTCAACCCTGTATGTGTCAGCATGTGTTTTTTTAGATCAACGGACCGCGTACAACACTGTTCATATTGCTTGCACTGGAACTCTTTCTTCTTGAGTTGCACATCTTCAGGGTCTGAGTTGACTTCTACATCACCTCTACTTTTAGTTGGATGTTGATACATTGTATTTACTTATTTGTTTATATATATAAACAGTCGAGTAAGAAGTTTCACTTCTCTGCAAATCTGCAACTCAATTAAAAGTGATGAGGCTATCGTCAATATATTGGCAGCATATTTAGATTATACCTGCAAAATAACAAATCAAATCTGAGACTCGTGTGTATAATTATAATAAAGAACATCCAATATATCAAAGTATGTTTACAGTATGAGCAGCCCAGTTAGCTAAACCGATGAATATCTTACTATAGTACACCACCTTTGTATGTCTGTATATAGAACACGTCTGTGATATATCGACCATCTAAAAACTCAAATTATGTATTGTTGTTGAAAATTTGCCATGTGATTTCTATACAATATTAGTGCAATTATCTACCAAATTACTTGTTGCTGACTTTTTCCAAAATGACTGGGTGGCAAGTTTAGCCATATCCTTCCACGAGAAAGGGAATCGAAATGATGTTAATAGTTATAGAGAAATTACGTTGCTTCTGGGTCAAAAATTCTCATGCGATGTCCACAATAGATTAAACACTTAGGTCTAGAAAAAAATTCTTTTAAATGAAAATCAAGCTGGGTTTCGCAAATCGTATAGTACAATATTTTATAATAGATACAATTGTCAATATATATTTTTTACTTCGAGCGAAATTATATTGCGTTTTTGTAGATTTTGAAAAGGTCCGATCGCTTTAACCATTATTTCGTAATATACTTGCTGTTGTATTGTGGTCTCCATGGTATTTTTTAAAACTTTACAATGCATATACAGCAGTCAAATGGAATTTCGGGTGTGTTTAAATGCTTATGTGAGGTTCATAAAGTTTCATTTGTCACCTTTATTATCTGCCCTATTTATTAATGAGCTTAGCGGGTATTTTCAGCAACGATTCTATATTTTGGTTTGCTGAAAATATTTTACCTACTATATGCGGATGATTTTATTTTGTTTTGCCCCAATCCTTAATCGGAACTTGAAGTAAATGCAAATAAAACCACAATCGTAGTCTGCACTTAAATTTGTGTCTTCCTTTACTGACTTGGGTGTCACGTTTTCCTCTAGTGTTCGTTGGTTTATGGCTCATCGAAACTTGCTTAACATGCATGCAAAGGAATGTTTGCTGTAAAACGTATTTTAACTAAATATAGTTGACGTACGTAGCTTGTGTTTGCATTTGATGAGACTATATAGTGTGTATATGTAAAGATATACTACATATTTGCATTTGAGTCACAAGTGTCATTAATGTTGCCAATTTAGTGTTTTCTCTTTGTGTAAACCATATGTATGCCATAATTCGTTATTGTACATCTTGAGTTTCAACCAAGTTGGTGTTTTGCCATTTGCGTTGACCATATCTGACCCAACCCTAATTCCAAGACGCATTCCTGTTAAAAATATTAGCCCAATAATGATACTCTCTTGTGCACTGTCTGCTGGTAAGTTGGAATGATTTCCAATGAATAAACAAGTCGAGTTTAATTAATTTCCACCATTACAAATTGTTAAACTGAGAGAACAAATGCCTCAACAAATATTTAATACTTAATTTGGTGTAAACTAGTTGCGTTTAATTAATTTCTAAAATTACAAGTTTTTAAATTGAGTGAAAAAATGAATTAACAAATATTTGAGACTTATTTCGGTGTAAATAAGTTGCGTTTAATTGATTTCTACCATTACAACTTTTTAAATTGAGAAAAGAAATGCATTATCAAATATTCGAGATTTAATTTGGTGTAAACAAGTCGTGTTCAATTAAAGCGGGAGGGGCCTCACCTGCACACGCGCGGGAATTGAGTGACGGCTATTCGAAACGATCGCTTTGGTTCTAATGAGTATATATCTAGTAGGATTCGAACTCTTTCCATTTGTATTATTTGGTTTTTCATTTCCCATGTTTGCTACGCCGTAATATGCGACCACTTCCCCGTTTTATTGTGATTGTGTGAGTGTTTAATGAGTGTCTTACTCACCCGTCACGCCATGACCCAGTTTCAATCACATGGACATGTTGGAACGAAGTGCGTGACCAATGACCCATTGACTATATGATCGTTCTGTTCAACTGTTAAGCTTGAATTTATTACCGTTAATATCATTATATTGTCAGGTGATATGTTCCATCTTATTATAATGTCTTAAGTTTCTTTTAACTTGCGTATACCAATTTGTATACACCGAGACATGAGCCCGGTTGAAGGTAGGTACGGTTATTGGAATTGTGCCAAATTGCACGCCACTGAGCCAATACACGCGATCTGTTAATGCGTATGGTGTTCATATGTATTATTTGTACTTTCACGAGATCAGTAACTCCGCAAACATGAATGGCTGACGTGTACACTTTAATCACTTACCCCGCTCAGAGATTTCCCCCATGTAAAATCTGTTCCATGCAGTCAATCGTACAATGGCGGTGATCCCGTTGACCTTGAAGCAATGTCCTCTATGGAGACACTGTTTTATTAAGAATGAAATCGCCTACAGATGGCGCTCTTGATCACAGGTCTGTGTCACAGGTCATCACGGGTTCATTCTGCAAGGAAATACCATTGAGACAGGTATTTACTGTACTATCGGTATTGTATCCTACTTTTATCTCATCTTGTGTATTTCAAAATCATGGTGACTGAATTGAGATGTTGGAATGTTATTTCAGTGAAAATGGCACCAACTCATTATAAAATAAATAAAAGAATTTGACGTAAGGTGGAAACATTTGTAAATATAATCGACGAATGTATGGAATATAATCTACGCATTTTACACTAAATAATAAATACCCGAAAGAATGTTATGGACTACTCTATTTCGTTTATATTTTACTTTTTAACTTTGATATCTACGATATGATATTTTAGCAGCATTACTGTATGTGCTATTAGTGATTCAACTAGGCCAGTGAATGATATAGCCTTCGATAGTCAAGACAGTACTTTCTGTCACAATCACACAATAGAAAAAAAATACCGTGGTAATTGTTATAACCCGATGTCATCTCTAGACAAAGTAGCCTAAGCTCGTTTCAAGATAACTTGTGTAGTGAAAACTGGAACTGTGTTTATGAGAGTGTTGACTTCAATGAATCAAGTTTTAAAGTTTTTGTAATAAGCATGCGCCCTAAGTTACTAAGTTAACCCAAAAAAGAAAAAGCGAGAAAACCCTGTATAACTGCAAGAATTAGGAAGTCAATTGATTGCAAACACAAGCTATATTCAAAAGCATTAAAAAGTAACTGTCAACCAGATATCCTCGCAAACTATAAACACTATTGGAACATGCTTACACATATGTTGAAAAGTGCTAAGTATGCTGGTCACTTCACATGTTGTCACGGAGATAATGATAAGACTTAGAAAGTTATTAAGGATAATCTTTGTGACACGATTAACGTAAATTTGCCAAGTACATTTCATATGTCTTCTGCACACAATGATTTACAAACCACTCTTGTTAACCAGCATGACATTGTGGAGTTAATCATTTGTTTGTCACAGTTTGGGAAGCACTTGAATCATTGCACGAAATCCTATCATTCCTATCTACTAACATTCTTATCACAATTCTTCTTTCTTCATGCAACTTCTGATCAAGAAATATTTCAACTACTAAAAGCACTTGATAAAATAAGGCTGTGTGATATGACTACATTAGTTAATTTATGCCACAGAGTACATTTCCCAGCCTCTCAATTATATAATTAATTCATCGTTTTTAACAGGTGTATCACTGAATTCTTTAAAATTAGCTAAAGTGACTCCAATTTTCAAAAAGCAGTACAAGTGATCAAGGTAATTACAAACCAGTAATTTGAGAAAATAATTAACAAACATGATTTCCTATTTTAACAGTTTTGATATATTGTATAAATGTTATTATGGGTTCCGTGGGGATACAGTACTAAGGTAGCATTTGCGAGAAAATTAAAAATTCTAATTAGCAAACTAGACAATTGTTACTTAAAAACAGAAATGAACATGTCAATAATAATGGGAAGCAGTAAAATAAACTAGCATTAACTTCCACAGGATTTTGTACTAGGTCCGACACTCTTTGTGATTTACTTTTTGTTATATATTTTTCAACTATGCTGTCAACTATGTTGCTCCTTTCGATAATCGAATCTTAATGCCTAGTGTGTATTTTATAATAACTTGTTTAGCCATTTTTTGTATTATTCTCGTGATCATCATGTAAATCATATATGACATTTAAAGGGCGATGGTTGTCGCGCAACGCGTGTATTCGTCGCCAAGAGTCCCTTGTCGAACAGGACGCGGCGCGACGACCACCGCCGTTTGAATAAATGTACTTATATTTTACTTAAATTAAAACCAAGTAAATATATACAATTATAAAAACAATGCATATCGAAGATAAACCGAATATCATTACACATTTTTTTTCAAAAACTGATAAAACGTTTTTTTTATATAACACTGCTAACACTGCTGCCGTTTCGGGGATGATTGCAAAATGTTTATCTTTGGGACGGTTTAAATGATAACATCTTATCTGTATACTCTGTTACTAACAATTCAGATAAAACGGGTGATAAGGTTCCTGTTTCAGCCTTATTCTCATTCAAGACTTCACCGGAGAAATATGGTCATATCTTTGTGCAGCTTTCTTTTAAATCATTACATTTTCCTGAATCCAAGTCGTCATAATATTTTACTAACACCATTTTACTACCTTAATGACGAGGGAAATAAAGAATGCGAAGACGTCGATGACAGACGAGGCAAAGACAAATCTGCGACTCAGCAAGAATCATAATATCTACAGGTAGAATTAAAAGTATGGTTTGTATGATATGCCTATCAGCTAGAATGCTTGGTTTGCTAAGCGTCTCTACAAGGCCTAACATATTACCTACAAGTATTGTGCTTTTTAGTTTACGGGTAAAATAATATAAAAGATGATCACGTAATAGTACACTAAGCACCTTGAAACCGATGATACCGGTTCGCACCGATCCAGCCCAATTCTAAGGGGAAATAAAAACATTTAAAACAAAGAACAAGTTACATAAAATATGTTTGCAGAGAACGAAACATATTCTATGTAACTTGTTCTGTGTTTTAATGCCAGTTTATTAAAATCCAGCAAGTTACTATTCACCGTAAATCGTTTCGTGTCCGAGGACTGAAACTTCCGGCATTTAACATACTTATACAAGAATGCAGAGCGCATTATCCTGTATTCTCCACTATCCATGTACTGTTAACCTTAGGCAGTGGGTTCATAACGCGGGAATATTAACATTAATTGTTTGAAAAGTTCCAGAGGGTTCTGAGCGACGGGTGGTAAGATTATGAACCACCCACCAGGAATCCAAAAGTAGATTAGAGACGATGTTAGCAAAAAGGTAAAGCAGGTTTTTATTTGATAAACAATTAAAAAAGATATGTTGAAGTGTATCGACCATATCACAGGATGGACACTTATTAAACGGTCATTAAATAGAAATTTCCCAGTTGGAAACGCATAATGAGAGATACGCCACTGCAGGTTCCCATCTTTTCAATAACTGGTCCTTTTTAAGAATCATGGAAATTGGGCTTGGCATTTTCAAGCAGACTCAGTATGTGAAGCCAAACAGTATCTATTCTTTTGTGGATGATGACACCACATTTTTTATTACAAACTGCGGAGGTTTGTAACTAATTCCACAGCACTTACAGATATGTGAGTGATTCTTGAGATTAACATCTTAAAATGGCACAAATGTTAATTATTTCATTATACTTCTAAGATTGGCTGAATGACACTTGATTAAACAGTCATATAATTATTAACATGAATCCTAATACAGTTGAAACATTTGAACAAATTTACATTTTACTTAGTGGATGTCCATAATTGTGATACAGAGCAAATGTCAATGTTCTTCTGATCAGATTATTTTATTTCTATTTATTCCTTTACAATAAAGCTTGTTACTCTTAGAGATTAGATTTGACTGGGGTTTATAATCGTTATTAAAGTCGTGGTTACAGCGTTACATTAATATAAATACATAATTTCCAGTTTTTGAAATGTTTCACAACACGTCTTTGAATAGTGTACCTGCAACAATAGAACAATGATTGGATTAAAAATAGGAGCATCTTCGTGCGAGACTGACATAGCTCAACGTCAAAATTTAAAGTATAAATCTTGTTATAAAACTGATATAATATACATGGATAAATACACATAATCAAAATAGGATTAGGGAATTATAGAAAATGCTACTGGTTCACATTACAGAATTATACTCGCTATGCAACAAATATAATAGTAGCTTTTCAATGCAGGATTTAAGATTGAAATGTCATTGAGATTTTTATTTTTTCATGTAAGCAGTGTGTTTTTGACACGTTGTACGAGTCACATGGGTTCTATACACTACAGATCGCGGTTCAGCGAATAGGATCTTTCAAATACTGGCATATATTAGTTCCATTTATATTGAGACATGTAAAGTATCTCAGATAATTATGTGTCATTGTTCGATATATATATATATAATCAAACTTTATGTGCAACTATTATCATGGATATTTATTATCACCGCTCCTTACATTGCATGTTTTCAGAAATAAAATGTTTGTCTTCATCAAACGTCATATGAATAGTGATCTATTTTTCTTTTCTGGTTTAGGAGTCAGCTATGAACAAATATTCTGGTATAGAAAATGTCGATATATTTTTGTTTTGCTTTATATATCACTTATGTAGAATATGTTTTTTTTTTATATTTTACATTCGTAATATTGATCAACTTCGTAACTAGCCTAGCTACAACAAATTTCCATGCGGTATGGTGTGTCACTACAATGAGGTAAAAAATAATGCAAATTCATTCAATTGTAATTACATGATGAAATCGTGTGTAGTACAAATGTAAATATTATTTCATTGCTTTGCGGATGATATTATGTGGTGAAAGAAAGACTATTGGAAAGTATTTCCTAGACGTAGGAGAAAACATTGGAGAAAAATCGACCAGGGTTGTGGGTCCTAAGTATTGATTGTAATTATTACCAGGTGACTAAGTCACAGTTTACATACACACTGTTTATGAATGTAGTCCATTAAAAGTTTTGGTAAAATATTGGAGCCACTGATACATATCAGTCTAGAACAGAATATTACACATCAGTTTTTTGCAAATGTATTTAATTATCAACCCGATGTCACACTCTTTCCTACTATTTTGCCATACATTTCTATCTCGTATATGTATGTATGTCCTGTAAACAAAAGTACGCGCAACTTATTGACAATTTCAAAGTCCACATATTCAATGAACATGTTTCTCCCTAAATATGCAGTGGGATATTTAATGTGGATGGTGTATCACTTTTGTTAGGATTGATTAATTATTCACTCCCATAGTACAGCGACAATGATAATAACCAATTTCGTAGATATGACAATGACGATTGCATAGTAGAAATTACAAATCAAAGCACATAAGGCAAATATCTGGCAACAAGCGAGAAAATAAATGAAACATACACTTCACTGCATTGTAATTAATATATAGACATGGAATTCATGAAGTGGTGTCAATTGTTTCAAAAGGAGTGCACCATGTTCTGCAATGCCACAGATCATTCTGAATAAAATGCTGTAATTGTTTCTGTATAAAGCGTGAGGACAAGATCGGACATTTTAACATTACATTACATTGTATTGTATTGTATACTTTATGAGTTGCTCATCCCTGTATCGAGTTTCTGTTATGTGTTTGGTCTCGTGTAACCAAGATTCACACAACAGTGGAAAGTATATTTTAGCGTCTTTATTTTATAGATCCTCTTTACAATATCTGTAACAGTATACAGTTTTAGTTGATATCATCCGAGTTGTTGCATTTAGCATAATTTTCTCAGATGGTATCAATGTTAAATTTTGTTAAATTCATCGTAAATAGTCTTTCTTTGAGAAGATTAAGCTTTACGGGATGTAATGAAGTGGATTACATTGCATGTTTTGCACAGTCCCTTCCTGAGTGGTGTTTTGGAGTATGTCTTCTACTTCAATCTGTAATTTGTGGCAACTAAGCCGTAATCTTGCTAGTGTTTCAACATCATGGAGTTTATTTAATTTAGTTAAATATGGTGCTTGTTTAATTTCATTGTTTATTTGCCTGTATGTCCGTAGTTTTGAGTTCTCTCTGTTATTATCCTGATTCCATAGTTTATTGTAGTAAGTAGTCTTTAGATATATGACACAAATGGTCTTTATGAATGTTATCGATATCAATGTTTTATGTTCTATATATATATATATATATATATATATATATATATATATATATATATATATATATTAGTGACACAGTTCATACATGAAAGCAAAAGACGCATTCGATAAATTATTATGCACAGACATACACATTATACGCATGGGTGAAATAATTACACATTATAGTGGCAACTATGACCGCTGACAACGAAAAGTAATGATATGTTCTACTTCACTATATTTAATTATAGAAGATCAGCAACGCATAACATTCCCATAGCGATGGTCCCGTGCTTCACGGATTATTCAGACTACTCAATCATTGATCTCCACGAATATACCTGCACTCGTCTTGCTCAGATCACGTGTCCTATGCATTTGTTTGTTTCATTAGGATGATTTAGGATGAGTTTAATGGAAATATCAAATTGGGTGTTCACACAATACATACATTGTAACATTACATTGTTCGAGTCTTTCCTGCATCAAATATATAATACGATATACGTTTTGTATATCTATCCACTTAGGGATTCACAATTTTCAAAACATATTTTCAATTATTACAATGATTCACAATCCCAGGTTATAAGTCTGCATATATAAGTTAAAGTGAAATATACCTGGTTTAATGTACGAGTATAGACATTTTATTTTTACAATAGGCTCAGGCATGGTGAATGATCGGATGAATGATGAATTTATGATAGTAAAATCAAAATCATCTCAATTGTCTTATAGAGTGGTAGACATCTGCCCTTAGAATCAAATTCCAAAACAGATCCATTAATGTCTTGATACTTCAGATGCTGCTCAATGAAAATTAATTCAATTGCATTGAATGCAAATTTGATTTGGTTCGACAGCGCATTGTTTCGCTGGCTCATTGACATCACGTTGACATTATTACACATTTCAGTGGGTTCAGTAACTAACAATCTTAATTGATTGATGAAACTTGTGATAAATGTATGTTAATATGTCTGGTATGATATATAATGTATCCGTAAAATTGATCAATCAGTCAAGGCGTGTACAATATTTTGGAATTTACGAACTTAAACACACAAAACAAATTAAAATACTTGGAAATTGATGTTGCTGTAATGTGAGATTATCTAGCTAACGGAAACATATTCAGCAGCATCAATTGTAGAACAGTTGTGGTAGTTGTGATATATAATTGCTGAAACTATTGTACATTCCTACTGAATTGATTCTCTTGTTTTTCCTGCCCTTCACCCTAAATGAAATTGGTCAAAGCTTTGCCAAGAACAAGCAAAATCCTATTCCAAAAATTACATATTTTGACTCATAAAGACATCCTTAATACAGTTTGTGAAATTATAACTATCAACATATATAATGTATTGTTCATTACTTATACGTGCAATTTGATTGAAATTGATAAGTGCAGTACAGGTAAAACATCAATTATCAACCTATTTTGTAGCCTACAAATGACAAATACATCCTAAATACACAGTGTTTCAGAGCTTTGACGTTGCGAGCATATTATGGTAAAACATTTCGTAAATCAAACAATCAAAAAAGCACACCATATGAAAACTTGTGCTTAAAACACTTTCTAGGGGATTTGGATTATAACACGAACTAAATCCAACATCAGCCTATAAACCTTCTATTGTTTTTAGTGCCAAACCCCTTTGTTAAGTACAACAATAAATATTTCGTTGGTGCATGTGAGCTCTTGTGTGATTGGTCAATGCATGGACAGCTCTTCCAATTCTGTGTTTTACTCCCTATCAATTTGGGTCCTGTTTAACTCTGGGGTTACGTCCAGACGCCACTCTCTTGACTGGATATCTGTGATGAAAAATAATCCTTTGTTGTTGCGTGTTTTTTATCATCCCTTCACCTATTAACAATTCACCTCTAGACGTGATAACTTCATTTCAATAGTGAAATTCCGTTCTCAAAAATTCAAATAATTACAACCTCATTGAAATCCATTTTCTATTCTTACCCAAAAGCCACACCCAGACCATTCATCAAAACGAGTGGTCTGGGGTATACTAGTACTCTGACCCATGCCGAGGACTTCCTGTTTGAAATGCTATATGATAAATCAGACTAACTATCACGTGAAACCAAATGTAAATCATTCTAAACTAACGTACATATACCCAATTGATTCTGGATTCATTGACCAGGGAGAAAGAAATGACATTTGCAATAATAATTGACGAGGGTTGTTACGTTTGGTTGACGAAATAGACACAACAGTACTGATTGGAGCTTCATGAATTCTAATCAATTTCACATAACCAAATATTGTTAATTTTTTGCTGTCATACATTATCTTCGGTAATAACTCCGAAAGTGAAGTTGTATATCTTCAACAGCTCATTTAAAAATATGAACGGTGTAAATATTCAAAACTGCATTTTTCTGTCTCTGACATGCATCAGAATGATAGATCTTGTCCAATCGTATTTTTACAAAGGACCTAAATTAGGCAGAGGGTTTTCCGAACCCGCCTATTCACATAGTTCATACCCACCATAGAGTCCGGTCAGTCAAAATGACTTTTTTGAACAGTAGGCATTAATCAGCGATTCTGCTGGTGATGGAGAGATAGAATCTAGGTCAGGGAAAGCCCCATGACCTCAAGATTCTCTTTCCCATACGTCACGAACCACGTGACCGAGGCCATATGGCAGCGCCATTAACGGCTGTGCAATCACTCTGGTTCCTTTCTCTCTGCCTCGAGGACTTAGACCAATGCTACGGAAATAGTGGGATGGTTGGGGGGACCCAGAGTCTATGGTGGGTATGAACTATGTGAATAGGCGGGTTCAGAGAACCCTCTGCCTAAAATCACTATGTTCAATTACCCACCATAGACTCGGTCAGTCAAAATGACTATTTTGTCAGACGCCGATAGATGGCGGGTTTTCTGAGCAAACAGAAAACATGATGAAAGTCTTTTCCCAGTCAGGGATGAAAACAAACTACAATAAACTCAACACCTTATTTAAGACCCAAAAAGGGTGGTGTCTTACCTTGCCTGTGCTGTCCCCGAAGCAAGAAGCCAAAATGCTGCTATTGTGACAGGGTTTGGTGTGCCCGGGAAAGCTAGACCCCAACCCGAAAATGTTCTGCATGAGGGCGTAGGTCGAAAAAGGCGAAACCAGAGCTTCCAGGAAGTGCTAGTGGTATAGAAAATCTGTTCGCAAGAATGCTGAGACTGACTTATCTTCTATGCACAGGAGCCCTTGTGAACATTCAGGCGGGATCAGTAATTAAAGCCTGACCCGCTACGACAGGGCCTAACCTGAAGAGACCATGCTCAATAGATTGGGTGTCTCTTAGGTAGTAGTTGATAAAGACGTTCTGCGTTCTCCAAAAGCCTGCCCTCAGAATGTGTTTGAGGGGGAGTCTGACGCTAGCACTAGTGAGTTAGCAATAGCACGGACCTCATGCGCTCGTACTTGGTGGCTCTGCAAGGTCTGTGTTAAAGAGGATAACGTATTATAGATCGCCAGTACAGTCGCAGTAATCCACCAGGCGATGGAAGTCGGGGAGGCCAGGTTATCCTGTTTGACAGGGCCGAAACACAAAAACATGTGTTTGGTTCCCTGTCTGGAAAACCTGGTACGGTTCTAGTAGCAACTCAATGCTCGAACAGGGCAGAGAAGCAATAACTCCTGATCCTCCGGACCAACATTATTTGACAGCTGGGGAGTGACGATTGGCTGAGAGTCGTGTCCTGGGTTTTTCTTTTTGTACACATCCGTCCGCAAAGGACAGCGAGCCTAGCTCTGACCAGCACCTACCTGAGGTGAGGGCCAGTAGGAGTGGTGCTGAAAGGAGGGACTCAAAGGATGGTCTGCTTAGGGCTGATAACACAACCAACATATCCCAATTGGGCAGTTCCCCTGTACGGGTTCTCAGCCTCTGATTATGGAAAGCAGTAAACAGTCTCCTAATAATGGGACAATCGGCTAGACTAGACCCCAAAGAGTTCTCTATGGCGGGGGACAAGGCTGACCAGGCTGATTGCAGCATAGGACAAACCTATTTCGTCAAGCAGGTGGACAAAGAAGTCATCTACCAGACTGATAGAGGGATGACATGGATCAATCAATCTCCCTTCCACTACACCAATTGGACGCCACCAGAGTTAATATGCAGGTGGGCTCTTGTCAAAGTTTCTCCAGTACCTGGTGAATTAGCGAGAAGGGAGGAAAGACGTACACATTCATGTGGGTTCGTGGAATTGATAATGCGTCCATGGCCCAGGCTCCTCATGTCGGCAGGAGTGTTATGTACATTGGGAGCTTGGCGTTCTGGGGTGCGGCAAACAGGTCTATCTTCATGGACTGTCCTACAGCCGAAACAACCTGGAGACTTCACACTGGGTATCTGCCACTCCGTGTTCTGGAGACGGAGCCGCTTTGAAAGGGCATCTGCCAAGCTGTTCCTCATCCCTGAAAGGTGGTGTGCAATTAGCTCCACATTATATTCCAGGCACCAAAGGAGAATTTGCTCTGCTAGGACTGACAATGATGGGGAATGCATCCCCCACTCTCTGTTGATGTAGGAGGCCACAAGCGTTGGACCGGGCAGCTGCATAGTGCGGCCTTGGGAACTATCCTTCGAACGGAGGTCATCATTCTGATGAAATGCATTAGTTCTCGGAGAGACACTGAAGGAGCTGAAGGAAATTCAAATACTTGGCCCAGGTGGGCGAATCGAAGAAGATTGCAACTCCCTGGGTGCACCGGTATGTGCAGGTATATATCTCTTAAGTCTAAAGAGGCTATCCAGTCGAACTGGTGGATGGAGAGTAGAACACTGGATGGTGTCTCCATGTGGAACCGATTAAGAAGAACATACTGATTTAGTCTGCTTAGGTCCAGATTTTGGTACTACGAATACATTTGAGTAGAAGCCTGGCTGAACTATTCTGTATATGGCGCCCTTTCTTAGCAAATTGTCTGATTGCATCCACCTTGTGGGGATCCCCTAGCAGTGCTCCCAACGGTGGGGGCACTGACAGGGGTGGTGGAGATGTCAGTGGTATTCTGTAACCGAGTGTCACCACATGGAGCGTCCAGGGATCAGTTCCCTTCTGCCTCCAAGCCATAATACACCGGCGCGATCTGCATGCAACAGGGATCTGTGGCCATGGGTTCAGCAGTTGCAAGTGGGGGGTTTCTCTTCTCCCATGAGGTGAGCTTCCCCAGAGACCACTGGAGTTAATAAGTCATAAACTGGTTCCTTGCCAAACACAAGCCACCCCCCCCCCAATCGCAGAGGTAGGCATCAAACATGTTTCCCCTGCTGCCGGGGTTGATGACTGCCCAAGGAGGAGGAGCCATCACCTGGTCCACTCTTTCCCAGTGGCGTGACTCTACTCTTCCCGCCCCTGGAAGGGTATGAGCGCTTGCCTCCCAGCTGACTCTGGCTAGTGGAGCTAGTAATAGGGCATTGTGTTTCTTGTGCTTGGGGTGGCCCTCTGTTTATCCTTGGCAGCAGCCAAATGGCTAGCAGATTCGACTTGGACCATTTGGTTTGTTACACCCTGAAACTCCGCGACTGCAACAGCTATCTTCCCATCAAATAGGGTGGGTGATGTCCAGTCTGCGTAACTGAGGCAGTCGTGTACCCCCTGACTCAGTTTGCCAGCGCAAACATGCATGTCTAAAACTGTGTCTTGCTGCACTGTAGAGCCATATGACACTGGAGGATATCGC
Organism: Saccoglossus kowalevskii; assembly: GCF_978046115.1. Lineage (NCBI taxonomy): Eukaryota > Metazoa > Hemichordata > Enteropneusta > Harrimaniidae > Saccoglossus > Saccoglossus kowalevskii. The sequence continues at coordinate 15,196,467 of NC_140658.1, forward strand.
ACATAGCTGTGCGGTGGCCTACCATTAACTGTGTTGCCTGGTCTAGGAGGTGAGTGCGTTCTGCTTCTGAGGTCTCAGGGGGCCTGGGCGTGCACAAATGCGCTTCAGTGTGGCACCTAGCCCATTACCCCAGCCAGGGGCTTTTGGTGTAACATCCTCTGTGGCTGACCAACGGCTGCCCCTCAACACCATCTGTGCACCATCCGTCATGCTCAGCACTCGGCTGCACCAGGGGAGACGTGTTGGCGAGGTCGATCTGGATCCCGGCGCCTGCGATCCCATAAGCGTAGAAGTGACTGTGAGTGGCTGCTTTAGAATCGAGGGTGGGGAATATACATTGTGTTACCTGGATTGATAATATTCCGCATCACCCAAATGGTGGAAGACACTGGGGGACCGCCCAAAGTACCCACTGTATCCGATGTGGATGAACTGCCTCCTCTCAACTTAAATATGTGGCCGAGAGCATGTTTGAGAGTGTGCATGTGGGTCGGCGAGAAGAGATTCGTAACCCATAGTAGAGCTCAGACTCGAGAATAAATTATTGAGTCTGGTACTGTGAGGCAAACCTTGGCTGGTTGAAAGCGGGGGGTTTACAATGTGTGCCCTGACCCAAAAGCCCTGCCCCGAGATTGGAGCTTTGGCTACCAACATCCCAGTTGGTGTTCCGTGCCTGAGTCCCTGAGAAGACCTGGTGCCACTAGCCTGAGCCTCGGCCTCCCCAAATCAGTGGGGGTTCACGGCTGGGAACGGGGGTGTCCCAGAAGAGACGTGTCTAGAATGAGAGCTGTGCTTCCATTGTTTCTTCCTGCTTGCCAACAGAAAGGCTGCAGTTAAGACATCTCGCTCCGACTGCATCTGGTCTACCCGGCCTGCCAGAGATGCAATTTGCCCCGACAATCCTTCAACCATTGCCCTCATCTCAGAGGCAAAACCGGCGTCATGTCAGGATGGATCCACAACGGGACCCGGAATGGCCCCCATAGGAGGAGTGACCTCCAGGGGCACAGCCTCACTGTTGCCGGTAAAGTTGGGTAACACATCGCCTGCAAAAACAGACTGTGAGGATGCCATCCGATCAGCAGGGGGAGGCTGAAATACGTCGGTACCTCCACTATCGGGCCTCTTGCTTGACGTTTTGGTACGAGTACTGGTACCCGAGCGTGAGGACTTCTCACTCATGCCAATGCGCAACTCACCCATACCGGTTAAACCTGATGCACAACCTTTTCACGAGCGAGTGACGTGGGTAGTCTTAACACAATGCTGGAAAGAATCCCAGGCACCAGAACTCCAAAGATCACAAATGCCCTCTGGATAAACGCCCGAACCCCGTACACAACTAATACATTGGTAGCATTTAGCATGTGGGTTTCAATCTTGTATGTTCTGTGTAAAATTGTTGCAAACACGCCTCAAAAACTTGGGGATAAAACTGGCGGTGAGCTTCTGGCGCTGCCAGTGCATGTATCCATTTCTAAATACATTGTAAATAAAAGACGACATGCATGAGGGAAACAAAATACAGTTGTAAAATGTGCCGCCGCGAAACCAACAAGTGGTTAGTCGCGCCCGGTTTTAATTTCTTTGTTGTGGAAAAAACTACAAACAAAGGGGAAAACGACACGAGGGTAAAGAAGACAAGAAAAACTTATCCTAGCAGCTAGAATGTCTGATTCCGAGGGTGCGGCAATAACCCACGCTAGAAATTCGGACATGAAAAAGCAATTGAGCCAGGCAGAGCCACTCAGAATCATTCCCGACGAGGCGGAGATGAAAAAGGAGTGATTGTACAGCCATATGGCCTCGGTCACGTGGTTCGTGACGTAAGAGAAAAAAAATCTTGGGGTCATGGGGCTTCCCCTGATCTAGATTCTATCTCTCCCGTCACCGGCAGAATTGCTGATTAATGCCTACAGTTTAAAATAGTCATTTTGACTGACCGTAGTCTATGGTGGGTAATTGAACGTGGTGAATTGTACTGCACTAATTTGATCCAACTCATTCTGCTCGCTTTTGCTTTTCGATCATTTTTTTCACTCGCTTTTGCAACTGCTTGTTGAATAATTTCCGCTTTAATTTTCGACTGCACAAACCCAGAAATATCGCTCCCTCGCATTTTAAATTTATGACCCTGGCATCTTTGTTGTTTTTTTTGAAAAGACATCAATGTGTTCCTGGTTCTTTGCTCTCTTCCCTAAGGAGTTAGCATTGCCTGTATCGCGTAAATGTCTCGATAATCATATTGTTGAAACGAGGTAGCAGCCCTAGATTCAAACAGGACACAGTTCTGCTCTATCAGCTTGTTGTGGAACGTTCACATAACAAGAGGTCATAGTTCGAAATTAAATAATAGTTAATACTCGTTGAATTCTACTGGTATCACTTTAGCACTAAAACAACCATTTTGACAACTCATGTGCCAGTGATCAGTGTTTGGATAAGCGGCCAGTGTTTTTAATAAGCGAATGAGAAAATTGAATTGAAGAATGTTGGGGCGCAGGTTTGCCTTCAATGGAAAGAGTCTGTAAAGTAGGTCATGCTAATTTTGTTGAGGACGAATATCATTTTCTATTGATTTGTCCAGCATATAACACATTAAGACGAGATTATTCATTCCAACCAACCATGGATAAATTTCAAAAGCTTGTTCAAGCAACAAATGGTGATATTCTACGAAATATTTGTGTGTTTGTGTTCAAAGCATTTGAAGTTAGGAAACAATTGTTAACAAATTAATTATTATTTAATTTCCGTGTGATCTAAAACCGGGAATAGTATCATATTCTACCTGTATGTGCATTGTTTTGATATGTTTGTATATGGGTCGCTGGCCTAGGAAAGCAATAAATACTTATTAATAATTGTCGGAGAAAAGAAAGGAATGAAGATATGGTCGTTTACTGGTCGGAAATTAAGCAATATGCGATTGATTGAAATGCGATAAAAGCGAGAGATTAGGCGAAATGAGTACTGATGCTTGAGATGCGTCACCAAATGAGAACATGGTAGGAGTTGGTAGTACTAGTATACGCGGGGAGGGAGTCCAGAGAAGGAACAGCCAGCTACCCTTTTACGGGGAAAACGTGGAATCTCGACGGATTAGTTTCGTTCTCACATGTAATATTACGTTTTGAGGGCTTCTGAGTTCAAAAAGATGACTAAATCAACTAAAAAACATGCGTTTAAAGACATACCTATTCAGAAGCTGGTTTGCCAGTACTTAATCCATTTATAAAACCTAGGCTACTCTATTGACATTGGCTGTTTATTTCATGGATTTGGCACTTGAGGTGGCTGATAGGCCATTACGAAAACGCGCTCGTAACTTATAAAAAAAACATGTGCGTCAAGAATAGGCAATATGTCCATGCAGTATAGAACGTTCTGTGTCAATGTAAGATACGTATCAGCCCATTTAAAGTAATATTATATTTATTATTATTATTCTATGGTAATTAAATAAATTGCTAACAATGACACAAACAATAATCAGTCATATGATGAAGTAATATTGTAATCATCATTAATCATCAGTATTAAATGCATCGATAAACAATAATCAAACTGGAAATATTATAATTACATTGTCTGTATATTTTCAAAATACAAATTTATTCACACTCAGATCCATGTTCATTGTTGACATTTGTTGCATAAATATATCTAGATTGAGATATGTCTAGTAATATACTGAAATACATCATAGTGAATGTAACAATGTAAAATAAAATGAAATTTGTTTTCAATGATACACGACTAATAATAATCATATTGTACTAATAAACCACTAGCTTGTTACTCGCGAATGATGTTTGGCAACACACACAAGATAGCTATACACTCATATAAACACTTTCATTCAATAAAAAACATAAATCATAACGAGTTAGAAAAGTAGTACATGTCTAAATGTTTCTGTGCCCTCACCTTTTACAATAGTTTGGTCTTGCTTGTCGACTTTATAATTCAACTCAATCTCATGCCTTTTTAAGGCTTCATTTCCTGAAACTAAGTACATTCTAAATTTCTCTATTTTCTGATTCACTTCACTAATCGCACTCGTATTCTCCTGTCCACTTTTCAAACAATCTAACACGACCAAAAATTTATTTTGCAGCTGATCATCGTTCCTTATGTATTGAACATTCGGCATATGCATTTGTTCCTCTGGATCGCTTGAATAAGCAAAACGCTTTTTACTTTCTTTGCACTGAAATGGTTTCAACCTTGTATGTGTAAGCATGTGCCGTTTTAGACTGCTAGACCAAGCAAACCATTTCTTTCATTGTTTGCACCAGAATGGCTTCAAGCCAGAGTGTTTAAACATGTGGTGTTTAAGTTTGGTAGACCGAGTAAAACACTTCTCGCACTGCTTGCACTGAAATGGCTCCATCCCTGTATGTGTAAACATGTGAAGTCTTAGAGAATTAGACCAATTAAAGCTTTTGTCACATCGCTTGCACTGAAATGGTTACAACCCAGTATGTGTAAGCATGTGCTGTTTTAGATTACCAGATTGAGTAAAACGCTTCTTGCATTGCTTGCACTGAAATGGCTTCAGTCCTGCATGTGTAAGCATGTGCGTTTTTAGACTACCAGACTGAGTAAAACATTTCGCGCATTGCTTGCACTGAAATGGCTTCAACCCTGCATGAGTAAGCATATGCTTTTTTAGATAACCAGTCTTAGTAAACCATTTATCGCATTGCTTGCACTGAAATGGTTTCAACCCTGTATGTGTAAGCATGTGCTCTTTTAGATGGCTATACTGAGTAAAACGCTGTTCGCATTGTTTGCACTGAAATGGCTCCATCCCTGTATGTGTAAACATGTGAAGTCTTAGAGAATTAGAACAATTAAATCTTTTGTCACATCGCTTGCACTGAAATGGTTTCAACCCTGTATGTGTAAGCATGTGCTGTTTTAGATTACCAGATTGAGTAAAACACTTTTTGCATTGTTTGCACTGAAATGGTTTCAGTCCTGCATGTGTAAGCATGTGCGTTTTTAGACTACCAGTCTTAGTAAACCATTTATCGCATTGATTGCACTGAAATGGCTCCATCCCTGTATGTGTAAGCATATGCTTTTTTAGATTACCAGTCTTAGTAAACCATTTATCGCATTGCTTGCACTGAAATGGCTCCATCCCTGTATGTGTAAGCATGTGCTCTTTTAGATGGCTAGATTGAGTAAAACACTTCTTACATTGTGTGCACTGAAACATTTTGTTCATGGTCTGCACACATTCAGGTTCTCTGTTGATTGTATCATCACCTCTACTGGTATCTAGCTGTGAAGGCATTTTGCAATCTGTATTTACTTCCTTTATGAAGTTATAGAGGTATAGCTTTGTGTACGAGTTTGAATTCAGTATGAATGTAATCTAATTGGATGTGGACATCAGTTTGTAATGTACCAGCCGAGGAACTAACATAGGTTGTGTTATTTTCTCATTAATAATTTAAAGCATGTCATGTAGGTAACTTTCTTATACAAATTGAAGTGAGGTTTTTTGTGTTTTTAAATCACTTGGGAAAAACAGTTTAGGGAGCAGTCACACTTCTCTAGAAATTGCAAAAAATTGTGAAATGAAATGTACAATTCCAGGGATTCATTGTGTGAAGTGTTCTCCATCTATACATTGGTAGCAACTTCAGTTTTTACCTAAAAAATAACAAAACACATATGACGCTTGTGTATTGTATGAAAATTTGAATGGCATAAAACAATATAGCAAACTAGATTTAGAGTGCGAGATCATATATAAACTAGTTAAAATGATAAATGTCTAGCTATAGTATACCGTCCTTTTCATCCTTCAATAAGCCTAGCTTCAACGTATCAACAAATACTAGTAGTAGCTGGCATTGTAGAATGCTAACTGACACGATTGATTCCAGCATAATCAGCGTTTCTAGCTTGAATGCTAGTTTTCTATGTGTCTGTTCAGAACCTAGGATAATACCAACATGTAAATACATTGTAAGTGCAGTGTAAAGGTATAGCGTGATATCAACGTGACCTATCTAGATTTCCATGTGTCTCTACAGAAATTGGCAACATGTAAATGTAGTTACAATGTGGATGTAACGTATCAACGTATAATATGATGTGATCTCGAAGCAGCCTAGTTTTCTGTGTGTCTCTACGACAATACCGATATGTAGATAAAATGTAAATGAGATGTATCGAAGTAAAAGTATGGTGCAATATCACAGCAGCCAATCTACTATGCATCTCTACAGGACAGGGACTAATATATGACCTACATGTAGATGCAATATAAGCATATGTATGGTGTAATATGAGAACAGTCTATCGGGCGAGAATGCTGATTGATTATACGTTGTTACAGAAGCAAAGATAATAACTACATGTAGATGTAATGTATTGAATAAAAATATGGCGTGAAATCAAAACAGCTTACCTAGCTAAAATGCCAGTTTTCTATGTGTCTCTACAGCGTTTAGCAAATTATTTACATGTAGATACAATGTATCAAAGTAAAAATATGGTGTGATATTAAAACAGCCTATCTAGCTCGAGTGCTTAATTTTCATGTGTCCACAGAACATACCTAATACCTACATATGGATTCGATGAAGATGGAATGTACCAAAGTGAAGTCTGGTGTAAAATTAGACTAACCTATCCAGTTAGAATACTAGTTTACTATGTTTCTCTACCGTGCCTAAGGTAACACCTGCATGCTGATGCAATGTAGTTGGAATGTATGAACATACAAGTATGGTGTGATATTAGAACAGCCTATCTTGCGGGGAAGCCTGTTTTCTATGCGTCTCTACAGAAACAAGGATTATACCTACATTTATGTTGATGTAATCTACGTAAAAGTATGGTGTGATGATAAAGGAGCTTATCTTCTTAGGATGTCCGCAGAATCTAGCATGATAGCTACATGTAGATACAATGTTAGTGAAATGTATGAAAGTAGAAGTATGGTGTGATATTAGAACAGCCTATCTGGCGAGAATGCCTGTTTTCTATTCGTCTCTACAGACATAAGGATTATATCACATGTATGTTGAATGCATCTAAATTAAAGTATGGTGTGATAATAAAGCAGCTTATCTTCCTAGAATGTCCACAAAATCTAGCATGATAGCTACATGTAGATACAGTGTTGGTGAAATGTATGAAAGTAGAATATGACACAAACTTCTACATGTATACATAATTAAAATCATGGAAAAGGACTAAACTTACCTAAAAGAGATTCTGTATATGAGAAATCTTCCATCCAGTACACCATACAAACTGATTCTAACCAAAATATATTTATATCTATTTAAAAAAATAGTATAAAAAAATCTGTTGTTATTCAAGATTTTAAATATATATAGTGATAAACAACAGAGTCAGGGGTAGCAAATAATTTGCCTCATATTTAGCAAGCAATATGCTTAAATTATTCTACAGTACGAGTAGTACTTTCATATTCAACACAAACATGAATATTATTCAAAGATTTTTTGTTCAACTTAGATGTTGCTCATGGCATAATTTCTGAATTGCCGTAAGCATATTGCAAAATTTGACATCAATTTTTTTAATTTTTATTTACGATTTATTTTCAACATTGAGATGAACTTTTGTTTGAATGTTTTTTTTTGACATAAGCTGTGACTAATTATATGTATATGTTGAACTACTTAAATTTAGCTGCTTTTTGACTTTCTTAAAAGCAAAGTTGAGACTCATAGAACAAAAAACATTGAAGTCATAAACAAAAGAAATTTGTTTGAGCGTAGCAGTTTCCACCAAGCATGGCAGTGCCATACACTGTTTGTAGCCTGTGAATCACTGTGAATATCAACAATGAATAAAATCCTCAAAACTATAACAAGTTCACAGATTTGAATGATGAATACAAGTCATTGTTATAACACAGTCACTAACAGGTCTTTTACGGTATTGTCTAGTTATATTATTTTAACTTTGATATCACTATCAGTAAAATTGAGGTGCGAGTTAAATGCAATTGACCCCTTTCCTCCCTAATTCTTTGTTTTACTGCTTTTCGCATGTGTTGGTAATTTGCATACCACATGTCAACAGAAAAACAACGTGGTCGCCTGTTAGAAACTATAGTCAGCTATAGCAAGTGCTAATTATGTTATTTTGTTTTGTTTTACGTATTATGATAAACAAAAAAAACCTTGTGTGACAGCCAATTACCAAGTTGAGAAAAAAATGTCTCAACAAATATTTGGGACCTATACAGTAGCAAAGGACTGGTGTTTGAACAATTTTCACCATTAGAAATGGTTAACTTGAGAAAATATGTGTGGACAAATATTTGAGGCTTGTTTTGTGTAAAAACATCAGGTTTAATAAATTTCCAAACAAAAATTTTAGACTATTTTGGTGTAAAGAAGTCACGTTTAATTAATTAATACCATTACAAGTTGTTGAATTGAGAGAATAAATAACTCAACGAATATTTGAGACTCATTTTTGCGTAAATACGTTTAATTAATTTCCACCATTATAAATTATTAATAATATACTGGTATCCTTCGATATTTGCTTTAATTGTGACCTTACTTTCACTTAGTCTACTGTTTGTTTTCTTGATTCAATCAGGTAACTGCCAGTTTAATAAGTTAATACGTTGTTTTCTTACTTATTCTTTTAGTTTTGCATGGTGGCGTTTTGTGAGGTTTATTATTCTGTTTCAACATCCTTCATTTACTTTGATTTGTTTGCTATATTTCAGTTTATTTGATTTTTAAGTTAGTGTTGTGTTATTTCAGTGCTTCTAGACCATGCCACGACGTTGTTCGTTTACTGGTGTTCATTTTGTTATCTGATTTGATGTCCTCATTAGTTGACCGGGAAAGCCAAAACGCTTGAATGCTTAGATTCTGGTGTGTATCTAGTGTGATTCAAACCCTTGGCGTGTGTATTAGGCGTTTTTTTTTTATTTCAAATGTTTGCTACCCCGAGATATGCGACCACTTCATTTTATTGGGAGTGTTGAATGATATCTTTCTCGCTTGTCATGCTATGACCTAGTTTTAACCTCACAGCCAGGTTGCAACGACCTTTGGCCTGACACGACTGACTGACTGTGTGGTCGTTGTGCTTACCAAGCCAAGATTAAGAACCGTTATTATCACTATATTGTCACGTGATTTTTGTTATTTGAATATAACAATTCACATATAACGACCCCCATTGAAGGGCATGTATTTTATGACGTGGATAAGAATTCTCGAATTGTGCCTGGGGGTTTTAACGAGTGTAAACGGATATTGCATTATTAAAAAGCAAATCATATTATTTTAACTGAAATAGTGAACGTAATAACTGTGTTAATTTAATCATAATAACGTTCTACCTTAAGACTATTACACCCCTTATCCTGCACAAGTGCAAAGCACGAAACGCAATGATCGCTTTTGTTCAGAGTACACGCCACTGAGACAACACACGTGATCTGTTCATACGTGTACGGTTTATACGTATTATTTGTAGTATCACGAGATCAATAACTGCACGAACATGAATGTCTGACGAGTACACTATTATCATACACACATATCACTTACCTTGCTCAGAGGTATTCCTCGATTTTCACATAAGCCCGTCCTGTTAGATGTGTTTCATGCAGTCAATCGCACATTGTCGGAAATCATGTTGACCTCAAAGCAATTACCTCTACGGTGACACCATTTTATTAACAGTGACATCGCCTCCAGGTCGCGCTCTTGTTAAACGTTTGTGTGTCGCAGATCATCATAGGTTGATTCTGCATAGGAGTCACGCTGTAGATAAGTATTGTTAAATAGTGCACTGTATGAAAACCATTACACATTGCGTATCTGAAAACCATGGTGTTTTTGGATCGCTAATAAATGAAAATGGCACCAATTGATGATAAATTACACAAAAGAGTTTGACATAACGTTGAATATTCAATATAATCTATGCATTTTACACTAAACAAAAAATACAGGAAGGGGATTTTATGGATTTCTCCATTTCGTTTATTTTCGACTTTGTATCTATTTTTATTTTTTAGTTGAATGTTTGTATGTGCCATCTGTTTGTGATTCAAGTAAACCAGTGAATAATATAACGAAACTGGTCGTGAACAAATATAATTATTGCCACTGATTTCGCCATCCATGTTCAAGACAGTACTTTCCAGCGATTTTGCCTTGCGTCCAAATGGGATATTAATTTCATACTGACCATCGCCGTCTTCTTGAGCATAAGGTGCAGAGTGAGAGTCTTCATACAATCAGTTTTTAGGAAAATATCGAAAATATCGCAAGACGAGCTTGAAATTGATAACACTTAGGTGAATTAATTTATGATCTCTGCTCCACGACTCAAAAGAGTTCTAAAGCTACAGCATGTACACCAAAATAGGCTTCACCCAATCTGCATCAATAAAACAATACATAATATTCCATTGTTCATTAAATATGTTGCCAACAATTGTATGCACTTTTTATTTACAAGACATATGCAAGTTACGGTGAGATGCCGGGAAGGGTTGCAACTCGATGCGATAAGGTACCCATTTTGGTTTTATAGACGTCGAATCATGGAAAATATATATGTGTTTGTTTCTATGATGTTCATGAACAATGTGTGGTCTGAACTTAGATAGTGTAAACTAAATAGATTTTATAGGTGTAATGGTTTTATTTATATAAATTCCAGACAACACATCGTCTGGACTCCAGTACAATGAGCTATGTTATCTGGTTGGAGGAGTTAACGGAGTTGTGTAGCCGCGGAATAGTATCTGTACGTCGGGAACCATCTACAGAGTTCGAGTTGAAACGTATTAAACCTACAATAAAAGGGGTACAAGAAAGTGCAAGATTGCGTCTTTCTAAGTTTGATAAACACATATATATATTTTAGGAAATTTAGAAAATGTAAATATCATGTAGAGCTAGAACAGGCAGCGACATGTGGACGGGGTCATGTTACAAATATTTGGACACGCTATTTTCGGTATATATCATATTATTAGACAGTCTAAATATCACGCAGAGCTATAACAGGTGGCCGGAGTCTTGTTATAAATAATTGGACATTCTATTCCTCTGTATATCGCGATATATATACAATCTAAATCTCACATGATGCTAAAACAGGAGACATGTAGACGGAGTCTTGTTAAAATATTTGAACATAGCTAGATGTTTTAAAATGTAACACATTTTTGTCCGACTTTGAAATCACTTTAAGTAATTTATAATTAAACATATTTTTCCTTAAAATCGCAATGAGTTATTTTACAACACTACTGTTTTAAAATAAAACATTTTTACTGTTTTATGATAAAACATTTCAAGTATTTACAAGTTTGTCCCAACTTTAAAAAAGTGTTTATAATGTTCATAATTGCGACAAGTGTATATTATGAAAACACTTTTATTGAATGAAAAGTGTTTTAGTTACACTGATGATGATGTGTATATGTCATATACATAAACATTTAAAAACATGCACAGTCGAGTGTTTTACCTTGCACATTACACATCGTGTGTTTGTTTTAGGAAGTGCTTCATGATAACAATTTGGAAGATTTGGTATGATTACACATACAGGTTTGAAGAAATTTCAGTGCAAACAATGTGAGAAGTGTTTTACTCGGTCCAATCATCTAAAATTACACATGCATACACATACAGGGGGAAACCATTTCGGTGTAAGCATTGTGACAAATGCTTTTCTTGGCCCACTTCTCTAAAGCGGCACATTGACAGACATCTTGGTTTGAAGCCATTTCAGTGCAAACAATGTAAGAAGTGTTTTACTACATCTTGCCATCTAAAACAGCATATGGGTACACATACAGGATTGAAGCCATTTCAGTGCAGTGTGAAAAGTGTTTTACTCTGCCTAGCCATCTAAAAGATCACATGCTTACACATACAGTTTTAAAGCCATTTCGGTGTAAGAAATGTGACAAATGCTTTACTTGGTATAATTCACTAACACGGCACATGCGCAGACAATGTGAGTGTTTAACCACGTCTCGCCATCTAAATGAGCACATGCATACACATACAGGAGTGAAGCCATTCCAGTCCAAACAATGCGAGAAGTGCTTTACTCAATCCTGTAGTCAAAAAAGCACATTCTTACACATACAGGCTTGAAACTATTTTAACAATGCGACAAGAATTTTACTCAATCTGGTAGCTTAAAACAGCACATAGTTACACATACAGGGTGGAAGCCATTCCAGTGCAGACAACCAGACAAACGTTTCGCTTATTCAAGCAATCTAGAAAAACACATATACATGCCAAATGTCCACTACATAAATGACGCTAATCATGGATTATTGGCTGCGTTAGAATGTTTGAAAAGTCAACAGGAAGATAATACAAGTGCGATTACTAAAGTTCATCAGAGAACAGAGACATAATGTGCTTTCTAGATATGAGAAAGCATTAAAAACACATGAGATTAAGTTGAGCTATGAAATCGATAAACTACACCAAACAATTGCAAGAAGTGAGGGAACAGTAACCTTCAGACATGTTGTACTTTTCTGATTGTTATTTATGTAAAGGTACTTTGAAGTTCAGATCATGATATTTTGGTTTGAACGTGGTAAAACAGACTACGTTTTTATTGAATGAAGGTGTATAGATGATGGTATACATCTATATGTATAACTTAAAATATGGTGGATAGCTATCTTGTGTTTTACTGGTCAACAGATAATGGTGTATTGGTACAGTATGATTAATTTTAGTCATGTAACAATAAGAAATACGGGCATCTTAGTAGCCAACTGAAGCTATATATCGCCGAGGATTAATTACTACGCCTAGGCGGTCGTCTTCAATGCGCAGATCTACCGTATGATACGAAACACCCGATATTGTTACCACGTGATCATCAGTTAACCCGACTTATCGTACAAGCTACACATAATAGTATCATGCACCGCGGATCCCAGTCTACGGTTAACGACTTGCGAGATCGTTATTGGATAAATTCTAAATGCAGCGTTGTAAATCACGTGTAGTCTGCCGGAAAGTCAGCGGACCAGCTTATGCAAAACCAATATCTACTCCGCTCCCAGAATGTCGGGTAACCGCGACACCTCCCATTTCGAATTAGCGGTATTGATTATACTGGCGCCTTATACGTGAGAAGCGCACCCAACAAAACAGTAACTAAAGCGTATGTTTGTCTGTTTACATGCGCGGCTACAAGGGCAGTTCACCTTGAACTCGTACCGGACATGTCTACCCGATCTTTTTTACTAGCTTTTCGCCGATTCGCTGCCCGCCGCTCAACTCCATCAATGTTAATATCGGACAATGCTACTACATTTATTTCCGCAGCTCACGAACTGAGACGACAAATGAACGACACCGAAGTTCAAGCATTGTTAGCGCATCACCGTACAACGTGGAAGTTTATTCCAAAACGCGCGCCAAGGGTAGGGGGCTTCTACGAGCGTATGATTGAAATAACCAAATCAACTTTAAAGAAAGTACTGGGAAAAGCATGCGTGACATTTGACGAACTACAAACTATATTAACAGAGGTAGAATCCGTCATAAATGACCGCCCGTTGACGCACATCGCTAGCAACGCATACGACTTGGTACCACTTACCCCATCTCACCTTATGATCGGGAGAATGTATACAGTCTATCGTATGACGCGTCAAACCGCCTGAGTGATCATATCGCTCTAACTCATCATAATGTTAATCTTCGCTTTGAACATTTGGCAAAACTACAACGCCAATTTGGGAAAAGGTGGTCAGCCGAGTATCTCACCGCGCTTCGAGAAGGTCACACTCACACCGCCGGTGGGCGTCATTGTACTCGTTCATAGCGACGTAGAGAAAAGGAGTAAATTCGCACATGGCAAACGTTACCCGCTTACTACCCGGCAAAGACGGACTGGTACCAAACTTAGTAAAACAAATCGTCCCGTTAATAAGTTGTATTTATTGGAGACGGGCCAAGTGTGAAAACAACAGGCTGGCGCCACACAGTTGCCATCAATCGTCCTGGATGTCAACAACGAACAGCTGACTGAGGGTAATTCAACTATGACATCACCAGTCACCGGGAAACCCTCGAATGAGATTGGTGACCAAATGTCCTCCGCCAAGAATTCAAACACAACGCAGTCATAGCGACCACGGAGTGAAGCATTTGAAGTCGTCTACCTGGTCTGACGTACAATAATAGACGAACTGACATTAATTCATTTTCCAATTACAAATACGAGGAAATTGATCTCAGTTTGATGTTATTATGTTTGAATCTTTCCATACTATTAGCTATAGTATTACGTTGATGTTCATTTCATTGACATGATATTCATTAATTCTGAGCAATCGATGTTTTTATTACAGACTTTACTTTTGCTGTGAAATTGTCAATAATTGAGGCTCTTTTGTCGGCCCTGCAATATTCCCATTTATTGTGCACCTATTGATCGATGTTTTAGGCAATGCAATGCATATTCTAGCTCGTGTTTATAGTTACTTATACATGTCACTCTGATTACGATCCTACTTTTAGTCGCTAAGTTATAAACATTGCAAGTTTAGAAACAAACACAAATTTTGCCTGATTGGCCAATTCAAAAGACGGACCCAATGCGAACGTCGGAGAAGTGACCTCAACGATCACGCGCTATAGACGCAAAAATACGCGTCCGGCCATAAGCACGTATCACTTTGTTCAGTCTCGTTAGTTCTCTTGTACACAACGTTCATCCTGTTTCTTAATAAACAGAGTAGTCCTTCATTTTGGACTGACTTCGTACACTGAAATTGTCTTGCTGTGTAATAATAAGAGAAAGGATCTGTACTGGGCTTTATCAGCCCACAAGATGAATAGAGAAAAGAATATTTGTACATTTCAAAAATTCTAAAGGAAATTTGTGATATTATTGCCAAGAACAACTTCTTTTCATCCCTATTCACAAATACATTATTAATAATACACTTTGTAAAATGATATGACACAAGTGAGCAGCTCAGCAGCTCTTGAATAGACTATAGAAATACAGTTGTACTACAGTGTTCTGTGTCCATATAAGATACGTATCAGCCATTTAAAGTCGTATTACAATTATTATTAGTAAGTATTCTATGGTAATTATAGAAATCGATAACAATGGCACACAAAAATATCAGCCATATAATGAAGTAATATTTTAACCATCTTTAATTAATTTTGATAATAATTTATTGCACATAATAATAATAATAATAATAGTAATTTATTGACAGAGTATAAAATGCCTCTAACAATAAACTTACATACTGGGTAACAAACAAACTAAAGCAAAAAAATGAGAAATATTATAATTACAGTATGTGTATATTTTCAAAATACAAATTTAACTCACACTCGGATCCCTGTTTATTGTTGTCAAGTGTTGCATAAATGTATCTAGATTGGGATGTGTGTACTAATAAACTGGAATACCGCATAGTAAATGTAACAATATAAAATAAAATGAAACTTGTTTTCAATGACACACAACTAATAATCATCATCACTAAACCCACTAGCTGGTGACAGCACTGTATTGCAAACACACACAAATAGCTATCCACGAACACTCGTATAAACTTTTACATACATCATAACGAGTTAGAAAAGTAGCACATGTCTAAATGTTTCTGTGCCCTCGCTGTTTACAATTGTTTGGTCTTGCTTGTCGACTTTATAATTCAACTCAATCCCAAGCCTTTTTAATGCTTCATTTACTGAAACAAAATACATTCTGAATTTTTCTATTTCCTGACTCACTTTACTAATCCCGTGTATTTGTTCTCCAACGTCGATTGAATAAGCAACACGCTTGTCACTGTCTTTGTAATGACATGGCTTCACCCCTTCATGTTTATTCATGTGCCGTTTTAGAGAATTGAACCTAGTAAAGCAATTGCCACATTGCTCACACCGAAATGGCTTCAACACTGTATGTGTAAGCATGTGCTGTTTTAGATGGCAAGATCGGGTAAAACACTTCTCGCATTGTTTGCACTGAAACTGTTTCAGTCCTGTATGTGTAAGCATGTGTTCTTTTAGAGTGTGAGACCTAGTGAAGCATTGCTCACAATGTTTGCACTGAAATGGTTTCAGGCCTGTATAAGTAAGTATGTGTTTTTTAGAGTGTGAGACCTAGTGAAGCATTTCTCACAATGTTTGCACTGAAATGGTTTCAGGCATGTATGTGTAAGCACGTGTTCTTTTAGAGTGCGAGACCTAGAGAAGCATTTCTCACAATGTTTGCACTGAAATGGCTTAAACACTGTATGAGTAAGCATGTGCCGTTTTAGACTACCAGACCGAGTGAAGCATTTCTCGCACTGTTTGCACTGAAATGGTTTCAGGCCTGTATGTGTATGCATGTGAACTTTTAGAATGTCAGACCGAGAGAAAAATTTCTCACATAGTTTGCACTGAAATGGTTTCAATCCTGTATGTGTACGCATGTGAACTTTTAGATGATGAGAAAGAGTAAAACACTTATCACATTGTTTGCACTGAAATGGTTTCAGGCCTGTATGTGTAAGCATGTGAACGTTTAGATTGTCGGACCGAGTGAAGCATTTCTCGCATTGCTTGCAATGAAATGGCTTCAATCCTGTATGTGTAATCATATGCTTTTTTAGGTAGCTAGAATGAGAAAAATACTTCTCACATTGCATGCAGTGAAACAGTTTTTTCGTAGACTGCACACATTCAAGCGCTCTGTTGATTTCAACACCATCTCTACTGATATCTGGTTGTGAAAGCATTTTACACTATTTACTTCTATTATGAGGTTATATATAGTATAGATGAATGAAGTATGAATGTAAGCTTATTGCTTGTGGACATCAGTTTGCAATGTACTAGCTTTAAACAAAACAACAAAACTTCTCTGGAAAATGTGAAAAAATTGTGAAATGAAATGTACAATTCCAAGGCTTCATTGCGTGAAGTGTTCTTCATCTATACATTGGAAGCAATTTCAGTTTTCACCTACAAAATAACAAAACACATTTTTGTGTACTTAATGAAAAGTTGAAAGGCATAATACAATATAGCAAAATATATTTAGGGTGTGACATCACATTAACCTAGCTAAAATGATAAATATCTAGCTATATTATACCAGCTTTTTATGTGCTTCAATAGATACAATGTATCAAAGTTGAAGTATGGTGTGCTATCAGAGCAGGATGTCTAGCCAGAATGCTAGTTTACTGTGTGTCTACAGAGCACAGTCTAACAGAGTTTAAGATAACACATACGAATACGTGTAGATTCTAATGAATAATGAAGAAAACGTATGGTGTAAAATCAGCCAATCTATCTAGAGTGTGTGTATGTGTTAGTTGAATATGTGTCTCTACAGAGACAATCATATTAGCTACACACAGATGCAATGTAGGTGTAATGTATGAACGTAAGGTGTGATGTTAGATCAGCCTATCTAGTGAGAATGCTAGTTTCCTATGCGTCTCTAAAAAAATGAGGATTATACCTTCATGTAAGCGGAATGCATAAAAGTATAGTGTAATAATGAAGCAGCTTCTAGAGTGCTAATTTTCTATGTGTCCACGAAACCTAGCATAATAGCTTTAGGTAGATAGAATATTGCTGGAATGTATGAAAGTAGAATAAGACATAACCTCCTATATGTGTAATTTAAAGGGGAGCAGAGGTGTGGCTTTTGACACTTTGTACATGAAATTTGAGATGTATGAATGAATTTTGTCGATAAAAACAACTTGTATGTGCTGCGAAATGCCCTAAATATCGGGTATGAAACGGGCTGTGAAGCAGACGACAAACGTCCGCTTTTCCTGGCGTCATTTCGCCTCTAGAGGGCCAGTCAAATGATGTCATCAGTGAACACTTCATTCTAGTACGTCAATCCCATTGAAATGCTTCTATGAAAGACCTTGTTAACTCACTACTTAAAAGTTGAAACATGGCGAGGTGTTGTGCGTATGAATGCCATGACGATTCATGTTAAGTTTCTCGAAATCCCAAATAAAAAATCACGTTGTTGGTTGCGAGAAATCTGCAGAAGAACTAACCTGAAAATGAAGACACGTACAGCGCTCTAGCTAGAGTAAACGGTGAGTAAATAAATATTGTACGAGTTAAAAACTAAATTAGAAATACGCTAATATCACTTGAACTACAGTACTCATTTCGCCCAACTTCCCACTTTTAATCGACCGCTTATCGCTTAATTTCCGACGCACTGTATTTTCCGACCGGAAAACGACCGAATTTTTATCGTATTTTTTTCTCTCACCGACTCATTGAAAACGCCGACCGGTCGCCCAAACACTGGTCACTGACTGGCACAGAAGTGATCGAAATAGTGGTTTTGAGTGATACAGTTTGGGGATACAACGGGTACTAACTATTATTAAATTCCGAACTACTCTTCAAATCTATACCACATTGTATCGTTCGCGGACGAAACTTCACCTGTGTCCAATAATAAATAAATGACTTTGCGTAATTGTTATGGAAGCGATATATTACAATGTTGATTTTTTTGGAGCCGGTACAACATTGTAAACAAATTTGCGTAATTAGAAAAGCAGCGCACTAAGTAAACGACCTCAAAATATACAAGTTTGTGTACAGCACATCCAGAACTAATAAAAATTTTACAAAATCGACGCGCGGCGCATCAAAGAAAAAGATTGCTAAGGTGACGCGCTTGTTCAGTGCGTGACTTCAAGTGGGGGTCAAACTTCGGTCAACACACACTTGATGTCAGTATCGCCGCGTAATAAGTTACGCAACGAAGTACTTGCAGTTCAATTGCATCCCAAAATGATGCCTTGATCACTCAGTCGTTTGCAAAATATTATAACTAGTTTCCAAGCTTTTGATGCAGCCAGATTTATTTAACTTTGTGGCAATATAATCTTTTTTAATTTCCCAGTCTTTTCTGTTCATTCATGGTCTTGACAATAAGTGTGAACTGCTGTGCGAGCCTTTCGTACCCTGGCAACCGCGGTCAGACGGCGTCATGAAATCTATGCATAAAAGGCGGACGACCTGCGGCTGTTTGATTTCCTACTCTCTCCAAAGCTAGCGATTGGTGAGAATGGTTATTAATATATTACCCGATGTACTTGTAAATCGGACAGTCATACCGCAATTGTGTTGAAACATTCTGGGGCAGTAAGTAATGTCAGAATATTGTTTAAAATAAAATATTCCATCCCCAATAAAATCTAGGTCAAAGGGTCAAATTGCGTGCATATAATTATAGATAGTTAAAAACTAAATATATTTGAATTTTTGATTTTTGACGTTTGTGCAAATCAGAATAAAAAAGGTAGTGTATACAGTAGCGATATGACTGAGATATCATGGCATTTGTTTACAATATTGTACCGGCTCTAGTACTGGACACAGATGAAGTTGCGCTCGCGAACGATACAGAGTGGTATAGATTTGAAGACCCGTTGAGAATTTATAATAGTTAACACTCGTTGTATATCCCCAAACATTTTGGCTACTCCTGTGCCGGTGACCAGTGTTTGGGCGAGCTGTCGGTGTTTTCAATAAGCGAGCGAGAGAAAAAAAACGCTAAAAATGCGGTCGTTGTACGGTCGGAAATTAAGCGATCGTTTAAAAAGTGGGAAGTTGGGCAAAATGAGTACTGTAGTTCAAGTGATATTAGCATATTTCTTGTTTAGTTTTAACTCGTACAATATTTATTCACTCACTCAGAACGCTGTACGTGTCTTCACTTTCAGATTAGTTCTTCTGCCGATTTCTCGCAACCAACAACGTGATATTGTATTTGAGATTTCGAGAAACTTAACATGAATCGTTATGGCATTCATAATACCTCGCCATGTTTCAACTTTTAAGTTGTCAGTTAACAAGGTAGCATTTCTATGGGATTGACGCACTAGAATGAATGGGTTCAAATATCAATGTTCACTGATGACATCATTTGTCTGGCCCTCTAGAGGCGAAATGACGCCAGGCAAAGCGGGCGTTTGTCGTCTGCTTCACAGCCCGTTTTATACCCGATATTTAGGGCATTACGCAGCACATACAAGTTGTTTTTATCGACAAAATTCATTCATAGATCTCAAATTTCATGTACAGAGTGTCAAAAGCCACACCTCTGCTCCCCTTTAAAATTACCGAAATGAAATACACTTACCTAAAAACGGCATGGGAAAACCAGTACACCGTACAAACTAATTCTCACAAAAATATGTATCTGTGTTAAAAAAGTTAAACAAAATGTTGTTATTAAAGCATTTTAAGTAAATATACAATGTAGCAAACACCAGTGTTGTTGTCAAGGGTAGCAGATAATTTGTCTCATATTGATCAAGCAATTTTATTCCTCAGTACGAGCAGCACTTTATATTCAACATCAGAATCAGTATTACTTTAAACGATTTTTTTTCAAATGAGATGTCGCTCATGAAGTACTGTGAGCATGTTGTACATGTACATCAATTTTCGATTTTTCATTTGCGAATAATTATTGACATTGATAATCTTCTATTCAACATCGTCTTTGACACGATCAGTGATTTACAGAACAAACTAATGACTTATTTTAAATGATCACAAAAAATGTGTATGATTTCGGTACGATCGTGCTATAGTAACAAAAACGTGCACTCCACGTGATTTTCTAAACTGGCAGGTCAATCGATGTCTAAAAGTAGTTCCAGTCAGTACACATTTGTTCACACATTGTTATGTGGCATAAGATAACAATCTATACAAGAGAACTGGTGATGGTTGTAGAACCATAACTGCTTCAGCTCAAACATTTTTATGTAATACAGGAGAATGTAAAGGGATATGTATTGTAATGTTGCCTCTGTGTAATTTACAATATATCTGGATTAACCTTCACTGTGAAGGAAAATATGGGAGTTGACTTAAATGACTGGTAAAAGCAAGGCTGGTCAAATTCTGCGAAATAGTAGTTGGAATTTCCAGATACGCAATCTACACATTGTGAGATATCAAAATATGGATGATAAACAGCAAGTGATATTCCAGAGATGTACATGTAGTTGGAATTGAAGCAAAGGAGTGACCTATTAATCCATGAAACATACTGACACATATCCGTACATATCATCCTGTCTTATTGTGTGTGGGCAAAGCTGTCATGCACACAATCGGAAAAATATGTTATTACTGTAAATAATTATGAACAATAAAACTGAAAATAAAAAATATGAACAATTAAATAAGTAAAATATGTGATTTGCTATGCAGTTTCCAGAAAATTATTACAAGTCCCAGAAGTGCATACGAGTCGTCAAAACGTACAGTTTGGTGACAGAACCCAAATGAGAAGTCTGGAATCACGGCGAATAAAACTAGCGAGTCACCCCTCTAAAACGTCATTACAGTGCCAATGACATTGAACTTTGCTCTTCCATAAAGCAGCAGTTTCCATCTTCAAATAATCAAAATAATCATGCCTGTATACTTGGCTGCACCTGTTTCCATTTACACCGCATAATATACAATTTCGTAAAAAGTATCAGAAAATTTAAAAGGCAGAGATGATTTCTGTTTGAATTTAAAGGTATGCCCAAAATGATATCTTTCTGAGAAAATTTTATGTAAATATTGCCGTTTACCTCTAAATAATTTTCTACCTGTGTCCAAAGCTCAAGCACATGGGGGCATTCAAAAAACAAATGATGACATCTTTCTACAAACAGACAACAAAAAGAACATCTTTCATCCTCTACCAAATTTCTTAAATGCAAGAATCTGTTAGTTGGTGTAATTCTATGTAATAACCGAAATTGAACATTTCTCATTGATGCATCGTCCGTAGTTTTATATGGCAGAATGAAAATATCTTGAAATTCTTCATTTTGCAAAGAAAAGAACTCGCTCCACTTTTTTACAGCAGTAAGTGTTTTTTTTTTTAGTCCTAATTGACGAATGTAGTAACTATAAATAGTTTTAGATATTTTCTTATTGCCATTGGGAATATAACAGACATTCGTCTTGCATGTTGTCTGTTTATTTTTTTTTTAGTTTTGTTTTCCAATTTTTCGGGATTGCAGCAATTAAATATTGATATTGAAGAAACTTTGGTGTAATATTCCATTTTTGGCCAAATACATTCAATGACATAATATTTTTACTTTCATCCAATAAATCCCCAATTACATCAATTCCTTTGTGATGCCAATTCTTATACATTACAGTGTTATTTCCTACCAATATTGCTGGGTTATACCAAAGTGGTTGATTTACAATATAATCTGCTTCTGTTTTGGTAATACAAATTTCTTCCCATACAGTAAATACATCTTTCCAAAATTGATTATCACTCAATACTGTATGTCTAATATAACGTATTTGTTCTTCCCCCATACGCTTAGGCAAATGATGTTTAAATTTTAGTTGACTATTAAATAGTTGTTTCCATGTATAAAAGTCATCACTGAATAGTTTATAAATCCAGGATGATTTCATAGATTTCATAAATGATAATAAATGGGTCAATTTCAAGCCACATTCTTTTTCTATTAATTTTATCATAATTAGAGTTCCAAATAAAATTGTAAATTATTTTTTTCAGGTCTTTGATGATATTAGCCTGCATGTTTGGAAGAACTGTCAACAAATGAACCAGTTTTGAAATTGCTAATGTTTTTACCACTGTAACTTTTCCTATGAGTGTCAAGTGCCTCTTTTCCCACGACTTAAACAACCTTTTAATATCATTGATAGCAGGAATATAATTAAGGTCACACAGTAGATTTAGATTCACATCAAATGTGACCCCCAGTACTTGAAATGGATTGTTCGTCCAATTTAAACCTCTGTCTGTTAAAAACTTATCGAGGCAATGTCGTTTAATCCCTATCCAAATAACACTAGTTTTTTCATAATTAGGGCGAAGTCCTGAACAGATAGAGAACTTATCTAAGGTATTGAGCACTTCCCTCAGGGATCATTCAGTTCCATCTAAAAATAAAAAGGCATCATCTGCATATTGCCTTTTACTTTTTCGTTATTTCTAAGGTAGATTGCTAAAGTTTCAATGGCAAGAATAAATAGGTATGGTGACAATGGGTCACCTTGTCTGACTCCCCCATGAACTTGAAAAAAGTCAGTAAAGTGTCCATTATTAATTACACAGCTGGTAACATTAGCATATATAGTTGATACCCATTTACGGAAAGTTGGCCCGAAATTAAAACTGATCATTGCCTTTTGAATAAAATCCCATTCTAGACTATCAAAAGCCTTTTCAAAGTCTAAGAGAAGTAACATGCCGGGAATGTTTTGTTGGTTTGCAAGAAACAGCACATCATAAATTAGTCTGGTATTATCACTGATGCTTCTGCCCTCCATAAATCCCTTTTGGTTCTCATTAATAATTGATGGTAATATTAATTTCATTCTATTTGCCAAACACGCTGAGCCAATCTTACAATTCGTGTTCAGTAAAGATATCGGACGCCAGTTTTTCAAAAAGAATCTGTTCTTGTTTGGTTTAGGCAGACAAGTTATAATGACCTGTTTCTGTGTTGTACTTAATTCTCCCTTTTCATAAGATTAATTTAGACTCATTAAAAGGTAAGGTGAAATATCTCTCCAAAAGAATTTGTAAAATTCATTGGGGAAACCGTCTGAACCAGGTGTTTTTCCATTGACCATATTGTTCAAAGCATTGGCACATTTTTGTATTGTAAGCTTTCCCTCTAACGAATTTCTTTCGTCCGTTGATAATTTTGGTATATTTGTTTTTAGAAATGAACAATTTTGATCAGAAATATCCCCGACCGTTTGATTGGCAGATTTATACAAGTTTTTGTAAAATTGTTTCATTTCTTTCAAAATTTTTCCTTGATCTAAAATTTCAGAACCATCTTCTTTAACAAGTTTTCCAATCGTTTTATTTACATACTGTCTTTTTTCCAGTGTACAAAAATATTTAGATGGTTTCTCTCCATAAAGAGAGTCATTTACCTTTGACCTTATCATAGCGCCCTTCAACACTTGAGAGCGCATTTGTTCCAGTTCGGACTGTTTATTTTGCAGTTCTATCAGTTGTTCCTTTTTTGAATGTTTTTATTAATTTGTTGTATTTTAAGGTCAATTTCCTGTTCCAATAAATATTGTTTTTTATTATTTTCTCGTTTCCTATGACTGGAATACATTATAGTTTTGCCTCTGATATTTAGTTTTAAAACCTCGAAAAATAACTGGCTGGAAATAGAAAACTCCTCCGTATCTGGAACTTCTGCGCTTTCATCAATTGGACTGTTATTCACCTTATAATCATTTACCGTTTCCTCTATAGTTTTTTTGACAATATTAATGTATTCTTTATCCTTAAGAATGTCTTCATTAAATTTCCAGAAACCCTTTCCTCGTTCTTCCCCATTCTGGTTAATAGTAACCGAAATTAAACTATGATCAGTCTTGTAGCCTGGTTTTATATCTGCATTTGTAATATTAGATGCAATGTCGGATGCGGTAAGAAAATAATCTAGTCTACTTTGTTTAGGCGGATTCTTTTTTCTCCATGTAAATGCTCTATCATTTGGGTGCAGTTCTCTCCAAATATCCAAAAGAAAATATTCGTCTGCTATTTTATCAACTTTTTCTTTTGCTAATGGGTTGTTTTTCATTGAATAACCCATCGAGTCTTTTTTGTAATCTCTTACCACATTCCAATCACCACAAAATATACATGTTGGTATAGCAAAGTCATCTAAGTACGAGGTCACATTGTCAAAAAAGTCGGGTGTGTCATCATTGGGTGCATACAGATTTACTAGGCATATAGGCTTTTCTTGAATGGTCAAATCAATAATGATGTAACGACCACGTGGATCTGTTATTGTTTTATTCACAGTATACTGTAAAGGGGGTAATTATTCACTGGGTTTTAATTTAGCTTATTTCGCTGACTGGAAAAATGCGCTAAATTAAAACACAGTGAATATGTAAAATTTAGCATAGAACACATTATCTAAATGACGAAACCGTGAATTTAAAACCCACTGAATATGCCTGACATGGTAAATCAGTGAAATTTAAACCCAGTGAAAATTAGTCATTTTACAGTATTCAAAATTTTGCCTGAATAAAACTGCCACGCCTACACTGTTACTGGAGTATGCAGTAAAGAAAGACATTCCCGACCACTCACATTGCCATCTGTTTACTACTCCTTCTGAGCAATGGGTTTCTTGCAAACAATAAATATCACAGTTCTTGTCACATAACCAATTAAATACATCTTTTCTTTTTTTAGTATCCATGAGACCTCGTACATTCATGCTACATATTTTATAACTAGCCATAATATATTTCCAGTTTGGAAATTACCTGATATACCGTATTGTAATACTGAATGATCTTAACTACTATTATTTTGACAATAGCACGTCCTTTTCTTTGGACCCTAATTAAGTATTCAAAAGTAATAACATAACATAAACAATGGATACTCTGAAAAATATTCGGTGTTAATAAATGGACAAAAATAAACACGTACACTAATAAAATACAACAAATCAAAATAAACTTGATACCCTGGCGAAGCATGTCTATTGTTTCACAACGACTGTCCCAGGGGATTTTCGTCTTCCCAATTTCTCAAGATAAAAGTCCCAGGGTTGTTTTCTGTACTAGAAAGACATGTTTATTGGCAGCATTTTTTGTATTAATTTCCATTGCACAAAAAAAGAAGAAGCAAATACTGTTACTGAAGCACAGAATTTGCATGAATTTTTCTCCCCGGCCATTCACGCAAACTGCAAACGAAGTCTATTACCTCATCCATAGTTGTTGTCACTTTGCAACCGCCTTGATGGATGTATTGTGACGTATTTTGACCCCGGATTCTGACTTTGCATTCCGGCTACATGTACTGCCCTTTCATACCAGTTCAATTTCCTTTCATTATTACATCCAAATGTCATGATATTTTATATTTAAAACCAACCTTTATTTCACAGTCACTTTAGTTTTCACTTTTCTAAAATTATTTTACTGATCAAAGGACTTTTCACTCCCATCATGCAATCTCCCAACATATCTACAAATAACCTCCCTCTCAGGAGCTGAGAAATCAGAGTCACGCATAAGTAGTGCTTGTTTTTTATTATCGGTTATATGTTCATTTCAGAAATGTACACGCTCTCTTTACACACTCCCATCTTATATTACTCATCTGATTACTCAGAACAATAACAAATGACGTAAACAATATAAGACAATTTATGATTGACGCGATCAGTATATAAACTAAATATATATATTACCAATTGAAAAATTATGTTACCAAAAAATACCCTCAGAGCAAAGGTTTTGCACACTGTGTTCTCATCAGTCTGTTGGTGATGAAATGCATGCTCTTTTTGACTGCAAACTGGATGAAATTGTAAAGGCACATAGCAACTTTTGGAATACTCTATCATTGTACAATGATAATATTTTAAATTACCAAAAGAAGATATGTTTGAGCATATTATGGGAATAAAAGATTCATTGCCAACAGTCTAGGAAAGTTTATCAACAAAATTTTACCTTATAGTTGTTAGTGTTATCAGTTTTTTTATATATATATATATCTGTATTTCGTGTTATTGTATTTTTTTGTGTATGATTATTGACCATGGTTAATGTATTTCCAAGTCTTTTACCTCATCCATAGTTGTTGACACTTTGCAACCGCCTTGATGGATGTATTGTGACGTATTTTGACCCAGGATTCTGACCTTGCGTTCCGGCTACATGTACTGCCCTTTCATACCAGTTCAATTTCTTTTCATTATTACATCCAAATGTCATGATATTTAATATTTAAAACCCACCTTTATTTCACAGTCACTTTAGTTTTCACTTTTCTAAAATTATTTTACTGATCAAAAGACTTTCCACTCCCATCATGCAATCCCCCATAGTACTTCCGGAAACACAGAGGCGATCGCCAGCATATCTACAAATAACCTCGCTCTCAGGAGCTGAGGAATAACTGATTAAATGCGACTAATGTCCTGATCATAAACTGATAACCAAGTGGGGTAGTGTGGTACATTTTTTTAATGGGTTGTTCCCGTAATGAAATATGACAGTGTCACCACACTGTGTGTAACCTTGGGAAACCACTGTTTATCATTAATCATCAAAACGAGTCATTGTTATCTTTACTCAATCAGCAAGGAATTAAATAGCTGATTGGAACAAAGGTGTCCCTGGTGACACAAAATGTATTGTTTCTCTGACACTCCCTGGTACTGTTTTTAATTCAAAGCTAATTCAAAAGAGATGGTAGATTCATTGATTGTTAATTACTTCTAACCTTCGTCATTGCCTTCAAGCAGTATTGGTTGGTCGAACTTGACTTGTATATTTCCAATAATTTTAGGCTAGTGTGCTATGTTTATTTTATTTCCACGTTTTCAGTGCAACAGAAACCATGTTTTACACTTCCTTTCAGTCAGCTAGCAAGTGTAATATCTGTTTTGTTTTGTTTTCTTTGTTAACTGATGAACACCAGAAATAGTAAATGTGCAAAACAGGTTGACAATAAAACTTCAAAGATTAGATCAGTCGAGGTAGAATGTCTTCAGCATTGCGGGCACCACATCAGCTTTGTGGGCAAGCTGTCAGAATAGTGGCCCGAGTATCACCCTGGCTACACTTAAGGTAGAGATGCAGTTTACCTGACAGGTATTTTAATTAGTTAATTAGGAAACCAACATGACCTCCCTTGTCCACAAAACTATATATTTTCGGAAAGCTTATTGTATAATTTTTTAATTTTTGTTAGTATTTTTTTATGGACACTTTAATTTGAAATATGCACAGAAATGTGCTTTTTGGGTCAAAAGTGATTTAAAAAAATTAGCTTCTAAACCATAATTCTGTTTCCTGTCAAAATCGGTTTATGGGTATATCTGTTCACTATGAAGAAAGTGCCGTCTTGAAAACTGTCTACAAGTTGTCAATTTTGCAGGGCAGCAGCTCAAATCTCACTACTTCAAGTTTATGCATAAATTAACACCCAGGCTAGTTGTCTGTACGATTATTGTAACACTGTTCAGCCAAAAACAATACCCGACGGCGTTTTGGAGATTAACAAATTGTCAGTCATTTGTGGAAATTTCAAAATAAAAGGTCAAAGCGTCTAGGAGCTATTTTTTTAAAGTTCTGGGATGTGCACTAAAAAGAAGCTGAGATAATTGCTAATTTGCATAACAATTCACTCAGTAAGAAGTTTGATAATGCTCATATAAATGGCTGTAACAGTTCCAAATTTAAATGTATGATCGTTCTGTTAAAAGTTAAATATAGTGCATAATATGAAGATCCCGTCATTTCTTTTTTTCACCATGTTTCTTTTTTATTATTTATGTACAGCCTTGCTAAATCTTGCTAAGCATTCAAAAGACAGAATGTTTGCACCTCTTATCTATATTTTAAAATCGCTTTTTGAGTATGTTCCACTATTCACAATTCTATAGAATTTCAACAGTCTATATTTGGATAATAAATAGCCAAAAAAAATCACTCCCAAGTGCCTACGAAACTGTATCTCTACCTTAAACGCTTTACGGAGAACACTGCAATTCTTCAGCAGTATCACACTTTTGCTTTGGACCTGCATGCATTAAAGCAAAATAGTAATTGGCTAACATGTAAAACACTAAAGAAGCCTTCATACACAGTTTTAATTTGACAAGTATACTGTCAAAATGATTGTCACTGGGGAACTTGAACTAGTCGGTTACTATAGGCTGACAACAATGTTCACTATAAACATTATTGTCACTTTCAGGGTGTGGTCATTATAAAAGTGGCCTCTATGGGCCGGAGGTATTGCTCGAGAATGCTAGACCCAAACCCGATTCTCGGGGTAACTAGCATTCCAAAAAAAAAGAGGCTTAAACGGTTCTTCATGAGGGCATAGACTTAAATTAAGACCTGAGAATGTCTAAGAAGCGCTGACGGGAGAAACTTCTCTATGGGCCGGAGGTATTTATATAAAGTTGGCCACTATGGGCACCTGGTATTTATATAAAGCTGGTCACTATGGGCATATGACTGATATAGTGACAGGGTTGGCATTGTTCGAGGATGCTAGACCCAAACCCAATTCTCGGGGTAAATATCATTCCAAAATAAAGAGGCTGAAACATGAGGGCATAGACTTAAATCAAGACCTGGGAATGTCTAAAGAGCGCTGACGGGAGAAACTTCACACAAATCTGTAGCTGAAACTGTGTTTCTCTAGGTAATCATTCATAAAGACGTTTTGTGTTCTTCAGAAGCGTACCCTAAGTATGTGTTGAAGGAGGCACCTGATGCAAGAGCAAATGAGTTGACGATTACACAAACTTCATGCACACATACTTGGTGTCTCTGTAGATGCTGTGCTGAGGACACCAGCCAGTCATAAACCTCAAACACTGTCGAAATGAACCACCAAGAAATGGAAGTCAGGGAGACTGGTCTATCCTGCTCACCCTGACCATAACACATAAACATGTGGCTGCTGTTTTTTCTTGACTTCCTAGTACGTCTCTCATAGCAACTCAAAAGCTCAAACTGGGCATAGAAGCAACTCATCCGGGTCGACAATATTGGCAAAACAGAAAAGATGTTCGACTGTGGATCATGCTTTAAGATTTGGTTCTTGGCAAGAAACCCAATTCATGTCTTCAGCACAGCTTGATTGTCCATAAGGGTGGCACAAATGTCTGACAAGGTCTCTAACTCAGAGCGATGCCTGGCAGAGACAAGAGCTGGTAGGAAAACTATTTTCAATGCCATATATTTCAGTGGTGCTAATTCCAGGAGTTCAAAGTGTGCATTTCTGTGTATGGTTTAATTGTGTGGTACGAACGTGAATATATCCTAGATAGTCTAAATACACATGTAATTAGATTTTATTCGGAGACTTTGTGCTATTCAATTTAGCTTAGTGTTAAATACATATATTCGCACGCACTGGGACTGGTAATAGCCAATGTACCAAACCTTGTATGTCTACATTGTGTCGGCTGGCACGTTGGACCGTTGCAGTTTGGAGTGAGCATAATCTGGTTACCATAGTGATAATGCTACACTTTCGATCTCAATTTTTATTTAACACAGCTTGGTGAATGTCTGTGCACATTAACTGTTCAGGAACAACGAAATCACCTTAACAACGGCACTAAGAGGACGACACCTTGTATGCATGGATAATTCAGCGAGTCATTGTTTGGCATAACTATATCCTTTGGTTAAGATACAGTTGTACAGTAGAATCTGGGAGAATGCTCGGTGGTCCACCAATCAAAGGTGATGGAATAATCTAGCCTGGTGCACGGATCTATAAAAAGGGGTCTAAATCAAGCCTCGTAGCTGTCGTTTACAACTGGGGTTGCCTCCATGCAGCACAGGGTTTCAGGGAAGAACGTGACGAAGTGGGTGCTATTGGATGTTGGTTGTTTGCTGGTAAAGACGAAGACTACATTGAAAATTGACTCTTCACAGTTTGAAACATCTGCCTTGGTGTCAGACGACTACATGAACTGGGATTGCCGATGACAGAAACTACAGTGAAGAGTAACACTCTGTGTGACTACATATTGGAACGTCAGACTTTGCGTCATGAGACTGGTTAGTAACAGGTCCTACAAACACATTAGAATAGGCACATAGTTGTTCAGTATGTTTGTTTCGCATATTTCGATCTTGGTCCAAACGCATGTAGTCTTTGTGAATCGTAATTAATTTTAAGTAGCGTATTTACAACAGAGATAGGCCACTAGTCACTTCATGCCCTTGTATGTATTATTACCCCAATAAATGCGGTTATTTTGACCGTGAAAAGTATTCTATTGTCTGTTTCATGTATTCACACCACACTAATACTGCGTTCTACAACTACGAGATACTATTATTATAGTTTCTGGCTTGGTTTCGAAAACCCACACAAGATGGAATATCTGCATTATTTGGCATTAATTGGTTCACACTAGTCTCATCGCAATGCTCTGGCTAGTTTATGCAAACTAATGCAGTGATCTCTTGACACACTTAGAGGTGACAACACAACCGACAAATCTCAATTGGGTGGTTCCCTAGATTGGGCTCTAGGCCTCTGATTGTGAAAAACAGTAACCAGTCTCCTAATAATAGAACAATTGGCTGTGTGGGAGACATCCATTACCAGAGGCATAGCCATGGCGAGTGGGTCCATTCACTAGGGCAAAGCATTCCTTGCTTGGTCCATGAGAGTTACTCGCCTCTTCAGTTCCTCTAAGTGAGACTGGTATTGCAACAAAGTGTGTTGCAGTAGGCGACTGCACATTGCAGGTCGGGGAACTACCCTGTGAACTGACGTTGTCATCCCAGTGATGTGCATCAGTATTCAGAGGAACACAGAGGGAATGATGTACGAATAGACTCTATTGCTAGGCAACGAGCCTGTGATAAAAGCACCAAGCATGCCTCTGTGTCAACTACATGCTCAGAAACACCAGCTGACGTGTCGGGTGTGGATGGGACTTTTTTAGATTTACTATTTACAGTTTCTAGCCTAATTGGTGTAGTAAATCCTGTGTTAGTCTTACCTGCTTGGCCAACAACCCCTTGTTTTGCAACCAGTATAGGTATGGCTTGATATGTACTGACGACTGTTGCAGCAGCAGCACCTCCTGTTTCTACACTGTGTTGAACATGTATGGAGCCAAGCACAACCCGAACAGGTGCATCCTGAATTTGCATACTTGGCCAAAATGAGCAAATGAAAAGAGTCAATGACTCGCTGGGTGCATTGGAATGAGATTACAGTAAGACTGAGTTGACTTTTGGGGTGAAAACACAGGAGGTGGGTGCTCTTCTAGGACTGCTTTCTTTCTTCTAGTCAGCCATTTTAGCTACACTAAGAAATGAACAAAGCACGCATGAGTGGGACAAAATTACAGTTGAAACTGACACAATGTAGCCCTAAAAACTAGTCAAATGTCTCGAGTTTTTTTTTGTTTAGTACAAAAACGAACAAAGCCCCTAATAAGAACAAGTTTATCCTAGCAGACCCAACGTCTCACTGTTATCAAATGTCACAGGAGAAGTACCTCAGAAAACTCACTACACTGTTTTGCTACGATGCACACTCAGTATGGAGAAATTAGACAGTGAAGATAAGGCAAGATGGCACTGACCTCTTGACCTTGGTCACATGTTAGGTGACGTGGAAGAATCGATAAGGTCATGGGGCTTCCCTTCACCTGGATTCCTCTCACAATCATTGACTGGATTGCAGATTAATGCCTACAGTTTAAAATGGTCATTTTAACTGACCAGAGTCTTTGGTGAGCAACTGAATGTAGTGAATTGGCTATACTATTATCAAATGCACAGATAAGCAGATACTACATATCAAAGTTATTTACTCACAATTGCCAATGATACTGCTAATTTGGTGTTTTCTGTGCTCAAAACCATAAGTATGCCAAGACATATGAACCAATTCACATTTAACTAATTTCTGCCATTACAAGTTGTTAAAATAAGAGAATAAATATATTAACATATATTTCAGACTTAATTATGGTATAAACAACCCTCGTTTAATTATTTTCTGCAATTACAAGTTGTTAAAATAAGAGAATAAATATATTA
This sequence comes from Saccoglossus kowalevskii, assembly GCF_978046115.1. NCBI lineage: Eukaryota > Metazoa > Hemichordata > Enteropneusta > Harrimaniidae > Saccoglossus > Saccoglossus kowalevskii. The sequence goes on from NC_140658.1 coordinate 15,229,139, forward strand.
ACATATATTTCAGACTTAATTATGGTATAAACAACCCTCGTTTAATTATTTTCTGCAATTACAAGTTGTTAAAATAAGAGAATAAATATATTAACATATATTTCAGACTTAATTTTGGTTTAAACAACTCTTGTTTAATTAATATCTACCATTACAAGTTATTAAATTAAAAGAATAAATATCTCAACAATAATTTGAGACTTATTTTGGTGCAATCAATTTACGTTTAAATAATTTCCACCTATACAAGTTGTTAAATTGAGAGAATGAATGTGTTGACAAATATCTGAGACTTATTTTGATGTGAACAACTGTCGTCTAATTATTTTCTCCATTACAAGTTGTTAAATTGGGAGAGTAAATATCTCAACATATATTTGAGACATATTTTGAAGTAAACACCTCTTGTTTAATTAATTTTCACTATTACAAGTTGTTAAATTGAGAGAATAAATGTCTCATCAATATTTGAGACTTCATTTTGGTTTCACCAACTCTTGTTTATTTAATTTCCACCATTACAAGTTGTTAAATTAATAGAATAAATATATTAACATATATTTCAGACTTAATTTTGGTATAAACAACTCTTGTTTAATTAATTTCCACCATTACAAGTTGTTAAATTGATAAAATAAATATATTAACATATATTTCAGACTTAACTTTGGTTTAAACAACTCTCATTTAATTAAATTCTACCATTACAAGTTGTTAAAACAAGAGAATAAATATATTAACATATATTTCAGACTTAATTTTGATATATAAACAACTCTCGTTTAATTAATTTCCACCATTACAAGTAGTTAAAATAAGAGGATAAATATATTAACATATATTTCAGACTTAATTTTGGTAAAAACAACTCTCGTTTAATTATTTTCCACCATTACAAGTTGTTAAATTGAGAGAATAAATATATTAACATATATTTCAGACTTAATTTTGGTATAACAACTCTCGTTTAATTAATTTCTACCATTACAAGTTGTTAAAATAAGAGAATAAATATATTAACATATATTTTAGACAATTTTGTTTTAAACAACTCTCGTTTAATTAATTTCTACCATTACAAGTTGTTAAAATAAAAGAATAAATATATTAACATATATTTCAGACAATTTTGGTTTAAACAACTCTCGTTTAATTAATTTCTACCATTACAAGTTGTTAAAATAATAGAATAAATATATTAACATATATCTCAGACTTAATTTTGGTATAAACAACTCTTGTTTAATTAATTTCCACCATTACAAGTAGTTAAAATGAGAGAATAAATATATTAACATATATTTCAGACTTAATTTTGGTATAAACAACTCTCGTTTAATTAATTTCTACCATTACAAGTTGTTAAAATAAGAGAATAAATATATTAACATATATTTCAGACTTAATTTTGATATATAAACAACTCTCGTTTAATTAATTTCCACCATTACAAGTTGTTAAAATAAGAGAATAAATATATTAACATATATTTCAGACTCAATTTTGGTAAAAACAACTCTCGTTTAATTATTTTCCACCATTACAAGTTGTTAAATTGAGAGAATAAATATATTAACATATATTTCAGACTTAATTTTGGTATAACAACTCTCGTTTAATTAATTTCTACCATTACAAGTTGTTAAAATAAGAGAATAAATATATTAACATATATTTTAGACAATTTTGTTTTAAACAACTCTCGTTTAATTAATTTCTACCATTAGAAGTTGTTAAAATAAAAGAATAAATATATTAACATATATTTCAGACAATTTTGGTTTAAACAACTCTCGTTTAATTAATTTCCACCATTACAAGTAGTTAAAATGAGAGAATAAATATATTAACATATATTTCAGACTTAATTTTGGTATAAACAACTCTCGTTTAATTAATTTCTACCATTACAAGTTGTTAAAATAAGAGAATAAATATATTAACATATATTTCAGACTTAATTTTGGTTTTAGCAACTCTCGTTTAATTAATTTCTACCATTACAAGTTGTTAAAATAAGAGAATAAAGATATCAACATATATTTCAGACTTAATTTTGGTATAAACAATTCTTGTTCAATTAATTTCAACCATTACAAGTTGTTAAAATAAGAGAATAAATATATTAACATATATTTCAGACTTAATTTTGGTATAAACAACTCTCGTTTAATTATTTTCTACCATTACAAGTTGTTAAATTGAGAGAATAAATATATTAACATATATTTCAGACTTAATTTTGGTACAACAACTCTCGTTTAATTAATTTCTACCATTACAAGTTGTTAAAATAAGAGAATAAATATATTAACCTATATTTCAGACAATTTTGGTTTGAACAACTCTCGTTTAATTAATTTCTACCATTACCAGGTGTTAAATTGATAGAATTAATATATTAACTTATATTTGAGACAAATTTGGTTTAAACAACTCTCGTTTAATTAATTTCTACCATTACAAGGTGTTAAATTGATAGAATAAATATATTAACATATATTTGAGACAAATTTGGTTTAAACAACTCTCGTTTAATTAATTTCCACCATTGCAAGTTGTTAAAATAATGAAATAAACATACTGGTATCCTTGGAAATGTCAGACTTTCTAGAAAATGGTAATTCAAACCCTTAATCAACAATTCCATGAAAGGTATAAATACCACTATACCACAGATATTCATATTTTTCTGAATTGTTTTTGAAATACAGGGCACACTATTGTGAGACTTTAATATCTAGCAAAGCCTATCATAACTAGTTCTTATGTTCCTGTTTTGTCACAATCAGTAAACTGTCAGTTTAGTTTGTTAGTTGCTTTATTATTTATTCTTATAAGTTTTGTATGGTGGCTCTTTGTTAGATATATTATTCTTTTTTAACATTTTTTGTCTTTTACTTTTAATGGTTTGATATGTTTCAGTTTATTTGATTTATTCGTTTTTCGCAGTACCTCTGAGCGGGCTTTCAATCTACTGCCTTTTTGTTCTATCTTATATATGCTTGTGTACAACGCCACAACGTTAGTTGTTGACTTGTGTTCATTTTGCTAACTTCTCAAATGACCCGATTAGTTGAATGTTTTGGTTCGATGAGTGTTTATCTGGTTCGATTTGAACCCTTGGCGATTGTATTAGGTTGGTTCTCATTTCCTGAATTTGCAACGCACTAATGTGCGATCACTTCTCCGTTTCATTGTGGATGCCTACCTTATGCCTACAAGAGACGACAGCAAGTTGGAAGTCTGCTGTCTTCCACGCGTGTCATCGCCACGACTTAGTTTCAGGAGGTTTTCTAGGAAAAATGAACAAGAGGGAGCACACACAGGCAACAGACCTGGAAACGACATATCGGAAGGTTTTTGTGTCGTGTTATTTACCTTTATTGTAATTGGTATAAACCATATCCTATATAACGACCCCCATTGAAGGTCATGTGTTCAGTGACGTTACCAATTTGTACGGTGTAGGTATGCACGGTTTCTAGAATTAAGCATGGGATGTTAGCCAGTGTAAACGGATTTTGCATCATTAAAAAATATGCCATATTATTATAACTGAACTATTGAACGTAATATTGTTATTGATTCAATACAAATAACGTTCTACCGTGAGACTTTTACCCCTTATCCTACGCCGGTGCAAAACAAGAAACACAATGGTCGCGTGTGTTGAGATTACATGCCGCGGAGACACCACACGCGATCTGTTCATACGTATTATTTGTAATTTCACGGAATCAATAACTCCACAAACATGAATGTCTGACGAGTACACTATTATCATAGACATATATTACTTACTTTGCTCAGAGGGTTTCCTCAATTTTGACCTAAGCTCGTCCTCTTCATACATTCAATCGCAAATTGGCGGTGATCTCATTGACCTCAAATCAATGCCCTCTACGGTGACACATGTACAGTTTTATTATCAGTGACATCGCCGACAGATGGCGCTCTTGTTAAATGTTTTTGTATCTCGGATCATCACATATTGGTTCTGGCACAGTCCCTCCACAAATGGCAAGGGCATCTTGAATCATGTAAATAAGCATGTTTTCTCATTAGCATATTGAATCAGGAGTGTGAATCGACCCCAAAATAATTCCACGGAAAAATGCACCAAATGAGAGAAAATCACAATAAAACGTGCACCTAAACTTGATGATTGTGTTTATGCAACTCTATATATAAAATACACGATTTCTTGGCGTGGCAAACATCAGTAAAAAGGTGAAAACAAAACTCGTATTGCTGAGGATAAACTAGTTTTGGTAAAAATATACGAACAACCGTCAATGGAAATGCGAAGTTTAGAAAATACAGTAAAAAACTACGACATCTTGACAAAAGTGGCCGCCATTTTAACTATCACTGGGAAAACGACGATATAAACTAGATTTACCTAATGATATTATATCCAAATTGGAAAAAACATGCAAATCTAGCAACATGGACTGGAAAAAGTTACCCGAAAAGAGGTTACATTTCCAGACATAGCAATTTGCCCAACAAAGACTGAACGCCTGGACGAAATTACCCTGAAAGTTCGGATTAAAAATTCATTCGCTTTACACAATATGTACGACCCAAATTTCTCTAACGACATTCTTGACAACTATATGAACCCAATTATTGAAGTAAATTAAGAAAAAAAAACTTTTGATTCTCGTATACCGTTCGAACCTATGACAGCCAGCAGCGCAAGCCCACGCTATAGGCAAAAATAATTACGTAATCGCATGTTTCTACACTTCGACTCGCTCACACCCTTGAACAATAGCGTTTCCAAACCGTTTCTGGAAGAACTGTGGTTCTGCACAGTAGTCACGGTTCAGACAAGCATTGTTGAATATTGTACTATACGAAAACTATACTTTCAGTTCCCCTTCTGTATCTGAAAATCCTGGTGATTCGTGGTGTTGTTGGAATGTTATTTGAGTGAAAATGGCACCAACTAATGACAATTTTGAAACGTCGAAACATTTATGAGTATATAATCCATGCATATCTGCAATATAATCTTTCTTTCTATCCCATTGCTATTATAGCCCTTATCACGGAGCTGGTACCTATCTAAGACAAGTTGTCCAAAGTTTAGTTGATGTGTTTGTTTTATATTCACAACTCCTCGATTATTACCACAGTTCCTCTATACCCGATCTAGAAACGGCTATTGTCCAAAGTGTGAATTATCCCCAGTTCTCGGACGGCCATAGGTATGGCATTCCGCGAATCATAGTCGTTCCCTGCGCATTCTAGTTTTTACAACCAACAAAGACAATATATTTTGATACTTTATTGTATAGTGGCATATTTACATTATTATTCGTGAATATCGCACTTAAATTTGAGGAACTCTGTCAGATCGATGTTTTTTTTTTCATTTATTGGATAGCTTAAAACTAATTGTAGTTGGTGGAAGAGTTTATTGTGCTTGTATAATATATTATATACACTATACGTGCCATATTTATGCATTCACTTTTTCAGTTCAAAATAAAGATGGCCTCTCGCCGATTCATTGCCATTCGAATTTTCGTGTTATCATTTTTGTTTTCAAGCATATATTTGGAATGTAGTTTACAATGCTAGTGACATCGTGTCTCTAAGAATAACATTTTGTACTATCAATTCAATTCTTTAGCACTGCCAGGAATGGAGTAGGGAGACATTTTTTGCCCCAATGAGAATTTATTTACGGGCGCCATTTTGTTATTGGTTTACTGAACTTACTCGACGCGTTGTCAGCGGTTTTACCACTTCTACAGTACTAAAAAAGCATTCAAACATAATATATGTTTTCAGGTGAATAAATATGTACATTTACTTTTTGGTCATGTGATTAGTTTTTTTTCTCGGATGTTCGTATTTTGATAAATCGACGTTATACATTCAGTTTTGTTTGCAGTTTGGGATTGCAGTGTATACGTTCAGTTTCATGACTATATGTCCACGGTGTGAATGGTTTATTTACCCCCAACCAGCCTTGGGACGACAGACTGCCAAATGTTTTCAGACTGGGGAAAGAGTAATGTTTGCCTAAATCACATCAACGACGATATGGATCACTGATAACATACTGTAATCGAAATTAGTAGGAAGGACGCACAACTTTGGCAAACATCAAAGTCAAACGCCGGATGCCGAAAGCAAGCTGGGCTGGAATATTCTAATGAGCAAGTAAACAATGACGTCATATTTACTGCGATGCGCTGTTACTCCATCTCTCCATAAGCGAGTAGTTTTTCTTTTCGGAATACGCATCTTTCGAATTCTTCTCGTGACCGTGGTTCAATAGTAAATATTACTTTTAATATATATGTTCCTAATTTAATTGAATAAATGTAAAAGTTAGTTTCTGACGGCAGTGATGTTTCCGTACATGTTCACTAAATGTGGTGCTAGCTAAATGTTGTATTCAGTTTGTACCCCGATATCGACAAAATATTTGGATATTTTTGTTTTCATGATGCATGAATCTTTTTATTATGTTATTTTTCACCGACTAGGCTCATTTTTTATTGTTCTCTGCCTCGCATTTTTTTTTCAAACGGACTTTTACTTCACGGCTTCCAATGGGAGGCTTGTCTAAGTTTGTACCATGTTTTCGACAAAATACTCGAATATTTTGGTTTTCATGAGGCATGAATCTTCTTATTATGTCATTTTCACAGACGTTTCTTGTTGTCTGTCGGGGGTCTGTCGTCATCTTGACTACCTGTACACAATCTTTCAAACTGAATGCTTGTCTATACATGAATATTATTGTATTTATGATGCACAACTCTTCTAATTTTGTTATTGTTAACCGACTACGCTGTTGTGTTGTTCTCTGTCTCGCATTTTTTATTTTAAAAAAGCTGGCAAAAATATTGAAGCATTTTTATGCCGAGGTCAGGGCTAGAGACGGGAAAGAATACAGCATAAGAAGCTACGCTGGAATTCGAGCAGCAATCCATCGCCACATAACCCATGTTCCATTCAATCGCCCCATTAACATTATCAAAGATCGGGAATTCCAAACTGCCAATAATGTATTTATAGAGAAAGTAAAAAGTTTGAAGCGGGAGGGAAAAGATAAAATCACAACAACACGGTTATCAGGGTGGGAGATATGAGTAAGATGTTTACCAGCGGGACACTGTCAAAACGTGACCCGGTGTCCCTTTTACGTTTGGTGTGGTTTTATGTAGAGTTTTTCTTTTGCCAAAAGAGACAGGAGGGTCTTCGGGATTTACACAAAGAGAGTTTTGTCTTAAAGAAAGATGACAGGGGACAGGATTATATCACTTTGGCCTTTTTGGAAGCAACCAAAAACCACCCCGGGGATTTGAAGGATGACTTTGAATCAGAGAAACGGATGTACAAAACAGACTTCTATTTTTGTCCTGTTACGGCCATTCTAAATTATACAAGTTGTCACGAGGTGTTTGGATCATATCAGAAACTGTATTATTAAAAGGACACGCTTGTTATTATGTAATTTTGTATTTATTAATTTATTGTTATTGTATGATAAATTGATAACAGCCCAGAGGTAGGTTTTGTAGCCCAGTAGGTAGTCGCATTTGTCACTACACGCACAGAAAGTACCTATTACGTGACCTCGAGGTCGCACTTGGACAATGCTGGACAAGTATCCGTGTGATGAATGAACAGGTGTGACGGACCAATTAGCGATTGACACAATTAGCCATGTGATGGCAGGGTATTTAAAGTGCCTGTGCAATGCCCACCTTCACGTTTCCCATTTTAGATCTGTGTCCCATTGAAATGGGCAGTTATTGATTTTTTTTGCCGAAAATGATTACTCGTATCCAAGTAAATTTGGGATATTTCTCGTGTTGTAGCCACGCCCATCTATCCTGAAACGGTCGACTGTTTCCGGATTTCCGACTTTCGCCGAAAGTGCGCCACCAAATGCTAATATGTGAGAGGAAGTCATATCCCTGAGCCGTAATAACACTGGTCATTCAGTACACTTTTAAACGATATATATTTTTCGGTCGGCGTTTTTTTTTTTTTTTTTTTTTGACTATTTTAATTTTTTGAGAGAGAGTTTTTAGATGTTGTGTTGTGGGCAGTTGCAGTGAAACGTATAGTCATAGTGTAAGTATTCACACGTTTCTAATCGACCCGAAGGTGCGACATCAGTGGACGAAAGCCACTTAACCTCAGATTCCTTTTTTTTTTTTGGAGAAACTGTCGTCGTCCATGAAAAAACAACGTCGACAACATAAACCTGGCGCAACACTTTTGAAAGAAATAGATTCCGGACCATGATCACCGAGGTGGATTTCAGAAGAGAGAGAGACAAGTTTTTCAAATGAGTTGACTTTTTTGCGATCCTGATTATTGTTTTATAGACAAACAGGAAATTACTCAGCCCTTACACACTGCTAATTGTTTTTATTTTCGAAGGCTCAAAGTTTCTGAATTGTTTGGTGATTGTTGTTGAATGTCGAATTCACACCTCTGTTCTTTTTTTACCTCCATGCTTGCAGCTTGATCTGCGTAATAATTTATGAAATAAGAATCCGGGCTTGGTCAATGTGTTTCCACCAAATAAAGTTTTAATATGTTATAATTATGACAATCACGCCATGGATCACGCTAACTCGAATCCACTCTGAATTTATCGGTATGTGTGTCGATCTCGATTATTTTTGTTATCCAATTAAACGCCACTTTTAACGCACTTGCCCTCGTCGTGACCCGACGCGTTCACCTATTTCAAGAAAATTTCAATTTATTTCTACGCGGCTGTCATTTATTTAGTAACTGTGATTTGTCGTTTTTTTTTTAATTATTTTATAGTGATCACTATAGTCTAATGTTTAGAATGTCAAAATATGTTCTCTTTTACTTTAATTTTGAAAGTTTTACTCAGACGATCAATGAAATACAACAGTGTAGTGACGTGCCTAGTAACCTGCTAAATAACGAGATAATTCCGACGTCAAATTTTATTTTGTCCAGCGACAGTGTACAAACGTGCGCCGGTGACGATCACGGTGACCAGCTACACCAGCACGGACATATTTCGCATCTAACTCAAACAAAAATTGATACTATGTGTTCATTATGGTCCATTTCTCCTCTACGAACAAGTACATAAGTGAAAATTTAGTCAAAGACGAGAAAACTGCACAAGAAATTTGCCTTATTTACACGTATCGGCAATGCAAGCTGCCATGCGACTTCCCCTTCTGACGTCACAAGGGAAATTTCTGTATGCAAATGAGAAGCTAATGAGGAGCCTCGTTTTAAAATACACAAAATAAAGTTGCAGTAGATTGAGTTTAAAACACATTTTTTCACTTAAAAAAATAATTCATGCTTAGAAACATAAAAATTAATAATATTTATGTATCAATGGATAATTTTAGGCGTGAAAATAGCAGCCATTTCACAGGCACTTTAAAGACTGAGACAGCGTGGTGCTCGGTTGTTGCTGCTGGAGATCTTGACCAACATCTTTGTACGACCCTGGAAGCGGCGAGCAGTACCACCACATAATACCATAGTCGAACCCGGCGTTGAACATCAGTCTGAAGTCTAACTGGGAAGGAAGCCTTGGCGCTGTGGACGAGAAGGGAAAGTTCAAGTCGCTAATTACCGTCGCTGGCTTCTTATAATTCACCGGGCGACGCTGCCGACTGACACTGTTCGACGCACGTCGGGAAACGTCAGGTACCGAACATTCCTACACACATACTAGTTAGTCTTGGGCTTTAAGTTATTATATTACTTTGTTAATTACTAGAATTGTTATTTTCCTGGCCAGTTTATTTATGTAACATTTTAAGAGTGCATGACACTGATACACGTGACTAGTAGGGTACGCCGTTCCTCCCCTGGTCGTAGGGTAGTTACCGACTTTGCCGTGGTGTCTACAGTGCGAAATATCGTAACTCCCACCTCTTACCAACAACATAGTTGCGTTGGTGCGTGGTGAGGGCCGCGTGTTGTGCTGTACCTCTGCAAGGGCGGGCGATACCGACGGAGAGAACTGTAGCAAGTATATGTTTTGTGTACCTAATAAACTATGGTTTCACGTATTTCATGTGTAGTGTCGTATGTGTAAGATTGGCCGGTGTGCATTATTGCTGCTTATATGTCCATATAGTCATATTGAACTCTACTGGAGCCCATCAGTCTAAATTATACTTGTGTTACACAAATTGTGTAATTTTGTATTGGTTAAGAACCCGCACACGAGGTAGTAAACGTATTGCATACTATTTGGTATTTTGGGTTAATATTTGACCCAGTGACCTCGTGACACAAGTATACTTCACCCAAGCAATAATGATTTTTTTTCCAGCGGCCTATTAGTAACTTTACAGGAAGGGAAACAACTTGGTATATAAAAGCTCCGTTGGGTCACAATACTTTGAGGGAAATGATGAAAAAAATATCAGCGGCCGCAGAGTTGAGCATGCTGTACACTCACCACAGTGTGAGAGCAACCACTATATATAAAATCATTGAACGACGCTGGAATACCAACACGGATAATCATGAATTTAAGTGGTCATCGAAAGGAAGGGAGTATCGGGAGTTACTGTCGCGATAGATCTAGCGAACAAAAACGTCAGTGCAGTGACGTCATTTTAATGTCAAAAGTCAGTGTTCCTACCGTCGATGAGCGTGGTAACAATTACCTTTCGATGGCCCCACAGTTCCAGCGTCGTTCGGCCGTCAACATCGGCCATGGCTCAAGTACAGTGTCAGAGAAATATCTCCACAAGTGAAACGGTATGCCCAAGCTCAGTCGTCACAGAAAACCTGTTCAAAACTGCAATTTCGGAGGTCTGTATATGTGTATACTAACAATTATATTTCTCCAAAACCAAACTAAAATCACCCGAAAACGACAACTTGAAAAATTTCAAACCGCCATATTCACTACGTTCAATTACCCACCATGGACTCCGGTCAGTCAAAATGACTATTTTGAACTGTAGGCATTAATCAGCGATTCTGCCGGTGACGGAGAGATAGAATCCAGGTCAAGGGAAGCCCCATGACCTCAAGATTCGTTTACCCCGTACGTCACGAACCCACAGGTAGCCGCCCATCACTTTTAATTTCTTTCCGCCTCGAGTTGAGATGAAATCTAGCGAGCTCTGCTGGATCGCCTGCCTTTTTTCCTGTCCGGATTTATGGCTTGGGTTGTTGCCGCTGCTCTGCATCCGACATTGTATCTGGTAGGATAAGTTTTCCTTGTCATTTTTACCCTCGTGTCGTTTTCCCCCTATGTGTGTAGTATTTTTCACAGCAAAAAATCAAAATCCGGCGCCACTACGTAACCAGTTGGTTTTCATGGCGGCACCTTTTACAACTGTAATTCGTTTCCCTCATGCATGTCGTATTTTATTTTCAATGTATTTAGCAATATATAGATGTAATGAAAGCACCAGGGCTCGCTGCCGTTTTCTTTCCGGTCTCCTCGTGTTTCGAGTCGACCGTGCAGTGGTTATATTCAGAATTTACCAGCATAGAACCCGCATCCGAGATACTTTGTCGTAGCTACGTGCGGGTTTCGGTTTTTTGCGTAAAAACGTGTTTTTTCACTGGGGTTCTGAGGCCTGAGTTTTTCTTTCAGAGCCATCAAAATCGCTGAGACTGACCGCGTCACAGCAAGGTCGCGCGTCCAGTAAACAGATCGGTTAAAGTGAGTTGCGTGTTTGGCATCAGTGGAAAGTCCTCACGCTCGGCTACCGGTACTTCATGTACCGGGACGTCGAGTAAGAGGCCCGATGGCGGAGGTACCGATGTTTGCATTCAAAAACGTCTCTTCCGGGGGAACCCCCGTTCCCAGGCACGGCTCTTCCACTATTTTGGGGGGGGTGGCCAAAGCTCAGGTTAGTTGCACCGGTCCTTCTCTGGATCCTCGGGCACTGAATGCCAACGGGGTGCTGGCAGCCAAGTATCCGATCTCGGGGCAGGGCTTTCAGGGCAGGGCACACATTGACCCCTCCTACTTTCAGCCAGCTAGGGTTCGTCACGCGATAACGGTACAACGGTAATGAATTTTTCCTTGTGTCCGGTCCCCGCTGTGGGTTTTGACTCCTTTCTCCCGACCCACGGGCGTGCCCAGAGGGAACAACTGACCCTGTCATAAGACGCACAGTAGAACAAGCTCCCTCTCACATATTTAAAGTGAAAGGAGATGCAGTTCGCTCGCATCGAATACAGCCGGTACTCCGGGCGGTCCCTCAGAGTCTTCCATCTATGACTCGGTGAGCCACACTTTTGGGGTGAGGCGGAGTATCATCGATCCCAGTGTTACAATGTATATACCCCCACCCTTGATCCTAGAGCGACCACCTAAGGTTGCTTCAATGGTTATGGGATCACACGCGTCGGGATCCAAAGCAACCCCTTCGGCAAGTCTCTCCCTGTCCGCCTGAGTGCGGAGTGGGGCAAAGAGCACGCAAACGGCCCCCGGGTGGGGATAACATTAGGCAACACTCCCCACTGGATCAAACGCTACCCGGTGTGGTTTCGGGATCAGACCCCATAGCGTGGGATGAGACCAAACGCCCCCAACCGGATTCCAAGGCTCCTTCCCCAGACCCCGGTACCACGAATTTGGCAAACCAGGCAAAGGGGGATAGCCGCGTTTCATGGGTGTCTTTGCCAATTAAAGATGACCCATCCAGCCCTGAGGGCAGAGTTGCTTGAGCATATTATTATGCGTGACCAGCACTCCTTGGAGGCAGAACGCACCAGCCTCCTAGACCAGGCGACATTTTTACTGGTGGGTCACCGCACATCTAGCATGCGACACCCCCTAGTGTCGCCTGGCTCTCTTGGCCAGGGCCACTACCGTGCTACGGGATGCGGCCTTAGACGCACGCATTTTTGCCGACAAGTTGAGCTGGGGTATGTCCCCCACCTCAGTGACGTAGACTGGACATCCTCCACCCTCTTTGTTCAGGGAATGGTGGGTACAGTCTCGGAGCTTTGGAGTGCAATAAATAAGAGGGTTCAGATCGAATCCGCTAGCCAGTTGGTCCTGCCATGGGCAAACGAAGGGCACCCCAAGCACAGAAAACACAACGCCCTAGGGCATCGTCCGCTAGCCAGAGTCAGCCAGGAGGCAAGTGCTTATACCCTTCCATGGGAGGGGAGGGTAGTGGCGCGCCCCCAGGGAGGTAAGAGCCAGGTGGTGGCTCCTTACCCTCCCTGGGCGGACATCTACCCGGCAGCAGGGGAGGCATGTTTGACGCTCACCTCTGCAACCGGGGGGGGGGGACAGGCACGTGTTCGGTGAATGGCCAGGTCACAACTTAGTGACTACTTCAGGCCTTGGGGAACTCACCTCATGGGGGAAGGAACCCCCCCTCGCAACTGCCGAACACATGGCCACATATCCCTGTCGTACACATATTGTGCCGGTGTAGTCCGGTTTGGAGATGGTTGATGACCAATCCCTGGACCTTTCCAGGTGGTGACATCCGTTTATGAGATACTGCTGAAATCTCCATTTCCCCCCATCAGTGTCCCCCCTGTTGGGCACTGCCAGGAGACTCCCGCAAGGCGAAAGCAATCAAACAGGAAGTAGAAGTTTGCTGGGGAAAGACGCCATACACAGGGTACATCAGCGGAAACTAAGGCCAGACTTCTACCCAAATGTGTTTGTAGTGCCAAATCTACAAGTGGCAGGCGTCCAGTTTTGGACCTCGGCAGACTGAATCAGTATGTGCTCCTCGATCGGCCCCACATAGAGACACCATTCAGGGTTCTTCTCTCCATCCACCATTTTGACGGGCTAGCCCCGCTGGACTTAAGCAGGGCCTACCTGCACGTACCCATGCACCCAGTGAGTTGCCATCTCCTTTGAATCGCCCAGCTGGGCCAAGTATTCGAATTTCGGGTGCCCCCTATTCAGGTTAGGCACAGCGCCCTACATGTTCACCAGAGTGATGAAACAGGTAGTGCTGCTGCTTCACCAGATGTCGGTACACCTCAATCCGTACCCAGACTTCCGGTTACCAACAACCCGGGCAAGGGGTAATAGCCAAACGCGTCAGGCTAACACAGCATTTACTCCACCAGTTGGGCTCATTAGTAAATCGACAAGTCCCACCTCGACCCAACGTACAGTTGGTGTCCCTGGGCATGAAGTTTTGACACAGAGGTAAGCTTGGCTTAGCTATTTCAAGCGTATTGCTTAGCGCTAAGCAGCCTAGCCAAATGCCTAGTCAGCGTTCCCTCGGTGTCCCTCCGTGAACTAATACGGATCATCGAAATGATGACCTCGGTTCGAAGGGTCGTTCCCCAGGCCGCACTACGCAGCCTCCCGGTGTAACACTTGTTATAATGCCGAGGTCTCCTATGGGAACTAGATAGGCGGGTTTCGATCTCGGACCAAGTGAAGGAAACCCTGCCCTGGTGGTCGTCACTGGCCAACCTCGGACAGGGGAGCCCCTTGGGCTCGCTCGCCGCAGGTATGACTCTGGTAACAGATACCTCCCCCTAGAGTTGAGGAGCACATCGATTGGGCCAACAAGCCCAAGGATATGGCCCCCGCATCAGTTTCGGGACTACCATATCAACCGGCTCGAACTGAGAGCAGTGTACTTAGCACTACCATGCTTTCTACCCGTAGTTCGAGACCACAGAGTCCTGCTCCGCACAGGCAATGCAGCCGTGGTCTCCTGCAAGAAGGAGGGGGGACGCATTCCCCACCGTTGTCAGTCCTAGCGGAGCAAAATCTTCCTTTGGTGCCTGAAATACAATGTGTAGCTGGCCACACACCACCTTCCATGGGTGAGGAACAGTCTGGCGACGCCCTTTCAGGGCGACTCCGTCTCCAGAACACAGAGTAGCTGATACCCCAGTGGGTAGCCTCTAGGCTGTTTCGGCCGTGGGACTGTCCAAGGTTGGACCGTTTTGCCGCACCCCGGAACGCAAAGCTCAGGATGTACGTAACACTCCTGCTGACTCCAGGAGCCTGGGCCAGGGTCGCTTTGCTAGCCCCGTGGACCCACTTAGTTGTGTACACCTTTCCTCCCTTCCCGCTAGTTCAACGGGCACCGGAGAACACTTTGACAGGGGCACACCTGCATATTATCATGGGTTGCACCCAATTGGCCTAGTTTCCACTTCTGTTGGAAATGCTAGTCGAAGCGTCAGCAGTGCTTCCGGACTTACCGGACATGTCGTCCCAACCAGACGGCGCACTACCAACAAGCCCAGCAGGTATCACTTACACGCATAGAGGCTCTCAGTAGACCCGCACATACGAAAGCCTTATCTGAGCGAGCTGCCAACATCCTGGCCAGGGCGAACAGGGATTCCACCTACGCGGCCTACATTTCTAGGCCGCAAGCATACACCGATTGGTGTAGCGGAAGGGAGATTGATCCATACCATCCCTCTATTGGCCAGGTAGCAGGCTCCTTCGTCCACCTGTTTGACGAAGTGGGTTTGTCCCCTACGCAGCGAGCATTGGCTACAGGTCGGTCTTGTCCCCCACCTCTCAGAACGTACGGGAACAAGACTAGCCGATTGTCCTATTATTAGGAGACTATTTACTTCTTTCCAGACGCCAAGACCCCATACAAGGGAGCCACCCAACTGGGACTCGTCGGCTGTGTTGTCTGCTCAAAGCAGACCACCCTTTGAGGCTCTCCAATCAGCACCACTCAAATTTTTGATGTGGGAAATAGTCTTCCTACTGGCCCTTGCCTCAGGTAGGCGCTGGTAAGAGCTAGGCGTGCACTGTCCTTTGTGGACGGTTGTGCCACTTTTATGGATGATCAAGTTGTACTAAAGACACGAATCAGGTTTCTCGTCAAGAACCAAATCCCAGGACTCGATCCTCAACCGATCGTCATCCCCCGGCTTGCAAATATTGTCAGTCCGGAGGATCAGGAGGAATTGCTTCTCTGTCAGGTCCAAGCGCTGAGTTGCCACGAGAACTTTACCAGGTTTTCTAGACGGGGAACCAAACACATGTTTTTGTGTTACGGCCCTGGCAAACAGGATAAGCCGGCTTTCCTGACTTCAAGCTCCAGGTGGATTACTGTGACTGTACTGGAGGTCTATAATACACTATTCTCCTCAACACAGACTAAGACACCAAGTACGAGAACATGAGGTCCGTGCGATTGCTAACTCACTAGCGCTAGCGACAGGTGCCCCCTCAAACACATTCTGAGGGCAGGCTTCTGGAGAACTTCTTCATCAACTACTACCTAAGAGACACCCAATCTATTGAGCAGGGCCTCTTCAGGTTAGACCCCGTCGTAGCGGGTCAGGCCTTGTTTGCTGACCCAGCCCGAACGACCACAGGGGCCTCTGCGCATAGGCGATAAGTCAGTCTCGGCATTTTTGCGGGCAAATTGTCTGTTCCACTAGCACTTCCTGGAAGCTCCCAGGTTTCGCTTCTGTCGACCTACGCCCTCATGCGAACTGTTTCGGTCCTACTTCAAGCTTATCACCCCCGAATTCGGCTGGGGTCTAGCTTTCTCGAGCACACCGAACCCTGTCACCACAGCAGCATTGGCTACTTGCTTCGGGGACAGCACAGGCAAGGTAAGACACCACCCTTCTTGGGTCTTAACTTAGGTTTTTGGGTGTGTTTTCATCCCGGACCGGGGAAAAGTCTTTCATCTTTCTCCTTTTTTTTCTGTTTGCTCGGAAAAACCCGCCACCTATCGGTGTCTGACTCTGCCTACAGTTCAAAATAGTCATTTTGACTGACCGGAGTCTATGGTGGGTAATTGAACGTAGTGAATTTAGGTGAGGGTTCTCCGAACCCGCCTATTCACATAGTTCATACCCACCATAGACTCCGGGTCCCCACAACCTCCCCACTCTTTCCGTCGCGTCGATCTAAGTCCTCGAGGTGGAGAGAAAGGAACCAGAGTGATGGACGGCTACCTGTGGCGCTGCCAGGTGGCCTCGGTCACGTGGGTTCGTGACGTAAGGGGTAAAAGAATCTTGAGGTCATGGAGCTTCCCCTGACCTGGATTCTATCTCTCCGTCACCGGCAGAATCGCTGATTAATGCCTACAGTTCAAAATAGTCATTTTG
This sequence comes from Saccoglossus kowalevskii, assembly GCF_978046115.1. Taxonomy (NCBI): domain Eukaryota; kingdom Metazoa; phylum Hemichordata; class Enteropneusta; family Harrimaniidae; genus Saccoglossus; species Saccoglossus kowalevskii. Next base: position 15,246,197 of record NC_140658.1, read on the forward strand.
ACTGACCGGAGTCTATGGTGGGTATGAACTATGTGAATAGGCAGGTTCGGAGAACCCTCGCCTAAGTTCAAATTTAACACTTTTAACAAATGTTAATGTATTAATCCGCGAAATTTATAATGTTGATTCATGTGTATATTTTTTTCTGTTTTATATTTGTATAAATCTTTTCTATTTATTGACGATGTATTTGCAATTTTATAACAATCTGTTTTATCGTTTTCTCTTGGAATTACATGCCTGTGCGAACGTGTCTCGGAGTGATTTATAATGAAAGCGTGTATGACGAGGCCCCAGAACGTGGTTATTCATCGCTCTCCACACTTCGTTTCGGAAAGATGTCGTATTTCCATAAAATATTCAACGTTGTCGTATTATAATGAGGTCATAAACGGTACGCTAGGGTATTTGGTAGCGGATATAAGACTTCTCAGGGCAAAATTAGCATATTTGGGTTAAATAATCATCTCGCTACCAAATACCGTCGCGTGCCGTTTATAACCTCTAATTCACACTGGAAAACTTTTTTATGAGCAGCTTCCTCTCACATCGGGCAAAATCCCCCACGTCTTTCGACGTACTGCCGTCGTCAATGTAAAATACATTGTACCTTGCCTGATGCTTAACCGTTTCCCATTAAATAGTGCTTTATCCGCTCTACCTTTGATGAGGAAATATGCGTCAGCCGGCAAGTCGACCCTGCCGACCGCAAAATTGGCAGAATATACCCCGTCTGGAAAATCCAAATTCCAAAAGTAGACGGACCTCCAAACAGAAATAATCAAGGACACTTCTCCTTGCACACGCGCTGAAATGCTTCAAAGTGTTGCATATAAGGTAAACATATGAAAAAGGACTCTTCTTGTTTGTTAGGAAATAAGTCTAAACTCATTGCCAAATCGTCAACATGGCTAATATCTGCATTTTCATAAGACCCCTTGGAATCTAGACTGGCAAATGTAATTAATTGTCAATTTAGCTCTTTTAACGCTATCGCGAAAACTAGCGTGACTGCAAAAGAAATTCCGACTGGACGCATCTGCAGGCGACCCCCTGCGTTGGAGTGAAAACCGGAGCGGAATCACTCCGGTGATTATGCTAATTAAAAGATGTTGACTGGCATTGACAACGAATCAAAGTGCAGCTATATACGTCATCTCTTATTTATGTTAATGTACGTGACTTTTCACTTCTGCGGTACCGGCGAATTTGAAAGACTACTTATATACATTGGACATTTAAATCGACTTGTTTTCAGTAAACGTGGATGAAAGTATCGCCGTTGCACTTAAATAAGTTAAAGTATCCATCTCTGCGATCGATTCGAATCAACCTTTAAAAGGTCACGTTTACTTTCACACACCCATTCATGGATAATCAATGACATCATGAATAATTAATATCAGTCAAATGCCCGCAGATGCGTCCAGTCGGGATTTCTTTAGCGGTCAGGTTAGTTTTCGCGATCACGCTAAAAGGACTAAAAACAATTAATTATTTCTTGTTGTAAAACAAAAAAGAAGTCCCGACTTTGCCAGTCCACTTGGAATCCTGTAACGAGACATAAAATAAAAATCGATAGTACAATATCCTGCAAACTGACATTAATACTATCTATTTATCAGTGAACCACCAATTCAGTTTCCCGGGGCAATTGTTTATGGAGGTGTGGTTATGCTAATGATGATGTTTATCACTTGCATAGCCTATGTTTACAGAAACCCTCGTAGTTTCAGTCAGGCTTTCTTTCATGCTTCCACAGAATATTAAATGACATCTGAAATATATGTATCGTTTAGCTGAAATTTGAATCTACCTAA